>NC_072398.2:4930000-7430000 GCF_028858775.2 Pan troglodytes | reverse complement strand
CCAGGAGACATGCAGATTTACTCTATGATATATGATGCCAATCATGGCATGCTTATTACGGGTAAGTGTACCCAATTAATGTCAAACGAAACTCATGTCTTGATTTTTAACCTTTTTTAAAACTAGCACTTGAGCACTAACTACAAGGAAAACAAAACTAGAAGGGTAATTTATCAAACCATGATTCGTGACAGTAGATATTTAATTCAATTCTGCTCTTTCCTATATATTTCTGTGGCTGGATGAATGAAATGTGTAACTGCACTTTTCTGAAAATACCAGGTTGGTTATTGCTTTAAGTTCTTGAACCTAGGAAGAAAGTTCGATTTGAGTAATTCTATAGTTATCATTCCTCCCTGAAAGGATAGTTTTAATAATCTGAAAACACCAGGTTATTGCTTTAAGTTCTTGGACCTAGGAAGAAATGCCTGGGCTAAGCAAAGAAGTGGGATGTATGTAACTTGTTGCTATGTATAGGGCAAATCCAGCTTCCACACACAGCTCTGTTTTGACTCTGGAGCAGGAATATGATCCTATTTTACAGCGGCTGCACCAGCGTACCGAGTCAATGCCCCTTTTCTGCAGTGAGGAAATTTGGGCCCATGCCATTCTGATAACGAGTCACTACTCAGTAGGAAAAGTGCTGACACCTTCACCAGCCTTTGCCTCTCGACGAAGACCAATGGAGAGTGAGGATAGAGTCCCAGTGCTGATGCCAACAGATTTCTTGCTGATTTTTCTTGTGGCCTCTTAGAAAGACATGCCTACTAAAGAAACAAGGGGCCCTGCTAGACATCTAGGTTGAGCACTTTTTATACGCATACCTTTAGGCTTCAGGATAAAAATGCATTATATTAATAATAGGTCCTCCTTCTAGAAGCCAAAATGAGTGAATTTCCTAAGCATTTTCCCACTGGCCAGCTGCTCTGAGTTCCTGTGGGATTAATTAAGGCAGGGAAGAGGTTGGTGCTATCTCTGCTGGTGGAGAATGTAATTATTTTTGACATTCAGTGTTTTTATTTCCTGGATTAGGAGTGAACTAGCACTTCATACTTGATAAAGAACTTTCCACATTATAAAACAGGACTTAGTTTTAGTTGTAAACACCTATTCTCTGTTTTACCTCCTCTAAAAGGAACATACTAATGACTATAAGCAAATTTTCTCTCAGTGCCCCAATTTGCATATTTGATTACTAGGCTTAGCATTTCCATCCTATTTATCATCATAGTCACTAAGGACTCAAATAGTAAGGCAAAGAAGAAAAAGAAAAAGAAGACAGAAAAATCAAGATTTCTTCCCAATTTTGTATCATTCTGATAGCACCTCTGTTTGCAAAAATATAAAGCTCTGTGTATTGTTCAATCACCAAAACTGCAGACACTTACTGCAACCATGAACTTGATATCAGAATTACATGAAGCTTATGTCTAGGATTTTAATTCATTCTTTGATTCAAATGAAGCAGCCATCAGTCCTCTAAATCCCAATGACAGTAGCATCACGTTCTAGAAATGCTTTGTAGAGTATTTTGTTGCTGCTGTCACTGTTGTTATCATTATTACTTTTATTAAGACAACTACCATTACAATCATCTATTTTTTTCATTTGATCTGCACAGCCACCATATGAGGTAGTAATTATTTTTTCTATTTTATAAATGGAGAAACTGAATCTCAAACAGCCCAGCTGACTAGTGGCAGGACACAAGGTTAAAACATAGAACTGAGATTCAATATCAGAGCTTCTAACTCTGGACTCCACATTCTTTCTCAGCACTGCATCATTTCTATAGCAGCAGTGTAACTAGCCAAAAAGTAGAAGATTGCCAGTTTTCCATAAGCATATCAAGATTTGTTGACGTCCATTCTGAATGAAGTCAGTTACTGTCACTGTAATGAAAAGGATCTACCAAAAGGTCCAAGTATGATTTGACTATCTGGTTACCATATTCTGCTCACATTTCCATGTTAAGGTATCTGAACTGAGAAATACAACCAGATGAGCCATCTCAGTCCGTATTTACACATGAACAGGTTTTATCTTAAAATTTAAACACTTCACAGAGTGTTTAGTAACTCCTGTTGAAACTTCTCCTAAAGTTGAGAATTCTTTGGAGAAACTTGAGAAACTCAATGCAAAATCTGCCTTATTAACTTAATCTTTACATCGATAAAATCAGGAAGAAATTTCAGTTTTGCTTGAGCCACAGGAATGCTCTGAGATTCTTTTTCTTTTTTAATCTTAATTTTTATTTTTTTGAGAAGGAGTCTCGCTCTGTCGCCCAGGCTGGAGTGCAATGGCGTGACCTCGGCTCACTGCAACCTCCCTCCCGGGTTCAAGTGATTCTCCTGCCTCAGCCTCTCGAGTAGCTGGGATTACAGGCACCCACCACCATGCCCGGCTAATTGAGATTCTTATTAATATTTCTAGACATTACACTAAAACAGAGCTGCAGTTAATTTTGATACTTAAATCATACTTAGAAAAATGCAAGTAAAGCATACCTGCTCCTCATCTACTTCTACTTTACAGTGGTGATTTAGAAATTAATCTTATTTTTATATTGATGTTGCAAGCACTGGCTTGTGATCATTCTCATTTGTTACATTTAATAAGACCATGTTTACAGAGTGCTTTATCAATTTATTGGTTGAAAGGGGCTCTCTAACAATAAATTTCCACCACTAAGAGGAGGCTAACCTTCAGCAGAAAGCTGGTCATCACCACTATTGCTGTGCAACAGATGGAGAGGCATGCTGCAGGCACAATAAAAGAGAGAAGTGGACTATGAAATATAGGAAAATGAGGTTCACTAAAAAGGATATCAGTGAAGTCCAAATGGCCTGCACTTGAAAAATAATCCAGTCCAAAATGAATGCTTTTCTGTGGCTGAATCGTATGTGCTTTATCTGTCAAAAATGTTCTAGAATAAATGAAAATATTCTCACCTCATTACATTTCCTAGGCATTGATTGATATTGCTAATCTCACTGTTTGACTGTTTCCAAACCCAACTGCTTGGCTGAAACCCTTTGTGATTAGAAACTTCTAATATTGCGTATTTATGAGATTCTTACTTCTGTTCCAGGATCTAGTGTTATGGACATGTATCCTTTGACTAGGATGATACAAGATACAAAACAGGTTCCTCACACTCATGAACGAGAAATCAATGTCATGCTTTACAACAAATATTTTCATCAGGTACTCACTATCTGCTCTGAATCCATAATTAGGGTAAGTACCTATTGGCTTTTCAAACAGAAAAAAAGGCAATGCAGATATAATTTTCTGTTCTTAAAATAAATCATTGAGTGATTAAGCAAATGTAGCGGCACATACGATGAGACCATACATTAGAATGATTTTTAAGCTTCCATGAGTACGTGAAAAACAAGCGTTTTAATTAAGCCAGTTCAGACTGCTTGCCATCAACCCACATGCTCAATTGAATAAACACGGCTAGTTTTCACAATCAAAATAGGAATTTTAAAGGAAATATATCAAGGAGACAGAACTAGTCTGCATTTTGATTTTTTTAAAGGAGTACAGGAAGAGGATTTATGTTGAAAAGGAAGGGGAATAAATTTATAGGTGTTTACTGTAACCCCTGTAGATTCAGAATACGTACCAAGAGCTTTAAGTCTCTGTGATCTGCTTTAATCTTCACAACAGTTCTCTGTGAACAGATAAAGAGTTTTTATTTTAAAGATGAGGAAATTAGGGCTTAGAGAGATCAAGCAACATAGCTGGCATAAGCATGAGGGCTGGAATATGAACCCAGGTTTTTCTGATGTAAGCACCCATGCCCTTTCTGCTGCATTCCTCCAGCCCAGCTGCCAGAGGCATTTGAACCACAGCAACTCCATCTTGAATGAGGCTGGGTAAAATGAGGCTGAGAGCTACTGGGCTGCATTCCCAGATGGTTAGGCATTCTAAGTCACAGGGTGAGACAGGAGGTTGGCACAAGATACAGGTCATAAAGACCTTGCTGATAAAACAAGTTGCAGTAAAGAAGCCGGCCAAAACCCACCAAAACCAAGATGGCGACGAGAGTGACCTCTGGTCATCCTCACTGCTACACTCCCACCAGCACCATGACAGTTTACAAATGCCATGACAACGTCGGGAAGTTACCCTACATTGTCTAAATAGGGGAGGCATGAATAATTCACCCCTTGTTTAGCATGTCATCAAGAAGTAACCATAAAAATGGGCAACCAGCAGCCCTAAGGGGTTGTTTATGGAGTAGCCATTCTTTGTTCCTTTCCTTTCCTCATAAACTTGCTTTCGCTTTACTCTGTGGACTTGCCTTGAATTCTTTCTTGTGTGAGATCCAAGAACCCTCTCTTGGGAGTCTGGATCAGGACCCCTTTCCCGTAACACGGCCATCACAGCATTTCCTAGAGGCCAGGGGTCCTGGCCATGCTAACCGTGTCCATCATTACGGCCACTGAAGTCATCCGGCAGTGATGGCTGGAGGTGTTTGCTTCAGGTGTTGGTCCTTTCATTTCATGCATGCCCTCCAAAAGGAGACGTGTGGACTAGCAGACAGCATTCCTCTGGGGACCCTTCAAATTACTTCTCAGTCTCTGACTTCTGTGATCGTTTGCTGGAGATTTTCTCAAGTGAGAATCTCCTGAGTTCATTGTATTAGTGCATTTCTGGTAATGCCTAAAGAGAGAGGTAGAGGAAAACGAAAGCTGAAACCTGTCCTGCTTTTGTGCAATCAGTATTTTGTGCAGTCACCTCTTATGGGGAAAATGTCATCCCTGTGTGGGAAAAAAGAGTGGGAGGACTACATGAAGGTGAGTTTTCATGCCAGGTTGGTTGGAGAGGGATCACACTGCAGGCCAGGAGATGGGTGACCCCTGAGACCCATTCATGCAATGACCCACATTTCTCTTTCTCCCTTAAGAACCCTGTCTATAATCAGGGACACGCAGAGGTTAAAAGTACGGACTCTAGGGCCAGACTGACTTCACTCAAATCCCAGCTCTACCACTTCCCGGCAAGTGGCCCTTCATTATCAGGCCCCCAGACTATCTCATCAGCTCCATCCCCTCCGCACTCCCCCTCTTACCCAGCTAAAGTGGCTTGCTTTCCATTTCCTGGAGGAAAGATGAACTTTCTCACCCCTGGCACTTTGCATATGCTGTCCTCTCCGCCACAATACCTAGAGTGCAATCATTCTGTGTTGCCAGTTCAGTGCTGTCACTAACTGGCAGTGCAATTTACATCTGAACACGGCAACTCCATGAAGGAGAGACTCAGACAGAAAATCTGCAGGTCTAAGGCCTCCACTGTGTTTCCAGAGAGAGATAATGATGACTCTTGAGTCTTGACATGTCTCTAGAATTTCTGATTACACCCATCCTAATTACACAGATGGCCTCCTCTGAGGTCAGTCTCTTTCTCTCTGTCTCTCTCTTTCTCTCTGTGTATGTGTCTCTCTCTCCCATTCTCTCTCTCACTGGGCCCATGTCTCTAGTCAGAACATTCCTAGGAAAGGTCGGTGAGCTCTTTCCTCAGGGTTCTTCTCTCAGGTCCCATGCTATTAACCACAGATCCTGTCCCATGATTCCTGGATAACTAGGATGAGTGTCACCAGGGAATAAATCCAGTTCATATTTCTTTTGTCTGCTGAGCTTGCAATTGTTCCATTTCTAACCTTGCTTCAGGCTTACAGTACCAACTGACCACTTCTTCCATGGCCAGGGGCTGCCTGGAATAGAGTCCCTGCCTGTCTCAGCCCCTACATTTGCAGCAGACACAGTAACTATTAAATGCACTTTATCTTTTAGAACTTTCTTTGATCAAACCAACATTCAGTGCAGAGTGCTAGGAAATGTGTTAGATGTACAGAGTTCCATTTTTGAGGCTGTTTTGAATATGGTGTAATTCTGATGAGAATTGAAGGGCTTCTTCAAACGGATTACTTGATATTTTTGTTCTTTCCCATAGGTATGGGAACTCGAGACTGGGCTCGAAGTATACCAGATTTTAGAACCTCATGGTTTCAATACTGAAGTGACTTCTGCAGCTGTCGATGAAAGTGGATTTCTTTTTGCCACAGGAGCGTATAACGGTCAGACTAACATCCAGAATGTGGCGTCCCTGCTTTAGTGTCCTAAGAATTTCCACCAAAAACTCTTTCGTTCTTTAGGGTAGAAGGAGAGCATGAAGCAGGCTGGACTATGTCTGGGTGCCAGTGAAATTCCTGTGCCTGGGTGAATAGTGGTAGAGTCCCTTATCTAACAGGCATCAATGTCTTGATATGATGTTAAAAATAATTCCTCACATTGCATTTACATAGTTGCTTTAACAGTTTGCAGAAGTCTTTTGCATATGACATCTCATCTAATCTGTGTTGCACTGACTCATCCTATCATTCCACTTTTGGGTACCATCAGCCAAGAGACAGACATCAGATTCAGTGCTTGCTAACAATAATTTTACCGACAGTAGATTTCTGGACCAGACAAAACATCCAGCCAACTTTGTCACATTACTCCTATATTGGAATTCTATATTGGCATTGTTCATATGTCTAGCCTTCGTGAGGGCATGTTCCATGCCAAACTTGAGAGGATGCCAGGCCCAGGTTGGGCTAGGCCGTTTGGTGTGCCTTACGCTATGGAGCACTGGTAGGACTTCCAGGAACTGAAGAGCTACAGACTGCCCTGCCTTTCACCCCACTCACGACATACTAAATGAAAGAACTGCTTTATCTAGACCATATGACCGATTGCATGAGCTACTCTGAATATATTTACCCTAGGCCTATACGCATAAGCCAGTTGATGACTCGAGTGAGCATCCTGATGTGTGAAAGTCTGACTTTTTAAAGTGTGAGCAGATGACAACAGCACGTGAAATAAAAGCATGAATGCTGAGTTGATGGGGTATGAATAAATGCAACTGCCCTTCACGTGGATCGGTTCTTGAGAAAGCAGTCTTATCTGTTCCATAAGCACACCCTGCATAGACATGAAATGTGGTTGTTGAAATTCTGAGCAATGTACACAATTATTATCAGGCAGAAGCATTAAGCAATTCAATATATGACTGACAATAGTATTGTTTATATGCAAGCAAGCCATATTTTACATTGTTAGTTCTAGAACCTAGAATTCTTTCAGATATTGAGTTTGTCCTCCTCAAAGGTACATACGTTAAATTTATTTTATTGTGTTTATTTATTTGGAGTCAGAGTCTCACTGTGTTGCCCAGGCTGGTCTTAAACTCCTGGCTTCAAGTGATCCTCCCTCCTTGGCCTCCTGAGTTGCTGGGATTACAGGAGTGAGCCACTGTGCCAAGCCCTCTCTGTTAAATTGACAGAGATCCAGGACACCCTGGGAAGTGAGATTCTGACTCCCAGAGAAGTTCAAACAACAAGCCACTGGTCTCCTCGCATTACTACCCACCCATCACCTGGGAAAAGCTGAGGAGTACGTCTCTCTGCTCTCAGCTCCACTAACTCTGACTGCCCAAGTCCCAAGGTAGCAGGAAATCTGGACAAGGAGATTGTCCTCTGCATAACCCAGCAATGTATGAGAACACGATAATGTCTTTTAATTGTTTGTGTGACTGTTTTCCTATAATGCCACAGAGTCCTTGAGGATAGGCACTATGATTATTCATTAAATATCCCCAGCTCCTACCACAGTGCTGGGTATATAGGGAGTATTTAATCAATGTTTAATGATGTTCCAACAAATACTGGGGGTGTGAGTGTTGCTAATGGGGAGAACCTGGTGTAGGGGAAGGAAAATAGTGCAGTGAAAACACTCTGGGTGTCGAGCAGGATTCGAGCTGAGGGATAAGAAATGGGGTAGGGTTAAAGGAGGAGAGGAAAAGACCTGTGGTTCACTGGAGTCTGAATCTGAGGTGACCACTATAAAAGCTCATGTGAGAAGAGAATTCTCTACTCTGAGCAATGGCCTAGAAATAGGCATTCCACAACTGTACTGTTTATCATCCCTCTGGCCCCTTCTTCCAGGTCCCCCAAAGCAAATGAATGAAGTTAACAATAAAGAAAGTGTCTCCATCCATTTGAGCTGCTACAACGGAATACCATAGAGTGGGTGGTGTTTAAAAAAAAAGTTTATAGCAGATTTATTGATAATAACCAAAAACTGAAAAAAAAATTTTTTTCAACAGATGACTGGTTAGACAAACTGCAGTAGAACAATACGGTGGAATACTGTAGTTATTACAAGTAATACAAAGAAACAAGCTAGTTATATTTGCATCAGTTTGAATGAATCTGAAAGGCACTAACAAAAGACAAAAGCCAATCTTAAAAGGTCACGTATTCCATTTCAGTTCTTTTTTTTTTTTTTTGAGATGGAGTCTTGCTTTGTTACCCAGGCTGGAGTGCAGGGGCGCAGGGTCTCGGCTCACTGCAACCTCCGCCTCCTGGGTTCAAGTGATTCTCCTGCCCCAGCCTTCTGAGTAGCTGGGACTACAGGTGCCTGCCACCATGCCCAGCTAATTTTTGTATTTTTAGTAGAGACAGGGTTTTGCTATGTTGCCCAGGCTGGTCTCGGAACTCCTGACCTAAAATGATCTGCCCGCTTTGGCATCCCAAAGTGCTGGGATTACAGGCGTGAGCCACCGCACCCAGCCAATAACATTCTTAAAATAACAAAGTAAGATGTCTTCAAAATGACAAACTTTTAGATAAGTAAAACAGAACAGCTTAGTGATTACCAAATAGTGACGGCGGTGGTGGTGGTGACTATGAAGGTTAGCACAAGGAAGTTCCTGTGGATTGATGGAACATTTCTGTATATTGGTTGTGCAAATTTATACACACGGTAAAATTGTGAAGAACTAAACGCATACACACACGAGTGCACGTAAAAAACTGGTAAAATCTGGACAAGGTCTGTAGTCTAGTTAATGGGATTTTCTAATGTCAATTTGCTTGTTTTAGGATTATACCGTAGTCACATGGGCTGTAAGCAATGGGGGAAGTTGGGAAAAGGTACACAGGACTCTACTATTTTTGCAACTTTCTGTTTCTTTTTATTTTTCAAAGTTCAAAACAATGTAGAAAGTTAACAAATTTTGCCAAACACTGAAACACTGATACAAATCTTTAAATTTGTACATTAGTTGAGGTCTCAAATGTCGTGTATCAGATTAATTAAAATGCTTTAAGCACTATCAGAATTGGAGCTGACAGTGTCTCCTTGGTACGTAATAAGATGGAAAGAGTGTTGGGCCCATACTGACATCTGGAAAAAAAGCAAGCTGATCTATGAAATCAGAACTTTTCTTGAACCTATGCGAGAATCGATGTTGCAGGCAAATAGCCTGAAATCGAAGGAAAGACACAGGAAGGAAAGACTTCCTGGGAAAGACAGGCACTTCCGGGGAAGACAGGACACAATTACTGGCTTACCTAGGGCAGTGATGAGAAAGAAATTGGGCTGGCATTCAGGTGGGTGAGAATGTAGTCAAATTTGTAAGAATTGCTGAGATCGGAGTGTAGGATAGCATGAGAGTACAGCGCTTCTAAAAGCCAGAAACACAAAGGGAGTGTGCGTCCATTCCCACGCTCCTCACAGAGCTCGTCACATGTCACACAGTGCTGGCCTCCCTCATGGTGCAGATGTTGGGGAGAGGAACAGCCAACACTGTGGAGCCACAGAAAGTCCCACCAGCATCCGTCTTACCGACAAAGCAAAAGCCTAAGCCACTGAGGGAAGGGCAGCAAACCCTCCTGCTGATACTGTAGATGAAGACCTATTTTAAGGGAGAAAAAGCTGAGCAAATTCTTCTCTACCTCTTGAGGGGAGACAGGAAAACCTCCTGGGCTCAGACCATTTGACATGCCTTACCACTCAGGGCGGGAGGACTGGGGGTTTTTCAACAACAGAAATTGATTTCTCTCAGTTCCGGAGGCTGGGAAGTTCGAGATCAAGGCGCTGGCAGATCTGGTGTCTGGCAAGGGCCCGCCTCCTGGTTTATAGATGGGGCCTTCTCACTGTGTTCTCACATGACAAAGGGGCAAGGCAGATCCCTGGGGCCCATTTTGTTACTTTTCTTTTTTTGTCTGAGCCACAGCAGATCTCAATTTGGGGCCTTTTTTATAAAGGCACTAATCCCATTCATGAGGGTTCTACCCCCATGACCTAATGATCTCCAAACACCATCACGTTGAGGATTAGGTTTCAAACAGAAAGTATAATTTTAAGTGTAAGAAAAACACTCGGCCGGGCACGGTGGCTCCTGCCTGTAATCCCAGCACTTTGGGAGGCCGAGGAGGGCAGATCATGAGGTCAGGAGATCGAAACCATTCTGGCTAACATGGTGAAACCTCGTCTCTACTAAAAATACAGAAAAATTAGCAGGGCGTGGTAGCGGGCGCCTGCAGTCCCAGCTACTCTGGAGGCTGAGGCAGGAGAATGGTGTGAACCCAGGAGGCGGAGCTTGCAGTGAGCCGAGATCGCACCACTGCACTCCAGCCTGGGCAACAGAGCAAGACTCTTGTCTTAAAAAAAAAAAAAAAGAAAGAAAGAAAGAAAAAGAAAAGAAAAGAAAAGAAAAACACTCGACACTTTTCTTTCACTTTCCTCCCACGTAACCAACAAAACCACTCCAAGCTTGGCAGTTTCTTACCGGCTGGGATTCCCTCCAACTTTTTATTATCTAATAAGAGCTAAAGTCCTAAAACATGTCAGCACATTAGGAAATGTGACAGATTACTGGAATGATCTTTCACTGTGAATAATAGTCGTGGCATGGTAGCGAATATTCCCATGTTCGGGACTGGGTGTTTAGCACACTGAGAAGCGTTGGGAGAATAACAACAGAAGAGACTCACTTTAGAGCAAAAGCTTAGTAGGAGAGCCTGAGGGTAGATTTCAAGGCGTTGCCTGGTCCTGTTTATTTATTTATTTTTTTCAGCCTGTGACAAATCAAGGCATACAGGAATAAATTTCATGCACAGCAAGCCTGGGAAGACTCACCCATCTGAGTAGGGAATAAATATAGGATAAATTGTTGGCAGAAAGCTTTCGATCGGATGAATTTTCTCTGAGCGAAAAGCCAAGCTTTCTCTAAGTCATTTTTACCCGCATAGTCTTTTTCTCTGTATGCTCAGGAACAGTCAGAATCTGGGACTTTGGCAGTGGGCAGGAGATGAAGGTGTTGCCGGAGGGGAAAGACTGGAAGGAGGACGAGCACTGCCTACGACGCCTCATTTTCCTCAAAGCCCAAGAAAAACACCAGCAGCTGGTCCTGGCCTTGGAGCGCAACGGGACTATCAAAATGATCCAGGTTTACAATCCCACTTCATATTCGTACTGCAGGTGCCCTTTTTGGGAAAATCAAATGAGTCAGTGGATAATCCCCACCATGTAACCCCGCTCTTGGTAGCCAGCTGAAGATGGTATTTATCCTCAGCCTTCCCGTGATGCTCCTCATTAACTTTGCCCAGGTTTAAGCAAAGAGCAAAAAACAATCGCTGCCCAGCCACCGCATGCTGCCCATCAAGCTTCCGCTGAAGGGTTAGTCAGGGTCTCCTAAGGCAGGTGTCAGGAAGGCTAAATTTATACTCAGCTGCCACCTCTGACATGCTTTATACGCTCATATGGGAATAATTCACTGGCAGAACTGCTTTCCAGCAGGCTCTGTCCCTTATAACGCATAATGCATTCAGGAATGCTCAAGTCACTTTTCCAGTTTGTCACCAAAATCGCTTTGTTTATTTTAAGGTTAATGACGCAATCTGCTCAGGGCTGTTTGGGGAGGATTGAGGTAGGCTCATTTATTTTTCCTATGACTCTATTACCACCTCGGAATGCTAATGCCCTCTTCAAATTTATAATGAAGACTAGATCATTTATCCTGGCTATTGAGCGGATCTCACCCCATCACCTCGAACTCAAGGACTCATTGCCTTTATTATTCCCCTTTTGAAAGCTAAGATCAGAAAAGAAAAGTCTTGTATAGCACAGCAATCATGAAGCACCAGCTTAAGATAACTGATGACCTAAGAATGGGAAAAAAGGAGTGAAAAACCTCCCTGATGTAATATACTCTTCTCTTGTCTGAGTAATCCAAAATGGCACTGTAGAAAGGAATTTCTTAGTAATAATACACTCTACAATGAACGAAATGTTGACTTTTGCTTTACAAAGTGCCATTGTTCATCAGGATGCCCTTCCTACCAGACAATGTCTGTTGTCACAAATGCTCCTTTTTTAAGGGCTGCAAAAAGTAGCATGGAACTATTCACTCACCAAAATTGTTTTTAGTTCTACTGTAGCATTTTTCACATTGATTATTCTGGTTCTGCATTTAGAACCTGCAGATTGATCTTGGTAGGAACTGAAAACCTCTCTTATTTATATTTGTATTCTTGGCCATGCCCAGAGTAGGTGCTCATTAAGGATTAAAATAATTTTAAAAATAAATAGAGAAAGAACCTCTTCTAAAGTAGACAATAGTAAATTTATGAGGGGTATTTGGAGAACTTTTATTAATGTTGGAGCGGGCAGCTTTATAATATAATGTTGAAAGTATCCTTATTTACTTATTATTATTAGTGTATTACTATTATTTACTTTATTATTATATCTGCCTATTTGAAATAAAATAATTTGATTTACATACTTATTTTCTAGAATACTTTCATTCATTCATTTTTTTCAATGACCAGTTACCAAATATTTGCCATGTTCCAGAAGGATATTCCCTTTCACCATGAAATGCATAATTTAATAAGGGGGCAGTGATCCACCTACTACAAGTGTTGTGAGTGCTTTCACAAAGTGTCTCAGAAGCTTGTATGGTGGGATGGTTGTCAGACTAATCTGGTAGCCAGGCCATTTTTTTTTTCCAACTAAAAAGGGAACAAGCTTTATAATAAATTTCTTTCCCTAAACTCCAAACCCCATTTCTCTGTTTGCCCAGAAACTGGAAGGTGGGCAGGTGGAAGTTGGAGCTGAGAGTGGAATGGAGGAAAGATAAACCCAACCTCTATCTCTCTATCTTCCTAGATTCCCAGCTGCCTTTAAAACAAAAACAAAAACAAAAAAACAAACACCCCCATCCCCGCTCCACAAAACCAAAAAGCCAAAACCTGCTTCAGTGATCACATTCAGTTATTCAGGAAACATCGCTGATGCATTATGAGCTGAGAAGGGTCTCCAAAGTATCATGTACTTTTAAATGTGTTCAGACAGTCCTTAACGGCTTAAATATAATATCTCTCTTACACTTCTGTTCTTGGTTTTATTTTCTCAAGTCTCAGAAAAAACGCTTGTGCAACTGCCCGCTCTGGGCACAAATCATCACTGTGCTGAATATTCTGGGCATGATTTCCTAGCCACGTAACAAGAGGGCAGACTGTAAATTGACTGGTCTATTAATACAACTTCATAGAAAACAAGAGAAGAAAACAACAATTCTTCTCATAATCTCAGTTTTAAGGGGATAGAATTGCATTCTGCCTATATGAAACCTTTGGCAAATTTGAGAAAAATTTGCCCCCAAGCCATTGTTGACAAAACCATAGGTTGGTGAGAGATTACTGTTCTAACATAATAAACAAAGCACTATGGGGGTTCCAGGAAGATGATTAATTGACCCCAAAATCATTCAAATTCTAAAGACCCACTTACTTCCCTTCCCTTTAACCACAGTGCTTTATGAATCTACTCATATAGCTGTATTTCTGTGTCCTTTAAAGTAAATGATCTTTCTTTATGAAGCAATTAACATAATAATGCTCTTAGCATTATATGAACTGCTGTTTTCCTAGATAATCAATTCCTAAAGACCTACCAGCCAATTCCAATATAACATAAAAGATTTCACCAATTAGAGATGAAATGTAGAAAATAAGGGTAACTTTTCACAAAGCTACTTTTACTTCATTTAAATTTTAAGATTATATCTTTCCTACTGTTTTATATTACTATAGACTTTCTTTTCATAAAATAATGGTAGTAGAGTTTCCCATCTCCTTCTCCCTCATGTCCTCACTTGGTAAAATTGAATGTTGGTAACTCTAGGTCAATCTTCAAAAGGTGTTTTGTAAATTCTGCTGCTCTGTGAATTCAGAAAGTCTGAGAGCCACTGTCATAGGAGATTCCATTGAAACCGGTTAAACCTATTAAAAACCACTGTTGGGCTGGATATAGTGGCTCATGCCTGTGATCTCGGCACTTTGGGAGACCAAGGCAGGAGGATAGCTTGAGGTTAGGAGTTTGAGACCAGCCTGGGCAACATAGTGAGACACCATCTCTACCAAAAAATGTAAAAATTAGCCAGGCATGGTGTCACACACCTGTAGTCTCAGCTACTTGGGGAGCTGAGGTGGGAGAATTGCTTGATCCTGGGAAGTCAAGGCTGCAGTGAGCCATGATTGCACCACTGCACTCCAGCCTGGGCGACAGAGCAAGACTCTGTCTCAAAAAGACACACACACAAAAAAACAAACCACTGTCAATAACTCATACCACCAGGTGGGCACATAAATCTAACTAAGCTATTACTCAGTGTCAATATCTGGTCACTCTTGAGATATTGCTGAGATTCATTCCTTCTATCCCACAATGGCACAAACTCTAAACAAAGAATCCACCAGTACGTAGGAGTACTATGGGCCCATACTTTTAAATTAACATGGATATGAAGTAACAGAGGCCTTAGGGCAACACCTAAAATCAAAGCTTTAAAAAATGGAAGGACTTTTATCCATCAACTAGCTAAAGCCCTCATTTTGCAAATAAGAAAAATAGGGCCAAAGAAGGTATGTACCTTGCCCGAGGTCCCACAAGAACTAAGACTAGAAACTGGCTGTCTGCACTCCTAGACCAATATTCTCTCCACTTTTCCACAGCTGCTTTTCAACACAGAAAGAGTCCTGTTCTGCAAGCAAAATAATTGACCTTAAAATTTTGACTTTTATTCTCATATAACAATTCAAAAATTAAAAATTAATGGCCTCTCATCAATAATAACCAGTTAGAAAATATAAATATGGCCCAGCATGGTGGCTCACGCCTGTAATCTCAGCAGTTTGGAAGGCCAAGGCAGGCAGATTGCTTGAGGCCAGGAGTTCAAGACCATCCTGGCCAATATGGCAAAACTCCATCTCTACAAAAAATACAAAAATTAGCCTGGTGTAGTGGTGCATGCCTGTAGTCCCACCTACCTGGGAGACTGAGGTGGGAGGATCACCTGAGCCTGGAAGGCAGAGATTGCAGTGAGCCAAAATAGCACCACTACACTCCCGACTGGGCGACAGAGCAAGGCACTGTCACACACACTCACGAAAGAAAACATAAAGATAGTACAGGTGGAATAAATGATCACATCACAATAGCAAACAAAAGTATAAGGTACCTAAAATAAACGTAGCAAGAACCATGCAAAAGTTTTGTGGAAATAAATCTTAAAGGATGTGAAAAGAATCTGAATAAATGGAGAGATATACCACATCCACAGATGGGATATGGCAAAGGTATCATTATTACATTCAAATTAAAAATAAAAGCTCGTCTAAAAAAACAAAGTGAAAAGACAAGTCACAGACCATGAAAAGACCATTGCACTCTAGCTAACTGAAGAAGGGTTAGGAACCAGGATATATAAAGAAACCCCCAAAATGCAGAAAAAAAACTGCACAAATTAGAAAAATGAACAAAGGACAGGTAAGGAAATCCAGATGGCTCGCAGACACATGAAAAAATGTTCAACTCACAACACTCAGGGAAATATGATTAATGTAACTAATATGTTTAAAAATTAGTTTTATTGTTTTTTAAATTTTTTTAATAGTGGTAAATAGTTTTCATTTTTAGTATCTTTTTTTATATACTTTGAGGTCTGGGATACATGTGCAGAACGTGCAGGGTTTTTTTTCCTTTTTTTCTTTTTTTTTTTTTTTTTTTTGAGATGGAGTCTCGCTCTGTCACCAGGCTGGAGTGCAGTGGCATGATCATGGCTCATTGCAACCTCTGCCTCCTGGGTTCAAGCGATTCTCCTGCCTCAGCCTCCCGAGTAGCTGGGACTACAGGCACATGCTACCACGCCCAGCTAATTTTTGTATTTTTAGTAGAGACGGGGTTTCACCATGTTGGCCAGGATAGTCTCAATCTCTTGACCTCGTGATCCGCTGGCCTCAGCCTCCGAAAGTGCTGGAATTACAGGCGTCAGCCACCTCGCCTGGCCCGTGCAGGTTTGTTACACAGGTATACACGTGCCATGGTGGTTTGCTGCACCCATCAACCCATCATCTACATTAGGTATTTCTCCTAACACCATCGCTCCCCTAGCCCCCCACCCCCTGACAGGCCCCAGTGTGTGATGTTCCCCTCCCTGTGTCCATGTGTTCTCATTGTTCAACTCCCACTTATGAGTGGGAACATGCGGTGTTTGGTTTTCTGTTCCTGTGTTGTTTGCTGAGAATAATGGTTTCCAGCTTCATCCATAACCCTGCAAAGGACATGAACTCATTCTTTTTTTATGGCTGCACAGTATTCCATGTTGTATATGTGCCACAGTTTCTTTATCCAGTCTATCATTGATGGCCATTTAGGTTGGTTCCAAGTCTTTGCTATTGTGAATAGTGCTGCAATAAACATACGTGTGCATGTGTCTTTATGGTAGAATGATTTATAATCCTTTGGGTATATACCCAGTAATAGGATTGCTCGGTCTAATGGTATTTCTGGTTCTAGATCCCTGAGGAATTGCCACACTGTCTTCCACAATGGTTGAACTAGTTTACACTCCCACCAACAGTGTAAAAGCATTCCTAGTTCTCCATATCCTCTCCAGCATCTGTTGTTTCCTGACTTTTTAATGATTGCCATCTAACTGGCATGAGATGGTGTCTCATCGTGGTTTTGATTTGCATTTCTCTAACGACCAGTGATGATGAGCTTTTTTTCATATGTTTGTTGGCCGCACAAATGTCTTCTTTTGAGAAGTGTCTGTTCATATCCTTCACCCACTTTTTAATGGGGTTGTTTTTTTCTTGTAAATTTGTTTAAGTTCTTTGTAGATTCTGCATATTACCCCTTTGTCAGATAGATTGCAAAATTTTCTCCCATTCTGTAGATTGCCTGTTCACTCTGATGATAGTTTCTTTTGCTGTGCAGAAGCTCTTTAGTTTAATTAGATCTTATTTGTCAATTTTGGCTTTTGTTGCCATTGCTTTTGGTGTTTTAGTCATGAAGTCTTTGCCCATGCCTATGTCCTGAATGGTATTGCCTAGGTTTTCTTCTAGGGTTTTTTATGGTTTTAGGTCTTACATTTAAGTCTTTAATCCATCTTGAATTAATTTTTGTATAAGGTGTAAGGAAGAGGTCCAGTTTCAGTTTTCTGCATATATGGCTAGCCAGTTTTCCCAACACCATTTATTAAATAGGGAATCCTTTCCCCATTGCTTGTTTTTGTCAGGTTTGTCAAAGGTCAGATGGTTGTAGATGTGTGGCATTATTTCTGAGGCCTCTGTTCTGATCCATTGGTCTATATGTCTGTTTTGGTACTAGTACCATGCTGTTTTAGTTACTGTAGCCTTGTAGTATAGTTCAAAGTCAGGGAGTGTGATGCCTCCAGCTTTGTTCTTTTTGCTTAGGATTTTCACGGCTATATGGGCTCTTTTTTGGTTCCATATGAAATTTAAAGTAGTTGTTTCTAATTCTGTGAAGAAAGTCAATGGTAGTTTGATGGGGATAACATTGAATCTATAAATTACTTTGGTTAGTATGGCCATTTTCACGATATTGATCTTCCTATCCATGAGCTTGGGATGTTTTTTCATTTGTTTGTGTCCTCTCTTATTTCCTTGAGCAGTGGTTTATAGTTCTCCTTGAAGAGGTCCTTCACATCCCTTGTAAGTTGTATTCCTATATATTTTATTCTCTTCGTAGTAACTGTGAATGGGACTTCACTCATGATTTGGTTCTCTGTTTGTCTATTGTTGGTGTATAGGAATGCTTGTGATTTTTGCACATTTATTTTGTATCCTGAGACTTTGCTGAAGTTGCTTAAGGAGATTTTGGGCTGAAACGATGGGGTTTTCTAAATATACAATCATGTCATCTGCAAACAGAGACAATTTGACTTCCTGTCTTCCTATTTGAAAGGGTATTAAAAATTAGTTTTAAAGGGTCCCATTTCATATTCATTGGGCAAAACAACTAAGAAAATCAAATAATACCAAGTGTTAGCAAGAATATGAAGAAAGGGAAACTCTCCTCTACTCCTGGTGAGAGTGAACATAGCTAAACACTACCTAGAGAAGTGGTTTGGTGATAGCTAGAAAAGTTGAAGATGTGCATATCTTATAGTTAGGTCATTTTACCCCAGATATATGCTCTAGAAACTGTGCCACCTGTCTGTAAAGGAAAGCAGTACCAAATTGGCATCCTGAACATCCGTCAGTAGGGGAATGGACAAATAAATTGTAGTATGTTTATATTATACGATAAAGCAGTTAAAAATAAATGAACTGGAGTTCCATGAAATAACTTGTATAAATCTCAAAAACATCCTATTGAGTGAAATAAGAAAGTTGAAGAAGAATCCATAGAGTTGGACAGCATTCATAAAATGGCTTAAAGTCTGAAAGCACTATCATATATATGTAGAAAGTATATGTATGTATATGTAGAAATGTTAAAACTTTCATGACTAACATCATATTCACATTACTGGTTACTCTAGGGAGGGAAGAAAGAGGAATTATATTAATAAGCAAGGAATAGATGGGGCTGAAGATTTGGTAAAGCTAGATGGTAGATACATCATTGTAGGTTCTATTTTCTCTATCTCTTTAAAACAGTTCAAAATAAAATAATTGAACTTTTCATGTGCTCACTGGACTTCTGTTAAAGGGTAAGGAAGATGATATCTACCTCATGGTGATCTGGGAGCTGCCTGATGTTGTGCCTTTCCTACAAGATGGGAAACATGCTGTGCATCTGAGAATGTCTACTAGAGATAGGAACATGGCTATTCCTTTCCCAGATGTCGAGTTGATAGTTGAGAGGAACTTTTCTCAACCTACTGATGTAAGTTTCCTCTCTTGGTTTCTTTTTAACTTTTGCTTTTTGTTATGGAAATTTACAAACATATATAAAGGTACAGAAAATAATACAAAGAGCTTCTATGTGTTATCACTCAGCTTCGAGAACTTTCTGTATATGGCCAAACTTACTCTTTATTTCCACCTCTTCACCATGACCACCACCAATGGATTTGTTTTTGTTTTTGTTTTTTTGAGACAGGGTTCTGCTCTGTTGCCCATGCTACCAACACCTGGGCTCAAGTGACCCTCCTGCCTCAGCCCCCCAGAACGCTGGAATTACAGGCATAAGACACCGTGCCTGGCCCACCAATGGATTTTGAAGCAAATCTCAAACATTGTGTCATTTCATCCCTTTATATTTCAGTATATATCTCTAAACAATAATGACTATTTCAAAAACAATACCATTATTTTCTAAAATATATTAAAAATAATTTGTAAGAAGTTGTTAATCTCATCACATATTCATTCAGTGTTCAAATTTTCCAGATATCCTTATAATTTCTTTCTTAAGGTTGGTTTCAACAACCAAGATCCAAACAAGGTTTATTTGTTGCATTTGGTTGGAAAAATCTGTTAAATATCTTTTTTTTCTCTCCTTGCAATTTATGTCCTGAAGAAACTGGACAGTTGACGCCATAGTTTTCCACTTTCTGGATTTTGCTGATTGCACCCTCATGGTGTTATTTAAGAAGTTCCGCTGTACTTCCTGCAATCTGGTAGTTAAATCTGGTGGCTTAATTGACTACAACATTGATTTTTTTTTTCTTTAGCAAGACATCTTCATAGGTGCTGTCCTGTATTCCATCAAGATTCTCATAATGACCAGTTGTCTTTTTTTTTTGTATCTCAGCAGCCATTGATGATCACTACATAGGCCTATTATTTTCATTCAAAGTCGCCATGCTGCCTTTCTGCTTCATTTATTACTGGAACGTGTGTAAAGAAAACCTCTCCTTTATCAAATATTTGGTTACATTGGGGTACAGTTTATATAGAAAAGCAAACTAATTGATGATTTGCTCCTTATATTTATCAGTTTTAAAGTGAAGAATAGGTTTCCTAGCATCTTCCAAAGGTGGTCTGTGAATTTTGTTTACTTAATATCATTATTGACTCACAAATTTAAATGCTCTTGATGTGTTTCAGTCAATTTAATTTGTTATTATTATTATTGATGCCCAAACTGTCCCATCTGAAGCTGGTTGGAGCCTCTTCAGGCTCCTGAGTTCCTCTGATGTGACCTCAGACGTTCTGGATAGCTTCCAGGTATGACAAGATGATCCAGGCTCATCTTGTACATTTCTTTCCAGATCTAAAATCCACTGTTTCTCCAATATATTCTACTTCTTTTTAGTGGGAAATAGTATTTTAAAAAACCACTACCACTAGGTTGGTTCTTATTTTTAGACTTTTTCAATAGACAGCTAAGAAAAAACATTAAGAGAAAATGCACTACTGTTTTACACTGATATTCCCAATTCAAATGTAAGGTTATATGGCTTTTACTAATTTTATTTTATTTTATATCTTTCTCTCGGAAAATTTTGATTTCTAATGATACAAGCATCATTACTTATTTGCTTTATGCTATTATTTATATAATGTATTCTTCTACATAATATACAGGTTATGTCATTTTATATGCTATCATTGTACATTACATTATATTCTAGTTTCAGAAAACAATAAAATTACTAGGAACATGATACCTGACACAGCTCAAAATCTTCCTTTTTTTGCAGTTCTTTTTGTCCTTAGGGTATATAGCATGTGGAATGTACTGTCAAATTACTGTGCTTTAAAACTGCTTAAAATAATTCCTTGTACCACCAACTCTATATACAGTTAAGTTTGCTTCATTTTTAAAATGTATTGTGTTCTTAAAATTCAGTTTTGTTTTATTGTTATGTAAAACATTTATATATTTCTAAGATCAAATTACAAAACAAGTTCTATTCTGAGCTACAGAACAAAGTCTATTGTATTCCTGTCCTTTCCACCTTGTTCCCTTCTTAACCTATAGTTAACTTTTTGTTTTTAAGTTTTTGGTTTATGTTTCCATGCTGTTTTTAAAAAATATAATCAAATACTTGGTTCCCTCTCCACCTTCTTAAGCAAATGATAGAATATTATTTACATCCTTGTATTCCTTGCTTTATTTAATAATCTATTCTGGAGACCATTATAAGCAGTATATAGAGATCTTCACCTTTCTTTTTTTTTAAATTGTGGTAACATACACGTAAAGTAATATTTACCACTTAGACTATTTTTAGGTGCACAGTTAGGGACATTAAGTATATTCACATTGTTGCGCAACCTTCATCACCATCCATCTCCAGATGCTTTCATCTTGCAAAACTGAAACTCTATTTATTAAACAATAACTCCCAATTTCCCCTTCTCTCCAGCTCCTGGCAACCAGCGTTCTAATTTCCATCTCTACGAACTTACACTGAGGATCTCATATAAGCAGAAACATATGGTATTTCTCTTTTGTGACTGGTTTGTTTCACTTAGCGTGATGTCCTGAAGGTTCGTCTATGTAGCGTATGTCACAGCATCCTTCCTTTTAAAGGCTGAACATTATTCCATTGTTTGCACAGAACACATGTTGTTTACCCATTCATCCATCAATGGATACTTGGGTTGCTTTCACTTTTTTGCTATTAATAGAATGCTGCCATGAACATGGGTGTACATGTATTTCATTTTTCTTTTTGAAAATGCTATAGTATTTCATGTGAATAGATGTACCATTGTTTATTCAACTAGTCCCCTGTAGGTGGCCATTTGGGTTGTTTTTAATCTTTTCCAATTAAAAGTAGTGCTGCAACAAATAGCCATATATATATATATATTTATATTTATATGAAAAAGACTTATGATTATTTCCAAGAAGTAGTTCCTGATAACCGGAAGCCTCATCTACACCCAGCTTCCCAGAACTTAGCATTGCCATGGCAAAGAAGGCCATACACAAAATGAAAACACTAATAAGAAGCTGGAAAAAATATGTGGAACTTATATCACAAAAGGACTAATATCCATAATATATCTTCCTAATATCTAATATACAGCAAACTTTTAAAACATTAGACGGAAAAGGACAACTTAGATAGAAAATTGACAAAAGATATGAAGAAATAGTCCAAGCATGTATTAGCAAGATGCTCCACTCACTCGTTATAAGATAAATGCAAATTAAAGTATATACATATACTCTACAAAATATATATATACTTTATTTTATATATATATATAGTGGGTTTCCATTTTTGACAGTGTGTCTTTGGGATAGATTCCAAGAAGAGGGATTGGTTGCTGGGTCAAAAAGTAAATGCTAATACAATCATCCTAGACATTATCAAACTCCTCTTCGCAGAAGTTACACAGCTCTGCACTGCCACTAATATGTGAGACTGCCTATTTCCCCACAGCCTTGCCAACAGTGTATATTATAGTCAAAACTTTTGAACTTTTTCAAACGTAGATGAGAAATCAAAACAAGTGCCTTTATACTTGAACAAGTGAGAGCAAAATGAGAAGACTTTTAAAAAGATAAAAACCTATGAAAAGAGAAAGTTGGAATTTTATTAACTGACACTGAAAAATCTAGTTAAAATTACATGATGTAAAAATAGTCAAACAATAATTGGCCAGAAAAAAATGAACAACCATTCTATGACCTTTAATATAGCCCCAAACTTACCCTTCTTGTTAAAATATAATTCGGTATACTTTAATTTGCATTTATCTTATAATGAGTGAGTGGAGCATCTTTTTAATACACATATGGACTATTTGTTCATATTTTTTGTCAATTTTTCTATCTAGGTTGTTCTTTTCCTTCTAATGTTTTAAAAGTTTGTTGTATATTAGATACATTAGAAATATATATATATATATGTATATATAGATAATTAGGAAGATATATTATGGATATTAGTCCTTTTTGAAAAACTTCTCGGTAGCATGTGATGCTGATAGCATTTTACCCACCGTAAAATTTCTTTCAAAAATTGGTGTTAATTCTCTTAAACCCTGCCTCTGCCCAATCATCTGAGTTTAGGTAATATCCTAAGTCCTTTGTTGTCATTTCAGCAATGTTCACAGCAGATTCCATCTCAAGAAACAACTTTCTTTGCTCATCCATGAGAAGCAACTCCTTATCCATTCAAGTTTTATCGTGAGATTGCAGCAAGTTACGCTTCGCTTCTAATTCTAGTTCTCTTGCTATTTCTACATCTTCAGTCACTTCCTCCACTGAAGTCTTGAACCCTTCCAAATATCTTTGAGGGTTAGAATCCTCTTCTTCCAAATTCCTGTCCATGTTGCTATTTTGACCTCCTCCCATGAATCACAAATGTCTTAATGGCATCTAGAATAGTGAATTCTTTCTGGAAAGTTTTCAATTTACTTTGAGCAACCAGATTTATCATAGGAATCACTATCTATGGCAGCTATAGCCTTACAAAATGTATTTCTTAAATAGTAAGACTTGAAGGTCAAAATTTCCCCTTGATCCATGGGCTGCAGAAGGAATACTGTATTCACCGGCATGAAAACAACATTCACGTTGTACATCTCCATCAGAGCTCCTGGGTGCATTTTCAATGAGCAGTAATATTTTGAAAGGAATCTTTTTTTTTCTGAGTAAAGTAGCTGTATATGTTGAATTCAACAACTTAATTTAACATCTCTTCAGAAAGCTATTTTTGTGATATGCTTACACCTCCTCAACAAGGCAGGCGCATGTGTGCACGTCTGAGGGATGAAGTGTTTGGGGCATATGTTTGAGGCTGAAGAATAGAGAATAAGAAAACTGTACCTTTTTGTTCCCATAAAAATTTAAACCAATTGTTTTTTAACGAGGATCTTCAGTAACTTTTTTGATTTACTCTAATATTAGAGTACTCTAATCAAACCTTTTGCACTTTTCAGCTTTTAGAGAGATAAGTGGTCAGACACTAAAGAATGGAAGAAAACTGCAAGTTACAAGAGGAGCAATTGAGAAAAGTCTTCAGTTTTTTTCTCCCTGACATTAGCAAAACAACCATAATATAATTTATTTCCTTTATTATTATTATTAACCATAAAGCTTCCTTGCAAAAAAAATATAGAAGAATAATATAGCTGGTTTATGGAATTTGGAAACAATTATTTTGTCACAAATGGAGACATACTGTATTAGCTTTCCTCATATTGAAACAAATGTCAGTTTGGAATTGCAATTTGAATGTCATTCATTGCTAGTTCAAATGATAAGTAGGTTTTATTCTTAGCTAAAAGCCCTCTGAAATCAGTATACACAGTGACTATGTCATAATAACATTATCATGTAATATGCACAAAAGACAGAACAAAATGCATGTCCTTGTAGAGTAATTCTAGCCTACTTCCCTTTTCAACTCTACATATCACTGGAAACACTAGGTTCAATTATATGTATTTGATATATGAAATCTTATTTATAGCTAATAAAAACAGAAAGAAGATGACTGCATAGTGAGTCAGAACCAGGCAGTTAACAAATAATTGTGTAGGTACCAAAAAATGATTGCTTAAAAAAAAAAGAAAAACTATTGTGATAAATTATAAACTACTGAAGCACAATAAAGTGCCTTTTAGGCTTTTAATGTAAATGTAAATTATCTCCAATTTTGAATCTTTATTTTTTGTAGTTATCATAATTATCATTATAGCACTTCCTTTTTGCAACAGACTTTAAAATTATAGATTGAAAGTTTGCAAAAGTCGGCCAGGCATAGTGGCTCACACCTGTAATCCCGGCACTTTGGGAGGCCAAGGCGGGCAGATAACTTGAGGTCAGGAGTTCCAGACCAGCCTGGCCAGCATGGTGAAACCTCATCCTTAATAAAAATACAAAAGTTAGCCAGGTATGGTGGCGTACGCCTGTAATCCTAGCTACTGGGGAGGCTGAGGCATGAGAATCACTTGAACCTGGAAGGTGGAGGATGCAGTGAGCTGAGATCATGCCATTGCACTCCAGCCTGGGCAACAGAGCGAGACTCAGTCTCAAAGAAAAGTTTGCAAAAGTCAATTAGGAAAAAAATTTGATTGTACATGGAAATCCTCTCCCTAAAACTCTTTTATTTAGAAGCACTTTTTATTGAATACCTGCCACGTATCATGCACTGTTCTTAGCACTGGGAATGTCAAGATTAATGAGGTATAGTACCTGCACTGTAGAAGTACAGCAGAGATCCTGGAGGGCTGGGGAGAGGGGGAGGTTTTTGAAGAGGATAATTGCTGAATTATAGCTAAAGAACCATCAGGAGTTAGCTTGACTCAGATAGGCAGTTTCTAGAGGGTAGTGAAAAGACAGTGAATCTCAAGTGGAAGAGGTAATGTGAACGAAATAATGGAGGTAAAATATTGCATGGTTTGTGAAGGATAACTACAAGTATCTCAGTGTGGCTGGAGTAATACTGGGAGTAGTTAAAAATGAAGACAAACAAATAGGTAGGGACCAGACCATGCTTACAAGAATAAGGAGCTTGAGCATCCTATAACAAATGGAAGGCCATGGAAGGGCTTTAAATGAGAAATGACACGATCAGATTTGTGTTGTGGGCAGCTCATCTTTGATGCTGCCTGGATGACAGATTTGACAGGGACAGGACTAAAGGCAGAAGATTCAGGCAACAGGCTACTTCCTGTTTTAGTTAAAAGATATAAGGATGACCAGGCTCAGTGGCTCACACCTGTAATCTCAGCATTTTGGGAGGCCAAGGTGGGAGGATCACTTGAGGCCAGGAGTTCGAGGCCAGCCTGGGCAACATAGGCCCCATCTCTACAAAAAAATTTTTAAAAATTTAAAAAAATTAGTTGGGTGCAGCGGCGTGCACCTTCAGTCAAGCTATTTGGGAGGCTGTGGTGGGAGGAGTGCTTGAGCCCAGGAGTTCGAGGTTGTAGTGAGCTATGATTGCACCACTGCAGACCAGCTTGAGTGACAGATCAAGACTCTGTCTCTAAAGAAATTTACAATGATAAAATAATAAAAGATATAAGGTCATGACAATGGAGATGGTGCAGAAGAAAATGTTTTGGTTTCAGAAAATATCTAGGCAGTAAAAGTAGCATAACTTGCAATTACACCATGCAGTTGGGAGAGGAGGGCACTGAAAGAAAGGAAGGAAAGAAGGACAGTTCCAGGATTTCTAACTTGAATGATGAACTGAAAAATAGTGCTAACCAATGAAATAAAGAATAGAGGACTGGGCACTATGGCTCATGCCTATAATCCCAGCACTTTGGGAGGCTGAAGTAGGTGGATTACTTGAGCTCAGGAATTTGAAACCAGCCTGGCAACATAGTGAGACCTTGTCTCTACAAAAAAAATCAAAACATTAGCCAGGCATGGTAGCACCCACCTGTGGTCCCAGCTACTCCAGAGCCCAAGGTGGGAGGATCGCTTGAGCCCAGGAAGTCGAGGCTGCAGTAAGCTGTGATCATTCCACTGTACTCCAGTCTGGGCAACAGAGGGAGATCTGTCTCTGAAAAAAAAAGAATAGAGCAAAGAAACATGCCTAAAGGAGGTGACAAGTTACATATATTAACATTGAGATACCTGTAAAATGTCTAAGTAATTAAATATATAAGCCTGAAGCTTGTAGGAGAGGACTGGACTAGATAATTAGGTCACTAGCATTGAGATATTTGAAACATAATCTGAGATTCCTCAGAAAGAGTTGAAAAAAAATGAATTTGAGATAAACCCCCAAAATATTAATATTTAAAAGACTGGCAGAGCAAGAGGGTACCAAGTAGGAAACAGAAAAAGAAAAGTCGCAGAGACACAGCAAAACCAGCAAAGCCTGGAGTCAAGGACGTCAGGAGAGTAAGGAGTTTCAGGAAGGGGAGAGCAACTGAGAGTGGTAATTGACAGTGGTAATAGACCTCTCCTCTTATTTAAATGTCACTCTTCTATGATCCTGTCAAGTTTTATGCATGCCTCCCTCCGATACAGCACTTTCACATTGCACCGTAATCAACACTTTATCTGAGTACTTTAAAGTATTATGTTTCTCCAGATCACAGATGTCCTACTTGACTCTGCATTCCAAATATCTAACATAGTAGATATCTAACAAATATTTGAGGCAAGACAATTGAAAAAGATCTTAATGATAAATAGCTATCACAGGGTGTTATGAAGCAGAAGCCAATGAAATTTGCTGAGTGAAAGAAAAGTTGGTAAGTGGAAACGACGAACGTAGAATATTCTTTCAAAAAGTTTGAAGGGAAGAGGAAGACGGGAAGAAAGTTGGGAAGAAAGAATAAATAAGGCTGAGAAAAAGCAGCCAGTAAACAGGAAGAGTATATATTTGTTGATCTAATGAATTCTGCCAGTTAAAAATTTTAGTGCAAGAAAAATAAGATTTTACTAAATTTCATGCTCTGATATTAAAAATATATATAATAAGGCATTTTGTTTTAAGTTGATGACAATTACAAAGTGTACACATGGCGTTTGCACCGCGAATCATGAATACTATATTTATGGTGTTCTGTTTCCTTCGTTCTTCAGAATCCCACCATGGATTTATTACGAGTGAACTGCATTGATTTACTACAAGTAGAAGGATATAATTTGATAGCAGCTGGAACCTTAAATGGTGTGATCATCTTATGGAATTTTGTGACGTCTACTGTCAAAAAAGTGTGAGTTGTGTATTATCCTTAAACAATGTAAAAGCTTTACTGCAGAAGGGCTCAGTAGCATGCAACACTCAGGGAAGGGCTGGGCGCGGTGGCTCAGGTCTGTAAACCCAGAACTTTGGGAGGAGGATCACTTAAGGCCAGGAGTTCGAGATCAGCCTTACCAACATGGTGAAACCCTGTCTCTACTAAAAATACAAAAAGTAGCAGGGTGCAGTGGCGCCTGCCTGTAATCCTATCTAATGGAGAGGGTGAGGCACGAGAATTGCTTGAACCTGGGAGGTGGAGGTAGCAGTGAGCTGAGATCACACCACCGCACTACATCCTGGGTGACAGAGAGAGTGAAACTCAGTATAAAAAAAAAAAAAGAAAACCTCAGGGGACAAAAAAGCAATACATAAAAATGGTGCTAACTTTCAAGGCAGGCCTTCCTGGAAGTTATATTCATGAATGGACTGTGTTCTAAGTGTCTAAATCCCAGGATGATATAAGTAAGGTGAACTGTAAGCATCTATATTCCCAAGAGCTTTGATCTTTACTATTCTCAACTAGTATATGCTTTTCATGTGTGATCTTGCCCAAATTTATGACCCCAACAAATAATTAAAATACATAACAACTTCAAACTAATCTCTCTAGAGCTTCAAACACACATAACCAATTGCCTATTGGCAATTTTCATCTGTTTGTTACCAAGACCCTCAAAGCCCTACATGCCTGAAACATCTTCCCAACCTACTCCCCGCTCCCAAACTTCTCCCCTTCCTGTATCCCCAGTGCCACCACCATCTACTCAGCCACCAAAGTCACATGGTGAGAAGACTCCTGGGTAGCATATCCTTCTCATTCACCACCTCAACACGTCTGATTTATTACAGATTGGGGCTAACAAGGGCCAATGTGGTAGATGCAATTATTCCTCTCAACCAATTAGATTTACCCTGGACTATGGCCAAGATCTTACCCTCCCCATACCATCCACTTCTCAATGTTTTTTTTTCCCATTTGTTGAGAAGGAACTAAAGTAACACTGAATGATTTGTTTGGATGGATTGTAAGTAATAAGTTCTCCCCAGCTGTGTAATTGGAACGTGTGCAAGGGCCATGTGTGGCCACCCTATGGCAAGGGGGTTTGGAAAATTTTACTTACAGATACAAGATGGCCAAGAACCTTAATAATAAATGAAAATAAAATCAAGTTTATCTAAGCATTTGGGGGACGGGAAGAGATATAAAAGAGGAGAGAAGGGAGAATTGGAAAGGACAAGAGAAAAGAAGAGGAAAATACAAAAGAAATGTCTGCCTCTCTCTTTACACTTCTTAACATACTGCTGGTCTGCCTGCTCCTTCCCATCCAAGTCTGAGTCATTTCTTTTAGCCAGTTTTTGAAAGGAAATAATCATTTATTGCTTGGACTATGGATTTCTTCTCTTTGAACCTTTAATTGAAATAGCTGTTTCTGCAGACCCCCCTTTCTGTACCTCAGTCCACATACTCCTGGATCCTGCCCCTGGAATTCCTGTCATCCTTCTGTTCCTTCACTTCAGCCCATGCCCCCAGCCTTTTCTCACACATTGTCTACCTGCCACTTGATACCTACACCTGTCTGCACTGCAAACTTCCCCTCCTTCTTGCTAATGCTTTCACACTGTGTCAGCTTGTGTATGACTCTTTCCTAAGAAGGGAAATCAGATAGACTAAGAAGACCATTATCTTGATGCCACAGCCTAAAGAGGGGAGCAACACCCGTGATAATAATCCCACTTTAAAGGTGAAGATCCTCCTTGTTAAAGTGCCTTGTTATTTTGCCAAGGGATGCATGCATATCCAACATCCAATCAGAGGAAAACAACCAAGTATAGCGTGGGTCATACACAGTGTCCCTTTCCTATAGGCAGATGATTATATAAGACAATTGATTTATAATCAGTGCAGTATTTTGCAAAACATATGATTTAGCACAGATCTGTGGAAGGTCATTTAGGCCCAGGTTTAAAAGTTCTGAAACTGAAAATGGTTTCCATATTTGCAGTAGAGTCCATCTCTTTGTCTACCACAAACTTCACCTAAGACCCCTTCACCAGTCAGAGGAAATAACTCTTCTCTTCCCACTCTAAGCCTCAGGCTTTTTGAGCCCAGACTTAATATTATTCTTGCTAATTAATAATCCACTTCATGATTCAGCTCATCTGCACAACAGAAATCTCTAAAAAAATTTGAGTTCAACAAGTCATCAAGCTTGTAGACTTCTCTTTTGAGCTTGGGTTCACTTTCCAGGAGGCCCCTTCATCTCTTGCAGAAGTAATTTCCACTGAAGAAACAGGGGAAATTTTGCTGTAAGGTCTATTTGCTATAATGAATGTTAAATGCAGCTTTAAGAGCCAGGCATGATGTTTCAGTGCAGGCATTTAGGGACTATTCCCCTGTTCCTAGGATGGTGCCTACAAAGTTCAGTGTTGACCTTGGAATCTGGGTCAACAGGAGACTGGAGCAGCAAGAGCAGGGTCCTCACTGGACTACCTGTTCTTCTCCACTCCATTATAAGCTCTTTAAGGGTAATAATATTTTATTCAAATTTATTACTCCACTTATTTAAAAAATATTAGAACTCTATTATTTAAACTGTATGAAACCAGCCCGGCGTGGTGGCTCCCATCAGTAATCCCAGCACTTTGGGAGGCTGAGGCAGGAGGATCGCTTGAGCCCAGGAGTTCAAGACCAGTCTGGGCAACATAGTTGGCCCCCATCTCTAAAAGTAAAATAAAATAGAGTTTTATCCATAGGATTTTGTAGAAGTCCATTCTCTGATCTAAAGGTAGGAAGATTAGACAGGTTAGTTGAATTAAAAGACTTTTAAACCGCTGAGGATCATGATTTAACAGAACCTTGCTAAAAAAGCTATGTTCAAACTCTACTTCCTTGCATTTTCTTTTCATGTTCAATAATATTAGCATTTGAAGAATTGCTTAGCTCTGCAGAGGATATACAATCTTAGTACTGTAAGCTCCATAATTTGTGAATTTTTTCTCATATAAATGTATACTTACTTCTAGGTACCGACCTGAAGATTGCTTCACTGTAAACCCTGACTTGCATCCCAAGCACTTTAAAATTAATGACATACTGTTCCTCTTTCGTACCCCTGAATGTGCAAGGTAACTCGTTACTTACTGAACCAGTAATACTGTCTGGGACTTAGGTGGCTGATACATTAGGTTGATGCAAAATTAATTGTGGTTTTTGCCATTGAAAGTAATAGAAAGAGTTTACTTCATCCCAGCATTAAAGAAGGGACCACTGAAAAAAGACATCAGTTGGGTTGACACGTGGCTTCAGCTTTCTTCCCATAACTGTCATTTTGGAGGTGAGGTTCTCCTCAGGGATTTAAAGTGCTGTGTGGTCCCCTCACCATGTCAGCCTCACAGCACCCTTTATCACATAGCAGAGATGGAAAATGATCACTTGGCTTTACTTTTCGCCAAAATCTGACACAGGTGTGAAACAGAAGGAAGGACTTGAAGGCAAGTATGGAAGGTCATATGGCAGGAGGTTTCATCCACCATCCACTATAACTGAGCAATTGTCATCCATTTCTGAGCGAGCAAGGGATTTAAGAAAAAATCCCTTTTTTCCTATTTATATTTGCATAAGAGCTCTGGTTTGCAGGCAATAGATAATGCCACACATAGCTTTGGAGAGAAATCAGAAGCTTCTGTGCTGATTTGGGGTCACCCAGAGGTGAGCCAGGATGTAACCCCTTCCCTACCCCTTGGCATGAAATTTCATCAAAACTGTTCTGAGAATATTTTGAGGACTTATTCTGTAGACATCTGCACCAGACCTTAAGCCACTTTTCAGCCAGTTTCAGTGGAGTGCCACAGACTAGGATCTGGTTAGAACTAGACATTGTCAAGCAGGAAGTTAGACAGGCTTGTAAGGTCCCCCCACCACCACCCCCCCCCTTGCCATTTCAGTGTAAGAGCCTCTGGGACTAAATCTAGCCTTTGCAGTGGGATAGGCAAGACTTTTATTTTCTGACAAAGGGAGCAATAAACCTTATTTGCTGAGGCTCCCCAAGAGTCTCCACCAATATCATACTGGTCAACATTTATTACACAGAATATAAGGCATGATTTGTTTCCTGAGTGGCTCAGTATCCGCAGATGATGAAAGAAGCAATCAGCTGAAATTAAAGCAGAGAAGCACACCCTTTGAGTATGGTAGCATATCTTAAAGTTTTATCTGTGGGCCTCCCCACTCCCCTTATAGGAGATCAAGTCAGGATTCCATATGTTCTTCATCCCAGTGTGAATCCAGCAAAGGTCCACAGAGCAGTAAGGTAAGCAAGACACAGAGAGGGTCTGTCTTCCTGTCATACTCAATGTTGGTTCAAAAATAGTGCTATTGAGCACATTTGAGCCCCTCCTTTGATAGAAGGTAACAGTGGAAGAATTCTGTGTGTGCATGCTTATATGTAAAAATGCATTGTTTTGCAAAAAATGCAATGTCTAAATTGTTTTTTTAATTTTATATATTTTTCAATTTTTATATATTTTTTCAGTTTTTACATTTGTGAATAATCAATATACAATCACAAATAAAATAGATTATGCATGTTATTTTGATACTTAAAAAGTAAGTAATTTTAGACCATCTCTTTTGCTAAAATGTAAGTACTCTTTTGCTAAAAATTACATATGTCACAGGGAGAAGAGACAGCAGGTACTGTAATGCAGTGGTTTTCAAACTGTGTTCTCAGTTCCAATTTTATATATTTTTATGCTTTACATTTCTAGTTAGAACTGTGTTTGAAGGAAAGTTGTCACTGCAAAAATTGTTTTTAAATCACCAGCATACTGGAAAGAATAAACTTACATGGAAGCAAAAGCCAGACAGATTGTACTTGAACCCAAGTCCTTCTTTTATTATCTGATTAGCTTTAGAGCTGCCACTTAATCTGAGTTTCTGTTTCTGTTTCAGTAAAAAGGGAATAATAAAGATGAAGTTGCATGGTTGTGAATACAATTAGAGATCATGTCAACCAGGAACCGAGCATGCATTAGGCATTTTTAATTACTCTCGTTATTATGCTGGTACCTCAACCACTAAAAGAATGTTGTGTTATAAATTCTCTATTTCTGGACATGAAAATCTCTGCAATAAATATTTTTCAAAAAAAATTAAAGTATAATTTTAAAAGTAATGCTTAGAAATGAAAATTCAACTATCTGGAGAATTTATTCACCCAGTATATCTCATTTTCTTACAATGTCATGGAAGTCTTTTCTCTTTTCCTCCCATAATTCAGGGAAGCAAGCAAAGCATACATGACAGTGAGGTTAAAGGTCAGTATGAAATCACCTCTCTTCTTTATAATAAAGCAACTCCTTTGCAAGAGGGCATTTAGGTGACAGAGTATTCTTAATGAATATATATATATTCCTTAATATATAAATTCATTATATATATTCATATACATTCATATATATTCATTATATACATATATATAATATACACACACATACCCACACACATATACATATATACATACATACACACATATACATATATACATACATATATATATATATATATATTCTTTTTGGAACCAAACATTGAGGTGCTATGGGATTCAGTAGTCTAAATGGCAGAATTTTCATTATGATGATGCCTTCTTAAATACTAATTCTAGGTTTTAAGAATCCAGAATATTACTGAACTTCTTAGTCTTTAGCCATTTTTCTAAAACTTATACTGCATTTATACACCATTCTGTATGTGTAAGATTTATGAATAAATACCTTGTGTGAGCTGTTATGTATAGTATAGAAGCTTTTGCAATATGATCAAAATAAACGTTTTATATTTTTTCAGTGATCCAGGATTCAATTTTTTAATGTTTTTTCTGTCCTTTGCCCTGACTGAAATTCTCTGGGTTAAAAAAAAAAAAGAAAAGGAAAAAATAATGTGTGGCTTTTGCTATTTTCTTGTCTGCCTTGTGTTTTACATTCCATAAAAATTTGGAATTCCAAGTATTGCAAATTCCAAGATAGATCCTTTTTTTTTTTTTTTTTTTTTTTTTTTTTTGAGACAGAGTTTCACTCTGTCCCCCAGGCTGGAGTGCAGTAGTGCCATCTCAGCTCACTGCAACCTCTGCCTCCTGGGTTCAAGCAATTCTCCTGCCTCAGCCTCCCAAGTAGCTGGGATTACAGGCACCCACCACCACACCTGGCTAATTTTTGTATTTTTAGTAGAGACGGGGTTTCACCATGTTGGCCAGGCTGATCTGGAACTCCTGACCTCAAGTGATCCACCTGCCTTGGCCTCCCAAAGTGCTGGGATTACAGGTGTGAGCCACCGTGCCTGGCCTCATGATAGTTCATTAATTTCTCGAATAGGTGAACAAACAGATGTAATGGTGGGAAAGCAACAGCCAATGGACAAAAAACACCCTGGAATTGCCAATTTACCAGAAGTCCAGCCACCTATCCTTGTCACTGCTCATGAGGATGGACACCTCCGCTTGTGGACTCTGGAGGTAATGGAACCCAGCAAGTCTGGGAATAGGAAAGAATGGGAAAGATAAAAAGAATCATTAAATGAATCTTAGTGTTCTTCCATATGGCATCCAATTATAATATTTTTTTCAGCTTTCTAGCCAAATTGCTGATCTTGCAGCCTGTTTATTGATAACGCTATCCAAACTTTACGAGAGAAGGGTTTTGTAACTCAAAAGATCAAATCATCAAAACTGCTAACTTAGCTATTTCAAATATGTCTCTCTTTTTGGAAGCTCTTCTACTTTTCTGTCAAACACATTACAGACAGATACCCATACTGGGATAGATACCTGCATACAGATAGATACCCGTATTGAGAGAAGAATGTTCAACTGGTCATGCAAGCCTCACAGTTGGAATTTCTGGGAAGGTCTTCACCTTTGGCACACTGCTTCAGTCTCATCCCTTATGTCCCTAATAGAAGCAGGAAAGGTGAATCCGGCATGAAGATTTACTAGAAAAATCTATTGAGCCTGCTTGTAATTCTTTTATTTGGGGAGAGGAGGGCATTAGTTGTTTGTTTGTTTGTTTTTTTAAGATGGAGTCTCTCTCTGTCACCCAGGCTGGAGTGCAGTGGCGTGATCTCAGCTCACTGCAACCTCCACCCCCTCGGTTCAAGCGATTCTTCTGCCTCAGCCTTCGAGTAGCTGAGGCTATAGGCGTATGCCAGCACACCCAGCTAATTTTTGTATTTTTAGTAGAGATGGGGTTTCACCATGTTGGCCAGGCTGGTCTCAAACTCCTGACCTCGTGATCCGCCAGCCTCGGCCTTCCAAAGTGCTGCGATTACAGGCGTGAGCCACTGTGCCCGACCGAGGGCATTAGTTTTGATGGGTTCATACATTCAAAATATTCAAATCTTTCTTTTAAATTGAGCTACAAATATATGCCACTAAATATCTTACTGGATATTTAAATAATATTAAAGGATATTAATGGTGTATTAGAGTAAAAGAATGTGAGAACACTGAAATGTTGAGTATACAATAAATTGTTAGTTTACCAAACAGTTGAGAGAAGGTATTGCATCGTATTGAGTGTTCTTCAATATTTCACAAAGAAAAACACAACTTTCATTTACCAGAAGATTTAAAATGATTTAGGGTGGAATTAAGAGGACAGAAGATGATGAAAGGAAGGATCTTGAGTAGCCTGAGGGTGAAGAAAATGAAATCCTTAGAAAAGCAGAGGAGGTGACCTCGCTTGTGATAAGGCTCCTTCCTACACAGAAACTCAGAACACACAACAGTTTTGTGTGGCAGATAATGGGATCCAACAACACGGAACCGCATGGCTTTCTGCCAGATAAAACTCTAAGTGTACCAGTAGATCCTAGCTTATTCGTGAAAACAACCCTGGTTTGAAAATACAAAGTATTCTAATAATAACTTTCCTTGAGATAATCTTGGTATTAGAACAATGCCCTTTTTCTTTCTAATACAGAAATGAAAGAGTAAAAGAAATAGGAGGAGAAGAGATTATGTCCAAGCAGTCTAAGGAAAGGAGTAGCAAATTCAAACTCTTCACAAGCTTTGATGTGGATGATGTTTATTCTCTAAGCAAGATAATACGTGTTAAAGTCTTTCCCAGTGCTGGCTTATACTGAGCGCTGAAAAACAACCTGTTTGAATTTAAATCTCTTAACAATTCTTTGTCTTGCACCAGTATTAAAAAATAAATATTTCTGAAGAGGCAAATATTTCTCTTTAAAACAACTGACATACACTTAAAAGTGTGTCTCCCTTCTGAAAAAAATGTTTGTTTAAAAAGAAAATATGTCAATGCCTGTTTGAGTTAAATTAAAAAAAAGAAATAAAAAGAAAATATGTAATCGGAAAGAAAGTCTGAGGAACTGCATGAAAAGGGTCATGGGATATGCAAAAACAATCCCAAGTGTAGAACAGTATATAATACTCAAGAGTCTAGATGCTTCTAATTAACAGTTGTCCATACCTTTAGTATATTTAATTTCAAGGAAATAAGTCCCTATGGATAGTTTAAAATTATTTTCATTACAAACAGGGGAATCGTGGTTCAGTAGCAGAGATAATTCTTGAGATGCATTATTTACATAGAAAAATCAATTTCAATATTAAGATTTTATAAGACTTACTAGCAAAGAAAAAGTTTTATTTGCATTATACTTTATTTAGGGAAGACTACTGAAAGATATGCTACCTTTCACAAAACATTCTGCCATTTCTCTGACATCGCTGTATACTGATTCATGTACGAGGATACTACTGGCTGGAAATGTGGGTGAGTCATTACTCTTAGACATTCAGTGACAGGTGTCTTAATAGCTTACCTGATATAAAAATGGCTTTAGGAAAAATACATGGTATATGGTGAAACAAAAGAGAGACTAAGAGGTATGCTCAAGCCTGAGAAAGTGTTATAAATAGCCTGCTGAATAAACAGAATAAATGAGTGTCAGGAGAACCTGCTTCATTCCTAGCTCTTCACTTAGGGCAAGGCATTGCCCTCCTTCTGTCTTTAAAATGCGTATGTGTCTACCCATCTGTGTATCTTACTTTTTTGGAAAAAATATAGTTTTAATTTTTCACATTGAAAGTGTATGTTGCATTAATCTTAATTATTAAAGGAAATCATGCCATAAATTAGAGAAAAAAATGAATGATTTTTTCTCAGTAGGGGACTTTATTTTTTATATTTATTATAATTAATATGGTCAGTCTTTCTAACAAAATTCTTTCTTCCATTCTTCCTTTATGCTTCTCTTCTGTCGTCTGAATTAATCCTAAATTTTCTTTGCTTTCCTTTCTCCTATACTGTGAAAGATTATGTGTGTATGTGAATGCACATGCATGTGTAAAAACAGTTTTTTTATTTTACTAGTGTTTATCTTCAAGTTTTTCAAAACAATTAGTTAGAATTAGAATAAAACAGCATATTTTCAGTTAAAACAAAAAGCTTAGCCCCCTTTCACTTTCTCTTTTCTCCATATCTACCCCTTTGCTTGTTGTTGTTTTGCTAATGCAACTGTAAGATTTGCATCTAGATTAAATCTGCTTAAATGCTTACATTTCAAATTTACTTAATTTTCATACTTAAGTTTTCATATTCTCTTTTATAAACATTTTTCTCATTTCAAAATTTGTTTTAATTTTTTTTTCTTTTTTAAATTTGAGACAGAGTCTATCCCTGTTGCCCAGGCTGGAGTGCAGTAGTGCAATCCTGGCTCACTGCAACCTCTGCCTCCTAGGTTCAAGCAATTCTCCTGCCTCAGCCTCCCGAGTAGCTGGGACTACAGGCATGCACCACCACGCCCAGCTAATTTTTGTATTTTTAGTAGAGATGGGGTTTTGCTATGTTGGCCAGGCTGGTCTTGAACTCCTGACCTCGTGTGATCTGCCCACCTCAGCTTCCCAAAGCACTGGGATTACAGGCATGAGCCACCATGCCCAGCCTCAAAATTTATTTTATAAAAAAGTTACAACAAACCATTTCGTACTGTCAATTGAGTCGTCTGGACCTTATTGATAATAATTGTCTATATTTGTATATAGCAGTATAAATAAATTTACATTTATTTAAGGTTATCCCTGTTTTTCCTGGAGTTTTTTGGTTTTTGTTTGTTTTTTGCTTACCACCAATCCTTTTACATTAGGATATTCTTATACTTCTGATTTTCGCTTATCTATCAATCTGTATAATTTATATAGACACTAATTCTTTTTACAGAAAACTTGTAGAGAAAGCTAAGATCAGTCAAATTTTGTTGCTTTCTAAAAATAGCCTGCTTATTCTTGCATTAACTTTGCCTAGTATGTGGCAAGCCTTTTCTGACAAATACAGAGAACTAAAATTTGAAACTATAGAATTCCCAGCACCGACCTCTATTAGGGTTAGTCCTCTCTTTGCCTATGCCTAGAATACTTTACTATCATATAGCCCATTCTCATCCTGAAATTTGTGGTTTCTGTTTGTGATCCAGAAAATAGAGTGGGTTTGGGATCCAATCTATCCTCATCTACATTATAACTAAATTGGACTGCTCCTAGATTCTATTAGGCTTCCTTTTTCTCTGCCTCAGTAGATGTTAAAAGAACTTCTTTGAGGGCGGCTATCTATTCACTAGATTAAATCAGACACCCTCAGGCATCATTACATCATTAGTTGTTGCCTTTAAAAAGGAAAAAGAGAGACAAGGTCTGACTCTGTGGCCCAGGCTGGAGTGCAGTGGTGTGCTCATAGCTCACTGTAATCTCCAACTCCTGCAAGTGATCCTTCCACCTCAGCCTCCTGAGTAGCTAAGACTACAGGTGTATGCTTTTTTTTCCTGTAGAGACAGGTCTTACTTCTTTTTCTATTTTCCTAAAGTAGAAGCTTAGATTGTTGATTTTAGATCTTTCTTCCTTTCTAATGTATGCATTGAATGCTATACGTTTCCATGTGAGCAATGCTCTCGCTGCATACCACAAATTTTGATAAGTTGTAATTTCACCTTTTTTTTTTAAATTAAGACAGATTCTCGCTCTATTGCTCAGGTTGGAGTGCAGTGGCACAATCTCAGCTCACCCCAATCTTCGCCTCCCAGGTTCAAGCAATTTTCCCACCTCAGCCTCCCAAGTAGCTGGGATTACAGGCACCTGACACCACGGCCGGCTAATTTTTGTATTTTTACTAGAGGCAGGGTTTCACCATGTTGGTCAGGCTGGTTTCGAACTCCTGACCTCAGGTGATCCACCCACCTCAGCCTCCCAACATGCTGGGATTACAGGAATGAGCCACCATGCTTGGCCTCACCTTTATTTAATACAAAATACTTTTAAATTTCTCTTGAGATTTATTCTTTGACCCAAAGAATTTAGAAATATTCTACCTAATCTCCAAGTACTTGGGGATTTTCCAGTTGTCTTTCTGTTACTGGTTTCTACTTTAATTCCATTGTGGTCTGAAAACATACATTGTATGATGTCTCTTAAAGTTGTTCAGGTGCGTTCTGTGGCCCAGAACATGATCTATCTTGGAGAATGTCTACATGATCTTCAGAGGAATGTGTGTTCTGAATGTGTGTGTATGAAGTAATCTATAGATGTCAATTATATTCAGTTTATTGATGGTGCCATTGATTTGAACTATATCCTTAATGATTTTCTGCCTGCTTGGTCTGCCCATTTTTGATAGAGGGGTGTTGAAGTCTATAACTATAATAATGGATTCATCTATTTCAACTTGCTGTCCTATAAGTATTTTGATATCTGTTATTAGGGACATACACATTAAGGATGGTCAAATCTTCTTGGAGAATTGACCCTTTTATCATTAGGTAATGCCCTCTGTTTATCCCTGATAAGTTTTATCACTCTGAAGTCTGCTCTGTCTGAAATTAATACAGCTACACTTGCTTTCTTTTGATTAGTGTTAGCGTGGTATATCTTTTTCTATTCCTTTGCTTTTAATCTATATGTATCTATATTTAAAGTAGGTTTTTATACACAACATACAGTGGCTCATGTTTTTAAATTCACTCTGACACTCTCTTTGTTTTAATTGGTGTATTTAGATTGTTGGCATCTAAAGTAATTGATTATTGACATAGTTGAATTAGTATCTACCATATTTGTTACTATTCTTAATTTGTTGCCCTGGCTCTTTATTCCTGTTTTTGTCTTCCAGTCTTTTTCTGCCTTTTGCAATTTTAATTGAGCATTTTGTGTGATTCTATCTTCTCTCCTTTCTTAGCATATTTATTATACTTCCTTTTAAACATTTTTTAGTGGTTGCCCTAGAGTTTATAATATATATTCACAATTAGCCTGTGCCTATTTTCAAGTAATATTATGCCACTTTGTATCTTATAATACCAAAGTATTCCTAATGTCTCTCTTTTATCTCCTGTATAATTACTATCATTCATTTCAAGTATTTATGAGTTATAATTATCAAATACATTGTTGCTATCATTATTTTTAACAAACCATTATCTGGTAGATCAATTAACAAAAATAAAGTTTTTATTTTATCTTTGCTTATTCCTTGTCTTCTTACTTTCTTTATGTAGATATGAGTTTTTTTAAACCTATATCATTTTTCTTTTTTCTGAACTTCTTTTAACATTTCTTGAAAGGCAGGCCTATTAGTGACAAATTATCTCAATTTTTGTTTGTCTGAGAAAGTCTTTATTTCTCCTTTACCTTTGAAGGGTAATTTTGCAAAGTACAGAATTCTAGGTTGGTCGGTTTTTTCTCTCAACATGTTAAATATTTCACTCCACACTTCTTGCTTGCATTGCTTTTGATAAGAAGTTTGATGTCATTCTTATGTTTGTGTTCATTTTTTTTCCTCCATCTGGCTTCTTTCAAGACTCTTTTTTATACCTTTGTTTTCCTGCAGTTTAAATAGTTTAAAAGTTGAGGTGTAGTCATTGTTGCTCTTTGATATGTAGTTTTTGTAACTATCATTTAAATTGTAGGCTGAGTATCTCTGTAAGAGTTTGGACTCTGTTTGGTGGTATATTCATTTCCATTACCCTGATCTCTAAAAGAACTCTAAGTGGGTGAAGCAATCTCATTAAGACTTATCAAGACAGAAACAAAATAATTTCTACACATAAAAATGAATATGGGCCAGGTGTGGAGGCCCATGCCTGTAATCCCAGCACTTTAGGAGGCCAAGGCGGGTGGATCATCTGAGGTCAGGAGTTCAAGACCAGCTTGTCCAACATGGTGAAACCCTGTCTCTACTAAAAATACAAAAAAAAATTAGCCGGGCGTGGTGGCAGGCACCTGTAATCCCAGCTACTCAGGAGGCTGAGGCAGGAGAATTGCTTGAACCCAGGAGGCAGAGGTTGCAGTGAGCTGAGATCATGCCTTTGCACTCCATTCTGAGCTACAAAGCGAGACTCCATCTCAGATAAATAAATAAATAAATAAATAAAAATGAATATGAAATTTCTGCTTTCATTTCTGTTTTCTCAGGTTCTGTTTTATTCAGCATTATAAATACCTAAATCAAAATAACTTTTGGATAGTATTGATTTAGATAACATGATATCTAATTAAAGATTCCAATGTTTAAATTTTATACAGAAGGACATGTTATCCTTTGCAATATTAGCTCTTTCCTGGATCCACCTCATGATGAAAAGGTAAGAACTTCAGTTTTCCACTTTAATTTATGAGTCAGCATATATTTATTGAGCATTTCTCTGTGCTAGACACCATAAAGGATAGAAATACAAGACTCTCTGGTGTCAAGGCACATATACTATTGAAATTTGAGCTACATGACAAAGTGTAATGGTCTGCTGGTGAAAAGGGATGAAGAAGTAAGTGAGGGAGAGGGAGTAAGTATGCCAGCCACTGGTCACTTTCCATCGTCTTCATGTTTTGACTTATTTGTGAGAATTCATATAGCAACCCAGAGTTAGAAAAAGTTCATAGATCATACAGTCCTCCACAGTCAGTTTCTATATCTTATCCTTTATAAGATATTCTATAACCTTCCTTGCAAACCTAGTGCAGAACCATTTAAGAATTTTTTTATTTCTAGTCTAAATTCTTCCTAACATTAAAGCACATTTTATTCTATTTTTTAAAATATTATACCAAGGAACAGCTATTTTAGCATAGCCCTATTTTTCTTTAACACGTCAAATCAAAAGCTAAATATTAGCTTAAATAGATACTTTTTTTTGGATCACAAGTATTAACAAGGGGTTTATGTTGATTAGGATTTGATTCCTTGCAGAGTGTCTCAGAATAGTTATTGTTTCAAATATTGTTTCATTTGATTAGTGGAGTTTTCTTTTTGTTTCAGAGAATCTATTCTAACTCTTTTAAGGTTTCGGTATTCAACTTTAGTTTGACTATCTCCACCTGCAGAGGGTAAATCAGAGAATAAGCTTGCCAAGGAGCACATAGACAGTGATGAAGTCAGGGCCAGGGTCGGGGTTCTGATTGCTAATCCAATACTCTTTCCGTATATAATCCTTATGCTAACAAATGAAAAACAGCAAGGTTCAAACAACTTGGGAAACACGAAGTTTCATTTACCAGTAACTATAAATTGCTTGTAACGAAGACATGCTGCAAGCTGAACAAAAACAAACCGTATGCTTGAACCATATATAGGTGAAAAGTTATGTAATTGTTTTATCCTACTGCTGATGCTTATTATATTGTATTATTAATTTTAACAGATAAAATGTCATTCAAAGCCTAGAGTTTCGCAAATGGAATTGCTATAAACTAGCAACTGAGATCTTTCAAACTTTAGAGAAAATCTTCAAAACAAAGTTATAGAATAATATTGAGTTACAAAAATAGTAGAAATAATTTTAAAGCATTTTCACAAATTTAAAATTAGAGAATCTTTAGTAACTTATTTTAAATTCTTTCATATTCAACTTCATTTCAACCTTTTCTGTACTCAGACAATGGAATCATACCATTTGTACATGGCTGCCTATTTATAAATATACAACAGAACCATAGAACCTGGCTATAAAATGCCTCATTATTACATAGATCAACCTATACCAATGCTTAAACCAGGTCCGGCTATAGATTACAACTGCAATGAATACCTAATAGGTCAGTCTAGAAAAAAAGGTTAATCTTGTTCTCTCCCGATATTACTGATAAAAAAGAAGTTCCATGGTATACAGACATTCTGAAAGATAAGTCGAAACCTCTCCACAGAAAGAGAGACCACACATATAATTACATATACACACATACAGAAAGGACAATCTTAGTTTCTAATTGCGGGTTTCAATCCATTAAGGGGTCATGAAATCAATTAAATTAGTTGTAACCAGTATTTTTATAAAAATAGAAGAGAATGGAATGCAATGCAGTAGAACAGAATAGATCATATTGATGTACATTTCACATAGGTGAAGTATCCTTTTGTGAAACTTGTTTCAGACACATGTGCAAGTATATGTATATGTTCACTGAGTCATGAAGCAAAATGTATATCTTACTATAAATACAGTCAGTGTTAGAGAATGCCATCCTAAGGCAGAGAAAGAAACCTTGGATGACCAGATATTCTTGAATATCTTTGAGACAATAAGAAGTAGGCCAGACACGGTGGTTCTCGCCTGTAATCCCAGCACTTTGGGAGGCTGAGGCAGGCAGATCACGAGGTCAAGAAATTAAGACCATCCTGGCCAACATGGTGAAACCCCGTCTCTACTAAAAATACAAAAAAAATTAGCTGGACGTGGCGGCACGTGCCGGTAGTCACAGCTACTCGGGAGACTGAGGCAGGAGAATCACCTGAAGCCAGGAGGCAGAGGTTGCAGTGAGCCGAGATCGCGCCACCGCACTGCAGCCTGGCAACAGAGCGAGACTCCGTCTCAAAAGAAGAAAAAAGAACTAGGAGTCCAGATTTTACTTTGGCTCTCTAAAAATAACCAGAGGGAATTGAGTCAGAAGGCCAACAAATTTAGGAGGAATTGTGCTACCCTTTGTTAAAGCCTAAATAAATAGAAGACTCGCAGGAGAATTCTAAACTGCCAGGACTGTCATCACATTACACTTCTAGGTAAATGACCCAGGACAAAGTAAGGTGTCAGTCCGGGTTTATCAGTGATAAAGAGGGAATATACTCACAGGGGGTGTGAGTGCAGAGCAAGCTCTCCACTTAACAACTCTAGTTCACACAATTCAGGAAGGTCTCCCGAGGCCCACGAGAGGCCCTAAACTTGAGGATAGCCACACCCTGAAGAAACATAAACAATCAAGCCTCATGATTTTTTTGTTTTCTACTCCTGTGACAGATGATTCATGATGTTTTTGAAAGAGAATGAAGCTGAGTTTTATTCTTTTCATCAACTACTTACAGCATGTATCTCCCATCCCATACTCCCCCCAAAAGAACAAAACAGCCAGTTGTATCTCTAGATAAAATCTGAACATAGGAAAAGTCTTTTTGCCAATCTCCCCTTTAGCTTTTACCTTCCAGCTCTGTTTCCTTCTATTCTTGATTATATTTACTTTCAGTCCCCCTCCAACCTTCTCCTAAAGCATCTCTTTCCTCTAGTCATCTGCTAATCATCAATTAAATGAATCGCTAATTCTCAGTTACATGATAAATTGCCAGAGACATAAGATACTTCCTCTCCCAGGGAGATGTATGAATTAATAAGTCTTTAAAAACAGGACTTCTTGTACCCCAACAAGCAAGAGAAGAGCTAATTGGGGGCAAGGACTTAATCATCTAGCACAGATGTCTACATCTTCCACTCATAAGCTTGGCTCAATGAGAAATGATTTTGTTGAAGATTACATTTTGACTAGCATATAGTTATTCCGAGGAATATGCCTTGTTTTTGCTATCTAGAAATTCAAGCAGCTGCTTTCCTGGCGTGCTCATTCTTTGGAAATTATTCAAGTAATCTATGTAGAAGAAAAACAAGTGGTACTTACTGCCTCCATCGATGGCTCAGTAAGGTAGGCCAAGATGGCATCATACTGTGAATTCAGTACTGTGAGCATGAGAGATAAAGGATTTTAAGCTAAAGTTGAAGTATATAGTTCAAATGCAATCTTGGTCAACTGATTTAAATAAATAAGTAAATAGATGACACAAAAGGACTTTGAAAAGATGGCCACTGATTTGGAGTTCTCTTTCATGACCAAGGACATGAGATGTCATATTCATCTATGTTAAAAGGTATCACAAATGCTTTTGATAAAAGTGAAGTTTTTTTTTGTAGAATTATTTCAAAGAATTAAGCAAGATAGCTATCTCAGAGAGTTAGACCCAAGTCATAGAGGGGGGCTCAGAATCAGAAGCCATAGAAAAGTAATAGAAAAGAGCAATTGATGCTGAGAAAAGTGGGTAAGCTAATTATGCCATTGACTCTGTGATGGATTTTGCAAAGCCTATTGTTATCAATTACCTAGATAATGCTAAGTACCTATACACAAAATGCTAAAGACACATACACATATAAAGAGAAAGAAAGGAAATGTCATGGCATTTCTAGAAACAAATTCCTGCATATTGAAATGTCTTAAAATCATGGTAATGAATTATCCCCTTAAAAGAATGAAGTTAGGTAAGATTAAGAGAGGTAGAGAGGCTTTGAAGTATATTAGGGAATTTCAATGTAATCAAAACCAAAAGGAAGGAATATTTTATGTTGCATAAAAGTTGCTGGACTGAAATTCAAGACAGCCTAGCTAACTGTGTGGGCTTGAGGCTAGAGAGTTAGACAGACCAAAGCCACACAGTGTCCAGGAGGCACTGATAAGAATTTGGATCTTTCCCCTGAAAGAAATAGCCACAGCACAGAATTTTACGTGGGGGAGTAATATGACCTGATTTATATTTTTGGAAGGTAATGGGTGGGGAATAGATTGCAGGGCAGCAAAAGTGGGAGCAAAGAGAATGGTTTGAAGTCCAGGGTGAATGTAGTGGCTTGGATTAGAGGAGTGGTAACAGCCTGGAAATAAGTGGTTTAGATTTGATGATAGCTATCCAGAAGGCAAAATCAAGAAGACACGAACTTTAACTTAAAGGGGAGGTAAGTGATAAATGTCAAGAATGACACCTGGTTTATGCAACTAGGTGAATGTTAGAACCACTCATTAAGATACAGGGCTCTAAAAGAGGAAAATGTTTAGAATGTGGAAGGATAAAGAGCTTTAGAACATTGAATTCAAGATGAATCTTTGGGAGTAAGGTCCTATTTGGAGGCAAAAGGTCAGAGTTACTTCCTCTGTAAGAAAGGACATCTAGGCTGGGTGTGGTGGCTCACGCCTGTAATCCCAGCACTTTGGGAGGCCGAGGTGGGTGGACCATGAGTTCAGGAATTGGAGAACAGCCTAACCAACATGGTGAAACCCTGTCTCTACTGCAAATACAAAAATTAGCCGGGCGTGGTGGCATGAGCCTGTAATCCCAGCTACTTGGGAGACTGAGGCAAAAGAATCACTTGAACCTGGGAGGTGGAGATTGTAGTGAGCCAAGATCACGCCACTGCACTCCAGCCTGGGCGACAGAGTGAGACTCTGTCTCAAAAAAAGAAAAGAAAAAAGAAAAAAAAAGAAAGGACATCTGCTGTTTTATTTGCAGGAAAGAGTAAGAACATTAAATGTCATTATTATAGATGTTTTTAACAACTCAGTCCCTTGGTCTCTGCTCCAGCTTATTTTCAGCTACCTATGAGCAGAAGTGTTCATTTGAGTTTGTAACACACACACAGACGCACACACATGGCACAACCACATATGTACATGCCACTGTTGTTGTAAGGTATTCCTTGCTTGTCTTGGTCTATTCAGGCAGCTGTAACAAAATACCTTAGACTGGGTAATTTATAAACAACAGAAATTTATTGCTCACTGTTCTGAAGTCTGGGATGTGCAAGATCAAGGCGCTGGCAGATTCAGCGTCTACTGAGGTCTTGCTCTCTGCTTCATAAATGATGCCCTCTAGCTGTGTCCTTACATGGTGAAAGAGGCAAACAAGCTCCCTTGGGCCTCTTTTTAAAAGACACTAATTCCATTCATGAAGGCTGAGCCCTTGTGACCTAAGCATGTCCCATTTCACATCAATATCACCACTTTGGGGATTAAGTTTCAACATATGAATTTGGCAGGGGGACAAAAACATTCACGCCATAGCACTGCTCACTCCAGTTATCCTTGGCATGGAGAAATTAATTTTATGATTTCTTACAGTGAAAATCTCCCTAGATACTCAGTTCAAAGTGCTTACATCTATTAATAGCTACCTCAGAACACAACTGTCTTCATAACCAAGCCATGTCCCTTTGCTAATACTCACTGCCACTCTCTAAAGAGTTAGGCAGCTTCAACATTCTAAATCTTGCTTGTCAAAAAGATGAGATTTTAAAATATGAAACAAACATAATTGAGGCTGAACTCTGGGATGCAGGACAGGTGATCAGTCTGTAGACAGAAGTTCAGGGAGGCAAAGTGGGGGTCAAGGTAGCTAAGGTTCTGTATCTGAGGCCCAGGAAATCAAGCTGGGAAGCAGGATTAGTTATTTGGGAGAGCTCCACGCATAGCAGGAAACAAGGAGACTACAGTCTCTTCAGTCCTGCCTAAAGCAGAATAAATTTAGAATTGTTCCGAAGTTAGCCCCTCACCTGTCTAACTTTTACTATTAAAGGGCTGGTCTATTTCTCTTTGGTAAAGGTTCTGGCCAGGCCATTACATTTTTATAATGCTGGAGAATTAATACATGGAAGGGATAGAAGATGCTCATGTTAATTCCCCAGGACACTGTCAAGTGGGAGAAGTCCCAAATAGATACCTCTGTTTCTGCCTCCTTCTCAACATCTACCTCTCTGAGGTGGGAGGCTATTCAGACTTTGCAGAATCTACTCTTAGTTTCTTTCGCTTGCTTGCCCTCCTCCTTTTAGGTCATTGCTACAGGGCTCATGATGATGATTGCCATCATTTGCCACTCTGAGGTTGAAATCAATAAATAAAAGGAAGATCTTCCAAATATTATTTTATGTTCCCATATGGCCTAGGGCACACGCTCCTGCTAATAATACTCTGTATTACTTTAAACCACATGGGCTATTTAGAGGGACCTCTTGGAGGGAAGTGATAGTGAAACAAGGCATATGGATAACGAGTCACTTCTCTTGCCGTCCTCTTTCAGAACTCAGTTGTAAAAATTAGCAGGGTATTTGCACAATAGTAGCAGCTGTGGATGGAGGTTGAGGAGAATTTGATAATAGTAAAAGCAGCATGAGATCCCTCCTCCCTTAAGTCTGGTTGATGCTGATTTGAAAAGTAGCCAGCTGAGACACAGCCCATTCTAAGGCCTAATTCAGTGAATACACTGTTAGTCAACAAGTGTTCTGATTAGCTTGAACGGGCAGTGTTATTTTCCCAAAAGAAAACAGAAAGAAAGCAAATGCGGTATACACACAACACAGAATACTAAGCAGCCATAAAAAAGAACGAGATCATGTCTCTTGCAGGGACATGGATGGAGCTAGAGGCCATTACCCTTAGCAACCAAATGCAGTTTTATTATCCTGAAATAACACTGCCCATTTGTTTTCTGGCTTTGACAAATGGGTGTCGTAAGTACAGATTCAAACTAATATTTCCCAAAAAGTTTGCAGACTACAGTCTAACTGATAAAAATGTTGGCTGGAGGCCAGGCGTGGTGGCTCACACCTGTAATCCCAGCACTTTGGGAGGCCGAGGCAGGTGGATCACAGGTCAGGAGATCGAGACCATCCTGGCTAACACGGTGAAACCCCATCTCTACTAAAAATACAAAAAAAAAAAAAAAAAAAAATTAGCTGGGCATGGTGGTGGACGCCTGTAATCCCAGCTACTCGGGAGGCTGAGGCAGGAGAATGGCATGAACCCAGGAGGCAGAGCTTGCAGTGAGCCGAGATCACGCCCCTGCACTACAGCCTGGGCGACAGAGCGAGACTCCTCAAAAAAAAAAAAAAAAAAAAAAAAATGTTGGCCGGACATGGTGGCTCATGCCTATAATCCCAGCAGTTTGGGAGGCCAAGGCGGGCAGATCACATAAGGTCAGGAGTTCAAGACCAGCCTGGCCACAGTGGTGAAACCCCATCTCTACTAAAAATACAAGAATTAGCCAAGTATGGTGGTGGGCTTCTGTAATCTCAGCTACTCGGGAAGCTGAGGCAGGAGAATCACTTGAACCTAGGAGGCAGAGGCTGCAGTGAGCCGAGATCACGCCATTGCACTCTAGCCTGGGCAACAAGAGCAAAACTCCATCTCAAAAAAAAAAAAAAAAAAAAAAGTTTACATTATGATTAGCTCCACAGTATTTAAGAGAAAGGGTCTTGAACTCAAGTAAGAAAATCCTTGATGGACCAGCGCAGATTTACATAAACGATCTAATGAACAGAATAACTTTGACCGAATTTTCCAGTTACTTTTTCCTCCCTTCCTTCTCCTTCCCTCAGGCTCTGGCATGCCCTCAATGGACATTATTGTGGATATTTTGGACAGCGAAGGCTCTTTGAATTATCACAGACAAGGGATTTCATTTTGCCTTGTGATGTTACTGAATATCCCATAGAAATAAAAGAAGAAAGCAAGTTCACAGAGAAGCAAAAATATGAATATCCTCTGATATTTGACCGGGAAAAGTAAGACCATTAGCTCTTCTTTAGATAAGCATACAAGAATCAAACTGTTGAGATGCTGTGGCACTGTCCTTGAGATAGAGAATTCAAGGCAAGAGGCCCAGAACTTTTCAATAATTTTGTAATCCAGTGGAAGGGAGATGTATGTAAACAAAGCTATAATTGGTAGTACTTCTGGGAACATCTGATTCTTAAGACAGTAACAGAAGGGCAAATAGGATTTAACCAAAGAAGACCAAAGGTGCAATAACTTGTTAGTGGGGGAAATTTGAGCATGCTTAAAGGCATAGGGGAGGAAGGATAGAGTACAGAATGTGAGAGAGAAGCTATTTTCCACTTTTACAATCTTCAATCCTGGTTTTAGACGTCCTTTGTCATGATGGAAAAGATCAGTACTCTGAGTTTTCAATATCAGTGCAGCTCAACCCTAGATGGTGAATGTCAAAATGTCCAGCCTTCAGGGGACCAGACCTGCCTGGACTGGTTACATCTCACAGACCAGCACTAAGGGAGCCAAGGAAGATGAGTCCAAATGGAAAGAATCAGAGAGGGATATCAAAACTAAAGTCCTTTAGGGAAATCCCAAGTGCACTCAAGGCTGGAAAGACCCAATGTCATTACCTAATTCAAAAGATGGTAGAAGGGTTCTAAATAGGAATTGAAGCTAAAAATCAGAAGCCACACAGGATTTGGATCAAAGCAGAAACAGTTTGAAAACTATCAAGAAGGGTTCCAGGTGACCCCATCAGAGTGTTCAAGGACTACTTTGGCTGGCCAGTAAGGAGCACTGGAGAAGAGGCTGGCTGAGATGGAAGAGGTGGTGTAGTAAGCCAAGCTTCAAGATGCAGTAAAGTTTACCAAGCAAAGTTGCTCAGTTTTACTTTGGGCAATTGCTTAGCCTTGAATGTTCATATATCCTAGTACTTAAGACAGGATTCTAATTTGTCCATATGCGTCTTCTTCTCTATACTGTGAGTTCCTTGAAGACCAGGACCTTGTTTTATACATCTTTGTATAAAACAGTTCATAGCTCAGTGCTCACCACACAGCAGGCACTCAACAGATATTTGTGGAACTAATAAAGAATGGCTAATGGAGAATATCACAAGCAGAGGGAGCAGATGTGAATGGTAGACACAGAAGCATGAAAGGGCATGGTACATACAGGACAGCTTTAGCGTAGGACACGTGCTCATGTTATATTGTTATTGCTCAATAATTATGGCTTATCTGTAGCAAAATGGGCCTTCTTCTGTAGAATGACTTCATCTCAGGACATAGTATTTCTTGTGTTTTGAAAATGTTAAACAGAAATATCATTCAACCCAGCAATCTCATTACTTGGTATGTATCCAAAGGAATATAAATCATTCTACTATAAAGATACATGCATGTGTATGTTCATTGCAGCACTATTCACAATAGCAAAGACATGGAATCAACCTAGGTGTGCATCAGTGGTAGACTGGATAAACAAAGTGTGGTACATATACACCATGAAATACTATGCACCCATAAAAAAGAATGAGATCATATCCTTTGCAGGAACATGAATGGAGCTGGAGGCTATTATCCTTAGCAAACTAATGCAGGAACAGAAAACCTAATACTGCATGTTCTCACTTATAAGTGGGAGCTAAATGATGAGAACAAGTGCACACACAGAGGGGAACAACACACACTGGGGCCTACTTGAGGGTGGAGGGTGGGAGGAGGGAGAGGATCAGGAAAAATAATTAATGGGTACTAGACTTAATACCTGGGTGATGAAATATCTGTGTAACAAACCCCCATGACACAAGTTTACCGAAATAACAAACCTGCACATGTACCACTGAACTTAAATAAAAGTTAAAAAAAATAGTTATGACTTTCTAAATATATACATAATTAAGTTTTGACTATAAGGGAAGCCTCCTTGAATCATACGGAAGTCAAGCACTGGTCTTGTAAAAGAGGTTTCCTAGTTCCTAATACAGAGTTTCCCCTCCCACTCCCCAAGGGCTATTAGTGAATTTCAATACATGAAATGGCCGGTCATGGTGGCTCAGGCCTGTAATCCCAGCACTTTAGGAGGCTGAGGCAGGCAGATCACTTGAGGTTAGGAGTTCGAGACCAGCCTGGCCAACATGGCGAAACCCCATCTTTACTAAAAATATAAAAATTAGCCAGGCGTGGTGACGTGCACCTGTAATCCCAGCTACTTGGGAGGCTGAGGCACAAGAATTGCTTGAACCTGGGAGGCAGAGGTTGCAGTGAGCCGAGACTGCACTACTACACTCCATACTGGGCGACAGAGCGAGACCCTGTCTCAAAAAATATAAAAATAAATAAACAGAATGTTCTGGTTGAGTAGGAGTTGCTGTGGTTTCTATAGAGGAATATTTGGGAGACCAAGTGGTATAAGAGTTGAGTGCAGAGATACTGTCATTGGGACTGATGCCATAGGAACCAAGAAGTGTGGGCACCAGAGAAGGACATAATGGGTCTTTGTTTAGTTGGCAGAGAATACAAGGGATGGGTATGTACTTATTCTTGTATCTTTATATGCAGATGGAGAAAAACGAGCTCAATGTCTCTACTTTTCAAACGCACACCTCCCAAGGCCTTTGAAGTGGAACAGGATTTCGAGTTTTTCAAGTCTCTTTCTTCTCCTAAGGTAGCTTAAAAAAAAAAGAAATGGCAACAACAACAAAACCTTTGCTTCTGTTTTTCTGAATTCGAATATGTCCAGTAATATAACATATTAATTTTTATTGATGGTATTACAAATTACTATAAACTTGGTGGCTTAAACAATACAAATTAATTATCTCCCAATTTTGGAGGCCAAAAGTTCTCCATGGGGGCTATACTGAGGTGTCACCGGAACTGAGTTTCTTTCTGAAGGCTATAAGAGAGAAGCCCGTATTCCTTAGCTTGTGGCTCCCTTCCTTCATCTTCAAAGCCAGCAATGGGCCAGACATGGTGGCTCACCTCTGTAATCTCAGAACTTTTGGGAGGCAGAGGTGTGTGGATCACCTGAGGTCAGGAGTTCGAGACCAGCCTGATCAACATGGCGAAACTCCATCTCTATTAAAAGTAAAAAAATCTGCCAGGCATGGTGATAAGCGCCTGTAGTCCCAGCTACTCAGGAGACTGAGGCATGAGAATTGCTTGAACCCAGGAGGCAGGGGTTGCAGTGAGCTGAGATCATGCCGCTGCACTCCAGCCTTGGCAACATAGCAAGACTCCCTCTCAAAAAAAAACAAACAAAAAAGAGCCAGAAATGTGTCCCCTCTCTGACCATGTGGTCACATAGCCCTCTGACCCAGCATGAAAAATTATCTGCTTTTAAATATTTATGTGGGCCGGGCACAGTGGCCTGTAAACCCATCATGTTGGGAGATCAAGGTGGAAAGATCCCTAGAGTCCAGGAGTTCAAGACCAGTCTAGGCAACATAGTGAGACTATGTCTCTATTAAAAAATTGTTTTAAAAGTAGCGGGGCATGGTGACAGTCCACCTGTCGTCCTAGCTAGTTGGGAGGCTGAGGTGGGAGGATCCCTTGAGCCCAGGAATTTGAGGTTACAGTGAGCTATGATCCCACCACTTCACTCTAGCTTGGGCGAAAGAGTGAGACCCTGTCTGGGGGAAAAAAAAAAAAGAAAAAACAACGAAAGATTAAAGTGATTAGACTTGGCTTATCTAGATAATACAGCATAATATGCTTGTCTCAAGGTTCTTAACATGAATCATATCTGCAAAGTCTCTTTCGCCAAGTAAGGCAATATATTCACAAGTTAGGAAGTAGGAGAAAAGGATGTGGACATCTTTGGTAGCTGTTCTTCTACCTTTCACAGACAGACATGTTTTTCTTCAGTGCAGAATTAAGAGAGAAAAGTGTACTGCTGTTCATTCTATTTCTAATTTTAACACTTCTAGAGAACAGATATAAAATGATTCTTTAGGCTAAGGTCTAGCATTAATAAAATTGATTTCCTCAAGGTTTTCCACAAAATAAACCAAAAGAACCTTTCTAAATGTATCTCCCATTACCAACCTACAGTTACCCCACCCTCTACAAATAACACTAATTACTGTTTCCTGAGCATTCCTCTCTGTCTTCTGCCCTGTAATTTAGTTCCCCTGGGATGTCCTTGCCATATCTATAACCTCTTCCATCTGTCCACGTCCACCCTATCTTTGTAATACATAGGAAGGTTAGTATACAGGGGCCGGGTGCGGTGGCTCACGCCTGTAATCCCAGCATTGTGGGAGGCCGAGGTGGGCAGATCACGAGGTCAGGAGATCGAGACCATCCTGACTAACATGGTGAAACCCCGTCTCTACTAAAAATACAAAAAATCAGTGGGACATGGTGGTGTGCACCTGTAGTCCCAGCTACTCAGGAGGCTGAGGCAGGAGAATCTCTTGAACCCAGGAGATGGAGGTTGCAGTGAGCTGAGATCGTGCCACTGCACTCCAACCTTGGCGACAGAGTGAGACTCTGTCTCAAAAAATAAATAAATAAATAAAAATAAAATAAAAATTAACAAAGGTCAGTATACAGGATATGGAAAGAACTCCTAAAATCAGTGAGGAAAAAAGAGACGATTCCACAAAATGGTTTAAAATAAAGTGGCTGAGCAAGATGGCAGAGGAGGACTCCACAGGAGCCAGATTGACAAATACCAAAAAGTCTGAAAATAGCAAGGGTTGGTGTTTTGTGGCACAATCAGAACACTAATCTGCTGATGGTAGTGGTGTAAATTGATAGAACCACCGTGGAAAGTAATGTGGCATTATCTAGTAAAGATGAAAATAGGCCTATCCTATTAAATGTATACCTTAGGGAAACTTGAACATCTCCTTAGGAGACAGGTACGAGAATGCTCAGAGAAGTGCAGTTTGCAATAGCAAATCCCTGAAAGCAGCCTAAGTGCTCATCAACAGGATAATGGGCAAATCAGTTATGACATATTCATAAACTGGAATACTATACACCTGTGAAAATAAATGAACGAGAGAAACGCTCATCTACAGGAATGATGGTTTGAAGCAACTATTGAATGAGAACAATTTTGCATAAGTATATCCATAACAATTTCATTTATGTAACAGTCAAAAATAGGCAAAACAAAACAAAATGTTGTTTGAGCAAGAAACATGTATAAGGTAAAATTATATAAACAAAAGCAAGAGAATTAAAAACACAAAATTCTGGATTGCTATTTATGTCTGAGGGTAGATGAGCAGGAGTGAGGTGAGGGAGAGCTTCACATACAGAGCTCAAAGTTGGGGGTGTTGTTCCAGTTTGTAAAACAGGGCAGCAGATCCACAAGTGTCCACTGAATGTTCAGTATGTCATTATTCTTTAACAGTATCTACCTTCAAAGTTGGGGGTGTTGTTCCAATTTGTAAAACAGGCAGAAGATCCACGAATGTCCAGTATGTCCTGAATGCTCAGTATATCATTATTCTTTAACAGTATCTACCTCACATTTAATAAATATTTAATCTTCAATTCTTTTCAAATGAAACAATTTTCAAAAACTTTACCTTTCTGTCCAAATGGAGCTCAGGTACCTTCTTTTCCCTGAAGACAGGGTGCTAAGGAGGGAAGCCACAGGGTGTGGAGCCTAACAGACTTAGGTTTAATTTTAGATAAGTTCGTTCTTTCTTTCCCCATTTGAAAATCCTTCAAAGGGTTTTTGTGAGAATTAAATGAGAAAATACATACCAGGTACATTTTAGTTTCTCAATAAACATTAGCTCCACTTTCGCCAAAGGCTCCATGTCTCCCTGCTTCATGTCTCATAACATGTTATATTATCGTGTTCTACATTAAAATAGAATTATTCAGCTGGGTGTGGTGGCTCATGCCTATAATCTCAACACTTTGGGAGGCTGAGGCGGGTGGATCACCTGAGGTCAGGAGTTCGAGACCAGCCTGGCCATCATGGTGAAACCTGTCTCTATTAAAAATACAAAAATTAGCTGGGCATGGTGGCAGGCGCCTGTAATCCCAGCTACTTGGGAGGCTGAGGCAGGAGAATCCCTTGAACTCAGGAGGCAGAGGTTGCAGTGAGCTGAGATCACGCCATTGCACTCCAGCCTGGGCAACAAGAGCAAAACCCTGTCTCAAAAAAAAAAAGAAAAAAAGAATTATTTGTATATTTACCTCTACTTCCCATCCCTATCACTAAATCATAAGCTCTTTATGAGCAAAGATACATGCATAACCTGTAACAGATACTCAATTTTGTTGAATAGGACTAAAATAGTACAACCTAGAAATAAAGATTGGAATTCACTTTTAACATTCTCTTTCAATTTAGAGATAAGAAATCATTTTTTAAGTAACTTAACTGAAACACTAAGTAAATTTGGAGAAATCTTTAGAATGAGTTTTAGAGCCCTTGAAATGAAATAATTGAATGCCCCACATATTTTAAGCTTTACTTTTTTTTTTTTTTTTTTTTTTGAGACAGAGTCTTGCTCTGTCATCCAGGCTGGAGTGCAGTGCTGTGATCTCGGCTCATTGCAACCTCCGCCTCCTAGGTTCAAGTGATTCTTCTGCCTCAGCCTCCCAAGTAGCTGGGACTACAGGCACCTGCCACCACTCCCAGCTAATTTTTATATTTTTAGTAGAGACGGGGTTTCACCATGTTGGTCAGGATGGTCTCGATCTTTTGACCTCGTGATCTGCCTGCCTCGGCCTCTGAAAGTGCTGGGATTACAGGCATGAGCCACCGTGCCCGGCCGCTTTATTCTCTTTTTACCTCAGTTGGTTGGTAAAACAACAAAGGTTGAATGCTAAAGTTAAATTAAAATGCCTTTCCCTTAGGACTCTGATTTTCACCAGCAGTCTTGTTTTGTCCATTCCTTTTCATTTTCAATTATGTAATATTTATCTATTCACCTCTTCTGTTAATTTCTTTTTTGATGTATTGTGACCATGAATGATGACACAGTGGTACTAAATCTTACAATTGAATAGCACCTTGCTATACATATTATTTATTTGATTCTCATAACTAGGTAACAGGGAAGTCCCTTGTCTAAGATTACACATCTAATAAGTGACAGAGTCAGGATTTGAACCCAGGTATTTTACCAGTGATAGGATGTGCCCCTTTCATTAAACATTCATCCCTTTGTTTTGCAGATTCGAAGATATCCCTTGGAAGGTTTTGTGACTGAAAACAGAGAGGCAGGGATTGTTTTTGGCTCTCTGCCTATATACAGTGTGAGTTGGAGTTTCTAGGAGTAGAGGGGTCACAGAACAGTAGAGAATCTGCCATCTCATTCCTGACCCTGGGCTACCAAGCAAGGTTGGAGAAAATCATACAGTCAGTTGGACCGTTGCTTCCAAAAACGTATCACGTGCAGTCCCAGAAAAGTCTTGGACTGTGTGTGTCAATGACCGGGTCCCTTGTCTCTGCCATACCACGTGGTGGTTATTTTGAACGTTACTCTGGTGGCTTGTCAACTACAGGGTAAAATCCAAATGCCCTTGCTTGGCTTATAAAACCTCCAGGATCCACCCTCTTTTTTCACCACCTTCTCCTCATACTCTGCCTATATTCCAACCACATGAAATTACTTTCCGTGCCTTAAGCATCACTGGTCTCTCCAATACCTCTGAAACTGTGCCCGTGCTGCCCCCCTGCCCAGAATTCATTCATTTCTTGTTTCCCTCAAAATCCCTACTCATCCTTCAAGTCTCCACCCCAGGTAACCTTTGTTAGACAACTAATTAATTAACCCAAGAAATAATAAGCCAGAGACAAAATATTTCAAATTAACTTATATCTTAGATGTTATCTTTCCTAAGAACATGTTGTAACAGGTATCAAATACTTAAGCTAACAGATGATGCTAAAGGGTGAACTATCAAGATTTAATAGTGAATTTCTAAAAGGTAGACAGAATGCAGTGTCTCACACCTGTAACCCTGGAATTTTGGGAGGCAGACGCAAGGAGACTGCTTGAGCCCAGAAATTTGAGACCAGCCTGGGCAACATAATGGGACCCTGTCTCTATTTTAAAAATAAAAATTAAATCAAATAAAGATTTAATACTGAGCAACTGGGAAGAAGGGGGGGGTGTGTATTTTGAAGCAGCTGGGGCTTCTCACTCCTCATCCCAACTCCTGAATTCATATTACAGAAGTAATCACTTTTAGTGTGTCTCACTGACTAATTTATGGCTTCCAGATATCAAGCCCCACTAGTCTAAGATTTCTTCCACTGATTGGCATAGAAGCCCAAAAGGACTCTTCAGATGGCTTTACAGGAAAGAAGAAGGGAGGTCATGTTCAACGTGAAAAAGTAAGTTAGTACTAATTCCACCGTTAACTCCAATTTCAGTGTATCCTATTTCTGTTTGTTTTTTTAAAAACATGTCTCTGCTTTCAGAAACATTCTGAACCTAAAATCATTTCAGTTCATACTTTTTTTTTTTTCTTGAGGCGGAGTTTCCCTCTTGTTGCCCAGGCTGGAGTGCAATGGCACGATCTCAGCTCACTGCAACCTCCGCCTCCCAGGTTCAAACGATTCTTCTGCCTCAGCCTCCTAAGTAGCTGGGATTACAGGCATGCGCCACTGTGTCCAGCTAATTTTGTATTTTTTAAGTAGAGATGGGGTTTCGCCTTGTTGGCCAGGCTGGTCTCGAACTCCTGACCTCAGGTGATCCACCTACCTCGGCCTCCCAAAGTGTTGGGATTACAGGCATAAGCCACTGTGCCCGGCCTCAGTTCATATTTTTTTATGAATATTCCAGATGTGTGTGTTTTAGCTCAGTGAGATGAAAATCATGAATTTGCTGGACAGAGAAAGAGAAAAATCAAATAAGATCAATAAGCCTGAGCTAATGAAGCTTATCTAGAGCTTTATGACTGAAATTCACTGAGCTGTTTTAGAAACTAGGAGATTTGACACGACATAGAGGAGGGCTGTATAACCATCCTTGTGTCTTAATTTGGTTGTACCTACAGAGTAAAGCCATGAGGTCAGTTTCTGTCTTAGCTGCAAGAATTTTTCTACAGTATTAATAAAAATAACTAACATGCAATGCTTTAGAGTTTGCAGTGATTTTATAAATGATTCATTTGATTTTCACAATAAGAACAAAGAAAATATTAGACTCTCTTAGAGCTGGGAAAAAAAATGGAGTCTAAAGTAAGGTCAAGTGGCTTACCAAAGATCACATACAAATGAAGTGATAAGCTGATACCTACTCTGACTCCAAGCTCATTCAATTAAACCATGATAGCCTACACAGCTATCACTATATAACCTATCACTCTCCTACTAGTTCTAGAAGCTTTCAGGGGCCTAACTTAACCTGTGGCCATTTATCCAGTCATTAAAATAGATCAAACATTTAGGAGGAAGATATAGCACATGGTAATTTTTTATAAGTCTCCTTTCCATGAAGTCAGATTAAAATTAAAAAGGAGTTGGCGTTTATTGATTGTGCCTAACTCAGTAATAGATAACAAATACTGACAACAACAACAATATTCAAAGCTGCTTTAATTAATATTGAAAACTTTGCCATGATAATGTTAGCTTGTGCACTTAATGAGAATATGAATAATTTCTGTTCATCATCAACTCTGACAATTGTTTGAGTAAGAATTTTTGGCATTAGAAGAGTTTTCTGTTAAAAAATATCATTTACTTTTAATTATTTTATGTAACTGATGAAACACAGTTGTATAAATAATCCAAAACCTTGTCTAGAGACCTGGAAATGAAAAAAAAAATCCAAAACTAAAGGTAATAAAGTATTTGTATTTTTTTCTGCACGACTCTGTGCATTAGGTTTTATAATTCATGCATTTTATGTCTATTTGCACTCTTATTTAAATTTTATCTCATCTGATGTTAAATATACTTTGCATTCTTTAAGTAAATACTAAGTGACAGAAAGAAGATGGCCAAATATGTCTTAGGTACCAGGGGGAAGACAATATGGTATGAAAAATTATTCACAGTTAATCTACATAAAGACTAATCTACACTCCAATAACCAGAATTTGACTCTACTATAATTAATTTTATTAGAGATCATAAAGAATGATAAATTATTTATCCAAACACAAAGACATTTTTAAGATGTCTAAATAACCTGATGTTCTGACAAATCCTTTATTTTCTCTTAATCACTCTGATAGATCGTCGATCACACCAGAAAGACAAAAGGAATAGATGTCTTCATTTGTTTATAGAAAATAGGTGCCTTAATTTGCTTAAATTGAAAAATCCTCACATAAAACTCTCTTCTGGTTTACTAAAAGAAATAGATAAGTGTGGCCAGGGGGTCAAAATTGGTTTCCAATATACAATTAAGACCCTTTTAGAAAATTGTGCACTTAGTAAGATGGCAAAATCTGGAAACTGGGATAGATTAAAGCACCACTATGTTAACTGTCTACAATTTTAGAACTCCAAAGAGCCTAAATGGAAAAACAGGATCACATAAAATCAATAGTTAGACACCAAATGCCTCGTTTCATAAAAATACTTCCAAAATGGTGGGCATAAAACGACCTCAGAAATTCAGGGGGAGAAATTTCACTTTTATGAAACAAATATTTATGGAATACCTTAAAATATTCATCATGTCCCCTGCACTGTTCTGGGGACCAGGAATCCATTTATAGATTAAGGAACTTACAGTACAGTTGGAAGAAAGTCCTTTGAGTAAAAGGTTCAATAACAAATATCTTAGTCTATTTTGACTTACTATTTTTAAATATAGAAATGCTAATTCTGAATATGAACTTCTTTAAATCATTTATACGCCTCTTTAGAATTAAACAACACATTATAAAATATTAACCATGGTACAACAAAAGATAAATCAGAACATGAGTTTGTATTTCCTTTTCAGTTTAAATGTAGGAAGAGAAGGGAAGAAAGTGAACTTTGGAAAGTGTAACCCATTTTCAAAATTGTGGAAACATGTCCAATCATGCAAAAATGTCTAAGTGAAAGATGGTATATGTGAAAACATACTCCATAGTTTTTCCGAAGTATTTAATGACAGGCCAGGCTCAGTGGCTCATGCCTGTAATCCCAGCACTTTGGGAGGCTGAGGCAGTTGAACTGATTGAACCCAGGAGTTTGAGACCAGTCTGGGAAACACAGTGAGACTTTGTCTCTACAAAAAAAAAAAAAAATACAAAAATTAGCCGGGTGTGGTGGTGCACACCTGTAGTCCCAGCTACTTGGGAGAGGTGGGAGGATCGCTTGAGCCTGGAAAGTGGACGTTGCAGTGAGCCAAGATCGTGCCAAAGCATCTCAGCCTGGGTGACAGAATGAAACTCTGTCTCAAAAAAAAAAAAAAGTATTTAATGACAGAAAAATTCTCACAACTTTATTTTAGGTGAAAAGAATATATAAACTGTAACTCAGTAATATTTCTAATGATAACAGCAAATCTTTATTTTCAAATCAATGTTGCCCAGTATGATATTGTGCATTTGCTATGTACTCTTTCATTTCATCTTTGCAACAACACTTTGAGATACGTTGCAATGATCATCCTCCTGTTACAGTTAAGAAAACTGAAACACAGAGGAGAAGTAATTCCTCTGAGATTCCAAAAAAGCAAGTCATAGAGCTGGGATAAATCCAGTCACTTAACTTCAGAGCCTGGACACTTAAATGCAATGCGGTGTAATTCAGTGATGCGTGAGCTGCTAGGTCTCTCCTGGTCAGAATAACCTTATGAGAATTAACAATTAATGAACACTAGAGAGCCCCACCCTTCCCATCTTTTTCAGTCTCCTCACTGATTTAATTTTTTTCATAGCTCTGATCACTACATGACATTGTATCATATAAAAATCCATTTTTTCCAAAAGTATTTTTCATATAGCTTAATTTTTCCCCTAAAAAGTCATTTTTATTGCCTTTATCCCACTAGAATGTAAGATCCATGAAGGCAGAAACTTTGCCTAACTTACTCTCTGCTGCAGTGCCAATGTCTGGAACATAAGAGACACTGCAGAAACATTTGCTGAATGAAATAGTGAATTAGCCTTTAAAACAAGTGGAAAAAGAAAAAGAGAAAATAAAAGAAAGATCTGTGCAGCTTGGAAAGTTCCCTCTGCTGGGGTTTAGCAGGTTGATCCAGGGAGCTAAGCCTCCTACCTTGCCTGTGGGAGAAAGAGGAGTAGTCATGTGACCTCTTAATGTCCAAGCTTAAAGGATCCGTAAGTGGTTGAATCTTGACCTTAGGAGCTCACTCTTCTCCCTTTCCTTATAACTCTCTACATCTCCTCTTCCCTTTTTCTTCTTTCTTTTTCCCCATAATAGACCATAAAATCAAATTGACATGTATTGTGAATATTGGTTGAACATTACTGATATGAATTTTTAAACCAAATTAGTTTAAATTTTTATACCTATTTCTTCCAAAAATAATCAATGCAAAACAAACTTTTATTAGCTGGACGTGGTGACACATGCCTGTGGTCCCAGTTACTCGGGAGGCTAAGATGGGAGGATTGCTTGAGCCCAGGAGGTTGAGGCTGCAGTGGGCTGTGATGGTGCCACTGCACTCCAGCCTGGGTGACAGAGCAAGACCCTGTCTCAGAACAAAGCACAACACAACAAAAACCAAACTTTTATTCCTCATTTGTGTGACTGATAATCACTTGATTTTATTTTCCTGTGAGCCAACGGACTCTGATGTTATTAATCTGCAATATTAATTAATTATTAATTGTGCTCGCTTCGGCAGCACATATACAATATTAATTATTAATTAACCAAGTCTTGTTTTGTTTTGTTTTGACCCAACCCTTTCCACACTGTGCAGCTGAGTCCTAGAATGGATAACTGCCCAGTTAAGTAGCTCTTCAGCTTCTGCTTGTCCACCGCATCCTTCAGGAGCCCCACCTCCTAATTTAACATACTTTTATCCTGAAGTCACATAGGATTGTTAAGTAAATAACTATTCATTTTTTTTCTAGGAGGATTAAAATCTCTATGTAAATTAGCAATACAACTTGACTCTGGAAAATTGTGTTTGTCAGTAGAATGCCAGTTACTAACTGACATGCTCTTTATTTCACAGGCACCACAAAGAAGTTTGAAAAAAAATTTAGTCCCACAAATAAATCTGGCTTCTTCCTTCTTCCCAGCTATACCCAAGTAAGGAGAAAAAATCAGAAATGGCTGCTGCACATACAATGGCAACGTTTGGATGATACCTGCTCTTTATTTCAGGATGAGAGGGAGAAACCACCAGACACTATCAGTCATCTCTGGTGTCAGGCCATCCTATTGATGGGAAAGATTGCTTAGGGAGTTCTGGTGACCTCAACTCTGAATACCAAGCAAGCAGCAAGCAGCCAGAAGTTTAGGCGGTGTTTCTTATTTACTATCAGCAAACTGACACATAAGAAAACAAATGAAATCAACAGCATTAGTAGGTCTAAAATAATACGGTTATCAATGTTTAGCTTTCCACTTCCTCCCATTGGTCACCTTACTCCACAGCCAGAATGACTGTCAGAACATGTGCAGTAAAAGGCACTTTCAAGTCATGCTATGTGTTGTACAAAAAGAATTATTAAAAAGAAAAATGTACCAGTCAGATCTCTAGATGTTTGTCTTCTTCATTTAGAGAAATATTATCTGGAAGAAAATGTCCTAAGTTTCTCAAAGTCAGAAGTTATTTATATGTAGTCCAGACCTGACTCCAGATAAATATAAAAGACGGCAAAGAAAGGAAGAAAAATGGGTCATAGAAATAGAAAAAGCATAGTAACATGGTAGATTTAACCTTAAATATATCAATAATTATGAAACCTTTAATAGGTTAAAGTATGCAAATTTAAAAGGTTGCCAGAATGGATTAAAAAAAACAAAATCCAACTATATGTTGTTTACAAGAAACACATCTAACATACAAGGACACCAAACTCTTAAAGATAAAAGAATGAAAAAAGATGTATGATGCAAAAACTAACCTAAAGAAAATCAATATAGCCATATTAATATTAAAATACACTTTAAGAAAATAAAGTAAACAAGAATCTTTATAAAAGTTTTATAAAAGTTATTAATAATAACTCAAAAAAGGAAAAAGCCTAGTTTCCACAACAGAAGAATGACTAAACAAACTATGGTAGGGTAGGACAATGGAATCCTCAGCAATTAAAGGGAATAAAATGCTAATGCATGCATTAACATAGACCAATCTCAAGAATATGTTAAGTCAAAAAAACCTTACAGAAAGAATACATGTTGTATGATTCCACGTTTATAAAATTCTACAACAGGAAAGACTAATACTCAGTTTAAAAAACTAAAACAATGGTGGCCTCTGGGAGAGAGGGCAAATATCACAGAGAGATTTAGAGATTTAGAAGGGGTATGAAAGAACTTTCTGGGGTGAATGGTAATGTTATCTTAATAAAGTTTGGGTTATACAGCTAGGTGTGCATTTCAAAATTTATTGGATGATATTTCTGCATTTCGTTGTATGTGAATTTTTTCAAAAAATTAAGAATTGTAAACTAATATTCTCATTGATATGCATGCTAATAGGATTACTAGTGTCTTCCACTTACTTTGAAATGAATCAAAAAAATAAGATGAACTAATGGATAGAGGGATGGACTGATAGATGGATATGTGTTAGAGCATATCTAAAACCACATTAATTATGGAATCTAGGTGGTAGGAATACAGGTATTCATTAAAGAACTCTTTCAAATTCTCTGAGTGTTTTCATTTTTTTCCATACTAAAAGAGAGGAGGGAAAAAAGTTTAATGAAGAAATCAATATAACATTTTAGAGAAAACTTTGAGGAACTCTATATAAATGCAAAGGTATATTTATGTTCATGGCTTTGAGGATTCAATATTGTAAAGATGTAAGTTCTTTCTATACTAGTCATCTATTGCTGCATAACAAACAATGAAAAAAAATTGAGTGGCTTGCAACAGCAATCATGTATTTGCTCATGACTCTGTGGGTCAGCAATGTGGGCTGGCTCCACCGGGGCATTTCTTCTGGTCTCACCTGGTGCCACTCACACAACTGCAGTGAGTGTCTAAATGGTCTAAGACAGCCTCCTTGTGTTTGATGCTGACTACTGGCTGGACTTCTCTTTCTGTGTGATCTCTCATCTCCAAAGAGCCAAGGGGCCAGATTACAGTCTGTAATTCCAGAACTTGGGGAGGCTGAGGTGGAAGGATCGCTTGAGCGCAGAAGTTTGAGACCAGCCTAGGCAACATAGCAAAACTCTGTCTCTACAGTAAATACACAAATTAGCTGGGTGTGGTGGCACAGGCCTGTAGTTCCAGCTACTGGAGATGCTGAGGTGGAAAGATCACTTGGGCCTGGGGTGTCAAGGCTGCAGCGAGCTGAGATCGCACCGCTGCACACCAGCCTGAGTGAGGGAGCGAAATCCTGTCTCAAACACAAAACAAAACAAAACAAAACAAAAACACAAAGAGGCGAGACCACAATTCTTCACATAATGATCTGATGGTTTCAAGAAGGCAAAAACAGAAGCTACAAGATCTCTTGAAGCACTGAGTACAAAAGAAAAGATAGGTAAATTGAATTATATTACAGTTTAAAATTCCTGTTTACCAAAGAGAGACTATTAAGAAAGAAAAAAGGCAAGCTGTAGAATGGCAGAGATTTTCATTACCTGTAACTAAGAAAGGACTTATATCTAAAATATATAAAGAACTCCAACAAATCAATAAGAAAAATCAAGGCAATCCAGTAGGATAGGCAAAAAAAACAAACAAACAAAAAAACCATGAACTAACACTTCAGAGAAGAGGTTATGCAAATAGCCAATACATATATTAAAAAGTGCTCAACTTTCTTAATAGTAATCAAGGTAATGCTAATCAGAACCATATTAGATGAAAGATTCAACCAAAAACAAAAAATACCCTCCTGGGATTAATAATCAATTATACCCAAGGTTGTTGAATACAAGATTAATACGCAAAAGTCAATTGCTTCCCTATTTACCAGCAATGAACACGTGGAATTGAAATTAAAAACACAATACTTAGGCAAAAACCTAACAAAATATGTAGAAGAACTATATGAGGAAAACCCCAAAACTCTGATGAAAGAAATCAAGTAACTAAATAAAGGATAAATATTCCATGTTCATGGGTAAGAAGATTCAATATCATCAAGATGTCAGTTTTTCCCAACTTGATCTAAAAATTCAATGCAATCCCAACCAAAACCCCAGAAAATTACTTTGGGGATATTGAGGAACTGATTCTAAAGCTAATATGGAGAAGCAAAAGACACAGAATAGCAATCACAATGTTGAAGAAGAAGAATGAAGTTGGGGGACTGATATCAAGACTTAGTATAAAGCTATCGTGATCAAGACAGTGTGGTACTGGCAACAGACATAAGAAATAGATCAATGGGACAGAATAGAGAGCCCAGCACCAGACCCACATAAATACAGTCAACTGATCTTTGACAAAGGAGCAAAGATAACACAATGGAAAAAAAGATACACTTCCACACATGGTGCTGGAACAACTGGACATCCACGTGCAAAAAATGAATTCAGATGCAACCTTACATCCTTCCCAAAAATTAGCTCAAAATGGATTATAAGCCTAAATGTATGATGTAAAACTGTAAAACTCCTAGAAGGTAACATAGGAGAAATTTTAAATTTCCTTCAATTTGGTAATGATGTTTTAGATACAACACCAAAGACACAATCTATGAAATAAGGAATTGATAAAGTTCACCTCATAAATAGAGCCTCTCTCTCTTTTTTCTGGAGACAGAGTCTTGCTGTGTCACCTGGCTGGAGTGCAATTGCACAATCTCTGCTCACTGCAACCTCCACTTCCTAGGTTCAAGCAATTCGCGTGCCTCAGCCTCCTAAGTAGCTGGGACTACAGGCACATGCCACCACACCCTGCTACTTGTTTGCATTTTAGTAGAGACAGGGTTTCGCCATGTTGCCCAGGCTGGTCTCAAACTCCTGAGCTCAGGCAATCCGTCCACCTCAGCCTTCCAAAATGCTAGGATTATAGGCATAAGCCACCATGCCTGGCTTTGTAAACTGCACTTCATTAAGATTAAAATTATCTGCTCTGTAAGAGACACTGTCAAGAGAATGAAAAGACAAGACAAAGACTGGGAGAAAATGTTTGCAAAAGACACATCTGATAAAGACCTGTTATCTAATATATAAGAAGAACTATTAAAACTCTACAGTGCCAGGCATGGTGGCTCAGGCCTGTAATCCCAGCACTTTGGGAGGCCAAGATGGGTGGATCACTTAAGGCCAGAAGTTCCAGACCAGCCTGGCCAACATGGTGACCCCATCTCTACTAAAAATACAAAAATTATCAGTCATGGTGACACATGCCTGTAGTCCCAGCTACTCGGGAGGCTGAGGCAGGAGAACTGCTTGAACCTGGAAGACAGAGGTTGCAGTGACAGTGAGCCAAGATTGCACCACTACACTCCAGCCTGGGCAACCGAGCAAGACTCTGCCTCAAAATAAATAAACATAAATAATAAAATTCGACAGTAGGCCAGGCGTGGTGGCTCACACCTGTAATCTCAGCACTTTGGGAGGCCAAGCTGGGCAGATCGCCTGAGGTCAGGCATTCGAATCCAGCCTGGCCAACATGGTGAAACCCCGTCTCTACTAAAAATACAAAAATTAGCCGGGCATGGTGGAGCGTCCCTGTAGTCCCAGCTACTTGGGAGGCTGAGGCAGGAGAATCACTTGAACGTAGGAGGTGGAAGTTACAGTGGCAGTGAGCTGAGATCGCACCACTGCACTCCAGCCTGGATGACAGAGTGTGACTCTGTTTCAAAGCAAACAAACAAACAAAAAACCCAACAGTAAGAACACAAACAACTCAATTTTAAAATGAGCCAAAGACTTTAACAGACATCTCATCAAGGAAGATATACAGTTGGCAAACAAGCATATGAAAAGATGCTCAACATCCTATGTCATCAATGAAATACTAATTAAAACAATGAGAAACCACTATACATGTATTAGAAGGACCAAAATCCAGAACGATGATACCACCAAATGCTGGTGGGGATGTGAAGCAACAAGAACTCTCATTCATTGCTGCTGGGAATGCAAAATGGCACAACCACTTTGGAAGACAGCTTGGCAGTTTTTTAAATAAAACTAAACATACTCTTACCATATGATACAGCAATTACACTTCTTGTTATTTACCCAAAAGAGCTGAAAACTTATGTCCACACAAAAACCTGAATGCTGATGTTTATAGCAGCTTTATCCATAACTGCCATAATTTGGAAGCAACGAAAATGTCCTTCAGTAGGTGAATAGATAAACTAGTACAACCAGACAATGAAATATTACTCTTCACTAAAAAGAAATGAACTATCAAGCCATAAAAAGATGGGAGGAAATGTAAATGCACATAAGTAAGTGAAAGAAGCCACTCTGAAAAGGCTGCATACTGTATGATTCCAACTATATGGCATTCTGGAAAAGGCAAAGGTATGGAAACAGTCGAAAGATCAATGGTAGCCAGAAGTTAGGGAGTGAGGGAGTGATGAATAGGTGAAGCACAGAGTTTTAGGGCAGTGAAACTACTCCACATCACACTACAATGGTGAATACATATATTTCATACATGTCCAAATTCAGAATGTACAACACCAAGTGTGAACCTAAACATAGAGACTATGGACTTTGGATAATAAAGACGTGTCAGTGTAGGTTCATCACTTGTAACAAATATATCACTCTGGTAGGAGATGCTGATATTGGGAAAGGCTATGCACTAAAATTGTTCTAAAAAATAAAGTCTGTTAAAAAAATCACACACATACACACACACACACACACACACACACACACACACACACTATACCACTAGAAAACCCTCAGAATTACTTAAATTAAAAGGACCAACAATACCAAATGTCAGCAAGGATGTGCAACAACAGCAATTCTTGTGGACTTCTGGTGGACGTGTAAATTGGTTGAGTCATTTTGGGAAACACTTTGATATTATCTACTAACATTGACAAACAAACATTCTGCGACTCAGCAGTTCCACTCCTTGGTCTATATCTAACAGAAATATGTGCACATGTATACCAAGAGACATGTAAGAGAATGTTTCTAGCCACATTATTCACAACAGCTCAGAACTGGAAACAATCTCAATGTCCACCAGTGGTGGAATGGCTAAATAACTCTTGGTATATTCATGTAACAGAATACAATAAAAATGAATAAATTAATTATGCATAAAACATGGGTGAATCTCAAAAATACAGTGTTGAACAGAAGCCAGACACAAATTATCCCAAACTAAGGGATTCCACTTAAATTTTTTAAAAAATAGAAAACTAAACTAAAGTGTTTAGGAATAAATAATTACGCATTATATAAGAAAGAAAGAAGAAAGAAAGAGAAGGGGGGGGAGAGAGAGAAAGAAAGAGAGAGAGGGGGAGGTGGAGAGAGAGAGAGAAACAAAGAAAGAAAGAAAAAGAAAGAAAGAAAAGAAAAGAAAAGAAAGAAAGAAAGAGATGGAAGAAACCACAAGGAAGTGGTTTCCATAAGAATTGCGAAAAGGCTGGGCATGGTGGCTCATGCCTGTAATCCCAGCACTTTGGGAGGCTGAGGTGGGTGGATCACCTGAGGTCAGGAGTTCGAGGCCAGCCTGGCCAACGTGGTGAAACCCCATCTCTACTAAAAACACAAAAATTAGCCAGACGTGGTGTCAGGTGCCTGTAATCCCAGCTACTCAGGAGGCTGAGGCAGGAGAATCGCCTGAACCTGGGAGGCGGAGGTTGCAGAGAGCCGAGATTGCACCACCGCACTCCAGCCTGGGCGACAAGACTGAAACTCTGTCTCAAAAAAAAAAAAATAATAAATAAGAATTGGGATAGTGGTTATCTTTTCAGCAGAAGGAAAATGTAGTTATTGGGAGGCGGTATGGTAGATGTGTACTGTGTCCACTTAGCTTAGCTGTAACTAACTATTTTATCCAGAATTTTCTTCCATGCAATTCTAAGTTAGCATAGGCTACCTGAACCTCGGTATAATACAGAAGGCAGAAGTGAAATAGCAGCCATGTGTTTTTGTGCACAAAAGGCAGGTGCAAAACTGTTGCATTTAGTGGATGTTGTCCCCGATTTCCTGAATCACTTGGGAATGAGGCAATCTCTGCTCTTACAACTACCCAAGACCTTCTTCTTTAGCTTTTCCAACTTCTGGGCCAGATTGCCTGCCCTGCTCATTTCAGAGCCAGCATAAGACGCAGAAGCAACAGCTGTATATAAACTGTTCACCAAGCCACCACGATTGTGTAAGGTGAAACCCTCATAAGAAATCCCACATTCTGTAGCAGCCCTCACTGTTTCCTCTGACGGAAACTGACTGATAAACAAGGGGCATGGAAGAGGCCTCCTGGCCGCTGGGAACATTCTGTTTCTTGACTTGCTGATGGCTACAGTGATGTTCCCTTGGTGATGATAAATTAAGCTTTACATCTATGTTTTGTTCAATTATCTGTAGCTATGCTATATTTACTAATGAAAGTTAAAAAAAAAAACCTCAAAACTACATGTTACAAGCATTAAAAATAGAACAAAACTGCTCTCATGACCTGATGTTTAGAATTACTGCATGTTGTACCTTTAAAAAAATACACTAGTTTCTCCTATTAATTTTGTGTTTCATTTCTAAATAATGAGCTATGAGACAAGGATGAAGGCTGCTAAGAGTTACTTGGTGATGTCCTAAACTGGACTGGTTTGGGGCCAGGCAAAAAATGTCATGTGACATTTCATTCCTCTTGGCGTTTGAGTGGTACTTAATACACAGAGTTGTTGTGAAGATTAAATGAGTTAATATATTAAAAATGCTCGATGTCCTACCCATAGGAAGCAGTAGTCAAGTGCTTGCCATTATCATTATTCTTAATGTTGTTGTTAGTATTATGTCCTCTTGCATCAATAGATAAGAAAAACATAAAAATTGTATAGATGCTGCATATCAACGAAGGCAATGATTCTCAAATAGCTGAACACTGGAATCACAAGGAGAAATTTCACAAAATCACACTTCCTGTGTGTTGGGGGGGGGGGTGAGGGGATGTACAGAATAATTTCTCCCAAATATGTCCACATCTAATCCCCAGAATCTGTGCATTTACCTCACACGGAAAAGGGGGCTTTGCAGATTGATTAAATTAAGCATTTTGAGGTGGGGAGATTATCCTGGATTAGTCAGGTGAGCCCAAGGTAATCCCAAAAGTGTTGAGAAGGAGGAGAGAGTTAAAGTCAATAAATAGAGATTTGGTGACAGAAGGAAGGGTTGGAGTGAGGTGCTTTGAAGCTAGGAGAAACCACACAGGAATGTGGGCTCCCTCTAAAGCTGGAGAAGCAAGAAAACAGATTCTCCCTGGAGCCTCCAGCAGGAATGTGGTCCTGCCCATACCCTGAGTTTAGCCCCAGGACACTCATTTCAGACTTCTGGCCTCGAGAATTCTAGGATAATAAGTTCATGTTTTATTAAGCCATTAAGATTGTGTTATTTTTTATAGCAGCAGAAAAAAACTAATGGGGGCCGGGGATTAGAGTTACATTTCAATCTCAGGGAAGAAGTATAGGCATCATTTTTGTTGTTACTGTTTTAATCTCTCCAGGTGAGGGCTCCTCACTTACTGCCAGGGTTAAGAAGTACTGAACTAGGAGGGTGAAGGAGAGGGTCAAATATTTTAAGACCAAAGGAGGTGCATGTCATCACTGGGTAGCTCTGTGTAACAGAGAAATTCAAGACTACAGAGTAAGGGATATTATTTTTTAATACTGGGGCGAAATAAGGAATAAATATTAACCAGACCCTGAGTGCTTGAACAGAGCGGCCAAGAGTCTCCTAGTTCCCAGTGAAGATTAAGTAATTTATCTGCTGTCACACAGCTTGTGAGTTGGAACAGGCTGGACAATGAACCTTGGCTATACACCTTGTGTTATTTAATTTATTTATATGTTCGAGTGTTTTGCTTTGTTCTTTTGTTTTCAGCGAAACTACATTATAAACCTTTTGAAAGCAGGGAAATTGTATACTTTTAGAAATCTGATGAAATTGAGTTACTGAATTAAATCTAGCAGCAGATTCAATATTGGCCATAAAACCCTGGCTATCTTTATTCTATAATATCCTGAAACCCCATCTGCTATTTAATTCAGCCCAATTTTGAGGCCAAGCCCACCCACCTGTCTGTGTGTGGCCTCAATATTTTCTGCCATATCTTATTATATTTTAGGATGACATAATTAGATTTAGTCTACCAGATTTTACTCCCACCAAGCTGGCAACAGTTCATAATAATTACCAATTGATAATAATCACCAATGATAATTTTTACATGAGACCAAAAAAAGTCTAAAATATATAGGACAAAGCATGTACTTTCAATGTAATCCAGGTATCAGAAAAGACAAGTTATATACTTTGGCCGGCATATCTGGTATAAAACAAGAACATTTTCCCCCAGGGCACTTCTCCACTTCCTTCAGATCTCTGTTCAAATGTCACCTTATAAGAGAATCCTTATGTGACCATCTCTATTTGAAACGGCACCTTCCACACCTGCCTCTTCACATGCACCCATAAGCTTTCCGTCCTTCTTACTTGTCCTTTATAGTACTTAGCACCAGTCCATAACATCATTTACTTATTTTTCTTCTTATCTGTTACTCCTCCCTAGAAGACAAGCTCTCTGAGAGTAGGAACTCTAGTTAGGTCATGCGCTATGTCTCCAAGGTCTAGAACAGTGCCTGCATAGAGTAGGCACCTGTAATTCTCAGCAGAATGGCAGCTAGATATACGTGATGTAGCGGGAACATCACCAGGCCTGGAATTAGGACATCACTGTTCATTGTCCAGCCTGTTCTGACTCACAAGCTGTGTGACAGCAGAGAAGTTACTTAAACTTCCTGATCCTCAGTTTTCTTATCTGGAAATAGGAGTGTCACCCACCCTGTTTACCTCAGTGTCTTAAAAACCACAAAGTGATGTACTGATCTCATGTGTTTTTTTCTTGTACGTGGCATGGTGTGGCTGCTCATTTAGAGCTGTCCTGTCGCATGACTTTTGTCCTATAACCATTGCATTACGGTTGAAGAAACGGGAAATGAAATTATTTGTGTGTCACTAGTTAGCCATTTACACTGTATTTTTGTGGTGAGTAAAGGCAGTGGAGAGGGAAGAACAGAGAGACAATCTGAGTTACTAATGACCATCTTTTTTTTGTTGTCGTTGTTTTTGAGACGGAGTTTCACCCTTTTTGCCCAGGCTGGAGTGCAAATGGTGTGATCTTGGCTCACTGCAACCTCCGCCTCCCAGGTTCAAGCGATTCTCCTGCCTCAGCCTCCCGAGTAGCTGGGATTACAGGCGCCTACCACCATGCCCAGCTAATTTTTTGTATTTTTAGTGGAGACGGGGTTTCGCCATGTTGGCCAGGCTGGTCTTGAACTCCTGACCTCAGGTGATCCACCTGCCTCAGCCACCCAAAGCACTGGGATTACAGGCATGAGCCACCACGCCCGGTAGACAGTCTTTTAATTCAGCAACACATCCACCACCTGTAATGAGGGCTATAGAACTCCCAGCCTCTTCAGTTCCCCTGCCTGTTCCCTCTTTCCTAGGCTAACCAGAAACTGAATATGCCCACCAGTCACCTCTTCAAAAGCTATGTTATCAGCAGCCAAATTGATTATCAAGTGTTAAATAACACATAGAAAAAAAGTACAATATTGGGTCTTTGGAGTTTGATGCCTGTGGTGAGCTCCATATTATGGAGAACATCCTTATTCATTATCTTCTCAATGGCTTTTGCTTTCTTTCAGGGAGGTATTTATTATTACAGTGACAGAAGGATGAAAACAAAGCTATAATTTTGTACAGCATACAGGAGGCTATTTCTTATGTTATTCTTCTATGTAGCTTTCTATTATAACAATTTTTCTTATTTCATTCCTTAATAGAACAATTCAACATATGGGAAAGGCAATTCAGTGTGGTTTGTCTCTTGAATCATATTATTCTGTTTGAAAGCTGAATACTCGGATTATCTTATTTTGGTAACTCATTGAACTACATTTACTAAATTTTACTTCAGCTTTGTTGAACCTAAATTGAAGGACATTGTAATAAACAGCCAAACAGAACCTGCTGTTTTACTTAATACAGGGATACAATGGTGATTACACCATCCCTAGATCACTCAGAGTCTTTTAAAAAATTATTATTATTATTTTTGAAACAAGGTCTCACTTTGTTGCTCAGCCTGGGGTGCAGTGGCACCATCATAGCTTACTGCAGCCTGCTGGGCTCAAACAATCCTTCTGCCTCTGCTCCCAAGCCTGGGACTAAGGGGACGGGCTACCATGCCTGGGTAATTTTTTTATTTTGTAGAAGCAGAACCTCACTTTGTTGCTGAGGGTGGTCTCAAACGCCTGTCCTCAAGCGACCCTGCTGCCTCGGCCTCCCAAAGTGCTGGGATTACAGACACGAGCCACCCCACCTGGCCAACTCAGTCTTCACAAAAACTCAAGAATCCTCCCTTGGGTCTCAGGGTTAAGAAATGTTGTGCTTTGTCTAGAGAACTAATCTGCTTTGATCTTGTGGACACCATAATTACTATAACTGGATGTTGTTTCCTCTTTTCTCTGAAAACTTAGAAACTGCAGAGCCAAATTTGTATGTTCCCCTCAGCAATGCTTTTAGAACACGATTATGTTTTATATTCTTGCACAGATATTCCTCTGGCCCAGATTGCACAAGTAATTTATTATATTCTTTTGTATTACACGCATTTTTGTAAATTAACATAGTTTTTTGGGGATAAGGTTTATATGGATGGATGATTACGTATATATTTATATATATACACACATTTTAATAGGCTTTATTTTTCAGAGCAGTTATAGGTTCACAGCAAAATAGAGCAGAGGAAGTACAGAGATTTTTCCATTTACTCCTACCCCCACACATGCATAGCCCCCATCATCATAAACATCCCCCACCAGAGTGTACATTTGTTATGATTGATGAACCTATATTGATGCATCATTATCACCCAGAGTCCACAGCATACATTAGGGTTCACTCTTGGTGTTGTACATTCTATGGGTTTGCGCCAGTGTATGAGAACATGTATCCACCATTATAGTATCATACGGAGTAGTTTAACTGCCCTAAACATTATCTGGATTTCTTCTTTTTTTTTTTTTTTTTTTTTTTAGAGACAAGGTCTCACTGTGTTGCCCCCAGTCTGGTCTTGAACTCTTGGCCTCAACCAATCCTGCTGCCTCTGCATCCAAAAGTGCTGGGATTACAGATGCCAGCCACTACACCAAAAATCACAATTTTTTTTCCAAATTTTATTCTAAGTTTCCAGCTTCTTTTCATGAATGATCATGTCTGAATAAGCTTCCTTTCATGAATGATAGTGTCAGCTTCTCTCAAAGCTGACCCATTTTTTATAAAGTACAACCAAAATAAAAGAAAGTCTACTTGAAAATCCAAATTTCAGTGGTAGGGCTGGGTGCAGTGGCTCACGCCTGTAATCCTAGCACTTCGGGAGGCCAAGGAGAGCGGATCACTTGAGGTCAGGGGTTCCAGACCAGTCTGACAAACATGGTGAAACCCCATCTCTACTAAAAATACAAAAATATCCAGGTGTGATGGCATACATAACCCTGTAATCTCAGCTACTTGGGAGGCTGGGATGTAAGAATCCCTTGAACCCGGGAGGCGGAGGTTGCAGCGAGCCGAGATCGCACCATTGCACTCCAGCCTGGGTGACAGAGTAAAACTCTGTCTCAACCAAAAAAAAAAAAAAAAAAAAAAAAGATTTCAGTGCCAAGTGTTTACTTGCCACTGAAGAAGTAATAAGAAGTCTCTTTACAAAATGAGACTCATAAAACCTCAAGAGTTTTCAAAAATAAACTCAGATATTTCAACATAAATAAGCATACAGAGTAAACGGATAAGATTTCAAAACCTTTTCATTACTAATATGACAAGCCAAAAAAAAAAAAAGAACTTGGGGAATGAATAACATTTGTCATAACACGATGAATTCTTCTTTGTTAATGCAATCCCCCTGAATTATTTTGAAAGATATATAATCAATAAAGGAGAATGTGTTATTACTAAGTCACTTAGGAGGGCTATAATAAATATGCAACCATTAGAAAATACCCCAAAATAAATATTTTATTATATTTATTGGAGTAAGTTTCCTTTAGATATATTTGTTATTACATAAGAATTTTCTGGAGTTTGGGCGGCTATGTTGAAAACCTAACCATGCAATTTATTTACTCTTTAAAAATATAGGAAGGGTTATGAAACTTCTAAATTTTTCTCAATTAAAATATCAAAATTTTCTGTTGATTGATACTGAAGAGGGAGAAAGTTAATCTGCTTTCAGACACTTAAAATATCAAAGTCTCACCCCTTTCCAATTCCTTCCCCTACCCCATCTACTTCAAAGAGTACCATATCTTTCTAGATTCTAGAACATCAGTATAGAATGCCATCGTGAATTCCAAATATCATTTTCTTTCACCCGCCTTTAAAGACACTCCCTCTATTTCCCCCACACAGCACGACTTATACCAAAATCAACTCATTTATTCCTCCTATTCCTCTACCCCTCCCCATACCTCATCTCTGGCCAAAGGAGTAATTTAAATTTTGCTCCTGGGTTAATTGTCATGGATCAGCATTCTGACCTTTAATTCTTTACTATTCCACCTCAATATTATCTTAGCTGCCTTGGAACTCAGTAAATTTACTTTCCTAAGTGTATTAACCAGGGTTCTCCTGAGAAACAGAATCCCAAAGGTCCTATGGAAAGAGATTTATTATGACAGATTGGTTCATGCAATTATGGAAGCTGAGAATCTGCATCTGTGAGCTGGAAACCCAGGAAAGCTACTGGTGTAGTTCCCATCCAGCTTTGAAGGCCTGAGATCACTAAGGGCAATGGTATAAGTCCCAATTAAGAGTCCAAAGGTCCATGAGCTAGGAGTGCTGATGTCCCAGTTCAAGCAGAGAGGGAATTGCCCTTCTTCTGCATTTTTGTTCTATATCAGCCCTCAAAGGATTGAAAAATGTCAATTCACATTGGTGTGGGTGATCTTTACTTAGTCTACTGATTCAAATGCTAATTTCTTAAGAAAACTCGCCCATAGATATACCCAGAAATAATGGCTTCCTAGTTATCTGGGTATCCCTTAGCCCAGTCCAGTTGACATATTAAAATTAACCATCGCACTGAGTACTGAAAACTAATGAACACCCTGCTAAATGTATGCATCTCTAGAAGATCTTTGAAGTTCATTTTGATGAATAGTAAAGAAATAAAATTAATAACACCAAAATCAATGGTATTAGCTTGAATACTACAGACTTAATTCCATTTGCCCTTGATTGAATCAGAGGGATTATGATAATCACTCCGATATTATGCTACTACTTATAAATCATTGCTTTTCCATGGTGTCACTTTTTAAATAGCTAATTTCCGCTTAAAAATGTTTTTGTGATTTGTACGCTATGCCTGGTACACAGTAGGCACTTGATAATATTTGTTATTTGATTTTAATTTCATGATTGCTATAACTAATTCTATTCCAATATGCCAGATGCTCTTCCTATTAGCACTCATTGGCAAAACTGAATCATGAATGACTCCAGTATAACAAGCAAATTGTATATAAATCACATAAGAAAAAAACAGACATTGCATTTAGGATAAAATAAATGCACTTACATTTTTCTTTTCTCTGAGGTTTTACTTTCCAAAATTATAAACTACAAATTTGCCTAAATTTCTAAAAATTGGGTCACTAAAAATGTAGACATAAATTAACATGGTTCTTTTGGTTTTGCTATATCCAACTATCTCAACAGGATTTTACCAAGATAAAATCTGAACCAGTGATTCCATTGGCTGCATTAGAACCAGCTGAGAACTGGGTTTTTTAAAAACACAATACATATTTTCAGGCCCAATCCTCTAAAAATGCTGATTCAGCTGTGTCTGGTGTGGTGCTAATGCATCTTTATTATATTAAAGATGTCAAGGGGATTATGATGTGCAGCTTTAGGTGGTTAGGACCAACTTAGGTTATTACATAACGTGATCAAATTCTAAATGAGTCAACATGCAGACGTTCTAAAAAACAAACACCACATTTTTTCTTCATTTGATTATCTACTGTGTTAATGTAATGCCTTGCTCACTCTAAGAGCTTAATCTGTGCTTATTGACGGATTGACTATAGCGAGAAATACCCGCTCACTTATATCTTATCCGATTCAGTTGTATTCCGTAAAAGACTAAGGAAGGCCGGGCGCTGTGGCTAACGCCTGTAATCCTAGCACTATGGGAGGCTGAGGTGGGTGGATCACCTGAGATCAGGAGCTTGAGATCACCCTGACCAACATAGTGAAACCCTGTCTCTACCAAAAATACAAAAATTAGCTGGGCGTCATGGCAGGCACCTATAATCCCAGCTACTCAAGGGGCTGAGACAGGAGAATTGCTTGAACCCAGGAAGAGGAGGTTGCAGTGAGCCGAGATCATGCCATTGCACTCCAGCCTGGGCAACAAGAGTGAAACTCCATCTCAAAAAAAAAAAAAAAAAAAAAAAAAGACTAAGAAAAACATCTCTATAATAGTCAGACTTTTGTTTGAGAAAAGGGGTTGTAAAGAAATATAAATCTTTAAGGCTACTCCTAAGGTCTAAGAGCTTTCTGACTCACCAGAGTGATGCCATATAGACTGAGTCAAATCTACTGGGGATAAATTATAAGCATGAATTCAGGATTGAGAAGAGAAAACGCGGGTGTCATGGATGGCAAAGCTGGAATGAAGTCTTCTGCAATGCCTTTACTCCATTTCTTATTACTAAAATCATGATAAATCAAAAAATAATAATAAAAAATAAAAAACCTGACAAGGGAACTTGGGGAATGAATCACATTTGTCGTAACCTTACAGTTCTATGTCAGTATGCTTGAGCACTGGGACTGAACTAATGGACCTGAGTTACAATGTTCTACTGTGTTCTGGTGGGCTTTGGTATGGAGTCATTGTGGTCAAAGCTAAGCTTATTTAACTTTTGTCATTGGGATGAGATCTTGAGACCAACTTCTGTCAACAACTGAGCAATGTTCCTCAGTGACATACTTAAATATTCCACAAAGGTGACCCATATTTTCATCTCAGGAATTCAGGTTATCTTCATGGATCACATAAAACTGAGCTGGAAAGGAGAGTTTTATTATTGTGCTTCCAGATTTGTTCCACGATGATTCAACTGATTCTGTAAAGACCTATCTGCAGTATTAGTCACTTATTCAATAAACATTAACTGAACTACTTTAGGCCAGAAACTATGCTAAAGTGGAAGAAACTATTATAAACATTGAACATGAGCTTTTTCGTAGCTAATCAACCACAGAAGGTGAAGATGTGTAAATAAATCATCATAATACATGAAGTCATAAAGGAGGAATCTGAAAGTATTATATTATTGCCTCAAACACAGCAATCAACTGTTTGGGGGCTTGGGGAGGGTGCTGAGCAAGGCAATGGGTACTGAGCAAGGCAATGGGAAGGGGGCTAGTGGGTTGGGAATGTGGTGTCTTGAGACACACACTGAGATGTACTTTCAAATGAAGTCTGGAACTGCAGATATATTTAGCGAGTTGAGACTGTGGCGAGGGCAGGACGTCATAGAGAAAATACATGGAATAAAATGAGAAAAAGAAGTGGGGAAAGTGAAAGGGCAGAAAACTCTAAGAAATTTCTGACATGCAAGGAAAAGATGAAACAAAAAGAGGTGGTGAAAAAGCCTGGGGATGAGTGTGGGCAAGACAGGTGTTGGGCAAAAAGAGAACCAGAGAGACAATAACTCACAGGGATGAGGAAAGAGCGGGTTTCAAGAAGGAACGAATGGTTAACACTTGTTAATTTTCCAAGGTCAAATATGTAAGAGCAGAAAGCTGTCCTTTAAGTTCTGAGAACTAAGAGGAGTGGAATGACCTAAAAAGCAAGTTGTGGGAGCAGAAGTAAGCTGCAGGGACCCAGGAGGAGCAACAGGAGGTGAGGAAGCAGAGATATCAACTCCTCCAAGCTGTTCTACCATAAACAGAAAGAAAGATATGGGATTGCAAGAGTGATGGGCAGATAAGATGCAGAGAGTGGGTTCTTTTTTTCTTCCTTTTGTTTTGGAACAGAGGTGGAGGTGGCAGCCTTCCTTTTTCTCATCAAAAGAATTGTTAAACAGAGGTTCCCAGAAAGTCTGTGCACAGTGGAGATGCCGAATACCATAAAGTACTGAAAGAGGAAGCATCAGATAGTAGAGAGAACAAAGTTGGAATGACCTGGCTTCAAATCCTGAGTGGCTCCTTTGCTAGCCGTGTGACTGAGCACATTACTCAGCCTTTGCAAGAGTCAGTTTCCCTGTGGATATCCTCAGAACAGAATATTCCTCCCAAGTTTATGGGAAGATTAAATAAATTAAGGTACATACAGTGCCTGCTATGGTACCAGCCAATTAGAGATGTTTCTCTCCCTTTCCTTTCAACCTAAGTGAAAATCTTAAAATATTTAATAGAAGCATGTATTTAGTTACCTTGAAATAAATACGTATATGGCAACTGAAATTTACATAGGTACCAAACCAATAAATGTATTCTAAACCAATAATTTTAGATTTGAAATGTAATACTGAAAACCATAAGTGTTATATTCAGAAAACTACATGAAACAATAGAAACATATATAATAGGTAACTGTAAATTTGACCAACAAATAATGCAACCATAACTTCTCCATGACATATTAGTACACAGACAAATCATCTTGTGAAAGATGATGTGTTAATACTTATCTTGATCAAAGAAGCATATTAGGCTCTACTGAAACTGAGAGGAAATATTCCTTGCTGTTATATTCTGGTCTCTGGTTGGCAGATTATTAGTGTTCAAGGAGAAGGGTTGTAGAGGTGGTCCCACGTGGACTACGGTTTTATTGCACGATCTGTGAGGTGAGTTCCAAGCCTAAGGCTCTATGACATGGCAGACCTTGAGGTCTGAATTTGGACCTCACTCGACCTCCCTGACCATAAAAGAAAAGCTGATGACAGACATCTCATGGATAACTGAGAATGTGCTCTTCGTCAGCAAAAAAATCACCTGTTGAAATGACTATTCAGACACCCTGTCAGGATACAGTCAAGACAAGAGGGCCTCAGTCACAATGCATGTGAATGGTGTCTGCAGTAAGCACAGTTCTCATCAATCAAATAAATGGATGTTCCTATTTATAAAGCTGTTCAGTATTATTCCAGCCTGTTAAGTCTTCCAGTATCAAATCAATCATGTCATTCCTGAATCCAGATATTCAACCCTACCTATATGTTAAGAAAATAATCTTCCACAGTGGCATTTGAGGGGTTCCTCCACCAGACTGCTACCTGAAAAATTATCCCTGAATAGCACCCTCCTGGATCATCCAATGAAAACGCTGTTTCTGGATGCCTAAGTGTTGAAATTGATACATGCCTTTACATGGAACCTTCATCCCTGTCCTGTGAACACATACAGAAGGATTAGTTTGTCAGACTATCTGATACCTCAAAAGGCTGAAAAGAAAGGATAAGGCACAGTAAAGTTAGGTGAGAGAATGGAGTGGGAAAGTAAGTGAAGTGTGTGTGTGTGTGTGTGTGTGTGTGTATGTGTTGAGGAAAGAGCTGAAAAAGAAAACACAGAAAGAACAGAGCAGAATAATTTAAAAGCTCTTGGGAGCAATGGTAAGGAAGGAAAAGCTTTGAATTCAGGTCAGATTGCAATTAGCCAAGCTATCTTAGTAAGTAGGGTAGAGAGAATCTGATATCCCATACATTATTTTTATTTGACACTGAAAATATATATTATATTTTATAGTGGATACACCTTCTGAATTATGTTATAGGTTAACACTGAAGATATGTTTCATCTACTAAACATATAACTGCTGGATAGTCGGGGGAAAATGGCTAGAAGTTTGCTAGGTAGCAGTAGAAAATCTAGCTGGGATTCAAAATATCTCAGGAATAACACATGATACAAATATTGCCTACTTAATCGTGAAATAGACTGCATTTGTATGGCTTGTGTTTGTGTACAGGATGACTGTACTTATTTTGGTAAATAGATACTCGTACATTGTGTACACATGTGCTTTTGAGCCCTCTCTTTTCATAGTCTAGAAGTACCATAAAGAAAGGGACCATGTCTAGTGTTTTCTTTATACCTCCTTTAACTATCAGTAGTAATATACTGTGGATGCCCCAGAATGTTAACTTACCTATTTATGAGTTGCTTACATTTATATTTTTCTTAGAGACATCAGTTTTTTTCTCAATGTATAAATAACTAGGTAAGGAATGGGATGGGACATTAATTTTCTCGAGAAATATTGCATGAAAAACTAGAAATACACAGGAAAAAACAAAAAAGATGGTCTCTGCCCTTCAGGTACTTATTGCCTGAGAAAGGAAACAAAGATAGAATCAGATATGGGCAACAACGTGTTAGAGGTGCGATGATGGAAGTCAGTACAAGTACCACATGGGCATGGGAAACGTTCCACCTGTAACAAATATATGCCTCTTCTTGCCAGTTACAGGCATCATCTGTATAGGATTCAGGAAGAAAGAAATATTTGTCTTAAGCTGAATAAAAACAATTCTGCAATTTTTATAGGAAATTCACATGACATTAAAAACAGGAAGACAAAAACAACGCATACAGGGTCTGCAAGATTTAGAAATACAGATAGGTAGAGATGAAAGGGATCAACTAAAAGGATTCATGTTTATATAACCAGTCCCAGTCCCCATTTTTCTATTATTAAATAATAGATGATTGCATGTGGTATCTAAGTCAGAATAAACTTTAATTTACAGCTATACCATCTGTACTACTTACTATTTCTATTACGGCAACTTCTTTGAAGAAGGCATTTGATTTTAAAAGGAATGGCATATCTACTTTTAGAATTTTTTTTTTCTACAAAAAAAGGCCATAGACTGGAAGAAAGCACAGAGGCACAGGTGGCTAAATACAATTTTTCAATGAATAGAAATGAGCTAAAAGTCTCTAACATTTCCTTAAAATGTCTTATGATGTCAGAACAAATTGAACGAATAAGTTTATGTATTGCTCATGCATGCACATAATTTATTTGTGGCATAATGACTCAGATGCAGTGTTTGGCTAGTAAATTCCACTTCTGCATTTCTGTTCACTGCCTGTAAATATTATTGTTCTGCCATCCTGACTTAATTATTCATAGATAAAAAGAGATACACATTTGGAAGAAGGCAAAAACGAAAGATTTTTACAATGTGAAATAAAGGATCTTGATATTAGGCGCATCTTATAGATAGCTGGCCGCGTATGGGGAAAATTATATGCTGAAGCAAGAGTTAAAATAAAGGGGTTTATTAATTTTACTACTTTATGTTCTTGTGAAGAGCAGAATGGTAAGGAATACTGCCAGTGGTTATTTGTAAAACTGGATCAGAAATCAGACCAATAGAAAAAATACATGCTTCATACTTACCAGTGCCATGTGATTTTACGGTGTCCACAAAACAGTCCAATTGATAGACTCTCTCTTCTGTTCAAATGGCCAGGCCAATTCAAGTCAGAACCAGAATTTGTTTTAGATCTGAGTTTCCAGGACTGTCTCTGGTTCTTCCATAGGTTTTTCTAGAGGGGACTGACCAAGTGGATCTACTCTCATCTGAAGATCATACTAGCCACCCACACTTACCTCAAGTGGTGCTGAATCCTCAAGGAAATTCCCTGACCTCTCAATCCTCACCATCCACAGAGCTAAATCAGACTTTCTTTGTGGTAAAGAACACAAGGTCTAGAATTAGCCTCTCCAGATTACAATTCTGGCTCCAGGCCGGGTGCAGTGGGTCATGCCTGTAATCCCAGCACTTTGGGAGGCTGAGGCAGGCGGGTCACATGGTCAGGAGTTTGAGACCAGCCCAGCCAATATGGTGAAACCCCGTCTCTACTAAAAGATACAAAAATTAGACAGGTATGGTGGCGCACACCTGTAGTCCCAACTACTCAGGAGGCTGAGGCAGGAGAATTGCTTGAACCCGGGAGGCAGAGGTTGCAGTGAGCCAAGATCATGCCACTGCACTCCAGCCTTTTCGAGACTCTGTCTCAAAAAAAAAAAAAATAAATAAATTCTGGCTCTGACCATACCTGGTTTTTGGAAAGTTATTTAAGTTCTCTGTGCACAAGTTGACTCACCTACAATATGAAAATCATACTAATACCTGCATCTTAGGGTTTTCAATGAAGATCAGATTAAATAGTGCATGTAGAAATGCTTAGCAATATATGTATAAATATTTGTTTAAGGTATATTTATGTGTCTAAATAAATATAAATATATACATACATATCTGCATTTGTATCTTTCACCTTCTTTGCACATAGGCATTCACACAACTTTGTTCTTACCTTGCAAATGTTATATACAAAATATATTCTAACATTTTCCCCATCCTTCTTCTCCATTCTAGGCTGCCCTTTGCCAAGTGAACACAACTAGCCTAACCAGAAAGAGAGAAAAAAACAAACCTCACATCCCAGCAACTGTCAATTTTTTGCCCATATTCATTCTTCTCACATTTCTTCCACTCTTGCAATAGCAAAGAGAAAATTAAAAACAGGTTGGGCAACTGATAATATTCTTTTTGCATCACCAATTAGAATTCTGAGACTCTAGGTCATAAGGTAGGAACAGCTTCAGATGTGTTTTGAAAAACAGAAACAAACCCACATAGCACTCTGCCTGGGGAGAAAATCATTTCTCCCATGAATACTGATTCAGTTCAAAGGCACACCTAACTGTAATCCATAATAGAATAAGATGAAAAGTTTATTCGAAGAGAATCTAAACACAGAATTGAGAGGGGGAAGGAAAATAGTCACACATAGAAAATTTATTCTGGGCCAGGTGTGGTAGCTCATGCCTGTAATCCCAGAACTTTGGGAGGCCAAGGCAAGAGGATCACTTGAGCTGAGGAGTTCGAGAGCAGTCTGGGCAACAAAGTGAGAATCTATCTCTACAAAAAATAAAAGTAAATCAATTAGGCAGGCGTGGTGGTGTGCCTATAGTGTCAGCTACTTGGGAGGCTGAGATGAGAGGATCACTTGAGCCTGGGAGATGGAGGCTGCAGTGAGCCATGATCATGCCACTACATTCCAACCTGAGTAACAGAGACTTTGTCTCAAAATAAATAATAAATAAAAATAAAAATAAAGTTTACTCTTATGTGTAGGCTGATACCTTCCTAGGAAAGAATCACTACCTCTCTATCAGAGTTTAAATGAAAATAACCATTACTAGCTGAATGGGAAAGGCAAAAATGGAGCTACATCTTAGGCCTCCTAAATTTGCATTCAGTTCACTCAATCTTCACTGTAGCCACTTCTGGATCATCAAAGTCCACAGTACGGCTGAAGACCCTTAGCAAGGCAGGGCCTGTAATGTGATGCGGTAAGTGGGGATAGGCCTGGTGGCCATTTTGTTTGCTTATTGGCCTAGCCTCAAAAATAAGACAAGGATTGGATGTCTTGGGGCTAATGGCTGGTTCTAAAGGCAAAACAGCCCTTCCAGGACAGTTGGGAAATAACAGTCCTTCCTCCCCTTAACATTGTATAGTGTATCAGGAAGCCACTCACCCAGGTGAAAGAGGGTCTAGGGCATTCCAGGAATGGAGAGGCCAGCGGATCTGTGAGAGACATTTTTTAATGCTACACACCCAGTGTCACTCAAATTGTCTCCCACCCTAGCCCCAGGGAGTCATGCTCCCTCAGTTCCTCCTTACAGTTGCTGGGTAAAGGAGGCTGCATGGATTCTGAAAAGCAAGTCAAGAGGAAGAGCTGCTGACCTAAAAGTACTGTAGAAAACTGAGAGCAAAGGCTAAATGAAAGGATGGCAGCATTTAACACAGATAGAAAAGGATACTTCCTGCCTTTTTCCCGGCTCACACTATGACTTCGACATGAAGTTTTGGACTGAGTGATTCTGCCCGGAAGCATGCCATCAGAGGACACGTCAAGAAGCCAGTGAAAGAGAAGTGATGGCCCAGCGCGGGAGAAAGCAGTCACATATTCACATGTCCTTTTCTCCTCTTTACTGAGGCGACGGTAAACCAGTGGCACCAGGAGCTGGGATTTGAGGGGCTGGAACTAGGTTGTGACCGGCCTGAAGAAGCAAAAGTCAAGAAAGCTTAGAAGGTCAAGTCCAAGCCACTGTCCCTTCAAGAGGGTGAGAATCCAGCTCAGGGAAGATAAATACCAGCAAGGGGTAGAGGCACTCCTGGAGCCACAGCTCAAAGATGGAGGGAGAGGGCAAAACAAGGCAGGACCAAACAAGAATGAGGCAGGGTGACAGCTAGAAAATAGCCCACCTCCCTTTCCAAGCAAACAAACCACACAAGGCTTCTATGCCCAGTGAAACTTCAAGATGAAGGGAAGGGACAGGAGGTGGGGATGTGGGAGAGGGGTAAGGACCTAGGATCAGCCACAGGGTATAAAGCCAACAGATACCCAGGAATCCAAGACAATTCAAATCAAACATCACATTCAAAGGTTGCATTGAGATGATGTATGAGGTTTGCTTCGAAATAATGGAAGGAGAACCCACAGTGTATATATTAGACAAAACTAGACCTTTAACTTCAAACACTGGTATAAAAAGCTATTTTTTAGCCAGGCATGGTGGCAGGCGCCTGTAATCCCAGCTACATGGGAGGCTGAGGCAGGAGAATTGCTTGAACATGGGAGGCAGAGGTTGCAGTGAGCCAAGATCGTGCCATTGCACTCCAGCCTGGGTGACAAGAGCAAGACTGTCTCAAAAAAAAAAAAAAAAAAGCTATTTTTAAAAAAAAATTCAGAACACTTCCTTCTAAATGGAGATGACAACGGCTAGAAATTGAAAATGATATTCATGAAACACACCAGTTAGCACGGTTAGTGAAGGAGGACACTTCTCATTCTGTAGCTCAAAATTTTCTCTCAATTTATATCTAAATAGAAGTAAGGGAATATTCAAGAAAGAGCGATGTGGTAGCAGAGCATCCTTTATGGTGTTTGAGAGCAAAATCAAATGATGTTTCTTTTCCAACATTAACATGTTTATATAAAGGATAATTCTATCCTTAGACCCTAGGATCTCCTCTTTATAGCTTTTATTGTCAATATTTTATTTATATTATCTTACAACAGCCCTGGGGGATAAGCAGAGCAATACTACCATGCTCATTGTATTGAAGAAAATAAGGCCACATGAGATTGGAAGAACCTGGCCAAAATCCAATGGCCATAGTGAGTAAAAGAAAGTGAAACTCAGAACTTCAAACCCAGGTCTTCTGACTCCAAACCCAGGCCCTTTTCACTATCCTGGGCAACTTAGTCCCATCTCCTGGGTTTCCTCCAGTTGCCAGCTTGGTGTTTCACACTGCTAATCTGCCTGTTAGTCTTTGCAACCTTGACTTAACAAATGATTGAAATGTAGTCTTGTGGTATTCTGGTATTCCAGAATATGATGCTATTTTTAAAGAACCAAGTATTCTTTTGGTATTTTTCTTGATGTAGTGCCATTATTTTGGTATTTAAAAATCTAAACTCTGAATTATGTGCATTATGATATATATTCAGAGAGTTATATACCACATTTAAATTTCATATCAAATTAAGCTGCTTTTAAATAGAAAGCATTCTGACTACACCACTTCCCTTTTAAAACTTGTTCAAATCCTAGCACTTTGGGAGGCCGAGACGGGCGGATCACGAGGTCAGGAAATCGAGACCATCTTGGCTAACACGGTGAAACCCCGTTTCTACTAAAAATACAAAAAATCAGCCGGGCGTGTTGGCGGGCGCCTGTAGTCCCAGCTACTTGGGAGGCTGAGGCAGGAGAATGGCATGAACCTGGGAGGCGGAGCTTGCAGTGAGCCGAGATCGCGCCACTGCACTCCAACCTGGGAGACACAGCGAGACTCCGTCTCAAAAAAAAAAAAAAAAAAAAAAAAAAAAAAAAAAAAAACTTGTTCAAAATGTTATCTGGCATTAATTCCAGTTTCCTAAATGACTAGTAAGACTGAGTGTGTTAGTCCATTTTCTTTGTTATAAAGGAATACCTGAGACTAGGTGATTTATAAAGAAGAGAGGTTTATTTTGGCTCACAGTTTTGTAGACTATATAGGAAGAAGGGTGCCAGCATCTGCTTCTAGTGGGCCTCCGGAAGCTTCCAATCATGGTGGAAGGTGAAGGGAGAGCAGGCATATTAAATGCTGAGAGAGCAAGCGAGGGAGGGAGGTTCTGGGCTCTTTTAAACAATCAGGTCTCAGGTGAACTACCAGAGCAAGAACCCACTCATTACCATGGGGATGCCACCAAGCCACTCATGAAGGATCTGCCTCCGTGACCCAAACACTGAAGTCCCACCTCCAACGCTGGGGATCACATTTCAACATAAGATTCAGAAGGGACAGCCAAACCATATCACTGAGCATTTGTTTTTTTTTTTTGTTTTTTTTTGAGATGGAATCTTGCTCTGTCATCCAGGTTGGAGTGCAGTGATGTGATCTCGGCTCACTGAAAACTCCGCCTCCGGATTCAAGTGATTCTCCTGCCTCAGCCTCCTGAGTAGCTGGGGTTACAGGCACCCACCGCTGCGCCTGGCTAAATTTAGTATTTTCAGTAGAGACGGGGTTTCACCACGGTGGCTAGGGTGGTTTTGAACTCCTGACCTCAGGTGATCTGCCCATCTCGGCCTCCCAAAGTGCTGGGATTACAAGCGTGAGCCACTGCACCTGGCCTCTTTTTTTATTTATAGTATTTTTATTTTCCCCAGAGTCAGTTTTAGTCTAATCAATTTCCAGAAATCTCAAATGCAATTTGACTGTTGTGGGGGTAGTGGGTGAGGAAAAGGCCTTAAGGAAAATGTAGAAGGACAGAAGTATTAGGGAGAAGAGGGGAAGAAAAGATGAAGAAATTTCCAGATTACTGGCTCTTCTTCTCTTATTTCCTGAGAGCACCAAATTCATTTTCTTAAAGATAGACTGTTCTCTCCTAAGATAATTTATTTTAACTTATTCACCAATTTATCCTTTTTAGAGAGATTTAGGCTGGCAGGGCAGAAGAACAACAGTCCTTGGTCTGGCTGTCTCTCAGGTTCATTATTTTCTCAGAACAAAGTGTAGAAAATGATGGCACCATGCTGATGGTATCTTTTCATAAAATACTGCTAGTAATATCAGCATTAGTGCCAGTATTTCAGGGTTATGAAAATAAATATGACCAGTTTTGTCATTTTGTTCCAGTGTTGCAGCTACTAAACCTGACAGCTTGAAGTTCCAAACCAAGTACTGTGGCTTCTCTCCAGGCCTCTTGTGTCAGACCAGTCACCAAAGCTGTCAAAGCCAAACACGAATGGCCCTTACCAGAGCTCCCAATCCAACTGCCACAGGGTGAATCCTGCTCTACTGTGACATGTTCTTGCTCTGGCTGGGGGAAATTCAAATTCTGGCATTACTGTCCTCATTCTCAATTCTGGTTACTTTCCTAAGTTAAAGGGAGTTAAGGCTGGGCGCTGTGGTTCACACCTGTAATCCCAGCACTTCGGGAGGCCGAGGCAGGTTGATCCCCTGAGGTAAGGAGTTCGAGACCAGCCTGGCCTACATGATGAAACCCTAACTCTACTAAAATACAAAATTAGCCAGGCATGGTGGTGGGTGCCTGTAATCCCAGCTACTTGGGAGGCTGAGGCAGGAGAATCGCTTGAACCTGGGAGGTGGAAGTTGCAGTGAGCCAAGACCTCGCCCTGCACTCCGGCCTGGATGACAAGAGCAGAACTCATCTCAAAAAAAAACAAAAATTAATAAATAAAGGGAGTTAAATATAGTGCAATAAATTTTTGCCAGAACAACCCTAATTTTCATCAGTAAGGGAGTGGTTAATTAAATTATGGTACATAATGCAGACACTGTAATTGTAAGTCATTAAAAGAGTGAGTTCCATACCTGGTTGATCCTGAAATAAAAAAGAAATAAAGAAAAAAAAAGAGTGAGTTCCATTTACATGTACTGACATCAAAAGTCAAGATGGGTTGTTAAAGTGAAAAGGACAAGTCTATTGTAAATAGGGTAGTTTTCTTGATTTCTTTCTTAGATATTAGTGTATAGAAATGTCACTGATTTTGTATGTAGATTTTATATCCTGCAACTTGGTTGAATTTGTATATTAGTTTTAACTCATTTTTTTAGTGGAATCTTTGGAGCTTTCTATATATAAGACCATGTTATCTGCAAACAAGGATAATTTATGTAACTAAAACTCTATCACTAGTATCTGTCTGTCTTCTGTCTGGTTGGTTATCTCTACTTCTACTTCAAAATGAATAAAAAGAGGGCAGGAGAATTTATTGGACTGACTAACAGAAAAGCTTAAATGCACATAAAATGAATTTAGCACATAAATAGACATATTTAGCATCCAATTTTTTAGAAATGTAAAAATAAATTTGGAAGCAAAACGTGAATGGAATGTAAAACACTTTTGGATGGGGGGAGCAGGCAGCCTGCCAATGCAATACCAGTGTAAAGCAAGCCAGCTGAGTTAGGAGGGGCCTCCAACAGAGTGAGGCAAACTGCCTGGCCCATTAGAAGGTGACTCTTCCCAACAGTGATGACATGCTCAGCGTTCTCCACCTTGACAATAGCAAAAGGTTTGTCATCTTTTGCTGACAGTCAGTTCATTACTGAGTCATATTCTATTAAATCCAGTGGTGCTCTCATACCTTTTTTTCCCCTTCCTTTTATTAAGAGACAGTGAGAGTTCCTTCATCTCCGGCTGAGGAGAAATCAGAAGCAGGCAAGCGTGATCACTGTCCATTAGCAGCAGCATTTGCTGGCAGCAAGAGGGGGAAGGGGTCCTCTGTTTTCCTGAGCTGCTGCAGCTGTGGGCTTAAAGGACGTGCCCACATAACTTGATTGATCATCTCAGTCACAATTTTAAGATTTTAGCCTGGAAGTTCAATGTAGGTGCCATCATATGAAAGATTTAACAGATGTTAATATCCATAACGTTCATGCTCATTATATGTATTTGACTCTAAACTAGGTTTTCTAATTTTCCTTTTTAATGTATTCTAGATATTAATCTCTTGGTTTTTTTTAACTTTTAAGTTTAGGGGTAGAAGCGCAAGTTTGTTACATAGGTAAACTTGTGTCATGGAGGTTTGTTGTACAGATTATTTTATCACCCAGGTAATTTTCTTAATAACTGCCAAGAGCTCACTATTCTTTTTTTCTGATAATCTCTCTCTCTCTCTCTCTCTCTCTCTCCCCTCTTTTCCTCACCCCCAACCCTTACTATTTTAATATATACCCAACCTTTACTCTGTATTCCAGATGTTTATTCTGTAAATAATGGTTCTATGTACAACAAAGATAAGTTTTGCAACTTTACTCTGTAAATAATGGTTCTATGTACAACAAAGATAAGTTTTGCAACTTTACTCTTAGTATATTCTTACTTCTTAAAAATGAAGACAGAAAAAGTTTTAAATGCTATTATTATCACATGATGTGACTGTAATACCTGGAAATCCCAAGAGAAGTAACTCAAAAGCATTATAAACAAGAAAAAAAAATCAGTAAACTGGCTAGGTAAAAAGTTAGTGTAAAATAAAGTAGTAGCTTTCCAATATACAAACAACAATCAAATGATAAATATAATTTAACAAAAGATGTACATAACAGTGATTAAAATATTCTTAGGAATATATTTAACAATAAACATGCAAGATCCGTATTAAATAATTTTAATCCTGTATAAAATTTTAAAATCTTCATAATTTTGTTTTTTTAATTTAAAAAGGTAAAGTGAGAGTCTGGGTACGGTGGCTCATGCCTATAATCCCAGCACTTTGGGAGGCTGAGTCGAGGGGATCACCTGAGGTCAGGTGTTCAAGACCAGCCTGGTCGACATGGTGAAACCCCATCTCTACTAAAAATACAAAAATTAGCCCGGCATGGTGGCATAGGACTGTAGTCCCAGCTACTCAGAGGCTAAGGCAAGAGAATCGCTTGAACCCGGGAGGCAGAGGTTACAGTGAGCTGAGATCGTGTCACTGCACTTCAGACATCAGAGCAAGACTCCGTCTCGAAATAAAATAAAAATGTAAACAGAGATAAACAAGACTTAAAAAGAACTTAATTGGGTTTTGATGCAGGAGTCTTAGTATTATTACATAATGACAAACATCCTCCCTAAACTAATATATACATTTTAAGTGATCACTAAAAATAAGAACAAACCTTTAAATGTAAGCTGTTTTAAAGTTCATAGGAGAATAATAATAATATTTATGATTTTCAGAAAAAAATATTCTATAAAAGGGGGTACTAGTCCTCTCAGAAAGTTAAACATATTATAAAGCAATAGTAGCCAAAATGTCTAGTGTATCAATAGATATAAAGACCAAACAACAGGCTGGACACAGTGGCTCACACCTGTAATCCCAGCACTTTGGGAGGCCTATGCAGGCAGATCACCTGAGGCCAGGAGTTCAAGACCAGCCTGGCCAACTAAAAATACAAAAAAAATTAGCTGGGCGTGGTGTTGCGTGTCTGTAATCCCAGCTATTGGGAAGTGCTGAGGCAGGAGGATCACTTGAGCCCCGCAGGCTGAGGTTGCAATGAGCCAAGATCGTGCAACTGCACTCCAGCCTGGGCAACAGAGTGAGACTCCATCGCCAAAAAAAAAAAAAAACCAATTAACAAAAGAGTCTAGACAGACGTACATGCATATAGGAAGGCAGATTATCAGAAATGGCCCCTTCAAATCAATGGGAAAGAAGAACTGTCAAGACCTAAATTGGATATTATTGAGGAACCATCTGGAGAAGGAAAATAATTCTAGATATCAACCTCATACATATCAAGAAATTCATCATTTCTTACATCAAAATGAATTTTAGCTGCATCAAAGATTTAAAAGTAAAATAAAAATTGGCTACTTAAAACGTTTAAATTCCTGCTAATAAACTCAGGAAAATAATTTTTATACCACATAAAACAGACAATGGGCTAATTTCTATGTTACATAAGGATCTACAAATACTTTTTGTAAGTTTTACAATCAAAATAGGTAAACAGGAAAATGGGCAAAAGCACGATAATCCATTCACAGAAAATACAAATAGTTTTAAAACAGAAAGATGTCAAACTTTTACCCACAATAGGAGAAATGCAAATTAAAACCACAAGATTCTTTTTTTTTTCTCCTATCAGATTGGAAAAGAACAAAATATTTGATTAAAAGCAATCTTGGGGAGAATGTGGTGGGAAAGGCATTCCCCTTGGGAATACAGACTGGTACTATCCCAGGGAAGGGCCATTTTGGCAGTATCTATACACATTAAAATGCTCATACCAGGCCGGGCGCGGTGGCTCATGCCTGTAATCCCAGCACTTTGGGAGGCCGAGGCGGGCAGATTACCTGAGGTCAAGAGTTTGAGACCAGCCTGGCCAAGATGGTGAAACCCGTCTCTACTGAAAATACAAAAATTAGCTGAGCATAGTGGCAGGCACCTGTAATCCCAGCTACTCAGGAGGCTGAGGCAGGAGAATCGGTTGGAGGCAGAGGTTGCAGTGAGCCGAGATCATGTCATTGCACTCCAGCCTGGGCAACAAGAGCAAAACTCCATCACACACACACACACCCCTCTCTTTCCCATCTTGCAAGACAGCAGGTGAAACAATTGAGAAGCCAGACACACACACACACACACACACACACACACACCCCTCTCTTTCCCATCTTACAAGACAGCAGGTGAAACAATTGAGAAGCCAGATACCAAAGAGAAGAAACCCAAAGCCAAGAAGGCTGATGCTGGTGGTGAAAAAGGGTCACCTCAAGACTAAAAAGCCCAAGAAGGGGAAGCCCCATTGCAGTGCAATCCTGTCCTTGTCAGAGGAATTGGCAGGTATTCCCGACCTGCCGTGTATCCTGTCCTTGTCGGAGGAATTGGCAGGTATTCCCGACCTGCCGTGTATCCTGTCCTTGTCGGAGGAATTGGCAGGTATTCCCGACCTGCCGTGTATCCTGTCCTTGTCGGAGGAATTGGCAGGTATTCCCGACCTGCCGTGTATCCTGTCCTTGTCGGAGGAATTGGCAGGTATTCCCGACCTGCCGTGTATTCCAGAAAGGCCGTGTATAAGAGGAAATGCTCAGCCGCTAAATCCAAGGTTGAAAAGAAAAAGGAGAAGGTTTTTGCAACTGTTACAAAACCAGCTGGTGGTGACAAGAACGGTGGTACCCGGGTGGTTAAACTTCGCAAAATGCCTAGATATTATCCTACTGAAGATGTGCCGGGAAAGCTGCTGAGCCATGGCAACAAACCCTTCAGTCAGCACGTGAGAAAACTGCGAGCCAGCATTACCCCCGGGACCATTCTGATCCTCCTCACTGGAAGCCACAGGGGCAAGAGGGTGGTTTTCCTGAAGCAGCTGGCTAGTGGCTTATTACTTGTGACTAGACCTCTGGCCCTCAATCGAGTTCCTCTATGAAGAAAATACCAGAAATTTGTCATTGCGACTTCAACCAAAATTGATATCAGCAATGTAAAAATCCCAGAACATCTTAGTGATGCTTACTTCAAGAAGAAGCTGTGGAAGTTCAGACCAGGAAGGTGAGATCTTCGACACAGAAAAAGAGAAATACAAGATTACAGAGCAGTGCAAGATTGATCAGAAAGCTGTGGACTCACACATTTTACGAAAAACCAAAGCTATTCCTCAGCATCAGGTCTACCTGCCATCTGTGTTTGCCCGGACAAATGGAATTTATCCTCACAAATTGGCATTCTAAATGCCTTAAGAACCTAATTAAATAGCTGACTACAAAAAACAAACAAAAACAAGCAAACAAACAAAAAAACACTCATACCTTTGACCCATCAATTTCTCTTCTAGGTTTCCATTCCTAAATCATATTTCCACAAAGAAAATAGAAGTACACAGAAAATCACTGGATTATTGTTTTTTATAGCCAAGGGCTGAAAATAATCTAAATGTCTTTCAGTAGGAGACTAGACAAATCAACGATGATACATTCATCTGGTGGAATACTGTGTAACTTAGAATAAAGCATACCTCCTTCTGACCTAACTGACCTGAGATGAAGAGCAAACCATATTATGTTAAGTGGTTATTGGTGATGGTGTGGCATTTTAAGGCAAGATGTGGAACAATTTGTATGGCATACTAGCATTTCTGTAAAAAAAAAAAAAATTCAGACATACCGATGGTAAGAAAGTGGCAACAACAATTAACTGTGGATGGTGACACTGGTAGATCAGGGAATGGGAATGGGTTTAGGAGAGCAGAGTGCTTTCCAATGAAACCCCTTAGTTGTGTGTGCATTTTCTATCTTGTGCACATACTTCTTATAAATGAAAATAAATTTAATTCATTAAAAGTTAACGAAACTTTGTGAAATAACATATGGTATTTTTCAGTCCATCCTTGTAAATGTGCCCTTCCTGCTGTATGTACTCAGTTTTTATAGGTATTAAATCAAAAGCCAGCAGAAAACATATTCATTTGGAAGTTCTTTATAATATAACTTGGCATGTCTAAGATGCGTTCCCATTGATTTTTAAAAATTTTACCTTGTCTTCAATGCAAACGTAAATCTTTTATGCATTTATTTCGATTGATGTAAAAATAACTTCTTTGTATAGCAGCATAGGCTTTCATATATGATATGACGTAGCTGCCCTACTTATGAAAGGGCACCCAGAAGCCAAGATCCCCGCTGGCAGATGCACCTTTGTAATAATAATAATAGTACCTTGCTTTTTATAGCGTTTTGCATGTGGGCTATCATTTAATCTTGATCATTTTTTTCCAGGTCTAAATTATAAGCACCTCTGTCTATATGTAAAGAACTGTTTTTCGCAATTCTTTATGTTTTCATAGATAAGAGAATTGCAGTCTTGGTATTGGCCTACCCTTCCTCCTTCCCTCCTTCCTTCTTTCCCTCCTTCTCTTCATCCCTCCCTCTGTAGATATGTCTGCTTTTGAGTGATAAACATGATTTTAAGAATAAGTCTCAGAGAAGAACCACCTTTCAATGTCTGCTTGTAAGCCAGCATGGTTATTTCCTACAGATCACCTCATTGGAATTAAAACAATGGATTTTTTTCAGTTTGGGAATTGTTTTTCACCCAGTTATCTGTGCAGGAACCCTACAGAATGGGAGGCAGGTTAGCCCCATCTCCTGGTTTTTCAGAGCAAAGAGGAAAAGGGAGAAAAGGCCACTATTGTCTGCTGTTTCTTGTCACCTACTTTTTGTTTGTTTGTTTGTTTTTTTATGGAGTCTCACTCTGTCACCCAGGCTGGAGTGCAGTGGCACAATCTCGGCTCACTGCAACCTCCACTTCCCAGGTTCAAGTGATTCTCCTGCCTCAGCCTCCCGAGTAGCTGGGACTACAGGCGCCCGCCACCACGCCCTGCTAATTGTTTGTATTTTTAGTGGAGACAGGGTTTCACCACGTTGGCCAGGATGGTCTCGATCTCTTAACCTTGTGATCCATCTGCCTTGGCCGCCCAAAGTGTTGGGATTACAGGTGTGAGCCACCGCGCCCAGCCTCTTGTCACCTACTTCTTATTTAATGACACTAAATGTGTATTTTGAGTAGAAGCTGGACCTTTTTTATTTCTATTTTAGTTTTCTCTTTCTTCTAAGTTAAATTTTTAAAACATTTTAAACTGTTTTATTTGGATTTTCTGCTTTCATTTTTTTTTCCACTAAAAACAGCTTTGAATCCTCTTTATATAACTTATTGTCTTTGAAAATAGCCTTTTCTTTTTGTCCAGATTCTTCTTTCTATAGCATTTCTAGACATCTAATTTAAATAGAAATTAGTTATTTTCTGTAAGGCTTTTTTTCAGCCAGTTTCTTCCCATTCAGAGAGGAAAAAAATAGGAGATTTAGGAAAGCATGCCAGTTTCTTTCAAGCAAGTGTTGGCCTCTAGTGGATCAAAAGTGCTACACACTTTCTGTCTACTTTGGCATTCCGTGAAGAACTCTATATTTTGGGGAAACAATAAAACAGATTGCTAGTACTGAAGAAAAAAAAGGAAAATACACTTCCTTTTGACAAATAGCATAAATTAATTGGTAAAAATGACAAAATAGCATTAACAGAATTTGCTACCTGATAAATTTAAAACTTAGAAGTGTAAAAATACATCATAAATAAAATTCTAAGTCAAATAACAAACTGGAAAACACTTCTAATAAATATGACCTACAGATAGCAAAACACTTTTAATAAATTAAGAGTTTTTACAAATCAACAAACTATAAGAATGGATAAGCTTTTGCATGGTTTCCACTTATAAGATCAACTTACAAAAGCCATAGCATTTCTCTGTAGCAGCAATAATCAACTAGAAAAATTTAAAAGGAGATACAATCTACGGAAATAAAACAATAAAATATATGGGGACTAACTGAACCAGAATATACAATATCTCTGGGGTGGGGGAAGCTTCTAAATGCCAGTAAAGGACACAGATGATTATATAAATATATGGTTTAAAACAGGCTGATTTAATTTTCCAAGATGTCAAAGTTTTTTGAGTTAGACTTAATTCACCTAAATCCAATTAAATCTCATTCAAACGTCCAGTTTTCTTTTAGATAAACTAAATAAATTTATTCTAAAATTTATCTGGAAGAATAAATGTCATAAATAGGTCAACCCTTTAAAAAGAAGAGTATAAAAACAGGACGTGTCCTGTCAGATACTAAGACATAGAACAATGTCAATAATAAAAAGTATGAATTGTGAAGAACAAATAACTAGACCAATGAAACAGAAGAGAGAGTTTAGAAACAGATCCATACACTCATGGGAACTTATACATAATAAAAATAGCACCACTAATCAATGAAGAAAAGACATAGATTTTAAAACAGACAATGTTAGTGAAACTTATTCACGTATGGAAAAAAATAAAACTAGATTTCTACCTAACACCAAATAACAAAGGTGAACTTCAACAGACCAAAAACCTAAATGTAAAAGGGAAGAAACTATAAAAATTAATGGAAGGTAACATAACAGAATATACTGGTGATCTAGGGTGGGAAAAGACTTCTTAAACAAAATTTGCAAAGCACAAATCATAAGGCAAACAATAAATGTATTTACATCAAACTTGGAGATTTCTATACAATACAGGAATAATCAGCAAATTTAGCAGACACATGACAGAATAGGAGAAGACATCTCAAGGTCTAAAATTGATCTGCATCTAATATCTAGAATAGTTTTCTCCAATGGAACTTTCTGCAATAATGAATATGTTCTAAATCTACACAGTCCAATATGGTAGCCACTAACCACATGTGGCTATTGAGCACTAAATGAAAATAAGAAGAATTAAATGTAATACACAGTACCATTTGATTTATATAAATTGAAAATGCATGTTTACAATAACGCACATTTAACAAGAACTCGTATAACTGAAAGAGTATTCACTGAACACACTAGGAAGCTTGGAAGCTTGCATTTGTGTGTCGTGGGGCAGCGGGAGAGGAAAATGGGAATCAGGAATCAGGATAAAAGGGAATGATGCTGATAATTTCCATGAAAAGAGGATATTATTTAACTCAATCCTCTGTAGCTGAGGTCTAACAAAAATGAAAAGAAAGAAAAGCCTTAAGAATCTAATAGAAAAAAAAGAACAGAATATAAAGAATTAACATACAAAATAGATGTAAATAAGAAAAAAAACACATGAAAGTCAATGTTCAACTTCTTATTATCCAAAGAAACAAAATGGAAAAGAAGAGTGAATAACATTTTCACCCATCATATAGTAAAAAAAAAAAAATTTAGTAAAAATATCGTTCATTTTTGGGAGAATTTTCAAAGAAGCAGGCCTAAGAGCCGGTATTTAAATTGACAAGACCTTCCTGGAGGGCGATCTGTTAGTGTATATCAAGAACATTAAAGATAAAAACAATCAAAGCTTTTAACTCTGCAATTCCTCTTCAAGGAATTAATCCTAAGTAGATTATTGGATAAGAAAATAAAGATATAAGTATGCCTACCATTAACAATAAAAGATAAATACAAGCCGAACACCCAATAATAGGTGCAGTGTTAAATCATTATGAGTCATTCATAATGAAGGAATATATAATAGGACATGTTCAAAGAACATGTACTGCACAGGAAAACACTCAGGAAATACTGACATATGAGAAAATATGCAACATTTTATTTATATCTATTATAAAGCCAAGTTTTTTAAAATATGCATACACACACAGGCATTAAAAACAGTGCCAGGAAATACAGAAGATGTTAATAGTAGTGATTTCTGGATATAACAGTAGGATTACTGGAGATTTTTGTTTTCTTCTTGATACATTTCTGTATTTTCCTGTGGTCACTATCAAAAAAATGTGTTTCTATTATAATTAGAAGATACACATTGATTTAGGAGGCATGGAGGCATCTTAATTTGCAGTAAGTGGGTAATTCGAGAAAGAAGGACATGACCTTTAGTCTAAGCAAAAATAGTACCTAAGGATGACAAAGTAATTCCTAGCATCAGTAGGAGCCAGACCTTTACAAAATACACAGGAGAAAAAGAAAGGTGGGCAGGACCCGTGGTCCATGAGGACTCCCACTGCTACAGCCAGATCTTTCAATGGGGCTGCAATGTGCCAGCAAAACCTAAGCCATAGATGGTCTGCGTTCCGCTCACGTTCACTCTCAAAAGGTCACCTAAACGGAGGATTTTTTGATGAATAGAGCCAGTGTCCTTTTCAAGAATAAAGGTGCTTTATATATAACTACAATTTCTACCCAAAACAAGATTTCTAAGTAGTTCTGATCATTTCTAGAAAGCTGTATAGCAGCATTTCACCAGTATGAGTTACAGATACCTGAAGGTTACCTGAAGGTTTGAAAAAGTCATTATAATAGTTGCAGAGTTACTGAAGATTGGCTTATAAAGATAAAATGGCAATGAGATTAAGGGACTTATATCTGAGTTACACAAGCCCAGAAATGCTTTTGCCAAAAAGGATTTACAGAATTTCACACTGCCTTACAGGAATTTTGACGTGGAAAACCTAAGTTTATGCCTAAGGGAGACAGATACACAGTGGAATGCAGCGGGTTCACTGTGACTAAGACATTTCTTGACCCAAGCCTCTGTAGCTGATGATCTGGTCTCCAGTGAGCAGAAATATCTCAGCCTAGAGAGACCAGCTGTAGGTGGTGTGTGTAGAAAAGAAATACAACTCCTAAACAACTCTTGATAGTTAATGAGCTCAAATTTTCATTTTGGAAGAGTAATTGGATTTATCAGCAGTAGTAGTGGACAAAGGTCCTACCAACAAGGATACTGGACATCATAAAGGTACTCATAAAACAGTAGTGGAGGCCGGACATGGTGGCTCAGGTCTGTAATCCCAGCATTTTGGGAGGCTGAGATGGGAGGATCACTTGAGGCCAGGAGTTCGATACTAGCCTGGTCAACATAGCCAGTACCCCATCTCTTTTAATTTTTGACTTAAAAAAAAAAATAAAAGAACACTAAGCATCTCTTAGATGGAAAAGGGAGATTCCAGAAAGTAGGGGAGGGAACAGCAAGGAAGACTAGAGGGCACCAGTGTGAGAACAAGTCAGCTACCCATCCCAGTCTTGTGATAAAACTTGATCATAAAAAATAGTAGAATAAATGAGATTTGCTTCTAGTTTCATTTTAAACAAGAAAAAAAACACAATAGAATAGAAATTAAAAATACATATCACTTTATTATAGACTGAGACACGAAGATTTATGAAAACCTATATATTTCATACAATTATATATTTTTTAGTTTATGAACACAAAGCAGAGTAAAAGTGAGCTCTATTACAACCTGGTAAGATTTTTTGAAAGCTAAATGAAACAAATGTTTAGAAAACAAATTTTTATTAATATAGGGAGATGATTCATAATGAAACAGCTCAAAAAAGTAGAAGAATGTTGCTCAAAGTTCAGAGGAAAAGACAGTGGGAACTTTAGAGCTATGAGTCCCTCTGTTTGCAAATGTGGAGCAAAAACTCTGGAGCAAAATGGCACCCTTAGATGTCATGACTGCCCACAAAGCTGGAGGCCCAGGACCTGTAAAGCAAGATCACGTCCAGTGACATTCAGTTTTGTCGAGTAAGACCTACTTCATCCTTGTGATCACTCACTCTATAACTGTCTAATAAACACTTTCCATGAACCGGGCCCTTTGCAAGGTTTAACAAGATCACCGTTTCCCAGTGCTCTGATGTTGGAATTTGCCACAAGTGTAAGAAAGGTGTTTTTAGGGTGTGAAAAAAACCTTTTCCAATGCCCACTTCCATACTGGGTCTCCCTTCCTGCCGAAGCAGATTTAATTGTTTTCATAGTACTATGTTCCCATTTCTGTTGTGATACCCTTTTATTTCATAGTAAGCTGTTTGGTGCTTCGGGTCTATCTCCCCTCTAAGCTGAGCTCCTCGGGCACAAGGACAACGTTCATCCTTGTATCTGTAGATCTTAGGGGGTGTCTTGCACATTGTAAGCACTCTGTAACCATTTGGCAATATTCAGCTCTGCCTATAGGCCTGTGGCTCTTCAAGCCTCAGTTTCCTGATGAGTGAAGTGGATCTGACAATACCTCCTGCTTCACAGAGTTATAATGAGAATCAAGCAAGAGTCCTGTGGCAGCCCTTGGCACAGGCAGGTACTTGTGGCGACACAGGTCTTCTGGGCATTCAGCCCTTCCTCTCCTGGTAAAAGCACTTTGTTTTCTTTTGGGAAATCCCCTTTTTGCTATTCTTATGCCATGTGGTTTCAGTGTGCTGAAGTCTACCTGCCCCTTCCCCAGCCCTGTTTTCCAGGGTTGAGTATGTGCAAAGCCAGGTCAATTACAGCCGGTGAACATTTGCTCAGGGCCTTCTGCTGAAACAACTGGGAAAAGGTTCTCTGGAGTCATAGGGTAACTTAGATATTAAGCTTTGAGCTGCAAATTTGCCCACATAAATAGCCTGCCTGTGAACACTCTAAGGTTTCCTAAGATGCCATTAATTACAAGATATACCATTATTTTCTACACTTCTAACGATAAAGAAATGTAATAAGAAATTGTACATTGCATTTTGATTTCAGACATGTGAAAAAGAAAAAGAAAACATGCATTTTAAAATTGACGAGATATGGTAAAACCAGCACAGAAGAAAAAGAGATGAAGAGACGCCTGTACTAATGAAATTGTTTGATCCCTCAAGTCCATCTGAGCCTAAATTCTTGAGTTATTCCTGCACTTTCCAGGAACAAGAGAGTGTATTTGTTTGTTAGGGCTGCTGTAACAACCATAAACTGATTGGCTTAAACAATTAGAATGTATTGCTTCATAGTTCTGGAGGCTAGAAGTCCCAGGTCAAGGTGCAGGGTTTGTTTCTCCCGCGGGCTGTGAGGAAAGGATCTGTTCAACGCTTCTCTCCCTGGCTTGTAAATGGTTGTCTTCTCCCTACGTTATTTCACAGCTTCCCTCCATGTGTATCTTTGCCCAAATTTTTCCTTCTCATAAAAACATCAGTCAAATTGGATTAGCTCCTCACCCCCAACCCTCCAGTAATGACCTTATTTTAACTTGATTACCTCTGCAAAGACCCTATCTCCAAATAAGGTCACATTCTGAGGTATTGGGGTCGTTATAGAACCTGTAACAGAAGGAATGCATTCCCTTCATACAAAAACCAAGTTGAGGTGGGTTTCTGTCATTTACCACCAAGACTTCTGCTCAGTAAAATTTAATTTCCTTCCCTTAGGTAACTAAAAGTTCTTTAAAATCCCAGCAAGTTTTCAGAAATGAATGATAATATGCATGAGCAAAATTTTAATTTAATCAGTTCCGTTCCTTCTGAGTCATTCTTGAGGGAGACCAGAGGTTCAGGACGAGATACCGTAGGATGAGACCCAGGCTCTAATTTTGATTCTTCCGTTACAAATGAAGTTGGCCAAATCAATTAAAAAAAGAACAGCAATTTCATTTTAAAGGAAAGTAGCATGAGACTGTGAAGAGGACATTAATCTAAGGATGAAAATATCTCCTTTAGATAAAAGATTCTGACTCCACCACTTGTTCTGTGATATTAGGTGAGCCACTGAATGATCCAGGCCTCGTCTTCTGAAGACCAAATGGAAATGCATGTGAAAGCTCTTGACAAACTATACATCATGTCCATGACTACGTTTTGGGGGCTTTTTCTCACTTCACTGTTGAGTGTCGCAGTCCAGACACTAGACTCTATACAATTTAAATGGATTATCTCATGTAATCTTCACGATCTTATGAAGCAGTTCAATTAGCTCTATTGTTCCTCCCAGTTTTCAAATAAGGAAAATGGAAAATAATTTATTTATTTTCATTTTATTCTGTTGATCAAATTATTGGGTCAATGTGCAATGGCTCACTTAGACTAGTGCAGTCTTGGTTTAAGTCATTTCAGAGGTTACATTATGCTCTGCGGTCACCCCAATCAAATAAAGAGATGGGGAACTTTTTCTAAAGTCAGCAAATTAACAGCTAATACATTACACAGCCCAGATTTGAATTCAAGCAAGGTAGGCTAGACATTAAGCTCTTAACTGAGCTGGTATATAAGGGATAATGGAAGCTATCTATGGAGATATACTGATAGATGTATATATAGATATACAAAAGAACAATGGAAAAACTGGCCACAGATGTTTGTTAAAAATACTTATTAGATTTTAAATGACAGAATTAAAGCATGTGTTTATCCTCTGCTTCTGAAAATAGAACTGCTGGCTGAGTAAGTCCCCTGGAGGCTGAAAGACCAATAAGTGGACAGAAATTCATTACTCTTTTATTCTGAGACCAGCTGCTTCATGTGGAATCTGGCACTTACCATACAAGGACCACTCTTAGCTTTATAATCAATGTGACGCCTTTGTTTAGCTGAGCCTCTCCATCTTGTATTTCTCCTCACTAAGCATTCTGTTGCTGGCTGTAATTCTCACTGTGTTGATGTATTGATGTCTATTTCATTGTTCCAGGTTATATTTCACTGAGTTTTCAATAGAAATGTCCCTTTTTGCTACCTAGTGAGTGGGTGTCCTTCAGCAGCTTACCACTTTGGAACTATTATTCTGATATCCCATTGCAAGTCACACTTTGTCATTAAAGTCAAAAGAGCAATATCCATTTCACGCCTATGACTAAGTCCCAAGTTCACCAAGAAAGTGGGTAGCATTCTCTGAACTTTTTGTATTTTTAATTTTTTTAAAAAAACAAAAGCAAAAAGTTGAAGCATGGAGATAAGCAAAAAGTTGAAGCATGGAGATAAGCAAATTCACTTGGGCCATGAGAAAGTCGTGGTAACACTGAAAATCGTGAGAGAAGCAAGTGCTGCTCCAATGGTAAGAAGAGAAGCTTCCTCAGTCTGAACCACTGGGCCCAGGATGTATGACTTATTAAAGATCTCACACAAGAATGAAGAGTTAGCCTGGCTGTGATTGCAGAGGCCCTCTCCCACTCATTCACCTTGAGCTCACCTGGGAGTAGCTTTGAAGGCCAAGGTCAGAAAAATGTATCTTTGGATCCAAACATTCTCAGGATTGTGCCTATTGTCTTTTTGATTCCACAACTCCATGACAGCCTGCTACCAGCTGGAACTATGTATTCCTCCTCCTCTCTGGATCTTTGCTATTCACTGGGTACATTCTTCCCACTATGTGTCATAGTGAAGAATATAGCCATTTGGAGTCAGACAGATACTAGCTTGAATCACATCACATAACAGCTTTAGGTCTATGACACTATTACCTGCTTCTCTCTGCTTCCGTTTTTTTCTTCTGTAAATGAGGGTAGCAATAGTTATCTTCCAGAGCTATTACGAGGATTACATGAGGTAGCACATGCAAAACATGGTAGATTATAAAAAAAGTTGTTCCTTTTCTTTCCTTTTCCCAAATCATCCAAAGGGGATTTAGTCAATTGGTAACTCTGAAAATGTTAACATAATATCTATCTCTCCACAGATAAATACATATGCTAGCTATCCAAAGGTAAGTTAAAAGCACAGATTTCACAGCCAAACTACACAGGGTTCAGATCCCTTTGTACTTCAGTTGTCGCACTTGTAAAATGGGGATAACAAATGTGCCATCCTCATAGCATTGTTAGGAGTGGTAAACAAATTAAGGATGTAAATATATACAACTAACCTGAAAAATACTAATTGTTCCCTAAGTATTATAATTCAAGACTCTAATAGTAACACTTATTATTTAGATAGATAGGTATTGTCGATGCTAATATATCAATCACCTCCAAGAAAGCTTTGCCAAAGACCTATGCCAGTTTCCCTAAAATGTATATTTTGGAGCCAGAGATAATATTTTTTAGAAGTGTCATTCTGCAAAAATGCATTTCATAGTTTTTTTTTTTTTTTGGTGAAGGACAAAAACAGAGGCTATTTAAAATCGTTTTCCCTCTGCAGTAGGGAATGAGGACAGCATTTACTCTTTCTGCATTCTCTGTCCTAGATTATTCAAATAATACTCATCCTGATAACTTTGGAGTTGTTTAATTTCACTGTAAAACAGCTTTGAAAACAGCTATATTGCCCAAACATCTAAGTTCTAAAAACATCAGTGTCTCTTTTAGATCCAGGCTGTTAGCTAATTTCAATATTCATTTGTCTATTCAATCAGAAGTTTACTGGAGTTTACTATGTGCCAGACAATGTTATAGAAGATAGGCAAAAATCCCTGCTCTTATAGAGCTTTCATTATAGTGAGGTGAGAGATGCTCGATTAACAAATAGATAACTAGAATATGTAATTTGTCCAATTATGGTATGTATCATGGAGAAAAATAGATCAGGGAAAGGAAAATTAGGTATCCCAAAGTAGGGATAGGAATTGCAATTTTAAATAGCATAATTGGAGAATATCTCACTGAGAAGAAACCTATGTGTATTACTGAGCGAAGTAAAGGACCAAGCTACGGGGCTACCTGTTGGAAGAGCATTCTGGGAAGAAGGAACAGCGTATGCAAAGCCCTAGAGGTGGGAGTGTACCTGGCATATTCAAAGAATGGCACGGAGGCTAGATGGCTAAAGTAGAGTGGGCAAGAGCAAGAAGAGTGGGAGTTGAAGTCACATGCACATGAAGTTACAAGAATGTTCACAGAAGCAGTAGTAATAGAATCTTGAAACCACTCAGATATCTATCAATAGTAGAATGAATAAATTATAATGTACTTACATAATGGAATTCTACATTGAAATACAAACAAAAAACAAACTATAGGTGCTCTCGATAATACAGATGAATCTCACAAACATGATGTTGAGTAAAAGAGGCCAAATGCTAAAGGATAAAAACTGCATCATTTCTTTTATATACATTTCACAAACGAGGCAACACTTGCAGTAAAAAGGCAGATTAGTAGTTAGGACAGAGATATCTGATTGGAAACGAGCTACGAAGTGTCTTCTGGGAGGGACCAAGTAGAAGCAATATATGTTCATTTTGTGATAATTTGCTTAGGATTTATGCTTTCTGTATGTATGTTTTACATATATAATATAATGTAATAGTAATATAATATTACTATTTATAATAGTAAATGGAGGAATTTGAGATAGGAAGTACAGAATTTTTTTTTTCAAAAAGTTTTACGATAACAGGAGCAGAGAAATGAGGGGAATACTAAAGGGTTATTTTAAAGATGGAAAAAATGACTGTTACGGAAAGTTCACTTACTCATATTTACCATTGCTGCAAAACACCTGTTCTATTGTTTACTTAATCGATTTTCAACTTAAATTTACTTAAAAAGCAAGTTTCATGTTAACACTGTGTCACTTGCCATAATAGAAATAACCGTAAAAATACAATGGACACAAAGTCATTCGATTAAAATAATTTAAAAATGTAAAAATAATTGAATGCAATCAAAATCAATCAAATTGAGCTGCAAAAATGAGCGCCTAAAAATAAGTTACTTAAACAGAAAACCAGAGCCATTGATGATCAGTCAGAAGAAAAAGGATATTCTGTTCCATATATATGTAATAGTCACCAGCACTGTGCACAATTCCTTCATCTTCACCTTACACTGCATACATACTGTTTTGAACACCTATCCACATTCATTTTAACAGAGGAGCAAAATAAAAACCTAGTCCCATATGAGGTGACAAGACGATGCTGACTTGCCCAGCACTTGAGGTTGTCCCTTGTTCCCATGTCTGTGATTTGGAGGGAAGTTGAGCTTTAGAAAAAGCCTCCTAATGCTGCTGACTAAAAAGAACCCCCACTCCTATGTCTCTTCTTAGAAATTACTGGTGTATGCATCAGTGTGTGTGTGTGTGTGTGCGCGTGCATGTGTGTGTGTGGCGGGGAAGATGCTGCTCAGCTGTGGTTCTAGCAACCCTGCCTGAAACCAGGCAAAGGCAGGAGGCCATCTAGAGGGCACCCACAACTCTCACTAGGCCCCAAGTCATTGGCTAAGTTCCATACTGTAGAAAACACTGCCCTATAACAATGGAGACAGTATCTTCCAAATTAAAAATCAGGCAACCTGATATTTCAACAAGATACAGTATTTAAAGATAAGAGCTGGCCGGGCACGGTGGCTCACGCCTGTAATCCCAGCACTCTGGGAGGCTGAGGCGGGCAGATCACCTGAGGTTGGGAGTTCGAGACCAGCCTGACCAACATGGAGAAACCCTGCCTCTACTTAAAATAGAAAATTAGCCAGGCGTGGTGGCGCATGCCTGTAATCCCAGCTACTTGGGAGGCTGAGGCAGGAGAATCGCTTGAACCCAGGAGGCAGAGGTTGCAGTGAGCCGAGATCGCACCATTGCACTCCAGCCTGGGCAACAGGAGCGAAACTCTGTCTTAAAAAAAAATAAAAATAAAAATAAAAAATAAAAAAATAAAGATAAGAGCAGCCCAGAAAACCCATAATAATAGTGCCATACCTAGGACATTCATGTATTAGTCCACACATTTGAAATGTTTAAAATCAACACTAGTGCTACTGGGATGTGAAAATTCATAGACATAATCCCTGCCCTCAAAGTAAGGTGGCCAGATAAAATTACAGAATGCCCAGATAAATTTAAATTTCAGATAAACAGGGATTTCTTTTAGTATATGTCTCAAATATTGCATTAGATATATTAAAAATTTATCTGTTGTTCATCTGAAATTCAAATTTCTGGGTGTCCTACGTTATTATTTGCTAAATCTGGCAACCCCACCTCAAAAGGTTCTCAGTCTATTGAAGGGCAAAGACAATTCAAACACAATGAGAATATGAGAAGTGTCAGGACCAAACAGCCATCACAGAATGCTTGTGCATATCAAACAAATATCTAACTTAGGGAAGACATTTGGAAACTGGTAACATTGGAACTGAGTCTTAAGCTGGAAACATATGGGATATACCATTTATTTCAGCATTTAATAACATGCCATCATGATTTGTGACTTAACTGTCTGATAAACATGTGTTTTGTCTACAGAACTAGATCTTAAGTTCCTTGAAGACACAGGACATCTCTTTATGTCCCCCATGCCACCTGGAACTGACAGGCACACTTAAGGCAGTAGTAAATTACTGCACACATTGATGCAAATGGTTTTGTCCTCCCAAAGAGTAAAAATATTCTGTTAGTGAAATGTATTGTAACTAGTGTTTTCTTTTTCAATTTTAGTCTTTGAACACTGCAGCCAAGAATCCAGTTTGAAACCTTGGGAGTCAAATTCATAGTAAATACATGAGCCGTTCACAGTGCAGCAAACTCTCATGTTAGTTTTATCACAGATCCAGTGACACTGGAATGGACACCTTTTTGATTTTGGGGTTCCTTCCTAAGACCCCCATGTGTGATATATTCATGGTTGGATTCTAGGTACTGAAGCAGTTACTACAGCTGGATAGTCCAATGAGTGTAAGAAGGCTTCTCTACAAACACATGCTGCCCACATCGAAGTTCCTCTTTAATCTACTGCAGTTTGAAATTGTCCCCCACTTTCTCCAAGAGTCCACTCCAAGCTAGTTTAGGGTTAGGTCTACCATAGCCTTTGGAAGAGGGAGGGAAGATAACTTTTCTCATCTCTCCTAGTCCCAGCTCTAAAGACCAGAACCAGGGAGAAAGCAACACAGCTTTTCCAAACACATTCCCCAAATGTGGCACCTTTTCAACAATTTTAGTAACAAATTTAAGGCATCATAGATGCCTTTAAAATTGGCATGATAGATGTTAGAGTGATCATAAAAAGACTTTAAAAGAGGAAAAGATGTAAAGAAGGTAATCAAATGGGGAGCATTTTAAACAATGTGCTCACTTCTTCCCCTTCAATTCCTTGAATTGAGTCTGCATTATCATTCCTATTGATCTCTGAGCCCAGAACATTACTTTGTGGTCTCGCCTAAGGTTTCTTCCAATTTTTTAAATTACAATATCCCTAAAAGGACAGCGACGAGGTCTGGGGTGTTATGAGGATTGGAAACCTAGCCGCAAGTGACCATGAAAGTCCAAAATGCCTCTAAAGTCTTTGTCTCTAAGGCCCATTTTCAAGGTCTTGTTATATAGCTAATTTTTCCCCGACTTATGTCAAAAATAAACGAAGCTGGGTTCTAGGTAAAATGGTAGGGGCAGATTTTAATCACTACTACTACTGCAATGGGGAAAAGAACCCAGCGTGAACTGAATTCAATTTCGATTTGTAGAGGCAACCGGGCGTTTTAAAGAGAATGAAGGAATTAGGATGGGACTGATGACGCCGAGGGCGACTGAGCTACTTTTTCAGGTTTGAAAAGCCTCAACATCAACGCCCGACGGCGCTCTTTCAACATCAGCCTCCAGAACTGGGGCTGCAGCCAGGAGGGAACTACAACGCCCAGCAGCCCCGGCGGGTGTAAACACTCCCAACTTCCGAGGCGGTGCTCACCATCGGCCATCAGCGCCAGTGCCACTCGCGCCGTCAAGAAGCCGCACGGAGTTCGGGCCGGCAGCAGCGGCTGCAGTCGTAGGGCAGTGAGCCGCTGTCTACCCAGCGAGACGGAGAGCTCTGGACGCAACCCTATGAGTTGGAAGCCGCAGGAGGCGGAACCGGGTTGCGGGATACGCGTTGACGTCACATCCTCTGGGCGGGGCCGCAAGGAACCCGCGCAAATTGAAAGGTCAGCCTTTCGCGCGCTGTGTAGGCAAGTTGCCCGTGTTCTGCGTTGCTGGCCGTGGGTGCTCTGGCCACAGTGAGTTAGGGGCGTCGGAGCGGGTTTCTCCAACCGCAATCGGCTCCGCTCAAGGGGAGGAGGAGAGTCCTTTCTCGGAAGGTGAGAGGAGCGGGCTGTGCGGAGGCTAATGGGTGGGTTCCCTTGGGGGTCGACCTGCGCGTCACCTCCGACCCTCCTCTCGGGATTCGGGTCTTCCAGGAAGGGAAGGAGAGGGTCTGGCGTGATCTTCCCAACCCAACAGCAGAGCCCTTAGCCTGAGTGGAGTATGCGTTTTGTTCCGAGGGGACGTCTGGCAACCAGAGGTCTGCAGTTCAGTGAACGGAGGGAGATAAGAGAGCAGACGATTCCGGGCTGGAGCAGGCGCCAGGGTTGCCAGACTTACCTCATTTTTCCGCAGAAGCTGGCAGTCCAGGTTTTACATGCAATCTCTCCACCTTTAAATGTTGACAAGTACATTTTCCCATAATATTTTGCAGACCTAAAGAAACGTGTCATCTGGAATGGGCTTGGGGGCCACGCCTGCACATCTCCGCGAGACAGAGGGATAAAGTGAAGATGGTGCTGTTATTGTTACCTCGAGTGCCACATGCGATCTCTTTGAGATATGTACACAGTCATTCTTACTATCGCACTCAGCCATTCTTACTACGCTAAAGAAGAAATAATTATTCGAGGATATTTGCCTGGCCCAGAAGAAACTTATGTAAATTTCATGAACTATTATATCCGTTTTCCTCGGAGTGAGAGAAAACTCTTTTTAGATATCATCTGAGAGGTAAGAGACTGTTTTTCTGAAACTGTGGCTTGAGGACCACCTGCATCCAGATTAACTGCTTTGTTTAAAATTCATTCACAGCAGAACTAGTGTATCCCAGTCACTGAGTGGAGTTGAGAGTCTAAGAACCTCTGAAATTTGAGAACTGCTGGACCAGAGCCTTTAGAGCTCTGATAAGGTGTCAACAGGGTAAAGCTGCCTCCTGATCCTGTACTTTCTTTCTTCCCTTCCTTCCAAACTTAACGTTTGGTAGGAGAGATTTGTATTATGAAATGCTAAGCAACTGCTCAGTGCCCATTACTGACTTTTTATTGTAGAGTGGGGGGAGGTCGTTTCATCAGAAAGGGTTGTGACAGTTCCAGAATCTCTGTATAGAAAGGGCTTAGGGGGCTGCAACCGGAATGGAAGGGGGTGGAAAGTTAAAGCATTTGTCTTGAAGCTGTATTTGCATAGCAGACGCAGTTTCACAGTTCTTTAGGGTAGCTTTCAGAGAGGCTGATGGAGTTGCCCCTGGGCGCCACCACTGTTTATTACCAGAATGTTCGTGCTTAGAATAATGCGTTCTAATAGCAGTGAATTTCAGTCCTAAAAAAGTACAGGATCATTTCTGTAATTCTTTTTGAATTTTTCCTTTGTTTTTTAATTGAAATACTTACCTTCCTACAAACTGTTTTGAGTTTCTACTCCTATTTGAATTTGCACGTTGACCCTTATGATTAATGCCCTTTGTAGAGGCAATGCGATGCCATCGCATGCATGGTTTTGTTTGTGCCTGGCTCCTTGAAGCATGTGTCAGGAGTGAAAGTGCAAAAGCACTTTGGAAAGACTTAACAAACATTAAGCAACAGTCAAGTGGCATTAGAGGTAGTATTAGTGATTAATGTAAATTCTACCCTATGGAAATTGTTTGATAGGGAGGAGCCCAGCTAAAATATTAAAGAGCAGCGATTCTTGAATATCTGAACAATTTCTGGCCGGGCGCGGTGGCTCACGCCTGTAATCCCAGCACTTTGGGAGGCCGAGGCGGGCGGATCACGAGTTCAGGAGATCGAGACCATCCTGGCTAACATGGTGAAACCCCGTCTCTACTAAAAATACAAAAAATTAGCCGGGCGCGGTGGCGGACGCCTGTAGTCCCAGCTACTGGGAAGGCTGAGGCAGGAGAATGGCGTGAACCCGGGAGGCGGAGCCTGCAGTGAGCCGATATAGGCCACTGCAGTCCCTCCTGGGCGAAAGAGTGAGACTCCGTCTCAAAAAAAAAAAAAAAACAACAACAACAAACCAATTTCTGCATTGGACTCCAAGCTTTCTCTTCATTTGTCTAAGATGTTTTAATAAATGTATTTTTCTTTAAATATTACTGTTCTCCCTGTCTCTTTTCATATCAGGTAGTTAATTTGGCACCATGGGGATACAGGGATTGCTACAATTTATCAAAGAAGCTTCAGAACCCATCCATGTGAGGAAGTATAAAGGGCAGGTAGTAGCTGTGGATACATATTGCTGGCTTCACAAAGGAGCTATTGCTTGTGCTGAAAAACTAGCCAAAGGTGAACCTACTGATAGGTAAGTCTGGACCTTATGTTAATTCTTTGACAATTAAGAATGAGACCTACAGTGCCTTTTTTTCTCCCCCAGAAACGGATTGTTTTCACTCAATGCCAGAACTTATCAGGAAGTAAAAGTTGTATGTTTTAGAATATTCCCAAATCAGGGATGACTTCCTTCTGTGATAATAGGCCTAGTTTTCTTTCTTTATAATAAGCCAGAGTATCAAGACACTGATGGACAAAGACTATTAATATCTCCTTTATTCTTTTTTTTTTTTTTTTTTTAGACGGAATCTCTAGCCCAGGCTGGAGTGCAGTGGCACAATCTCGGCTCACTGCAACCTCCGCCTCCCAGGTTCAAGCAATTCTCCTGTCTCAGCCTCCCAAGTAGCTGGGATTACAGGTGCGCACCACCATGCCCGGCTGATTTTTGTATATTTATTAGAGACAGGGTTTCACCATGTTGGCCAGGCAGGTCTCAAACTCCTCAAGTGATCCGCCTGCTTTGGCCTCCCAAAGTGCTGAGATTACAGGCGTGAGCCACCATGCCTGGCCCAATTCTTAACCTAAGATAAATTTTTTAACAAATGCTTTGAAAATCCGTGATGATTTCTGACTCCCACATTCTTGGGTACAGAAAACATACTGCTAATCCTGGTTAGCAAAAAAACAAATGTGTTGTAAAATTCATTATAATTTCATATTTGCTTTCTCCTAAATTTTGCTTTATGATCAGCGGGTCCCAATCATTGTTCCATACCAATGCAAGTTCACTGTCACTGATCTACAACACATAGAAAAAATAAGGATAACAATGTAGTGAGTCTTTCATCAAGATGACATATTTAAAAGGTCATCTTTTTTTTCTTTATTTTAGCTGCTAAGTTTGCGTTATGCAAAAAGATTAAAGATTATGTTTTCCCATTCCTGTTTTTGAGCTAAAATGTCCTTTTCTTTATAAAATGATAGAAGTTGTAAATGCAGTTATTTTTGTCACAATACCTAACGTAATACCTGACCCTTGATTGGATCCTGGATTTGGAAAAAATAGTAGCAGTGGTGTCCTGGAGCCAATTCATATGAGCTCTTTATACACCATGTCTTCTCAGCTCAGCATTCATTGAGTTCAAGTAGGTAGCTCATCTACCATTGAGGAATATTTATCTCAGGGAAATCAGGCACCTCTTCCCCTAGAACTGGTTGTTAAACATTTACCAGGACACCACTGAATATAAGAAACATTGTTGAGACAATTGTACCAATTATAATATAAACTGAGTATTAGATAATATTATGTTACTATTAAATTACTTAGCTGTGATATGGTGTCATTGGAAGAATCCAGTGTTTATTGTACTATTCTTTCAACTTTTCAATAGATTTGAAATTTTTTAACATAAAATGGGGGGGAAAGACCAGATTTGAAACCAAAGATGTCAGAATTAGAAGGGATATCAAAGCTCTTTAATTCACAGATAAGGAAACCAAGGCTTGGAGGCTCAAGTAGTTCACCAGACATCACATGGCTCGTAAGTATCCAAGGCAGGATTTGAATCCAAGTCTAGTAAGTTAGAGTTCCAATTCCTATGAAAACATCTGCTTAAAATAACAAAATAAAAAACCTTCTCTTTCCATAGTTTTCTCATCTGGCTTAAAATAGAGCAGAAGTATTACCTTAGGAAAGGTGAAGCACTGAATGTTTTTCTTTTTTTCCATAGGTATGTAGGATTTTGTATGAAATTTGTAAATATGTTACTATCTCATGGGATCAAGCCTATTCTCGTATTTGATGGATGTACTTTACCTTCTAAAAAGGAAGTAGAGAGATCTAGAAGAGAGTAAGTTAATTCTCTACTTAATCTCTAACTTCATTGCACTAAGGTCAGACACTGTAGTCTATATGATACCAATTTTTAAAATTTTAAGCCAGGCTCAGTGGCTTGCGCCTATTGTCCTAGGTACTCGGGAGGTTGAGGCAAGAGGATCACTTGAGCCCAGGAGTTCAGCACCTTAGTACCCTATGATCATCGCTGTGAAGAGCCACTGTACTCCAGCCTGGGCAACATAGTGAGACCCCGTCACTAACAATTTTATCTTTATTTTTTGACAGTCTCACTCTGTCGCCCAGTCTAGAGTGCAGTGGTATAATCTTGGCTCGCTGGAAACTCCACCTCCCGGATTCAAGCAATTCTTGTTCCTCAGCCTCCCGAGTAGCTGGGACTACAGGCACGTGCCACCACGCCCGGCTAATTTTTGTGTTTTTAGTAGAGATGGGGTTTTGCCCTGTTGGCCAGGCTGGTCTCAAACTCCTGGCCTCAAGTGATCTGCCCACCTCAGCCTCCTAAAGTGCTGGAATTACAGGCATGAGCCACTGTGCCTGGCCTAAAAAAAAATTAATAAATAAAATTTTAATTTGTTGAGGCTTATTTTATAGCCTAGTATGTGAACAGATTTCCTTAAATGTTATGTATCTGCTACATTATCACTTTTGTTTAAAAGTATCTTAGTTACTACATTTTCTTTGACAAAAAGAATTGCTGTGGAAAAGCCTAATGGTAATCTTGTGTGTGTGTGTGTGCATATAATCATTCTAAATCACTTGTTCTTTTTGTCTTAGAAGCCTAAAGCATCTGGGTTAATGTTCTCAAGGGCCTGGTGTGTACTTTCTAATGAGTCAAAAACTTTTTTCAGTTCTAGGAAAGCTTCTTGAATTATAGTTCTGTTACAGTTTCTTGAGTCAGCCTCTTAAATGTTTTATATTTTAAAAATGTTCTTCCCTTGCAGAAGACGACAAGCCAATCTTCTTAAGGGAAAGCAACTTCTTCGTGAGGGGAAAGTCTCAGAAGCTCGAGAGTGTTTCACCCGGTCTATCAATATCACACATGCCATGGCCCACAAAGTAATTAAAGTAAGACAAAGGGGCAGATGGGCAAGTTCACCAAAGCTAGTTACAACTTGTTTATTGATGAGAGAGGAAGAAAATCAAGGGTGGAAAATTGTTCTAGGCCTAACCTCAAGTAAAGGGCAGATGTCAGAAGAAGGGAACAGCATCACTAGATAGAGAAGACTTCAGCAATTTCCAAGGAGAAATCCTAAGGCATAAGTAAGGCTCTCTCTTTAAGTCATGTTGTTCCATAGCAATGGAAGGAACAGGGCCAGGCACGGTGGCTCACACCAGTAATCCCAGCAGTTTGGGACGCTGAGGCAGGAGGGTCATTTGAGCTCAGGAATTTGAGACCATCCCGGGCAACATAATGAGACCCTGTCTCTATTAAAACTTTATTTTTGAGATGGAAGGAACCAATTCCTGGAGGCATCGGTCTCACCCAACTCTCCTACAGTCTTCAACACTTACTGTAACCGGCACTCTTGAATGACAGATCTGTGATGTAGCTTCGTTGCCCCAGGCACCCTACAGACTTCTGTTCCCTTTCACCTCCTCCTTGCAGCAGCTTCTTTCCTTATTCCTGTAAATCTTAGTGTCAAGGTGCCCACATTCCCAGCCCTCACTTTCCCCTTTTTAGAGCCTGCTTGGTTAAGGTGTTGTGGTTTTTTTGTTCGTTTGTTTGTTTTGAGGCGGAGTTTCACTCTTGTTGCCCAGGCTGGAGTGCAATGGCACAATCTGGGCTCACTGCAACCTCTGCCTCCCAGGTTAAAGCGATTCTCCTGCCTCAGCCTCCCAAGTAGCTGGGATTACAGGCATGTGCCACCACGCCCGGCTACTTTTGTATTTTTAGTAGAGATGGGGTTTCTCCATATTGGTCACGCTGGGCTCGAACTCCCAATCTCAGGTGATCTGCCCACCTTGGCCTCCCAAAGTGCTCGGATTACAGGTGTGAGCCACCGTGCCTGGCCTGTTAAAGGTATGATGGTAAAGGTGAAGTCAGCTTTTTCTAGCTTACAGTTCTGTCATCCAGTTCCTGAGCTAAAATAGGCGCTACAGTTCTGATTTTGGCTTTGTCATTTGAGTCTCTGGCTCTTTTCTGTATGGGTCAAGCTAGAAGGAAACGATGGGATGCAGGACAGAGCGTGAAGTATAAAGAAATGTGTGCTCTGTGTAGTCAGGAGAAGAGAGGCTGCATTGTGTGCGGAAGTAGAGGAGAAACCCTGATTGGACACAAATAGTGGTGTAAAAGTGTGTCCAGAATTGGTGGGTTCTTGGCCTCACTGACTTCAAGAATGAAGCCGCAGACCCTCGCGGTGAGTGTTAGAGCTCTTAAGGTGGCGTGTCTGGAGTTCGTTCCTCCCTGGGGGCTCGCGGTCTTGCTGGCTTTAGGAGTGAAGCTGCAGACCTTTGCGGTGAGTGTTACAGCTCATAAAAGCAGCATGGACCCAAAGAGTGAGCAGTAGCAAGATGTATTGCAAAGAGCGAAAGAACAAAGCTTCCACAGTGTGGAAGGGGACCTAAGCAGGTTGCCACTGCTGGCTGGGGCAGCCAGCTTTTATTCTCTTATCTGGCCCCACCCACATCCTGCTGATTGGTAGAGCCGAGTGGTCTGTTTTGACAGGGTGCTGATTGGTGCGTTTACAATCCCTGAGCTGGACACAAAGATTCTCCACTGGCCCCATCAGATTAGTTAGATACAGAGTGCCAACACAAAGGTTCTCCAAGTCCCCACCAGAGTAGCTAGATACAGAGTGTCTATTGGTGCATTCACAAACCCTGAGCTAGACACAGGGTGCTGATTGGTGTGTTTACAAACCTTGAGGTAGATACAGAGTGCCGATTGGTGTATTTACAATCCCTGAGCTAGACATAAAGGTTCTCCAAGGCCCCACCAGACTCAGGAGCCCAGCTGGCTTCACCCAGTGGATCCCGCACCGGGGCTGCAGGTGAAGCTGCCTGTCAGTCCCGCGCCGTCTGCCCGCACTCATCCCTTGGGTGGTGGATGAGACTGGGTGCCGTGGAGCAGGGGGTGGTGCTCGTTGGGGAGGCTCGGGCGGCACAGGAGCCCACGGAGGTGGGGGAAGGCTCAGGCATGGCGGGCTGCAGTCCCGAGTCCTGCCCCGCAGGAAGGCAGCTAAGGCCCCGCGAGAAATAGAGCGCAGCGCCGGTGGGCCGGCACTGCTGGGGGACCCAGTACATCCTCCGCAGCCGCTGGGCCGGGTGCTAAGCCCTCATTGCCTGGGGCCGACAGGGCCGGCCGGCTGCTCTGAGTGCGGGGCCGCCAAGCCCACGCCCACCCGGAACTCCAGCTGGCCCGCAAGCGCCGGGCACAGCCCCGGTTCCCACTGGCGCCTCTCCCTCCACACCTCCCTGTAAGCTGAGGGAGCCGGCTCCGGCCTTGGCCAGCCCAGAAAGGGGCTCCCACAGAGCAGCGGTGGGCTGAAGGGCTCAAGTGCCGCCAAAGTGGGAGCCCAGGCAGAGGAGGCGCCGAGAGCGAGCGAGGGCTATGAGGACTGCCAGCACGCTGTCACTTCTCAAAAGGATGAGAGTAGGACTATTGCTGGACCAAAAAAGGAAAAAAAATGAGAAAAATAAGCAAATTGTTACCAAAATTGATAGCAGCAGGATCTTGATACCTCTTTCCTCTTTTTTTCTTTTTTTCTTTTTTTTTTTTTAACTTCCCAAAGCCTGTCTTCAGGCCTTGGGAACCATTTTCCCATAGTTTAGAACATGGAAGTTCCAGTTCCAGCTGCCTAGATTTTGACACAGCGGCTATGATAGGGGCTGTTTTTCTTGGCAAGTTTATTTTAAAAGTATTTTCTCATAATGCATTGGTTTAAATATAGTGCTATAGCCTATAATATATATGTAAGATACATTATTAGAGGAGAGTTATGTATGTGTGTATATATACGTGTGTGTGTATACGTATACACACATATACCTACGTATATATTTTCCCCCCAAGACATTGCTGGATATGGTCTATAATTTTATCAATACTGTGTCAGTACACTGACTTTTGTAGCTTGACAGGACAACCTGTTATTTTTATGGGGAACATGTATTCAAAACTCCAAACAAATGTATATTTTCGGAACATAGCCATTCTTGAGATGGAAGTTTTCTATAATTTAAAATAACTGGGCCAGGCACAATGGCTGAACGCTTACAATGCCAACACTTTGGGAAGCTGAAGCGAGTGGATCACTTGAGTCCAGGAGTTTGAGACCAGCCTAGACAACATGGCAAAACCTTGTCTCTACAAAAAATACAAAAAAATTAGTTGGGCATGGTGGCGTGCACCTGTAGTCCCACCTACTCGGGAGGCTGAGGTGGGAAGATCACCTGAGCCCAGAGCCCAGGAGGTCGAAGCTGCAGTGTGCTCTGCCGGCTGGCACCACTGCACTCCAGCCTGGGTGACAAGAGCCAGACCCTGTCTCCAAAAAATAAAATGATTACTTTTGTAGCTTGTGGGATTCTTTTTTCCTCTGGCTGTGTAGCAGTATTTCTTTTCTCCAAATTTTATAAGTTGATTTTTAAAAAATGTCTTAATGGCTATATAATTAGTTCAACATATACTAAAACTTATAGTAGAAAAACTCTACTTCAAAGGAAATGATTTCTCAAAGTGATATTAGCATGTGCCTGCTGAGGCTAGTAATAAAGTGGGTTTGAAACAGGAAGTTGTTTAGTACTTTCCAGATGCCGTGCTAGAGATTCACTGTGATTCTCTCTTCTAGGCTGCCCGGTCTCAGGGGGTAGATTGCCTCGTGGCTCCCTATGAAGCTGATGCGCAGTTGGCCTATCTTAACAAAGCGGGAATTGTGCAAGCCATAATTACAGAGGACTCGGATCTCCTAGCTTTTGGCTGTAAAAAGGTACTCACCTCTGACTACTATATATTACTTTTCTATGTAGATAGTAGTGTAAATCAAGGAGCTGAAATTTTTCCTGTCCAGGAAATTATGATAATTTATAATATTTATAAAATTTATAATATTTATAAAATATTATAAGATAAATTATTGTATTTAATAGATATTTGCAACTGACATCTATTTTTATAATGTTAATAATTATTTAAAATGAAAAGAAGGGTTTTGCTGCTTGATGTTTGTGTAATCTGGATACTTTTTCAAAGTAAGCCCTTAAGGTTGGAGGGGTTTGTTATTGTTTTATGCAGATTCTTTAGTAGAATGTGGACGTACCAGTTTTATTTTTTAATAATGACAACATATGCTTTATATTTCTTGATTAGGTTAGGTATACTAACTTATGTACTAAAGGGTTGCCATGCAGTTATTTAGAATTATGTATAAAACTATTTCATGGAAAACTTTATTTAGGGGAGAATTAAGATACAAAACTACAGGATGTTCTCATTTTTGTTAATGCCTATATTTATGACTAGAAGGGTCTCTATCAAAAGGTTAATACTAGGTTACAGTGATAAATGAGGGAATAGGGATGACTTGTTTTCTTCCTGAATTTCTATATTTTCCAAATTTTCTACAATAAACATGAATTGCTTCAATAATAAGGAAAAAGATTACTTAAAAGGTACAAGTGGCAGAGAAAGAGAAAATGTTTTTCGTATGCATTACTGTTTGATTATCATGACAACCCTGTAACACAAGTAGGAAATAAAGAGATGCAAAAAGAGCTTGCTTTATACCAGAATTGTGACAGTTGAGTCCTAGCTGTATAGCCTTGTCTAGTCGTATCCTATGCTTCAGTATACTTTATTTGTAAACTTAGTAATCATCAGCCTGTCTATCTATGTCTCCTGTCTTTCAGTGTTACGGTGAAGAACAAGAAAGATTTCTTAAAATTATTGCAGTGGATTAGATAATGACAAAAGTGGCCCTTCTAGGTATTAACAATTTCCCTTCCTTTTGAAGGTGATTTTAAAGATGGACCAGTTTGGAAATGGACTTGAAATTGATCAAGCTCGGCTAGGAATGTGCAGACAGCTTGGGGATGTATTCACGGAAGAGAAGTTTCGTTACATGTGTATTCTTTCAGGTTGTGACTACCTGTCATCACTGCGTGGGATTGGATTAGCAAAGGCATGCAAAGTCCTAAGACTAGCCAATAATCCAGATATAGTAAAGGTAAGAGTGATTTGCTAAGTGTCATATTCAATTTCTGAAGCATTTCCTTAGTAAAATAATAAATCATAATATGGATTTAAATATTCTGTTATGCGAATAACCTATATTACATTATTAAAAGGAGCAAATGACTGAGGCACTAGAACTTTGCCTTAGCAACTAACATATATTGGGAAAATCATGTTTTCTGCAATTGGCAAAAAAGTAGTGATTTTTAAAATAAAGACTAGTATAAAGAGGCTCAAGGAGAAAATATTCTAGGGTAAAATTAAACTCGGAGTCTTTTGACTTCTGTGCTATAACTCTATAGTAGTGGTTCTCAAACTGTTTGGTCGCAGGATCCCTTTACACTCCTCAAGCTCCTTTATGGTAATATTTTTTGTTTATGTAGGCGATAGCTATTGATATTTACTGAATTAAAAATTAAAACAAAAATTTGAATGTTTATCAATTCACTTAAACTTTATAATAAACTCATTACATGTTAGCGTAAATAGCATGCTTTTATGAAAAATAATCATTTTTTAAAACAAAAATTATGAGAGAGAGGAATCATACATTTATGCAAATCTCTTTAATGTGGCCTAATAGAAGACAGCTGTGTTCGTATACAAGTTGAACATCCCTAATCCAAAAATCTGAAATGTTCAAAAATCCAAAACTTTTTGAGTCCTGGCAGGCAAGTGAAAAATTCCACACCTGATCTCATGTGAAGAGTACACAAAATAATTAAAAATACTGTATAAAATTACCTTCAGTCTATGTGTGTAAGGCTTATATGAAACATAAATTGAGTTTTTTTTCTTCTTCACCCTCTTGCTGTCAGTGTGTGGAAACGTAAATGGATTTTATGTTTAGACTTGGGCCCCATCCCCAAGTTATCTCATAACGTGTATATGCAAATATTCCAAAATCTGAAAAAATTCAAAATCTGAAACACTTCCGGTGCCAAGCATTTTGGATAATGTGTACCCAACCTGTATCTGCTGCCTTATTAAGCCTCATTTGATACCATGTGTCATATATCATCTGGAAAATTCTGAGACTCTGGACATTGCTACTTTGTAGTTTCTCTTAAAAAATAAACATCAAAGAAGCTCATTTTCCCCCTTGGATATTCTCTAAACCCTTACAGTTTGCAGAGCAGAAATTTCATTTTTCTATTTCCAGGAGTATAAGGCCTGAGTCCTCAGGACTAAGAGTGATGTCATGTAATGGAAAGATCTCTAGGTTGGAAGATAGTGTCCCAGGTGGGAATAGGACCACGTGCCTTAACTAGCCTGTGACTCCAGGATCCCTTTGGTTCTCTGGGCCTTCCCTTTTTCATCTATGAGTTTACTATGCAATGTTTAGGATCCTTTCCAGCTTTAAGCATCCATGACTCTCACAGAAATCAGAATGTCAACTTGGTTTAAAAATATGATCTAGAAATATTTGCATTTTTTTAATTCTCAGATTTTGGATGTTCTTTGTTTTTTCCTTTCTTGATAAAAAGGACTTTGAAGATGAATGGATAATGTATCTCAAAGTTACACCTAGAAGCACAAACTTGATGTACTATATAACTGTATTTTTTTTATCCTTCAAATTAGTAATAGAAAAACCAAAGAAAATACTAGTAATGAGACTTAGAATTTTAAGTGATGTAACATGGTTGTATTAGCTGGTAGAACTTTTTAATGTAGATGAAAGCAGTTAATGTTTCAATCCCTCTTTATGAATGTAAATCAATCAGCCTTGAGGTTAATATGTTCCCTGTTCTTTAGTTGCAGATAAAATATTTTTGCATGCATTGTTAGGTTATCAAGAAAATTGGACATTATCTCAAGATGAATATCACGGTACCAGAGGATTACATCAAAGGGTTTATTCGGGCCAACAATACCTTCCTCTATCAGCTAGTTTTTGATCCCATCAAAAGGAAACTTATTCCTCTGAACGCCTATGAAGATGATGTTGATCCTGAAACACTAAGCTACGCTGGGCAGTATCCTTTCTGAAACAGAATGGTAGAATTTGTGCATTTTTCTTCAATATTTTTATGGTGATTTTTTTGTGAGGCATTTAGTAAAAAGCTTGCACATTATTTTTTGCTCTCTTTTTTATAGTGAAATCTGTATATTGTTCATTTAAATTACCATGCTAGTGAAAATTGAGAACAACTTTTTGTTCATAAACCCGAGGCTCATCCACTATGCATCCCGATTACTTAGATTGACTGACAGAAGCATGCACAGGGTCCGTCACTTACGGTACACATTCCAAAGGTGGCTCTTGAGAGGACCTCCTCGTGGCAAGCAAGCTCGACTTATCAGGAAGAGCATTCTGGGCATTTGAGTGCACCAGGAGAGGATGCCCTTCCCATAGCCACTGGCCATGTACATGCAGGCTGATGCAGAGCCCTGAGTCACTTAGGTGGTGGCTAGGACTTTCCCCTCTGTTTCCCTTAAAGGGAGGGAGTCAGTGATGGCCTGGGCCCTTGTCAGAAGACACCAACTCCTGCAGAGACAGATAGAGACTAGCAAACTGTGTCTGTGCTTTCAGTAATGCTGATGTATAAAGTAAGGAGACTCCATTTAAGTCATAAACCTGTGGATTTTCGTGACAATAGAAAACATTTTTCCATCTTAGTATAATATCATTTGGTTGGTTGTTAATACATTTTTCCTTAATCTTACTAATCTAGATATGTTGATGATTCCATAGCTCTTCAAATAGCACTTGGAAATAAAGATATAAATACTTTTGAACAGATCGATGACTACAATCCAGACACTGCTATGGTAACGTTTTGATGACCACCCTATGAAAACACGTTTTAGTTATGTCCCGAGCTGTGATTAAAGGCAAATCTTCATACACTAAGCTTCTTTTAAGCGTTTCTATATCCAGGCTCTGTGCAGAATGTACATTAAAAACAACTTGATCCTAGAGAAATTACATCTATTAGAGCATAGGTATATTGGTTAATTTTTTAAAATTAAGAAGTGACTGTTATTTATTATCAAACCCTTATCCTTGAGCATTTCATTTGAATATACCAAGCATTTGATCCCTTTTTTTCTCATCTCACTCCATTCGGCTTCTGTGGCATTTGGCATCATTGAAGACCCAAGCCTAGGAATGCTACGGGAGTTAAAGCTGTTTTTTCACTCATGCACAATTTAACAAATATTTAATGCACGCCCCTGCTGTTTCTTTAAACAATTTGCTGTTTTCTTTTCTTTTTTCTTTTTTGAGACAGAGTTTCATTCTTGTTGCCCAGGCTGGAGTGCAATGGTGCGATCTCAGCTCACCACAACCTCCGCCTCCCAGGTTCGAGCAATTCTCCTGCCTCAGCCTCCTGGGTAGCTGGGATTACAGGCATGCACCACCACGCCCGGCTAATTTTGTATTTTTAGTAGAGACAGGATTTCTGCATGTTGGCCAGGCTGGTCTGGAACTCCCAACCTCGGGTGATCCGCCCACCTCGGCCTCCCAAAGCGCTGGGATTACAGGCATGAGCCACCGCTCCTAGCCGCAATTTGCTGTTTTCTTCTGCTTCTTCAGTATTGTATGTATTCCTTAAGATACTGTCTCCCATCATTCTCTTTCTCTTTGTATTTCTGTTTATCCTCTGTTCTCTTTTCTGTTTACATTTCTTCCTTAGGTAAGTCCTTAGGGCTTTAATCCCATTTACGTAAAGAACTCACATCTCCATCTTTACTCCAGTCTCTCGCCTGTGCACCAACCACAGAATTCTCACTGTCTCTTGCGTCTCTGATTTCCTGTAACCTCCAAGTCTATTTATAGGCAAAACTAAACTCTTCATGTTTTTAATCAACTTTTAATCACATTTCTCTTTTATTTCCTATTTAGCACTTATTGCTATATAACATGCTTCTATTCTTTTCTGATTCTTTCCAATAGAATGTGGTCTTCATAAAGGCAGAACTTGGTGATCCTCACTGCTGTATGATATTTACTATGTTTATATGTTGAGTGAATGAGTGTTAGCCACAGGTCTCTTTTGTTCTCACACTGGAAAACTTGGAAATAAACTTTGGCTTCCATTTCGTTGCTACATCCTCTTGCCTCTTTGAGTTGTCCTTCTGGTTAACATTTTCTTCTTTTCCCAAGCTTCCAGTTTAATTCTTGTTCACTAATTTATTCCTTTACTAAACATTTATCAAGCACTGAAACAATGTAATTAGGTTAGCTAGGGTTCTGGAATATGAAGAAAAATAAGAAATACAGGAAAAGTAAGATCCTTGCCTGTCAAATGCCCATTGCCTAAATAGGAAGGAGATGTGATTCTATAGAAAGAAATGCGGTAAGTGCTACACTAAAGAGGTATTCCAGGCTCTGTGGAAATAAAAAGCATGTCCCTCACTCCACCTAAGAGAATGCTTCCTAATAATAATGGCAAACATTTTCTGAGCATCTGCTATGTTCCAGGTGCTCTTTTTAAGCACCTTAGACATAGTAAGTCATTCACTCTTCAGAAAGCCTCTGAAGTCAGCACCATTCTCATTTTACAGATGAGGAAACAATTAGAGGATACTTAAGTAACTTTTCCAGCTGACCATTTTCGTAAATAGGGGAGCTGTGATTCCAAGCCAAGTTCTCTACTGTCTGCTGAAAGAGAAACTGATGTGTATCCTCAGTTTGCAAGGATTAGTAGAGTTTTTCAAGATGGGTGATTCCAGGCTAAAAAACAAAAACAAAAAAAGCATATGTAGAAAAAAGTGATATATTAAGGGAACTCTTAGATTGTTCATTATGGATGGGCTAAGAATATCTTAGTGTTTACCATGTAAAGGAACCAGATCTTGAGAAAAAAAGAAGTGAGCCTGGAAAAGATGACCACTAACAAACTGGTGATCCATTCAGCATGGAAAAGTAACCATTACTGTAAGCTGAAATAAGCCAAGCCTACCAAGAGAGCACAAATCCATAACGACCCTAAAAATGAGCTTTATTAGCTTCAGTGATGTAAACCTTACACTCAGGTTGCTATTCCCCTATTTTCTAACCTTGCTCCTTGTAATACGGTAGCCACTAGCCATGTGTGGCTATTTAAATTTGTTAAAATTAAATACAATTGCTATTTTACTTCCTTAGTTATAGTAGCCAGCTTTCAAGTGCTTAGTGGTTAGTGGCTAACATAGTGGACAGCACAGAGCTTTTCTATCAGTGCAGGAAATTCTGTTGAATTCTTTACTTCTACTATCATATTTTTATATCTAGGGACTCTTTAATTATACTTTTTTTTTTTGAAGATTTAGATGTCATCTCTTATCTTTCTCAGAATATGATAATTTTTTGAACGTTTTCTTCCGCTCTCTGTAACTGCTGTGTACCTTTTTCCTGTGTTGATATTTTCTCCCTCATGGTGGTAAGTTCTGGCCAGTCATATTTGAAGGGGCCCCGAAAAGCTCATGGGGAACATTGTGTGAATGAGTGGGGCTTATGATGTTGGACTTCATTCTTGGGTGATGTGGTTGGTAACACATTGGATTTGATTTGTGAATTCTCCAATGTTGGAATGTTCTCTGCACAGTTACATTTTTCCAAAAAGAGATGTCTGCTTAGGGTATCTAAACTTTGGCTGTCTGTATTTTGAAAGCAGGATAGGGAAAGTGAGTTGGGGCAGGCCAGGAAAGGGTAGCATGGTTCCTTGCCATTCAATATTTAGCCTTTTGTTTCATCTCTGTTTTCAGACAAATGAATCTATCTTCAGAAATGCCTGCTATGTCTGTTACTCTTTGTGCGTTTCAAAAGTTCAATTGTTCTGGTTCTGAAGGCAGGTAGATGTTTGTTGACTGTATAGTCAGGTTGGAGATGGGGACACAGGGCCAAATAATTCTCTCTTTAGTTAGTCATCCCCCCACCAGGGGCTTCTGTAATTCCAAGACTTTAATTCTTGAGCCTTTCTCCAGGTTTCTGTAGGTGGAATTGGCTTCTCTTTGATATTCTCTTCTGCAGACAAAGTCTTTTAATTTCTTCCATCTATATTCTATCTTCACTGTGGTTTAGAAGTCACAGATTATCTCCTAATTTTTTTGCAGGTTAATTTTGTGTTTCTTCTTGTTTTGAGGAATGATTCTGGAAAGAAGGAGGCTGAGAAGTGCTATCTGTACACAGCTGAACTATCGACAGTATTTATCATTTCTTTCTTTCTTTTTTAATTTTTTTATTTGAGACAGGGTCTCTTTCTCTGTCCTCCAGGCTGGAGTGCAGTGGCACCCTCAGAGCTCCTGGGCTCAAGCGATCTTCAGTAACTGGCATCAAGCCTCTTGAGTAGCTGGAACTACAGGCATATGCCACTATGCCTGGCTAATTTTGTGTGTGTGTCTGTGGGGTCTCACTATGTTGCCCAGGCTAGTCTTGAACTCCTAGCCTGAAGCAGTCATTCTGCCTTGGCCTCCAAAACTGCTGAGCCTCCAAAACTGCTTGGCCTCCAAAACATGTGGAGCCACCACACCTGGCCACAGCATTATATATATATATATATATTTTTTTTGACTTGAATATCTCTTTTTTTTTTTTGAACAGAATCTCTCTCTGTTGCCCAGGCTAGCAAGCAGTGGCATGATTTTAGCTCACTGCAACGTCGGCCTCTGGGTTTCAAGTGGTTCTCCTGCCTCAGGCTCCCAACTAGCTGGAATTACATGCGTGTGCCACCACGCCCAGCTGATTTTTGTATTTTAGTAGAGATGGGGTTTCACCATATTGGTCAGGCTGGTCTCAAACTCCTGACCTCAGGTGATCCACCTGCCTCAGCCTCCCAAAGTGCTGGGATTACAGATGTGAGCCACCACGCCTGGCCTATAATTTCATTAAGAATGATTCTTAAGCTTTTCCTTTGTCTCAGAAACTCAAAAATAGTTGACAGTGTTGAGTATGTCCCATTACCAATTGTAATGTTATGGAATGCTAAGACGGCCATCCTTCATCAGCTCAAATTCCTGTCAGAATTTTGTCCTTCTCATAGAGAAATTTCTGTAGGAACCATAATTGTACACCAAATGAATTATTTTTATTTATCTAAAATTTATTTAGTCTGGTTTTCTACTTGTCTATTTCTCTTTTTTATTTAGTAAAACCATCAGTGGGATCTAATGCCGTGAGCCATACTGATAAAGCTATCTTTTTATATTCATTCCCTCAATTAAATTACCTTCCTTATTAATTCTCAAAGGGTATTCTGAGTAATGTCACCTGTTTTATTTATTTTTATTTTTGTCCTTTCTTTAAGTGAAAGGGTTTGATTAGATTCTGAGTTCATGTGGGATTTTTGTCAGGTGGGATTGTAATGATTTTTTTTGTGTCTTTGCTAATTTTTTCCCTTTGGCTGTCCTTCTCTATTAGAATATCATTGACATCCTCTTAGCAGATCATTGTCTTCCAAAATTTGTAGTAATTGTGAATAACTTATATTAGCATTAAAAGTGATTGCTTTCCTTTTTTGTTTGTTTGTTTTTGAGACGGAGTCTCCCTCGGCTCACTGCAACCTCTGCCTCCTGGGTTCAAGTGATTCTCCTGCCTCAACCTCCCAAGTAGCTGGGATTACAGGCGCACGCCACCACACCTGGCTAATTTTTGTACTTTTAGTAGTAGTTGGCAAGGCTGGTCTCGAGCTCCTGACCTCAAGTGATCCGCCTGCCTCAGCCTCCCAAATTGCTGGGATTATAGGCGTGAGCCACCGTGCCTGGCTGCTTTCCATTTAAAAGACACCATCTTCCTGACCACATTTCTTCAGTTGTGGTCTTATTTCTTGCCCCATTTGTATTACGAAGATTTTTATTTATTTATTTATTTATTTAATCTTTTTTTTTCTACAGCTGCTAGCAACTCTTGGTTTTTTTTTTTTTTTTTTTTTTTTTAGAAATGAGCTAACAAAGTTGCTTGACTCTCATCAGAAGAAAAACAGGCCTAGGAATATAAGACACATTTAATGGAAAAGTATAGGACCAGCAAAGTAGGAAATGTTATTCAAGGACAGCTGTTTCATCAACAGCTATTGTTTTTAAGGGTAACTTAAGATGTTTATTTATAATTTATGTTGATACAGAAGGAAATAAATTGATTATTTTCTTTCTGCAAATAACCTTTTTCCTTTTCCTTTTCTAGCCTGCCCATTCAAGAAGTCGTAGTTGGGATGACAAAACATGTCAAAAGTCAGCTAATGTTAGCAGCATTTGGCATAGGAATTACTCTCCCAGACCAGAGTCGGGTATTGTTTCAGATGCCCCACAATTGAAGGAAAATCCAAGTACTGTGGGAGTGGAACGAGTGATTAGTACTAAAGGATTAAATCTTCCAAGGAAATCATCCATTGTGAAAAGACCAAGAAGTGGTACGTATTTCAGTTTTGCAAAATGCTGGTGAATATTGGTCATATTTAAGAAATCATTGCCCAACGCAAAGTCGCGAAGATTTTCTCCTGTTTTCTCCTAGAAGTTTTATAGTTGTATTAGTCCACCCTGCTGATAAACACATACCTGAGACTGGGCAATTTACAAAAGAAAGAGGTTTAATGGACGCACAGTTCCGTGTGGCTGGGGAGGCCTCACAATTATGGTGGAAGGTGAAAGGCACTTCTCACATGGTAGCAAACAAGAGAAGAATGAGAGCCAAGTGAAAGGGTTTTCCCTTATTTAACCATCAGATCTCATGAGACTTATTCACTACCATGAGAACAGTATGGGGGAAACGGCCACCATGATTCAGTTATCTCCCACCAGGTCCCTCCCACAACACATAGGAATTATGGGAGATACAATTCAAGATGAGATTTGGGTGGGGACACAGCCAAACATTATCATTAGTTTTAGCTCTTACATTTTACAGTTTTAGCCTGTGAGCCATTTTGAGTTAGTTCTTTTAATACAATGTGATGTAAGGATTATGGCTTTTTTTTTTTTTAACCTTGTATATATGGCTGTCCAATTGTTCCAGCACCCTTTGTTAAAAAGTTTTCTTTTCCCCATTTAATTGCCTTGGCACAGCTGTTTAAAATCAGCTGAGCACATATATGTGGATCTTTTTCTGAACTCTTGTTATTCTATACCATTGCTCTCCTTACCTATCTTTACATCAGACACACTCTTGATTAATGTGGCTTTACAGAAAATCTTGAAGCGGGGCAGTGTAAGTCTCAAGTTAGTTTTCTTTTGAAAAGTTGTTTTGGCTATTCTGTGTTTTTCACATTTCCATGTACATTTTAGAATTTAGCTTTTTAATTTCTAAAAAAAAAAAGGTCAGCCATGGTGGTTTGCACCTATAACTGCGACGTTTTGGGAGGCCAAGGCAGGTGGATTGCTTGAGCCTAGGAGTTCAAGACCAGGCTTGGCAACACACTGAGACCCTGTCTCCACAAAAAAAATTTTTAAGGCCGGGTGCGGTGGCTCACACCTATAATCCCAGCATTTTGGGAGGCCGAGGCAGGCAGATCACTTGAGGTCAGGTGCTCCAGACCAGCCTGGCCAACATGGCAAAATCCCATCTCTACTAAAAATACAAAAAATTAGCCGGGCATGGTGGCACACATTTGTAATCCCAGCTACTTGTGAGGCTGAGACAGGGGAATCACTTGAACCTGGAAGGCAGAGGTTGCAGTGAGCGGAGATCACGCAGTGCACTCCAGCCTGGGTGCCAGAGAAAGACTCCATCTCAAAAAAAAAATTAAGAAAGCTGTCAGCTGGTTATTTTCCAAAGCTGCAGCTTCCCTGCTCAAAGGGTCTTACTAGTTCAGAATACATTATCGTAAAACAAAAAATAAATACAAAAGAAATTTTTTAAACTTTAGTCAAATGTGGTGACGTGTGTCTGTAGTCCCATCTATTCAGGAGGCTGAGGTGGGAGGATCACTAGAGCCTCAGAGTTGGAGGCTGCAGTGAGCCATGGCCACATCACTGCGCCCCAGCCTGAGTGACAGAACAAGACCCTGTCTCAAATAAAAAATAAAAAGTCTATTGAGAGTTAGTTAAATCCATACATCAATTTGGAGAAAGTGGACATTTTAACAATACTGAGTTTTCTGATTCATTCATTTAAGTCTTTAATGCTTTGTAGTTTTCATTGTACAGATCTTAACATATCTGTTGTCAAATTATCTTTATATTTCGATTTTTGATGCTGCTGTAAATAGTATTTTCAGTTTTGTTTTCTAGTTGTTCATTGATGGTATATAGAAATACCATTGATTTTTGTACATTAATCATATATTTGCAACCTTGCTCACGTTACGTATTAGTTCTAGTATCTCTTTTGTGGAATATGTAGGATTTTCTATATAAATGACTGTGTCACCTATGAATAAAGACAATCTTGCTTCTCCTTTTCCAGTTTAAATACCTTTTATTTCTTTCTCTTAGTATAAGAATCTAAGCTTGTTTTCTTTTGAACTGCCTGACTTCAAGATTTCCTATGAGCCACAGTGTGATGTAACAGTGTATCTGATGTAAAGATAGGTAAGGAGAGCAATGGTGCAGAATAATAGAGTTCAGAAAAAGATCCACATATATGTGGTCAGCTGATTTTGAACAGATGTGCCAAGACAATTAAATGGGGAAGGAAACTAGAATCTCTAGTACAATATTGAACAGAAGTGCTGAGAGGAATATACTAGGTATTGGGGAAACGTGGGAATTTTTTCACCATAGAGGATGTTTAAAATGGAAAGAATGATTATAATTGCTTCCTTCTCTCTTAACTTCCTTCCCTCAGACATCTACATCGGTGAATGAAATAGCAACAATAAAAATAAAACAAAGACTTGCAAATTTTAGTTCATGCTTTTATTTTTCAAATTTAAGTATAGATTATACATGTTCGGCCGAAATATCCTGATTCCTTATGAACCTAAATGATTTTCATGATAATTATCTCTGAACCTTTGTTTCTTCATATGAAATAAAAGGTTTTTGTGTATGTTATATAAGATAATATATACTTGTTATATAAGAAGTACAGTGTACATTCATCTTCCTTCCTTCCTTCCTTCCCTCCTTCCCTCCCTCCCTCCCTCCTTCCTTCCTTCCTTCCTTCCCTCCCTCCCTCCCTCCCTCCCTCCCTCCTTCCTTCCTTCCTTCCTTCCTTCCTTCCTTCCTTCCTTCCTTCCCTCCTTCCCTCCCTCCCTCCCTCCCTCCCTCCCTCCCTCCTTCCTTCCTTCCTTCCCTCCCTCCCTCCCTCCCTCCCTCCCTCCCTCCTTCCTTCCTTCCTTCCTTCCTTCCTTCCTTCCTTCCCTCCCTCCCTCCCTCCCTCCTTCCTTCCTTCCTTCCCTCCCTCCCTCCCTCCTTCCTTCCTTCCTTTTTTGAGACTGTGTCACTGTGTCACCCAGGCTGGAGGGCAGTGGCGTGTTCTTGGCTCACTGCAGCCTCCATCTCCTGGGTTTGAGGAATTCTCTGCCTCAGCCTCCCGAGTAGCTGGGATACAGGCGTCCACTACCACACCTGGCTAATTTTTGTATTTTTAGTAGAGACGGGGTTTCACCATGTTGGCCAGGCTGGTCTTGAACTCCTGACCTCGTGATCCACCCGTCTGGGCCTCCCAAAGTGCTGGGAATACAGGTGTGAGCCACTGCGCCCGGCCTGTACATGTTCTTTCATTTTCTTCTGCTACAATCAAGACACACTGTCCATTTTATGTAGCTAGCTCACTGTCAGCAAGTTTGCGAGTTCTTTATGTCAGACTAAGTCTACTTTTCTGTAACTACAACTTATCAATAGGTTTTGTCCCCTTTCTACACACACAAACACAAAAACAAAACAAAAGAACTAGAGTAAGTTTAATTCCTATTTCATGTACCAGCCCTTCAGATGATTTAAAGATAGCCATTGTGACACTCCTAAATTTCTCTTCCAGGCTATTATGTTCCTTGGCCATTCAGGTTGTGCTCTGGATGTAATATAGGTTTTTAAGAATTGTCTAGTTGTTACAGTGAGTATGATTATTGAAATGTGGTCTGCTTACCACAGAAGAAATATTTAGAATTGTGGCACTATTTCAGTCCTGTGCTTTTATTATTGCAAACTAAGATTGCATTCACATTCTTGCAATCTGGCATTTTGCTGGAATTTGCTGAGTTGATAATTGATATTTGCCAGTTGCTGTTAAGCCAGGTATAGTTACATTTTAAACTTAAATGTGGGTTAACTCATTCCTCTTACAATAATCTTAATTCATTTTAGTTCATTGTTCTGCCTGTTAATTTTTTTGTTCAAATCTTTGTATTTTCTAATAAATGCATATTATGTATGTCATCTGGAAATTGATGAGTCTTAAAGTTTTGGTTACAGTACGTTTGCTTATATAATGTATAACTGAATCAGAGCAAGTACAGAAATCTGGAGTATATGAGACAGACTTCCTTTTGACTAACAGTTGCCAGTAGTAGTCTTTTAGGCCCGTGCAATTGCTGCAAATCCCCATAACTAATATACAGTAGATATGGCTTTGCATTGTTGGCTGGGATGATATGAGAGACACTCAAATGTCTTGCCAAATTCAAGATATGCTTAATTTATGGAGTCCCCAAATAGCTATGCTAATAACCTTATTGAGAAAAAAAAATGAGGTTAATCTGGTGTGGCTTCTGAAAGCCTTGTTGGGGACCCTGGAACACTTGTTTTTCTTCTTCTGCAAGGACTCACAATTCCCTGCATAATAAACAGATTTAACTTTTGCTGGGGATCAACATCTAATTTGCTGATACAGCTTTTTAAAAATCTGTGCCTTTTAAAAATTTGAGACATCTCGTTTCTGGTATTTTGGTAGCCCCAACCTATCTTACCAACTTCACAAAGATTACAGTAGCATGCGCTTACACCTCTGTGGAGAAGGAGCTGTTCAGACTCAGAATTAGTCAAAGTAATTCAAAGAACCTTAGTGCTGTCTCTATGTACTTACCTGTCTCAGATTTTAAACTTTTGTTATTATTTAGTCTTATGATTTATTTTAATACCACAGAATACATTTGACACACAGCAATCTTCTTGGGCCTCATAGTGAAGTAATAAGGATCAGAGCTACAGCACAAATTACTTATGACTATATGACATTCACAATATACATCAAAACCCAGAACACATAAACCATGTGTATCAATAGCTGCTGGTTTTATTGGAACATTTTAACGATTGATCATTAACCATATATTTACATATAAATTTTCCTGGAGATTTTTTTATATTCAAAATTAGACCCTTAGTATAATGAATGCATCGCCACACAGGATTGATTGTGCTCTGAAATTTTGATTTGGGTAATTTTAACATGAAATTGTATAAACAATTGATATTAAATCTTAAACTAATGTGTGAAATTATAAAATAGACCTAAGGGAGTTTTTTTGAATCATCCTTATCCTTATGTTTTCTTTTCTGAGGCATATATATATATATTTTTTAAAGTCCTTATTTTTAGGACAATGGGATATAGACTGAAGTTAAGGCCAAATCTCTAAGTACAGGTGAAACAAAGATTTACAGATAATTTTGTTTTTATTTAGAAGAGCTGTCAGAAGATGACCTGTTGAGTCAGTATTCTCTTTCATTTATGAAGAAGACCAAGAAAAATAGCTCTGAAGGCAATAAATCATTGAGCTCTTCTGAAGTGTTTGTGCCTGACCTGGTAAATGGACCTACTAACAAAAAGAGTGTAAGCACTCCACCTAGGACGAGAAATAAATTTGCAACATTTTTACAAAGGAAAAATGAAGAAAGTGGTGCAGTTGTGGTTCCAGGGACCAGAAGCAGGTATAGTTATGTCTCCAGAATGTTGATTGTCTGTTGTATTATGTACTCTGTTGGTATTTATTTTGTCTTTTTTTAGAATTAATTTATTTATTATACTTTAAGTTCTGGGGTACATGCACAGAACGTGCAGTTTTGTTACATAGGTATACATGTGCCATGGTGGTTTGCTGCACCCATCAACCCGTCACTTCCATTAGGTATTTCTCCTAATGTTATCCCTCCCCTAGCCCCCTACCCCGCCACAGGCTGGGGTGTGTGATGTTCCCCTCCTTGTGTCCATGTGCTCTCATTGTTCAACTCCCATTTATGAGCGAGAACATGTGGTGTTTGGTTTTCTGTTCGTGTATTAGTTTGCTGAGAATGATGGTTTCCAGCCTCATCCATGTCCCTGCAAAGGACATGAACTCATCGTTTTTTATGACTGCATAGTATTACATGGTGTATATGTGCCACATTTTCTATATCCAGCCTATCATTGATGGGCATTTGGGTTGGTTCCAAGTCTTTGCTATTGTGAATAGTGCTGCAATAAACATACGTATGCATGTGTCTTTATAGTAGAATGATTTATAATCCTTTGGGTATATACCCAGTAATGGGATTGCTGGGTCAAATGGTATTTCTGGTTCTAGATCCTTGAGGAGTCGCCACACTGTCTTCCACAATGGTTGAATTAATTCACACTCCCACCAACAGTGTAAAAGCATTCCTATTTCTCCACATCCTCTCCAGCATCTGTTGTTTCCTGACTTTTTAATGATTGCCATTCTAACTGACATGAGATGGTAACTCATTGTGGGTTTTTTTTTTATACTTTAAGTTCTAGGGTACATGTGTACAACGTGCAGGTTTGTCTCATATGTATACATGTGCCATGTTGGTGTGCTGCACCCATTAACTCGTCATTTAACATTAGGTATATCTCCTAATGCTATCCCTCCTCCCTCCCCCCAGTTGTGGTTTTGATTTGCATTTCTCTAATGGCCAGTGATGATGAGCCTTGAATAAACATTGAGTCTAGAGGGAAGCAGGTGTAGAACCTGCCTTAATCTGATTACTGTTTTATCATGTATTGTCTTAGTTCTGACATAAACCCCTTTAACTTCTAGTACTTTGGTAATCTCTCCGTACAGAATCAGAATAAAAGAGGATTGTAGCCCCTATTATTAATTTTGCTTTACAGAAATTCTGTTTTTTTGGGGAGTTCCCTTCCCCCTCTTTTTTTTCTACTTTTTTGTTTTCTTTGAGGGCTTCATACAATTTTGCAAAGTATTTTCAGAAATATATTCTAATGTAGATGACTGTGGAGCTGTAATATTAATTGAGAACCTGATGCCATGCTAGGTGCTATAGTTCAAAAATGAGAAAGACAGTTTTTGTTTTTCAGAAGCTTGTAGTCCAGTTGGAAAAATAAATACGTAAAAATCTTTCCATACAGTATGGTGAGTACAGAGATAAAGGCATGAATACGGTGTTTTGAGGGCGTTCAAGGGACATCTAATGCTGGGGCATTGGTTGAGGGTAAGAGGGAAGGGATGAGTGTTGGGTGTCCCTGCCTAGGTTTAAATGACAGGTGAAGCAGGCAAAGACCGGCACCAAGTACCTTCCCAGTACAGTCAGACAGCTTGAGGAAAGGTGTAAAGATGGGGGGCAGCATGGGGCTCAGGACAACTCCTTGCTGTCTGTCAGTGCTGTGATGACCTCTGTCAGAATTCAAGCTGGGGAAAGGTGGGTGGTGAGGGGGGCAGAAATAGGCAGGAGACCATTCACTGAAGGCTTGTATGCCAACGTGGGAACTTTTAGTCTTCTTTAGAGGCTATAGAAACATTGAGAGGGTCGCCGGGCACGGTGGCTCACGCCTATAATCCCAGCACTTTGGGAGGCCAAGTGGGTGGATCACCTGAGGTCAGGAGTTAGAGACTAGCCTGGATGAAATGGGGAAACCCTGTCCTTACTAAAAGTACGAAACCTAGCTGGACGTGGTGGTGTGCACCTGTAGTCCCAGCTACTTGGGAGGCTGAGACACGAGAATCGCTTGAACCCGGGAGGAGGTTGCAGTGAGCCATCATGCCACTGCAGTCCAGCCAGGGTGAGACAGAGCAAGACTCCGCCTCCAGGAAAAAAAGAAAAGAAAAGAAACTTTGAGAGGGTTTTAATCGGGGGAGGTGGTGTATGATTTGATCTCTGTTTTAGATCAACCATTCTGAGCGCCCCGTGAAGAGTGGGTTCAAGAGGGCCACAGATGGGGCACAAGGACCAGTTGGGCTGTTGCCATAGTCCCTGGGAGCAATCATGAGATTGTGAAGAGTCAGTTTAATTTGTGGATTAGGAATTTAGAACCTGGAGTCAGGCTTCCTGGAATCTTGTTGTGTTCATTGTGAGATGTGTGACTTGACAAGTTAACTTCTGGATACTTCAGTTTTCTCCTTTTAAAAATTGGGACTAACAATTATAACAGCCTTAGGGCCGATGAAAGGATTAAATGAGTTACTATCAGTAATGCACCTAAAGCAGTGCCTTATAGATAGATGATAAACATACAGTAAGTAACTCCTATTATGTTGACTTTAGATGGTGGTGCCACAGCATGAAAAAGGAAATGTAAGTGTCAGAAGTGATCTAGGCATGATAGAGTAACACTAAGAGAGAAAAGTTACCAGCTCCTGTATTCCACTAGAAGACTTCGAATGAATAGTCTTTGTTTTTCAAGTTTTTTATTTTTTTATTTTTATTTTTACTTGAGACAGAATTCCAGTCTTGTTGCCCAGGCTGGAGTACAGTGGCGCCATCTGGGCTCACTGCCACCTCCGCCTCCCGGGTTCAAGTGATTCTCCTGCCTCAGCCTCCCGAGTAGCTGGGACTACAGGCACCTGCCACCATGCCCAGCTAATTTTTATGTTTTTAGAAGAAATGGGGTTTCACCATTTTGGCCAGGCTGGTGTCGAACTGCTGGTCTCGAACTCCTGACCTCAAGTGGTCCATACAGCTTGTCCTCCCAAAGTGCTGGGATTACAGGCGTGAGTCACCACACCCTGCCCTGTTTTTCAAGTTTAATAAATCAGGCAGCAGTCAGCTTTGTCTAACCATGATGATGGGAGAAGAGCATGAAAGAATGAACCACTGGTAGTTTCTTAGTCTCACCTCAGGTGATGTTTCAAACCCTTCTCCCATGGAGTCTTCTCAAGGAAACAGTTGCAATACAATATGATTAAATGATAGTTTTGATTCGTCTTTTGCTAGTCACCCTTGTTAAAGGTGCTTGTTAACAGTGGAATGATGAAAAATTGGCCACAAAACTGGAACACAGTGTTCTAGATAATATACACTGATTGGGCCGGCCGTGGTGGTTCATGCCTTTAATCCCAGCACTTTGGGAGGCCAAGGCGGGCGGATCATGAGGTCAGGAGATCGAGACCATCCTGGCTAACATGGTGAAACCCCATCTCTACTAAAAGTGCAAAAAATTAGCTGGGCATGGTGGCAGGCGCTAGTAGTCCCAGCTGTTTGGGAGGCTGAGGCAGGAGAATCGCTTGAACCCAGGAGGCGGAGGTTGCAGTGAGCCAAGATCACACCACTGCACTCCAGCCTGGGTGACAAAGCGAGACTTCGTCTCAAAAAAAGAAAAAAATACACTGATTAAAAAGTTCTAGAAAGTTGACTTCTCTCACTTGGAGCAGTTTTTCTAGCTTGGTTTTGTTTTTCCGCTGGGGTGAGAGTAGAGTGCCCCTGTGCTGCTGCTTCATGTTGAGCTCTTCTTTGGAGACAGCAAATGAGAATGTTTGTGTGTCTCTACAGGGCTCGCCTATTTAGTCATTGTAGAAGCTTAAGGAAGTCTTCAAGTTTGAGACTATACATCGCAGCTTTATGTAGTTTAGATGTTTCACTAGTAACTTGTTCAGAGGGTGCATTAAGAGATACCTAGAGAAATAATTTGTTTTCTCTGTCAGCTTTCTGTGAGAAATAATTATCAGGAGTAAGTCAGTCTTTGATGTGTCATTTTATGGCTTACATTATACAGCAACATCTGATAATGACTAGACAGGGTATTGGCTCACACCTATAATCTCAGCACTCTGGGAGGCCGAGGAGGGTGGATCACCTGAGGTCAGGAGTTTGAGACCAGCCTGGCCAACATAGTGAAACCCCATCTCTACTAAGTATACAAAAATTAGCTGGGCGTAGTGGCAGATGCCTGTAATCCCAGCTTCTCGGGGGGCGGAGGGAGGAGAATAGCTTGAACCCAGGAGGAGGAGGTTGCAGAGTTGAGATCGCACCCCTGCACTCCAGCCTGGGTGACAGAGCGAGACTCCATCTCAAAAAAAATTTCTTTTTAAATTAACTGGATATTATTAAATTAGTTTTCAAAGTTAATTTTCAAGGTAATTTTACATGTTTTTCTGTTTCTCACAACAATATTATGAGATATATAGGATTGATGCTGTCTTCTCTATTTGAGGTTAAGAGATTGAGGCTCTGAGAGGTTAAGCATTCTCAAAGTTGTACAGTTAGTACTGGTGATAGGAAGATTTCTAGTCACAGTTGATATAATGGATTGGAAGCAGCATACAATCCAATAGGCCTGGATTTGAATTCTCACTCTGTCATCTTTTTAGTTGAGTCATCTTTCACACACTGTTCACCTCCCTGAGCCTATTTCTTTATAAAAAATGGATGATTATATACATAAGGCTGTTGTGAAGGTAAATAGAAACTCTGCGTGTCAAGCACCTGCCATAATGCCTAGTCATTAATATATGTGCAAGCATTCATTACCACTCCTCTCTTTTTAATTGAATGCAACTAAAAGGAGATTCTAAACATGTAAAACGTTGTCACCAATTTGCCTGCATTTTGGAAGCCTGTTTTAAGTCTTAATTATTTTTATTATGTAGGTAGTTATCACAGAAACGTGCCAGTTTTATCTTTCGAGATCTGGAAATACAAGTCACTTAAGTAACAGTATGGGCCAGTTGGGAGGAAGTAGCCATGAACTGGGAAGGGTTCTGAGTTTTACTTCTGTTTGTTGCTAGCCAAGTAATTTTATAACCCTGGGCATTGTCACTATCTCTTCTCTTGCCTGTGAAATGATATGTAGGAGAATACTTGGGCATCATAGGAATTGCTGTTGATTTAAAAATGAATTTGCTGTCCTATCTAGGAGCTCATGTTTTCTGCTTACTGAAAAGCCTAGTAAGAGCTTTTCTTCCGTGTACTGCTTCCTGCCCCCTCCCCATACAACTAATCTAGGGATTTGGTGAAAGGATAGAAAGGATTTTTACTCTCTAGCATTTAGTAAATATTCTGTTCATTATCTTGGATTTGAACTAATGCCTATTAAGGAGGTAAATTCTCTTTAAGTTTTTTATTTATCTGATCATGTATAATAGGATATTTGTTAAACCTAAAAACTTTGCCTCCTCAATAATGATACTGAGCTTTCATTTTTATTGGAATTTTTTTTAAAAGCTGCTATACTGAATAAGTAATACCTCTTTAGTAATATGGAATTTATGATTGATTTGAAAGAAAGTCTTAACCTGTATATTTAAGAGTATAGAAGTTTATAGGGTATATAACAAGCTAGTAGATGAGTATACTACTGCAAGTTCCTAGATGGTATAATGCTAGGAACAAAGCTAAGATGAAGGGTAAATAGCTAATTTCTTTAATTTTGCTTCCCACAAAATATGAGAGAATAGTTGTAAATTATCCTTTTGGTTGCATATTTCTATATCTTTTCATGTGTTTGACCATGTTTTAGCCCCATCCTAGGTACTGTGGAAGATACAAAGACATGGGAAGTACCTGCCCTCAAAGAGTTTATCTTCTATTTGAGAGTTTAAAAGTTTAGAGAAAGAACACCTATATGACAATTAGGTATAAATAAAGTACAGAAGTTCCAAATACATGTGTATATAGAAGACTGCTTTTAGAAAGTCCTCTCTAGGCCGGGCGCTGTGGCTCACGCCTGTAATCCCAACACTTTGGGAGGCCAAGGGGGGCGGATCACCTGAGATCAGGAGTTTGAGACCAGCCTGACCAACATGGAGAAACCCCGTCTCTACTAAAAATACAAAATTAGCCAGCATGGTGGCGCATGCCTGTAATCCCACCTACTCAGGAGGCTGAGGCAGGAGAATTGCTTGAACCCAGGAGGCGGAGGTTGCAGTGAGCCAAGATCCCGCCACTGCACTCCAGCCTGGCGACAGAGAGAGACTCTGTCTCAAAAAAAAAAAAAAAAAAAAGAAGGAAAATCCTGTCTAAAAATTCATCGTATAAATAGAATTCTAAATGTGTGAATGTTGGCATAATCAAAATTTGAATTTTGACTAAAATTTAAGATTTTTTATGCCTTTATGAAATTATGTATTTATGAGACTTTTTTCAAAAAGAAACTGATTATTCCATTTTGAATCTTGACACCCCTTGAGAAAACTCTAAAATACTCATACTTACTTATTGTTTCTATTGCTTTTTTTATTAGGTTTTTTTGCAGTTCAGATTCTACTGACTGTGTATCAAACAAAGTGAGCATCCAGCCTCTGGATGAAACTGCTGTCACAGATAAAGAGAACAATCTGCATGAATCAGAGTATGGAGACCAAGAAGGCAAGAGACTGGTTGACACAGATGTAGCACGTGATTCAAGTGATGACATTCCGAATAATCATATTCCAGGTGATCATATTCCAGACAAGGCAACAGTGTTTACAGATGAAGAGTCCTACTCTTTTAAGAGCAGCAAATTTACAAGGACCATTTCACCACCCACTTTGGGAACACTAAGAAGTTGTTTTAGTTGGTCTGGAGGTCTTGGAGATTTTTCAAGAACGCCGAGCCCCTCTCCAAGCACAGCATTGCAGCAATTCCGAAGAAAGAGCGATTCCCCCACCTCTTTGCCTGAGAATAATATGTCTGATGTGTCGCAGTTAAAGAGCGAGGAGTCCAGTGACGATGAGTCTCATCCCTTACGAGAAGGGGCGTGTTCTTCACAGTCCCAGGAAAGTGGAGAATTCTCACTGCAGAGTTCAAATGCATCAAAGCTTTCTCAGTGCTCTAGTAAGGACTCTGATTCAGAGGTAAGTCAAATCCTGAAGGCTTTGTTTTCAAATTTATATGTAAGAAAAAATAGGTTGTTGCTCAAATTGAGGAAATTTTTCCTACATGTAAATGACGAGCTATATTAATTTTTTTCATTCTAAATTCTACTGTGCAGAAAGTTCACATTTTATTCATCTGAAGGACTTCTCTGTATCTTTCACATTTTAAACTGCAGTACATTTAAATTAACTCTGTATATTTCCTGAATCACTGTATGTTCAATTGGTGAGTATCTCAAGGTGTGCCACAGTTAAAACCGAGGCAGAGTGATAATCTGTGAAATGAAAAATTATTATCAATTTACTGTTTAAATCCTTAATATGCTCTTGAATTCAGATAACATTTAAGACCTTGTAAGGGGCCAGGTGCGATGGCTCATGCCTGTAATCCCAGCACTTTGGGAGGCCGAGGCGAGCGGATCACTTGAGGTCAGGAGTTTGAGACCAGCCTGGCCAGCATGGTGAAACCCTGTCTCTCCTAAAAATACAAAAATCTTAGGCAGGCATGGTGGTGGGGCACCTGTGATCCCAGCTATTCGGGAGGCTGAGGCAGGGTAATTATTTGAACCTGGGAGGCGGAGGTTGCAGTGAGCTGAGATTGAGCCACTGCACTCCAGCCTGGGGGACAGAGCAAGACTGTCTCAAAAAAAAGAAAAAGAAAAAAAAAGAGACCTTATAAGGAAATAACCCTGTTAATGCAATGGTATTCATCTTAAGTTTTAGTACTTCAGAAATATATTTTCATTTACTCTTCTTATTCCTTCTAAATTTATCCTTATGACAAAACAAAACAGTAATACAGGTGTGCATACTGGTCTAGAAGACTGTCTGTTTCTCTTCCTATGAACGTCTTTATCTCGTCTTTTTCATTTCTGCTTCATACTGCATCTTCTCTTACTGCCACTTGGGTACCACGGCAGTGGCTATCTTGAACATCTTTCATAAAAACATCACTGTCAATTTGTGAGGATATTAAGTCTGCTGAGCTCCTTTGGGGTTATCTTTTTTATATTTCCAGCATGCATCTTACTATTTCATTTACTTTGGAAGCGTTTAGCCATGTTTTCCTGAGAAGCCTTATCAGTTCACACTGTAGGCTGGTAGAACTCCACATTTTGTCTTCTGGGCTAACCTTTTTTTATATACTAATGGTTATAGAAATGTGAATCCTCCTCCCCTAGCCACGCCCCCCCTGAAAATAAACGAACTAAACAAAACTAGGAATAATTCATTAAGTCCTCTCTCTTGCTGCCAGATGTAGTAAACTCCTACTAGAATAGTTAATTCTCAAAGAATCTGATGCTGACAGTTGACATGAAAATCATATAATCTTTCTTTGATGGAGAAAATGTTTCAGAAAGCTGTGAAACATTGGGGCGTCATTTTGAATATCAGTTTTTATCCTATAGTTCAGAAGAAAATGCTTCAATATTTGAGCCTTCTGTCGGTAGTTCACTGTGAAAAACAACAACCATAGATTCTGTCTGTGTTGAGTTCATTGACCATATTTGAGGTTGAAGTCTTCTTAGGACCTTCCTTGTGATCTTCAGGAAGTGATTTAGCCCAGAGTCACCAGTACTGTTAGCTATGAGCAAAGAATGTTAGAGTTTCTGTAAGGTATAATACAAGTTAATGGAGTGCTTTTCACTATTGGGTTTTTTTATTGCTCTTTTTTTTGTTTTGTTTTGTTTTTTTGTTTTTTAAGTCTGCTCTGTTGCCTAGGCTGGATTGCAGTGGTACAATCTCGGCTCACTGCAACCTCCACCTCCCGGGTTCAAGCGATTCTCCCACCTCAGCCTCCCAAGTAGCTGGGACAACAGGCATGTGCCACCATGCCCGGCTAATTTTTGTATTTTTAGTAGAGACAGGATTTCACCATGTTGGCCAGGCTGGTCTTGAACTCCTCACCTCAAGTGATCTACCCACCCACCTTGGCCTCCCAAAGTGCTGGGATTACAGGCATGAGCCACCGCCCCTGGCCTTACTGTCCTCTTTTATTTGACTTTCATGGGAATGCAGATTATAAGGGAACTCTCCATCTATAGAGAAGTCTTATCTGATAGAATTGGGGGCAGAAAGGTCTGAAAGTCATTGCTAAAGGTGAAGTGCATTTAATACAATGCTACTCCACTTGAAAGTGGATGCGTTTTTTTCTTTTTAAAGTTGAATGTGTTACATGATTAAAAGAAGGGATGGAGCTGCACCAGTTCAACTTATTTTAGCTAGTAAGATGAAAACTTAACCACACGTGGGTAACGCAGCGTTTTTACAGTAGGAGACTCTTGTTTTATCTGACTCAGCATTTTGACATCCTCTTCTAACAGTTCAGAAAAGACTTTAATTTTAAATAGATATTTTATATAATTTACCTCTCCAGCTGAAACATCTTGTTAGCTTCTTCAATGAAATTGGCAAATATCATCCTTTCCATATTATTCATTTTCTTTTATTAATTCTATCCCATGTTCTTATTTATCTTCCATTTTGTTGAATATTAGTTTGTTGTCATAAAAATTCTACAGTAAAAATCTAATTTTATTTTATTTTTTGATCTGGGGACTCTAGGAATCTGATTGCAATATTAAGTTACTTGACAGTCAAAGTGACCAGACCTCCAAGCTACGTTTATCTCATTTCTCAAAAAAAGACACACCTCTAAGGAACAAGGTAAAACATTTATTTAATTTTTTTTTTAATTTCAGAAGCAGTGTATGCTTACAACTAGAAAATGAGAAATACAAGCAGAATTAAAAATCAAAATACCTGTAGTCTCATTTATATAAAAATGTCTACTTTAAAACTTTATGCTTGACTGTAGGTGTTTAAGTTGTGAAACTTATTTTCTCTTGCAGTATATATGAAAGATCACTTTCCATGTACTTTTAGTCATTAATGTAATGACTTTATAATATGCAATTGTATAGGTTTGGCCAATCCCCTTATTTTTGTCATTTACCCTAAATTTTTTTGCTCTAGCAAATAATACTGCAACCAAGATCTTGTGGATAAATATTTGAGGACATATTCTTGATTAGTTTGTAAGGATGAATTGCATGGAGTGGTATTACTGGTCCCAAGGCATGTATGATTTAACATTGATACATACTGCCAAAAGGCCTTCTAGAAACTGTGTACCCATGATAAACTAGGTTTGTTAAATCAAAATATATAAATATTTGTGTTACTACATAGTAAAGCATATTTTATATATTAAGGATGAATTAAAGCATATTTTATGTATTAAGTGTTCTTGTTCATCAGTATAAAAACACCATTTCCTAACTTAAAAGATGGATAAAGGTCATAAACAGGTCACAAAAGGAAAAGTACCGATGGTTGATTAATATATGTTTAACCTCATTTGTTTAACCATATGTTTAACCTCATTAGTAATCAAATAGTGCAAATTAAAATAATAAAATAGTTTCTTGCCTCTCATATTTCAAAAAAATGTTTTTAATTATACTCATTTTTTATGAGAGTATAGTGAGATAATCACATGTTTTAAAAAGTGAGTATTGGTCTGCCATTTCTAGAAAAAAATTTGAAAGAGTTCAAATAATTTAAACCAGTAAGTGCATTCTAGAACTTTAGCCTAAGGAAACATTGAGAATTTAAATACAAGAATACTTAATACTGCATTGGTTATAATAGTGAAAAATTGGAAATAATCTAAATAACAAGGGAGTGAGTTATTAAATAATCATTGGTTTTAGCTCTTACTGGTAGAAATATAGGTGAACTTTTTTCTGTTCTTTTTCTTGTGTTTTTCTACCATGAGCATATATTATGTTTCTAGTAGCATAAAAACTTTTTACTTTTGTTTTTTTCTTGTAAATTTGTTTGAGTTCACTGTAGATTCTGGATATTAGCCCTTTGTCAGATGAGTAGGTTGCGAAAATTTTCTCCCATGTTGTAGGTTGCCTATTCACTCTGATGGTAGTTTCTTTTGCTGTGCAGAAGCTCTTTAGTTTAATTAGATCATCAAAAAGTGGGCGAAGGACATGAACAGGCACTTCTCAAAAGAAGACATTTATGCAGCCAAAAAACACATGAAAAAATGCTCATCATCACTGGCCATCAGAGAAATGCAAATCAAAACCACTATGAGATATCATCTCACCCCAGTTAGAATGGCAATCATTAAAAAGTCAGGAAACAACAGGTGCTGGAGAGGATGTGGAGAAATAGGAACACTTTTACACTGTTGGTGGGACTGTAAACTAGTTCAACCATTGTGGAAGTCAGTGTGGCGATTCCTCAGGGATCTAGAACTAGAAATACCATTTGACCCAGCCATCCCATTACTTGGTATATACCCAAAGGACTATAAATCATGCTGCTATAAAGACACATGCACACGTATGTTTATTGCGGCATTATTCACAATAGCAAAGACTTGGAACCAACCCAAATGTCCAACAATGATAGACTGGATTAAGAAAATGTGGCACATATACACCATGGAATACTATGCAGCCATAAAAAATGATGAGTTCATATCCTTTGTAGGGACATGGATGAAATTGGAAACCATCATTCTCAGTAAACTATCGCAAGAACAAAAAACGAAACACCGCATATTCTCACTCATAGGTGGGAATTGAACAATGAGATCACATGGACACAGGAAGGGGAATATCATACTCTGGGGACTGTGGTGGGGAGGGGGGAGGGGGGAGGGATAGCATTGGGAGATATACCTAATGCTAGATGACGAGTTAGTGGGTGCAGCGCACCAGCATGGCACATGTATACATATGTAACTAACCTGCACAATGTGCACATGTACCCGAAAACTTAAAGTATAATAAAAAAAAAAAAAAAAAAAAAAAAAAAAAAAAAAAACAAAACTTTTTACTTTTTAAAATTTTAATAAATGGCCCTGCCTATCCATTTGAAAGAAGATGTAGTCCCACACAATATAAATGTAAATTCTACCGTAGTCAATATGGGTTGCTATAACAGAATACCAGAAACTGGATTTGCTTAAATGATAAATATTTATTTCTCACAGTTCTAGAGGCTGGGAAGTCCAAGGTCTGAGTGAGAGCCCACTTCCTGGTTTGCAGACAGATGCCTTCTCGCTGTGTCCTTACATGGTAGAGGCAGAGAATATCTCTTTTGTACCTCTTCTTATAAGGGCACTAATCTCATTCGTGAGGGCTCTACTCTCATGATCTAATCACCTCTCAAAAATCCCACCATCACATTAGGAGTTAAGGGGTTAGGACTTCAATATGAATGTGAGGGAGACACAACATTCAGTCCACAGCAAATTACAGTACATTAAAGATACAAATATGAAATATGTAAATATGAGATTATTTTTTAAATTTTTGAGCAAGAAGTTTTTTGCAATCATATCTACTAACTTGAAAAGACATTCATTATTAGTGAAAAGGAAAAATATGTTATTAACAATATGTATAGTGGTGTTTTTGTTTAAATACTTTAAAATATTGATGTACACATTTGCATGTTTGTGGCATCATATTAAGAAGTCTGGAAAGATACATGCAGAATTATTTACAATGATGGATAGAACTGGAGATGTAGAAAGTACTTTTCCTAAAGGAGTTATGTCTAGATAGTAAACCATCATATTATTATTATTATTATTCTCAGACATTTGCATTGTCAGGGATTTAACTACCACTTCTGTTTTGGTGACCCTCCAGGTGAGCTCTCCCTGATACCCATCTTTAATACCTAAAATCAAACTCGTGTCTTTTACCTCTATTTCTTCTCAGAACGTTTTTTGTTTTATCTATTAAACAAAATTATATTATCTGCCACTTAGTTTCAAAATCCTAAGGTTGTCCTTTTTCTTGATAACTGTCAGTTTGATCCTTCTACAGCAGTTAGAGAAAAACAACCAAACATCGATACCTCTCCAAATTCTAATGTTGATTTCTTTGCCTTCTTTTTTCTCCCTCACTTTTCCCCATCACAACACATATTTAAGGATTTCATCTTTACTGTGTGAACCTTTATTTTGTTTTAACTTTTTCATTCTTCCTACACACACTGCCAGATTCATATTGTAAACCTTTTTTAATATACCTCATTCTTACTATCTTAAGAAACAATAACAAAACTTCATTGTCTCCATTCTGTCCACAGGGTAAAAATCAACCCTTAGTAGAAACAGCCTAAATGTCAATAGAGGTTTGTTTAAGTAAGTTATGGCATATATATACAATGCAAGAACAGGCAACCTATTCAAAATAAAATTCTATTTCCTGTGAACTGAAAAAAATCTCTAAGTTACATCATTAAGAGGAATCAAGATATATTAAGTGAGAAAAATGAAGTGCACTACAATGTGTACTATGCTGCCTGTGTGTGTGTGTGTGTGCGCGCGCGCGTGCACGTAAGTCAGTGGATGCACAGGAAGCTGGGAGCAGCAATTGCCTCTGGAAAGGGAGGCAGCGAGAGAGATTCATTTTGCTCTCTGTTCCTTTACAAAAGAGAGAACTTTTAAATTTTATGCCAGGTTTACATATTACCTGTTAAAATAATTTATGATGACTTCTGTAATAGACTTTTATAAATAGCACATTTTTACCATTGCTCATGGGTTATTTTGTTGTTATGTATAAAGAATAGTTTGGCCGTGCGTGATGGCTCATGCCTGTAATCCCAGCACTTTGGGAGGCTGAGGCGAGCAGATCACGAGGTCAGGAGATCGAGACCATCCTGGCTAAAACGGTGAAACGCCGTCTCTACTAAAAATATAAAAAATTAGCCAGGCGTGGTGGCGGGTGCCTGTAGTCCCAGCTACTCGGGAGGCTGAGGCAGGAGAATGGCGTCAACCCGGGAGGTGGAGGTTGCAGTGAGCCGAGATCGCACCACTGCGCTCCAGCCTGGGCGACAGAGTGAGAGTCCATCTCAAAAAGTAAATAAATAAATACATAAATAAATAAATAAATAAATAAATAAATAAATAAGTAAAGAATAAAGAATAGCTTGAAATTAAAGTTAGTTGCTTTAACAGAATGGTCTTAAAATGGGTGTTTAATCTTCAGGTTCCTGGGCTATATAAGTCCAGTTCTGCAGACTCTCTTTCTACCACCAAGATCAAGCCTCTAGGACCTGCCAGAGCCAGTGGGCTGAGCAAGAAGCCGGCAAGCATCCAGAAGAGAAAGCATCATAATGCCGAGAACAAGCCGGGGTTACAGATCAAACTCAATGAGCTCTGGAAAAACTTTGGATTTAAAAAGTGAGTTGCCTTGTTTCTTATTCTGAAACAAGATAAACTGTTATTTTCTGTAATTTCCATCCCTTTCTCCCAACTCTTCCTAGTTTCGTATGAGTTTTTGTTTCTCTCACTATAAAATAATTATTTTTCTCTCTTCCCTTTAGCTAACTCTTTATACTTAATATCAATTTCTATACCTTCTTTTCATAAAAAGATGACAAACTAAAAACCAGTTTTCAGTCTGGTTTTGGAGTCTCTCTGATATGAAGCAAATTGCTTTCCTAGGCCTTAAGTCTCCTGCCTTCCTTTTCTTATCTCTCAGGATTGTAAAGAGAATAAAATTTTATTTGGTTTTTTGGTTTTTTTTGTTTTTTTTTTTTTGAGAGAGTTTTGCTCTTGTTACCCAGGCTGGAATGCAATGGTGCGATCTCCACTCACCGCAACCTCCGCCACCTGGGTTCAAGCAATTCTTCTGCCTCAGCCTCCCGAGTAGCTGGGATTACAGGCATGCACCACCACGCCTGGCTAATTTTGTATCTTTAATAGACACGAGGTTTCTCCATGTTGGTCAGGCTAGTCTCGAACTCCCAACCTCAGGTGATCCACCCGCCACGGCCTCCCAAAGTGCTGGGATTACAGGCGTAAGCCACCACGCCCAGACAAGAATAAAATTTTAAAGAAGGGGTAGAAACACAGTGCAATATCGTACTTCTCTAATTTATCACATCTAAAATGGGGAGACTCATTGAGTTTATATGATGAATTTGCCAGATTTGCAGTGTATGTGGCCAGCACTGTTTTAAAAGAATTCATCTTCTGTATAGTTAAATTTTTGTTAACCATAATACTTCCTTGTGTTAGACCACAAAATTAGCCACAGAGTAGCATTACCTTATAGCTATTTTCTTGTTCTCAATAAAAGAAATGTGCTGTTTAATAAAAGTTTTTTTTTAATTATATGGAATGATAGGATTAAACCTTACCTAGTAGAAATATTGTCATAGATGAGGCGGTGTGAGTGGGAAACACTTCGTAAATAAGTAAGTGCTGGACAATCGTTTGTTATTTTACATTGTGTAAAGTCTAGGATTAAACCATATGACAGCAGTTTTCAAACTTTTTCTTTTCAGGAATGCTTTATACTCTTAGAAATTATTAAAGGCCCCAAAACACTTTGGTTTATGTAGGTTATATTTGTCAACACTTAACCATCATAGAAATTGAAATAGACATTTAAAAATATCTGTATTTGTCAACACTTAACCATCATAGAAATTGAAATAGACATTTAAAAATATCTATTTTAAAATAATGATAAGCCTATTACATGAATGTAGATAGTACATTTAAAAAATAGATAGCTATATTTTCCAAATCCCCCCAAAAGGTAAGAAAAGTGGCATGGCTTTACATTTCATTTTGCAAATCTTTACTATCTAGTTTGCAAATCTTTACTGTCTGGCTTAATAGAACTCAGCCAGATTCTTGTATCTGCTTCTACATTTGATCTGTTATGATTTGGTGTTTTGGTTGAGTATATGAAGGAAATAGACATATTTGTAGTTAGAAAATATATACTTTGATAGCCTTTTTAGATAGTGGTAAATTTTCTTTGCTGTTATGTCTAAATCCAACAACTTGTAGTTTCTTTAGGTCAGTGATAGTGTAGAATATGAAACCATATCAACTGACTTTTTGTACTCTGTGTTTTATTGCAGTCCACTGGTGTCCCTTTTTTCTGTTGCCTAGGCTGGAATGGCACAATCATGGCTCACTGTACCCTCGAGCTCCTGAGCTCAAGCAGTCCTCCTGCCTCAGCCTCTTGAGTAGCTGGGACTACAGGCTTGTGCCACCAGCCCCAGTTAATTATTTAAGTTGTTATGTGAGGTGTGAGCCACTTTGCCTGGCCTACGCTGGTGCACTTTTAATGCATCTTTTACATGTAACATCATGAGTTGGTCTTTTGGAAAATATTGGTTAATTGAGATGTACTTCCAAATATTGATATATTTTATTATACAATATAAGAAAAAAGTCACAATCAACAAAGCCTTTAATATTGGGAAACTTGTGTGGCAGATACGTTTTCCAAAATTTTAATTTTCATTTGAAAGCTTGAATTTTATCATTAGCAACAAATACTCTTAGTTGTTTTTCTTTAAAGTAACAGGCTCTCTTTGTTCATTTTATTTGTTTGTTTATTTATTTATTTATTTTGAGACAGAGTCTCTCTTTGTCACCCAGGCTGGAGTGCAGTGGCACAATCTCAGCTCACTGCAGCCTCCACCTCCTGGGTTCAAGTGATTCACCTGTCTCAGCCTCCTAAGTAGCTGGGATTACAGGCGCCTGCCACCATGCCTTACTAATTTTATATTTTTTGTAGAGATCGGGTTTCGCTGTGTTGGCCAGGCTGGTTTTGAACTCCTGACCTCAAGTGATCCACCTGCTTCAGCCTCCCAAAGTGCTGGGATTACAGACATGAGCCACCACGCCTGGCCCCTTTTTGTTCCAAATTTTAGAGAAGTCCCGAATGACCTTTGTGTCACACATGCTTTTACTTGAGGTAAACTATCATACTTCCATACACAATAGAAGTGTTTTGTTTGTGCTTTCCATTTTGTCACAGAATATTAAAAAGTATACCAAAGAATTGGCTGAGCGTGGTGGCATGTGGCTGTAGTCCCAGCTTCTCAGGAGGCTGAAGTGACAGAATTGCTTGAGCCCAGGAGGTGGAGGTTGCAGTGAACTGAGATTGCGGCACTGCACTCCAGCCAGAGTGCAACAGAACGAGACCTTGTCTCAAAAAAATTTAAAAAAAAAATTTTAAGTATACCAAAGGGTTGAGATTTAATAAAATTAATGATTTGTACTGCTTCCATCAAGAATATTTTTGAGACTTTTTTAACTGCAAGTACGCGGAGGTGGAGAATACAAATAGTCCTGGTATGACTCGTACGGTGTGATGCCACTGTCTTGATTCACACTGAGTTGTCAGCAGTTTCACTCTGTTCTGCTTTAGCAACATCCATGCAAGGGTCAGCACAGTGGAAAGGATGAACAAAGTCTGAATAGTGTAAGAATAGTTTTGGTCTTGGAAACCGTTGAAAGGATCTTGGGACTCTCCAGGGGCTGTGGAACATGCTTTGAAAACTGTTGCTAGAGAGAAATTAAGGGTGCAACAGTATTCTTAAATACCTTTGAGAAAAAAAGATGTACTGGTATTTAATTTTTGTTGACAGGAGATAGAATTACCTGTAATATCTTCATAACAGGATTAATTTTTATAGATAGCTTCCTTCCAGAAAAGAAAAAAGAGAAAACAACTGAGAGGGGAATAAAAGACAGGGCTTAGGCCAGGCACAGTGGCTCACGCCTGTAATCCCAGCACTTTGGGAGGCTGAGGCAGGCAGATCACTTGAGGTCAGGAGTTTGAGACCAGCCTGGCCAGCATGGTGAAACCCTATCTGTAGTAAAAATACAAAAATTAGCCAGGTGTGGTGGTGCACGCCTGTAGTTCCAGCTACTCGGGCTGAGGCAAGATAATCGCTTGAACCCAGGAGGTGGAGGTTGCAGTGAGCCAAGATCGTGCCACTGCACTCCAGCCTGGGTGACACAGCGAGACCATCTCAAAAAAGAAAAAAAAAAAAAAAAAAAAGATAGGATTTAACCAGGGCTTAACCATTTGTTCCTGCTTCACTTATATTAGTTCTTAACCAGACTTGAGAAGGGCACTAAGGAGAAAAGAATTAAAGTATTGGAATCATTCTACCTTAGCTAATATATCTAGTGGTGGCCCGGCACCTACACTGAATAGTGATTTTGAAAGCAAGAAGAGGCACTAAGAAGTGAGACTCAGAATGTATTGGGAGTGCTCACAGGAGAACCTGATTGTGTTATATAATGAATTGAAAGAGATCATACAGTAAAGGGTCTTATGCTCTTCATATCCCTCTATTTTGTCTAGGTAGAATATTTCTTCTCTAATAATCAATACCTTAAAAATACCAAATGTATTTTATTGTATTTTGCAGAGATTCTGAAAAGCTTCCTCCTTGTAAGAAACCCCTGTCCCCAGTCAGAGATAACATCCAACTAACTCCAGAAGCGGAAGAGGATATATTTAACAAACCTGAATGTGGCCGTGTTCAAAGAGCAATATTCCAGTAAATGCAGACTGCTGCAAAGCTTTTGCCTGCAAGAGAATCTGATCAATTTGAAGTCCCTGTTTGGGAATGAGGCACTTATCAGCATGAAGAATTTTTTCTCATTCTGTGCCATTTTAAAAATAGAATACATTTTGTATATTAACTTTATAATTGGGTTGTGGTTTTTTTTGCTCAGCTTTTTATATTTTTATAAGAAGCTAAATAGAAGAATAATTGTATCTCTGACAGGTTTTTGGAGGTTTTAGTGTTAATTGGGAAAATCCTCTGGAGTTTATAAAAGCCTACTCTAAATATTTCTGTAATGTTGTCAAGTAGAAAGATAGTAAATGGAGAAACTACAATCCTAGAGGAAATCACTGTGTTTCTCCAGGCTTTAAAGTTTTCCACTTGCCTTTCCCATCTGACCTTCGGGGTTGAATTGAAAATAAAGTTGTTGAGATGGGAGGGGTAATTGGAAGGGTTAAAGATCATTACACAAATGAGACAGTGCTCTCTTATCCCTGAAGGGTTTGGTTGGATTATAGGTTGACACTGAAGGGAAATTTTCAGCCTCATATGAAAGGAAATACTTCTTATATCATTAATATTTTTAAACTTCAAAATAGCCTCAGTTTTAATATATATATTTTGAAGTATAGGCTAAAGCTTTCTTAACATGTATTTAAAACTAGTCCCCTAAACACTACATAAGATACTAAAGCTGCAAGGTCTGTGACACGTACACTCTGCAAATAAATGGGCAGATACCTGGAAAGAGAACCAGCTGCACAAGTGAGGATCTGAAGTGACAGGAATTAAAGGAATTATAAAAGTATTTGTGATATAGAGGATAAAGGAAAGAGAGCCAAAGTATTTATATTTTTGAGTGAGACTTGGTAGAGGACTCTAGGAAAATGAGATCAGAATGGAATAAAAGCTAACTAAAGCTATTACAAAATTAAAACCCAAAAAGGCCCAATCTGGAAAAGACCTAATCCCAAGAACAAAAGCAGATTTGAATTCTCCATGCATGTTTCCTGTTATAAAACAAATTAGGAATGTGAGTCAAACGTTGCCTACAAATATTTATCCCCTCACTCACTAAAAATGCTACTTAAACGACAGAAAAGGAATAAGACAAATCCACGAGGTTAACAGAATGGAAGAAGAGACATCAGGCGAGGAAACTGATGGATGAGTGGTAAGTGATTTCACAAAGAAATGATAATTGTCAGTGGCAGAGGACTAGAAGAGGTAAAAATCTGATAAGCTTGACAAATGGAGATATCCAGATTCCTCTAAAGCCAGAGGTGCAGAATAAGGCTGGAAATAGGATTGGTTTTGGAAATCTTTAAAAATAGTGTGGGAGAAAGGGCAGATGGCAGCAGTGCCATAGTTTTCAATCTCCAAATCACCATATAATAGCAACTGGATAGCAAAATAAAAATCCATGAGCAACATAAGTGGGTGAAGATAGCCACAAGACCACAGGCTGGCATTGGCATCAATTCAGGTGAAGCAGAGTGAGGAAACGGCATCTAATGGCCTGAGAACAGAACCTCAGGGTCATCACAGAAACAGCAGGCCAGGTTGAAAACAGCACTCAAGTGGGAGAGGCTTTGCCCATTTCAAAGGTGGGTGAGTCCAAGAGGCTTGTATTAAGGTCTGAAGGACTGAAGCAAGCTAGCCCCTAGAAAGTATTAGAACTGATTTGCTGAGTTCACCAATGTTCTCTTCTAGGACAGGGTTCCCCACAGAAGAGAAACTGCTGGGGTGAAACCAAATTGAAGAAGAGAAAGATGAAGAGAAGGTCCAAATACAAGTAGAATAGGGGATAGTCAACCAAAATCTCTCAGCAGAATACTGGTTTTGAACACTTAGAGAGAAACAGGGAAGTTCCCATGAATCATGCTTCCTTCTCAAAGTTTAGGAAATGGAATTTACTTAAGAAACTAAGGAAAGTTTTTAGATGAATCTCATTCAAAGTTATTTTAATGAAAAGAAAGAGCAAAGATAAGATTTCTGGGCAATGAAGATCTATCAGAAAGGTCTACAGAGCAGAGCAAAACTAGTTCGTTTAAAATGTGCTAAAAGATATTAGAAAAATGATATAAAATATGGCAAATTTAGGATTACAAGAATCAGAAATAAGATAAACTCAGGAAAACACTGGAAATAAAAACATACCAGAGATGCAATATAAACACTATGGATAATTCCTTTAAAAAGAGGTAAAAATAAAAAGGAATTTAAAAAACCCAATTTTTGTTTAATTAGAAAATGACAAGGCCCAACATACAGATAATAAGAATTTGAAACAACAACAAAACCCTATAATCTTAGAAAATGTTTTGTTTAAATATATAAAACAATATTTTAAAAGTGAACTCTGGTACCTAAGCAGCAGCTAACACCAGGACATAAATAATATAATACTTTAAAGGGAGAAAACTTTTTGGCTAGGCAAAACCAGGTGAAATGAAAGATAATGATCAGACTTTCTTCACAATTATACTTTATGCCTGAAGAAAATGGATTGACCATTTTCGAGATACCCAAAGAAAAATGTGAGCTGAGGTTTTCATATCTAATAAAGTTACAAGCATAAAAGGCTGGTACAAACTTATCCTACATAGAAAAATTTGGGAAATGGGAAGTGTTGCTCCCTTAAGCTCTTTATCAGGAACATCAGAAAATGAGCTCCAGATAACCAAAATGACTAAAGAAATAGTGACAGACTGGTGGTGAATATTAAGCGTGTGTTGCTTATATAATTAAAACTAAGAGTTAAAGTATAGTATGTAAAAGCATATGCAAAAACATTTGGTTTAGCTAGTGGTAGTCTGATATTTTGGGACTGTGTGTAGACTGTGGAATAGAATAATTACTATTTATAGGATATTTGAAATCCTGTTTTCTTGAGAATCAGGGTCCTTTTTTTTTTTTTTTTCAAGATGGAGTCTCGCTGTGTCACAATCTCAGCTCACTGCAACCTCCGCCTCCCAGGTTCAAGCAATTCTGCCTCAGCCTCCCAAGGAGCTGAGATTACAGGTGTGTGCCACCATGCTCAGCTTCATTTTTGTATTTTTAGTAGAGATGGGGTTTCAACATGTTGGCCAGGCTGGTCTCTTAATCTCAGGTGATCCACCCACCTTGGCCTCCCAGAGTGCTGGGATTGCAGGCATAAGCCACTGCACCCAGCCTAGAACCAGGGATTTTAATGTGAGGAAAAGGAGATAGAGAATACAGAACATGTAATTTTTTGGAAAAAAAAAAAAAAAATCCTATGGCTATGAATTTGAATTGGACGTAGTGGTATAAACTCATGAATGTATATGAATACATGTAGATATGTGTGAATATACACATTCATGAGTTTGTACCAGTATGTTCAATACAAATTCTTAACTATCAGGATGTTTAACACATCAGCTTGTGGTTTCAAAGTATCTTTTTGTTTTTTTCATTAAAACGAGAATTTGGGGAAAAGTCTGGCAGGAAATGTAAAAGATAAGCCTAGGACATCTTGTCACAACAAATAGAGGGGCTGGGTGCAGTGTCTCATGCCTGTAATCCCAGGACTTTGGGAGGCCAAGGTGGGCGGATCACCTGAGGTCAAGAGTTCAAGACCAGCCCGGACAACATGGTGAAACTCCATCTCTACTAAAAATACAAAATTAGCCGGGCGTGGTGGCGCATGCCTGTAATCCCAGCTACTTGGGAGGCTGAAGCAGGAGACTTACTTGAAACCAGGAGGCAGAGGTTTCAGTGAGCCGAGATCCCGCCACTGCACTCCAGCCTGGGCAACAAGAGCGAAGCTCCATCTCAAAAACAAAACAAAACAATAAAAGTAGAGGTTAACAGAGGCTGCTAGGTAATTTCCAAAAGATTCAAGAGCCAGCTTAAAGGGGCCCCCACTGTGCAAATGTGGGAAACTTTGGTCTTCAAAGAAGATAATTGCAATTTACTAAAACCCATCATAAACATTAAGAATAATTGGTCACCTTGGAGGATGATGGAGTATTCATTGTCTTGAAAACTTGAAGCAAAAAAGCATTTTCCTGTCTTTCCTCTATGAACAGTACAACTGGGTAACTAAATGGCAGATGAAGGAAATATCTCTTTCTAGTGTTCTAATAATTAAGATCATATCATTTTTCAATACCCAGTGGATCAATAAATTTGAATTTTGTGCATCAATTGCTATAACATCACAAAAAGACCAGGCACAGTGGCTCACGCCTCTAATCCTACCACTTTGTGAGGTCAAGGAGGGAGGATTGCTTGAGCTCAGGAGTTCGAGAGCAGCCTGGGTAGCATACTGAGATCTCATCTCTACAAAAAAAAAAAAAAAATGGTTTTAATTAGCCAGATGCTGTGGCATGTGCCTGTATTCCCAGCTACCCCCGTGGCTGAGATGGGAGGATCACTTAAGCCCAACAGATTGAGGCTGCAGTGAGCTGTGATTGTGCCACTGCACTCCACCCTGGATGACAGAGCAAGACCCTGTCTCAAAAAAAAAGAAAGACAACCAGACATTATGCCTGCTAATGAAAGGGCTCAACATCACCTATAGTTTTGCCACAGAGATTAGAAATGAGTCTGATTATGCCTCTGGGTTCAGCTGCCTGCTACATTGCAGGAGATCCAGAGGACAGTGGAACGTGTTGAACTGAAGCATGAGTGTACAACTAGCAAAATTCAGACTCGGGAGGCTCAGGTGGGAGGATTGCTTGAGCCCAGGTGGTCAAGGCTGCAGTAAGCCATGATTACATCACTCAACTCCAGCCCCAGTGACAGAATGAGACCTTGTCAAAAACAAAACGAAACAAAAACACCAAACAAAAACTAGCAAACAAAAAAACTTTAGTTGAATTCTTACTCTGTTATACAGAGGCCCCATCATCCTTCCATGCTGTGTCCCAGATAAGCCAGTGCTAGCATTGTGGCTGTCCTTGGGCCATCCCATCTATCCTTAGAGTTCAGGCTACTTTTGCCCTGCAATCTTAGCCCTCTAATGATTTTATTTTATTTTTTATTTTTTTGAGACGAAGTCTCACTCTGTCACCTGAGCTGGAGTGCAGTGGCATGATCTTGGCTCACTGCAACCTCTGACTCCCAGGCTCAAACTATTCTTCTGCCTCAGCCTCCCAAGTAGCTGGGATTACAGGCACCTGCCACCACGCCTGGCTAATTTTTGTATTTTAGTAGAGACGGTTTCACCATGTTGGCCAGGCTGGTCTCGAACTCCTGACCTCAAGTGATCTGCCCGCCTCAGACTCCCAAAGTGTTGGGATTACAGGCCACCGCACCCAGCCCAGCCCTCTAATGATTTAAAGGAAAGTTATGATTTTGTAGATTATCCGGTTTTTCTTGTTATTAATGTGAGAATGAATCTTTTTTCCAGCTTCCTCCATCCTAGGCAGAAATAAAGTCCCAAATCTTTGTTTTTTAACGGGTCATAGAGGACCCATCATCACCCTTTATTCATTCCTTGATCATCTCAGGCTAGAGAAGTCTAGGGATACGGCTATATATAACATGACCAGAAAAATTCACTCGGCCGTAGCATAATCACATATTTGAAACAGGTAAGTGAGTCATCTGTGGCTAGAGACAAGTCCTGGTCACTTCCCTATTCTGCCCCAATACTCAACTTATTACATTCAGATGTTGCTTAATGGCTAGATGCAGCTTTGAGGGTAATGCTTTTATTAAATATGTCAGTTCAGTTTTACAGTGGAAAATTCTGAAGATGGATGGTGGTGATGGTTGCACAGTATGAAGGAACTTAATGCCACTTAATCATCCCCTTACAATTGTTAAGATGATAAAAATTATGTATATTTTACCCCAATAACAAGATCTTTTAAGGCCGAGCGTGGTGACTCCTGCCTGTAATCTCAGCACTTTGGGAGGCTGAGGCAGGCGGATCACCTGAGGTCAGGAGTTCAAGACCAGCCTGGCCAACATGGTGAAACTCCATCTCTACTAAAAATACAAAATTAGCCAGACGTGGTGGCACGCACCTGTAATCCCAGCTACTTGGGAGGCTGAGGTAGGAGAATCGCTTGAACCCAAGAGACAGGCAGAGTTTACAGTGAGCCAAGATCACACCACTGCACTCCAGCCTGGGCTACAAGAGTGAAACTCTCTCAAAAAAAAAAAAAAAAAAAAAAAAGATTTTTAAAATTAAATTTTACAATCCAGTACAAAATAAAAGCATTGTCCATCCTTGTTTCTCAAAAACCCAGAAAGACCTTGGTGATCTGGTCAGCCTTCCACATTCTTATTATTCAGTGACTTCTCATACCAGGTACTGTATGTTGTATAGCACCTGAAGTCTTTCTAAACACATTTCAGTGTGTTTTATTTATTTATTTATTTGAGACGGAGTCTTGCTCTGTTGCCAGACTGGAGTGCAGTGGCATGATCTCAGCTCACTGCAATCTCCACCTCCCGGGTTCAAGTGAGTCCCCTGTCTCAGCCTCCCGAGTAGCTGGGACTACAGGAGTGCGCCATCATGCCTGGCTAAATTTTGTATTTTAGTAGAGACGGCGTTTCACCATGTTGACCAGGATGGTCTCGATCTCCTGACCTCGTGATCCACTCGCCTCAGTCTCCCAAAGTGCTGGGATTGCAGGGATGAGCCACCACGCCCGGCCACAGTGGGTTTTATTTAACAGTCAACTGGCTCATGGTTTAGGGGAGGCAGAATAGTTGAAAGAACCAGCTAGGAATCAGAAGACTTGGTCTGTAATTATGACTTGCCTGAAACTCTAAGTGACCTTTGGAAAGCCACGAAACCTTTACTGTCTTTTTTCTCACAGGACAATCATGAGGGGTTGATCTCCAAGTCTGAAATTGGCACTCCAGTGTTTTCTGAATGAAAACACACAGTAAATTCTTTGATTCGGGAGTAAAAACTACTCCAAAACTCCACAAGAGGGCAGCTCCTCCACACCTGAATGGCCTCAGAGACCTTCCAGGCACCTTTGAGGTTATTATAAAACCACTTTTTTATACAATGTTTTATTTTTATTTATCTTAATTATACAAGTAGCACACAAATATATTCCCACATAAAAAGTCCAACATTACAGATCAATTTCAAGTCACTTTTGATTAGTATGCTAATCCTAGTTTCCTCCCCTGTTATCAGGTTGTTTTCTGAGACTTTGAAAACACAACTTCTGCAACTAATTTTTTCAATCTGCATATAATTTGAACATCATTAATATCTATGTATGTATAAGAAATATGTGGATATTAATATGCTTCTCTTAACTCTCTTTAAAATGCATGTGTCATAATTTACTTGTTTCTTAATGACATTTAGATTATCTTTTTTCAGTATTCAAAGAATGCTGCATTGAATATTTCAGTACTGTACTTTCAAAAAAGTGAAGAGCCTCACAAGACTTCATGGTAATTAATATTTTAATTAATTAATTAGTTTTTAATTTTATTATTATTTTTTGAGACTCCACCCAGACTGGAAAGCAGCGGCGTGATTTCAGCTCACTGCAACCTCCGCCTCCCAGGTTCAAGAGATTCTCCTGCCTCAGCCTCCTGAGTAGCTAGGAGTACAGACGCATGCCACCATGCCTGGCTAATTTTTTGTATTTTTAGTAGAGACGAGATTTTGCTATGTTGACCAGGCTGGTCTGGAGCTCCTGACCTCAAGTCATCCACCCACCTTGGCCTCCCAAAGTGCTGGGATTACAAGCATGACCCACTGTGCCCGGCGGCAATTAAGATTTTAAAGCTAATTTATTAAGCCAAAGGAGGAATGTTTTAATAATTTTACTAGCCAGAAAAAAATATATAAAGTCAATTCATAGAAAGGGGACTGAAAGAGGGGAAAATGCCTGGCAGTCTTCCTTGGAAGCATTAGGTTACTCCATTCCATGATGTAAATCATTCTGGGATACCATTTCCTGCTAGGGCATTTTATCAGGTATGCTTTTGACTTAGATCAAATTAGACACAAGTAGCAAATGGCTCAGCGAATGCAGATAACTGAAACGAGAAAAGAACGATCCAGTGTTGCACCCAGGAATGTTAGGTGCTGTGTCCTGGTTACTTCTTTTTTTTTTTTTTTTTTTTTTTGGAGACAGAGTCTCACTCTTGTTGCCCAGGCTGCTGGAGTGCAATGGCGTGATCTCGGCTCACTGCAACCTCCACTTCCCGGGTTCAAGCGATTCTCCTGCCTCAGCTTCCCAAGTAGCTAGGATTACAGGCACCGGCCATCACGCCTGGCTAATTTTGTATTTTTAGTAGGGATGGGGTTTCTCCACGTTGGTCAGGCTGGTCTCGAACTCCCAACCTCAGGTGATCTGCCTGCTCAGCCTCCCAAAGTGCTGGGATTACAGGTGTGAGCCACGGCGCCCAGCCTCCTGGTTACTTCTGTGTGCCCCACAGTGGAAAGGAAATGTTGGCAGGTAATGAGTCAGAGCAATTCGGATTTCATGTGTAGAAGAAAAGTTCAACATAAACATATTGGACAATATTAATGTGAAATATGGTCAGCCTTCCACATTCTTACTATTCAGAATAAAACCTTTATCTATAGCGAATATTCCTGAAGAACGTTTGGAATTCTTCGGAATCCAAACGTTGAATGTCCCATTCAAGCTGTCAGGTTCCAAATCCTATGTTTCCTGAAGAGACATGGCTGGGATCCGGCTGGGAAAATTCCGGAGGTGCCAACCTTCAGATCACGGTATGTGACTGGTGCTGCATTCTCCTTCCAGCCTTGAAGATTCTGAAAGTGGAGGTTTCTTAAGCAGATACAGAGCTAATGGCCAGGTTTCTTGGGAGTACATTACAATGAATGCAAGAGGTGCAGAAAGCAAGAAATTGCTCAGGATCTTAGAAAAATGGGCTTGGAGCTCCATTAGTGTCTGCTACCTTCTGCAACCCAGATTCCAAATTGTTTTCCAGACTTGTGTTAGAGTTATTGGTGTCAGAACATCTTTTTTCATCCCCAGGGATAAGACACAAACACCTGCAAAGCTGACTCATGAAAGGAGACAAGGCACTACTATGACAGTGGATTGTGGGAGCTGTGAGGTAGGACCTTAAATTTTTTTGGTTTTTTTTGAGTCTCTCTCTGCTGGCCAGGCTGAAGTGTAGTGGAGCGATCTCGCTTTGCTGCAACCTACGCCTATGGGGTTCAAGCGATTCTCCTGCCTCAATCTTTCAAGGAGCTGGGATTACAGGCACACGCCACCACACCTGGCTAATTTTTGTATTTTTAGTGGAGACAAGGTTTCGCCATGTTGGCCAGGCTGGTCTCGAACTCCCGACCACAAGTGATCCGCCTGCCTCAGCCTCCCAAAGTGCTAGGATTACAGGCGTGAGCCACTGCACCCAGCCAGTAGGACCTTAAATTATCTCCCCTGATAGCCCAGAGGAGCTGGAGGCAGCCTGTTTGCCTTCACTCCAGGATGCCATGGCGTGACTTCTAAAAGGACCATCTGTGATGGCATTTGGTGAGCAGGAAAGAAGTAGTCTGACGTTTGGATGGGTAGAGTGTGCATTCTCCATTTTGATCTGTGACAATCCATACAGTGGAGGCAACAGGGGGGTCTGGACATGTAAGAGCTTCTGGGAGGAGGAGACTGTTTAGAGGGATGTCTCAGAAAATATTTTCCCTAAGACTGCAAGATTTCCCACCAGCAAGTTTTTTATTTAAAATTCAAGAAGGAGCACATGATTTTGTAATGAAATGAGCATGGTTAAATCCAGCAGCTATGCATGTTATTTTGCTTCTCTGAGTTTCGGTTCTCCTTTTTTAGAAGGAATAATTGAGAAAATATATGTGACTAGCACAGGGTCAAGCATACTTAATAAGTACACTTCCTCCCTATTCCTGTGAAAGTTTATAATGCTGAAGAAGCTGATGTTGATGGGCCAAGTCTGTTGTCTCGCCCAGCCTTGTCTTGTTCATGGATTCGTGGAGCTGCTCTGATTCTTTGGCCCTTCATCAACAAAATGGTGAAAACAGTAACTCACACTTGTTGAGTGGTAGGTGCCAGGCACTGTTCTAAGTCTTTTTTACATAGATCAACTAACACATTTGATGCTCATAGCCCCACTTCATAGCCCCATCTACATAGGTAGATATTATTATTTTACACACAAGATAACAGAGACAGAGAGAGGGGTACCTCAACTGGCCCAAGGTCACACAGCTAGTAGGTGAGAGAACCAGAGTTCACATCCAAGTAATCTAATTCTAGAGTCCACATTCTCTCGCTCTCTCGCTCTCTTTTTTTTTTTTTGGTGGAATGTTAAAATATAAAACCAATAAAGAACATAGTAGTTGCTTGACATAGCGAACAACCATTGTGGAGAAAAGGTGCTCATTCATTATAGGTAGGGTCATGTAATTAATGCTTATCTATGGAAGGCCAGTGGACACTCAGTAGTCACTTTAAGCACTTTTAGTTTAGCCACTTCAAGCACTTTTAGTTTGGGGCAGTTAAGAGCAAATGTGTTGTTTCCATCTATCTTCTCATCTGAACTTCTAGAAACAAAGGACTCAGATGACAGAGTTGCAAGTCTGAAACAACTTCTGTACCTGAATTTTTCCTGGAGAGGAGCCAAACAGGAGAGACTCCCAACATGCATTGAACTGTGATGGCGTTTTTATGTTCAATTATTAATTTGGGGGGTTATTTCTTTTTATGTCTTTTTTTTTAAGAGACAGGGTCTCGCTCTGTGACCCAGGCTGGAGTACAATGGCACAATAATAGCTCATGACAACTACAAAGTCCTGGGCTCAAATGATCCTCCTGCCTCAGCCTCCCAAGTAGCTGGGGCTATAGGCACAAGCCAAAATGTCTGACTAAATTTTTTGTAGAGACAGGGTCTTACTATGTTACCTAGGCTGGTCTCAAACTCCTGGCCTCAAGCAATCCTCCTGCTTCAGCCCCTCAAAGTGCTGGGATTACTGGTGTAAGCCACTGCTCTTGGCAGGGGGTGTGTTTCTTATTGCAGCATAGCATTGCCTATCCTAACTAACAGGGTCATTAAATGTTAATAATAATAATTTTTTTCTCAAATAAAATATAGATAACCATAGATGGAAAATCCCATGAAGCTAGTATTTAAAAATAGAGATTTCTTTCTTCTTGAGCAACAATAACAACAAAACATTATGAGAGCTCCAATGCTCAAGCAATTGGTTAAATGTTACTGGGTGAATAAAGGACCCAAGAGGCTGAGAAAGGGCCAATCATATCTTTGTGCAAGATTTGCCATGACCCGTTTTGGACTTCAGCATTTAGCCAAGCTGGCCAAGCCTGGTGCAGAGCTTTATGAAACAACTTAAGTCACTGCCCTGGCTCACTCCACCGTGCCTAGGCAGAGTCAGGGAAGACACTGCTCATGGCGGAGTGGCCTAGGATATAGAAGCCTACTAAGAAATCCTTCTGACTGCAGAGGCCAAGTTCTCTCCATTACCTGGGAGCTCAAGGACTCAGAGTGAGCTCAGAAACCATTGCCCCAGCTTCCTAGGCAGGAGGAAATGCAAAATTGAACAAAAAAAATGAGATTTTTAAAAATAGGTAAAAAGCAGGAAACTATTTTTCCTTCTGTCCCTCAACAGACCTGGAAATGTTTGGCCATTTTCCTCTCCATCATCCTCATTTGACTGAAGACTCTTCAGATGTCAAATAACTCAGCATGGAATGGTCCCAGAGCAGTCCCCACAGCAATGAGATCTCTAAAGATGGTGGGCCATCTAGTAACAATGGAACAGATGCTAATGGTCCTGTTTATTTTTTGTTGTTGTTGTTTCTTCATTTGTTTAGAGACAAGGTCTTGCTCTATTGCCCAGGCTGGAGTGCAATGGCAAGATCATGGCTCTCTACAGCCTCAACCTCCTGGACTCAAGCGACCCTCCTGCCTTAGCTTCCCAAGTAGCTGGGACTACAGTGCATGCCACCATGCCAGCTAATTTTTTTAAAAAACATTTTGTAGAGATGGAATCTCCCTGTTTCCCAAGCTGGTCTCAGTCTCCTGGCCTCAAGCAATCCTCCTGCTTCAGCCTCTGAAAGTGCTGGGTTTACAGGTGTGAGCCAATGTGCCTAGCCTGATCCTGTTTATTCTCAGAAAAAGGATGGGTGTGAATCGTGGAAGGACCACTGTGCTCCTAGATCTGGGGCAAGGAAGTGGTCCACGTCAAGAGCAGCATCTTTTTCTAGACAGGGAAGCTAAGTCCTAAAACCATCCTGCATCAAGGAAGTGCACTAGGATGGAACACCCTGGTCTGGGAACAAAGAGAACTGGGTCTGTCTAAGCATCTCTTTGGTCCTAGGCAAGTAAGTTAATCTCTATGGACCTCAGTTTCATCATCTATTACATGCAAACTCTTAGTTATGATAATGGTCCTACCTACATTCCTGAAACAGCAGAAGTATGACAAAATATGTTGGAAAACTGCAGAGTACAATGATACTTTGATAACACATCAGAATTTTAATGCTAGTTTCACCTCTTTTTATCTGGGCAAATTGCTCAAACTTTCTATTTCTCACTATGAAAAATGGCAACATATTTCAGGGTAAGGCGACCCAATCTTCTATCCGCTTTATAACTGTGGTATTAAAATGTCCTTACTTGAGAATCACTTGAACCCATGAGGCGAAGGTTGCAGTGAGCCGAGATCGTGCCACTGCACTGCAGCCTGGGTGACAGAGCGAGACTCTGTCTCAAAAAAAAGTCCTCACTTGAGACTAATTCTATCCAGAGCTCCTGAGCTAAGGCCTATGAGACCATATTATAGTGAAGACTAGTATTACAGTACCACATTGTAAACCTGAATTTCTTTGGCAAAGATAAATTCTTAACTAATAGTGAGCAAAGTGACTTTCTCTGACCAATATACAGATGGTGATTCCATTTCCAACCTCAGAACTGACCTCCTGCTGCCCAGGGAGGGGGAGTGGGAAGAGGGGAGGGAGAGGAGAGGCGTGATGTCACTCAGCCCTACAGAGGGGCCTCCCTTCAGGCTCCTGCAGGCTATTTGGAAGCAGCTGGAAGAACGAGTTAGGTCCTGGTTGCAGGATTTTTTTTTTTCTTTTTTAAGTCAGACATAGACACAGCTGTTGAGTAAAATGCTGCCTCCACTGAAAATCCCAAGCCTCAGACCTTTCAAGCAGAGGAAGAACTTAGTCAAGTTCTAGAGGTACCTTTCTGGCTGACTAGGGGAATAAAAGAAGAGAAGCTATGGCTTGCCTTGCCGTTTGCTTATTCTTTTATACTTGAAATCGTCACAGCAACCAGACAAGAGGAAGTTGCTGGAATCTGGGCAAAGTTCACAAAGAAGATCCCAGTGAGACACCACTGGACTTCTGTTAGGGGGACACCACTGGACTTCTGTTAGGGGGACACCATTGGACTTCTGTTGGGGGACACCATGGGACTTCTGTTGGGGGGACACCACTGGACTTCTGTTAGGGGGACACCACTGGACTTCTGTTAGGGGGACACCATTGGACTTCTGTTAGGGGGACACCATTGGACTTCTGTTGGGGGACACCACTGGACTTCTGTTGGGGGACACCACTGGACTTCTGTTGGGGCACACCACTGGACTTCTGTTGGGGGACACCATTGGACTTCTGTTGGGGGGACACCACTGGACTTCTGTTAGGGGGACACCATTGGACTTCTGTTAGGGGGACACCATTGGACTTCTGTTAGGGGGACACCATTGGACTTCTGTTGGGGGGACACCATTGGACTTCTGTTAGGGGGACACCATTGGACTTCTGTTGGGGGGACACCATTGGACTTCTGTTAGGGGGACACCACTGGACTTCTGTTAGGGGGACACCATTGGACTTCTGTTAGGGGACACCATTGGACCTCTGTTGGGGGGACACCACTGGACTTCTGTTGGGGGACACCATTGGACTTCTGTTGGGGGGACACCATTGGACTTCTGTTAGGGGACACCACTGGACTTCTGTTGGGGGACACCATTGGACTTCTGTTGGGGGGACACCACTGGACTTCTGTTGGGGGACACCATTGGACTTCTGTTGGGGGGACACCATTGGACTTCTGTTAGGGGGACACCACTGGACTTCTGTTGGGGGACACCATTGGACTTCTGTTGGGGGGACACCATTGGACTTCTGTTAGGGGACACCACTGGACTTCTGTTGGGGGACACCATTGGACTTCTGTTAGGGGGACACCACTGGACTTCTGTTGGGGGACACCATTGGACTTCTGTTGGGGGGACACCATTGGACTTCTGTTAGGGGACACCACTGGACTTCTGTTGGGGGACACCACTGGACTTCTGTTAGGGGGACACCACTGGACTTCTGTTAGGGGACACCACTGGACTTCTGTTAGGGGGACACCATTGGACTTCTGTTGGGGGGACGCCACTGGACTTCTGTTGGGGGGACACCACTGGACTTCTGTTGGGGGACACCATTGGACTTCTGTTGGGGGACACCATTGGACTTCTGTTGGGGGGACACCACTGGACTTCTGTTGGGGGACACCATTGGACTTCTGTTGGGGGACACCATTGGACTTCTGTTGGGGGACACCACTGGACTTCTGTTAGGGGACACCACTGGACTTCTGTTAGGGGGACACCACTGGACTTCTGTTAGGGGGACACCACTGGACTTCTGTTAGGGGGACACCACTGGACTTCTGTTGGGGGACACCATTGGACTTCTGTTGGGGGACACCATTGGACTTCTGTTGGGGGACACCACTGGACTTCTGTTAGGGGGACACCACTGGACTTCTGTTAGGGGGACAGCATTGGACTTCTGTTGGGGGACACCATTGGACTTCTGTTAGGGGGACACCATTGGACTTCTGTTGGGGGACACCACTGGACTTCTGTTAGGGGGACACCATTGGACTTCTGTTAGGGGGACACCATTGGACTTCTGTTAGGGGGACACCACTGGACTTCTGTTAGGGGGACACCACTGGACTTCTGTTAGGGGGACACCACTGGACTTCTGTTAGGGGGACACCACTGGACTTCTGTTGGGGGACACCACTGGACTTCTGTTGGGGGGACACCATTGGACTTCTGTTGGGGGACACCATTGGACTTCTGTTGGGGGGACACCACTGGACTTCTGTTAGGGGGACACCACTGGACTTCTGTTGGGGGACACCATTGGACTTCTGTTGGGGGACACCACTGGACTTCTGTTGGGGGACACCACTGGACTTCTGTTGGGGGGACACCACTGGACTTCTGTTGGGGGGACACCATTGGACTTCTGTTGGGGGACACCATTGGACTTCTGTTAGGGGGACACCACTGGACTTCTGTTGGGGGGACACCATTGGACTTCTGTTGGGGGACACCATTGGACTTCTGTTAGGGGGACACCACTGGACTTCTGTTAGGGGGACACCATTGGACTTCTGTTGGGGGACACCATTGGACTTCTGTTAGGGGGACACCACTGGACTTCTGTTGGGGGGACACCATTGGACTTCTGTTGGGGGACACCATTGGACTTCTGTTAGGGGGACACCACTGGACTTCTGTTGGGGGGACACCATTGGACTTCTGTTGGGGGACACCACTGGACTTCTGTTGGGGGGACACCATTGGACTTCTGTTGGGGGACACCATTGGACTTCTGTTGGGGGACACCATTGGACTTCTGTTAGGGGGACACCACTGGACTTCTGTTAGGGGGACACCACTGGACTTCTGTTAGGGGGACACCACTGGACTTCTGTTGGGGGGACACCACTGGACTTCTGTTGGGGGGACACCACTGGACTTCTGTTAGGGGGACACCACTGGACTTCTGTTGGGGGGACACCATTGGACTTCTGTTAGGGGGACACCACTGGACTTCTGTTGGGGGGACACCACTGGACTTCTGTTAGGGGGACACCACTGGACTTCTGTTAGGGGGACACCACTGGACTTCTGTTGGGGGGACACCACTGGACTTCTGTTGGGGGGACACCACTGGACTTCTGTTAGGGGGACACCATTGGACTTCTGTTAGGGGGACACCACTGGACTTCTGTTAGGGGGACACCACTGGACTTCTGTTAGGGGGACACCACTGGACTTCTGTTAGGGGGACACCACTGGACTTCTGTTGGGGGACACCACTGGACTTCTGTTGGGGGGACACCATTGGACTTCTGTTGGGGGACACCATTGGACTTCTGTTGGGGGGACACCACTGGACTTCTGTTGGGGGGACACCATTGGACTTCTGTTGGGGGGACACCATTGGACTTCTGTTGGGGGGACACCACTGGACTTCTGTTGGGGGACACCACTGGACTTCTGTTGGGGGACACCATTGGACTTCTGTTAGGGGGACACCATTGGACTTCTGTTGGGGGGACACCATTGGACTTCTGTTGGGGGACACCATTGGACTTCTGTTAGGGGGACACCACTGGACTTCTGTTAGGGGGACACCATTGGACTTCTGTTGGGGGACACCATTGGACTTCTGTTAGGGGGACACCACTGGACTTCTGTTGGGGGGACACCATTGGACTTCTGTTGGGGGACACCATTGGACTTCTGTTAGGGGGACACCACTGGACTTCTGTTGGGGGGACACCATTGGACTTCTGTTGGGGGACACCACTGGACTTCTGTTGGGGGACACCATTGGACTTCTGTTGGGGGGACACCATTGGACTTCTGTTGGGGGACACCATTGGACTTCTGTTGGGGGACACCATTGGACTTCTGTTGGGGGACACCACTGGACTTCTGTTAGGGGGACACCACTGGACTTCTGTTAGGGGGACACCACTGGACTTCTGTTGGGGGGACACCACTGGACTTCTGTTGGGGGGACACCACTGGACTTCTGTTGGGGGGACACCACTGGACTTCTGTTAGGGGGACACCACTGGACTTCTGTTAGGGGGACACCACTGGACTTCTGTTGGGGGGACACCACTGGACTTCTGTTGGGGGGACACCACTGGACTTCTGTTGGGGGGACACCACTGGACTTCTGTTAGGGGGACACCACTGGACTTCTGTTAGGGGGACACCACTGGACTTCTGTTGGGGGGACACCACTGGACTTCTGTTGGGGGGACACCACTGGACTTCTGTTAGGGGGACACCACTGGACTTCTGTTAGGGGGACACCACTGGACTTCTGTTGGGGGGACACCATTGGACTTCTGTTGGGGGGACACCACTGGACTTCTGTTAGGGGGACACCACTGGACTTCTGTTGGGGGGACACCATTGGACTTCTGTTGGGGGACACCATTGGACTTCTGTTGGGGGACACCATTGGACTTCTGTTGGGGGACACCATTGGACTTCTGTTAGGGGGACACCATTGGACTTCTGTTGGGGGGACACCATTGGACTTCTGTTAGGGGGACACCATTGGACTTCTGTTGGGGGACACCATTGGACTTCTGTTGGGGGGACACCACTGGACTTCTGTTAGGGGGACACCACTGGACTTCTGTTGGGGGGACACCATTGGACTTCTGTTGGGGGGACCTCTGATCCTATTCTTGGAAAAAACAAAAAGCAACCAATGGCCTTCTCTCTGTTCCGAATTCCTAAGACATGTAAAACTCTGAGTCACATTCTTAGGCACTTGTTTCAGAAGAAATTTATGCTGAAATTCTTGACAGGTAATAGTGGAGCGTTACCCCCAGAGAGACGTTCCTGCCACTGCTGGACGAAAACAAAGTTCCTGGTCCCACAGGAGCTGACCATGGTCTAGGTCCTCACCACCGTTCCATAGGTGACACAGTGTACGTGCGCACGAGGCTGAGGTGGGAGGGTCACTTGAGCCCGGAAGGTGGAGGCTGCAGTGGGTTTTGATCATGCCACTGCACTCCAGCCTAGGCAGCAGTGTGAGACTCTATCTCAAAAAAAAAAAAAAAAAAAAAAAGAGAAAGAAAGTGAGAGCTCCCAGTGTTGCTGTAAGAGCAGGTTCTCTGTGTTATTTTAACGTTTTACTGGTACTGTATTTCAACTATTAAATTTCTGTAATAAGTTCCCAAAATAACCTTTGGAAACTAGTCCAGATAACTTTGTTTCCAGGTATTTGTAAAGCCCACTGACAGCATTTTGCCCCTAAGTGGTCTGATGTCAGGGAGAGAATTTTCAGTAGGAAATGTTTAGTCCGCCTGCGAGAATCACCGAGCAGAAACCAGGCCTTTCCCTCACCCAGCTTCCGCCTACACAGGACAACACAAGGCAAGCCAAATGCTGCTAACTTAACAGATAAAGCTGAAGGGATTGACGTTGTCACCTGCCAGCTGAACTCAATAAAAATGATATGGAACTCAAAATAGCTGATAGGGGCTCAGTAAATAAACTTGGCTCAGCTGGGCGTAGTGGCTCACACCTATAATCCCAGCACTTTGGGAGGCTGAGGCAGGCAGATCACTTGAGGTCAGGAGTTTAAGACCAGCCTGGCCAACATGGCAAAACCCCGTCTCTACTAAAAATACAAAAATTAGCTGGGCATGTTGGCACGCACCTGTAGTCCCATCTACTCAGAGGCTGAGGCACGAGAATCACTTGAACCTGGGAGGCAGAAGTTGCAGTAAGCCAAGATCATGCCGCTGCACTCCGGCCTGGGTGACAGAGTGAGACTCCATCTAATAATAATAATAATAATGATAATAATAAACTTGGCTGGTCAGTCTTCCTGAACTGGACACAACCTCTCGAAGGTTTTGGCTGATGCAGACAGTTTCTTCAGAGCATCTATTACAATATTTTAATGAACTCTTTTAGAACACTCTGCATTCTCAGAACTGCTAAGGTTAATGCAGTGCAGACTAAGGACGACTAAGGGAAAACCAGTCAGGCTTACATCCCAATTCCGTCAGACTCCAGATGCTGTGGGGGCTCTAGTGGCTTCACCGAAAAGTGAGTCTTAATACAACTTACCCCTTTGTTCCCAATAGGTGCACCCCAAACTCCATGCACTCCCCATTCTTCAGCCCAGTAAGATGAATGTCTACATTAATTCATTTAGAAATAGTTAATAATCTCTAATTAGCATAATTAGAAAGCATTAAGAAGCACCCATTATGTATCAGCCACTGTGCTGGGCTATGCACATAAATATCTGCCAAACTGCAGAGTTTTTACTCTTGGGGACTCACCAACCTTAAAAAAATGAGAGCCTGGGCCAGGCACGGTGGCTCACGCCTGTAATCCCAGCCCTTTGGGAGGCCGAGGCAGGCGGATCATGAGGTCAGGAGATCGAGACCATCCTAGCTAACATGGTGAAACCCCGTCTCTACTAAAAATACAAAAAAAATTAGCCGGGCGTGGTGGCGGGCGCCTGTAGTCTCAGCTACTCGGGACGCTGAGGCAGGAGAATGGCGTGAACCCGGGAGGGGCGCAGGGTAGTAAGGATGGCCTAGAGAGGCAGCCTCAGCAAAGGACACTGAGGCCGTTTCCTGCTTGTTTTCTCTTTTTATGCTGTTTCTTGAGAAGAAAAGTTTTGATTGCTCTTGGAAATTTTTTAAGTACTAACTTTTTTTTGAGCAAGAAATGGTTAGTTAACCTGTGTGATGGTTTCATGTGATGAGGTGGAGATCTATTTTACTGTCTTCTGTGGTAGATGTGGGCAGGTCCTTGAGGAGTTTGATTTCACCCCTGCGTGTGGGCAGGAGCCCTGAATATGGCTCTCATCCTCCAGTAGGCTAGAACAGCTCCTTATATGGTGGTTTCAGGGCTGCATTCCAAGGGGGCAAAAGTGGAGGGTGCAAGTTCTCTTGTGACCTTGGCTCTGGACGTGCCCGATACCATTTTTTTTTCTTTTTTTTTTTTTGAGATGTAGTCTCACTCTGTTGCCCAGGCTGGAGTGCAGTGATATGATTATTAGATGGAGTGAGACTCCATCTAATAATAATAATAATAATAATAATAAACTTGGCTGGTCAGTCTTCCTGAACATTCACTCTGCTTCTGGCTGGACTCAGGAGAATGCCCCATGACTCTCCACCCTCACTATGTTCCTTGACTCTGTTCCCTTGGTGAGTATGGCTGTTTAGGCAGAACTTACTCTGTTCTTATGAGGTGTACAGAGGTTTAGTCCTTACCCTGTGACCCACCTCAACATCCTCAGAGACCAGATTCAGAAGGTTTCTGCTCTAGAGTAAGTGTGCGCCCAATATAGTACTTAGCTACACACACACACACCCACGCACACACAATTTATATATGTACACATGTCAATGTTATGTAGAAAGTGGCATACCATAGATTCATAGTAAAATACACATTTCCAAACTTTATTTCATTCATTAAACAGGTTTTGGCTGGGCACGGTGGGCCACGCCTGTAATCCCAGCACTTTAGGAGGTCGAGGTGGGCGGATCACCTGAGGTCAGGAGTTTGAGACCAGTCTGTCCAATGTGGCGAAACCCCATCTCTACTAAAAATACAAAAATTAGCTGGGCATGGTGGCACGTGACTAATCCCATCTGCTTGCGAGGCTGAGGCAGGAGAATCGTTTGAGCTGGGGAGATGGAGGCTACAGTGAGCCAAGATTGCGCCACTGCACTCCAGCCTGACCAACAAAGTGAGACCCTGTCTCAAAAAAAAAAAAAAAAAAAAAAAAAAAAAAGCAGGTTTCTGTTGTATGGTCACAATAGGTGAGCACATTCCCATGCGATGTGATGGGGCGTACAGTACTCTAGACAGCACTTAAGGCATCTAACTCACATGTGAAGTCCGGGAATAACTCCTGAAGGAAGTGACGTCTAAGCAAATATATGGTGACAAATAATTAGCCAGACCAAGAAGACAAGGAAGAATATTCTAGGCACAGCAAACAGGATGGATTGTTTGAAGAGCTATAATAATTTTGGTGTGGCTGGAGCTTTGAGAAGTGAAACAGATAAGGAGCAGTGACATACGAGGCCGGAGGGGCGTAAGGACCTTGAGAGACAGGAAGAGGGGACTTTATCCTGAGAAGAATGGAAGGGACAGTAAATGCTTCTTTCTTTCGCATATATTGTTAAAGCAAACTAAATATGGCCTGAGAAGGACTTCATACTTTTATATTTGAGTCCTTGTGGATGAACTATAACCTAGTTTAATAGGCAGACAAGATTGAAAACCTAATTTAGGGCCGGGTGCAGTGGCTCACCCCTGTAATCCCAATCCTTTGGGAGGACAAGGCAGGTGGATCACTTGAGGTCAAGAGTTTGAGACCAGCCTGGGCAACATGGTGAAACCCCGTCTCTACTAAAAATACCAAATTAGTCAGGCATAGTGGCAGGTGCCTGTGATCCCAGCTACTTGGGAGGCTGAGGCAGGAGAATCGCTTGAATCTGAGAGGCAGAGGTTGCAGTGAATGAGATTGCGTCATTGCACTCCAGCGTGGGCGACAAGAGGGAAACTCTGTCCCCCCACAAAAACAACAACAACAATAAAAACTCACAATATGTATTTATAGTTGAGGGTGCTGTGGTCTCATTTCCATTTTAGAAAGATCGCTCTGCCTGAGAAAGCCATTGGAAGTTTTTTATTTCCTTTTTAGAAAGGCCACTGTCTGTACATTCCTGAAGATGTTATATGAAAATATGGAAACAGGTCATTGGAAGGTCTTAAGGAAGAGAGCGATAAAATGAGATTTGCATTCTAGAGCTAAGATGTTCTAGAAGAAGCTTAAGAGAGCATAAAAAGATGAGGAGCTGAGGAGCTGGAGGAGCTTTGGAGTGGAGATGAGGCTCCAAGCCTCAGCTCTGTGTCCTTCATGGGATTCACTGGGGGCAGTACTTCAACCAGTCCCCAAAACTGGACAAGTTTATGGAGACGCTGGACTCTGGCACTACCCAGGGCGCTGCAGTTCCATTGTCCCCCCACAGCTCAGGTGAAGCCTAGGAGGAAGGCAAAGTGCTGATTGGCTACAGGAAGGGATCCCTATGGCCCCTCCCCCAAATGTGGGATACTGGCTACAGAATGTCCCAATAGTTCAGGCCGGGTGCGGTGGCTCATGCCTGTAATCCCAGCACTTTGGGAGGCCTCGGCGGGCCGATCACTAGATGTCAGGAGTTCAAGACCAGCCTGGCCAAAATGATGAAACCCTGTCTCTACTAAAAATACAAACATTAGTCAGGTGTGGTGACACACACCTGTAATCCCACCTACTCCAGAGGCTGAGGCAAAAGAATCTCTTGAACCCAGGAGGCGGAGGTTGCAGTGAGCCGAGATCGGGCCACTGCACTCCAGCTTAGCGACAGAGCGAGACTGTCTCAAAAATAAAAAGAATGCCCCAGTAGTTCTATCCTGATTGAAGAGGTTTCCTTCAGAGAAACCTGAAGAACACTGGGGACCTTTTTTGGATCCTCTTAGTTCAGAAAGACCCCTGTGTGAGGAGCACACGTGTGACCTTCTGGAGCGTCTGGGCACTCCTCTCTGCTACAGAACTACAAATGCTGTTTGGAGACCAGGAGCAGGTGAGTGAGGACAAGACGGAGGTGCTGCACATGAGGCTGCAGGCCTAGGGAGGAGGTGAGGATGGTCCAGGAAGCAGGGGTGTGGAGAAGACCCCTGAAAGAGCTGCACAGAATCACAAGGCAGCGAGGACACAGAAACCACTCTAGGTATGACAATCAGGGGCATTTAATGCAGGGAATTTGTTATAAGATGTTGAAAAGCTGGAGGAGCAGAACAGAATATGGGGTAGCTGAAAGACAAAAGGGGGTAAAGAGGGGTACCCAGAGATCAGAAAGAGAAGGACAGAGAGAAAGATTAAGATATGGGCTGGGCACGGTGGCTCACACTTGTAATCCCAGCACTTTGGGAGGCCCAGGCGGGTGGATCACGACATCAGGAGTTCGAGACCAGCCCGACCAACATGGTGAAACCCCATCTCTACTAAAAATACAAAAAATTAGCCAGGCGTGGTGGCAGGGGCCTGTAATCCCAGCTACTCGGGAGGCTGAGGCAGGAGAATTAGTTGAACCTGGGAGGCGGAGGTTGCAGTGAGCCGAGATCACTGCACTCCAGCCTGGGTGACAGAGCGAGACTCCGTCTCAAAAAAAAAAAAAAAAAAAAGATTAAGGTATGGAAAAAAGGGCTGTAGCCTCCAAGCCAGCGCCTGTTGTTGCATTTATTTTAGGGATATCCACGGAATCTGAAAGTGCTTCTCTCCTTCCGTCCTCTCAACCTTCCATCACTGCACTGCTGTGGCTAAAAGGAGACCAAAAGACTGACACCAGGTGGCAAAGGGAATCTAAGAGATGCAGCATGCAGTGCCCCAGCCCTCTCAGTAATTAGCAGTGCACAGAAGGGAGCAGAGGAAGAAAGCAGGTAAATGACCAGTACCTTCCCATTTGCTCCAGCTTGTGTGTTTTATTGTCATAAAGTATTTAAATATTTTTTAAGTTCCACCAGACATTAATTTTACTGCCTGATGAAATCAGAATTCATATAGAGCTATCCATAAGTGTACTATTTTCTTTATTATTTTTTTTTGAGATTTGCTGGGAATGAACTCGTTTTTTTCTTTGTCTGAAAATGTCTTTATTTACCTTCATTCTTACAGATCTTTTTATTCAGTATAGAATTTTAGCTTTGCAATTACTTTCTTTCAATGTATTAACGGGTCTTTCTGTATTCTATTTGCATAGCCATGGCTGCTTTGTTTTGTTTTGTTTTGTTTTTCTTTTTGAGCTCTGTTACCCAGGATGGAGTACAGTGGTGAGATCTTGGCTCACTGCAGCCTCCGCCTCCCTGGTTCAAGTGGTTCTCCTGCCTCAGCCTCCAAAGTAGCTGGGACTACAGGCACACGCCACCATGCCTGGCTAATTTTTGTATTTTTAGTAGAGACGGGGTTTCACCATGGTGGCCAGGCTGGTCTCAAACTCCTGACCTCAAGTGATCCACCCACCATGGCCTCCCAAAGTGCTGGGATTACAGGCATGAGCCACTGCGCCCGGCCATCATGGATGCTTTGAAGGTAATCTCTCTCTTCCTCTCTTTCTCTCCATCTCTCCTCTCCTGTCTTTCTCCCCATCTGTCTCCTGTCTCTCTCTTCTTTCTCTCCCTCCCTCTCTCCTCTTTCTCTTCATTTCTCTATTTCTCTCTCTCCATCTCTCTCTCTACCCGCCCCCGCTATTTCTCTCTTCCTCCCTCTCCCTCAATATTTTAACATATCCTTTGTCTTTGATTATCTACAGTTTTATTGTGATGTTTTTTGGTATGATTTACTTTTCATTTATCTCTCTTGGCATTCATTGGGTCTCTTGAATCTGTAAATTAGTGCTGTGGGCCAGGTGTGGTGGCTCATGCCTGTAATCCCAGCACTTTAGGAGACTGAGGCGGGCGGATCACCTGAGGTCGGGAGTTCGAGACCAGCCTGACCAACATGGAGAAACCTGGCCTCTACTAAAAATACAAAGTTAGCCAAGTGTGGTGGCACAGGCCTGTGATCCCAGCTACTCGGGAGGCTGAGGCAGGAGAATCGCTTGAACCTGGGAGGTGGAGGTTGCAGTGAGCTGAGATCGCGCCATTGCACTCCAGCCTGGGCAACAAGAACGAAACTCTGTCTCAAAAAAATAATAAAAATAAATAAATAAATAAATAAATAAGTGCTGTCCACCCTTTCTGTAGAACTCTCCGACATTATCCCTTGAAATATCGCCTCTGCCAATGCGATATTTCAATTGGAAGGTTCCTCTCCTTCTGGAACCTTCCAATTCTGTTCTCCAAGTCTCTTATTCTCTCTTTCCTGTTCTCCATCTTTCTCTCTCTCATTCTATATAATATCTTCTGGCCTACCTTCCAAATCTGTTATTTTTATCTTCTGTATTCAATCTGCTTGAAAACTTCATTTTGCTGAGTTATTAATTTGGGTTATTTTATTTTTTCATGGGTAGAATTTTTATTTGGTTCATTTACAAATCTGTTATATCACATGTCATCATCTCCCATTCACCAAGAATTTTTTTAAAGCCTGTCATATGTTTCAAATAATAATAATTACATATAATCTGTTTGTAATAATTCTAGCATACGAAGTCTTGTCGGGGGTGGGGGGGGGCCTGTTATCTGCTGGGTTTTTGTTAGTTCTTGTTCATTGCATCTTATTTTTTTGTTGTACTAATTTATCTTTGATTTAGTGCTATCTTTGCCCTTGAAAATTTATTCGTGCGGTCTTTCAGAGGCCTGGGATGAAGATGCCTTTATCCAGAGAGGTTTTGCATTTACAACTGCCAAACACCTGGGTACTAGGCATCTGTAACCATGTTTAAGTAAACATGTCTCTTACACCTAATACTGTGAATTTGGGCTGTGAGCACTCACCAGGGACAGCATTTGTTTTTCAAGTTTGGGGATCAGCCTTCTTCCCCACTCAACCCCACATTCTTCCCATTCAAGAGGGTACGGGAAAAGAGGTCTGGGTATACTTCTGGTTCTGCCCATCCTTCTGAGTCTCAGCTCCGTTTTTCCAGCTGCCTCCAGGCAGATCTGCAGATGCTCTCAGTGCAAGAGTGGACAGTGCTCTTCCCGCTTTCTCTTGTTTCTTGACCTCCAAATTTCGAACTCTATTTTTATATGCTTTAAAGAACTTTTCCATACTCTCTCATTTTAACTTGTCTTCCCATAGGAATGTGGTCCAAATAACAGCTTGCTGTCATCAAAAATGGAAGGTCCCCCTTGTCATCTTTCTACATTTTTTTCATTTCTATTAAGTGTTGGATCAATCCAATGTCAGTTAGAGGCCAAGAAAGTGTTTGTGTTTCCGCAATTCTAATCATTTCCACCTATTACACACAGTCGGTGTGAAAGTCAATAAGATACTAAAGGTAAAAGTTCCCCTTTCTTTAAATTTGTAAATACTGTCTTTCCACAGAGAATATAAATTCCTTTACATATAATTTAGCTTTGTTTCTTGTATCACACATAGCACTATTTCTTGCGAATAATAAGGAATCTAAAAATATACTTCAATGTGGTTGTTGTGAGAGGTGTGAGTAGAAAATTATCTATTTGTCCCAGGTAATACGGTAAGCCCTCACTTAACATCACTGATAGGTTCTTGGAAACTGCGACTTCCAGCAAAATGACTTATAACGAAACCATTGTTTTTCTTCATAAACGATGTTATTATGAAACAAGATTTGAGGACCTGCTGTATGTCATTTTTCTTAAAGCTACACTTTTCTAGAATCTATTGAGAACATTCAGTGAAGCCATACATATTATACTAATTTCACAGCTCTTAAAATAATAATCAGGCTGGGCACCGTGGCTCACGCCTTTGGGAGGCGGAGGTGGGCAGATCACTTGAGGTCAGAAGTTTGGGAGGCCAAGGTGGGAGGATCACTTCAGGTCAGGAGTTTGAGACCAGCCTGGCCAACGTGGTGAAACCCCGTCTCTACTAAAAATACAAAATTAAGTGGGCACAGTGGCTGGCGCCTGTAATCCCAGCTACTCGGGAGGCTGAGGCAGGAGAATTGCTTGAACCCAGGAGGAGGAGGTTACAGTGAGCTGGGATCATGCCACTGCATTCCAGCCTGGGCGACAGAGTGAGACTCCGTCTCAAAAATAAATACATAAAAATTAAAATTAAAAAACCCTCCAAAACAATAGTGGATTGGTTAAATAAATGATGTGTTAATTATATAATGGAATAAGTTATAAGCCACTAAAAATTATGTTGAAGAAGACTATGTAATGGCATGGTAAAATAATTTTGATACATTAAATAAGAAAAAGTAAGTTACAAACGGTATATATGCTATACGTGTCATCAGACATGTGTCCAAACTCAGAGAATGTACACACCAAGAGTGAATCCTATTGTAAACTCTGGACTCGGGGTGATAATGATGTGTCAATGTTGGTTCACAGGTTGTAACAAATGTCCCTTCTGGTGAGGGATGTTAGTAGTGGGAGAGGCTGCATGTGTGGGGATAGGGACTATGTGGGAAATCTCTGTACCTTCTGCTCAACATTGCTGTCAACACAAAACCACTCTTTTAAAAAGTCTCTTTAAAATTATGTAATTTAAAGAATTTAGGGGCTGGGCACGATGACTCCTGCCTGTAATCCTAGCACTTTGGGAGGCCAAAGCGAGCGGATCACTTGAGGCCAGGAGTTCGAGACCGGCCTGACCAAAATGGTGAAACCCTGTCTCTACTAAAAACACAAAAAATTAGCTGGGTGTGGTGTCACACACCTGTAATCCTAGCTACTCGGGAGGCTGAGACAGGAAAATCGCTGAACCCGGGAGGCGGAGGTTGCAGTGAGCTGAGATCATGCCATTGCACTCCAGCCTGGGCGACAGAGCAAGACTTCATTTCAAGAAACAGAAAACAAACAAACAAAAAATTAGCCGGGCACGGTGGTGGTGCCTGTAATCCCAGCTACTCAGGGGGCTAAGGCAGGAGTATTGCTTGAACCCTGGAGATGGAGGCCGCAGTGAGCTATCATGCCATTGCACTCCAGTCTGGGCAACAAGAGCAAAACTCCATCTAACAAAAAAAAAAAAAAAAAAGAATTTAGGGAATTATTTATGGGGAAGTGATATTCCTGAGCATTTTGTATTCAAAAAATAAAATAAAAATGAAGGCAGCATTGTTTTCCTAGGAAGTGTGTGTGTGTGCATACACGTGTGTGCAAGTGAGTGTCTAGGTCTGAGCAAAGTTAAGTGAAAGGTGCTTATCACTGCATTTTGCTTAATTTTTTTCTCTATTCTTGTGACATATTATGTTGCTACATTTTATTTTTTTATTATTATTATTTTTTGAGATGCAGTCTCCCTGTCTTGCCCAGGCTGGAGTTGGAGTGCAGTGGCGCAATCTCTGCTCACTGCAAGCTCCACCTCCCGGGTTCACGCCATTCTCCCACCTCAGCCTCCCGAGTAGCTGGGACTACAGGCGCCCGCCACCACACCCGGCTAATTTTGTTTTTGTATTTTTAGTGGAGACAGGATTTCACTGTGTTAGCCAGGATGGTCTCCATCTCCTGACCTCGTGATCCGCCCACCTCCAGAAGTGCTGGGATGACAGGCGTGAGCCACCGCGCCCGGCCTATGTCACTACATTTTAAACAGCATCTCCCTTTTCTCCAAGTTTCAAATCTAATTTTCTCCAAGAAGTAGATCATTCTAAGGATAGGAAATGATGTATCCAACACAGCAGAGGTTCTCTCACTCTTGCTGTTGCTCTGCTGCTGACATCTGCTATTTCCTTCAGTCTAATGCAAAGACAAGTGGCCAGGGCTATGACCATGGCCTGAAGACTCTGAGCAGAAATATGATTGGTTAGCTGATGAAGTCCTGGTTACTAAATATTTGGATGCAGTAGGTTCCAATATGTGAAAACGGAATATAAAAGAAAGCTATAACAGAGCTTAGCTTTTTATAACCTTAGGTGGCTTTAGTGTAGGTTTCAACATTTGTGGAAAGACATGACCACTTTTTTCTACTTGGGGAATAAAATAATTTTGCAAAGAAAAAAAATAAGACAGTAAGTGCCACATGAGCCTAAGATTGTCAAAGAAAAATTAGCATGGAAGGGAACACATCAAAGTATCACTAACCTTGCTCATACATTGCTGGCTGAAGTGTTATTTGGTAAAAGCTCCATTAAAAACAATTTGGCAATACCTATCAAAATTATGAATTCACATACCCTTGTATGCAGCAAGTCTATTTATATGGGTATTTTATGATATGCTCATACATTTGAAGATAACATATGTGTGAGCTTACTAATACAATTGTGTGTGAAAAAGTTTGAAAGTCAATTTAAAACATCTATCAGGGAGAACTTGTTAAATAATTATGATATTCGCCTAAATATTATGGAACTAAAAGACAGAAAGAGGAAACTCTTCTTGAACTTTTGGAACAATCTCCAAAGTATATTTTGAGTGAAAAAACTTAGATGCATATATATTAAATGGTTTGTATTTTCTATGCTACTGTATTAGTGCATTGTTGAATTGGTATAAAAAAAAAATACTTGAGGTCGAACACAGTGGCTCACGCCTGTAATCCCAGCACTTTGGGAGGCCGAGGAGGGTGGATCACTTGAGGTCAGGAGTTGGAGACCAGCCTGGCCAACATGGTGAAACCTCATCTCTACTAAAAATACAAAAATTAGCCGGGCGTGGTGGCACGCACCTGTAGTACCAGCTACTCAGGAGGCTGAGGCAGGAGAATCGCTTGAACCTGGGAGGCAGAGGTTGCAGTGAGCTGAGATCCCGCCACTGCACTCCAGCCTGGGCGACAGAGCAAGACTCCATCTCAGAAAAAAAAAAAAAAAAAAAAAATACCTGAGACTGAGTAACTTATAAAGAAAAGAGGTTTAATTGGTTCAGAGTTCCACAGGCTGAACAGGAAGCATGATACTGGCATCTGCTCAGCTTCTGGTGATGTCTCAGGAAGCTTCCAATCATGGTAGAAGGCAAAGGAGGAGTGGGGCAGGCCACATGGTGAAAGCAGGAGCAAGAGATGGGGGCAGTGCCACATACTTGTAAACACACAGATCTCCACCAGAACCCACTTACTGTCACAAGGACAGCATCAAGGGTATGGTACTAAACCATTCATGAGAAATCCATCCCCACTATCCAGTCACCTCCTGCCAGGCCTCATCCCCAACACTGGGGAGTGTATTTTAACATGAGGTTTGGGCAGGGACACAGATCCAAACCCTATCAGCTACTATTTGCTTTAAATAAAAGAGAGTCCTGGCCAGGTGTGATGGCTTACGCCTGTAATCCCAGCATTTTGAGAGGCCAAGGTGGGTGGATCACGAGGTCAGGAGTTCAAGACCAGGCTGGCCAAGATGGTGAAATCCTATGTCTACTAAAAATACAAAAATTAGCCAGGCATGGTGGTGGGCGCCTGTAATCCCAGCCACTGGGGAGGCTGAGGCAGAGAATTGCTTGAACCCGGAGGCGGAGTTTGCAGTGAGCCAAGATTGTGTCACTGTACTCCAGCTTGGGCGATAGAGGAAGACTCCGTCTCAAAAATAAATAAAAATGGCAGGGCATGGTGGCTCACGCCTGTAATCCCAGCACTTTGGGAGGCTGAGGTGGGCAGACCACGAGGTCAGGAGTTTGAGACCAGCCTGGCCAATATGGTGACACCTCGTCTCTACCAAAAATACAAAAAAATTAGCCGGGGGTGATGGTGCCTGTAGTCCCAGCTACTCAGCTCGGAAGGCTGAGGCAGGAGAATCACTTGAATCCGGGAGGCGGAGGTTGCAGTGAGCCGAGATCGCGCCACTGCACTCCAGCCTGGGCAACAGAGTGAGACTCCATCTAAAAAAAATAATAATAAATAAATAAAAGGGGGTCCTTTGCGCAAGATGGCACAGAAGGCAAAGAAGGAAGCTCCTGCCCCCTCCTAAAGCCGAAGCCAAAGCGAAGGCTTTGAAGGCCAAGAAGGCAGTGCTGAAAGCCATCCACAGCCACACACAAAAAGGAACGTCCACATGTCACCCACCTTCCTGCGGCCAGACACTGCACCTCCCAAAGACAGCCCAGATATCCTCAGACAAGCGCCTCCAGGAGGAGCAGGCCTGACCACTGTGCCATTATCAAATTCCTGCAGACCACTGAGTCAGCCATGAAGAAGAGAGAAGACAACACACTTGTGTACATTGTGGATGTTAAAGCCAACAAGCGTCAGATCAAGCAGGCTGTGAGAAAGCTCAGTAATACTAGTGTGGTCAAAGTCCACACCCCGATCAGGCTGATGGAGAGAAGAAGGTGTATGTTTACCTGGATCCTAATTACAATGCTTTGGATATTGTCAGCAAAATTGGGATAATCTAAACTAAGTCTGGCTGGCTAATTCTAAAGATAGATAGATAGATATTTATATATATATAAGAGAGAGATATATAAAAGTGGGTCAGACGGAACACACACACACACACACATATATATATCTTTAGAATTAGCCAGCCAGACTTAGTTATATATATATTTTTTTCACTGGAAAAAAATAATAGAATAAAATGAATAAAAGGGGTCAGAAGAAATATGCTTTTTTTCCAGTGTACTTTATCATATACATAAATGTAATTATGTTTTGGGAGAGAAAAGGGGTGGGTGAAATTTTTTTGTCTTTTTTTTGAGAGAGGGTCTCACTCTGTTGCCCAGGCTGGAGTGCAGTGGAGTGACCTCGGCTCACTGCAACCTCTGCCTCCTGGGTTCAAGCGATTCCCTTGCCTCAGACTCCTGAGTAGCTGGGATTACAGGCACGCGCCACCATGCCTGGCTCATTTTTTTGTATTTTTAGTAGAGAAGGGATTTCAGCATGTTGGCCAGGCTGGTCTCAAACTCCCGATCTCAAATGATCTGCCTGCCTCAGCCTCCCAAAATGCTGGGATTTCAGGCGTGAGCCGCTGCACCTGGCCAGAATTTTTTTATTGTGTACTTTTTTGTACCTCTTGAATTTGAAACATGTAAGTAAATGTTATAATTAAAAAATTTTCAATTCATAATTAGAAATATGAGCAACCTGCTGGAGCATAAGCTTCATGGAGGTGAGGGACTGTGTCTGTCTTACATGCAGTTCTAGTCACAGCCCCCAGCACAGTGCCTCACATGGAGGAGTCATTTAATACTTGAATTAATAATGAACTGTTAATATTTAGTTGTGGCGTTCCCGGAAATTTTTTGTAATTTTAAAATGTTCTCTTATATACAGATTTTGGATTTTTATAATCAGAAACACAATTTTTAAGTGGAAGGAAAAAACTCGGATGCAGCAGAGTCCTTAGTCCCAGCTCAGCCTCACGCCTCAGGAAGCCTTGTGCTTTTTGAATTGTTTCTTCAAAATGTTCTAAGACCCTTCCTTTGGCTGGAACCAGCCAGCGCTGGCAATGCTGTCTCAGCGGGGTGCCAGGGACACAGACCAGGTCCCGAGGTGCTCCGCCGCCCTCAGAGGGTCGACCAGATGCACCAAGAAGCTCCAGGGCTTGTGTCTGTTGGATCATCCTGGCCCAACCTATGGCAGGGCCCTGGTTCCAGGAGGGCAACCAGAGAAGAGAGCTTCCCCTGGCTGGTGCAGCATTTCTTTCGTGCACTGTTGTACCGCAACATGGTACTGACACCTGATTTGGGGTGGTTCTTAGAGCAAAGGGTAAGATCAAGGATTGGCTACTGAGCCTTGAGCTTGAGTTCCAATGCAGCCTGTGCACCTGTTCTCACCTATGTTTGAACATTTTTTTGTTTTTGTTTTTTGTTTTTGAGACAGAGTCTCACTCTGTCATCAGGCTGGAGTTCAGTGGCATGATCTCCGCTCACTGCAAACTCTGCCTCCCGGGTTCAAGCGATTCTCCTGCCTCAGCCTCCTGAGTAGCTGGGACTACAGGCGCACGCCATCACGCCCTGCTAATTTTTTGTATTTTTAGTAGAGACAGGGTTTCACCATGTTGGTCAGGCTGGTCTCGAACTCCTGACCTTGTGATCTGCCCTCCTTGGCCTCCCAAAGTGCTGGGATTACAGGCGTGAGCCACCACACCCGGCCCGACATTTTTTTCATTACATGGTTTACATAGACAGGAGCCTCACCAAAAACTACTTGCTGGGGCTCGCACACCTCAGGGGTAGCCCTGCTGTGATGTAATCACCTGAATTATTTGAAAGATGTCAGTGAGAACAAGTGAAAGTACTCAACATTGTGACAGATCAAAGCAAATATTTTATTCTAGAAGAAAATGTCAGTAGATGGGAGAAGAGAACTAAGCCGCAAAGACCATACCTGCAAAATCTGGAGTCTGAGCCCAGTGAGAATTACAGTGGGCTAAAGTCAACCCTTTTACGGTGATTTTCTAAAAATATATAAAGATGTAACCAACCTTTAACTCCCTTACCCATTTTTGGCAACAGCTCAGAAAAGGCCACATCCCACCACAGCGATGAAGCAGCTTTGCACCCTTTGCCACATTATGTTATGGTACACACCCAGTTTGACAGTTATATTCTGCAGCTTAACTTTTTTCTATGTTTCTCTCCCCCCATCCCACTCCAACACACATTTTCAAAGAAGTAATTTGAGCTTTAGAGAGCAGAGGGTCAGAGAGAGATTAGCCCAGGAAGAGCCAGCCTTAGGGATATAAAGTCAGCATCTTCCTCCTAAAATCAGAGACTGAAATCCTCTCACTTTTCTACTCTTCTCTTTTCCTGTGCATTTCTCTGCTGAGTCTGGAAATTCTGTATAATCCAGAGACAATGCTGTGCCTCATTGACCGAAAAGCCCCATGGCCCTTCCCTGCTCCAAATCAGTCCTTTCCCCTCCCTCCAGGGAGCCCCAGGAGACTGGAAGGCGTGGAGAGGCCCCTGATGAGGCATACCGGGTCCTTCCCTGATGTCCTGTGAGGACACAAAGGAAGCGAAGCTGTGACTCACGCCTGGCATCAGGCCAAGGCCCTACCATGTTCAGAAATCCAGCTGAGTCTGTTTTTCACTTTCATGAGTGCACACTGCATATTGTTTTGTTTTGTTTTTTGAGATGGAGTCTCACTCTGTTGCCCAGGCTGGAGCGCAATGGCGTGATCTCAGCTCACTGCAACCTCCGCTTCCTGGGTTCAAACAATTCTCCTGTCTCAGCCTCCCGAGTAGCTGGGATTACAGGCGCACGCCACCACGCCCAGTTAATTTTTGTATTTTTAGTAGAGACAGGGTTTCACCACATTGGTCAGGCTGCTCTCCAACTCCTGACCTCAGGTGATCCACCCACCTCGGCCTTCCAAAGTGCTGGAATTACAGGCATGAGCCATTGCGCCCGGCCCTACACTGCATATTGCATGAAAAATATAGTGTGGCCACGTGAGAAAACATGTATGCTGACACTGGCCGAGTGGGAAGGGGCAACAAGGATGAACTCTTATCGTTCGTTGATGGTTGGGTCCACCAGGCATCAGGAACACATACACTTTACAGAGCTGCATGTGATGTGAGGACGTTTGCCCAATTTCTTTCCACTGTTGCTCATGGTCTAACCCCCTGCAGTGGATTCTCTTGGTCCTCCTTAATCCACAGGAGTGAACCTTGTCCTCTACCAAACTGAGTGAGAGTTTGACAGGGTGGCCTGAATTGATTCTGAAATGCACTAGGGTGGGGAGTTGGGATGTGAAAATCCAGTCGTTTATAGGTGAGGGTAGAGGGGGTGGATGCCAGCTGGGCAACCAGTGTCTGATCATCCACCAATGCTCATGATTGAACTAGCAGAGTCAACAAGCGACAAGGGTGGCGGCTGAAGGTCAGAAGGGGGTGGGTCAGCCGTGGGGAAGGCAGGCTCACAAATGTGCGAGGAAGCACACAAAAAACACTGTTACTATATCATTTGTTCATGATGTCAAATGATATATTTTTTCCTTTTTTTTTTTTTTTCTGAGACAAGGTCTCACTCCAACATCCAGACTGGAGTGCAGTGGCATGATCATGATTAACTACAACCTCAACCTCCTGAGCTCAGGTGATTCTCCCACCTCAGCCTCTGGAATATCTAGGACTACAGGTGTGTATCACTATGCCCAGCTAATTTTATATATATATGTGTGTGTGTGTGTGTTTTTTTTTCCTGAGACAGAGTTTCGCTCTTGTTGCCCAGGCTGGAGTACAATGGCACAAGCTCGGCTCACTGCAACCTCCACTTCCCAGATTCAAGCAATTTTCCCGCCTCAGCCTCCCAAGTAACTGGCATTACAGGCACACATCACTATGCCCGACTAATTTTATGTATTTTTAGTAGAGACGGGATTTTACCATGTTGATCAGGCTGAACATGAACTTCTGACCTCCTGATCCACCCACCTTGGCCTCCACGAACTCCTGAACTTATGACTCCTGATCCACCCACCTCGGCCTCCCAAAGTGCCGGGATTACAGGCATGAGCCACTGCGCCCAGCCAATTTTTTATACTTTTTTTGGAAGGGACAGGATCTTGCTAAGTTGCCCAGGCTGGTCTCACACTCCTGAGATCAAGCAATACTCCCACCTTGGCCTCCCAAAGTGCTGGAATTACAGGCATAAGCCACGACCCTAGGCTGATATATTTTTTTCATTTGTCAAAAAATATAAAAATGTATCTTTTGGATTTTTGTGGCACCTAACTGTGGGCCACTGTAGCAGAAGACTCAGCTCAGGTTTCTGCATCCAGGTGGGGAAGACAAACATGTACACAGAAAACTGCAATAGGGCCGGGTGCAGTGGCTCACGCCTGTAATCCCAGCACTTTGGGAGGCTGAGGCAGGCGGATCACAACGTCAGGAGATGGAGACCATCCTGGCCAACATGGTGAAACCCTGTCTGTACTAAAAATACAAAAATTAGCTGGGTGTGGTGGCACGTGCCTGTAATCCCAGCTACTCAGGAGGCTGAGGCAGGAGAATGGTGTGAACCCAGGAGGCAGAGGTTGCAGTGAGACGAGATCACGCCACTGTATTCCAGCCTGGTGACAGAGGAAGACTCTGTCAGAAAGAAAAGAAAAGAAAAGAAAGAAAAAAACAAAGAAAGAAGGAAGGAAGGAAGGAAGGGAAGAAAGGAAGAAAGAAAGGAAGGAAAGAAAAGGAAAGGAAAGAAAAGAAGGAAAGGAAAGAAAAGAAAGAAAAAGGAAAACGGCAACAGAGTGTTCTAGGCAGGATGATACAGACAGCCTGATATAGAATGGTGGGGCCGCAATGGGGAGAGTAGCCAGTTGTGCCTGGGCTTGGAGTCGGAGTAGAGGGGCAGGTGAGTTTTCATGCAGAACATGGCACTTGAGTGGAATCTTCCAAGACGAGGAAGTAACTGCAGATGATGAAGAGTCTCGAGATTAATTCTTAGTCTAGGGAGCAGATGGGGCAGAGGAGGAACATAAAGAAACAGCATGGGCCAGGTGTGTTGACTCACGCTTGTAATCCCAGCACTTTGGGAGGCCAAGGCAGGCAGATCACTGAGGTTGGGAGTTTGAGACCAGCCTGACCAACATGGAGAAACCCCATCTCTACTAAAAATACAAAATTAGCTGGGCGTGGTGGCGGGTGCCTGTAATCCCAGCTACTCAGGAGCCTGAGGCAGAAGAATTGCTTGAATCCGGGAGGCGGAGATTGTGGTGAGCCGAGATTGCACCATTGCACTCCAGCCTGGGCAACAAGAGAGAAACTCTGTCTCAGAAAAAAAAAAAAAAAATAGAAACAGTATGACCTGTAAGAAGAGGGGTGGTTTAGCTAGTGTGGGACTCACCCCGTGTGTTAAAGTGGAAAAGAGACAGCAGAGATGGAGCTAAAGAGGGAGGGATGAGAAAGGGCTTTAGGTTTACACTTCCCCCTGGATGAGCAAGAGGCTACCACAAATCATGGCTTTGCATTTTATTTTCATTTTTTAATATTAGAAAATTCTATTAACAAGACATGGTGGCATGCGCCTGTAATCCCAGCTACTCAGGAGGCCGGGGCAGGAGAATCACTTGAACCCGGGAGGCGCATGTTGCAGCGAGCCGAGTTCACACCACTGCACTCCAGCCTGGCAACAAGAGCGAAACTCCATCTCAAAAAAAAAAAGAAAATTCTATTTAGATTGAAATACAGCATACAAAGTTATTGTGCCACACTAAAAATAACAGCAACATTTTCGATATGATTCCTAGATAAGCCACGAAACACTAATTTTTGCAAATTTTTCAGTTTATGGAAGAGAATCTACAGTTATAAATCAAAACAAGGCAGCCGATACAGCCATGGGAAGATCTCTGCCTTGGATTTTTTTTTTTTTTTTTGAGACAGTTCCGCTCTGTCACCCAGGCTGGAGTGCAGTGGCACAATCTCAGCTCACTGCAACCTCCACCTCCTGGGCCCAAGTGATCGTCCCACCTCAGCCTCCCAAGTAGCTGAGACTGTAGGGGTGCACCACCACTCCCGGCTAATTTTTGTATTTTTGGTAGAGACAGAGGTTCACCATGTTGGCCAGGCTGGTCTCGAACTCTTGACCTCAAGTGATCCACCCGCCTTGGCCTCCCAAAGTGCCGGGATTATAGGAGTGAGCCACAGTGCCAGGCCGGATTTTTTTTTTTTTTTTTTTTTTAATCACAGTAGAAGCAATAGAGGGTGCGGACTGCAGAGCACCAACATAAGAGAACAGGCCAAGAAGGAGGACTTCGGGGAGGGAGCTGGGTAGTCATGGTCAGAGAGTTGGCCAAAGAGTCTGCCTGGAGTAAGAGATTCAGAAAAATCAAGTAGAAGAATGCTGAGAAGAGAGAGGCCATCGGTGTCACTGAGGGTGAGGCTGAGGGCAGGTCAAGCGAACATGCACCGAAGAAGAATTTGGCAATTGGGAGATCACGGGCAATTTTATAAAGAATTTTCAGCGGGGCGCGGTGGCTCATGCCTGTAATCCCAGCACTTTGGGAGACTGAGGCGAGCAGATCACTTGAGGTCAGGAGTTTGAGACAAGCCTGACCAACATGGTAAAACCTCGTCTCTACTAAAAATACAAAAATTAGCTGGGCATGGAGGTGCATGGCTATAATCCCAGCTACTCAGGAGGCTGAGGCAGGAGAATCACTTGAACCCAGGAGGCAGAGGTTTCGGTGAGCCCAGATTGCACCACTGCACTCCAGCCTGGGAGGCAGAGCCAGACTCGGTCTCAATAAAAAAGAATTGTCACTGAATGGCATGCTGGAGGGGAAGCCCTAGGGCGGCAGGGACTAGAAGTTTGGGGAAGGAGTGAGGAGGAAGAGCGAGTGACAGAAGACAAAGGTTTTAAGGATCTTCCTGGAAGAAGGTAGCTAGCGGGTAAGGTTTTGAAGCAGTGAAGGACCTGAAAATCTTTGAAGTTGAGAGAAAGAAGTCAGGATAGGAGGGAAAAGGTTAAATAACAGCAGGGTGAGTGGGGGCTGCTGAACTGAAGGGATCTAATTAAGACGAAAAGTAAGGGCTTATTCCTGAACAGGAGGGAAGGCATCTCCTCTGGGAATCCAGAGAAGGCAGAGAAGGTAGAGGAAGGCTGTAGTTTTGAGCACTGGGGCAGGACCAGGAGTGACTTGGCTTCTTACCACACTTTTCTAAAAGTTTAATATTATTTCCAAATTAAAAATTTTTTTAATTATGAAGCATTCAGAGGTAATCACATCCATCACTAATTATTATTATTTTTAAACAAAAATAGAATAATCACTATTTTGACCATCTTGCTTTCTTTGTCTACATAGCTTGTTGATCTCTCTAGTATATACACATCTACTTCCTTCATTTCTTTTTCCCTTTTTTTTTTTTCTTTGAGACAGTTTCGCTCTAGTTGCCCAGGCTGGAGTTCAATGGCACGATCTCGGCTCACTACAACCTCCATCTCCCGGGTTCAAGAAATTCTGCGCCAGCCTCCTGAATAGCTGGGATTACAGGCATGCGCCAACATGCCCAGCTAATTTTGTATTTTTAGTAGAGATGGGGTTTCTCCACGTCGGTCAGGCTGGTCTCGAACTCCCGACCTCAGGTGATCCGCTGGCCTCGGCCTCCTAAAGTGCTGGGGTTACAGGCATGAGTCACTGTGCCCGGCCTTACTTCCTTCATTTCTATAGCTGGGTACTATTGCTTTGTCTGGATGAGCCACAGTTTACGTCATCCACCTTAATGAACCTGGACCTGCCTATAGATTTTGCTGTTGCAAATAACAATGCGTGGGATAGAACCACAGGCACAGGCTTTGGAGCAAGCACTGACCAGGGTTTGCTCGTTGCAAGTGGAATGACCTTGAGCATGTTTTTCTTTCCAAGCCTCAGTTTTATCATTTATAAAGTGAACACTAACAATAGTACAGTTGGTCCTTGAACAACACGGGTTTGAACTGCATGGGTTCATTTGCACTTGGATTTTCTTCTGCCTCTGCCGACCCTGACACAGCAAGACCAACCCCCCCCTTCCTCTTCCTCCTCAGCCTACTCAGTGTGAAGATGATGAGGATGAAGACCTTTATGAAGACTCAGTTCTGCTTAATCAATAGGAAATATATTTTCTCTTCCTTATGATTCTCTTAGTAACATTTTCTTTTCTCTAGCTTACTTCATTGAGAATACAGTATGTAAGACATATAACATACAAAATATAAGTTAATTGACTGCTTATGTTATCAGCAAAGCTTCCAGTCAACAGTAGGCTATTAGCAGTTAAGTTTTGGGGAAGTCAAAAGTTAAACTTGGATTTTCAGCAGGAGGAGGGTTCATCACCCCTCACCCCCATGTTATTCAAGGTAAACTACACATTGCTTTAGTGGCCGTGAGAATTCAATGATGCTAAAGTATTGTACATAGAACCTGTCATAAAGCAAGTCTAGACTCATAACATTGATTATGAATGTCATCTCTGTGCCTCTGTATAGATTGTTTGTTGTTGTTGTTGTTGTTGTTGTTGAGACAGGGTCTTACTCTGTCGCCCGGGCTGGAGTGCAATGGCTTAATCATGGCTCACTGAAGCCTCAACCTCCCAGGCTCAAGCGATTCTCCCACCTCAGCCTCCCAAGTAGCTAGGACTACAGGCACACGCCACCACGCCCAGCTAATTGTTGTGTTTTTTGTAAAGACGGGGTTTCGCCTTGTTGCCCAGGCTGGTCTCAAACTCCTGGGCTCAAGTGATGCTCCTGCCAGCCTCCCAAAGTGCTGGGATTATAGGCATGAGCCACTGCATCTAGCCTCTTCAGAGATTTGTATTTGGATTGCCTTGGAATAAGTTTCTAGAAAAGGTGGAATTGCTGGGTAAAGGATATGAACATTTTAAAGCATGATAAATATGACTGACTCTCTCTACAAAACTGTTATACTTTATACTCACATCAAAAGTGCCTATCCCTCATTTTATCATCTACACTGGAAATAGAAATCTTTACAAATATTTATCAGTCTAGCAGGTGGAAAAATTGCCCGATACTGTTTTATTCTGCATGTCTTTTGTTTTCCAGCATCTTGTCAAGTGTCTACTGGCAATTCTCACTTTCTCTTTAGTGAATTCTGCTTCTTTTGGGTTGGGAAGGCATTCATCATTTTTCCACTGATTTGCAAGAGTCTTTTTATATTATAGAAATTCCTCTGCCATGGCTGCTGCTGCTGCAAAAAATGTGCCTTTTCTTTTGATTTTGTTTATGGTTTGCTTTTTAAATAGACATTTTAAAATTTATATGACATTAACTTTTTCAGCCTTTTCCCTTGTTGCTTCTGGGATTCATGCTTGTCTTAGAAAAACTGTCCTATTTTGTGATTATACACTAATGCTTTGTGGCTTTGCTACTACTGTTAAGATTGTGTTTATTTTACATTTAAATATTCCATCCATCTGGAATTTATTTTATTATAATAAGAGAGGGAAGGATCAGCTTCCAAATGCTTGAACACCTATGTTTCCAAGCCACGTATTGAGGAATTCATCTCTTGGCCTCTCCACTCCAACCTGAATCTCTCTGATTGCTGTATTCAGCTGTCCCAGCTGGAGAAACCACACTGAACTCTTCAAGGGCAAAAGCCAAGGTTTGACTTTGCTCCCTCTGATCCCTGCTAGTGTACCTAGCAGCGTGCTGAGCACATAACAACTGCCCACAGGATGAGATGGTAAACTGGAGAACTTGCTTGGCAATCACAAGAAAACAGGGCAGTGGTGGTGAGATCTGGGATGCGTGCTTTCACGGTGATGGCATCATGGAGGGAAACCACCTTTTTCCTGTGCTTGCTTCCTTGCATTTGTCACCCCTTCCCTTTTCCCTCCACATCCCCACAAGTCACACAGTGAGGAACCAGAAACACAGCAACTTTTGGCTTTTGGCACAGCGAGGCTGGGGTCCCCAGCTTCTCTTGGTCTCACTGAGTGTTGAACTTACAACAACGGTCCTGACATCAAGATATTCTGCGGGAAATCGGGTGAGAGGGTGGGAGGGGAGGGAGGAATCACAAATAAAGATTTGGTTTTGTCCATTAAGAGTTGAAAAGAAAGTTGTTCGTAGCCTTGGGCTTGCTTGTTGATTTCATGTGGCCAAGTGTCCCACTGGGGGAGTTTGCAGGCACATGGACTTGATTTTTTGCGGGGTCATAGTTTCTTAACCTTCCTCCAGTTCATTCCCTGCCTGCGTTCTCTTCTCTCACTGTTCTCTAAGTTGGGCATGTTAGGTTTCTTTTTCCTTTTTTTTTTTTTTTTTTTTTGAGACAGAGTCTCACTCTGTCGCCCAGGCTGGAATGCAGTGGTGCGATCTTGGCTCACTGCAACCTCCACCTCCTGGCTTCAAGCAATTCTCCTGCCTCAGTCTCCTTAGTAGCTGGAATTACAGGCATACACCACCACATCTGGCTAATTTTTGTATTTTTAGTAGAGATGGGGTTTCACCATGTTGGCCAGGCTGGTCTCGAACTCCTGGCTGGTCTTGAACTCCTAACCTTGTGACCCGCCTGCCTCGGCCTCCCAATGTGTGGGGATTATAGCCATCACGCCCGGCTGGGCATGTTAGGTTTCTAAGTGTGTATACCATGCTCTTCAACCAACAAAGAGGCGCCTGGTTCTCCATCATTTTCTCCAAAACTCTCCAGGGTTAGACAGACTGAGTTTCTCTCATAGCAGATGAGCCCAAGGTACCTGAGTTCTAGAGTCCAGAGGCCTGGGCAGTAAGACCACTCTGCTTTTCCTTCCCCTCCCTTGGAAAAGTACACTGTTTATACTTCTCCTTCCATCCTGCTTCCAGCTCAAGTTAAGATCAATTCCACCAGGATGATTTGAGCACATACATAAGCCGGCACCATATGAAGAGACGGTGTGGAGTCTTGCAAAGAATCCACACATGCTTAATAATCAGACAGACCTAGGTTCAAAGGTCGGGTCTGCCTCTGTGCTTTTGGCAGAGTTACTTAACCTGTCTGTGTCAATTTCTTTATCTGTTAAAACTGTAGACTGTGTCCTAATACTTTCAGCCCAGGGCTGACTTCGTGAGTATATGACCTGGGCAGTCACGCAGGACCTGCACTTACAGGAGCCCCTTACTTTAACACTCTGCTGTTGCTGTCTTGAAATTCAGAATAATTTTTTTTTTTTTTTTTGAGATGGAGTCTCGCTCTTTTGCCTAGGCTGGAGTGCAGTGGCATGACCTTGGCTCACTGCAACCTCCACCTCCCAGGTTCAAGCAATTCTCCTACCTCAGCCTCCCAAGTAGCTGGGATTACAGGTACCTGCCACCATGGCCAGCTAATTTTTGTACTTTTAGTAGAGATGGGATTTGCCATGTTGGCCAGGCTGGTCTTGAACTCCTGGCCTCAGGTGATCCTCCCGCCTTGGCCTCCCAAAGTGCTGGGATTACAGGTGTGAGCCACCGCACCCGGCCCAGAATAATTTTTTTTGAGACACAGTCTTGCGGAATGCAGTGGTGTGATCTTGGCTCACTGTAACCTCTACCTCCTGGGTTCAAGCAAGTCTCCTGCCTCAGCCTCCTGGGTAGCTGGGATTACAGGCGCCCACCACCATGTCCAGCTAATTTTTGTATATTTACTAGAGATGGAGTTTTGCCACGTTGGCCAGGCTGGTCTCGAACTCCTGGCCTCAAGGTGATCCTCCCGCCTTGGCCTCCCAAAGCGCTGGGATTACAGGTGTGAGCCACCGCGCCTGGACCAGAATGATTTTGTAACCCACAGCCGTGCATGTTCAGTTTGCACTGGTCCCTACACACGATGTCACTGGCTCCATCTAAGCGGAGTCTTATTGTGAAAAGAGCCGCATGCAAGTGAGTGAGGTCAGTCCATCGTCAGAGCAGTTACTACAGTCTGTCAATGAGAAGACTCAGAATCTCATCTCATTGTGCAGACAGATGGGAGTTTCTATCAACTCACTGTGCGTGAAGGGTCACATTGCTCTTTCCCATCCATGCAACCTTAGAAAATCTCAGTATCTCCGGCTGGGCGCAGTGGCTCACGTCTGTAATCCCAGCACATTGGGAGGCCAAGGCGGGCGGATCATGAGGTCAGGAGATCGAGACCATCCTGGCTAACACGGTGAAACCCCGTCTCTACTAAAAATACAAAAAAATTAGCCGGGCGTGGTGGCGGGTGCCTGTAGTCCCAGCTACTTGGGGCAGGAGAATGGCGTGAACCTGGGAGGCGGAACTTGCTGTGAGCTGAGATTGCGCCACTGCACTCCAGCCTCTGCGACAGAGCGAGACTCCATCTCAAAAAAGAAAAGAAAAGAAAATCTCAGTATCTCTGGTGCCTGAGGTTTATCATTTATAAGAGTAGATGATAAGAATATTTATCCTGTGAGTCTCTGTGATCTGCCTGTTTGTGTCCCCCCCAAATTCATAGGTTGAAACCTAACCCCCCAGGGTGATGGTATTAGGAGGTTGAGGACTTTGGGAAGTGACTAAAGATGGAACCCACCATGAATGAGATTAGTGCCCTTATAAAAGAGACCCCAGAGAGCTGGCCAGCCCCTCCACCATTTGCAGGTACAGTGAGAAGACATCCATCTATGAACCAGGACATGAGCCCTCACCAGACACCAAATCTGCTGGCACCTTGACCTTGGATTCCCCAGCCTCCAAAGCTGTGAGAAATGTTTGTTGTTGAAGCCACCCAGTCTGATATTTATGTTATAGCAACCCAAATGGACTAAGATGTGGGTTTGGGAGAGGATTAAATGAGGTAATACATGGAATGTTCTTAGAACAGTGTTTAGCACATAGTAAGCTATTCATATTCTTAGAATCATATATTTTAAAGTTATGCTGCCTAAAGGTGTGTTTTAGGTTAAGTATTACACTATGAATACAGAGTAATAGTTATACACTTTTTAGGTTAAGAAACTTTAAGAGGTCAGGCATGGTGGCACACATCTGTAATCCCAGCATTTTGGGAGGCCAAGGTGGGCGCATAGCTTGAACCCAGGAGTTTGAGGTCAGCCTGGGCAACACAGGGAGACCCTGTCTCTACAAAAAGGTACAAAAGTTAGCTGGGAGTGATGGTGGTGCACACCTGTAGACCCAGCTACTTGGAGGGCTGAGGTGGGAGCATTGCTTGAGCCTGGGATGTCAAGGCTGCAGTGAGCCATAATTGCACCACTGCACTTCAGCCTAGGCAACAGAGTGAGACCATGTTTCTAAAAAAATGAAAAAAGAAACTTTCAGGACAGGTGTGGTGGCTCACACCTGTAATCCTAGCACTTTGGGAGGCCAAGGAGTGTGGGTCACTTGAGGTCAGGAGTTTGAGACCAGCCTGGTCAACAGGGTGAAACACTGTCTTTAGTAAAAATACAAAAATTAGCTGGGTGTGGTGGAAAGCACTTGTAATCCCAGCTACTCGGGAGGCTGAGGCAGGAGAATTGCTTGAACCTGGGAGGTGGAGGTTGCACTGAGCCGAGATCGCACCACTGCACTACAGCCTGGGTGACAGAGTGTGACTCAGTCTCAAAAAAAGAGAAAGAAACTTTCAGAATATGATAGCATAGGAACAAACAATTGACAGAAAAAGAAATCCAAATGGCCAATAAAGATCTGAAAAGTTGTTAAGACAAGGTGATATGAAAAAGGAAAAAAAATAAAAATAATTTTAAAAAAGATATGAAAAGATGTTTCACATTTTATATAACTAAAGGAATTAAAAATTAAAATGGTTGTGAGATCATTATTTTTCACTTGTCTCACGGGAAAAAATTTAAAGGATAATTACTATTCAGTGTTAGCTGGGGTATGGGAAAACAGGCACTCTCAAGCATCGTTGAAGAGGAGTACAAATTTGTTCATCATTTTAGAAGAATAATATGGCAATGCTTATCTAAATTTTATGCCAATAATCTTAATCCAAAGAGAACATACTTACAGTGGTTGTAAAAATATATTCATTCACGCATTCACTCATTCATCAAATATGTATTGGGCAGTGTAACAAACAACCATAATAAAGGAATGAGGCTGGGCGTGGTGGCTTATGCCTCTAATCCCAGCACTTTGGGAGGCGGAGGCAGACGAATCACCGGAGGTCAGGAGTTCGAGACCAGCCTGGACAACATGGTGAAACCCCGTCTCTACTAAAAATACAAAAATTAGCCTGGTGTGGTGGCAGGCATCTGTAATCCTAGCTACTCAGGAGGCTGAGGCATAAGAATCGCTTGGACCTCGGAGGCAGAGGTTGCAGCGAGCCGAGACGATTCCACAACACTCCATCCTGGGTGACAGAGTGAGATGCCATCTCAAAAAAAAAAAAAGAAGAAGAAAAGGAAAAAGGAATGAGGCTGGGGGCTGTGGCTCACACCAGGAACCCCAGCTCTTTGGGAGGCCAAGGTGGGAGGATCACTTGAGCCCAGGAGCTGAAGACCAGCTTGGGCTACATAGCGAGGCCCCATCTCTATGCATATACATTATTAAATAAAGGAATGAAATGTTTTTTCTTGTTATCATCTGTGTACCGGAGTATTCCAGATCTGCAAAGAAGTGAGAAGATCTACATGGATCTTCTCTAGAACCTGATATACCTGCTGTTTTAAGTGGAAATAAAATGACATAAGTGTATATATTAATGTTCTCATTTTTATAATAAACGAAGGCTGAAATGTACGCATGTATTTTTGCATGAACGTTTGGAAAAATCTGGAGATACACAACCGAGTGTTATGCATGGTTGTGGCAAGGGGATTGGAAAGCCAAACAATGCTTTACATAGGAAAAAGAGAATGTAATAGGTCAGTGGATTTCCAGTGTTTTTCCCAAGGTTTTAGAGAGCAAAAGAAGTATTCTGGTTCTCTTCACAGTAGAATTCTAAGGTACTAATCATGGAATCTGCAAGCAATCTTCTGGTTATAAAGTTATTTCCCACATAAATAGGTCTGTAGGGAGAGAATGTTCTGATCACAATGATGATTTGATTGTTTTTATTCATGTAGTGTTTTGTGTTGTGGTTTTGACATTGGCCTGTTGTGAGCTCTGAAGGCAAAGGCATAAGTCCATCAATGAGTAATGAAAGATGAAATAAAATGCCATATGTGGCCGGGCGCGGTGGCTCATGCCTGTAATCCCAGCACTTTGGGAGGCCAAGGTGGGCAGATCATGAGGTCAGGAGATCGAGACTATCTTGGCTAACACGGTGAAACCCCATCTCTACTAAAAATACAAAAAAATAGCCAGGCGTGGTGGTGGGTGCCTGCAGTCCCAGCTACTTGGGAGGCTGAGGCAGGAGAATGGCGTGAACCCGGGAGGCAGAGGCTGCAGTGAGCTGAGATCGCAGCACTGCACTCCAGCCTGGGAGACAGAGCAAACTCTGTCTTAAAAAAAAAAAAAGGCTTTAAAGAATTGCAAGCAATGAGGTGAAGTAATCCAAATGACACATTGACACATTAAGGACATTGTTGTCACTGTGCAAGAAAGGACAGAAGGCAGGAGTGGATGGAGGAGTCCAGGCTGCACTAGGCTTGGGTAAGCCAGCGCAGGGGAGGAGCGGGCCAATTCCATGTCTGATTTGGAGTTAAATTTTCAGGGCTTGCTGAGGGAGGGAATGTGGGTTTGGGGAAAAGCAAGAAATCCAGGGTGAAGCACTGTGTAAGGTCTGACCCACTGCTTTAATGGACTCCGCTGTCAGGACTAAGGCAGAAAGTTTACCTGCAGGGACAGGGGGTGGGAAGTCTAAATTCCAGAGGGAAAACCAACAGTTTCTTTTTGGGCCTCCTAGGTTTAAATATCTATGCAACATCCAAGTGAGGCTGCCATGTAAACCACTGGATTTAAGAGTACGGAGCTGCTGGGCACGGTGGCTCACGCCTGTAATCCCAGCACTTTGGGAGGCCAAGGTGGGCAGATCACTTGAGGTCGGGAGTTTGAGACCAGCCTGACCAACATGGTGAAACCCTGTCTCTACAAAAATACAAAAATTAGTTGGGCGTCGTGGCGGGTGCCTGTAATCTCAGCTACTTGGGAGGCTGAGGCAGGAGAATCACTTGAACCCAGGAGGCAGAGGTTGCAGTGAGCCAAGATTGTGCTATTATACTCCAGCCTAAGCAACAGAACAAGACTCTTTCTCCAAAAATAAAAAAAATAAACAGAATCCAAGAACTAGGAAGGAGGTAGGAGTTAAGGAAAGTAGAAATAGGAGGGAAAAAAAATGACAGGAATCCAGAGACACACAGATCTCCAAGCAATTATTTGAATTCAAATATAACGCAGTTGGAGAATGACTCCTGCTCTCTGCTGAGGCCTGTCCTTAAATAGATGTAGGCCAAAGCAACATCACCTTTAGACCTGGGCAAGATAAGCCCCTGCCCTGGGCCCTTGATTTAGAGGCCACTGCTCTGGGCCCCCCCAGCACATGCCTCCGTCCCCATCAAGCTGAGTGACAGGCCCACCCAGAAGCCGTGCCCCTTCTGAACAATGCCAGGATACTGCGACCCCAGAAGGACCTACCAAAATAGGCACAGCCCACTTCCAGGGCCTACGTGGGCCCCTTCCCTGCCTGAGCAATCCACATCACGCTGTGCTACAGCTGAAAGCCAGAATGACAGGGCAGGTAGGGGGACCACAGCTGTGAACTGGGAAGAGCTCCTCCCACCACCCACTACCACATCCCGATGCAGAACACCGAGGACTCCAAGAATTCTCAATTCAAACCTGGCCTTCCAGGTTTTTATGAAGGTATATTATTCAAAGCAGAAGCATAGAACATTCTATTTAAATGTCTCTTTTGATGTAAAGTATTAACTATGGTTATTAAATGCAGGCTGCTCTTAGTTCCTAGCTTCAAGTATTCCATCCCACCTCAGCCTCCTGAGGAGCTGGGATCATAGGTGTGAGCCACCAGGTGCTCATTCCTACTTTTTTTTTTTTTTGAGACAGAGTCTTGCTCTGTTGCCCAGGCTGGAGTACAGTGGTGGGATCTCGGCTCACTGCAACCTCTGCCTCCCAGGTTCAAGCAATTCTCATACCTCAGCCTCCCAAGTAGGGGGGACAACAGGTACCTGCTACCATGCCTGGCTAATTTTTGTATTTCTTTAGTAGAGTCGAGGTTCCACCAGTTGGCCAGGCTGGTCTCGAGCTCCCAACCGCAAATGATCCCCCCACCTTGGTCTCCCCAAGTGCTGAGATTATAGGCGTGAGCCACCACTCCCAGCCTCATTCTTAATCTTAACCTGGGAATTATCATGCTGGGATTGGGGCTAACGCTCTTAAAATCCTTATCTCAGTCAAACAGCAGAACATAGAAGAACGTCAGGACAGGTCTGAGAAAGAGCAGGCAGCCAGTCTTGGAAATCAGAAAGGGCTAGGCTCCAAAGTTCCCGGAGTTTCCAGCCTCACTCTTCCTAGAGTCACGGCAGCCATCTAGAAAGTTCCAGCCAGTAACAGGAATCCAGAATTTTCTCCATGAGTAAACTACAGTGAACCAGGTGGTGCCTACCCAGCATTTGAGGGTCTAGACATGGGCCAGCTGTGGATTGTCAATAAGCATGTTAAAGCCCAAACAACTTTAAAGCTCTGAATAAGTGTATCTGAATCTTCTGAAAAGCCAGCACGGAGGGCAGGGGGTTAGATACAGATGTGGAGAGAAAAGTGGCTGGGAAAATTAAATAAGTCTCTTTGATGTGAATGCTAACCAAAAAGATCCCGAATCAATCACCCCAGAGGAAAGAGCTGCCAAGACCTTGAAAGCAACATTCCTCCGAACTCCTGGTGCTGCCATGGCAACTGGAGGGCTGAATGAGGTCATCTCAAAGCAGGGCAAGTGGCCCAGGTGGACCACGGGAGCAGAGACTGGGCGTGAGGACTCAAACCACCAGGAGGGAAATGAAAACCACAGCAGCGAAAAGGATGGAATTGCCGGTAACAGAATAAAATTATTCACAGCTGTGAAGCTACAGTCACAACATTTTAGCAGAGCTTTTGGCTGGAAAAGTCGGAAAAAGGCACTGAATTGATTTTACTGTTGCATGTGTCTTTCATCAGTGGATACGAAAACACTTTACTCACACCAAGCACCTTGTTCAGGGAGCAGTTGCCTTCATTTCTAGGAGTGTCACAGCGGAGTCAGTGATTCATGCTAATGGGGAACATGGAATATATGAATAAGGACATTTCATGGGAAATGGCCCTGGTGCTAAACATTTGTAAACTCATTTGAGTCACCGAAATCAAACCCTCTGTTTTACCAAATTTGTTTCTGACCTCATAAATAAAAATATAAGGTCAAAGAAAAATTACCTCTCAAAGCCACATTGATTGTGCAAAACCAAAAAATTAAATTAAAACTGAAGAATCTTAGCAAGGGAACGGTTGGAAACCTGGCTTAGCTAAGGTAGAGGGGCGAAGGCAGGAACAGCTACAGACAAGCACGCCATGTCCACTCTGCAGCTGAAATCACATGGTTTCTTGGAAGGCTCACAAGACTGAAGTTGCCTTCCCTGACAACTCGGTCAGTCTGCTCAAGGGCAAACGACTCTCCCGGACAGCATGCAGCCTGAAAATGAGGAAAGCAGCCCCTAATACCAAGAGCTGGCCTGGCACACACAGCTAGGCTGTGGCGTTCTCCCAACAAACACAATAATTTCATAGAACACTGACAATCAGGCAAGACCACTCTGTGACAGAGGTGGATCAGCACAAAACCAAGACTACTCTGTCACCAAATTGGAGCACAGACAAAAGCAAGAATGTCATCCAGACCACAAATGACCAAGTAGCTTCTTATCCTGGCTAATGAGTGACTGCTCTGACTGGCTACAGCTTCAGCCACAATCTGTTATTTCCATCTTCCAGATAAGAATTATTATCATTATTATTATTTAAGATGGAGTTTCACTCTTGTTGCCCAGGCTGGAGTGCAATGGCACGATCTTGGCTCACCTCAACCTCCGCCTCCCGGGTTCAAGCTATTCTACTGCCTCAGCCTCCCGAGTAGCTGGGATTACAGGCATGTGCCACCACGCCTGGCTAATTTTGTACTTTTAGTAGAGATGGGGTTTCTCCATGTTGGTCAGGCTAGTCTCAAACTCTTGACCTCAGGTGATCTGCCTGCCTTGGCCTCCCAAAGTGCTGGGATTACAGGCATGAGCCACCGCGCCCAGCAGATAAGAATGATTAAGATACCCACTTATAGGCCAGGCTCCTTGGCTCACTCCTATAATATCAGCACTTTGGGAGGCCGAGGTGGGCAGTTCACCTGAGGTCAGGAGTTTGAGACCAGCCTGGCCAACATGGTGAAACCCCATCTCTATTAAAACTACAAAAATTAGCCGGGCGTGGTGGTGGGCACCTGTAATCCCAGCTACTAGGGAGACTGAGGCAGGAGAATCACTTGAACCTGGGAGACAGTGGTTGCAGTGAGCCGAGATTGCACCATTGCATTCCAGCCTAGACCACAAAGTGAGACTCTGTCTCAAAAAAAAAAAAAAAAAAAAAAAAAAAAAAAAAAGCGAGGCGTGGTGGCTCACGCCTGTAATCCCAACACTTTGGGAGGCTGAGGCAGGTGGATCAAGAGGTCAGGAGTTCAAGGCTAGCCTGACCAAGATGGTGAAACCCCATCTCTACTAAAAATAAAAATATTAGCTGGGTGTGGTGGTGGGTGCCTGTAATCTCAGCTACTTGGGAGGCTGAGGCAGAGAATTGCTTGAACCCAGGAAGCAGAGGTTGCAGTGAGTCAAGATCACACCACTGCACTCCAGCCTGGGTGACAGAGCGAGACTCCATCTCAAAAAAAAAAAAAAACAACCAATTACAGAATTACTTCTACTTTCTGACAGCATCTAATCCAAAGCAAAGCCTTGCTTCCTTAAGCCCTCCCCAGATCATCCAACACAAACCCAAATCCTTTAATCAGTCTTTTCTGGCCCTTCTATTGCGATGCCTCATAGTTCTCCATGGTGTGCCTTCTCCCTTGTTGCAGGGAGAACAAAAACTCGATTTTGTTTAACTCCAGGTGTGTTCCTGGAGGGCATCGATAAGCTAATTATTTTACATAAGGGGCGGGAGGCGTGTCACCATTCCATAGACTCCAAATGTGCTTTTATAAATCCTGCCTTGCTTTGGTTCATAGACTAATGTTGCTTTATGTCAAATGACTTGTACATTGATTATAATGGTATATCTTCCTTTACCTTTTATAATGCTCTTTGCCTTAAGGTCAATTTTGTTGGATATTAATATAGCTGTACAGATTTTAGAGAAATTAGTATTTGCATGATACAGTATATATTTTTCCTCCTTTTTTTTTTTTTGAGGCAGGGTCTCCCTCTGTTGCCCAAGCTGGAATACAATGGCACAATCTCGGCTCACTACAACCTCCACCTCCCAGGCTCAAGTGATCCTCCTGCCTCAGTCTCCCAGTCTCTGGGACTATAGGCGTGAGCCACTATACTAGACTATTTTTGTATTTTTGGTAGAGGTGGGGTTTTGCCATGTTGCCCAGGCTGGTCTCGATCCCCTGAGCTCAAGTGATCTGCCCGTCTCAGCCTCCCAAAGTGCTGGGATTACAGGCATGAGCTACTGAACCCAGCAATGTGTCTCTTATTACTGAATAAAAATATAAATTTTTTAAAAGTTGTCCTTGAGTTATAGCCTATTCACATTTAGTATAAATAGGTAATATATTTTTATCTTCTTTTAATTAATTAATTTATTTTTTAATAGAGACAGGGCCTCGCTCTGTCACCAAGGCTGAAGTGCAGTGGCATAATCCCGGCTCACTGAAACCTCCATCTCCTGGGTTCAAGTGATCCTCCTGCCTCAGCCTCTCAAGTAGCTGGGATTACAAGTGGGCTGCACCACACTCAGCTAATTTATTGTATTTTTTGTAGAGATGGGTTTTCGCCATGTTGCCCAGGCTGGTCTCAAACTCTTGGGCTCAAACGATCCTCTTGCCTCAACCTCTCAAAGTGCTAGGATTACAGGCATGAACCACTGCACCCCACCTATTTTGATTTTATTGTATCATAAATTTACGAATTTTGTTTTTCTGTTTTGTGATTTTTTCTTTTTATATATTTTTTACATCTCTTTATATTGTCTATTTACCATTTCTCACTCAAATAGTTTAGAAGTTTGTAGTCAATTTCCATTCTTTTTGTGGTGATACTAGAAATTAAAACACATTGAGTATAGTTGTGAATAGATTATTTAAATTTTTTATTAAAAAATAAATTACAATATATTTTATTAACAGTATAAATTTCTTTAATTTATTTACTCTCATCCTGGATAAGAAATTTAGAATTTTAACTCCATTTATCAACTCCAGTGTTTCTTTATTATATGCCTTTTAGTTTGTTTTTTTTTTTTTTTTTTTTTTTTTTTGAGACGGAGTTTCACTCTTGTTGCCCAGGCTAAAGTGCAATGGTGCCATCTCAGCTCACCTCAATCTCTGCCTCCCAGGTTCAAGTGATTCTCCTGCCTCAGCCTCCCAAGTAGCTGGGATTACAGGCATGCGCCACCACACCTGGCTAATTTTGTATTTTTAGTAGAGATGGGTTTTACCGTGTTGGTCAGCCTGGTCTCAAACTCCCAACCTCAGATGATCCGCCCACCTCCCAAAATGCTGGGATTACAGGTGTGATTTTCTTTTTCTTTTTCGTTTTCGTTTTTTTTTTTTAAGCTCCATATGATTGATTTTGAGGAGATCAGAGTCTGTATAGATTTCCCTATGTATATACCAATTCTTTTAGAATTTCCTTCACGTGAGGGTCTACAGGTGATGAACTCTCTTAAGTTTTATTTGTTCTGAAAATGTCTGTATTTGGCTCTCATTCTTTTTATGTTTGTTTGCTTTTGCTTTTGTTTTTTGAGATGGAGTCTTGCTCTGTTGCTGGGGCTGGAGTGCAGTGGCGCGATCTCAGCTCACTGCAACCTCTGTCTCCCAGGTTCAAGCAATTCTCCTGCCTCAGCCTTCTGAGTAGCTAGGATTATAGGCATGCCCCACCATGCCTGGCATTTTTTTTTTTTTTGTATGTTTAGTAGAGACAGGGTTTCACCATGTTGGCCAGGCTGGTCTTGAACTCCTGACCTCAAGTAATCCACCCACCTTGGCCTCCCAAAGTGCTGGGATTACAGGCGTGAGGAGCCACTGTGCCCAACTGGCTCTCATTCTTGAAAAATCTTCCATTTAGCATAGGTTGGCAGTTATTTTTTTCCTAGCATATGAATGATTTTATACCATTATATCTTAAGGCAATAAGGAAGTCTGCTCTCACCCTAATTACAGCTACTCTAAAGAAGTTTGTTTCTTTTTCTCTGATTTAAAACATTCCCGATTAACTTCTGTTTTACAGTTTTACTATGATGTACACAGGTCTGCCTTTAAAAAATGTTATTCAACTGGGGATTTATTTATGGATTAAAGTCTTTCATCTGTTATAGAGAATTTGCTGTCATTATTTCTTCATATGTTGACTCTGTCAATTCTCTCTTTGCTTCAATTGGAACTTTGATTAAATGTGTGTTAGACTATCCTATTCTGTCACTGACATCTTTTAACCTAGCTACCATATTTTCCATGTTTTTATCTGTGTGGTATTATAGACAACTCCTTCTGACCTATCTTCTAAATCTGTAACTTTCTCTTCAACTATGTTCAATTGGTTTCCAAACTCATCCATTACATTGAAGTTTTAATTTCAGTTATTAAACTTTTCCTTCACAGAAATTCCTTTTTAGCCAGGTGTGGCAGCTCATGCCTGTAATCCCAGCGTTTTGGGAGGCCAAGGTTGGAGGACTGCTTGAGACCAGGCATTCAAAACTAGCCTGGCCAACAGAAAGGGACTCTGTCTCTACAAAAATAAAATAAGTTATTTTTTGTTTCCTTTTCAAATCTGCTATGATCCAATTTATAATATCTTTACTCATATTTTTGATTGTCTTATGTTTTAAAATACGATTATTCTTTATAATAATCTATGTCTGATAATTCCAATTTTCAAAGTCATTGGAGGTCAGTTATGTCATCTTTTATTTTGCCGGTTCTCATTCAAAATGTGATTAGCATCTTTGACTGTATGCTTTTCATTGCCCTTGAACAATATTTAGGGTTCCCAAAAGCATAGGTTCTTTCCTCTACTGAGATTTTGCATTTGCATTTACTAAATTCCTGGGACACTGCTGGTATCAAACCACTTTAAATTCAATTCCTAGCAAGGGTGGGCACTAGGTTTATAAAATCAAAGATGCCCTTTTTTTCTTCATGCCTCCTCCATCTCTCAGCAACAAGACAACTCTTCCTGCAATTCTAGAAAGATGGGAAATGGGGAATGGTTGACTTCTGGTTCCCTTCTGGTTCTGATTATGAGGGAAACATCTGTCATCTTTTCTCTATGTAGAGTGCCTTGGGCCTTCACCTCTGCTACCCTCTCCCCATGTCTCAGCTCAGCAGCTGATTCATCCAGATGAGCAAATGCTCACAGGGCAAAAGTAAGCTGTGAAGTTTCTGCTCACCTTTCTGTGTTCTTGCCTTCTCCTAGACACTGGCCTTGTCATTCCTCACGATATTTTAGTCCCTCTATACTTTAAGAAGTTTTTCATATTTCTTCCAGCATTTTTGCCCATTATCAGGATGGTTACTAATATGAATAAAAATCCCCCTACTCCCACCTAAAATGAAAGTCCCTCAAATGATCTTTCTTCGTCTCTCCCACTTCTTTTGTGTCCTGGCACATCTCAATACCAGCAGCTGCCAAAGTCACTGAGCTTCAATGGCTTCAGTTTCCTCAACTATAAAATAGGATGAATGATTTTCATGACCTCATGGAATCATTACTGAACTCAAAATAACTCAGATAAAAGTTCTCAACAAACTATAAACCACCAATTTTATATACATATATTCACACATCTATAATAAATTATGTAAATGATAAATACTATATTTATATATGTGTATATGAACAACTATTTTAACAGCAGTAATGATAAACATAGTAGGAGACACGTAAACAGAGAGCTTTGTTTTGTTTTGTTTTTGAGACAGGATCTTGCTCTATTGCCCAGGCTGGAAGGCAGTGGCGTGATCTCGGCTCACTACAACCTCGAACTCCTGGACTCAAGCAATCCTCCCAACTCAGCCTCCAGAGTAGCTGGAACTACAGGGATGTACCATCACGCATGGCTATTTTTACTTTTGTAGAAATAGGGTGTTGCTATGTTTCCCAGGCTAGCCTCAAACTCCTGGCTTTAAGCAATCCTTCCACCTCAGCTTCCCAAGTGCTGGGATTACAGGTATGAGCCACCACACCTGGCCCAATAATTTTTATGGTTACTTCCAATTCTAAAATTACAAGATTCCATGCCTGCGCATGAGTAGCTCCCATCTCTCATGTTCTCATGTCCATTCAGAATATTTTATGTTCTGAATATTTCATGTTCTCATGTCCATTCAGAATATTTTATGTTCTGAATATTTCATGTTCTCATGTCCATTCAGAATATTTTATGTTCTGAATATTTCATGTTCTCATGTCCATTCAGAATATTTTGTCCCTCTTTTTTTCTTTTCTTTTTTTTTTTTCTGTGTGAATCTACAGATATTTCAAGACCCAGTGCAAGACATCTTCTATCTTCTGGTTCTCAACTCTGATTGTACTCTGGGTCACCTAGGGAGCTTAAGAAAATGCAGATTCAGTGTCTCAAACTAAATAAATTAAATTAGAATCTAGCAAAGGCAGGGCACATTTTTGTTTTGTATTTCTGATGGAGTCTCACTCTATCGCCCAGGCTGAAGTGCAATGGCGCGATCTCCACTTGCTGCAACCTCCACCTTCCAGGTTCAAGCGATTCTCCTGCCTCAGCCTCCCAAGTAGTTGGGATTACAGGCACGCACCATCATGTCTGGCTAATTTTTATATTTTTAATAGAGATGGGGTTTCACCATGTTGGCCAGGCTGGTCTTGAACTCCTGACTTCAGGTGATCCGCCTGCCTCAGCCTCCCAAACTGCTGGGATTACAGGTGTGAGCCACCGTGCCCAGCCACATCTGTGTTTTTTTAAGTCCTCAGTGATGGGCAGCCAGAATTAAGAATCACTAGTCAGGTCGGGCGCGGTGGCTCACGCCTGTAATCCCAGCACTTTGGGAGGCCGAGGCGGGCAGATCACCTGAAGTCAGGAGTTCGAGACCAACCTGGCCAACATGGTGAAACCCCATCTCTATTAAAAATACCAAAATTAGCTGGGCGTGGTGGTGCGTGCCTGTGATCCCAGCTACTCAGAAGGCTGAGGCACGAGAATTGCTTGAACCCGGGAGATTGCCAAGATTGCACCACTGCACTTAAGCCTGGGCAACAGAGCAAGACTCTGTCTCAAAAAAAAGAAAAAAAAATCCCTAGTCATGTCTTTTTCCCATCTTCCTACTAAGTTATAGATTTTTCTAATTGACTCGTAGGACTTCATTATATATTTTGATACTAATCTTTTAATTATGTATGTGTTTACAAGGATACCCTATGCTGATGATGATGTCACAATTTAATAAAAGTTTTTGAGAGCAGCTATGAACACAGAACATTTATTTCCTTCTTTTTTCTTTTTCTATCTTTCTTTTTTTTTTTTTTTTTTTTTGAGATGGAGTCTCACTCTATCACCCAGGCTGGAGTGCAGTGGTGTGATATTGGCTCACTGCAACCTCCACCTCCCGGGTTCAAGCAGTTCTCCTGCCTCAGCCTCCCAAGTAGCTGGGACTACAGGCATGTGGCACCACGCCCGGCTAATTTTTGTATTTTTATTAGAGACTGAGTTTCGCCACGTTGGCCAGGCTGGTCTCGAACTCCTGACTACAAGTGACCTGCCCGCCTCAGCCTCCCAAAATGCTGGGATTACAGGCGTGAACCTCTGTGCCTAGCCAACACAGAGCATTTCAGCAGAAATGTATTGCTTTTATAAACTCTCTTGCTGGATACTTACCCAAGAAAATATATACATAGATACACACAAACGCATATGTACAAACCTAAATATACAAAAAAATTAAAAAGAGCATAACACACAAACATCATGTAGTTATTTTTGTAACCAACCAGGCAAACATTACTCACCCATCACATAGTTATTAGATTGAAAAAGATCACTACAATTATGTGGCAATAGCAGAGGAAGCTCCTTTTGGCAAAACTAGTTTAAGCATTCACTCTTAGGCATAGAAACTATAATAAATATTTATTAAATAAAAATATATTTTTGAAGTTTTATTTTTTCATCAGGAAGAAAAATCACACCCCTTACCATTTTTTTTCAGAGTGGCCAAATTCATATAACTGTGGCTAGAGGGGAGATAGAAAATGTTTTAAAATAAAGCAACCACTAGTCAGCTGGGCGTGGCACGTGCCTGTAGTCCCAGCTACTTGGGAGGCTGAGGCAGGAGGATCACTTGGACCCAGGATGAGGCTGCAGTGAGCTATAATTGTGTCACTGCACTCTAGGCTGGTTGACAAAGCGGGCCTATCTCAAAACAACCAAAAAGCCTAGACAATATAGGGAGATCCCATCCCTACAAAAATATTTTAAAAAATTAGTGAGGTGTGGTAGCATGCACCTGTAGTCTCAACTACTTGGGAGCTGAGATGGGAGAAGTGTTTGAGCCCAGGAGTTCAAGGATGCAGTGAGCTGTGATCACACCACTGCATTCCAGCCTGGGTGACAGAGGGATACCTTGTCTCAAAAAAATAAAAATTGAAAATTAAAAAATAGAGGCCGGACGCGGTGGCTCACACCTGTAATACCAGCACTTTGGGAAGCAAAGGCAGGTGGATCACCTGAGGTTGGGAGTTTGAGACCAGCCTGACAAACATGGAGAAACCCTGTCTCTACTAAAAATACAAAAATTAGCTGGGCATTGTGGCACATGCCTGTAATCCCAGCTATTCAGGAGGCTGAGGCAGGAGAATCACTTGAACCCAGGAGGCGGAGGTTGCAGGGAGCTGAGATCGCGCCACTGCACTCGAGCCTGGGCAATGAGAGTGAAACTCCGTCTCAAAAAAAAAAAAAAAAAAAAAACCCTAAAAAATAGAAAAAAACAAGAACCACTAGTGACATCATGACATAGTCAGAAAAATATGGGCCGGGCGCGGTGGCTCATGCCTGTAATCCCAGCACTCTGGGAGGCTGACGTGGGCAGATCACGAGGTCAGGAGGTGGAGACCATCTTGGCTAACACGGTGAAACCCCGTCTCTACTAAAAATAGAAAAAATTAGCCGGGCGTGGTGGCAGGCACCTGTAGTCCCAGCTACTTGGGAGGCTGAGGCAGGAGAATGGCGTGAACCTGGGAGGCAGAGCTTGGAGTGAGCCAAGATCACGCCACTGTACTCCAGCCTGGGCGACAGAGCGAGACTCTGTCTCAAAAAAAAAAAAAAAAAAAAGAAAAGAAAAATATGAATGCTTCAGGTTTAGCATTTCATTCATTCAATTATTATTTAATGGGAAACCTATTATCTATTAGGTACTATGATTAAGCATCCACAGAGGACAGGTGATTGAACATTTTAATCCTGTACTCAAATAGGACTCTCAAGGAAAAATCATGTGTTTTTGATAACATTCCTCACTGAAATCCTGCTAGCAAATTTATATAGGATGTGATCTAAGATTGGTGCTGGTCAGGACATCAGAGTAGAAAAAGAACTACTTGATGAGTGAGCTTTTCAAAATATCCTTAAGTCAAAAGACACCCCAAGAAATGACAGAGGAAGAAAAAGACCGAAAGCACTTTTCGGGGCATTTTGTCTAAAGACTTGTGTTGGATTTGGCAAGCCCGAGTATCATTACCTTGCAGCAGAGGAGTGAGTCTGCCCAATGCTCAGTGATCTCTCAGAAATAAACCAGAGAGGTCACAAAGACTCGGGATTGGGAAGATATCAAAAATTTTTCTTGGCTGGGTGTGGTGGCTCAAGCCTGTAATCCCAACATCTTTGGGAGGCCGAGGTGGGAGGATGGCTTGGGCGCAGGAGTTTGAGGTTATAGTGAGCCATGATCACACTGTTGCACTCCAGTCTGGACGACAGAGCAAGACCCTGTCTCTAAAACAAACAAACAAACAAACAAAAATGATTTCTTACCATCTCTAGATCTCCCACTGTTTCAAATTCAGCTCGGCATGTGTCAGCACTGGTTGGGGAGACTGAGGACCCCCAGCCTGAAACTGCTGGTTTGTACATTTATGAGCCCCAGGAGGTACAGAAGCACTGAAGTAGGCTTTTATTGAATATGAATTTCCTCTATATTAAGGATTAAACACTTTGCTAAATTGTGGAATTCTCAATCCTCAGAGTGAGTTTCTGATGAAAGAAAATGACAAAATAATAATAGAGTAAAACGAACTTGTGTCTCAGCAGTCCAAACCAGCTGTGGAAGCTAAAGCAACTCCATCTTGGATGCTAATCCGCCACGTTGACTTCTGATTAACTCTGGTTCCGGGAACGCCTCTACGATTTCTACTTTCACTTTCACATACTTCAGGTAAATCTTACCCTTACGCAAACTCCCGATGTATATGAGCCCTGGGTCTGGAGGTGAGCGTGGAGTTCCACCATCTTATCTTGCAAACACCTGAGGCATCATTTCTGTTTGTAAGTCCCTATTAAATGTTTCTTTCCCAGAAACTGCATTTGTCAGCCTCTTTCTTTTTGTTTTTTTTTTTTTCTTTTTTTTTTTTGAGACAGAGTCTTGCTCTGTCTCCCAGGCTGGAGTGCAGTGGCGCGATCTCAGCTCACTGCAAGCTCCGCCTCCCAGGTTCACGCCATTCTCCTGCCTCAGCCTCCCGAGTAGCTGGGACTACAGGTGAATACCACCACGCCTGGCTAATTTTTTGTATTTTTAGTAGAGACGGGGTTTCACTGTGTTAGCCAGGATGGTCTCCATCTCCTGACCTCGTGATCCGCCCGCCTCGGCCTCCCAAAGTGCTGGGATTACAGGCGTGAGCCACCGCGCCCGGCCATTGTCAGCCTGTTTCTTTGGCTTCTCAGCTTCCTTGGCCTTTGGGGGCAGATTTGCATAGACCTGCTCACTATTGAACACCAACTTCCATTACCGTTTATTCAGTGAACCAGCCAATCTTGGTAAATTCTGTTTTAGGATGACAGAGCTAATTGCAAAATATCAGAAAGAGATAAACCATGAATGCTTGCTTACCTTATGTTAGTTTTCCACCCAGAGAACACTGGTGGAAAAAATCGTGGTTCATCTGTAATAAGCACTATGAGAAGGGCTTACTACAGCAATGACTGAGAAGATTCCAGTCATTGTTAAAGAAAAATAAAACTCATTTATATTAAAAGATATCTCTGTATGTACACAGATATATAACAGCAGAGAAAGGAAAAGGCTAGAGAAAAGAGAACAAGAACATTTGCAAGTGGTTGCCTCTTGGGGGCTGTTACTGTCTTCCATTTCTTTTTTTGTTTGTTTTTTTGTTTTTGCCCAGGCTGGAGTGCAGTGGCGCGATCTCGGCTCACTGCAAGCTCTGCCTGCCGGATTCATGCCATTCTCCTGCCTCAGCCTCCTGAGTAGCTGGGACTACAGGCACCCGCCACCACGCCCAGCTAATTTTTTTTTTTTAGTAGAAATGGGGTTTCACCGTGTTAGCCAGGATGGTCTTGATCTCCTGACCTCGTGATCTGCCCGCCTAGGCCTCCCAAAGTGCTGAGATTACAGGCGTGAGCCACTGCGCCTGGCCCTGTCTTCCATTTCTTTAGAAGTGCTTCAATCTAGGCTGGGTGCAGCGGCTCACACCTGTAATCCTAGCACTTTGGGAGGCCAAGGCAGGAGGATCACAAAGTCAGAAGTTCGAGACCAGCCTGACCAACATGGTGAAACCTCGTCTCTACTAAAAATACAAAAATTAGCTGGGTGTGGTGGCATGTGTCTGTAGTCTCAGCTACTCAGGAGGCTGAGGCAGGAGAATCGCTTGAACCCGGGAAGCAGAGGTCACATTGAGCCGAGATGGCGCCATACTGCACTCCAGCCTGGGCGACAGAGAGAGACTCCATCTCAAAACAAAAAAAAAAGAAAGAAAAAAAAAGTGCTTGAATCTTCTGCAGGAGCAAATCTTCATATATGGCTTATATGACACAAAGCAACATTTTAAAAGAAAAGTCTAGATGGATTTCAGCAGTTAATAGCAAAATTATACTTGCCTTTCATAGTTGATACAAGGAGGCACGCGTTCATTCATTCACGTGTATTCATTCAAGTCACTCATTGTCAAGCTCATAAGAGGCCAGGCATAAAGGCCTGAGCAATGAATAAGACAAATGCAGTCCCTGGCTTGATGGAGCTCACATCCTAATGGAAAGACAGATGATAAACAGCTGAACAACAGCTAGCCACAGATGGTGACCAGTTTGGTAAAGGTACTCAAACAGAGAGTACCTCAGAAGACCCACTTACACAGAATGGTCAGTTAAAGCCCCCTCAAGCAAGTGAAGTTTCAGCTAGGGCCTGAAGGGTGAGAAAGAGCCAATTGTGCTTGAAGAGCTTTCCAGGAAAAGGAAGAAACAGACTCAAAGAGAGATCTCCGTATGTTCTAGAGAGGAGAAGAAACTCCCGAATTGTGCACAGCTAAGAACAAACATTTTGAGCTACCAACCTGTGTGACTGGGTAGGCTGGGTGAATTCTCAAGGCACCAGAGCAGCAGCACTGGTAGACGTTGACCCTTCCTTCACTCCCTGACCTACCACAGAAGTTTCTCAGGAGGCTCCAGGGCCACGTTCCACGCCAGGCTGACCCTGATGTGGTAAATATGAAAAACCGAAAAATTACTCAGGATCTTTGAAAAAATATATTTGAACTACCTTTTCCGGCTGACTCCATGAAGGTCTGCTGTCCTTCCCAAACCAATTCCCAAACTGTCTTTCCATCCCGTTAGCTGTTTTTCCCTTTCCTACTTTCCGATGTTAAGGGATTAGTAAGCCCTGCAGTGCTTCTCCATGCCAGAGCATCATTTTTCATCCCCGAGGGTCCCACACAAACACCTGCAAGGTTGACTCATGAAAGGACAGGAGCCAGGGCTTTCTGGCAGACGAGTGCAGGAGTGTGAGACAAGGTCATAGTTGTTTTTATTCTCACCAAAGCTATTGGCAGCAGCCTGATTGTCTTCACTCTGGGATGCTGGTCTGTCACTAACTACACTATGTATGTGAAAGTACATAGGGAAAGAAGGAGCTCTCAGCAGCTGACCATTTGCATCCTGGGGGCATCTGAGGCTGATTTGTTGATGTAGAACTCCTATTACGAGAACTGTTCAGCAGGAGGGTCTGATAATTTTTTTTTTTTTTTTTTTTTTTGGAGACAGAGTTTTGCTCTGTCACCCAGGCTGGAGTACAGTGTCTCGATCTCGGCTCACTGCCACCTCTGCCTCCCAGGTTCAAGCAATTCTCCTGCCTCAGCCTCCCGAGCAGCTGGGACTACAGGTGTGCACCACAATGCCTGGCTAATTTTGTGTATTTTTAGTAGAGACTGAGTTTCACTATGTTGGCCAGGCTGGTATCAAACTCCTGACATCAGGTGATCCACCTACCTCAGCCTCCCAAAGTGCTGGGATTACAGGCATGAGCCATGCGCCTGGCTGAGAATCATGTACCTAGGGCTACCCCAGTAATACTCAGTTAGCATTTCTCCAAGGTCACTGTTTTATTCTGTCAACTTTTGCTTTACTCATCAAATCCAAGAGTTGTCATGTTCTCCTAGAAAGCACAAAACTTTCAATGTCAAATATACATGAGTTCAAATCCTAGACCCTGAGAGTTCCTGATATTCAGCATTCTGATATCCTTTTGCCTGTTTCAAAATTAAAATGAGAAAATATATGTAAGGTAATTGTATCTATTAGTCAGCCTTTGCTGTGATAATAACCCTCAGTTTTAGTGGTTTATGATCCAAGCATTTATTTCTCAGAGTTTTGCAGGCTGGCATTGGCTGCGCTGGGCTGGGCTGGGCTCTGGGTGTCTTCTCATTTGGGGAATGAGGCTGAAGGAGCAGCTGCTACACGGAGTGTGATACTGTCTTGGAATACAGCAGGACAAGAGGACTAGATGAAAGGTGGCCTTGGAACTAGCATGCTGTCACAGCCTAGTCCATTGTCCAAAATACGTTCCCATGTAGAGGGAAGGAAGGGTGAACATGTGCTTAATAATACAATTGTCACATTAAGGCTGGGAACATGTTATGTTAGGTGCTTAACAGCTGTTAGCCTCCACCCCTTCCCCAATGCCTACAGTAGAATTTAATTAATGAATAGTAATGACCATAAGCCAACTCTGTTGCCAGCCCATATCTTTGCTTTAATGACAGTCTGAGTGCCTGCATTCACCTCCCTCAGCTTCCTCACCATTCCCAGATCCATTCCTGAATTCCGTATTCCAGACCCTTGCCTCACTTTCCTTTGCAGCACCTCACTTGGCCTTGTGCCCTGAGACCTGGTGATGTCCACACACTTTCCACCGTCGTGGTAACTCTAACAAGCCCCAGGACCACATGGCTTCCTGCTGTTCTAGTCCACCCTGGTCTCTGTTGGCTAGGCTCACTGTGACTTTGTCGATCGAGTATGGCATCAATCACCAACTTCTTTTTTTTTTTATTTTTTATTTTACTTTAAGTTCCGGGATACATGTACAGAATGTATTACATAGGTATACGTGTGCCATGGTGGTTTGCTGCACCTATTGACCTGTCCTGTAAGTTCCCTCCCCTTGCCCCCAACCCCCCAACAGGCCCGGTGTGTGTTCTTCCCCTCCCTGTGTCCCTGTGTTCTCATTGTTCACCTCCCACTTATGAGTGAGAACATGCAGCGTTTTGGTTTTCTGTTCCTGCGTTAGTTTTGTTTTTTTGCTTTTTTTTTTTTTTGAGATGGAGTTTCGCTCTTGTTGCTCATGCTGGAGTGCAGTGGCACAATCTCAGCTCACCACAACCTCTGCCTCCTGGGTTCAAGCGATTCTCCTGCCTCAGCCTCCCAAGTAGCTGGGATTACAGGCGTGCACCACCACTCCCGGCTAATTTTTTGAGTGCAGTCATGGTGCCTAGAAGCCCCTCCATAGGAAGGAAGGGAAAAAAAAGAAAGAATGAAATAGATGTGGAGGATACAAGATGGTTTTCAACAATGTCCTCAAGAGGTGCACAGGCCAGATAGAGTGGCTCACACCTGTAATCCCAGTGCTTTGGGAGGCAGAGGTGGGAGGATAGCTTGAGCCCAGGAGTTCAAGGCCTCAGTAAACTCTGATCATGACACTGCACTCCAGCCTGGGTGACAGAGCAAGATCCTGTCTCTAAAAAAAATTTTTTTAATAAAAAAAAAAAAGGCACACAGTCCAGCAGGTGGGTGGACATACGACAAGTACCATTTGCTGATATCAAGGGACACACGTGCAAGTGCATTGGTGAAAGTGGTGTCAACCCAGGGCCAGTGCGGCGGCTCACGCCTGTAATCCCAGCACTTTGGGAGGCCGAGGTGGGTGGATCACGAGGTCAGGAGATCGAGACCATCCTGGCTAACACAGTGAAACCCCGTCTCTACTAAAAATACAAAAAATCAGCCAGGCGTGGTGGTGGGAGCCTGTAGTCCCAGCTACTCAGGAGGCTGAGGCAGGAGAATGGTGTGAACCCGGGAGGCGGAGCTTGCAGTGAGCCGAGATTGCACCACTGCACTCCAGCCTGGGTGACAGAGTGAGACTCCATCTCAAAAAAAAGATAAAAAAGAAAGTGGTGTCAACCTTCACAGGTTTGACTGGCTTGCAAGAAAGTTCCGACCTTCAATTGGCATTAACTCCCAACATTTCAACATTGATTATAAATAGTTAATGATCTGGAATACACACTAATCAAAGATCCATTTGTAGAAATTCTGTGAATCCTTTTGCAAATAGATTATATTTGTTTTATGTGTATAATTTCCCTAAGTTAGCTCTGTTGTAAATTTATATTTTATTTTTATGGTATGGTATTAGCTAGAAATGAGTGCTCTGGGAAGAGGAGGGAGCTCCATGCCTTTAGGCTGAGTGCTTCTAAGCATTAGTCATGGCATGTGGAATCAATCAATCAATTACTGAACACTTACTTTACACCACCCACTCTGCCAAATACTGAGGTGGCAACGTGTATGTTACCTTGCCCACGTTTCTTCCTGTGAGCAACACTTAATCGCTAGCATTAAACCCATTTCATGGAGGTTAACTAAGCAGACTGTGAGCTTAAATGATTTCCTACATCAGCAGCTGAGTTGGGACAAAAAGTCAGAATCTTGGCTCTTTTGATAGTTTGAGCCTTGAAAAAATAACTCTCGTTCCAGCTTGATCCAATTAACTCATCTACAGTCTTTTGGCAAAGAATCTGAAAGGATACCTGGTTAGTCTGAAACCAAACAAAATAAAACAATGCTTGACATTCCTTTTTAATTTTTTTATTTTTTTGAGATGGAGTCTTGCTCTGTCTCCCAGGCTGGAGTGCAATGGCGTGGCTCACTGCAACCTCCACCTCCCGGGCTCAAGTGATTCTTGTGCCTCAACCTCCTGAGTAGCTGCAATTACAGGCTCCTGCCACCATGCCTGTCTAATTTTTGTATTTTTAGTAGAGACAGGTTTCATCATGTTGGCCAGGCTGGTCTCGAACTCCTAACCTCAGGTGATCCGCCCGCCTCGGCCTCCCAAAGTTCTGGGATTACAGGCATGAGCCACCGCGCCCGGCCTCCTTTCTGACTTTTTTAACATGAACCACAAAGCTGAGCATCCCTGTTTTTAGGAGCATTGTCTTCCCAAGCTGTGTGAGGCGTATCTGGCCTAGGTTTCTGGCCTCTGCAGCAGAAGAAGCTCTTCCTCAGATACCTGACATCCCTCACGCTGAATTCTGTGAAGCCGCAGGCAAAGTCTGCAAAGGTTTGTAAAAGAAACAAGGGATACTCTGAGGCCCAAAAACCAGGGGAGTCTAGAGGTTTTTTAAAATTGTTGTATAAGGCCAGGTGCAGTGTCTCACACCTGTAATCTCAGCATTTTGGGAGGCTGAGGTGGGCGGATCACCTGAGGTCAGGAGTTTGAGACCAGCCTCACCAACATGGTGAGACCCTGTCTTTACTAAAAATACAAAAATTAGCCGGGTGTGGTGGCACACGCCTGTGGTCCCAGCTACTTGGGAGGCTGACTGAGGAGAATTACTTGCACTCAGGAGGCAGAGGTTGCAGTAGGCTGAGATCACGCCACTGCACTCCAGCCTGGGTGACAGAGCGAGACTCTGTCTCAAAAATTAAATAAATAAATAAATAAATAAAAATCATCATATGATATACATTGGCTGGGCGCGGTGCCGCCCACCTATAATCCCAGCACTTTGGAAAGCTGACTTTGGCAGTTGGAGGCAGGAAGTTCACTTGAGCCCAGGAGTTTGAGTCCAGCCTGGGCAACAGAGTGAGACCCCATCTCTAAAAAAAAAATTGTAGTATACATAAAATGTACGACTGTAACCAATTTTTTAAGTGTGCAGTTCAGTGGCATTAAGTGCCTTCACATTGTTGTTTAGCCACCCCACTGTCTACCCCCAGAACTCTTCATCTTCCCAAACTTCAACTCTGTACCCATTAAACATTAACTCCCACCCTCCCTTCACCCCAGCTCCTGGAAACTTCTGTCCTGCTTTCTGTCTCTGTGAATTTGACAAGGTACCTCATATAAGTGGAATGAGACAGTATTTGTCTTTTTGTGACTGGCATACTTCACTTAGCATAAGGTCCATCAGATTCATCCACCTACTGTTGGTCCATTCATGCATTGATGGGTATGTGGGTTGCTTCCATGTTTTAGTGTTTTTGTTAGTTAGTTTGTTTCTTTTTTGAGACAGAGTTTCGCTCTTGTTGCCCAGGCTAGAGTGCAATGGCGCGATCTTGGCTCACTGCAATCTCCGCCTCCCAGGTTCAAGCGATTCTCTTGTCTCAGCCTCCTGAGTAGCTGGAATTACAGGTGCATGCCACCACACCCAGCTAATTTTTGTATTTTTAGTAGAGATGGGGTTTCATCATATTGGTCAGGCTGGTCTCGAACTCCTGACCTCAGGTGATCCACCCACCTCAGCCACCCAAAGTGCTGGGATTACAGGCGTGAGCCACCGCACCTTGCCAGATATTGTTGAACAATACTACTATGAGCATGGGAGTACACAGCCTTGAATTACCTTATTTATTTATTATTTTTAAATGTTATTTAATTTTTTTATGCCTAAACTGTAAACAACGTAGCCTTGACTTTTTAATGGAAGCTTTTATTCACATTTTGCAAGCTTCAGAAAAAAACAATTGTTCCAGCCTGGGAAACAGTGAAACCCTGTCTCTACTAAAAATATAAAAATTAGCTGGGTGTGGTGGCCCACCTGTAATCCCAGCTACTAGGAAACTGAGGGGGGAGAATCACCTGAGCCCTGGAGGTCAAGGCTGCAATGAGCCAAGATCACGCCACTGCACTCCAGCCTGGGCAACAGAGCGACACCCTGTCAAAACAAAAACAAAAACAATTGTTCATATCAAAACTAGATTTTTGGGGGACTGGGTGTGATGGCTTACATCTGTAATCCCAGTGCTTGGGGAGGCCAAGGTGGGAGGGTTGCTTGAGCCTAGGAGTTTGAGATCACCCTGGGCAACAAAGTGAGACCCCCATCTCTATTAAAAAAAAAAAAATTTAATTAGCCAGGTATGGTGGCACGCACCTATAGTCTTAGCTACTCAGGAGGCTGAGTCAGGAGGATTACTTGAGCCCAGGAGTTTTAGGTTGCAGTGAGCTATGAGTGTGCCGCTGCACTCCGGCCTGGGTGACACTGGGTAACAGAGACAACACCCTGTTTAAATCAATAAATTAAAAAAAATAGATTTGAGAGTTTTTTTAAATGCATAATCTCTTGGCCAGATAAGGAGGGAGAACCAGTGGGTCAAAATGGAAGCTCAGAGATCTAGAAGAATCTAAAGCAGCTATTCTCTGGAATCCAAATAAGAATATCTCCCCTCCCCTCCCCTCCCCTCCCCTCCCTTCTCTTTTCTGAGACTTTATTTTGAGACAGGGTCTCACTCTATGACCCAGGCCAGAGTGCAGTGGCACGATTCCACCTCACCTCAAGGCAGTCTCGACCTCCCGGTTCAAGCAGTCCTTCCACCTCAGCCTTGCAAGTAGCTGGGACTACAGGTCTGTGCCACCACACCCAGCTAATATGTTTGTTGTTCTATTTTTTGTAGAGACAGGGTTTCACCATGTTGCCCAAGCTCAGTCCTCTTCTTAATCGACTTTTCGTTCTTTTTTTTTTGAGACGGAGTCTCGCTCTGTCACCCAGGCTGGAGTGCAGTGGCACGGTCTTGGCTCACTGCCAGCTCCGCCTTCCGGGTTCAAACCATTCTCCTGCTTCAGGCTCCGAAGTAGCTGGGATTACAGGCGCCCGCCACTACGCCCAGCTAATTTTTTGTATTTTTTTAGTAGAGACGGGGTTTCACCATGTTAGCCAGGATGGTCTCGATCTCCTGACCTCGTGATCCACCCCCCTCGGCCTCCCAAAGTGCTGGGATTACAGGCATGAGCCACCGCAACCGGCCAGCTTTTCATTCTTAAACATTGTAAATGGTTGCCATTCTCTCCTCATTAAAAAAAAAAAAAGAAAAGAAGGCCGAGCCTGGTGGCTCACGCCTGCTATCCCAGCACCTTGGGAGGCCGAGGTGGGCAGATCATGAGGTCAGGAGTTCGAGACCATCCTGGCCAACATGGTGAAACCCCGTCTCTACTAAAAATACAAAAATTAGCCAGGTGTGGTGGTGGGCACCTGTAATCCCAGCTACTGAGGAGGCTGAGGCAGAAGAATCACTTGGACCTGGGAGGTGGAGGTTGCAGTGAACCAAGATTACACCACTGCACTCCAGCCTGGGGGACAAAATGAGACTCCATCTCAAAAAAAAAAAAAAAAAAAAAAAGAGGAAACGTGCAGAGAGGAATTGGAGACAGTGAGTATAGACAAATCCCTCCCAGGGTTTTGTGGCAAAGGAACCCAAGGGAATAAGTGAAGTTTGGAAGGAGAGTTGAGGGTCAAGATAATTCACCTAAGTGCTGGCAACACAGTAGTGCACAAAAACCCTGGCCCACATGCACTTCAATCCATAGAATTCTCCCTCTCGGCTCCCCCAACCCCTCAAGAATGAGATCTTGGGCTGGGCGCGGTGGCTTATGCCTGTAATCCCAGCACTTTAGGAGGCCGAGTGGGCGGAGGGGGAGTGGATCACCTGAGGTCAGGGGTTCGAGACCAGCCTGGCCAACATGGTGAAACCGTGTCTCTACAAAAAATACCAAAATTAGCTGGGCGTGGTGGTGCATACCTGTAATCCCAGCTACTCGGGAGGCTGACACAAGAGAATCTGTTGAACCCAGGAGGCGGAGGTTGCAGTGAGCTGAGATTGTGCCACTGTACTCCAGCCTGGACAGCAAGACGGAAACTCCTTCAAAAAAAAAAAAAAAATGAGATCTTGGAAATGGAAGGCAGGAATTGATGTCTATGGCCATACCACCCTGAATGCACCCGATCTCGTGATAAGGCAGGAATTGAAGGGGGAAATCTCCAGAAGTAAGAAGGGATTTCCTTTCCAACTGAGAGCAACACTTCATTCAGCTCCACTGATTCCCTTCTTCGAGAAGGACTCTACACATAGATTTTGGAGTATCCTGGAGGCATTATTCAGTTGGATAACCTAGGGTCAGAAAGAATTCCCACTCCCCTTCCCCACTATATTCCCTTAGCCTGTGGCATTGTCCCTCTGGTGACTCCAGCTCAAAAGCCATGTGGCTCAATTTTTGTTTGGTTTTCATGAAAGCATAATTAAAATAAGGCATAGCCATTACCAGAGAATTTACTTTGCCATTCTACTTCCGGAGAATGAATCAGGACTCAGAACTGACCATGGCATTGAAAGCAGTTTCAACCTCATTCTGCTGCTCCTCTACCCTGTAGGGAGAAGTGTCAGGGTGAGGAAAGACAGATTCTGTGAGGATCCCTTCCAACTGTGACCCCAGGGGCTGGGTGCAGTGGCTCACACCTATAATCCCAGCACTCTGGGATGCCAAGGTGGGCAGAATATTTGAGGGCAGGAGCTCGAGACTAGCCTGGCCAACATGGTGAAACCCTGTCTCCACTGAAAATACAAAAATTAGCCAGTCATGGTGGCATGTGCCTGTAGTCCCAGATACTTGGGAGGCTGAGGCAGGAGAATCACTTGAACCCCGAGGTGGAGTTTGCAGTGAGCCTATAATTGCACCACTGCACTCCAGCCTGGGTGACAGAGGGAGACTCCACCAAAAAGAAAAAGAAAAACAAAACAAAACAAAACAAAAATCAAAGTTAAGTGTGGCCAGGTGTGCAGTGGCTCATGCCCGTAATCCCAGCACTTTAGGAGGCCGAGGCAGGAGGATCACTTGAGGTCAACAGTTCAACCAGCCTGGGCAACATGGCAAAAGCCCAGCTCTACTAAAAATACAAAAATCTGCCGGGCGGGACGGTACACGCCCTTAGTCCCAGCTACTCAGGAGGCTGAGATAGGACAATCACTTGAACCCTGGACACGAAGGTTACCGTGAGCTGAAATTGTGCCTCTGCACCCCAGCCTGGGTGACAGAGAGAACTCCATCTGAAAAAAAAAAAAAAAGTTTGTCACAAGAGCAGACAGCCTTAAATTGGGGGCCAGGGAAGTTTCTTGGAGAAAATGGCCTCTCTGAAATATTCCTGAATCAATAACAGAAGCATCCTCTGGCAGTTGACTGCGGAACCCCTACCCCTTTTCAGGTCCTTCATTATTCCCTAGAACCTCCAAGTGGGCCAAACATGAGAGGCAACCACAGTTGATTAGGAGACAGATCAATCATTCAAAAAACATAAAACAATAATCTACTGTTCACTGTGGATTTAGCAATTAATCAGCCCTAGAGGATGAGTGACTTGGCCAGATGGAGAGGGGAAAGAAGAGTGTTCCAGTTAGAGGGAACAATGTTACATGCTGGAAGAACCGAAATGTAACTAGCATGCATGTAGCTAGTAACACAGAGGAGCCCACGGCTCAGGAGGGCAGGAAATGGGGAGAGAAGAAGCCAGAAAGATGGGCCCTGGCCTTGGTGTTAGGTTAAAATGATTGAAAGTTCCCTTTTTTTTTTTTTTTGAGACGGAGTTTCTCTCTGTCACCTAGGCTGGAGTAAAGTGGTGTGATCTCGGCTCACTGCAACCTCTACCTCCTGGGTTCCAGCAATTCTCCTGCCTCAGCCTCCTGCGTAGCTGGGATTACAAACACCCATCACCACACCCGACTAATTTTTGTATTTTTAGTAGAGACGGGGTTTCATCATGTTGGCCAGGATGGTCTCAAACTCCTGACTTCAGGTGATCCACCCACTTTGGCCTCCCAAAGTGCTGGGATTACAGGCGTGAGCCACCGCGCCCAGCCTGAACTTTTCTTTTTTTAAAAATCTGTGTGTGTGTGTGTCTGTGTGTGTGTGTGTGTGTGTGTAAAAGGGGCATGGGGATGAGAGGGTCGGGGTTGGAGACAGGGTCTCACTGTGTTGCCCAGGCAGGAGTGTAGTGGACCATAGCTCACTGCAAGCTCAAGCTCTGAAGCAATCCTCCCACCTCACCCTTTTAAGTAGCTGGGACTGTAAGCGGCCACCCCACCTGGCTAATTTTTTCACTTTTTGTAGTGAAGGGGTCTGCTTATGTAGCCCAGGGTATTCTAGGACTACTGGCCTCGAGCGATCCTTCCGCCTCGGCCTCCCAATGTACCAGGATTACAGGCGTGAGCCAACGCCCTCTGCCAAAGCTGATTGGACTCGATCTTAAGGTTAGATAAGGGTGTTAAACATTTTAAGGAGGGCAGTGCCATGATGAGATTTTAGTTTTAGCAAGATTACTCTTAAGGCGTGCCTTGGACATGGTACAGGAGGAAAAGGAGATGATCAGATTTTCCTTTTGGAAATAATCCCTGGTCTGTAAGGAGCTGAAGGAGGTCTACAGGTACAGAAGGAGGGTACCATTGTAGGGTTTTCAGTAGGACAGTGATAAGATGACATGTGCATTTTAAGAGGATCACTCTTCTAGAAAGACCTGAAAAGGTATAAAATGATAAGTAACTGTGAGCCAGAGGAAACTTAGACTCAAGGCGGGAGTCAGGCCCTTAGCCATGTCTTCCATCCGCTTCCTGTGCCAGCGCTGCCACCAGGCCCTGAAGCTGAGCTGCTCCTCGGAGTCTAGGAGCCTCCCTGCAACCCCGGCGCCCACCTCCGGGCAGGCTGAGCCCGGAGACACCCGGGAGCCCGGCGTCACCACCAGGGAGGTGACAGACGCTGAGGAGCAACAGGACGGTGCCTCTAGCAGACCCCTTCCAGGCGATGGCAGTGTGTCCAAGGACCATGCCAACATCTTCACCCTGCTGGGGGAGCTTGGCGCCATGCACATGCTCAGTAGCATCCAGAAGGCAGCTGGTGACATTTTTGACATGGTCTCTGGCCAAGCAGTTGTGGACCATCCCCTGTGTGAAGAATGCACCGACAGTCTTTTAGAGCAGCTGGACATCCAGCTCGCTCTCACAGAAGCTGACAGTCAGAACTACCAACGCTGCCTGGAGACCGGGGAGCTGGCGACCAGCGAGGACGAGACGGCGGCGCTGCGGGCGGAGCTGCGGGACCTGGAGCTGGAGGAGGCCAGGCTGGTGCAGGAGCTGGAGGATGTGGACAGGAACAATGCAAGAGCAGCGGCGCATCTCGAGGCAGCCCAGGCAGAGGCTGCGGAGCTGGACCAGCAGGAGAGGCAGCACTACAGGGACTACAGTGCCTTGAAGTGGCAGCAGCTGGAACTGCTTGACCAGCTGGGGCACGTGGAGAACCAGCTGCAATATGCCAGGGTCCAGATGGACCGGCTGAAGGAAATCAACTGTTTCACCGCCACGTTTGAGATCTGGGTGGAGGGCCCCTTGGGCGTCATCAATAACTTCAGGTTGGGCCGCCTCCCCACTGTCCGTGTGGGCTGGAATGAGATTAACACTGCCTGGGGACAGGCGGCTTTGCTGCTCCTTGCCCTGGCCAATACAATTGGACTGCAGTTTCAGAGGTATCGACTCATCCCCTGCGGAAACCATTCGTATCTGAAGTCTCTAACAGATGACCGCGCTGAGCTGCCGTTGTTCTGTTATGGGGGGCAGGATGTTTTCCTCGATAACAAGTATGACCGCGCGATGGTGGCCTTCCTGGACTGCATGCAGCAGTTCAAGGAAGAGGCTGAGAAGGGTGAGCTGGGCCTCTCTCTGCCCTACGGGATCCAGGTGGAGACAGGGCTGATGGAGGACGTTGGCGGCCGAGGGGAATGCTATTCCATCAGAACCCATCTGAACACGCAGGAGCTGTGGACAAAGGCACTCAAGTTCATGCTCATAAATTTCAAGTGGAGTCTCATCTGGGTTGCCTCAAGGTATCAAAAGTAGCTTTCTTGAGCCTTGCTCTGTCACCCATGCTGGAGTGCAGTGGCGCCATCTCAACTCACTGCAACCTCCGCCTCCTGGGTTCAAGCGATTCTCCTGCCTCAGCCTCCTGAGTAGCTGGGATTACAGGCGCCTGCCATCACACATGGCTAATTTTTGTATTTTTAGTAGAGACGGGGTTTTGCCATGTTGACCAGGCTGGCCTTGAACTCCTGACCTCAGGTGATCCACCCGCCTCATGGCCTCCCAAAATGCTGGGATTACAGGTGTGAGCCACCACACCCGACCTTCTTTTTTTTTCTTTTCTTTTCTTTCTTTTTTTTTTTTTTTTTGAGACAGAGTCTCACTCTGTGGCCCAGGCTGGAGTGCTGGAGTGCAGTGGAACAATCTTGGCTCATTGCAACCTCCACCTCCTGGGTTCAGGCAATTCTGCCTCAGCCTGCCGAGTATCTGGGATTACAGGCACGCACCACCACACCCAGCTAATTTTTGTATTTTTAGTAGAGACGGGGTTTTGCCATGTTGGCCAGGCTGGTCTCAACCTCCTGATCTCAGGTGATCTGCCCGCCTTGGACTCCCAAAGTGCTGGGATTACAGGCATGAGCCACCCCGCCCAGCCCACTTTCTTTTTTTCTAAAGTACTATAAATATATTATCAGATAAGTCTTCCCCAACACACCTTTGTCCCTTCTTCCTTGTAACTTCCACTCCCCTTCTCCACCCGAACATTCAAAATGACAGGAAAAATTAAATTACAAGAGGCTAAGATTATTCCTGCATAAAGGGATAAAGGGACACAGAGGGCAAGGACCAAGTGTGGGGAGGAAAGAGGGCATGGTGAGGAGCAAGGTGGAGGTTTTCAATTTTTTAATTTAAAAACATTTTGGGCCATGGATGTATGTAATGGAACATTGAAGTCGGGGACAGGGGAGAGAATACTCAAAAATTTCGTTTTTGTTGTGATGCATAGTGTAAGCCCCTCCTCTTCATCCTTGAGAAACTTTCAATAAATTTCGACATGTTCAAAGTGAAAGGTGAGTCTTACTAGACTGTGTCATGATGTTGAGATTAACTGTGAGGTGAGGGGCTGGGGTGGCCAGGAAGTGACTGGTAACATTGGCTGGTAGATAAATTAAGGGGTCTTGAGGTGAACCCTTCCAGAAAGCTGAAGATTGAATCCTAGTACTTTGAGACGTGGAGGAGGGAGAATTGCTTGAGCCCAGGAGTTCCGAGACCAGCCTGGGCAACATAGGGCGACCCCATCTTAAGGAAAATTTTTAAAATTAATTTAATTTTTTTTTTTTTTTTGAGACAGAGTTTTGCTCTTGTCTCCCAGGCTGGAGTGCAGTGGTGTGATCTCAGCTCACTGCAACCTCTGCCTCCCAGGTTCAGGCAATTCTCCTGCCTCAGCCTCCCTTGTAGCTGGGATTACAGACATCCACCACCACATCCAGCTATTTTTTTTTTTTTTTTTTTTGAGACAGAATCTCACTCTGTCGCCCAGGCTGGAATGCAGTGGCACAATCTCAGCTCAGTGAAACCTCTGCCTTCCAGGTTCACGATTCTTCTGCCTCAGCCTCCCGAGTAGCTGGGATTACAGGTGTGTGCCACCATGCCCAGCTAATTTTTGTATTATTTTAGTAGAGACAGGGTTTCACCATGTTGGCCAGGCTGGTCTCGAACTCCTGACCTCAGGTGACAGGCCCGACTTGGCCTCCCAAAATGCTGGGATTACAGGTGTGAGCCACCTCGCCTGGCCTACAAAATATTTTTTAAAAATTAGCCGGGCGTGGTGTGGTGTGCACCTGTAGTCCTAGCTACTCTGGAGGCTGAGGTGGGAGGATCCCTTGAGCCTGGGAGGTCCAGGTTGCGGTGAGCTGTGACTGGGCCACTGCACTCGAGCCTGGGCAACAGAGTGAGACCCCATCTCTAAAAAATAAAAAGTAAAATAAGCCAATCAGAGAAAGCTTTTAAAATGCAAATTGTATCATGCCATCCTCCAGCTTCTCCATTGCCCTCATAAAATCTCAAATCCTGACCACAGCTTTCAGCCCCAGAAGATCTGTTCCTGCTGCCTCTCCAGGCCCAGCTTATCCTTCTCCCAGTTCCTTTCTGTGCCAAAATGTGCCAAGCCTATCACTCCACCTTTGCCTGTGCTCTTCCCTGTGTGTCAATGTCTTCTTTTTTATGTATTTATTTTTTTGAGACGGAGTCTCCCTCTGTCACCCAGGCTTGAGTGCAGTGGCTCAATCTAAACTCACTGCAACCTCCGCCTCCTGGGTTCATGTGGTTCTCCTGCATCAGCCTCCTGAGTAGCTGAGATTACAGGCGCCTGCACCACGCCCGGCTAATACTTGTATTTTTAGTAGAGACGGGGTTTTGCCATTTTGGCCAGGCTGGTCTTGAACTCCTGACCTCAGGTGATCCGTCTGCCTTGGCCTCCCAAAGTGCTGGGATTACAGGCATGAACCACTGCACTCGGCCTGTGTGTCAATGTCTTCTAACCAAACTATAAACTACTTCTGGAGGGCTAATTTAACTGTCATGCAGATGTACCTAGAATAACCCCTACATATTAAGCATTCTATAATATGTAAAGTACAAATATTAGATTATAAAATATGCAGTTTCAAAACTCAGAGAAGTATTTAGAAGGAAAATGGGCTGGGCGTGGTGGCTCACGCCTGTAATCCCAGCACTTTGGGAGGCCGAGACAGGCGGATCACGAGGTCAGGAGATCAAGACCATCCTGGCTAATATGGTGAAACCCTGTCTCTACTAAAAACACAAAAAATTAGCTGGGCGTGGTGGCGGGTGCCTGTAGTCTCAGCTACTCAGGAGGCTGAGGCAGGAGAATAGTGTGAACCCAGAGGCGGAGCTTGCAGTGAGCCGAGATCACGCCACTGCACTCCAGCCTGGGCGACGGAGCAAGACTCTGTCTCAAAAAAAAAAAGGAAAATGTTCCCAATAATATGTATTCCTTGGATATACATGAAGGCATTTCCATGAAAATTTTGTACTTAAAAATAAGCCAGGGTTGGGCACAGTGGCTCACACCTGTAATTTCCGCACACTGGGAGGCTGAGGTGGGAGGATTGCTTGAAACCAGGAGTTTGAGAACCCCCTGGGCAATATAGTAAGACCTAGTATCTACAAAAAAATTTAAAATGTTAAAAAATTAGCCAGGAGTGGTAGCATGTGCCTGTAGTCTCAGATATTCTGGAGGCTGAAGTGGGAAAATCGCTTAAGCCCAGGAAGTCAAGGTTACAGTGAGGCGTGAGGGTGCCAGTGCACTCCAGCTGGGAAGACAAATAGAGACCCTGTTTCAAAAAAAAAAAAAAGTCAGGTGAGTTGGCACATGCCTGTAGTCCCAGCTACTTGGGAGGCAGATCACTTGAGACCAAGAATTCAAAGCTGTAGTGGGTAATTAATGTGCCTGTGAATAGCATTATAAAAAACTGTACTCCAGTCTGAGCAACACAGTGAGAACCTGTCTCTAAAAAAATTGAAAAACAAATTAAAGCTTTCTGCCTGAGATTAGGAAAGAGACAGGATACTGGCTATCAGCATTTCTACTGATGTCCTAGACCGGATACTGACTATCAGCATTTCTATTTAATAATCCTAGCTAGTGCAATAAATAAAAAATAAAAAGTATAATAATTAGAGGGGAATAAATAAAATTGTTATTTGCATATGACATGATCATATAACAATATCCAAAAAATCCAAATAAAATGATTAGAATTAGAATTAATAGATTAATTTGGGAGGCTGAGGCAGGAGAATGGCATGAACTTGGGAGGCGGAGCTTGCAGTGAGCCGAGATCGCGCCGCTGTACTCTAGCCTGGGCAACAGAGCAAGACTCCGTCTCAAAAAAAAAAAAAAAAGAATTAATAGATAAGAAAGATATTGGCTACAATGTTAATATAAGAATCAAATGTATTTCTTTTTTTTTTTTTTCAGCACAGAGTTTTGCTCTTGTTGTCCAGGCTGGAATGCAATGGTGCCATCTTGGCTCACTGCAACCTCCGCCTCCCGGATTCAAGCGATTCTCCTGCCTTAGCCTTCCAAGTAGCTGGGATTACAGGCACTTGCCATCACGCCTGGCTAATTTTTGTATTTTCAGTAGTGATGGAGTTTCCTCATGTTGGCCAGGCTGGTCTTGAACTCCTGACCTCAGGTGATCCACCCGCCTCAGCCTCCCAAAGTGTTGAGCCACCATGCCCAGCCTCAAATGTATTTCTTTATATAAGCAACAACCAGAAAAAAAAAATTAAAATAGCTTAAATTATTTATTTGTTTTTATTTATTTATGTCTTTTTTTGAGACAGAGGCTTGCTTTGCCACCCAGGCTGGACTGCAGTGGTGCTATCTCTCAGGTCATTGCAACCTCCGCCTCCCAGGTTCAAGCGATTCTCCTGCCTCAGCCTCCCAAGTAGCTGGGACTACAGGTGCCCGCCACCACGCCATGTTAACTTTTGTATTTTTAGTAGAGATGGGGTTTCTCCATGTTGGCCAGGCTGGTCTCGAACTCTTGGCCTCAAATCATCCACCCTCCTTGGCCTCCCAAAGTGCTGGGATTCCCAGAGTGCTGGGATTAAAGGCATGAGCCACTGGTGTCTGGCCTAAAATGGCTTAAATTACTAAATAACTAAGAATAATCTGACAAAATTAGTGACCAATTGCCTCTAAACAAGGGTTTGGCAAACTTTTTCAAAAAAAGGCCAAATGGTAAAATTTTAGGAATTTGGGTCCATGTGGTCTCTGTTGCAACTACTCAATTGTGCCATTATAGTGTAAAAAGCAGCCATTATATTTACCAAAAGAGGTGGCAGGCTGGATTTGGCCCATGGGTCATAATTTGCTGACTCCTGCTTTAAATGATAGAATCTAAAAGGTCATGGACTCTTGTTTGCAATTAGGTCCCTAACAGCCGGCACAGTGCCTCCTGCAGAGTAGACATTCAATGAATAGTTGAATGAATAAATCACTAAATTATACTGACTGGTGGGAATCTGGGAAATTTTATTGTCTTCCTTTGGTTTATTAAATACTCTCTAGTATTTAATACTAGATTAGGAGTACTTAATTAACAGTATTTACTATTATTAATTTCTTTTTTTTTTATTTTTTGAGTTGCAGTCTTGCTCTTGTCGCCCAGGCTGGAGTGCAATGGAACGATCTCGGCTCACTGCAACCTCCACCTCCCGGGTTTGAGCAATTCTCCTGCCTCAGCCTCTCGAGTAGCTGGGATCACATGCATGTGCCCCCACACCTGGGTAATTTTTTTGTATGTTTAGTAGAGACGGGGCTTTACCATGTTGGCCAGGCTGGTCTTGAACTCCTGACTTCAGGTGATCCACCCACCTTGGCCTCCCAAAGTGCTGGGATTACAGGCGTGAGCCACTGTGCCCGGCCTCTTTTATCTTAATAAAATTTTTTTTTATTTAAATAAAAGAGATTAAGGGGTGTGAATAGACGCCAAGTTAGGCAGCTGTTACATCATTCTGTTTCATTTTAAAACTATCTACCTTCATCCTCTGCCCCATCCCCAAATTTCTCACATAGGCATACATTTTCCACTGAAATCACTTGAACGGCAGAAACTGCTGGGCCAAGAGATTTTAGGTGCCTGAAATAAGAGAAGTCAGCAATCAGTTTTACAAAAGAGAAGTTCAGCTGAGGCTGGAGTGCTGTGGCGCAATCATGGCTCACTGCAGCCTTGAACTCCTGGGCTCAAGCAATCCTTCCACCTCAGCCTCCAGAGTAGCTAGGACCACAGGCATGCACCACCGCACCTAACTAATTTTTTATTTTTTATCTTGTACAGACAGGGTGTCCATATATTGCCTAGGCTGGCATCAAACTACTGGCCTCAAGTGATCCTCTGCCTAAGCCTCCCAAAGGGCTGAGATTGCAAGTATAAGCCACCACACCCTTGTAGAATTGTATTTCTTAGCACTAGGCCAGATGAGATCACGTGACTAGCTCTGGTCATTGTATTGTAAGCAGAAGTGACGTGTTACTTCCTGGTCAGGGAATTTCATTGTTGATGTAAGACCCTCCAGTGATCTTTTTCCCTTCTGGCATGGTGAAAATACTGGTTACACTGGGTGCGGTGGCTCACGTCTATAATCCCAGCACTTTGGGAGGCCAAGGTGGGCAGATCACCTGAGGTCAAGAGTTCAAGACCAGCCTGGCCAACATGGTGAAATCCTGTCTTTACTAAAAAATACAAAATCAGCCGGGCATGGTGGCACATGGCTGTAGTTTCAGCTACTCGGGAGGCTGAGGCAGGAGAATCGCTTGAACCCAGGAGGCGGAGGTTGCGGTGAGCTGAGATTGCGCCATTGCACTTCAGCCTGGGCAACAAGAGCAAAACTCCATCTCAAAAAAAAAAGAAAGAAAAATAAAATACTGGTTACTTTTTATGGAATAAGTGAATTAAAGAGAAGGGGGATCCCTGATTTTTGGAGGTGGGGAACTGGAGTATTTGATCTCTAGTAGTCTTTCATTTGGTCTTCAAACAGCAACCTGCAATAAGTAACATAAAACTCTTAGATCTCATTAAATATTTCTTTTCATAAAAAAGTTAGTATTAATTTTAATTGAACATGAGATACAGAGGGCATGAATCATTTTTCTGAATTTTTAAAAAAACTTTTATTTGCTTATTTATTTTTGAGAAAGATTTTTGCTCTTGTTGCCCAGGCTGCTATGCAATGGCGTGATCTCGGCTCACCGAAACCTCTGCCTCCTCGGTTCAAGAGATTCTTCTGCCTCAGTCTCCCGAGTAGCTGGGATTACAGGTGCCTGCCACCATGCCCGGTTAATTTTTTAATTTTTTTTTTTTTTTTTTTTGAGATGGAGTCTTGCTCTGTCACCCAGGCTAGAGTGCAGTGCTGCAATTTTGGCTCACTGCAATCTCTGCCTCCTGGATTCAAGCAATTCTCCTGCCTCAGCCTCCTGAGTAGCTGGGATTACAGGTGCCCACCACTGCACATGGCTAACTTTTGTATTTTTAGTAGAGATGGGGTTTCACCATCTTGGCCAGGCTGGTCTCAAACTTCTGACCTTGTGATCCACCCACCTCGACCTCCCAAAGTGCTGGGATTGGAGGCATGAGCCACTGCGCCCAGCCCTAATTTTTTAATTTTTAGTAGACATGGGGTTTCACCATGTTGGCCAGGCTGGTCTTGAACTCCTGACCTCAGGTTATCCACCTGCCTCGGCCTCCCAAAGTGCTGAGTTTACAGGTGTGAGCCACCACGCCCGGCCCTGAGTTTATTTTTTAGATGAGATCGTGGAACATTGACCCTATTTCTCTGGAATCTGCGTCTCTCCCAAATAAAAACTTGTTTTTTGTTTATTTGCTTTGAGACAGCCTCACTTTGTCCCCCAGGCAGGAGTGCAGTGGTGTGATCTCAGTTCTCTGCAACCTCCACCTCTTGGGTTCAAGCGATTCTCCTGCCTCAGCCTCCCAAGTAGCTGGGATTACAGACTCGCGCCAGAACACCCGGCTAATTTTTGTGTTTTTAGTAGAGATGGGGTTTCACCTTGTTGGCCAGGCTAGTCTCAAACTCCTGACCTCTGGTGATCCACCCGACTCAGCCTCCCGAAGTGCTGGGATTACAGGCATGAGCCATGGCAACCGGCCCCAAATAAAAACTTTAAAAATGAGATTCTACATTCACTGAGATGAAAATCTAATACATAAACTTTTCCTCATTAAAAGACATATTTCAATGAACATGTTAAAGCATGCTAAGTAATAGAAAAATAGTAAATACGAGGAGCCTCAGTAAACCATCACATAGATTGAACAGTTATTAAGATTTTTACTTTTTATTTTATTTATTTTATTTTATTTTTTGAGATGGAGTCTTACTCTGTCGCCCAGGCTGGAGTGCAGTGGCATGATCTTGGCTCACTGCAACCTCCGCCTCCCGGGTTCAAGAGATTCTCCTACCTCAGCCCCCCAAGTAGCTGGGAGTACAGGCATGCGCCACCACACCTGGCTAATATTTTGTAATTTTAGTAGAGACGGGGTTTCACTGTGTTAGCCAGGATGGTCCAAAAATGTTAAAGGAGAGAAATAGTTGTTAGCTTTTTGGTTCAGAGACTTTTTGGTTCTTAAAAGAATGGGATAATTGGCCGGGTGCGGGGGAAGGTAGATAAAAACCAAAACCATCTTAAATTGTGATGGAGTCGATAAAGAAAACTAACACAACAAACCAGAGGCCAGACGCGGTGGCTCACGCCTGTAATCCCAGCACTTTGGGAGGCCAAGGTAGGCGTATCACCTAAGGTCAGGAGTTCGAGACCTCATCTCCTCTAAAATTACAACAAATTAGTCGGGCGTGGTGGCAGACACATCTAGTCCCAGTTACTTGGGAGGCTGAGGCATGAGAATCACTGGAACCCAAGAGGCAGAGGTTGTAGTGAGAAGAGATTGAGTGATCAAGCAAGACTCCATCTCAAATAACAACAACAAAACAAAACATAGGTTGGGGGGAAAGGAAGAGAATGGAACCAATTTTGTGACTTTTCTTTTTTTCTTTTTTCTTTTCCTTTTCTTTTTCTTTTTCTTTTCTTTTTTTTTTTTTTTGAGACAGGGTCTCACTCTGTGGCCCAGGCTGGAATGCAGTGGCACAATCATAGCTCACTGTAACCTCAAGTGATCCTCCCACTTCAGCCTCCCCAAGGTGCTGGGATTACAGGCAGGCACCACCACGTCAGGTCTATTTTGTAACCTTTTATTATGGAGTATTTCAAACATACACAGAAGTTTCTAGAAGGATAATAAATACCCACCATGCATCTTCAACAGTCTTCAATAAGTAGCTAATTTTGTACTGTCTACAACCCACTAATTTACTCCTCTCCAATTATTTTGAAGCAAATCCATATCATTTCACCCATAAAGATTTTAGTATGGGCTGGGTGTGGTTGTTCACATCTGTAATCTCAGCACTTTGAGAGTCTGAGGTGAGAGGTTCACTTGAGCCCAGGAATTTGAGACCAGCCTGGGCAATATAGCAAGACTCTGTCTCTATTTTTTAAAAAAGATTTTTGTACGTATATTCTAAGACCTAGACACAAAGTCATTATCATACCAGAAACAGAAACAAACTCTTTTGCTAATCAGTGATTGAAATTGCTTTTGATATATTGGCTCAGGAACACCTCTTTAAGGAGGTGGCATTAGATCTGAGACAGGGCAAGCAAGGCTTCCTAAATTATACGCTGTAAGGACTGGTTTTTCTGTCTTTTCAAATTTCTAATCTGATGTGAAATACGTGAAATGCAGTAACAATTGCCTCAAGTAAAATTTTGAAACTTATACAGAGCAAATATTACATAACCAACTATGTCCCTGGGCCCAAATCAAGTCTACAGTCTGATTGCTTAGAGCTCCTAAGCTTAGAATGTTTTCACATTTTAATATGGTTGGTACAAAATAAAAAGATTTCATGACATGTAAAAATTACGTGAAATTCAGTTCAGGTGCAGTGGCTCACACCTCTAGCACTTTGGGAGGCTGAGGCAGGAGGATCACTTGGGCCTAGGAATTTGCGGCTGCGATGAGCTGTGGTCATGCCAGTGCACTCAAACCTGGGCTACAGAGCAAGACCCTGTCTCAAAAAAAAAAAAAAAAAAAATTCAAATATCAGTCATCATTAATAGTTTTATTGGAACATAGCCACACTTACTTGTTCATATTAGGCTCAATTTCATATGTTTCTCACTGCAACAGCAGAGTTGAATATGACAAAGACCATGTGGCCCTCAAGCCTAAAATATTTGCTGTCTGGCATTTTACAGAAAATTATTGTTGACTCATAATAAATCCAAGACCCAATTTTATATTATCATATTCAAGAGACAAAACTTCTCTGTCAAATAACTATCGACTTTGCTCTCTCTTTTTTTTTTTTTTTGAGAAGGAGTCTTGCTCTGTCACCCAGGCTGGAGTGCAGTGGCATGATCTCCGCCTCCCGGGTTCATGCCATTCTCCTGCCTCAACCTCCCGAGTAGCTGGGACTACAGGCATGAGCCACCACACCTGGCTAATTTTTATATTTTTAGTAGAGATGGAGTCTCATGTTGGCCAGGCTGGTCTCAAACTCCTGACCTCAAATGATCCACCCACCTTGCCCTCCCAAAGTGCTGGGATTACAGGCGTAAGCCACCACCCTGGCCCTAAATTTCTGACTTCATCCACTGTCTTGTCGTTCACCGGTGTCATTTATGATGGGGAAATACTGGCAGAAGAAGAAGACTGGAGATGATGCTCAGGAAGACGCCCAGAGTGCCATTGTGGACCCAGTGTGAATGGTCTGTGAAATTCAGCAGTGAAGCTGCTATGTGGGTAGTTGGCTAGAAGCATGTAGAGATTGGTAGAGAGGAATTCCTCTCATCTAGTCTTAGAGGAGTAAACATACGTCTTTCTAAAGATCACCAGGCCAGTGCGGTGGCTCACGCCTGTAATCCCAGCACTTTGGGAGGCTGAGGCAGGCAGATCACAAGGTCAGGAGTTCGAGACCAGCCTGGCCAGCATGGTGAAACCCCGTCTCTACTAAAAATAAAAAAATTAGCTGGGCATGGTGGCGCATGCCTGTAGTCCCAGCTACTTGGGAGGCTGAGGCAAGAGAATCACTTGAACCCGGGAGGTGGAGGTTGCAATGAGCCAAGATTGCGCCACTGCACTCCAGCCTGGGCGACAGAGCGAGACTCCATCTCAAAAAAAATAAAATAAAATAAAATAAAGATCACCACCCTCTGCCCCTCACTGCCCCATCACCTTCAACACCCATGGCCACAAATGCAATAAACATTCATTGAAGACCCTCTTTCCATGAGGCAATCTCTGATGAGGTCCAAAAGATGCAAAGATCCCTATCCTTTGCATAGGGATGCAAATCTCCCTGTCTGAGGAATGAATTCCAGGCTTTTAACCATGCATAGCATTCTTCTGAGTATTGCAGCTCAGCTAACTCCATTACACATAAATGGAAGATATGCCCTAGGAGGATGGGAATTGCGTTGGAGGAGGGAAGGGTGTGTGTGTATATATATAATCTTTAGATTAAACTGGAATATAAATAAAAAGTAATAGATGACATTACTTTTTTTTTTTTTTTTGAGATAGTCTTGCCCCATAGCCCAGGCTGGTGCTGTGGTGCAATCTCGGCTCACTGCAACTTCTGCCTCCCAGGTTCAAGTAATTCTCCTGTCTTAACCTCCGGAGTAGCTGAGATTACAGGCACCTACCACCATGGCCGGCTAATTTTTGTATTTTTAGTAGAGACGAGGTTTCACCTTGGTCAGGCTGGTTGGTCTCAAACTCCTGACCTCAGGAGTTTCCACCAGGCCCCATCTCCAACACAGAGGATCAGATTTCAACATGAGACTTGGCAGGGCCAAATGAACCATATCCAAACCCTAACACCGAGTCAAGACAGAAACAATACCACTCCATAATCATGCCTCAACACAGACAGATATGTGGACATTGTCCAAGCCACAAAAATGACCAGACAGCCCCCATCCTGGCTAGAATGAGCGACTGCTGCTTCTTTTCTTTTTCTTTTTCTTTTTTCTTTTTTTTTTTGAGACGGAGTCTCCCTCTGTCGCCCAGGCTGGAGTGCAGTGGCACGATCTCAGCTCACTGCAAGCTCCACCTCCCGGGTTCACGCCATTCTCCCGCCTCAGCCTCCCAAGTAGCTAGGACTACAGGTGCCTGCCACCACGCCCGGCTAATTTTGTTTTTGTATTTTTAGTAGAGACGGGGTTTCACTGCGTAAGCCAGGATGGTCTCGATCTCCTGACCTCGTGATCCACCAGCCTCAGCCTCCCAAAGTGCTGGGATTACAGGCGTGAGCCACTGCGCCCTGCCCTTTTTCTTTCTTTCTCTTTTTTGAGAGGGCGTCTCGCTCTTGTTGCCCAGGCTGGAGTGCAGTGGTGCGATTTCGGCTCATTGTAACCTCCGCCTCCTGGGTTCAAGCAATTCTCCTGCCTCAGCCTGTCGAGTAGCTGGAACTACAGGCATACGCCACCACGCCCAGCTGATTTTTGTATTTTTTAGTAGAGACAGAGTTTTTCCATGTTGGCCAGGCTGGTCTTGAACTCCTGACCTCAGGTGATCCACCCGCCTTGGCCTCCCAAAGTGCTGGGATTACAGGCATGAACCACTGCACCCAGCCTGCTGCTTCTTTTCAATTGAAGCCTTTACCTCCCTTTATTCTTCTCTTATAGATAAGAATTATTAATGTATCTAATTACCCCTGCTTCCTGACAGCATCCAATCCAGAGCAAAACCATTTCTCCAAACCCTCCCAAAATTACCTAATACAGGCCCAAACCCTGTTCCACCTTTCTATCACCCATTTCCTATAGCCCCTTCTGTGTATTCTCCCTCACTGTAATGGGTAATAAACCCAACTTATTCAACTATAGGCGCATTGCTGGTGGCCTTTGGCAGGAGAGTATTAACACGTGTAGTTTTGTTTTTTCTTTAGAGACAGGGCCTCACTCTGTCACCCAGGCTGGATGCAGTGGGACGATCATAGCTCACTGCAGCATCAAACTCCTGGGCTAAAGCGATCCTCCTGCATCAGCCTTCTGATTAGCTGGGATTACAGGTGCACACCGCCACGCTGGCTAATTTATTATATTTTTGTAGAGATAGGGTCTCGCCATGTTGCCCAGGCTAGCCTCAACTCCTGGGTGCAAGTGGTCCTCCTACCTTGGCTTCCCAAAGCACTGCAATTACAGGTGTGAGCCACCATGCCCAGCTGCAATAACACACTTAAAGCTAAACTATTCTTAGGAAAATGAACGAAATGGCCAATTGCAAATGCTTTTTTGTCTCTCACCAAGAAGCTTTCTTGAAGTAGAATGTAGTTACCTGGATACTGGTGCAAATGTAGATCATTTAACTCAGCATCTTAAAGTTTAGAGATTCCCTGTGTATTGTCCAATACACATCATAAAGCCTAACATTTAAAAAAAACCTAAATGAGTGATTCTGAATTGTCTGAAAAGACCTCCATCAGTCTGGGGATGGGCGTCGGGTTTGAGAGGGCAGCAGTGTGAAGCATACGAGAAAGCGGACTGCACAAGTCTGGAGGCTCCACTTCCACTGACCACAGTGAGATTAGAAACTCCTGGGTTGGGCGTGGTGGCTCACGCCTGTAATCCCAGCACTTTGGGAGGCCAAGGTGGGCAGATCACTTGAGGCCAGGAGTTCGAGACCAGCCTGGCCAACATGGCAAAACCCCGTCTCTACTAAAAATGCAAAAATTAGCTGGGCATGGTGGCGGGCGCCTGTAGTCCCAGCTACTTGGGAGGCTGAGGCAGGAGAATCACTTGAACCTGGGAAACAGAGGTTGCAATGAGCCGAGATGGTGCCCCTGCACTCCAGCCTAGGCGACAGAGCGAGACTCCATCTCAAAAAAAAAAAAAAAAAAAAAAAAAGAAAGAAAAAAAAAGAAAAGAAAAAAGAATAGAAACCTCATATTGTCTCTCCTAAATGAGACAAAAGAATTAGATTATACATGTCCAGTGCTTCATGAGGTGAGGGCTTTCTGGCCGTTGTGTCCCTTGCATTGTGCAACATGGCTCTCCTGAATGAGACAAATGTTGTGGGAAAAAGTAGCTAGGCAAATTTAAAGAGTTCCAATAGGACACGAATATTAACCACAGAGCATCAAATTGTCGGTCAGTTCAGAATGCTGAACTGCTGAGACGAGGAATGCAGCCACCTTCATGGAGGAAAACAGCCACCAAACCCCTCATGCTGCCATGGCAACGGGAGCTCACAAATGATGCAATTGCAAAGGCAGCTGGACACTTGCACATGTGACTGTTGGAAGCTGGGGCTGGGGGTGGAGGGGAGAGTGAGGGCAAGATCCCACCATGAGGGAAGTGGAAACCAGGCAAGGAAAATGTACGCTAATCCTAGTAATGAAAATAAAATTGGTCACAGCTGTGAGCTGTAGGAGAAGGGAAAAGGGAGTAAGCATAGTTCATTTGTGCATGATGTCTTTCACCAAATATTATTAAAATACACTTCACTATCATTAATTCATTCCCCTAGCACCATGCTGAGGGTGCAGTCACCCCATTTTATAGGCAATATGGTCAGCTCAGTGACTCATAATTAGGAAGAAAAGGAATTGTATGAATAAAACCTTCCACAGCAACTGGCCACAGTACTAAATATTGCTAACTCATTTAAACCCCCCAAAGTTTTCTTTACCAAAATGTCTCTAAACTCGTGCATTAGAGTTTAACATTAGAAGGAAAATTTTCTCTCAAAATGGAGCAAAATAAAATTCATTTGTGAATCTTAGGGAAGGGCATGGGGAAGTTCCTTGTACCAATCTTGCAGTTCACCTCTGAGTTGGAAATTCTATCAAAATGCAAAGTAACAACAAAGTAATTAGATTATAAATGCCTGGTGCTTCATGAGGTGAGAGCTTTCTGGCCATTGTGTCCATTGCTATGGCTAGCACTGTTACAGGAAAGGGGTCCTGATCCAGACCCCCAAGCGAGGGTTCTTGGATCTTGTGCAAGAAAGAATTCAGAGTCCATACAGAAAAGTGAAAGCAAATATTAGGAAAGTAAAGGAATAAGAAAATGGCTACTCCATAGACAGAGCAGCCCCAAGGGCTGCTGGTTGCCCATTTTTATGGTTATTTCTTAATGATATGCTAAACAAGGGGTGAATTATCCATGCCTCCCCTATTTAGACAATATAGGGTAACTTCCTGACGTTGCCATGGCATTTGTAAACTGTCATGGTGCTGGTGGGAGTGTAGCAGTGAGGATGACCAGAGGTCACTCTTGTGGCCATCTTGGTTTTGGTGGGTTTTGGCCGGCTTCTTTACTGCAACCTGTTTTATCAGCAATGTCTTTATGAGCTGTATCTTGTGCTAACCTCCTATCTCATCCTGTGACTTAGAATGCCTTCACTGTCTGGGAATACAGCCCAGTAGGTCTCAGCCTCATTTTACCCAGCCTCATTCAAGATGGAGTTGCTCTGGTTTACATGCCTCTGACGATGCCAAGCTCAGGGGACTGACCACAGTAGGTGTTTAATCAATGCTTGTTGAGAGATAGCGGGCACAGTGAGTGGTAGGAACTATTAGTAAAGCCAGCTTGCCAATGCCTTCTCAGTAAAGTACCAACTAAGCAACCTCAACAAGCCTGCAGTATGGGAAATTCTCCAATGACTTCTTTAGTCACTCATATTCTTTCATTCATTCTGTCTGTGTTTTCCAAGTGCCTACAGGTGCTAGGAGCTGTGCCAGATGCTGGGTGTTCAGGATTGCTGAATATTCAGCGCACACACTTGTTTATCTGGTAGAAGAAACAAAGGTCAAACAAACAGCTCACAAATTAAAATTGACCTACAGTGGTGATAAGGAGTACAAGAAAGCCTGGGGCTGGGAAAAAGAAAAGAAGAGGAAGAACAAGCCACAGATACTGAGCAAAGGAGACAGTGGTGTAAGGTGATGCTAGAGGAGTGAATGGAATAGGCCATGCCAGGCCTTGTGGCAGGAATCATGGATTCGAGCTATATTGTACGTATTTAAGGTACACAATATGATGCCTGTCTATGCATATGCATACTTTAAATGATTACTACAGTAATTTAATCTCTTACCAAATTTCCAGTATATAATGCAATATTAACAATAGTCCTTATGCTGCGTACTAGATTCCTAGACATCCATCCAACATAACTACAACTTTGTACCCCTTGATCTACAGCTCCCCATTCTTCCCCCAAATCCCAACCCTGCCATTATACTGGTAACAACCATTCATTCTATTTTTTTTCTATGTATTAAACTTCTTTCACATGCCACGTATAAAAGAAATCGTGCAGTATTTAATTTAATTAATTAATTTATTTATTGAGACGGAGTCTCGCTCTATCGCCAGGCTGGAGTGGTGTGATCTTGGCTCACTGCAACCTCTGACTCCCTGATTCAAGTGATTCTCCTGCCTCAGCCTCCCGAGTAGCTGGGATTACAGGCTCGTGCCACCACACCTTGCTAATTTTTGTATTTTTAGCAGAGACAGGGTTTCACCATGTTGGCCAGGATGGTCTCGATCTCCTGACCTCATGATCCACCCCCCTCAGTCTCCCAAAGTGCTGGGGTTAAAGGCGTGAGCCACCACGCCCGGCCAAATCATGCCATATTTTTATTTCTGTGTCTGGCTTATTTAACTTAGCATAATGTCTTCTAGGTTCATTCATGTTATGCACGGCAGGATCTCCTTCTTTTTAAGGCTAATATTCCACTGTGTACATATAAAGAAAAAAGTCTATACACGTATACATATACACCCCACATTTTTAAAACTAATCTGTCAATGGACGCAAGTTTCCATATTTTGGCTATGTAAATAATGCTGCCATGAACGTGGGAGTGCAGCTATCTCTTTGAGATGCTGATTTCATTCCCTTTGAGTATATGATTTTTTAATTTATTTTTCTTTTTGATACAGAGTTTCACTCTTGTTGCCCAGGCTGGAGTACAATGGCGCGACCTTGGCTCACTGCAACCTCTGCCTCCCAGGTTCAAGCGATTCTCCTGCCTCAGCCTCCTGAGTAGCTGGGACTACAGGGGCCCCGCCACCACGCCCTGTTAATTTTTGTATTTTTACTAGAGACAGGGTTTCACTATGTTAGTCAGGCTGGTCTTGAACTCCTGACCTCAGGTGATCCACCCATCTCAATCTCCCAAAGTGCTGGGATTACAGGCATGAGCCACCACACTGGCTGAGTATATAATTTTTTTTTTTTTGAGACAGAGTTTCACTCTGTTTCCCAGGCTGGAGTGCGATGGTGCGGTCTTGGCTCACTGCAACCTCCACATCCCGGGTTCAAGCAATTCTCCTGCCTCAGCCTCCTGAGTAGCTGGGACTATGAGCACGCACCACCATACCTGGCTAATTTTTTGTATTTTTAGTAGAGACGGGGTTTCAGCATGTTGGCCAGGCTGGTCTCCAATTCCTGACCTCATCGTCCACCCACCTTGGTTTCCCAAAGTGTTGGGATTACAGACGTGAGCCACCGTGCCCGGCCGATAGGTGCTATTTTTACCTCTGTTTTTGCAGACGGGGGTTCTGAGGCATACGAGATGTTAAGTAACTTTACCAAAGTCACAGAGGGAGTGGGGGAAATAGTATTCGTGTCCCAGCAGGCCAATTCCCAAACAAGTGATGATGGGAATGAAGGGGCTTAAGATATGTCACCCCCAAATATACTGCCTCGGCATAAGGATTATTTTGAGTTGAAGGCACTTGAGAATCAACAGATGGAGGAAGAGTTCTCTGCCCTTCCCTTATCTGCCTAAAAGCAGGGCATAAATTTCTCTGTGTGATGGTGCTTTCCCCGCCCCTCCCCAAAGAGCTACTCTCTCCACTGGAGAAAAAGAGTCAACACTGAGGTAAATTTGCATAAAGAGAAATACCTTACTAGAATGGCCGTTATCTTTCACTGGCCTCCCCTTTATTTCCTTGTCACTTCCCCGTAATTTATTTTCTGTCAAATCCCAAACCCCTTTCTCTTTTTCTTGCTTTTCCAGAGAGGGACTTGCTCTGTCATCTAGGCTGGATTGCAGTGGTGTGATTATAGCTCACTGCAACCTCGAACTCCTGGGCTCAAGGGATCCTCCCACCTCAGCCTCCTGAGTAGCTGGGACTACAGGTACACTGACTGTGAGCTTGGTTAATTTCTTTTTCTTGTTTTTGGCAGAGGTAAGATCTTACTGTGCTGGCCAGGCGCAGTGGCTCACGCTTGTAATCCCAGCACTTTGGGAAGCCAAAGGGCAGGTGGATCACGAGGTCAGGAGTTCGAGACCAGCCTGGCCAAAATGGTGAAACCCTGTCTCTACAAAAAATAGAAAAATTAGCCAGGTGTGCTGGTTTGTGCCTGTAGTCCCAGCTGCTTGGGAGGCTGAGGCACAAGAATTGAACCCAGGAGGCGGAGGTTGCAGTGAGCCGAGCTCACACCACTGCACTCCAGCCTGGACAACAGAGTGAGACTCTGTCTCAAAAAAAAAAGAGAGAGATCTTGCTGTATTGTCCAGGCTGATCTCAACCTCCTGGGCTCAAGCAGTTCTCTCACCTCAGCCTCCCAAAGTGCTGGGATTACAGGCATGAGCCACTGCACCCAGATCTCCTTTATTTTGATAAAATGGCATGTAAATTCCCAGAGCCTAACTGCTTTTTCAAGTTTCATTTCTTTTTGGTGAACTTTCATGCAGTACTTATAAACATTAATAAAAATGATGTGATTTTTCTCCTGTTGAGCTGTTTTTTTGTTAATTTTATTTGCAGGCCCCCAGACACTGGACCTAAGAAAGCAGAGGAAAAGTTTCCCTCCCTAATAATAGTAATGGGAGCCTAGATCACAGAGGGATTGGTGAGGTCCCACCGCCACATGGCTGCCCTGAGAATCAGATACACAGAGCCCTGGCTCCCATACCACTGTGAAAGCGCTTTTGCAACACAAAATGATCGTGAAGTAAAGCACACATCAAACACAATTTACCTTTTAGTTTTGTTTTTTGACTCAGAGTCTCGCTGTGACACGCAGGCTGGAGTGCAATGGCAGGATTTTGGCTCACTGCAACCTCTGCTTCCCGGGTTCAAGCGATTCTCCTGCCTCAGCTTCTCAAGTAGCTGGGATTATAGGCGCCCACCACCATGCCCAGCTAACTTTTTTTTTTTTTTTTTTTAACAACAAACACAATTTAAAAACAATCTCGGCCGGGCGCGGTGGCTCACGCCTGTAATCCCAGCACTTTGGGAGGCTGAGGCGGGCGGATCACCTGAGATCAGGAGGTGGAGACCAGCCTGACCAACATGGAGAAACCCCATCTCTACTACAAATACAAAATTAGCTGGGTGTGGTGGCACATGCCTGTAATCCCGGCTACTCGGAAAACGGAGGCAGGAGAATCGCTTGAACCTAGGAGGCGGAGGTTGCAGTGAGCCGAGATCTCACCATTGCACACCAGCCTGGGCAACAAGAGCGAAACTCCACTTAGATTCTGTTTTCACAATCTTGGTTTTCCTTGTCTCTGGTGAAGAAAGTTTTTGCAAAGATCACGGAGAGATTGTTCCTGGCCCCACACATATCCCAGGCCCCACCCTTACAGAGCCTGCTCCCATCCCTCCAGTGCCTTGAGCTGAGGCTGCCTTGAACCCAGAGCTGGGACCCAATCCCAGGCCAGGGTTAGGTGGTTGATTCACTGGCATTCCTAGAAGACTCAAGCTGCTCCAGCATCGACTTCTTATTCACCTTCTGGACCTGCTGCTTGCCTGGATGGGAATACTTCTTTTTGTCTTGCTTCCCTTTTGCCCCTAGGCCCCTCTGGTGGAGGCCCAGCCCTGACTTTCTGTACCACAGCGACAGCTGATGAAAGATCAGTCCTTATACAATGTGACTGTCATTGGGGCTGGAACCTCAAGCTGTTGAATGAAACAAGACAGCAGGCTTTGTAGAGGCCTAGGCCAGGCTGTGCACGGCGGCTCATTCCTATAATCCTAGCACTTTGGGAGGCCAAGCCAGGTGGATTGTCTGAGCTCAGGAGTTTGAGACCATCCTGGGCAACAAGGTGAAACCTCATCTCTACTAAAATACAAAACATAAGCTGGGCATGGTGGCAGCTGCCTGTAGTTCCCCCTACCTGGGAGGCTGAGGCATGAGAATTGCTTGAACCTGGGAGGCAGAGGTTGCAGTGAGCCGAGATCCCACCACCGTATTCCAGCCTGGGCGACAGAGTGAGACTCTGTCCCAAAAAAAAAAAAAAAAAAAAAAAAAAAGAATTCTAGGCCAGACCTGTAGCAACGTGTCACCTGGGAATGTGTTAAAAATGTTCAGACTCTTGATGCTGTGAATGAAATGGTTATGTGGGGGTGGCGGGAATGTTGTTCCAGCTCCACCCTACACCCTAAATCAGTGATCCCCACTCAACCTTTTTGACACCAGGGACCAGTTTTGTGGAAGAGAAAATCCGGTCTGAGGGCAGAGGTGGTGGGATGGGGGATGGTTTGGGGATGAAATTGCTCCCCCTGAGATCATCAGGCATCAGAGTCTCACGAGGAGCGCGTAACCCGGAGCCCTCACACGCGCAGTTCATGACAGGACTCACACTCCCGTGAGAATGTAACGCCGCCCCTGGTCTGACCGGAGCTCTGGCCATAACGCTCACTCGCCTGCCACTCACCTCCTGCGGTCGGCCTGGTTCCTAACTGGCCACTCACGGTTACAGGTCTGTGGCCTGGGGGTTGGGGACTTGTGTCTTAGACATTCTGACTCAGAAAGTCACCCTTAGGGTGAGGCCTGGAAATCTTGCTTAAAATAAGTCCTCCAATTCTGTGAGTTGTAGGCTTCAAATAAATAAATGAAATAAGCCCTTCACGTGGATGCTGATGAGTGCTGATGTCTCAGAGCCATTGATCCAGCCGAGGTCAGCAAACTGTGGCCCAGGGGCCAAATCCACCCTATTATATATTTCTGTACAGCTCTTTAAGAATGCTTTTTGCATTTTCAAATGATTGGGAAAAAACAAAAGAAAAATAACATTTCAGGACATGTGAAAAAGTTTAAATCCAAATTTCGGTATCCATAAAGATCATTTTATCCTACAGCCATTTATTTACTTATTGTCTCTGGCTGCTTTTGAACTACAATGGCAGAGTCAGTGAGTGGTGGCAGACAACTTTGAGTCTAAAATATTTATGATTTTGCCCTTTCCAGAAAAAGTTTGTGGACCTCTGCTCTGGGCAAAGCTGTTTTGAATTCTCAGTGTTTGCTGAGGTGCGGCAGCTGTCAGCTGCACCCCAAATACAGGCCAGTTCCACAGAGGGAAATCAGTCATCCCAGGCTCTGCCACATAGAATCCATTTCTGTGCCACCAAGTTAAATTATTTTGCATCTCTAAAAGATGCTAAAAATGGCACTGAGGTTTAGAAAAATTTCCAAAGGCCCATCCTGTCCCATATCCAAATAAATAAATCTGGTTTTCACAACCCCAAGTTGATTTTATTGCTGAAAATGTTGCCAGATATGCCCAGCTGGTGTTTACCTATTTCTCTACAGAGCAAATATGGGGCAGGGAGCTTGATTTTCTTAGGCTCATTGGGAATGTCCTTGGAAGAGGGCTAGTTAGAACAGGAATTCTCAGGGTTTCATCTGAGGAATTTTTTTTTAAATTGAGACAAGGTCTCCATATGTTGTCCAGGCTGGTCTCCAGCTCCTGAACTCAAGCAATCCTTCCACCTCAGCCTCCCAAAGTGCTGAGATTACAGACGTGCGCCACCATGCCCAGCCTCTGAAGAATGTTAAGTACAAAAAAAGAAAAGAAAAGCCACATGAAGAAGCAGCAGTCACTAAAACATGCTACAGACACAAGGTGCCAGATGAACTTGAGGATAGTCCTTAAACACAAATAAAATCTGTCCGTAGCTTTGGCATTAGAAGTAGAGTCCCAAGAAATGAAGCCAGACAGGTAGTTCATTGAGGACCTCACATAACGTACCATGGATGCTAGTAATTATCCAGCATACAACTGGGAATCATAAAAGAGTTTTGGCCGAGCATGGTAGCTCACACCTGGAATCCCGGCACTTTGGGAAGCTGAGGTGAGAGGATCGCTTGAGCCCAAGAGTTCAAGACCCGACTGGGCAACAGCACAAAATGCCATCTCTTAAAAGACAAAAAAAAAAAAGTGTTTCAAGAATAGGAGAGTAGTGTTTACTTACTTTTATTTTTTATTTATTTTTTGAGACGGAGTCTCACTCTGTCGCCCAAGCTGGAGTGCAGTGGTGCAATCTCGTCTCACCGCAAACTCCGCCTCCCAGGTTCAAGTGATTCTTGTGCCTCAGCCTCCAGAGTAGCTGGGATTACAGGCATGCGCCAGGACAACTGGCTAATTTTTATATTTTTAGTACAGACGGAATTTCACCATGTTGGCCAGGTTGGCCTTGAACTCCTTACCTCAGGTGATCCACCTGCCTCGGCCTCCCAAAGTGCTAGGATTACAGGCGCAAGCCACCATGCCAGGCCAAAGAGACATGCTTCTGATTTCCACTTAAACTCAACCTGCTTTGTTATCTATGTTGGGGATCACACAGTAACGGGTAAAATTGTGTATTCTTCCATCCTTTGCCCTTAAGGACTAAAAACTTTATGTTAAAAGTAAACCAGAGGTCGGGTGCAGTGGCTCACGCCTGTAATCCCTGCACTTTGGGAGGCCGAGGTGGGTGGATCACCTTAGGTCAGAAGTTTGAGTCCAGCCTGGCCAACATGACGAAACCCCATTTCTACTAAAAACACAAAAAATTAGCTGGGTGTGGTGGCGGGTGCCTGTAATCCTAGCTACTCAGGAGGCTGAGACAAGAGAATCGCTTGAACCCGGGAGGCGGAGGTTGCAGTGAGCAAAGATCATGCCACTGCACTCCAACCTGGGCAACAAGAGCAAAACTTCACCTCAAAAAATAAAAAAATAAAAAAAAATTAGAAAGGTAAACCAGATAGAGGGCCAGGCATAGTGGCTCATGCCTGTAATCCCAGTACTTTGGGCAGCCGAGGCAGGCGGATCACATGAGTCCAGGAGTTCAAAACTAGCCTGGCCAACATGGCGAAACCCCATCTCAACTATAATAAAAATACAAAAATCAGCCAGGTGTGATGGTGCACTTCTGTAATTCCAGCTACTCGGGAGGCTGAGACAGGAGAACCACTTGAATCTGGGAGGTGGAGGTTGCAGTGAGCTGAGATCGTACGACTGCACTCCAGCCTGGGCAATAGAGCAAGACCCTGTCTCAAAAGAAAAAAATTCAAAAAAAAGAAAATCTCTTTACATTTGTGCAAAAGCTTTATGCTCTGAGATTTGACTTCTCTTAAAGAAGGGCTTCGGAGTTTACCAAATACCCAATTATAATGTAATTAGTCCTGAAAAAAAAAAAAGCGGGCGGGGGCGGGGTGGCGGGTCAGGCGCGGTGGCTCACACCTGTAATCCCAGCACTTTGGGAAGCCAAGGCGGGTGGATCACGAGGTCAAGAGTTCAAGACCAGCCTGGCCAAGATGGTGAAACCCAGTCTCTACTAAAAATACAAAAAATTAGTCTGGCGTTGTGGCAGGTGCCTGTAATCCCAGCTGCTCAGAAGGCTGAGGAAGATAATTGCTTGAACCCAGGAGGCAGAAGTTGCAGTGAGCTGAGATCATGCCACTGCAGTCCAGCCTGGGTGACAGAGTGAGCAGAGTGAGACTCAGTCTCAAAAAAAAAGGAAGGGCGGAAGGGCATCTCTGTCCTCTTCTACTTCACTACACCCACACCCCTCCAGTCTCGGAGTCACACCCTTGCCCCACCCCACACTTGCATGGGTAATTTATTCAGGTTCCAACCTGAAAGCCACTTTTTCTGAAAGATCTTCAGAACTGGCTCAGAAAATCTGAGCATGTTATCACCAAAAACATAGCTCTTAATCATTACTTTACTCCTTTATTTGTTCTAATTTCATGCTCTAAATATCTGTTTTGTGTTTGTTGTCTGAAGGAGATTTGATCCCAAGTCTTGGTCTATGAGTTATGACATCTGCATTGTTTTTTGATTTCTTCACCTGTGTTTTTCTATTTTGGCAAGCTCCTTGTTATCTGCATATAAACAAGAATCTGTTTGGAAAAGTAGACATGAAGAAGTCAAGAAAAATATGTTTACTATCTTTTGTTTTTGTTTTTGTTTTGAGACAGAGTCTCTCTCTGTCACCCAGGCTACAGTGCAGTGGTGTGATCCCAGCTCACTGCATCCTCCGTCTCTCAGGTTCAAGCAATTATCCTGCCTCAGTCTCCCAAGTAGCTGGGATTACAGGCACGAGCCACGGTGCCTGACTAATTTTTGTATTTTTAGTAGAGATGGGGTTTCACCATGTTGGCCAGGCTGGTCTTGAACTCCAGGCCTCAAGTGATCTGCCCACCTCAGCCTCCTAAAGTGCTGAGATTACAGGCGTGAGCCACCACGCCCAGCCTGTTTACTGTGTTATAATGATTATTTGCTGTTTATCTGAAATTTAAATAAGGACCCAAAAGTTAGGTGTATATTTTCATTTTTTGTTTGTTTGTTTGTTTTGTTTTGTTTTGTTTTTTGAGACAGAGTCTCACTCTGTTGCCCAGGCTAGAGGGCAATGGTGCAATCTCCGCTCACTGCAACCTCTGCCTCCCAGGTTCAAGTGATTCTTGTGCCTCAGCCTCCCGAGCAGCTGGGATTACAGGTGCCTGCCACCAGCCCAGCTAATTTTTGTATTTTTAGTAGAGGTGGGGTTTCGCCATGTTGGCCAGGCTGGTCTTGAACTCCTGACCTCAAGTGATCCACCCGCTTTAGCCTCCCAAAGTGCTGGGATGACAGGCGCGAGGCACCTCGCCAAGCAATTTCATTTGTTTGAAAATTTGTGTAATGAAGAATTAGACTCCTAAGGGACGGGGCCATCCACAGCCCATGCTTGGGCACGCGCAGAGTTGCCAGATTTAAAAAGTAAAAATACAGGACACCCTAGTTCAATTTAAATTTCAGATAAACAACAAATAATCTTTTTTGGTGTCTGGTCCACAGGGTATTTGGCACAAAGATGATACAAGTCTGAATCTGATCGGCAGGATTACTGGCTTTGTGCCTTTAGGAAAATTACTTGATTTTTTTTAAATGTCAGGTTTTTTGTCTTTAAAATTGAGAATAATAGTATTAATAAATATTTGCGAGGCCAGGAATGGAGGCCCATGCCTATAATCTCAGCACTTTGGGAGGCTGAGGCAGAAGGATCTCTTGAGCCCAGGAGTTCAAGACCAGCCTGGGCAACAAAGTGAGGCCCCCATCTCTGTTTTTTTGTTTTTTGAGACTGAGTCTCGCTCTGTCACCCAGGCTGGAGTGCAATGGCACAATATCGGCTCACTGCAACCTCTGCCTCCCGGGTTCAAGCAATTCTTCTGCCTCAGCCTCCTATATAGCTGGGACTACAGGCATGTGCCACCACACCTGGCTAATTCTTGTATTTTTAGTAGAGGCAGTTTTCACCATGTTGGCCAGGCTGGTCCCAAACCCATGACCTCAAGTGATCCACCTGCTTCGGCCTCCCAAAGTGCTGGGATTACAGGCTTGGGCCACCGTGCCCAGCCCCCATCTCTAAAAATACATACATATATAAACTCTTTCAAGGACTTAGTGAATATTGACTAAGAGTTCTAGGGCCATTGTAGATCCTAAATAAATACTGAGTCAAATGGAAGGAGCACATAACCAAGCCAAGATATTGCCTTGAACCTTGAAAAATGAGTGGAAGGAGCTCATCCCTAGAGGGAGCACACTCTAGGCAAAAGAGGAAGCACCGTGAGCAGTGACGTCAAAACGTTGGAGAAGCAGGCTGTGGGCCAGACTGAATGAGCCACTGAGTAGGGCCAGCTCGTGAAATGTTAGGATGTGGCAGGCAAAGCCATTGCAACATCTTTGAGGGCCAAAGCAAGGGGCTGTTCCCAGAAAATATGGCACTTAGAAGACCGTGTCATTTAAATCCACAAGACACTGTCCATTTTGTTTTACAATTGGGGCTGGTCGTTTTCAGTAATTGAAAACCTTCTGTCTCCTATTGACAGCATCCCTCTCCTTTAAAAATTTTTTTTAAATAATTTTTTTTTCTTTAGAGATGGGGTCTCACTATGTTGCCCAGGCTGGTCTCAAACTCCTAGCCTCAAGCAATCCTCCTGCCTCTGCCTCCCAAAGTGCTGGGATTACAGGCATGAGTCACCATGCCCAGCCTGCATCCTTCTCTTAATACCAAGTTACTTTTTCTTTGAGATGGAGTTTCGCTCTTGTCGCCCAGGCTGGAGTGCAATGGCGTGATCTCGGCTCACTGCAACCTCTGCCTCCTGGGTTCAAGTGATTCTCCTGCCTCAGCCTCCTGAGTAGCTGGGATTACAGGCATGTGCCACCATGCCCAGCTAATTTTGTATTTTTAGTAGAGACAGGGTTTCTCCATGTTGGTCAGGCCGGTCTCGAACTTCCAACCTCAGGTGATCTGCCCGCCTCGGCTTCCCAAAGTGCAAGGATTATAGGCGTGAGCCACTGCATCCAGCCCCAGCTACTTTTTTTTTTTTTTGTAGTTTTAGTAGAAACAGGGTTTCACCATGTTGGCCAGACTGGTCTTGAACTCCTGACATCCAGTGATCCATCTGCCTCAGCCACCCAAAGTGCTGGGATTACACGCATGAGCCACTGCGCCCGGACTTAAGTTACTCTGGAACCAAGATCAGTTGAAGGAAGAACCTGGACCACCCCCACCCCCCACCCCGCCCACTTTTAGATTCTTATTTCCCGTTGATTCAGGAGTCTACGCTGATGAGTTTGAGGTGTTAATCTGATTCTGGAACTGACAAGGCATTCTAATACCATAGCTTGGTGTATCAGTGGCATGGTGGTGGCTATGTTTTCTAGATTTTCCGGCAGTGTTTATCTTTTGGTAAAAGTGGCATATAAAGATAAAATGAGGCCTGGCGCAGTGGCTCACGCCTGTAATCTCAGCACTTTGGGATGCCAAGGCGGGTGGATCATTTGAGGTCAGGAGTTGGAAACCAGCCTGGCCAACATGATGAAACCTGTCTCTACTAAAAATACAAAAATTAGCTAGGCGTAGTGGTGCATGCCTCTAATTCTTGCTACTTGGGAGGCTGAGGCAGGAGAATCACTTGAACCCAGGAGGCAGAGGTTGCCGTGAGCTGAGATGGCGCCACTGCACTCCAGCCTGGTCAACACAGCGAGACTCCATCTAAAAAAAAATTAATTAATTGGGGAGAATTAATTAATTAGTTGGGGAGAATTTATTTTTATTGACCACAAACTGCTTGGCCATTTCCAAACTCAAAGAAGCCAAGCTGTTGCCACCTGCTGGTTTTTGTCGGCATTGACTTAAAGGTCGAAGGAGACACTTCTGAACTAGCTGGAGCGTTCCTGACAGAGGAAGCTATTTCAGGTAGTACAGTCCTGTTGGTTGGAAACTTGGTGCGGTTGAGATCTCATCGCTTGTGAGGAACATATAAATGATACGAAAACTTTGAAGCTAAAAGTGTACCAATCTCTTCATGGTCGGCTGTTCTGAAGGACTTTCTATTCTGAAGCCTAGACTAGGGGTTTTCAGATGAAGAACCTGGTGCAGAGATTAAATGATCCCCCAGGACAGGGCAAGGCGGGGCAGACCCTCCTTTTGAACCCAGGTCTGTCTGATGACAAAGCTCCATCACTTCCCAGGACACTATGCTGTCTCTAAATGCAGTATTGGGCCAAGGAATGTGCTCAATATGTTGTCTTGTGTTTGAACCGGAATCGGGATGAATATAGATGCAGCATAATGATGGCCTTTTTCCAGCGGGCAGGAGGAGAAAGCAGCCACAGTGTTACCACTCAACACTGTTCGGCCCTGTGCTTTTCGAACACAAAATCTGCAATTGATCAAGCTCCCCAGGTGATCCCTAATGTGCACAGGAATCATATTCTTCAGATTCAGACTTCCTATGCACGTTAGCAATTGCCTGGGCAGCTTGATAAGTTGCAGATTTTGATTCAGTAGTTTGGAAGAACCTGAGATTCTGCATTTTTAACTTCATATCAGGTGACGTTGATGCTGCTAGTCTATAGACCACCCTCGGGGTCTACAGCGAAGTCTAGACCAGTGGTTCTCAGCCGGGGGCAATTTGCCCTCCTCCAACATCTGGCAACATCTAGGAACATTTTTGGTATCCTATGGGGGGAGCAGTGCTATTGGCATCTAGTAAATAGAGGCCAGGGAGGGATGCTGCTGAACATCTTACAGTGCACACGGCAGCCTCCCATAACAAAGAATTATTTTCCCAAATGTCAATTGCACAGAAGTTGGGAGACTCTGTCCTAGATGATGACTTGGGATCATCTTCTGCGAGAAGCTCAGGTCTTCTAACCTGGAGTTTGCCGAAAAATAAATGTGAACTAGTTTTTTTTTTTTTTTTTTTTTTTTTGGCGGCCAGGTCTCACTCTGTTGCCCAGGCTGGAGTGCAGTGGCACGATCTCGGCTCACTGCAACCTCCACCCTCCAGGGTTCAAGCGATTCTCCTGCCTCAGGCTCCCAAGTAGCTGGGATTACAGGTATGCATCACCATGCCTGGCTAATTTTTGTATTTTTGGTAGAGACAGGTTTCACCATGTTGGCTAGGCTGGTCTCGAACTCCTGACCTCAAGTAATCGGCCATCGTTGGCCTCCCAAAGTGCTGCGATTACAGGTGTGAGCCACTGGGCCCGGCCTGAACTAGCTTCTTTTGTTTGTGGAAGAAAACAATACACACTTAGAAATCTCCCATACAGGCAAGGTGTGGTGGCTCATGCCTGTAATCCTAGCACTTTGGGAGCCCGAGGTGGGCGGATTGCCTGAGCTCAGGAGTTTGAGACTAGCCTGACCAGCATGGTGAAACCCTGTCTCTACTAAAAATACAAAAAATTAGCTGGGTGGGGTGGTGCGTGCCTGTAATCCAAGCTACTTAGGAGGCTGAGGCATGAGAATCACTTGAACCCAAGAAGCGGAGGTTGCAGTGAGCCGAGATTGTGCCACTGCACTCCAACCTGGGCGACAGAGACTCTGGCTCTAAAAGAATTTTTTTTACATAAAAATATAAAAAATAAAAAACCTCCCGCCAGGTGCAGTGGCTCATGCCTGTAATCCTGGCACTTTGGGAGGCCAAGGTGGGAGAATCGCTTGAGCCCAGGAGTTCAAGACCAGCCTGGGCACATGGCAAAACCTTGTCTCTACAAAAAAAAAAAAAAAAAAAAAATTAGCTGGGCTTTGTGGCATGCACCTGTAGTCCCAGCAGGGAGCTTTGATCCCACCACTGCACTGCAGCCTGGGCGACAGTGTGACTGAGACCCTGTCTCAAAAAAGAAAAAAAAAAGATTAAATACAACACAGCCAACATAACTGACACATCAACTTATAAAAAACCACCTACAGCCGGGCATGGTGGCTCACACCTGTAATCCCAGCACTTTAGGAGGCCGAGGCAGGTGGATCACGAGGTCAGGAGATCGAGACCATCCTGGCTAACACAGTGAAACCCCCCTCTACTAAAAAATACAAAAAATTAGCTAGGCGTGGTGGCGGGCACCTGTAGTCCCAGCTACTCAGGAGGCTGAGGCAGGAGAATGGCGTGAACCCGGGAGGCGGAGCTTGCAGTGAGCCGAGATCATGCCACTGCACTCCAGCCTGGGCAACAGAGCGAGACTCTGTGTCCGTGTCAAAACAAACAAACAAACAAACAAAAAAACCACACAAAAAAACCCAAAAAATAACACCTACATAAAAGACCCTCCCGTATGTAGTTTAGCAGCAAAGGAAAGGTGAGGGGATATTGAAGAGACCTGTGAGACTAAGAAGGCCTTTTGAGTTGTGAAGAACTCTGCCTGTATTAACTCCTCCAGGCAAGGGCTTGGCAGGACAGAAATCAGCAAGCCAAGTAGACTTGGGAATGCTTTTCTTCTTATATCATGCAAGACCAAAACAACAACAAAAAGACCCTTTCTTTCTTTCTTTCCTTCCTCCCTCCCTCCCTCCTTTCTCTCTCTCTCTCTTTCTTTCTTTCGAGACAGAATTTTGCTCTGTCACCCAGGCTGGAGTGCAGTGGCACGATCTCAGCTCACTGCAATCTCCACCTCCCAGGTTCAAGTGATTGTTCCTGCCTCAGCTTCCAAGTAGCTGAGATTACAGGCACGTGTCACCATGCCCGGTTAATTTTTGTATTTTTAGTAGTGACAGAGTTTTGCCATGTTGGCCAGGCTAATCTCGAACTCCTGACCTCAGGTGATCCACCGGCCTCAGCCTCCCAAAGTGCTGGGATTACAGGCATGAGTCACTGCGCCCAGCCCTAAAAGACCCTTTCTATTGTGATTTATTCCCCAGGATATCTTGATAGAACTATTACTGTAAACCTAGAACAGAGGTCAGCAAACTTTTTCTGTAAAAAGTCAGATAGTAAATATCTTAGGCTTTGCAGATTTTATGGTCTCTGTGGCAAGTACTCAACGCTGTCACTGTAGCACAAAAGCAGCCAGAGACAATAATTACCCAGTGGGTCTGGCTGCATTCCAATAATACTTTGTTTATAAAAATAGACCCAAAAGCAAATGGCTCATGGGCAGTGGTTTGCTGACCTCCAGTCTAGGCACTGAAGTGAATCTGGGGCCAGCTGTAGATCCCATGTTAGCAGTGACATAAGCAGCTGGCCCCCATTTATTTTAGGGGGTGGGGAGAGAGTGACTAATACATTGTAACAAGCCAACTGCCCACAAAAAATATAATGGTTTCCCAGCTTGACCCAATGACTAAAAACAGCCACTCACACCACCGAAATTCAATATAAGTAGTTCTATTTTCTCCCTCTGAAGTTGACACTGCAGGTGCTCTAATTTATCACAAAGCATTAATTAACTACCTAAGATGTACTTAGCATTTCTGGGAGCATTGAGGAATGAAAAAACATGCCACAGTCCATGTTCTTAAGCAGTTTCCTTGGTGTAACCATGGTGCTAAGACATAGACACACAATCACAGCACTTTCAAACACCCATGGAGAGATTATTCAGTAAACGTGCATGAGAAATTGGTTAGGCATTTGGAAAAAGATGAAACCTGGTCAGGAGGCCAAGGCGGGTGGATCATGACATCAGGAGTTCAAGATCAGCCTGGCCAACATGGTGAAACCCCGTCTCTACTAAAAACACAAAAATTAGCCGGGCATGGTGGCGCATGCCTGTAATCCCAGCTACTCAGGAGACTGAGGCAGGAGAATTGATTGAACCCGGGAGGCAGAAGGCTGCAGTGAGCTGAGATCACACCACTGCACTCCAGCCTGGGCGACAGAGTGAGACTCCATCTCAAAAAAAAGTAAAATAAAATAAAAACAACTACATGAGAAAATTTCTATAAACAAGGTCAAAATAAATGGAGCAATTCTTTTTAATATATATGACACATAATTAATCATTCAACTACAACAATCAATAGAAAATGATGAAACGCCTAAAGAAAAGTAATGCTTCACAGAATACATCACTGATTAATTTTAAGTACCTGAGTAGATGCTTAAAAAAAAAAAAATCCAGACTAAAAACAATTGAAATCCATCCCTTATGTACAGATCAGCATCTGTCCTGGTTTTTGGGTCACGTGCTCTCTGGCCACTCCTCCCGAGCATGTTCCCTCCTGGAACCCAGCCACCTGCTGAGAGGCCACTTTGAGTCACTCCAGTCTTCAATCCCAGCTGGCCCCAGCCTTGCGTCATCCTAGCCCAGGGGCTGGACTTGCGAATGAAGAAGGCTTTGGATGATTTCAGCTCCCAGCCATTTTTTTTTTTTTTTTTCCCTGAGATGTCTCGCTCTGTCGCCCAGGCTGGAGTGCAGTGGTGCGATCTCGGCTTACTGAAAACTCCACCTCCCGGGTTCAAGCAATCCTCCTGCCTCAGCCTCCCAAGTAGCTGAGAATACAGGCGCCTGCCACTACGCCCAGCTAATTTTTTGTATTTTTAGTAGAGATGGGGTTTCACCGTGTTAGCCAGGATGGTCTCGATTTCCTGACCTCATGATCTGCCCACCTTGGCCTCCCAAAGTGCTGGGATTACAGGCGTGAGCCACTGTGCCCTCAGCTCCCAGTGATTTAAGTCACTCCCAGCCTTCAGGTGTTTCTGGCTGAGTCCCCGGGCACCGTGGAGTGTAGACAAGCTGTCACCGTGTACATTTTCTGAAATCCCCTTACCACAGACTCCATGAGCATAAAAAACAGAACAAGACTCCTCCTCAAAAAAAAAAAAAAAAAAATCACTCCAGAAAGTAGATTTATTTGGGAAGAATACTCATTGAACCAGGCTAAGCAGTAAGAGTATGTCTGGAGAAGGAACCTAGGAGTCAGGGTTTTTAGTTGGCATATGGCACAGATGACTTGAAGGACATATTAGAGGAACTGACTACAGCAGACAAGCCAGGGAGGGCAAGGACAGCCACAGGCAGGAGAGAGGGTGAGCAGCCACCTGGGAGTGGGGAAAGCAGCCCAGAGGAGGAAACAGCAGGCCCCGGAGGGAGTAAGCCCAGGAGATCTGCCAGGCCCAGCACTTTTGAGGGACTTCAGGGAGCTCACATCTTCTCTGAGTTCCAGCTTCTTGAACAAATGCTCTCTCTCAGCGGGGCACGGTGGCTTATGCCTATAATCCCAGCACTCTGGGAGGCTGAGACGGGTGAATCCCTTGAAGCCAGGAGTTCAAGACCAGCCTGGACAACATGGTTAAACCCCATCTCTAGTAAAAATACAAAAATCAGCCAGGTGTGGTGGTACACATCTGTAATTCCAGCTACTCGGGAGGTTGAGGCATAAGAAGAGCTTGAACCTGGGAGGTAGAGGTTGCAGTGAGCCAAGATTATGCCACTGCACTCCAGCCTGGTTGACAGAGCAAGACTCTGCCTCAACAAAAACAAAACAAAACAAAACAAAAAAAAACTCTCTCTCTCCCATTAGAATGCTTCCTCTTTCCATCATTTGTCTTTTATACAAGTCCAAATACCTTAACAAAATTTACAGGGCCCCGAAGACCTGCCTAGTTCTTTCTCCCTGTCACTGGCTGCAGCCACCCTGGAATCCTGCTTGTAAAACTCTTAGACAGTAGGACCCTTTTCTCAATCATGCCTTCCTCTGCCTGGTGTGTTCCGTCTCCACCACTGGCTCCGTTCCATCATTCTGGCCCAAGTGAAAATTCTTCTCCCTCTGATCACCTGGAAAATGCATTCCATCTGCCAATCACTGAGTTTTTTCTTCTTTTTTATTGTACTTATAAATATCTGAGTGCTATCTTCCTTCCCCTGCTAGCATTAAACTGGGCTCCATGAGGGCCAGGACCTTGTCTACCTTGTTCAATAAGGTATTTTCAGGACCCAAAATAGTGCTAGTAGATAGTCAGTAAATGCTCAATAAATGTTTGCTGAAAATCAATAAAACTCCTTCCTAGATAAACTCTCATCCACACTTCAAAACCCAGTTCACAAACCCAGGAATTTGAGGCTGCAGTATCTCCTGTGACCATACTCTCCAAGCACTTGTTCTTGTTGCACTGTTGATGAATGAAACACCCTATGTTTTGTTTTTGAGACAGGGTCTCATTTTGTCACCCAGGCTGGAGCGCAGTGGCGAGATCTCAGTTTACCGCAACCTCTGTCTCTTAGGCTCAAGCGATCCTCCTGCCTCAGCCATGTAGCTGGAACTACAGGTGTGCACACCACCATCCAGCTAATGTTTGTATTTTTTGTAGAAACGGGGTTTTGCCATGTTGCTCAGGCTGGTCTCAAACTCCTGAGCTCAAGCAATCCACCTGCCTTGGCCTCCCAAAATGCTGGGATTACAGGTGTGAGTGACAACGCCCGGCCTTGAAATACCCTATTGTTAATGCATTCATGGAGCTCCACTGTACCTCCTGTCCCCTCTGTAGGTTGTGTTAGTGTCACTCAACACTGTAGCTCAAGGATCCCGTCCTTGTCAAGTAAAGTCACTTCAACTTAGGTAGGGAGCCCAGCAGAAAGCTAGCAGCATGGCTTGTAAATGTGGCTCCCCAACCTCAAGTCCTGATGAGACTATGTTATGTGAAAATGGAAAATATTCTTGGTCTTTCTGGGCCTCAGTTTCCTTATCTGTAAAATGACAGTAATAGAATCCAGGGTCGCTAGTTTGTTGGGCAAGCACTGTGAAAACGTATCCACTTGTGACCTGCTGCACCTTAACTTCTTGTTTCCAAAAGTACCAGGAAGAAGCTCAGCCCCAGGAAAACACAAAAACCAGTTGGATCCAGAGATGCCTGAGTTGGAGCTGAACTTTGGAGAACTCTCTTCATTACCACACTAAAAATCCCCTCCCTGGCCTGTGCGGTGACTCATGCCTGTAATCCTAGCACTTTAGGAGGCTAAGATGGGCGGATCACTTGAGCCTAGGAGTTTGAGACCAGCCTGGGTAACATAGCGAGACTCCGTATCAACAAAAAATTTAAAAAATTGACTGGGCATGGTGGTGCACACCTCCATAGTCCCAGCTACTCTGGAGGCTGAGGCAGGAGAATCGCTTGAGCCGGGAGGTGGAGGTTGCAGTGAGCCGAGATTGCACTACTGCACTCCAGCCTGGGAGACAGAGTGAGACCCTATCTCAAAAACAAACAAAAAAAAGGTTCAGTCATCTCTGATGGTGTCATCAAGGTGTTCAACGACAAGAAGGTGTGTTAAGTCTTTGACGCCAGAGAAGGTGAAGAGGCACAGAAGACGGTGCCCTTCTGCCTGAGTGAGGACAAGAACATCATCCTGGGGGAAGGCAATGAGATCCTGGTGGGTGACGTGGGCCAGACCATCCATGACCCCTACACCGCCTTTGTCAAGATGCTGCCAGATAAGAACTGCCGCTATGCCCTCTATGACACAATCTATGAGACCAAGGAGAGCAAGAAGGAGGACCTGGTGTTTATCTTCTGGGCCACTGAATGGGCACCCCTTACGAGCAAAATGATCTATGCCAGCTCCAAAAATGCCATCAAGAAGAAGCTGACAGGGATCAAGCAAGAATTACAAGCAAACTGCTACGAGGAGGTCAAGGACCGCTGCACCCTGGCAGAGAAGGTGGGGGGCAGTGCCTTCATCCCCCTGGAGGGCAAGCCTTTGTGAGCCCTTTCTGGCTCCCTGCCTGGAGCATCTGGCAGCCCCACCTCTGCCCTCAGGGGTTGCAGGCTGCCCCCTTCCTACCAGACCGGAGGGGCTGGAGGGACCCCAGTAGGGGGAGGGCAATCCCTTCAGCCCAGTTGCCAAACAGACCTCCCACCGTGGATTTTCCTTCTCCCTCCATCCCTGACGGTTCTGGCCTTCCCAAACTGCTTTGGATCTTCTGATTCCTCTTGGGTTGAAGCAGATCAAGTTCCCCCCAGGCACCCCAGTTGTGAGGGAGACTGTATTTTTTTTAACAACACCCCCACTCCCCACCTGTTCCTTCCCCTTCCTATGCTGCCAACTATTTTTTTTTTTTTTTTTGAGACAGAGTCTCACTCTGTTGCCCAGGCTGGAGTGCAGTGACGTGATCACAGCTCACTGTAACCTCCACCTCCTGGGTTCAAGCAATTTTCCTGCTTCAGCCTCCCCAGTAGCTGGGACTACAGGTGTGCACTGTCATGCCCGGCTAATTTTTTGTATTTAAGTAGAGATGGGGTTTCACCGTGTTTCCCAGGCTGGTCTTGAACTCCTGAGTTCAGGCAATCTGCCCACCTCAGCCTCCCAAAGCGCTAGGATTACAGGGATGAGCCACTGCGCCCGGCCCCATGCTGCCAACTTCTAACCACAATAGTGACTCTGTGCTTGTCTAGTTCTGTGTTTAAATGGAATGTTGTGAAGATGACCCCTCCCTGTGCCGGCAGGTTCCTCTTCCTTTTCCCCTGGTCACAGCCACTCATGGAAGCAGGACCAGTAAGAAACCTACGATTAAAAAAAAAAAAAAAAAAAACCCGGGTGCAGTGGCTCATGCCTGTAATCCTAGCACTTTGGGAGGCCGAGGTGGGCAGATCACCCGAGGTCAGGAGTTCGAGACCAGCCTGAACAACATGGAGAAACTCTACTAAAAATACAAAAACTCTACAAAAAATACAAAATTAGCTGGGCATGGTGGTGCATGCCTGTAATCCCAGCTACTGGGGAAACTGAGGCAGGAGAATCGCTTGAAGCCAGGAGGCGGAGGTTGCAGTGAGCTGAGATAGCACCACTGCACTGCAGCCTGGGCGACAGAGCGAGATTCTGTCTCAAAAAAAAAAAAAAAAAAGATAATAATAGAAAGCTCATTAATGGGGGAAAAAAAATCCCCTCCTAGGGAGAAGCTTATTCACCATTTTATACACATGCAACATATGTGGAAGCATGGCCGGTGACTGCGCCTGTACTCCTTGACTCCACCTCTGCCCAATAAATGCCCTGCATTCACTTTTGTTCAGGGAGGCACTGCTTTGGGAAGTATCCCCAGTGTCCTCCTTACTTGTTAGAATTAATAAAATCCCCTTTTTAAATCCTCCTTGGGAGTAGTCATTGGACCGTCACCCACCAAGCGATCAAACCCACCCATTGTGTGGGTTAACTGTAACAGTAGTTAGCCATAGAGAGTTGTGATAAGAAGCCAAATAATAAAGCTCCTTTAAAATAAAGAATATTTATTTTAGAATACAGCTTGGCACATAGTAAACATGCACATGGTTTAAATGACTTCATGTTGAGAAGTTACAGCTTTGGCATAAATATATATGGTATAGAAAGACAAAAAGAGAATTACAGAAAATAACCAAATAGAGTGAATGCTGGGGAAATCGAATAATCTCTCTAATGACACAGATAAGAGCACCTCCAGATGGGCTTACCATTGTTCATGCTGGCTTCACTGGGTTCCACAGAGACAGCCTACAGGCCAGAGATTCTCTAGTACCGAGCCCTAGATGGGACACCTGCCCACATGCAGGGAGTGAAACCCGCTCCTCAATGGCCCTCCCACATATACCACAGAAGACACTTAAAATATTATCTCTAGCTCATTACACAAAACCATCACACAAGCCAACCATTTCTTATTTAGAATACGGTTATATGGCTGGATGCAGTGGCTCACGCCTGTAATCCCAGCACTTTGGGAGGTCGAGGTGGGTGGATCACCTGAGGTCAGGAGTTCGAGACCAGCCTGGCCAACATGGTGAAACCCCGTCTCTACTAAAAATACAAAAATTAGCCTGGTGTGGTGGCATGTGCTTGTAATACCAGCCACTCGGGGGGTGGAGGCAGAAGAATCACTTGAACCCGGGAGGCGGAGGTTGCAGTGAGCCAAGATCACGCCACTGTGCTCCAGCCTAGGCAATAGAGCAAGACCCTGTCTCAAAAAAAAAAAAAAAAAAGATAATTATATAACTTTCAAGAGCAGCCCACATTTTTCTTAGAAGGACACAAGAGCACGGAGCACAAAAAGTAAACTAGGAAGAGCCACCACTCTGCTGCCACCGGTTGGAGCTGATCACCCCAGGTATCCCTGCTTCTCAGACTCCTCCACTGTATACACAGGAGAAAACCAATCCCTTCTGCCAGCATCTGACAAGTCTGTCAGAGCACACATCCTTCCCGACATGGGCTAGAGAGGATTGCAGGGTCTGTCCTCAAGGCTGCTCCCATCCCTGGGGGCTGCTGACTCCAGGCAGCCAAACGTCTCCTGGGAGGCGTAGGTCATGTACACGAAGCCATCCTCATCCTTGTAGTCTCTGTAGATCTCTGCCATGGTTGCGCTCATGCTGACCAGGCTCTTGTTGTTCACCAGCAAGTAAAAGGCTTCCGTGGCTCTCAGGACCATGCGGCTCCTGGGATGGGCAGGAGGGTGGTGAGGGTGTGGCCTGTGAGACAGCCCAGGGATCTGCAGCCTCATGACACTCAAGAAGACTGAATTGCTCCCTTCTTCTTCCCTGAGATTTAGGAACTACAAGGCTTCCCAGTTGGGTCAAAAGGGTGAGGCCATTCCATGGATGAAATATGACAACACAAACAGGATGAGGAAACATGACAACACAAAAATGCTAAGCAAATAACTTCTATTTGTTATGAAATTAAAGCTATTGGGCTGGGTGCAGTGGCTCACACCTCTAATCCCAGCACTTTGGGAAGCCAAGGCAGGCAGCTCACGAGGTCAAGAGATCGAGGCCATCCTGGCCAACATGGTGAAACCTGGTCTCTACTAAAAATACAAAAATTAGCTGGGTGTGGTGGCGTGAACCTGTAGTCCCAGCTACTCGGGAGGCTGAGGCAGGAGAACCGGGAGGCGGAGGTTGCAGTGAGCCGAAATTGCGCCACTGCACTCCAGCCTGGTGACAGAGCAAGACTGCATCTCAAAAAAAAAAAAAAAGAAAAAAAAGAAAAGAAAAGAAATTAAAGCTATTTCCCTAGAAGTACAAAGGTGATGCACAGTCTCGCTGATATTTCACTTTTTTTTTTTTATTCCCCTGCCTCAGCCTCCCAAGTAGCTGGGATGACAGGCACGCAACACCACACCTGGATAATTTTTGTATTTTTAGTAGAGACGGGGTTTCGCCATGTTGGCCAGGCTGGTCTTGAACTCCTGACCTCAGGTAATCTGCCCTGCCTTGGCTTCCCAAAGTGCTGGGATTACAGTGTGAGCCACTGCGCCTGGCCCTAATCCTAACTTTCATTCTCCCTTGGCCATCTTCCATTCACACTGAACTAACTTTAACATGTAAGTTTGCCTAGAGAGAGGAAATCAGAATGCTCTTAACTCAGTAAAACAAAATAAAAAGAGGCCTGGGCAACATCGTGAGACCCCCATCTCTACAGAACATTTTTAAAATTAGCCGGGCACGGTGGTGCTTTCCTGTAGTCCCAGCTACTCAGGAGGCTGAGATGGGAGGATCGCCTGAGCCCAGAAAGCCAAGGCTGAAGTGAACTAGGATCACACCACTGCACTCCAGCCTAGGCGACAGAGCTAAATAAAGCAAAATAAAAAGACACTCATTCATCGTGTGTTCTCAAAAAAACAGGCTGCAACAGCGATGCAGCTTCCAAGCACTTTTCAACCCTGTTGAAAACTTACTCATCGGGTGTATTTACTTTACTCCCAAATCATTTTTTACTGAATCCATGTGTCAAGTGATGTCCTTTATGCTTTAAGAATAGCTGCCTGTTCTTTGCTGTACCTCTGGCTTAACCAAGGGAGGAGTGTGTTTGGGGGATGCTTTTCTCTCTCAGTGTTCTGAGCAGGGAACGTTTCCTTTGGGGAGAAGTCCCCACCCCTAGGCACACATACACTTGGAAAAGGTGCTGGTCTCTGCAACGGACGCGCAGACTCGGTTTCACACAAGATCTGAAAGAAAGGATCTCCCGGACTAGCTTGAGAGCCAAGACTAACTACTTTAGGAAATTCTTAGAAATGTTGGCAGGTCTTTTTTGTTGTTGTCGTTGTCTGAGGGATTCTCCTTACCTGTTTAAAATAGAGTAATTCTTTATTTTTGAGACAGAGTTTCACTCTTGTTGCCCAGGCTGGAGTGCAGTGGAGCAATCTCGGCTCACTGTAACCTCCGCCTCCCAGGTTCAAGCGATTCTCCTGCCTCAGCCTCCCAAATAGCTAGGATTGCAGGCACCCGCCACCACGCCTAGCTAATTTTTGTATTTTTAGTAGAGACAGGGTTTCACCACGTTGGCCAGGCTGGTCTCAAACTCCTGAGCTCTGCGATCCACCTGCCTCAGCCTTCCAAAGTGCTGGGATTACTGCGCCCGGGTTTAAAATAGAGTAATTCTAAGAGCATCTTTTCAGGGTACTAGTGAATCTAAAAGATGACTTCAAAAAAATCTCTTTCCTCTCTTCCCCTGACGTGCCCCCATCCCCAAAATAAAACTGCCAAACGAAGAAAGCCGAACAGCCCCGGCGCACCCAGCGCACCTTCCTCCCGGGCATGCTCTGCGCCACCTACCGGATGATGCTGAGGAACTGGGTCATGGTCAGCTCCTGCGGGACCAGGAACTTGGTTTTATCCAGCAGGGGCAGGAACGTCTCCCTGGGGTAGCGCTCCACTATCACCTGTCAAGAGTGTCAATCCTTAAGAATGTGACTCAGCGTGAGTATCAGGAACTTGGAACAGACAGAGGGAAGCTGTTGGCTGCTCTTGGTTTTTCAGAGAACAGGATCGGAACCCCACCCCCACGCCCCCCAGCGGAAGTCCAGTGGTGTCTTACCGGGATTTTGTTGGGGAACTTTGCCCGGATTCCAGCAACTTCCTCTTGTCTGATTGCTGTGAATATTTCAAGCACAAGAGAAGAAGCAAAGATCAAGAGAAGAAGCAAAGATCAAGAGAAGGCCAGATCTGCTCCTCTCTTTAGATAACCCAGAAAGCTACCCCAAGAAATTTACCCAAGCTTTTCCTCTGCTTGAAAGGTCTGACGCTTGGGATTTTCTGTGGAGGCGGCATTGCACTCAACAGCTGTGTCTGTTTTAAAAAAGAAAAAAAACTGTCCCGCAACCAGGAACCTAACTCATTCCTCCAGCTGCTTCCAAACTGCCTGCAGGAGCCTGAAGGAGGCCCTTATGTAGGGCTGAGTGACATCAGGCCTCTCCTCTCCCTCCCCTCTCCCCACTCCCCCTCCCTGGGCAGCAGGAGGTCAGTTCTGATGGAAATGGAATCGCCACCTGCTTGCTGGTCAGAGAAAGCCACTTTGTTCATGACCAGTTCAAGATGTTTCTTTGCAAAAGAAATTAGGGTTTGTAATAAAATCATTGGCTGGGCAGCGGACTGTGGAGAGGTAAAACTGCCTTGTGCTGGGATGTTTTTGTCCTTCAGTAGCAAGGCGGGGGTCCAAGCTGGATCCACCTCAGCCTGAAGTGTGCTGTGTAGTTCTCACAACGGTCCATGCCCTTTATCACAGAAGGAAACCTGTACTAAGAAAGGTGAAGTGATTTGCTCGAGGGCACACAGCTAGTAAGAGAAGCGGTATGGATTAAAACCTAGAGCTGTACACTGGGTGCAGTGGCCCACGCCTGTAATCCCAGCACTTGGGAGGCCAAGGCGGGTGGATCACCTGGCCAACATGCTGAAACCCCATCTCTACTAAAAACACAAAAATTAGCCGGAGGTGGTGGCGGGCACCTGTAATCCCAGCTACTCAGGAGGCTGAGGCAAGAGAATCGCTTGAACCCAGGAGGCGGAGGTTGTAGTGAGCTCAGGTCACCCCATTGCACTCCAACCTCGGCAACAAGAGCGAAACTTCATCTCAAAACAAAAAAACAAAAAAAACCCAGAGTTGTTACAAGGAAGTCCAAGTACTACACTCCAGTATATTCTGTCACTTAGTTTTCTCTGGGATAAAAGAAGGAAGGAAGGACAATTGTCCCCAAGATCTCGCTTTTAGAGTTAAGAAACTGGGCCTCTGGTCATACATAGGGGAAACCAAACTCCATTTCTCCTATATTCTCACAACACAGATCACTTTTGACACTAGATGTGTGTGTGTGTGTGGTTCCCCATACACCGAGCAATCAGTTCTACAGTGGACACCAGCTAGGTGTCCTCCAATCCAACTCTGACACTGTCTACCTGGAGACAGCATCAGATCGGGCTGAAGGCTCTGTCCCACAAGACTGTCCCCCACTTTCAATGCCGATTGCAAGCCCCAAGTTGTGTTTGTTGTTTTTTTGCTTGTTTGAAACAGAGTCTTGCTCTGTTGCCCAGGCTGGAATGTAGTGGCACGATCTCAGCTCACTGCAATCTCTGCCTCCTGAGTTCAAGCGATTTCTCCTGAGTAGCTGAGATTACAGGCACATGACACCACGCCTGGCTAATTTGTGTGTTTTTAGTAGAGAAGGGGTTTCGCCATGTTGGCTAGGCTGGTCTGAAACTCCTGTCCTTGTGATCCTCCTGCCTTGGCCTCCCAAAGAGCTGGGATCACATGCGTGAGCCACTGCGCCCAGCCCCTAGCTTGTTTTCCCTGTGCTTCTGATCTATGGGACGTAAGTCAGGCTTCCCGCAGCCCCCGCCTTGGGTTTCATTAATTGGCTAGAATGACTCACAGAACTCAGGGAAACACATTTACCGGCTTATTACAGAGGATATCACAAAGGGTACAGATGAAGAGATGCATAGCGAGGTATGGGGGAAGGGCATACCACCCTCCAGGAACCTCCAGGTGTTCAGCTAGCAGAACCTAGGCCTTTTGGGTTTTTACGGAGGCTTCATTATGTAAGCAAGATTGATTAAACCATTGGCCACTGGTAATCAATTTAACTTTTAACCCCTCTACCCTCCCCAGAGGCTGGAGGTGGGGCTAAAAATTCCAACCCTCTAATCTCACCTTTGTCTTTCTGGTGCCCAGCCCCCATCCAGAAGCTACCCAGGGACTGCCAGCCATCAGTCAACTGATGAACTAAAAAAAGACACATTGCCAGGCACGGTGGCTCACGCCTGTAATCCCAGCACTTTGGGAGACCAAGGTGGGTGGATCACTTGAGGTCAGGAGTTTGATACCAGCTTGGCCAACATCATGAAACCCTGTCTCTACTAAAATACAAAAAAATTAGCTGGGCGTGGTGGTGGTTGCCTGTAATCCCAGCTACTAGGGAGACTGAGGTAGGAGAATGGCTTGAACCTGGGAGGTGGAGCTTGCAGTAAGCCGAGATTGTGCCACTGCACTCCAGCCTGGGCAACAGAGCAAGACTCCACCTCAGAAAAAAATAAAAATAAAAAATAAAAATAAAAAAAGACACCACTTTGAAAATTCCAAGGATTCCACCGGGTGCAGTGGCTCACACCTATAATCCCAGCACTTTAGGAGGCGGAGGCGGGCAGATCACCTGAGGTCAGGAGTTCAAGATCCACTTGGCCATCATGGTGAAACCCCCATCTTCACTAAAAATACAATAATTTGCCAGGCATGGTGGTGGGTGCCTGTAATCCCAGCTACTCAGAATCCTGAGGTAGGAGAATCACTTGAACCCAGGAGGCGGAGGTTGAAGTGAGCCGAGATTGCACCACTGCACTCCAGCCTGGGCAACAGAGTGAGACTTCGTCTCAAAAACAAAAAACAGAAACAAACAAAAAAGAAAATTCCAAGAATTTTTAGAACTTGTATGCCAGGAAATTGAATGAAAACTAAATATGTATTTCTCAATATCACAGGGCCTGAGAAATTAATCCCTTGCCTGGGCTCAAAAGGGCAAGACACAGCTCTTCCAGTTCCTACGGCCAGGAGTTGCTTCCCGGTACTTACACCCATCCAGGTAGCCCCTCAGACTCTGCACGGCCAGAAGGCTTGCGTTTCCTTTGTTGTTAGCAGTGTATGCCATGATTTTCTGTAGTCATTCAGCAGTGAAGAGTCTTAAAATGAACAAAATGTGACAAAGGAGAAGGAGGTAGTACATTTGCTGGTGAATTGAAGGGCCTGACTCTTGGGGCTTTAGGTCAATGATGAGAAATAGATGTCAAGAGATTAAATGATGGCATCATTGAAGAGATAAGTGGCCTCATCCTCTTTCTCTGTCTTAAAAAAGAAGGCATCCCGTCAGGTGTGAATAGTAAGGAGCAGGTGTGCAGTGCTCTGCGCTAAAGTACCTTTCAAATCTGCAATCTCATGTAAACTTTCCCAGTTGCCTTGCAGGTGGGAAGGGCAGGCAGGATGCTCACACTGCTGTGGTCTAGATCATTCAGCCAGAATGTAAACTGCGCCGGGATCCAACCCAGATTGGCCAATCTCCAGGGGCAGCCCAGACTCTAAGACCAGGCAAAGTTGGTTCCAAGCCTGGCCCTCCCACCTATGCACCTTAATTTCTGATCTTGGATACATGGCTTCACTTTACTAAATACGGCTTTTAATGGTTATGGTAATCTGTAACTCAGAATAGTTATGTGAGGCTTAAATGAACTGGTTTCTGTAAAGCAGCTAGCATAGTGCCTGCCACTCTTCCTCGGTGTATGTATCTTCCCCTCACTTCCCCAAGCCATGGTTCCCCCAAATCTTTATAATCCGAAGAATCTTTATGTGCATTGAGGTCTGAATGCTGAAGGCAGAGGTAGAAGGAAATAGTGCTCAGTTGGGGCCAGGAGAAAATCAATCCCAGCTGTGGTGTTTGGTCAATGATTATAAGGGCTTTGAGATGCTTCTTAACTGCCTTGCGTTTGACTTTCTGGGCTGAGGCACGGGGATTGCTATCTAGTCCAAGCAGGCTTGCCTCTCAGATGGAATGGAGATGAAGGAGGTAACAGAATGAAGCACTGGGAAAAAACAAAATGCAGCAACACTTCCGGAATGCATCATCTTTCAGGCAGAGGAATGGGCTGGATCGTTTTTTTCTTTTCTTTTCTTTTTTTTTTTTTTTTTGAGGGGGCGGAGGGAGACGGAGTTTTGCTCTTGTTGCCCAGGCTGGAGCGCAATGGCACGATCTCGGTTCACCGCAACCTCCGCCTTCCAGGTTCAAGCGATTCACTTGCCTCAGCCTCCCAAGTAGCTGGATTACAGGCATGCGCCACCACGCCCAGCTAATTTTGTATTTTTAGTAGAGACGGGGTTTCTCCATGTTGGTAGGCTGGTCTTGAGCTCCCGACCTCAGGTGATCCACCCGCCTCGGCCTCCCAAAGTGCTGGGTTTACAGGCGTGAGCCATGGTGCCCGGCCGGTTTTTTTTTTTCTTTTCTTTTTTTGGGGGTTGAAAGCCATCTTTTGAGGGGAGCAGTGTCTGGTGTGTCGTCTGATGGCATCGTGCTCTTGGCTGGTGCTCCTCTGGCAGTGGAGTGAGACCTAGGTGGCTGGGAGGTGACCAAAACCACACACTATGGATGCTACATGGACCATGGGGAAGGAAATAAGAACAGTCCTGTGGAGAACAGCTGGAGCAAGAGTGCCCTCGCTGGATTAGGAGGTCTGTCTATCAATATTTTAATTTCTTTTTTGTTTTGTTTTGTGTTTTTGAGACAGGGCCTCACTCTGTTGCCCAGCCTGGAGTGCAGTGGGATGATCACAGCTCACTGCAGCATCAACCTTCTGGGCTCAGGTGATCCTCTTGGCTCAGCCTCCCAAGTAGCTGAGACCATAGGCTCACACCACCGTGCCTGGCTAATTTTTTAAATTATTTGTAGAGATGGAGTCTCCCTATGTTGCCTAGGCTGGCCTCATACTCCTGGACTCAAGCAATCCTGCCTCAGCCTCCCAAAGTGCTGGGATTACAGGCCTGGGCCACCATGTCCAGTCTACTAATATTTTAGTAAACAAAAAACTGGCCGGGTGCAGTGGCTCATGCCTGTAATCCCAGCACTTTGGGAGGCTGAACTGAGAAGATTGCTTTGAGACAGGAGTTTGAGACTGATCTGGGCAACAAAGTGAGACCCCTGTCTCTACTACAAATGTTAATAGGTTGGCGTGGTGTCTCACACCTATAATCCCAGCACTTTGGGAGGCTGAGGCGGGTGGATCACTTAAGATCAGGAGTCCAAGGCCAGCCTGGCCAACAAGGTGAAACCCCATCTTTACTAAAAATACAAAAATTAGCCGGCATGGTGGCGGGGGCCTGTAATCCCAGCTACTTGGGAGGCTGAGGCAAAAGAATCGCTTGAACCCAGGAGGCAGAGGTTTCAGTGAGCCGAGATCGCACCACTGTACTCCAGCCTGGGCAACAGAGCAAGACACCATTTCAAAAATAAAAAATAAAACACACACAAAAAGGAAAGCAAACTTCTTTGAAATTCATATTATTTGTTAGCAGAATGGATATGTTTTCAGTTGTCTCATAGAGTTGTGAGATGATTGAATGAGGAAATCTATTTGATAAACTCATGTGTATGAGATGACACAGTTGGAGCTCAATAAATGGGAGTTCTCTCACATCACTCACACCTCGTGAAGCTCAGAGCCTAGCCCACTCCGCTCATACTTCCTGGAACCTTTTGAAAGGGCTGTCTCAGCTCACTCTTTCCACTTGGCTCACCGCTTCTTCACTCCTTCAACTCCTACCATCTGGAGTCTGTCCCAACACTCATGCAGTGCTCCTGGCAGGTCAGCAATCACACGCACAAGCACTCTTTTTAGTCCTTATCTTATTATTTCATCTTCGATTCTTCAACATTTGGAATTGGCCATTTTCTCCTTTTCAAAAAAAATTTTTTTAGAGACAAGGGTCTCACTATGTTGCCCAGGCTGGTCTCGAACTCCTGGGCTTGAGAGTGATCCTCCTGCCTTGGCCTCCCAAAGTACTGGGATTACAGGCCTGAGCCACTGCATCCAGCCCATTTTCTTTTTTCCTTTTGTCTTTTTTTTTGTGACAGGATCTCACTCTGTTGCCCAGACTGGAGTGCATTGGCATAATCATGGCTCATTGCAGCCTCGACCTCCTGGGCTCAAGCCATCCTTCTACCTCAGCCTTCCAAGTAACTGGGACCACAGGCATGCACCACCACACTTGCTTAAATTTTTTACTTTTTGTGGAGACAAGGCCTTGCTATGTTTCCTAGGCTTGTTTTGACCTCCTGGCCTCAAGGGATCCTCCCACCTTGGCCTCTCAAAGTGTTGGGATTACTTATAGGCATGAGCCACCACACCCAGCCAACATTTTCTTTTCTCATTCTGAAAACTCTGATTTCAAGACACCACATTCTTTGGATTCTTCTCCCTGTCCTCTGACCTTTATTCTTGGCCCCTGCTGCTACCTCTCCCTCCTTTGCAGGACCACTTCTCCTTAGGGCCTGTAAGACAACCCAGTCTCAAGATTGGACAACTGATATGTGTGACTAAGATATGTCCTCATTTCTGGCCAGGTGCTGTGGCTCACGCCTGTAACCCCAGCACTTTGGGAGGCTAAGGTGGGTGGATCACCTGAGGTCAGGAGTTTGAGACCAGCCTGACCAACATGGAGAAAACCCATCTCTACAAAAAATTCAAAAATTAGCTGGGCGTGGTGGTGCATGCCTGTAATCCCAGCTACTCAGAAGGCTGAGGCAGGAGAATTGCTTGAACCTGGGAGGTGGAGGTTGCGGTGAGCCGAGGTCATGCCATTGCACTCCAGCCTGGGCAACAAGAGCGAAATGTCATCCAAAAAGAAAAAAAAAAAAAAATGCCGGGAGTGGTGGCTCACTCCTGTAATCCCAGCACACTTTGGGAGGCTGAGGCAGGTGGATCATGAGGTCAGGAGTTTGAAACCAGCCTGGCCAGCATGGTGAAACCCCTTCTCTACTGAAAATACAAAAAATTAGCCAGGCATGGTGGCACATGCCTGTAGTCCCAGCTACTTGGGAGGCTGAGGCAAGACAATTGCTTGAATGCAGCAGGTGGAGGTTGCAGTGAGCCGAGATCGTGCCATTGCATTCCAGCCTGAGTGACAGAGCAGACTCCATCTCAAAAAAAAAAAAAAAAAAAAAAAAGGTCACAAAACTTGTCAGCATTCTTATCTGTAGTAGGCAATCTTGTGAAAATGCAACAGACTTGATAGGGAAACGGGGCTTTAAGATGAGGTTCTGAAAGGATCACCAGTCCTTGCAACCAGCCCTTACAGCCAGCCCTTACTATGTATAGATTTGAGAGCCACAGGTGGCCTTTCTGACTCTTGATGTTGGCTTTGCCCTGGTTCCCCCACAATTCTCTCCTTGTTCTCTATGCTTTTCTGGGATGATTTTAATCATTCCTGAGGAGTTTCCTAAGGTGACTCAGCTTTTGCAATGTGATTAAAAATAAGATTGCCTCTTGGCAAGTGTGGGTGTCTGGGGCTCAGGGAGTGACTGGGATAGATCAAGTTTGCTTCCTGTGACTGCTGTCATTCATCCTTTCTCCCTACATTTTCTAATACAGGGAGAAACAAGTTTGGGAACTCTAACAACATGGAAGTGAAATGTGTACACCTAAAATAAGAGGTTGGCTGGGCGTGGTGGCTCACGCCTATAATCCCAGCACTTTGGGAAGCCAAGGCAGAAGGATTGCTTGAGCCCAGGAGTTCAAGACCAGCCTGGGCAACATAGCAAGACCCTGTCTCTACAAAAAAATTTTAAAATTAGGCAGGCATGGGGGCATGTGCCTGTGGTCCCAGCTACTCGGGAGGCTGAGGCAGGAGAATCACTTGAAGCTGGAAGGCAGAGGTTGAAATGAGCTGAGATGGCGCTGTTGCACTCCAGTCTGGGTGACAGAGCAAGACTCTGTCTCAAAAAACAAACAAACAAAGATGCTACTTACCAGTAATACTTATTGATCTGATCAACATGGGATAAAAACATTTTATTTAAGAGTCAGGCCATCAAAGAAAATAAATGATTCTGGTTCCCAGTCCCAAGTGAGCCACAGAATCATGAAGTCATTTAAGCTCAAAATCTGCTTAGTTAACTTGTGAAATGATTTTAGAACCGGAAAGCTTGCTATCCTACCCCAAGGCAGGATTTTAAAAAGTCCATAATAGCTATTACATGACTGAGGGCAAGACTTCATCTGTGCATCCCCAGTAGCTAGCACAGAGCCTGACACATAGTACATGCTTATAAAAGTTGAATTGATTTATCTGCATGCAAATTGCTAACAGGGAAAAATGCCCAGCTACAGAGTGATGTTGCTTGTGAAGTCCAGCAAGCAGGAAAGGCAAACTCATATCCAGAATACATGTTGATTAAATGCAAAATGAATTGCAACCCCTTCCACGGGGTAGAATGAGGCCAACTTTGTCTATTTGCCACTGAGTTGTCTCCTTGAGGATTGTGCTATATCAAGTCCTCAGCACTGGTCTCTGCTGAGTGGACATTTGGCAACAGTGTAGCTACATCAGGCCTGGTGAGTTGGGGTCCATGCCGCTGAGCTCATGCATAACCTCTATCCCTGCCACCATGGATAATCCCTCATTCATTTCTTGTTCCAGTCTTGGGAGAAGTAAGGGATGGTGGCCAAAGTCAACCGGTCAACTAGACAAATTGTAGTGCCTCCTCCATGTGGATGTTCTCTGTGGGGCATGAACATGTGATACATAGATCTTTACATTTCATGTCTATGTCTACAGATCCATACTTATGCCCCTTCCCCAGACTTTTTTTTTTTCTATCCTGATCTTCAAGTTTTCCTTCTTTAAGCCCCTGACCAACAATCAAGTCATTTGCCAGAGCCCATGAATCTGTATTTACCCAAGTGAAGCACTGGGTGTGCTGCCCAAAGCTCTGCCCAGCGGGAGGATTTCCCCTCAACACTGTCTCTCAGGGCTACCCATGGTGCAGGTGCAGCCCATTTTTGGCTTGCACCACCAACTAAGCTACTCATCTGTAAATTAAGTTTAGCCTTTTTCTTCCTCTGTCAGTTGATCACAAGCGACCCTCCCCTACAATGGCCAGTAGTGAACAAAGGAAGGGATATGGGTGCAACAGTGGTAGATTTCCTGGGGCTCTGGGCCACCTGATCATGCAGTTTACTCATGCCCTTGGCTTTGCACATGTCTGATCCTACAAACACCACTTCCACTTTAGGATGTGTTGCTGCCTCTAATGACTTCACGAGTCAGAGAAAATATAGTTCATTATGGCCAGTTCTGGCCACATTGTCTCTAAATGGCTCATGGTCAACTAATTTTTGAAAGATACGTCGTTCTCTGCTGCAAATGGCATAACTACGTTTCTGAACCCTAGTGAGCTACATTGTGTTTCGTAGATTGAAGTTGACCATAGACCCACACAGCGTCTTTTCCCACCATATCTACCTCTGTACCATAAGGTCTGCCTGGTCATGGGGTACAAGTGGCAGGGGTGCTTTCAACAGAACTCTTCCCTACTCTGGCCCAACTTAAAGCTGGCAACTTTTGTGTCCTCTAGAATATGAGTTGAAGCAGAATTCTCAAATGTGGCTACTTTAGAACCCAAAGAAGCCAATCAGGCATTGCCTTTTCTTCTTTGTGGCCGGGTGTGGTGGCTCACACCTGTAATCCCAGCACTTTGGGAAGCCGAGGAGGGTGGATCACCTGAGGTCAGGAGTTCAAGACCAGCCTGGCCAACATGGTGAAACCCTGTCTCTACTAAAAATACAAAAATTAGCCAGGCGTGGTGGCGTGTGCCTGTAGTTTCAGCTACTTGGGAGGCTGAGGCAGAGGAATCACTTGAACCCAGAGGCGAAGGTTGCAGTGAGCTGAGATTGTGACACTGCACTCCAGCCTGAGCAACAGAGCAAGATTCTGTCTCAAAAAAAAAAAAAAAAAAAAAGAAAGAAAAGAAAAAAAGAAAGAAGATGTGTAATGCAATAATTTTTTCATTACTTTGGAGAGGATGTTCTGGCACGCACGGACCACTGAATCTCTGAAGCTTCACTGATTTTGTAGCCTCCTGAGTCACTGGAAAATTTATGTCCCACCTCTGGGGTGCATGTGTCTTACCAAGGCTTCCAATGGACTTCTCACTCCTTGCTCATCTGATTAGATCAAATGATCATTAAAAAAGTGGATTAACGCCATGTTATTTGGGCTGTCCAGACAATCTATTTTTCTTTGGACTAAAATATGGCAAAGGATGGGAGAATTAACATGGTTTTGGAGCAAGTCCATTAATTCATATAATTATCTGTTCCAAGTAAATGCAAACTGTTTTTAGTTCTTTTTGATAGGGATGAAAAAGAATGCATTTGCAAGATAAAGAACCAGATGCCATGCATCTGAGCCTGTGTTAATATTTGCCAGCAGATATTCTACATCTGGCAGAAGCAGCTGCAATTGGAGCTGCTGCTTGGCTGAGCTTCCAAGAACCACCCTCGCATAAACGCAGCATCTTCCAAATTCCTTGCCAGGATATAAAGTCCATATAATGGGAAAATGCTCTTTTTTTTTTTTTTTTGAAGGAGTCTTGCTCTGTCACCCAGGCTGGAGCTCTCTGGTGTGATCTCGGCTCAATGCAACCTCTGCCTCCCGAGTTCAAGTGATTCTCCTGTCTCAGCCTCCTGAGTATCTGGGATTACAGGCACACGCCACCATGCCTGGCTAATTTTTTGTATTTTTAGTAGAGACAGGGTTTCATCATGTTGCCCAGGCTGGTCTCGAATTCCTGAACTCAGGTGATCCACTCTCCTCGGCCTCCCAAAGTGCCAGGATTACAGGCATGAGCCACCACACCCGGCCAGGAAAATGCTCTTATATCCATAATTTCTCCCTTAACCTTACTTTATGTTCCATACCTTCCCACCCCACTTTTGCCTCCCATCCAGGGCATTCAGAATCCAGGTCCTCATGTTCTCTTCTGGGTCCTGGGGGTACATATTGGCTCTATCCAGCATCTCCTTTGAGAGGAAGACAGGCACCACCTCTCCTGCTGGCCATTATGCTAATAACCAAGTAGAGGTCACAATTTATGCAGCCGGGTTATGTCATAACCTAAATCTAGTTATTAGCATAATGGCCAGCAGAAGAGGGGAGGCTTATCTTAAGCAGGGATATATGTTGTCTTGGAAGGCAAATGAGTCCACATAATCTTCAGGCAAGAGGGAAAAGTACTAATCTTTCCCCGGCAAAAACAGGCCAGGTCTTTCAAGGGGTTCAAGATTTTCAAGTGCATTGACCCAGATGTATCCATCCCAAATTTTAGGTTCCAATACTTCCCAACCAGCGCCCTGACCTTGGCATAGCAGACATGCCTAGACTGACAGTTCAACCTTCTTTGGTGTTCTATCACTCCTGTAACTGTGCTTTGGCCCTAATCCTTAGCTTTTTCTGCCCTATAGATAATGGATATGAGTCTCAGCCAAGGAGGCCCTCAGGATTTCATGTCCTACCTCTAGGGCGTATGTGTCTTACCAAGGCTTCCAAAAGACGTCTTACTCCTTGCTCACCTGATCAAATCAACATAATGTCATTGATTAGATCAATATGATGTCATCAATTAAAGAATTGATGATCAGGGCTGGGTGCGGTGGCTCACACCTGTAATCCTAGCACTTTGGGAAGCCGAGGCAGGTGGATCACATGAGGCCAGGAGTTTGAGACCAGCCTGGCCAACATGGTGAAACCTCGTCTCTACTAAAAATACAAAAATTAGATGGGCGTGGTGGTACATGTCTGTAATCTCACCTACTTGGGAGGCTGAGGCAGGAGAATCACTTGAGCCCAGGAGGAGGAGGTTGCAGTGAGCCGATATCATGTCACTGCACTGCAGCCTGGGTGACTGAGTGAGACTCTGTCTCAAAAAAAAAAAAAAAGAATTGATGATTAATTATTTTCAGCCTTTCATTTACTTTCTGGAAAGCATCAATAACTCCCGGTAATAGCTATGCGACTCTGTAGTCCTTATAATTACTTTTTCTTTAATTCTCAAGCCACCAGTGACTTCCTTCCACCATTTACCACCTAGTTCACCAGTACATCCACAGCTGGGCGATCAGTGCTTCAGTTCTGGGCAAGGGATCTGGGCATCCTAACTCTGCATCCACCACCGTCTTCACCATCATTGTCATTATCTTCATTTGTTGAATTTTGTCATGTACAGTCATTGGGCTAAGGGTGGAAACTAATCTCTATGGAGCACATACACATGTTAAGTATTGAGATATGATTATTTCACTTTCTTATTTAATCTTTCTGGAAAAGAAAAAGACACCTGAAACTCAGAGAGTTGAGGTAATTTGCTCAAGATCACTCAGTTGGTGAGATTTGAGCCTATGACTTTATGCCACTGAACCCCGTTATGACATAATGCTTTCCATTCTAGAATTTATTTTTATTTTTATTATTTATTTATTTTATTTATTATTATTATTTCTTGAGATTTAGTCTTGCTCTGTTGCCCAGGCTGGAGTGCAGTGGCGTGATCTCGGCTCACTGCAACCTCTGCCTCCTGGGTTCAAGCAATTCTCCTGCCTCAGCCTCCCAAGTAGCTGGGATTATAGGTGCACGCCACCACGCCCGGCTAATTTTTGTATTTTTAGTAGAGACAGGGTTTCACCATGTTGGCCAGGCTGGTCCCGAACTACTGACCTCAGGTGATCCGCCCTCCTCGGCCTCCCAAAGTGCTGGGATTACAGGCATGAGCCACCGCACCTGGCCTCTGTTCTAGAATTTTTAAAGTTGGCTTAAAATAGAACCATCACCATCATAAGGAAAATAGTTCCTGAAACATTCCCCTAGCAGCTCCAGGGTTAGTGCTCTACATTCACAAAACCTCTATTCTTTATGCCGAAGGGACCCCCAACTTCTTATTAAAACAGAATATGTGCCTAAGATTCCCCCAAAGTACAAATAACCCAGCTCCCAACCACTTTTCTCACAGGTACACCACTGGAAATGAAGGCCAAGTGGCCCAGACTGTAGCCGGGCAGGCTGTTTCCAGATCCTTGCCTGCCAGAAGGAATGAGCTGTGGCCTTTTTCCCAGCTCCCGCCATCCATTGCCAGAAAGCCCAGCTTCTCCTGCTCTGTGACTCAGCCTTGCAGGTGTTTGCTTCCCACTCCCACACCACCACCCGGGATGAAGAATGATGCACTCACATCAGGAGGCATTAAGGGCTTAGTAATCCCTTAGACACAGGAAAGTAGAAAAAGGGGGGAAAAATATCTAATGTGTTGGGTGAGGGAGTCTGGAAGCTGGCTGGGGAAGGACTGCAGGCTTTCCTAGAAGTAGCCAGCTGTCAAATTCCTTTTTTCAAGAGCCAGAGGCATTTCTTGTTTTCAGCATCTGTGGTGCTCAGGATCTGCCTGGACCTGAAGGAAACTGGGCATTAGTCCTGTTCTCTACTAGGAAACCCACTTCGAGCACCTTTAGAGGTTGGAGGTTGGAGGAGGATGCAACAGTGACGTCTCACAAGAGTCTGCTGCTCTGAAGCCCTGGGAATGTATCAGCTTTGGCTCCAGCCTTAATGCAAGCTGAGTCAGACACGTCTCAGCTCCTTGATTCTGGGAGTTTACTTCTTGCTAGTGAACTTCTGCTTTCTATCTGTAAAAATGAAGACAGGTTATTGTCCAGCCTGGGCAGCATAGCAAGGTCTCATCTCTTAAAAAAATGGAGACAATTATTTTGGCTTCACAACAATATTAATTCTTTTTTTTTTTTTTTTTTTTTTTTGAGACAGAGTCTTGCTCTGTCATCCAGGCTGGATTGCAATGGCACAATCTCGGCTCACTGCAACCTCCACTGCCTGGGTTCAAGCGATTCTCCTGCTGCAGCCTCCCAAGTAGCTGGGATTACAGGTGTGTGCCACCACGTCCAGCTAATTTTTGTATTTTTAGTAGAGATGGGGTTTTGCCATGTTGGCCAGGCTGGTCTCAAACTCCTGACCTCAGGTGATCCGCCTGCCTCGGCCTCCCAAGGATTACAGACGCGAGACACCGCTCCCGGCAACAATATTCATTCATTCTTAATTCCCCAAATATTTATCATATCTAACATGTGATAGGTGTACTAGTATGTTGTAGGGATACAACAGAAAAGTAAAAACTAGGCCGGACCCAGTGGCTCATGCCTATAATACCAGCACTTTGGGAGGCCAAGGCGGGTGGATCACTGAGTTCAGGAGTTCGAGGCCAGCCTGGCCAACATGGTGAAACCCCCATCTCTACTAAAAAAATATAAAAATTAGCTGGGCATGGTGGCAGGCACCTGTAATCCTGACTACTCGGGAGGCAGAGGCAGGAGAATTGCTTGAACCTGGGGGGTAGAGGTTGCAGTGAGCCGAGATCGCACATTGCACTCCAGGCTGGGTGACAAGAGCGAAACTCCGTCTAAAAAAAAAAAAAAAAAAAAACCCAACAGCATCTCTTACATCAAGCAGGGAGCCTACAGCTGAGTGGGGCAGCAGATAATGACCAAAGGAACTCAACTGTGCCACATGTGATGAAGAGGGGCCCGTGGTGCTGGGAGAGAATTTCTTAGGGAACCTGACTTAGTTGCTGTGGAGGAAGGTCAAGGAAGTTTTCCTAAAATGATATTTGAGGTCATATGGTGTTAACCAGGCAAAGCAAGGCAATGGCATGAGGTGGGAAGAGGGGTAGGGCAGTGTTTGAGGCAATGGTAATAGCTTTGGAAAGAGGGGATATGGTTTGTTTAAGAAAGTGCTAGAAGCCAATGCGCTGGCATGTGCCTGTAGTCTCAACTACTCAGGAGGCCAAGGTGGGATGATTGCCTGAACCCAGGAGTTTAAAGCCAGCCTAGACAACGTAGGCCCCATCTCTTAAAGCAAAAAAAAAAAAAAAAAAAAAGAGAGTGAAGAGAAGAAAGTACTGGAAGCCACTGTGGCTGGGACCTCCAGGAGGAAAGCCATGTGGAACGGGGCTGAAGTCTCAGGGGCCCTACAGTGTGATTTTTATTGTAAAGTCAATGCAAACCACGGAAACCACCTAAACAGAGAAGAATGGATTCAATTTGCAGTTTGAAAAACTTGTTCGGGTAGGACTGCAGAGAATAGACTGGAGGTGGGGCTATTGTCATTGTTTAGTGGAGAAAAGTTGGAAGTTTGGCTTAAGAAGATCAACGGCATAGAATGAAATAACTCTAAGTTTATGGCTTAAGCAACTGGAGTTCATGTTGAAGAGAGCTGAAGACATGGGTGTTGCTGAGATGCCTGGGGAGAAAATATCTAGTAAGAAAAGAGGGGAGCTAGGTTGGAGCCTAGAGCAATTCTAATCATCAAAGATGGTAGAGAAGAGGCTGAGCCTGCCAATGAGACACAAGTGAATTAATGAGATGGGGTGAAACCAGAGACTGTGTGATGGAAGCAAGGTGTATGCCTCAAAGGAGGGACTGTCACTCAAATCTTGCTGAGGACTGAAAAAGAGGGAAATGCTTTTTTCTTTTCCCCAGACAGGGTCTTGCTCTGTTGCTCAGGCTGGACTGCAGTGGCATGATCACAGCTCACTGCAACCTCAACTTCCCAGGCTCCAGTGATCCTCCTGACTCAGCCTCCCACGTAACTGGGACCACAGTTGCACACCAGCATGCCCGGCCAACTTTTGTGTTTTTGGTAGAGATGGGGTTTTACCATGTTTCCCAGGCTGGTCTCGAATCCCTGAGCGCAAGTGATCCACCCACCTCGGCCTCCCAAAGTGTTAGGATTACAGCTGTAAGCCACTATGCCTGGCCGCCCTTTTTTAACACATGCAGGTCATTTAATTCCTGAGAAGGAGTGAATGTGGTTGGGTGATATTTGCAGATTGAATGGAATACGGCGGCATGGCTTCTTAAATTTCAATCATTTCTATATTATGCTAAGGGCATCTGCAGTAGCCTTGTAATACTATTAATTAATAGTTTTTCCTGGCTGGGCGCAGTGGCTCACGCCTGTAATCCCAGCACTTTGGGAGGCCGAGGTGGGTGGATCACGAGGTCAGGAGATCGAGACCACCCTGGCTAACCAGTGAAACTCTGTCTCTACTAAATATATATATTAAAAAATTAGCCGGGTGTGGTGGTGGGTGCCTGTAGTCCCAGCTACTTGGGAGGCTGAGGCAGGAGAATGGCGTGAACCCGGGAGGTGTAGCTTGTGGTGAGCCGAGATGGCGCCACTGCATTCCAGCCTGGGTGACAGAGTGAGACTCCGTCTCAAAAAAAACAAAAAGTTTTGCCTTAAATTACTTAATTTTTTTTTTTAACACGGCACATTTATTTTGAAAGGAAACTTTTTATCTCTGATGGACCCCACCCCAATATCATTCACCATTAGTGGTAAAATAAATGCTTTTTTTTTTTTTTTTGAGACGGAGTCTCACTCTGCGGCCAGGCTGGACTGCAGTGGAGTGATCTTGGCTCACTGCAATCTCCACCTCCTGGGTTCACGCCATTCTCCTGCCTCAGCCTCCCGAGTAGCTGGAACTACAGGCACCCACCACCATGCCCGGCTAATTTTTTGTATTTTTAGTAGAGACGGGGTTTCACCGTGTTAGCCAGGATGGTCTCCATCTCCTGACCTCGTGATCCGCCTGCCTCGGCCTCCCAAAGTGCTGGGATTACAGGCGTGAGCCACCGCACCTGGCCAAATAAATACTATTTTTAAATAAAAGCACTGCTGGTTACTTTAGATATCATATTGTTATTCCAGTTGACAAAGACCCCCATAACCTGGCCTCTGTCTAACTCTCTTCTGTTCCTGTGTACCCTTTCTAAAATAACAAGGAGGTTCTCAACCTGCAGACTATGATATGGGGAATGAAAGATAACTTAGGAATGGAGAAAAAGGGGAAGGCAGGAGAGGTTGTGGAAAATTTTTTTTTTTTTACGTTTATTTTTGTAGAGACAGCATCTTGCTATGTTGCCCAGGCTGGTCTTGAACTCCTAGGCTCAAGCGATTCTCTTGACTTGGCCTCCCATAGTGCTGGGATTACAGGTGTGAGCCACCGCACCTGGGTAGAAAAGGGTTTTTCTTCAGTCATTGACATCATCAGCATGTCCTGTTTGGCCTTGTCTGGTTTTCTGGGAGCCTCCAAGATTCTCTCTATGACAAGGAAAGGATTAGATGTAAAGAGGAGAGATTCAGAGATATATGTCCTATCTACTCAGTCTGGGCCATCCCTATATAAATCTCCCTGCTCATCACACATAGCTGTTGTCCCCGAAACAGGAAATTGAGGGACAGAGAAATCTAAGGAAAAAACAAAACTCCTAAATATGACTCCTCACACCTAGGGTCAACTGCAAATCCCAGGCAGGACTCTTCACGGTCTGATCTCAATCCCTCCAACACTGTGTCTCATCCTGCACAACAAACCCTCCATCCCAGCTCCTCCTTGCCCCATCAGCACCCACTCCAATTTCCTCCTCCAAACCTTGAATTTTTATCCTTGCATCTTAGATGCTCTTGGTGTTTCCTTTCAATCTTGCACGGATCTTATTCTAGGCAATATCTTTTATCCTAAAATATCTCCTGTAGTTATGGCATTGCCAGGTGCATTTATATTTAACTTTGAATGTGCTCATGGGCTCAGTAAATATGAATGGATCTGGCTTACTCTCAACCAACAATTAGTGAGAATTGTGCGATATGCAAAGATGTGCTTGATACAGCCTCTTCCCTCATTGGGAAGGTATGAATGGATCATTTCTTCTCTGTTTATGTTCTCAATTGTGCATCAACTGGGTTATTTGTTTCCAAGCTTCAGAAGCTCTGTTTAAGCCAAGAACACAGCTACACAGCTGGGAATGTTCCTCTCCTGGGTGGAGAGTACTACAGAATGATTCAAATCATGGAATAGCATGTACTTAAAACCATCCAAGGGTGGCCAGGCCACCTTTAAATCTCTCTCTTTAAAGTCTTAGCTTTGGTATATGGATTTTTGGTGTTTTGGTGAATAAAATTACTAACACAATCTACTTTGGATGTATATTTAGACAGAGTGCTCTGCTCTGCCTGCCAGGCTGGAGTGCAGTGGTGCGATCTTGATTTACTGCAACCTGCACTTCCCTGGTTCAAGCAATTCTCCTGTCTCAGCCTCCCAAGTAGCTGGGACTACAGGCACGTGCCACCACGCCTGGCTAATTTTTGTATTTTTAGTAGAGACAGGGTTTCAGCATATTGGCCAGGCTGGTCTCAAACTCCTAACCTCAGGTGATCCACCCATCTGGGCCTCCCAAAGTGCTGAGATTATAGGCATGAGCCACCGTGCCCAGCCTGGACTGATATATTAGACTAAAAATTTGAATTATAGACCTGGCACGGTGGCTCACGCCTGTAATCCCAGCTCTTTGGGAGGCCAAGGCGGGCAGATAATGAGGTCAGGAGATGGAGACCATCCTGGCTAACACGGTGAAACCCCATCTCTACTAAAAATACAAAAAATTAGCCGGGTGTGGTGGCAGGCGCCTGTAGTCCCAGCTACTTGGGAGGCTGAGGCAGGAGAATTGCTTGAACCCAGGAGGCGGAGGTTGCAGTGAGCCGAGATCGCAGCACTGCACTCCAGCCTGGGTGACAGAGTGAGACTTTGTCTCATAAAACAAACAAACAAAAACACTTAAAAAATAAAAATTTGAATTATCTTCAAATGTGATGGGGCCATGCGCTTACCAAAAATAAAATAAAATAAAATAAAATAAAATAATAAAATAAAATAAATAAAATAAAATAAAATAATATAAAATAAAATAATAAAATAAAATAAATAAAATAAAATAATAAAATAAATAAAATAAAATAAAATAAAATAAAATAATAAAATAAAATAAATAAAATAAAATAAAATAATAAAATAAAATAAATAAAATAAAATAAAATAAAATAAAAAAAAAATAAAATAAATAAAAGAAAATAAACTACTACTGAGGTACACGAAGACCAAACTGCCGCTTGGACATACGCACAATGGGTAGAATGTGCCCCCGCCCTCCGCCCGGCTATTGACTCTTTGTTGCCCTCTGCTGTTCCTCATGTTGGCCACATCGAGTTACTGCAAATAGAGCCGACTCTGCAAATTGACCAAGTGACAAATGATCACATTGAACAAATTTCCTGACTGTGGTTTTAACAGCATTGACATGAATGTTCCATTCTCAGTTACTGAAGATGAAATTCTAAACGTTAAAGTTAATGCTTTAAAAAATTTCTCCCCAAATTGGTAAAAATTCGAAGCAAAAATTCTGTTATGAAATAAAACACTTCCATTACATTTCCCAGCCTAAAATTTGGTATTCTGTGTGATAGAATTAATTCTAGATAGTTCTTATTTCTTTTAAAATATTTGAAATATTATTTCTATTTTTTCCAGAACACAAACTTTTTTTTTTTTGTCGCCCATGCTGGAGTGCAGTGGCGTAGTCTCGACTCACTGCAACCTCTGCTTCCTGGGTTCAAGTGATTCTCCTGTGTCAGCCTCCCGAGTAGCTGAGATTACAGGCATGTGCCACCATGCCTGGCTAATTTTTTTTTTTTTTTTTTTTTGTATTTTTAGTAGAAACAAGGTTTCACTATGTTGGCGAGCCTGGTCTCGAACTCCGGACCGCAGGTGATCTGCCTGACTAGGCCTCCCAAAGGGCTGGGATTACAGGCATGAGCCACTGCACCTGGCCTGAACTTACAAAATATATTAAAAATTCAGCAAGAAATACTCAAAATTGACAAGAGTTTAAAAAGCCATTTTTGATAAGTTGATACATTTGAATAAGATGATTTTCCTGTGTAGCCTCATTTTGGGTTATGATTTGATGTATTTAAGCATTTCCTTTATGTGCAATAAGTCTCATGGCTGCTCACTTAATACAGACACTTCATGTGAGTATAGTAGTTTATGGCTTAAAAATCTTTCTCCTTTTTTTTTGAGTGCAGTGGTATAATCTTGGCTCACTGCAACCTCCACTTCCAGGGTTCAAGTGATCCTCCCACCTCAGCCTCCTGATGAGCTGGGATAACAGGCGTGCGCCACCACACCTGGCTAATTGTTTTGTGTTTTCAGTGGAGACAAGGTTTCGCCATGTTGGTTAGGCTGGTCTTGAACTCCTGACTTCAAGTGATCTGCCCCCTTCAGCCTCCCAAACTGTTGGGATTACAGGCATGAGCCACTGCGCCCGGTCTCTTAAAAATGTTTTTGACACATTGTGTCAGTTGATCTGCACAGAATTTCTGAGAGGTGGTGTTTTTGTCTTTCAACCAGTTAGGCAGGTACCTCCGAGAAGATGAGCAATTTCCACAAAGGAACCCAATTTAGAATATTAGAAACACCAAAAATTTATATAATTCAGCTGTAATGCAATGTGTATTGGCTAGCATCTGCGATTTAACACTATTATTTTATCAAGCCCAGGCGTTTCCATACAAGTAGTACTTGGAACTCTCCCATGGGTCCTCCTCTTGCAATCACAGCATTTGACACTTTTGATTGGATGCTTTTTCATGGTAGCGAATATTTGTTGAGCAACTCTTCCGTATCAGTCACAGTGCTAAGCGTTCCTGTGTATCCTCCACACTGAAGTCTCAACAGTAACCTGCTCACTAATGGATCTCAAATCTGTATCTCCAGCCCAGGGCTCCCTCATTTCCATTTGGTTGCCTAACACCTGCCAGAAGGTGGAAAAAGAGTCATAGCAAGTACTGCAATCATCTGCCCACTATTAGAATATCTAAATATGAGGCCGGGCGCAGTGGCTCACGCCTGTAAACCCACCACTTTGGGAGGCTGAGGCGGGTGGATCCAAGGTCAAGAGATCAGATCATCCTGGCTAACACGGTGAAACCCCGTCTCTACTAAAAATACAAAAAATTAGCCGGGCATGGTGGCGGGAGCCTGTAGTCCCAGCTAGTACAGGCAGGAGAATGGCGTGAACCCGGGAGGCGGAGGTTGCAGTGAGCCGAGATCGTGACACTGCACTCCAGTCTGGGCGACAGAGCGAGACTCTTAAAAAAAAAAAAAAAAAAAAAAGAATATCTAAATACTTGTCTTTCCACCTTCTACTGAGTCTGCAAGATCTAAGAGAATCAGAGGCAAAACATTTTTCACTTGACTCTCCCTACAGTCAATTTAACTTTTAACACATAGTGGTTTCTCAATGTTTATTGACTTCAAGGTACATTGTATCTAGTATGTTTAAATCAAGCCAGGAAGGAAGAAATAAAGTTGGTAATTTCGCCACTAGATGTCACACCACACTTGATGGTCAACAGAAAATGCCTGGCCTATGCTATTCCAAATTTCACCTCGATTTTAGTATGAAAGCAAATCTTGTGTTACTGTATTCATTAATCTCAACCATTTGAAACAAAGTATCAACCAGACTTTTCTTGGTGTTAGTGTCAACTTTTAATTACTCATTTTTATGGGAGGAGACAATGTCTGGGGATAATGTGCAAATAATTTGTAGTTGACTTAGGAATTTATCATGTGACATTTTTCCAGTCTGTTTGCCTTTTTAATTGTCTATGGTTAATATTAATTTGCATTCTGAGAACTGTGTGAGATAAATTAGGTGTAGTGAGGTAGGGATTAATCTGAAATTAATGATTTTATTAAGCAAAATTTTGCTGATGCCATCCTCGAAATTAAGTCCTTCAGTGGATTCCCATTGCTTTTGTTTTTAAATTAAAATAATTTTTTTTTGAGATAAGGTCTTGCTATGTTGCCCAGACTGATCTCGAATTCCTGGGCTCTCCTGCCTCACTCTCCTGAGTAGCTGGGATTACAGGTGTGTGTCACCATGCCCAGCTTCTGTTGCTTTTAGAAGCGTTGGCCAGGTGTGCTAGCTCATTCCTGTAATCACGGCACTGTGGGAGGCTGAGGCAGGAGGATCACTTGAGGCCAGGATTTCAAGACCAGCCTGGGCAACACAACAAGACTCCGTCTCTAGAAAAAAAAAAAAAAAAGGAGGACCAATATACTGAATGTGGCCTACCTGGCCCTGCCTGCTTGGAAACCTACAGAGCTCACCCACCTCTCTCCTAGGACATGCCGCCTCCAGCTGTGCCAACCTTTTTTTTTTTTTTTTTTTTGAGACGGAGTCTCGCTGTTGCCCAGGCTGGAGTGCAGTGGCGCAGTCCCGGCTCACTGCAAGCTCTGCCTCCCGGGTTCACGCCATTCTCCTGCCTCAGCCTCCCGAGTAGCTGGGACTACAGGTGCCAGCCACGGTGGTGCCTGGCTAATTTTTTGTATTTTTAGTAGAGACGGGGTTTCACCGTGTTAGCCAGGATGGTCTCGATCTCCTGATCTCGTGATCTGCCCACCTCGGCCTCCCAAAGTGCTGGGATTACAGGTGTGAGCCACCGTGCCCGGCCAAGCTGTGCCAACCTTACCTGCAAAATGTGTCAGACGCTTCCCTCCTATTCCATCAGATTTCAGTTCAAGAGTCACTGCCTGATGGCAGATTTCCACGACCTCCCACTGTGCTATTGTCCTATGGCTGCTGTAAGAAATCACCCCAAATTAGCAGCTTGTGACAACACACATTCTCTTACAGTTCTGGAGATCAGAAGTCTCAATGAGCCCCACCAGGCGAAAATCAAGGTGTCAGTGGGGCTATGCCCCTTTGGGAGGCTCTAGGGGAAAGTCTGTTTCCTTTCTTTTTTTTTTGAGACAGAGTCTCACTCTGTCGCCCAGGCTGGAGGGCAGTGGCATGATCTTGGCTCACTGCAACCTCTGCGTCCTAGGTTCAAGTGATTCTCCTGCATCAGCCTCCTGAGTAGCTGGGATTACAGGTGCGTACCACCACACACAGCTAATTTTTGTATTTTTAATAGAGACGGGGTTTCACCATTTTGGTCAGGCTGGTCTCGAACTCGTGACCTTGTGATCTGCCCACCTTGGCCTCCCAAAGTGCTGGGATTACAGGCATGAGCCACCACGCCCAGCTGGAAAGTCTGTTTTCTTGTCGTCTCCAGTTTCCAGAGGCTGTCTGCATTCCTTGGCTTGTGGCCTCTTTTCATCTTCAAGACCAGCAATCATATCACTCCAGCCTCTGACTTCTGCTTCTGTGGCCTCATTCCCTTCCCTGACTCTCGTGATTCTTCGTCATTTAAGAATCCTTGTGATTACATTAGGCACAGCCAGATAATCCAGGATCATTTCCCTATTTTAAGGTCAGCAGATTAGCATTCCTCTATTTTGTTTTATTTATTCACTCATTGATTTATTTATTTATTGAGACAGAGGCTCACTCTGTCACGCAGGCTGGAGTGCAGTGGCGTGATCTTGGCCCACTGCAACCTCCACCTCCCAGGTTCAAGCGATTCTCCTGCCTCAGCCTCCCGAGTAGCTGGGACTACAGGCACCTGCCACCATGCCTGGCTAATTTTTGTACTTTTAGTAGAGACGGGGTTTTACCTTATTGACCAGGCTGGTCTGGAACTCCTGACCTTATGATCCACCTGCCTCAGCCTCCCAAAGTGCTGGGATTACAGGCATGAGCCACCGCACCCAGCCTATTTTAATTTTTAGAGATGGGGTCTCACTATGTTGCCCAGGCTGGTCTCGAACTCCTGGGCTCCAGTGATCCTCCTGCCTCAGCCTTCCAAATTCTGGGATTACAAGCATGAGCTACCATGCCTGGCCAGATTAGCATTCCTAATTCCATCTAGGACCCCAGTTCCCCCTTGCCACATAATGTAACATATTGACAAGTTTTGGAGATTAGGATGTGAACATCTTTGGGGGCCATTATTCTGCCTACCATAGCTACCTAAGTTAAACACAAAAGATTTTAAGTTCTTATAACCACTTGTTACAGTTAATTTCATTTCTTGCTCTTCACTGTATCTCCATTCTCCAGCACTTTGCTCAAATAAATGTCAAATACAGGGTTAGCCAGTGGAAGATACATGGTGATTGTGATAGCGATTTCTTTTTTTTTGCCATTTTATTTTTGGTATATCGTCTGTTTTTATATTTTTTTTGTTTTTTTTGTTTTTTTTTTTTGAGGCGGAGTTTCCCTCTTGTTGCCCAGGCTGGAGTGCAATGGTGTGATCTTGGCTCACTACAACCTCCGCCCCCCCAGGTTCAAGTGATTCTCCTGCCTCAGCCTCCCAAGCAGCTGGGATTACAGGTGTGCTCCACCACGCCTGGCTAATTTTTGTATTTTTAGTAGAGACGGGGTTTCTCCATATTGGCCAGGCTGGTCTCGAACTCCTGACCTCAGGTGATCCATCCACCACGGCCTCCCAAAGTGCTGGGATTGCAGGCATGAGCCACTGCGCTCAGCCACATTTCTTTTTAATTTTTAGGTTTGGGGGTACATGTGAAGGTTTGTTATATGGGTAAACAAGTGTCATGGAGGTTGTTCTACAGACTCTTTCATCATCCAGGGATTAAGCCCAGTACCCAATAGTCATCTTTTCTGCTCCTCTCTCTCCTCCCACTCTCCACCCTCAAGTAGACCCCCATGTCTATTGTTTCCTTCTTTGTGTTTGTTCACAAGTTCTTATCATTTAGTCTCCACTTATAAGCGAGAACATGCAGTATTTGGTTTTCTGTTTCTTCGCGAGTTTGCTGAGGATAATAGCCACCAGCTCCATCCACATTTCCACAAAAGACATGATCTCATTCTTTTCAATGGCTGCCTAGTATTCCATGGTGTATCTGTACCACATTTTTCTTTTCTTTTTTTTTTTTTGAGACGGAGTTTCACCCTTGGTGCCCAGGCTGGAGTGCAATGGCATGATCTCGGCTCACAGCAATCTCCACTTCCCGGGTTCAAGCGATTCTTCTGCCTCAGCCTCCCGAGTAGCTGGGATTACAGGTATGTTCCACCACGCCTGGCTAATTTTGTATTTTTTAGTAGAGACAGGGTTTCTCCATGTTGGTCAGGCTGGTCTCGAACTCTTGACCTCAGGTAATCTGCCCGCCTCGGCCTCCTAAAGTGCTGGAATTACAGGCGTGAGCCACCGTACCCAGCCACCACATTTTCTTTATCCATCTGCCATTGATGGACATTTACGTTGATTCCATGTCTTTGCTGCTGTGAACAGTGCTGCAGTGAACATTTGCATGCATGTGTCTTTATGGTACAATGACTTATATTCTTCTGGGTATATGCCCAGTAATGGGATTGCTGGGTCGATGGTAGTTCTGCTTTTAGCTCTCTGAGGAATAACGCTTCATGAATTTGCATGTCATCCTTGTGTGGGGCCATACTAATCTTCTCTGTATCGTTCCAATTTTAGTATATGTGCTGCCAAAGAGAGCACGTGATAGCATTTTCTTTTCCTTTTTTTGAGACAGGGTCTTGCTCTATTGCCCAGGCTGGAGTGCAGTGGTGCAATCAGAGCTCACTGCAACCTTAAACTTTTGGGCTCAAGCAATCTTCTGCCTCAGGTTCGAGAGTAGCAGGGACTATAGACACTCACCACCACGCTCAGCTAATTTAAAAAAAAATTTTTCTTTTTGTAGAGACAGGGTCTCGCTATGTTGACTAGCTGGTCTTGAACTCCTGGCCCCAAGCGATCCTCTCACCTTGGCCTCCCAAAGTGTTGGATTACAGGTGTGAGCCACTGCGCCTGACTATAATAAAAAATAAAATAGTAAATAAATGCAGTTTATTTCCTTTAACTCCCTTCTCCCTTACTTCTCAGTTGAGTGGACTTCCCAAAGCCCCTTAAAGTCTTGGGGAGCCCTGCCTTTGCAGTTCTCTGGCAGGCCGCCTTGCTGCCTCCTCCGGTGTCACACGCAGAAGTCAGATAAGCCTGACTATCAACACTGCCTCCTCCATCTCTTATCTGCATAACCGTGAGCAGTAACTTCACCTTTGTCAGTGCCCATTTTCTTTTTCTTTTTTCTTTTCTTTTCTTTTTTTTTTGAGATGGAGTCTGACTCTGTCGCCCAGGCTGGAGTGCAGTGGCACGATCTCAGCTGACTGCAACCTCTGCCTTCTGGGTTCAAGTGATTCTCCTGCCTCAGCCTCCCAAGTAGTTGGGACCACAGGCATGTGCCACCACACCCGGCTAACTTTTTGTATTTTTTACTAGAGATGGGGTTTCACCGTGTTAGCCAGGATGGTCTTGATCTCCTGATCTTGTGATCCACCTGCCTGGGCCTCCCAAAGTGTTGGGATTACAGGCGTGAGCCACTGCACCCGGCTGGTCAGTCTCCATTTTTTCATCCACAGTGTGGGAAAAATAATAACTTGAGATTGTTATGAGGACCAAATGAGCTATTACCAATGTGTAAATTGCACAACATCAGACCAGGCAGGTAACAAAGATTCATGTGCATTAATCGGTGTAATGTCCTTTCCCTGGACAGTATATTTTATTTATTTATTTTTTTAGATGAAGTCTCGCTCTTGTTGCCCAGGCTGGAGGGCAATGGCGCTATCTCAGCTCACCACAACCTCCGCCTCCCGGGTTCAAGTGATTCTCCTGCCTCAGCCTCCCAAGTAGCTATGATTACAGGCATGTGCCACCATGCCCGGCTAATTTTGTATTTCTTTTAGCAGAGACGGGGTTTCTCCATGTTGGCCAGGCTGGTCTCGAACTCCCAACCTCAGGTGATCTGCCTGCCTTGGCCTCCCACAGTGCTAGGATTACCGTGCCCAGCCTATTATTCATCTTTTTATTCTCAGGCTCTAGAACAATAACTTGTGGATAGGCTCTTGAAGGGCTGATTGGATTAAAGAAGTCTCCAAGATTAGCGTTGGGAGTATCCAGGAATTTGAGAGTTAACTGTGAAAATGAGAAGGAAGTTAACAGCAGCTCCATGCATAAGGCTCTGGGACCCCAAATAAATGGGTAACAGCGTGTCACAAGGCACTGTGAGGGGTTGGCTGCCCTTGGATGAGTGTGCATCACCTGTGTTGCCTCCAAAACACCCACACAATCTCTATTGATAGCTTAAGTTTCTCTGTGTCCGTTTATTAAGGTTAGTGTTGTGGATGCTGTCAACTCCCGAAGCCTGGGCTCTCAGAGCCCATTAAGGGGAGACGCACAGGGCGCCTTTCATTTCAGACTACAGAAAGCACTTTTCCATTGTGGGGGCCATGCAGGGTCACTACTGTGGTGGCTTTTGCCCCAGAGCACAGTCCCTTTCTCTCTGGCCCAGACATCCCCTAGGGAACACAGCATTTTCTACAGTGAACTAGTAGATCAAAGCGCACACAATTCCTTCTCCCACTGTGAAGCGCGGGAACTCGCCAGTGTTGCATCAGACCTTCTGCCTAAGTGGTTTGAGTTCCTGCAGAACACTGCTGATTACTTTAATGGAGAAGACTAGACTAATGTCACATATCACTTAATGACGATTAAATAATTTTTCATGTCATTTTTGCAAAGACTTAAAAATAGATCCTGCGACTTTCTTCTTCACAAAAGCAATATACGTCTATCATAAAAAACCTTTTAGAAATAATGTCCAGGTGGGCGCGGTGGCTCATGCCTGTAATCCCAGCACTTTGTGGGGGCCGAGGCGGGCAGATCATGAGGTCGGGAGTTGAAGACCAGCCTGACCAACATGGTGAAACCCATCTCTACTAAAAATACAAAAATTAGCCAGGTGTGGCGGCAGGCGCCTGTAGTCCCAGCTACTTGGGAGGCTGAGGCAGGACAATCGCTTGAACCCGGGCGGTGGAGGTTGCACTGAGCTGAGATTGCCCCACTGCACTCCAGCCTGGGTGACAGAGCGAGACTCCATCTCAAAAAAAAAAAAAAAAAGAAAAGAAATAATATCCAAACTACTATCTAGAAATAACCAGCATTAGAGTTTTTTGTGTGTAATCTTTTGCCTCTGCACAAAGCTGTTTATTTTAATGTAACAAAACTAAGATCACAAGGCATATATTACATTTAATTTCCTTTTAGTTTCTGATAAACAGTATGCTATGAATATTTTTCTTTTTTTTAATTCTATTTATTTTTTATTTTTATTTTTTTGAGACAAAGTCTTGCTCTGTCACCCTGGCTGGAGTGCAGAGGCAGGAGCAGGGATCACTGCAGCCTTGACCTCCTGGACTCAGGCAATCCTCTTACCTCAGCCTCTCTAAGTAGTTGGGACTACTTGGCCCATGCCACCCTGCCTAGCTAATTTTTTGTAGAGACAACGTTTCAAACTCCTGGGCTCAAGCAATCCTCCCGCCTCAGCCTCCCAAAGTGTTGGGATTACAGGCGTGAGCCACCCCGCCTGACTGATTTTTCTATGTTGATAATATTTTTAAAAACAGTATCTATTATACAGGTGGCCTAGAGATTCCACAGTTTATTTAATCATCACTCTATGATCAGAGTGGCTTTTTTAGTCTCTTGATTAAAAACAACACCGTGATCAACATTTTGATAAATGTTTACTAGCAATCCAAATAATTTCCATCAGCTAAATTCGTGGAACTGAATCATTAGATCAAAAGGAACTTGCATGTTAAACCCATTGATACAGCAGCTGCCCAGAAAGGTTGCCCCAACATAAACTTCTGCGATGTTTCTCCTGCAGCCTTACCAATACTGATTTTACTTGTATGTTAAAAGTTTCTGAGTTGGAAGGGATTGTCTATCATAAACCCTTCATGTTGGTGTGTACATCTGGCCCCAGTGAGGGGAAGGGGACAGGAACTAACATTTATTGAACTTGATGCCCTGTGTAGGCGCTGTCATAAACATCATCTCATTTACCTTTATAGATACATGTTTTCGTTGTTGTTGTTTTTGTCGACACGGGCTCTCACCATGTTGCCCATGCTGGTCTTGAACTGCTAGGCTCAAGTGTTCATCCCGCCTTGGCTTCTCAAAGTGCTGAGATTACAGACGTGAGCGACTTTGCCTAGCCCATCATCTCATTTAATCTTCACATCACCACCGGGAGGAAAGTTATGACTTCTGTCTTATAAACAAATAAACCAAAGCTCATAGAAAATAAGGGGCATGCCCAAGTCTGCATGTCTCAACAGTGTGAAAGCCAGTATTGAATTTTGTTCACCTGAAGGGCCACTCAATATCATGCTATTAACCACAGTGGTTCTCTGTATTTTAGGCTATTGCAGCAACAGTATAACAGGTCCTTTCAGATCTATAAAAAAGATCCAGTGGCCTGTCTGAGGGTCTCAATAGGTAGGATTGGTAAAACATTTTTTACAAATAGCAAGATCCGCAAGATTGCCATAAATTGCATTTCTTGACTGGGCGTGGTGGTGCACACCTATAATCCTAGCTACTCAGGAGACTGAAGGAGGAGAATCACTTGAAACCGGAAGGCAGAGGTTGCAGTGAGCCAAAATGGAACCACTGCATTCTAGCCTGCGTGACAGACCAAGACTGTCTCAAATAATAAATAAATAAATAAATTGCATTTTTAGAGTAAGATTTTATTTTTAATTCTCCCAAGCTTGAGAGTATCATCTCACTGTCAGCTTCAGAAATGGGTCTTATGGCCATTTATTTATTTATATTTTTAAAATATAAAATAGAGATGGGGTCTTGCTACATTGACCAGGCCAGTCTCGAACTCCTGGCCTCAAGTGACCTTCGCATCTCAGCCTCCCAATGTGGTAGGATTACAGGCATGAGCCACCATGCCCGGACTGGCTGTTTACTTACACTTGGCCAAGTTTTCTAAAATATACTAACACAAAAACATATTACAGAAAAATATAAAGCTTTTGGAGCAGTTAGCTTATGGATTACTGCCTATCAGGAGACCTCTGAGCTCACTGTCCAGTATTAACATGATCCCTCTATATTTTCTGGTTTTTTTGTTTTGGTTTGTTTGTTTGTTTGTTTGTTTGAGGCAGAGTTTTGCTCTTGTCGCCCAGGAGTACAGTGGCGCGATCTTGGCTCACTGTAACCTCCTCCCACCAGGTTCAAGTGATTCTCCTGCCTTAGCCTCCCGAGTAGCTGGGATTACAGGTGCCCACCACCATGTCCAGCTAATTTTTTGTATTTTTATTAGAGACAGGGTTTCACCATGTTGGCCAGGCTGGTCTCAAACTCCTGATCTCAGGTGATCCACCCACCTCGGCCTCCCAAAGTGCTGAGATTACAGGCTTGAGCCACTGGGCCCGGCTGAATAATTTCTTTTTTTAATTTAATAAATAGAGATGGGGTCTCACTTTGTTGCTCAGGCTAGTCTTGAATTCCTGGGCTTAAGCGATACTCCTGCCTCAGCCTTCAAAAGTGCTCCCAAAGTGCTGGGATTACAGGCGTGAACCACTGTCCCCAGCCAACATGAATAATTTCTAAGATCTTTCGTAGAAGAAACAAAATAGAAAGGGGAGATAAACTGCAAACTATGGAAAATTGCCACAAATACTAATAGCTTTACTATATAAAGATCCTGCACTTACTTTTAAGAAAGATATTAAAACTGTAAAAATGCCGAGCATATGAAAAGATAATTTACAGATGGAATAAAATGGTTAATAGGCAATAAAATATATGCAACTTCATTAACAATAAAACAAATGCAAGTTTTAAAATTAAGACGATTTTCGCCAAACTAACAAAGATTTTTAAGAATTTTAGACATCAAGAAATACTGAGTAAAGGCATTCAGGAGGTATGTGGGCATAAAACATTTTCCCCAAACCATCCTGTAATGTGGGTTGGATGGTGTAACCCCTAGAAGATATGTCCCTCCAGAACTTCAGAATGTGATCTTATTTACAATAAGCGTCTTTTATTTTTTTATTTTATTTCTTTTTTAAATTTTTTGTTTTTGAGACAGAGTCTCACTCTCTTGCTCATGGTGGAGTGCAGTGGCACAATCATGGCTCACTGCAGCCTCGACCTCCCCAGGCTCAGGTGATCCTCCCACCTCAGCCTCCGTCAGCCTCCCGAGTAGCTGAGACTACAGGCGTGTGCCACCATGCCCAGCTAATTTTTCTATTTTCTGTAGAGATGGAGTTTTTCCACGTTGTCCAGGCTGGTCTTGAACTCGGGGCTCAACCCATCCACCCACCTTGGCCTCCCAAAGTGCTGGGATTATAGGCATGATTTACCCCACCTGACCTTATTTTTAAAATGTTTTTTATTTTTTATATTTTCCTAGGTTCAGTAACTTGCCCAGGAATAAAGATCGTCACAGATACGATTAAGTAAGGATCCTGAGCTGAGGTCATCCTGGATTAGAAGGGCCATAAATCCAGTGAAGGGTGTCCTTGTAAGAGAAAGGAGGCACAGAGAGGTAGGGGAAAGCCTGTCTGAAGACGGAAGCAGAGATGGAGGTTATGTGTCCACAAGCCAAGGAAGACCAAGCATTGGTGATGCCCCAAAACTAGGAGAGGGACATGGAACTGAATCACCCTTTGCGGCTCTGGCAGGAACTTACCCTGCCAATACCTTAATTTTGAACGTCTGGCTTCCATAATTGTGAGAGAATCCATTTTTGTTGATTAAGCCACTCAATTTGTGGTACTTGGTTACAGCAGCCACAGGACACCAATACACTTAAAGTCCATTTGCCTGACTGAGCAGGAAGGGATTGAATCAAGGGTGTCTCATGATCAGACCTGGTAGTGTTAGTCATAGGCTGACTATGAACCTGGTAATGGAGATCCAAGAAGGAATAAGACACATTTGATGGGAAAAGAATGAAGTGGAGTAGGAAGAGACAGGAGAGGCTGCAGAGGCCAGATCTGGAATGGACTTGGAAGACATGTTAGGGTCTAATATTTATTCCTGGGCAGCTTAAGGGACCACTGAAGGCTTTAAGCAAGGGAGTTGTTTTGAAAAATTCATAATGGCTGTGGTATGGAGAATTAATTAATTTTTTTTTTTTTTTTTTGATACAGAGTCTCGCTCTGTCGCCCAGGCTGGAGTGCAGTAGCGTAATCTCGGCTCACTGCAGCCTCTGCCTCCCGGGTTCACACCATTCTCCTGCCTCAGCCTCCCGAGTAGCTGAGACTACAGGCGCCCGCCACCTCGCCCGGCTAATTTTTTGTATTTTTTAATAGAGACAGGGTTTCACCCTGTTAGCCAGGATGGTCTCGATCTCCTGACCTCATGATCCGCCTGCCTTGGCCTCCCAAAGTGCTGGGATTACAGGCGTGAGCCACCGCGCTCTGCCCTGGAGAATTAATTTGAAGGTAAGGCCAGGGGCATGGGGCCAGTTAAGAAAGTATTGGAATAATCTGGGTGATGGATGATGGCGGAATTACACTATGGTTGTAGACGTAGTTAAGAAGAGAAGTGAGGAGATTGAGGTAATTTGAGATGGGAGGATCAATAGAACTTAATGACTGATTGGAAGCTTGGGCCGGGCGCGGTGGCTCACGCCTGTAATCCCAGCACTTTGGGAGGCCAAGGCGGGCGGATCACGAGGTCAGGAGATCCAGACCACGGTGAAACCCCGTCTCTACTAAAAAAAAAAAAATACAAAAAATTAGTCAGGCGTGGTGGCGGGCGCCTGTAGTCCCAGCTACTCGGGAGGCTGAGGCAGGAGAATGGCGTGAACCCGGGAGGCGGAGCTTGCAGTGAGCCGAGATCACGCCACTGCACTCCAGCCTGGGCGACAGAGCGAGACTCCGTCTCAAAAAAAAAAAAAAAAGTTTGGGGGAGGAGGAGGAATGAGGGGTGGAGGCAGATATGCATATTTATTTTCTCTCTCTCTCTCCCTTTTTTTTTTTTCCTAGACAGAGTTTCGCTCTGTCGCCCAGGCTGGAGTGCAATGGTGAGATCTCGGCTCACTGCAACCTCTGCCTCCAGGGCTCAAGCGATTCTCCTGCCTCAGCCTCCTAAGTAGCTGGGATTACAGGCCTGCGCCACCACGCCTGGCTGATTTTTGTATTTTTAGTAGAGATGGGGTTTCACCATGTTGGCCAGGCTGGTATCGAGCTCCTGACCTCAGGCGATCCATCCGCCTCTGCCTTTCAAAGTGCCGGGATTACAGGCGTGAGCCACCGCACCCGGCTGCTACGCACATTTCCAAGTCAACAATTAAGCAGGGATGGGGAAGGGAGCCAAGGAGAAGGAGCAGGTTATGAGGGATGGGGAGGGAAATTGACTTTTGGAGGTTTGAGGTGAATATGGAACATCCAAGTGGAAATGTTCAAAAGGAAGTGGAATGTGAAGGTCTGGAAATATTGTTGAACCCAGGGGAGTACAGTATATAATATTGCCTAGAGAGAGTGGGCAGAGTGGGAGGGGAGTGGTGAGGGGAGGAGAGCACCGAGGAGAACGCTGAGAAACATCAACCTCTTCAGGAGAAAGGAAGTTCAGCTTGCGGGGAGCCTGAGACGAATTAACCACAGCGCCAGGAAGAAATCCAGGCACCCGTGTAGCGGATCGGGAGCAAGATAAACCAAGAGAACAGAGTGTTTCAAAGGAGAGAGTAGTGGATTTTGTCGATGCCAACAATAATTTAAGTAAGATAAAGCCTTTAAAAGGGAGGTGTTTTGTGAAACCAGTGCCAGCAGTCTCAGTGGAGTGGCCAAGATTGGAAAGCCACATTACAGTGGCTTGAGAAGCTAGGGGATGGTGAGGAAGGGTGTCTTTACAAATTTGGCTGGAAAATGAAGAGATGCGCTAGGGTAATCAATAGACAGAAGATGGAGTTGAGAAGTGAAATGAATCTGTGTATGTTTAAATGCCGAAGGAGGAGTCAGTGGAGAGGAAGAGAATGAAGACAGAGGAGAGATGAGGCAAACATTTAAGGCACATGAGGACGATGGACAGAGTCCAGTACCCTGATGGGCATTGGCCTGGGTGTGAGTGAGATGAAGAGGTGGGCTTAGAATTTTAGGAGAGCAGAAAAGGTTGGAAATGGTACTGTGGAGAACAGGTGCAGTCTAACCACCCAGGATCATTGAGGTTGCAGCACTACTCCTAATCCAACCTTGTGAAGTATGTAGCGACTTTGTCCTAAACTCTTGTTTGGGGTTCACTTTTTTTCTGGCTCTGTGTCTTAGTCAGTCTGGCCTGCTATAACAAAGATCTTAAACTGGGTGGTTTACACAACAGACACTGATTTCTCACAGCTCTAGAGGCTCGGGCCGGGCGCAGTGGCTCATGCCTATAATCCCAGCACTTTGGGAGGCTGAGGCAGGCAGATCACCTGAGGTTGGGAGTTCAAGACCAGCCTGGCCAACATGGTGAAATCTTGTCTCTACTAAAATACAAAAATTAGCCAGGCATGGTGTTGGGTGCCTGTAATCCCAGTTACTCGTGAGGCCGAGGCAAGAGAATTGCTTGAACCCAGGAGACGGAGGTTGCAGTGAGCCAAGATCACACCACTGCACTCCAGACTGGGTGACAGAGCAAAACTCCATCTCGAACAAAGAAAAAAGAAATGTGTACATCTTCCTTAACTCCTCATTCCTCCTCCTCCTCCCCCAAACTTTCAATTAAAAAAAAAAAATTAGAGGCTGGAAGACCAAGGTCAGGGTGCCAGACTGGTTGGGTTCCAGAGAGAGTCCTCATTCTGGTTATGTCCCCACGTGGCCTTCCTTGGTGCATGCACACAGAGAAGGCATGCGCTCTAATCTCTCCAAACCAAGGGCGCTCGACTCTCATAACCTCGTCTAACCCTAATCATCTTCCAAAGCCCCCACTTCCTAATACCATCCCATCGGGGTTAGGGTTTCAACATAGGAATTTGGGGGTACATGAGCATGCAGTCCATAAAACACTTTGATTACATTTTCTTCATTTTGTTCAGTGCATTTCAAAGTCTCTCTGTGATGACAGAGGGTTTTGACTTGAGCTGGAGAGAGGAGCATGTGATAACTCAGGGGTCAGCTGGGGTCACCTTATCTTGCCCAATTGATGCAACCTCTTTCAAAGTGCTCTCCAAGACTCCCTTCGATTCCCCAAGGGCTTATGCTCTCAAGGTCACCTCTGGCTTTAGGCTCTAGCTTCACAGAATTGGATTGTCTCAGCACATTCATTTATGAGTGTAGATGATTTACTGAAAACTGAAGGCTGCAGAGATTTATATTACAGCAACAAAAACAATTGAAAACGCACTGTTAGCTATTTCTCTTTGGAAATCCTTCAGCCATTTCTGAAACCATGGCCCTTGCCAATTTCTGTGCGCCTCAGCCCTCGTCTCTCAGATCTCCTTCTCACTCACAAATTCCTGCTTATTTCCCACGTGTAGAAGTTTATCGCTCTCTTTTGTTGCCTCCACTTCTGCTGAACCATGTCATCAGGGTTCCACCCACCTCTGTGCTACTTATTAAGGTATTTTCCTGGCTGGGAACCATGGCTCACACCTGTGATCCCAATTATTTGGGAGGCTGAGGCCAGAGGATCCCTTGAGGCCAGGAGTTCAAGACCAGCCTGGGCAACATAGTGAGACCCCCTCCCCCCGTCTCTACAAAAACAAACAAATAAATAATTTTTTTAAAAAGGGAAAAAAGGGTATTTTTCTAAACAAAAGTGGTTCACTGCCCTGCAAGGGAAATTTCGGCTCCAACTACTGATAAAATACATTTGTCTTCGGCCGGGTGCAGTGGCTCATGCCTGTAATCCCAGCACTTTGGGAGGCCAATGCAGGCAGATTACCCGTGGTCAGGAGTTCAAGACCAGCCTGACCAAAGTGGTGAAAACGTGTCTCTACTAAAAATACAAAAAAATGAGCTGTGCATGGTGGCATGCACCTGTAATCCCAACTACTCGCGAGGCTGAGGCAGGAGAATCACTTGAACCTGGGAGGTGGAGGTTGCTGTGAGCCGAGATTGCACCATTGCACTCCAGCCTGGGTGACAAGAGTGAAATTCCATCTCAAAATAATAATAATAATAATAATAATACATTTGTCATGTACGTGCACAATTTTGAGAAAGGCTAAATACTCTGGACTCTCTCCGCTGATGACTCAGCATCAATGCATTCCTTAGCCCCATTCACCTGAAGTCATGATCAAGAGCAAAATTCACATCCACCATCTGTATAAAGAATGCGACTTTTCTACCCTCCTGGCCCTGTGCCTTTTTAAAGTTTATGATAAATAACATTTGTTTAGAATTTTCAAATGCATCATCTCATTTGATTTTCACAAGATCTCAATGCCGGGTAACCCATGCTTTGTTTCCTCCGTACAATGAAGTAACTGGGGCTCAAAGAGAATTGACTTACCATTTGGCACCCAGCTGAAAACCAGCCAGGGGAGCTTCCAAGGCGAATGGTGATCCACGGTCGCTCCTCTTGCCACTGTGACAGAATGCCTGTTTCGTGTCAGAGTTTTGTTTCACAAACCCAAGTATTTTCAGTACTGTTGCTTCATTTTGATGATTTCATGGGATCCTTCCCTATATAACCACACTGTGATGCTTGACTCCTTACCTGCAGTGGGGTAATGCTTCTTTTCATAAATTATTTGGGTTGACATTTTGGGTTTTCTAGATTTCCCGTCTAAAATTCACAAACACTGTGAAATAGCCACTGCTCTTCAGCTTAGGGAACATAGCGAGACCTTGTCTTTATTTTTATTTATTTATTTATTTATTTTGACAGAGTCTCGCTCTGTTGCCCAGGCTGGAGTGCAGTGACACCGTCTCAGCTCACTGCAACCTCGGCCTCCCAGGTTCAAGCAATTTTCATGCCTCTCCTGAGTAGCTGGCAGTACAGGCACCTGCCACCGCATCTGGTTAAATTTTGTACTTTTAGTAGAGATGGGGTTTCACTATGTTGGCCAGGCTTGTCTGAAACTCCTGGCCTTAAGTGATCCACCAGCCTCAGCCTCTCAAAATGCTGGGATTCCAGGCGTGAACCACTGTGCCTGTCTGATACCCTCTTTAAAAACAAAACAAAAACAAAATAACACGCCAAAACCAAACCATCATAAACAAACAAATACACAAATAAAGAAAATTCATAAATGCTCATCAATCCTGCAGGTTCTACTTTCAGGTATTTTTTGGGGGTGGGGTGAAGTCGGGGCAGCCTGGTAGGAAGTTCTTTCACTCACTTCCCGTTTCTTAAATAATGGATTTTCAGGAACAGCACTGATCAATACCAGCAGAGTTCAGAATCTGTATTTCACCAAGCACAGGTTTCCTTTGCTGACTCACTCCCTGGATGTAGCATAGAGACCCTAGTCTTCCCTACAGAGGGAAGACTCCAAGTACAGAAGCAAGTGCATTTCAACATTTGTCTGCCAGCCCTAATGTATTGACCTTTGTGTCATCCATCTTTGTTAGTGATCAGGCAAGACATCATACATTGTTTCTGCTCTAATATTTTTTCTTTAAATAATATAATGAATATTGATGCAGCCAAGAGTTCAGTGAGTAGGGGATGGTTAGTTATTAGCAGTGAAAAACAATCAATGTAGTATAACCTCAAGATTCAATGTGAATTCCACCTTGGGAACCTGTTTTGTGGTTTGGAAAGAAATGAATTCAGTATCAGCTGTTTGCAACTTGACAAGATAAAGAGATCTGATAGTTCTGTTCAAAGGATGAAATTTCTGACAATGGAGGGTGGAAATAGTTCAATCTCACTGAAGCCTGGATGGAGATGCAGCAGCATTTGGGACAGATGTTTCCTCCTGCAGTGCCAGATCCTTCTAGTAGAGGATCCTCCTGCAGTGCCAGATCCTTCTAGTAGTGAGAGGAGTCATGGTAGGAAGCCGTGTTTTAGAGGACAAAGCTTGGGCTTGGAAGTTAAAGCTGGATTTGAATCCAGCACTGCAAATTGTAACCATGGGCACTGCGTTGAACCACTCTGAACCTCACTTGCTTTATCTCTAAAATGGGGATAATAATGTTTGCCTTGCTGATAAAGATTAGCGGTAATACATATGCAGTGTCTGACATATGCATGTGCTTAGTTGAGAGGAGAAATTTGTTGTTGTTGTTGTTTATTAAGATGTGGTCTCGCTATGTTGCTCAGGCTGGTCTCAAACTCCTGACCTCAAGTGATCCACCCACCATGGCCTTTATAGGCATGAGCCACCATGTCCAGCCAAGCAATTATTCTATACTTTATACCATGGGATTGTTTTGTAGTGAGATAAATTATATTATTTTTTTATTGTTTCACACCTGAATATTTTTGAATATGATTTACTCAAGAGTAAATAGTGTTATAAAATTCCCACATTCTGCCTGTAATCCCAGCACTTTGGGAGGCTGAGACAGGTGGATCACTAGGTTAGGAGTTTGAGACCATCCTGGCTAAGATGGTGAAACCCCGTCTCTACTAAAAATACAAAAAGTTAGCCAGGTATGGTGGCATGCGCCTGTAGTCCCAGCTACTTGGGAGGCTGAGGCAGGAGAACCACTTGAACCCGGGAGGCGGAGGTTGCAGTGAGCCAGGATTGCACCACTGCACTCCAGCCTGGGTGACAGAGTGAGACTCTGTCTCAAAAAAAAAAAAAAAAAAAAAAAATTCCCACATTCTTCCTCTTAATTAACTTGGTCTTAATATGGAAAACAGTAAGGCTAATGCTAATAGTAATATCTGCCTGTAAATATACACTGTAGATTGCTATGAGAACAACTGAGATAAACTATGTGAAAATACTTTGCAAGACATATAATGTGTTGCAGTGGTATTTTTAGGCTTCTTTTCCCTAGTCTTGAATATGAATATGCTTAGGAGACTCAACCTTCTGTAGCACCTATAGCAAAGCAGATATGCCCTTTCCTACATGCATGCTGTGTAGCAAACCCCAAACGAGTAGAGGTGATGGACAGGAAAAGGCATTCCTTGTGGGAATTTGTCATATCTGACAACCAGGCTTCCTTTTCTCATTTGTCTTCTAGTCACTCTAAGTATACGGCTGTTGAACAGCATTAAGCAGTGGAGATAAAAATCTTCCATGAGAATAGCTAATAATCATTTGGGTTGCTGCTGATGGAGAATGTCACGCGAAAAGTCACAGGAGCAGAGTGGGCACTTTCTTCTCTTTAACCAGCATCTTACAGGTGTGGGGCTTTTGTTTTTTTAAGGAGTGTGGAGGTGGTAGGGACGGGTCTCATATGTACTTCTTATAATAAGCCAAATAATACAAAGGTGCGTAAGGAAAATAAATGTTCTTCCCTTCTCTGTCTTTTGTATTCCCAGCTTTCAGAGGTACACAACGTTGACAGTTTGATGTGGGCTCTTTCAGGTATGAAAGAGTTTTTCAGCCATGAATGATAGTGAAACCTGTTAGTGGAACGACTTTGAAAGTCCAATCAATATCTGTATCCTTGAGAGACAGAACCTCCTGCTATCAGGCTTTCCAGAGAATCATAAGCAGGTTATCTGGGAGATAACTAAATTCTTGGAAACTGTTTATTAAAATGCATTTTTATGCTAATGGCAGAGTCCCACTGATACATGCAAATGAAAAATAATTTAGAATCTTATCATGGAATGGCGGGAAAAATGAGTTGATGATTCCCTACCGTTTCTTCTGATTTAATCCAAATCTCCTTTTCTAGTGTCTTTTCCATCCACGCACAAAATCCTAGGTTTGGGAATTTCAAAGAGCATTCTTTCATGGTGCTACTTCTCCAACTGTAACATTTGTTACACCTGGGGATGTTTAAACACAGATTTCTTTTTCTTTTCTTTTCTTTTTTTTTTTTTTTTTTGAGACATCGTCTCACTCTGTCGCCCAGGCTGGAGTGCAGTGGTGAGATCTCAGCTCACTGCAACCTCTGCCTCCCGGGTTCAAGCGATTATCCTGCCTCAGCCTCCTGAGTAGCTGGGACTACAGGTTCCCGCCAAGATGCCCAGCTAATTTTTGTATTTTTAGTAGAGACAGGATTTTGACATGTTGGCCGGGCTGGTCTTGAACTCCTGACCTCAGGTGGTCTGTCTACCTGGGCCTCCTAAAGTTGAGCACTTACCGTGTAAGTGCTGGGATTACAGGCGTGAGCCACCACGCCCAGCCTAAACATGGATTTCTGATTTAGTAGCCTGGGGTGAAGCCTGAGTTTCTTTATTTCTAACAAGTCCCCAGGTCTACACTCCACACATTGAGTAACAAGGATCTCCTTATGATGTTGTCTCTGTCAGTTCCCTGCCACATTTGTGTCCAGCCCGTATCTGAAGATCTCTTGGCACAGTGCCTTTTACTTTGTAAAATATCCTTTATTTTTTAGAACAAATTTAGAATCACGGCAATATTGAGCAGAAGATACAGAGATTCCCCATGTATCTCCCACCCACACGTGCATTATCTCCCCCACTATCAAAGTGCCCCACCAGAGTAGTACATTTGTTATAACCCGTGAACCTACGTGGACACATCATCGTCATCTGAAGTCCGTAGTTTACATTACGGTTCATTCTTGGTGGTATACGTTCCATGGGTTTTAACAAATGTAGAATGACACGTACCCACCATGATGGTATTATACAGAGTAGTTTCAATGCCCTAAAAATCCTCTGTGCTTGGCCTGTTCATCCTTCTCTGCCCCCAATCCATGGCAACTACTGATTTTTTTTACTGTTTCCATAGTTTTGCTCTTCGCAGAACATCTTGTAGTTGGATCATACAGTATACAGCGTTTTCAGACTGGTTTATTTCACTTTGTAATATAAGTTTAAGATTTCTCCATGGAGGCCGGGTGCGGTGGCTCACATTTGTAATCTCAGCACTTTGGGAGGTTGAGGGGGGCGGATCTCTTGAAGTCAGGAGTTCAAGACCAGCCTGACCAACATGGTGAAACCCCGTCTCTATTAAAATACAAAAAAAAAAAAAAAATTAGCTGGGTGTGGTGGCGGGCGCCTGTAATCCCAGCTACTCTGGAGGCTGAGGTGCGGGAATCACTTCAATCCAGGAGGCAGAGGTTGCAGTGAGCTGAGATGGCACCACGGCACTCCAGCCTGGGTGACACAGAGAGACCCCACCCCCCCCAAAAAAAAAAAGAGATTTCTCCACGGGCGAAAAGAGTGAAACTGTGTCTCAAAAAAAAAAAAAAAAAAAAGGGGGGGGGATTTCTCCATGTCTTTCACGGTTGTATAACTCATTTATTTTTAGTAGTGACTGTACCACTGTTTATTTTTTCATTCATCTACTGAAAAACATCTTGGTTGTTTCAAGTTTTGGCAATTATGAACAAAGCTGCTCTATACATCCGTGTGCTGGTTGTTGTGTGGACATAAGTTTTCAACCCCTTTGCGTAAACGCCAAAGAGTGCAATTGATGGATCCTATGGTAAGAATATATTTAGTTTTCTAAGAAACGGCCAAACTGTCTTCCAAAGTAGCTGAACCATTTTGCATTCCCACTAACAATGAATGAGAGAGCTCCTGCTGTTCCACATTCTGGGCAGTATTTGGTGTTGTCAGTGTTCCAGATTTTGGTCAGTTTAACAGATGTGTGTAGCGGTAGTTCATTGCTGTTTTCAATTGCATTTCCCTGATGACATATGATATGGAGTATCTTTTCAAATGCTTTTTGCTACCTGTATATCTTCTTCGGTGAGGTGTTTATTAAGGTCTTCTGCATGTTTCTTTTTTTTCTGAAAAGTAACTTAACACGATTTTCAGTTGGGTCGTCTGACTTCTTTTTTGAGACAGAGACAGTCTCACTCTGTTGCTCAGGCTGGAGTGCAGTGGTGTGATCTAGGCTCACTGCAACCTCCACCTCCCGGGTTCAAGTAATTCTCGTGCCTCAGCCTCCTAAGTAGCTGGGATTTCAGGCGCCTGCCACCACCTCTGGCTAATTTTTATATTTTTAGTAGAGACGGGGTTTCACCAATTTGAGTGGACTTCAAGTGATCCGCCTGCCTCAGCCTCCCAACGTGGTGGGATTACAGACATAAGCCATCATGCCCCACCTGTCTGATTTCTTATTGTTGAGTTTTAAGGGTTTTTTGTATACTTTGAATGACATTCCTTTACCAGATGTGTCTTTTGCAAATATTTTCTCTAGTCTATGACTCGTCTTTTCATTCTCTTGACAGTGTCTGTCACAAAGCAAAAATTTTGATTTAATAATAAAGTATAGCTTATCAGTTTTTTCATGAATTGTGATTTTGGTATTGTGTCTAAAAAGTCGTTACCAAGGGCCAGGGATGGTGGCTCATGCCTGTAATCCCAGGACTTTGGAAGGCCGAGGCAGACAGAGCACAAGGTCAGGAGTTCGAGACCAGCCTGACCAACATGGTGAAACCTCGTCTCTACTAAAAATAGAAAAATTAGCAGGGCATGATGGCACGTGCCTGTAATCCCAGCTACTTGGGAGGCTGAGGCAGGAGAATCACTTGAACACGGGAGGCGGAGGTTGCAGTGAGCGGAGATCACATCACTGCACTCCAGCCTGGGCGACAGAGCAAGACTCCATCTCAAAAAAAAAAAAAAAAAAAAAAAGTCGTTACCAAACACCAAGGCCATCTAGATTTTCTCCTATAGTATCTTCTAGGATTTTTGTGGTTTTACATTTTACAATTAGGCCTATTATTCATTTTGAGTTAAGTTTTATAAAGAATGTAGGTCTGTGTCTAGATTCTTTTGTTTTCTGTTTTTTCTTTTGCATGTGGGTGTTCATTGTTCCAGCTTCATTTGTTGAAAAGACAATCTGTTCTCCACTGTACTGCCTTTGCTCCTTTGTTAAAGATTAGTTAACTTTATTTGTGTGGATCTATTTCTGAGCTCTCTATTCTGTTTCATTGATGCTTTTGTCTGTTTCTTCACAAATACCACACTGTCTTGATTACTGTGCCCTTTTTTTAATTTAGGAAAAAAGGACTTTATTTATTATTATTATTATTATTATTATTATTTTTGAAACAAAGTCTTGCTGTGTCTCCCAGGCTGGAGTGCCGTGGTGCCATATTGGCTCACTGCAACCTCCACCTCCTGGGTTCAAGCGATTCTCATGCCTCAACCTCCCAAGTAGCTGGGATTACAGGCACCTGCCACCACGCCCAGCTAATTTTTTGTATTTTTAGTAGAGACAGGTTTCACATGTTAGCCAGGTTGGCCTCAAACTCCTGACCTCCCATCTCGGCCTCCCAAAGTGCTGTGATTACAGGTGTAAGCCACCGTGCCCAGCCAGAATATTACATTTCTATGAATGTTTCTGAATGATTGCTCTCAATTTCTTTACAAATCTCATTGCAGGCAGGTAACAAACAATTAGCTGACTAGCATTTACCCTTATGACCTCATTTAACCTTTCTTATCTCCTTAAATGCCCTATCTCTAATATAATCACATGGAAGTGTTTGGGCTTCAATATATAAATCTGGAGGATAGAGGCACAATTAGCAGACTCTAACTCCTTACAGTTTGGGTCAGAAGTCTTGGGTGGACTTGAAATTCAGGGACTGTGCCCTTAACCTTATAGTTCGGCTGACCTTGGGTAGAAGATATGATGTACAATAAAAAAGTTGAGAAGAAAATAGAAATATATCTTGAAACAAATGATAATGGAAACAAAGCATAGCAAAACCTATAGAATATAGTAAAAGAGGTACCATTATAAAAGGAAAATGTATAATTGTAAGTGCCTACATAAAAAAAACAGAAAAACTTCAAATAAATAACCTAACAGTACATCTTAATTAACTAGAATAAAAAGGTCAAAACAAACCCAAAATTAGAAGAAAAGCAATAATAAAGATTAGCGCAGAAATAAAGTTGAAATAAAAAATTACAAAAGATCAATGAAACAAAAAGTGGATGTTTTTGAAAAGTAAAACAACTGACAAATATTTAGACAGGCTAACTAAAAAACAGAGAAGATACAAATAAATAAAATCAGAGGCGAAAAAGGAGACATTACAAGTAATGCTTCAGAAAATCAAAGGATTATTAGTGGCTACTATCAGCAATTGTATCCCGACAAATTAGAAAACCTAGAGGAAAATAATTCTTAGATACACACAACTTACCAAGATTGAACTAGGAAAAAAATCTAAAACCTGAACAGACCAATAACAAGTAACAAAATTAAAGCCTTAATAAAAATAGTCTGTAGGACCAGACTAAAAAATAGAGGAGGGAACATTTTCAAACTCATTCTTTGAGGCCAGTATTACCCTGATATCAAAACCAGACAAAGACACATTAAAAAGGCAAACTACAGGCCCATATCTGAGACTATTGATGCAAAAATTTGCAAAAAAACCTAGGAAACTGAATTAAACAATACATAAATAGGTAATTCATAATGACCAAGTGGGATTTATCCCAGGGATGCACGGATGGTTCAACATGCAAATCAATCAATGTGATACATTATATAAACAGAATGAATGACAAAATCCATATGATCATTTCAATTATACTAAAAATTATGTGATAAAATTTAATATTCTTTTATAATAAAAACCCTTTGAAAACTGGGTATGGAATAAACATACCTCAACATAATAAAAGTCATATATGACAGACCCACAGCTAGTATCATACTGAGTGGGGAAAAACTAAAAGACTTTCCTCTAAAATCTGGAAAATGACAAGAATATCCACTTTTACCACTGTTATCTAACATAATTCTGAAAGTCCTAGCTGAAGCAATCAGACAAGAGAAAGTAATAAAGGGCATCCCAATTGGAAAATGAGCCAAATTATCTTTTTTTCTTGTTGATGATATAATCCTACATTTGGAAAAACATAAAGACTCCTTTGATAGGGTTTGAATGTGTGTCCCCTTCCAAATCTCATATTGAAACGTAATTCTCAATGTTGGAGTTGGGCCTGGTGAAAGGTGATGTAACCATTAGGGTGGATTACTCATAAATGGCTTAGCACCATCCCATTTGGTACTATCCTCATGATAGTGAGTGAGTTCCCATAAGATCTGGTCATTTAAAAGTGTGTAACAACTCGCCCCTCTGTTTTGTGTTCCTGCTTTTTGCCCTGTGATGTGCAGGATACTGCTTCAACATTTGCCATGATTATAAACCTCCAGAGGCCTCCCCAGAAGCATATGCCAGTGCTATGTCTTCTGTACAGCCTGTAGAATCATGAGCCAGTTAAACCTCCTTTTTAAAAATAAATTACCCAGCCTCAGGTATTTATAGTGATGCAAAAATGGCTTAATACAGAAAATTGTCACCAAGGAGTAGAAAATTGTTATAAGAATACATGAAAATGTGGAATCAGCTTTGTAATTGGGTAAACAGGCAGAGATTGAAAGAGTTTTAGGGCTTAGAAGAAGACAGAAAAATGAGGTAAAGTTGAGATTTTCTTAGAGACTGGTTGAATAGCTGTGACCAAAATGCTGATAGTGATCTGGACAGTGAAGGCTGGGCTGAGGAGGTCTCAGATGAAAATTAGAAACTTATTGGGACTGAAGCAAAGGTCATGCCTGTTATGTCTTAGCAAAGTGGTTGGATGAATTGCTTTCATGCCCTAGGGATATATAAAAGTTTGAATTTGAGAGTGATGATTTAGGGTTTCTGTTGGAAGAAATGTCTAAGCAGCAAAGCATTCGAGTTGTGGCCTGACTGCTTCTAACAACCTATGCTCACATCTTAGAGCAAAAAAATAAGCTGTAACATATTTATAAGGGAACTATAGTGTAAAAGCTTGAACACTTTTCAGCCTAGCCATGTGGCAGAAAAATAAAAAGCTTTTATAAGAGAGGAACTTAAGCAGGCTGTGGAACAACCACTTGTTAGAGATATTTGCATAATTAAACAAAAGCAAGTTTTGATAGCCAAGACAATGGGAAAGAGGACTTGAAGGCATTTTAGAAATCTAGAGGCAGCCCCCCATCACAGGCCCTGAGGCCTAAAAGAAGAGAATAGTTTCTGGGATCAGGCCCAGGACCCTGCTGCCTTGGGTAGCCTTGGGACATGGCTCCCTGCATCCTGGCTACTGCTCCAGCTCCAGGTATAGGTCAAATTGGCCAAGTTACAGCTCCAGTCACTGCTTCAGAGGGTGGAAGCCATAAGCCTTGATAGCTTCCATTTGGTGTTAGGCCTGTAGGTGTACAAAATGCAAGAGTTGAGACTTGGGAGCCTCCACCTTTATTCAAAGGATGTAGGCAAAAGCCTGGGTGTCCAGGCAGAAGCATGCTGCAGTGGTGGAGCTCTCATGGAGAACCTCTACTAAAACAATGCAGAGAAGAAATGTGGGGTTAGAGTCCCCACACAGGCTTCCCACTGGGGCATGGCCTAGTAGATCTGTGAGGAGAGAATCACGGTCCTCCAGACCCCAGAATGGTAGATCTAGCTACAGCTTGCATCCTGCACCTAGAAAAACCAGAGGCACACAATACCAGCCCATGAGAGCAGCTGTGGGGGCTGAACCATGCAGAGCCACAAGGTTGGACCTTCCCAAGGCATTAGTGTATCCTGGAAATGGGACATAGAGAAAAAAATAATTATTTTGGAGCCTTACAATTCAATAACTGCCCTTCTGGGTTTCAGACTTGCATGAGTCCTGTGGCCTCTTTCTTTTGGCTGATTTCTTCCTTTTAGAATAGGAGTATTTACCCAATGCCTATACTCCCTTTGTATCTTGGAAGTACCTAACTTGTTTCTCATTTTACGGGCTTGTAGGAGGAAGAAACTAGCTTTGTCTTAGACGAGACTTTCAACTTTTGAGTTAAGGCTAAAATGAGTTAAGACTTTGGGGATTATTAGGAAGTCATGATTGTATTTTGAAATATGAGAGGGATACGAGATTTGGAATGTCCAGGGGCAAAATGATATAGTTTGGGTGTGTATTCCCACCAAAATCTCATAATGAAATGTAACCCTCAATGTTGGAGGTGGGCTTAGTGGGGAGGTGATTGAATCATGAGGGCAGGATTTCCATGAACTGTTTGGTATCATTTCCTTTGGTGCTATCCTCACAATAGTAAGTTTTCATGAGATCTGGTCATTTAAAAGTGTGTAGGACTCCCTACCCCCAGCCCTCTCACTTACCATGTGATGTGCAAGCACCAGATTTATCTTTCACCTTGATTGTCAGCTGTCAGAGGCTTCCCCAGAAGCAGAAGCCAGTGCTATGCTTTCTGTACAGCCTGTAGAACCATGAGCCAATAAAAACTCTTTTCTTTATAAATTACCCAGTCTCAGATTATTTCTTTATAACAATGTGACAATGGCCTAATATATCCACCAAAAAACTATTAGAACTAATAAATTGAGTAAATTTGCAGACTACAAAATCAACATATACAAATCAGTAGGATTTCTATCTGCCAACAGTCAACAAACTGAAAAAGAATTCAAAAAAGTAATTCTATTTGCAATAGCCACAAATAAAATGTGTGAGAATTAACCAAAGAAATGAAAGTTATCAACAATTAAAACCAAAAAACACTGAAAAAAGAAAGAGGATACAAAAAATGGAAAGATATTTCCATGTTCACAGATTGGAAGAATCACTATTTTTAAAATGTCCATACAATCCAAAGCAATCTATAGATTTCATGCCATCCCTATCAAAATAACAATGACATTCCTCACAGAAATAGAAAAAAGAATTCTGAAATTTATGTGGAACCACAAAACACCATAATAGTTAAAGCTATGCTGAGTAAATAAAACAAAACTGGAGGAATCCCATTACCTGGCTTCAAATTATACTACTGAGCTATAGTAATTAAAACATCATGACACTAGCATAAAAACGGACATAAAGACAAATGGAATGGAATAGAGAACCCAGAAACAAACCCATACACCTACAGTAAACTTTTCAACAAAAGTGCCAAGAACATACAATGAAAAATAAGACAGTTCCTTCAATAAATAGGGCTGGGAAAACTGGCAAGCCATAGGCAGAAGAATGAAACTAGAACCCTATTTTTTGTCACATTAAAAAAATGAAATTAAAATAGCTTAAAGACTTAAACCTAAGAACTCAAACTATCAAAGTTTTACAAGAAAACATTGGGGAAACTCTCTAGGGCATTGGTTTCTTAAATAATGCCCCATAAGCACAGATAACCAAAGCGAACATGCAGAAATGGGATTACAGCAAGTCAGAAAGCTTTTTTTTTTTTTTTTAAACAGTGAAGGAAACAATCAACAAAGTGAAGAGAAAACCCACAAAATGGGAGAAAATATTTGTAAATTACCCATCTGAAAAGGGATTAATAGCTACATGATAGGGTTAGGCTTTGTGTCCCCACTCACATCTCATATTGACCCCTCTGGTTGGCTGACCTCTTACTGGGGAGAGATTTATTGACTCAGGTGACCAAGCCATGGTGACCTTCACAGATCATAAAGCAGAGAAAGTGTTACTTTTGTTCCTGACCCTTCAGGGGAAAAAAACAAGTTAAGGATGAGCTGTCACATTTACCACCTGAGGTATTGTCTCAAGTAAATCCTGAGGTTTGGGCCATACCTGCTCTGGGAAACACACTAAACACCTCCCCCATTCAAATCCAACTTCAGCCTAGTGCTCTTCACCATCAGAAGAGACAGTACACTTTAAGGCAAGAAGCATGAGGGGAAATTCAACCCCTTATTGCCAAATTCTTGCCATATGACTTATTAAGGCCATGAGAGTCTCCTTATAATACTCCCATGTTACCAGATCAAAAGCCTAATGGCAAGTACAGATTTGTCAGAAATCTTAGAGCATTAATAAATGCAGTTGTTGTCTTCATACACCTCATTGTCCCCAATCCTTACCCAAGTCCCAGGGGGTGCTAAGTAACTGAGTAAACTGGTTTACATTCTTAGACCTGAAAGATGCATTTTTCTGCATCTCAATGCATCCAGATTCACAATATATTTGCCTTTGAATGGACTGATCTAGATACTCATTCAGCCTCAAAACTCACCTGGACAGTCCTCTCTGAAGGGTTCTGGGATAGCCCCCACTTATTTGAAAATGCTCTAGCTAAGGACTTAAGAAATCTACAGTTGTAAAGGGGCACAATTATTCAGTATGTAGATGACTTGATCATTGCTAGCCTAACTAAAGAAGATTCGGATAATAATACTGTTAAACTGATAAATTTCCTGGGAACTAGCAGATATAGGGTATCGCATACAGGGCTCAGATTTTGACTCAAAGACTCCAATACTTGGAATCTGTCTTAACCTCTGGAACTGATCAACATCCCTAGAAAGAAAAAAAACTCTTTTAGTCATCCAAGAGTCCCAGTCCAACAAATGACTGTGGGCCTTTTTAGGGGATGGCTGGGTACTGCTGCTTCTGGACACGTAGCCAAGCCTTTATATGATACACTAAAAGGGAAAGATTTAGAGATTCTTGAATGTAATTAGAACTGCAAGCTAACCTTCAATACTCTCAAAGAGAAATCGGGCTCTGCTGCAGCCTTGGGAGTCTCCAAGTTGGATGAACCATTTTTTCTTTATGTGGCCAAAAAGCAAGGCATAGGCCTTGGGTAATCTTATTCCAAAACTGGGGAACATTCCAAGGCCAGTAGCCTCCTTTTCTAAGCAGATAGACCAGGTGGCCTCAGAGTGGCCTGGATGTCTTAGAGCTGTTGCTGCCATAACTTTTCTAGTAGGCAAAGCTAATAAACTAACATTAGGATAGCCCCTAAAGGTTTTTGACCCCACACCAAGGGAAGGTGGTCCTAGAAGCTAAAGGGCACCAGTGGATAATAGGGGAACATTTATGAAAGTATCAGGCCTTATTGCTAGACACTCCAGACATAACCCTTAAAGCCTGCCAAACCATAAACCCAGCTACTTATCTGCCAGAGTCCATAGGTGCTCCCAGCCTTTCTGGCATACAGGTTGTATTAGTCTGTTCTCATGTTGCTAATAAAGACAGACCTAAGGCTGGGTAATTTATAAAGGAAAGAGGTTTAATTGACTCACAGTTCCACATGGCTGGGGAGGCCTCACAATCATGGCAGAAGGCAAATGGGGAGCAAAGTCACATCACTTACATGGCAGTAGGCAAAAGAGCTTGCGTAGGAAACTCCCCTTTATAAAACCATCAGCTGTAATCCTAGCACTCTGGGAGGCCGAGGTGGGTGGATCACCTGAAGTTAGGAGTTTGAGACCAGCCTGACCAACATGGTGAAACCCTGTCTCCACTAAAAATACAAAAAGTAGCTAGGCATGGTGGTTGGCATCTGTAATCCCAGCTACTCGGGAGGCTGAGACAGGAGAATTGCTTGAACCCAGGAGACAGAGATTGCACTGAGCTGAGATTGTACCACTGCACTCCAGCCTGGGCAATAGAGCAAGACTGTGTCTCAAAAACAAACAAACAAACAAATAAACAAAACAAACCATCAGATCTCATGAGGCTTATTCACTGTCACGAGGCCAGTATGGGAAAGACCCACCCCCTGATTCAATTACCTCCCACTGGGTCCCTCCCACGACACATGGTGATTACGGGAGCTACAGCTGAACATAAGATTTGACTGGGGATACAGCCAAACCATGTCACAGGTTATGAAACAAATTTATTCTAGCAGGCCAGACTGAAGAGAGATGAGCCCTTTGACCATCCCAAGGAAGAGGGGTTAACAAATGCAAGTTGTTTTATGCATCAGGAAATCAGGAGGGCTAGATATGCTATTATTAGTCAGCACAAGAGAATCAAGGCACAAGCCTTGCTGGCCTCGACTTCAGCTCAAAAAGCTGAGTTAACTGAACTTACTACAGCCCTGCAGTTGGGAAGGGATTTAAAAGTTAACATTTACACCGATTCCAAGTGTGATATTTTAGTATTTCATGCTTATGCTGCAATTTGGAATGGGTAGGGACTCCTGACCACCAAGGGCTTTTCCAGACAACATTACTCAGGTTTTGAGTTTGTTAGAATGCTGCTTTGCTGCAAAAAAAAAAAAAAAAAAAAAAAAAAGTGGCTATAATTCATTGTAGAGGACATCAAAAAAAAGACTGACTATGTAAAAGGAAATGCCCTCACAGACGCGGCAGCCAAGGCCACCGCACTGAAAGGGGCAATGAAGCTGATGGGCATGCTGGTCAGCATACATAGAGCTGGGTGAGAATTCTCTGAAGAACTAAAATGGGCCAGGGATTGCAGTTTGGTCCAGGGCCCCTCTGGCTGGCAGACTGATGGTAATAAATTACTAATGCCAAGTACCAATCACAGGAAAATAATTCAGCACTTTCATGATTCTTTTCACCCTAGAAGGATTCTTTGTTTCAGTTAATGTCTCATTCGTTTATGGGGATAAATCTTTTCAAGACACTACAACAGATGATTCAGCCCTGTAAGCTCTGTGGCTGAAATAACCAAACAGCCAGCAATTTTTTACTCCTCCAGTTAAACCTGTGTAACATTAAGGAACCTATCCAGGTGAGGACTGGCAACTCTAATTTACTCAGAAGCCTTTCTGCAGGGGATTCAAATATTTGCTAATGCTCACTGATACCTTCACTGGTTAGATCGAGGCATTCCCCACCCTATCTGAAAAAGTGTTTACCAGAAGAAATAATTCCTCAGTTTGGGTCATCTAAAAGCCTGCAAAGTGACAGTGGCCCATCTTTCACAGCAGGCGTATCCCAACACCTATCCTCAGCTTTAGGAATCCAATATCACCTTCACTCTGCATGGAGGCCACAGTCCTCTGGAAAGGTGAAAGGGCTAATCATACTCTAAAGAAGACTCTAGCTAAGTCAGAGGCCTGACTATCCCTAACACCCATAGCTTACTGAGGGTTTGAACTGCTCCAAAGGAAAACTTATAATTAAGTCCTGTCGAGTCATATGGAAGGCCTTTCCTAACCACAGATCTCCTAATAGATGAAAGGACTCATCAGTTACAAAAATATGTCATCAATCTAGGACAGGTGCAAAGGCAATCTGTGAATATGGAAACAAGAGGCTTCCCCTCCCACAGGGGAGGAAAATTCAGTTTCAGCTCAGCTAGGGATTTAGTCTTACTAAAGACGTGGGAGGAAGTTCTCCAGCTGACCAGCTTTCCCCAACGTGGAAAGGACCACGGCAAGGTCCCCTGACCTCTCCAACGGACATTAAACGCCAAGGGGTTCACAGGTGGGTACACCTGTGTGGAAGTAAAGCTGTTGCTTATTCTGGCAGCCCAATCCGAGGCTGGGGGAGGTGGGCGCGGGGCTGTTTCAGCGTTGGTGGAGCGCGGGCCCTGTCATTGCGCGTCTGTCTGCTCCTCCTCCTCCTCGCGTTTCTCCTGCCACCCTAGTCCCGCCTTGGCCATGAGGGAGATTGTGCTCACGCAGACGGGGCAGTGCGGGAACCGGATCGGCGCCAAGGTTGGCGGGAGGAGGGGCCCTTGAGGGTCCAGCGCGGACCTGCTGGGTGGCCGGGGAAGATGCTGGCAGTGGCGGGGGCGGCGCCCCTGCATTGCCGCCCCTGGGCTCCCTGCTCCGGACCCGGTGGAGCTGGGAGTCTGGCCAGGCGGCCAGGGCGGACCCTCAGGGACCCGGTGGCCTGGGGGTGGGGGTGGGGGTGGAGGTGGGAGAGGGGCTGGGGCGCCTCCTGCTCTCTGTCCTGACTCAGCCCTGGCTTTTCTGGGCCCTCGTGTCTCTCGCAGTTCTGGTAGGTGATCTCTGATGAACATGCCATCGACTCCGCTGTCACCTACCGCGGGGACAGGCACCTGCTGCTGAAGCGTATCAACGTATACTACAATGAGGCCAGCGGTGAGACCCCAGTCCTTCCCCCACTGCCCTCCTGGGCACAGCGGCCCTCCCCTCGCTGATGCCCTTCCGCCCCCCTCAGGTAGCAGGTATGTGCCCCGCGCTGTGCTAATTGGTCTGGAGCCGGACACCCTGGACTCTGTGCGCTCCGGGCCCTTCGCCCAGATCTTCAGGCCGGACAACTTCAGCTTGGGTGAGTTGTGGGTAAAGACTGGGGTGCGGCTCCTTAGCCAGGGAGCTCAAAGTCAAGGAGTGCCCCAAGGTCATGGCTGTGGGAACTGCGGAGCCAGGGCCCCTCAACACCCTCTTATCCTCTGAGTCGCTCTATCTCCCTCTCCTCAACGGGCTTTGGGAGGAAGGCCCAGCTGTCTGCCAGAGGAGAGGAGCTGCTCATGTAATCTCCCTGCAGGGAGCTGAGTGGGAACAGTGGCTGCTGCTTTCCTTGGGAATGGGCAGGAGCCACCTGCAGCGAGGTCTGTTGTTAGGCTGTCTCAGGTTTGGCTCCTGCCTTAATTTCTCTTTCTTTTTTTAAATTATACTTTAAGTTTTGGGGAACATGTGCAGGTTTGTTACATTGGAATGCATGTGCCATGGTGGTTTGCTGCACCCATAAACCTGTCATCAACATTAGGTATTTCTCCTAATGCTATCCCTCCCTCTTCCCCCACCCCCACAAGCCCCAGTGTGTGATGTTCCCCTCCCTGTGTCCATGTGTTCTCATCGTTCAACTCCCGCTTATGAGTGAGAACATGCAGTGTTTGGTTTTCCGTTCTTGTGTTAGTTTGCTGAGAATGATGGTTTCCAGCTTCATCCATGTCCTTGCAAAGGACATGAACTCATCCTTTTTTATGGTTGCATAGTATTCTATGGTGTATATGTGCCACATTCTTTACCCAGTCTATCACTGATGGGCATTTGGGTTGGTTCCAAGTCTTTGCTATTGTGAACAGTGCCACAATAAACATGCGTGTGCATGTGTTTATATAGAATGACTTATAATCTTTGGGTATATACCCAGTAATGGGATTGCTGGGTCAAATGGTATTTTCTGGCTCTAGATCCTTGAGGAATCGTCACACTGTCATTCACAATGGTTGAACTGATTTACACTCCCACCAACGGTGTAAAAGTGTTCCTATTTCTCCACATCCTCTCCAGCATCTGTTGTTTCCTGACTTTTTAATGATTGCCATTCTAGCTGGCATGAGATGACAGCTCATTGTGGTTTTGATTTGCATTTCTCTGACCAGTGATGAGCACTTTTTCATGTTTGTTGGCTGCATAAATGTCTTGAAGTGTCTATTCATATCCTTTATCCACTTTTTGATGGGGTTGTTTTTTTCTTGTAAACTTAAGTTCTTTGTAGATTCTGGATATTAGCCCTTTGTCAGATGGATAGATTGTAAAAACCTTCTCCCATTCTGTAGGTTGTCTGTTCACTCTGACAGTTTCTTCTGCTGTGCAGCAACTCTTTAGTTTAATTAGATCCCATTTGTCAATTTTGGCTTTTGTTGCTATTGCTTTTGGTGTTTTACTGACTGAATTTCTAACGGGAGGCTGCTGTCCTGTAACTTTGGGGGAGGGGGTCCACCTGCTCCACCTGTAGGGTGAATGGTGCTTTCTTGGCCCTTTTTGCATTGTGGCAGTGACCACTGATGACCGCATACCTGGCCATCGAGTGACCGGCTATACTGTCTTACAGGTCAGAGTGGGGCCGGGAACAACTGGGCCAAGGGGTACTACACAGAAGGCGCGGAGCTGACGGAGTCGGTGATGGACACTGTGAGGCGGGAAGCTGAGAGCTGTGACTGCCTGCAGGGTTTCCAGCTGGCCCACTCCCTGGGTGGGGGGACTGGGTCTGGGATGGGTACCCTTCTACTCAGTAAGATCCAGGAGGAATACCCAGACAGGATCATAAACACATTCAGCGTCCTGCCCTCGCTCAAGGTGTCAGATGCCGTGGTGGAGCCCTATAATGCCATCCTCTCAATCTACCAGCTCATAGAAAATGCACATGAGACCTTTTGTATTGATAACGAAGCACTGTACAATATTTGTTCCAGAACCCTACAACTGCCCAGACCCACCTATGGTGATTTGAATCACCTGGTATCTGCTACTATGAGTGGGGTCACCACGTGCCTGCATTTCCCAGGAGGCTGAATGCTGACCTGCGGAAGCTGGCCATGAACATGGTCCCATTTCCCCAGCTGCACTTCTTCATGCCTAGCTTTGCTCCACTGACCAGCCAGGGTAGCCGGCAGTACCAGGCCCTGACGGTGGCTGAGCTTATCCAGGAGGTGTTTGATGCTAAGAATATGATGTCTGCCTGTGACCCCCGTCATGGCTGCTACCTAACGGTGGCTGCCATTTTCAGAGGTCACATGTCCATGAAGGAGGTGGATGAGCAGATGCTCAATCTTCAAAAGAACAGCAGCCACTTTGCTCATCGGCTCCCTCACAATGTAAAAACAGCCACGTGTGACATCCCATCCAAGGGGCTAGAAATATCAGCCACTGGAATCAGTAATAACACGGCCATCCAGGAGCTGTTCAAGCGCACTATGGAGCAGTTCACAGCCATGTTCAGGCACAAGGCCTTTCTCCACTGGTACACGGGTGAGGGCATGGATGAGATGGAATTTACCGAGGCCGAGAGCAACCTGAAAAATCTTATGGCAGAGTACCAGGATGCCACGGCCAAGGAGGAGGAGTTTGAGGAGTCTGCTGAGGAGGAGGTGGCCTAGAAGTTTCCTTTTCTGGGTAAAGGGGGGATGGAGTGTGGATTCTTTAGTGTGTTCTGATAGCCAAGTGTCACTATGCAATTTTTCTTTGTCTTTACATCTCTTCCTGTTGCACTTCAAAGCATTTTCATAGTATGTGATTTTACCTGATAAAGCATCCTAACAGCATCTGGTTTCACCTCCTACTTCTGTGAGCTCTCTGGGTGCTGCCAGATGGGCATAGTGGTCCTGCAAGGCTGCAGCTGTCTTGGGCTTATCTCATGCCCAGGAACAAGCATTCCAATGGCTCCAGGAGGGGGTCAGCATGGGCTGTGGACATGGCAGGAAGGCTTCACATGAACTTGAGGCTGCCCTGGGCTTTGGGCAGCTACGTGGTGGGAAACCTGTTCCTGAGCGGAAGCTTTGGCTTATCCTGTGTACCGAACTTCCAGGGGACCAGCTGGCCCTCTGTTTCTGGGACTTTAAAAGTGGCCAGTGAGCCCAGTGGACAATGTCCTCAACGTCCCACCTCAGGGTAGGAATGCGGCCAGACAGCTGGCCCTGAACCAGCAATGAAGGGTGAGCAAGTAGGGCCCCAGCTACTCCTCACCATGATGGCCTGGGTGTGTCCGTGTGGCCTCATTCTTCTAATGAGGTGGGCATGGGGTATCTGGCAGGTACTAGTGGGCAGGAATCAAGCCCACTGTGTACTCACATGCACTGAACCCCATGTAGAAGGGGATTAAGCCCTGGGGGCCATAGATGCGGTTGCTGGGGCTGTGTGTTCGGGGCAGTCTCTCTCCAAAGGCACAGGTGGGCTTTCTGAGCAGGACCTGAGGAGACAGGCAGGTGCTCACAAGTGCTGCTTCCCCCAAATGGCAACCAGTGAGGAGAAAAATGCCCAAGTTGGAGGTTTGACCTGCCCCAGTCTTGGAGGGCTGATGCTCTCTGGAAAGGTGGCTAATGCACACTTTCTCTTGTCTCCCTGTCCTGCACTCCAAAATCTCAGGGCAAAAATAATCCAAGACTGTCAGGATGAGACTGGTGAGGGTGGCACCTTTGGGGATAGGTCCTTTAGCCCGGCAAAATCTCCTCCACAGGCTTCTCAAGGAGCCTGGACTTCACGGCCTGCTCTGGGGAAGCTGTCAAGTTAGAGATGTGTGTGAGCTGGGTGCTGGGTGCCATCAGGACAGTGCTCTTCACCCGCCTCTTGTAGAACTCGTCCATGGCCTGTGTGATATTCTCTTGGTAATTCCCCCCACCCCCATCACACAAAGATGAAACCAGCATAGCCTGGGGATGGGCAGATGTGTGGGTTCTACCCCAGGAACCCTGAGCATATCCATCTGCCTCTGATGTGTCGGGGAAAATGGGTGAGACTCCTTTCTTTTTGTTCTCTGAATATTTGCAATGGCCTATTGGGCCAAATGGGAACAGGCAGGCAGGAGAGTGCCTCATCTTGAAGTAGCTCCTGGAAGCAGCTGGGAGGTGGGAGAGGTTCCCCCCTACTCCCCCAACCTGTTCTCAGAGCAGGAAAAGGGGGCTCTGTGACAGCCCTCCTCAGTGGCTGTCACCCTCTGAGGGGTGTCCTCGCCCAGCCCAGCCCAGGTGTGCACCCACCTGAGATGGCATTGCATGGATCCAGTTGGGAAGGTTCATCTGCAGTAACTATTGGAACCTTCCCATGCCTGGTGTCTCCACTCTCACATGGGGTCTGATGTTCCTCCCTCCAGTGGTACAGCTGGAGTGGCAGAGGGGGCAAGTCACTGCTGCAGTTCCCACCTGGGTCTGAGTGGGGGTCATGCTTGGTATCCATGTATTTCCCAATTGCCTGGTTCCATCTGGAGGCTTCGTGGACAGTAGTGGTGTTCTTCTAGGCCTCTTCATATGCCAGCTGCAGGCCGGGGCTTCCCAAGTTTCTGGAGTCCCCCTTCCAGCCTGGCAAGCATGGCGGGTAGTAGGGAAAGGACACTAAGCCTGCAGGCAGCAGAACCTGTCTGGGTATGTTCTCTACCCCTGGTGGCCCCTGGTTGTTTACCACCTTGGGTGAGAGTCAGCTTAGGATCTCAACATTCTTGTAGGACTTCAGAACTGTATAGACACAGGCCCAGGAGGGAGCAGGGGCTGGGACTGGCAGCTAACGAGTATAGTGGGGGTCATAGGGCTCAGTTTGGTCTCAGCAGGGAATTCAGGGAGGCTTGGATTTGCTGAAGGCCTTAGACGAGCTTGGGTTTGGATATAGGAACAACATGGAGCAGGGGCCCTTCTGCATGCTGGAGTTTGAGTAGTTGTGCCCTGGTGTATCCATAGGTGTTCCCCACCTGGAGTGCAGCTATGGGTAGAAGCTGGCATAGCTGTGGAGGGAACAGGAGGAGGTGGCAGGACGAGTCTCTAGGGCAGCCCCAGCAGCCAGGCAGGGCCTCTACAAGTGAGATGCAGATCCAGCCTGTTGGCCACTTAGCAGCTGCTTGGCTATCTGCAGATGACCTGAGCTCTGCTCATCAGTAAATGGGGGTGGCAGTAGCACTTACCTTCTGGGCTTCTGCAGCTTGAAGAGGCAGCACACACCATGTGCTGAGGATGCACCTGACTCAGGCAAGCTTCTCCAACAGTAGCACATCAGATTAACATCCAACCTGTATAGGACACCATCAAATCTCCCCATCCCTCATTCCAACTGTAAGAAAAGGGAGTCTCTGTCCTAGGGGAGCAAGCACAGGCATGTTTATCCAGTGGGCACATGGCCCAGGTTGGGAAAAGGTCCTTGGATACATGCTGGTTTCACCAGGAATCTGTGGGGTGGGTTTGGCCTGGACCCCAGGAGGCCAGTAGCCCCCCTGCATGGCACAGGACTGGGAGGGCTGAGCTTTGAAGGGAGTCATTAATTGACCTCATGGGAAGTGGTGCAGGTGGTTGGTGGTGGTTCATTCTTGCAGGGCCTGTGTGATCACCCAAGGAGTGCAAATTGCCTTTTTTTAAAAAAAAAAAAATTGCCAAAATTGATACAAGCTCATCAGTTAAAAAGGTGAGTAATGCTGACAGTAGGCTTCACCTGCTCCTTCCCCAGAAGTAACTGGTGTTCAGAGGTGGATCTGGTTCCTTCCCAGCCTTTCCCCTTTGCATGTAGCTGTGTGCATGTACTTAGGTGTGTACGCACACATTCCCTGGAGGGGTAACTTTTTTTATTTGGGAGGATAACTAATGAGGCAGCCTGGCATTTGTTTATTTTGTCTTTGAAGTGTGGAGCCCTGTATGGAGTGGGCATCCGGTACTTCCTAGCTGGCCTCTGCCAGCTGTTTGGCTGCCCCAGTTTCTGCCCTTCACAGACATGGCGGCCACCTGGTGTGACATTCAGCGGCCTTGTTCGCAGCTAGTATGATATGAGTGGATCAGGTACCTTATAAAATTGAAAAGCACACAACATGCACAGAGAAAGGATAAACAACCCTGTGTGCACTGCTCTGCTAAAGTCCACGTCACATGACTGAGATGACAAACCTTGTTTTCACCTAACATTTGGGCTCTGAGAAAGGGCATTTATGTTTTACTTTTTTTTTTTTTTTTTTTTTTTTTGAGATGGAGTCTCGCTTTGTCACCCAGGCTGGAGTGCAGTGGTGCGATCTCGGCTCACTGCAACCTCCACCTCCCGGGTTCAAGTGATTCTCCTGCCTCAGCCTCCCGAGTAGCTGAGACTACAGGCGTGTGCCACCACGCCCGGCTAATTTTTTTGTATTTTTAGTCAAGACGGGGTTTCACCATGTTAACCAGGATGGTCTCAATCTCCTGACCTCATGATCCACCCGCCTCAGCCTCCCAAAGTGCTGGGATTACAGGCATGAGTCACCGCGCCTGGCCTTACTTTTTATTTATAACAGAGTTAGAAGAAATACTACTATGCTTTCTATTCCATTATCCCCAACTCCCACTGCACCCCCTCTAGTTTACCTACCTCTGAGAGAAACAGGAGCTCGCCTGGTTAATGAGAGCCTGGAATTATTTGAGCCAGGTCACTGTGTAAAGGTAATACTGATTCTGTCCTCTTGTGGATCACTTGCTCAGCTCAGATATTTCATAGCTCCCTGTATACAGGAGGATGTGTTACCCTCCTAGCCTGCTTTCTTGGTTTGATACCTGCCTGAGAGCATGTGAGAGCACTTAAGGTCTAGGCTCATGGGCGGACTGTTCTGCCCACCCCCATCTCATCTCTCCAGGTCAGTCTGCATGCATGGCTTCCTCCATTTGGTTCCAGAGTAGGGGATGGGAGGTCTCACACTGACCTCAAGTTGATGTGACGTTTTCCACCTCTGCTTTCCCAGACAGCCCCTGCTGCGGGGCTTGTAAGGTGCCATGGAGATTTGTGAAGTCCGTATTTTCTTATGTGGGTGTTTTATAAATTAGAGCCCTGGAGGGGGAATAAATGTTAGAGGTACTCCAAACCCCTAATACATAAACATCTAAGCCTGGCCCTTTTTTGGTGGTAGAATATACGTATCGTAAAACTTACCATTTTAACCATGTTTAAATGTACAGTTCAGCGGCATCTAGTATATTCAGTGTTGTGCAACCATTCCCTTTATCCATATCTACAACTTCTTTATCCTAAACTGAAACACCATACCCATGACGAAGTCATTGAATAGAAGACTGATGCATTTGACTCCATAAAGATGAAAATTTTCTATGAGAGAAAAATGCCTCAAAGTCAAAAGTCAACAGACTGGAGAAATAGATTTGCAACATACATGACAGACAAAAAGCTAATTTGGGTAATATATGTATAATATATATAAATAAAATATATATAATATATAATAAATATATAATATATTGGATAATATATATGTTGGGTAATATATAATACATGTATTTTTATATTATATATTTATTGTATATTACCCAATATAATATATATGATATATATATAAAGTTATCCTAAATTATTAAAAGGCCAGAAACCAAATTGAAAAATGGACAAAGGATGTAAAGAAACAGTTCAAAGAAAAATGTAGATTTTAAAATATTTGCTATTTTTTTACTGTGGTAAAATATGTGTAACAGAAAATTTACCATTTTGACCATTTTGAGGTATACAATTCAGTGGCATTAAGTACAAATACATTGTTTTGCAACCATCACCACTATCCATTTCCAAACCTGTTTTATCCCAAAGTGAAACTCTGTATCCACGGAACGATAGCTCCCCGTTTCCCATCCCCCCATTCCCTGGCAACCACCATCCTACCTTTTGTGCCTGTGAATTTAACTGCTCTAGCTACATCATAAAAATGGAAGCATATGGTATTTGCTTTTTTTGTGTCTGGCTTACTGTACTTAGCATAATCTTTTCAGGGTTTATCTGTGTTGTAGCATGTATTAGAATTTCTTTTCTTTTTAAGGCTGAATAATATATCATTGTGGTATTGACCATATTTGCTTATCCATTCATCTGTAGATGGACATTTGGGCTTTTTCTACCCTTTGGCTATTGTGAATGCTGCTATAAACATGGCTATCTGTGCAAATTCCCACTTTCAATTCTTTTGGGTATATACCCAGAAGTGGAATTACTGGATTGTATGCTGATTACCGTTCTCCACAGTGGCTGTGCCATCTTACTTTCCCACCAGCAGCGTGCAAGAGTTCTGACTTCTCCACATCCAGCATTTGCTGTTTTCTGGGTTTTTGTTGTTTGTTTTGGTTTGTTGTTGTTGGTTTTTTTGATGGTAGCTATACTTATATGTGTCAGTATTGCATTGTGGTTTGGATTTGCATTTTTCCCATGATTAGTGATTCTGAGCACCTTATCCTGTGCTTGCTGGTCATTTGTATATCTTCTGTAAAGGAATGTGTGTTTTAAAAGCTTTGCTTATGTTTAAATTTGATTATTTTGTGGTTGTTGCTGAGGTCTTTATATAGCCTGGATATTAATTATTTATCAGATGTATAATGTGTGGATATTTTCTCCCCCTCTGTGAATTGTATTTTCAATCTATTGATTGTATCCTCAGATACTTAAAAGTTTTTAACTTTGAAGTCTTTTTATGTATTTTTGTTGTTTGTCATTGTCTGTGCTTTCAGTCATATCCGAGAAATTATTGCCAGATTCTATGTTTTGAAATTTTTCCCTAAATTTTCTTCTAAGGGTTTTATAGTTTTAGTTCTTACAATTAGATGTTTGGTCCATTTTGAATAAAGTTTTTTATATGGTGTAAAGTAAGGCTCCAACTTCATTCTTTTCCATGTAAATATCTATTTTTTTTTCTAACACCATTTAAAAAATACTATCCTTTCCCCCTTGAATAATGTTGACTCCCTTGTTGAAAATCATGACCATATTTTTTGGTTCTTTATTCGTGTTGCATTGGGCTTTATGTCTGTCTCTATGCTGGTATGATATTGTTTTGGGTACTAAAGCATTGCAGTAAGTTTGAAACCAGGAGGTCTTAGTCCTCTAACTGTTCATTTTAAAGATTGACTTGGCTACTTGGGTTTTTTTGAGATTTCATCTGTATTTTAGAATAGGTTTTTCTATTTTTGCAAATATTGGGATTTTATTGAATCCGTAGATGACTATAGATAACAATGGCATCTTGACAAGGTTTTGTCTTCCAGTCCATAAACACACGATGTCTTTTCATTTATTTGTGTCATCTTTAATATCTTTCTGCATGGTTTATAGTTTTCACTTTACAGGTTTTTCATTTCCTTGGTCAAGCTGGTTTCTAAGTATTTTATTCTTTTGATGCTGTCATAAATGATACAGTTGTCTTGATTTCTTCTTCAGATAGTTTATAGAAATACAACTAATTTTTGTATATTGATTTTGTATCCCGCAGCTTTGCTGAATTTTATTTATTGCATCTGATAGTTTATTTCAGAGAAACTGTTAAGTTTTTTTTTGTTTTTTTGTTTTTTTTTTTTTTGAGATGGAGTCTCGCCCTGTTACCCAGGCTGGAGAGCAATGGTGTGATCTTGGCTTACTGTAACCTCCACTTCCCGGGTTCAAATGATTCTCTTGCCTCAGCCTCCCAAGTAGCTAGGATTATAGGTGCCTGCCACCATGCACAGCTATTTTTTGTATTTTCAATAGAGACGGAGTTTCATCATGTTGGCCAGGTTGGTCTCAAATTCCTGACCTCATGATCCGCCCGCCTTGGCCTCCCAAAGTGCTGGGGTTACTGGCGTGAGCCACCATACCTGGCCAAGATTTTTAATATATAAGATTATGTCATCTGCAAACAGATAATTTTACTTTTTAAAAAATTGGAATATCTTTTATTCTTTTACTTGCCTTATCTTTATAACTAACTAGAACCTTCAGTACTATGTTAAATAGAAGTGGTAAAAGCAGGCATCCTTGTTTAAGCTCTTAAGGTAAAAGCTTTCAGTCTTTCACCATAATGTTAGCTGTCTTTTTTTTTTTTTAAATATAACGTATTATGTTAAGGTGTTTTCTTTCTTTTTATAGTTTATTAAGTATCTTTTATCATGAACGTGGGTTAAATTTTGATAAGTGCTTTTTCTTCTTTAAGATAATCACAGGTTTTTTTCTTCTTTATGTGAATGTGGTATTACACTGATTTTCATGTGTTGGAGTGTACTTTTATTTCAGGAGTCAATTATACTCATTCATGGTGTATAATCCTTTTAATGTACTGCCAAATTTGAATTGCTGGTATCTTGTTGAGGATTTTTGCATCAGCATTTGTAAGGGATGTTTGTTTGTAGTTTTCTTATGGTTTCTTTGTCTGGCTTGGTGTCAGAGTACTGGCTTCATAGAATAAGTTAGAAAATGTTACCCCCTCTTCAACGTTTTGAAGGCGTTTGAGGAAAACTGGTGTTAATTCCGCTTTAAACATCGGGAAGGATTCAACAGTGAAGCCATCTGGTCCAGAGCTTTTCTTAGTTGCTGGGTTTTTGATTACTGATGCAATCTTCTTGCTGACTCTCCCTGCTCAATAGGTTTATTCAGCTTTTCTGATTCAGTCTTAGTAGGTGTTTTGTTTCTAGGAATCTGTTCATTTTTATTTAGGTTATTCATTTTTTTTTGGTGTACAGTTCCTTATGGTACTCTTACATCCCTTTTTTAACTCTGTAAATTTAGTAGTAATGTACCCATTTTATTTTCGAGGTAGTAGTTTGAGTATCCTCCTTTTTTGTCAATCTAGTTAAAGGTTTGTCAGTTTTGTTGATCTTTTTCAGAGAACAAATTCGGTTTTGCTTTTTTTTCATACTACTGTCTTATTTCACTTATTTCCACTGCTATCTTTATCATTTTTTTCTTGTGCTAGGTTTTAGTTCTTCTCTCTTTTCCTCTCTGTTTTTAGTTCCTTAGGTGTAAAGTTAAGTTACTGATTTGATAGCTTATTTTTTAATCATTTATAGCTATAAATTTTTCTTATAGTACTGCTTTTGATGTATTGCTTAACTTTTGGTACTTCATAGTTTTAATTTGTCTCTAGATATTTTCTATTTTCTCTTGTGATTTCTTTGATCCATCCTTGACTGTTTAATACCTGTATTTTTAGACCTAAAATGTGTAGCCTACAGAATTTTCCTGATTTGTTACAATTTCATTCGTTGTAAGTTTTTATTTCAGAATTAAATGTGTATATCAACATTTGTTATGTTCTCATAAACTTTGTAATACATGGAGATTCCTGGTCCACATACGTAAGCCTCTATATAAATACTATTTTGAAGCATTTAACCTTTTAATATTCCAAATGTCTAAATGAAATTGAGATTTGGGTTTTTGAGATGAAATCGTGGTAGGTGACTGAGAAATGCTTAAAAATTAGCCAAAACTTAAGTTAAATTTTACCTTCAAGATTCAACCTGAATGAGTCACCCTGTGTTGCTGGTAATAAAAAATAAGTCTTTAATGTTATAAAAGCAAACTTCAGAGAATGTTCCCCCCACCCCGCAGTTGACATCTCAATTAAATGCTGTACAAAATTTTTATGGCCTTCTGCACTTTTTACTTTAGAATTCCAACTTTTTCTAGTTAAAATTTTTCTAAACAGAATCCTGTGTATTTGAAAGACAAATGAGTTTTTAGTTGAAATGCTTAAGCAGCTTTGAAGAAGTTAATGCTCTTGTGCTTATTTTTGCTTTAAATAGTTTCTTTAATATGACGACATTTCAAGAGTTGATTCAATGTTAAGTTCCTCCAAACTTTGGTTAAGAAGCAGAAAGCATTACATGAGATTCTTGACATATGTTTTCAAGGAATCTCTTTTAAAAGTGTTAAAGGTGGAACTATTTAATTTAACATAAAATTGAATCTTTACGTGTTTGCATAATTTGAAAACTTATGTCTCAAAGCTTTTCAAATGCCCAAGTATGGTACATATTTTCCCTTAGTAATATGAGGGTAATAATTGTAGTCACCATGGGCTAACTACATGCCACACGTCATGCTAAATTTTTTATGCATATTTATCTTCTAATCTTCAGAATTGTCTAATGTTTGGCAGTTTTATTGTCTTCATTTTCATAACCATTCTTGATTCATTCTATAGTCTCATCATTTTTCTGTTCTTGATTCTTTATGTATGTTTATGTTTGTTCATGTGCTTTTATTTCTAATAATGTAATAAACATTTAGAAATTAGAAAACTGAGATTTTATAGTGGAATAAATTGTCCGTGGGACACTCGGCTATAAGACGCGGAGCCAGGATTAAAACTGGCGTCTGTCTGATTCTAAAACCTGCGATGGTAACTACTATAATTGCAGAAAAACTTCCCTGATCGTTCTACATGAATTAACTCATCTGTCTCTTTCTCCTCTCACTCTTCTTTATGTTTTTTTCTTAGTACTCATTACTACCTGGTGTGTGTGTGTAGTTTTTTTTAGAGAGATGGGGTCTTGCTGTGATAATCATAATGTATATTTTTAATTTGCTGTCTCTCTTGCTCTTTTGTTCACTGTTCTCTTAAAACAATTCCAGGCATTTGTATGTGGTTTGTAGGTATTGGTTGATACTTAAATGAATGAATGTAATTAGTGTATTCTGTATGCTATCAGGGCATATATTATTAAAGATGTGATAAATTTCATGTTTTCCTCTCTTTATATTGTTATTCCTATATTGCAGCAGTCCCCAATCTTCTCTGCATCAGGGACTGGTTTCATGGAAGACAACTTTTCCATGGACTGGGCAGGGGGATAGTTTCAGGATGATTCAAGTACATTACATTTATTGCATACTTTATTATTATTGCATTGTAGTATATAATGAAATAATTATACAACTCACTATAATGTAGAATCAGTCGGAGCCCTGAGCTTGTTTTCCTGTAAGTAGACAGTTCCATCAGGGGGTAATGGGAGACAGTGACACCCAAAATGTGGTGTTTATGTCCAGTCTACTCCTTAATCTTGTTTTGGTTGCTGTCACTGCAAAAAACCCTGTTTCACAAAGACAGGAGGTTGGAAATGGAAGCAGGCGTTTCAGTGATACTATTGACAAGGAAATGTCCGTGCTCCTGTGGAGAACAGAAATGGCTTCACTGTCCTTAAGTTTTACATAACATTTGCTATTATTGGTCCTTCTCTGTTCTTTTTTTTTTTTTCCTGATATCTCTTCTCTCTTCTTCCTCTTCTTAAATGGTACATATAATCCTGTTCTTTTATTTCTAAATTTTTAAATGCTTTTCAATGCCTGCAGGTCTTTACTGATACCTCTACAATCATTTAACTCCAGTTCTATTTCAGTGGCTTAGCTGCCCGTCTGGTATTTCCATTGGTTATTATACTTATCACAAAGTTCATAAATCTGAAATTCAGTGCTATAGATAATTTTCTTGCAGTAGTTTAAAAATATGTTCAAAAATTATTTGAAACCTCAAAAAGTATGAGGGATCTTCACAAAGTTCATGGGAAATGCATATTTTTGCATGGATTTCAAAAATATTTTGCACTTGTACTAACTTGTTCTGAACAGGATCTAATTTGAGGAATTATAATAAGAAAACTAAAACACCAATTTGAAAAGAGGTCCCATTAGAGGAACATGAATTCTGCTAAAATTAAAGGTAGAATAAACATCAAATTTATGGCGATTTGGGGTGAAAGAATAGTAAAATCACTGATTCTTTGTACAAGTTTATGAGGACAATGCCCCCCAACATTTGCAAGTTTACAAATGAGTAACTCATCTGAAGAAGGGATAATAAGATATTGGAGATAAAGCCTGCAGTGGCAGACAATTCACACTAATTCACCAGAAAAAATAATTAATCTTGTTCATGCCCTGCTTTAGGAATGACAACAGCATAAACAGCCAACACCATCGCCATCTCAACTGGTTAAATTTACACAATTTTGAAAAATTTTCCACTCAATAGATTCGAAAACTCTTGTTCCCAGATCAGCTGCAGACAAGAGCAGAGCTTTCAACTGAAATTTTACATAAGTGGAATCAAGATCCTGAAGCATTTCTTCAAATAATTTTAAGAGGAGGTCAAACACAGCTGTTCAGTGAAATCTTCAAGATAAAACACAGTCAAAGCAATGGCTACCAAGAGGTGAAAGTGGTCCAGTCACAGCAAAAAGTGACTGGTCTAGAACAAAGCTCATAGCAACAGTGTCTTAGGATGCTCAAGGCATTTTGCTTGTTGACTTTCTAGAGGGCCAAAAACAAAAAAAAACCCCAATAACATATGCTATTATGAGAGTATTTTGAGAAAGTTAGCCAAAGCTTTAGAAGAAAAACTTCCAGGAAACTTCACCAGAGAATTCTTCTCCACCACAACAATGTTCCTCCTCATTTCTCTCATCAAAAAAAAAAAAAAAAGACAATTTTGGCCGGGCGCGGTGGCTCACGCCTGGAATCCCAGCACTTTCGGAGGTCGAGGCAGGTGGATCGTGAGGTCAGGAGATCGAGACCATCCTGGCTAACATGGTGAAACCCCATCTCTACTAAAAATACAAAAAATTAGCTGGGTGTGGTGGCAGGTGCCTATAGTCCCAGCTACTTGGGAGGCTGAGGCAGGAGAATTGCTTGAACCAGGGAGGCAGTGGAGGTTGCAGTGAGCTGAGATGGCGCCACTGCACTCCAGCCTGGCAGAGTGAGATTCTGTCTCAAAAAAAAAAAAAAAAAAAAAAAAGACAGTTTTGTCAGAGTTTCAATGGGAAATTATTAGGCATCCACCTTTTAGCCCTGATTTGGCTGCCACTAACTTCTTCTTTTTCTTTCCTGATTTTTAAAAAACTTGACACCCATTTTTCTTCAGTTAATAATGTAAAAAAGACTGTCTTGACATGGTTAAATTCCCAGGACCTTAGTTTTTGTGGGGTCGGTATTATTGCTTACAAAAGTGTCTTGAACTTGATGAAGCTTATGTTAAGAAATAAAGTCTATATTTTTGTGTTTTATTTTCATATTTCACAAACTTACTGAAGTCCTTTCATAGACCCTAATTCTCTTCTTCTTGAAGGTATATCCAGCTTAATCATCCTTTCTGGTGAATAGAATGTGTTGGAAATGACCATGTATGACTTCTGAGTCTCGGTCATAAAAGATTTTGCCACTTCTGCTTTGCTTTTTCCTAAGCCACTCATTCTGGAAGAAACCAGCAACTATTTGGTGAGAACAGTCAGCACGGTCATATTCATAGTGCACTACAACCTTCAACCCCTGGGCTCAAGTGACCCTCCAGCCTCAGCCTCCTGAGTAGCTGGGACTACAGGTGCATGCCACCACGTTTGGCTCCATGCTTCTTAACTTAGACCCATTCTACCAGTGCTTCTGGTATCCTAACATTTGCTGGATCATACTTAAGTGGCCTATGAGGATTCGCATTCTTGGTTTTCCTGAGCCTTATTTGAGTTGGACAGAAGCGAGAGGGAAGGGCACAAAAGACAGCAAAGAGACCAGAGAGTCTCTTTTTCTCTGCTCATATCCCTAGTCCCCCTACACCCCACTTTCATAGGAAAGAAAGGGGAGCAGGGTATGAAAAGGGGAAAAAGTGACCAGGATGGGAAATAAGGCAGTGTTTATAGAGGTTGCTCTGCAGTGACCATCATCCTCCTGAGGGGAGGAGGACAGGAGCTGTCACCACATTTCAAGCACTTGGATTGTAGATTTCAGGTGACAGATGACACCAGGGATTCTGTCAGTGATAGGGCCCTGAAGGCTGGGAGAAGGCCTGTCCACAGCCCTTGCTACAGGAGCTGAGACTAACAACATGCCTTTATGTATGTTTGTGAAAATGATGTTCAAAACCCAATCTGTCTCCCAGTGAAGATCATACTTTTAGTCAATCAATTGGAGGCCAACGTGAAGTGAGTAGCGATTATTTGGAAATAAATTATCTGCTGGAAAAGAGAGTAGTAAAACTGATCACAGAATGTGTGACTATCCGTTTGTGGATGTCACCAAGACACTACTTATGAATAATTGTAAAGGTCTTGGCAGGCTGAGGCGGGAGGATAACTTGAGGCCAGAAGCTTAGGACTGTGGTGAGCTATGATTGCTCCACTGTACTCCACCCTGGGTGACAGAGTGAGACCCCATCTCGAAAAAAAATTAAAGAATAATCATGAAGGAAATTTAAGACTATTGCCATGCCGTCACGGTGACTCTCGTGTGTGGTCTAAGGGAGGCCTGGTTGCACCACACAAGCGACACGGTGTCCTGAGACACAAGCGACACGGTGTCCTAAGACCTTTCAGGTGCACGACTGAGGCTGGACAAAGTTAAGCCTCTGATGAATCTCCTATGATGCCTTTGTTTCAGGTGAAGAAAGAGAGGTTCTGAGAGATTAATGTACCCAAGGTCACACAGCAAATAAGTGGCAGAACTAATACTCAAATCTGTATTTCTCTAATACCCTAGTTCTAGAATAGCTTTCACTATCATGGGCACGTTTTTTTATTTTTTATTTTTTTATTTTTTTATTGTTTATTTTTTGAGATGGAGTCTCGCTCTGTCGCCCAGGCTGGAGTGCAGTGGTGCAATCTCAGCTCACTGCAAACTCCGTCTCCCGGGTTCACACCATTCTCCTGCCTCAGCCTCCTGAGTAGCTGGGACTACAGGTGCCCACCACCACGCCTGGCTAATTTTTTGTATTTTTAGTAGAGACGGGGTTTCACTGTGTTAGTCAGGATGCTTTCGATCTCCTGACCTCATGATCTGCCAGCCTTGGCCTCCCAAAGTGCTGGGATTACAGGCATGAGCCACCGCAATGGGCATATTTATTTATTAATTTATTTCACAATATTTATTGAGCTGTGGGCAAGCAGGGTTAAGACAGTGCTGCTTTCCAAGACCCCCCAGTGTGCTGGGGCCCTAAAGCACACCACTCATGATGTTGTAGTGAGCCAGGTGGTAAAGGTTAGGACTGTGGACTCCAGATCCAGCAGGAAGAATGTGAAAGGCAGTCAAGGCAGAGGAGAGTATGTCTGGGACAACTTCTAAAGACAGGTAGGCATCAGCTGGCAGCCACAGTGAAAAGGGACTTCAGCTGAGGAAACAGCATGGAAATTTATGAAAGGGAGAAAGATCCAGGGAAGAACAAGTAGCTATAGAGGCCAGGGGTGTGTGCAGTATGGGAGGCTTCTGGAGAAGGGACAGGATGAGTGGGAGAGGAGCTGAGACTGGATCTGAACTCCTGATGTGTCAGGGTAAGGAAATGAGAATTTATCCTGCCAAAAATTGGGGCAGCAAAATTTGTTTACAGCTCTCAGTCTGTGGTCAAATGAGTATGTTGGGAAGAGCTCTTGAGTTGTCTTGGATGCAGGCAATATGCGAGGCAAGAAGATTGTTTCAGAAACCAGAAGAAAAGATAGGCATGAGAGGTGCTACACAAAAGCACTGGGGGTGTACAGGATGAATATATTTGGAAATAATTTAGAGGGAGCAGTAAAAATTACTTGTTGCCTAATGGGTGATGGGGAGACAATGGTAACTCACAGGTTTCTGGTGTGGGTGATTAGCGGGTTGGAAGTGTGGTCCCACCATTGTGAAAGTAGGAACAAAGTAGTGGATGGAAGAGGTAGGTACGGGGGGGTCGAACTAATTTACACTCCCACCAACAACCAGAAAAGCTGTTCCTATTCTCCACATCCTCGTCAGCCTCTGTTGTCTCCTGTTTTTAATGATCGCCATTCTAACTGGCGTGAGATGGTATCTCACTGTGGTTTTGATTTGCATTTCTCTAATGACCAGTGATGGTCCTGGCACATTTTCAATCTTTATACTCAACCCAGGCCTAGGGGTTTACACCACGGGATTTAGAGAGGATATTATGGGAAAGAAGAAACAACATGTTCCGTAATCACTTTTCAGAGGAGACCTTGCTTCAGGTCAACACTCTGAAGCAACATCCTTTTTTACTTTAGAAATGGAGTCTCACTATTGTTGCCTGGGCTGGAGGGCAGTGTCATCACAGGCATATTCATAGTGCACTACAACCTTCAACTCCTTGCTCAAGTGACCCTCCAGCCTCAGCGTCCTGAGTAGCTGGAACGACAGGTGCGTGCCACCGCGTTTGCCTACGTCTTTCTTAATTTAGGGGTTACAAAGGGGGGATGGAGGAGGAGGATTCTCTCTACACACCTTGATTTGAACTGCCTCAAGTTCAGAAAAATAGCCTCGCTCAACTCTATAACCAAAGTCCTACCTGGAAAAAGGCAGTGGAAATAAAAGAGAAGCCCAATGAGCAAGACCTTGTAAGCATATTTATGCCACCATTCAAGAGCAGGAAACAACTCCAGCCAGTCAGTAGGGTGCTTGGATTCCTTGGCAGGCATGTTCCTATGTCCGCATGACTCCCTTGACTTGGATTTCCACACTTACCAAGCAAGCTTATGATTCTTCCAGAATTTCCAGGTAGCCTTCCCTATGAAGAGAGAATACACAGATGGGCTGACGTCGGAAGTCGAATTTCTCATTGTAAATGAGTTGGTAGTTTAGCTTATACATTAATAACTTGAGTTTGGTTATTCTGGGTGAATCTTCCTTAAGCCCAATCACTGCAAGGTGTCCCGAAAAATGGGATCCAAACCTTGGTGTCAACCCAGATATGGCAGCCAGCTGGTCTTTCTAGTCCCTAAATTCAACTGATTTCAACAACACCCACTGAGGCTAAGCCAGGAGAACCATGAAACTCTGCAGGCATCACATGCTGGGGTAGAAACTGCCTGTGTCTCCTCAGGAGGTTTCATCTGGAAGAGTGTATGCAGTGGCACAGCTTTGTGGTTTCAAACCTCAGCTGATCAGGAATCTGTAAAATCCTGCAAGGATCGGTCCTAGTGCACGTAAATGGGTTAGCCAAAACCACATCATGGCTGAAAGGGCAGCTTCATGTGTGGACAATTCATATGTAAAGGCATGTCCTTTCCATTTGCACATCAGAAAATGGCCGTAAGAGCAACACGTTAACTTCATTCATTCATTCATTCATTAACTGTTGATGATATGCCTAGTATGAGCCCCCCATTGTGTTCAGTGATGGGGACACAGCAAGCTATGACTGTCTCTGTCTCTGTGGGGCCTCTCCCCATGGAGACACCACCCCCTACTCAGGATGGAAGGGAAGACAAGGAGGGTGATGTTGTGAGATGGTTACTGATTCCTCTAAAGACTCTTAATCAGGATCTATAGTTTTTCCAGAAAGGGATTTTTCCGTGTAAGTTCTAGAAACCAAATGCTGACACTCAAGATTTACCTTCTGGAACCAAGAAACATCTCACTGCTCTGTATATTCGTTTTCAAAAATGTCAACTCAAGTTCATGTTTTCTAAGTGCAGTCATGTCCATGTAAGTGCCACTGTGAAACTTCACAGCTCGGCTACATTATCAGGCAGGAGAAGGGATAACTGCTGGGGTGAAAATAATATTCCAAACCTGCTGTCTATATTGGAGGCTGATTTTTTGACTTAGGACTTTTTATTGTTGACTCTTACAAAAGAATAAAAAGAGTGGCCCAGGTATGGTCAGTGTTTTTATTTAAAAACAAGCATATTCCTAAAGTCTATATAGCAAGAGAAAATAAATAAATGAATAAATAAAAATAAGTACAGCTTGGTTGAAAGCTAGCTTATAACTAAATGAAAAACATGTGGCCTGAGATTTGGCTCAGTCATCCCTACATCCATTTGTTTCACACCTTCTGCAACTTGGATGGTCCTCACCCATTTTCTTTTCCAAAACACTCATATTTCATTTCTTGCGTCTTAGTCACTCATGTATTCTTTACAATTCTGAGGTGCTAAAAAATTTTTTCAGGCCAAGCACGGTGGCTCATGCCTATAATCCCAGCACTTTGGGAGGCTGAGGTCGGGGAGGATCACTTGAGGTCAGGAGTTCAAAAGCAGCCTGGCCAATATGGTGAAACCCTGTCTCTACTAAAAATACAAAAATTAGCTGAGAGTGGTGGCAGGCATCTGTAATCCCAGCTACTCATCTATTGTTTCCTGACTTTTTAATAATTGCCATTCTGACTGGTGTGAGATGATATCTCATTGTGGTTTTGATTTGCATTTCTCTAATGACCAGTGATGATGAGCTTTTTTTCATGTGCTTGTTGGCCACATGAATGTCTTCTTTTGAGAAGTGTTGGTTCATGTCTTTTGCCTACTTTTTAATGGTGGTGGTGGTTTTTTTTCTTGTAAATTTAAGTTCCTTAAAGATGCTAGATATTAGACCTTTGTCAGATGCCAAGTTTGCAAAAATTTTCTTCCATTTTGTAGGTTGTATGTTCACTCTGATGATAGTTTCTTTTGCTGTGCAGATGTTTTTAGCTTAATTAGATCCCGTTTATCAATTTTGGGTTTTGTTGCAATTGCTTTTGGCATTTTTGTCATGAAATCCTTGTGCATGCCTATGTCCTGAATGGTATTGCCTAGATTTGTCTTCTAGGGTTTTTATAGTTTTGGGTTTTATAGTTTTATGTAAGTCTTCAATCCATCTTGAGTTAATTTTTGTATTAAATAGATTCTTTTCATTGAGTACCAACCAGTGTATTCAAAAAACGTGGGGGATAATATGATCATCTGAATGTTATAGTCCCTCAGAAGATTTGTTTTCTTCTTGTAGATGGCTAAGCCCATGTCATCTTTTATTGTTTGTCACCCAGGCTGGAGTGCAGTGGTGTGTTCATAGCTCACTGCAGCCTCAAACTCCTGGGCTCAAGCGACCCTCCTGCTCCAGCCTCCCAAGTAGCTAGGACTACAGGTGTGTGCCACCACACCTACCCAGCCAATTTTTTTTTTTTTGTAGAGATGGGGTCTCACTATGTTGACCAGGCTGGTCTCAAACTCCTGGCCTCAAGCAATGCTCCCACCTTTGCCTACCGAAGTGTGAGGATTACAAGCATGAGCTACTGCACCTGGCATTACCCCACATCATCTTAATTCAACAGGAGATACAGATGATTTGAAGCTTTCTGATAGGGCTTCTCTATTTCTTAGTCATCTGTACTTCTCATGTATTATCCTTCAGAGTCCCAACCCAAAGCCTCGGGTCTTATAGAGACCCATCTCCCCTAGTGGTCTGATTTCCAATATTGTATTTCCAACCCCTTGCATCTGTTGAAAGCTCTGCTTAGCATTTGTGCTTCTGGAATCAGTAGATAGCTCTAAGGAAAAGTGGCTGCATTTTTTTTTTTTTTTTTAGCTTGAGATGGAGTCTTGCTCTGTCGCCCAGGCTGGAGTGCAATGGTGCGATCTCAGATCACTGCAACCTCTGCCTCCTGGGTTCAAGCAATTCTCCTGCCTCAGACTCCCGAGTAGCTGGGATTACAGGCATGTGCCACAACACCTGACTCAATTTTTTTGTATTTTTAGTAGAGTTGGGGTTTCACCATGTTGGCCAGGCTCATCTTGAACTCCTGACCCCATGATCTGCCCACCTCAGCCTCCCAAAGTGCTAGGATTACAGGCATGAGCCATTGTGCACAGCCCTTGGCTGCAAATTTTTGACTCACTTCTCAACCTCTCAATGCGCATCTCTCTGATCTTGACCATGCAATTTTCCTCCCTACCTTGGTGTATCTCTGATGCATTCAAACAAATGTAGGGTTAAAACGTTCGCCCAGCTTTCCTAGTTGTTTTCAGCAAATGGATTGATTGACATTACCTACTTCATCATTGTAGGAAGGGAAATATTATTTAAATTTTTAACACAGCATTCCACTTTTTTTCTTTCCTTTTCCCCTAAACTCTGAGGTCCCTGAGAGGAGGGGCTGTCTTATTCATCTTGATGTGCCCAGGACTCAGCACAGAGCTTGAAATACAATATATGATTATTAAATATTTGTTAAATCAGTGCATTCTTTTTCTTTTCTTTTCTTTTCTTTCTTTTTTTTTTTTTTTTTTTGAGACAGAGTCTCTGTCTCCCAGGCTGCAGAGCAATAGCATGATCTTGGCTCACTATAACCTCCTTCTCCTGGGTTCAAGCAATTCTCTTGCCTCAGCCTCCCAAGTAGCTGGGATTTACAGGTACCCTCTACCACGCCTCGCTAATTTTTTTGTATTTTTAATAGAGTCAGGGTTTCGCCATGTTGGCCAGGCTGGTCTTGAACTCCTGACCTCTGGTGATCCACCTGCCTAGGCCTCCCAAAGTGCTGGGATTACAGGTGTGAGCCAGTACACCCAGCCTCTCCTTGGGATTTCTGGTAAATAATGTAATTTTTTTTCACCCTTTCCAGAAACTGAAAACTGTCACTTGAGCATGGTAGTATGCCAAGGGCAGGGCAATGAGAGTTGTCCTCTGTGTGTAGTCAGTTGGTTAATACACAGACCAACAAAAATTTTTTCCCTGAGGGGTATTTTATCACTGACATTGTTTAGAACTGCTGGTAGATGGTGATAGTAAGAAGTGGATGACTCTCAGTGATTTTACTGTTTTTAAAATTCTCACCATAAAATGTGCTCCTGTTGCCTGCAGTCTAGGATGGACTGCTCCCACTACCTAACCCTTGATACACACAGCTCATGACAATGGAGGCAAGTGAGATGGTTTTGGGGAACAACCTAGCTGGGTTCATAAAGAAGTGCGTGCCCCTGTAGTGAGTGGGCCAACTGGTTTTGACACATTGCATTATTCCTGACTGTCCCATTCTCTACTGGGTCTCTGGGGAAACATTTATCTGCACTAAATTGCTTTAAACCACACTTACACTGATGAGATTGGTCAGGACACAGTAGCAGGCAAATGCTAGAATATTATTTACTCAAACTGCATAGTCATGTTCGGGTTTGCTTTTCATACTAGATGCCCCTTGAGGACAGGTGCAGGTCTCATTCATTATTGTCTGTTCCAAAGCAACAACTCCAGGATTGCACAGAATTGGAGTTCAATCAATGTTACATTGAATGGTTCTCCCCTGTATGTCATTTCACACATAAAACAAACACAATATTATTTGTTATACGTTTGATTCTTAAAACCAGCATGCATGAAAGTGAAAGATAAGTTTTTTAGAGAATATATGACATCTTGTTAAAAAGCCCTTCTGCTTCCAGGGATATAATTTTAAGATAAATTGGTAATAAAGATTCATGACCAGGAAACCTACATAGTAAAGAGAAATACCATACGTTAAAAGATGAGTTTATGAAAGTCAAAGGCAAACTGAGTTTCCTTGTGTAGAAAGGCTTTCAATAAACCTACAAAGCTCAGTTGAGAACATTCCTCTTTGGTTATGCTCTTATTTATCTGTTATTTTAGAGGTTGATAGGCACTGAAACCCACCTATCTAGATACCTGGAACCCAGGGCCACCTTAAAGAAAGTTATCTGAACTTACATTGGTGACTATTTTCGTACTTGCTTAAGCATTAAGTCACTGGTTGACATCTCAGTAAATTTTCAGAACTTGGCATTTTTTTTTTTAATGCTACTAACAACAAAGGTTAGGGAACTGTTACATTTATTCATTCTTCCTCAGTGAGTCACTTTGATCTTATAATTCTTATATTCCTAATCATTCTTAAACATTTCTTACTTTTAGTCCTCATGAATTTGTCTTTACTCTAAATGAGAAGCTCATTGATAAGTTTGTGTTTTTGAAATTAACTCTGTTAGTCATTAATACTCTACACTAAACATGTTGGTTTCTCCACCATTCCAGAAATGCTGGTGGGACTGTATTTCTTAACATCAGGCTAGGTAAAATGATGTGACTAGCTCTGGCCATTGTGTTGTAAACAGAAGTGACATGTATTCCTTCCTGGTCAGAGAATTTAATAGTTCATGTAAGACCCTCTAGCAATCTCTTTTTCCTCTGGCATGGTGACCAGCAACATTTGCTCTGTCAACCTGGGTCTTTAAATGGCCAAGATGAGCTGAGCACCCCTGCTGACCCATGATGAATATGTAGTGTGAACAACAACAACAAAATTCTTTGTGGTTTTAAACCACTAAGATTGGGGGATTATTTATTACTATTTGTATCAGAATTCTACCATAGAAATAGAACCAGTGTACACACACACACACACACACACACACACACACACACACACACACACAGAAATTGATTTATTGAAAGGAATTTGCTTACGTGATTGTGGGGGTTGCTAGGCAAGTCCAAAATCCATTGGCAGCTCACCAGGAAGGGTAAGCTGGAACTCAGGCAGGAGCTGATGCTGTAGTCCACAAGTGTAATTTCTTCTTCAGGGAAGCCTCAGTTCTGCTCTTAAGACCTTTTGAGGCCCACTTAAGATTATTGAGGAAAATCTTTCTTAGTGAAAAAATCTGATTATAGACTTTAATGACATCCACAGAAAGCCTTCACAGCAACACCTGGCTTAGTTTGTGTGTTATTGAGTAACGGGGAACACTAGCCTAGTCAATTTGACACACACAATTGACCATCACACTATGGCATAACATAACTAGGCTCCCCAAATTGCATGATCATAGGAACAGTTCAGCAATATATCACTGTCTGCAGACCTTAGACTCCTTAAATGTCCTAGCTCTTGCAGCCTTTTTATATAAATAACTACAGACTAACTGGCTGAGTGACAAACTCCAAAATACAGAATTTTGTTTTCAACCCATATGCTAAATGGTAGCTTATGGCATTCTTTTTCAATGAGTGTCCACCATAGGCTAAATGTGAAACAAAATATCTAACACACCACCACCAAAGTAAATAAATAATCTTAAAAATCATCTAACTCTAGACCTTCTGATGTTACTAATCTCTACTTAAATTGAGCTGGGAGCCATGGAGGATAAATGTGTCTTGATACTACCCCCACTTCCTCCATTTCCTCCTATGACATTTCAATAGACCCACCTTCCTCCATTAGACCTCCTAGGAGTGATTTCACTTGTGTCTTCTACACATTTCTGTAAATTGCCTACTTACACCAAATATTTAGCATACTATTAGCAACTTCTGCATTTGTTAAGTCGATCATTAGACTGTGTATTTTAAAACATTATCTAAATTTATAACATATCTGTCTCTACTTAACTCTGTGTATTCTACACCTCATTTTCCTCATATAGAAAAATAGTGGGTCTGGGCTTCAAGAGTTCTAATTCTGCTCCCCAGCTCTAACAGTCTCTATGTCTATCATGTAGTCATTTCCTAACTTTCCATGCTCAATGTTTCAAACACACTTTATGAGTCTAACACATTTGATTACTATTGATTTGATATTTAACCCTTATGGCATGGATCCACATGCTTCACCATGGAGATCTCCGACATGAGTCTCTATCCGACCCAACAAGGTATACTACAGTGTTTTCTTTTTTTTCCCTCTTTTCCTTCCACGCTTCTTAAAAACGAGGATAGCTTTCACTTTATCGTGTTAGGCCCTTCCAGGTTTCAAAGAACAGACACACAGGTTACTTCAGTTAATGTGAGTTTATTTATGTCAATACATAAGAAAGGAAGAAAAAAAAAAAGCAACCCAGGATCTACAAAGTCCAGACTCATTGTTCAGGAATCAAGTATTTCTCCAGTAAGCTAAGAGCAGAATGGTGAATCAACAAGAACTCAAATTGTCTTGACTGCAGAAGTAACTGCTGTCACTGCTCTCAGAGGCACCATTACGGTGACTGTGTCTATTCTGGCTGTGCTTCCTATTCATCATTTACTTTCTGGTATTCAAACTCCCTAAAAGAGGGCCGTGATTGGTGGGGCCAGGTACCATCAAACAAGAATACCACTGCTAGGTACACTTTCATTCCTTAGGCCGCCCTCTGGCCTGTAAATGAGTCTCTTTGGGTCAGGTACTGAACCTTGGTACAATCAGCTGTGGCCAGTGTAGAGAGCTCACATGGCAGAAAACATGGTTTTGCTCCTGCAGGAGCTGTGGAGGTAGGGTCTCTCCAAGACACCAGGAAAACTATAGATCCACCTATGAAATATGAATGAGAGATAGCTTTATCACTGGAGACAAACCAGCCTTTGTTTCTCAATGACATTTTCCTACAGAGGATTTTCAAAGTGCTTTATCAGTACCATAACTTTGCTGAAAATATGGTGTTGCCTTCTTGTTATTACATTTTCTAGGATGTTGCCTTTAATAACTCACCCCTTTTAAAGAAGCAGCTAATCTTCACTTTTTAACTAATAAGTGAAATTGTAGATTACGCTCTGACTTGAATGTTATTGGATCAGATTTTCTGAGTTGTCTTTAAAGATCTTCATCCTCCATTTATATTGGAAAGTAACATATAATTTCAACGTTTTTAATCCTGGGAATTGAGGTCATATTTCCAAGATTGGTTGTGCATTTGTGTGGGAAAACTCTAAATTAGAAACCGTCTGTGTTTGTCTTGCAAGGGGCTCAGAATGTCTCATCTGTTTTTCAGAATTTTCCGCCCATGGGGAATAGGAGAGTCCATAAGGGAATTAATAATTTTTTAATGTCTGAGCCAAAAGGAATGGGTTTGAGAGCCAGATATCCACTTCATAAAAAGAGATCTTTTCTCCTTACTAATTTATCTCTCATATAAAAATAAATCACAAATAATCTTCACCCTTACTATGATTTAATTGGACTCCTTGTACATGACTGTCATCACACTGTTAGCCCATTTTTTTTTTAAAAAACACAAAATTGTAGCATTCAGAAACTGCCAATAAAATCAGAATACTATTGACTATTACAAACTCAAAGTTCACTTTTAAGCCTTTGCTAACCTCTCCAATGATAGTTTTTTTTTTTAAGTATGCCTCTCAGATTGATTCTCTTCATGAAAACAGTACCCACCTTATTACATGCTGTGCATATCCTTTCAGAGACAAGACTGCCTCAAATCCAAATTACTTTAGTAAATCAACAGAATTTTATCCCGTGTGGGTCTTGAGAAAGGAACCATATGAAGCACTCCAAATTGTTTGGCTCAAGTAGGTTTTCAGCTTCTCACCTTGAGTCTGGAGCCTCAGACCACTCGGCCATCCTGACACTCTAGGCTGTCAACTTCTATGCCCAAATGGGAAGGGAATTTACACGTTGGGGGAGCTGGTTGAGATGGCTGTTAAGGTATGCTCTACACCTCAATATGGGTTTGCTGAGCAGACACTAGGTTCTCTAGTGGGGTCTCTATGATTGTTTCTTTTTCTCACTAAAAATTAATGTACTCAGAATGAACATTTATTGGAAATGATTTTTTTTTTTTTTTTTTTTTTTTTTTTTAGAGAAAGAGATAGGTATAGTGTTTCAAAGATGCCTCCTTGTGTGAATATACAAAACAGTGGGCCCATTGGACCAGTAGCATCTACCTTCTTCATAATTTACCACAGTACAGCTTGGTTACTGATGAGAGACTGATTTCTTTCTGAGATCAGCTTGAGGAGAAAAAGAAATGCCTCATCTCACAGTATGAAAAAGCCATCTAATATTTACTTCTGAAAAAACTGAGCATCTGGTTTTACGAAAGGTTTGAGAATTTTAATGATTCCCCCATATTCAACCCTTTATCAAACCCATTTATTTAGGGATCTTAAGGTTAATAATATAGATATGTCCAGGTACAAGTTTATGCTATTTACATAAAGGAACATTAAAAATTCAAGATACCTTTTGTAACAGAATTAGAAGTTTAGTAGTTGAACATAGCAAAAGAAAATGTGTAATAGTCTATTAAATATAACTTTTTTTTTTCAAATTGCCAAAAGAAGCGTAAATGACCAGTGAAGTTTTAGAACTTTGTAAATACAAGACTGCTAATGGGTCAAAAATAAGAAAATTTCATTTTTACATCTTCAAGAAACTTCTGAGGAATACCCATTGAGTCACTGTATAAAGCAGCATCTTCATAATTCAGCCAAAGATGGGAATTCTCTCAAATGAGAAAGACAGGCTGCGAACTGGGGTTGATGTCAGGGCTATTCAAAAGCCTCCGTCAATTTAAGTCAATAAGGTGAAAATGGTAAGCAGCTATTTTGTTAACAACATATAAAAGGAAAATGAAAGATGCTAATCCAAATCAAATTGGAAAATTTTTTACCTTGGGCCAAATGGAAGTTATATTAATTTTGCCTTTAAAAGGTGTATAATAAAGCACACCAGTTCATTGGGAACAAGTACAGAAAGATAAAAGAATGAAACATTTGTCCACAATATATGGGGCTGTTTGTAAGGACTGAGTTTGAATAAACAATAACAAAGTATCTTTCATTATAGGAAGTGGCTGTTCTATGCAAGTAATGGCAGCGTTTTACATTCCTAAAGTTAAAAATAATGAAATGAATTTTGGACACAGAAACACACACCAGGGGTCATACGTATGGGAAAAAAAAAAGTTAATTGTAGGATAGAATTCCTGAGACAGATGGACCCTGGATCTGATCTTATCAAGAAATTCTTATGGTCTTTTCTCCCCCCTTGGAATTTAGTTCAATAAAAGTTCCTAAAAAGAAACAGAATGAATCAGAGTCACTGAGTATAGCCACAGGCTGGTGGGAAATGAGCTTCTATCAATCCCAGGTTCATCGAGGCACTTGTAACAAACCATTAACTGCATTTCAAAAAAATCCCCCACATTTTTCAAAGGGTGAGATCAACCAAAAATGTGATCAGACCCCTCTCACTAAGAACCACTCAGACATGAGACAAACAGTAGCACAGAGAGGGCCCGAATGGTGCCCAGAGTTACACAGATGCAAAGTGTATCCGCAGACCTTTTGTTTCTTTGTCTGCTTTGACTTGTTAAAGACGCTAGTTTTCATTCTCTGTGCCACAGGACCTAGGAAGTCTGCGAAGCATCTCTTTACAGCATTCTTTTAAGTCAGTGGGGACATTTTCAGCATTCCTTGTTTCTATCAGGTTCAGGTACCTAAAGCTTGTTGTTTACAAAGCATGGATGTCATCTCACTCTTCCACTTCCTCTCCAATGGTTGGACAAGCAGAGATTCAATTATTTGATAGGCTGGTGGCCAGTGACAATGCAGTGGAGGCCCACAGTATTGATCTTTGATGGTGTGTGCAATGATTTGATTTGGGGGGGCAGATAAAGGTGATGGGGCTTGGGAAGAGAACAGGCAGCATAAAAACTGTCATTGCTCAAATGGAAGTTTTCAACTGGTAGGCCCATCGGAAGGTCATCTTGAATTCCACAGGAGAGAGAAGTGTTCTCATAGAATAAATCATTGTTTAAAATCAACACTTGAGGATACATAAGGCACTAAGTTAGTGTTAGTGGTTCTGAAATCCAAGATATAGTCTCTAATTGTGTTTGTTTTCCTTTTTGCCTCTTGGGAAATAAATCCAGGAATGTTAATGGGTAGTAGTCACCCTGCTCCTCATAATTTCTGGCATGGACATCCACCAGAGGATGTCAAATTAACGTGTTTTTGTTTTGCATTCTTTCCCTCCTGGAAAGTAATTCCTGGGATATTTCGGGGTGGGGGGAATGGAGGTTGATAGTTTGTTTAGCACAGAAACAAGTCTAAAAGAAAGGAAAGCCATCTCTAGAGGGATAGCTAAAGCATCCAAATGAAAGAAAGTTCTGCAGAATGAAATGTTCTCTTGGGAGACATGAACCCATTTCTGACACTCTTGGTATGGGGGTCACTTTTCTGGCTGCCACAGAAGGACAGTGTGGCCCCATGGAGTCACCACCGCTGCCCAGACTCCCCTGATTAGGGGCTTGCTGTGTCTGGTAGGCATCTGCTGCTGCTGCTTGGCAGAAAAGCCCGGGATGCAGCTCCTGGTGGTAGCATTTTGCCAGGCCTCAAAAGGAAATGGCAATGATGGTCATTCCGTAATGGATGACATTCTCTTCTCGTAGCACATACAGCAGATAGTGACAGTGAAGGGGCCCCATGACACCAAGCCTATGAGTGTCCCATGGCTGTGGATGAATACTTCAGGGGACAACTTGAGAACTAACAAATTTTAGTTTGTTTGTTTTTTTCTCCATTTAGATGTCCTTTTTAAAACCAACTCAGGCCGCTTTTGTCTGAGTGTGAACTTGGTAGGTTTGTCTCCACTCCTACTCTGATTCCTTCTTTCCTTTCTGTATTTATTTATTTTTAGAGGCAGGATCTTGCTATGCTACCCAGGCTGGTCTCAAACTCCTGGCCTCAAGCAATCTTCCTGCCTTGGCCTCCCGAAGCGCTGGGGTGACAGGCGTGAGCCACCGCACCCAGCCTGCTTTCTTTTTAAAATCATCACCAAAGCCACGTTTACTTTATTGGGATGACTGGCAGAGTTATAACTCCCAACTCAAATATGGATTGTGTATATGGTAAATATTTAGAGTCTTAGGGACTGGCTATTATTGATGAAGAATTTCAGGGAGAATCTCCCAATTAGTCATAAAACCATGCTGCCCTTAAAAATACAGTTTCCTTCCAGCTCTCTTGATCAACTGGTTAAATATCTAGTGAAGCAATACTTGCAAATAACAAGAAGGGAAGTAATGTGATCACTCACTGGATAACCAACATAGCCATTCTATATTAAGTAAATCCATTGGATAAGATTCACAGGCTCCTCGATCACTCTTTTGGGATTTAGAAATCAAGTCTCCAGAAATGAAAAAGAATAACTGAGTGTTTCCTTGCTCTGAAAATACATGTATATTATGGTCCTGAAGAACCAGCTCTAGCACGATGTCTAGTTTTGTGTTGATGTTATTCGTGCCAAAGCAGCCCAACGCAATGTTCTATTGAAATGTTGACAATCCAGATCTCCACCGGGTTTCTGTGGGGCTGTTTTCTTTTCATCCACATTTGCAACAGGAAGCTGTGAATTTGTTTTCCTTTGTGGATTCTTGGGGAGGACCTGGTGTTGATTCTATCAAGATATGACAAAGTTTATTTCAAGAAAAAGATTATATATTATAATGCTTAGCATTTATATAGGTTCTTTTGATTTCAAAACAAGTTATAAATATTTCCTACCGTGACAACATCCTTGCGAGGTAGGTGAGTTATTACCGTCTACATTACCAAGAGAAGCCTGAGGCCAAGCAGTGAGGGGCTCCGCTTTGAGTCACAGAGTCGGGAACAACATTGGAACTGGACATCCCGGCCACCTGCTGTGGACTCTGAAGAGGCCATGCCTCTCCCTAGTGTAGCAATGGTCTCCATTAATACAGGGGTATATATTGTATAGATATAAAACAACAACACACGATTACGTTATAGAACAATAATTCAATATTTCTGTTTCTTAGTAAAATATGTTAAGCACAGTATTTAAATTGCATTTCTCTGAAAAGCATTTGGTATATTAAATAGCAGAAGGTATATTAAATAGCTCTAGAAATGTTTGCTGGCATACTCTTAACAGCATAATGATTCTAAAGAAATTAAAATCCACTGACGCATAGAGATTTTTCCTTTATAATACCATAAACTGAACAAAAATGTGAAAAACTACTTTATTCCCAAAATGCAGACTTGATAGCTTGCTGGATATTAGCAGGTGGCTACATAATTTTTCTGAGCTTGAGAGAAAGGATACATATTGCTGACTGTGATTTTTTTTAAAATACCAATTCGGTAGGGGAAAAAAGGATTCAGTTGAAAGGTGAAAATGAAAGACTGCTATTTCCACTTAGTATCCATTCTGAAAAATTTGTATGTTTCAAAAGATGTTATCATAGTTAGAAGTAATGTTGAGGTGAATACAGAAAATGCTATATAATAGGAACATTTTGTGAGAAGAGAAAATGATACCAAATAAAACTTACGGTATAAGAAGAAAATGAGCAAGACAGAAAAGGATATTTTTCAAGGGTGTTGAAGGCTGGCATGAGATGTAAGCTATTCACGCTTAGCTGACTGTGTAGGTCTTGGAGATGATTTACAAGAATAAACACTTGGTTTTATCAGTCTCTTCTCCAAGGCAAAATCCTCACCTTCCTCTCTAAATCAGCAGTTCTCAGAATGGTGTTAAAGAGCCCACCTCATGCTAAGCTTCCTAACAACTGACCGGGTAGGTCAGCAGAAAAAGTTCTAAAACTAGAAAGGAGCAGGAATGAAAGTCTTAAAATTTGTATGCAAACGTAAAAACTAACTTCTACGCCAGAATGACATTCTCTGTCAGAGGTAACAAATACAAAAGTCTTAATTTTAGTGTACACGACGCTAAGATATTGTTAGATAGGTATTATGTGTCGTTCAGAGAATATTTTTTATAAGTGTGCTTTTTCCCTAAAAAAAGAGACATATTAAAGTGTTTTTTCTCTCCTCAAGTCCTTTATGTATAAATATGAAATACGGAGCTGTCCTATCAGTTTCTTCATCATGTTATACGTTCCGGGGATCCTTTCCACCTGCGTCGTCTGTGGCAGTTTTGTTGGAGAGGGGTTTGAGTTTGAACAGGCTTGAGCAGTTTGGCTGTTTGGTTGGCTGTAAGGTTTTGGCATACGGTGAATACCAGTCCCTTTCAAACACATCTTTAAGTTGCTTAATGATGCTTCTGTTGTTCCTCACATCTGCCTGGTTGATAACAAGGCCCGTGCCAGCATTCTGGGTGAAATCATTCCCTACCCAATCAAAATTTCCTGCAAACAAACAAAGAAATAATGTTGAGGAGTTAGAGTCCACTGGGAACATACCCAATATAATGAAATTCAGAGTGGATTCTATTAAAAATCATCAACATCCAGGAATAACAACGGAGAGGCTGAATTGTGTTGACAGCTCCGAAAAAAAAATCCAAGAAGTCTTACATATGGCATATTAATATTTGCATATTATTTTGGCATTTTCTTCAGCTTTGCTCCGGTGGAAACTCAAAACAAGGAATCTGCTGTTCTTTCTTGTAAATGTTATTTCTTATTGACATTCACAAGCCACACTAAATACAGCAACATTTAAAATATATAGGGATTCATTTAAAAATCCTGTGAGTAATTACTACCTTCTCAAAGAGACAACATCTAATCCATGTGAACAAATGAGGGATTCTAATTATAAGTCCCTGAAGCTTTCACATCAAAGAAAACGCTGAAGCCAGAGGAGACTCAGTTCCTAACAAACACTCGATTGGACTAGAAATCATTTCCCAGACCCAGGATCCGGCCCCTTGGCCCCAGGAAGTGGGGCAGGTGCTATGAGAACAGCCTCTCAAGTATGACTGCCCGTGTTACGTGGTGTATTCGTGTTTTTAGGGCTGCCATAGCAAAGTTCCACAGATTGGGTGGCTGAAACTACAGAAATGTATTGTCTCACGGTTCTGGAGACAAAATCCAGGTGTTGGGAGGGTTGATTCCTTCTGAGAACTGTGAGGAGGGATCTGTTCCAGACCTTTTTCTGTGGCTTGTAGATGGACATTTTCTATTTTCTTTTTATTTATTTATTCTTTTTGGTTCCTTTTTTAAATTTTTAAATAGAGATGGGGTCTTGCTGTGTTGCTCAGGCTGGTCTTGAACTCCTGGGTTCATGCGATCCTCCCACCTCAGCCTCCCAATATGCTAGGATTACAGGCACGAGCCACTGTGCCCGACGTCTCTGTGACATTTTCTGTCTCTTCATATTGTCTTCCCTCTATGCATGTCTCTGTCCAAATTTCCCCCTTTTTACAAGGACATCGGTCATATTAGATTAGGGGCCACACTAATGATCTCATTTTAACTTGACGATTTCTCTAAAGATCCTGTCTCTCAATAGAGTTACATTCTGAGGTACTGGGGGTTAGGACTTCAACATATGAATTTTGGAGGGACACGATTCAGCTCATGCAAAGGAGTAAGCCTGGGATCTGCCCTAGAAGAGACTAATCATGTGTATGCCACTCCCATGTAGTCCATCTTCAAGGTGTGGGGGAAGCAGCAGCCTTGGAGAGCTAGAGTAATGCCATTTTCAGTTCAGCTCCATCTTGAGACTAACAAGGCATGTTCCTTGCCAGTCACAACCATGGTCATAGATGTTTACAGTTGAGAAAACAGCCTAAAGATACCCCAAAGGATACAGTCCTACAGAAGTGGAAAGTCCAGATGTCCCAATACCCATAACAGTATGTGCTTTCGGGATAGCTATAGTTATGCTTCGATGTACTTACACACTAGAATGTCATTACACCAAGAATGTTTTCTTTAAATCGACAGAATAATAAATTTTGTCATGCTGTCAGCTCACTCACACATAGACACAGCTTAGTTTAGCTTTTACATAGATAAGACTCCTATATAAGAAAAACACACCACATCCCTCCACTTGCTTTCTGTGGTTGCCCTACTCTGTAGCTGAGTAGCTTTATTCTTCTTTTTCTTTTCTTTTCTTTTTTTTTTTTTGAGATAGTCTTGCTCTGTTGCCCAGGCTGGAATGCGGTGGTACAATCTTGGCTCACTGCAACCTCTGCCTCCCGGGTTCAAGCAATTCTCTGCTTCAGCCTCCTGAGTAACTGGGATTACAGGAGCCCACCACAATGCCCCACTAATTTTTTGTATTTTTAGTAGAGACGGGGTTTCACCATATTGGCCAGGCTGGTCTCGAACTCCTGACCTCAAGTGATCCACCCATCTCGGCCTCCTAAAGTGCTGGGATTACAAGCGTGAGCCACTGCACCGGGCCTGATTTATTTATTTTTAGAGGCAGGATCTCTCTCTGTTGCCCAGGCTAGAGTGCAGGGACCTGACCATAGCTCATTGTAGCCTTGAACTCTTGAGCTCAAGTGATCCTCCCACCTCAGCCTCCTAAGTAGCTGTGAGTACAGGTGCAACCACCGGAACCAGCTTCTACTTGGTATTTATATACATTATTTATATGGTTGGTGGGACTTACTTCCACTTTACAGCTGAGGAGTGGGAGGCTCAAAGGGGTGAATAAATTTGCCTAATCACATGGCTAATCACTGGTGCACCCAGGTCTGCCAGACTGTATGATAAACCAGGAATTATTCTCATTAAAAAATATTTAGCCATGTCAAGGTGGACAAAATTATCTTCGAAATTACCACCAGGCCAGGTCTGATCTAAGCTCCCAGTTTTGTTCTCTTCTTTGGGTAAGAGCTGATTCCATAAAGGGAACTGGCAGGCTTTATTTTAGGTGGAGATATTGGCCTTCCGTCCCCTCTGCAGCAACTCAGGTTTCGCTGCAGAAATCACTAAGACGCTGAGATCATCTGTCGCCCTGGGCACCCCTGGCCCAAGGGCCCGCAGTCATCTGTGGGAGAAGCTGCTGGAAGAAAGCACATCTGGGAGACAGCCAGTATCTGTTCCTTTGCAGCTTTTGTATTTTGGTCTCTGCTCTGTATTCTGGAGCCCTCGAACATACCGAGTCCCTTTTCCATTTGGCACCCCTGGGAACATCAGAAGGTGGTTTCTTGTCTCTCATTTTACTCCTAAAGTTTATTCCTCAGAGCCTAAGACACCAAGTCCCTAAACCAAATATCAGCAGAGAGAGGGACCTGCCCCCTTTTGCTTTATCCTTCTCCCCTCATCCCAACCCATCATCTGCCCCCTCAATAAACAGCACAACGGTACTATCAGTGGCTTCATGATAGACATAGCTTTGGACGAATTTTTTTCTGATATAAATTAGTGAACTGTCTTCCAAGTGGTACATAATACTGTGTTGGTGTCTCTGCCCAGAGACCCCCGTGGCCAAGGTGGCGTTTCTGATCGTGTGCTCTTAGACACGTGACTACGCACAGAGGCTGCAGTTCTGTGCAAATGCTCAGTGCCAGGTAAATACAGGACTGGATCTCTAAACTGGGGATTAGTAGCTCCCGTGGGTTGAGCGTTGCTCAGGTGTCGCCTGCCAGGCAGTATCTTCTATTCATTCCGTAAGCAAGAGGCTCCTGTGGTCTTGCATGCCTTTTAAGGGCTTTTGGATATGACCCTGAACTCTCATTCCCACAGCTGTTGCCAGGCACTGTAACAAGGGCAGTCAATATACCATCTAATTACATTATTTCTTCAGTCTTCACTGCCGTCCTCTGAGGTGGTAATACAAACTCCATCGTATTGATGAGGAAATCAAGGCACAGAACGGTTAAGTAATTTGTCCAAAGCGGGAATAGAAAAATATTAGAGCTGAGGTTCAAAGCCAGGTCTGACTCCGGGGTCCACCCTTTACTTGTACTCCATGTTGCCTCTGATCCTAAAGGTATCCTTTGTGCTAAGAATTGTGTGCTTCTCCCTGGACTACAATGTCGACCCCCGAGGTCAGGAGCATCACGGCCACATTGAGAATTCTGCTCCGTGCATGTGCAGACCACTCTCTCTGAAGGAAATATACATGGAAATATGCTTCGGGGGCAGCCTGAGGCAGGGGGAAAATGATGGAGAGAGGTGACAAGATTTTGAAGGCTTATTCTATGAAATAACAGCTTTTTTTTTCCTTCAAATTCAATGGATTGAGCCAAGATCCGGCATCTTTACTGATGCTCAAAAGCTTTAATTAGGCTCATCTCAGGAATCATGGCTCTGGAAAGCTTTCACAGGCCGATAAAGGAATTCCTGCACCTTTGTGATCATGCTCTTCTACCTTTCACTTCCTGACCGTCTGGCTTGACTTCAAAATCACATATATGCTTCAGTGTTTTTTCAATTGGGATGCAATTTCATCCAGCTTTTTTTTTTGAGACTACCACTGCAGCTTCCAAAAATGCATGCTGAGGCCCCAGTTGCCAGGAGAACTGTAGTGTCACCCAGAGGGACATGATGATGAGGTTGCAAGAGAGCTCGCTGGGAAGGTGCATGGGCCTTCAGGGGACTTTTGAGTGCCTTCCATCCACCCGCTACCCCCTTGTCAGTCCTCCAATTCTTCAAACCATCTTCTAGACAAGTTTGCAGAGCTTGACTCAAATGTACCCTGGAGATTTCAAAATTAGAGAGATGACACTGTTTGGGGATTCTTCTGTAAGTCTTGTGAAAACTTAGTGGAGCAGTGATTCCATGCAAGATCCACTGTGGATTTTTCTCAACTCTGCGTTCTCAACAAGTATCTCAGTGATGACTTAGGAGATCAGAACATGCTGATAATTATTTAAATTATTGATGGATTTTTTTTTTCTTCTAGGGTTGAGTATTTTTATACTAGAACTATGCTTCAGTCTAGGGAATTAACATTTTGCTAAAATATTATGTGTAAAATTCACTCATTTAAAAATGTATTATAGAGGGAAGAAGAAAGGAGAGAGCCAGGAATCAATATTTCCTAAAGATATGGATAGATCGGAGACAGTGTTAGGAGCTCTTCATACACTATCTTGTTTAAGCCTCATAGCACCACTGAAGGGTGGGTGCTATTATCCCCAGTTTACAGATTAGAAAATAGAGGCTTACAGAGATTATGTGACTGTCTACCATTTTTCAGCTTGTAAGTGTCAGTGCTGGAATTCAAATATAGGTTTGTCTCACTCTAAAATATATATTTATTATTTTTTAATATTTTATTGAGAACAGAGTCTCGCTCTGTTGCCCAGGCTGGAGTGCAGTGGCACAATCTCGGCTCACTGCAACCTCCACCTCCCAGGTTCAAGCGATCCTCCTGCCTCAGCCTCCTGAGTAGCTGGGACTACAGGTGCCCGCCATCACGCCTGGCTAATATTTTGTATTTTTAGTAGAGATGGGGTTTCACAGTGTTACCAGGATGGTCTCTATCTCCTGACCTCGTGATCCACCCACCTCAGCCTCCCAAAGCGCTGGAATTATAAGCGTGAGCCATCGCATCCAGCCTATTTATTTATTTAGAGATGGAGTCTTGCTCTGTCTTCCCCAGGCTGGAGTGCACTGGTGGGATCTTGGCTTACTGCAGCCTCTGTCTCCCAGGTTCAAGCGATTCTCCTGTCTCAGCCTCCTGAGTAGCTAGGAGGACAGGCATGTGCCACGATACCCAGCTAATTTTGTATTTTTAGTACAGACAAGGTTTCACCATGTAGGCCAGGCTGGTCTCCAACTCCTGACCTCAGATGATCCACCCGCCTCAGACTCCCAAAGTGCTGGGATTACAGGTGTGAGCCACCACGTCCGGCTTAAAACATTTAATTCATCAAAAGTACATTTTTAAAAAATTCCTGGTTTCAGGTATTTATTTTTTTAATTTTAATTTTTAAGCCCTCATCTCCTTTTTAAAAAAAATTCCCACAAAAGAACATTTAGATACAGGTACAAGTCACTGCTGAATGGACACACAACATCTTACTTTAAGTAAACTCCACATGTAAAATATCTAGATTTGAGTCCCTCAATCCTGTCGTGCCTAAAACCTGAACCATCCCTGGGTTCCCTGATGATTAAGCCAAAAGTTCCCATTTTTATTAAATGATTTTGGGGTTGTTTTTAATCACTTGCAGCTGATTTCATATTACTCTCCATAAGTTGGTGCACATGAGAAAAATCAAAATAATCACGTTTTGGGTCACTGAGAGTGACAACAGGAATGAAATAATATTCTCTCTCTTTTTTTTTTCTTTTTTTTTGAGACAGAGGACTCTCACTCTGTCGCCCAGGCTGGAGTGCAGTGGCACCATCTTGGCTCACTGCAAGCTCCGCCTCCCGAGTTCATGCCATTCTCCTGCCTCAGCCTCCTGAGTAGCTGGGACTACAGTTGCCCGCCACCACACCCAGCTAATTCTTTGTATTTTTAGTAGAGATGGGGTTTCACCATGTTAGCCAGGATGGTCTCAATCTACTGACTTCGTGATCTGCCTGCCTTGGCCTCCCAAAGTGCTGGGATTACAGGCGTGAGCCACCGCACCCAGTCAATATTCTCATATTGGAGCACCACCAGAAGGTCAGAAGGATCGATCAATCGAAAGATCGATCTCTCTCTCTCTCTCTTTCTCTCTCTCTTTTTCTTTCCCTCTTGAGATGGAGTCTTGCTCTGCCACCCAGGCTGGAGTGCAATGGTGCAATCTTGGTTCACCGCAACCTCTGCCTCCTGGACTCAAGCGATTCCCCTGCCTCAGCCTCCCTAGTAGCTGGGATTACAGTCACATGCCACCGCACCCAGCTAATTTTTGTATTTTTAGTAGAGACGGGGTTTCACCATGTTGCCCAGGCTGGTCTTGAACTCCTGGCCTCAGGTGATCCACCTGCCTCAACCTCCCAAAGTGCTGGGATTACAAGGGTGAGCCACCATACCCGGCCTATTTAGTTTTTTGGTTGTTTGTTTGTTTCAAGTCTTTTTTTTTTTTTTTAGTCTGCTAAACTGAAAATATTTACTGTCTGGACTTTTATTTTTTATTTTTATTTTTATTATATTTTAAGTTTTAGGGTACATGTGCACAACGTGCAGGTTTGTTACATATGTATACATGTGCCATGTTGGTGTGCTGCACCCATTAACTCATCATTTAACATTAGGTATATCTCCTAACGCTATCCCTCCCCCCCTCCCCCTCCCCACAACAGCCCCCAGTGTGTGATGTTCCCCTTCCTGTGTCCAAGTGTTCTCATTGTTCAATTCCCACCTATGAGTGAGAACATGTGGTGTTTGGTTTTTTGTCCTTGTGATAGTTTGCTGAGAATGATGGTTTCCAGCTTCATCCATGTCCCTACAAAGGATATGAACTCATCATTTTTTATGGCTGCATAGTATTCCACAGTGTATATGTGCCACATTTTCTTAATCCAGTCTATCATTGTTGGACATTTGGGTTGGTTCCAAGTCTTTGCTATTGTGAATAGTGCCACAATAAACATACGTGTGCATGTGTCTTTATAGCAGCATGATTTATAATCCTTTGGGTATATACCCAGTAATAGGATGGCTGGGTCAAATGGTATTTCTAGTTCTAGATCCTTGAGGAATCGCCACACTGGCTTCCACAAGGGTTGAACTAGTTTACAGTCCCAGCAACAGTGTAAAAGTGTTGCTATTTCTCCACATCCTCTCCAGCACCTGTTGTTACCTGACTTTTTAATGATTGCCATTCTAACTGGTGTGAGGTGGTATCTCATTGTGGTTTTGATTTGCATTTCTCTGATGGCCAGTGATCATGAGCATTTTTTCATGTGTCTTTTGGCTGCATAAACGTCTTCTTTTGTGAAGTGTCTGTTCGTATCCTTTGCCCACTTGTTGATGGGGTTGTTTTTTTCTCGTAAATTTGTTTGAGTTCTTTGTAGATTCTGGATATTAGCCCTTTGTCAGATGAGTAGATTGCAAAAATTTTCTCCCATTCTGTAGGTTGCCTATTCACTCTGATGGTAGTTTCTTTTGCTGTGCAGAAGCTCTTTAGTTAAATTAGATTCCATTTGTCAATTTCGGCATTTGTTGCCATTGCTTTTGGTGTTTTAGACATGAAGTCCTTGCCCATGCCTATGTCCTGAATGGTATTGCCTAGGTTTTCTTCTAGGGTTTTTGTGGTTTTAGGTCTAACATTTAAATCTTTAATCCATCTTGAATTAATTTTTGTATAAGGTGTAAGGAAGGGATCCAGTTTCAGCTTTCTACATATGGCTAGCCAGTTTTCCCAGCACCATTTATTAAATAGGGAATCCTTTCCCCATTTCTTGTTTTTGTCAGGTTTGTCAAAGATCCTCTTCTCGAGGAGTATCTTTGTGGCATTCTCTGTATTTCCTGAATTTGAAAGTTGGCCTGCTTTGCTAGATTGGGGAAGTTCTCCTGGATAATATCCTGCAGAGTGTTTTCCAACTTGGTTCCATTCTCCCCGTCACTTTCAGGTACACCAATCAGACGTAGATTTGGTCTTTTCACATAGTCCTGTATTTCTTGGAGGCTTTGTTCGTTTCTTTTTATTCTTTTTTCTCTAAACTTCTCTTCTCGCTTCATTTCATTCATCTGATCTTCCATCACTGATACCCTTTCTTCCAGTTGATCGAATCGGCTACTGAAGCTTGTGCATTCGTCACGTAGTTCTCATGCCGTGGTTTTCAACTCCATCAGGTCCTTTAAGGACTTCTCTGCATTGGTTATTGTAGTTAGCCATTCATCTAATCTTTTTTCAAGGTTTTTAACTCCTTTTCCATGGGTTCGAACTTCCTCCTTTAGCTTGGAGTAGTTTGATCGTCTGAAGTCTTCTTCTCTCAACTCGTCAAAGTCATTCTCCATCCAGCTTTGTTCCATTGCTGGTGAGGAGCTGCGTTCCTTTGGAGGAGGAGAGGTGCTCTGATTTTTAGAATTTTCAGTTTTTCTGCTCTCTTTTTTTCCCATCTTCGTGGTTTTATTTATGTTTGGTCTTTGATGATGGTGACGTACAGATGGGGTTTTGGTGTGGATGTCCTTTCTGTTTGTTAATTTTCCTTCTGCCAGTCAGGACCCTCAGCTGCAGGTCTGTTGGAGTTTGCTGGAGGTCCACTTCAGACATTGTTTGCCTGGGTATCAGCAGTGGAGGCTGCAGAACAGCAGATATTGGTGAACAGCAAATGTTGCTGCCTGATCGTTCCTCTGGAAGTTTTGTCTCAGAGGAGTACCCCACCGTGTGAGGTGTCAGTCTGCCCCTACTTGGGGGTGCCTCCCAGTTAGGCTACTTGGGGGTCAGGGACCCACTTGAGGAGGCAGTCTGTCCGTTCTCAGATCTCAATCTGTGTGCTGGGAGAACCACCACTCTCTTCAAAGCTGTCAGACAGGAACATTTTTTTGGCCCATTTAGTTTTTTATTTTTATTTTTTGAGAAGGAGTCCCACCCTGTCACCCCGGCTGGAGTGCAGTGGCATGATCTCAGCTCACTGCAACCTCTGCGTTCCAGATTCAAGCAATTCTCCCTGCCTTGGCCTCCCATGTAGCTGGGATTACAGACACCCACCACCATGTCCAGCAAATTTTTTTGGTATTTTTTAGTTACGACGGGTTTTCACCATGTTGGCCAAGCTGGTCTTGAACTCCTGACCTCAGGTGATCCACCTGCCTCAGCCTCCCAAAGTGGCTGGGATTACTTGTGTGAACCACTGCACCCAGCCAGATATACATCTTTAAAATATTCCAATACTCTTTTCTAATGTGATATTGAAAATGGAAAAAGAATACGTTTACACTGAGTCCGGGAGTTAGTGACTCCCCCTCATGGCCAGTGGCAGTGTCTGCAGGGGCGGAAGGCAGCAGGTGAGATGACTGGGGACCCTGGATGCCAGACCCAGCTCCTTCCCCCTAACATCTGTATTTCTCCAAGTCTTAGGGTCCAAGTTTCCTCATTTCTAAACGGCAGATGATAAAAGCTGCCCTCCTTATTGGTGATGTTGCGAAGAGAAATGAATCAAGTGCTTTACAAAGTTAAAAGGGTACATTTTTTACTCACTGAATTTGAAAAAAAAGAAATTGATACAGATTTTGTATTTCTATATTCCATGAACATGTTTCTTTCTGCCTTGAGACTGCTGCTTCATCTGTACAGTGTAATCACTACACTGCTGTTTTTGGATTTATGTACCTTCTGATAGATCGTTGTAACTGCCGGTGATGGTACTAGTTAAAAGGTTATCATGGACTCATATATATCATGGAAAATTAGAATAGGTTTGATATGTTAATAATTACACCAGTATAGAATGATTTCAGCCCTTGGGTCTCTGTTTAACCTTAATAATAAAAATAGCTAGCATTAATTGGGTATTATCTATGTGCTAGGTACTTTGCACATTTTATCTCTTCTACACTTCACCCAATGAAGTAGTTACTATTATTAACCCCATCTTACAGATGAGAAAACTGAGGTTTGAAGAGCTCAAGTTAAATGGTACAGAGTGGGACATTTGGAAGATAGCAGGGATGGGATAATTGGCTGGGCATTGGGAGTTTTGGCACTGAACCACTCCACTGCCTGCCTTCCCATCACTCATGTCAGGCTGGCTTGTGGTGCTGTGGGCAGGGGGATGACACTGCTCTTTCCTGTGCCAGGACTCACCTTTGATGAGCCATTCTCATCCTTGCCTGTACAATGAGGCAAATGGACCAGAAAATTTCTGGAAAACATTTATGGAAAGGCATCTTCTATGTCTTCTAGTACATAAATCAGGCTATGGAAGAGATATTTGAATGATGAGCTCCCTGTCCTTACCGTCCTGTTTCCTCATCTCCATTTCCCCTCATTCACCAGCAGTGGTTCCCAAGGCCTTGCTTCCTCACCAGGGGATACCGTGGAGCACAACTGGACTACCACTCCCTGGGTGACCCCCACCCAAGGAGCTTCACAGCCCTGACACCTACCAATATAAGCTGCTCCATCTGTCACCATGTACTTGTTGCGATTTAACCTAGGAAAGGTGTGATTCTTTTGTTCTTTTGTAGCACAAGCATTCTCTCTTTCCAGATCAAAAAATTTCTGTAAGAAAAAAAAAAAAAGGCAGGTAAATAAGAGGAACGTTTCTGGTCTTGTCCAAGAGCACAAAAGAATGCATTATCCAAATATCAACAATAGACCTCAAGTTGGGTTATGAAAGCCATAATCTTATTACCTCATATAGATGAAGCTATTTTTGTTCTCAAATCTAAATAGGCAACAAGAGAAAATTAGCGTGCTCAACTAAGTATATAATTAACACTTTTAAGCTACAAAATGAACACAAAATTCGTTTTCTTTTTTCAGCAGGATAAGGGCCAGAAGGTTGTTTAATTCTCATTGTCTTATTCATCGGGGTGCGCTGGCATTTGAAGCATGCCTCAGGGTGCTTTCTGTCAAGCATGGCAATGAACTGAATGAGTATTCTTACATGTTGCATACATTATGTCAATGACTAGCTGATTAAACTGGGGATTTGCAAAGGTCAAAAGAGACTTTGCCATAGGAACATAGGAACAAATACTTTTCTGTCTGAACACCTAAGTCTAGGAGCTCTTTTGATAGACAACTCAAAAAAAAAAATCACAACTTCAAACCGTGAATTCTGAATTTCAACTTTTATTGACTCAAAAGGTGACATTCCAGTTCACCCAAGGCCAGGAATGGGGCAGCTGAAAGAAGGGGGATGACTGCAGGAATGGCCAGGCCATGCCTTAGGGGTCTGTGGAATTGGCTAAATTTTCAGATGAGGCTTAAACTGTGGCTAAGCTCATGGAACTCCATGACTCAGCTCACTGGAAGACACTAGTCAAAGGTGAAAATATCAGGTATCCCCTATATGGGAAAATGTTGAGTATTTTCAGAACTGCGTGGAACCTTGTGGAATGTCTTACAGCTATAGAATCGTGTATTTAAAGGAAAGAAGAGGCAGGGAGGAAAATGGCATGATACCTAGAAAAGGAGATGTCATTTACAGTTTTAAAACTGTAAGTGTTCACATTTGGTTTGAGGAAATAATGAGAGTTGGACTTCCCCCTCCCCTAGCGTGGTAGAACGGTGATAAACTAGATGATCAGTAAGATCCCTTCTAGCCACAAAAGTTCTATTTTGATTTTTTGTAAAACCCTTGAGGTCCACAGAGCAGAGATCAAAATCTACTACTTAAAAACTGTCTATTCCACAACACAGGTAAACACGTTATCTGTGTGGCTCTCAGGGCCCTATCACCACGGTTATAGACAATGATACCTGGTTCACCCAGTGTCCTCAGTTCCTGTCTTCTGTAAAATCTGCATTGGTTTCTGGACTCTTCAGACTGACTTAATAACCTGTGAATGTTCTTAAGTCACAGTTTTATGTTCATGAGGTCACATGAATATTGAGGGCATCACCATCAATAACAGCCAGAAGTCACCTTGCTTGGACATAATATCACAACACGTGGCCACACGTGTGACTGTTTCCTTTTGGGAAAGATATTATTGTAGAATCAAGATGGATTTCAAAAAGAGTAAAATATACATCTTGAGTTAAGTCAAGGATAGAGTCACAGCTTGAGGCTTTAGTAAAAACCCATTTGCTCTAAAAAGTCAAAGACGGCCCTTAAGAGGGGAAACAGCTTTCTCTGGAAGACTAAAATGACAGCAGAAATCAGGTTTTATTCACTGGTATTATTCGACACCTAATACACGGTGGATGACAGCAAAGACATTTCAAAAGGGGTTTATTAATTTGTTAAAAAAAAAAACTAAAAAATCAGCTGACTGGGAGAATTCTGTGCTTCACAGTCTTTTCTCTTTCCATGAGTCCCTCATGGAGATAAACCCACATCAGGGCTGGAGGTGGTTGGAGGTGGGGGTGCCCACTCCTTTAAGGACAGAGATTCCCTACCTAGTTCCCAGGCCATGTGCTTTGTCAGTGCTCCCAGGCTCCTGGAGACACGCTCTATGCAAGATTCCAATCCTCACTTTTCTTGGAAGAGTTTATCACCCATCTGTGTTCTAGACATTAGGGCCATAAGCTTCTTGCCCATCTAGGCTTGTATTGATGCTTAGAAGTGTGTGGCCTCTGTTTTATAAAATGGCTATATGTGAACTACGAATGTTTAGTTTATTCAAAAAAAAGTGACCATCTGTGATCAAAAACATCAAAAAGATGAAGCTGATTAAGTACTGTAAAGGTTGCAATGGTGGATGCTACTTTCCTTGTAATTTTTTGTAATTCTTAAATGAGAGCAGTTGACATTTCACGCCCTGGAAGTTTCAACTGCAGGTGCTCTAGTGGCAGGTGTGCTGTGGGGGTCAAGAAACAGTGGGTGGACATGGACCCGTGACTTGGCCAGAGGAGAATTTGGAAAAGGAGATTGGAGCAAATGCACCATATGGTATACCAAAAGCCCCAGACTGTCCTCTCTGTTCCTGCTAGACCTCACGAATAACAGGGGCTCCTCTGAGTGCGAGTGTACTGACCTCCAGAGTGCATGACTTCACTGGGCAGCCTCTTCACCCATGGTCACCCTTCCCCAGCGCACACCTGCAGAAAATGGCTAACCACACCTTGGACTCAGGCACTGTCCTGGGTTCTGCCCTGTCCCCTCACTGGCTTGCAGAATCTTTCTTATTACTCTGCCTTTATTAGCTCCCTTCTTTGACTTCATTTGTTCATGCATGCACTCATTCAACATGTATGTTTTGAAAACTCCACCAAGCGTCATGTGAGCCATTGGTGAACTAGACACCTGTTCTTTTTCTCACTTCCTTTTTCCTGGAGCTCCGTATGCCACTGTAATTATCTGGAAAATGCTGTTTCGGAGCTGAATCAATCCCAAGAGTTCTCTTGTCTGTGAAAAGGTATTGAACACAATTAGACTCCATTCTCCTGTGTCTCTGACTTCCTAGGACTGCACCTGCTTCTCCTCTGATACTGGGCACCTGACTCCAAACCCAGGTTGGTGCCCTGATCCAACTCCTGGTTGTTTCATTTATTTGAAAATCTGGCCTGGAAAACAGATCTGTGGTAGTAATCACAGTCATGTTTTTATTTCCAATACTTACACTGATTTGTGACTACACAGATATGTGCATGATTTCCTCAGTTTACAAAAACCAGTTAAGTAGAGATCAGAATTTCTATTATCCATCAATGTTACCAGACTATTCGGGAGATTAAGATGAAAACACAGGTGAGAAGCATTGTTTTTGGAAATTTACAGTAAATTCTAAATTTTTATGTATTTAAATTGTTAATAATTTCATGAAAAATAAAATTTAAAATATCTTAATGGCATGAATAAGTTACAAACATTTTACCTGATTCTTTTTTTGATCCTCAGGGATATAATTTGGATGTGTAGCTTCTCATATCTTTGAGCAGATGCAGTATATGATGTTTTTGTTTTTGCTTCGAGACAGAGTCTTGTTCTGTCCCCAGGCTGGAGTGCAGTGGCAATCATAGGTCACCGCAGCCTTGAACTCCTAGGCTAAAGTGATCCTCTTGCCTCTACCTCCTGAGTCCTGAGTCCCTAGGACTACAGATATGCACCACCACACCTGGCTAGTTTTTGCTTTTTTTTTTTTTTTTTTTTTTTGTAGAAATAGCGTCTTGCCATGTTGTCCAGGCTGGTCTTGAACTCTTGGCCTCAAGTGATCCACTTGTCTTGGCCTCCCAAAGTGTTGGGATTACAAGTGTGAGCCACTGCACCTTGGTGTATGTGATGTTTCTTAATATAGATAAGAAAGATTAAAAAGGACTTTGTAACTGCAAGGATCTCTTCTACATGCAGACGCCATGGAGACATGTTTAAGAGCTCAGGTTCTGGAGTTCAAAAGACTTGGGTTTGAGTCTTGCCCCATTACTCACTAGTGTCCTTGAGAGAGGTTATTTAATGTATGCTTCAGTTCCCATGTCTATAAAATAGGGAAAGTACCTGTTTCACTGGGTAATTGTAAATATTATTATCTCTTAAGTTTTTTTGTAGAGATGGGGGTCTCCCTAGTTTGCCCAAGCAGGTCTTGAACTTGTGGCCTCAAATGAACTTCCTGCCTTGGACTCCCAAAACACTGGGATTACAGGCATAAGCCACATGTCTGGCTGTGTGGTTGTGAATATTATATAATCTATAGAAGGCATTTAATTCAGTGCCTGGATAACTGTATATACTCATGAATATTCATGAATCTAACACATTCCTTCACTTATTTAAAAAGTATTAAGTACTTACTAAGTTCAAGCAATGTGAAGTGGTTCTGTCATAACAGCAACACAACAAAAACTTAATAAATGATGTAGCATTGGTTTACTCAATGGACAGCAGGCAGCAAGTAAATTGGTATTGTAGGGTGGAGAGATGAAAACTCATGTTATACAATGACAAACTATTTGGTAAAAACATAGCCAGCATTTATTTGGAAGGAATACCAAGTACCACTGAACCTTTGGCTTATAGGGCTTCAGCTATAGGGACTGGGGAAATGAATTGTTTGTACTATGTGTTGGTTTTTTTTTTTTCCTTCAGAGACAGGGTCTTGCTATGTCTCCCGGGTTGGAATGCAGTGGTGCAATCTCGGCTCACTGCAACCTCTGCCTCCCAGGTTCAGGTAATGCTTGTGCCTCAGCCTCCCAAGTAGCTGGGATTACAGGCGTGCACCACCACGCCCAGCTAATTTTTGTATTTTTACTAGAGATGGGGTTTCACCATGTTGTCCAGGCTGGTCTTGAACTCCTGGCCTCAAGTGATTCACTTGCCTTGGCCTCCCAAAGTGCTGGGATTACAGGCGTGAGCCACTGCGCCTGGCCTGTTAGTTGTGCTTTTAAAGAGCTTATTAGAGGAGATAAATAGGCTCAGAGAAGGAAGGGCTAGTTTATAAATGATATAGAAAACAGATCAACCAGAAATTTGGTATTTCACAGCGTTGGAAAAGCTGATTGTACCTAGAACTCAATAATAGAAAATAAGTATGAAAAATCCTTTAAGTGGCCAGTTAAGACTAAGCCCTGTAGAAAAGATGAAATAATTGGTGTAATTATAATAGGTGTAATCTTCCCACCTGTGTCTGATGGTTTTACATGAACTCTATCAGAGAGAGAGAGAGAAGTCTATGAACTAGAAAGCATAATTCATCAAGTTAGAGAATTATGTACAACAAGAAACTCTGGACATGGCTATGGATACATGGAAATAACTAGAAGCAAGTACATCAGAACCTACTACATTTCTGAGAAACTTGCATTGTCCAAGAAACCAACCAGCTCATGCTAGGACCCCAAACTCCTTTAACTGTTCATGCCTTAAAACAACCTTGGGTCCTTGGTTGAACCAGCAGGAGTATGAGGACTTCACAGTACCTGCCCAGAAGAGTTTTATAATTGCTGTGGACCAGGAACTGCCATGGGCCTCCGAACCTTCCCTTTCTAATGGCAGTTTTCCTTGTGTGTATCCTGTTTCTGTACTCAGGGAGGGAGGTAACATTAACCTGATGTTAGGTATTTTTTGGTGTGTGGTGGGGAATTGTTACGGTTTTGTTTTAGTTTTTACATTGACAAACTATGATGTACCGCTTTCAGGCTTGATGTCCAGAAATGCACATCACTGGAAGACTCTGTGCAGTGACCGCATGAAACTTTGCATTTTCTCCCTTGTGGGAGGTGGGAATGAGGGTTCTCTATGAGGCAAGATGAGTGAAATGGATCCCGTGTACCAGGAACTTCAGACCATGATGATTCACAAACCTGTTCCTTTGTCACCCTGGAAACACAGCTGACTTTCTGACCATGGTCATAAGCCTCCCTGGCCATTAGGCATGGCCATGTGAAAGCTATCCAGGCAGTGGAATGAAGGCTAAAGGGATGTTCCCTACCTCCAGTCCCAATCCAAAATGCCTCTCACACAGCCCTCCAATTTCGCTCTTCTCCTGTCTGGCCTTGGGATACTCAGGGTCAGGGCGATCTTGGAAGCCATGTGTCAAAGTTAATTGCAGAGCCCTTGATACCCTGGGTCCCTAAATGCTGCAAGGAATGCAGCTTCGTTACCTAGAAGAGAGCCTGCCACAGGCCAGATTCTGTTGAATGACTGCATGGGGGTTGGGAAAAGCTGAGGCCTAAAGGATCAGTGGTTATGAGGTGGGTAAACATGGAGAAGAAGAGTGTTGTAGGCAGAGGGAATAGCTTGCACCAAGTCTGGGGCGGAGAAAGAGGGTGACGAGGACGGGAGTAGAGTCAAACATGACCTAGAGAATTAACACATTTCAGGTATTGCTAATTCCCAATCTTACCTCCCTCAAGGTCTCCAGAAGGGGATTAGTATGTGGCCCAAGGGACCTGGGGCAAGCATGGGGACCCAGACGACGAGGCATCTGGGCGGGGGGACTGTGTGCTGCTGCATGCTCCAGTGCTCTGTTGGTCACAGTCTTAGAAAGAGGAGCAGTAGGTGAATGGGGTCGTTCAAGGAAGATGGAGAGGGCCGGGCGCGGTGGCTCATGTTGGTAGTCCCAGCACTTTGGAAGGCCAAGGTGGGCAGATTGCTTGAGCCCAGGAGCTCAGGACCAGCCTGGGCAACATGGTGAAGCCCCATCTCTACAAAAAATGCAAAATTAGCTGAGCCTGGGAGTCAAGGCTGCAGTGAGCCCGGATTATGCTACTGCACTCCAGCCTGGGTGACAGAGCAAAACCCTGTCTCAAGAAAAAAAAGAAAAAAGAAAATGGAAAGGATGCAACAGAAAGTGAGAAGAGGGCTGGACGGAGGAGGCATCAGGAAACATGAGCTCTACTCTCCTTTTTTTTGTATGTGATTGTTTTGAAAAAATTACTTAACGTGCTTTTTGAAGATTGTCATCCTGGTTCTTACTGGAACTTTACACATAGGCGTATGCTTGCAGCTTTCACACACATGCAGAGGGCATTCACTTTTTATCTAATAACACAGTCAACGTAATACTTACAACTTTCAAACTGCAGTTGGCTATTTCAGTGCAAATCGCTTTAAGAGATGAAATAAAGTTAAACGTAAGGGGATCAGTTTCCTTCCAGAAGCTTAAAAGGAGTCGAACTCTAACGCTTCGTAAAACTAATGCTTCTCTTATTTTTGCATCCAAGTCTGGCCAGTAAGTCCTGCAGAAATCACATCCAAATAGAAAAAATAAACTAAGTTAGTTTGGGAAAAGAAATTTACTAGACAGCATAGAACACTGATATTACTCAGATCATTACTTTATCCTGTAATATATAAACAACCTCATTGGAGAGGCTGAAAAACATACAAGCCTCTTAGCTTAGGCACCAAGAAATGATGATTTGCTGGGACCTGCCCCTGCCTAAAAGGAGGTTTCCTACCACCGGGTCCTTGGGCTGTGTGGGCTGGGGTGAGGACAGGCTGACTGCCTCCACAGGCCACCCTTACTACATCTCTGACGCTACCTGGGCCTCAGTCCACTAAGAACTGATTATCCAATAGAATTCCAGTTAGGAACCCTGAGCACCCCCTCAGTCCCCAAATGCCACTAAAACCTCTCTTTGGTGATTGTCCCCGAAATGAACTTATGCTCTGGTCATCTGAGCTTCCCCACACTTTCTTTTCCCGACTGTCTTACCGTGGTGTCTCCTTACCAAGCCTCCCACGACTCCCCTGCCTTCCACGTTTTCTGCAGGGTCTTTGGAATCTTCCAACAGGCAAAGTTTCCCCAACAGGCTCGGCCTTTTCTCTGAATCCTTAAGCCTTTGCCTTAACTCGATCCTGATTTCTTCCCTGAGGCCACAGCTTCTCCTGGATTCCTGCATGCATTTTCTACCATGACCTGGCCACTTGGCTTTTGATGTGGGGCAGACTCCCACTCTGCCTCTGCCGGCCCCCAACACACACTGTCACTTCCAGCACTGTCATTTAATTCTTATGTTAAAACAAAAAGCTTTCCTGTCTTAAGGACCAAGATTTAAATCACTCTCCCTCCCCTCGGCCCTGACATTTGTAGACCTTTTGTTTACTCATCAAACTCTTGCCCTAATTCTGGGCCAATTCAGTATTGGAACTAATGATACATTATTTGAAACTGTAGCCTGCCAGTGTCATGATCATTGCACCTCTAAAGGCCTCCTGTCCTTATTCCCCACTCTCTTAATTGCTTTTTCATGACATGCAGGCTGCAGATTCATGATGCCTTCAATCTGCCCGGTCCATCAGCTCCTCCTGTCTCCCTTGCTGCCCAGCCTCATCTCAGTTCTGATCACTTGAAAGATACTTGCCTCTGTACCTTCCTCTTGCTCTTGGCAAAAATTTAGATCCTGGATCCACGCTACAATTTTCTTTGTCTGGTTTTATACCCATGAAGCTGAAGACTACAGGAAAGATCATCTCAGCCTTGTGCTCGAAATTGGTGTCTCTGCCTCCAGTCATGTACTTCATCGATGACCACCGCAGTGATCCATCTAAAGCAGACCTGGTGATGCTACCTCTTGAATTAAAACAGTGGGGCTGGCACGGTGGCTCATACCTGTCATTCCAGCACTTTGGGAGGCCAAGGCGGTGGATCACTTGAGGTTGGGAGTTTGAGACCAGCCTGGCCAACATGGTGAAACCCCGTCTCTAATAAAAATACAAAAATTAGCTGGACATGGTGGCATGCACCTGTAATCCCAGCTACTCGGGAGGCTGAGGCAGGAGAATCACTTGAACCCAGGAGGTGGAGGTTGCAGTGAGCCAAGATTGTGCCACTGCACTCCAGCCTGGGTGACAGAGCAAGACTCCATCTCAAAACAAAACAAAAAAATGCCACCCCCCACAAAAATCCATAAAGTGGAAGCTCCACAAAGTCACAAGACTCCCCCAGTGGTCGGGATCTCTGGTTCCTGGCCCTTGCCCCCTCTCCAGTTAGATCTCTCACCACCTTACCTTGAGCTCTTTTTCTCTACATGTGAAACTTGGCTCATGCTGTCCCTTCCACTGGGAAAATTTTTCACCCTTTTCTGACAAATTCCTCATTATTTTTTTTCAAGAAATTTTTGTGGAGAAACTGAATATTTTGAATTATAAGTCAGTGAGCATCTCCTCCAATGGGCTTCTTCTAACCCTGAAGCTGTGCGGCGGGGCTCTTTCACCTAGCGTCTGTAATATTCTGCACTCGGGAGGCTGAGGCAGGAACGGTGATCATTGCACCTCTAAAGGCGATATTCATCATGATTAAAGCATGAACAGCATACAATCTCAACCTCCATCTAACAAGACAGGAAGGAGACTATTAGAACACAGAGGTGTGAATGGTACAATGAATGCACCTGAGGCTGAGGCAGGAGAATCACATTATATTATTATATATAATACATATATTACTATATTACATATTATATTATTATTATATTATTATATTATCATAAAGGCCATTAGAGACCTTTAGAGATGCAATGATCATGACACTGGCAGGCTACAGTTTCAAATAATGTATCATTAGTTCCAATACTGAACTGGCCCAGAATTAGGGCAAGAGTTTGATGAGTAAACAAAAGGTCTACAAATGTCAGGGCCGAGGGGAGGGAGAGTGATTTAAGGCTTGGTCCTTAAGACAGGAAAGCTTTTTGTTTTAACATAAGAATTAAATGACATTAATTCTCATTAAATGTACCTCAGGTACATTCAAGTGGTTCTCCTGCCTCAGCCTCAGGTGCATTCATTGTACCGTTCACACCTCTGTGTTCTAATAGTCTCCTTCCTGTCCTGTGAGATGGAGGTTGAGATCATATGCTGTTCATGCTTTAATCACTGGTACACAGTGCTCAATAAATATTTGTTGACTGAAGCCAGGCGTGGTGGTGGCTCATACCTGTAATCCTAGTACTTTGGGAGGCTGAGGTGGGCGGATCACCTGAGGTCAGGAGTTCGAGACCAGCCTGGCCAAGATGGTCTCTACTAAAAATACTACTCTACTAAAAATACAAAAATTAGCTCGGTGTGGTGGCACGTGCCTGCAGTCCCAGATACTCAGGAGGCTGAGGCAGGAGAATGACCTGAACCTGGGAGGCAGAGGTTGCAGTGAGCCGAGATCTTGCCATGGCACTCAGCCTGGGCGACAAGAGCAAAACTCTGTCTCACACACACACACACACACACACACCCACCCACCCACACACCAATGGTTGAATGAATACATAAATAAAAAGCATTAACACTTCAAAGGCTAATCAGGCTACATTTTTATTATTCCTTTACACATTTACTAATTTCCTTGTGAAAGATGTATTTTATGTGACTGAAGAAATAAATAATGAACAACCCCAAACTGAGACCTAAATAATTGACTTGCTTAAGAAAGAGAGCTTGATTGCTAAATCAGGAAGAAGTGAAATAGGGCTTCTGAATTTTTTTTTTTTTTAAACGGAGTTTCACTCTTGTTGCCCAGGCTGGCGTGCAATGGCGTGATCTTGGCTCACTGCAACCTTGGCTGTCGAGGTTCAAGCGATTCTCCTGTCTCAGCCTCCCGAGTAGCTGGGATTATAGGTGTCTGCCACCATGCCCAGCTAATTTTTGTACTTTTAGTAGAGATGGGTTTTCACCATCTTGGCCAGGCTGGTGTTGAACTCCTGACCTCAGGTGATCGGCCCACCTCAGCCTCCCAAAGTGCTGGGATTACAGGCGTGAGCCACCGTGCCTGGCCAGCTTCTGAATTTTTACTGTAGGATTTATTTAGTCACAGATCATTGTTCCATTCCCTTCCTACTACCTTGAAAACTAGAAGTTATTTCTAACACTATTGCTAAATAATAGTGTCTGTTTTTTTCACACACTGTTAATCATTTCTGATTTGGGAGTGTATGATTTTTTTCTCTTTCATCTGGATGTTTGGCAATGTATAGACTAAAAGGTAAGTCTGAAAGATTAATTCCATTAACATACTGAAATTTGATAGTATTTACCTATTTATTAAAGTTGAATTCACTCCTGAAAAGCTTTTCCGGGACTAGATAAAGATGAGTAACCAGTCTGAATTTATACAAGTAATTAATTTATCTGATTGAGAAGAATTTAATTATAATCTTGATGCTTGGACTACTTCTTATGTCTCTTTGATGACCTTTCAATTTAGAAAGTTAAAAGCATTTACAGGTTTAAAATTTTAAAAATACAATAAAAGAAGTTTCATTTAATAGCTGAAATGGTAGATTATAACCAAAATGCAAAATTTCAAGTGAGTCTCTGATTCTTTAACATTCTTTGTGTTTTCTCTAGATTTTAGATTTCTAAAATATTTTAGATCCTCCGTGCTAATTATTTACCTCTTGACCAGGAAGAATCTCAATTTTGTTCATAGAACTTCATGGAACAAAGGTTTTGTCAATCCTGAGAAATCATTATGCCATCCTAACATATAAGTCCCTGAACTTGACCTTACTCTCCTTCACAATAACAGGAAAATCAGGCAAAACCCCTATTATGTTTTGAAACGTTCCCAAAGTAGAGGTAAAATCTAAAACTAAATCTAAAACCAAGTGAACAACAAAGGGAGGAAAAATAAAAAGGAGGGATAGAAAAGGTGTGGAAGTGTGTGGTGAAAAAAATCCATGAATGTCCAAAGGATGCAGTGTGTGTGTGTGTGTGTGTGTGTGTGTGTGTGTATATATATATATATATATATATATATATATATATATATATAGAGAGAGAGAGAGAGAGAGAGAGAGAGAGATGGAGTCTCACTCTGTTGCCCAGGCTGGAGTACAGTGGTGTGATCTTGGCTCACTGCAACCTCTACCTCCTGGGTTCAAGCGATTCTCCTGCCTCAGCCACCTGAGTAGCTGGGATTACAGGCGTGCGCCACCACACCCAGCTAATTTTTGTAAAGATGCACAATATTTTAAAATAAAAGTATTTCAATAATACGAATCTTGCAGCTAAAAGTGCTTTTCTACTAGCTGTTATAAGAAATGATCATTTTCTGGGGGAAGGACTCTTTTTGTAATCCTATGGTTATTTGCGTAAAGAAGCTACCTACTATGCATTATGTAGGGCTGGTGATGTAAGAATTATTCAAGCAATAAAGGGCACACTTAATCATTTAGCCTCAGTAAATGCTTATTTTGAAATTGTAATATTCCAAATTAAAAAGGCCTTGGGTCGCACTCCCTAAAATATGCACTTTGAAAACATTTCCTGGATCAAAATAATTATTCAAGCACCTCTGCATTCCCAGCAAGAAAGCAAAAGTGGGAATACCTAAGCATGGCCATGCATTTATGCATGCAATGATTTCCCAAAAAGTTTGTCATAAATTCCATCCCTGAATTTATTCCGTGTTTGCATGCTTAAGCAATGATGAATTATTGAAAAGCACTGCATTTTTAAACTGTTCTCTTTTCACAGAGAGGGATGGATTGACTGAGAACATAGATATTTGAAGTTTCTTTCTCTCTCTCTTTTTTTTTTTGAGATGGATTCTTGCTCTGTCGCCCAGGCTGGAGTGCAGTGGCGTGATCTTGGCTCACTGCAAACTCTGCCTCCCGGGTTGATGCCATTCTCCCGCCTCAGCCTCCCGAGTAGGTGGGACTACAGGCACCCACCACCACACCCGGCTAATTTTGTTTTTGTGTTTTCAGTAGAGACGGGGTTTCACCGTGTTAGCCAGGATGGTCTCGATCTCCTGACCTCGTGATCCGCCCGCCTCGGCCTCCCAAAGTGCTGGGATTACAGGTGTGAGCCACCGCACAAGGCCTCTTTCTCCTTTACACGGAGAAGATATTATGAGAATTTGGCATTAAATGAAGACTGCTGTGAATATAAAACAACAATGCTTCCTTTAAGGAAAGTCTGGCAAGACTACTCAGTTTCAATATGCCCTTTTCAGGTATATCCTTGTTAATAATTTTCAAATGATAATTTTTTTCCTATAATATTTTATCTTTTATCCTTTCAAATAATTTTCAAGTTGAGAGCAACCTAATTTTCTTTTGAAAGTTACTCTCATTTCCATAATGTAAACTACTGAGGTACTTCTGTAGGGTGAGACCATGAGCCTTTAAAATGGACCCACTTTGGGAAAAGCTCCGTAATGAGTAAATTGCCAATGCACGTTAAACAGCATTGAATGGTGTGCTCTTCCTAAGGCAACCTGAGGGCGTCTCCATTTCCAGGCTGGCTTCTCCTGTGGTGCCCAGTTTAGTGCCTGGTCTTAGGGACTGGGTTCTAACCAGAGGCTGGGCATTCACTGACCTTTTGGTGCTTGTGCTGGAGATAGGCAGGTAGTCCATGACAGCGATGTACACATACTGCTTGGCATCATCTATCACACTGTAGATGGCATCTATGTCAAAACTTCTGTTTTTAGGGCAAAAGAGTTTTGGAGAATTCTGTGAAGACACAAAAGCCAAACTTTTAGCGTACTAATTTTTGGCAGCTGGGGATTTATTTATTTCCTTTGTTTCCACGAACCTTGGCTTGTAACTATATTTTTGCAAACCTAATTTCTGCTTCATCAAATTAGACAAAGATATTTTCAATCTTATCAAAGTTGAATAAAGATCAAAGTGTGGTAGGATGGGTCTCAAGTCTGTTTTGGAAAGAATTCTTTTATTATCTGACACATTTTGATTTTCAACTTTTATGTATTAAAAAATTTAATTGATACATAATTGTATATATTTATGGGGCACATAGTGATGTGATTCATATAATGTATAGTGATGAGATTATGGTAATTAGCATATCTATCATCTCAAACTTTATCATTTCTTTGTATTGGAAACATTCAATATCTTCCTTCTAACTATTTGAAACTATCTAATATATTATTGTTAAGTATAGTCATAGTTAACTATGGTCCTATAGAACAAGGGTCCCTATTCCCCAGGCCAGGGACCAGTACTGGGCTGCAGAGCAGGTGAATGACAGGCAAGCAAAGCTTCATCTGTATTTACAGCCGCTCCCCCTTGCTCGCGTCACCGCCTGAGCTCCGCCTCCTGTCAGACAAGTGGGGGCATTAGATTCTCATAGGGGCGTGAGCCCTACTGTGAACTGCGCATGTAAGGGATCTAGGTTGTGTGATCGCCTTATGAGATTGTAATGCCTGATGATCTGTCACTGTCTCCCATCAGCCCCAGATGAGACCATCTAGTTGCACAAAAAGCAGCTCAGGGCTGTCACTAATTCAACAATATAGTGAGTTGTATAGTTATTTCATTATATATTACAATGTAATAATAATAGAAATAAAGTGCACAGCCACGGATGGTAGCCCAAGCCTGTAATCCCAGCGCTTTGGGAGGCTGAGGTGGCCGGATCACCCGAGGTCAGGAGTTCAAGACCAGTCTGGCCAACATGGTGAAACCCCGTCTCTACTAAAAATACAAAAAATTAGCCGGGCGTGGTGGTGTGCACCTGTAGTCCCAGCTACTCGGGAGGCTGAGGCAGGAGAATCGCTTGAACCTGGGAGGCAGAGGTTGCAGTGAGCCGAGATCGCATCACTGCACTCCAGCCTGGGTGACAGAGCAAGATGCTGTCTGAAAAGAAAAAAGAAAAAAGAAAGTGCACAATAAATGTAATGCCCTTCAATCATCCCGAAAGCATCCCTGCTGACCCTGGTCCATGGAAAAACTGTCTTCCATGAAACCAGTCCATGGTGCCAAAAAGGTTGAGGACCACTGCTATAGAACAATGGAACTTATTCTTCCTATCTTGCTGTTATTTTTATATCCACTAACAAATCTTTCCCCACCCCCTCTTTCCCCAGCCTCTAGTATCTTCCGTTTTACTTTTTACTTAGGAGAGAATTCTTGCTTTCAGTGTACACACTTCTTTTCGGACGAGCACTCCACCTCCAACCTTACACAATTCTGTCATACATAGCTAATAATTTTCTCAGGTGTTACTACACACGCACACACACTGCACATAGCAAGCCATTTACCCCAGCATTTTCATTTCATCTGAAATGTGATGATGTGGGCATAAAAATGTTTCAAACTCAAAATCTAAAAAAAAAAAAAAAAAAAAAAATCGAAAAATCTTGGAGTTTTTTTCTTTTCTCCAAAATCTTTCATTGAGTTAGGAGAAGTGTTGATTGTTGAGAAAAGGTCATCGATAACAGTGAAGGAAAATCTGAGGGAGCTATTAAGATGCCCAAATTCAGCAGGAGAGCCAGAGAAGAAGGATGTTCTGAAAGATTTAAGCAAAATGAAAAAAAGAGGCAAATTCTGCTTGAGGCATTTTTCTCCTGTTGCTTGAGGTGGTTTTCATCTTATAAAAATATGGTGTTTGTAGATGGAGTTGCTGTAGAAAGGGAAAGATGTGTTTGGTTTTCTCATTATTTTTCCACTGGACAGGACTGAAAATAGTGTTTCCCACAGTTGCTGTTTTACTTTGACAAGCGATACGCTGTGACAAGTATCACATAAATAATGCCAGGGGCATTATAATGGGACATAAATAATGCCAGGATGTTTAGGACCAAAAGGCTGAATAAACAGATTTTTGGAACTGCCTGGAATGAATGGTAGTATTGGGCGGTCAGAGTTCTTCCTCACCAATTATGTCTGGAACAACTCCCTACACTGCACAGTAGGAGTCCCCACCCCGGCTTAGAGGTTTGTGAGATGGAGCTGTTGGACTGGATGCCCACCTTAGAAGGGGCATAGGGGTAAGGAAGGAGCATGCTGAGGATCACACACCTTCCAGGTTTCCTCACACAGAAAGTCCTCTTGGCAGGTGATCATGAGCAAGATGAGTCGGTTTTTTAAAAAAGAATTTCAACTTTTATTTTAGACTCAGGGGGTACAGGTGCAGGTTTGTTACATGGATATATATTATGTGATGCTGAGGTTTGAGGCACAACTGATCCCGTCACCCAGGTAGTGAGAATAGTACTCAATAGTTTATCCACCTGTGTCCCCTTCCTTCCTCACATGCGCTAGTGGTCCTCAGTGTTTAGTGTTGCCATCTCTATGTCCATGAGTAACCAATGTTTACCTCCCACTTATAAGTGAGAACATGGTATTTGGTTTTCTGTTCCTGCAGTGATTTGCTTAGAATAATGGCCCCTAGCTGCACCCACATTGCTGCAAAAGACATGATTTTATTCTTTTTTATGGTTGCATAGTATTCCATGGTGCATATGTACCATATTTTCTTTACAGGATGAGTTTTTGATAGTTTATTTTTCTTTTGGAATAAGGATGAACTTCAAGTCTGTTTTTTAAAGGTAGTCCTACACTCCTCTGTCATCAGCATACAGATATACAGATACTCCATCTGTCACCAAGATAGAAAGCGTGTGCCTCTGCAGGGTTTCCTGGGTCTGTCCCTCCTCTTACTCTTGATCACTCAGTAAGTTTCCCTCACTTGGGCACTAGTGCTGCTTTCAGGGATGTTCTAACATCTTTCTAACTCATTGCCTTATCTCTGAGATGTTTAAAAACAAATATACATCACTCCCAGGATGAACTGACTCCTGGTTTCTCAGAATCCAGCTTGAACTCATTGGGAGGGGTGTATCCATGGTCCTGTGTCTCTGCCTCCTTCATTTGCCAACTCCCATCCTGTCTGTGACCCCAAATGCAAGTAATTACCAGTCCACGGCTGTGCCCTCATCATGTCTGACTCTGGGCATCTCTGCTCATGCCGGCTTCTCTGGCTGATGTGTCTTTATTTTTGTCTATCAAAGTCCTACTAATTCTGTTCTCTGAATTCCAGCTCAAATGTGATCTCCTCCATGAATTTTTTTTTTTTTTAGATGGAATCTTGCTCTGTTGCCCAGGCTGGACTGCAGTGGTGCAATCTCAGCTCACTGCAACCTCCACCTCCCGGGTTCAAGTGATTCTCCTGCCTCAGTCTCCTGAGTAGCTGGGATTATAGGCACCCGCCACTACACCTGGCTAATTTTTGTATTTTAGTAGAGACAGGGTTTCACCATCTTGGCCAGGCTGGTCTTGAACACCTGACCTCATGATCCACCTGCCTCGGCCTCCCAAAGTGCTGGGATTACAGGAATGAGCCAACATGCCTGGCAATGAAGTTGTTTTTAAATCTCCAATCAAAGGTTGCTTTTCCCAACCCTGTACTCCCATACTATTTATTTCTTTTGCCTTTTCTTTTTTTACCATCATAACCATTTTTAAGTGTACAGTTCAGTGGATTTTAGGGATTGTATGTTACTCATTTTCCTATGCCATTAAAAATATTCAAATTATTTAATTCCCTTAGCGTGTTGGCTCTGCTTTAAAGGTTCTTTGGTTAATGTGGAGAAGCTGAAGATCTTTGCTCCAGATGGGCTCTCAGAAGCCCGACTCTGAAATGTGTCCAAATGCTCACATTTCTGTTTCAGTTAGGAACTCCCTGAATTTCACTGCTTTTTCCAAAACCAGATTTTGGTTTTGGGGAGGAACAAATGTAGGCAGAGTTATCTGTGGTCTCTTTACATTTGCTATTATCTTACAAGTATAGACACTGTGGCCATAATTTAGAGGAAAGAGCATGGGCTTTGGTGATACAGGCCAGACTCCAGCACTTAGAACCTGGGGCATCTTGGTGTGTCCCTTACACTTTTTGAGCCTCTGTTTCCTAATGGGGTTAATGAAAATAACACACCTTTCATACTGGTTTGCCTTGAAGCTCAAATAAATGAATGGCCTGTTTGCTGGCTGGGTTCCATGCCCCTCTTCTGTGTGTGCTTTCATTCAATCAGCAAATATTCCTAGGCTCTGGTCTAGGAAGGGGACATACATCAGTGACCAAGACAAGATCCCTCCTTTGTGGAACTTCATTCTAGCGCATGTTACATGGCATTGCATTCATCTGTCTATGTGTTTAGCCACTTGCTTGTGAGCTGCCTGGTTGTGTATCTCTGGCATCTTGTGCCATGCACATATTATATGCTCAATACATACTTATGGAACGAATGTGAAAGTGCTTCATAAATGCATAAATGTTGGAGGTTTGTCTGTTGGAGTCTGTTGCTTCAATCTGGGTATTTCCAAACCTGTGTCAACAGATGTTTACAAGCACTTACCTGCCTTATTGCTTCCTGTGTTCCCACTGCCTGACACAATGGCAGGTGCTCCAGCTCCATGTGTTTATGAAGGAAATGCATAATTATTTGTATCAGTCCCCTTGCACCTGGGGGCTGAGTGGTACTTTGCTATGTGTTCTAGAGTCTTCTACCTTTAAAAATAGTGCCTGGATAGACTAGTGGCTGTAAAATGTCTACCCAGAATAGAAATGAATAAACAATAACACAAAAGAATGAGCTGGCAGAGGAAGTTAAGTAGTTCCAACTGTTTAATTAAAGAGAGGGCTAAGTTTCCCTCTCATCACTCCTGAATTAATTTTCCGAGCCTTGTGCTGTGTACTTCTTTGTTCCATAGTAAAGTAGAAGAAGAGGGAAAATACAGTTCCTCTTCACTATTCCAGCTCTGTGGCAATCTTTTACCAGTCAAGAGCTCTTGAGGGACCTGACTTCTAGGTTAATCTGGGTTTGTCTCTGAGATCAGTAGGCACCATATGAATGTAATTTATTTTGCATACTCATTAAATAATCACCTTGTACGGACCTTAGCAGGTTTTTAATTATTTCATTAACAGTTTCATGGTTTTAAAAAAGTATATACTCTATTTGTAGAATATATATGTTCAAATATAATTAAATATGAAAAGACAACCCATGGAATGAAAGAAATAAAATATTGGCAAATCATATATTTAAACCAGTCACCTGAACCCAGGAATTTTAGGCCAGCCCCAACAACATAGTAAGACCTTGTCTCTATAAAAAATCATATTTCTGTTTAAGGGACTTGTATACAGACTATATAAAGAACTCTTATAACACAAATTTTTTAAATAACTTAATTTAAATGGGCAAAAGATTTCATATTTGATAGATATTTTGTGTCTCTTCTTTAAAGAAGAGATACAAATGGCCGATAAGCACGCTAAAATATTTAATTCAAAACAAAAATAAGATTACATTTTATACCCTCGAGTAGAGCTAAAATAAGACAGAAAATATCAAGTGTTGCCGAGGATGTGGAGAAATCAAAACTCTCATATATTGCTGGTGGGATTGTAAAATGGTGCTGCCAATTTGGAAAACAGTTTGGTAGTTTCTCAAAATGTTCAACATAGAGTTACCAGATTATCCAGTAAATCCACTCCTATGTATAAACTCGAATTAAAAACAGCTATTCACATAAAAACCTATACATGAATATTTATAGCAGCACTATTTACAATAGCCAAGAAATAGTAGTAGTACAAATGCCCATCTGTTGACAGATGGGTAAACAAAGTGTGGAATATCCATACAATGGAATTATTTAACCATAAAAAGAATAAAGGCAGTATTGGCCCATGCTACAATATGGATAAACCTTGAAGGCATTATGTTAGGTGAAAGAAGCAATCACAAAAAACTACACAGTATATGATTCCATTTATATAAAATATCCAGAAAAAGGCAGATTCATAAAGAAAAAGTAGACTGGTGGTTGCCAGGGACTGAGATAAGGGAAAATAGTGACTGCTAATCAGTATGGGGTTTTTTCTTTGTGGTGAAAAAAAGTTCTAAAATTAGATTGTAGAAATGGTTGCAAAACTGTGACTATACTCAACCCCACTAAATTGTATGCTTTATTTTTTATTTTTATTTTTTGTATTTTTAGTACAGACGGGGTTTCACCATGTTGGCAAGGTTGGTCTTGAGCTGCTGACCTCAAGTGATCAGCCAGCTTTGGCCTCTCAAAGTGCAGGGATTACAGGAGTGAGCCACCATGCCCAGCCTGAATTGTATACTTTAAAAGGGTAAATTTTATGGTGTGTAAATTACATCTCTGTAAGGCTGTTAAACTAATTTACAATATATGCAGAAGGTTCTAAAGAGGAATGTGATGCAGTATTTTTCCATAGCAGCATCAAGTTCTATTTAATGTCAGCCCTCACTCACTAAATACATCTCCATATACATGACTGACAGGTGACTTAACTGAACAATAAACAAGAAATGAAATCTGTCTAACATCTAGATCAATAAAAACAGACCTTGAACTAGTCTTTTATCTTGGAAAGCAATTGCTTAAGCTTAAAGGCTCCAAAAAGAAACCTACAAGACAGAAACAGCCAACTATTGTTCCCATCCTCCAATTTCAATGGGAAATGCAAGAAAATTAGAATTATCTGGCCCAAGTTACTAGAAATTACACAGTGAAATCTAAGTGCCTATTTGTGTTCCACGAAAAAACTGGAAATAATCTATATTTGTATCATAAGTTAAAATTTATATCTAACTATGCTAAGTTATCAATTATCTAAAATCTAACTTGGAGAATGGTTATTAAGGTCTTCAAATACTCTTTATGTATGTGTTCAACTTAGTCTTGAGACAATCAGCTTATAAAAATACACTATTTTAAGATACAACAAATATATTGAATTAAATTCGTCTTGGCATTTGTCTGGCATATATTACTGAGAAAACTGTATGCATTCTGGAGCTTTCTATTAATATTACTACTAATAAAACCTATCCAACATTCATTGCTGCTTTTAGCTAGCACTAAGTGAAGTATTGGGAATACCAATGATGAAGAGGATATATTAATAGTAGATGATCTGCAGAGTCTAATAAAATGGTGGGAAAGATGGTTATAAATAAATAGTTATAAAAGTTATAATAGAAGGGAGTTCAAGGAGCTCTGTCTGAATGATATCAATTCCAATTGCAGGGTTTTCTGACTGTTTTTGTACCTGTAGGATTTTATACCTCTCCAGAAATGGTGTTCAATCAATATCTGTTGAATTGAAATTCAAAGGCAGGCTTGATATTATTAAAAAATAGAAAATTAAACAGGAAGTTAAAATAAGTAAATAAAAAAAGAAAGTAAACTAGAAATATCATTTGACCCAGCCGTCCCATTGCTGGGTATATACCCAAAGGATTATAAATCATGCTGCTATAAAGACACATGCACACGTATGTTTATCGCGGCGCTATTCACAATAGCAAAGACTTGGAACCAAGCCAAATGTCCATCAATGATAGACTGGATTAAGAAAATGTGGCACATATACACCATGGAATACTATGCAGCCATAAAAAAGGGTGAGTTCATGTCCTTTGTAGGGACATGGATGAAGCTGGAAACCATCATTCTCAGCAAACTATCGCAAGGACAGAAAACCAAACACCGCATGTTCTTACTCATAGGTGGGAACTGAACAATGAGAACACATGGACACAGGGAGGGGAACATCACACACCGGGGCCTGTCATGGGGTGGGGGGAGGGGGGAGGGATAGCATTAGGAGATACACCTAATGTAAATATGAGTTAGTGGGTGCAGCACACCAACATGGCACATGTAGACATAGGTAACAAACCTGCACGTTGTGCACATGTATCCTAGAACGTAAAGTATAATTTAAACAAAAGAAAAGGTATTACACAGTTTAAAAAACTACCCAAAGAAATGTCTCACAGCTCTTTTTGTGGTGAACTCTTTAAGAAAAAGCCACTTATGAATTTGCCCTAGAAAATAACAAAGGTATCGAATTGTAGTAGATTTTACTAAAGGCCTGAGACCACTCTCTCTGGGAAATACATTAGCTTTAAAATCAACAAAAAACTGACTCTTTCCCTGTTTAAGGGTTAGTATGTAAATGTATGCAACAACCATATTCACTTATCTCCAAGGTTGAAACTGTAAATTCAAAATCCAGTGATTATTCAAAATTTGTTCATTAATTCATCTATTTTTTGCTATTTCCAATTTGTTTTTCTACTGGATCTGATCAAGCGATCCACGCTTGGCATGTAGTGTCACCCTGTGGCCCTCTGGATTAAAGGTTCCTTGGCAAATTTTCTATTGCTGCTCATCCACAAATTAGGAATACTCCTTGGCCTCCTGGTCTTATAGGGTCATCTTGAGATGAATTGAAAATGTCTATATAATTTATATTTATATTTATTAGTAAAATGCCCTATAATATGCTACTTGCTACTCCATTCTTGACCTCCTCCATACGAAAATGTTATTTTACCTCCAGCTGATGAACATCCTTCATAGTCTATTTTCTGCTCTTCACATTAATGCGAATTTGTTATTTAAGACAACTTGAACTTTGTGTTTTCTTTCTATTGTTACACTTCTAAATTTTCTGCTGGTGTTTTCCTTTGAACAGGCAAAAAGGATACAATTCACTTTATCTTCAATAAAATGCTGTTTAGTGACAAAAAAGTTGTTGGCATAAAAGCACCAATATCAGCCAAGGTTGAAATAGCAATATTAAATTGGGAGCATTACTTAGAGAAGTTGATCTGAACATCAGGATAATTTCAGAAGCTTGCTTCAAATAAAAATTCTAAGATCTCATCTCAGATCCAGTGGATAAGATCCTGGGTGGGGACAGGGGACACTGTAAATCTGCACTTTAAGCATACTTTGTAGCCAATTCTTAAGTACAGTAAGTCCTCACTTAATGATGCCAACAGGTTCTTGAATACTATGACTTTAAGCAAACTGTTGTATAATGAAAACAATTGTACCGTAGGCTAATTGATATAAACGAGAGTTGCTATGGCTTATTTCTGGTCCCCAAAACAGCATCAAACTTCTAAAGACCAAAACACTTTGAATATTAAACATTGAAACAAATATGAGGTATACATACATTTAAGAAAGACTAATAAAAACAAGTGAAATAATTATTTACCCTCTTACTCCAGTTCAGGGTCACGGGTGGCCAGAGCCCCTCGCAGCCGGGACCCCTGTGGACAGGATGACATCCCATCGCAGGACACACTCACACACACATTCACACTCGCTCACACTGGGACCACACAGATCAGCCAGTTCATTCCACTTGCACAGCTCTGAGATGTGGGAGGAAACAGGAGTACCCGGCAAAAGCCAACACAGACAGGTGGAGAACGTGCAAACTCCACACACACAGTGGCCCCAGCCGAAAATCAATTGTTTTTTTTCTTATCAACATGATAATGGGCATTGAACAAAACGATGTTATTGAAGGATCTACTGTACTACAGTTTGAGGACTAGGACTGTAGGCCCAGATATTTACATTGCCCCTTTCCAGTAACATCTCTGGATAGCTGTGGCATGTGCCTAGCTGGGTGGTGGACTGGGAAGGTGAGGGTGGGTGGAGGGTGTGGCTAATGGTTCTTAGCAGAGTCAGAGGCCCGAAGCTGTGCAAGGAGCACTGTCCTGTTGTGTGGGCCTCTTGCCTGCTTGCCCCAACCAGGTACAGCAGCTCTGCTTTTGTCTGATCTATACACTGAGATTCCCTCAGATTTGTCTCATCAAAGGGTTCTGATAAAAACAAGTCTGAAAAATCAATGTAGGGCATTGAAAATAGGCTAACAGGCTCTGGTGTCAGAAGAGCTGGGTGCTGGCTCCGCTCTTAGCATGTCCCATCGAATGGGCTTTTTGCTAGTAGGTAAGGTCGATACCTTCATTTGCAAAATGGACACAACCCCATACCTAGCTTACAGGGTGATTGAGGGAATCAAATCAGATAACTCAAGGTATCTGACACAAGGAATGATGATCAAGATTTATTATGTTTGAGGGTATGATTGCGTGTAAGGGTGGACGCATTTTAACTCTTCACGTCATGGGATAGAACCACTGTAATTCATTTTTGCCCAATACGAGATCACACTTAAACATTCCAACTTAATAAAGAGCCTTTGGAGGAAGAGGGAGAAGGGGAGGAGAAGGGGAAAACAACTCACCGATACAAATGCTTGAGATTTGGTTTCATTCAACTGAAGTTGCAATTTCTTTTCATTGTCATAGACTCCATAGAGTCTTTTGGACCAGGTTTGAGGCACTCTGCTTTTGAATTTTAATGAACTATATAGAGCAAATATCCTTTGTAAATCTAGGACCAGGCAGCTGCAGTTGTAGAAGATGACACCGAGTTCTTTCATCTGTGAAATTAAAATTGAAAGCATCAATGCCATGTGTGTCTTTTGGTGTTATTTTCAGAGAAAAAAGGAATGCATAAGAATGAGGTAGTTGTGACATCTTTTTTCTTGCATTTGAAGTAAGTAGATATAGTTACATTATGGTACATAGAGGTGATATGTTATAAAAATGCTAAATATTTAAGTAAAATTTTGCTGGTTTTTTGTATTAGGTCTCTAATTTTCTTATAGTCATCTATAATTTCTTATATTCATCTATACTTTTCATATCAGCTCTTCAGATTTGTTTCCTTAACACTTTTTTTGTATGAATCATTCAATCAGGTGGCAAGAAAAAGGTCAATTTTACTTGCAACATAACCGAATGGCTGGAATCATGGATTCTGGAGTCAGACTGCCTGGATTGAGGTTCTGTTAATAGCTCCACAACTTTCTAGCTGTGTGACTTTGAACAACATACTTAATTTCTGGGCCTCAGCTTCTTCTTCCATAAAATAGAGATAATAGTATTTATTTCATATGTTGCTATGAGAATTGAAATGGTTAATACATATAAGAAGTGTCTATCACATGGTAATCACTAGCAGTATGTTAGTAATTATTATTCTTATTAACGTTACACAAGCCTTAAGAGTAATAGACCAATAGCATCTTAAAAGACCACAGAGATCATTTTGTCCACCTCTCTCAAGGCGTGGATGAGGAAAGTAAAGCTCACACAAATAAGTAAAAATACTAGCCCCAAGTTAGAGATTTAGTCAGTGGTAAATTAAGAATTGAGTGCAGGTTTTCTGACCCCTAATCAAATACACTCAGGAACATAGCTATACTGGCTTCGGTTGAGTCCAGTATCCCTTTGCAAAAATTACAGATGATTTTTAATTTAGTCAATGAAACTATACAATGTGAAATTTTGGTCATTAAAGAACAGCACACAAAAATACATGCTTTCTATGACTTGAACACCCAGTGAGGGGTTATTAGGGAAACCTTGGCTCTCTAAAGACCCGGGGCCCACTGATAGTAAACTCCCTTTTTATCCCTTCCTTAAGCCCTTCCCCAAGACTCTTTACTCAGGATGATAGGAGAGGTCATCTACCATGTATGAACCTGTCTCTCTTTGCTCCCAGGACTCCCCAGTACAACATGTCCCGGAGATCTTTTCATGTTCCTCTGTACAGATTTGTCATCCTTTTCCAGCTCCATGGTAACCACAGGATAGATGGACACAAGTTGTTTAACCCACTGATAGACTTCATTCCTATACTTTCCCTAATGCAAAAATAAAACAATGAGCATCCTGATATATCTTTGTGCACCTTTAATATAGATTCCTAGAGTGAGATGTACAGACACATTAAGGACTATTAGCGGTTAAGTGAAAGGAGATAGAGCAGGTAGGGCATATCAGGCATGTGCGAAAGGACTGAGGCTAACCAAGGAGGTGAAAGATCTCTACAAAACACTGCTGAAAGAATAGATGACACAAACAAATGGGAACACATCCCAAGCTCATGGATGGGTAGAATCAATATTGTGAAAATGACCATACTGCCAAAAGTAATCTAGAAATTCAATGCAATTCCCATCAAAATACCACCATCATTCTTCACAGAACTAGGAAAAACAATTCTAAAATTCATATGGGACCAAAAAGTCTGCATAGGCCAAAGCAAGACTAAGCAAAAAGAACAAATCTGGAGGCATCACATTACCTGATTTCAAACTATACTGTAAGGCCACAGTCACCACAACAGCATGTTACTGGTATAAAAATAGGCGCATAGACCAATGGAACAGAATAGAGAATCCAGAAATAAGCCCAAATACTTACAGCCAACTGATCTATGACAATGCAAACAAAAACATAAAGTGGGGAAAGGACACGCTATTCAACAAATGGTGCTGGGATAATTGGCAAGACACTGTAGGAGAATGAAACTGGATCCTTATCTCTCACCTTGTACAAAAATCAACTCAAGGTGGGTCAAAGGCTTAACTCTAAGACCTGAAACCATAAAGATTCTAGAACATAACATTGGAAAAACCCTTCTAGACATTGGCTTAGGCAAGGATTTCATGAACAAGTACCCAAAAGCAAATGCAATAAAAACAAAAATAAATAGCCGGGACTTAATTAAACTAAAGAGCTTTTGCATGGCAAAAGGAACAGTCAGCAGAATAAACAGACAACTCACAGAGTGGGGGAAAATCTTCACAATCTATACATCTGACAATGGACTAATATCAAGAATCTACAATGAACTCAAATTAGCAAGAAAACAACCCCATAAAAAAGTAGGCTAAAGACATGGATAGACAATTCTCAAAAGAAGATATACAAATGGCCAACAAACATATGAAAGAGTGCTCAACATGACTAATGATCAGGGAAATGCAAACCAAAGCCACAATGTGATACCACCTTACTCCTGCAAGAATGGCTATAATCAAAAAATAAAAAAATAATAGATGTTGGTGTGGATGTGACGAACAGGGAACACTTCTACACCGCTGGAGGGAATGTAAACTAGTACAACCACTATGGAAAACAGTGTGGAGATTCCTTAAAGAATTAAAAGTAGAACTACCATTGGATCCAGCAATCCCACTACTGGTATCTACCCAGAGGAAAAGAAATCATTATACGAAAAAATACTTGCACATCCATGTTTATAGCAGCACAGTTTGCAACTGCAAAAATGTGGAGCCAACCCAAATGCCCATCAATCAACGAGTGGATAAAGAAACTGTGATATATATGCATATGTTGGAATACTACTCAGCCATAAAAAGGAATGAATTAATGGCATTCACAGCAACCTGGATGGGATTGGGGGCCTATTATTCTAAGTGGAGTAACTCAGGAATGGAAAACCAAACATCGTATGTTCTCACTCATATGTGGGAGCCAAACTATGAGGATGCAAAGGCATAAGAATGATATAACAGACTTTGGGGACTAGGGAGACATGGGGGAAGGGAAGGGGGTGAGGGATAAAAGGCTACAAATTGGGTTAAATGTACACTGCTTGGGTGATGAGTGCACCAAAATCTCACAAATCACCACTAAAGAACTTGTGTAATCAAATACCACCAGTTGCTCAAAGACTTATGGAATATAAATAAATATAACAAAATCAATGCTATTCAAGCCTAGTAGAGCCAGAGATAGGCCCCCATGAAAGCAGATATCAAGGGAATCATTTGACTTTTGAGTCCAAAAGGCAAATTCAGTGGCCATAGTTCACTTTTACTATGTTCAGGTCTCTCTGATTTCCTTTGGTTTCTCCACGTCAGACCCGTGGTGTTTTCAGGTCATTTGCTCACACATGGCAAACACTAATGCTTGGAAAACTGCTCAAAGCTTGGATGAGAATATGCTATTTAAAGTCAGGCATGGGAGGATTGTTTGTTCAAAAACAGTCTGGGCAATATCGCGAGACCATGTCTTTACAAAAAAATAAAAAATGAGCTTGGTGTGGAGGCACAAATCTGTAATCCCAGCCACTTGGTCGGCTGAGGTGGGAGGATCCCTTGAGCCCAGGAGTTCAAGGCTGCAGTTTACAGTGATTGCCCTACTGCACTCTAGCCTGGGCAACAGAGCAAGATCCTGTCTCAAGGAAAGAAAGAAAAAAAAAAAAACCATGCTATTTCCCCATCCACCTTGTTTCTCAGAAGTATTTGTCTGCTAATCTTCATGTGGATGTTTGCCCTCTCTACTGAGGCTGGGGCAGATAAAAGGCAAAGGCAGTGGCCGTGGATCACAGCAGCTGCCCCTGCCACACTCCCTGCTGACTCTCTCCTGATGTGTAGAATGATATTAAATGAAGTAGTCACAGCACGTTCGGGCTGCTGTTGAAGACGAAAATCAAGCAAACAAAAACAACTATTGCAAGCTTCACCAATCTGAAGAAAGACAACTGCTCTTCAATATGATAGGATGTGATTATTCTGGATAACTATTATTTTGAAAATTGACACCCAGAAGGGTACCAGGATGCCAACTCTGATAGCTCCTCCCTGCCCAGGGAGCACAGAAACTAGAGAGAGACCAATATGGCCTAGTTAGAACGTAGCAAGTCACCTATGGAGCAGGCTCTGGAGACAGACTAGCTCCACCACGGGCAAGGCACTTCAGCTCTTCACTTCCTCCATCCGAAGACTGGTATATTTCATAAGATTGCTGTGAAGAATAAATGAAAAGGCACAGGCAAATATTAGCTCAGTGCCTGGCTCAAACCGCATTAGCTAATGGAAAATTGGGAAGAGGAACATAAAAACGCTTCTGTAATGGCACCATCATTCTGAGTGATGTTTGTCCCTTTAGGCAGGATCAGATGGAGGGAAGAATATTTATGAACATTCTCAGCATGTATCTACCCCAAGACTCTCCTTATGAACCATTTATCACCATCAAGATGCAACTGGGCACAGTCTCCCTGGGTACTGTCTAGATTTTCTCCGATTTTTAATAACTCTATTCTAAACAAAGATTTAGTGTTCCATTTCCCCTGTCGCATAAACTAAGCTGCTGATTGCTGCGAGGTTTTATTTGCAACCCCTGACATCATTCCATTCTGTGGCTACATTACAGCTTTAGGACCTGGAGACAAGGCTGGAAGCCAAGCACTGCCCTCTAGAGATGTAAAGAGAATTACATTTCCTCTGAATATCTTCCTCCACCCTAGAATGACTCAAGCCCATTTCTAGTTTTACGTATTAGTTCAGGCTGCTGTTGATGATGGAAAAAAAACCAACCAAACAAAATGGAACAAAACTGGCTTTTGTTTTGCAGCTTTTTCGCCCACAGCAAGAAATTCAGGACAGATTTATGACAAATTTTAAAATGCTGGCAATGGGAAAAATAATATAGAGATCTGGGTTGCTGATGAATTTCTATGTCTAGATTATCAAAGGGAAAAGAAGCTGAAGGTCTGATTGATTTGCTGACAAATTCTTAATTTTTAAAAATGAACTTGAGTACAAGGCTGTTTTGTCACGTGGATATTTTGCTCAGTGGTGAAGTGGGGACTTTTATTGTAACCATCATCACCTGGATAGTATACATTGTACTCATTAATTTCTCATCCTTCATCCTGCTCCTATGCTCTCACCCTTCTGAATCTCCAATGTCAATTATTCTACTCTCTATGTCCATGTGTACACACTATTTAGCTTCCACTTATAAGTGATAATGTGTGGTGCTTGATTTTGCATTTCTGAGTTGTTTCACTTAAGATAGTGGCCTCCAGTTCCATCCATGTTGCTATAAAAGACATGATTTCATTCTTTTTTGTGGCTAAATAGTATTCCATTATGTATATATACCACATTTTCTTTATCCAATCATCTGTTGATGAACATCTTTTTTTTTTTTTTTGAGATGGAGTCTCTGTCGCCCAGGCTGGAGTGCAATGGAGCGATCTTGGCTCACTGCAACCTCTGCCTCCCAGGTTCAAGTGATTCTCCTGCCTCAGCCTCCCAAGTAGCTGTGATTACAGGCTCCCGCCACCACATGTAGCTGATTTTTGTATTTTGAGTAGAGACAGGGTTTCACCACGTTGGCCAGCCTGGTCTCAAACTCCTGACCTCAGGTGATCCACCCGCCTTGGCCTCCCAAAGTCCTGGGATTACATGCATAAGCCACCGCACCAGGCCTGTTGATGAATACTTTGATTCCACATCTTTGCTACTGTGAATTGGGCTATGATAAACATACAAAGGCACCTTTCTTTTTGATATAATGACTTCTTTGGCTATGCGTAGATACACAGTAGTGGGATTGCTGGATCGAATGGTAATTCTATTTTTAGTTCTTCGAGAAATCTCCACACTGTTTCCATAGAGGTTGTATTAACTTACATTCCCACCAACAGTGTATAAGGATTCCCTTTTCTCCATACCCTCACAAACATCTATTATTTTTTGAATTTTAAATAGTTATCTGAGGACTTGCCAAGGATCAGCCCTCTGCCTGGCGATAGGTTGCTCAGCCCTGTCCAGCCTCTGTGGCCGACCACACACCACAGAGCATCCTGATGAGCTGCTCTGACTTCCTAGTTCAATCACACAGTTGATTTATGCAGTCAAAAATAAGTTAAATGATTGACTGAATGGTTCAACCGTTTGAAGAAAATCATCCTGAAAAAGCTGGATATTTATAGCTAATTATTCTTTGGAAGAGATCGATTTCTTTTTTTTTACAAAGTGGGCATATTGTTAGTGATGAACCCATGGAGCTGAGAGAGGCTTAATTAAGGTCTCAACAACTGTAGTCCACTGTCAAGAAGCTGTTATCAGGATAGTCATTTTATTGAAAACTCAAGTTATGGCCGGGCGCGGTGACTCACACCTGTAATCCCAGCACTTTGGGAGGCCGAGGTGGGCGGATCACTAGATCAAGAGATGGAGACCATCCTGGCCAACATGGTGAAACCTCATCTCTACTAAAAATACAAAAAAATTAGCTGGGCATGGTGGCTTGTGTCTGTAATCCCAGCTACTTGGGAGGCTGAGGCAGGAGAATTGCTTGAACCTGGGAGGCAGAGGTTGCAGTGAACCAAGATCGTGCCACTGCACTTCAGCCTGGCAACAGAGTGAGACTCTGTCTCAAAAAAAACAACAGCAAAAAAACTCAAGTTATGTCAGTGGTTCCGTTCTCTCTCTTGCACTATGACATTTTGAAGTACGGGGGACTTCGGTGGGAGTGTTTGGGTTTCATACAATCCAAGGAGATGTTAGTTGTCCCTATGTGGTTGATTGATAACAAGAGAAGCAATGCTAATTAATTATAGTGCTCGCTGTGCTCCAGGTACTGTTCTCAAGGCTTCATATGTCTACATGCATTTAAACCTCACAACAACCCATTTCACAGTAAGAAAACCGAGGTACAAAGAGATTAAGGGTCTTCAAGAAAGCTGATACAAGAATACTCAAAAATGAGTTTAATGTTTCATCTTCAGGAAGGATTATTTGCCAAGTGAAGCACTGGCAAGACTAGGCATTCCCTGTGGGTGGGGGCCATGTCCTACTTGCCATGTGCTTGTCCTCCTCTTTCTGCCTAGGTGTTTTGGGTTTCAAAATAAAAATAAGAATTAGGAGAAGCACGTAATTACACCAGAAAAGTATTTTTCTTTCTTTCTTTCTTTTTTTTTTTTTTTTTTTGAGACGGAGTCTCATTCTGTCACCCAGGCTGGAGTGCAGTGGCGCAATCTCGGCTCACTGCAACCTCTGCCTCCCGGGTTCAAGCGATTCTCCTGCCTCAGCCTCCCGAGTAGCTGGTACAGGAGCACGCCACTATGCCTGGCTAATTTTTTATTTTTAGTAGAGATAGGGTTTCACAATCTTGGCCAGGATGGTCTTGAACTCATGACCTCAGGTGATCTGCCCACCTCAGCCTCCTAAAGTGCTGTGATTACAGGCATGAGCCACCACGCCCAGACTTTTATTTCTTATTTTGTCAAAATTAGTGAAAGGTGGTCATCAAAGAGAATGCAGTGAGTGGGGGGGAAAATCATTTTTAGCTAGGTCATGAGAGGCAGCATAAAGAGAGACAGCGTTTGGTGGGTTTTATTAGTGATGTGGAAACCAGCGCGGGTGTCTGATGGATGCTGTTGTCATCAGAATGGAGAGAGGAGAGACATTAGCACCGTTCTTTGCTGTAATTCAGAATAATTAATATGAGTTAGCTCAAGAAAGCTCAATTTATCATTTACAGATGCCCAGTTTGTTGTTTCCATGATTTTATAGAAATGTGAACAAGTATTTCTTTAATTTTCTTGACAAAGACAAAAGAACCTGCAACTGGGAGCAGCTCACATGCATCCAGTTAGCTGCTGATTTATATTCTGAGTTGCTGCAGGAAATTTAATTACTAGGAGCTCTAAGTTGATTTTGTTTCTGCCCTCAAGGTGAAATTTTTGTTACGGGGGATAGAAAATCAAGAATTGAATCTTGGGAGCTGAAAGCAGCCTCCTGCTCAGAAATGTGCTTACTCTCCTGCCCCTTCATTCCCACAGTGGGTGGTTTATACCACTTAACTTCTTGATGTCTTATTTTCCATGTCTACCACATGGGAATCATAATGCCTGCCAGAAGGAACATGACTAATTGAAGAGACAGGGGAGGATGTTAGAATCTTAGAGAACAGTTAGTTCAACTTTATTTCAAAATTAAGGATACTGATGAGGCAGCAGAATAGGGCCTGGGGGAAGGGAACCTAAGGCTGATTTGAATCAAAAGGAAAACCCCACCACTCCACACCCAAGTAACAAAAGGATCAGAGGCTATTCCCTTTGCAACCACCCCTCCTTCCCACTCCCCCCTCTTCCCACCCCCGCACACCGCCCACACCCCACACCTTTTCTCTGCATCACACAAGAGAAATGGAAAGTACCTCTGACTGGTCCCCTCCCGCAACCAATCACACCGGTCAGGGGCCTAGTCTTCATTTGCATAGGGGTATAACTTTGTGACTTCACTTCAGCCTCTGATTGGTCACCCTCCCCAACCAATCAGACATTTGCATAGGGTATAATTTTGTAACTTCACTTTAGCCTCTGACTGGTCACAGGAGGCAACCAATCAGACTGGTTGTGGGCCACTATTTCATTTATGTAGGGTGTAAACATATAACCAATGGGAAACCTCTAGAGGGTATTTACACCCCAGAAAATTCTGTAACCAGCACTCTTGAGCTGCTTGCTTGAGCCTGCTCCCACTTTGTGGAGTATACTTTTGTTTCAATAAATCTGTCATTTTTCTTCCATTGCTTTGTTTGCGCATTTTGTCCAATTCTTTGTTCAAAACACCAAGAACCTGGACACCCTCCACTGGTAACACTGAGATGACAAAAGGGGAAGTGACTTGCAAGATCACAGAATAATGTCCCTTCATTCTTCCTTTCCTTCTTTCTTCCTTCCTTCCTTCCCTCCTTTCCTTTCTTCCTCCCTTTCACTGTAGTCAATGCTTCATCTTTTATAAGGATCTAAAAGCTCTCTAAGGGACAATTATTCATTTGGCATCTTTGAATTCTAGCTAGAAGGAATTCACACAACAATTCTTGGCTTTATCTAGGCAAAGGAAAATCAACAGATAAAACCTTGAGTAGAGTAACTGGAGAATATTAATGGGAGGAATCTTAAAGGAATGGGGCCTGAGAGTGAAATGAGATGAAACAAATTGGAAATGCATATCAGTTATTTCTTGCAGTACTTTAATTTCATCATACTTTTTTAAGACAGTTGAAAATTATGCCAAAATGCCATCATGGCTCCTCCTGACCTTCCTGCTTTCTGTCGTCTTAGCTTCTTAATGAGCAGTGAGGAAGTTGAGGTCATTCCAGGTTCAGTGGGTTGTATTTGATTCCCTTTTCAAATCCCTTGAAGAATCTATTCTTTTGACAAAACACTGGGCAAGACCTGAGTGACTGTATTTCCCTTTCAGGTTTGTAAAATAAACATCCCACCCCACTTAGGCAGAGGATATTAACAGAAATGTGCATATTAGCCATTAAGCTTGTTTTTATTTAGGAAGAGATGAAATAATAGGTAGAACAAATATTTCCTAATGGAAAATTTGCCTACAGCCATACTATGCTGAACATGCCTGATCTCTGAAGCTAAGCAGGGTCAGGCCTGGTTAGCCCTTGGATAGGAAGCTGACTGGGGAAGACTGGGTGATGTAGCCTTCAATTTTTTTTAAATAAATAATTAGAAAATTTTAAAAAGTATAAATCTCAGGCTACTTTCCTTTACAGCCAAGTCATCAAATAATGGGAGGCATGGACAAGTGGATGGAATTTAGTGGGTTTCCATTTGTGGATTATAATTCATAAAACACATTCAGTCTTCAGAGTCTAGGAGAAACCTCGAAGTAGGGAAACGCTGTAAAAATGTTCAGAAAAGGGGGATCTTCCTCTTGCCCCAGAGAAATGTTTTTACTTCTGTGTGTTGCTTCTGATTCATTCCTTTGTGATTTAGAGCATTGCTCGCTGGACTTCTCCTCCTCAACAATGCCCTCCCTAGCAGCACTGCTTTTCCCACACATACGCCACAGCAGTGGGAGCAACAAGGGCAAGTCTAGCTTTTTGAAAGGAAACCTGACATCTAGATTCCCAGCACCATTGGTTCTCATAGCTTCCCTGTCCGTGAAGTTCCAGAAACATTGCAGAATGATGAAAGAAGACAGTGTTTCTCCTCTGGTCTGGATGGCCACTGGGCTAGCCTGCAACTCTGAGTGCAATCGCTGCCCATCCAGAAAGTTTTATGTGTCTTAGTGGATAGAGCAAGGACTCAGGATTGAATTCCAGCTCTCCAGCCTTCTTGACTTTAGACAAGTCCCTTAATCTCTTGTGTTTGTAACTGACAAATTCCTTAGCATTTCTGTAAAGTGGGGTAGTAATGAAATTCATAGGGTTGTTGGGATAATTAAATAATTTATTGTTTGTGTGTGTATACAGACATATGTATATATATGCATATGTACATATACAGACATTTATATCTGCACATAAATATGTATATATGTATAATCAGCTTAGGACAATATCTGCTATGTAGAGTAACAGCATTTGCAATTATTAACAGCAGCAATATTATTATAACCGACCAGACATCAGGAGTTATGCTGAGGCACAAGAGCTGGAGTGCACACTTCTGCCATACCTTCTGCCACACCTACACTCTCCAGGAAAAGGGTCACGGACATGCAGTGACCTGCTGCACCCTGCCTATGAAAACTACAAATGCACTTGCCATTCTCTGCTGCTGCCTGACTCAGACAGATTTCCCTTCCTTCTCTTTCTAATTTCAAGAGGAAACTTGCCCATCTACCTGTTTTCCATTTTTCAGCATTGGATGCTGAAATGCAGAGAGCCCTCATAGGATTATTGATGGAAAGATACTGGAGGTGTAAAGTTATCTTCACTTGTAATAGGATGGGCCATTGGCATGAAAATAGTTAACAAGGCTGTCCCAAATACAATCCAGGGTCATGATTGAATCTCAGTTCATATTGTAACTTGGTCCTCCTTATCTCCATCATGACTTTGAGATCCCATCATGACTTTGAGATCCACCCTCTCACTCTCCCAGGGTTTCTACTTTGCCCAGGGCTTTGGCCCAAAGATTAAGTACTTCTACCCTTTTGGAAGCATTAAAAAACATAACTTCCTCCTCCTTTCTACTTCTCACTGACTTACGTCTCCTGTGGCAGGAAGATTGACCTCCCTAGCGAGACGAAGGAATGAATTTAGCATGCAGAGCATTGGCTCTCCTTCTTTAGAGCAGCCTGTTTCCCTGAACTTGTTCCTCGGGGTGGGAGGGCGAGGGAGGAAAGAGCAGCCTGGTCTTTGACTGTTTTGTCCCTACCCTCTGTGGGGACATACACAACCTGCAGATTTGCAGCTGTGACTCCTTTAACTTTGGCAAGTTCGTTTCTGAAAATAGAAGTAGGAGGCACAACTTTGACCACACATCTAACCTGCATTTTCCATTCTGGCTTCATGAGTAACTAACTGATAGTTTGTTCACCATGTCGCTCAACCTCATTCTCCTATGGCTGTTCCCATGAATTTGAATCAGGTGTGAACACTCCAAGGCACTTCCATTCTGCCTTCCATAAGCAAAACATTCAGTTAGAATTTTATAAAGGTGACATCGACCTTTGTGCTGTATTGTAATATACGCTTGACTTACGCCTGTTGCTTGTAGACTGGTCGTATTTTTCATTTTAGTATTCACCATACCCTCCCCATAGTGCTTTGAATGGAGCAGCTGCTCAAGGTGTTCCAATGTCGTTTGAGAAATTGATATTCTAACCTCACAGTATGGGCATGAATATGGAAATACAACCGAGATGAACTGAATCCTTATCTAATCCTTTTGTTAATTTCTAGAGCTAAACTCCCACAAAACACCCAAAGCACTACTCTGCTGAGGCTATGGTACCAGGTGTGTGTTTTTGTAGTGCATCTGACTCCTTTCAATACACATCCAACCAACCTCTCTTTCAAACTTCACGTGGGAATGCTTTAGAAAGTGTCAATATTCAAAAACAGGGTAAGATTTGAAATCTGGGAACCTTATGTAACAATTTCCCATTAAAGGGATCAATGTACTTGCAAAGTGATTGTCTCAAATCAATGTTTCAGTTAATGGAAGGAAGTCATCTTAAGTATCCGGGATGGGAGACAGTCCAATAGCTGCTTGGCAAATGGCTGGTTGAAGGCTATAAAATACAGAACATTTCACTGGGCTTGAACAGGGATAGGTGTGTGGGGCTGAGAAAACTTATGCAGATAGTTTACTATTGTTTCCCCATGAATATAACCTGTGGAGTCCTAATGAGGAAAAAGAAGTCAGTCTGGCAGCAGCAGCGGAAAACAGAAAGAAAAAGGAGATAAGCTACAAATCTGCCTTTCTTCATGGTCCAGGACACATAGCCCTCCTGGGCAAATAACTCACAATCTTCCTATACCCAGCTATCATCAGACACTCAGCTGATTGGAAAATGCAAGTTAGCTCACTGTAACTTTGGCATTATCATTACTGTACGAAGCCCTCTCCAGCACACAGCACAAATACCATCCTATAAAATCCCCAGTAACCCTTTCTCTCTTTGCGCTCAGCTCTTCTCTTTGCGCTCAGCTCTTGCTGGCCTGCCCACTGCTTCCTTGCAACATACTTTCCTACTTTCTCTAATAAATCTGCCTTTCTTTACCTAAAACCGTCTTGGTAAATTCTTTTTTCCTCCCATGCTACTAGCTCCAGATAGTCGCTACCTGCGGCACAACCAATATTGTCTTAAAAAACAGCCACAATAATAACACGTTTTAGGGATATCCTATTTGGAACCAGATTGGCAATCTGATGGGGTGGAAATGTTTCCAGCAATCTTGTAGGGGGAAATGTGTTGAAGATTTTCCATTAGCCAGCCCAGTGTGGTTCGAACTTGCAAGATTCTTTGGGGAGAACCATCCTATAAAGTACAGCCAAGTGTACCATGAGCAGCAGGGCAATAGGATCCCATTGATCATAAACCTGGGCTGAGAGCATCTTCAAACATGCATCAAAGCCACAGAGACACTAAATACCAATGGCAGAGAAAGCCGCTCCTTAAGTATCACCTGATGGGAGAAATGAAAGTAATGCCACTGAATGTGGGGGAAAAAAAAAAGAAAAGGCCAGATGCTTTGTTTGCCCATTTGAAAATTCTCATTTGGATTGAAAATGAAAGTTTAATTATTCAGTTCTTTCCACATGCTTATGGGTTACTAAGACATGGCTGTCATCAATAATTTAAATGAATTAGACGTCTGAGGGTAGTTATAGCACAGAAAGCAGTCTGGTAACCAAACATTACCAGAACAATGTGTGCATACCACATATAATTATCAAATGATAATTTTGCCAATCTTACAAGCAATGCAATTTTTATAAAAAGGTGATGACTGCTTAGTTCATAGACTGGTATCCCAGATTTATAAATAATTTAATCCAATAATTAAATACTGAGCATCTCTCACATACAAGGCACTGTATTAAGAAGCAGGATAAACAATGAGCATGTCCTGATCCCTGAAATATATGTGTGTGCATGGGTGGTTGGGGGATGCAAGAGTGATGGCAGTTGGGAAAGGAGATTAAAAAAACAAGCATAAAATGAGTTATAAAACAAAGCAGAATCTGATAAGCAGCTTAGGGGAAATAGCACCAACATTCTGTAGGATTCAAGTAAGGGAAATATTGCATTAGATTAGAAGGGATTTTTTTTTTTCAGAGTCACATTCTTTATTAGAAATCCCCTCGAAGAACACTGGAAGAAAATATATGATACAAAATAGTTTTTCAGGTAGAATACTATCCATCACTGACTATAGTAATTGCAAGAGATTTTATAAAGGTCCAATGTGGAAATAAAGCACATGTTTTTCTGTAAATATATCAGCAACAGTTAACAAATATGATCCAGCATGCAAATTATAAAATGAAACTTCTCTCAACTGGTGGTCTGGAGAAAGGCCAGTCTGCTCACGTGGGGCTACATCCCATATTCTCCAACAATTACTCCATTGCTGGAATTACCATCTTTTTCTTGGGGATGATGCTGTATGAGCATCTCTGGGGAAAGAGTCTTTACACACACTGAAGGACCACACACCTGTGCCTCTTACTCCTACCTGCCAGGATTAAACCTCTCAGGGGCCACAACTGTGTAAGAACTAAATGGTTTGATATTATGAGCAAAGTTTGGTCTCCCTATCTCAAATTTCCTACTTTTTCTATTTTTCATGCTAATAAATTTAGGGTAGGCAGTCTTAGGACCTACTGTCAAATCTGACTCAAGCATGCTGTCACTTTTTGCAGACCTGAATGCTGGAGAGGGACACTGAAAATCTCATTGTTTGATTCATGTGACAACACTGCAAGGGTTTTCAGGTTTTCATGCTTATTATGGACACTTTCAAAACTTGTCAGTAACCCCAGGTCGGCCTGCAAATACTACTGTGTTGTTTCACAAAGGAGATTTTTCTAAGGTGAAAATATGGTCTCAATTTCTGCTTTTGTTTTCAGTTAGGTTTTTTTTTTTAAATTTTTCTTTTTCAATTAGTAGCCTGCCATGAATTGCAACTTGTTTCATTCTTGAGAAATGCTTATATTGTTCCAATTCAGAAAATAAATTTCTCCTCTGCTTTTCCTCCTTCCTGGTCACTGCAAAAGATTCTGAGATGTGCATTTCACACCCCATGGCAGCGTCTTCAACTTGCTTTTCCAAGGGTTCAACGTAGCTCTCGAACTGCTTCCTGTGCTTAGCTGCAGCTTGTTCAATGGGCATCGGGGGTGATATCAGCGGTCGGGGGAGACCCTATACTGGCGACACAGTAGCTCAGGATCCTTCTCACAGAACAGGGCCACATTTGACTTCCTGCACACGGGCTCCTCTCCCTGCAGTTTCCTTTTGCGCCTTGCAGTGGTGAGAAGCTGCTTAGCAATATCGGTCATGTGGCATAACTGGAAGTTCCTCTTGAGGTTCTTGTCAGGACAGTGCTGGAGGCAGACAGGACAGGGAGAGATGTCCTGTAATTCTTACCAGCATTGGTGGATGCAGGCACCTCAGATGTAGTGCCTGCAATCAGTGGTCATTGGGTGTCTCAGGTAGTCCAGACAGATGGAGCATCTGGCCTCTGCTTGCTGCTTGGCCAGGGATGCTACAGAGGCCATTGGCAGGGAAGATTTCTGTCTGAAGAGACTCTTTTGTAGGTGTGATTCTCCTGCAACTTAGGATCTTAGGATCTCTTGCAACTAGGAAAAGTGGAAGCTGATGACTCCTGGGTCTTTTCTCGCCTTCCTGGCAAGCAGTACCTAGAGGTACAGCCCCTACGTGTGCTTCTGCATTGTAGGAAAACAACCTATTCCGTGGCCAGCATGATGCCATCTTGAAGTAAAACATGAGGACCAATGTTTGACTCCTGTATACCAACGTGTTCGGCACAAGGTCTTTTGCAGCAAGATCTTCAAACAATGCCCATATCATAGATAATCCTACATAGATAACCCCTCATAAAGATACTTATCCAACCTCCACAGTGGTTACAAGTTTTTGCAAGAAAGTCTGAGAGTTCCTGCTGCTTTCAGCTGAACATATTATATCCCAAAACCTTGCTATGTAAGGGATACTTTCTGAGGCTGGGCACTGTGGCTCATGCCTGTAATCCCAATACTTGGGGAGGCTGAGGCAGGTGGATCACTTGAGTCCAGGAGTTCGAGACCAGCCTGGGTTTAGTAGCCTTCTCTACTAAAAATACAAAAATTAGCCAGGCATGGTGGCATGTACTTGTAGTCTCAGCTACTCAGGTGGCAGAAATGGGAGGATCGCTTTAGCCCAGGGAGTTGAGGTTGCAGTGGGCCAGGATCACACCACCGCACTCCAGCTTGAGTAACAGAGCAAGAACCTGTGTCCAAAAATGAATAAATAAATCAATAAAGGATATTTTCTGGAAGGTGGTGCAAGGACCTGCCACCCTGGGGCCAACTGAGACATAGTTTCTGTTTCTACATCATTAGATTTTTTTTTTCAGAGAAACTGGGTTTGTCAGCCTTTTTCTTTATCCTCTCGGCCCCCTTGGCCTTAGAGGATGGGCTGCATAGACCTGATCACTGGGGAACATGCTTCCTTCCTGTTAGTTCCAGAGGGAGCCTCCAAGAGAAGCCACAGCTCACAGGTGATGGCAGGCTTTCCTGCCATCTTCTTTTCCTATATTTAATGATCCACCAGAATTGAAGGTCAGCTGTGGAGCCCTTGTGGTCAGGAGAGAAGCACAATTCCAAGTCCCTCTGTGGTTTCTGTGAACATTCCACTAAGGCCTTGGCTCTGTGCTGGGTGAGCAGCTGCCCTGTGTCTCTGAGGCTTGAGTAGTGCTATCAGCACTGCCCACCCTGAACAGCTGGCTCCTTCCTTTCTCACAGAGATGACTTGTCTTTGTAGATCCGGATCTGAAGACGCAACACAGCCTAAGTTCTCCATTCACTGCTATGGTCAGAACCTGCTTGGTTTGGAATTACAATCCTGCAGGGAGTTTCCTTTCAAGGTCCCATTGGACAGACTCCAAATGCAACCACCCGCTGTAAAATGCCAGGCTCCCGATGACATTTTCCATCTTCCTCTCTGACTGCATCTTCTGTAAGGGGCATCCAAGATTTGACTCCTTGTCCCTGGTTCCCCACTCCTCCTACTTTTCCACTGAAACTCCTCTATCATTGATCTGATTTCTGACTCCATTGAATACTTTGAAAAGTCCGCATCTTGTCTTTCTTAATCAGATAGATGGGTGCTTTGGGGACTGGTCTTGACCTCCTCCTCCTCAGGCAGTTTTAATTCCTTCGATTCCCTAAAAAGGATATTTTCAGAATGTATTTTTACGTCTGTTTTGTGAGTTTACAAACTTATCCTGTAGTTCTCAGCCTCCACAAGCTCACATGAAGCAAGCAAGCTCTCAGTAGCAACATCTCTCCTTCCTCTGACCTCATTCTGGAAGTGGGGCCTCTGCAGAAATTTTGGAGAAGGGAAGGGGAAAGCTATGACTGAGCAATGCCAAGGCAGGTACAGGAGCAGCCTCCCCTAGAATGAATCAGAATTCTGCTTTTAAGGAGGACTAGATATGTAGTTTACAGAAATCCACCTGCTGCCTCTGACATTTTGTGAGTTCCTCAATAATCTTGCATCTCCACTTCCAGATTTGATCTTTCTCAGGTTCTTTATATTAATATATATAACATCTATTTCACATCCCATTCATTGACAGCTCATCCACTCATATATTCATTCAACAAAGTCACTGAGTGCTCACTGTCCTCAAGTCTGACCAGAAGCCTGGATCACAAGGACAGCAGCATATTCCTTGCCAGCTGGGAGCTATGACACAGAGGGGAGAGAGAGGAACAACAGAAAGGTTTTGGCCTCCTTCATGAAGACTTCGTCTCCTCAGAGGACAGCTTAAGGCTTTTTCTTTTGTGGGGAGCATAAATGCCACCTGTACTCCAGAACTATCTGCTGTAAAAGGTTTTGAAACGTAAAATGATATGTGCTGTATAAAAGAGAAAAGCCTTCTATGGTAGGATGGTTATGAGGTGACTTCTCTGTTTGCCTTTCTAAAAGAAATCCTTCTTAATGGCTTTTTGATGAACCTTCTCAAATAGTCTACATAGATAAGAGCAGACATTTATCTGACTTACATGTGGCCTGTACAAAATATTCCCCTTTGTATATTTCCAAATGGGAGCAACGTACATATTCTACAACTGCCTATTTTTCCACTTAATTTTGTCCTATATCAGCACATATACTTTATATATTCTAAGATGTGTTGCCAATGCTAAGAAAAGGACTGAATGGGAAATCGTTAAAGAGGATGGCTGTTTTCTAAGAACCTATAGCTATCCACTTCTTTACACTAATGTTTCCCTAGAAAGGATTTTTAACCTCTGGATCATGCGTGGAGTACAAATGCTGTAAGGTGTAGAGCTGTGTCTTTCTCTCCCTCTCTCTCTCTGTCTCTATCTCTCTGTCTCTCTGTCTGACAGAGTCCCTCTATGTTACCCAGGCAGGAGTGTACCTCTGCCTCCCACGTTCAAGCGATTCTCCTGCCTCAGCCTCTCGAGTAGCTGGAACTGCAGGCACCCATCACCAGGTTGGCTGATTTTTAGTAGAGATGGGGTTTCACCATGTTGGCCAGGCTGCTCTTGAACTCCTGACCTCAAGTGATCTGCCTGCCTCGGCCTCCCAAAGTATTGGGATTACAGGCATGAGCCACCGTGCCTGGCCTCTTTTTTTTTTTTCTCTCTCTCTTTTTGAGACAGAGTCTCCCTTGGTCGCCCAGGCTGGAGTACAGTGGTGCGATCTCCGCTCACTGCAACCTCCATCTCCTAGGTTCAAGCGATTCTCCTGCCTCAGCCTCACAAGTAGCTGGAACTACAGGCACCTGCCACGAAGCCAGCTATTTTTTTTTCTTTTTTTCTTTTTTCTTTTTTTGTATTTTTAGTAAAGGTGGGGTTTCACCATACTGGCCAGGCTGGTCTTGAACTCCTGACCTCAAATGATCCACCTAACTTAGCATCTCAAAGTGCTGGGATTACAGAGATGAGCCACTGCACCCTGCTAGAGCTGTGTGTTTCTAAGGAGAGAGTCCATAGATAGGCTTTTGCCAAGTATTCTGTGATTAAAATAGCTAATAGTTTGATTGGTGAATGATTGGTGAATTAAGTGGATATGAAATCGCCTCATGGAAGTGGTAAAATTTCAAAAAGATCTTGAAGGATCTTAAAACCGTATTTATAGTTTCAACTGGCAGAGTCAGGAGGACATTCCCAGCAGAAAAACAGCATAAATAAAGGTCGGGAGGTGAGAAATATCAGAAATATAAACCCCGAGGAGGGAAAGTCCTGGTGAGTGGTCAGCTCCAGATGGCAAGGACTAGTACATTAAGGAGTGGGTGCTTGTCCTTTATCTTAGGACTCAGAAATGTAGCTGCCTCAGGGACCAGAACAAACATACAATGTAAACACATGACTAGAGGGGGCTGAGACTGAACCAGGAAGCATATGCCCCACATGACAACATTCAAATTTTATATTTTATTTCTTTACTTTTTTCCCCCCTTTTTTTTTGAGTCAGAGTCTTGATCTGTTGCCCAGGCTGGAGTGCAGTGGCACGATCTTGGCTCACTACAACCTCCCCTTCCAGGTTCAAGCGATTCTCATGCCTCAGCCTCTCAAGTAGCGATTCTCATGCCTCAGCTTCTCAAGTAGCTGAGACTACAGGCACCCGCCACCACGCCTGGCTAATTTTTATATTTTTAGTAGAGATGGAGTTTTACCGTGTTGACCAGGCTGGTCTTGACTCCTGGCCTTAAGTGATCTGCCCACCTTGGCCTCCCAAAATGTTGGGATTACAGGTATGAGCCACCACACCCAGCCTCAAATTTTATTTTTTTTAAAAATATTATTAAACAAACCAAAATTTCTGCAGGCTGGGAGCCACCACACCCAGCCTCAAATTTTATTTTTTTAAAAAATATTATTAAACAAACCAAAATTTCTGCAGGCTGGGTTGGCCCTCACACCATAAGTCAGCTTGGGGTATGAAGTGAAATAACATTACTCAATTTCTCTGAGGCTGAATTAGAAAGAAAAGAAACTAGAAGCAGAGTGTGGAAGAGATAATGAAGTCCCAAACCACAGACACACGAGGTAATTGTGGTAGCACCTGGGGAATGAATGGGTATGTGGGGATAGAGAATGAAAAGAGGTTGGGTGCGTGGCTCATGCCTGTAATCCCAGCACTTTGGGAGGCTGAGGCGGGAGGATCACTTGAGGTCAGGGGTTTGAGACCAACCTGGCCAACATGGTGAAACCCCATCTCTTCTAAAAATACAAAAATTAGCTGGGTGTGGTGGCACGTGCCTGTGGTCCCAGCTATTCAGGAGGCTGAGGCAGGAGGATCACTTGAACCTGGGAGGCAGAGGTTGAAGTGAGCTGAGATTGCGCCACTGTACTCCAGCCTGGGTGACAGAGTGAAACCCTATCTCAAAAATAAATAAATAAATAAAGAGAATGGAAAGAGACAAAGCTGACTCCTGGGTTTCTTAAGTGGGTGGCTTGAGTGAACAATGGACATAGCGAATCTGATGCAGCCATGGTGAGTTGTAGTACATTTGGGAACTCTAAACAGTGATATGAATATTAATGATAGTAGAAAGAGTTAATAAGAATTTGGGCTCTTATTGTTTTATAAGTTTTCTATGTATTAACTCACTGAGCCCTCAGAACAACTATGTTAGGTAGATATTAAAACTACTATTAGCCCACAGCTAACACATGGTGCAACTGAGGCCCAGAGCAGTTAACACCAAATGCTTAGTAAAGGATGGTACTAGAATGTGAACACAGAGCAGCTCCAGGATCCACACCCTCAACCACTGTGCTCTGTATCCCCCTGGGTGGGTTGGTGACTCTGATCTAGGAGTTCAAGGGAGGGATCAGAGATGGTGACATAAACGTGAGAACCATCTCACAGAAATAAAGGCTGTCACTTCAAGAGTAGACAGTTTCCTCAGGAAGAATAGGTAGGCTCTTCAGGATGTTATTAGCACATTTGTCTATTAATATATGTCCCTCATTGAGGACAATGACCTTGTTTGTCTTACTGACTGCTGTATTTCCAGTACCTAGTATGTCGTGGATGTTTGATAAATATATGTTGAATAAGGGAATGAAATCCCAGGGAACACCATTATCTGAGGAAGAACTCAGTATTTAAGAACCCACAACAAGAGACAAAGAAGAATTAATGGAAAGGATAGGAGATGAATGCAAAGATTCAGTGTCATAGATGATAAGAACTTTTTTTAATTTTTAAAAATGGAGGACGATTTCAATAAGACAGCAACATGGCCCATCCAACAGGAAGTCTCATAAAAGGAGCATTGAAAAGTCCACTTTTCTGTCTCGCCCTGTCGCCCAGGTTGGAGTACAGTGGCATGATCTTGTGTCACTGCAACCTCCGCCTCCTGGGTTTAAGTGATTCTCTTGCCTCAGCCTCCCGAGTAGCTGGGATTATAGGTGCACACCAGCACCACACCCAGCTAATTTTTGTATTTTTAGTAGAGACAGGGTTTTGCCACATTGGCCAGGCTGGTCTCGAACTCCTGGCCTCAAGTGATCCACTCGCCTTGGCCTCCCAAAGTGTTGGGATTACAGGTGTGAGCCACCACACCCTGTCATTTGCCAATTTACTTAAAAGTATATAGGAAAGTTTTCTGTGTTTCTAAGAGGCTGTTCTTAAAGTTGAGCAGGGGTCAGAGATGGAAAGTGGGGAGTCCCGGAGGAATTCATCAATCAAGCTGATTGATCATGATGTCATCATTATCAGTGTTGCTTACCAAGCTCAAGAGTGAAGGTGAAGCCAAGAAGGGAAAGTGAGTTTTTAAAGACTTCTTATTTGTGTGTTGTTACCCTTTGCTCACAGTTCACTTTCTTTTCTTCTTCCTGGCATTAAACATTTCTCTTCACTCAGTTTTTAGCAATTCAGTAGACTTCACTTCCTGATTCCAAATGACCTTTTAAATTTGTAAATTAATAAAAAGATAATACAACCAGTAAGTAGCCTATGCCTGAACATTTAGATGAAAAGGCAGTGTGATTTTTCTATTGTTGATACATTATATTAGTACCAATACAGATAATGTAATAGTGAATACATCAAAGTCTATTTACCTAAAAAAACCCTACCTTAATTTTTATAAGAGAGATGGCTTCAATTTCCCCTTCTCAAATAATTTTAGGTTTTTTTCATAGCATGCCATACACTTGAAGAAATTTTTATAGAATGCCACAATTTTATAAGCACTAACAGGAACACTTCAGATGCTTTTTCTAGAGTTATTTTTATGACTCAGAAAAACAAAGATTCTATATATTAAAAAGTTCTTATGTTAAAATGACAGCAAGAGCTGTGGAAGAAACATGGAGTAATTTATAAGAGCAGCTCGTCGATATTCACTGAGGTTACTCAAGCTTAGTGCAAGAGAATGCTAAAAACCAGCCACCTTTTGTCCTGTTACTGGTTTCATTTTCTCCACGGGAATCACGGACTCACAGGAAGCCTTTTCTAAAATTCTGTGCTGGATAATTCAGAACCAACAGAGGCTCTGCATTGCTAAACAGTTCATGTATTCAAAACTAATGTTTAGGTGAGTGACAGTTTTTAAATCCAATACCATTAGAAAACCACAGGTTTTAAGAAAATTTTATTTTCCATTTATATTGAGGTACAATTGACATATAGTAAATTTCACCCTTTTAAGCACACAGTTCTTAGAATTTTGAAATACAGTTATGTAACCACCACCACAATCAAGATACACAACAGTGCCATCGGCCCCCAAAATTCCCCCATGCCTCTTTTGTAACCATCCCCTCTTCAAACCGCAGCCCTTGGCAACCACTAATCTGTTTTTCTTCCTGTAGTTTGGCTTTCGTAAGAATGTCGTATAAACTGAGTCATGGAGTAGGTAGCCCTTGGTATCCTGCTTCTTTCAGCTACCATAATGCATGTGAGATCCATTCATGCTGTTGTGCAAAACAGTAGTTTGTTTCTTTTCATTGCTGAGTAAGGATTTTATTGTATGGAATGTACCAGTTTGTTTATCCATTCTCCAGTTGAGAAACATTTGGGTAGTTTTTAGTTCCTGGTGATGACAGATAAAGCTGCTGCAAACATTCATGTGCATATTTTCGTGAGGATGTAGTTTTCATTTCACTTGAGTAAATGCGAAGCAGTGAGATTGCTGGGTCATACAGTAAGTATATGTTTAACTTCTTAAGAATTTGCCAAACTTTTCCAGTGTGTCTGCACCATTTCCATTTCCACCAGCAGGTATATGTGAGTTTAAGTTGCTTTGTATACTTGCTGGAACTTGGTATTTTAATTTTTTTATGTTTTGAATATTTTAGTTATTCTAATAGCTGTGCATTGGTGCCACATTGTGGTTTTAATTTGCATTTCTTTAATGACTAATTTTGTTGAAGGTATTTATATACTGACTTGCTGTCTATGTGGGATGTGTCTGTTCACATATTTGGCACAGTTTTATTGGACTGTCTCTTTTCCTATTAAATTTTGAGAGTTTCATTGAGTTGGAGAATCTTACATATTCTGGATACAAACCCTTGACTAGAGATGTGATTTACAAATATTGCTGCTCAACCTTTGGCTTTTATTTTCATTTTCTCAGCAATTTATTCCAACAAACAGTACTCAATTTTGATAAAATTCAATGTATCCATCCTTTCCCTTATAGATCATGTTTTGAAAATTTTAAGCTAAGAAATCTTTGCCTAAGCCATGATCACAAATATTTTTCTCTTTGTTTTCTTCTGGAAATTATATAGTTTTAGTACTTATATTTAAGTCTATGGTCCATTTTGAATGGATTTTTGCATAAAGTATGAATCTAGATCATTTTCTTGCATATGTATATCCAATTGTTCTAGTAACACTTGTTGAAAATTAATCGGCTTTGCACCTTTGTTAAAAATCAATTGGCCATATATGTGTTGGTCTATTTCTGGACTCTATTTGCTTTCATTGGTCCATATGCCTATTCTTTCTATAGTATGACACTGTCTAAACTTAGTATAGTAGATCAGAAAATCAGGTAGTATGAGTCCTCTGCCTTTCTTCTTCTATTTCAAAATTGTTGTAGCTGTTCTAATTCTTTGCCCTTTCTAAATAAATGTTAGAATCCATTTGTCAATTTTTGTGAAAGTCCTGAGGGGATTTTAGTTGGAATTGCATTGAACCTATTGGTCAGTTTGAGGGTAAGTAACATTATAACAATATAGCATTTTCTAAATGACAAATACAATATAATATCTCCATTTTAAAGTCTTTTTAAAATTCATTTGATGAGTGCTTTGTAGTTCTTAACATACTTTGTAAGATTCATACCTAAATATTTCATAGTTTTGATATTATTGTAAATAATACTGTCTTTTTAATTTCTAATTGCTCATGCTATTGGATGGGAACATTGATTTTTGTCTATAGAAACACTGTATATAGAAAACATAACATTTCTACATACAGAAACATTAATTTTTGTATACTGATCTTATATCATAAAACTGTTCTAAACATACTTAGTTTTAGTAACTTTTTAATAGATTCTTGGGAATTTTTACACAATCATGTCATCTGCAAATAGAGACAGTTTTATTTCATCCTTTCCAAGTCTATGCCTTTTGTTTCTTTTTCTTGCCTTACTACACTAGCTATGACTTCCAGTACAATGTGCAATAGGATTAGTGTACAATGTGCAATAGGATTAGTGAGAACGTTGTTGCTGACCTTAAGGGGAAAGCATTTAGTCTTTTCCTATTAAATATAATGCTAGCTGTAGGTTTTACACAGACGCTCTTTATCAGGTCAACAAAGATTCCTTTTAACTCTAGTTTTCTGAGAATACCAGAAATGAATGTTGAATTTTGCCAGAGTCTTTATTTGAACTCAATGTGATAATTTTACGGTTTTTCTTCTTTAGTCTTTTGATACAGTATTTTACACTGATTGTTCAATACTGAACTAGCCTTGCATTCCTGAGATAAACTCTACTTGATCATTTTTTATACATTGTTGCATTTAATTTGCTAGTATGTTATTGAGAACTTCCCATCCATGTTTATGACAGATACTCATCTTTCTTTCTTATAATGTGTTTGTCTCATTTTGGTATTTGGGAAATGCTGGCATCATAAGATGAGTTGGAAAGTGTTTTACTTTTTTTTTAAATATTCTGGAAGAGTTTGTGGAGAATTGTTACTGTTTCTTCCTTAAATATTTAGAATTCACCAGTGAAACCATCTGAACCTGGAGTATTTTTTAATAGGAAGTATTTACTACATATTCAGTTCCTTCAGAAGACTTAAGTTTTATACACACACACACACACACACACACACACACAGATTTAGTAGTTGATGTCTTTGAAAAAATTTATCTGTTTCATCTAAATCATCAAAGTTATGGCCATAGAGTTATTCATGGTTTCTCCTCTTATTTTTATAATGTCCTTAGGGTCTGTAGTGATGTCCCTTCTTGTATTCCTGATATTTATGATTTGTGTCTTCTCTCCTTTTTCTTTGGTCAGTCTGGCTATATGTTTGTCAACAGTGTTAATTTGTTCAAGAACTAGATTTTTATTTTATTATTGAGACCTTCATCCTAACATAAGCATCTTGTGTTATAAACTTCTTTCAAGGCACTGCTTTAGTTGCAACCAAAATTTTTTATATGCTCTATTTTTATCTTCACTCAAATCAAAATATTCAATTTCCCTAAAATTTCCTCTTCACACAATCAATATATGGGATATTGTCCAGATTTTTTATTGATTTCTAGTTTTTTATTCATATATTCACAGATTGTATTCATTATAAGTACTTACTTTTTATAATTTCAATTTTTGAAATGTATAACATTTTATGACCAACAATATTGGCTCTCTTGAGATATGTTCCATATGCACTTAAATATAATATCTGTTGTACTGTTTTGGGATACAGTGTTCTATAAACATTGGTTAGGTCAAGTTGTTGACAGTGTTTTCAAGTTTTCTATATCCTTACTGATTTTCTCTCTACTTGCTATCAATTACTATAAACTGAATGGTGAAGTCTTCAGTTATAATTGTGGGTTTGTTTATTTCTCCTTATACTATTATTTGTTTTTGCTTTATATATTTTAAAGCTCTCTTTTTAGATGCATATACATTTAGGATTATTATGGATTCTTGGAGAAATGACCCTTTTATCATCATGTAATGTTGCTCTTTATTTCTGGTAATAGTCTAGTCACTTTTCTGAAGTCTATTTTGATACTGTTATAGCTATTCCAACTTTCTTTCGACAAGTGGTAGCATAATAAATTTTTAGAATCTTTTCATTTTTAGCCTATTTCATATTTATATTTAAAGTGGCTTTTTTGTGGACCATGCATAGTTGGGCCTCGCTTTTTTATCCAATCTGTCAATCTTTTTCTTTTATGTATGTTTACACCAATTATGTTTAATGTATTAATGACATGATTAGATTAAAATGTACTATTTTGAGGACTCTCTTCCATTTTTCCTCATCTATTTGTTGTTTCTTTTTAAGGTTTTTCTCCCTTCATTTAGATTTAGTATATTGTTCATTATTCCATTTCTGTCTCTATCCTCAGCTCATTCTTTATGCATTATTTAAAATTTTTAGTGGTTTGAGTTGTTGCCCTAGACTTTACAATATAGATTTTTAATTAATCAGAGTCCCTTCAAATAATACATACCACTTTATATATAATATAAGGACCTCACAACAATATACTTTCAATTCCTCCCTCCCATCCTTGGTATTATTGTCATATTTTACTTTTATGTATGCTAAAACATACAATATATTGTTATGTTTTCCTATAGACATCGGTTATCTTTTATAACAATTAAAATAAAAATATTTACTTTCATTTATTCTGTTTCCAGTGCTCTTCATTTTAACATTCAAGCTTCTTTCTGTGATCATATTCTTTATGCCTAAGGAACTTCCTTTAACATCTTATGTAGTGCAGCTCTGTTGGTAATACAGTTTCTTAATTTTTCTTAGAGAAAATTTTTGTTTTCTCCCTCATAACTTTTATTCTAATTTTGGAAGAGTTTTTCACCAATTATAAAATTTGGGGTGGACACGGAGTTTTTTCCCCCAGCACTCTAAAGATATCATTTCATTGTTTTCTGGTTTGCAGAGCATCCCAAAAGTAGGCTCCTCTAACTCTTGTCAATGTTCCTATATGTAATATATTTTTTCAGTTTTCCTGTTTGTCTTTGGATCTTTGGTTTTCCGCAGTTTGAATATGCCTAGTATTTGTTTCCTTACTTGTTTGCTTTGTGTATTCTAATGCTTGATGGTTTCTGAGCTTCTTGGATCTATGGTTTGCTGTCCATCATTAATTTTTGGAACATTCTAGGCTATTCAGACATTTCTTCTCAGTTACATAAATTACTCAAGTACATAAATTTTAATCCTTTTTACATTGTCTTTCAGCTTTGAATTCTGTTCTTGTATTTTTTTCTTTTTCTTTTCAAATTAAATATTTTATTTTGAGATAATTTTAGACTCACAGGAAGCTGTAAGAAACAGCACAGAGAGATTCCTTGTACTTTTTACCCAGTTTCTCCCAGTGGTAACAACTTGAAAATCTATAGTATAAAATCCACACCTAGAATATTGACATTCACACATTCAATATGTAGAACTTTTTTTTTTTTTCAGTGCTGCAAAGGTACAAAAATTTATTATCCTGCAGTTTGTGGTTCAAAAGTTCAAGACTCATCTCCCTGGGATAAAATCAAGGTGTCAGCAGAATGGAACTCATTTCTGGAGGCTCTAGGGGATAATCCGTTTTCTTGCTGTTTCTGGGTTCTAGAGGCTGCTCACCTTCCCTGTCTCATGGCCTCTTCCTCCATCTTCAAAGTCAGCAGTAGTGGGTTCAGTTCTCATGCTGCCATTTTTCTGGTCCTTTTTGTCTAATTCCCTCTCCCAGTTTTAAGAACCCCTGTGGTTCCATTGGACCCATCTGGATAATTAGGATAATGTCCCTATTTTTTTTCTTATTACACTTTAAGTTCTGGGATACATGTACAGAATGTGCAGTATTGTTACATAGGTATACATGTGCCATGGTGGTTTGCTGCACCCATCAACCTGATACCTACATTAGGTATTTCTCCTAATGCTATCCCCCCCCAGCCCCCTACCCCCTAACAGGCCCCAGTGTGTGATGTTTCCCTCCTTGTGTCCATGTGTTCTCATTGTTCAACTCCCAGTTATGAGTGAGAACATGTGATGTTTGGTTTTCTGTTCTTGTGTTAGTTTGTTGAGAATGATGGTTTCCAGCTTCATCCATGTGCCTGCAAAGGACATGAACTCATCCTTTTTTGTGGCTGCGTAGTATTCCATGGTGTATATGTGTCACATTTTCTTTAACCAGTCTATCACTGATGGACATTTGGGTTGGTTCCAAGTCTTTGTTATGGTGAATAGTGCCACAATAAACATACGTGTGCATGTGTCTTTATAGTGGAATGATTTATAATCCTTTGGGTATATATCCAGTAATGGGATTGCTGGGTTAAATGGTATTTCTTGTTCTAGATCCTTGAGGAATCGCCACACCGTCTTCCACAATGGTTGAACTAATTTACACTCCCACCAACAGTGTAAAAGTGTTCCTATTTCTCCACATCCTCTCCAGCATCTGTTGTTTCCTGACTTTTTAATGATTACCATTCTAACTGGCGTGAGATGGTATCTCATTGTGGTTTTGATTTGTATTTCTCTAATGACCAGTGATGATGAGCATTTATTCATATGTTTGTTGTCTGCATAGATGTATTCTTTTGAGAAGTGTCTGTTCATATCCTTTGTCTACTTTTTGATTTTTTTTTTCTTGTAAATTTGTGGAAATTCTTTGTAGATTCTGGATATTAGCCCTTTGTCAGATGGATAGATTGCAAAAATTTTCTCCCATTCTGTAGGCTGCCTGTTCACTCTGATGATAATTTCTTTTGCTGTGCAGGAGCTCTTTAGTTTAATTAGATCCCATTTGTCAATTTTAGCTTCTGTTTCCATTGCTTTTGGTGTTTTAGACATGAAGTCTTTGCCCATGCCTATGTCCTGAATGGTATTGCCTAGGTTTTCTTCTAGGGCTTTTATGGTTTTAGGTCTTACGTTTAACTCTTTAATCCATCTGGAGTTAATATTTGTATAAGATGTAAGGAAGGGGTCCAGTTTCAGTTTTCTACATATATGGCTAGCCAGTTTTCCCAACACCATTTATTAAATAGGGAATCCTTTCCCCATTGCTTGTTTGTGTCAGGTTTGTCACAGATCAGAGGGTTGTAGATGTGTGGTATTATTTCTGAGGCCTCTGTTCTGTTCCATTGATCTATATCTCTGTTTTGGTACCAGTACCATGCTGTTTTGGTTACTGTAGCCTTGTAGTATAGTTTGAAGTCAGGTAGCCTGATGCCTCCAGCTTTATTCTTTTTGCTTAGGGTTATCTTGGCTATGTGGGCTCTTTTTTGGTTCCATATGAAGTTTAAAGTAGTTTTTTCCAATTTGGTGAAGAAAGTCAAGATTGATGGGGATAGCATTGAATCTATAAATTACTTTGGGCAGTATGGCCATTTTCATGATATTGATTCTTCCTATCCATGAGCATGGGATGTTTTTCCATTTGTTTGTGTCCTCTCTTATTTCCTTGAGCAGTGTTTTGTAGTTGTCCTTGAAGAGGTCCTTTACATCCCTTGTAAGTTGTATTCCCAGGTATTTAATTCTCTTTGTAGCAATTGTGAATGGGAGTTCACTCATGATTTGGCTGTTTGTCTGTTATTGGTGTATAAGAATTCTTGTGATTTTTGCACATTAATTTTGTATCCTGAGACTTTGCAGAAGTTGCTTATCAGCTTAAGGAGATTTTGGGCTGAGAAGATGGGGTTTTCCAAAGATACAATCATGTCATCTGTAAACAGAGACAATTGGACTTCCTCTCTTCCTATTTGAATACCCTTATTTCTTTTCTTGCCTGATTGCCCTAGCCAGGACTTCCAATACTATGTTGAATAGGAGTGGTGAGTGAGGGCATTCTTGTATTATGCCAGTTTTCAAAGGGAATGCTTCCAGTTTTTGCCCATTCAGAATGATATTGGCTGTGGGTTTGTCATAAATAGCTCTTAATATTTTGAGATACTTTCCGTCAATACCCAGTTTATTAATAGTTTTTTAGCATGAAGGGGTGTTGAATTTTGTCAAAGGCTTTTTCTGCATCTATTGAGATAATCATGTGGTTTCTGTCATTGGTTCTGTTTATGTAATGGATTACATTTATTGATTTGTGTATGTTGAACCAGTCTTGCATCTCAGGGATGAAGCTCACTTGGTCATGGTGGACAAGCTTTTTGATGTGCTGCTGGATTCGCCAGTATTCTATTGAGGATTTTCACCTTGATGTTCATCAGGGATATTGGCCTGAAATTTTCGTTTTTTTGTTTTGTCTCTGTCAGGTTTTGGTATAAGGATGATGCTGGCCTCATAAAATGAGTTACGGAGGATTCCCTCTTTTTCTACTGTTTGGAATAGTTTCAGAAGGAATGGTACCAGCTCCTCTTTTTACCTCTGGTAGAATTCAGTTGTGAATCCATCTGGTCCTGGACATTTTTTGGTTGGTAGGCTATTAATTATTGCCTCAATTTCAGAACTTGTTATTGATCTATTCAGGGATTTGACTTCTTCCTAGTTTAGACTTGGGAGGGTGTATGTGTCCAGCAATTTATCTATTTCTTCTAGATTTTCTACTTTATTATTTGCGTAGAGCTGTTTATAGTATTCTCTGATGGTAACTTGTATTTCTTTGAGATCCGTGGTGATATCCCCTGTATAATTTTTTGTGTGTGTCTATTTGATTCTTCTCTTTTCTGCTTTATTAGTCTGGCTAGTAGTTTATCTATTTTGCTGATCTTTTCAAAAAAACCAGATCCTGGATTCATTGATTTATTTGAAGAGTTTTTCGTGTCTCTATCTCCTTCAGTTCTGCTTTGATCATAGTTATTTCTTGTCTTCTGCTAGCTTTTGAATTTGTTTGCTCTTGCTTCTCTAGTTCTTTTAATTGTGATGTTAGGGTGTCGATTTTAGATCTTTCCTGCTTTCTCTTATGGGCATTTAGTGCTATCAGTTTCCCTCTACACACCACTTTCAGTGTGTCCCAGAGATTCTGGTACATTGTGTCTTTGTTCTCACTGGTTTCCAAGACCATCTTTATTTCTGCCTTCATTTCATTATTTACCCAGTAGTCACTCAGGAGCAGGTTATTCAGTTTCTATGTAATTGTGTGGTTTTGAGTAAGTTTCTTAATCCTGAGTCCTAATTTGATTGCAGTGTTGTCTGAGAGACTGTTTATTATGATTTCCATTCTTTTGCATTTGCTGAGGAGTGTTTTCATTCCATTTATGTGGTCAATTTTAGAATAAGTGCGATGAGGTGCTGAGAAGCATGTATATTCTGTTGATTTGGGTGGAGAGTTCTGTAGATGTCTAATTAGGTCTGCTTGGTCCAGAGCTGAGTTCAAGTCCTGAATATCCTTGTTAATTTTCTGTCTCGTTGATCTGTCTAATTTTGACAGTTGGATGTTAAAGTTTCCCACTATTATTGTGTGGGAGTCTAAGTCTCTTTGTAGGTTTCTAAGAACTTGCTTTATGAATCTGGGTGTTCCTGTATTGGGTGCATATACGTTTAGGACAGTTAGCTCTTCTTGTTGCATTGATCCCTTTACCATTATGTAATGCCCCTCTTTGTCTCTTTTGATCTTTGTTGGTTTAAAGTCTGTTTTATTAGAGATTAGGATTGCAACTCCTGCTCTTTTTTTGCTTTCCATTTACTTGGTAAATATTCCTCCGTCCCTTTATTTTGAGCCTATGTGTGTCTTTGTATGTGAGATGGGTCTCCTGAATACAGCAGACTGATAGGTCTTGACTCTTTATCCAATTTGCCAGTCTGTGTCTTTTAATTGGGGCATTTAGCCCATTTACATTTAAAGTTAATATTGTTATGTGTGAATTTGATCCTGTCATTATGATGCTAGCTGGTTAGTTTGCCCATTAGTTGATGCAATGTCTTCATAGTGTCAATGGTCTTTACAATTTGGTATGTTTTTGCAGTGGCTGGTACTGGGTGTTCCTTTCCTTGTGTAGTGCTTCTTGCAGGAGCTCCTGTAAGGCAGGCCTGGTGGTGATAAAATCTCTCAGCATTTGCTTGTCTGTAAAGGATTTTATTTCTCCCTTGCTTATGAAGCTTAGTTTGGCTGGATATGAAATTCTGGGTTGAAAATTATTTTCTTTAAGAATGTAGAATATTAGCCCCTACTCTCTTCTGGCTTGTAGGGTTTCTGCAGAGAGATATGCTGTTAGTCTGATGGGCTTCCCTTTGTGGGTAACCCAACTTTTCTCTCTGGCTGCCCTTAACATTTTTTACTTCATTTCAACCTTGGTTGAATGTGACAATTATGTGTCTTGTGTTTGCTCTGCTTGAGGAGTATCTTTGTGGTGGTCTCTGCATTTCCTGAATTTGAATGTTGGCCTGTCTTGCTAGGCTGGGGAAGTTCTCCTGGATGACATCCTGAAGAGTGTTTTCCAACTTGGTTCCATTCTCCCCGTCACTTTCAGGCACACCAATCAAACGTAGATTTGGTCTTTTCACATAGTTCCATATTTCTTGGAGGCTTTGTTCATTCCCTTTCATTCTTTTTTCTGTAATATTGTCTTCTAGCTTTATTTCATTAAGTTGATCTTCAATCTCTGATATCTTTTCTTCCACTTGATCAATTCGGCTATTGATACTGTGTATGCTTCACAAAGTTCTCGTGCTATGTTTTTCAGCTCCATCAGGTCATTTATGTTCTTCTCTAAACTGGATATTCTAGTTAGCAATTCGTCTAACCTTTTCTCAAGGTTCTTAGCTTCCTTGCATTGGGTTAGAACATGCTCCTTTAGCTCGGAGGAGTTTGTTATTACCCACCTTCTGAAGCCTACTTATGTCAATTCATCAAGCTCATTCTCTGTCCAGTTTTGCTCCCTTGCTGTTTAGGAGTTGTGTTCCTTTGGAGGAGAAGAGGTGTTCTGGTTTTTGGAATTCTCAGCCTTTTTGGACTGGTTTCTTCCAAACTTGGTGGATTTATCTAACTTTGGTCTTTGATGTTGGTGACCTTCGGATGGGGTCTCTGAGTGGACATGCTCTTCCTTTCTGTTTGTTAGTTTTCCTTCTAACAGGCCCCTCTGCTGCAGGTCTGCTGGAGTTTGCTGGAGGTCCACTCCAGACCCTGTTTGCCTGGGTATCACCAGCAGAAGCTGCAGAACAGCAAAGATTGCTGCCTGTTCTTTCCTCTGGAAGCTTCGTCTCTAAAGTCCACCTGCCAGTTGGAGCTCTCCTGGATGAGGTGTCTGCCATCCCCTCCTGGGAGGTGTCTCCTAGTCAGGATACACGGCGGTCAGGGACCTACTTGAGGAGGCAGTCTGACCCTTAGCAAAGCTCCAACACTGTGCTGGGGGATCCGCTGCTCTCTTCAGAGCTGTCAGGCAGAGATGTTTAAGTCTGCTGAAGCTGTGCCCACAGCTGTCCCTTCCCCCAGGTGCCCTGTCCCAGGGGAGTTTTATCTATAAGTTCCTGACTGGGACTGCTGCCTTTTTTTCAGAGATGCCCTTCCCAGAGGAGAAATCTGGCAGTCTGGCCACAGCGGCCTTCCTGAGCTCTGGTGGGCTCCGCCCAGTTCAAACTTCTGGACAGCTTTGTTTGTTTACACCATGAGGGTAAAACCACCTAATCAAGCCTCAGCAATGGCAGACGCCCCTTCCCCCACCAAGCTCAAGCATCCCAGGTGGATCTGAGCCTCCTGGTATGCTGGCAGTGAGAATTTCAAGGCATTAGATCTTAGTTTGCTGGGTTTTGTTGGTGTGGGACCCGCTGAACCAGACCACTTGGCTCCCTGGCTTCAGCCTCCTTTCCAGGGGAGTCAAGAGTTCTGTCTCGCTGGCCTCCCAGGCGCCACTGGGGTATAGAAAAAAAGTCTCCTGCAGCTGGTTCAGTGTCTGCTGGAATGGCTACCCAGGTTTCTGCTTGAAACCCAGGGCCCTGGTAGGGTAGGCACCAGAGGGAATCTCCTGGTCTGCGGGTTGCGAAGACCATGCATGGGAAAACCACAGTATCTGGGCCAGAGTGCATGGTTCCTCAGGCTCAGTCCCCCACAGCTTACCTTGGGTAGGGGAGAAAATTCCCCAACCTCTTGCACTTCCCGGGTGAGGCAATGCCCCACCCTGCTTCAGCTCACCCTCCATGGGCTGCACCCACTGTCCCACCAATCCCAGTGAGATGAAACAGGTAACTCAGTTGGAAATGCAGAAATCACCCGCTTTCTGTGTCAATCTCACTGGGAGCTGCAGACTGGAACTGTTCCTATTCAGCTGTCTTGCCATCAGTCTCCTATTTTTTCTTTGTCCTTTCATTTCTATTGACCTACCTTCAAGTTTTTTGATTCTTCCCTCAACTGTGCCCACTCTACTGACGAACCTATTGAGAGAAAATCTTTATTTTCTTTTCCATTTGTTGCATTTCCATTTAATCCTTTCTCATATGTTTTAAATCTCTACTAAAATTAAGCATCAGTTTTAGCATGTTATCCACCTCTGCTATTAAAATCTTTTAATATATTGTAGTTTAAGTTTCTTGGATGCTAGTTTCAATATCTGTTTCATATTTGAGTCTAGTTGTGCTAATTGCTTTGTGTTTTTCTTAATATATTGATACGCCCCATGACTTTAAGGAAAGATGGACATCTTGTATAAGACAGTATAGACGAACGTAAATCTTTTTTATGCTTGATAATAAGAATATATTTCTTTCTTCTAGGTGTTGGATATGGAAAGGTAAAAGTCATCTAGTTAAGATTTTAAGATTTCAGTTGGGTTTGGGATTTGTTGCTGCTGTGATTACCTTTAGTGAATCAAGGATTTCAAATAACCCTAGTGTTGACCTTGTGTTTAGGGTGAGACATGGTTTGCAAGGTGGGTGTTGTCAGTGTCTGCTCCACCCTCAGGTTAGGTCTCTCCTTTGCACTGCACCTCAATGGTGGTCTAGTAATGTGTTTGCTCCTTTTCTGGCAAGAAAATGCTATGAATTTGTTATAGAAAAATCTTTGTTTTTCTGATTAAGCTTTATTGTTAGGCAGCCACTGTGTTTATGGTTCTCCGAGGTGGGGTACGGTTCTCCGAGGTGGGGCTTTTTCCGTGATCCTGCCCCAGACCTCCACCCGTAGGTCTGTAATCACTGGGTATATCTGTCCCTACCCTCCAGGGTTGGAGGGCTTTCCGTGCCCTTCCCCCAGCTTCAATGGGTTTCTACCAGTAGCTTAATGTCAACAGACTTTGTTCTTTCTCTAGTAGTTTACTGTGAAGAAAGCTCCAGGTAGGATTTCATGCCTTTTCTGCAGCAGCTGCTATTCTTCAACCCCAAGTTTATGCAATGGAGATGGCTTTTATAGAAATTTTGCCAATTATTTTTTTGACAACTTGGTGAGGTCCATGGAGAAAACTCTAAGATTGGGTGCTATTTCTCCTTGTGTCTATATTCCAGAGAGGTTGCATATTCTCTTGGTAGACAACACTTGCTTTTAGCAATTCATTAAAAATATTAGCTGAATTCTTTTTTTTTTCCCTTTTTTTTTTTTTTTTTTTTGAGATGATTGATAGGGTCTTGCTTTGTCACCCAGGCTGAAATGCAGTGACACAATCATGGTTCACTGCAGCCTCAACCTCTTGGGCTCAAGCAATATTCTTGCCTCAGCCTCCCAAGTAGCCAGGACCACAGGCATGTGCCACCACATCTGGCTAATTAATTTTTGTCTATTTTCTTTTTAGAGAGAGGGGACTCATTATGTTGCCTAGGCTGGTCTCAAACTCCTGGGCTCAAGTGACTTTCCCACCTCAGCCTCTCAAAGCATTGGGATTCTAGGCATAAGCCACTGTTCTCAACCTGAATTCTTTTCATCTATGTGTGGCAGTGTCTTCCTCAGAGGAGTAAATGTTTATGTCCTGTCTCTTTATCCTTAGGTTTTGGATTAGTTTGTTACTTGGCAACATCAACTCTATGGTGGTTCAAGAAAAGTTGTGAATTTGTGGATGGTTAGAATTTTTTTTCTTTCTAGCTTTCTCTATCCTATGCAGATGGCCCACAGGCTTTTAGAATCAGAAGTTAATATTTAGAAATAACTATTTGAAATCTCTCATATTAAAGAAGAAGTCGAGACCTAGAGAGATCACACCCCTAATTAACTCAACCATCACTGAGTTGTTCAACATAACATTCCTGAGATAACAGGTGCATGTTAGATGGGCAGAAAATTGGAAACAAACTAAATGGCCCCTAGGATGTGGTTAAATAAATGACAATATGTCCATGTAAGTGAATATGTTATTGAGACTTTCATGATTTTATAGATAACTTTATTGACACTGGAAAATGTGTATTTTGGCCGAGTGTGGTGGCTCTCACCTGTAATCCCAGCACTTTGGGAGCCCGAGGCAGGTGGATCACGAGGTAAGGAGTTTGAGACCAGCCTGGCCAACATGGTGAAACACCATCTCTACTAAAAATACAAAAACTAGCCAGGTGTGGTGGCACACGCCTGTAGTCCCAGCTACTCTGGAGGCTGAGGCAGGAGAATTGCTTGAATCCGGGAGATGGAGGTTGCAGTGAGCTTTGATTAAGCCACTGCACTCCAGCCTGGGCAACAGAGTGAGAATCCATCTCAAAAAATAATAATTAAAAAAATGTTTATTTCATGACTAAAGAGTAAACAGGAGATTATAAGATACTAGATACAATATGATTGCTTTTTATTTTAAGACAAAAGTAAACAATGGCAGCATATGACTTACATTATCTTTTTTTATCAGCATTTTTAAGTTGGTACAATAATTACTGCATTGTAAATCATAAAATATTTTAATAGATAATTTTGTGCATTCTAGGTATAATGTATTAGTCTGTTCTTACGTTGCTAATAAAGACATACCTGAGACTGGGTAATTTATAAAGAAAAAGGCATTTAATGGACTCATAGTTGCACATGGCTGGGGATTCCACACAATCATGGCACAAGGCAGAGGAGGAGAAAGGCATGTCTTACATGGCAGCAGGCAAGAGCATGTGCAGGGGAACTCCCCTTTATAAAACCATCAGATCTCGTGAGACTTATTCACTACCATGAGAACAGCATGGCAAAGACCCGCCCTCCCACAAATTATGGGAGCTACAATATGAGATTTGGGTGGGGACACAAACCATATCATCTATTTACAGCTGTATAGAAGTATGTATACCTGTGGGAACAGAAAAAAAATAGTATTGAAGTGGTTGAATTTGCAATGTATGTTTCTCTTTAAGTTTCCTATATTATAAAAATGAACATAATGTTTTGAGGAAAATATTCATTGTGAATATTTAAGTTTTGTCCAGAGGTCCTGAGTTGGATATGTGAAGTGAGATGCTCGTGAACACTGCAGATAAATTGATGCACACACAGTCACAGCAGTTGATTCTGACTTAGGAACATTTCACTCTCCTTTCCTTTGCTCATTTTGGTGGTGAAGGTCTCTTCCAGAAGTAATATACATCAAGAAAGAACAGATTATAAATGTCTAGCAGGGACTGTTAGAAATATATTTGGTGCCCTTGATGATTTCTCAATCAAGACAGGGAACACTGAGGTACAACCACATAGAGCATCGGAGCTGCTACGGTAAAGGGGAAGGAGAGATTCCTACTCCGGTTGATGACACTGGATCCTTGCAAGCTGGACATCTCGGAACAACAGACACAGCTGTTCAACCTCAGAGGTGGGGCAAACACTGTAATCCTCTGCATGTTTCAAAGGCTAGTTATTGCCTATTTGGTAGGCAACAAAATAAATATTTGGCATACTTTTTTTAAAGTATAAAATGAATTGAGTCAAGAAGTTGACATTTATTCAATTAACAAGTTGGGGTTGGAAGCTAAATTCTCCTTTAAATCTTACACAAAATGAAACTTCCAATTAAAATGTCAAAAGATTGACATCACAGAACGAAAGAACCAGGAACACTAGAAGCAGGAACCTTTGTTGTTTTTATTCAATAGGAAGGAACATTTCTTTCTCCTCCAGATAAACTGGATGCTCTTTGCTGAGCATTGTCACTGCTAAAGTGCTTTTTCATTGTTACACTCCATCAGTCGTTTCTCCTTGGCAGGGTACTAATTTATCAGTTGAAAAGCCACTAGGCAATGACTACAACCATTACAAGAAGCAGGTCAATATGATTATTGTCAGTCACTCTGTAACCAAGAAACCTAAAATGCAAAGAAAATTGTGTAGCCCAAATCCCCAGGAAGCCAGTGTCTGCATTTATTGCCTAGATTTAGCTATTTTATTTTCTCAGTCCTGCAGACAACCTTAATGTATTAAAAAAAAATTGCCCAGGGTTGAGATCTTAGTGATTGTCTACGCAGAATGTTACTGTATGTGTGGTTGAGTATTTCTAACAAACATTGAGTTCTAGCTTCTCTTTCACGATCAAAGCTGTGATGCTAAAAAGCTACGAGAAGGTTTTCCCTGGCTCAGTTATAATTTTAAAAATTTTGCAAAATGGTTCTCTGCTAAATTAGAATAGACAGACAGCTCAAGCCATGCCAGAATCACAAAGCATGTGCGTTATTCTTAGGTTAGAAATATTTGGGGTGGAGGGTAGATGGTAGCATGGCAGCAAAATATTCTCTAACCCACCAAGATGGCGAATGTAAAAAAGAATATTAGCAATAATCAATACCATTCTTCACAAAAATAGTAGGCAGAAATCCTGCAGCTTTCATACCCAGTTCATACTAATATCTACAGGTGTTTATTAGTTTGTTCTGGTTCTGAATGTTATAAACATCTCAGGACTAGGTAAAGAATCAATTCATGGAAATGTCTGTGAAGAAAAAGAGGGAAAATACTTCCCTCAAGTCTTTTTTTTTCTTTTCTTTCTTTTTTTTTTTTTGAGACGGAGTCGCTCTGTGGCCCAGGCTGGAGTGCAGTGGTGCGATCTCGGCTCACTGCAAGCTCCGCCTCCCGGGTTCACGCCATTCTCCTGCCTCAGCCTCCCGAGCAGCTGGGACTACAGGCGCCCACCACCATGCCTGGCTAATTTTTTGTATTGTTAGTAGAGACGGGGTTTCACTGTGTTAGCCAGACTGGTTTCCATCTCCTGACCTCGTGATCCAGCTGCCTCGGCCTCCCAAAGTGCTGGGATTACAGGTGTGAGCCACTGCGCCCAGCTTCCCTCAAGTCTTAATTGCTGTCATTGAGAAGAGAGAAATTCTGTGTGGATTTTATTGTAATTGAATTAGAATTCAAAGAACAAGAGAGGGAGGGAAGGAAAGAGAAAGAGGTGGAAAGGATGCTTAATCATCATATCAGAAAATAAATTCTTTCTAATAAATGTGAAATAGGACAGTGATGTCATTGCTGTCCATTCATTCTATCTCCCAGCATTTTCCCTGTCTTTTTGTGTCTCAAGAATTTGGGCTGGGTTGACTAGGAATTCTCTACCATTCAGCAAAGTAAGGAGAGAAAGAAAAAGGTGAAAGGAGATGGAAAAAGAAATGGAAGAAAGTAGGAGAGAAGATGATCAAAGAGCAGGATGAGCAGGGAGAGACGGGTAATAAGGGTCAGTCTCTTCACTGGAGAAAGGAAATAGTATCCTTTATTTCTTTTGGGTCTCCTAAAGAGAGAGATATAAAATATGTTGTGTGTGTGTGTATATATATACATTCCAGCAGATGTGAATAAGCCTCCAGCTGTCTATAAGTGATTTCATCCTTCAATTCCTTAATTTTGGCAAAGTTAGTTTGAGGCTTTTTAGGGAGTCAATTCTGAAGACCATGTATGTGCAAAGGATAAGTGACTATCTGTGAAAGTCATTATCGTTATTTTTAAAGAGGCATTTGGGTAAAGGAAGTCAAACTCCTAATACCCAGCCATTGGTCATGCATCTGAATGCAGAAAAAAAAAAAAAGAAATTCATGCAGTTGCATGCAATTATGGAAAGTGCAGAAAAACCATCTGTTCTTGGAAATAAAATCTTCCTCAACCCCACTGGATGTCAGAAGCCCAAGTGAATGTGGGGGAAGTGACTGTTAAAACTAATTTTGTATGTGAAAAGTATCTATGCTTTATCCAAACGAAACTGTACACCCCTGGAAGGTTCTATTAAATTTTTCCAGTGAATTGACAAATATTAAAAAAAAAAATCTCCAGTATTGTTCTTGAAGCATGACCAATCTCCAGATTCACTGATGGGCCATGTTAATCATCAGTACATGGACATGTTATTTGCAAATGGAATTCAGGCCAAGAGCAAGACACTATAAGCAAAAAAGGAAAGGTTTTGAAATGCAATGTTATTTATCTGTTTTAACATGTAGAAGCAGAGCAAGCATCTAGTGAGCGAACAAATCTGACAGATGCAATGGGTTGACGACAGGTGTGGACAGAAAGGCTCCTCCCACCTCTACATTACCCCAGGAGTCTTCACTTTCACAACCTTCATTACACTACTTTTGGGAAACACTGCCTAAGTTATCTCACTTGAGCCTCCAATTATGTCTACAACTTAGTATACAGTTGCTTAGCACTTCTATACTTGATTTGTATGTGATTAATTTCCAAGTATTTACATGTTACTTGTAAATCTCTGAAGGTGCTTTTCTTTTATGAGTTTCCTGCTGCTCTGCCTAAAATGCAAATTGTTTATAACCTTCCACAGACCACATGACTGTTTTCCCACCTGCCAGTATCTACCTGGCTTTAACAGAAAACTGATTATCTTACAAAAGCTTTTCCCTAAGGTGGAATAAAAACTCCACAGGGGATGATATAGTGGGGGTGAGAGGTCTCTCTCAGATGAAATAGCTTCCCACCTCTCCCCTTTTCACTGACATTCCTTTCACAGAAGAAAATTGTTCTTTTTTGAGAGGGAGCAAGAACAGGGCTTGATATTTTACTTAAGAAAAAAAAACTCAAGTGATCAAGGTTTGAACTGTGGTTACCATTATGCAGCCATATTTCTAGAACAAGCTGCTTTTACCATCTTGAGATTTCAATGACCTTTTGCAAGAAAGCATCTTCTCCAGTGCAAGTTATAACTTTTATTTATGGGAAATTTAAAAAAGACTGTTCACATCCTTAGTCTGATAACTTTTATTTATGGGAAATTTAAAAAAGACTGTTCACATCCTTAGTCTGATAAATAGGTTGTGTGTGGCTTTAAAGGAAAAAAAAAAAAAAAACCTGCCAGCAACCAGTGGGATGTAAAATATAGACTGTGAAAAAAAGCATGTCTCAAACCTTCACAATGGTAAACACTTGGAAACCAATGAACAACCCTTAGATTCTATTCTGACTGATAGGTGTGATTAAGGAAAAGATAAAAGCTGATGCTATTCTAAAATACAGTTGCAGTAAATTCTTATAATTTTATGTTGCCTTGGCATCCATTTTAAATGTAGGTTTAACTTTCTTATACCAAAAGCAGGGCTCGGTCATCCTTGATGCAATTTCCAGTGCTATACCACACCCAAATGGCTCATGCTGGTGGCCAGAGATGATAAGAACTCAGAAGCATCTCTGCCACCTACCTGACTGGGTTGCTGGTTTTCCCAGTGTGTCCTTTAAATGCACCATTCAGGCATTTACCTGGGAACTTAAAGTGACACACACCCTATTCCCTTGTACAAACTACTAGCTGCCATGCATTCTCCATCTCTGCCTGACTTTTCAGTCCTTCCTTGCATAACCCAGGGATGAAGCGCTGCCCCGCACCACACCCTGACCCATTATGCTGTCCTTGCTCAGGATCTGTAAGTAAAAATCTTTGAACTTGCTTCCTGTTGTGGTGGTGTATTGAATTTGCACCATCTGAAGAACCAGGGGCTATCCCAGGCTGGGTTTTCCCTGGGACACTGGGGAGAACACAAGGCTGGGCTCCCAGTGCCAGAGCTATGGTCAGGCAGGCATAAACTGGACATGGGTCAGACAAGAGCCACAAGGGCATCTGCCAGCATAAACAAGCTCCCTATATGAGAGACCCTCCTGGTCACAGGTGGGACAACTGGGCATTAGGCTGTCCTCCAGCCAAAAGAAGCGTTCCATAAAAGGCATACAGCAAACATCCACGTTCAGCTCCCCTTCGCTTCCTGTTTAGGACAGGGTGGCTAGCCACTCTGGTGCTGAAACCCCAAGTTAGCTGGGCCCTCTCAAAACAACACTTGCCTCTATTTACCCATGTTCATGCACATGTGTGCATGTACACACATACACCCTGATGGGAGCACTGCATACCTCCAGGCTTTTCTCTTTGGCACAGATGCATCATTCGACTCCGAAACCCGAAACAAATCCCAAGATTATTAAAAGTGAATATGTCAAGGAAGACACTGATTTTATTCAGCAAGTGATTTTTCCACCTCTTTAGTTACTGACTCATTATACTCTCCTCGCATATCACTAATAGTTATGGAACCTTTAATAGCTGCCTGACAAAGTTCTAACTAATTAACATATGTGATATCTCCTACATTTTACTTGAAGTAACTGACCAAATAGATGCTGACTGATAACATAGTTTTTCAGGAAGGAAGTTAACTTAGGGAAAATGGAGAAATTAATCCTTCTTTAAAATTCACAGACTAGTGATATATTTTATGAGCCACTGTAGTTAGTGGTATGATATGCTTCAATGTCCATTGAATTGAGCTGTACGTGTAATTCTGTTACTGATAAAATGAAAGTTCCAAAGAATGAAGCCTAATTTGCCTTTATAAATTAGATTTACCATTATTCCTACTATAAAGTCATAGTCACTTGCTTTCTGGTAGCCTTTTGAGAGTGAGAGACAATAATAATAATAATAATAATAATAATAATAATAATAATAAATAGTAGCCATGTTGGCTAGTAGGCTATAACAGGGTCCTGGATAGACACAGTAACTGTGATAGCAGCATTCACAGTGACAACTATAATAACTAACTTATTAGTTTGTTCTCATGCTGCTAATAAAGACATATCCAAGACTGGGTCATTTATAAAGAAAAAGAGGTTTAATGGACTAACAGTTCCACATGGCTGGGGAGGCCTCACAATCATGGCAGGGAGTGAAGGAGGAGCAAAGGCACATCTTACATGGCAGCAGCCAAGAGAGAGCATGTGCGGGGGAACTGCCCTTTATGAAACCATCAGATCTCATGAGACTTATTCATTATCATGAGAACAGCATGGGAAAAACCCATCTCTGTGATTCAATTACCTCCCACCAGGTCCCTTCCATGACATGTGGGGATTATGGGAGCTACAATTCAAGATGAGATTTGGGTGGGGACACAGCCAAACCATATCACTAACATTTATGGAACCTTTAATAACTGCCTGATAAAGTTCTAACTATTTCACATACATGATATTGTTAAGTCCTCACAAAAACACTGAGTATCAGGCTTTCATCCCCATTTTACAGAAGAGGCAACTAAGGCACAGAGAGGTACAGAAACTTATCCAAAATCACACATCCAGTAAATACATCCATAGATGTGGATTGCCTACATGAAAACAATGTGTGTCGTGCATCACGGCAGATGTAAAAACAAAATAATTTGGCATATATTAGACACCCTTTTGTGCAGAGATTTAGGTGGGCAATTTGCTCATTCACATGTATTTACATTGCTGCATATAAATGATGAATGTTTGCTGGAGGAGGAAGTGGTTCCTCACCAGAGTGCACAACAAAATATACTGAGCAAGTATTTTCAAAATGCACATGCTGAGGTGCCGCTGCAAATCAATGGAACCAGAATCTCCAGCATTTACAAAAACAAACACCTAGTGAGAATGATGCATCTTGATTAGGAACAGCTGGTCTTTTAATAATCTTATAGATGTTTGTTTATCCATGTCATCATAATGGTTAACAATCGCCTTTAAAGAAAGCCTTTAACTGAACACAAATAATACATTAATTGGACTGACAAATCAAACATGTATGTCTTTATACTACCAGGGTAATATGAACGTGTCAACAATGAAATTTTTTGTTTTCATTTAATGAATACTTTTTTGATTATTTAGTCTGGTAACTGTCAGCATGTCAAAGAAGATGTGAAAAGGAGCACTTTGAAGCTACAAGAACTCCACTGCAGCCTAGGCAGTGGTGAGATGACAAAAATGTTTGGCCAAAATAGTTTTGGCAATCAGAGCTTTTCTTAAGTCCAAGTTTATAGTAATAAGTAAGAATATATATAATAATTCCTTATTAAACAGCACAAATTTAAGATTACAGTAATTTGGGGTTACAGAATACATTTCCACTATTTATGAAGTAAGAGGCTCTTAAAGGTTTTGGGGCATTCATCTTTAACTCAGTTAAAGGTACCAATATATTTTGAGTACCACTGATGATATGCAAACCAAGCTTGTTGGGAATGAGTTATTGGCTCATTAAAACAACAATCCACTGCAAAACATGTTTGACAATTGGATCTGAGGCTGCTTTGATGTGGTATATGAAGTATGCATTTTAAAATAGTAAAATAGCAGTTGTTTAAAGGTATTCTGTATGTCACACTTCACTCATTCACACAGCTTATCCATGACAGTTTTTAATTAATGAAGTTTTTTTTTTTTACCCCCCCCCCGCCCCCGTGATTCCATTACTGAATGTTCAGAATGAACTTCAGGACCTCTGCTACTTATAAAGACAAAGAAAAGGGAGAAGAGAGAAGGACCTAATAAATTTATGCCCACAACATAAGTAATTAAGAATTTCAAATGACTCCATGGGGCTGGGGGTGCTTTAATTCCCCCATAAACAATGTATATTAACACTGAAAGGCCTTTCTTAATACACATGAAGCCTACCTTTCTCAGGTAACCATTAGTATCCCCCAAAACATGAAAAAAGGGTATGGCTGGAAAGATGGTCAAATAGGAACAGCTCTAGTCTGCAGCTCCCAGCAAGATCAACACAGAAGGCAGGTGATTTCTGCATTTCCAACTGAGGTACCAGGTTCATCTCACTGGGAATGGTTGGACAGTGGGTGCAGCCCATGGAGGGTGAGCCAAAGTAGGGTGGGGTGTCACCTCACCTGGGAAGTGCAAGGGGTCGGGGAATTTTCTCCCCTACCCAAGGGAAGCCATGAGGGACTGAATCTGAGGAACCATGCACTCCAGCCCTGATACTGCACTTTTCCCATGGTCTTCAAAACCCGTAGACCACAGGAGATACCCTCCAGTGCCTACCCCACCAGGGCCCTGGGTTTTTGGGTGACCATTCAGGTAGACACTGAACTAGCTGCAAGATTTTTTTTTCCATACCCCAGTGGTGCCTGGAATGCCAGCGAGACAGAACTATTCACCCCCCTGGAAAGGAGGCTGAAGCCAGGGAGCCAAGTGGTCTGGTTCAGTGGGTCCCAACCCCATGGAGCCCAGCAAACTAACATCCACTGGCTTGAAATTGTTGCTGCCAGCACAGCAGCAGTCTGAGATCAACCTGGGATGCTCGAGCTTGGTTGTGGGAGGGGAGTCCACCATTGCTGAGGCTTGAGTAGGTGGTTTTACCCTCACGGTGTAAACAAAGCCACCAGGAAGTTCAAACTGGGTGGAGCCCACTGCAGCTCAGCTAGGCTGCTATGGCCAGACTGCCTTTCTAGATATCTCCTCTCTGGGAAAGGCATCTCTGAAAAAAAGGCAGCAGCCCCAGTCAGGCACTTATATATAAAACCCTCATCTCCCTGGGACAGAGCACCTGGGGGAAGGGGTGGCTGTGGGCACAGCTTCAACAGACTTAAACGCCCCTGCCCAATGGCTCTGAAGAGAGCAGCAGACCTCTCAGCACAGGTTTGAGCTTTGCTAAAGGTCAGGCTGCCTCTTCAAGTTAGTCCCTGACTCTCATGTATCCTGACTGGAAGACAACTCCCAGGTGGGGCCAACAGACACCTCATGCAGGAGAGCTCCAACTGGCATCTGGCATGTGCCCCTCCGGGATGAAGATTCAAGAAAAAAGAACAGGCAGCAATCTTTGCTGTTCTGCAGCCTCCGCTAGTGATAACCTAGGCAAACAGGGTCTGGAGTGGACCGCTAACAAACTCCAGCAGACCCACAGCAGAGGGGCCTGTTAGAAGGAAAACTAACAAAAAGGAATAGCATATCCACTCAAAACCCCATCAGAAGATCACCACCAACAAAAACCAAAGGTAGATAAATCCATGAAGATGGGGAGAGACCAGTGCAAAAAGACTAAGTATTCCACATCCCAGAACACCTCTTCTCCAAAGGATCACAACTCCTCAACAGCAAGGGAACAAAACTGGATGAGAATGAGTTTGATGAATTGACATAAGTAGGCTTCAGAAGGTGGGTAATAACAAACTCCTCTGAGCTAAAGGAGCATGTTCTAACCCAATGCAAGGAAGCTAAGAATCTTGAAAAAAGGTTAGACAAATTGGTAACTAGAATAACCAGTTTAGAGAAGAATGTAAATGACCTGATGGAGCTGAAAAACACAGCGTGAGAACTTCGTGAAGCATACACGAGTATTAGTAGCCAAATCGATCAAGGGGAATAAAGGATATCAGAGATTAAAGATCAACTTAATGAAATAAAGCGAGAAAAAAGAATGAAAAGGAATGAAAAAAGCCTGCAGGAAATCCAGGACTATGTGAAAAGACCAAATCTACACTTGATTGGTGTACCTGAAAGTGACAGGGAGAATGGAACCAAGCTGGAAAACTCTTTAGGATATTATCCAGGAGAACTTCCCAACCTAGCAAGACAGGCCAACATTCAAATTTAGGAAATACAGAGAACACCACAAAGATACTCCTCGAGCAGAGCAACCCCAAGACACATAATCGTCAGATACAACAGGGTTGAAATGAGGGAAAAAATGTTAAGGGCAGCCAGAGAGAAAGGTCATGTTATCCACAAAGGGAAGCTCATCAGACTAACAGTAGATCTCTCTGCAGAAAGCCTACAAGCCAGAAGAGAGTGGGGGCCAATATTCAACATTCTTAAAAGAATTTTAAACTCAGAATTTCATATCCAGCCAAACTAAGCTTCATAACTGAAGGAGAAATAAAATCCTTTACAGACAAGCAAATGCTGAGAGATTTTGTCACCACCAGGCCTGCCTTACAGGAGCTCTTGAAGGAAGCACTAAACATGGAAAGGAACACCTGGTACTAGCTGGGTGTTTTGCAAAAACATACCAAATTGTAAAGACCATCGACACTAGGAAGAAACTGCATCTACTAATGGGCAAAATAATCAGCTAGCATCACAATGACAGGATCAAACTCATGCATAACAATATTAACCTTAAATGTAAGCAGGCTAAATACCCCAATTAAAAGATACAGACTGGAAAATTGGACAAAGAGTCAAGACAGTGTGCTGTATTCAGGAGACCCATCTCACATGGAAAAAACCACATAGGCTCAAAATAAAGAGATGGAGGAATATTTACCAAGCAAATGGAAAGAAAAAAAAAGAGCAGGAGTTGCAATCCTAATCTCTAATAAAACAGACTTTAAACCAACAAAGATCAAAAAAGACAAAGAAGGGCATTACACAGTGGTAAAGGGATCACTGCAACAAGAAGAGCTTATCATCATAAATATATATGCACCCAATACAGGAGCACCTAGATTCATAAAGCAAGTTCTAAGAGACCTACAAAGAGACAAAGACTCCCACACAATAATAGTGGGAGACTTTAACACCCCACTGTCAATATTAGACCAATGAGACAGAAAATCAACAAAGATATTCAGGACTTTAACTCCAACCGGACCTAATAGACATCTACAGAACTCTCCACCTCAAATCAACAGAACATACATGCTTTGCAGCACCTCATTGCACTTATTCTAAAATTGACCGTGTAATTGAAGGAAAACACTCCTCAGCAAATGCAAAAGAATGGAAATCATAACAGTCTCTCAGACCACAGTGCAATCAAATTAGAACTCAGAATTAAGAAATTCACTCAAAACTGAACAACTACATGGAAACTGAACAACCTGCTCCTGAATGACTACTGGGTAAATAACGAAATGAAGGCAGAAATAAAGATGTTCTTTGAAACCAATGAGAACAAAGACACAATGTACCAGAATCTCTGGGACACACTGAAAGTGGTGTGTAGAGGGAAACTGATAGCACTAAATGCCCATAAGAGAAAGCAGGAAAGATCTAAAATCGACACCCTAACATCACAATTAAAAGAACTAGAGAAGCAAGAGCAAACAAATTCAAAAGCTAGCAGAAGACAAGAAATAACTAAGATCAAAGTAGAAGTGAAGGCGATAGAGACACAAAAAACCCTTCAAAAAAAATCAATGAATCCAGGAGCTGGATTTTTGAAAAGATCAACAAAATAGATGGACTTCTAGCCAAACCAATAAAGAAGAAAAGAGAGAAGAATCAAATAGACACAAGAAAAATGATAAAGGGGATATTACCACAGATCCCACAGAAATACAAACTACCATCAGAGAATACAATAAACACCTCTATGTATATAGACCAGAAAATCTAGAAGAAATGGATAAATTCCTGGACACATACACCCTCCCAAGTCTAAACCAGGAAGAAGTCAAATCCCTGAATAGACCAGTAACAAGTTCTGAATTGAGGCACTAATTAACAGCCTATCAAACAAAAAAAAAAAAAGTCCAGGACCAGAGGGATTCACAGCCAAATTCTACCAGAGGTACAAAGAGGAGCTGGTACCATTCCTTCTGAAATTATTCCAAACAAGACAGGGATGCCCTCTCTCACCACTCCTATTCAACATAGTGTTGGAAGTTCTGGCCAGGGCAATCAGGCAGGAGAAAGAAATAAAGGGTATTCAATTAGGAAAAGAGGAAGTCAAATTGTCCCTGTTTGCAGATGACATGATTGTATATCTAGGAAACCCCATCGTCTCAGCCCAAAATCTCCTTAAGCTGATAAGCAACATCAGTAAAGTCTCAGGATACAAAATCAATGTGCAAAAATCATAAGCATTCCTCTATACCAATAACAGAGAGCCAAATCATGAGTAAACTCCCATTCACAATTGCTTCAAAGAGAATAAAATACCTAGGAATCCAACTTACAAGGGATGTGAAGGACCTCTTCAAGGAGAACTACAAACCACTGTTCAACGAAATAAAAGAGGACACAAACAAATGGAAGAACATTCCATGCTCATGGATAGGAAGAATCAATATCGTGAAAATGGCCATACTGCCCAAGGTAATTTATAGATTCAATGCCATCCCCATCAAGCTACCAATGACTTTCTTCACAGAATTGGAAAAAATTACTTTAAAGTTCATATGGAACCAAAAAAGAGCCTGCATTGCCAAGACAATCCTAAGCCAAAAGTACAAAGCTGGAGGCATCATGCTACCTGACTTCAAACTATACTACAAGACTACAGTAACCAAAAATCAGCATGGTACTGGTACCAAAACAGAGATATAGACCAATGGAATAGAACAGAGCCCTCAGAAATAATACCACACATCTACAACCATCTGATCTTTGACAAACCTGACAAAAACAAGAAATGGGGAAAGGATTCCCTATTTAATAAATGGTGCTGGGAAAACTGGCTAGCCATATGTAGAAAGCTGAAACTGGATCCCTTCCTTACACCTTATACAAAAATTAATTCAAGATGGATTAAAGACTTAAATGTTAGATCTAAAACCATAAAAACCCTAGAAGAAAACCTAGGTAATACCATTTGGGACATAGGCATGGGCAAGGACTTCATGTCGAAAACACCAAAAGCAATGGCAACAAAAGCCAAAATGGACAAATGGGATCTAATTAAACTAAAGAGCTTCTGCACAGCAAAAGAAACTACCATCAGAGTGAACAGGCAACCTACAGAATGGGAGAAAATTTTCACAACCTACTCATCTGACAAAGGGCTAATATCCAGAATCTACAAAGAACTTAGACAAATTTACAAGAAAAAAACAACCCCATCAAAAAGTGGGTGAAGGATATGAACAGACACTTCTCAAAAGAAGACATTTATGCAGCCAACAGACACATGAAAAAATGCTCATCATCACTGGCCATCAGAGAAATGCAAATCAAAACCACAATGAGATACCACCTCACACCAGTTAGAATGGCGATCATTAAAAAGTCAGGAAACAACAGGTGCTGGAGAGGATGTGGAGAAATAGGAATGCTTTTACACTGTTGGTGGGACTGTAAACTAGTTCAACCATTGTGGAAGTCAGTGTGGTGATTCCTCAAGGATCTAGAACTAGAAATACCATTTGACCCAGCCATCCCATTATTGGGTGTATACCCAAAGGATTATAAATCATGCTACTATAAAGACACATGCGCATGTATGTTTACTGTGGCACCATTCACAATAGCAAAGACTTGGAACCAACCCAAAAGTCCATCAATGATAGATTGGATTAAGAAAACATGGCACATATACACCATGGAATACTATGCAGCCATAAAAAATGATGAGTTCATGTCCTTTGTAGGGACATGGATGAAGCTGGAAACCATCATTTTCAGCAAACTATTGCAAGGACAAAAAACCAAACACTGCATGTTCTCACTCATAGGTGGGAACTGAACAATGAGAACACCTGGACATAAGGGGAACGTCACACACCGGGGCCTGTCATGAGGTGGGGGGAGGGATAGCATTAGGAGATATACCTAATGTAAATGACGAGTTATTGGGTGCAGCATACCAACATGGCACATGTATACATATGTAACAAACCTGCACGTTGTGCACGTGTACCCTAGAACTTAAAGTATAAAAAAAAAAACAAAAAAAACTATTCCAAACAATAGAAAAAGAGGGAATCCTCCCTAACTCATTTTATGAGGCCAGCATCATCCTGATACCAAAACCTGACAGAGACACAGCAAAAAAAGAAAATTTCAGGCCAATATCCCTGATGAACATGGATGCGAAAATCCTCAATAAAATACTGACAAACCAAATCCAGCAGCATATCAAAAAGCTTATCCACCACGATCAAGTCGGCTTTGTCCCTAGGATGCATGGCTGGTTCAACATATGCAAATCAATAAATGTAATCCATCACATAAACAGAACCAATGACAAAAATCACGACTATCTCAATAGATGCAGAAAAGGCCTTCAACAAAATTCGACACCCCTTCATACTAAAAACTCTCAACAGACTAGGTATCAATGGAATGTATCTCAAAATAATAAGAGCTATTTATGATAAACCCACAACCAGTATCATCTGGAATGGGCAAAAACTGGAAGCATTCCCTTTGAAAACCAGCATAAGACAAGGATGTCTTCTCTCACTACTCCTATTCAGTATAGTATTGGAAGTTCTGGCCAGGACAATCAGGCAAGAGAAAGAAATAAAGGGTATTCAAATAGGAAGAGAGGAAGTCAAATTGTCTCTGTTTGCAGATGACATGATTGTATATTTAGAAAATACCACTGTCTCCGTGCAAAATCTCCTTAAGCTGATAAGCAACTTCAGCAAAGTCTCAGGATACAAAATCAATGTGCAAATATCACAGGCATTCCTATACACCAATAATAGACAGAGAGCCAAATCATGAGTGAACTCCCATTCGCAATTGCTACTAATGGAATAGAACTTACCAAGGGGTGTAAAGGACCTCTTCAAGGAGAACTACAAACCACTGCTCAAGGAAATAAGAGAGGACACAAAGAAATGGAAAAACATCCCATGCTCATGGATAGGAAGAATCAATATCATGAAAATGGCCATACTGCCCAAAGTAATTTATAGATTCAATGTTATCCCCATCAAGCTACCGTTGACTTTCTTCACAGAATCAGAAAAAACTACTTTAAAGTTCATATGGAACCAAAAAAGAGCCCGCATAGCCAAGACAATCCTAAGTAAAAAGAATAAAGCTGGAGGCATCATGCTACTTAACTTCAAACTATACTACAAAGCTACAGTAACAAAAACAGCATGGTACTGGTACCAAAACAGACATATAGAACAATGGAACAGAACAGAGCCCTCAGAAATAACACCACACATCTACAACCATCTGATCTTTGACAAATCTGACCCAAAGAAGCAATGGGGAAAGGATTCCCTATTTAATAAATGGTGTTGGGGAAACTGGCTAGCCATATGCAGAAAACTGATGCTGTACCCCTTCCTTATAGTTTATACAAAAATTAACTCAAGATGGATTAAAGACTTAAATGTAAGACGGAAAACCATAAAAATCCTAGAAGAAAACCTAGGCAATACCATTCAGGACATAGGCATGGGCAAAGACTTCATGTCTAAAGCACCAAAAGCAATGGAAACAAAAGCCATATTTGACAAATGGGACTTAATTACACTAAAGAGCTTCTGCACAGCAAAAGAAACTATCATCAGTGAGCAGGCAACCTACAGAATGAGAGAAAATTTTTGCAATCTATCCATCTGACAAAGGGCTAATATCCAGCATCTACAAAGAAGTTAAACAAATTTACAAGAAGAAAAACCATCAAAAATGTCCAAAGGATATGAACAGACACCTCTCAAAATAAGATATTTCTGCAGCCAACAAACATATGAAAAAAGCTTATCATCACTGGTCATCAAATAAATGCAAATCAAAACCACAATGAGATACCATCTCATGCCAGTTAGTATGGGGATCATTAAAAAGTCAGGAAACAACAGATGCTGGAGAGGATGTGGACAAATAGGAAAGCTTGTACACTGTTGGTGGGAGTGTAAATTAGTTCAATCATTGTGGAAGACAGTGTGGCAATTCCTCAAGGATCTAGGACCAGGAATACCAATTTAACCCAGCAATCCCATTACTGGATATATACCCAAAGGATTATAAATCATTCTACTATAAAGACACATGTACACATATGTTTATTGCAGCACTGTTCACAATAGCAACCCAAATGTCCATCAGTGATAGACTGGATAAAGAAAATGTGGCACATATACACCATGGAATACTATGGAGCCATAAAAAATGATGAGTTCATGTTCTTTGCAGGGACATGGATGAAGCTGGAAACCACCATTCTCATCAAACTAACACAGGAACAGAAAACCAAACACCACATGTTCTCACTCATAAGTGATAGTTGAACAATGAGAACAGACAGACACAGGGAGGGGAACAACACACACCGGGGCCTGTTGGGTGGTGGGGGGCTATGGGAGGGATAGCATTAGGAGAAATACCTAATGTAGGTGACGGGTTGATGGGTGCAGCAAACCACCATGGCACGTGTATACCTATGTAACAAACCTGCACATTTTGTACATGTACCCTAGAACTTATAAAAATAAAAAAAATTTGCACTGAAGAGCAAACAAAAACCACAACAATTCCAGGTAAATGCTTTTAAATTAGAGCAGGTCAACCTAATTGTTTTTTGCTTTTCAGACTGGCAACTCTTGAGAATCTCATAATTTTCCATAAAATCTATAAATAAGTATTCCTCTTTCAAAAGGAGTACAGGGCCCCCTCTGCTGGGATCCAGGAACAAGCTAGCAAGGCCTCCAGACAGGGGACTTCCACTGATCCTTTGTCACTACTGAGCCCAAAAGTGCACGGGCAGCAAGTTACCAAATCGCCTTCCACAAGGTCTACAAACCCATCTGGGACACATGGCAGGGACCAACACGGTGAGTGTGGTGCAAAGATTCAGGCTCTGACACTGGGGGCCCAGGCTGGATGCGAATTACTGGTCTTTTACCATTGGGCTGGTGCCCACTTCTTGAAATAGGTGAAATAAGTGCTAATCAACTGTCTGCATTTAGATAAAATGGCTTAATTGATAACAAATGTATGCATTCCCTGAGCTATCCTTTGTGCTGACCAATGATTTCTAACAACCCACCAGGTTAAAGCTTATCCAGCATCTAGAACTATAATATCTTCACCCAGTCTCTTATGTGCTGAAATGCTATTGTGATTGCCCGTGTATACACTTGCCATTTATATGTTCATTATAAACCTTTAGCTATTCCATCTTTCTGCATGTATTATTGGTGCTCTAACCTATCTTGTGTTCCAGCTTCTAGACTTCCCATGTTCCAAGTCCACTTCTGCCGGGCAGAATAGAAACCTCGTCAGTTATCACAACTCAGTAAGTCCCAGCACAATGCACTTGCATTGCTCTCATCTATGGGGTCCCTCACTGTGTCCTGGAGAGAAATGAAGCTTTTAACATGAGAATTTTTCTTCACAAATCCATCATAAGGCTGTATTTTTCTTCCTAGGTGCTTTCCAATGACTACTCTGGTGCTGACTTTCCCAGGCTATTTTCAAAGCATAGGTTTTCAGGAAGACAAGATGGTGTTGTTGCAATGATTCTGTTCAGAGAGAAGGATGTTCGTATTATGCTGCCAGCTACAAATGCGTTAACACTCAAATCACAATGCAGTCTCCACAGAATCCCAAGCTGCTGCCATGTTGCAGAATCTATGTTATTATAGAATGAAACAAAAATGATGATTGACTTTAGAAAATAAGTACTACATTTCACCCTATCAAGAAGCCACTGATCCCTCCATATGTCTAGAAAGGACATAAACATGTTATATTTCAGGAAAATGGCTGGCTTTGGGTCTTTACATTCTACTCCAGTGCAAAGATACTTTGCTGTGGGACGGAAAACAATTTGAGGCTAATTATCAGAGTCCTCTTCAACACTGCAGTGTATCCAGAAATTACCCAGGGAACACGTAGACGGTTGCCAACGGGGAGCTGAATATTCAGGGAACCCTGAAGAGAATATTTGAATTGTTATATCCAGTTGTTCATCTACTTGTTTTATGTAATTGCATGAGCAATCACTTGCAGGTGAGCCACTCATGCAGAGCAATGTGGGAGGTGATAGAGTGGCATGAGTGGGGCAATTATCTTCTCTCCTGGAGACTTTTATGGTGTAGATTTCTTGTGCCCCCAATCAAAACATTCCAAACCCTAGGGAAGCATCAGGACAGACCCTTAGCAAAATGTCCCGTTATTTTCAACAAGGCAGTGAAATAATGGGGGCAAGGGGAGCAGAGGGAGCATTCTGTTCTAGGGCAATCAAAGGAGGCCTTGTCTGCAGGGAATTTAAAAATAAATTCCAAAAGCTCTGTTGGTTTATCTGGTACCAGCAATTCTAAACAATGTCAGTGATTAAAGACTCTTTTGATAGGCAGAGGACTCGATTTCTTCCCACCCCTATTCTCTCAGTCCCTCACTGTCAGCCACTGCTGTGCTGCTGTGAAGATATTCAATGCTGCGTTACCCTTGTCTTCTTTGGATTTATCTGAGCCTGTGCTGCCCTGGGCTGTGGTTTCTAATCAGAAATCATTGTAGGTAGTATAGGTAGAATTGAGTGTGTATAGGCCAGGCACAGTGGCTCATGTCTGTAATCCCAGCATTTTGGGAGGCCGAGGCGGGCAGATCACTCGAGGTCAAAAGTTTGAGACCATCCTGACCAGCAAGGCGAAACCCCATCTCTACTAAAAATACAAAAATTAGCCGGGCATGGTGGTGCATAGCAGTGGTCCCAGCTACTCGGGAGGCTGAGGTAGGAGAATTGCTTGAAGCCAGGAGGCGGAGGTTGCAGTGAGCTGAGATTTTGCCACTGCACTCCAGCCTGGGTGACAGAGCGAGACTCTGTCTCAAAACAAAACCAAAATTGAGTGTGTGTGTGTGTGTGTGTGTGTAGGGAGGACAGTTGATGGTTAACCTGTGAGCTACTTTCAGTGTTTCAAATATCATCACACTTTCAGTGCACACTCACTAAAATCTCGAGTGCTTTTGCTTTTAGTTTATTTAAACATAGCAGGGTAATGCTTATGCAGGGTGGTGAGTGGTACACACAGGCGTTGGGATCAGGCTGACCGAGGTGGGGTCCTGGCTCTGTCACCGACCAGATGTAAGCCCTGGGAAACTAGGGCACTCATTGTGAGATGTGGATATTCCTATATTTCAGCCTACCTTACAAAGAACTAGAAGAGGGCTAGAGAAAATATGTGTAAAATATCCAATATAGGGCTGAAGACACAGGAAATGCTCAATACATTGTAGCTTTTATTACATACTGACCAGAAGTTGTTATTGAAACTTATTTCAATAGTTGTATATATATGCATATATATCAATATATGTTTAATAATAGAATATCCTAGTAGGTTTCCATTTCCCTCCCTGTGGTATCAATGAAGAGAAGTGTGTTGAGTAATGATAGTGCCAGACTATATTAGTTCCTTAAAAAATTGAATTAGAAAAAAAAAATCAAAATATAAGGTCCATAGGGAAGATAATAGTATTTTTGCAGAGAAAGATGTTCTAAAATAGTGGTTCTCAAACTTGAATGTCCATAGGAATCACCTGAATGGCTTGTTAGAACTAAATTTCTGGCTCCAGAGTTTCTATTTAATAGGTCTGTGTTGGAACTCAAGGATTTGCCAGGTGGGGATGGGCGTGGTGGCTCATGCCTGTAATCCCAGTACTTTGGGAGACCAAGGCAGGAGGATCGCTTGAGCTCAGGAGTTTGAGATCAACCTGGGCAACATAGGGAGACCCTGTCTCTACAAATAATTTTGAAAAATTAACCAGGTGTTATGGTGCATATCTATGTTCCCAGCTACATGGGAAGCTGAGGCAGGAGGGTCACCTGAGCCCAGGAGGTCAAGGCTGCAGTGAGCTGAGATCATGCCACTGCACTCCAGCCTGGGTGACAGAGGAAGACTAGGTCTCAAAAAACAAACAAACAAACAAAAAAACACAAAAAAACCCCACAAATTTCCCAGGTGGTAAAGCAGCTGCTGTCCCTGGTCTAAGGATCATGCTGAGAACCACTGCGCTAGAAGTCAGTGCTTCTAGACTTTAACATGCACACAAATCACCTGGGGTGATTTGAACTTATTAAAATTTATCCTCTCATTCAATAGGTCGGAGGTAGGGCATGAGAATTCTGCATTTCTAACAAGCTCTCAAATGATGCCAATACTGCTGGTCTGCAGATCACACTTGCAGTAGCAAGGCGATAGGCCTGCTGTGTCTGATACAGTAGTGAAAAGCCACAGGTAGCTATTGAACACTTAAAATGCGGCTAGACCCAATGGACAAATGTTTATATGTGTAAAATATACACTGGATTTAGGAGACTTAGTATCAATCATGTAAAATATATTGATAATTTTTAATATTGATGTGTTGGGTTAAATATTTTTTGGCTTTAAATTTTTTTTAACATGCAGAAAACTTAGCATAACGTACATGGTCTCATTATATTTCTGTTGGATAGCGCTGCTGTAGAGAACATTAAACATCCTCTGCCTCCTGAGCCCAACACTATTCTCGAAGCAGCTCCAATGAAGGGCTTTAAAGTACCACTAACTGCTTGTAAAAATGTCTCTTCAATGGTTTTTTTTGTTTTGTTTTGTTTTGTTTTGAGACAGAGTCTCACTCTGTCACCAGGCTGTAGTGCAGTGGCGAGATCTTGGCTCACTGCAACTACCTCTGCCTCCCAGGTTCAAGTGATTTCTGGGACTCCAGGTGCTCACCACCATGCCTAGCTAATTTTTGTATTTTTAGTAGAGATGGGGTTTCACCATGTTGGCCAGGACGGTCTCAATCTCTTGACCTCATGATCCACCTACCTTGACCTCCCAAAGTGCTGGGAAAATACTTCTTTCATTAAATCAAAAATCTTCAATGGTCCTTCACTGTAGAAAAGATAAACCTCAAACTTTTAAATTTAGCATCCCAGGCCACCCACAGTCTATACGATCTTCTTTGCCAATGTACATATAGTTGCTTCCCTAAAGACAGAGCTCGAAAGTATTTGCTGTTTGATTAATGATGATTCTGGTCCATATTTTAAAGGGAGAACTCAATTGGCCTTGCCTGACATCTGCCTCTCCTCTCATGCAGTTGTTCCCTGTAGATCTGGAAGCCCTGCAGCTCTGGGAGCTAGTGAATCCTCTCCCAGTGGCAAATAACTCACAACTGCTCTGTCATTCAGGTTAAACTCAACAAGTAAAACTTTCTGATACTTGGCCACGGGTATCCCTAAGACACCAAAGAAATTTTTTTTTAGTTTCTCCAGAGGCATTCGCCAAATTGGTGTGAGTTTTAAGTGTTTTTGAAAAAACTATTCTGAAATTATTTATACCTACCTCTATCTCTGTCTCTATCTGTATCATCTCCAGGGCTTATTCCCTACCTTTCCTTGCACCCCTTGATTACATGTCATCTTCACTTTGTGATGGTCTTTGTTCCCAAATTCTCAAATACAATCAAGGGCAAATAGAAAACCAGCTATAGCACTGGCAGGGCGCAGTGGCTCACGCTTGTAATTCCAGCACTTTGGGAGGCCGAGGCAGGTGGATCACTTGAGATCAGGAGTTCAAGATCAGCCTGGCCAACATGGCGAAAAACCATCTCTACTAAAAATACAAAAATTAGCCGGGCATGGTGGCACACGCCCGAAATCCCAGCTACTTGGGAGGCTGAGGCACAGGAATCTCTTGAACCCAGGAGACGGAGGTTGCAGTGAGGCAAGATCACGCCACTGCACTCCAGCCTGGGCAACAGAGTGAGACTCTGTCTCAAAAAAAATAAAACGAATAAATAAATAAAAATAAAAAAGCCAATCATAGTACCATCTGAAGAAAAGGAATGGTGGAGGTTTGAGTTCATGTTACTGTAACTTAGGTAAGAAACAACAGCAAAAGGAAAGTGGAATATTGATATAATTTCCACTAACTCCATCCCTAACTCAAGTATTCATTTCAAAACATCATTTGTAATCTCAACAAAGCTCTTACTCAAAATTATGAGCCTAGTAACATGTTATGTGTGTGTTTGGGTTATCTTAATCTTGCTTTATTAAAAGTATGATTTCTCCCACAGGCTTCTGAGGATGAGTTCAGACCCACCAGTTCTAGAGCAAATATATATCTTTTAAAATTTTAATAAGTATTGCTGGTGATAAATGGTAGCATGCTTTGCTTTACTATAGTTTGAGTATCTTATTAAGACATCATTCCTTGTTAAATATTTGTAATGTTATCCAATGACTGTCAAATATTATCAAGTGGGCTGTCTCTCAACTGGCCCTGTATAATCAAATCATCCCAGCCCCACATGGCTACCATAATGTATAATGCTTTATTTGTCAAATGCAATGAGAACCCACCGCCGGTCATGGTGCTTCCAAAAAGAGGAAATAAAGAGAGTAAGGGGAAAAGCAATTATTAGTACATCAGACTAGTTGGACTAGCTGAACTCGAAGGCAGAGGTTCTCAAATTTTCTTGGATCACAGTACCCTTTGTGTCTCAATTATTGTTTCATGGCATCCCTAAGCCAAAACAAACACCTAGGCCGGGCGCGGTGGCTCACGCCTGTAATTCCAGCACTTTGGGAGGCCGAGGCAGGTGGATCATGAGGTCAGGAGATCCAGACCATCTTGGCTAACACGGTGAAACCCCGTCTCTACTAAAAATACAAAAAATTAGCCGGGCGTGGTGGCGGGCGCCTGTAGTCCCAGCTACTTGGGAGGCTGAGGCAGGAGAATGGCGTGAACCCGGGAGGCGGAGCTCACAGTGAGCAGAGATCGCGCCACTGCACTCCAGCCTGGGTGACAGAGAGAGACTCTGTCTCAAAATAAATAAATAAATATAAATAAATAAATAAATAAACGCCTAAGTTTGATTGTTTATGTAGTTAGGCCCAAATGACTTCATATTTATTTATATCCTAACAACTTTGTAGCTGTTTGAAAAAAGTTGTACGCATTAATTTTTCATTCCCGCAGTTACTCACTAATGGGATGTGTGGACCTGTTCAGCACTGCACAGCTTTTCAAACCTTGGAATCGATTGCAAAGTGCTTCATTTCTTGTTCTACAAAGAGTTTTGCCTAACCCCTGCTTTCTGTTACAGCAAACACCAAAATCCTAGTTTCGCCATGAACACTGAAATTATGAACTACTTCAAAATAATAGCTTCTGTGGTGACCAGAGCAACAAATTTTACTAGCTTTGCCTTGAAAATTTGAAATATCCACAGCACCTACATGAATTTGCTGCGGTGCCCCAGGCTCTACCTCACTGCACAGTTTGGAAACCACAGCTTTCAGTTGTCTTCTTTTTTTTAAATTATTTTTATTTTTTGAGACGGAGTCTTGCTCTGTCAACCAGGCTGGAGTGCAGTGGCGCGATCTCGGCTCACTGTGATCTCCACCTGCTGGGTTCAAGCAATTCTTGTGCCTCAGCCTTCCAAGTAGCTGGGGTTACAGGAGCCCACCACAACGCCTGGCTAATTTTTGTATTTTTAGTAGAGACTGGGTTTTGCCCTGTTGGCCAGGCTAGTCTCGAACTCCTGTCCTCAAGTGATCCACCCGCCTCAGCCTCCCAAAGTGCTGGGATTACAGTGTGAGCTACCGTGCCCAGCCTCAGTTGTCTTCTGACTCTGAGAAGTTAAGATTCAACTGATTTTTAAACTTGAAGTTTGAAATTCCTTACTCTCCACTTTTGGGACCCACTGCACTATCAGAGAAAAGCAAGAGTATCAGAAATACAGGGGACTGTGGATGGAAGAGCAGTAAGCAGTTGAAGTACTTTGCTGTTTTTCCCGTAGGGGAGGACAAATGGATTCCTGAGGTGCAGGGCAATCAACAGATGAGATCCAAGAGTCAGAACCCTGGAATGGACCACCAGAACTTTCCCATGGAGCCCCAGGACTTCTTCCCCCAATTCCTGCTGTTTCTCCTCCTCCTTGTAGCAGGCTTCTTAAAGCAGGTAGTTTGACCTGCTCAGCATCACATTGCATAAAACAATGCCGGAAGACTTGAGCAACGGTGACTTACAAAGACAGCTGGCTGCCTATGTTTATGGCATTTGGAATCCACCGGGAACACATACATTTGTCACAGTGTGTTCCCGAAATAAATGAGGCTGTCTCCCAACTGGCCCCATATAATCAATGCAGCCCAGCCCCATATGGCTACTCCAATGAATAATGCTTTGTTTGCCAAATGCAATGGGAACCTACCACAGGCCAGGGTGCTTCCAACAAAAAAAAAAAAAAAAAAAAAAAGAAATTAAAGACAGTAAGGGAGAAAGAGTGGGTATAAGCACTTATCAATACATCAGACTGGAAACTCCTAGAATGGAATTATTAGATGCATGTATTATTTGGGAGCATTATGACCAGGAATATTAATAAAACTGTGAATAGTATGTATTCTTTTCATAATTTTGACTTGGGGAAGAAGGCAAAAAAATAACTGTAGCTAGTTTTAGACATCCATAAACAAAATTCTGTATTACTTTCAGGTAAGACAAGAGCAATGACAACACAGCACCACAAGCCTTGCCTGGGGTAGAGAGATATTATACAAAGGAAACTGTTTATTTGTTAGAGAATCATACTCATAATTCCCTTAAGAGTCTCTTAATTAATTCCCCTAATTAGAACTTTAATGGGTCTCCCTTTTCATTTTCTAACATCTTACACTGGCTACATCATTGAAATAGAATGAAAAGAATAAACCTCTCTGCTATTTTTTTTTAAGGTTGGCATTTTAAATTTGACATGAGAGTCTTTTACTATATTTTTTTTCTTGGACAGGATGAAAAAGCCTCACAGCTTGCGGTGTTGACAGTATTCTAGAAGACCCTACACCCCTGTGGCTTCTTGATGACTAATGTGGAGCCAGCATCTGTCAGCACAAACTCAGAGTGATTACCCAGAAATAGGTGCTTGGCAACAATCCCAATTCATTACCCATGTCCTAGCCCAGGGTGTGGAGGAAAAGTGATACTATCAATTTCTTGGCAATTATCCCATGACGGATCATTCAAGTATTTTACATAAAATATCAATTCAATTTTAATATATTGGTTGGTCATATACTACAGGCTATAGGCACTATTCTGAATTCTGTAAGGAATGAAGAGAGATATATATATATATACTTTTTTTTTTCTTTTTTGAGATGGAGTCTCACTCTGTCACCCAGGCTGGAGTGTAGTGGTACAATCTCAGCTCACTGCAACCTCCACCTCCCGGGTTCAAGCGATTCTCCTGCCTCAGCCTCCCGAGTAGCTGGGATTGCAAGTGTCTGCCACCATGCCCAGCTAATTTTTGTACTTTTAGTAGAGATGGGGTTTCACCATGTTGGTCAGGCTGGTCTTGAACTCCTGACCTCAAGTGATCCACCCGCCTTGGCTTCCCCAAGTGCTGGGATTACAGGCATGAGCCACCATACCTGGCCTGGCCTGTAAGGAATATATTTTTTTTAAAGTTTCTTTAAAAAAAGGTATAGTCACTGGCCTTCCCAAAAAATGCTGAGAAATGAGAAACTATGCAGTTAAAACAAAGAGCAAAATAGAGGTAAATGAGAGATACTGTATTATTTTAAGAATTTTCAAGAGAAAAAAAAAGTGATTGACAAGCTATTAGTCTCTTCTATATTTTCTCATTCAATTTAATGTAATCTTCACAAAAGCCCCATAAGATAGTATAGTATAATCAACATTTTGCAGATGAAGAAACTAGGCTTTCAAAGATTATGCAGTTTAGTCATGGACACAAAGGAATCTGAACTCATGGTTTTCTGACTCTAAAATCTATCCTATGTCCACATATACCTGAGGTAAATAAGCAAACAAACATCTCATCCACTTATTAAAATGAAGGCTTTAAGGAGGAGGTAACATTCATCGTGAGATAGGTAGCTTCTTAAATTTTCAATTTTTCACTGATACAAAAGTAATACATGCATATTATCCTAGCATCAAAGGAGATTAAAATCAAATCTGAAATTAATCTTACAGGCATATCCACTATGGCAAACTCTGCCCATTGGTTGATCCAGCATCTGGCCACAACCCCTTCTCTCCAGCCAGAGACGGTCAGGTGGCAGCCAGTGAGATGTAAGAGAAGTGCCTAGGGGACCCCCATTCCTCAATAGAGTCAAAGTCTCAGCAGGAAAAATTGCTGTGTCTTCTCCCTCTTGTATCATTATCCTTCTCACTGCCTGCTACCTGGAACACAGATGAGAGACCTATGGGTTTTCAGCCCCCTTTTGACCATGAGGCAACCAACATGAGGATAAAGGCAGAAAGACCCAGGGTCCTTGGTCGTTTCCTTGAGTCATCATAGCAGTCCTGAGCTGTTTACCCACTTCCTGTTGCATAAAACAACCAAACTGATATAATTAAGCCATTGTTCATTTTTGTCGTGTGCACTTGTGCATATTCATAACTGATATATGCACTATGAATATGCATATATTAATATACAAATATATAAATAAAAATCTATATGCAGATAGAATTTTGCAACTTGCATTTTTCATTAAATATTTCTGGAAGGCATATTTAATGCCTGCATCATGTTTCATTAAGTGCACGTAGAATAATTTTACCATTCTATTGTTAGATTCACAGGCTGTTCCCTTTTCTTTCCTTTTTAGCCATTATAAATAAATCTCCAGACATACGCCACTGTTTAAATCTCTGAGCACGTAATGGGTAGAAATGTCACCAGGCAGTATGAGAGGGGAAAGCATTCCGTGTAAAGAGAGGAGTATGTGCAAAGACGTAAGAGATGAAATATGAATCTTGCCCAGAAAATAGGTAGAAATGTTATTTTGCTGGTGTACGGGGCCACAAAAGTTACAGTTAGAAATACAGATAGGAGTGAAACTGAGGAGAGCTTTGAATGTCACCCTGAAGAGTCACTAGAGGTTTCTGAGTGCTAGAGGGGTATGAGAAATTGAGGAACCTGAATGTGTGTGTGGAGTTCATGATTAACAAGGAGGGACTAGAAGCAGACAGACGTCATTAGGGATGAATCAGTCCCAGAGCAGAGCACTGGGGGCACTCCCTAGGACACATATAAGTGGAAAGAGGACTAGAATTATGGGATGCAAAGTGAAGACTAAATATTCATCAGTTAGAAATCAACTGGATCACAGAGCGGGAAGAGGGAGGGCGGGAGAGAGAAGTTAAAGAGTTTTGAGATGAAGTGGCTGAAGAACAGAGTCAACTAACATCAATAGTAAATTAGTGAAGAAGCTATGAGGATAGGGGAAAGGGAGAAATTGCAGCCATGTTATTTTTAAGACAGAGATAAGGTTTCCCTATGAGTGTGCAGAAGGTAGAAGTTTGTGTTTGCAAATCAAATATCGAGCTGGGAAAGAACTTGGGCACAGAGATAATGGATAAGACATCATTGGAACACAGATAAGATTTGAAGTGGAGGCACTGGTGTGATGGTCCATGTAAAATCGAAAGGAAAGAGAAGACTGTGACACAGAACCTAGAAAGCAGCTGCAGTTAGGAGGACTCCTGTACACTGTGGGCCACAGCTGGGTGGTCTCCGAGGATGACGAGTGATGGAAACCTGCAGAATGCATTCGCTTAAAGGCAACTATGGTTCACCGTGTAAATAGTATTTAGCTATTTTGAGAACTTGTTTGGAGTTTCTAGTAGGGGAGTGCAGCTACTCATACACCCTTGAATGAAGAACAGTCCTTCTCCGTTGCAGAAGGTTGTCCTCTTCAATTGAGTGTACATTAGCTATCTTGATATGGTGTTGCAGAAGTACTTCGTAATTCACACAGATTGAAGATGCCAATTTCAATTATGAAAAGTTGCAAACTAACTACACTTTTGCGACTTTCAAGCACACAGACACACAGAAACTGGTTGTAGAGTATTTCCAAATAGACATCTTGGCTAGGGACCTAGAATTATAGGCTTTAAACAAACAAACAAAAAGAGATACTGGTTAGATTGTCATATGAAAAGAGAAGTGTCCTTTAAAATCAAAAGCATGAATTTGCAACAATAAAAAGAGAAGGGAGCATCACTGGTTTGACATAGTCTGTGGTAAGCAGGCAGCAAAGGACAGAGCATGCGGCTTTAGAATTTCAGGGCTCTGGGCCAGCTGTGGTGGCTCATGCCTGTAATCCCAGCACTTTGGGAGGCCAAGGCAGGTGAATCACAAGGTCAGGAGTTTGAGACCAGCCTGGCCAACATGGTGAAACCTCGTCTCTACTAAAAATACAAAAAATTAGCTGGGCGTAGTGGCGGGCACCTGTAATCCCAGTTACTGGGGAGGCTGAGGCAGGAGAATTGCTTGAACCCAGAAGGCAGAGGTTGCAGTGAGCTGAGATCATGCCACTGCACTCCAGCCTGGGTGACAGAGTGAGACTCCATCTCAAAAAAAAAAAAAAAAAAAAAAAAAAGGATTTTAGAGCTCTGTCCACACTGGGCTGGGGTGTTCATCTGTCAGTCACCAAGTATTTATTGAGAACCTTCCATGCGTCACTGTTCTAGACACATAGGGCTACACTATTGAACAAGAAAAAGAAAATCACTATCTTCAAGGAATTTAATTCTGGAAGAGAAAGACAAGCGATAAACAACTGCATCAGCTAACTTCAGGCACAGACACATGCTGAGAGGATAAAATTAGGTAATATGGCAGAGAGTGACTGGGTGGACAAGCTGGGGAGGTCAGTGCAGGCTGCTCTTGAGGGGGCAGCACTGAGCACAGGCTAAATTATGGAACATATGGGAGAACTATGCCAGCCGGAGGAATGGCCAATGCCAGGCCCCAAGAAGGGGGGCAAGCTTGGCATGTTCAACGACCAGAAAGAAGGTCAGTGCCTCAGGAACACCATGAATGAGGGGGAATGTGGAGGAGGCTGAGGTCAAAGAGAGAGCTCGGGAGCAGAGCTGCAGGAATGGAGTATATTGTGAAGATTCAACTGAAACTCAAATGTCACCCCTCTGCCGAGCTCTCCGTGGTCTCCCCAGGCAGCCTCGGCATCTCCTCCTTTACTTAGTGAAGGACCTTCACGAAGGCCCTTCACTCCCTCGGACCTTATCTGTATTTTCCTGATGGGACTCTTTTTTTTTTGAGCTGGAGTCTTGCTCTGTCGCCCAGGCTGGAGTGCAGTGGCGCGATCTCTGCTCACTGCAAGCTCCGCCTCCTGGGTTCACGCCATTCTCCTATCTCAGCCTCCCAAGTAGCCGGGACTACAGGCACCTGCCACCACGCCCGGCTAATTTTTTTGTACTTTTAGTAGAGACGGGTTTTCACCATGTTAGCCAGGATGGTCTCGATCTCCTGACCTCGTGATCCGCCCACCTTGGCCTCCCAAAGTGCTGGGATTACAGGCGTGAGCCACCGCGCCTGGCCCATTGCAGGACTCTTTATGGACGAGGTGCTCCTCAAGGATGTGACTATCGTGTATTCTTCGTGCTAGCACAAAGCAGAGTCCTCCATATCACAAACACTCATTCAACATATGGGCCCTCAATGGAAACTTCCAGTTATCTGTTTAAAAAATTAAGGCCAGGTGCAGTGGCTCACAGCTCTAACATCAGCACTTCGGGGGGCCGAGGTAGGGGGATCGCTTGAGCCCAGGAGTTGGCGATCAGGCTGGGCAACATGGCAAAACCTCGTCTCTTAAAAAAATTAAAACAAACAAACAAACAAAAAAAATAGAAAAATCCCATACAAGATGGCTATGTCTATTGTTACAGAATCCAGAGGAAGCTTTAGTCCAAGGAAGTTAAACGTCAATTGTGTTAGTAGCTTAGAAACAAGACAATCATGCACTGTTGGATTTTCAGAGGTTAATCAGAGGCAGCTCTGAGAAATGCTTTGGATCTGGTTTCACTTGTAATCTGTGATATGCCAGAGGAGATGAAAAGGGGACAAGTGACATAACCAATGGGGAAATACAGGGACAACACGTTGGTATAGAATGTACCAGCAATAATGAAATTAACACCCAAATGCAAGAGGAGGCTCCTTCTGAAAGGCTTTAATCAGTCATGGATCCCTGGAAAATCCCCAAGCCCAAATAAACTATGGAGTTTTTTTTTTTTTCCTTTGAGGATCTGTAAACATTCCACATACCTGCTTTTTTCAGTTAGGAGTAGGAAAATAAAATATAGTTTTAGAAACTACATTGTGTTATTTAGAAACTATAGTTTTGAGAAAGTTAAGAGAGTTTATTTAAAAGAAGGTATTTAAAAGAAGGAAAGAGGGCCGGGCACGGTGGCTCATGCCTATAATCCCAGCATTTTAGAAGGCCATGGCAGGTGGATCACTTGAGGTCAGGAGTTTGAGACTAGCCTGGCCAACATGGTGAAACCCCATCTCTACCATAAACACAAAAGTTAGCCAGGTGTGGTGGTGCATGCCTGTAATCCCAGCTACTTGGGAGGCTGAGGCAGGAAAATCGCTTGAACCCAGGACGGGGAAGTTGCAGTGAGCCAAGACTGCGCCACTGCACTCCAGCCTGGGCAATGGAGCAAGAAGCTGTCTCGAGAAAAAAGAAAGAAAAATGAAGGAAAGAGGAAAAAACTCTGCAGAAAAAGGAACAAACCCAGATATGAGTAGAAGGAAAAGTGAGAAAAGGTGGAAGGCAGATTAGGACAGATAGAATGCTAGACGTAAGAATGTAACCAAAATCAACAGACAGGAGAAAATGCAGACAGGGATTCAAGAAAGAAGAGGGAGAAAGAGTAACTGAGAGGGAAACAGAGGTACAGAGAGAATGAGGAGGGAAGGAGGGGGTACAGACTGGGGCAAAATAGGAGGAGGGTGGTTGTGGGGTCTTGGGTGATAGAGCCAGTGGTGAAAGAAAGAAGAAAGAGTGAGACAGAAAAGAAAGACTCACTCTCTCCAGCACCTTCCCAGAAACAACTGACTGGCTTGGGTACTGCCAAACAGGCAGACAGCAGATGCGTAACCAGTATGGCTGTGCTAGGGTTAGGCAGCTGTCTACCTCCCTGAATAAGTCTCAGATTTATAAGCTAACAGAGGTCTCACCTCTGAGCTTCAAGCCTGTGTATATAACTGCCTAGTTGACGTTGCCTCTTAAATTTCTTGTAGGTATCCTTCTAATTAAAATATCCGACCATGTCCCCATCAGCCACTTTCCTCATTTGGGATACCACCAACCATCCTGCACGGCTGCCCGTGTTTCTGTTTCTCCAGCCCAAGCATGCAGTTTCAGTAGGTCCTTCAGAGGCTGCCTGAAAGGTAGGTTGCAAACCCCTCCTCTTTTCTCACATCCACTTGTCACCATGCTGGCGAGAGTCTCCTTTCTGGTCACCCCTCATTCCTCTTCTTGTCCCCTTCTGCATATAGAGGCCAGAGTGACCTTACCTCTGTGCTTAGATATTTCTTAACTCTAATTTAAACCCTTCATTGCACTTCCAATAAAAGCTCCAAGAAGGATGGCTTCAGGGAGAAAAATAAAATAAATCTCTGCTGTGTCTTATCACAGCATGTTTGGGAAAAAAAAATTTTCCTCCAAAACACTTTTCCTCAAAAAAGTAGGAAAAGGTTCTTAAGAAACTAGACAAATGAGAAAGGATGGTAGTTTTAACTCTAGACCATGTAACACGGACAGAAGAGTTAGCGGAAGAGAAAACATGATTAGGTGGGTTTCCTGAAGTACTGAAGATGTTGAAGTTCTCGGGCAGGAAGAAGGGGGTGGGATGCAGACCACACAACTGCAAGGAGGTAAAATAATCTAGAAGAGGGAATGCTTGGGGTCTCTTCCTGCCCCTTCGGCCTACTGTATTGGTCTTAGTAACATTGGTGTTTTCTGGGGTAAGCCATGCTGGAAAAGCTCTCTGGGCCTTCTGCAAGCCACGTATTCTTCTTGGAATTCTCTCTCTGCCCTCGCCCCAATACCCCTCTTCTCTCATAACTGAGCCTTGTCATGTTTTAGGTCCCAGTACCACATCCTCAGAGAGATCTCCAACCACTGCAGTTGAAATTGATCCCTACCTCCTTTACCACAACACCCTGTTTATTCTATTCTATTTAGTCCATCTATCACTGGACTTATTTTATTTCCTTGTTTTTCTTGTAGCCTGACTCTTCCTTAATACTGTAAGTTCACTCAAGGCAGGAGCTATATTTTATTATTGGTCTAGTTTGCTCTCCAATGTCTGGCATGCTATAGATAAAATGAGTAAGTCACTGAAGATAACGTAGAGAAAAGTAAAAATTTTTCACCGCTTCTCCTTTCTGGAAATTCTCATAAAATATCACATTGTTTAGGGAGAGACTGAGAATTCAGGGAGGATTTTCTTTGGCTGGGTTCTTGGAGTGGTGAGAGAAAACGTGAAGATTTAGGGTGGCTTCAGAGAGTGCAATAAAGTCCCGTGGAGGAGGGTGGCCATGCACAGAGCGACCTCTCCACGGAGGGGTTCCCCCTTGCCAAGGGCACACAGCTGGGGGCTGCTACTTCACAGTTTGAGTAATTCTGGCATTGAGACAAAAGGAGGCATTTGTCTTGTTGTTCACTCCTTGTAGACCATGTTTGATCATCAGAACAACAGGTCATTATTCTCAGGGCCATTCATTAGGGTGTCATCTGTGTGAGGAATATCAGGTTCATTCTCCATAGACTGGAGCAGTTGCCTTGGTTTAGCCACATCTTAGCACATGTCCTTGGGCTGGCCATTCAGTGTTCCTGGATCTCAGCCCCAAATCTGTGACCCCAGGAGTCATAATGGCCCCTGTTTCCTTCAAGGGCTATGGGAGGATCAGATAAATTAATGCAAAAGTAAATGTTTTATAAACTAAGTGGAGACAATTGACAGGGATGATTACCCTTCCAAAGTCTTCACTGTCAGAATACATGCTGTAAAACTATTTCACCTACATTTTATCTTCCAAGGGGCTAACAAGCTGTGGAGCTACTTAGAAAAAACAAAATACATCTCTTGAATATTTAACCAAAAATAGCTCCTTGACCCATCCACAGTGAGTTCTGGCCTTGGAGGTATAAGGCCACTGTCCCCATGGGCAATCTAGGTATGGCAGGAACGGGGGGAAACGCAAGCTCCCCTACCTGCCTGGTGTCACCAACCCAAGGGATTGCCCTGGGAATGCCTCGTCCCAGACATCAGGCTTCTCATATTTCTGTTTTCTGATGTGATGGGCATCAGATACTCACAGGTTTTTAGGTATCTATTGCCATTATTTTGCTAGGGCCTATAAGTATGTGTGTTCTAGGGAATACCTCTACATTGCTGGTGGGAATATAAACTAGTACAACCACTATGGAAAACAGTGTGGAGATTCCTTAAAGAACTAAAAGTAGAACTGCCATTTGATCCAGCAACCGCACTGCTGGGTATCTACCCAGAGGAAAAGAAGTCACTGTACGAAAAAGATACTCGCACATACATGTTTACAGCAGCACCATTCGCAATTGCAAAATCGTGGAACCAACCCAAATGCCCATCAATCAACAAGTGGATAAACTGTGAGCTATCTCTATATCTATCTATCTATCTATCTATCTATCTATCTATCTATCTATCTATCTATCTATCTATCTATGATAGAATACTACTCAGCCATAAAAAGGAATGAATTAATGCCATTCACAGCAAACTGGATGGGACTGGAGATTATTATTCTAAGTGAAGTAACTCAGGAAGGGAAAACCAAACATCAGGCATTCTCACTCATAAGTGGGAGCCAAACTATGAGGATGCAAAGGCATAACAATGACAATAGAATTTGGGGACTCAGGAGGAAAGGGAGGGAAGCGGGTAAGGGATAAGAGACTACAAATTGGGTTCAGTGTATACTGCTCGGGAGATGTGTGCACCAAAATCTCACGAATCATCACTAAAGAATTTACTCATGTAACCAAACACCACCTGTTCCCCAAAAACCTATGGAAATTAAAAATAAAAATAAAAAACAGAGATAACAAGGAAAAAAAGTATCTGTGTTCTAGAACTTGGATCAACAATGGAAGGGTTGGAGGCAGATTTGGGATCAATGTTGAGAAAGACTTTTCTAACAAAAAGAGAAACTCAGCAATACACTTTTTAGGCAGAAGTGAGCCGCCATCACCTAAATGTCCTGCAGGGGCTGGCCGTGGTAGAGGACACTGTCCTGGAGAGTTCTGCATCTGGAGCGCTTTTGCTGCTGTCCTTTACCACCTCTGAGAAGTCTATGTGGGGTTTCTTGTCTCAGAGGGTAAAGAGAGCAGAGCTCCCCAAAATGCATTTCTTTCCCTCAGAAAATGTCCCAAGACCTTACCTTCCTGTTCTTTTTTTTCTTCTACTTTGATGCTTATATTTTAACTGATGAAACATCCTTCTCTTTAACGATCTCGCTTTTTCTCTTAGGGCTAGATGTAAATGCCAAGTGACACAGAGAGCCTGACAATACTGACTAAAAATAACTTGAAAATAAAAACACTTCAGGCTGCCTTAAACATGGCATTTTCCATCTGTTTTGGATGCAGTATCTGGCAGGCAATTTCAGAGTGAGAGCAGGATCAAAGGCCAGCTCCTCGGCCACTGCCATGGCTGTGTGTCTCTCTACATTTCAGGGAGGCTTGCATCTGGGGACCTCTACCCCATAGGGCAGTAACAGGAATTCAGGAAAATCTGCCTTCATCTCTCTCTCCAAGAAAAATGCCTCTGAGATCATGAATGTGAAATAAAGGGAGGAAGAGTTATCATCTTGTAAATCCTACCCTTTGTTCAAGGATTTAAGTTTAGAAATGGATAAATAAGGATTCAAAGGTAAGAGTTAACTCATGTAAACTCAAAGATGATTGAAATCCAAGTGACCAAGGTGAGGGGCTGAAGAGAAGAGGGGTCATGAACATTTGTCTTATGTAAGGGGGATGGACGGAAATAAATTAAATGAGAACCAGGCAGGCTTTGAGGTGGAGAATAAGATACTATAGGTTGTGAAAATGATCTGAACTATTTTTGTCGATATTGGTTTGGTTTGGGGTGAGGATTGGTAAAAGGCAAAAATGTTACCTAGACAGATGCAAGTGAATTAAAGTGAATTTGACTTTCATATTTAAAAACAACAGCTAGAAGGTAAATAAAACCTTTGAATTTTCATTAAGAAAACTGAAAATGTAGTGTCTGTGTTTACACATGGTGAAAGTATGCAGGAATTCCCGTGGAATCTTGCCCTCACGCGCTGTCGGTACATTATGGTGGGTCGGGAGTAGTGCCCTGTGGGGAAGGTGGAATCATCCCAACTCCATTTTACAACCGATACCCTGCAGGTGCAGGCTCAGATCGGCATTACTGTGGCACTTACTATTTAGGGGCTCAAGACATCAGAAAGGTATTTGATGATGGGCCCTCTATCTACATGATCAGGCCCTAAATATTTCTCATTGCAAGTATAGTTCTATCATGGTGTCTTACACGCACACACACAAAATGTATATACACACATATATAAATGCATACACATGTACATATACATGTACACACACATATATACTAAATGCTTCTGCTATTCACAATATATTGATTACAATTAAGTGACTCTTCAAATATAGCTATATTTAAATATATGTGCACACTGTACACTAACAAAGAAATACATTTAAGCAATGTGATGTCACTAGAGTAGAAATAGGAAGCCCTCCTTTGCCCTAACTCTGCTCCCTCTTCCACAGGTGATCACTGTGAACACACTGTGTTTGGTGTGTATCTTTCCAGACTCTTTTCCACCCACATCTGTATACACGCACATCTGTGTGCTCCTACATATTTGGGGACTTACTTTGTTTACAGAAATGGGACGATGTATACCCCTTCAAGTATTATTATTATTTTTTAGAGACAGGGACTCACACTTTTCCCAGGCTGGACTCGAACTCCTGGGCTCAATGACCCTCCCACCTCAGCCTCCTGAGTAAATGCCCCCTCTCAAGTAGGAAGCATAAGGGCTGATGCTCACCCCTTGACTCAGTCTTGGGCTTCTTTCAGAGGATATGGGACAACGAGGAACCCAGGCCGAGGCCAGGTAATGAGCCAGCCTGGGGCAGCTCAGCCAGCCCAGGAGGGACCCTGCCTTCCTCCCCTTCCTTACTGCCACTGGACTTAGTTCAAGAACCCACCCTCACCCTGACCTATTTCTGCAGGACTTCCTAAATGGTTCCCTTATTCCAGTCTCAGCCTTTTTCAATCCATTTCCTGACAGCTGTCTCCTTTCTGACTAAAACTTTTCAAAGGTTTTCCATGAACTTGAAGGCTAAGTCCATGCTTCTCTGCATGACACCCTAGCCCCACAATGTCTCTGTCTTCTGTCTCCACTCATAGTTGGCATTGTATGTTCCAGCCACACAGGTGACTGACTGCCTTTTCTCTGAACCACAAACCACTTCACCTCTGTGCAAAGGAAAACCTTTCTCCCCTTTCTCCAACCAGTTCCTCTCCACGAATCCTTCCAGCTTCAGCTCAGATATCACCTCCTCTAAGAGACCACCTGTGACTTTCCCCTGATCTGAATTAATTACACACTTTTTTTTTTTTTTTTTTTTTTCTGAGACGGAGCCTTGCTCTGTCCCCCAGGCTGGAATGCAATGACGCGATCTCAGCTCACTGCAACCTCCGCCTCTCGGGTTCAAGCAATTCTCCCGCCTCAGCCTCCCAAGTATCTGGGATTACAGGTACCTGCCATTATGCCCGGCTAATTTTTGTATTTTTGCAGAGACGGGGTTTCACCATGTTGGCCAGGCTGGTCTCGAACTCCTGACCTCATGTGATCTGCCTGCCTCGGTCTCCCAAAGTGCTGGGATTACAGGTAATTACACACTTATTAAATTGTATTATATATATACTTTTTACCTGCTTATGTTCTTAGTATAATGTGAGCTCTTGAAGGAAAACACCCTCGGCCTCACTGTAGCCCTACTGCTGCCAGTGGAGCCTGGTACAGAGCAGAGACTAAACAAATCCTTGCTGAATGAATGAATGAATGAATGAACCAATGGAAATAATAGGGAAATGATACTTGTAGCAGGGAAATGACACTAGTTTGCGGCAGGCCAAGTGTATTTTAGAGATGTTCCCTGCGGAAATCTCTTGGCAGATAAAGATTATAAGTGTTTGACTTCTGAGAATAACATCAGGATCATTTTATAAGAAGGCAGAGTCTAGTCTTTAAATTTGGAAGTAAAAATAAGCAATTTACATCAGTAGTGTGTGTTAAATGGCACGAAATGCTTTTGCAGCTTTCAAAGTCCTGAAACTCTTGCAGAACCAGAGACAACGTGACTTCTGCAGTAGAAGTAACTCCCCAGTGACCAGTCCTTCCAACTGAAATTGGTTTGTTTATTTGCTATAAAAAGTGCTGATCAGAGTAAAAACTTTAGCTCTTTGGGTTTGTGTATTAAATTAGAACAAAACAAAAAATATTCTGCTTTCTAATTAGAGAGAGAGGGACTCTCCCCAGACCTGTGCTAACAAGACTGCCACTAGTCACAGGTCACTACTGAGTCCTTGAAATGTTGGCATGTCTAAACTGAGATGTGCTGTGGGTGTCAAGTTACCACTGGATTCTGAAAAGTCCTTAGCAAAAAAAAAAAAAAAAAAAAAAGTAAAATATCTCATTATTATTATTATTTTGAGATGGAGTTTCACTCGTTGCCCAGGCTGGAGTGCAGTGGCGCAGTCTCAGCTCACCGCAACCTCCACCTCCCGGGTTCAAGCGATTCCCCTGCCACAGCCTCCTGAGTAGCTGGGATTACAGGCATGTGCCACCACGCCCAGCTAATTTTGTATTTTTAGTACAGTCGGGGTTTCTCCATGTTGGTCAGGGTGGTCTCGGACTCCCGATCTCAGGTGATCTGCCCGCCTCAGCTTCCCAAAGTGTTGGGATTATAGGCATGAGCCACCGTGCCCTGCCTCATTATTGTTTTGTATTGATGATATGTTAAAATGGTATTCAGGATATACTAAATTACAGAAAATATTGTGAAAATTAATTTTCCCTGTTTCTTTTTGCAATTTTATGTGGCAGTTGGAAAATTTTAGATTATATATGTGGCTCACATTCATGGCCTGGGCATATTTCTATCAGACAGCACTGCTTTATTTTTTAAAATGTTATTATTTTTAAAATTTGTATATATTTATGGGGTTTTTGAGACAGAATCTTGCTCTGTCACCTAGGCTGGAGTGCAGTGGCGCAATCTTGGCTCACTGCAATCTCTGCCTCCCAGGTTCAAGCGATTCTTCTGCCTCAGCCTCTTGAGTAGCTGGGATTACAGGTGCCCGCCACCACGCCCAGCTAATTTTTGTATTTTTAGAAGAGATGGTGTTTCACAATGTTGGCCAGGCTGTTCTTGAACTCCTGGCCTTAAGTGATCTGCCTGCCTCGGCCTCCCAAAGGTCTGGGATTACAGGGGTGAGCCATGGTGCCCAGCCAGTATAAGTACAATTTTGCTACACTGATTTATTGCACTGTGGTGAAATCACGGCCTTCAGTGTATCCACTGAAGGAACATGCAATGTATCCACCAAACAACTACCCACTATCCACCTCCCACCCCTCGAAGTCCCCACTGTCCATCATTCCACACTCCGCCTCCATGTGTACACATTATTTGCCTCCTACTTATGAGTGAGAACATACGGTGTTTGTCTATCTGTGTCTGAGTTGTTTCACTTAAGATAATGGCTTCTGGCTCCATCCATGTTGCTGCAAAAGACATGATTTCATTCTTTTTTTTTCACAGATGAATAGTATTTCATCACGTATAAATACACCACATCTTCTTTATCCAGTCCGTCACTGATGGACACTTAAGCAGATTCCATATCCTGGCTATTATGAATACTGCTTGAGTGCTGCCTTAGAGATGCAAATTGCCCAGAGCTAAGAGTTTACTGCTCTGCAGAGGAAACCTTTAGGCCGTTTTGATGAACCATTCTCTAAAATGTTTAAGCACATTTCTTTTGTCCTGAATTGGAAGCAGTGAGTAAATGGACTTTTCCTTTTTCCTAAAGGGAAAGCCATAGTCATGCTGAAGGCTGGGGGCCTCTGGAGCTTGCTGCGAGGCATGAGGGGCTGGCTTATACTTGTTGGTACAGGAATACCTGAATTCCAAAATGCCTGCGTTGATTTCAGTGGTCAGTGTGTTTACTCCTGCCTTGTGGACAGCTCTCACTTGTCTGGGCATGTTTTTCTCTCTGACTTGTGACTTCTTATCAGCCATGAGCTTGGAAATTAATTCAACCTGTGGTGAGTCTAAGACTAAAAAGATCTTGAATAAGGCCCTAGGAGTCTGCTCCAATGAGTAAAAGGCAGTAGCTTTGAGACGTCTTGGCTGTGCTAGGTCTTTCTGCATAGTTTTTGGTTCTTGGTTGAATTCCAGTTAAAGAAGGCTCTCAGCTATGGAAGCTCTAGATTTCTGGGGTACTGCTGTATATGTGGGATGTTACTATACATCTGTATCACTGATTCAGCCAATTATTAAGTAAGAGAAACAGTGTGGCACAGGCAACAACAACAACAAAAAAAGTGTTGCATAAACCCGAAGTTTGAGTACAAGTCCTAACTGTGGTGTTAACTGATGGAATAATTCCAGGACATTCTTCAATTAGCCTCTTGGAGACAGTCTCCTGATCTGTGAAATGAGGCTTCTGAAGCCTGTCCTGCATCTCACGCAGGGCTGCAGTGAAGATTAAATGAATCAGGCTTCATGGAAAATTTCTAAAAAATACAAAGCTCTTACTAAAAATTATGAGTTTATTAACATGTTATGCGTGTGTTTGGTTATCTTAATCTTGCCTTATTATGAAATATGATTTCTCCCACAGGCTTCTGAGGATGAATTCAGAGCCACCAGTTCTAGAACAAATATATCTAACACCTCAGGCAATTCAGAAGTGGATGAGTATTTTCAGGCAGTTCTTGCAGTCCAAATGTGGTACATTTAACTTTGACTAAACAACATAGAAATAATTTAGCAGTTGGTGGGTGGGGGTTAAGAAGGCCATGTTAAAACGGGGCAAGCAATGGGGCTAAATTTCCATATACAGTTTGCTGAGGGAATTAAAGCTCCAGAAGAGGTTTTCAAAAATATGACAGAATTGGTGTTGGTGAATTCAACAATAAAGGACTGAAGTGACAGCTAATTACAATAATAGATGCTTGAGCTGCAACACTTGACGTATGCAGAATGATTTATGGGCATAAGAGTAATATTCCTGCAAGTCATTGTAAGACATACATTCCAATTTTTTCCAATTAAAATATGAAAGCCAAGAAGTAACAAAAACAGGGCAATAAAATCAGCTAAGTGAATCTTTGTTAATATAGTTGTTAAAATAAATGCATTTCCTAGGTCTGATGGAGACTCAGAGAGATCCAGTGAAACATTTTATTTATTTGTGTATCATTTATTAATTTATTTAGATGGGGTCTCACTCTGTCACCCAGGCTAGAGTGCCATGGTGCCATCAAAACCCACTGTGGCCTCAAACTTCTGGGTTCAAGTGATCCTCTTACCTCAGCCTCCTGAATAGCAGTGAAACATTTTTAATAATAAAAATTTAATAATTTTTAATAATTTTAATAACAAAATCTGTATATGTATGCAACAAGTTTTGCCAATTAGAATTTTACCTCAATATTATTTTGAAAACTTCCATGGTTTAAAGTGGTATTTTGTTACATTATTTTCATAAGAAGTATATTCTCCACCATTTTGAGGACAATGTCAGAAATGGTACCAAATTGATGGAGGCCAGATTTTGTGGGAGCTCACTGGTCTATCACTATGCCCAACACAAAAAGTGGGTGTGTGGCCAGGCGCAGTGGCTCACGCCTGTAATCCCAGCACTTTGGGAGGCCAAGGCAGGTGGATCATTTGATGTCAGGAGCTCAAGACCAGCCTGACCAACATGGTGAAAACCCCATCTCTACTAAAAATACAAAAATTAGCCAGGCATGTAGCACACACCTGTAATCCCAGCTACTCAGGAGGCTGAGGCAGGGAGAATCACTCGAACCCAGCAGGTGGAGGTTTCAGTGAGCTGAGATGGTGCCATTGCACTCCAGCCTGGGTGACAGAGTAAGACTCTGTATCCAAAAAACAAAAACAAAAACAAAAAAATATGGTGTGTGGCCAGGTCCTTGGGTGTGTGGTCCCTTAGTGGGGAAGTAGAGGGGTCCTCATTCCTCCCTGACATGTGCTGAGGGTTACTAATAATAATAATCATGGTGATGATGATGTTAGCTCACATTTATTGAGCTTACAATGTGTAAGCTTTGATGAAGAAACCACAGCTACTTTAACTCTTGCCATCTTTCCTGCCCTCAAACATACAGCCTTGTCATGCCAGACCACTTTCAGCCCTAAAACTGTTCCTCCACTGAATCCCTGGGAGGGGACCATCCAGCCCATGCCTGTGACAGGGAGCTAACTCGAGAGAGGCTGGATGGCTGTCCATCACTGGACAGCTTTAGGGTCAGAAAATTCTTGCTTACACTGATGTAAATCCTTTCTCCTGTAATTTCCATTATTTGATTCCAGTTTTATGATACATCTTTAAGATTTATATGGCTACTGAACACACTCTACTTTGTGCATTCATGCATTCATTTAATAAAAATTTTTAAAGCATCTAGTAAATGTGAGGCACTGAATTAGCTGTGGGGATTTCATGTAATTAACCCACAGTCAGGTGACACCCCATCCTGGCTCTTAATACAGGCCTCTGACACCAAGCTGAGATTCTGAAACCAGCCTGCGGGGATGCAGGTGGGGATGCCAGGTGTGAGAGGGGGTCTTTGTTTACCCCTGAGAGACCGAATATACAAATGGAAAATTAGCTGGATCATATATAAAAATAGAACTTTGACCCACAACTTGCAGCAACTAGCTCAGAAAGCCAACCAACTATCTGCAGCAATGATTCCAGAAAGCTAAACAACCACCCTTCCAGCAATTGGTCCCAAATGAGCAGGACTTGATTAACAATGGCCAGCTTGCTTCATCTTTGCCTACACGCCCCCGCCACCTATGACCCGCTTCCAATTTAGGACTAATTAGAGAAAGCCAAATATGCTCCCATAACCAATCACATAGGATTCCTCACTTCTGGTTAGCCCACCTACGGCTTCCCCATCCCACAGCCTCCAATGAGGGCGCACCTGAAACCTTCCTTCCCTTTTTTCCGCCATGAAGCTTTCCCATTTCTGTCCCTGCCTGTGAGTCTCTGCCAAACTCAAGCAACAGCAGCTGACTGCCTTGCTAGAGCAAGCTCTGAATATATAGCTGATGTAATCTGGATGTCTGTTCCCTCCAGATCTCATGTTGAAATGTAATCCCCAGCGTTGGAGGAGGGGCCTTGTGGGAGGCGTTAGGGTCATGGAGGTGGATCCCTCATGAGCGGCTTAGCACCATCCCCTTGGTGAAGACTGAGTTTTCAGTTCATGTGAGATCTGATTGTTTAAAAGAGTGCAGCACTTCCTCCACCTTGCTCCCTCTCTTGCCACTGATGTGCCTGCTTCCCCTTCACCTTCTGCCTGGATTGTAAGCTCCCTGAGGCCCTCACCAGAAGCAGATGCCAGCACCACGCTTCCTATACAGCCTGCCAAAATGTGAGCCAATTAAACCTCTTTTCTTTATAAATTACCCAGTCTTGGGTCCTTTAAAGCAACGCACAAATTGACTAACACAATTGCCTTTACTTATTCTCCCGTAAATGGTCTTCATTTATTTTCACACTTCCATTCAATTTCTTTTCGCAATCATAGGTATGTTTAACTCATGAAATCTCTTTAAGTCTTGTTTCTAAAATACAAAGTTTTAGGCCGGTTGCGGTGGCTCATGCCTATAATCCCAGCACTTTGGGAGGCTGAGGCAGGTGGGTCACGAGGTCAGGAGATCAAGGACATCCTGGCCAACATGGTGAAACCCCATCTCTACTAAAAATACAAAAAAAAAGAAAACTTAGCCAGGTGTGGTGGCAGGCACCTGTAGTCCCAGCTACTCAGGAGGCTGAGGCAGGTGAATGGCATGAACCCAGGAGGCGAAGCTTGCAGTGAGCTGAGATCATGCCACTGCACTCCAGTCTGGGCGACAGAGTGAGACTCTTGTCTCAAAAAAAAAAAAAAAATTTTAGGCACTATCTTCCAGATTTATTCCATTTATACATTTAGTCAATTGCCTTCCAGGTATTACCATTGATAATAACCTTGAGCAGCAAGGTTTAGATGTAGAATAAAGCTCTATAGCATTAAAGACCTTCCTTCAAGGGATACGGCCACTAGTCCATGCCCCTTGACTGGGACAGTAACCAAGGCGTTGCTGCCCACCTTGCTGTACTGCTGACCAGGTCATATGTTTGTGGACAAACTTAGGGAGATTTATGAAATCTTTGCCATGGACAATAAATAAGCAGTAGTGCCTCTGGCATTCCCCTGATCTAGTGACCTAACAACTCACTAAGAAAGGAAGAAGGTTTCCTAGTCATCAACTCAAATGGCTATAATTTACTGAGCTGTAACCATGCTGCAGTGATGGCGCTAGGTCTGTTTTAGCCTCCCATTTGGCCCCCCTAACACTTGCAGGGGGTCAGTACTATTAGCTCAGTTGTAGAGATGAGCGAATGGAATTTAGGGATGTGAAATAACTTGCCCTGGGTCATATTAAGGAGTAGGGAAAAAATCAATTTCGGTTCTATCTGACTGCAACCACTATGTTATACTGCCAAACAAAGAGCTTAGTAACAGCCAAAAAAAAGAATAAGGCTGGCAAAACAGCAAATCTAGATTTAGCTTCTGTTTTCAGATGTATAGTGCGTATGTTACTGAAAGCCAAAGTCCACAATGGGCAGGCTGCTTATAAAGTATCATATTTGAATTTGGGGGGCTTTAAGAGGAACTTTAATGGAATGGACTATATCTATGAAAAAAGATGTGACCAGGATAGAGATTTTGAGACATGTCATATAAGCAAGTCTCAGACTATCATGCCATTTAGAACATATTCAGGAAGCAGGGGTTGGAGGGACAAATCCAGGAAAACTTCAGAAGTAAATAAGTTTCACTTGGGAATGACCTCCTGATGAAAACCTCATGTTAGGAAACACAAATAGGAGAGGTTAAGTGATGCTCTTATTTCTTCAAGTAATTATATAATTTGAGACTGCCGCAGACAATAAAATGGTTTTGGGAGAGTAAAAAAGAGGATTTTCTATTTATGCTTCTTTTGAATAACACTTGCCAAATTGTCCCTTTAAAAATTGTAGAAAATACGCATGATTTTGTTATTCAAAATGCAGTCTGCTAATCCATATATTTTGTAAAAGATAAGAGACTTCCACCCCTCATTTGTTTTAAGATGCACATGCAAACAAAAATGACCTTTCTAAACAGCCCAGGTAACCTTCTATATCAACACAGAGAGAATTAATCATTTGTTTTCCCTCATTTCATGTTTCCTAAGGAATATTAATTATTCTCTGTTGTATTTGAAGTTGAATTGCTTTTTACTTTGCTTCATTTTCATTTTGGTTCTGGTATCCAGTTACCTGCATTACCAATGAAATACTTTCCTAGGAGGTAAAACATATCTTTCAAAACTCGTAAATCCTGAGAAAAATATCAGCTCAGTACCAGCACTGAGCAGGGATGGCAGATGGACTATACAACAGTGACCTCCTCCTGCCCACTGCCACATACACTGGGTCTTTGAAACTTCCTCAGTCCTTTGTTCTTTTAATTGAAAGAAAAAGGGACAAGAGGAGGAAATCAAAGGTGCTTTAAGCATTAGCACCCTTTCTCCTTGTTAATGTCAGGCTATGACCTCAACTGCAGGAAGACCTGAAAGAAATGACTGGGCTTGGCGAGGCAGAGGGAGTGTGACTCTCATCGGCGTCCCATGAAATAGTTATTGTCAGAAATAGCAGCTATGATGAAATCAGTAGCTTTAGGTTCAGCAAAGAACTATCACTACTCAAGTGCTTGAGCTATTAGATTAAAAGTATCCATATCAGTCAATCTCTTTGCTGTTTCTCCAGCTGTCCACTGAACCTCAGAACTACCCCTTCTTCCTGACATCCTTTGTTTCTGTTGACAATATGGCTCTTCTCTCAGTTGGCCCAGCACCAGAGGCTGAAAGTGCTGCCGGCTACTCCCTCTGGCTGAGTTCTTACAGCCCATCAGTCACTATGATGCAGCTCTTGCCAGGTCTTTTCCATGTCATGTTACTTCCAGATCTCATAGTCATCATCTGTATTAGTCAGGGTTCTCCAGAGAAGCAGAACCAACAGGATATGAATACATATGTACAGTGGATCCTTGAACGATGTGAGGGTTAGAGGCACTGATCCTTATACAGTCAAAAATCTGTGTATAGCTTTGGGCTGCCCAGAAACTTAACTACTAATAGCCTACTGTTGACCAGAATAGTCAATTAACACATATTTTGCATGTACTGTGTATTAGATATTTCTCTAGCTTATAATAAAGTAAGCTAGAGAAAAGAGAATGTTATTAAGAAAATCATAAGGGAAAATATATTTACTATTCATTAAGTGGAAGTGGATCATCATAAAGATCTTCATCCTCATTGTCTTCACATTGAATAAGCTCAGGAGGAGGAGGAGGATGGGTTGGCATTCCTGCCTCAGGAATGGCAGAGGTAGAAGAGGTGGAGGAAGGAGAAGCAGGCATATTCAGTGTAATTTTTATTGAAAAAAAGTGCATATAAGCAGATCCATGCAGAGAAAGAGAGATTTATGAGATTTATCTTAAGGAATTGGCACATATGACTGTGGGGGCTGCAAGTTCAGAATCTGCAGGGCAGAGCAGGCAGGGTGGAAACTAAGGCAGGGTTTCTATATGTTGCAGTCTTGAGGAGAATTCCTTCTTCTTTGGGAAACCCCACTCTTGTTTGGGAAACTCCACTTCAATTGATTGGATGAAGCCTACACACAATATGGAGCAGAGCCTACTTGACTCAATACCTACTGACGTCAATGTGAATCACATCTAGAAAATACCTCCCCAACAACATCTAGACTCATGATTGACCAAACAACTGGGCACCGGAGCCCAGCCAAGTTGACTCATTAAATTAACCTTCACACCCTCATAATTCAGCCCTGCCACTCCCTCCTTAATCATGGCCATCAGCCCACTCCCCGCTTTCCCCACTGCTCACCTGGGCACTTTCTCTAGCTTTGTTCCAGTGCTGTCAGGTCCTGGCTCTGATTACAGGTCTTCGGTAGTTCCCCCTTGGCCTGTAGGTCTGACTCCACATCCTACCCTGGGCATCTGCATTGGTCCCAAGCTTATTCTTGCCTTTTCCAGTTCTATGTTCTAAGGCTTTACAACTGGGATGCTTTGCTCCTGCAAGAAGTTGCTCACAGATCTTCCAACACCCCATGCTTCTTTCCGACTCTGTATCTTTGTTCACTCTGTTCCTTCTACTTAGAATACCTTTCTTTTTTTCCCACTCTATTCAACATAATTTATTTGAGATTCATCCATCAACACCTTGTCTTTTTTCATTGGTAAGTAGTTTGCAATTATATGGACATGCCACAATTTCTTCATCCATCTTTATGGAAATCGATGTTTTATATATATTTACATATATATTTACATATATATTTATATATTTATATATATTTATATATATTTATTTATATATATATTTATATATATTTATATATTTATATATATTTATATATTTATATATACATATTTATATATTTATTTATATATACATATTTATATATTTATTTATATATACATATATATTTATATACACACACACACACACACACACATACATACATATATGTATTTGAGACAGAGTCTTGCTCTGTCACCCAGGCTGGTGTGCAGTGGTGTAATCATGGCTTCCTGAAGCCTTGACCTCCTGGGCTCAAGAGATCCTCCTGCCTCAACTTCTCAAGTAGCTAAGATTATAGGCACACACCACCACACCCAGCTAATAAGCAGGATCTCTTTCTTTCTTCAGCATGCCTGCACAGGTGAGCTCACCCCGCTCACTCATCATTTAAGGTGCAGCTCAAATTCCATCTTCTCTCTGTGACCCTCACTTGTTGGTCTGCAGAGATTTTCCTCCTCCTAAGTCCCAGAAAACTTATAGCTGACACCACTCATTTAGCACCAGGGCTGGCTTCACATTAGCATACACAGGCTCTGAGAAATTCCATGACGAAGAAACCCATTTAAATTAAACCCATAGGGTCTCTGTCTTAGGCAGTGCAGCCTCCCTTTCTCAGGTAATGACCATAACGATCTCACTGAAACAGCATTTCATAACACACACCTTGGAAAATACTATGCTGGTTATTCTCTGATATAATTTCTAGTTCCAAGATTAGATGCATCAGTGATTCCAGATAACAAGCAGATCTTGGGCTGGCTGGTCAGTTTGTTCTCCCTGTCCAAGTTACAGGAGAAGGTCTGGGGAGGTTGCTAAGCTACAGGGTCACTATCTGACTTGATCACCAGCATCATACCACCCCTGTGCTCCTGTACGCCAAGATATGGCCTGTTTTCATCTAACCCTATCAACCTGTGCCCCAAGAGATGGCCTGTTTTCATATATAAACCTGTACCCCAAGAGATGGCCTGTTTTCATATAAACTTTTAATTCTTTCACAATAAAGACAGACCAAGATTAAAATACACACTGATGAAGTTTAAATAGGGCTATTCATGTTTGTTCTAATTATGCTAAAATGCACAATTTGAACATCAGTCCTCCCCAGAGATGCCAGATTCTTGTGACCAATAAACCTATTGAACCCCACCTTCAACTTCAGGCTAATAGTTCATTTAAGAGGATTTGTTTGAAAAGTACAAATGTGACTTTTTCTAAAAACATGGTTTTCACATTTTCCTTCCTGGCTTCTCCTATTTCAGCATCCCGCCTCCAGAGCCCTGTGGGTTGAAGACCGCTGTGCTCTTTTCTTTCGGCTTCACACGCTGGTTAGTCTTCTGTTTGCTTTGTCAGCATGGTACTTTTCATTTCCTTCGTGGTGTTTTTAGGAGCTCCTGAATTTCGCAGACAAATCCAGACCCCTGTGTGGAAAGCCTGCAGTGGTGTTCTCTGTCTTCCCACAGCACTCCCTGCAGCCAGGAATTCTAGGGGAGCACCTGACACGAGGTGAGGAACATACAGGCATACCTTGTGTTCGTGCACTGTGCCTTATTGCATTTTTTACAAATTGAAGGTCTATGGCAACTCTGCCTCAAACAAGTCTATTGGCTCCATTAGTCCAACAGCATGTGCTCACTTCATGTTTCCATGCCACATTTTGGTAATTCTCACAATATTTCAAACATTTTCATTAGTACTATATCTGTTATGGTGATCTGTGATCAGTTATCTTTGATGTTACTATGGCAACAGCACAAACTGCACCCGTCTAAGTTGGAGAACTTAATCCATAAATGTTGCATGTGTTCTGACTGCTCCGTAGACCAGCTGTTCCCCTGTCTCTCTCTCTCTCCTTGGGCCACCTATTTCCTAAGACAACAATATTGAAATCAGGACAGTTGATAAACCTACAATTGGTCTCTAAGTTTCAAGTGAAAGGAAGAGTGGTACATCTCTCAGTTTTGTGGGTTGTTTGTTGTTCGTCTTTGAGATGGAGTCTCACTCTGTCGCCCAGGCTGGACTGCAGTGGTGCGATCTTGGCTCACTGCAACCTCTGCCTCCCAGGTTCAAGCAAGTCTCCTGCCTCAACCTCCTGAGTAGCTGGGATTACAGGCACCCAACACCACGTGCAGCTAATTTTTGTATTTTTAGTAGAGATGGGGTTTCACCATGTTGGACAGGCTGGTCTCGAACTCCTGACCTCAGGTGATCCGCCCGCCTCGGCCTCCCAAAGTGCTGGGATTACTGGCATGAGCTACCATGCCCCACTGCATCTCTCAGTTTAAATCAAAAGCTCTTAATGATGAACCTCAGTGAGAAAGGCATGTAGAAAGCCAAGATAAGACAAACAGTTTGCCAACTTGTAAATACAAAGGAAAAGTTCTTGAAGAAAATTAAAAGTGCCACTCCAGTGAATACACAAATGTTAAGAAAGCAAAACAGCCTTCTTGCTGACATGAGAAAGTTTGAGCGGTCTAGATAGATCTAACCACTGTCAGGCCTCTGAGCCCAAGCCAAGCCATCGCATCCCCTGTGACTTGCACGTATATGCCCAGATGGCCTGAAGTAACTGAAGAATCACAAAAGAAGTGAAAATGCCCTGCCCCGCCTTAACTGATGACATTCCACCACAGAAGAAGTGAAAATGGCCGGTCCTTGTCTTAACTGATGACATTACACCACAAAAGAAGTGAAAATGGCCTGTCCTTGCCTTAAGTGATGAATTACCTTGTGAAAGTCCTTTTCCTGGCTCATTCTGGCTCAAAAACCTCCCCAACTGAGCACCTTGTGACCCCCACTCCTGCCCGCCAGGGAACAATCCCCCTTTGACTGTAATTTTCCTTTACCTACCCAAATCTTATAAAATGGCCCCACCCCTATCTCCCTTTGCTGACTCTCTTTTTGGACTCAGCCTGCCTGCATCCAGGTGATTAAAAGCTTTTATTGCTCACACAAAGCCTGTTTGGTGGTCTCTTCATACGGATGCGTGTGAAAACCACAATATTCCCGTAAGCCAAAGTCTAACTCAGAGCGAGGCCCTTACCCTCTTATACTCTGTGAAGGCTGAGAGAGGTGAAAAAGTTGCAAAAGAGACACTGGAAGCTAGCTGAGGTTGGTTCATGAAGTTTAAGGTACGAAACCGTTCTGTAACATAGAAGTGCCAGGTGAAGCAGAAAGTGATGATAGAGAAGCTGCAGTAGTTATCCAGGAGACCTAGCTGGGATCATCGATGAAGCTGGATACACTAAACAACAGATTTTCAATGTAGACAAAACAACCTTCTATTAGAAGAAGATGCCATCTAGGACTTTTGTGGGAGTTCAGTCAGGCTCGTGGGAAAAATTTTAAGATGAAGTTATAGGATATACACACAAACCTTCTTGGAAGGCCGGAAGGTTTTGCAAAAGTTTCAGGATAGGGTTATGGCTAAAAGCAGCCTAATCCTTACCTTGAGTTAGTAGCTTGGGGTGCAGATACAAAGGAATGTAAAGTATTCTATCTAAATAGCTTATTTACTCATGTGGTCCTAAGACCAATCTTTGATCATTTGTGGGCAGGATGGCCCTCTCCAGGGTGGGGGCAGCCAGGTTAATTACCCACAGGGGTTGACTCAAAGCCTTTGCCAATTAAATCTGTACTAACTAAATACAAGCATTGCCAGCTTGGAGGGGCTGCAAAACTCTCTTCGGCTGCTGGTGCCGGCCACCCCCTGGCCTGCTCTTTCACTGAATATCAGTGTCTGAGTACCTGTCTCATCTGTCATGCAGCTGAGGTCTGTAGGACAGACCCCCACAAGTGGCGCCCTGCATGAGTAACGCTACAAAAGGATCACGATGGACCCCCCGAAAATGAAGGTGAAAAAGGAACTGCACAGTCAGTAAGTCATTGGTGCCTGCTCAGGATTTCCAAGTTCACAGGGGATTATTCAGGCTAGGGTTTCATCACAGGACAACAGTTATCAGCTTAACAGAAACAGTATATAGAAGTATTGAAACAGCTGCTTAAAGCTAGTGGAGCCTCAGTTTGGCAGGCTCAATTAAGGGACCTAACGCAAACTGTTGTATCCCAAAACCCATGGTTCCCTGAAGAAGGCACGCTAGACGTAAAGCTCTGGAACAAGTGGGGAGAAATCTTAAACATCGCGTGCAAGGGCAAGGTCCCAGTATCATCTTCATGCTATGGGCCTTAGTTAGGGCAGCCCTGGCTCCATTATACACAGAAGAGCCTAAAAAGGAGAAGGAGGAAGAACCATCACCTGCTTTACCACCTCTTCCCTCAGCCCAGATATCACCAGGCCAAAATAAAAAAGGGGAAACGGAGGTTTTGCCTAAGCCGCCTCCTCCAGTAGATAGGAAAAAGGACAGGGGATATGCTACAGCGATGAGACCCTGTCTTAAGCAAGCAGCATTAAAAGGGGAGCTCTTTGCCTGCCCAGTAATGCAAGATCAACAAGACAATCAGATGTATAAACCCATTTCTTTTAACGCTTATTTAAAAATACGAAAAAACATTAAAGACCAGAGCTGCGCGACCACGCGAGCGGTGGGCAGAAGGAAAGGCTCAGCAGCAGGGAGGCTTGCAGACCTGGAGCCAACAAATGCTCCCAGGAACTCGACCTGCATAGCAGCAACACAATGAGGAGCCAGGCCCAGCATGCAGAAGCTAGCCTGCTGGGGATGGGCAGGAGGCACATGCAGGCAGCAGCCGCCAGGCAGCAGGGTAGGGGAAGGAGCAGTACAGAAAGAAGCAGCACAGACAAAGCACAGCGCCTAAGCAGGTGCAAAGTGGCTGCTGCCCTGGGGCCTGCCTGCTCAGCTCTCCAGCTCTCCAGCCTGTGGCAAAATTTCGTGTGCTCCTTATGTACAAGCGACATCCCAGATTGTAATTCTATGCTAAGATTTGAGTAAAATTTAAACATTTAAAAAACCTCTTTCTGATAATGGCCACTGTTATCTGTCTCCTACCCCTGATGTGGCTCTTTCAAGATCTGATTTGGGTAGAACAGTTGCCTTTGAAGGGAGAGAAATTACAGAAAGCCCATGAATTAGAAAAAGGGCAATTAAAAGCTGGACATGTAGAACCATCAAATAGTCCTTGGAATTCGCCCATTTTTGTCATTCCCAAACAGTCTGGTAAATGGAGACTTTTGTAGGACTTACGTGCCATTAATGCCAATTTGCAACCTATGAAACCCCTTCAGCAGGGGCTCCCTTCCGCCGTGGCGATTCCTCACAATTGGCCTATAATTGTTATTGACTTAAAAGACTGTTTTTATATGATTCCCCTAGCAGAACAGGACAGAAAAAAATTTGCGTTTACAATAATGAAAGGCCAGCTTGTTGATTTCATTGGAAAGTGCTTCCTCAAGGAATGCTAAACAGTCCTACCATGTGTCAGTATCATGTAAATCAAGCTTTGCTCCCCAGTAGAAAAGAATTTCCTGATTGTAAGGTTATTCATTTTATGGATGATATTTTACTAGCAGCCCCGACGGAACTAATGCTTTTAAATTTACATACCTCTGTCATAAAGAATACAGCTAAAAGGTTTAATTATTGCACCTGAAAAAGCACAAATGTCCTCTCTTTGGAAATATCTTGGGTACATACTAACTTCCCGGTCAGTAAGACCTCAAAAGGTTAAATACTAGCAACTTACACACTTTAAATGATTATCAGAAATTACCAGGCAATATCAACTGGCTCTGCCCCACTTTAGGCATTCCGACTTATAAGCTGCAAAACCTGTTTTCTATCTTAAAGGGCAATACAGTCCTGGATTCTCCCAGAGAGTTAACCCCTGCAGCAAAAAGGGAAATTGAGAAAATAGAACAAGCCATCTCTCAGAGGCAACTAGATTGCATAGACACCCATTATTCCATCCAGTTATTTATTTTTCCCACCAAACACTCCCCTGGAGGGTTAGTAGGACAGATGACCCCCCAGCACTGCGCTTTCTAGAATGGGTTTTTTTTGCTCACATACCGGGACTAAAACACTCTCTCCCTATATCCAGTTACTTAGTAAAGTCATCCATTCAGGTCGCAGACAATGTTGTCAGTTGCTAGGTTATGATCCTGATATTTTCAGGATTCCTTTAAGTAAAAAGCAATTCAAAGCAGTATTGCCAGCATCTATTGATCTGCAAATAGCTCTCTCTGATTATACAGGACAAATAGAGCATGTCCTTCCTGCTGATAAACTCCTTCATTTCTTATCTCGTACTCCTGGGATCTTGCCTACAAAAATAGTTCACTCTCCCATACCTAATGCTTTAACACTGTTTACTGATGGTTCAGGTAAATATGGAAAAGCAGCAGTTTGGTGGAGACCACATAATTCCATCACTCTATCTGGGCCTACTAGCACTCAGAGAACTGAGACTGGGGCCCTGATACTGGCTCTGGAGAATTTTTCCACTTAGCCCATCAATATAGTTAGTGATTCTGCTTACTCTGTTTATTTATTTCAGAACCTTGAGAGAGCCCTAATTAAGTCCACTCTGGAGCCCACCCTGTGTGCTCTTTTTCTTCAACTTCAGCAATTGCTAGATCAACGTACACATCCTATTTTTATTACACACATTCGAGCCCACAGCTCACTGCCTGGCCCATTGGCTTATGGCAATAATCAAGCAGACCTTCAGGTTATGATATCACTGCTAGACTAAGCCATGCAATTGCATCCATTTTTCCACCAACACTGGAGAAACTTATCTAAACAATTTCAACTTACCCAGAGACTGGCTAAACAAATTATCCTACAATGCCCAGATTGCCAGCTCACAGGCACGTCCCCTCCGTCAACAGGTGTTAACCCTAGAGGATTAGAACCTAATTAGTTATGGCAAACAGATGTTACATCCCTGAATTTGGAAAACTAAGATGTGTACATTTAGCCATTGATACCAACACTCATCTAATTAGTGCACATGCTCTTCCTTGAGAGTCCACTCGATATGTCATTAAACACTTTTTTTTTTTTTTTTTTTTTTGAGATGGAGTCTTGCTCTGTTGCCCGGGCTGGAGTGCAGTGGTGAGACCCTGGCTCACTACAAGCTCTGCCTCCCAGGTTCACGCCATTCTCCTGACTCAGCCTCCGGAGTAGCTGGGACTACATGTGCCTGCCACCATGCCTGGCCAATTTTTTGTGTGTGTGTGTATTTTTAGTAGAGACGGGGTTTCACTGTGTTAACCAGAATGGTCTTGATCTCCTGACCTCGTGATCTGCCCACCTCAGCCTCCCAAAGTGCTGGGATTACAGGTGTGAGCCACCATGCCCAGCCTATACATCTTCTTTTAACTTTTGCATTTATATGATGGCCCACAAAAATTAAAACTGATAATGGTTCAGCTTATGCCAACTCACAATTCCAACAATTTTGTCACATGTGGAATATCCAACATTCCACAGGCATCCCGTATAACCCCCAAGGACAAGCCATAGTAAAACATGCCCATTCAACTCTTAAAAATATGCTCAAAAAACAAAAAGGGGGGAATATGGGTAAAGACCCTGCAACACTATTGGCACAAGCCTTATTTACCCTTAATTTTTAAAATTTAGATGACACATTTCAATCAGCTGTAGATATGCACTTTGCTAAAACCTCTCAAGACATAAAACCTGCAGTTTTATGGAAAGATGTGAACAGTAATGTATGGTGTGGTCCAAATGAATTATTAACATGGGGAAGAAGGTATGCTTGTCTCCACACCCCCTCGGGTCCTCTTTGGATTCTAGCACGACGCATCAAACCATAGCATGGCATGGCTAGGACCTAACCCGGTACCAGAAATGAAGAAAATAACCCTACAGGACCCACAGCCCCAGACAATGCACCTTCCTTGGACAACACAGGCCCTGGACAGAATGCTGAAGAAGACAAGTCAGAAGACTGAGCGAATCCTGCTCTGGACACAGACACCATTCACTCCAGATAATTGTTCCTTACTATGCTTTATTAATCTTTTTAAATTCTCTCACTTTACCTGCTACCTGTACCTGCTACACTCTATTAAGCTTATCTTCTAAATCTGCCTTTTTTTCAGATTTATCTGAAAATCTGCCCATTATCTGGGCAGACACTCCCTTCCCAGCTTCTAACAACATGACTGCTTGGCTGGAAGGGGTTAACATACCCCCAGCGGGGTTCCTTAGTAACAGCACACATCAAACTGAAGTGCCAAGTAATGCTGCAGGTCACTCCTTGATTGGAAAAGAATGTTGCTAATTATACTCATGATTGTCTTATGTTATTTGCTAATTCTAGGATGCAAAGTCAGAATAACAGCAATGACCACCTTGCCCGACAGACCTGTTGCTGCACACAGCTGTATGCTTCAGTCAACAGAACCCAATGCAAAAAACAGAAAAGGGGGAGATGTGGGAGTTCAGTCAGGCTGGTGGGAAAAATTTTAAGATGAAGTTATAGAATAGAGACACAAACCTTGGAAGGCTGGAAGGTTTTGCAAAAGTTTCAGGATAGAGTTATGGCTAAAAGCAGCCTAATCCTTAACTTGAGTTAATAGCTTGGGGCACAGATACAAAGGAATGTAGAGTATTTTATCTAAATAGCTTGTTTACTCATGTGGTCCTAAGACCAACCTTTGATCAACCTCAGGTGCATAATTGCTCTCTACTTGGGAAATCAGCAATGTCAATTACCCTCTAGTGGTGTTTACTCAAGACCTTTGTCATTTAATCTATACTGAATAAATGCGAGCTTCGCTGGCTGTTCAGGGCCACGACTGTTTACAGCACCTTCTTTACAGCACCTTCCTCGGTGTCTGTGAGTGGCCTGGACCCTCAGCCAAACTGACAGGCAAAATATCTATGTCAGCGTATGTCTCTCATCCATCGCTGGGTTAGGGTCTGTGGGTCAGACCCCCACACACTTTCATAGCTAGAAAGGAGAGAATTCAATGCTTAGCTTCAAAGTTTCATAGGACATGCTGACTCTGTTAGGTGCTGATGAGGCTGGTGATTTTAAGTTGAAGCCAATACACATCTACTATCATAAAAATTGTGGGACCCTTAAGAATTATGCTAAATCAACTCTGCCTGTGCTCTATAAATGGAACAAAGCTGGGATGATAGTACTGCTGAATACAGCATTGCTTACTGAATATTTTAAGCCTGCTGTTGAGACCTACTGCTCAGAAAGAAAGATTCCTTTCAAAATATTACTGCTCATTGACAATGTACCTGGTCACCCAATAGCTCTGACGAAGATGGGCAAGGAGATGAATGTAGTCTACATGTCTGATAACACAACATTCATTCTGCAGCCCAGGGATCAAGGAGTAATTTCTACTTTCAAGTCTTTTGGAAGGCTATATAGCTACCATAGACAGTTATTCCTCTGATAGATCTGGGCAAATTAAATTGAAAATCTTCTGGGAAGGCTTCGCCATTCTAGGTACCATTAAGAACATTTGTTGGCCAGGCACGGTGGCTCACACTTGTAATCCCAGCACTTTGGGAAGCTGAAGTGGGTGAATCACCTAAAGTCAGGAGTTTGAGACCAGCCTGGACAACATGGTGAAACCCCATCTCTACTAAAAAATACAAAAATTAGCTGGGCGTGGTGGTACATGCCTGTAATCCCAGCTACTTGGGAGGCTGAGGTAGGAGAATCACTTGAACCTGGGAGGTGGAGGTTGCAGTGAGCTGCCACTGCACTCTAGCCTGGGCGACAAGAGCAGAACTCCAAAACTCCATCTCAAAAAAAGAACATTTGGGATTCATGGGAGAAGGTCAACATATCAACATTAATGGGAGTTTGGAAGGAGTAGATTCTAACCCTCATGGATGACTCTGAGGGGTTTAAGACTTCAGTGCAGGAAGTCACTGCAGATGTGATGGAAATAACAAGAGAACTAGAATTAGAAGGGGAGCCTAAAGATGTGGCTGAATTGCTGCAATCTCAGGATAAAACTTGAATGTATGAGGAGTTGCTTCTTATGAATGAGCAAGGGAAAGTGGTTGAGATGAAATCTATTCCTAGTGAATATGCTGTGAACATTGTTGAAATAAAAAGGATTTAGAATATTACATAAACTTAGTTGATAAAGCAGTGGAAGGGATTGAGAGGATTGACTCCAATTTTGAAAGAAGTTTTATTGTGGATAAAATGCTTTTAAACAGCACCACGTGCTACAGAGACATCTTTCATGAAAGGAAGTCAATTGATGTGGCCAACTCCATTGCTGTCTTATTTTAAGAGATTGCTATAGCCACCCTAGCCTTTAGCAATCACCACCCTGATCAGTGAGCAGCCATCAACATTGAGGCAAAACCCTCCACCAGCAAAAATCTTACATCTACATCTGAAGGCTCAGATGATTGTTATTTTCTAGCAATAAAGTATTCTTAAATTAAGGTATGCACATTTGTTTTTACATAGTGCTACTGCACACTTAGACTTTTATATGCACTGGGAATCCAAAAAAATTTGTGTGACTTGCTTTATTGCAGTGGTCTGGAACTAAAGATGAAATATCTTTGATGTATGTCTATAGAAGCAAACACATACTGACTTCCTAGTTTTCCTAGTTCAACCCAGAGATTAGTGAGTTTGCAGAGCTCAAGTATTGAGCAAGAGTAGTTGGCATCCTATGACCACCATATCATTATGGATTGCAATTGGAAAGATTCCAGTGAGTAAAAAGTTTCTTGATTAATTGCATTGTTAGATTTTGTTAAAGAAAAGGGTGAGAGAAAAAATCTGTAACTTAGCACCCCAGGAAGATAAAGAAAATAATTTTTTCCTAAATGTATTTATTTTAAAAGATTAGTGAAATAAGAGTGAGGCGTTTAGAGCTATATGGCTTGGGTTTGAGTTCCAGCTTTGCCACTTCCTGAAAAGTGTCCTTGGGTAAGTTATTTACCTATGTTTCAGCTTCTTCCTTTGCAAGATAAAGTTATAAGAGGAGTATTTCCAAGAAAGAATTACTGTGAAAATGGAATGAGGTTATACTCTTTACATGCTTAGAAAAATGCCCAGCATAGAGAAAGCCTCAATTCATTGAAACTGTTATTGTTGTTAATTATTTCTTCCACTTACCATAGATGTAAGGTAATAATTGATAACAATAATCATTGATTTCACTGGAAAACTTCACAAACTATAAAGCTGATAACATAGGTTTAACTCTTGGAAAATGTATAATTCTTCTTGTAATTGTTAGCCTCAACTTTGGTAAATTAAAATCTGTTCTAATGCATAGGTCCTGCTAAGCAATGCTTTATGTCACACTGAAGTAGACCAAGAAAAATTCCACATAGTTGAGCATAAAAGAAAGGAACACTAATTTAAGATAGATGATTAAGTATAATAGCGTGATCCCAAATTTTGAGAGCTGCGGGGAAATAATGGGCTGGGGAGGAGACAATATCTGTGTGTAGGTGTGGAGAGGAAGAGGAGGGGAGTATGTTGGAGTGTTGATTTAAAAAGATGTTCTGAGAAGGTTGGCTAGTCTTCCTAAGCATCCAATGACTAGGAACCTCCTGTCGCTGGATGACTAATGGAAAGATGGTGATTTTGTAATCCTCTGTGGATTGCCTCTGACACAAATCAATGCATAAAAATCCTAAGTGTGTGAAAATGTATTTTCAACATATTTGAAGTTAATCATTTGTTAAGAGAAAGATAACATCTTCATCTTGAGATTAAAGAAATAACCCAAATGATTACTATCCTAAGACATATTACTCTCTACTGAATTTTTGTGTTTCCCCCTGTCTCATAGATGATGTAATATCATCCTGAAAATATAGGTCTGGGTGATGTAAATTACATAGCAACCTGCTCTCAGGAATCTAGGAGCAGCCTATGAATTACAAAAGCATTGAAGCAATAACAGTTTTTACTTTTTTTTGTAAGATGATCCTGACAAGGAAAGGTTTATCCTTTCACATAAAAGGAAGATGAGCCTCTTAAAACTACACAGTTAAGAATAATAAATACTGTAGGTTTTAGGATCCTTATCTGCAGTAGCGTGCTTTATGAAGGTGGTCGCTTTGAGGGTGACAAAACATTGAGTTTATATAACGTAGAAAGCTTACCTGTCCCAGGGACTGCCAGTCCAAACCGGCACTGCCGATATACACGTGCTGTTTGTCCACGATCCAGAAGGAGGACTGCAGCCGGCCCTTGTTGTAAGCGGTCATGTTCATGTACGTCACCTCAGCTCCTAGGAGTTCAAGGACAGTCTGGTCAGCCTCTGCGTCAAGGCCCTGCCTGGGCTGTCAGTCACCTACCAGTGGAAATATTCATGGTTCACCATTTGTCCCAATTGACATTTAGGAAAGCTAAATATTTATGTTAGTTTGGTGGAGAGAAGGTCCCCAAGGTATTATTTTGTTCCCTAAAACAAAGAAAACTAAAAAAAAGAAAAGAAAAGAAAAAGCCAGGGGAAATGCCTTTTCCTATGCATATGGCAGAAGAGGTTTTGCATATAGTGACAAGACCACGGCTTCTCAACTCAGATCTGTACTGAAATCCTGGCGGCACCACTTACCATCTGGGCGGTGAGATAGGTACACCATATGCAGATTTCTTTTCTGAGTAATTTTAATACAGTTTGCAATCAATATAAGGGTCAGTCTTGTTCAGTATCACAGCTCTCCTCAATAAGACGTTGGCCTCATTATGCTTTCTATACATTTTTCATCCTGTGAACCTTTCACTTGCTTTTACTTCTTAATTCCTTCCCTTTATTATTTAATCTGGGTTTGATCTCTTCTTCATCTTTATCTGATAGTGTTTTTTTTAATTTATATTTTATTTTATTTTATTTTTGAGACAGAGTCTCACTCTGTTGCCCAGGCTAGAGTACAGTGGTGTAATCTCGGCTCACAGCAACCTCCACCTCCCAGGTTTAAGTGATTCCCTTGCCTCAGCCTCCTGAGTAGCTGGGATTACAGGCGTGTGCCACCATGCCCAGCTAATTTTTGTACTTTTAGTAGAGAGGGGTTTTTACCATGTTGGCCAGGCTGGTCTCGAACTCCTGACCTCAGGTGATCCACTCGCCTCGGCCTTCCAAAGTGCTGGGATTACAGGTATCTGACAGTTCTTAATTTAAGCAATGATTATTCAAGCTTTACTGACATGCAACCTTGAATGGTTAACTAAATCACTCAGACTATTGTTAATGCCAAAAGTATATTTGAAGAGCTGAATGTGACCAATTGTTTTAGGCTTCATGTGGTAGGATCCAATGTCAAGCCTTTATGCATTACTGCTTCAAATGCATTTACAAACCTCTCAAAAGGAGCATACAGTCCATTCAATGCAAGGGTATTTAAATAAATTTCTGCTAAAGGTCTATTCCCTTAAAAATAACAGACCTATATGCATATATTTAATGAACTAAGCTATTGTGTCTTCAGGTATTTATTATTAACGAAGACGATGTATTCCAGGGGCACACTTCATTGTCAGAGTCTTCATTACCACAGGCACACATAAGACTGTATGCAGAAGGATACATTTCAGCATATCAGAAAGGAAGGAGAGTAATTTACACTATGAACTTAATGCTTAACTCTTAGGAAAATGTAAACAATGCATCTAGCTTCCTTGTGGCAGGAGGATGAAAAGAGATGTTATGAGGTTGGGAGAGAATCTCTGAGGGGAAGAGAGCACCCAAGCAGATTTTCTCTGAGGGTAGAGCAGTTTCTTTGTCTTACAAGTGGCGGGCACATGTTTCTCTGCCTCCAGCCATCCTGGAATAGTAACATCCAAAAAAGAGTTGCAGATCCCAGAGGAGGAACTTGGGTATGGCAGAATCTGAATATCTAAAATGGGTAGTTACCCTGGCAGGTATGGAGAGACCCAAATCTGCACGGAGGTGTGGCCGGCCCCACAGACACAGCCGCCAGTGTTCCTCAGTAGATAAACAGAGCATTTGTCCTTAGATACGGGATTAGTTCCCTAGGTCTGCCATAACAAAGTACCCTAATCTGGATGACTTAAAACAGCAGAAACTTATCCTCCGTTCTGGAGGTCAGAAGTCCAAAACCAAGGTGTCAGCAGGGCCAAACTTCCTCTGGGACATGCAGGGAAGCATCCTTCCTTGCCTCTTCTGGTGGTGCCCATTCATCTCTGGGGTTTCTCGGCTTGTAACTGCAGCACTCTCATCTCTGCCTCTGTTGTCCCATGGCGTCTTCTCCCTACACCTCTATTTTCTCTTCTTATCAGGACACTACTCAAGTTGGATGAAGATCCGGCCCCCCACTACAGTATGATCTTAACTAATTACATCTGTAAAATCCCCATTTTCAAGTAAGGTCACAATCTGCAGTTCTGGGGATTACGTCTTCTACATATCTTTCTGGGGGATGCAATTCAACCCATAACAGAGACCCAGGTCACTTTACCTGGCCATGCTTTCCAATAGCAATGAACTGGTCAGCACTGAGGGAAGCACCTTCTCTTGTCTCTGGGAGGAACAGAATGAAGGTGACCCTGGTGCTGGCCTCAGATTCCACGTCAGCATGCACCTTGTCAAGCCTTCCCCTGCTTTCTTATTCTGCCTAGAAACTCCTCGAACCCTCTGTGACACTGACTGGCCCTCATCTCCTGGCGTGGGACACTATGTCTGAAACTCGGCCCCATGGCCAGTTGCCATTTGCATTAGACTGTTTATGAGTTCTTGGAGTCCTCATCTGTTGTCACACAGGTCCCCTGCAGCCCCAGCCCCAAGGCAGCACTGAGTCAATCTGAAGAGTCCACTGGGGATGATCTCTTTGTACCTCTCCATCCCACACCCCATCTACACTGCTCTAAAAGTACCATGTTATTTTGCAATTTAGCTAGAAAGTTTGACTTCAGAGATGATGGTCGTGTGTAACCCTCCAGCCAGAGCCTCTGCAGCTACTTAATGATGCCTAAAATTATTTTACAAAGGAAAAGTATCATTCCTTTGACAAAGCTTTACTGAATATCTAATATATACCAGATGCTGTGCTATGTAAAATTAGGGATAAAAGACCTCAAGTGACTGATTCAAATTCAGGCATACTAAAATACTGTGTTAGTCCATTTGGGCTGCTACCACAAAACACCATACACAACAGAAATGTATCCCTCAGAGTTCTGGAGGCTGTGAAGTCCAAGATCAAGGCATTGGCAGATTCGGTGTCTAGTGAAGGTCGACTTTCTGGTTCACAGAGGGTGCCTCCTCACTGTGTCCTCATGTGGTGGAAAACATGAGGGTCTCTCTCTGACTTCTTCTTCTAAGGGGACTAATCCCATTCATGAGGGTTTTGCTGCTTTCCTAACCCAGTCACTGCCAAATCTCTCACCTCCTAATACCATCACCCTGGGGGTTAGGATTTCAACACATAAATTTGGGGGTACACAAACATTCGGAGCACAGTAGTGTCATCTTTAAAATGATCAGGATCTGCTCCAGTCCTGCTGCTCAGACAGGAGGGGCACCAAAGAGCTGAGAGAACAGAAAATGGAGTCCTTACTGCTGTATCAGGGAACCCCAAGTGAAGGCCGAGAGCAGGAAAGACAGTAAATGGCTTCACAGTCTGCCCAGGGCCCCAGCAGAGCTGTGTGTAGAGATCAAGCAATATGTAATGCTAGTAATTCCCATTTATTGAATACCTGTGTGCCCAGTGCCAAGATAGCTATGTTACAACACTCTCACATGGCATGCTTCATTTTCTCTATTTTAGGACACAGTAAATTCCTGTATGTGGTATAAGAAAATCCACTGAAACTATGATACATCTGAAAAAATATATATTTTTGTATATGGTTCATGGACTATCACTTCCCCATTGCAAATTACCTGTTTTTCTATCTAAATATTGATGCTCCATCTATCTCTGAAGACATATGCTTTTATCTTTATTAATAGCTGTATATATATATATATAGAGAGAGAGAGAGAGAGTCATGTCTAACATGTCCCTCAGTTTATTCAATATTTTACTTAAGAGAATTTATATTTACATGCATTTTTAGAATATATCTGTTCGTTGGTTATAGAAATAATTTTCATCCTATTGGGTCTTTATGTAATACGTATTAGGAAGCGATGGTTAAAATATAATGCTGTCTGACTACAAAACATATTTAATGATTAAAAAGTATATAATATGCCACTTACTGCATTTATGTGCATAACCTAAATTTGAGTTTATTTCATATTGTTGTGTTAGAATTGCAATTAGCAAAGACATGCAATACAGGCCTGAACATTTAGATAAAAGGGCAGAGTAATTTTTCATGCATTACATTTATGCAAATACAGACAATATATAATAAATAAATCAAATTCTTTCCATTTACATTAAAAATTTGACAAATTTTTATAGAAAAGATGACTTTAATTTCTACTTCTAAAATAATTTTAGGCTTTTTTTACAATGTCACATATTTTTTAAAAATGTATAGAATGCCACAATTTTATGAGCACTAACAGAAACACTTCAGATTTTTTTCTATAGTTATTTTTATGACCCAGAAAACAGGGATCCTATATATTAAAGAGTTATTATGTTAAAATGACAGCAAGAGCTATGCATAAGAAACATGGAGTAATTTATGAGAGCCGCTCATCAATATTCACGGGGGTTATTCAAGCTTAGCATCCACATGCAAAAGAATGCTGAAAACCAGCCTGTTTGTCTTGTTACTGGTTTCCTTTTCTCCATGGGAATCACCAGCTCACAGGAAGCCTTTTCTAAAATTCTGTGCTAGACTATTCAGAGCCAACAAAGGCTTCGCATTACCAAATAGTTAATATGTTCAAAACTAATATGTAGGTTAGTGACAGGTTTTAAATCCAATTACCATTAGAAAACCACAGGTTTTAAGAAAATTATTTTCCATTTATATTAAGGTACAATTTACTTGTAGTAAAATTCACCCTTTTGGGCATATAAGGATTTTGAAAGAGAGTCGTGTGACCATCACCGCAAAAAGAATGCAGAACAGTGTCATCGTCCCCAGGCTTCTTTTGCAGTGACTTCCTCTTCAAACCCCAGCCCTTGGCAACTACACAGCAGGATTTTGTGTGTGTGTGCCTATAGTTTTCCTTTTGTAAGAATGTCATACAAATTGAGTCATAGAGTATGCAGCCCTCTGAATCCTGCCTGTCACTTAGCATAATGCACGTGAGACCCATTCATGCTGTCATGTGGAACAGTGGTTTCTCTTTGCTATTGAGTGATGTTCCATGGTGTGGAATGCACCACAAATAGCGCATGTGAGACCCATTCATGCTATTGTGTAGAACAGTGGTTTGTTTCCCTTTGCTGCTCAGTGATATTTCATGGTATGGAATGCACCACACATAACACATGTGAGACCCATTCATGCTGTCATGTGGAACAGTGGTTTCTCTTTGCTGTTGAGTGATATTTCATGGTATGGAATGCACCACACATAACGCACGTGAGACCCATTCATGCTGTCATGTGGAACAGTGGTTTCCCTTTGCTGTTGGGTGATATTTCATGGTATGGAATGCACCACACATAATGCATGTGAGACCCATTCATGCTGTCATGTGGAACAGTGGTTTCTCTTTGCTGTTGAGTGATATTTCATGGTATGGAATGCACCACACATAACGCATGTGAGACCCATTCATGCTGTCATGTGGAACAGTGGTTTCTCTTTGCTGTTGAGTGATATTTCATGGTATGGAATGCACTACACATAATGCACGTGAGACACATTCATGCTGTAGTGTGGAACAGTGGTTTGTTTCTCTTTGCTGTTGAGTGATATTTCATTGTATGGAAGGCACCACAGTTTGCTTATCCATTCTCCAGTTGAGAAACATTTGGGTAGTTTCCACTTACTGGTGATGACAAATAAAGCTGCCGCAAACACTCATGCATACATTTTTGCGAGAATGTAGTTTTCATTTCACTTGGGTAAATACCTAGGAGTGAGATTGCTGAGTCATATGGTAAATATATGTTTAACTTTATAAGCAACTGCCAAACTGTTTACCCAAAGCGTCTGTACCAGTTTGCATTCCCACCAGCAATATCTGTTAGTCTAAGTCATTCTGTATCCTTGCCAGAACCTGGTACTACATTTATATAAAGTTTTTCCTTTAAATATTATAGACTTCTGAGATCAGAAAATATCTTTAAATCTGGCTTCATTTAATTAAATATATTTTTAAGACAGCTTTGAAAGTATATTAAGTATGATTAACCATTTTTTGCTTTTATAGATTTCTTTTCTAACAGGAAAAAAAAATATGTGTCAGTTTCTCTGTGTGCAGCCCCTGACCCATTGCCCAGAGATCTCCGGATGTCAACCGAGAGATGCATACATCACAATGTGACACGTCAGGACCATGGCCTAATGGCTGCGCACAGCTGCTGGTGATGAGCCCAGATCTCTGCAGATCCTCCTACTTTCGGCCCCACCGTCTACTTGTTTAACTGATGATTCATAGGCATTATTAGTAACTCAAAATAATCTTTTTTGATGCCAAAACCAAAAAGTGATAAATCAAGAGTATATCCTTCTTTCTATTGTTGCTTTATAAAATACTTTCATGCTATCCAGGCAGTCCTAATTAAATCGTAAACAACAAACAAGGCTAAGGTTCAGAACTAGAAATGTTAAGCTACAAATATGCTAACTGATGATGTGAAAATCAGGTCCCAGTTGGTCATACTAATCAAGATAAAGTGATGTGGCTAACCTCCAGGTTTTACACGCTTCTTGGGAAGTCAAATGTTAAAAATCAGGAAACTCCAAATTACTCATGATAACTCCTTTGAGCTGTAACAGAGATGCTTCATTGAAATTTAATAGAGAATGTTCCCGGTTTTGGAGGGGTTCTGTTTCTTTACTAAACTATTCTTAGGATATTAACCAAAATATCGTACTTTATTTTGTGCTTACATATTTCAATAGAAATAATTCTGTGTTAAAATTTGAGAGAAAATGAAAATATTAACTAAAAGGTTATTAAAAATTTTTAAAGAAAAAAGTATAATGCCATGATGAATTGAAAATTAATGTTACTACTTTGAAGAATCAAGTTGATTGCATGTACACACATTTTAAAAGGAGTATACTCTTGAGAGCCTTCCTCTACCAAGACTTTCTAGCATTAAACTTGTTTATCATAGATCTGTTCCAAATCCCATGTGGTAGAGTTAGTAACTGTCTCATCTATAGATTATTCTTTTTGAGGACACTAATGTTTGCCTTATAGTCAGATTTCAGAGTCCCTCACTGTTTTAATTTTTAATTTTTTTTTAAGAGATGGGTCTCACTATGTTGCTCAGGCTGGCCTTGAACTCCTGGGCTCAAGCAATCCTCCAGCCATAGCCTCATAAGTAGCTGGGACTATAGGCATAAGCACCACACCTGGCCTCAACACTGTTCTGTTTGTTTGTTTGTTTTGTTTTGGAGACAGAGTCTCGCTCTGTCACCCAGGCTGTGGTGCAGTGGTGCGATCTTGCTTCATTGCAACCTCTGCCTCACGAGTTCAAGCAATTCTCATGCCTCAGCCTCCCAAGTAGCTGGTACTACAGGCACACACCACCACATCCTGCTGATTTTTATATTTTAGTAGAGACGGGGTTTCACTGTGTTGCTCAGGCTGGTCTCAAACTCCTCAGCTCAGGCAATCTGCCTGCCTCGGCCTCCCAAAGTGCTGGGATTACAGGCATAAGCCGCCGTGCCTGGCCCTCTTCACTGTTCTTTATGTGTGGATGATATTACATGGGTAGGGCTAAACGTCACCACCAATTTCCTACAGTACAGATCTGTGGGGACCATCCTTTGATGTGCGTCTGTTACATGCTTTTTAGGACGTGACTGTGTTTGTGATTCTACTCCTTTATGATCAACTTAAAAATTCCCAGACTCATATTTTGATTAGAAACAATTCACAGATAATATCAGATACTTGTTGAGTAGGAGTAGTTAATGCATCATCCCAGGATACCCATTCCCATGTAAAATTGCTAAAGAATTATTTATTATCACTTCCGTTCCGAATCTTCTCCAGAAGCTTATTGTTATCTCTAGGTTAAACACTAGTTTCTAGGTTAAAACTAGTTTCATAACTAGTGTTATCAAAATGGAATATTAGATTCTGAAGAGGTTTAACAATGGCGTGTTCACATTTACACATTACACTTGCACACGAGGAAGATGGGAGGAAATGAGCAACTTTAAGGAGACAACTAGTTGAAGAATTTAATTCCAGTGAAGATAAGGAAAGTTTAATTCTACCTACTCTTGAATTGATATAAACTAGATCTATCTTCCATATATCTAGCAGTTCTCTTTCTGTCTCCCTCGTAAAGAGGAAACAAAATCTTCACAGGGTATTTGTGAGTTGATGTTATGTGCAGCGTATACATGCATCATTTCTTCCCTGACGACACGTCCTTCTAATAGTGCCCAATGCACCCGCAGGACACAGAATGGGAAAGCCTAGGTCCCATGTGAAAACATGTAGTCTCTATTTGGTCACAGCTGATTGGACCAAATGTGGGCACTAACCTAAGCTGAGCCATCCAAATTTCTTCTTTTGGGAATTCAAAATTGAGCCACAAAGTAAGTTACTTAAAAGCAGCTGTGTGGGGGAGTCATACACATACAGAGGTTGACATGACTGTCCAAGTCCACATAATAGAATGATAAGAGAAGTCAAGCTTCAGAGAATGAGGGAGGGAGGGAGGGAGGGAGAGGGAGAGGGAGAGAGAGGAAGGTAGGGAGGGAGGGAAGGAAGGAGAGAGAGAGGAAGATGAGAGGAAGAGGAAGAGGAGCACCAGGAGAGAGCAAACCAGAGTGAAAAAGACACTGTCCTCCTCGTCCTCGCAACAGAGAGAAATGATGAATGAGAAAATGGGGGGGAGTCCACCACTGTCCCACTCAAACCAGTTTCATGACTTTCTGTGAGTTCCTCTAAATCTTTGGCATAAATTACTTGTCATTTAAGCTTGTTTCAGAAGGATTTTCTTTCTTTCCTAAGCTATTCTTATGGTATTAACCAGATAATGTTGTACTTTATTTTCTGCATACATAATTTTTGAAGTCCCTCAACTTTTATATGTGTGCTTTTAATATTAGACTAAAATTGTTTAGCTGTGGCCTAAAAACTCAAGCAATTTTTAGCAAAGAGCCTGTTGCACAGGTTGCATGAGTAAATGACTCAAAGGCTGAAGATTCAAAATAAACATCCTGTCAAAATACTCATCAAAATGGCACAAAAGAAAACATGCTAGTACACTGTGGTTAAAAAATGGAAAATAAAGTTCCACATTCCCCATGAATCCCCATGATGAAATCAAACAGAATTTATCTCCAAGTTCATTTCCAGTAAGCCTCGTTTTAAAAGCATATTTTCAGCAGCTTTAATATGTTTGATGATAAAACACGTATACCTTCAAGAGAATGTATGTAACTTATAAGTAGATTATAAAGCATAATAAAATGGATACTTGTGAATCTTCCACCCTAAAAACTAGAACCTCACCAAAATGTACTACTATTAAAGCTGTGTTTCTCCATATAGATACATATATGTATATCCTGTTGAAATTGAGTTGGATCTATAGTTCAATTTGGGAAGAATTGACATATGTATGTGGCATATATATTCATTTATTTGTTGATCTCTCAGCATTTTGTTATTGTTTGTACGATTTTTGACACTATCACGAATGGAACAGCTTTTTTATTTTTATTTTCATTTGTTTGCTGCGAGTGAAGAGAAATATAATTGACTTTTGTTTAGGAGTCTCATACACTGTAACTTTCCTAAGCCCGCTATTACTTCTTGTATTTGCTTTCTAGATTCCTTGGGATTCTTTTTTTCCTAGAATATCATTGCCTCTACAAACTGAAGCAATTTTATTTCTTCTATTCCAAAATGTATTTGTTTTCCTTGCCCTATGTCACCGGTAAGACCTCTAAAAAAATACTGATAAAAAAAAAAAAAAAAGCTGTGTTTCTCAATTAGGGTCCATTCAGTTCCCCAAGCTACCCACTGCCCCATCCCCAGGGGACGTGCAGCAATGCCTGGAGACATTTCTGGTTGTCGCAACTGTCAGGGGGATGCTATTAGTATTTAGTGAGTAGAGGCCAGAGATGCTGCTAAACATCCTACATTGCACAGGATAGCCCCCAAACAGCAAAGAATTATTCAGCTCACAATGTTGACAGCTTCAAGGGTGAGAAGCCCTGCATTAAAGCTGCGTGTTTATGCCTAATCCCATATGTCTACGACTTTCCTGTAATGCAACCACTATTTTAATTCAGTATTTAACATTATCTTATTTCTAAAATATAATTTATCCCATACATATGCATCCCTAATAGCATTATAAAATTAATCACTAGCTTTTGAAAAGAATGCTAATGAGCCTCAAGCATATATCAAAGGGAAACATAACACTATGAATAATTATAGATTTCTGGAAAGGTTTTCACCTATTTCCTGAAAGCAAGGTTTGCAGCAGAAATTTATCTTATCCATCAATCTCTTCTTCTGAATATATTAATTTGTGTGAACAATGAAAAAAATCATAGTTCGCCTGTTCTTGGGGGCTTTAATTCTTATTAACCAGTACAGTTCAATCAATTTAATTACCAACATTTTAGAATTCATTGGCTAGAAGGCTAAAGGGGAAACATGAAAGGGTGAAAATCATCTGTCATGACACATCGTTGCTTTCAAATAATTCAGTAAATGAGAGTAAGGAAACTTTTAAGATAATCAATTATGTATTCCCGCTGTAAAAATAAAAAGAATCTTAACAGCACAATGCATTTTTAATTTTAACATATCTATTCAAATACTGTGAAAACTATGTTGTAGAATCTCTCACAGGTTGCTTTGATGCTTCATTTTTAGTCTACAGGTTTGGACCTACAAGGGTGGTTTCTAAGAGTTGTCTCTTCCCTGTCATATATTTGTCTTATGACTAGGATATTCTGCTTCTCGGGAAATACTGTGCTTTGATTATATATAACCTTCTAGTCCAACAGTTAAGCTATCTATAGGAATGTTTGCTTTCAGAAACAATTAGGCTTAAAAATAAAGACTGTGCTCAAAAATAATAAACTTACTTAAAAATAACATTTACTTGAGTAATATTGCCTCAATTATGCATAAAATTTAAACATTCTACACTTAAAACGGATCAGCAAGAACACTGTCTACAGTGGCTCATTAGTTCTATTAAAAAATAATAAGGTCTAGGAGGTTGGTAGCTGCCGGGGCACGTGCTACAGTTTCCTCCCTCTTCCTCCTCCCTGTTGAGGTCACACAGCTATCTCTATGGCCACGAAGGAGGACAGTGGGGAATGACGAGTACTTCCGAGGCATCCGTTTTGGTGCCAGTGGTCACGGAGAGAAGGCAGCCTCTTAGAGCCCAGCACAGTTGCAGTGCCAGGGAGGATGGAGATCCAGTAGCTTTGGAGGAGCTTTGCTTTCTTGGAAAAGCCAACATCGTTCTCTTTACCTTACCATTTGCTGTCCAATAATGCTAGAAGATTCCACAGCCCAATCTGCTGTGATTCTGAGATGACAAACCTACTCATATTGTTACATGACACCTCATCTAATACATCAACAGCTTAGAGGAGGCTCACCAACTAGAGAAAACATGGCTACCATTGAGTCAGGTAAAATGGAAGAGACAAGAATTCTTCGGGACATTTACAAAGATGTTTCGAGAGAATAATCTAAGGATAAGGCAATGAGCTTAGAAATTTTTAAAAATCCAAAACAATAATTCAATAGAGGAGATCTAATATAGGATTGGCAGCACTGAATGCTGAAATAATAACCTGGATGTTTAAAAGGAATAATTTACTTATAAGACAGAGTGAACACAAAGAAATTGAAATGACTAAAAAACTAATGCAAGAAGGATGTATCCAGGGGCACTAATATCTCAAAGTCTCAGAGGGAGTAAAAGGGATCGCTTTAAAAATAAGGAAAAAAAAAAAAGAAAGAAAAAGAAAAAAAGATGACCAATGTAAGCAAAAATGACGAGAGAGCTTAACTAAGATATTCAAAATCTAATTGCGGTAGTTCTAGAAATACTCAAAATCAGAGGAGAAGAAATTATAAATAATAGTAAAATTCCCAAGGACTGAAAGACCTAAGGTTTAAAATTTTAAAGCCCACCAATCCCTGGCAAAAGTTTAAAAAGGCCCACACACATATCATAATACAATTTCAGAATATTGGAAATGAAGAGATTTTAAACACTTTCAGAGAGGAAATGAACAAATAAAAATAACATACAAAGATTAACTTGAATTACACGAGATATTTTAATAGTAACAGAAAACTGGAAAATAGTCTGAAGAAAAAAATTTGTATATCTAGCAAATACTGAAGATAAAAGTATTTTGCTTTCTCATTGAAAGTGCAAATTCTTCCAGAAAATGGTCAAATTTTTAAATAGTATTCACAAATAAGGGAGAGTATGTATTTATGTAATTTGAGGGGATATGTACCTTATTTAGGAAAGTATTAATTTAGAATATAAAATATGTGCTGCGTTTTTTTTCTCTTTGAGTATATATAATTGAAGGAAAAAAATCATCAAGTCTTAGTACTTTAAAAGGCTTATTCGTAAGCCAGGTGTGGTGCTCAGATAGGCAGATCACTTGAGGTCAGGAGTTCGAGACTAGCCTGGCCAACATGATGAAACCCCATCTCTACTAGAAATACAAAAATGAGATGGGCAAGGTGGTGGGTGCCTGCAATCCCAGCTATCCAGGAAGCTGAGGTAGGAGAATTACTTGAACCCAAGAGGCAGAGGCTGCAGTGAGCTAAGATCATGCCACTGCACTCCAGCCTGCATGACAGAGTGAGACTCCATCTAAAATAAAATAAACTAAGAAATAAAAGGTTTGGCTGGGCGCGGTGGCTCACACCTGTAATCCCAGCACTTTGAGAGGTCCAGACAGGTGGATCACCTGAGGTCAGAAGTTCGAGACCAGCCTGGCCAATATGGCAAAACCCCGTCTCTACAAAAAATAAAAAATTAGCCAGGCGTGGTGGCAGGAGCCTGTAATCCCAGCTACTTGGGAGGCTGAGGCAGAAGAATCGCTTGAACCCGGGAGGCCAAGGTTGCAGTGAGCTGAGATTGTGCCACTGCACTCCAGTCTGGGTGACAGAGCAAGATTCTGACTCAAATGAATGAATGAATGAATGAATGAATGAATGAATGAAATAAAAGGCTTATTCATATTAATTTGAGCTTGGTCACTGAAAGAAAATTAGGTCATTCTTTGGTTAGGTATCTGTGACAGGTATAAGGGACTGAGTCTCAGGGGAAGGGAATGACTTGCCTGTTGCCCACAGCTACCAAGTAAGCTGAGACCCAGGGTTTTAAGTTCAAATTCAGGATTCTCCTGGCCTCTGGCTCAGAATCACACAACAATCTGAATGACTCTGATGCCCTAGAGAGATGTTCCTCTTACAAGTGGGAACGCTTAAAATAAATCACTATTAGAAGAGACTGATTTCTAATGAGTCCCCTATTCAATATTGTTCCTTAAGAAAGGCTAAAGGAAGAGAGAGAGAGAGGAGTTGGAGGTAGAGAGGGCGGCAGGGAGGGAGGGAGGCAGGGAGGGAGGGAGGGTTGGCGGCAGGCATGCAGGCAGAAAGGAAGCAAGCAAGCTAGCTAAGTGGTTCTTCAGAGGTTTGGCTTTGTTCATTATCTCCAGCAAGTAGCATAGTGCTGGCCATGTTTTTGGGTCCAATAAACATGAAAAATAAGACTGAATAAGTGAATGAGTGAATGAATCAATGTTTGCAAACAGCCCCCCTCTAGCTGTATGTGTCCCTCTCTGTCTCCTCCTACACTCTCTGTCTCGGAATAACTGACTGAAAGAAATCAGTTGTGGCCTCCAACAAAGTCAGACTAAATGTACTGGGGCGGAAAAGGAGCCAGCATTGTGAAGGAAATATGCTGGAAGAACAATCCTTTCTACATGGGAGGTGTGGTTAAATTAAACTGTAAAGATGGTTCCATTCCAAGCCAAATTAATAACAAGGAAAAATTAGGCAGCAAGACAGGACTAACATGACTTAAACAAAACTCCCAAATGTTAACGCATTTGTTCCTTCCTTTGAGAACCAATAGTTTCAATATTTATTCTTCTTCCAGAAAAAAAAATTACAATGTGTCTTCCATTCCAAATGAGATACAAATTCATTTCTTTACTTCTCAAGTTATCACAGAACTCAAAGGAGGTGAAGGAGGGAGGGTTTCTTCGTAACATTCATTCCAGCCAACCGTGCATTGAATGCCTCTAAGACTTCTAATTTCTCCTTAGCACTGCTCCAGTCTTAAGGAGCCCCACATCTTATGAACTCAATCAATGGCCATCAGATCTCAACACTCTTGCCAAACCCCTGCTGCAGGACAAAGACAGTGGCAATGAACTTTCTTTTCAGAAAAAGAAATGGGTAAGAGTTAAACCATATATGAGACCAGGACAAGGTGAAGAGGCAATGCCAGGTGTCAGCAGGAATCATGGAGCTGGTGGAACAGTAGAGTGAACTCCAGGGACTGGGGAGGCAGACGATGGAGCAGAAAATGGGGACATAGGGAGAGGGTTTGGGTGGTCCAACTTAACACCTGGAGTTGCCACCTGCTGGGAATTTATTGGCCCACTTCGGTTTTCTTGCTTCTTGGTGGTACAAGAGTGGCACATGCTCACCTCCCTGGACGTGTGGGCACCAGACACGCTCTGATCTTTCCTCTGGTTTCTTCCTTTCTCAGTCCCTGATTCTTCCAATAAGCCTAACTGGGGATGGGATGGGAAGGGAGAGTGCAGTAGGAGGGAGGGAGGTGAGAGAAAGGCTCTGAAGAAAAATCCTGTGGATGGCATCTCTAGTTAGTTCCTGGTGTAGACTTGAGGGCCCTGACATCAGACTTCCTGGTTCGAATGTTGCTTATGCTACTTAGCAGCTAAGTGTCCCTGTACAAACCTGTGCCTTGGTTTTCTTCTCTATAAACTGGGGATGAAATAAGAGAGGAAGTATGTTATAGAGTTTCGTGAGCTCTAAATGAGTAAATAGATTGAAGCACCTGCGTGACGAAAGTGCTCTGAAACGTGAATCTCTGTGCAGTTCCCTTTTGTAACCGCTCATCACAAGAGTCATTTCTTATTTAGCATTTGTCTTCCTTGCTAGGTTATAAGCCTCATGAGGGTAATAACAGGGTTGTGATTTGGCCACATCCAGAGGCATTCAATAGATATCTGCTGAATGAATGAACGAACCACCTTTAGATCACCTTTAGTATTCCCTTCATAAGTCACCAAGAAATAACACAATTCATTTAATAGGCCTGTGGCCATTCAATTAGGTGATAGAACTAGGGATGAATGTTCAACTTTTAAAATTAAATTCTTCCTGATTAACGTTGGTTCACTGTACCCAGCAGAAAGCTCAGTGTATATCCTAAAAAGGTCCCTAAGTCTTCATTCAGTCTGAGAAACTCAGAAATTTCAAATGGGAAATGCTCCTGGGCCATGGAAAGGAAGGGAATGGTAAGAAGAATATGAGGGTATCAGGATTTTGGGGAGAAGGAGGGAAAGCATGTGTCTGTATGTTATAAAGGAGAGTGGAGACACTTTAGAAGAATCAGGTTCTCTAATTAACAAGAGAAGAAGCTTCAGGCAAGGATCACACCGCAAGCTGGAGTAGGAACCTGCTGTGCTCCTTGCCGTTCTTGAAGCTGTTGGTGTCCAACTTCAAGGAAGGGCTATGCTGGCCCAGAGATCCTCATCACACACCTCACAGAGAGGCACGTTGTTAACAGAAGGCTTTGCCTGGAACATTATTTTAGTGTAGTTCTCGTGTCTCCCAGTGCAGAGAGTGGGGAAAAGTCCTTCAGAAAAAGCCTCCTGCATCCCTGTTAATTCATTTGCCTGGAAGAAAGTATTAAATCAAGCTTCGATTTTCTATAATCATGACTTTCAGTGGCACATTTCTCAAGCACATGCACAAGTGACTGTGATATTAGGTGCCACGGTCTGAACATGTGATTCGTGAAGGGGGCAGAGCCTTCATGGATGGGATTAGCACTCTTACAGAAGAGGCCCCAGAGAGACCCCCAATTCTTTCCATCACACAAGGACACAGTGAGAAGATGGCTGTCTATGAACAAGGAAGTGGGTCTTCACCAGACATGGAATCTGCCAGCACCTTGACCCTGGACTTTCCAGCCTCCTGAACTGTGAGATATATATTTCTATTGCTTATAAGCTACCCAGTCTATGGTATTTTGCTATAGCAGCCTGAACAGACTGACAGTGGGTTAAAAGAAATGCTTCCAAGGGCTCCCAATCTAATGCAAGAACTCCCAGAAACTATGACCTATCCTGAAAAACAGACAGAAATTTATATCTATCTTCACAAGTTTCTCATTTAGCCTAAAGTTTTATGTAGCTTTTTTTATATCAAGCTCTGTCTAGGGTCTAGTGAGTCAAGAATATAAGCAATTTCTCCCATCTCCAGAAAGAATTACTTTTGCTTTTGAAAAAAATAACAACAAAAACAACAACAACAAAAACCTCACAAACATCATAATTAGAAGCCAATAAAATTTAAATACTATTAAGAGATTTAAAGGGAGGTTGGCACCATGGGAAATCTTTTGTTCTACAACAAAACAGAATTTCTGAAACGAGTTTTCATAAACTGTTCTATCACAAAGATACAATACCCTGGGGGAAAATCACCTGCTTCTAAAAATGTGGGTTCAACATTGGTAGGGAGAGGAAGAAAGCCTGGCTAAGCTAACCTATACATGTGTTCCAGTAGCCATTCCTTTTTCAACTTCAGAATTCCTCCATTTCTAAACCTTTCCTTAGGAAAATGTAATCACTGTTTGAATTATCTTCCAGGTTGAAGCCTGCCAAGGAAGAATTGGGCTCACAACTGATTGAAATTAGAACTTGACAGCTTTAATACCCCAATTAAAAATAAAAAAGAATCCAGGATACTGAAAAATTGTTCTTTTCACACAGACAAGCAATGTATCACTGACTGTCTTCCCACCATTAACCATGGAACAGAAAGCATGTGTGATTGTGTTTTATGAGACTGCAGCTCAGGGGAATTCTCTTAAATTTCTTTCTCCCTTTTTCTTTCTTTAAAAATCACCAAAAGAAAAAACAAACAGCTTTGGTAGATAAGTTACCAAATTCCATGATTCTATATAAATATCAGAGCTGGTATCATGTGTCATTTACTCTGCAGAGATTGTGTAAGATTAACATGAGTTAATATTTTATATGAAAGGAAGATGACCTTATAAAATGAGTTAAGAAAAAAAAACCACTTTGTGCAGTTGGTAGAGGAAAGAATAAGGCTTCAGGTGCCAGTTCTCAACATATTGCATCTCAGTTCCACATCTGTCCTTCAATACCTGCTTTGTGATAAGGGAGGGGTTTCCTTTCAGCTTTTCTCCTGCACAGACAGCATGAGGTAGAGCTTTCTTAGTAGGGGTGCTAGAGGGACAGTGCAAGAGCAAGGGGGCTCTCCTGCTGTTTTCAACTGGTGCATGGTGGGCCACTGGTGTGGGTGTGAAGAGACCTGGTGATGCTCAGTGACAGCCACGTGCCTAAAAGATATAGTCCCTCAGTGCCCTTGCAGCCCTGGCCTGGGCTGGTGGTAACATTCTTATGGCTCTCTCCACATGGATGCCATGTAGGCCAGACCCCCTATTCCCTCTGCTTCCTTGCATGCCTGGCCACCTGCTATGGCTCACCTGTGCCTTACTTGCATCCTAGAGGCAGGATTGCCAGATTTATTAAAACAAAACAAGATTCTCGTTAAATTTGAATTTCAGATAAATAACCATAATTCCTTAACATAAGCATATCCCATAAAACATTTGGGCCACACTTAGACTATAGGCAGACCAGCCAACTTTGGTATCCAGAGGGCTGCGATCACACATTCTCTGACGTGTCTGAACCCTACCTAGCTTTGCATACACCCCTCATCCCTCCTGTAACATAAATACTTTTCTTAACAGTTTTGAACCAGAGATAAGTAATTCTTTATATTACATTTCCCTTAGTTTAAGTTACTATGTGGTTTCTGTCTTCTGATTGGACACAGACTGATATACTTCATATTCAGAAAGAAACAGAGAAGAGGGTGGTGAAGAACTTTGTGAGGTAATTTGCAAGTGAGAAAATATTAGGCATGTCCAGGTATGCTTATAAAAGAAATTCTGATCAAGACAATGCAGAGTCCTGAAAACAATAAAACACCTAATGCCAGAAGCCATCTGAATTTAGGGTTTCGGGATCTGTGGCATGAAACACCTGCTACCCTCTTCCTGCACTTCATGGATACTCTGCATCCATTGCCCCATCAGCCCAGCTGCCCTATTTTTGGCTGCAGGAGCATCTTGCAGATAGACTGGGGGCTGATGATGCCCCTTGCTAGCAGGCGGTCTAGCAGTCCTCCTTAGAGAGTGACAAACACACCTATAAGGTGCAATGGAGAGTCATTCAAGACATGCTACTATTGAGCTGAGGAGTTTCCACGGTCTAAGTAAAAGAATGAGAAGTTTTGAAAAAAGAGATGAACTTTGCAGGGAAACTTAATTACTAGAAGTATTTTGTGTGTAAGAAACTAACATCTGAGGAATTCTCTTTGAGAGTTCTCTGGGGGAAATGAAACTTTGTGAAGTCATAGAATGCTTATACTAAAAAAGTCAATTTCTGAGACATGAGCAAGTGTAGAAGTTCAATGATATGGCTCTTTGAGGTTATGGGGCCATCTGAGTGAGCAGAGCCTTTGGATGACTCTGGGGCCTAGCAGGGACCTCAGGGAGAGTGGTGGGAGCCATAGCAGGCTTTCGTTAAAGCTCACAGAAGGATTGTGAAGGTTCTGCCCTGGTATCCTCTGTCTGGGTACTTAACTCACTGGAAGGCTTGTAGCATATCCCAGTTCAAGTGGGATACCTGGAGCTGCCTCAGGCCAGAGATCTGTTTGCCTAATCTGTTTGGGTTCTATATTATGTCATGAAGTAAAAGGTGATCATTCAAAATTTATAACATTTTGAGGAACAACAATCTCATCCTTCTTTGTACTGTAGTCACTCAGGGGTCTTGCATTTCTCCCGTTGGGTTATAAACTAGAAAATTGGAACTTGTATTTTATTCATTTGAAATCCCGCATTGTCTGGCACATGCTGTAGAATCTCTGTGCTCCTCAGAGAAACAATAGGAGTGGGCACAGTCTCACATCTTTGTCCCATAGTCTCTGCATGTGCTCAGGAAGAAACACAGTCCTTGTTGGTGGAATGAATGATTGGAAGCCTATAATTCTAAAAAGAGAAAGCTTATGTTGTACAGACTTGTACTTGGTTCACTTTTTGAGTTACCTTGCATAATTCAATTGTTTTAAAGCCCGTTAAGACTAAGTGCTTTATTTTATAACCATCGGAATTATCAAAGACAGCTGAGGAAGTCTTTGAAGATCTTTCCTTTATGTGCGTGGCTGAGGAAATGTATTGTATTTACTTATATGTACTCTGATTAACATGATTACACAAGACCAAATACAAGTGTGTAAAGAAGTCCTTCTTCCTGTCTCTCCTAGAATCTAGATCTACCAACAAGCAGCGGGAGGTGCCTGACTGCACAGCAGGTTCTGATGAAATGGAGGGTTTTTAAAACCAGACAGTCTGCACATCCACCGCTTAACCAACTTGTCCCCTCGGGCAAGTCGTTTAATCTCTCAGAGCCCCATGTAAAAAAGGAAACAATAATAGAACAGTTTTCTTAAAGCTGCTGAGAAAATTAAAAGAGGTAATCATGGGCACCTAATACTCAATAAATATTTGTTATTACTATTATTACTATTTGTGTCAGAGTTGGGGAATTGAAAACTGTACTTGGGCAAATTTGTTTAACGAAGGGCTGCCAAAAGTTAGCTGCATGCAGCTTCTCCTGGTGTTTTGTTCGTGGCTACAGAAAGGGATGCAGAAAAGAAAATTTTTTTCTGAGTGGCCCTTAGATTTTCTACCAGGAACAAACATCTACTTCACTGTTCTTAACTGTCAACCTCTTCAAGACCTCCCGAGTTGGCTGTCAAGACTTTATTTTACACTGCACATGGCAAGTGGCCAGCACTCTTACATCTATAGAAATGTTTCTTCCCTAACTCACAGGTCTTTCCATGGCCTCCACTGGCTTGGCAGCTCCATTTACTCCCCAGACATGCATTACCTTGGAATATCGATCTTCTCTTGGCATAGAGTCAGCCTCCAAATCCCATTACTTTATCCTGCTCAGTGTCACTACTGTTTGATTTAATTATCCATCTCCACTGCTCTCCCCCAACATTCTTTTCCTTTAATATGGTTAATGATTTATAGTATTTAGTTCCTTCAACAGCTGTGCTTGAAAGACACAGTCTGGGCAGTTAATGACCTGTGAATTATTTAATAGCGAATGTAATGACCTCAGAATTGAATTGATGCTTTATAAGTAATTTTGATGGTCTTCTTTCTAGGTTTGGTGAGGTGGGCCTGAGGAAGTTTTTTTCCCTTTGAAGATACATGGTTCTGCAAAAATCGAAGGTAAATGTGTAAGAAAGGTCAGGGAGTTTTAGGCCAAAGGCAGAGAAAGCGAAAATTCTCAGGCTTCAGGACAGAGGGAAAATGTAATGCAAAAAAAAAAACAAAAAATATTTTCAAGGTGAGGGTGGAGGCAGCAGGACGTACAGAGCTGGTTGATGGAGACAAGGATGTGGAGAATTCAGGGATGAAAAATAGTCGTATGTGACAAAGGAAGAAAATCAGTTAATATGGCTCTACCCTCTTTCTTCATCCTGTATGTTGACTCTTTCTTCCTGGAGCACCTCATGGACTCTAGCTCAGCCTAATAAAAGAACATGAATCATTCTGGGAAGAGAACTGGGTGGCTGTAAAAGGTGTAATTACAACAAGGTAAATGCTGGGCAGAACACAAATTTAGATAAACATGATTGGCAGAGATATTATTTTAATAATTAATTTGCGTTGGCCTCATTAAAAAAGAAAATAGCGTTTGAGGAACACTAAGTTAGATGAGCCAAGAATCAGAGAGGAGACTCACAAAATGTAAAATTGTACTAAACCGTTCTACACAAAGGGCTGGGTTTTCTTCTGAAGTTGTTGGTCAGACCCACCAGCACTGCCTGTAGTACTGATATGACGTCAGGAAAGCTCCCCATGAAAACATCACCCCCTAGACAAAGACTGTGTAGGATAGAAAACCCTGAGGTTACATGAGTTTTTATCATATTGAAAAAGCCCTGCTGATTATCTTTTCGTGGTCCCAGAAGTTATGAGATCTTAAAAAGCCCCCTAATTTCTATTCAATTCAAATACCTAAAAATTAAGGAGCCCTAGCAAAACCTCTGAACACTATGTTCTTTTCTTATACCAACTGTCATTTCCAACTGACAATCCTTTTCAAATCTCATTAAAGGGAAGCTTATTAGCTAACTTCCTAGACTCGACAGCACGGTTAGTAGTTCTGGGTAGTGCTGATAAATGACAAATAAGGTGGTATGCTAAAATCTGCCACTGTGTTGACCATGGTAAGCAAACTGTGTGGAATCAAGCTTTCTGAGAAAAATAATTCAGAGGCCTGGAAACTTCTACAGGCCACTTGGTTGTAAATGTGCTCAGGTTGGTGAGGTACAGGCTTCTCCACCTGCACTGTGGGGAAGCCAGCCCACTAATTTATTCATATGTATATTCCTATAGGCCACAAAATTTACTTATTTCTTACTATTTGCCTCTAGGACCTCTACCAGCATTAAAAATATTGAAGAAGGCTTTGAAGAAGAAAGAACTTGCTTTACTTAGTATATATATATACTTACTGTATATATATATATATACACTTATATATACTACTTATATATACGCTTACTTATACATATACTATATATACTTACTATATATAGACACACACACACACACACATACACACACATATGGTTGATGGAGAGAAGGATGTGGAGAATTGACAAAATGATCATTAAAAAATCCAAATCAGATCAAGTCATTTCCATCAGTACCTCATCAGTGTCTGGCACATTGTAAGAATGCAATAAACATTTGTTAAAAGAGTGAACGAGTTAGTTGATGAATGAGTAACTGGCGCGAGGTCCTAGAGCTAGAATTGTAATCTGAGTCTGTCTCATTTCATCACGATATACACCTGTGCCTGCAATCCAGGGGCAGTGCCCTGGATTCTCCAGCCTGTCCCCCTATTCTCCAGCCTGTCTTGCTGAGAACAAACAGCCACGCTTTACCAAATTTCAAAATATGTATCATAAAATGGCTTCACTGTACACATAGTAAAGCCATAAACAGATTTCTTAGGCATTTTTAAATGTAATTTAAAGGTTGCTAAGCAGAAGAGGGTGGATGTTTTTGTCATTTTTCTAAGGTTTTTGCTAAAGATCCAATAACATTGGCTAAAATCACACGCATGGGGCACTCTGTCAAGAATGAACACAACAGGTATCTTTCACCACCCATTAACCATGGATCGTAGACACATAATTCCACTTTTCTGTGTCTCAGTTTTCTGATCTGTGAAGTGAAAATAATAGCATCTTCCTTTCTGGGATGCCTGAGGGTTAAATAAGAATATAGGTAAAGCACATAGAATAACACCTATTAGTTGGAACTATCATTAACTATAATCATATTGCACATATACCAAAGATTTGTGGGGTTTTTTGGTGAGTGTTTTAGAAAGCGAAAGAACTTTTGGTAAATCATGTTATTATCCTCTAATTTGGAAACGTTATAGCAAGTTGACAGTTGAATGTGTATTCCACCTCCCGGTGATTACAGGCAGGTTTTTATTACTAGAGAGTCTATGCCTCACCTCTCTCTCCTTAGCCTCTGAAAAGCTCATTCCCCATATCTTTCCTTCCAGTAAGGAATCGACATAAATGTGACAAAATGGCTTCTCAGGCAATTTCATCTGAGGAACTAAACAGAGTCCTAAAACAGTAAAAATGAGGAAAGGAGGCATCTGGGGCTGCCAAACAGACAGCTTGCTGTGCCACAAATGGGGGATTGGCACGCACTTAACACATATGCCAGGGCCTGCTGTGTCTTCCGCGAGCGTAAAGGCTGAGCTGACGAGGGGAGGAGGGGTAGGTTTGAGTGGAAAAAGGCAGTTTAAAGAGAGTCCGGCCAAACTGGTTTCTGAAGAAGAGATCTAGAGTGTGTACAACTCCTTCTTGGAACTCAGAGGTGAATATGACATTCTCAGTTTCTTCCGAAGAACAAATTAAATGAGGAGGGTTATAACTGCAGCTATGGAGACATAGGGTATATCTTGGGAAGAGCTTAGAACTGAACCAGAGGGCAAAGAAAGATCTGTACATAATTCAGGAAGAGATATTTACTACCAGAGGAGACCATTCTCAGCTTAGGAGAGATGGAATCCCATCTTGTCTGGAAACTCAAGCAGGAAATATTTATTGAGCACTGGTAGTTCTGTGTACATGGCAGGAATTCAATTCAGTCAACACAGTGCCTTCTAGTTTAGGGCCCTTTGGAAGGGACAATAGAAGAGGAACAAGGAGTTTGGGAAACTCTTCCTAGGCCAGATCCTGTCCAACTTGGCTCTACTATAGACAGAAGCCTCTCTGCTGCCCATGAAATCAAAAGTGAAAGCTCTCAGGGCTCCTCTCTCTGTGTGAGGCATCTCTAGCTAGCAGAGTGATTTAACACTATTCTGCTGAAAATTCAGTAGAGCTTCTGCTTTTTAATTGGAAACACGGTAATATCAGGTCTTTTCACATTCCATGTACTTTTTAGATTGTAAAACTAATATATAAGTTCCTCAAAAACACGGTAGTTTTGAATAGCAGCTGGTATTCCCATTTCCGGATCAAAATGATTTAGAAGGCATAAGAGCAATTTTTCTCTGTTCCTGAAAGCTCCCAAATTGTCTGGACCTTTTTCAAGTCTCATAACAAATTCAGAATAAATATGCCTTCCATTTAATGAAATACATGCATGTATTACCTGATAGAGTGTGTTGGCCTATGGTTGGGCAGGGAATATCTTGGGATACAGAAAATATTCACAAAAGTCATTCTTTGTGATAGCATGGGAAATCAGAGGATTCATTTCATTTGCCTCCGCCCAACCTGCAGTTAAATACGATGATGTATTCTTGCAGAGGAGCCTCACCAGCAGGCACATAAGCTGCTCCAAAGTACTCATGATGTGGATGAGGTGATCCAGGAAGACTTGGTCCCTGTTCATGGGACAAATAGGAGATACACACGGGGACAAAGAGGAGACAAGACGAAGTAGTATCTAACTGAGTCATAGATACATAAGGCCGATTAGATACTGAAAGGAATTTATCCTTGGGAAAGCCTCACTGGGTACTCGAGCTGAGGAAAACAGATTCACATTCACCTGGCCAAGTATTGGCTTTAAATGAGTGTGGATACAAATACGCCTCCTGCAGAGGCATGGGTTTAGAGACAATGGAGAGGATGGATATGTGTAACCAGGGTGTCATTTCCAACAGCTACTAGGAAGTAAGGCGTTGGAAGAGAGTGTTGCTTCCTTACGGAGAATGCACTACAAAAAATTCAGCATAGCTCACCATAGTTCTGAGATTTCAGGGGTCAAGACCTCAACTTCTCATGATGCCTTCGTAGGTGGTCAACAACTGTCTGTTGAATGTGTATAAACTTCTGAATCATGAGCAGACTTGGACAAAGATATCTTTTTCTAAGCAAGACTCAGTAACAACCAATCAGAAAATAAAGTTCTACCTAAGTTTCCAAATTAGAATAAGATGGATGCCAAACTCAGAAACTCAAATAGAACTCAGAGACCTAATTAGCCACTTATGACTTCCAAAATGTTATTGAGTTATTTTACAATCTTAAACTAAATCATTTAAAACTCCACTCAGCTTATGAGTAAGTTTTGTCAATACTGATTATGCTGGGAGCCTCAGGCATGTGCCAAGTACATTACCATGCTGTTGTTTTTCCAGTATTATATAAAACCTTCAAGTTTTTCAGACTTGAACCACTGTAATACTGACTTCTGTGGGTTAGGAAAAGAAAAAAAAAGGAGCCTTTTAGAGAAGGTTAATTTAAAAGATAAGCACAATTTGCATGTAAGGAAACATCAAACCAGAGTAAAGGTGCTACTCTTTCAATAATGCCTTCCCAAACTGAAGCATGAACAATCTTGACTGAGGCATAATTATAGGAAATTTGCTTAAGGGAACACAGAAGCATAGACTTCATTTTCAAAAGCTGGCATTTGCCTTCTCATCAGCTTTGCTTCGTGAATAATTAGATTCATTCATCAGCCTCTTTGTTCACTGTAACAGCCTCAAATCAAGCGCTTGCCTGTTCTGCACAGCGTGTGGGGATGCAGCGGCGTAGGCTCCTTGGAGAAAACAGAAGTTTGGCTTCAGGAAGAAGCACAGACCCATTCTCAAGCCTGTCAGAGTGAGTTAGGTCCTATCTCTGCACACCTCCTCCTCAAAACTACATGAAAGATTTAGTATCCATTGGTAGTTTTAAGTCATTCACATTCAACATTTATAAGTTGGCATTTTCAGCTGAGCAGCCCTTTAGGATATAAATGAGGAAATTTCCCTGGGAGAATCGGGGGTGGGAATGGGAATTTGTTCTTTAGGCTGCATATTCCGAGCACAGATTTGCTGAGCAAGAAAGACTGTTCTGGTGTTAGTGGGGCCCAGTACTGTGGCTTCTCACCAGGTAGACCCACCACTGGTTTGCATCTTAAGGCAGCACTTACAAAGTGAACTCACCGCCCCCCTTCTTCCTTCCTTCACAGCATTTCCCTCCTTATACCATATGCTCAAGTTTCTTTGAAAAATGTTTTAAAGTACCTATCACGTGCCAGGTACTATGTTAAATACTTTATTATCTCATTAATCTTCAGAATAACCCTAGGCAGTAGCTACTATTATTAGTCCATTGTAGAAATCAGGAGACTGAAGTTTCAAGAGGTTAAATAACTCACAGAAATGTAATTCCAGTGCTTTGGGAGACTGAGTCAGGAGGATCACTTGGGGCCAGGAGTTCAAGACCAGCCTGGCAACACAGTGAGACCCCCAACTCTACCAAAAAAATACTTAGCCAAGCATGATGGCATGTGCCTGTAGTCCCAGCTACTCAGGAGGCTAAGGCAGGAGGATCTGTTGAACCCAGGAATTCACGGCTGCAGTGGGCTAGGACTGTATAACTGCACTGCAGCCCGGGCAACAGAGCCAGACCTGTCTCTAATAAATAAATAAATAACTCACAGAGGTCACACAAGTGACAAAGCCAAGTACATATTCCCACTCCAGAATCTGAGTTTTCAGCCCCCACCCTATACTTGCATAGAAAAGACAACACACACACACACACACACACACACACACAAGCAAAATCAGCTATAATCTCATCACTCAAAGGTAACCCTTATTAACACTTTACAGATGTTTTCACATATGTAAAACTAGATTATCTTTGAATAAAAATGAAATAACACAATAGCTTCTGTTTTGTAGACTACTGCTTTTCACTTAGCAATATAATCTAAAGATTTTCCCCTTGTTGGTGGTGTTCGCAGGAAAAAATCAAACTCTGTAAAGTATTTTACAGAGGTTTATTCTGAGCCAATCTGAGTGACCATAGCCTGGGGAACACAGTCTCAAGACGTCCTGAGAAAGCGTGCTTGCAGTGGTCAGGTTACGCTTTGGTTTTATACATTTTAGGGAGACAGGAATTGTGGGTGAAATCACAGATCAATACATGGAAGGTATACATCGGCTCAGTCTGAAAAAGTGAGACGCTTGAAGTGGAAGCTTATGAGTCACAGGTGGGTTTTAGGGATTCTTTAGTTGGCAATTGGTTGAAAGAGTTAAGCTTTGTCTGAAACCTTGACGTCAGTAGAAAGAAATGCTTAAGGGAAGGGAGTCTGCTGTCACGTGAGGCTGTACCAGAGTCAGGTTGGAAAGTAAGCCACATTATACTGGGTCATTACAAAAAAACCATTTAATGAGATTTTATGGTTCACAGGGTGTGACTTAACCCTTGCCTTGCATAGCCTTAGGTCTTGTTTATAATTCTGTATCTTATGGTCACAAAGAGTCTATTTTGTCAGTCTTATGATCTCTCTTTTAACCTTAATGCTGGTCACTTGTGCCTAACTTCTAGGAGGACATGAGTTGTGTCTGACCTCTGTTCTCATCACAGCCAATAACTCAGTTTTTCAGGTTTTTTGGGGGTCCCCTTGGTTAAGAGGGGCTCCGTTCAGCAGGCTGGGGGGCTTGGGATTTTACTTCTAGTTTACAGTGGCTATTCTCCTTCAATGTGATTTTTGGATGATTGGTATTCCAACATGTGGATGATCCACTGTTTAATTCTAAAAACCGTGCTGCAGTGTACGTTTTTGTACATAATCTTTGCGAACCTAACTCTGAGCAGCTGCTGTGGCAACCTGAAGGCAATAGGCCTGCAGAATAAAGGACTGGCTGAAGCAGAATCTCTTCCCAACTGAGTCTTGTCTCCACTGAGGCCATGACCATCCAATGGCACAAATCACACTGTGACTCGTAGCACCTCTGGTCTTGCTGCTTTTTATCAAGTTGGTATAACTATGATTAAAGCTTTTGTTGAACTACTGTTATCTTTTGTTCCTCATGGTTATATGGTTATTATGCAGTTATTTTATATTTTGTTATATAGTTACTTTGCACTGAAGAAAGCAAAGTTCTTTTATCTGAGGAAGGCAAGTCCTTTTAAATTATCAGGCTGGGGAGGGCATGAAAACGAGACAGCAATCATGTTGTAACTCCCCACTTTAAGCTATGTATTCATCTCTTGAAACCGCTTACTATTGCCATAAACAGCTGTACATTAACCTAATAATGTCACACTGGACACTATAACCCACATCCTATAGCTTAAAAACATACAGTCAATCACGTGTATATCTATGTAACAAACCTGCATGTTCTGCACATGTATCCCAGAATTTAAAGTATATTTTAAAAAAAAGAAAATGACATTTAAAATACCACACCAAAAAAAAAAAAAAATAGCCAATCACTGATCAATGTTATTTCTGCAAACCAAAGAGAATTCCTGACAAACAACTTTGTATCAGCCTACTCTGTCACCCTTTTTGCCTTTAAAAGCCTGTTTGTAACAAAGGCTGAAGGGAGCTCATATCCAAGGTTAGTTAAGTCTTCTGGGCAGCTGCCCTCACTTCGGCTCAAGTAAACTCTTCAAATTATATTTTGTGCGTCAACCTCTTCCTTTTAGGTTGGTAGCATGTACTCTTTCCTCAAGAGGAACCATAATTTATCAGTTTCCTTAATAAGCCTACAAAATTGTGTATCTCCACACTCCCTCTGCTATAGTTTGAAGATGTTCCCTCCAAAATTCAGGTATTAAAACTAAATGGCCAGCCGGGCTTGGTGGGTCATGACTGTAATCCCAGTACTTTAGGAGGCCAGGGCGGGCGGATCACCTAAGGTCAGGAGTTTGAGACCAGCCTGGCCAACATGGTGAAACCTCACCTCTAATAAAAATACAAAAATTAGCCGGGTGTGGTGGTGCAGGCCTGTAATCCCAGCTACTTGGGAGGCAGAGGTTGCAATGAGCCAAGATGGCACCACTGCACCCCAGCTTGGGCAACAGAGTGAGACTCTGTCTCAAAACAAAACTAAACATAACTAAATGGCCAATGTGATAGTATTGTTGGCCCCACTGTTCGTGGGGCCTTTAAGAGGTATTTCAACCATTGGGCTCCTCCCTTTTGAATTGTATTAAATGGCCTTATAAAGGGACTTCACAGACAGGACTGGTCCTCTTTTGCCCTTCCACCTTCTGCCATGAAATGGTACAGCAAGAAGGTCCTCACCAGATGCCAGCTCCTTGATCTTGTACATCCTAGCCTTCAGAATTGTGAGAAATAAATTTCTGTTCTTTATAAATTATCCAGTCTCAAATAAGTTTCTGTTCTTTATAAACTACCCAGTCTCAGATATTCTGTTATTGCAACACAAAATGGATGAAAACACCTTCAAATCATCTTTCAAAGAAAGTTAAAAGGGAGGGAGCAAAAAACAACCAGGGGGTAGTGAAACATTAATACCCTTGACTTTTTCTTGAGAAGGAAATCACTTAATACCTCTGCCCAAGTTTGGGTTAATTAGCCATATGGATGAGTGAAGAACTTAGAACACCTCAGCAAACTGCACATATTCTCCTAAGTATGATCCATACTCCATCATCTAACTGGGCAAATGACCAGAAAAAGTAATGTAGAAAAAAACATTCAAAATGTTCTTATTTCTGATCTCCATTGGAGCTTATTAAAGGAACAGAAACATTAACCAAAGTAGTCTGAATTATGTCAACCCTTCAAATGCCATTTTCAATGTCACTTTCAAGTGCTATTTTCTATTAGGAGACAGATACTATCTAAATTTCCATGAAAATTAGCATTGATATAGCATTCTATGCTTTCAAAATGCTCGTACCATCAATTACTAATTAGCATAACATTTCAGAACCATCCTAAGCTTTAATTATAAAGAAATTCCTTTCTAGCATGGTTCCCTTCATATGAAGAAAGTTATTCCTTCACCACCTTCTAGGTCCCAACCATGTCAGAACAAAGTTGTTAAACCCTTCTAAATCTCCTGATTTTAAATTCAGTCACTTGCCACATTGCTTAGTCTCTCCCAGAGAAAAACAGTATATTCAGTGTTATAAAAATCAAGGCTCAACCCGAAATCTGGGAAATTTGAAGTGTACTCTATGTAGTGCTTTATACACCCAAAGCTTGCACTGTTTATTCAACTAACATTTATTTATTGCCTACACACATGTCAGGCATGAAGTCTCCATCTTGCCCTCATTGAGGTTAAAGTCTAGAGGTAGAAACACGCATTACAGTGCAGTGATGCTCAGAGAGAGGGAAGCCCTGGAAGGTGAAGGGGAATGGGGAAGGGCAGACGGCTCAGCTTGGAGGGAGGTGGGAGAGGCCTCCTGGGGAAACCTTGATGAGAACTTTGGAATGTCTCTGCTGCCATTTGAGTTCCATATTATTTTTTTTAACCAATCCTATTTCTAGACCAGTGCTATTATTTACTTAATTACACTTAAATCAAATTTAAATCGATACATTCTTAGCTTTGCTCCAAGTATTACTAATCATAAAATAATGTGTTTGATGTACTAGTTATGTACTACTTTATCCTAATACATAATAAAATAATACATTCAAATAAAACATTCAGCAAGCCGCCAAAAAAAATGGTAAAGCAAGGAAGGGACAGGAAGAATTTACTGACTTTTAGGAGCCTCATTCAGTGTGGAGAATAGAACATAGTTAACATTGGAGTCAGGAAAAACTGTTAGGATGTCATTTGCAGTCATTCCAGAGAAATGATAAAGGCCTAAGTTGGAGTAGTAGAGGGAGGGAGGGAAAAGGAGAACTATTTCCAGAAATGTTAAGACTGCACATGTAGAAGTGCAGACTGATTTGATTTTGAAGGTTGGAGGAGGAGAAGGAAATCAAGGTTAGCTCTAGGTTTCTTTGGGGGGCAAACATAAGGATAGTCAGGTCATTTACTGAGATAAAACTTAATGCAAGAAGAACATGGAGGGCCAGGTGGGGGTGGTGCATCCGTTTCATTTTGGATACATTGATTTTGAGGTATTCTGTGAATATCCCAGAGGAAATGTGAAGTTTGCAGTTGACTATTTGTGCCTGGAACTCAGGAAAAACAATGTGTGGGCCATCTGCATATCGGTGATGAATGAAGCCACAGAAGCAGAAGCAATCAATGCAGCAAGAGTAAAGAAACTGAAAAGAAGGGAAGAGGAAGAGAAAGAAGAGAAGAAGCCAATGTTTAAGGGAATGATAGTGTATTCAAAATTGGCAAAAGAGACTGAGAAAGCGTGGCCAGAGACAGAAGGGAAATACAGAGTGAAACCAAGGGACTAGACAGTTCCAAGGAAAAGAGAAAAGCAGTACACAGTGTTCAAAGCTGAAGAAAGGTCATGTGATACAAGGTCTAAGATATTCCCACCGAGTTCCATACCTGGAAGTCCTCCGGGACTTTGACAAGGTAGTTTCAGTGGAGTCAGGGCAGAGCCGGGCTGCCGCGGTTGGAGGACTGCACAGGGGTAGGACCAGTGGTGCATAAACCTGAACATGGAGAAAAGGGCAGGCATTGGGTGGGGAACACCTGCCAGAGGGGATCTAGGATGGATAGTGCCAAGTTCTTTTTCCTTTCCTCTCATTGACTTGAGTGTGTTTATACATTAAGGGGAGAGAGCCATTTAAAAGGCAAAGGGTAAATGTAAAGGTAAGAGAGAAAAAAACTTGACTGAAATTCCTGAGAAAGTGGGACCAGATGTCTCAGGTGGAAGAGTTAGCTTTGGAAGAGAATCAGAGATACCCTCCTTCTGAGGTTGAAGGAAAGGAGATGGAGATGCATGTAGATACGGAAAATGTACTGGGATGGAGCACTGTGATGGGAGAGTCCCAGGCTGATAGCCTCTAGTTTTGTTTGTTTGTTATGTTCAGTAAGTAAGAGACATGATCTTATGGAGAGGAAAGATGTTGGTTAGGAGACATAGAGTGTGAGTATAGCTGTGAGTATTTGGAATACCTTTTCCTGTGTATGACATAGGAGGAAGTTAGTAGAATTACCAAGCATGAGAAAGGGATGGAAGGAAATGAGCTAAAAAAATAGATAAAATATAGTATGGGAAGAAGGTGGGCACAGAAATAATAGGTCATGGCCAAGGTTCATGCTGAACAGCCTGCTAGAAAGAACAGAAATAGAGCTTTGCATCTTAACTCACACCAGTTCTCGTGACATTGATTTAAAAAGCAGGTGCAATTGGGATGTTCACGGAGTCACAGAAGTAAGGGATCTTACTCACTAATGAGGATAATGAATATTCTCTGTCTGGCTACTCCAGGTAAGGCAGGAACTGCTCTGTCAGAAGACAATATGTCTCTAGCCAGTCATGGTGGCCCACATCTGTAATCCCAGCACGTGGGGAGGCCAAGGTGGGAGGATGGCTTGAGCCCAGGAGTTCAAGACCAGCCTGGGCAACATAACAAGACTATCTCTACAACAAAGAAAAAAAAGAAAAAAAAAAGTCTCTAGTACCCTTCAGAACATACACGTGGATGTGTGAACATATATGTGGAGACGAGGGCTTCTGAAAGCCCTTATGATTCTGGGGATCCCATGATCAGTATTTTTAGCAACTAGCTTTTCTGTTTGGGACTGAAAAAAATAGAAAAGCTACTGGCTAAAAATGCTGACCATGGGATCCCTCGGAATTATAAGGGCTTTCTGAAAGATTGCCATTTCTTCATTTATGTATATCTTTATTCCTCTTCAGTGCCTTTTTTTTTTTTTTTTTTTTTGAGATGGTCTCTCACTCTGTCACTCAGGCTGGAGTGCAGTGGTGTGATCTCAGCTCACTGCAACTTCCGCCTCCTGAGTTCAAACAGTTCTCCTGCCTCAGCCTCCCGAGTAGCTGGGATTACAGGTGCACACCACCAAGCCCGGCTAATTTTTGTATTTTTAGTAGAGACGCGGTTTTACCATGTTGCTCAGGCTGGTCTCAAACTCCTGACCTCATGATCCGCTTGCCTTGGCCTCCCAAAGTGCTGGGATTACAGGCATGAGCCACCGTGTATGGCCCCCTTTTTTTTTTTTTTTTTTTTGAGATGGTCTCTCACTCTGTCACTCAGGCTGGAGTGCAGTGGTGTGATCTCAGCTCACTGCAACTTCCGCCTCCTGAGTTCAAACAGTTCTCCTGCCTCAGCCTCCCGAGTAGCTGGGATTACAGGTGCACACCACCAAGCCCGGCTAATTTTTGTATTTTTAGTAGAGACGCGGTTTTACCATGTTGCTCAGGCTGGTCTCAAACTCCTGACCTCATGATCCGCTTGCCTTGGCCTCCCAAAGTGCTGGGATTACAGGCATGAGCCACCGTGTATGGCCCCCTTTTTTTTTTTTTTTTTTTTGAGATGGACTCTCACTCTGTCACTCAGGCTGGAGTGCAGTGGTGTGATCTCAGCTCACTGCAACTTCCGCCTCCTGAGTTCAAACAGTTCTCCTGCCTCAGCCTCTCGAGTAGCTGGGATTACAGGTGCACACCACCAAGCCCAGCTAATTTTTGTATTTTTAGTAGAGACGCGGTTTTACCATGTTGCTCAGGCTGGTCTCAAACTCCTGACCTCATGATCCGCTTGCCTTGGCCTCCCAAAGTGCTGGGATTACAGGCGTGAGCCACCGTGTCTGGCCCTTTTTTTTTTTTTTTTTTTTTTGAGGCAGGGTCTCACTCTATCGCCTGGCTGGAGTGCAGTGGTGGATCACAGCTCACCGATCACAGCTCACTGCAGGGTGGAACTCCTGAGCTCAAATGATCCTCCCACCTCAGCCTCCCAAAGTGCTGGCATTACAAGTGTGAATCACCACACCCAGCCTCTCTTCACTTTTTTTTTTTTTTTTTTTTTTTTAAGACGGAGTCTCGCTCTGTCGCCCAGGCTGGAGTGCAGTGGCACGATCTTGGCTCACTGCAAGCTCTGCCCCCCGGGGTTCACGCCATTCTCCTGCCTCAGCCTCCCGAGTAGCTGAGACTACAGGTGCCTGCCACCACGCCTGGCTAATTTTTTGTGTTTTTAGTAGAGACGGGGTTTCACCGTGTTAGCCAGGATGGTCTCGATCTCCTGACCTCGTGATCCGCCCGCCTCGGCCTCCCAAAGTGCTGGGATTACAGGCGTGAGCCACCGCGCCCGGCCTCTTCACCTCTTAAAGAACATCCTCCCCCAATTCTAGCATCCCTAGAATAGAAATACATAAAGCCACAACCAGATGAAATAGATCAAATTCTGCTTTTCTCCTGTCACAAGGTTGAATATGCATATAATTTCCTTGAAAATGTTATTCCTGCCGAGGTTCTTATGTATTAGGGATAAAAATAAAACCTGTAGCACAAGATTCTATGTTTTAGAGCAAATGTTTAGATTTTATGTGTTTAGATGGGTACGACTATATTATATGTATCAGATGAACCCTTGTGAAAGTTTAAACACATTGAATTGCAGACTTAACTTGGGCAGCTCTTAGAACAGAGACCGAAAACACAGATGGGGAGTCACTGGTGTCACCAGCTGAACAATTCCAATACAAACTGAAGCCAGCAAGAGTTAGTGCACAACCGTACAGGCAAACGAACCAGCTGCATTCCCAAAGACGATCTGTAATGTATGATTAAAACCGGGGCTTTTCTTTCATCAGAAAATCACAGATCTAGGTTTGTAATTTAGAAGCAAAAATAAATCCAGTCTGGTCTAGTGGCACTGACAGGTCAGACACAAATAGTACACACTTGGGTAAATTAAGGCAACAGCTATAGTGGATGTCATTTACTAACAGTTTATTATGAGGTAGGCACCTGCACCAGACACTTTTTATATATTATCTAATTTAATTCTCATAGCTCTCAGGGAGGTTATTATTATCCTCATTTAACTGAAAAAAAAAAAAAGAAAGAAAGAAAGAAAAAAAGGAAAGGCTGGGCGTGGTGGCTCACGCCTGTAATCCCAGCACTTTGGGAGGCTGAGGCAGGCGGATCACCTGAGATCAGGAGTTCAACACCAGCCTGGCCAACATGGCGAAACCCCATCTCTACTAAAAATACAAAAATTAGCCAGGCATGGTGGTGGGCATCTGTAATCCCAGCTACTCAGGAGGCTGAGGCAGAAGAATCGCTTGAAACTGGGAGGTGGAGGTTGCAGTGAGCCAATATCACACCATTGCTCTCCAGCCTGGGCAACAAGAGTGAAATTCGTCTCAAACAACCACCACCACCACCACCACTGAGGCTCAGAGAAAGTGCCAGCCTATGGTTACACCACACAGTAATGACAAGTTTAGAATTTCAGCACAAGGTTGGGGCCACAAAAGTACCTGTTCCTAGTTATTATGCTAATTACGCTGCTAATTATCACTAAAAAGCATAATGTGGCCAAACGAACATAGGATGAAAAGTTTCTGCCTTGCTGCCAAATATTTTGGTGTGCTATGAAGAAAGGTGGAAGACAGAATCCCTTGCAATACATTTTGACGGCGGCGTATAGGACAAAGGCAGCAGCCTTCAGGCAATCAAGCATGAGCCTCTCAAGTGGCATTCACTTTGAGAAGGTGTGAAATGAAAGCACATATTGGAAAAGCATGCCTGGGTGACCGTCGGGGCACCCCGACTTCCATCTGGGCCATTAGCAGAGCAGACCCAATACAAAGCAGCTTCATAAGTCCCCTGTCCAGAGGATTCCACATTCATGATAACCATGAGGACTGTCCTTCACTTGAAATGTTCAGCCTCCTTAACGATGGCAACCTTCCAGACAGTGGAAATGAAAGGTAGAATAATATAAAGTTTACTCTAGGGAAACTACCAAATTATACTTATAAGGCTTACATTAAATTAGCACACACAGGCATACGTACTTGTAGAGTTAGGTTTTGGAATAATTATAAAGCAGTAAAACCTAAGTAAAAAAAGCCTCAATAAGCTATCCTCCACTGATTTAGAGTAAGCTGTTCAAAAATCACCTTGTAAAATGCAGAGTTGGAAAGTAGGGCACTTGCATTAACTTAAAATATTACACATGCTCTAAATGACGAGTTAGTGGGTGCAGTGCACCAGCATGGCACATGTATACTTATGTAAATAACCTGCACGTTGTGCACATGTACCCTAAAACTTAAAGTATAATAAAAAAAAATTACGCATGCTTCTATGCTCAGATTTAGGAATATATTTTCCCTTTCAAAGATTTTGTTAAGCCTAATCCATGAATGTGAAAATAAAAATATGGATTATCAATGATGAATGAGTACAGCTTTCTTAAATTTAAATAAGCAATGGCAAAGATCACATTTAGAATTCAACAGAAAGAATTCAGCAGCTCCCTGTCCTTTTTAAAATAATGTAGCTAAAAGAACACCAGAACTCAACGATTTAAAAATACAGTGTTATTAACAAGAGTGACAGAGATTTAGTCTTATTTCAATTAAGATTTCGACTTTAATGAATAAAATTTAGTCACGAGTAAAGGCCAATTAAATGTCTACCATTTGTTCAATGCTTTGTGGGATTGTAACCCAAATGACCTAAAGATGCCCAGCCGCGGCTCATTAGGTCCCTGTGGCTATTGGTTATTCACTAATACGGGTAAGGCTCTGTCTAATTGGCTCACTTACTTGCTATATAGTGCTAATGAGGGAAAGTTGGGGTCACTTTTAAACTGGGTGTCTGAGACAGTCACTCAGCAAATGTATGACTTGAGTCACAAGGGGAGCAGATGAGTGGATGCAGAGGGCTGAGCACTGTCACTGTGACCAAGAGTTCACCCCAAGAGCATGCTTTGTATTGCCTTTATAAACAAAAAGTAACAGAAAGGAAACAATATGGATAAAAAGATAGGGAAATCTAGAAATTTAATTTTAAAATCTCATGGGGAGAAAATCTGAAGATCTATTTCTCTATCTGATTTGAATGTCCCTCAAGAACCATTCATTTAAACGTAATCCCCACTGTGGCAGTATTAAGTGGTGGGGTCTTTGGGAAGTGACTGAGTCACAAATATATTGGTGTCTTGTAGCGGGGGTTGAAAGGAACAAACTTAGATTCTTTTGTGCCCTTCTGTCTTATCCGCCACGTGAGGACACAGCGTTTGTTCCCTCTGGGGGATGCAGTAACAAGGCGCCATCTTGGAAGCACAGAGCAGCTCTCAGCAGACACTGAACCTGCTGGTGCCTTGATCTTAAACTTCCAGACCCCAGAACTGTGAAAAAATAAGTGGCTGTTCTTTATAAATTGCCCAGTCTCAGTTATTACAGCAGCACAAATGAACTAAGACTATCATCTATCTATATATCTATCTATCTATTAATATCTATCTATGTATCTGTCATCTATTTCTTTCTTTCTGTGTATCTGCCATCTATCTTCCTATCTTCTTTCTTTTCTCTCCCTCTTCTTTCTCTTTCTTTTTATCTATCTATCTATCTATCTATCTATCTATCTATCTATCTATCTATCTGTCTCTACCTACTATCTATCTTCTATCTATATCTACCTACCTACCTACCTTCTATCATCTATCTATCTACCTATCATCTATCTATATCTACCTACCTACTATCTATCTATCTATCTATCTATCTATCATTTATCTATATCTTTCTATGTATCTGTCATCTAACTATCTACCTACCTATCTACCTATCTTCTATCTATGTATCTACTATCTATATGAAGAATCCCAAAAAGGAAAGAAAATTCTTGACACATGAATGCTCTGGCAAAACAAAACAAAACCTTGTAAAAAAAAGTTTTGTTATCAGCTCCTTAAAGTTATCACAAAACATATATAGGTGGCACAGACTAAGCTCTATGTTTAATCACTTATAGGTCTGTGTGCAGGAGAGAAGGGAGGGGGAGGAAAATACATGTTTGATTCTAACAGACTGAAAGCTTGCAACACCAGCTGAGCAGGACTGTGTTAACACCCCAAGCCCACAGTGTGCTGGACCATCAGGAGAAAGAGGCACAGCATGGAGGTCCCCAAGCTCTAGGATGAATTTCTTTCTGTGGTTGTGTAATTGGGCTGATCACTGGCAATAAGGAGCGATCTACCGTACAACATGGTGATAACAGTTAATAACAACGTACAAGATTATATTCTTGAAAATTGCTAAGGAAGTAGGTTTCAAGTGCTCTCACCACAAAAAATAAGTATATGAAATAATGCATTTGTTAATTAGCTCAATGTACCCATCCCACAATGTATACAGATTTCAAAACATGTTGCACATGATAAATATATGTGACTTACTTTTCAGATAAAATCAATTTAAAAGTTTTAATTTTTTTTTAAAGACCAAACAGCACCTAGTGACAGAGTTTAGCCCATAAGTGAAACTGGTTGTTTGTACGGTCACTCTCTCCTAGCAGATAATGTCAGTAGGAACAATCGCCTGGGCCTTTTCATGCCTGTCACGTTTACCACTGCGTGTTTGCTATCCCTCTTCTTTTTAGAACCAAGCTCTCATGATTAGCCCCTCTTTTTTCATTTGGGTTGCGATTCATCACGCTGCATAGCTAGGAATATGATTTCTGATATCTTTCTTGTCTACCCCAGGAGACTGTCTCTTCTCCGGTGTATTTCAGGTTTCTGGTTTCATTGTATTGTTTTCCTATAGAAATTGCATATAAAAACCGATTTGAATAACTTCCTTCCTGTTTCAGGCAATAGAGCGTTTTTGCTTATTTATATTTTTGGATAGGCACACTTCCTATCACTGTATGCTCTAGCCATCAAGGGGGTCTGTAAAGACCCCCACATTTCTTAAAAACCAGCACAGCCTGAATTCTCCGAATTTCCATCCACTGAGTATGGTCACTGCACTACAAAGAAGCCCTGTCGCAAGAGGTTTAGTTTAGAATCTACCTCTCTCAGTGTGGTATGAGGAATGGTCATTTTAACTTAATTAACTTATTAAAGTTTAAAGTTTCTAAGTTGAATTTTCTAGTTTATTACTAAATATTTTAAAATAACACTTATTACTCTAAGTCATTGATTCTGAAACATTTAGTCTTCACATTTTAACAACTCTAACATTGCAATGCATCTTACGATTGCTACAGACCAAGTGACAAGTTGTGACAAAGTTGTCACTGCATTATTCCTGGTGGCACGACAGAGCTCTTAAAGTTTCCCAATATTCAGTCAACAAACCATTTAAGGACCCCTTGAGGAAAGAATACAAGATCTGGTTATTGTCTGAATATCTTGCTTTGACATATTCTGGTAAGCTTCAAAAACAAGCTTCTGATTAGAGACAACAGTAATGCATTCTGTTTCTTAAAGCTACATAGCACCGTCGACACTCTTGGTGGTACAGAGACAATGCTGGGTGGAAAGCATGGGCATCAACCGCTGTTGCAAAAAGTGACTCAGAAACACTGGACTCTGTGTAGATGTTTTAGGAATTTCTTGATCACTTTATTTCACTTATCGCTTGGTCTTCTCTACCAAACTCTGAACTCTTTGAAGTTAGGGGAAGGCTCATGTCTTAGTCACCTTCCTCTCTTTAAAGCCCAAGTTGTTGGCACATGACAGATAGTCAAGAAACAATTGTTGGATTAAATATTAATGAACAATGGAGAAAAAGTAGATGGTAAGATCAACCAGGGTAAAGAAACGAAGGTGAAAGGGAAAATACCATGTGTAAGGCTTAAAAATGGACTTGGTCAGGAATGGTGGCACATGCCTCTAGTCCCAGCTACTGGGGAGGCTGAGGTGGGAGCACCACTTGATCCCAGGAGTTCAAAGCTGCAGTGAGCTATTATAGTGCCAACATACTACAGCCTGGGTGACGGAGCAAGGCATCACCTCTCTCTCTCTCTCTCTCAAAAAAAAATAAATAAATTTAAAAAAGGATGAAAAAGAGCTTGTAAATTGACAAGGGAAACACATCAGGGTATTTCAGGCACAGGGAAAACAATATTTTGAGAAACACAACCCTGAAAAAGTAGGTTGTATTTGGGAAATCACAATTAGCTTTCAGATACTTCAAAACTCAATTATAGTAAATAATGAGATTGAAATGAGATATTTCAGATCCTAAATGGTTTCAAATGCCTTTTTATTATTTTATTTTATTTTTTAAAGAAAATGTAAACTTAACTTCTAGGTCACTGATTCTAAATCTTCTATGACACTTATTTCACTCATCATTTTATCATCCAACCATGAACAAATAAAAGCCTGCTTTTTTTTTTCAAAAGGAAATTGATATTTTCTGACTTTATTTTATTTTTAATTGTTGCTAGGCTACAGAGGCATTAAATGTTGTAGTCATATTATAGAAAGTACAATGAATTGTTATGGTTTTGGTAGACAAATAATTCTTAATTTTCAATTTAATTGCAACAGTAACTATAACATACAAGAATTAAAAGTACAGTGGTATCCTTGAGGGATATTTTGCTTAGGACTAAAATATACAACCAGAAATAAAAATTGTGTTAGTAATATAAAAATTCAATAATATGACTGGGCTATCACTAGGTTTGGTGAGAAGTAGGATATCAAAGGCATTTGCTGGGAGGCATGAGCAGAGAAAACGGGACTTAAGAGAATTGTTGGCCAGGCGGGGTGGCTCACGCCTGTACTCCCAACACTTTGGGAAGCCAAAGTGGGCAGATCATGAGGTCAGGAGTTCAAGACCAGCCTGGTCAATATGGTGAAACTCCATCTATACTAAAAACACAAAAATTAGCCAGGGCTGGTGGCATGCACCTATAATCCCAGCTACTTGGGAGGCTGAGGCAGAAGAATCACTTAAATCCGGGAGGCAGAGCTTGCAGTGAGCCAAGATGGCACCATTGCACTCCAGCCTGGGTGACAGAGTGAGACTCCGTCTCAAAAAAAAAAAAAAAAGAATTGCCACGATTACTCCCTGTAAGCCAAGTGGTGGCAGCAAGTGGCACATCCCGCAGGAATACGGATTTGAAGAAAGCAGAGGATTTCAATGACAATCTCACATCTCATTTAGCTTGTTTCTGAAGTCTACCGATTAAGATCATGTATCAGACAATGAGAAGCTATTTCACTTACACTCCACTTTCAGCTTTTAGACTTACAAGGGTTGACAAAATGCAAAAACAAAAATGAAAAGCTGTATGAAAGCAATGGAAAGCCTTGATATTTATAAAACAAATTTATTTAAATAAATTTTTGTAAAGTAACTTTCTAAAAATACCAAATGACTGAAATCATACCAAGTATATTCTATGAATATACATAATGAAAATAACAAAGAATAAATAGAACAATCTCCAAATGTTTGAAAATTAAGGATTACATTTCTAAATAGGCCACAGTACAGAGTAGACTGCAGTAGAAATCAGAAAACTTTTTGGACAGAAAACTAATTTAGAAATTTATGTCATATTAAAAATAGATGCAGCTAAAGCAGTAGTAAGAGGAAATATTGTAGCTTTGCTATAGGCATGAAGTAAAAGATTCAATATTGTCCATGTCAATTTTCACCAAGTTTATCTACAGAGTCAGTGTAATTCTAATAAAATTTCAGTAGTTTTATGATAAGACGGTTCTAAAATTTATTTCAAAACCTGAAGGTCCAAGAATAACTAAGGCAGTTCTAAAAGTGAAAAACAAAGATGAAAGTTCCACCATCTGTAACACATATTATAAAGGCAAGGTAAACAGTATGGCATTGGTCCTGGGATGAATAAGTAGACTAAGAAAATACGGTAAAGAATTCAAAGACAGAACTAAAATACAGTCACCTAATTTTTAACAATGATGCCTCGAACATGCAGTGAAGAAACTTTTTTAAACGAACAACCCTCCGTAAGTATAAAAATGAACCTTTACTGCTACTTCATACCATAAGCAGAAATAAAGTCCAAACTTAACACAGACTTAAATCTGAACAGCAAAATAATATAGTATCTAGAACACAACAAACAAGAAAATCTCCATGACCTTGTAACGATAAATAGTTTTTATACAGGATGCAGTAAGCATCAACAATAAGGGAGTAATTAATAAATCAGATTTCATTAAAACTAAGAATTTCCATTTATGTAAACACATCATTGGAAGAGTGAAAAGACAAGCCTCAAATGGATGAAGATATATGAAATACATATATCCAACAAAGGATTCAAATCTAGCCTAATAATCAATAGGAATGGGCCAATTAAAACAACAATAACACTGGGCAAAATACTTGCAGAGGCACCTTCTCCAAGAGAATATGGAAATGGTCAATAAGCATATGAGAAGATGCTCAACATAATTTGCCATCAGAGAAATGAATATTAGAGATACAACATGATACGTATCCACCGGAATGGCTAAAATAAAACGAGGTGCCAAATTTTGCAAGGATGTGGAGCAAACAGAACATTAACGTAGTGTTTGTGAGAGTGTAAATTGGTGCAACCACTTAGAAAACTGATTGCCCATATCTATCGAAATTGAACACATATATAGCCTATTATGTCAGCAATCCCAATCCTAAGTACATACTGAACAGAAATGTATATGTGTAGGCATCTGAAAGACATGTACAAGAATCCTCATAGCAGCATTATATATAATAACCCAAACCAGGAAAAACCCAAACATCTATCAGTAGAACAGATCCATTGTATTATATTCATAAAATGGAATACTATACAACAATGTAAAATAAACCACTGCTGTATCCAACGTGTATTGGTCTTATAAACATAAAACTGAGCCAAAGAATCCAGACATAGAATTCTGTGATTCTATTTATATAAAGCTCAAAGAAAGATAAAGGTAATCTATGGAAGAGGTTGAAATAGTGGTTCCCTCTGCGGAGGGCACTGACTGCAAGGGGGACTGAGAAGGCTTTCTGAGATGTCTGCAACGTTCTACATCTTGGTCCATGACGGTTTTATGTGGATGTGTTTACTTTGTGAAATTCATTGAGCTATATATTTAATATTTGTGCCTTTTATTGCATGCATGATATTCCTCAGGCATCCTCACACCTGCATGCAATTTGGGTGAACACGTAAGGTGATAATAACCATGTGGTGGAAGATCTCTTTGGTAGCTGTGTGGAAGATCAGATGGTGAAAGAGGAAAGGTGACAAAGGCTTAAGCAAAGTATTAAGAGACCTGAAATAAGGCAGGTATGTGAGGAGGAAATGTGGTATCTAGAAGAAAGACGGGGGGATAGAGTCTATAGACCATGGCTCATTAGATGTGGCATACGAGAGCGTGGAGTTGAGTTTCTAACATGAGTGACTGAGCACATGGAAATTCAGGTATAGGGACAGATGCTGTGTTGGTGCAGGGAGGGAAAGAAAGCATGTGAGCTGAGTCAACATGTTGCATTTGAGATGTTTATATGAGGGATACAGGTGGAGATGGTTAGGAAGTGAAATTAAGAAAACTGATTAATAAAACCCGTTTTGAATTTACAGGGACCCTTGTGTAAAATTAAATCCCTCCCTGGGTGCAAGGACTTCATGAGGGCTAGGTTTCAAAAGCACCTCACCTCCAAGCCATAGTTTGAGACCTTGGAGAGATGGTTTATCTTTCTGACTTCTGAGTCAAGGAGAGAGGCAAAGCATGGGGAGCAAAAGGAACAGGAATGACCTGCACACCACCCGTCAGAAGGGCCTTGGCCAGCTGTCTCACTTCTCCAGCCTGCCTGGCCTTTTTCTGGGCCTCCTTACACTTGCACTAAATCTTTATCATTTACTGGGAAGCCCTACTTTTATTCTTTTTCACAATATATTTGATTAGTTTCTATATTCAGTAACTCTTGCAGCTGAAATTGCTCATGGCTTATTTTATATTTACCTATTTTTTTGATCGGATATTTCTGGAAAAAACTTTCTAGAATTTTGCTAAAAGACTAGAATCCCTCCCCTGCAAAAAGATAACTCTTAAGCAAGATATTCAATCACAGATTTAAAATAGTCTCATAAAAATTATTTCTAAAATGCACTGTTATCATTTAATATATGTCTACCAAAGGATGAGAGTAGAGAAATACAATAACTGTATTCTAAAGACTTATACATGTTCTACATACAGTATACACATCATGTGCATCCCTAAGAGCCAGAGAGGCCTACCATCACTACCTAGAAAATAGCTATGAGAAATTAGGGTCCTGCTTTACTCCTATGAAGGAAAATCATTTGTTTTCGTGTTTTGATAAGAAGTCTTATTATATTTCAACAGAATCTAAGTTGTAGTAGTATCTACATATGCTTGGAAATTCAAACACTTCTTTTTCTGTGAGATGCAATTACTATAATGAAATTTTAACATACAGTTCACAATAGAAATGTAAACCAGGCCTTTATTCGTGCATTTGTCAATCACTATTTGCTGTTTACAGTAGCAAATATTCAGCAACTCCAAAGAAAATCTGTTAGGCTTCCTAATATCCCCAAGCTTTAACTTTTGGTTGAGTTTACAAGCTTTAGCATGGGCTATGGCAAGAAAGAGAGCTGTGGATGTCTCGGGCTCCCTCCTTCTCTTCCTAACACATCAGCTTTTTATCCTGCCAGGATAATCAAACCCAAAGAGATGCTAGTAAACTCCATAAGGAAATCATCTGCAAATATAGGACCCTCGGTTAACCAAAAGTAATCAATTTCTCAGAAAAAAAAAGTGTTCTCTAACAAATTATCAGATAGTGAGAACCCAATTTTACATTTTTAAAAAATAGGAAAAGTAAGAATACATTTCTAAGCCACGTTGATTGTATCTGTCAATCCACTGAACTGGGCACTTACAAGTTTTTCAAAGACATTCTGCTGCACCCAAGTAGCACAGCACAGCTTTTCAAACATACGATTATCTCATGTTTTATTTTCCTGTGCATAGAACACATGTGCATGGTGGTAGGTACATGTGCATGGCCAAGCTTACGTCTTCTATGTGGTAATGACTTTCAATATGCTTTATCACTTCCAATTTTTCTTCTTCAGGAGGAAGGGCCACTGGGGCTCACTTATTTGATTCCTGTTCTGTTGCATTCTTAGAAGGAATTGCCACTTAAAAATGTGGGGAAGATGACAAGCAAAAAAGGCACAGTATGTTTAAACAGCACAAACATGAGCTGTAACGCCATCAGGTGGAACATGAATGACTCACTGAGGTCAGTGCCCTGTCCTCTTCTAGGGACGTCCGGCAGCTTGAACATTTTCACTGGCTCAAACACGCCTTTTCCTTTTAGAGGCTTACAGTTTGGATAATAAATTCCAGGTAACAATTTTTACAAAACAGTAAAAACTATTTGGATGTGAGAGCTGAATTCGGTTGACATTACAGCAAAATAAAAAAAGTTATTTTGGAATTATTTTCAGTCTTCATGAGATTGTGAGAAAAACTGCAAAGTGGCTATATAAATGGTGTTCTCCTGTGGAATTGTCTTAAAACTCATGAATCAGGCAATGTTTCATAGACTCCAGGACCTGACTATATTATTTTTTAAATATATAGCGTGAAAAGGATTTTCATTTGGCAGGCAAGTGAAAAGTAGAGATCCAGTGTCTATTCTGACGCGAAGTGGTTCTTCTCTGTAATCACACCGTTGAAGTGTTCAGAAAGGGAGTCTTCTTTCTAGTTAATCATCATTTATTGACCAGTAGATCATTTTGCTTACACTAATATGCAATTGTTTTTTTAAATCCCAATATATTAATTAGTTCCTCCACTCAAAAACTTTAATCGAGTTATTTTTCAAAGAAGATGTAAATGTACTATGTACTAAGTGAAATGTACTAACTATAAAGAAATTATATATTAAGTGAAATGAAAGGTATCTTAACAGAACACCCAGCGGTAGAATAGCATATCAACCTTGGTCTTACCCTTTAATTTCAAGGCTTCTAATACCTTTGAATCAGCTGTTACATCACTCACTAGCTTGATTTCAATATTTTGCGAAGTCAGTTGGAGCAACTTTTCAAAAAGACGTTGACCCTGGAAAAAATATTCAGAGACAAAGAAAGTCAGAAAACCTAAATGTTTACCAATTTAGACAGGTAAAAATAAACTCATTAAAATTAATCTATTCATTCAAATGTTAAAAAGTCAAGCATTTCAACAACTGGTATTCAGATTTATGAAATTCTTTCAAAGGAGTTTATATCAATAGAGTAGTAGCATGAACACAGATTGCACTTTTTGGGGGGTATTGTGCAATTGAACAATTATTGCAATAATAATTCCAACGCTACAATGCAAATCTACCCTTTTCTGCTTTTTGAATCTGTTATCTACACATGAAGAGGCAGCAAAGAAGATTAAGCAGTTGTGTTTTGGCCCAAAGAGACCTGGATTCCAGCTGGTTTTCCAATTTAAAAGCTGTTTCTTAATCTCACTAATCTCCAGTTTCTTCCTCTGAAAAATGCAGATAATATTTATATTTACTTCAAAAGGTTTTTGTGAGATTAAAGAAGTTAATAGTAAGTAAGCATTCTTTAAGAATTAGCTGTTAAGAGGGAAATTATGGTTACTAATCAGTGATTTACCTGAATTCATGTTGTTTAAATGTATTTTAATGAATTCAACTAATGTTCTACTTAAAAATAAGTGAAATAAAAAACAAAATCAAAAATAAAAGTTTTTCAGCCAGGGATGGTGGTTCATGCCTCTAATCCCAGAACTTTGGGAGGCTGAGGCAGGTGGATCACTTGAGGCCAAGAGTCTGAGACCAGTCCAGCCTGGCCAACCTGGTGAAACCCTGCCTCTACTAAAAATAGAAAAATTAGCTGGGCATGGTGGTGTGCACTTATTCCCAGCTACTCAGGAGGCTGAGGCAGGAGAATTGCTTGAACCTGGGAGGCAGAGTTTACAGTGAACCAAGGTTGCACCAGAGCACTCCAGCCTGGGCGACAGAACAAGAATCCATCTCAACAAACAAATAAATAAAAGTTTTATTTATGGGAGTTTCAAAAGCATATAATTTTTAGAGTAAGTTTTAATCTCTGGCAGACTGAATAACAGTAGGTCCACAGTCATTGCATTATCTCAGGTCATTGGATTGCACCATTATCCTATTTATCATCCTTTGTATGTTTTAATAGACTCCCGTCTGTCTCCTTATCATAAAAGGAAAATGGTCTTCTTGTATTGATTTTTTAGATTTTTTGCTGTTGGGTCACAACCTCAAATGCCTTCAGTAGCTAAACAGAGAATAAGGCTTTGGTCTTAATGGCTCCGCAGTGGCAAGGTCTTATCTTGCTCTGGTAAGAATGGACTGTGGATAATGATATGGAATGGGTTTGGTGACTTGGGAAGAGAGAATGGTAGAAATGTAGAGGCAGAGTGGTGATTCCTGCAATTCAGCCTTAGAAAAGAGAGAAGCTGGCCGGGTGCGTAGCCTCACACCTGTAATCCCAGCACTTTGGGAGACTGAGGCGGGCACAACACCTGAGGTCAGGAGTTTGAAACCAGCCTGGTCAACATGGGGAAACCCAGTCTCTACTAAAAATACAAAAATTAGCTGGGCATGGTGGTGGGTGCCTGTAATCCCAGCTACCCTGGAGGCTGAGGCAGGAGAATCACTGGAACCTGGCAGGTGGAGGTTACAGTGAGCTGAGATCACGCCACTGAACTCCAGCCTGGGCGACAGAGTGAGACTCCATCAAAAAAAAAAAATAAATAAATAACAAAAAAAAAAGAGAGAGAGAGAGAAAAGAGAGAAAGGAAAGGAAATGGAAAGGGAAAAGGAAAAGGAAAGGGAAAGGGAGAAACTGAAGATCAAGACCCTGAAGCTTTAGGGTGTTAGGAGAAAGAAGCTGCCAGTGCTGAGGTCACAGCTGACAGCAGCAGGCGTATCTGGCACATCCAGCTGTGCTCTAGCCTGGAGCTGGCTGGCATAGCCATTGCTCCATAATCCCTGGGTGTTGGACAACAGAGTGGAAGTTGCACCATTGCACCTGTGCCATGCATGGAGGCTTCCTTTTAGTTTAAACAAGCGTAGAAATAAAAGTTGCTCAAAGTGGAGCTCATTGAAAGCGATTAAATTTCTCTGTACTCCAAAAGGCTGGAGGAAGCCTCACCACAAACCAGGTATTCTGGTATGGTATGTTGAGTGCATCAGACAGTTATTAACTCTTTATTTAAAAAAGAGGCAGAGGCCGAGCTTATCCTTGTAATCCCAGTGCTTTGGGAGGCCAAGGTGGAAGAATCACTTGACCCCAGGAGTTCGAGACCAGCCTGGGCAATATCAGGAGACCCTGTCTCTACAAAAAGTTAAAAAAAAAAAAAAAAGCCAGGCATGATGGTGCACGCCTGTAGTCCCTGCTACTCAGGAGGATGAGGTTGTGCTTGAGCCTGGGAGTTTGAGGAGGCAGTGAGCCATGATTGTGCCACTGCACACCAGCCTGGGCAACACAGCTAGACCCCATCTCCAAAAATTAAAAAAAAAAAAAAAGAGGCAGGAGGGGAGAGGGAGGGTGAGAGAAAGAGACAGAGGCAACCAGAGAGACAGAGAAGGACAGGAAAGAAAAAAATGTGCTGATTTGCAGATTTTAGTGCCTATGTAAATTTTAAATGTACTGTGTAGAGGTAGGAGCTTGGATGGTGAGAGGCTCAGGTACAGGATGTGAGGGAGAATCCACGTCAAGGGGCTTTGTGGTTCTTCCACAGGCAGAATTGACACCAATAATACCTCCTTTTCAGCTTTGGCACTCCTCCAAGGAGTCCATTCTACTCTTGCTCCATTGAAGGTTTGGTGATGTGTGCATGGCCCAGATTTCCCGAACCTAAACTCGTGGTCATCACATGTTCACGTAAGTTGTTTGTATTTTTCCCTTTCACACAAACAAACACTTTGTGTGTTCCGTAAGGCCCCATGGTCAGTGGGCCAGTATTTTTTGGCAAATTCATTAATTTTTTTAGTTAACAGAATATATTTGGCACCGATGAAACATTCAAGAGACCATCTAACTTATCTGTATTTCTGGCTCTGTGACTTAAATTGATTTCCACTGTGTTATTTTTGTGGGACTTAAAGACAACCAGAACTCTCACACATGAATGAAAATAGAAATTCCAAAATCTACAGATACTGGCAGACTGTCATTAAATAAAGCTTATTTTTACTTTTAGTATGTGCTGATTACTTACACCAAGGAATCCCACAATTTTTAATTATAGTGCTCACTGTAACGATCTTGGGCTTGGGCAGAGTTTCCATACTTAGGCTTGAGGTAGAATTTCTATTAAATCATCTTCAGTGTGTTATCTCCCCATATGATAATTTTTGTTAAGACATTCAAAATGTAATCATTTCCAAAGGTATTAAACCCTACTCTGCAGATATCTGCAGCAAGGCCTCCTAATGCTTTCTGAGTTACATTCACTCATTTTTTTTAATTTTAATTTTTGAGATGGAGTCTCGATCTGTCACCCAGACTGGGGTGCAGTGATGTGATCTCGGCTCACTGCAACCTCTGCCTCCTGGGTTCAAGTGATTCTCCTGCCTCAGCTTCCCATGTAGCTGGCACTACAGGCACTTGCCACCATGATCGACTAATTTTTGTATTTTTAGTAGAGATAGGGTTTCACCATGTTGGCCAGGCTGGTCTTGAACTCCTAACTTGAGGTGATCCACCTCCCTCGGCCTCCCAAAGTTCTGGGATTATAGGCATGAGCCACTGTGCCCAACCTCACTCATCATTTTTTTAATAAGAAATAACAAAAGCCCCTTGGCTTTTAAACATCACCAATATAAAATCTTGCCCTTTCTAGTAAAGAACATTAGCCAACATTTCAGACTTAGATAAATTATCTCAAAGACTATCCGTGTCTCAGGAACGCTGACCTACTTTAGACCAATTTGTAAATGAAGTCTGTATAAACCTCATGATGTACAGTAGAGTCGTATGCAGGAAGCTGTACCCCCAAAATAGAGATCCAGCTCAGCCCCTTTGTGACTTTGAAGAGGATGCTTAATGTAGGAGACCCTTCAATCCTGTAGGGGAGGAAATAAACCTGTTTCTCTGCCCTCCTAGGTTCAATGGCTGGGCCCAGGAATCAAACTGATGAAAAACTATCAAGAGAGAACCAACAACATTTTAATTATGTACACACAAAGTTTTAATTACATGCATACAAGGGAATCCAGCAAAGAAACAAGACTCAAGGAGGTGGCCAGATGATTAAGGTTTATATACTATCTTTGGCTAAGCAAAGGAAAATGAGTTTGGGGCTTCCAGGTGGGGAAGGCAAGTTATAAGAAGGTGAGGAGAAGTATGGTAAGTAAGGTTTGTCCTGTTATACAGGTAAGAGCCTTTCAGGTGATGACAGCTGTCTCCAGGAGTCGCTCTCTTCCTGGTACGGAGCCATCATTTTTATGCAGTTAGAGAAAGGTTAAAAAAAAAAAAAAAAAAAACTCTTCCTGCACTGCTGGTTCTCAATTCCCCATAGGTCAAAATAATCCATATGCCAAAGGGGTCTATTTTGAGGTGGCATCTTCTGGTACCTTTCAATCCCAAAAGACTGGTGGGTCATAAATACTGCTTGCTTCTGTTGACCCAAAACAACTGGGAGACAGGATGAAATGCCCAAACACAATGTGAAGGAAATAAGCAAAAACACCAAATAGAAACCCAAAGTCCTGTTAGAGAAACTTAATTCTGAGGCTTATGTAGACTCTAGTGCTGGCTTTCGAGCTTGTTTTAGCAGTTGAACTCTTAGTGCAAATAAAAAGGTAAGCGAAACCTCTCCAATCCCTTCCTTTCCTCCCGTACAGAATCCGCAGGGCTCCACAGAACACAGATGGAAAAACCACTGAATTTTACCCCACATCATAATGAGAACCTTCAGGATACTGAGATTTCCTACAAACTGAGAAGGCCGTAGCTGGAAGACCACTTAGATCAATAATCAGCCAATCTCTTCATCTTACAAACGAGGACACAGAGGTACAAGAAACTGAGTGACATGCTGATGACCACATGGCTTGCTAGTGGCAGTCAGGCCTAGAACATACATCTCTCTTCCTGATGCAACACAGTTCTCCCCGAATGATCATTTTGTTATGTTAAAGTCGGAAAAGGAAGGGGTATTCTTAAAGAAAGTTACTCCCCAGTCTCTCCCACTCTTTCCATTCCCAGCTACGGTCTAATAGACTCTCCCAAGCCAAGCAGTGCTGGGGCTGAGGGACACTCAATTACCAGCAGACTCAGGTTCTGGGGAGTCCAGAGGCCTGCAGAACAATTCTTAGCCCTATATGAGTGTTCCAGAGTTGCCTGCTCTTCAAAAGGCGGTGCAGGAGCCAAGGCCACCTCCCTAAACCCAAGGCTGGGTATACGAGGGGAGAGACCTCCTTTGGTTGCCCCAGTGGGGAACTAGTAAACCATTCAATGCTATATCCCCAGTCTTTACCTTCCTTCACCTGAAGGATGGAAGCCACTAATAATCTGATAAAGTTAAATATCAACACATTTAAAGAGAACCAATTACAAGAAGGAAGATGCTTAACACAATGGGGACCTGGTGATACAGGCTCCTGGAGAAGATGGAAGTTAGAACTAAAACACAATATGTGCACTGAAGGATGGCCAAGTGTGTCTGGTACTAATACTCGATGATTTTAGAACTAACTTAGAAGAGTAATTAAAGAACCATATGGCCATTGTTGAAGACTGGATTAGTGGCCTGAAGATCAAATGCAAGAAATATCTCAAAGTACACATGTGCATGTACACACACACACACACACACACACACAGAGAGAGAGAGAGAGAGAGAGAGAGAAACATAAGGGGAATCAGGGAAAAGGCTGATATATAAATAGAGGAGATACAGCATGTGGCTCATAGGCATACAAAAAAGATTGGGTTTGCAAATAATACCAAAAAAAAAAAAAAAATGATCCAAGTTGAGGGAAGAACTAAACCTACAAGGTGAAAAGGTACCTGAAGGTGAAGGCAAATTTGAAAAAAACTTAGAGCTATATTCTGTAAAATTACTTAACATTGAGGAGAAAGAACAACCTCTCGCCAAAATAATAGTTACCCATCAAGGAAAATGAATCAGACAGACTGGCAGAGATCTAACCAGCTGCAAGTACATGGTTGTATAGCCCATGGAAGACAAAGACTGAGGCCCAAGAATCCTTTACACACTCAAGAATGTTACCTGCCAGGGTGAAAGAAATATTTGCAGATATAAACAGACTTAGAGACTATCTTGCCTACTTAACCCATATGGGGAACATATTCATATTTAAAGGAAAACTGTAACCAAACAGTAAATGACACTGAACACCATCAAAGAAGATGAGGGGAGAAGAAATAAGTGAGGAACAATATGATGTGTACATGTGTTTCATGCACTCAATGTGGGTTTTTGAAATGGAAGTCACACATTACAGGGGAAGGTCTACTGAGAATCAATTACACGCATTCTCAATGGGAGCGATATTGCCCCAAAGGAACTGAAATAGTGTTACTCTTTCGATGACTAACACACAGATATACATAGAACACATATGCAGTATATCTGTGATATTATAATATCATGGGAGGCAGTATTAAGAAAAAAATATATTAGAAGGCTCCTCAGGAAGATAATAATAAAAAACAGGTGGAGAAATGCTGATCTACAATCAACAGGATAAACAATCTCAGTAAAAGTTATATGAAAAATAGAGGTGGGCTTTAAGGTATTAGATGGGAAAAAGTGGGTCATTTTTATGAAATGACACAATTTATGGTGCTTTGAGAGCTGTAAACTGAGATGTACCAAAGAGCATGGCAACTAAATATATAAAGCAAAAATTAATAGAACTGCAATTAATACACTATCACAATGTAATACTTCAAAATATATTTCTCAAAATTGGGCAGATCTAATAGAAAACAAATGAGACTATATAAAAATTATATATTATCAATGAACTTGATTATATGTATACTTTTATATACTTCTCACTCTATATATCAAATCCCCTCAAAACAATTTTCGTTTGTGGAACATTTACAAAAATCTGTCTTGTAACTGCCATTAAGAAGCCTGAACAAAAGTTATAATGAGACACTCTATAGGCTTCATTCTCAGCTCACAATCTAAGGAAGTTAGCAACAAATCATTTACATGTTTTGTGAGTATAATACAAATCTTACCTATTTGGAAATTTAAAACTCACTCTTAGATTGTCGTTATACCAAAGAAGAAAAGTAAATGTATGCCTTCCCTAGAAAGCTATGAATAGGTGGGTACCTCATAGCAAAACCATGAAAGGAGGCAATATCTGGTGTGGAAGAGAAATTTATAACCATAAATACCTTCAGTATTATTTTAAAAATACTATAAAATCATATTCATCATATTAACATGGTAGAGGCATAAGAATGTATAAATATAGAAGGGAACTTAATAGATAATCCAGAAATGGTATGCACAAGATTTTTTGTTTGTTTTGTTTTCTTTGTTAATTTTTAAGTTCTGGGATACATGTGCAGAACGTGCAGGTTTGTTACATAGGTATACATGTGCCATGGTGGTTTGCTGCACCTATCAACCCATCATCTGGGTTTTAAGGCCCGCGTGCATTAGGTATTTGTCCTAATGCTCTCCCTCCCCTTGCCCCCCATCCCCCAACAGGCCCTGGCATGTGATGTTCCCCTCCCTGTGTCCATGTGTTCTCATTGTTTGAATCCCACTTATGAATGAGAACATGTGGTGTTTTGTTTTCTGTTCCTGTGTTAGTTTGCTGAGAATGATGGCTTCTAGCTTCATCCATGTCCCTGCAAAGGACATGAACTCATTCTTTTTTATGGCTGCATAGTATTCCATGGTGTATATGTGCCATATTTTCTTTATCCAGTCTATCATTGATGGGCATTTAGGTTGGTTCCAAGCCTTTGCTATTGTAAATAGAGGCACAATATTTTTATCAATAAGAAGACGCTATTTTAATTCAGTTCGAAACAGTTAAAAAGGTTTAATCTGGCACATATGAAGGGACCTCTATATTATATTACAAATAAAAATGTGTTTCCAGTCAGAATTAGTACACACTAATACTTTCAAAAAAATCCAGGCAATGATGTGCACTGTCTTGGAATGGGGGAACCTTAATCAGGCTGTTAGCAGGCTAAAAAATGGCTCCCCAAAGATAGTGCATCTGAATCTCTGGAGCCTGTCAATGTTACCTTATTTGGAAATAGGGTCTTTGCAGACATTATTAAATTAAGGATCTTATGATGGGGGATTATCCTGGATTATCTGAGGATAATCCTAAATACAATCACAAGTGTACTTATAAGAGATGGGCAAAAGGGGATTTGACACAACTAGAGGAGAAGACACTGTGAAGATGGAGTAGGAAGAGATTGGAAGATGCTGGCCTTGAAGGCTGGAAGGTGCAGCAGCAAGCCAAGGAATGCCAGAAGCCACCAGGAGCTGGGAGAGCCGAGGAATGCTGGCAGGCTCTGGAGGCACTGGAGGGAGCATCACCCTCCGACACCTTGGTTTTGATCCGGGGAAACTGATTTCAGGCTTCCTACCTCCAGGTCTGTAAGAAAATAAATTTCTGTTTCTTAAACCAAAAAGTCTATGGCAATTTGTTACAGTAGCCACAGGAAATGAATATACAAGCCAGCTATATAAAAGTAATAAAAGAGAATACAGACATATAGAATTATAACATATTTAAATAAATTATACTGCAAAAGATACTACAAAGTTAATAAGAAAATCTGGAATAAATATTTGCTACACAAATGAGAGATGAAGGGATAATAGCTGTACTCTACAAAATGTGTTAAAAATTGGCTAGGTGCAGTGCTTACGCCTATAATCCCAGTGCTTTGGAAGGCCATGTGGAGGGGGAGGATCACTTGAGGCCAAGAGTTTGAGACCAGCCTGGACAACATAGTGAGGGTCTGTTTCTATCAAACAAAAATAATAAAAGTCCTAAAGCCCAGTAAAATGCAGGCAAAGTATGAGAACAGTCAATGACTAAGAAAAGCAAGCCTTGGCCAGGCGTGGTGGCTCACGCCTGTAATCCCAGCATTTTGGGAGGCCAAGGCGGGTAGATCACAAGGTCAGGAGATCGAGACCATCCTGGCTAACACGGTGAAACCCCGTCTCTACTAAAAATATAAAAAATTAGCCAGGTGTGGTGGCGGGTGCCTGTAGTCCCAGCTACTCAGGAGGCTGAGGTAGGAGAATGGCGTGAACCCAGGAAGCGGAGGTTGCAGTGAGCTGAGATCGCGCCACTGCACTCCAGCCTGGGGGACAGAGCAAGACTCAGTCTCCAAAAAAAAAAAGCAAAGAAAAGCAAGCCTCTATGGCCAACAGACATAGGGAGATGCTTTATGTAATCAAGGAAGCTCAAAGCAGCACAATAAAGAGACCTTTCTTTGTACTCAAAGAGACTGAAAAACATTTAAGAGTGTCAACACTTCCTCTCGTCAGAGATTTGGAGATTTGGGGAAATGATACTCTGACATATCGGCTTTCTTCCACCCAGGAATCCTACACCTAGAAATCTATCCCAGAGAAACATAAGCGCCCAATTGCAGAAGAGTTTATCTTGGATATACCATTATCCTACTTACACATACATATATATGTGTGTGTATACGTGCATATAAAGTTTAAATGAAAATTAAAAAGGAAATATAACTGATTGAACATATTAAACATTTGATGCTATAGTCTTAAGAAAATAAGATTTAGGATTTAAGTCAAAGTGTTCTTTTGAAGCAATATACTAGCATTGATTTTTTTTTAAATTTATGACCTAAGAGGAAAGATCATATGATATATGAATATATATTCATATTCATATAGATATGAATCCCCTTTGGGCTTAATTCATTAGTTTAATCAATTAGTTAAATTTGCTATAAGATTGATATTTATTTACTTACATTACTTATATTTATTTACTTACTTATATCTTACTGAATTTTTAGTTTGTAGGATATACAAAGTTTGCCACAGATATAAGTATGAATGTTATTCCCTTGTATATTTGTCAGTGTCAGCCTTTATTCTCAAATGCCCTTGGATAAAGAGAAGTGACTTTTAGGCCAATTCATTCAAAGCATTTATTTACTGGTTGCTTCCTATGTGTCAGCGACCTGAAAGTACTAGTGATATTCAAGGAGAATATGTAGATGACAGATAAGCAAATACAGCCCAATATTCCAAATTCCAGGATGGAGGAAGACAGAGCAAGGGAAAAGCATAGCATGGCATCAATAATCCAGCATAAGGCCTCAGGGAAAGTTCCCCAAAGAAAGGTAGGGAAGAAAGAATGTTCCAGGTGGAGCCTATGGCAGAATCCAGAAAGCAGGCAGGAGACCGGAGAGATAAATGGGGTCACATGATGAACGGCCTTGTAAGATGCATTGAAGAGTTTGGATCTCATCTGGAAAACAATGTGGACCCTCTGAAGCATTTAACCCAGTGAAGGACACAATCACGTTTTTGTTCTAAGAAAAGAACTCGGACTGCAAATTGGAGAATGATAGTTACAGGGGAGAACTGGAGACTGAACGAGCAATGAGGTTGGTGAAATAGGGAAGTATCAATTGCAATGAAAAAAAACTGGAAAGAGCTGGGTGTGCTGGCTCATGCCTGTAATCACAACCACTTGGTCAGGCCAGGCAGGAGGATCACTTGAGGCTAGGAGCTGGAGACCAGCCTGAGCAATATAACCAGACACATTTCTAAAAATATTTAAAAACATCAGCTGGGCATGGTGGCACAGACCTATAGTTCTAGCTACTTGAGAGGCTGAGGCAGGATTGCTTGAACCCAGGAGGATAAAGCTGAATGTGAGCTTATGATTGTGCCACTGCTGCCCAGCCTGGGCAACAAAGCAAGACCTTGTTCATATATTCATATATATATGAATATTTAAATATGTATTAATATTTAAAATTATATATAAATTATATATACATATTGTATACATTTGTATATATACATTTGTATATATACACAAATTATATATATATGAATATATATGAATATTTATAAATTGGAAAGAATCCAGGTACTGTTTATGAGATAACACAGTGATGAACCTGCTGATTAGGCTTGGAGCTTAAGAGAGAGAGGGGAATTGGAGTGGTGGCCAGAATATGCAAATAGCTCTAAGGATGTGCCAGGAGAAATATGGAATTCCTTATCCCAAACCCAGAAGATAGCGGCCGCTTCATCTCTTCACAGATGTTCCAATGGATCAATCAGAGCTTTAGGAGTTCAGTGCCACAGTCCCAGCACCTTGATTGACAGTACTCATTTTTTGGCAATGAGCCACAAGGAATATCTGCTTGAAACCAGTGGAGAGTATCTGGCGTGGAGGCATGCAGGCTGCCTGTCCATTCATCATAACAGGCTCCATCTCATTAGAGGATTTAATGAGTCTGAACAGTTCATCATCAAGGCCTTGCTTAATGATGGTTATCTCAATGATGCACCCTGTAGGCATAAACATAGCCATCCCTGTCAGGGACAGATGAAGAGAGATGAATATGCTCATCATGCCAATCACGGGCCAGGAAATAGCAAGAGATTAATATCAGAAGCAGGAGGTTGGTAACCAGGCTCTCGGCGGCTGGAATCCTACAGTAGCTGAAAATTACCTGTGGGGTTGCTCAAGCGTCCACTCTGGCTGCAGAGGGGACAGACAACATTATCTTGGTACTGCCTTTCAGCAGTGTCTGGAAGAGCACAGCATCCACAGCCTGGCATCATTCCTTTGCTCCAGGGGAAAGAGGGGAGACCAAGGCAAGAAAGGAACACCAGAATGTGCCAAATATCCCTAATGCTTCCACAATCACTTATTCCCGGTGGGAAGAGGACCCCACGCAGAACGGACAGAGAATTCCTTCAAAACCTCACTGCAGTGAGATTCCAGCATCCTCAGGGAAAAGCCATGAGAACTTGCCACATGCTCCCTAAATATTCCATGGTCTTAACAAGGCAGCTCAGATACCCTATCCTTACATTTTGAGAATTGATCTTGAGCAAATGGACAGTAAGAAAAAAAAACGCACAGATATTTACTGCAGCAGCTCATTCAGAAAAAGGGGGAAAAGATAAATGCTTAAATGTCCAATAGAGGAAAATAGTTATATTAACTTAACCTGGTAAGTCTAATACATTGTATGTTATGCAGCCAATTAAAATATGTTTACCAGTGTTTCTAATAAAATGGAAAGATGCTTACGTTGTAATGTTAAGTTCAAAATTAAGATATAATTCTTTAGGCTGGGCACAGTGGCTCACACCTGTAATCCCAGCACTTTGGGAGGCCAACGCGGAAGGATCACTTAAGGCCGGGAGTTTGAGACCAGCCTGGCCAACACGGTGAAACCTCATCTCTACTGAAAATACAAAAATTAGCCAGGCGTGGTGGTGCACACCTGTAATCTCAGCTACTTGGCAGGCTGAAGCAGGAGAATTGCTTGCACCCGGGAGATGGAGGTTGCAGTGAGCTGAGATCATGCCACTGCACTCCAGCCTGGGTGATAGAGTGAGACCCTGTCTCAAAAACAAACAAACAACAAACAAAAGATATAATTCTTTTTATATAATATGAGCCTATGTATACAAATTATGCATGAAATATCAAAACTGTCAAAAACTTTTTTTGTTGGTGGCCATTTGGAGGATTTGGTTTCTCTCTCATTTCTCCATAGTTTCCAAATTTTTGATCGTGAGAGGTTCTTACTAATGACAAAGGAAAAAATCTGACCTATTCTATTTGAGTGAAAGTACCAAAAAAAAAGGTCATAGAAAAATAGGAAAAACACAAATGAAGATACAGAGAAAAAATAAACAAGCATACAAGCAAGCAAACTCAGATAAGACAATCTTAAAGAAAGTAATTAATACGAACAATTAGAAGGCATATCTTAGGTTCATGATTTATTCATGGCCGTATGATTGGATTTAAAAGGAATCATAGAGGTTAAACTCTTGCTAATGATAATGCTTATGAGTTTATATTAGAATAATGATTTCCCATAGAAATATGTTGGAAAGCAGGCAAGAACATAATCAGGATTACTCAACAGATGGGGAAATGGCAGCATGAAGCAGCAGCAGCAGGAACATACCAAGAAAAAATAGGACCAAAATCCACCGTGTGAGCTCTGCTGCACAGTTCAAAAGCAGAGGTAATCCTGCATGAGCCAATTTGCTGAGAGCATCCCTCCTTGTTGTTCTACTACGCTGTATCGTTATAAATGGTTTTATGTTTGTCTGTCTCCCTCACTACACTTTGAGCTCTATGGAGGTAGGGACCCTTGCTTATTTGATTTTCTATCCCCAGCAAATAGCACAGCACCTTGATAAATGTTTGTTCAATAAAGGCACATTTAACATCATTTTGTTGCCACATTTAAAATGGGAGGATGCTAATTAACAAATAAGCATTTGCTGAGTGTTGATTCTGTGGAGCAGGGAATAGATGCTACTTTGAAATAAAGGGGCACTCTTTCCGTGAGGTTATGCTGTCTTTATGCTGACACTGTACCAGGAGTTCTACTGATATCATATGCAGCCTGGAGATGAAAAGGCTGAAGGTAATCTACTGTTTCAAACCAGAAAGCAATCACTGAGCTCCATTTTGTTACTGGTGGTACGCTGGACAATAACACCAGCAGGATAAATACGACGTGGGTCCTAGAGTCCAGGGCTGTGTGGAATATCCAGGTACAAGCTGCTACTCATTTACATCACTACTGAGGGAACAATTGCAATCACAGGATTAATTTGAAACACACAAAGTTAGGTTGACAAACCGGGGTAGGGACCAACCTGGCCCGATCTTGGAACCTATGAAAGTTGAACAATGTTTATTAGACCGGGATGGTTTAAAACAGTGATTCTCAATCCTGGGTGCCCAGTAAAATCCCCTCATCATTTTTAGAAGTATTGAAGCCTGAGCCCCTCTCCAAATATTGTGACCTAACTAGTCTAGGATGGGCTTGGGCATAAGCATATTTTAAAATCTCCCCAGGTGACTCTGACTGGCAGCCACAGTTGAAAGCCACCATATTGGGAGAGAAAAGTGGGAGTCTACCTCAAAAATATGTGTATTTTTCTGTCTCTCATTTTTTTTTTTTTCGAGACCGAGTCTTGCTGTGTCACCAGGCTGTAGAGCAGTGGCACAATCTCGGCTCACTGCAACCTCTGCCTCCCGGGTTCAAGCAATTCCCCTGCCTCAGCCTCCCAAGTACCTGGGACTACAGGCGCCTGCCACCGCACCCGGCTAATTTTTTGTATTTTAGTAGAAATGGGGTTTAACCATGTTGGCCAGGATGGTCTTGACCTACTGACCTCGTGATCCACCCGCCTCAGCCTCCCAAAGTGCTGGGATTACAGGCGTTGGCCACCACGCCTGCCATCTCCTTTCTTCACCTAAACCCTAGAGAGCAATTTGAATTGTATTCTGTGTAGAATTTTCTATCTTAACTTCTTTTCATATAAGTTGAAATCTTGACAGACAGCTGAATATTATTCTTGTTGTAAGATTACAGAGAGAGTCGTGTCCACTAAATTTGAAAGTAAATGTCCTGCATCGAAACAACAAAAATGAAAACCACAGCTATCTTTTATAAGCTCCATTCTTTATTGTTTTACAAATATTATCTAGTTGAATTCACCAAGCAATCAAATGAGATAGGCATTATTATTAAAATACCCATTTTATAGAGGGGTATAAATTTATAAATCAGAATTAATTTTAATTAATACATGGGAACACTGAAGATCAGATGAGTTGTGACATTTGTTCAATGTGACCACAACTACTAAACTATTAGTCAATCAAATGTATAAATGGCAAAGCCTATGATCTTTCCCCTGTAGTACATGGATCTGGAATAACACTGCGAATCTGCCTTTTCTATAAAACCAAGTGCTGAGAACTAAATATAAACAAAATACACAATTCTCACCTGAGCCAAATAACAACAGAGAATTTGTATGTATCCTAATTATGCTTTCATTAATTTATACATGTTTTATTTTTCCCTATGTCCTCATTAAAAATAGACAAACTAGACGGTAGGAAGTTTGCATAATATAGTAGAAATGTGTATAAGCCCTCAGGATCTACATCAAAACAAAATGAAATGTGTGTTTTTATGTTGCATCAGAATATCCTGCTTTCCCTGACTGCTTTACCCAACCTGCCACTTAAAATAGGCTCAAAGAATTTCAATTATTTACAGGATCCAGTCTCCACCAACTGTGCCAATCTTTTTCCAGGCAAAAGGAAAACTAGGAAATGCTATGATGTTATTTTCTTGGGTTAAAAAAATTGTTAAGAAATTTTAATTAAATATTCCATGTTCGGGCCACATGAGTATTAGATAGTTTTATCAGACTTTTACATGGGAGTGACATTGTCAAAAACAGGATTCTTCTGGGTTTCAGGCATAGCCCTGTGTTACAAAGTAGATGCTGACTGTTTGCATGATAAATGAATAACGAGTCTCCTTCAGACGACTTGAAGAGGGAATGGAGACTTGCCTAGGACTGTAGGGATGGGCAAGAAAGGACAAGTAGGCTTAGAGAGCCAGGGAAGATGGAGAATGGAAAAGATGACGGAGCCTGGGAACAAGAGGTTCTGAAGGCATGGGGCCATAGAGGACTCCACCAGGCTGCGGGCTTCCTTAGGACAGATAAGAGGCATTATGGGCCAAAACGTGCAGTGGTTATAATAGAAAATGTTAATAATATCACTTACAAATGAATCATAAGGATGGCTATGAGACAAACATGGCAAGGAAACGTTTTATAAATTTGATGAAACAAAAGCCCTTGTCTGTTGGTCAAACTGCATTGATCGGATCAGTTAGGAAGAATATTGCAGAAAAGGAATGAGTGGGCTACCAGGTAGCGCCTGGAGACCTGAGTCACACATGGATACAGCTGCCTGAATCACAATGGCAGGGTCACATGAATGTTGCCAGGTCATATGGGTCTTCAATATAGAACAAAACGTCAATCAACAAAAATTAGGAGGGACTGTAGGTTCAAGAAGACCACATAATTTACTGTGTTTTCAAAATTCAAGATGTTATTTGTCCAGAGGGAGATACACACACACATGTGTGCAAATATAGACTGTGGTTGTATTTTCCATTAAATGATAGTGTTCTAAGATCAAATATTTTACAATCTTACCAGATAACTTTGCTAGATAGTGTTTGGTCATAAATTTCAGGACAAATGGAGAGGTAAAAAAAGGTATTCTTAAGCTTGTAGAATTCTTGAGAATGGGGCTGCTTTGGATGGTGAGGGGGTGAACAGTCCTTCCGGATCTTTTCCAAAGCTGAAGTGCCCCCTGCTTCTCCAAAGATAGAGCAGCTGCTTCTCAACGGGTGTGTCAACCAATAACTGCTTGAGTAGATGAGAGTAAGACTGTGGGTGTGCGCGCGCACACACACTTGAAGATTTATAATTAATAAATCAAATGAAAGTAAGAATTCCACATACAATGATAATTTGCCTAATACTTCTTATCTACCCAGAGTCTCACGTTTGCAGGAACTCTAATCCCCTTCTAATTGTACACAGTAACCCTCCCAATTTCTAGCACAGTGTGAGAGCCATAATAAGAACTTGCTAACAGAATAAACTTGAACCAGAGGTACAGTGTGTACACAAATAAGTGAATGTGAATAATAATATTCATGATCATAACAAACCCTTATATAGGCACTAAAATGGTCAAACACTGTTCTATCCTCTTCACAGGTATTAACTAATTTAATCTGCACAACAACCTATGAGGCAGGTTCTGTTATCGCCCTGATTTTGCTGTTGAGGAAACTGAGGCATACAGAGTTCGTCCTCTTGCCCGAGGTTGTACAGCTAATAAGTAGGTCAAAAAACAAAACAAAACAAAAGCCTCAGCTCCACTCCTGACTTGAGGAAATTGAGGCATAGAGAGTTCATCCTCTTGCCCGAGGTTGCACAGCTAATAAGTAGGTCAAAAAACAAAACAAAACAAAAAAACCTCAGCTCCACTCCCGGCTCATTTCTACAGTCTTGCTAAGATCTGCTAACCACTGTGTAGAGGTAGGATCCAGTCTCGTACTTCCCAAAAACAACCTCCTGGATCACCCAGCTCTTATGCTTGCTATTTCATAAATACTGTTTGATTTTAAAAAATCATAATTTCTCAAAATCAAACAATTCTGATGTATCATCCGTTGGCAATCACAGCTCACTGGTAGACCAGTATCTAATTGATTTCACATAAATACATCTCCTTAAGATTCCATTGTTGCAGCTCATTAATTATTTTATAGGTTCCTCACAGTGAATTCATAGAGTGTGAGATTTTTTTTTTTAACCCAGTGAATTAGGTAGCTCTACTAATGAGCCTCTGTCAGTTATATTTCCTGACTGTTTCTGAACAGGCTTGATTTGCTTGATTTCATAAATTCCCATCATTTTGTCTCATAAATTAGCAATCAAGATGTCCCAGGAATTTCAACATTTTAGGGTGGCAACTCTTCATCCAGACAGAAACAAAAACCTTTTGCCTGACCATGTATTTTCATAAAATTCTAACATACAGTTATCATGAAACTCTAGACCTCAGCAGCCCTTAGCAGGCTGTGATACGGAGTAAGGGCACCGTCCAGTTTCCTTTAGCACAGAAGGAAACAAACACAAACAGATTAACACCAGGAAAGAGACAAGAAAAACAAAGTGGGTTTTTCAGGGTGGAAACCCAAACAGCAACCTTTTGGAGGTACAGATTAAAAACACATTTTAAATCAACATGTCTGTTTCCATGCAAATGAAAAATAAAAAAGCACATATTCATCATTCCTGTTAGTAACAACCATCACACTCACTCTTAAAAAATTGCTACTCTTCCAGAGACCAGATCAATAAAATGTGTGCAAAATAAAAAAGCATATATTCATCATTCCTGTTAGTAGCAACCATCACACTCACTCTAACAAAATTGCTACTCTTCCAGAGACCAGACCAATAAAATGTGTGCGTCTGCTGCTGAGCTGTTCTGCCTACCATTGGCTACGTGGTTTCTTGGTATATTTTCTTACTGCTACATTATAAAAAACATCTGGGCTGCTTTTTGGTTATAGTCCCTCTTTATGTATGTGCCATCTATGGTTCCATTTAGGACTTTTCTGGCTCTGTTGGTTTAAAATTAAATGTCACATTTGACTATTGTCCCCCAACTAAAAAAATATTATCTTTAAAAAAATTAATGAAAAAGAAGCTGTGAACCTGACACATTTTTTTATCACACGTATTTGTGAAGGATAGTGTTTGGCACCAGAATATTTTAAAGAAAATTTAAATTTGGCTCACTTGAGTAATCAGGGTGTGAACTATTTTTTCCTAGCATATTTTTGCATGCAATAAACCAATGAGAGACTATCTGCCAATATTTATAGGGTCTTGGTAAAGATAAAAGGGCACACACAAGTCCAAAGACTGCCTGCCCAAAGTTTGAAAGGTTGGGTAGTCTTGAATTTCCTTTTCCATTTGAAAGATAAAATCAGGTAAAAATTTAAATCAAAGTAGCTTTCAGTTAGTGCCTTTTTATAGGCAGTGAAGTTTTAGGGTAAAACTTGGTGATTTTTATCTGCAAAGAACAGGATATAGGGGTCCTTGAACTGCACCCAAAAAGAAGGAGTTGGCAGCAAGTACCTGTTTCCTTTCTCCATTCTTCATCACTTCACAATTATTCCCCTACCTGCCCAGTGAGAGGGGGAAAGGAGGGGAATAGACTCTAAAAATAATCTTTTTCTTTTTCCTTTTTTTTTTTTTTTTTATAGATACACAGATTTCTCACTCTGTTCCCCAGGCTGGAGTGCAGTGGCTCAATCTCAGCTCACTGCAGCCTCCGCCTCCCAGGTTCCAGCAATTCTCCTGTTTCAGCCTCCTGGGTAGCTGGGATTACAGGCATGCGCCACCATGCCCAGCTAATTTTTGTATTTTTAGTACAGACGGGGTTTCACCATGTTTGCCAGGCTGGTTTCAAACTCCTGATCTCAGGTGATCTGCCCGCCTTAGCCTCCCAAAGTGCTGGTATCACAGGCCACCACGCCCAACTCTCTAAAATTAATCTTTAAGTGCCCCAGAAATGCGGTCTTCAGATAAGTTCCCCCGGACCTTTTAAAGCTAACCTGTTGTGCATACCGCTCTAGGGGCTGAGAGAGGGGAATCGGGGCAAGGTGAGAGGGAGCCACTCAGGCAACAAAACACCCTAAATTCTGCATGCTTGCTCTTTAAGACCATGGTCCATGCCTGGCTTTTGGCCAGTGGAGACCAAAGGCTTGGGATTCTGCAGAAACAGTCACTTGGCCACCAACAAACTAGAAGAAGAGGAGAAATTCCACTACCTTGTTGAAGTGAGAACCCTCGGAACATCATTGCTTCCCCACAGGACATGGCCAGGGACAGACAGGTATGGGGAGAACTGCAAGATCAGCCTCACAGCATCTTTAATCCATTTAATTCCCAAAGCAGATAAAGCCCCTCTATCCTTCATGTTTGCAAAGGCAGATCTCCCCCTTGTAAAGAGGCAAAGTAAAATTAGGCTCAAAACTACAGAAAACCAACTGGTTTTACATTGTACAGAAGTCTGTTGCTATTAGGGAGATGAGAGGCAGCTAAGAGGTATCTCTTTGGCAGGAGCAGTATGACTCTACCAGAAGACATTATTCTAAACTAGGTCTCTTCCTAAAAGCTTGCCTGTGAGTTCAACGATAGTTAGGTCATAGGCAGTAAGTTGAAAAAATTTCCATTTGTTGGCAGCAGGCCAGTTGTTAGAGAGTGACTTGAACTAAGCTTCTAAGTGTTATCATCTTTCTACATCAATAACATCTAGCATCTACCTTTCTACATCAATAACATCTACCTAAAGTCATATGGGAGACCATGGTGGGTGGATGACTTGAGGTCAGTTCAAGACCAGCCTGGCCAACATGGTGAAACCCCATCCCTACTAAAAATACAAAAATTAGCTTGGTGTGGTAGCAGGTGCCTGCAATCCCAGCTACTCAGGAGGCTGTGGCAGGAGAATCGCTTGAACCCGGGAAGTAGAGGTTGCAGTGAGCCAAGATCGCACCACCGCACTTTAGCCTCGGCAACAGAGCAAACTCTGTCTCAAAAAAATTAATAAGTAAATAAATAAAGCCATGTGGGATTGGGTCATGGTGGACGCTAGCCTCTACTCGTATCGTTCAAGGCTGGAAGAAGAGTAGGAAATTTCCTTTGAAGCCTTGAGAAAGGGCCATCTGTATTATGCAATGGCAGAGTGCCTGCAATAGTACCACCTGCTATAAAATAGAACATGGAAAATACAACTAATGAACTTGTGAAGCTGGCTGAAATTCTTCAGGCAGATTACAAGTTTTTGAAGTACTTCTATAGTAACTATAGAAGTAAACTACAGTTTACAATAATCTATTCTCCATTTCAAAATAAGTAGAAGGGGGCCGGGCACAGTGGCTCACACCTATAATCCCAACACTTTGGGAGGCCAAGGTGGGTGGATCACTTGAGGTCAGGAATTCGAGACCAGCCTGGCCAGCATGGTGAAACCTCCTCTCTACTAAAAATATGAAAACTTAGCTGAGCATGGTGGTGCGAACCCGTAATCCCAGCTACTCGGGAGGCTGAGACAGGAGAATTGCTTGAACCCAGGAGGTGGAGGTTGCAGAGAGCCGAGGTCGCACCACTACACTCCAACCTGGGCAACACAGCGAGTCTCTGTCTCCAAAAATAAAATAAAATAAAATAAAAATATAAGTAGAAGGGAAGAATTTGAATGGTTCTAGCCTAAAGAAAAGACAAATTTTTGGCTTGCATGTTTCCAAATCAAGAGAAGCCCCCATGAGAATCCTCACTCAGATCCAGACCTGATGCAAATAAAGAGACTCTGGATTTTGAGCTGAAGGAGTGAAGGATGTGCCATCTCAAAAGATGTCAGGTTGGTATATTGGTGATTATTTCAAGTGGAAAACACTGGGAAAATTGTAGTTCAGTAAGGGATCGCTGACCTGTCTCTTCCTGTGAGCAGCAAACCAGAAAGATTCTTCTGAGAAGCACACCCTCCCTATGCCAGGGTGAGAAAATAGCCCTTATCACCAGAGACGGGAAATTGGGGGCTGCCATGGACCTGAATAAATACACTTAATGAAGTAACACTATCTCCCACTGGTTTTATACCCCTTCTATATCTCCTAGTGACTCCCCTAGAAATTGACTGCCCCCACACAGATCCCCTTTGTCCTGTCATTTCTCCTCAAATTTATCATTCTTTGTCTAAAAAGTATAAAAACATCTTACTTTGGCCACTTCTTTGGACTTCACTCTCTTGTGAAGATCCACATGTATGAGTAAAACGAATAAAATCTGTAGACTTTTCTCCTGCTAATCTGCCTGGTGTCAATTTCATTTCTAGATCTAGCCAAAGAGCCCACGTAAGAGCAAAAGGGGTATTGGAGGTGATCTCTGGCTTCCCTCCAGAGCCCTTGATGTAGTAGAATTCCCACTTTGAGGAATAAGGTGAATGTGTTTTGCATGTAAAAGAGAGATATGAATTGCTACGGCCAGAGAATGGGCTGTGGTATGTTATTTCCAAAGATGGCCACCAATAATCCTCATTCCTGTACTTGGATGTTGCTCCTCCCTTCCTGGACTTGAGACGTGCTTCTACCAATGGAATAGATTGGGAGCAACATGCTAGGATTCCAGAGCTCTTTGCCTTCTGAGGATCCAACCACGTTGTAAAGAGCTCAAGATGATTTACTGAATCATGACAGAACATGCAGAGAGACTCAGCCATCCCAGACGTTCCAGTCACCCCAGCTGAGATACCAGATATGTGAGGAAAGCCATCCAGGATTCTCCATCCCCAGGCAACCCACCCCAGCCAATACCATATGGATCAGAGATAAGTCCTCTCTGCCCAACCCTGCCCAGAATCATGAACAAATAGATACTATTTCTTTAAACCACTATATTTTAGGAGACATTATGGAATAATAAATCCTGAAACACTTACTTAAACTTTAGTAGAGATGGAAAAGTGTAGAACACAGTTAGTAAACTCATTCCATTCTTCTTTAGTTATGGCCTTCGTGTTTTTTGTTTTTATTTTCCAGTAACTTTTGACTTTAAAATAGTATAATTGAATAGATTCAATAGCTTTCAAAGTACCAATGAGATCATGATTATAAGCTTAATACCACTACATTTTGCATAAAAGGAGACAAAACTTATTTTGCCCTTGACTTACATATGATATTTAAGTGTAGGCCAATGGCTATACATTTAGATAGGGTAGCTTAATGTAAACTATCATGGTTGTACCAATATAAAGAAAAACACTAAAATCACCAGCACCATTTTCTTACACCCAGAGCATTTTATTCAGAAATTGTTTAGATCATTAAGTCAGTTTTCTAAAGGTAGTTCTCCGAGCCTTATTTTTGAAAAGAGATAAGCGTATTTCTTTTTCCCATTCATCCAAATACGACAGTCGAGAAAAACAACTATCCTGGGAAATTTCACTCTATTAAAAAAATGTGGCTGTGGGTGAATTATAACTTGAAAGGTGAATTATAACACAAATTAACCAAATAAATGCCTCAGCGAGCAGTTACAGAATTAGAACTGTAAACATGCTAGCTGGGCGAAGCAGAATTCCGGACCATGCCATTGACAGAGATTATCATGTAAATAGCACGCCCTGAAGTTGTACAACACAGCAATTCTGTATAAAGAGCCGACTGTAGGCAAAGATGAAACATAATTTTGTCCTTGCAAACCTGGCATTCTAGTAGGAGCTGAGTGACATATGATTAACAACGACACATCTACATAAATGTAATAATGTACATGTACTCTGGGTGCGCGTAGACTAAAATAAATGAGCTTGAGTTTGAGGAGTGGAGGAGCAGAATACTAAGGAGTGGAAAATGCACATAAGTAAAATCATCACACACACAGAGGATGTAGCTTACCTGACATGCTGATGGATGAGTGTGGTTGAGATCCCAATGGGAAGACACTATGTCAACAGACTTTTTGGCCATGTTGAGTAAATTCATCCAGCCTTGGAAAAGTGATAAGTGAAATGGTGCATTTTCTGAATAGTTAAGGCCTTCAGGAATATTTTCCACCAGGGCAATTCTTAGAAAAGATTTTGAAAAACAAACAAACAAAATCTAGTCAAATTTGAAGCCACAGATCTTTATATATGCATACAGCAGACATCTAAAAAATATTCTTTACTCATTCTGAATGCATTCTCTCCTCATAATTTACATATTTTTTCCACAAAAGTCTTCTTACATTTAACCTCTACTAACCTACTGTGTTCTGACAGTTTATGCTCTATTTTTCCATAGTTAGCACTCACATTTCAGAAAATAACAGAGTATGTCTCTAATGTCCAGTTTCAATCTAGCCTGGAAAAAAAATTGTGAGCTTCCTACACAAGTACCTTCTTCTAGTAATATATTCCTTTATTTTTCCCTGGAAGCAATTCAATTCCTATATAAGATACTACTTTGCAAGCTATTTGAGACTATAAATTGAGTTTTGCCTATCTCCAGTTTCTAAAACAATGTGGGGCATACATTGGAACTCAATAAATGCAGTAATTATTGCTGAGCATCTACTGATGCTTCCTAGCCTGTGGCGTAAAGTGACACTGAGAAGAAAATTATAAAACCTGCTTGTTGCAGGGCTTTACTAATATTAGAGCTAAGAAAACGATAAAATTATAGTAATAATCAAGCCCTAAATAAACTGCAATTGGCAATATTCTAATAAGTTTGTTTTCTCTTTTTATACTTTTTATTATATTGACAATATATCTGTTGTATTGTCATACCTTTCCTTGGCTGCCTTTTTTTCACTTCTGAGTTAGGTGACAGATAACTTCTGAACAAAGGAATGAGCTATTTTTTCCAGCTTTATTAAGCTTTATTTATTAATGTATATTCTCCTGCAATTCTTTTTTTGAGATGGAGTCTCGCTCTGTTGCCCAGGCTGGAGTGCAGTGGTGAGATCTTGGCTCACTGCATCCTCCGCCTCCCAGGTTCAAGCAGTTCTCCTGCCTCAGCCTCCGGAGTAGCTGAGATTACAGGCACCTGCCACCATGCCTGGCTAACTTTTTTTTTGTGTTTTTCATAGAGATGGGGTTTCACCATGTTGGACAGGCTGGTCTCAAACTCCTGACCTCTCATGATCCCCCCCTGCCTTGGCCTCCCAAAGTGCTAGGATTATAGGCATGAGCCACTGCACCCAGCCTCCTGCAATTCTTGATGGAAAACCTCAAGTCCTTATGAAAATACCTGTTAGGTGCTTCCAGAACACTGATTTGCATAGTTGTATGCACAGAGCCAGAGATATAATTAGGGCTCACAAAATACTTACAGAATAAATTTCAGCTTTCAACAAAGAATTCAGCACTTCTCAATAAAATACTTAATTGTTACTCTTACTGAGACATGTTGCATTTAGCCAGCTTTTGAAACAAAAACAATACTGCTAGTAAAATGTTCTGTATTTGATCAACCTAAAATATTATAACCAGAATGGGCTCTGGGTATGTGGCTCAGATAAATTTGCAGTTTTGGAGTCCAATAAGCCTATCATCACCCAAAAATTTATGTAAAATTTGTTGAGCCTTTATAAGCACAGGGCAGGCAAATCACTATGTGCAACACAGAAATGACTACCACAAATCTCCCTAGCCCTCAGAAACAGAATTTAGTGGAAAAGCCTATCTCATATGTACTGACTCAAATAGGAGGTAGACTCTAATAAATGGTGAAGCAAGGGTAAGAAGCTTAATCAGAGGGAAAACACATCACTTAAAGAATCACTGGAACATGCGCAGGAAGGAAAAATTCTGATTGGGGACATCTAGGAGGAAGCTGGGCTTGAAATTAGTCTTCAAAGATGAAAATTTTTTATGAGTGAGTTGGAAGAGAAAGATATTCTAGGAGGGAGGGAGGAGTTTGTAAAACATAGCATGTCTGTATATTTGTGAGTTAGTGAGCCAAGGGGAGCGTGAAGTAGGAAAGTTACGGTAGGAGCTTGTGATGGTGGAGAAAGCTGGCAGCATTTGTAGGGACCACGCTGCAGAGGTTGTGATCAAGGGAGAAGAGTTTGGACTTAATTTTGTTGTATTTGGGAGCAACCAAGTGTGTTTTAGGGGCCAAGTCTGACAGCACACCTGTGCGCCACTGGCATGGAGAAACGGGAAATAGAAGATAAGTCAGTAGAGAATAAAGCACTGCAATAGACCAGGGGAAAAAAAGAAGCTTGAATTTGGTCAGTGAGAATGAAAAGAAGCATGCAGTGGACATTTTCAAGGTCAAATCTTAAAAGTATGAGGGGCAGGTAAAGCAGAAACAATGAGGACACAGATTTTCTTGCAAAACCAACATACTGTCTCTTAACTGGGCTGTATAACCCCCTCCAATGGTCTCCTCACATGGGTTCCTGCCCTTCTCCAAATCATTTTCCCTACTAGAGTTGGATTAATCTTTTAAAAATGTGAATCTGGACACTCTGCCTGCTGCCTAATGAAACTTCCTATGGACCTCCCCACTGTCTTTAGGATGATGCCCTTGACCCGCCCCCACATGATTGACAAGTGTTTACCAGCCTGGCCTGCCTCTCTGCAGCTTCACTGGATTCAAATGCCCTTTGTGAATTCCATACCACAGCCATATTTGTCATCTTTACTTCCTTCCCCACTATTCTTTCTGACTTTTGCATTTCACATGCATTGTCCTAATCCCAATTCCTACACTGGTTATTGAGCCATCTCCCAGTTAACCTTTAAAGTTCCAATCAAAACTTCACTTCTCCTGATTGGCTTCCTTATACCCCCAAACTAGGCTAGATCCCCTTAATATCAACTTCTGCAGTGACCTGCTCCTCCTCTTTCATCTTACACCTCACTCCTGAAATTACTTGATTAAGGCCTTCCTTGATGGATTATAGGATGTGTGAGGGCAGGATGTTTTGTTGGTCCGGAATTGTATGCCCAGTGCCTAACGTAACTATATACTATAGTATAATTGTGCACAGTGAGTGTCCAAAGAATGCATGTTGGGTGTCGTTAAAATCTCAACTGGGAGGTGGGGAGCTGGGATCCATTAAAACTGACAACGGGCCAGGTGCGGTGGCTCACACCTGTAATCCCAGCACTTTGGGAGGCCGAGGCGGGCGGATCATGAGGTCAGGAAATCGAGACCATCTTGGCTAACACGGTGAAACCCTGTCTCTACTAAAAATACAAAAAATTAGCCAGGCGTGGTGGTGGGTGCCTGTAGTCCCAGCTACTCGGGAGGCTGAGGCAGGAGAATGGCATGAACCCGGGAGGTGGAGCTTGCAGTAAACCGAGATTGTACCACTGCACTCCAGCCTGGGTGACAGAGCGAGACTCTGTCTCAAAAACAAACAAACAAACAAACAAACAAACAAACAAAACAAAACCTGACAAAGAACAGGGGAAAGAATGTAAATTGGGGATTGGGAGAGTATCAAAGAAGAAAAGACCATGAGAAAACCAGTCCAAAGCCTAGAGTGAGGGAAATGCCTACTGGTGGTTGAGTGAAACAGATGACAGGGTTCAGAAGAGAGACCTTTAGAGAAGCAGGAAGATGAGAGGGGTCCAGGAGAAGCAGCGTTCAGGAAGCCAAGGGGAGAGAGAGTTACAAGATGGAAAGGGGATTATTTGATGTATCTCAAGGCCTTCGAAGGCAATAGACAGAGGTTGAAGTTGGATATCTTAATTCTATCCACATTTAAAGCCCAATTATCTATGTTAATAGAAGCTAGACATAGCATGGATAAATAATCCCAGATACTCAGTAGTTTCTGCCTCCCCTACAACCGATGGATATATTTAAAAAAAAATCCAATAAACAAACAAAAACACCCCTCCAACAAAACAATGCCAAAACACAACAGCTGCCACCAAATAAAGAACTAGCTAGTTTTAATTTTGCTTTGATATGATATAAAAGGTATATGGAGAAAGACAAGAGGAGACACAGGAAGCCCAGATAAACCAAACATATGAGTGGAGGAATACAGTATAATTGTACAATTACAGATGGCTCCATAACATCGCCTTCTTCGTACTGTCCCTATGGCTTCTCTTGGGCATACAAGTAAGTCATGATTCCCAATCTTTCTTGGAAATCCTTAGACCAGGTGTTCTTAAACTTGGATCTATGGGTAGAATTCAGGGGGATCTATGCACTTGAATTCTACATCTTTATTTTCCCTAGTCACTAACTAAAATGTAAATTTCCCTTCAGTTATGAACATAGGCAACAAACCATAAGAACATTAATGAAACCTGCAATTTTGTCTCCACTAAAAATTTTCCTCCTGTGGTATGGTTATAGACAACATTTCCAAGTCCTTTTCACTACTTTGAAAGTGTGGTAGTGACCGGATCTTGTTATTTCGTGAATATGTACTGCAGGATACACATGAGCATATTATAAATGTATTCCTAAAAATATTCTGCTCACTTTAACATTTTTGGTTTCCTTTGCAATCCTCTGTATTTTAAATCATGAATTCAAAAACATGATTCAGGGAATAATGCATAGGTTTCATCGACTGTCAAAGGGGTCCATGGCTAAAAAAGGGGTAAGAAGCCCTCATCAGATGGATAATGTTAACATCTCTTCCCTTTTCTTTGATTACACACACATTCTTATAAGATTTTATTTTCCTTAGTGATTGACGCTTTAGAAGTGGGTAAGATGATCAAGAGAGATTTCTTTAAAAAAGAGAATAGAGTCAAAGCCAAATATGGAAAACATCTAATCAATCCTGGTTGGTAGAGAAAGTGAAGCAAGAGAAGATGACAAAGAAGAAAGTACTGGAGATACTGGAGGAGGAGGAGAGTGAAATTCCCTGGGAGCCAAGGAAGACCGAGTTTATGACAGTAGTCTTCCTTACCCTTGGTTTCACTTTCTACAGTTTCAGTTACAGTCCAACAAGGTCTGAAAATATTACATTCAATATGTTATTTTGGAGCGAGAGACCATGTTCACATAACTTTTATTATAGTATACTGTTATAAGCATTCTGTTTTATTGTTGTTAGTTTCTTACTGTACCTATTTTATAGATTAAACATTGTCAGAGGTAGATATGAATAGGAAAAAATATAGTACCCTTGTAGAGTTCCATAGTATCCAATGCTTCACACACCCACTGGGGGTCTTGGAACACATCCTCTGAGGATAAGTAGGGACTACTGTATTACCGTTATTTGGTTTTTACTAAATATCAATATAAACTATGAATTTATAGTAAAATAAAAATAGAGGCAGCACTCAAGATCTGGAGACTACACTTTGTGCAGGTAATGAATTCCAGGGAAAAGCTTGGAAATAATGATCCTATTTACCTGCTCAGTCTCCTCCTCTCTCTTTACCCAGACATGTTGATTGCTCCTTCTGGGACACATGGCTGTTTCTTATGCTAGAAAAGGTCTCTAAAAACCAGCTTTGAAATGACTTATTTCTGTGACCTATAGTTTTATTTCTTTTAAAAACCAACAGCTGGCTACTCTCCAGAGGCCTGATCTAATTAGCGTAGGAGCAGAACTCATTTACATGCCATCACAGCCCTGAGTATACTCATACTTCTCAAGGTAAGAAAGAAGTAGGCAGATCTCATTGAAATTCACCTTTGGGCAAATCCCTGGAATACCTATTTGCCATCCACAAGAGAATTCTACCTAGAGGCTGTATAGCATTATTTCTGACACCTGATAACTAGGGGAAAACTGGATATATAGGAATGCAATACAACAAAAATATTTTTATACTTCTTCTCTTGATAGTTTAAGGTAAACTGTGAGTCCAGGGAGCTTAGGTGGAATAAATACAAGAAAAAGCTTTTTACATTGTTAACAGAATTTTAAATAGAATTCGAACTGTTCTTATTAATAGCATGTATTTATTCTCCAAACTTAATGTGATCATCCAAATTTCACTTTCCATCCAGGAACAATATTGTACCTTCTCAAAGAACTATTTGTAGTTTCCCTTTAATAAGCTACTAAAAAATGAAGTCCATGTATTTGACAGCTTTAAAAAGTGCTGTGTGTGTCCGTGTTTTGGTAAACAGAAGAATCTTTATAAAATATGATACCTTCATACTTGATTTTGGCATTATTGTAGAGAACAGTTTAAAAGGGTTTGTAATAAAGTAGACAAAACACAGCTCTGCCAGTTATGAGCTGTGTGACCTTCAACAAATTACTAACCTCTTTCAATCTGTTCCCACTTCTGAGCAGAAAAAAGGTTATTACAAAGATTAGAGGAGGGAATCTCAGTGACATGCTGTGCTCAATGCCTGCTTCCTAGTAAATGCTAAATGAAAGACATTTTTTAAAGTAACTTGGTCTGAAGACTTATAATTGAAAAAAATGTCTCCAAGTTTTCAAACTCATAAAGCACAGTTACTAAAATGCTTCTACATATACTGGCTAAAAGGAGCCTTAGAAACTGGTGCCTACATGACATTTTCAAAGTGACTGTGAGCTTTCTTTTGTTGCCTAATGCACTGGATCAGTTATCAGGACCTGACCTTAAAAAGGTGCATGGCAGTCAATGCACCGACATTCATTCTTTAGATCTTGATTTTCTGGTCACATTAATGAAGCTGAACAGATGATCTCGGCTCATCAATACAGTCAGGTTCACACTCAAAGTCAAGTGATGGGTTTTTTTTTACCCTTACTGTGGTCATATGGCTAAAATTTTAATTATAGATTCAGGGGTACACATGCAGGTTTCTTGCATGGGTATACCTCATAATGCTGGGGTTCGGGCTTCTAGTGATCTCATCACCCAAACAGCAAACATACTACCCAACAGGTAGTTTATCAATCCGTCCCCCTCTTCTCCTCTCCTCCCTTTTGGGGTCTCCAGTGTCTATTATTTCCATCTGTATGTCCTTGCCTTGGATACCCATTGTTTAGCTCTCACGTGTAAGTGAGAACATGCAGTATTCAATTTTCTGTTTCTGAGTTATTTCACCTGGGATAATGGCCTCCAGCTGTATCCACATTGGTACAAAGGACATGATTTCACTCTTTTTTATGGCTGTGGAGTATTGCACGGTGTATACATACCACATTTTCTTTATCCAATGTACCACTGATAGACACTTAGTTTGATTCCATGACTTTGCTATTGTGAATAGTGCTGAGATAAACATACAAGTGCAAGTGTCCGTTTGATAAAATAACTTTTTCCCTTTGGGTAGATACCCAGTGATGGAATTGCTGGGTCAAATAGTAATTCTATTTTTAGTTCACTGAGAAATTTCCATGCTGTTTTCTGTAGGGATTGAACTACTCTACATTCCCACCAACAGCGTGTAAGCATTTCCTTTTCTCTACATCCATGCCAACTTCTGCTATTTTTTGACTTTTTAATAATAGCCATTCTGACTGGTGTGAAATGGTATCGCATTGTGGTTTTAGTTCGCATTTCTCTGATAATTAGAAATGTATATTTTTATAAAATATGATACTTTCATACTTGATTTTGGCATTATGTAGAGAACAATTCAAAACGAAAGGGTTTGAACTAATGTAGACAAAACACAGCTCTGCCAGTTATGAGCTGTGTGACCTTCAACAGATTACTAACTTCTTTCAATCTGTTCCCACTTCTGAGCAGAAAAAGATTATTACAAAGATTAGCGGAGGGAATCTCAGTGACATGCTGTGCTCAATGCCTGCTTCATAGTAAACCCATGTTTACCATGACGTTGGGCATTTTTCTTATGTTGGTTGCTGATATGTCTCCTTTTGAACAGTGTCTGTTCACGTACTTTGACCACTTTTTTCTTGTTGGTTTAAGTTCCTTATAAATTCTGGATATTAGTCCTTTGTCAAGGCATAATTTGCAAATATTTTCTCCCATTCTGTAGATTTCCTGTTTATGCTGCTGATTGTTTCTTTTGTTGGACAAAAGCTCTTTAGTTTAATTAATTGCCATTAGTCTATTTTTGGTTTTGTTACATTTGCTTTTGAGATCATATGGCTACAATTAAAAGCATAGGATCGACAAGACAAAGGCTAACCTTCACAAAGAGATACTGGAATTTCCGACTTAGAAGGTGACTCGCTACCTACGTGGCAGATTCACTGACCACCTCTAGACATGGAAATAGTTGATACAGACCTAGGGACCTTGCTTTATTTCAGCTGAGATGTATATTTCACTTTTTCCCCAAGACTTTGGATCAGAGTGAATTTACTTGTGAAAAATAGCAGAAAGAATACCAGCAAGAGCTGGCTGGCTAACAGTATGCTGATTATTTTTTTTTTAGAGATGGGGTCTTGCTATGTTGTTCAGGCTGAAGTGCAGTAGCTATTCACAGGCATGATCATAGCACACTGCAGCCTCAAATTTCTTGGCTCAAGTGACCTTCCTGCCTTACAGCCTCCTGAGTAGCTGGGACTACAGGTGTATGCCACTACGCCCAGCTAATTATTTATTTATTTACTGTTGTAGAGATGAAATCTCACTATGTTGCCCAGGCTAGTCTTGTGCACCTGGCATCAAGCAATCCTTCCAAAGTGCTGGGATTACAGGCACACACTACTCTGCTCTGACCATTCTATTATTTGTTAGTTGGCATTCTTCCACAAAGAAAAACTTCCCCCCTGGCTGGGCATGGTGGCTCATGCCTGTAATCTCAGCACTTTGGGAGGCCAAGGCAAGCAGATCATGAGGTCAAGAGATCGAGACCATCCTGGCCAACATGGTGAAAACCCATCTCTACTAAAAATACAAAAATTAGCTGGGCATGGTGGCATGGGCCTGTAGTCCCAGCTATTCGGGAGGCTGAGGCAGGAAAATTGCTTGAACTCTGAAGGCCGAGGTTGCAGTGAGCCAAGATCGTGACACTGCACTCCAGCCTGGGTGACAGAGTGAGACTCCTTCTCAAAAAAAAAAAAAAAAAAAAAAAAGAAAGCTTCCCCCCTTTTCCTATCACCCTTCAAGAATTTTTTTTATTTTTTATTTTATTTATTTATTTATTTTTTTTAGGCAGGGTCTTGCTCTGTCATCCAGGCTAGAGTACAGAGTGATCAGTGGCTCACTGCAGCCTTGAACTCCTGGGTTCAAGTGATCCTTCTGCCTTAGTACCCCTGAGTAGCTGGGAGTACAGGCATGCACCACCACATCCAGCTAACCATCACTTTTATATTAAAAAATGTTTAATTAGTATGGATTCATGTTTCTTAATTCAAAGTTTTATAACCTATTACTGTCATCATTCATTACTCAAATTGTTGCATATATTGCCAATGGGAGCCCCTGTAAGTTGTATTCTGTGTCCTTTTGATGTATTTCTTTCCATTTTTAATACTTTATTTTTTGTCACCAGATGTTTCCTTTTTATTAACTTTTAAATTGATTGTCAAAGACAATTACCTGCAGAGGACATGATAGTGAGTTTGAGTTGGTGGTAGCAGATTGCTGTTTCTATAATTCTAGATGATTCAGGCAGATGAATGCCTCATTATTTCCAGGTCTATAATTGTATATGTGAAGAACAACTATGGTTTGTTTTTGGAGCGAGACAGTATGGCAGTGGAGGAAGTATAATTGTAGCTATTATTTGTTGCTTACAGTTTTAAAAGTACTTCTGCAGATATTATTACATAGCATTGTCAACAACAACCCTGCAAGACAGGGAGGATCTTAGTTTGAGAGATGAAGAGAGCAGGGCTCCCAGCGGCCAGGGGTCATCTAGCTAGAGAGAATGCCACTGAGCTGGGATTTTAACTCAGGTTTTTGTCTGAGCTTGTGTGTTTGACAAAGCTAGATTTGGCCTTTGTCTTATCTTAGAGGATATGTTACAAGTACACTTTGGGTCGACAGAGGAACTAAGCAGAGTGATTTTGAAAGCAGAGGCTACTGTCTTAGAGGGGAAGATCAGCTTGGACTGAGATGCTTATCCTGTCTGGAGAAGAGGGGAAGGTGCAAGTGGCAGCTCTCTTACCTTATTCTAGCAAGGAGCCCCCTCCTTATTCTATAAGCCACTCTGCCAATCTTACTGACCAGGAAAACTGTGGTGACAGAAGGGCACACTTTTAACTGGCTTAATATTTCTAACTACTGATCCAGAAAGGAACAATCAGAAAGAAACTTAAGGAGGATGAAGACAAAAGAGGAAAACGGTGGAACATAATGCACCTACCTGTTGATATTTCACTAATATAAGATGTGGCAAAGGAGCAGGGACCTCATTAATAGAAAGATCTTGACACTGACCCCAAAGAGCTAACACAGTAGAAAGACAGGTGATTGAAAAAAAAAAAGTGGTTACAACTTATAAGGCAGTTACTACCCTCCAACAGCTAGCAAAATGTAATTATATTATTACCTCTATTACTTAAAAAATTTTTTTTTAATATTTTAATTTTTTAAATTTTTGTAGGTAGATAGGAGTATACATTTATGTGGTACATGAGATGTATTGATACAGGCATGCAATGTGAAATGAGCACATCATGGAGAATGGAGCATCCATGCCCTCAAGCATTTATCCTTTGAGTTACAAATAATGCAGTTACACTCTTTAAGTAATTTTAAAATATACAATTAAGCTATTATTAACTATAGTCACCCTGTTGTGCTATCAAATAGATCTTCTTCATTCTATTTTTTGTACCCATTTTTACTCCTATTACTTCCAATGAGCATTTATTGAGGATAAGAAACTGAGACACAAGGAACTTAAGTAACTTGCCCAGGGGCACACAGCTAGTGAGTGATGAAGCCCAGATTTAAGCCCAGCAATATGACTGTAGAGTGTATCGTCTTAATCACAACACTCCATTGCCTCTTCCAAGTTTCAAAACAAAATATCCAGGCAGAGGGACCAAATTCTGGGTGTTTTTCCCCCAAGTCATGAATGTCCTGGGGCATGAGGTCCATGACAGTGAATTCCAGATTCGCTAGCTGAGTTGCTTTCTGTTAGGACGTATTCTCTCACTGCCAGGTTATGTTTGATTGTTTTTGTTTTTCACAAAAGACATAATCATTACTTCAACTGTATTCTCTGAATTAAAATTCAGGACATAATCTGTCTGATGATTTTGGGGTCATGTATTTATACCCTGTAAATTGATATTTATGGAATGCCAAATCCAATGATGAGCTCTCCAAGTGCTGAAAGGCACCCAGGCAAAACACCTGTTTTCATGGGGCTTACTTGCCCTGGGGGAGGAAACAACGAATACATAAGTAAACACACAGATAAAAAGATGGCAGGTGTGAGAAGTAAGTAGGATGAAATGACAGACATTAAGGAAAAGGTTGCTTCTTTAGAATGCCAGCCAGGAAAGCCCCTGCTGAAGCTGTAACATTGAGATGAGATGCAAAGAATTTGTGAGCAGAGTGCTCAGAACAGAAAGGAACATCAACCAAGAAGATATCAGCCAGGCATAGTGGCTCACTCCTATAATCCCAGCACTTTGGGAGGCCAAGGCGGGTGGATCACCTGAGGTCAGGAGTTTGAAACCAGCCTGGTCAACATGGTGAAACCCTGTCTCTACTAAAAATACAAAAAAAAAAATTAGCTGGGCATGGTTGCGGGCACCAGTAATCCCAGCTACTTAGGAGGCTGAGACAGAAGAATCATTTGAACCTGGGAGGCAGAGGTTACAGTGAGCCGAGATCATACCATTGCACTCCAGCCTGGGGTGGGGTGGCAGGAGAGGAGAAGGAGGAGGAGGAAGAACAAAGAAAGAAAGAAGAAGAAGAAATCAAGGCAGAAATGAGGTTGGAGTGTTGGAAGAACATCAGGAAGGCCAATGTGGTTAAATCTAGGGAGTGACGTGGGGCAGAGTTGGGGGGACGGCAAAGGGGTTGGTGAAGAGTTAAATTACACAGGGCTATTGAACACGGTGTGAGGTTGTGATTTATACTGTGTGATGAAAAGACACAGTGGATTGGATAGGGGTGGAACATGATCTGATTTACCCTCCACAAGGATGACCCCTGATGTTTGTCAGAAATGGGTTGCAGGGGGACAAGGGTCGCAGCAGGAGAACAATTAGAAGACCACTGCAATAGCATGGAGCCTAGATGAAGGATGGTGGCAGCTTGAACCACCGTGTGAATGCTGGGGATGGGGAAAAGTGGAGAGATATGGAATGCATTTTTAAGGTAAGGCAGATAGAAATATGGGCACCATTGAGGGAAATTCATCTGCCCCATTCCTAATACCATCTTCCAGGTTCAAGGATGCTTGTGTGATGTCACGCAAGCTTGCCTTTCATCTTTCTCCAAACCTTTACTCACACTGCCCTAGGAGGGGGAATGAATGAGCTGATTGTGAGACTGAGGAAGAGTTATCAGCTTGGTCCCTTGCTTCTTCTTGGGAGACCTATCCCACCCTCAACACCCATGCCTCAAGTCTTGCCTGGACAAGCCCCTTCATGTCCAGATGTGCCCTAGTCTAGCACTGGCTGTGCCTGGGTGATAAGCCTACCTAGTTCTGGGGTTCAGTGAGGAAGATGTTTGGATCTCACATTAAGCTACATCTTCCAATTTAGCCTTTGTCATTAAGGCGATCATTTGGCCTCCATCTGCTACTCCTTGTCAGAATTGTCAATCTGTTCAGGAAGAAAGATGCTTTTGAAGGGGAGCAGAATATGCCACCTGAAAATATGGCACTTTGGCAAAAGGATTATTTTGAGCTGAAGGCAATAGAGAAGAAAACACAGGGAAATATCTCTGTCTCCCCCATTTGCCTAAAAGCAGGACATGAGTTTACAAAAGTGTCCTCCTCCCCTCTCTACCAGGAAGGACAATGTTCAACACCAGAGACAACTTTAGACCCTTATCAGCCTGGAGACCAACCCCAGAGGAATCTACATAACAACCTTAATTAACTAGCGTTTATCTGTCATTAGTTTCTTATATAGTCATGCATTTTGGTTAACGGATCACATATATGATGATGGTCCCATAAGACTGCAACAGTTGTAACACTGTGTTTTTACAGACCCTTCCCTAGGTTTATTTTTATTTTTAAAAACATTATTATTATTATTATTATTATTATTAGAGACAGAATCTTGGCTCTTGCCACCCAGGCTGGAGTGCAATGGTGAGATCTTGGCTCACTGCAACCTCCACCTCCCGGGTTCAAGCGACTCACCTGCTTCAGCCTCCCGAGTAGCTGGGATTACTAGGGCCTGCCACCACACCCGGCTAATTATTTTTGTATTTCTAGTAGAGACAGGGTTTCACCATGCTGGCCAGGCTGGTCTCAAACTCTTGACCTCAGGTGATCCGCCCACCTTGGTCTCCCAAAGTGCTGGGATTACAGGCATAAGCCACTGCACCAAGCCAACAGTACCTTCCCTAGGTTTAGATACATTTGGGTACACAAATACTTACCATTGTGTTAAAATTGCCTGAAGTATTCAGGACAGTAACATGCTGTGCAGGTTCGTAGCCCAGGAGCAACAGTCTCTATCATATAGCCTAGGTGTGTAGTAGGCTATGCTAATGATGCATTTGTCAGAACAGATACCCATTATTAAGTGACGTATGACTGCATTTGTGTTCCCATGATTGGTTGCCTCTACAGACTCTAGGTCTTTTTCCTTTGTCTCGTCACTTCTCCAAAAATGTATTGTTATTTACTGAAGATGCTATGTAAGCCAGAGTTAGAAGTCACCTTTTTGAGAACTGCTCATTCTCAGCTGGGCATGGTGGCTCACACCTGTAATCCAAGCATTTTTGGAGGCTGAGGCAAGAGGACTGCTTGAGGCCAGGAGAGTAAGACCAACCTGGTCAACACAGCAAGACCCTGTCTCTACCAAAAAACTTTAAACATTAGCCAGGTATGGTAGCATGTGCCTGTAGTCCTAACTACTCAGGAGGCTGAGGCAGGAGGATTGCTTGAACCCAGGAATTTGAGGTTACAGTGAACTATGATCGTGCCACTGCACTCTAGCCTGGGCAACAGAGCAAGACTCTGCCTCTAAAAATTTTTTTTAAATTAAACTTCAAAAATGAGAGAGATTTGCTCATTCTCTGGGTATCTCCCAAATACATATGAAATGTACATGTAAGCTTCTGTTTGTTTTTTCTTCTTCTTAATCTGCCTTTTGGAGCAGGTGATCTCAGCCCAGAATTTAGAAGGGTAAAGGGAAATTTTTACCCCCTTACACTATTTATTAAGCCATCTCAGAGACCCCAAAAGTAGAGTCTGGACATGGGTTGGGATTCTTATATATGAAATTCTCCTGGATATTTTGATGGAGTAGGGGACCGAATATCAGAATCTGTGATGAACTCAGTGCCTTAGACCGCTCGGCCATCCTGACACACCAGAATCTGTGAGGAACAATTGCAATGGACAACATAAGTTTCAGAAAATGATCATGAGGGAGGCATTGTTCATTAGCTCAAGAATTCCAGTTCTCTTCCTGAGTTGATAGAAAAGTTATAGCCAAAATAACAAATACATGCTGACTCTCCTGACTCACACACTCAATGCTGGCAATGATAGTCAATTACACTGTTCTTTCCTGAGCCTGCCCTTGGCCTCGCCGTCTCTCTCAGCCCATTGCTTCAAGCAGCTACTAACAACTGAGACTGCCCACAAGATGAAATTGAAGTTACAACTTGGAGGCAAACTAGGAAATGGAGCTCATTACATTTTCTAATTAAGCCAGACTTATCTAGAAAATCATTTTTATTTCAACCCACATTAAAAGTATTTCTAAAATGTATAAATGCTATTTTCTAAAACTGAAATTATGACATCCGAGTTTGCCTTAGGGCCTCCGAACTGTACTTAGTAGAAGACACAGGAGGTTGGTCCATCTGTAGGTTCAGGATTTATCCTTGGATTTATTTATTTTAAAATAAATGCTTGACTCAAGCACATTTTTGGATTCAAGTTGCCTCTTCAAATTAAAGCACAGTGACATTCTTAGGAACTGAGGACTTACCATCAATTATTGCTAGTATTTGTTTCCAAACGAAGAGCCAGGAAAAAGATAGTAGAGCAGACTCAAGTCCTTGACACCAGATCTTACCCAGTAACTACAAAGCAATTAAACTCTGCTCTATCATTGTTCAAGGATGATGGCAAGTGCTTTTCCACGAGAGGGAGATTATATGTGATTTTTTCCCTTTCCTCTAGTGTCTTGAATCTCAGTAATTTTCATAAGTTGAGGCTGCATTAATAAATCCCATTATTTGCAAATTCTTTTTTGCCCACCATGGGCTCTGTCAAATTGACATGTACCCCACCGACACCAGCTAAATGAGAAGCTGACTGATGGCTACTTTCAAGTCTGATGCTTATCTGGGGTAAATTTTCTGTGCCTCAATAAGACTCCTCAAAACCTTGCAAGAAACCAGATCTGGGAAAGATTCCTCAAAGGAATAGCATAACTTCTTGCTTAGAAAAGTTGTATACCATTAAAGCTGCCATTACCTCCAGAACCAAAAAATGATGTTCAAAAGCATAAGTGACAACTATGTGGCCCAGCTGGGTGCAAGGACTGTAAATCATAAGTTTTCTCGTGAGTGCACATAACGAGCCCTCTTCACTGCAGATTGGCCACACAGCACAGAAGACAATTTTGGCTGCTATATTTCAAGTCCACCAAGGGCGATCAGCATCATCTGGCCAAATATGTGCTGTTTCCAGAGGTTTAAAATAGTTTTTCTAAATGTATCTTTTCACAGTCTGAATATGGCTTAAGTTTCTTCCGAGTTGACACATTGAAGGGGATGAGACAATTCTGTAATGAGTGAATCTTGCTAGATAATGATATAAGTTCTGCAAGTTGATTCACTTTCAGACCCCCAAAAGTAGCACGTAAGCCTATGCAGGAATATTTCCCTAATGCAATAAATTAGTTTCTATAAGAAACATTCTATGTACATAGAATTTTAATTAACAAATCTAAATTTGAATATGTCAAAGTTTTAAAATCCGGTTATCTTTTCATTTTATTATTTTCTTGATATAAAACTTCAGGGAAAACTTCAAATGGTTTTGGCAGAACAGATTTCTTCATTGAATGTTTCTATAAAACAAATAACAGTTTTTGGTAATGAAAATAATTGTGAGCTGGATTGGTGGCTCATACCTGTTATCCCAGCATGTTGGGAGGCAGAAGTGGGCAGATCGCTTGTGCCCAGCAGTTCAAGACCAGCCTGGGCAACATGGTGAAACCCTGTCTCTACAAAAAATACAAAAACATTAGCTGGGCATGGTGGAGCATACCTGTAGTCCCAGCTACCCCGGAGGCAGAGGTAGGAGGATCATTTGAACTCGGGAGGCAGAGGTTGCAGTGAGCTGGGATCACACAACTATACCCCAGCCTAGGCAACAGAGGGAGACCCTTTCTCAAAAAATAAAATAAAATAATTGTGACTGAAATCTATTCACGCACTTTTAAGATTCCAGCAAACTTCTTCATAGTTTTAGAAATCATTACATGCATAGGTTAAGAAACTTCAAAAAGTACAGATGATCCCCAGTGTAAAGTAATCCCACTCCTGATTGCTGTGTGTTCCAGCATCCTGCCCCAGGGTCACCAACTGGTACCAGATGCTATTTTCTGCAACTGTAGTTATTGTTATCTCCTGTACACACATTCCTTTGTAGCTAATCTATTTTCTATTTAAATATTTCCTGCACACACATTCCTTAACTTTCTATGTTTGGATCTCTCAAAACATGCAGGATAATTTACTAAGATACATATTTCCTTCATTTCTTCATCTGAAAGAAGACAGGACCTCAAGACAGTTTTCATCCAGGGCTAAAAGCAGAGACTGTGCACAAGCCACTTCCATTTCTTTCTTTTTTTTTCTTTTTTGAGACGGAGCCTTGCTCTGTCACCCAGGCTGGAGTGCAGTGCAGTGCTCATGGCTCACTGCAACCTCCATCTCCATGGTTCAAGCGATTCTTCTGCCTCAGCCTCCTGTAGCCTACTTGGACTACAGGTGCGTGCCACCATGCCCAGCTAATATTTGTATTTTTAGTAGAGATATGGTTTCACCATGTTGGCCAGGATGGTCTCGATCTCTTGATCTCATGACCCGCCCACCTCGGCCTTCCAAAGTGCACTTCCATTTCTATATAGTATTTTGTCTTCCCAAATCCTGAGCTGTTGAAGAGATGGCACAGGGTGTCTGGAGAGGAATGCGTTGGAGATGCACCAAGGTAGAGAGGAGAAGGTCCTCACAACTGGAAAGGGGGAGAAGTCCATGGGTCTTGCAAGGACCAAAGGACCCGCCACCTGGACCCAGGCAGACTCTCAGAGGTCAAATGTTGTGTGTACCCACAAAGGCTGGACTCTAGGCCCTGGGGCTCCAGCTTTGCCAGTCCCCAAAACTGAAGGGACATGAGGCTGTGCTGATGGGTTCTACTGACAACTAGCTGGGACAAACACATATAACCAGAGGGGTCCTCAGCTGCTGGGAAAGACTCCAGGATCTTGTACAACCTTGGTCAGTCAGGGCTGAGACTGAATTCCTGCCAGTCATCAGCTTGGCAGGTAAGTAAATATTTGGAATGGAGTATATTTTAAATCTGAGTTGCTGGGCTGAGATTCACACCCACCACACACACATAGTACTTGATCTTCTTAGGATGGGTCATATGGTTACTGTGATCCTGAACCTCCCCTTCCATGCTCCAGCCTACTAAGCTTATGATCAAGGAATTCCCTGTGGATTACACGGATATCCCTTGACTGAAAACTGCTCATGCTGGCAGGGATGAGAGATCAAGTTGTGAAACTGTTCTGGAAGCAAGAAATGGTGGTCTCTAACCAGTGATATATATATTTTTAACATAATCTAAGCTTGTCTGCCTGCACAAAGAAGCATTTGCTAAGATAAAAAGGGAAGAACATACAAAATTAAAATTTGCCATTTATCCAGAAATGAACCAACTCGCCCACCATGTAACAAACAGAAAACTGCACTCATATTACCAAGGAACGCTACACTGAGAAAGAGAATAAGAATTTATTAAAACACACACACACACACACACACACACACCCCACTTACGCAAACAAACTCTTTTGTAGGTACAGGTGCTAAAAACAGAAAACCCATATAAAGCTAAACCCATTCCATGAAACACATATGATATCACATACTTATCATTAATTTTTGATAGTGAAATTATACTAAGCTTCCTGGAGAAGGAATCAAGGAGTTAGTTAAGAGATGTGTGTTAGGCTAAGTCGCCATCTGCTCTTGTCTCATTATCAATTTGTAGGGCAAAGTATTTTTCAATGGTCTATTCCTTGCTGGTGAGAGATTTGAAAAGTCACTGGAAAGGAAACCTCTGTCTGCTAACTGTGCTTGTGGTCTGGACACAGAATATTAAGTTGGATTCTCCTGTATTTTAATAGCATGCAGTGCCATGAGGAGCTGAACAACTTCCAGATTATATAACTGATGGGTACCTGTCAAAAGGATGCTGCTGCTCAACTTAGAAAAAGGTGAAATCAAGGGATGGTCAAAATTATGAACACTAGAAACTATTCTTAGAAAAATGCACGTAAATACTCATATAGTCATGCATTTCAAAATAGCAAAACAATGATGACGGTGATGATGATGGTGATGATGATGATGATGATAGTAATCGCTGCCACTTATTGAGAGGCCCATAAGCCAAGTACTTTGCAGACATGATGACACTACCTTGGGACACAAATCTTAGCATTCTCGTTTTTAAGATGAAGACAATGAGGTTTGGGCAACTGTGTCACGTATTGGGCCCAGAGTCACAAGTTAGTAGCAGAACCAGTTTTCAAATCTTGTCTGTCTGCCACTAAAGTCTGGCGTGCTCAAACATCCCCCCTTGGAAGCTTCTCTCACACTGTGTGTATGTGACTGTATCAGGACAACAGTTCAAAACCAGCCCTGGTATGGACTAGGAGGTAAGGATGACTGAATGCTAACAGAAATAAACATTTGCCAGTCAGGCTTCTCCTTTGTTCTCCTTTTGCTATCTAATAAAACGTATTGATTGTCACCACCAATAATTGTCTACACTCCATTAATACATGGATGGATTTCTATCCCTGAAAGGACCACATTAAGTCACCAAATCTAGCTTCAATTTTCACTAGGAGCTGTTATCAATCCTTCAAAAGAGTGTTCAAGGCTCCAAGGGATATAATTTCTCTACTTGACGTGTCAATGGATTTTGACATATTTTAAAACTAATGAATTCTATTATACAATATAACAGTTACTAGGTATTATAGACACAAGAAAAATGAACATCCAAGTGTTTTCTATGAAGTTTCTTATAAATATGTAAATATTTTAAATAATGAGCAATAAACTTTTCATTCATATTCACATTATAATTAACTTTTTAATTTAAGTAGCATCCTAGAAGCTATAAATTCAGGCTTCTGATTCACTTCCAATCACCTTCTAATTTATATTTGCTCTCATTACAACTAGTCTATGAAAAACTTCAATCTTGCAATTCTCTAATCTTGGAAGTTTAAAAATTCATAAGATATAATTAGAATCTGCGTGGGAGACATTAGGGTTTAGTAAAAGGAATGATGAACTAGGAGTCTCAGGAACTTGAAACCAGGCCGAAGTCTGTCTGCTACTCAAATTATTTCTTTGAAAATAACTTTACTCATCTGTAAAATGATGAGAGTGCAAGAGATACTTTTAAAGGTACCTTCCAGAGTTAAGATGATGAATCATATCTTTTAAAACTCATAAAATTATTTAAACATATTAAAATTATTACAAATCTAGTTGTATGTACAGAAGTGAGTGTGCATATGCATATATACATATACTATATATATCAGAAATAATTTGCTCATAGAATGAAACCACAGTTAAATGTGAATGATATGATTTCAGTTTAAAATACATGAAATGAAAAAAAATTAAATTCGAAACCCCTGAACATTTTCAGACTATTACTACTGGGAGTCACAAAATTAGTCCTTTTTAAGAATTTAACAACTTTTTAACAGTCTTTAATCTTTATCCTAAAGGGAAATAGTAATAGCCTAATCACTCAAGTGTGGGAAAAATAAAAGAATCACTCTCATTCTCGCTTGCTTAACCCTGACCACCACTCTCAAGCTTGAACATGCCATGTATCCTCTTCTGCACTCGTTATTTTGGGATTTGGAGGAGTGTGTGGGAGGGGAGGATGGAAGGAGGAGTGGGGACGTAAGGGGAAGAAAGTGGAGCGGGGAAAAAGATGAGAAGATGGCCTAAGGCAAGAATAAGAGAGGAAGAAACTTATGAGAAATCAAGGAAACAGTGGTACTTCCGCGAGAGGGGAAGATCATACTTAACAAGTGGAACCTTGAATGGAGGGAAAGAATACATTCAGGAAGAAGAGGCCATAGAAAGCATGTAGAGCACGGGTGCCCAAGGGAGAGAACACAGTCATGGCTTCTTAGTTTCTGTGTTTGGTCTGGTTGGGCCACTAAAGCCCCTTCCTCATCCCGCTTTTCTGCTTACTACTAGAGACAGAAATTAAAAACCATGGCTTCGGGCTGATAAAACCCAACAAAACAGAACAACAACAACAACAACAAAATAAGGAGGGTTGGGCAATCTTGATGTAGACTAATTTTTCTTTTCTTTTTTTTTTTTTTTTTAAGATGGAGTCTCACTCTGTTGCCCAGGCTGGAGTGCAATGGCACTAAACCTCTGATTCCTGGGTTCAAGCAATTCTCCCACCTCAGCCTCCCGAGTAGCTGGGATTACAGGTGCATGCCATCATGCCCAGCTAATTTTTGTATTTTTAGTAGAGATCGGGTTTCACCATGTTGGCCAGGCTGGTCTCCAGCTTCTGACCTCAGGTGATCCGCCCACCTCGGCCTCCCAAAGTGCTGGGATTACAGGCATGAGCCACTGCACTTGGCCTATTTTTTTATAATTCAAACTTTGTTACAGGAAATACTTCTCCTTCCAATTCTCTCCTGTCCATGATTCCCTAATTGGAATTCAATCAGTCATTTCTAAGGTTGAAGATGGAAATTTCCAAGGCTTTTATAATTGGTCAATATAGATATTTTGAGCAAGCTCCTGCCTGACAGGAATAAATAATTTATTGAGTTTTTTTATTCTTAGAGTATGGAAAAATATTTTACCTGGAGAAGGTCAAAAAGAACACCTTGTCACAAGAAAAGGCAAAATGTACCATTTAAAGTTTAAATCAGGATAACAGCTCACTCAACAGTGGGTTTTCAGTCTTCACACTTAAATGCCAAAGCTTACTTGGTTGCAGGATCAACAGGACCAATTTTTTTTTTTTTTCCAGCAAAAAGTCATCCTCACCAGGGGCTCCATACCAAAAGCATCCTTGCACAGCTGGGGCATAAGTCAGCAGCAGCAATTGTACAAGATGCTGTCAAGACTTAGAGGGTGCATTGCAGGAAGTGTCTCATTCTGGTCTCATGTTCCCTAAACACACATGCTGAGAGCAGACAGTCTATCATCTTGGGTCCTGTCTCACTCCTCTTCTACTGGCTGTGTACAGACAGCCTGTGACTCCTATCTCTTGGATAGGAGACTCCTGGATATCTTCCCAGAAAGACCAGTGGGATTCTTTTATTTCTTTTCTAGCATACTTAATAAAACCAAGTCTCTCTGAACTTAGTGGGTAGTAACAGTGCCTTAAAAAAATTGTCACTCCTGTTCTTAGGCTCCCCTATAACACAAATAATCATGATTGAGTTTGGGGCAGGTCCTTTTAAAAATATTTACGTATACACATGGTCACACCACTTAGTTTTCTTGCACCAAGATAAGGAGAGGAAGATGGAAAGCATCTTATAGGCTGGTGCAAAAGTAATCGTGGGTTTTGCCATTAAAAGTAATAACAAAAATCACAATTACTTTTGCTCCAACCTGATAATATCAAATGAAGAGTAACCTGCTGAGAAAATAACAGAATTAAGGAAATAACTAAAAATCTGTGCTCCAAGTATGTCCAGGTATATCTCTAGTGGATGGGGCTGGAGGAGATTATGAGATTAGTTACTTTAATCCCTAGTTAAATAGGGAAGAAACCAAAGCAAAGAGAGAGCTCATTGCTTTTCAAGGTAGCAAGGTAGCAGAGTCTGGTTTTAACTCAGGCTTCCAAAATCATAGCCCAGTAATCTTTATTTACTGAAGTGATCCAGAATCTTTTATGTGAAACTCATAGGGCCACGTGTGTTTATTTTTTAATTTTTACTTCTTCCAGTGGCCAGCTACTAGAGCATATTTATTTATAACATATATACTATAAACAAAAAAACCCTCAACAGCCTATGAGACAACACACTGTCATTAAACACAATCATACCCTTACAATGAAACATATGAATATTCACACTAAGCAGGATAAACAAAAATGCTAAGTAACCAATTATTAGTTTAGGTAAGAATTTTGCTACCACAAATGACTAAAAAAAAGTTTTTTTGGTGTTCAGTTTTCTGAATTTTCAGAATTGCAGATAATGGGTTGTGGTCATATATGGCTATACTTTCATGAGAAGAAAAAGAAAAAATCCTTAAGCATTTTCAAGCAGTGCATCCATTGTATAATGGTTAAGAGCAGTTCAAACATCTGCAGGTTTTATTAAAAGACATTTCTGATTCAGGAGGTCAAGGTGAAGCCTGAGAATTTTTACTTCCACTTCTGACCAGTTCCCAGGTGATGCTGATGCTGTAGGCCCAGGGACCACACTTTGAGAACCACTGGTTAAGAGAATGAGCTTTGCACTAATGGGCCTGGGTTCAAGTCCACCTTTTCTTAGTTGTTTGGTTTCAGGCAAATTACACAATTCCTGCTGGGAAATACATGATAATGTTATTGAGGATCCTTTGTACGTGGCAGGCTACTTTACTGCTTTCAAGATTCTCTCTTTGTCATTGGCTTTTGACAGTCTAACTTGGTGTGGGTCTTTGAGGTTTATCTCAGATTTCTTTGAGCTTCTTGCATTTGTACATTTATGTCTTCCCTCAAATTGGGGGTATTTTCTGTCATTGTTTCTTCAAATAATCTCTCTGGACTCTTTCTCTCTTCTTCTGGAACTCTCATAATGCATATATAGGTCCACTTGATGGGATCCTGCAAGTTCCTTAGGCTCTGTTCATTTCTTGTTATTTTCTTTTCTTTTTATTCCTCAGACTCAATGATTTTAAATGACCTTTTTCAAATTCACAGATTCTTTCTTCTGTCTATTCAAGACTGCTGTTGCATCTCTGGTGAATTTTTGAAATCACTTATTGTGTTCTTCTGTCCAGAATTTCTATTTGACTTTTATAATTTCTACTTTTTTTATATTCTCATTTTACTCATACATTCTTTTCTTGATTTCCTTTAGCTCTTTAAGTGTATTTAAGAGAGTGGTTTTAAAGTCTTTGTCTAGTAAGTCTGATGGGTTGTGTTTCTTCAAGCTTTTGAAGATTTATTTTGTTCCTTTGAATAGGCCAGATTTTTTTTTTAATTTTAATGTCTTGCGATCTTTTGTTGAAAATTGGGCATTTGAAAAAAAATAGCCACCTCTCCCAGTCTTTGAAGACTGACTCTAAGCAGAGGAAGACCTTCACTAATAGGCCCTCTGTGAAGGCCTTTTCTAGCCACGTATCTTCCTTGGACCTGTGTGCACGCTTTTTTCTGATTCCCTCATATACACAGCTGGTTAATGTCTCAATTTCTCTAATAGTCTCGCCTTTGCTTCTTCTTGGGGTCTCACCTGTTCTATTGTATTGCTCAAAGATCTCTTGCCCCAGATATCTGTGGGTCTATAAAACCCTTGTGATTTTCACAAGCCATGCCTGCTTCTTCTCCTATCTTCCTCTAGCCTGAAATCCAAACTGTGCCACTTTTAGCTGTCTGAGCTCCTAGTTAAGCAACGCAGAGGTCAATCTCCCAGGCTTCTGTCATACAGGGTAGAACATTGCAAATATGGTCTAAATCTCTCCAATTTGCAGAAGGAAATTGGGCAGCAGGCCATCACATCCCCCAGACTGCCATGCTGCCTTGGGGCAGGGTGGGGCAAGGGTGAGTAAAAATGCAATAAAATTTCCTGCCATGTTTAATGTGGATTTTTCTTAGTTGGGTATTTGCTTGGTTCTTATAAATTTTTGACTGATTCCCAGAGCTTCTATAAAATTATTTAATCAGTCTCTTATTTAACATTTCCTTGGGAAAACAAGGGCCTAAAACTTCCTAGTCTGCCATCTTCCTGATGTCCTCATCACATATCTTCTTAAGCTTCTTCCTTATCGTACCCACTACACAGGGTTTTCCAGATGATTAAATGAGACAATGTACATAAAGGATTTAGCACAGACTTTGCATGTAGGAAAATCTCAATAAACTTTGGCCACTATCATAAAAACAGAACAATTGCAGAGTATAAATTTAGTTCCTTATCTTTCTTATCTCCGTCAGGAGTCTTCAATGCATGTGGCACAATGCTGCCTTAATTATGCTTTAATCACAAACTTTTCCTTCCCCCACACACCCACAAATATCAGTTGCCTAATCTCTGCTATGCCCATCTTCCTCTGTAGTGCTATTGTGTATCTCTCATCCATAAAGGGTATATGTTACTTAACATATGAGATAGATCTTTTGCTCTCATGTTTTGTTTTCCTAAGTCATGCTTGTTCACAACTTTTAAGAGCAGTTTCTGTTCTCATTACCTATCTAAGGTCTAATGAAGTTTTTATTCTAGTGGCATTATGAGAAAGTTACACATAAGACTTAAGTCTTACCTTTAATATAGGCCTGTCCAGGCTTAATGTGAATATACTCATGCTTGATAAAATAATAGAGGAGTAAAGGCACCTTTTTCTCTCTTTGAAGCTATCTCCTACTTCTCAAATAACCCATGTCCATTGTGTACCTCCTTCATTTCCCACATTTTGGTCAAATGCTGAGCCTAGTTCTACCTTTTCCAACAAAAAATCTTCCTTTACTTTTTGCCTAACTTCCATTTTGATGAACAAATACAATGCCTTTTTTGTTTGTTTGTTTCTGTTTTTATAGTGAATGTGCTTCATTGGTCTTGCACTAGGGAACACGCTGCTAAGTCAATGAGCTGCAGTGCTGGGTGCAATAGCATCAGCCATTGCAGGGTTTTCAAGGTGAATATCACCTTGAGATAACAGAACTTGGCAGCAAGAGATGACAGTGAAGGTCATAATAGAGCAGTTATCTGAGCCAGACATCAAAGGCATTTTTCCTAGACTTAGTGGTCACTTTAGTGGTCACCTGAGAAGCAACTAGCAAGAGAATCCAGGAACATTATTCTCGTGGTCAAGGTTATTGGTATTGCTGAAAGAAATTTCCCAACCTCGAGAAGGCTGGCTGATCACTCAACCAGATCCTTGCCAGTGGCTAAGCCTTGGTGAATCCATCACCTCAAGGTCAAGTTTTCAGACGTGATGATGGCTCAGAAACCTGATTTGATCAGCACGCTGAAATTGGGATGTGAAACTGCATTAATCAAGCTTAAAGAGATACAAGCCAGATGGCTTTGCATTAATCTACCACAGCCAAGAATGCACAAGTAGGTCTGGCCAGCATCTATCCCCACTGTTGACAAGCTGCTTGAAACCTCAGTGATCCAACATCTTGTGTAAGAATGGAGTCAGCACAAAGGGAAGATCATTGGCCTTCAGAAGTGTTTCTGATCTAAGGTAGGTTGAATCACCTCACCTATTACAGGAACAAACTTGCCCAAGTGTCCTCTAGTTCCCTCCAGGAAAACTCCTTCTCTCCGAACTAGGGCTTGCCTTTGTGCCTCTATGTGTTTCCATGGCAGACTAACTCTCTTCCTATCCCTTCTTTCTCTTTTCTTCTTTTCCCTCCAAATAAGATACCATTTCCCATTTTAAATTCTAATCATGGAATAGCTCTGCTTTTCTGAAAATATACCCATATCACCTTGACTGGAGTATTGGGTGCCTCTAAAGTATTCAGGTATATATTTAAAGATGGATCTCCTGACTCTCTCCCACAGATGGCTCCTGATTTTAATTGTTTTACTAATTTAACTCTGATCACAAGCTTTTTTTTTTTTCTAAGTTGGAGTGGTGGCTTTGTTAGCCCCTATGGTATGCCAACTGATAGAAAGCTGCATTTTTACATAGAATCATTTAAAAAATCTAACACTGAATTGTCACTGCAGCCTAAAATGCTTCCTAATTTCTGTAAATGAAATACAACACATAGAAGAGCTGTGCATTTTCCTTATTGTGTTCCCACATCATTTGGCCAAGCAGTTACCCACTTGAGGATTTCTGTATTCTAACACACAGCCAGACTTGCCCCACTGCTGTGGATGACTAAAAACTCCTGGGATGGTGTTTTTCTCTGGCTCTGTCAGATGTTTAGCCTCTGCAGTGGGGAATTTATGCTGTCATGGCTTTTAACAGAGAAAACAAACACTATAAGGTAGGCACCAAAACTTAACTAATTAATCAACACCAGATGATTCAAATAAAAATAAAAACCTACTGGAAATTAAGATACTTTAAATTCCTTTTGGAAATAGATGGAGTCTAAATCAATAAACAATACCGGAAAGGACATTTGCCTAAATTTGCAAGAAATTATAAATTTCTTGGTAGACATATTTAGTGTGTCAACAAACATTTATTGAGTACCTACAATGATTTAAAAACTATGCTAGACGTTGGGGAAATACAGAAGAAAAATGCACTTCTACCCTTCAGGCTTACTCACTTATCTTGCCTGGGGAAGAGTCTTTAACATCCTCGGCAGCTCTAGGATTCAATATTTATATTATTAAATTGAAATAATAACGCAGTTCCAGTGGGTATTGAGATCCTCAAGTCCTCAACGGCAGTTGCCTTGACAACTTACTGGAGGATAACTTTTTTTTTTAAGAAAAGGGCTCTTGCTACATTGTCTAGACTGCATTTGGACTTCTGAGCTCAAGCAGTCCTCCCAGGTAGCTGGGACTGCAGGCATATGCCACCATGCCCCACTCCTTTAATTTTTTGATGCTCTCTGCTGCATTCTGGTTGGGTTACGATGGCATAAAGCACAAGATTTGAATCAGAGATCTGCTTTAAGACTCCACTTACCTTGGGAAAATTAGTTTGATAAGAGAGCCTCAGTTCTTTGTATATAGGAATTCAACATATACTTAATAGGGTTGAAGTGAAAAGTATAACCAGTGGCTTGGGTCCTGAAGTCAAATGGGCCTGGGCTTGAATCCTCGGTCAGTCATTCTCTACCATGGTGACCTTGCGTAAGTTACTTAAGTCCTGTATACCTGTTTCCTCGTGTGGAAAAAGGAGGGGAAATTGTATTCCACAGGATTTATGTAAGGAGTAAATGCCACAATAAATGTAAAGTGCTTAACACAGTGCCTAGCACATGGTGATTATGTAATAAATGCCAGTTGTCATTAGTATTTGAGCATTAAACGATTTACTGTATTTTAAGCACAAAGCACGCTTAAAATGACTGCCCATTTTGGGGGCAGCAAATTTTGAGATGCCATTTTGTGCCCAATAGAGCTTATAACAGAAACCTCAACAGTGGAGGGGCTCCTTCAGGAAACAGTGTGCTCTGTTACTGGAGCACATTCTCTCCTGGCAGAGGGCCCTCCACTATTGCAGGCACCTTCACGGCTTTTGGTTGAGGCTGGAAGAACAGGTCTCCTGAACTGGGGAGATGGTTATACGAGATATTTTTGAAACCTCTCTTCAACTTTTTCTCATTTTATGCCTTGTAATCATCTCGGGTTAGATGAATAATTAGATAATAATTCTATATTAACATTGAGGTAATATAAAAACTTTGTTAATTATTGAATAATTTTAGATTATTTAACATTTAATAATTTTAAGTTCAAGGTTACAAGTGCAGGTTTGCTACAAAGGTAAACTTGTGTCATGGGGGTTTATAGTGAAGACTATTTCATCACCCAGGCATTAAGCCTACTACCCATTAGTTATTTTTTCTGCTCCTCTCCCTCCTCCCACCCTCCACTCTCAAGTAGACCCCAGTGTCTGTTGCTCCTCTCTTCGTGTCCATGTGTTCTCATCATTTAGCTCCTACTTACAAGTGAGAACATGCGGTATTTTGTTTTCTGTTCCTGTGTTAGTTTGCTAAGGATAATGGCCTCCAGCTCCCTCTATGACCCTGTAAAAGACATGATCTCATTCTTTTTATGGCTGTATAGTATTCCATGGTGTATATGCACCATATTTTCTTTATCCAGTCTACTTTTTTTTTTTTTTTTTCTTGAGACAGAGTCTTGCTCTTTCACCCCGTCTGGAGTGCAATGATGCAATCTTGGCTCACTGCAACCTCTGCCTCCTGGGTTCAAGTAATTCTCCTGCCTCAGCCTCCCAAGTAGCTGTAATCCCAATTACAGGCGCCCACCACCATGCTTGGCTAATTTTTTGTATCTTTAGTAGAGACGTGGTTTTGCCATGTTGTCTAGACTGGTCTCGAACTCCTGACATCAGGTGATCCACCTGCCTCAGCTTCCCAAAGTGCTGGGATTAGAGGCATGAGCCGCTGAGCCTGTCACTATTGATGAACATTTAGGTTGATTCTATGTCTTTGCTATTGTGAATGAACACACATATGCATAACATTTAATAATTTTAAATTATCTAACACATTCACTTCATTTTTTATAAAAGAACCTATAATTGGGAAATATTCAAGAATTTGTAAACACTTTTTCTCTAGAAAAATATAAGTCTCTTCCCTTTCCTACATCCCTAACAGCTATAAAGAGAAGTTCAAATTGAGGCAAGTTATCTCATCTCAGAATGAATGGTGATTTTCTTTTAAAACTCTATGTCCTATTACTTGTTCAATCGCTTGAAGCAAGAATCATGTTCTTTGTTAGTTCTGCTTCTGGTGGTAATATTATGAACTAGGTCAGAAGGTAGTTAAAAAAGAAATAGGTTCATAGCTAAGAATCTCATTTCAAAGGAAAAAAAAAAAAACCTGGCCATGTTCCATGTTCAAAATAAACTCTATTCTCTATTCCAGGGCATTCATGAGATTTCTGAGAAAAATGCCAGAGAAATGTTCCACAGAGAGGAAGAAGGGTTGAGAGCCTGTCAGCCTGACCAGGATGCCAGCCCTTTCAATGGGGGATCACTGACAAGTCACTTTCCCTTTGCTCCTCAATGCCTCTGAATGCTACTGTTCATGGGACTGCAGTTCTGGGAACTTAGTACTGGGTACCTAGTCAAGGAGGCATAAAAAAGCTTTGCTTATATCGGTGCCTTTATCTGAGCTTGAAAGGGGAGAAGAGGTTTGGAATAGGAACATTGGAATTTTTTTTAAAGTGGCTCGCCCAAGAAGACAAACAAAAAGGGAGTAATAATGGCATTGTGTAGGACAAAATGACGTGCCCTGGGGCTGTGAAGGAGAGTGTGAGTGTAGAAGAAAGGGCAGTGCTCAGACAGGCTGGGATTAAAACACTTCTTTGCCCAGGATAAAAAGAGGACCAGAGGTGGGATGGCCTGCAGAGGGCATGTTCTTCTACAAAGCCAGCACCCTGAGTCCCGCTGTGTTCCTCCTGCGGGAGGGGAGGCCGGATTTGCTATTTTTCCGACTCCTCTGCTGTCACACCTGCCAAATGCTGCCAGTGGGCACTACCAGAACCTGGACACTCTTGGGCCAGCTGCCAAACAAGTGTGCTGACGGGAGAGAGAAGGAGAGCTCTGTGACCAGCCTCGACACTTTGTTAGGCCAACTGGTTTCTTAGTTTGCATCTTGGTTCCTGGAACTATCTTGGACCTTGTGAATCCCAACGTGGGATGTGGAATGCCTGCCAAAGGGAAATGTCAAGTGTGCTGGTCAAGAAAAAGGATTTTATAACTTTTTGGGCTTCTGATTTTTTAATTTTTTTTTTTAATATGGGGTCTCTCACTATGTTGCCCAGGCCGTCCTTAACTCCTAGGCTCAAGTGATCCTCCTGCCTTGACGTCCCAAAGTGCTGGGATTACAGGCATGAGTCACCTCATCTAGGCTATAACTTTTTTAAATTGTGGGAATGCTGCTTTTACTTCAAAAAGGGTGAACAAGAAGAGAAAAGGGAAGAAAGGGATAGAGAAAAGTAATACTTTATTTTAGCACAGAGGTAGGAGAGGCTAAATCATGAAATTACACCTAGTGTTGGGATGTTCTGGGGAAAGGGGTGGAGGCAAGTGACTCTGTCTTGCTGATTTCAGTCTCCCCTGATGTCACTGAGGGACTTGGACTATGAGCAGAATTGGGGCAGGAGGGGCTCCAGAGAAGCCCTCCTCGAACATGGGGGCTTCCAGCCTAACTTACAGTTCCCAGGGTTGTTTGTGGTTGTTTTTAAATATCATGGACCAGCAAAATTAAAGAAAAATAACCTGAAGACAATACTGAATCACCCACTTTTTATTTTGCCAGGGAGAGAATCCCAGAGCTTCAATTATAACATTATCAACACAGTATCATTTTAAAGTCTCTCACCTTCATTGAAAAAACACACAACTGCATGATAAAAAGAGTCTAAGAAAGTTCAGCTGACCTCCAGACTGATTATTTGGAAAGATTATATATAGTCACTATAAATAAATACTGATACTTACAAATACACATCCATAAGTGTATATGTGTGCATACAAATGATTGTGTGTGTATATACTATGAAAGGAAAATAAATCTTGGGACCCCAAACTGTCTAAGGCAAAGGGGAAAGTTAAGCTGGGAACTGGGTCATGCAAACCTGCCCCCCAGTTTTGTTCCTAAATAAGACAGCTACAGAGATGAAAGGGTATATACCTCCCTCACAATTTTCCCACAAGGGAATTCCTGGTTGGCCCCACGATCTTTACCCTAAAGCAGTTCTGTTGAATTTCATCCTGACCGTGTAAATTCATCGCTGATCTTCTCAGGTATGGGACAAAGGACAGAACTGAAAAGTCATCTCTCCACTCACCTGAGACAAATGCCTATCTTACTGCCTCCTCTACCCTCTGTTTATTTTAGGTTATGTAATAATGCAGATTCACTGAGGACAAGTTGAATGCGTAAGTGACCATTCCTCTACCCCCTCTCACATGTAAAATGTAGATTCAGAGAATGCTGATCCAAGACTAAAAAGGATGCAACCTCTTGCCACTTTTATCTACCACCCTTTAAAAAGATTTTTCTTCTTCCTCTTTCCCCCAATACCTGCTTTTTTCCCTTTAAATATTGAGGTCCCCAGATTCTCTTTGGAAAAAAGCACAGACCACAGATTTTTCCTATGATTTTGTGTTCTTTTGTCCTAGGCATGTCCTTAACCTTGGCAAATAAACCTCTTAAAATAATTGTGACTTGCCTCGGTCATCTTTGATTTACAACACACATACGCTGAGACGTATGAATAGGTTTAAAATATAAATACAAAAAAATTAACATCCATTTATTGACGGTATTATATTGCAGGTGATTTTTTAGAAGTGGGTCAATTAGGGGTTCATGTTGAACAGTGCAACATGAAGTATAGCTCAAATATCTACTTGTAGACATTTTTCTGACCACATTTTAAATATAAGCTTATGCATAAGCCTCCTGATGAAAATGGAAGCACTATGGTTAGCTGATGCCATGAAAGTGGTGGAGGCAGCCCGGCAGAGCTAGCTACATCTTCAGGAAAGGGGGTGCTGAAGGACACACTCTGCTTTCAGAGCCCTGCGGGGCTGCATCTGAAGAGTGGTTGCCCAGAGCAAGCATCTGAGAAGGCTGCTGCACACAGCAAAACTTGGTCATGAGCCAGCTCTGCTTCTGGACCTGGAGTTTATGAACCAGTCACCAATAGAGCTGGAATGAGAAGATTGAGAAGTGTTGCAGAAAGTTCCAAGGTCTTCTGAGCCTTTGAGACATGATAATATGAAGACGCAGAAGCCAACGTATCATAAGAAAAAAATAAATATACTTAGCATCAACCTCGGGGACCAGTGGGAGTTCTCGTCCCTGGCATCCATTAGAATCACCTGGGGAGCTCAAAATCTAATAGCAGGTCCCACTCCCAGAGGTTGGGATTTAATTGATTTGGGGTGGGGCCTGGGTAGCAATATTTTCTTTAAAGCTCTCCAAGTGATTCTAACATGCAGCTAACTTGAAAACCACTAATTCAAAGACAGAAAAGGATGCAGGAAAAATTCCCTCTCATCAGAGGTTCTGAAACTGATTCCCAAATTCTCAAAATTCCCTCTCATCGGAGATCTGCTAACTATTTGCAGTAGGACAAAACATTCTACTATCAACTGAAAGAAATAAAAATATTTTACCCCAAAGCGTATTTCTTTGACATAGTTTGAGACTGCTTGCTCAGAGACCCAGCAAACAGAAGTAACTCTGCAAAGCTGTCTTTTGTGGGGGACTTGACACCTACAGAAAATCTAAATTGATGCAGCCAGGCCTCCCCTTGACCCATTCTAAAAAAAAATAATGGAGAGTTTGACACCTTTAAAGGTTTAAGAAGAAAAAAAGCATTTACCATCTATTCTTTCTTTCTTTCTTTCTCTCTCTCTCTCTTTTTTTTTTCTTTTTTCTTTTTTTTTTTTTTGATAGAGTTTCACTCTTGTTGCCCAGGCTGGAGTACAATGGCATGATCTCGGCTCACTGCAACTTCCACCTCCCAGGTTCATGTGGTTCTCCTGCCTCAGCCTCCCAAGTAGCTGGGATTACAGGCACCTGCAACCATGCCCAGTTAATTTTTGTATATTTTAGTAGAGACGGTGTTTCACCATGTTGGCCAGGCTGGTCCCGAATTCCTGTCCTCAGGTGATCCACCCACCTGTAACCTCCCAAAGTGCTGGGGTTACAGGTGTCAGCCACCGTGCCCAGCCCCATCTATTCTTTTTGAGGGCTGCTACCTTTGCTAGCCAGGCCTCCTCTTCTCTCCCTCCCATAACCTGTTCTGCCACCATTACCTGTTTTTGAACCCCCATTTTTTCTGTACATCACGATGATATATAAGCTTCTACACTCCCCTGGTGGTTGGGGTAATCATTCTGTGATTCTCCCTTGTGTGCACGTTTATAAATGTTTACGCCTTTTCTCCAATTAATCGACCTTTTATGACTTGACTTTTAAACAATCCTTTAGAGGGTGAAGGGAAAGTTCTCTCTTCACCCCTACACAATCGTGTAGGGATTCTCTTTTTTCACTGAAAACCTCACCGTAGTTAACGGGCAAAAAGACACCCTGCTCATCAAAACACCAATGAGATGGTACCAGGTAAAGTAGCATTATGAAAGCCACAGGCATTAACACAACAAATGTCAACATTACAAAAATTCCACAGACCACCTAGAAGCCACCAGCCCTTGGTTACCTTGGGAAGTGTCTGCATGTGTGATGGGTGGGGTTGGCGTGAAAGCTGGCTGAAGGCAGAGCCGGGGCTTCACAGCTTTGGAGCGTTGACTCCGCACCAGGCACTAGGCATACCACACATTCTTGGTATAAATGATCTCATCTAATATACGTTTGTTCACTCTGCCTTGGCTGCACAGTCCTCCTGTTACTCGTCAAATATGCCAGCCATGTCACCATGCTTCTTCCACCTGGAACCCTCTTCCCCAGATATCTACCTTTTTCAAATCTTTGTCCAAAATCCACAGACTCTGTCAGGGCTGTCTGAATACCTGATTTAAAGATGCCCACAGTTGCTCTCTCTTCCTATTGATTTCTTTGTGCTTGTGCTACACTTTCTTCTTTTCACAGCTTTTATCACTTTCTAGCATCTATTTATCAGCTATATATCTATGTGATATGGTTTGGTTCTGTGTCCCCACCAAAATCTCATCTTGAATTGTAATCCCCACTTGTCAGAGGTCTGGTGGGAGGTGACTGGATCATGGGGGTGGATTTCCTCTTGCTGTTCCCATGATAGTGAGTGAATTCTCACAAGATCTGATAGTTTAAAAGTGTTATTTATATCCACTTCCTACTTCACTCTCTCTCTCCTGCTGCCATGTAAGACATGCCTTGCTTCCCCTTTGCCTTTCGCCACAAGTGTAAGTTTCCTGAGGCCTCCCCAGCCATGCAGAACTGTGAGGCAATTAAACTTCTTTTCTTTATAAACTACCCAGTCTCAGGTAGTTCTTTATAGCAGTGGACTAATACATATGTATATATATATGTGTGTGTGTATGTATGTATCTATTTATCTACCTATCTATATTACTGTTTATTATCTGTCTTCCCCATTAGACTCTGAGCTCCACAAGGGCAGACAGTCTCTCTCTCCCACTAGACAATGTCTAACCATGCCTGGCATTTAGTCAATAAATATTTGTTGAATGAACAAAAATATGTACTAAGACTACAATAAATTATTATTGTTATAATTATTTAACATAAATCTTTGCTAAAAAAGAAATGCTTTATTCTTTAATAAAAAGAAAACAAAACAGATAAAGGAAGAAACTGAAAATAGAGACAAGGGGAAAAAAAAGAAAACTCCAGGTGGCCGTTGCTGATATTTGTATCATAAAATTATGAGCTTTGTGATTAATGGAAATATAAAAGTCACATGTATGGCTCGTAAAACTGAGGCTGGGTGATTTATATCCTCAGTTATTTTCATTACCTTCCCTTTAGGTAACTGTTTTTTTGTAGTTTCCAAAGTTGACACCTGATAGTCACTTTCCTCAATTTATCAATAGGAATCTGACATCCCAAAGGCTAATGTCTTGATTTTAAAACAGAAATCCCTTCCAAGAATTGCTCCCAAAATACATGCAGGTTGTTCCACTGCCTTGAAGAGTGAATACGCCTCTCTAATATTTATCAGGAGTTATTCTGAAAATAAAGGGAATACAACAAATCACTCCAGTCCCTTTTGCTGACAATGCCTGCAGCCTTTCTCCAGTTCCCGAGGTGCATAGGAACTGCTGCCCCCATTCAGAATTCTGCACACAAGCCTGTAATCTCTAAAACTCTTAATCAGCAGGAAAGCACATTTAAACATTTTATTTTTGCTCCCAGTGTAATAATAGAAAAAAATTTTATATTTTTACAAGATTTTCACTCTTCTAGTACTAAAATGTTTAAATGGACTCTGCATAGAGGATCAGAGGTTTCCCAGATGGTCAGAAGATGATTATGGCAGGCAAGGAAGAAGCAGAAAAGTCATACATGACTTGATAAAACAAGAAATAAAGTTACCAAATGTAGTGTGTTCAAGGCAGGAGACTGTGAAATCATTACATTTTCAAAAAAGAGAGAGTAAGTACATCCCTGTAGAGTCAGATCTTTGCAGTTAAGCATCAAAATCTTTATCTTCACCAGATGCATAAAATGGAAAATACAATTTTGACACAGAGAGAAGGAAACACAACCAATTTCAGTTTTACCCTCCCCTTCACAACAAAGCAATTTGTTGTAAATGCATTTAAAGAGGCACCCTTCACCACTACTTTCAGGCAAATGACAGCCGGTTAAAATGTAAAAAGAGCTTTCAGTCTAAATCCAAAATAAGGAATAAATCCAGATAATGTCAACTCATGTGAGTAAAAAGCAAGATGATTTCTTTAGAATGATCAAAGGCAGTACAGAATTTCCATTAAAAAACGAATTTGCACGCTAAGCAAAAGTGATTTCAATTACTTTTTGCTAAAAACAAAGTTTGTAAAGTGCATACTTTGCGTGAAATCACCTTTGCAAAAATTGTGACAGCGAAAGAAATATGACCTAACCGACTCTATCTTGCTTCCAATCTCCAAGCTGCCCTGTTCTTTCCTGGGTGTAGGTTGAACTAAGTTTGGAAGAAATTTAGTTTATAGTTTAACTTTGAAGTAAACATGATAATAGCGCCTCCCTAAAACAAACCTCCTCTTTGCTTGAGGACCACACCTCCTTTTTAAAACTAACAAATCATCCATAAGGTTAAGAATTATGGCTCAGGAGTCAGGCAGCCAAAGGCCAAAAGATTCCTAACATCTCCAATTGCTAGCATAGATAATATTACTACTATAAAACCTAAAATTGATGTTTGGGTATTTTTTAGAGTCTGCATTCTGATGGACTAGCTGGCCCCACCCAGACCAGTTAACTGGCTGATCAGGTCTTGTGGCCACCACCCAGGAACTGACTCAGCCCAAGAGGACAGCTTCAACTCCCTGTGATTTCATCCCTGACCCAAACCAATCATCATTCCCCATTCCCTACGCTCCTGCCTGCCTAAATATCTTTCAACAACCCTAGCCTCTGAATTTCAGAGAAGCTGATTTGAGTAATAGCAAAACTCTGGTCTCCTGTTTAGCCAACTCTATGTGTATTAAACTCTTTCTCTATGGCAATTCTCACGTCTCAATAAATTGGCTCTATCTGGGTAGGAGGCAAGAAGAACCCACGGGGTGGTTACCAGTGCTGTGAAATGTGTACTGAGCATAAGGCTAGAAAACATCCTACACCTCCAGAAAGTGGTCCTATGTCATCCATAAAAGTAAGCACGAACTCTAGTTTATTATTTTCCAATCTTACTACATTCTAAAATAACTATTTATACACCAATGTGCTGTAACTGTAAAGCAGGGATCTAAATGATGGTGACTGGGCTGACTCCATAGGTAAGGGTGTTAAGCCTGCATGGTGAGATATGTATATATAGGGAGAGAGAGGGAGAGAGAGAGAGTGGGGGTTGTGGGGGGAGAGCGAGAGAAAGGGGTGGGGGGGAGAGAGAGATTGGGAGAGAGGGACAGAGAGAGTAGGGGGGAGAGAGAGATTGGGAGAGAGGGACAGAGAGAGTAGGGGGGAGAGAAGGGGGAGAGAAGAGAGAGAGAGAGAGTCAGAGAGAGTCAGTCTTGCTCTGTCGCCAGGCTGGAGTGCAGTGGCGCGATCTCGGCTCACTTCAACCTCCGCCTGCTGGGTTCAAGTTGTTGTTTATTTTTTAATTGAATTTGAACCCTTTCATGCTGGCAAGCATGGACTCTGGTCCTCTGCAAATTCTAGCCCTTGCTACAGTTTACACATTTCCCAATGCCTGGACCTCGAGGGCTTTTTTAACCTGGAGTAATAAGAATAGGCAGAAGACATCCACAGACCTGCACCTTCCCTGCCATCCCAAAGCTCTCAGAACTTACGGGAAGCTCTTCTTAAATTACTTCAAAAGCCAGTTATAAGTCAGAAATTCTTATTATAGTCACATAGCATTTATTTTTCTTTTTATTATTCTTAGAGTTGGGGTCTCACTCTGTCACCCAGCCTGTAGTGCAGTGGTGCCATATTACCTCACTGTAACCTCAAACTGCTGGGCGTAAGTGATCTACACATCTCAGCCTCCCGAGTAGTTGGGACTACAGGCATGTGTCACCACATCTGGCTAATTTTTAGAGACAGGGTCTCATTATGTTGTCCAGGCTGGTCTTGAATTCCTGGCCTCAAATGATCCTCCCCACTCCCTCCCAAAGTGCTGTGATTACAGGTGTGAACCCATGTGCCTGGCCTCACATTGTTCTGATCAGAAATAAAATTACTCAGGTTGTTCATGCCCCACTTTTTCAAAAGCATTTGCTGGGAAGGGCTTTGACTGGTTTCTGAAAGTCCCAAGTATCTGCTAAGTATATGCATACTAAAGATAAAGGTACTGCGGCTGCTAAGTATATGCATACTAAAGATAAAGGTACTGCGGCTCAGAGTTGTTCTTCCTTTAGGTGAAAACACGAAGTCGTGCTAGAGTCATAAGAGTCAGGGACTGGATCCCTGGTCCCTGTTTGTATGTGGATAAGTTAACTGACTTCTTTAGTCTAATCAAAATGAGAGAAGATATCGTTTATTTAAAGATCCTGACATATACTCCTTCAGATAAGCCTTAAATCCTCCCCCATCCCTCCTTCTGGCTTAGGAAAACCTACAACTAAAAACTACAGCCCAATCTCTGCTTGAAACTTTGCACTGCTGAAAAAAGATCTTGATATTTTGCTTATATTCTCTTTTGGTTATTAGCTTTTTCTTTCCATCTTTTATATAAGTTTTTTTGTGTGTGTGTTTTGTTTTTGAGACAGGGTCTCACTCTGTCACCCAGGCTAGAGTGCAATGGCATGATCACAGCTCCCTGTAGCCTTGACCTCCCTAGCTCAGGTGATCCTCCCACCTCAACCTCCCAAGTAGCTAGGACCACAGGTGTATGTTACCACATCTGCCTTTTATTTTTTTCCGAGACAGAGTCTCATTCTGTTGCCCAGGCTGGAGTGCAGTGGTGCAATCTCGGCTCACTGCAACCTCCGCCTCCCAGATTCAAGCAATTCTCCTGCCTCAGCCTCCTGAGTAGCTGGGACTATAGGTGCACACCAGCATGCCTGGCTAATTTTTTGTATTTTTAGTGGAGATGGGGTTTCACCGTGTTAGCCAGGTCTCGATCTCCTGACCTCGTGATCCACCTGCCTCAGCCTCCCAAAGTGCTGGGATTACAAGCGTGAGCCACCACGCCTGGCACTAATTTTTTTTTAATTGTTTGTAGAAACGGGGTCTCACTATGTTGCCCAGGCTGGTCTTGAACAGCTAGGCTCAAGAGAGCCTCCCACCTTAGCTTCCCAAAGTGCTGGGCTTGCAGGCATGAGCCACTGCACCAGCCTCATCTTTTATATGAGTTTATTTTTTAAATATATATGACTGCATAGCTCATTTGGTGGATTTCTTCAGTAAATGAGTAAATAGAATAATATTTTGACAATACAGAGTTCTTTACTGACTGCTATTTCAAACTTAAAATATAGTGAGCTGCAATTCCTTGTATTAGCCCTAGAACAGAACAATGTGCTGAACAGCCCCTCATTATTTGTTAACAGTTTTAAATGAAGCTAATTCCAAATAATAAAACTCAAGATAGAGAATTTCAAATATGCTGACTCCTTGAAAATGTTATAACAGAGCTGCATATTTCAAATTTACTAGGAGGCAAAAAGGCCATCCTAAAAAAACAGACTGATGAGTTGTAGTTTGTGGTCTAATTGTCATCATCTGCCATATGAAGTTCAGTGCACTTGGAATTTTAACTTTCAAAATGTAAATTATTTTATCCTGAAATGTTCTTACTCCAGAGAAGAATAACCATCTTGATATTAAAAACTCTATCAAGAGCCAGGCACAGTGGCTTATGCCTGTAATCCCAACCCTTTGGGAGGTTTAAGCAAAGGATCGTTTCAGCCCAGGAGTTCAAGACCAGCCTGGGCAACATAGCAAGACCTTGCCTCTCTAGTTAGAAGAAAAAAAAAATTAGTTGGGTGTGGTGGCATGCATTGGCTGAGGTGGGAAGACTGCTTAAGCCCAGGAGGTCAAGGCTGCAGGAAGTCATGGTTGCACCACCGCACTCCAGCCTGGGTGACAGAGGAGACCCTGTTGCTAAAAACAAAACAAAACAAAAGCAAAAAAAACTTTATCGAGGAATAAAGATGTAACTAAATAGTCAATCATTAACAACTAGAAAGAAAACTATTAGGAGTGGGTGTTGGTTTTTGTACTAAGAACCATCCTTGTGATTCTCCACAGGATACAACCATTTCTAGATTACCAAGATGAACATATATATATACACACACACACATATATCATATATGTATGTATGTTCTACATATATATGTTCTACATATATGTGTGTTCTACATGTGTGTTCTACATGTGTGTTCTACATATGTGTGTTCTACATGTGTTCACACGTGTTCTACATAGTTGTGTGTTCTACACGTTTTCTATATGTGTGTTCTACATACATGTGTTCTACATGTGTGTTCTACATATGTGTATTCCACATATTTATGTGTTCTACATACGTATGTGTTCTACATATTTATGTGTTCTATAAATATAAATGTTCTACATATATAGAGAACAGTTATATAGTTATATGTATGTGGCCATCCTTAAAACACAGTGATGAGTTGTAGTTTGCATAGTACATTTGATGTATATATAAAAAATAGTTCTCGAGAACAAGAGATGCTTGGAAGTATTCTTCTCACTCAAAGAGTAGTAAAGAACTACTTTCTGCCTCTGAGGTTTTATTAGGCATTTCAGGTAAGAATACAAAGCCAAAGATACCAATATTTCTCCAGAATCAACCTGCCACCCAACCAGCTACCATGGCCAAAGAGCCCATCATTGGCAAGACAGAATTTCTGCGTTAGAGCAACTTTCTGTCTCACTTGATTTTACTATGGCATTTGACAGTCTCTTTTCAGGGTGTTTCTCAAATAAAGCCCTCTCCTGGTTTTCTTCCTACTCCTATTTCTTTTCAATTTTCTTCAATCATTTTTTTTCCTGCAAATTTTTTGTTTTATTTATTTATTTATTTTTTGAGACAGAGTCTCGCTCTGTCACCCAGGCTGGAGTGCAGTGGTGTGATCTTGGCTCACTGCAACCTCTGCCTCCCAAGTTCAAGTGATTCTCTCGTGCCTCAGCCTTCCGAATAGCTGGGATTACAGGCGGCTGCCACCACACCTGGCTAATTTTTATATTTTTAGTAGAGACGGGTTTCACCATGTTGCGCAGGCTGCTCTTGAACTCCTGATGTCAGGTGATCCACCCGACTCAGCCTTCCAAAGTGCTGGGATTATATGCATGAGCCACCGTGACCAGCCTTTTTCCTAAAACAATTTAAAATTTTGGTGTTTATGTGAAGGTGAGTCCTGAAGCCTCCTCTTATCCTCCACCTCATCCATTCCTGGGGGGCTATGTTCTTTTCAGCTACCACTTGCCAGCCCACTCTGTATCACCACCTCAGGCTTTTTTCTGAGGTCCTTGTCCACTATGCAGTACCAGCTTCTGGTCATCTCCACTCAGGTGATCCATGGGACACTACCATATTCAAAATAGAACTGCATTCTCCATCTGCACTTTGATATAACCAGCCATCTGAATTAAAACTTTAAGAATCATTTAGGTCATTGGATATCCCCTTTTGTATATCTTGACCGTCTGCCTTAGGAGAAGGGGAGTTAACTCTTACTGGTTCCTAATCCATATCATCAGGGGAGTTTCTTGAGTCCTCTACACCTTATGCACAGAGTTTGAGTAAGTTCTCTAGGTGATTGCAATGTGCTCCCAAACTTGGTACATTAGATGCTTTATGTATGCTATCTCGACTAATCCCTACTGAAACTCTATGAAGCAGGTACTCTTAAACCCATTTACAGAAGGGAAAACCCAGCTTCACAGGTGGTGAGTATCTTAGCTAAGATCAACCGGCTACTAAGGGACTCACAGAGATTCAATGTTTATGAGTTTCCTGCCACTAACTCTCCATTCTCTTACCTAGTGGCTCCCACAGTTTAAACTGCATAAGTTGTAAGACAGTTTTTTTAAAATGTGGATTTCTGAGCAAACCCATTGAAATTATGATCCTCTTGAATTAGATTGAAACCTAAGCACATGCACTTTAATAAGCACCCAGGGGATTCTCCAACAGGCATCTAGGTATACTCTTCAGAGAAAAAAAAATGGTTCCTTCATCAGCCATATTATTATTAACTTTTTCCATGAAGTACAAATAGAATTGTGTCCATATTCTTGTTGTTTAATGGCTCCCAGTTAGTTTCAAAATAATTCCCAAGCCTGGTGTGTGTGACTTCCACATGGTGTTCACAATCTTGTTTGTGTCTCCTATCCTCCTTCCCTTCCATTCTGTGACAACATTGAGCCTTTTCACATCAGCAAATCTTGGCATATGCTGTGGCCCTTACTTGGAAGCCTGGAATTGTTTGAATCCAGTTGCCTGCTATGTCATCCCCTAGAGTCAGCAGCTCCTTCCTGTGACTCCCTAGCACAAGGGACATCCCTCACTGTAGCATTTTTATGCTGAAGGGCTGTTGTTTCTTAACTCACTGATCTCTCACACATTCTTGATGGTAGAAACTGATCATCATTCCTCTTTGTATCTCTAGCATTAGCACAGTCCTTACACAAAGTAGACCTTTATTAAATATTAACAGATTGAAAAAAATAGAAATCCCACCCATTGAACATCGACAGACGTTTAAAAAAAGCTAAAGACCTAAACATTCTGTGGCTATACATGAGCATTTTTCATACATGTTAATAAAATACATTATCGCCTATCTAAATCTTTTGGCATTTCATAGACATACTTTTAGAGGAAAAAGGGATTTTGGAGGTCATCTTAGATGATCTCATAGTTTTACAGATGGGGAAATATAAACAAAGAAAAATTAAGTGGCTTTCTCAATTTTCCTCAGCAAATTGAGTGGAGATTTGAAAGCTTCTCCTCCCCTGGTCCAGTTTCCCCTTCTTACCCCAAACCACTTCCTTCTTTTTCATCCTTTAACCTGGTTTAATATTTTTTTGAACACTCACTCGGTGTGGGGTACTACTGGGTCAGATATGCTATTTCCACACTGCATTTGTTCAATATTACTGACTCAGCACTTGAGCACATGACATACACTGGCACTGTGCCAGCTGCCAGAAATGCAAATATGAATGAGCCAGAGTTCCTGACACAAACAAGCTTGCGTTCTAGAAGAGACGACAGTTTAGTGTGCAGCGATTAAGACATGGTGTCTCAAGTTTTGCATTACCAGCCTAACCAAATGGGCACCCCTGGACAGCAGCAAAAGACCTTGCCCTCCATTACATCTTTAGGATTAAACATGGAATAAAAAACTTGACAGTAATGTATACAAAGGACAAATGTCACTGCTGCCTTCTTCACCAAAGTTGTAATAGGGAGAAAAGGGTCAATCAGAAAAAGAATAACAAAGCACACCTCTGAGAAGGCTTGTCTTAACTCATCTCTCATGGAAATGCCAAAAAATAATTGCCCTCGGGAAGGGACCTTCTAACATCCCTTGATTCCCAAGACAGAATGAAAACTGAGGCCTCTGAAAACATAATTGCTAATGCCTGAACCTGGAAAGAGACATGGCAGATACAAAGCAACATAATCAACATTTAATATTACATTTCCAGGCTAGATTGATTCACACATAAATTGAGTGTGTCTTATATTGTTCAAAATACCCCCCGATTCAACTTTCATTAATCTCTGACCAAAGTCCGAACTCAATACTCATTCATCTAGAAATATTTTGAGAGATCCATGACATTTGATGTTAATACTTCTAGAGTCCTAGAGTGCCCTGTGCATAATATTCTTAATAGATTAAAACTAGGGTGGCAAAGTCCCTCACTTAGCAATGCCTTTTATTATTATACTTCATGTCCTGGGATACATGTGCAGAACGTGCAGGTTTGTTACATAGGTATACACCTGCCATGGTGGTTTGCCGCACCCATCAACCCGTCATCTACACTAGGTATTTCTCCTAATGTTATCCCTCCCCTAGCCTCCCACCCCCCGACAGACCCCAGTGTGTGATGTTCCCCTCCCTGTGTCCATGTGTTCTCATTGTTCAACTCCCACTTATGAGTGAGAACATGTGGTGTTTTGTTTTCTGTTCATGTATTAGTTTGCTGAGAATGATAGTTTCCAGCTTCATCCATGTCCCTGCAAAGGACATGAACTCATCCCTTTTTTATGGCTGCATAGTATTTCATGGTGTATATGTGCCACATTTTCTTTATCCAGTCTATCACTGATGGACATGTGGGTTGGTTCTGAGTCTTTGCTATGGTGAACAGTGCTGCAATAAACACACATGGGCATGTGTCTTCATAGAATGATTTATAATGCTTTGGGTGTATACCCAGTAACGGAATTGCTGGGTCAAATGATATTTCTGATTCTAGATCCTTGAGGAATTGCCACACTGTCTTCCATAATGGTTGAACTAATTTACACTCCCACCAACAGTGTAAAAGTGTTCCTATTTCTCCGCATCCTCTCCAGCATCTGTTGTTTCCTGACTTTTTAATGCTCGCCATTCTATCTGGCGTGAGATAGTGTCTCATTGTGGTTTTGATTTGCATTTCTCTAATGACCAGTGCAATGCTTTTCAAAAAATAACAATACAAAAGGAAAGACAACCAAACTCAAAGAGCTTTTACATCAAGTGGCTCAGCTCAATATTATGGACTGAGCTAAAGTCTGAAGTGTTTCTAGTCCACATTTCTAACGGGAATTTTCAATGACTTTGTGATACTAATTGTGTAAAATAAGACTCTTACAAAAACTGGTTACATTACTGGAAAAACTAATACTTGACTTTCATTCGTAGATACCAAGTACTATACCAGAGGTCAGCTCTGGGCAGTGTGGTAACACCCAGGACAGGTACCTCACAGGGAACAAGGTGAACGGAGCACATCTCCTGCAGGAGGGGTTGCCTCAGGTGAAACCCAAGAGAGAGAGAGACAAGGAAGAAGGCTGTGCCCAGCGGAGAAAGCAATAGACATGAAGGCACGGAGGCTGGGAGAGCTTGGTGCTTTTAGGGCCCAGGAAAACATATGGAATGACCACAGCTGAGCGTGGAAGTTGCTAAAAGAGGGGTTGTCAAAAGATGGAGCTGTTCAGGCAGCAGGGGACTTGACTGTCAGGAGTAGCAGAACTTTGCACATAAGAAAGCAGAGGATCCTGCAGGATCTCAGAGTCAACCCCTATTTAATGTACAGAAACAATCTCCCAACCCAAGGCTTCAGATGAATTTGGGCTATAAGAAAATGCAGTGCAAGGATTTACATCTTAAAGGCTTGCAAAATTCAGAAACATATTTTTTTTTCTTTTCTTGAGGAGTGAAATCAATGAAGAAGTTTCAACAGTCAGCAATGCATTCGCTGGAAAGGTCTCTGTCTTCTGGGCAATGCCTCTGGTGGGTCCTTAGGGAACCACTTTGAGACCTCAGGACCACGGTCTCCCAGAGGATGAGGGCAGGAGTGTACCAGGGACTGGTTACGGGAAAGTTTCTTTTTCTAAAAACATTTTAAAAGGTACCATTTTTACCATTTTTAAGTGTAAGGTTCAATGGTAATAAATCCATTTATATCCTTTTCCCTACTTTGTCCACTCTCTCCTTCCTGGCCCCTAGTAACCACCAATCTACTCCATATCCTCATGAGATCCACAATTTTAGTTCCCACATATGAGTGAGAACATACGATATTTGTCTCCCTGTGGTTGGCTTATTTAACATAATGACCTCCAGTTCCATCCATGTTGCAGGAAATTACAGGATTTCATTCTTTTTATGGCTGAATAATATTCCATTGCATATATATATATACCACATTTACTTTATTTACCCATCCATTGATGAGAACTTAGGTTGATTGCATATCTTCGCTACTGTGAATAGTGCTGCGATACACATGGGCATGCAGATAACTCTTTGATATATTGATTCCCTTTCTTTTCGACATATACCCAGTAGTGGAATTGCTGAATCAGATGGTAGAGAACTATGTGTTTTTAGTTTCCTGAGGAACTTCCATACTGTTCTCCATAGTGGCTGTACTAATCTACACTCCCACCAACAGAATATGAGGAAAAAGTTTCAAGGTGGGGAAATCCAGAGAGAAGCCCAGTGTTACCACCTGGGATACAGTATTGTATGGGCAAGCTTTGTGAGGGGCTACAGTGATTCATAATCAACCTGTCTTCCTGGGGCTCATTTCTGGGATGTAAGATACTTCATCTACTCTCATAAAACCTGAATCCACACCCAGTATACATTTCCATCACATCCCAGCAGGTTCAGGAAATAAAGGTGGGTATGCATCAACAACTGAAGTCTAATGATTGAAGATGCTCATATTATAAGGACAAAATAAAAGAAAAACACTGAGACAGAGACTGATAGCAAGATGTGTGCTACAGGAAACGCCGTGATATGAGCTTCCCTGGGTCATGGAGGCATGCAGCGTGTTGGACAATGTAGCAGACATCGTGGCATCCCTCCGCCCTTTGGTAGGCAGCCCTCATCGCAGCAGCCCTGACTTGGCCCTGGGAGCATAAAAATCAGGTCAGCCCATCAAAGCTGGATTTAAACAGAAAGGAATCAGAATATGCCACCCCAAAATATGCCACTTTGGCATACAGACTATTTTGAGATGAAAGAAACCTTCTTGGAACCTCCCTTATCTGACTAAGAGCAGAAACTTCTGAGAAATGAGGACTGCCATGAATCCTTTTTCCCAGGGGACTTTCATGGCCATGAACAGTACAGAAAGTTGGCAGCAAGATGGGGCCGTAGAAACAAACTTTACTAAAGTACCCTTATCTTCCATTAGTTCCTCACATTTATGTTTCCACAATTTACTTCCTCTAGAAGCTCAAAACTCTTTTTCTTTGTCTTATTATTTCTCCGCAAATTTGCATCCTTATTTCTTCTATGTATGCAAAGGACATGACCTGCCCTTTTGTAAAATTAGTGTCCAAGTGTTTGGGTCTGACCACCTCTCTACAGTTTTTATTTTATTTCTGTGAGACCCCATCCACATGCATATGAAATAAACCTTTTTCTCCTGTTATCCTATTTTTTTGTCAGTTCAATATTCAGGGCTGCTGCCACTGAAACCAAGAGGTCAAGGAAAGAGTTTTTCCTCCCTAATGGAACTCAGCTTGACCCCTTACTAGGGTAGATTATTTAATAATGTTTAAACTTATTTCATCTGTAAAATTAGTATCACAATATCTGCCTTAGTATAAGAATCAATAACACTGGATCCTTTTAGTGGCTGGTATACTATAGATACACAATAAGTGATAGCTGTCATAACACCAAATAATATCCAAAAACTGGTCATCTGTCATGAACCACAGTCCACACCATTTGGAGATGTAGTTCTAGATCCTTTTGTAGTAAGAACGGACTACCAAGATCTGCCCGGAGACTAAATAATGTGAAAATCAAGTCAAAATACGATAGTTGACTCTAACTTCAGTTACTAGTAAATAGCATCACTGAGAATTGTGTGGTAAAAATAAGAAAGCATCTGCATAGATGCTACATCTAGCCAAATGACTGAATATCTCAGACTGCAATATTTCTAAAAGAGTGCTCAGAATAAAGTACTTCATTTATAATAAGGGACAGCCCTGATTCATCTTATAGAGTAAATGTTACAATTACTGAAGCAGAGAGCTCACAGTGAAAGCTCACCTTATATATGCACAAATAATCAATTTTCAATGTTCTATGAAGGTAAAACATTAATAACTGCCTATGAAAATTTCCCACAAATTGATATTTCTAATATGATGAAAAAGAAAGGCTCCAAAATCTAATTATATCTCTCTGATAAATTAGATGTGCTGTGTGAGTGATGTTATTTATTTTGTTACTAATATAATAATTATTTGGATTACTGTATTGGTCTCATATGCTGATGTTTTACTGAATCCTCTATCAAACCATATTTCTCCTATGTATGCAGAGGACACGAATAGGCAAGCCACAGGTGAAGAAGTAAACATGTCTCAAAAACATGTGAAAAGATTTTCAACACTCCTCAGAATTTTTAAAAATACATTTTTTTCTTTTATCAGATTGGCAAAGATAAAGAATTTGATAATTTGTGATGTTGACAATCGTGGGGGAAAACAAATAATCATAACATTAATGATACAGACTCTTTGGAATCCAACTTGCACTATCTGTCTATCCACAATTAAGCCACATCTACCCTTTCACCTAGCAATTCCATTTCTAGGAATTTAAAGATATTCTACTACCTAGGCTAAACGTGTTCCAGGATCGATAAAGATCTCCATTGTGGCACTGGTCATTACGCTAACAACAAAACCCCCAAGGAACCTAAATGTCTTTCAAATCAACAAAGGACTAGTTGAATTATTTATATCATATTCATACAATGAGTGCCATGCAGCCATGGATCTATCTGTCTTAATACGTAAAGGCATGGAAAAAAATCGTTCATGGTACATCATGTCTATATGCTCCCATCTGTGAGAAAAAAGGGACTGATACATAAACATGCACAATACAAATATCTACATATAAAATCATATTTCTGGGAAGATATATAAGAAAGTGTTAGCAGCGTTTGCATCTGGGCAAGGGGACACAGGGCCTGCATTTCATCGTAAAACTGAATTGTTGACATTATTATCATCTGTATATATTAGTTTTTCTATTGCATACAGAGTTACTTATTTTAAAAGGCAAGGATGTAATGAAATAACTTGGAAATATGGATGTAATAAAACAAGCAAAGTTAAATGAGGTAAATCTAAGATGATGAGTTTTGTAGATTAACCTGGAAGGAAGGGATCTCTGACCTATACGTTTCTCTGTTTTGGTCAAACAAGTTACACACTATCATCCATTTTTTTTTATAAAACTCTGTAGAATATGTACTAGTATGATCACCATCATTCTACGCTCAAATCAAGGCTGCTTAAATGACCAAGTTTGCACAGCAGGTAGACGAGCTGAGATGCAAATCAGGTCTCCTGGATGTAGAGCCTGAGTGAGCTCTTGGGCATGTCTCACACACTTCACCTTGACCTCTGCTGCCCAGCGAGGGCCAGGCCACTGAAGCTTCTAAATGGCTTGTGATGGCTCTGAGAATTGCAAGGTAAATATAAGAAAGCATCTGCATAATACTTTCTATTTTCCCTTCTATTTTCGTAAAAGTATAGATCTCATGAGGCAGTAGATTGTATTTTAAAGATGACTTTTCTCACATTGGATGCTATTGGCCTTTGAGAGTGTGGCTCAAAAAATAGGCAAATCGGCCAGGTGTGATGGCTCACACCTGTAATCCCAGCACTTTGGGAGGTCAAGGCGGATGGATCATCTGAGGTCAGGAGTTTGAGACCAGCCTGGCCAACGTGGTAAAACCCCGTCTCTACTAAAAATACAAAAATTAGCTGGGTATGGTGGTGGGTGCCTGTAATCCCAGATACTCAGTAGGCTGAGGCCGAAGAATTGCTTGAACCTGGGAGGCAGAGGTTGCAGTGAGCCAAGACCATGCCATTGCACTCCAGCCAGGGCAACGAGAGCAAAACACCGTCTCAAATAAATAAATAAGCAAGCAAATCACATAATACCTCACTTTGTAAAGCACTTTGCAGTCTTCTACACATGAATTATCTTATTTCTGTCTCACAGCAGCATGGAAGAAAACTTCTCATCAGTTTAGAAATGGGAGTACGGAGGCTGAGTTTAGATGACTTCCTCAGCTTGAAGGGACAACAGGAAACCTATCCTAGGTCATCTGAACCTACCTAAGTTTCATGTTGCAAACATATCGCTGCATCCAGGGTGAGTAATATCTGAAAACTGCTTTGGATTTGTAGTTCACGTTGGTTTGCAGAATCTTTTATTGCTTGCTACCATGGCTTTTAGACTCACAGTTCAAAGTTTCCCCTCTGAAGCATAAACCCATTCTGAAATGCTGCATTCCAACCTTGCAACCTGTTCTAAATGTCTAAATTCTATGGTTTTGGAAGCTGAGGTCCTATGAGTTCTTTAACAGATTTTTCTGTTGAAAATTTTTGTCAGTATAGTCTTTGTGACCATGGCAATTACTTTAACTGGAAGTTCTGATTAGGAAAATTTCTAATTACAGGTCTATAACCAAAATATAAGAATACCCATCAGACACATCAACTCCAGTTTTCTCTTTATTTTTCTTCCCACTCCACTCCCTCCATCAATGTTCCTATTGCCTCAGGTTCAGGTTGGGCTCTTAGCTGTTACTATGAGAATGATTACACATAGGGCCTCTTCCTGACAAGGCAGCTGAAACAGGTTGTCTGTGGAAAACACAGCTATACTTTCTGTTTTCAACACTACTCATGATTATCAGATATGATTGTGCCCATAAGGGTTCAATGAACTTTTTGAAAAATACATATCACATTCAAATTATCTCTTTGGAGAACAAACCTGGTGGCAGGAAATGTCAACATCATTAATCATATATTAAGTTTCATTAAAATCAAAACTTTGAAATAATTAGCTTCTGCTGCTTCTCAGAATGGTAATTATAGACCATCAGGGAGTGTCACACACTTTCGGATTTCCTCCTTTAAATATTAAATGCTAAAGATGAAACATTATTTTTAACATAATCTTTTAAATTTTAGCTGTGGAATGTAAACAATACTTTCTGGATATTGGGCTAATCAAATCCCATAGTTCAGGAAATCTGAATCTTACTGGATTCAATGGTGAAATGAAAATATTAATACATGCCATCTTATAGGAGAGTAGAGTTCAGAAGCATAAAAATATCTGTATTTAAATGTGTTTGGAGACTTCTCTTTTCCTTCACTTAAAGTCAAGCTATCTCCCATTTCCAGTTATTATTAACAGTTTATTCAATGCTAGTTAGAAAAAAAGTATAGCATCAGACTATTCTATTTATTTTAACAACTCCCTTGCAAGTTTCTTTTTCTAACTCATTTCTACATGATAGTCTTTACATATATAATCTATAAACTATTGTATCTTCTCTCATAATTCTCAGTTTGATCTAAGGCATATTCTACTATGGAGGAATAATAAAGTAATGTAATAATACATATTATCTCAATGAACACTATTCTTTAATTTATACTTGTATTTTCATGGAAACTATCACCCACTTAAAAAAAGGTATCCACTCAGCCAGGTGTGAGAGACAGCATGGGGCACAGAGAGAGACAGATAGATGTGTTCCTTGTTCTCAGGGAGCTTTTGATCTATTCAGGGAAACAAACAAACAAACAGAAATGCTGATAATGCCAATAAAAGACCAAAGTTCCCATTACAGGAATGGACTTTTATTTGGAGAGAGGGGGCAACAAAGTGAAGAATCAAAGAGGGATGAGGTTCTTCAGCTCAGGACTCGGAGAATGCAGATGACCTTTGAAGGCATAGAGGCTCAAAAGGGAAAGTGACATGTAGTGTTCATTTCTCTTCATTACAAAGTTTTCCCACTCCTCTGCCAGCCCTTGAGTCTCTGCCAAAATGCAAGTGATGGTGGCTGAGTCTCTTGCTATACAAGCTCAGAATAAATAGCCTTTGCTTTTCTCATGGGGTTGGCCTTCGTTTATTTCCACTGGATTCAGTGTGTTGACAGAGGGGCTAGTTTTAGAAAAGGAAAGGAACATCTCTTCCTCTGAGATAAAAATCGAAGGAGGGAAGGACGAATGAAGTCACTTGGAGGATTCTGAGTTGGAAAGAAAGCTGAAGGAGTTACATCAGGTGGACGCCATCTTCTCAACCAAAGCAATCTCTAAACAGAGACCCAGGGAAGGGAAAGGGAGGGAAGTGGAAGGGATTTACAACTGGAAAAGAGAGGGAGCCAATAAGAAATGGATCAAATGACTCACTTATGTTTAACATCGTGAATTAAACATAAATGCTTCTCTCTCCTCTTAGATCTTAGAAAATTCCAGAAGAAATAGATACTGGCACTGATAAAAGGGAAAATACTTCAGAATATTATATAGGCGATAGGCTCACTATCAGCTCAAATGGGGAAACTAGGAGAGGACATAAAATAAAAGGCTCTAGAGACAGTTTTTGTCTTTATTCTACTTTTCATCGCTATTTTTCATTTAGTGCCCTGGAAATCCATTTGTAGTATCAAGGGCTCTAGGCTTTTACATTCTTCAGAGTTCCTCTGGGGTAGGAAGAATAAGTTAGACTACCTTCTTTTTCTTTTTTAGGCAGTCAGAAGAGTGCTCAGATATCAAATAAGGAGCCAAAACAAAATGGGATCTTCCAAATTTGGGAGCAACACTGTAATTTAAAAACATAGTTGGGTTTGTCAATACAAAGCAAAATAGATCAAAGTTAATGTAGATAAGGGGAAAATTTATAGTTTAAGAAAAGGGTGAAAAATGATAATAAGCTCTTCCCCATTTTGGAGCAAAGTAAGATGAAAGTAAAAAAAAAAAAAAAACTGCAAACACTGGCAATAAACTTCTGCCCCTTAATAAGAAGAATAATAGTGGATATTTATTGAACATTTATTATATGACAGATGCTATTGTATCAAAGGTACTCACATTAACATATTTAGTCTTTACAGAAGCCTTTCACACAAGACCCAATACTTGTCTGCAATATACAGATGAAAAGAAAACAAGGCACAGTAAAATCAAGAAACTTCCCCAAGATTGCAAAGCTCCTAAGTATAGCCAGATTCAAACCCAGGTAATCTGGGCCTATAGTCCACATGCTTATGTCTGGAATATGAAGAAATGAAGGGAGAGGAAGAGGGAAGGAGGGAGGGAGAAGTACTATTCAGTCAGTGCTGAACAATTCTTTAGTACCATACAATTGTTCATTACTGCAGCTTAAGAACGTTTCCTGCGGTATCATCGTGTCTATCAACAATACCCTTGGACGACAATATAAGGACACCCATAGAACTTAGATTCTGGTCTTTAATAGAAGTCTTCATGAAAAGGAACCAGGGCTCATTTGAAAGTAGACAATACCATGTCTCAAAGCAAGCTAATTTAAAATAGCACTAGAAAAGCTTTCTGTTGCCAAAAAGCAAGGCTGCTCTTAGAGATACCTGCAATAGTGTCAAAAAGTACAAAAGGTGGCTCTCACTGGCCAAGTAGTGACAATTTGGGAATTAAAAGGGAAAACAATGATTAAAGTCCACTGGAGCAAGCTGAGTCTGTTAAGACCACTCTAAGGTCATGATACTAAACAGGAAAGTGACAAAATACTAGGAGGTAATTGTCAACACATAAAGTGGTCTCTCAATAGTGTCTTCTAGGAATGTCATATATTGATGAACCAAATTATGTGTGTACTATGCTGAAGCGGCAGCTGAGTTATTGATATAAATCTAGATGTCTGTAGATATTTTTTAAGCAATGATAGGTCAGAGGAAGAGATTCAGCAAATAAAGTATGTGAAAAATATAAAGTAGTCAGCTTTTTAATAGAGAAACTTGAAAATTTAGAAAGGATGTATAAAAAGTCTATGTGTGAAGGGGTGGTATATTACAAAGTGAATTTGGCCCTTGCTATACTTTCTGTGACCAGACTTTGGTGATCTAGGACACTCCCTATTGGAGAACTGCTGTGGAAACTTATACATTGGTTACCCAGCCTATAATATTACATGGGACCCCTTTTGTACAGACCCAAATCTATTCAATTTAGGATGAAAGAAAATTTCTGTATTCAGGAATAATGGGGATTAGATAGGTTAGAGATAGAGACTGAGACATAGAGATACAGATAGATAGACTGAGTTGTTCCATTTCCTTCATACTTCAGACTAAGTGAGCAAACTAAAATGAATGTGAAGATATGTGGGCAAGAGTGAGCCAACCTAGACCGGTACCCACCCAGGCACGGGGGCTGATTCAGGAAGATGAGAGGCAAGTGTGAGGAGGTCTTGAACAGAGGCTGCCATAACTACCTAGATAAAATAGGTGACACATTCTTATCAATATGATTATATGGCAATGTTAGCCCACCCAAGACGGTATGTTTACTCAGCTTGCTTAACGATACTTTGCTGAAATTAATTTCCATATTGTCATGAGGATTGGGCCTGAAGTCAGGGAGGAGAAGGATGCTGACTGGTTCTGTGTGTATTTATCAGGGAGGAATAGCAACAAAAGTCCCTCTTCTAGTGAGTGTCTAATAGTGTCTCTAATAAGTGGTGGAGTAGCAACTGAAAATGACTGACGTAGGATAGCTCTGTGTGGGCGGAAGGGAAGATGGAAGTAGCTATATATACAAAATGAAGACCTCTCCTCTGAAAGGGTGGGTGTTCATGTGAGAGCAGGTGTTCTGCAATTGAGCAGCACCTGGAGCTCAGCTCCAATGTCTCTGCTGGTCCCTGAGGACAGGATGTGTGGGAAACTTCACCGTGTGTGGCTACCTCTCACAAGAATGAGGTACGAGGATGATCAGGGGCACTAGCGAATTGCAAAATAGCCAAGTCACAGGATGCATGCAACCTGCAGTTTGAACTTTCCTTACCTATCAGTGATGTCCCAGGCCTACTGACATGTAGGTTACTAGTAGAAACTAGAAAATGTGTCTTTCACCCCCTCAGGTAACCAAAGTGACATGGAGATTTAAAGTTATAAGGACCAAATAAATCATTTAAAACATATTGGGAAACGGTGGAAGTGCCCAGAAATCCAACAGAAAGAGAAAAAAAAAAGGTCATTTACTGGCAAAGATCTTATTTTTGGGGCATTACAACTGAGGCTCATTAAAAGACATTTGGAAAATAAGTTTAGAGCCTTTGATATTTTGTAGATTTGTGAGGGAAATTATGATAAAATTATCCACTATCAGTACAGTAATCTAGCAGCAAAATAATACAAAGGGGGGAAGAAATAAAACAAGACAAAAAAATCATAAGGATTTTTTTATAGGGAGACATACTTTTTTAGAGAGGCATATGAAAGTTGGAAAAACATTGAGGGGGCAGAATGAATCAGAATGGGAATCTTATTAGAGGATAGAGAGGCTAGTTAGCAGAAATAAGACGAATTAAAGTACTATATTTAAGAAAGAGTACACCAGATGAAGAGGTCTTGGGAAGAGACTGTCAAAACTGTGATGAGATGCTGACAGACTGTAAATGTTGATATTCTTTCAACTTTCAGAAGTGAGGAGCGCTACACACACAGAGCGAGTTTAACGATAAAGTAATAAGATCTCAGCAAAGGTTGAACTGCGTAAGCAGCACTTTATGATAGTGACAACACATGGAGAAAAGCAGAAAGACAACATATTGGACTTCAGAACAAAGTAATTGGAAACTGAGCATCATGGGGTAGAGTTAGCGCCACCTTCAGGTAAAGTCTGGGAAGAAGTCCAGGGAGGTTAGCTCCAGGAAAGGGATGAAGTCATGAGAGGAAGGACTGGAATTTTCTAGAGAAACATTTAAGTTGAGACTGGCATGCTCGAGCTTCTGCAGACCAGTGGATTTTTCTACTGGTCTGTGTCAGCACCAGTATATTCAATGGTGCTTCTCCAAAAAGCCCTCACCTCTTTTACCAGGGACATGACTGCCTGGAGGAATCTAGAACTGAACAACAGTGGGACCCACTCTCCTGCAGACTTATGAGGGCCAGGACCAATGGCTGAGGCTGCCCTGAGGACAAGGATGGGTAAAACCAGGAGTCAACCAGTTTAAGAATTGGCTGCCAGATCGAGGCAAAAAAAAAATTCAAAAAGAAAAAAATTCAAGTGAGACTTCAAGATGCTGCAGGAAGCATGGCGGTATGCTAGTCATGATCTGGCAAATGGATGGGAGGAAAATTAAGACAGAAGGGGTTGATAGAGGAGGAGGTTCAGGGAGGTAAGAGACTGAATAAACAAATGGACAATGGCCAAATCATATATGAAGGCTGCACAATCTGTAGCCTCCTGACCAGGAAACTAACCCCTTATCTGCAATAACCAGCCCAGGAAGCCAGTCTGCTGTAAGTTAGACTTGTAGGAAATCAGATTGCTATCTCTAGTAACAATCCAGGAAGCTAAACAATAATTTCTGTAACAATTGGCCCTAAATGGCCGGGACTTGATTAATGACCAACAGCTTCCTTAATTTTTGTTGCTATTCCAATTCCGGATCAACCAGAAAAAGTCAAATATGACCCTCTAACCAATTACATAGGATGTCACTTCTTGTTATCCCACCTACAGCCTACCGAAGCCAATAGCCTCTAATCAGAGCACACCTAGAGCCTTCTTTCTTCCACTATGAAGCTTTCCCATTTCTCTGCCTGCCTTTGAGTCTCTGCAAAACACAATTGATGGTGGGTGACTCCCTTGTTGCAGAAAGCTCTAACTAAATAGCCTCTGCTCTCATGTGATTGGTCTTTGTATATTTCCATAGAACCAAAGACTAAAATCATGATAGATTCGAGATAAGTGAAGACGTGGGAGGAAAAGGAAGTAGGTTGTGAATAGAGAAGAGGAATTTCTAGACTGTTTGGAAGAAGAAGGAGATAATTAACATTTGCATATTATTTATTATGAGTTTCCTGATGCTTTGCCATGGGTTTATACAATTTACTGAATCCTCATAAACTTTGTGACACAGATTTTTTTAATCTATGATTTTTAAGGAAAATGAAATTAAGAGAGCTTTCATAACCCATTAAGGGTGAAGACGTGTCCCACACCGAATTTATTCATTTCACTATGTCAGGCCACTCTCCCAGACCCTCTCTGACATCCCCATTTTATTAGTCCGTTTTGACACTGCTGACAAAGACATACCTGAAACTGGGAACAAAAAAGGGTATAATTGGACTTACAGTTCCACAGGGCTGAGGAGGCCTCAGAATCATGGCGGGAAATGAAACGCTCTTCTTACATGGCAGTGGCAAGAGAAAATGAGAGAGAAGCAAAAACAGAAACTCCTGATAAACCCGTCAGATCTCGTGAGACTTATTCCCTATCACGAGAATAGCACTGGAAAGATGGCCCCCATGATTCAATTACCTCCTCCTGGGTCCTTCCCACAACACGTGGGAATTCCGGGAGATACAATACAAGTGGAGATTTGAATGGGGCACAGCCAAACCATATCACCCACTGTAGTTGTGGCCATGGTAAATTGCCACAACCGTCTCAGGACTCTACTGTAACTCCTTGTGCAGTCTCTTGGTGCTCTGCCGATAGGGGATGAATGAAATAATTCAATTCATATCTTCCCCAAGCTTACAGTTAGTACGTAGTAGAATGTAGATTTAAATTCAGATCTTCCTAATTTCAAAGTCCATGGTTGTTAACTGTGTTAGGCTAGCTTGGAAGTGGAGTTGCTTGCTGGCAGGTAGGTGTGAGGGTGAAGTGGATATTAAATGTATTGATTGGAAGTGCTTAAAAAATGGCAAGGCTAGAGTATTGGGAAGTAAATTCTTAAGTTGCTGAAAACATTGGCAAGGGATGAGATGGATGGGTGGAGGTCTGTTGGCCAGGCACAAAAGGCTCACTCCCCGGGAAATGATTGAGGAACTCCAGAAACGTTGCATCCACCTGGAGTACCCTCTGTTGGCAGAATATGACTTTCAGAAGGATTCTGTCAACCTTGATATCAACACTGACCTAAAGCCCACAGGTGTCCTCAGATCCTATCAGGAGAAGAGCTTGTGGAAGATCAAATCAAATTCAAATGAGAATAATCCAGAAAAGGTGGTGAAACAACAGGTTGGAAACTGGATTAGGGTATAAGGAAATGCAGCAACCCTACCTCCTCATCCTGTGCATTGGAGAGAAGAGCAAAAGCAGAAACTTCCTGGGGGTGAAGTTAGGGGAAGCAAGATACCAGTTTCAGGACAGACATACAAGAAGTGTATGTTGTAATGTCTGAGAATGCAGAACAGAAACACAGGGCACAGGGCAAGAAGCTGCAGAGGAAAGACCTAGAGGTGATGTAAGTTTCAGAAAAGATCTCCCCCCCCCCATATATACAATCATATATCATATGTAATATCACATATATATGATATATGTTATCTAGTAACCAGGGTAGTGAGTCCAACCACCCAAAGGAAAGGAGAATGCCTAGTAGCTAGAATAATATTTTCTAGATGGTGGGAGAAGTAGAATTAAGTCATTAGAATTTAGTTACTGATAGAAGAAATAGCCAGACCCTAATTCCAGTTGCATGAATTAAAAATAAAAATTAAAGCAAATTTTAGCTTCCTCCAAGTGAAAAAAAAAATGACCTTTTGTTGTTGAAAATTACCAATACCTGATAATGTGCATTGAAATGAGCAGGTATTTTGTCTTAAGGAAACTGCTACGGTTTGACCTCTATGAAATTGCCTTCTAGGTGTTCGAGTTTGCATTTAAAATACACAGCACTCTTCACTTTAAGGTGAGGAGAGAGAGAAGCAGTGTGTTCTCACTCTGTAAATATGAGTCATGGGCCCCTTGTCTATGTATATTTGACAAGTAACAGCATTAGCAAAAGATGACAGTAATCTACTGTTCTTCCGTTGCTTTCATTACAGTAATCACAAAACAATTTTTCATCCAAATCCAGTCTGAGAAGTAAATATATTTATGAAATACCGTTTTTTATTTCCAGCTTTTAAGTTCAGGGGTACAAGTGCAGGATGTGCAGGTTTGTTACATAGGGAAATGTGGGTGATGGTGGTTTGCTGCACAGATCATCCCATCACCCAGGTAAATATTAAGCCCAGCATCCATCAGCTATTCTTCCTGATGCTCTCCGTCCTCCCACCCCTGACCCTCCAACAGGCCCTAGGGTGTGTTGTTCCCCACCATGTGTCCATGTGTTCTCATCATTGAGCTCCCACTTATAAGTCAGAACATGCAGTATTTGGTTTTCTGCTCCTGCATTAGCTTGCTAAGGATAATGGCTTTCAATTCCATTCATGTCCCTGCAAAGGACGTGATCTTGTTCCTTTTTATGGCTACATAATATTATGGAATACCTTTCTAACATGAAGGAAGAAAATCTAAAATGTGTTTTGATTTCTTTCTTTTATGCTCTGCTCTGTATGTAATACCTGTTGCCTGGTAACTAGACTATAAGGTACCATGGGTTAAAAATAAATGCCAATTGTCTTTTCAGAACATTTCCTGCGCCAGAACATTCAACCTCAAAGCAAAATATCCAGGATAAAACTCACATACACATGACCAGGTTGTTGTTTATTTTAAGCTAGGAAAGTTGGGGGGTGGTCTTAGGCTAATGCTTTCCACTGGGAAATATAACAATTTAAATTTATTATAAGCTCTAATTCATCATTACTGTTGTAATTTAGTGGCCTCACTTCAGCTTTGCAGCAATACATATATAAAAATAGACCTCTTATCTATCTGCCTGCTTTTGGTACTCTTCTTCACCCTCCCCGAACCTGAAAAAATGGTATCAGCTCAGAGAAGAGTTTGATGAGGAGATTTCTGAGGTTGAGACTACACTGTGATGTCTCTGCCAGTCAGCAAGGCCCCCAGGAAATGCTACTTAATGTAACTGAAGAGACATAATGCATACATAAACCTGTAAAGCTATTGTAGTTTCTAGATTAAAAACAAACTGTGTGCTAAGTTGGGACAGGTCGAGGAGCCCTGTGTCTTCTCATCGACACACTTACTTCTTCAGTCCCTAACGTTAAGTTGGAATTTTCCCTGAGACGTGTATTTGTTAACTTACATTTGATGGGACAACTAGCACAGCGTTCTTTGTCCATTGGGGCACTCATTTTTACAGGCTCATCATGAACACCCAAAACAAACCTCATATACAGTGGTCTCCAGAAATGCTGACTCTTACAAAAATTTTTTTGTTCCCACCAGCCTGTAGAGAATATGACCAGATTGTAAAGTGAATTCAATCATTACTCATTACTTGCCCTAAAAGTAAGAGTACTAGTGGACAGACTCACACCTCAGCTTAAGCTAAGGGGAGCCTGAATGACTACGTGTGTTTATGTATTCTCTTCTCCATTGTTCAAGGCCCTCTTTGGATTTCTTGCCCACCCCCTAAAAGAGAATTTTTGTTTGTTACCTCTTACCGACATTTATTTTGGCAATTTTTTTCTGAGAGTCCATCCTCATCCTCTCCCATGATGTCCACGGCTGAAAAGATCAGTGCAACCAGAATGGCAAAGCAGCACACCAGGGCAAAGATCACGATGCACTTCTGCTGGGACTGAAAGAGGAAACAAAGACAAAGAAAAGTAAGTGGTGCTGCTTTCTCTTGGGAAACCCAAGATGTGACAACTTCTCAACGTTCCATGAAAAATGGGTGGGGATACGATTATCACTGCCTGGAAGGGAAATCTATTCTCTAGTGAACATGCCAAAGATCTTTATGCTTATTTCTCAACACAGCCTTCAAACCCCACTCTAAGTGATAGACCCTGTTAAATAATTCAAGTGTAGTATCCAGGCTTCTGAATGAGTTTGCTCTTCTTCTTCTTCCTACTCAAAAGCAGTCCAGAAAAGATCACTAGATATCTATTGTTTCAAATTAAAAATGAAACACATATGCTAGCATCATGCTGTCAATAAAAACAGTCAGACTCTGTAAAACATTTGAAGATATTTATTCTAAGTCAAATGTGAGTGACCAATGGCCCATGACAGAGCCCTCAGGAGATCCTGAGACCATGTGCCCAAGGTGGTTGGGCCATAACTTGGTTTTATACATTTTAGGGAGACATAAAACATCAATCAATAGGCCGGGCGCGGTGGCTCATGCCTGTAATCCTAGCACTTTGGGAGGCCAAGGCGGGCAGATCATGAGGTCAGGAGATCAAGACCATCCTGGCTAACACGGTGAAACCCTGTCTCTACTAAAAATACAAAAAATTAGCTGGGCGTGGTGGCAGGCGCCTGTAATCCCAGCTACTCCGGAGGCTGAGGCAGGAGAATGGCGTGAACCTGGGAGGCGGAGCTTGCAGTGAGCCAAGATCGCACCACTGCACTCCAGCCTGGGTGACAGAGCGAGACTCCATCTCAAACAAACAAACAAACAAACAAAAAACATCAGTCAATACATGTAAAATGTACATTTGTTCAGTCCTGAAAGGCAGAACAGCTGGAAGTGGGGGCTTCCAGGTCATAGGTGGAGTCAAAGATTTTCTGATTGGCAATTGGTTGAGTTATTATCAAAAGCAAGGAATGTCTGAGTTACTATAAGGGGTTGTAGAGACCAAGGATTTATCACGCAGATGACGCTTCTAGGTAGCGGGCTTCAGAGAGAATAGATTGTAAATGCTTCTTATCAGACTTAGAGTCTGTTCTATCAGCAATTCCAAAAGGGAGGAGGGCACAAATGAGGCAAGTCCAGCTGCCACTTCTCATCATGGCCTGAACTAGTTTTTCAGGTTACCTTCGGAATGTGCCTAGCTGAGAAGAGGATTCCATTTAGATGGATGGGTTGTTTTGAATTTTATTTTTGGTTTACAATGTGTTATTTAACTGACATTGTTCATTTTAAAATCTGAACATAAACATAACTCTTGATATGATTTTCACTTAGAAATACCAGCTGAATGTCCAGGTGGTCAAAGTCACTCACATACATATCATTAGGCCCCAGTATGATAATCTGAGCCATCTCTCTCTCTAGGTGCTCATGGCTAAAAGTGGCAGAAGACAGGGCCATGATAACTGGGCAGGAGCTGTGACCACTGTGACAAATCATTTTGTCTGCTACAGTCTGAATATTTGTGTACACCCAAAATTCACATGTTGAAACCTTAACCTCCAAGGTGATGATATTAGTAGATGGGGACTTTTGGGAGGTGATTAGGTCACGAAGACAGAGTTTTGCCCTCATGAATGAGTCTCAGAGATGGGCATGGTGACATGCACCTATAGTCCCAGCTAGTAAGGAGGCTGGGATTGGAGGACTGCTTGATTCCAGGGTTTTGAGGCTGCAGTGCACTATGACTGTGCCTGTGAATAGCCACTACACTCCAGTGTGGGCATCATAGTGAGACTTTGCCTCTAAAAGAAAAAAAAGGCCTTAAAGAGCTCCCTTGCCCCTTCTATCATGCGGGGATACAGCAAGATGGCACCATAGATGAAAAAGGAAACGGGCCCTCACCAGATGCCAAATCTACCAGCATCTTGATCTTGGATTTCCCAGCCTCCAAAACTGTGAGAAATAAGTTTCTGTTGTATATAAGCTACCGAGTTTATGATATTTTGTTATGGCAGCCCAAAAAGACCAAGATAAATTGGATAAATTCCGGATGGAGAAAGGAGGAAAAGCAATTTTAAAAGTCTATGTACAGCTTTTAAGGGTTATCTACAGAGGTGAAAGGGTCATCTTTGGTCAGGCAGCCAGGCATACATCACTCTGTTAGTGATAAATATATGTATACACACATACACACACACACACACACACACACAGTTCAGAGCCTTTCTGAAACCAGCTGACTTTGCATCCTCTTACCACCCGGCTTCACTTTATCACCAAAGCCACATGATTTCCTAAGAATCCAAGGAACCTCCCAGACTCAGAGTCCAGGTCATCGAGAGGTATCCTTAAATGACAGACTGTAGTTAGAAATAGATGTAGTCAAGTCAAAGGAATGAATGGTGTTTCTGTGACCAGGCACTGTCAGCCCACATGAGTGCTTCATTTTTGTTTCAAATCCTCCTTCAGGCCTCATCTCCTATTGCAACCTCAATCCAAGTCCGCTCCTGCCTGTCATTATATTTTCTTACTCCTCCCTCAAACACGAAGTGATGAAAGCCAAAGAAAGATACAGCCATTATTCTTTTACCCTAGACCCTGCTTATCTGTAAGACATGGATTCTGTTTTATTCTTTTTTTTTTTTCCTTTTGAGACAGAGTTTCACTCTTGTTGCCCAGGCTGGAGTGCAATGGCGTGATCACCACTCACCGCAACCTCCACCTCCCAGGCTCAAGCCTCAGCCTGCCTCAGCCTCCTGAGTAGCTGAGATTACAGGTATTGCACCACTACGACCAGCTAATTTTGTATTTTTAGTAGAGATGGGGTTTCTCCATGTTGGTCAGGCTAGTCTCTAACTCCTGACTTCAGGTGATCCACCCACCTCAGTCTCCCAAAGTGCCGGGATTACAGGCATGAGCAACCGCGCCCGGCCCTGTTTTATTCTTTCTATCCTCAAGCAAACAGCACAACCCTAACAAATAGAAGGTGTTCAAGAAATAATTATTGTATAAATAGTGAATGAACAAAATGAAAATTACAATGGCATATAATATGGTTTGACTGTGTCCCCACCCAAATCTCATCTTGAATTGTAGTTCACATAATCCCCATGTGTCATGGAAGGGACGAGGCAGGAGGTAATTGAATCATGGGGGTGGGTTTTTCCCATGCGGTTCTCATGATAGTGAGTAAGTCTCACAAGATCTGATGGTTTTATGAAGGGCAGTCCCCCTGCACACACTCTCTTGCCTGCCCCCATGTAAGATGTGCCTTTGCTCCTCCTTCACTTTCCACCATGATTGTGAGGTCTCCCCTGTGAGTCCATAAAACCTCTCTTTCCTTTATAAATTACCCAGTCTCGGGTATGTCTTTATTAGCAGCATGAGAACAGACTAATACAGCATCCTTCTGAGAATGCAGAGACACAAAAAATGTTTCTCTCAAAACTCATTTGTGACCTTTCTGAAAACTGGCTTGATTACATATTTTGGTGATTATAAATTTTGTATTTTATCCTTTTTTACCTTCTGCTGGTGCTACAGGCAAATTCATGGGCCACATTTAGCAACTATATAAAACTTGCAGAATAGATTGTGTATTCGTCTTGCCATTTTATTTTTCATTCATCCCTTATTCCTCACTAATTTTTTTAAAAGTTTATATTTTGACAAATTATAGTTTTATAAGGTACAAAGTGATTTTTTAAAATATAGGTAGAATCATAAGTTATAAAACTGTCCATCACCTTAAATATTTGACATTTTCATGATGAGAACATTGGAGCTATACTCTCTTAATGATACAATGTACAGTACTCAATTATTATCTATATTCACTATGCTATGCAACAGATCTCAAAAAAGAAGTAGACTTATTCCTCCAATCTTAGGCTTTGTACCCTTTGCTTATCATCTCCTCATCCCGTCTACCCACCAGCCTCTGGTAACCACCATTCTACTCTCTACTTCTATAACTGCAATTGTTTTATATTCCACATATAAGTGAGAACATGTGGTAATCTGCCTTTCTGTGTTTGGCTTATCACTTAGCATATGTTCTCCAATTCTATCCATGTTGGTACAAATTACAAACTTTCTTTTTTCAGGCTGAATACTATTTCGTTGTACATACATTCCATATTTTCAAAACGCCATTCATCTTTTGATGGGCACTTAGGTTAATCCCACAGCTTGGCTATTATGAAGAGTGGTGCAATAAACATGGGTGTGCAGACATCTCTTCAACATACCGATTTAAAATCTTTGGGTAAATACCCAAAGGTAGGACTGCTAGATCATATGGCAAATCTATTTTTAGTTTTTTGAGGAATCTCCATACAGTTTTCTATAATGGCTACACTAATTTACATTTCTTCCAACAGTGCATAAGTTCCCTTTTCTCCAGACCTTGCCAATGCTGGTCTTTTGTCCTTTTGATGATAGCCACTCTAACAGGTGTAAAGTAATATCTTGTTGTGGTTTTAATTGGCATCTCCCTAATGATTAGTGATACTGAACATTTTTTATGTATCTGTTACCCATTTGTATGTCTTTAAAGAAATATCTGCGAAAGCCCTTTACTTATTTCTTAATCAGATTACTAGTTTTTCTTCCCATAGAGTTGAGTTTCTTGTATAGTTTGGATATTAGTTTTCTATCAGGTATATGGTTTGCAAGTATTTTCTCCTAATCCCTAGGTTGTGTCTTCACTCTGCTAATTCCTTTGTTTTAAATAAGCTTTTTATTTGAATGTAATCCCATGTGTTTATTTTTGCCTTTGTTGCCTGTGCTTTCGAGGTGAAATCTAAAAATGTTATCATCCAGGCCAATGTCATGTAGCTCTTCCCCTGTTTTAGTAGTTTCACGCTTTCAGGTTTTATGTTTCTTTAACCCATTTTGAGTTGATTTTTGTATACAGTGTGTATACAGTGTATTTCTTTTGCATATGAATATCCAGTTTTCCCAATACCATTTATTGAAGACAGTGCTCTTTTTCCATTGTATATTCTTAGCACCTTTGTCAAAAATCAATTGACCACAGATGTGTGGTTTAATTTCTGTGCTCTCTCTTCTGTTCCATTGGTCAATGTGTCTACTTTTTTGCCAGTACTATGTTGCTTTAATTACTACTGTTTTGTAGTACAGTATAGATTGAAATCAGGTAGTGTGATGTCTCTGGCTTTGCTCCTTTTGCTAATGATTGCCTTGGCCATTAAGAGTTTTTTGTGGTTCCATATGAATTTTAGGACTGTGTTCTCTATACCTATGAAAAATGACATTGGGATTTTGATAAGAATTGCAATAAATCTGTAAATTGCTTTGCATAGTGTAATTCTTACAATATCTATTCAGATCCTTTGCATATTTCTTAATCAGATTGTTTTCTTTCTATAGAGTTGAGTTCCTTAGGTATTTTGAATACTAATTCTCTATCAGATACATGGCTTGCAATATTAATTATTCCAGCCAGAATTATTTCCATATATTTGCGTCTTCAATTTTTTTCATTAATGTTTTATACTTTTTGGTGTAAAAGTCTTTCACCTCCTTGATTAAATTTATTCCTATTTTATTTTTTATAGCTATTATAAATGGGATTATTCTCTCGATTTCTTTTCCAAAGTTTGTTGTTAGTGAAAAGAAATCCTACTAATTTTTCCGTGTTGATTTCATATCCTGTAACTTCACTAAATTTGTTGATAAGCTCTAACAGTTTTTTTTTTTTTTTTTTTTGGTGGATTCTTTAGAGTTTCTTATATGTAAGATTGAGGTAAGAGACCAGCAAGACTTACTTCCTGGTCACAAAACAAGATCTGGTCCAGACAGGATAAAGTGAAGAAACTGGCAGGAACCAGCAGATGATGATGAAAGTGATCCCTAGCTGCCCTCCTTGCTCATGGGCATAAGACACTCCCCACTAGCACCATGACAGTTTACACATGCCATGACAATGACCCAGAAATTACCACCCCCTTTGCCAAGAACCTGGAAGTTATGGCCTTTTTCCTAGAGAGTTCTAAATAATCCACCCTGAATTTGCATTGATCCACCCCTTAATTTTCCTATAATTGAAAGCAGATTTATCTGAGTATAAATAAAGTTGCCAAGATCCCTTGTGATGCAAACCCTGGGCACGTGGCCAATGAGTCAGCCGTGCTCTTCAAGGAGAAGTACCATTTAATATGATTGCTGTCTACCACCACTGGCTTGCTGTTGAATTATTTCCTGGGTGAAGCCAAAACCCTCTTGGACTAAGCCCCGATCTGGGGTCTTCTGTCCTACAAGATCATGTCATCAGCAAACAACAGTTTCACTTCTTCCTTTTCTATTTGGATGTCTTTTATTTCTTTCTCTTAACTTACTCTTCTTTCAAGGACGTCCAATACTATGTTGAATAGAAGTGATGAGAATGGGCATCCTTGTCTTATACTGGATCTAGATGAAAGGGCTCTAATTTTTCACCATTGAGTATAATGTTATCTGTGAGATTATATATGGCCTTTATTATGATGTACATTTCTCCTATATACAATTTGAGTGTTTTGTGTTTTTTTTTTACCATGAAAGGATGTTAAATTTTGTGAAGTGTTTCTTTCTGCATCTAATGTGATGATCATATGACTTATTTTTTCTGTCAATGTGGTGTATCACATTTAATAATTTGTCAATGTGGATAAATCCTTGCATCCCAGGGATAGATCTCATTTGATCATGGTAAATGGTCCTTTTCATGTGTTGTTGAATTTTATTTGTGAGTATTTTGTTGAGGATATTTGCATCTATATTTATCAAGGATATTGGCCTGTAGTTTTCTTTACTTGTGATGTCCTTGTCTGGCTTTAGTATAGGGGTAATGCTGACTTTGTAAAAAGACTTTGGAAGTATTCTTTCCTCTGTGATTTTTTTAGAAAAGTCAGTGAGGAATTGGTAATAGTTCTTTAAATGTTTGGCAGCATTCAGCAGCGAAGCCAACAGGCCTTGGGCTTTTCTTGATGAGAGACTTTTTATTACTGGTTCAATCTCCTCACTTGTTATTCATCTGCTCAGATTTTGTATTTCTTTGTCGTTCAGTCTTGATAGGTTGTATGTGTCTAGAAATTTATTTATTCTAGGTCATCCAATTTGCTGGCATATAATAGTTCATAATAGTTTCTTATGATTGTGTTTCTGTAGTTATCAGTTGTAATGTCTCCACTTTTATTTTTGATTTTATTTGAGTCTTTTCTTCTTAGTCCAGCTAAAGGTTTGTCAAATTTGTTTAATTTTTCAAATAACCACTCTTAGTTTTATAGTTTTATTGATTTTTTAAATCATTTTTCTGGTTTCTATTTCATTTATTTCTGTGATAATTCTTATTTATTTTCTTTTGCTAACACTGGGCTTAGTTTGTTCTTTTTATGTTTTCTTAAGGTGTAACATTATTTATTTGAAATATTTTTTCTTTTTGATATAGGCACTTATTGCTACAGACTCACCCCTCAGAACTTCTCTTGCTGCATTCCTAAATTTTGGTATGTTGTGTTTCCATTTTCATTTGTCTCAAGACATTTTTAAATTTCCCTTTTATTTTGTTCACTGATCAACTGGCTATTCAGGAGCATGTTGTTTAATTTCAGTGAGTTTTCTGAAAGTCTTACTGTTACAGATTTTTAGTCTTAACCCATTGTGATCAGAAAAAAATACTAGATATTATTTCAATCTTCTTTAATTTGCTTAGACTTGCCTTGTGACCTAATATATGGTTTATTCTGGAAAATGTTCTGTGTGCTCTTGACAGGAATGTGTATTTGGTTGTTGTTGGTTTGGAATGTTTTGTACATGTCTGCTAGGTCCAGTTAGTCTGAAATGTTGTTCAAGTCCACTGTTTTCTTATTGATTTTATGTCTGTCCAATATTGAAAGTGATGTATTAAATCCTCTACTTACATTGTATTGAAATATACCTTTCCCTTCAGATACTTTAATATTTCCTTTATAGATTCAGGTGCTACACTGTTAGGTGCATATATAATTGTTATATCCTATTGATAAATTGACCCCTTTATCATTATATACTGCCCTTCTTTGTCTTTTTAAAATACTTTTTGACTTAAAGTCTATTTTCTCTAATGTAGCTATCACTACCCCTATTCTCATTTGGTTTCCTTTTGTGTGGAATATCTTTTTCCATCCTTTAATGTCCAATCTCTGTGTTCTTTGAAAAGTGAAGTGTGTAGGCAGTATGTACTTGGGTCTCATTTTTTTAGTTCATTCAGCACTCTATGTCTTTTGATTAGAGAATTTAATCTATTTTCATTCAAGGTTACTGTTGCATAAAGATTTACTATTGCCATTTTATTGTTTTCTGGTTGTTTTGTAGTTACTTTATTTCTTTCTTCCTGTCTTGTTGTTTTCCTTTATAGTTTGCTATGGTGTATGGTTTCCTGTAGTGGTATGTTTTGAATGTTTTTTCACTTTTTGGTTACCATGAGACTTTCCTAGAATATCTTACACTTATAACAGTCTACTTCAAACTGATAACAGCTTAACTTTGATTACATGTAACAATTCTGCACTTTTACTCCCCTCTTCCAAATTTTATGCTTTTGATGTCTAAATTAACATTTTATAATATATATCTCCTGACAATTTATTTTAGCTATAGTTGTTATTAATAATTCCATCCTTTACCCATTACACTAGGGATAAAATTATGTTACACACCATGATTACAGTCCTAGGGTATTCTGAGTATTGCTATTTATTATGTATACCATTAGGTTTTATGCTTTCTAAATGTTATGTTACTAGTTAGAAGCATTTTTTTTTTTTAGCTTAAAGAATTTCTTTTAGTAATTCCTGTAAGAGAGGCCTAATCATGATGAATTTTCTTAGCTTTTATTTGACTGGTAAAGTTTTTATTTCTCTCATTTCTGAAAGCTTTGGTGGTTAGAGCATTCTTGGTTGGCAGGTTGTTTTTTTTTTTTTTTTCATTCAGCACTTTGAAAATACTATCCCACTGGCCTAGAGAGTTTCTGCTGAGAAGTCTACTGATGATTGTATTGAGACTTCTTTGTAGGTAATATATTGCTTGTCTCTTGCTGCTCTCAGAAATTTTTTGTTTTTGATTTTTGATAGTTTGATTATTATATGTCTTGGTGAACTCCTTTTTGGGTTGAACTTAGTTGATGACCTCTACATTTTCTGTACCTAGCTGTTGGTTTCTTTCCTCAATTAATGACATTTTTTCTTTTTTTTTTTTTTTTGAGATGGAATTTTACTCTTGTTGCCCAGGCTGGAGTGCAATGGCATTATCTTGGCTCACTGCAACCTCCGCCTCCCAGGTTCAAGCGATTCTTCTGCCTCAGCCTCCCAAGTAGCTGGGATTACAGGTGCCCGCCACCACACCTGGCTAATTTTTTGTATTTGTAGTAGGGACAGGGTTTCACCATGTTGGCCAGGCTGGTCTCAAACTCCTAACCTCAGGTGATTCATCTGCCTTGGTCTCCCAAAGTGCTGGGATTACAGACATGAGCCATTGTGCCCGGCCATTAATGACTTTTTGATCCAATATTTCTTTCAATATGTTTTCTGGCCCTTTTACTCTGTCTTCTCCTTGTGAAATGTGTATTATGCATAGGTTAGGCCTCAGTGGTGTCCCATAATTCCCACGGTCCTACATTATTCTTTTTCTTTTTTTCCTTTTGCTCCTTTGATTGGGAAATTTCATAAGTACTGTCTTCGAGTTCATTCATTCTTTCTTCAGTTTGATCAAGCAGACTGTTGAAGTCTTTATTGCATTTTTCAGTTCAAGCATTGTATTCTTCATCTCTAGGATTTCTATTTGGGTATTTTTTAATTGTTTCTATTTCTTTGTCAAACTTCTCATATTGTTCATGTATTGTTTTACACATTTTATTTAATTTTTATCTGTATGTTTTTGAAGTTCACTTAACTTTGTTAAGAGGATTATTCTAAATTTTTTTTGTCATTTCATAAATTTCCCTTTCTTTAGTGTCCATTGTTGGAGCTTTGTTAGTTTCTTTTGGAGGTGTCATGATTTCTCAAATCTGTGTAATCTTTGTGTTCCTGCATTGCTGTTTATGCATTTTCAGAGAAAGCCACCTTTTCTGGCATTTATAAGAGTTCTTTGGCAGAGACAGACCTTCACTAGTTAGTCTATGCTATAATTCTGAATGGGCCAGCTGGTAATGAATCTGGGCAGGCAGAGCTTGCATTCAGGTTCTCTAGATGTCTGGGTCACTGCCTTTTCTCTGAATTTGGGTGGAACAGCTGGCTATGCTCTGCTGTCCAGCAAGACCACCAGCTAAGCCCTGCTATGAGGCTGAGCTTCTGTGTGGGCACTAAAGTCACTTCTGATCTGGCTGGGCTACAGAGTATATTCTCCAGCTGGAATATACTGCTATCTGGACTCATCACTTGGACGAAGTTGCAGAAGGGACCCTAAAGTTAATTGGATTGTGATGAATGGACCAAACGCTATGCTCAGTATATTATATTCCTGATTGTGGCAAAACTAATACCTGCTTATTGTCAAAATTTGCTGCAGTGATTGTCTTTCTCGCTATGTAGGGTCTAGGGGATAGGCTTTGGGGCTGTGTGAAACATTAAGCTTCAGTTTATGGCACATCTAGTGTCTACTTGTTGTGGAAATTCACCGCCAGTGGGTAGGGAAAGGGTTTTCTCATTCCCTGAGGTGCTTCTAGGGGTAGGGTCAAAGGCTGGACATGGAGGCTGGCTATCGAGGGATTCAAGCCTAGCAGTCCTTCCCACCTCTTCTGGGAGTGACCAGCTTGACTTTGCAGGTGACCTATGCTATTACCTGATATCTCTGATCACGTAGTGCTGGCAGGTACACTGAGCTTTCATCAAGATCTACCCACTGGTCTCCGTGGGCTCTGCCCTCTTGCTTTGTTTCGTTGTGACCCCAGGTGATCTGGCTGTGCCATATCCTCCTGTTTCCTGTTTCCTGTGAGGTGGGAGTGGAGTAGGCTTCCTGGGAAGTGTCAGAGAAGTTAGATGTCTACCTCCTCACCTCTCTTTTTTGACTGTAGAAGCCATGATTCCTGGGGAATCCTGTGTGGTGCTGTGACAACTTGAGGAAGAGGGAAGGATGACATGGTCAAAGCAAGACTGTTTCTTTCAGCTTTTAATGGGGAATTTTATTTAGTTCCATGGAAATGAAGAAAAGCATTGACTCAGGCTTATACCTACACTGTGGAGTTTCAAAAACATATTTTTGTCTGTGGATAGTTGCTAGTTAATCTTTCTGTTGGAGGGAGTGAAGACTGGGGCCAACTCGCTGTTGTCACTCCACTAATTTTACTTTCAAGAAACACCACAGTGAACTGTTTGCGGGCTCAGGCTGCAAAATAAGATTGCTTGGATTCTGCCATTTATTGGATGTATGCTCTTAGCAAGTTATTTAGCCATGTGCTTCAGGTTCCTTGTCTGTAAAATGGGGATTATATTAATAACTGTTTCATAGGGTTATTATTAATAATTAAGTTAAATGACATACTATATGTAAAGTACTTAAAACAATACATAGAAGATAGCAGTAAATGAGTCTTTGCTATTGTTACTATATTGTTGCATTTTTAACACCTGTATTTACATGCCTCATATATTTTGGAGAAACAAGGTAAATATATAAACATTCAACAAAAACTGTAAGTTATGTGTAACAGAGAGGCAGAGAGAAATAGGGAGAAATAAGACAGAAAGAGAAAAGGCAAATGTTAGATGGAAATTTTCTAGAATAAAATTTTTGAGAAATTGTTCTAGCTCAGTCTCATAACTCAAAATCCTAAAGCAATATTTCCCAAATTTAAGCATGGATCAAAATCACTTCTAAAAACATACATTGCTGGGCCCCAAGTATGTACTTGTAACAAGTTTTCAAGAGATGTTGCTGCTGCTGATCCCTGGGCCACACTTTTGAACCAGGGCCCTAAAGTATCATCTAAAATAAATCCTACTTAGTACATGTTCATCCATCAAATTTACCTGCCTTTAGTAGTTCATTTGTGAACATTAAAAGGATCATGATAAATACACCCTAATGAAAAAAAACATAAATTTTGTAATTTATTTTCTTTGTGGTGGCTTAAAAAATAATTTTAAATAATATCTTTAAATTTTGAAAATGTTTTCTACTGGATATCAGTTTTTATTTATTTTAATGATATTCATTGTTTCTATAATCAGAAAATGTTTGCTTTTAACTGTGTTGAAAAAAGCCCTCATAATGAAAAAAGAAAATCACTCATAATCCTACTGAGACCTAACTGCCATTTATATTTCATTCTTGTTCTTTCCTATATTCCATCTGCCTATCTAACAACGATAAAATTGTATCATGCTGTAATTAAGGTTTATATTCTGCTTTTTGCACTCAATGGTATGTTAGTGTCCTTAAATGTTCTTTCATAGCATAGTCCTAAATTTTTGCATAATATTCTAATACGTGGTCATATCATCATCTCCTTTACCCAAAAAAACTTTCAAGAAGCCACTCATTTTACAATAGAAAAAAGTGATTAAACTTTTTTCATTTTATCCAGTTTCCCCAGACATTATAAACGGAAACAAACAAACAAAAAGCTTTCAGCAAGGTTTAAAGTAATGTAATAATATTCACATTAATCTAGTCCAGAAGATACTCTAACCAGGAAAATATAATTAGTTACCTCAATAATAATTCTGAAGAGAGCAGCTTGAAAATACCATACCAGGTACATAGTGGGCATTCAATGAATGAATCCTAACAAAGACAATATCAATGATTTGTTTCTCTTTATTCTGAATGCTGTAATAAATAACAATAAATAAGTAAGAATTGTAGCTACTTTGTATGCTCTTGGAAGTACTTTCATAACTCTCACAAATTTATTTTAACTTCTATTAGTTTAATTTTATATTATTAAATTCCATTAAAAGAAGCAGTTTAGCTAGTTATTTCCATTTTCATTTACCAAAGAAGAAAAATTCAGACTCTGATATTCATTTTTAAATATCTCCTTGGAACAATGTACTATAACAATATAAGGTCATGCCACTACTTTCCTTAGCCTCATTTAATTTCCACCTCATCAAAAGTGAAAGCTTACATTCAAATGATAGAATAAGAGCCGCATAAATAATATCAAACTTCAGGGAACCAAGAGACATTAATTTTCAAATCCTTAAACAGGTATAATTCCAGAAATCAATTCCAACTACACTTTTCTGTTTTTATGGAATTTAATCAAGGGAAGCAAGCTTTAAGGAGAATCCATAAACAAGTTTATCATCTAAACTTCACAAGACAAAACAAAATTTAAAATGCTATTACATAGCATCAGCATCAGCCAATCTGTACTTTCACAGCAGTTTACATGCATATGAAAAGAATTGCTTTCTTGGTCAAGAAGTAAATATTAAAAAATGTTAACATTCAAAATATTTGAATGTCATATCCTTAACAAACATGTTTTAACTCAAATACAGAAACAGAGATATATTATCTCTAACTAGAGAAAGTGTTACACTTGAAATTTTCAAGCTGGGCTTTTATATCATTGAACAAGCTCTTAAGAGGAATTTGCACCTAGGCTGGGTGTGGTGGCTCATGCCTGTAGTCCTAGCACTTTGGGAGGCCAAGGTGGGAGGATTGCTTGAGGCCAAGAATTCAAGACTACCCTGGCCAACTTACTGAGACCTCATCTCTTTTTTTTTTTTTGGTATAAAAAAATTTTAAAGAGGAAAAAAAGGAATTTACCTTTAGGAAACTATGACCCTAGAGGTAAAAAAGATAAATGTACAAAAATTATCCAAAAATTAAAATTATTCATATTATTTTTCCTTTATTTACCATGACACTTTTTTTAAAACAAAATCATGGTCAAGTCTTAAAAAGAACACTTTTTATGTATACAGTTCTTGAAATCTACAAAGCTGAAAGTTCTAATACAATTATTCCCTATATGAAAAATATGCAAACTGGGACTCAAAGACATTTGGCTATTAAGCTGTCCAAGGTGAACCAAACAGTAGGAGACAGTCTGGGTATTTAATTCAGGTCTAGAAATCCAAAATCTGTCTGTTTTATAGATGCAGAATTTTCCCTTTTTCATTTTCTTTTTGATTTCTTCATTTTCTACTTAATTTTCACTACAGTTATTGTTATTATTACCAGTTTTTGTTAATTTCCGTGGTGGTCTATTAGTGTAGAAACTAAGGTTGAACACTGCCTTCATCTGTGCAGATATGGTATTCCTGGCCCTATAGGCCTTTCCTATGATTCTAGATGTGCTGTTATCTTGAGCTCCTAGTGATGTTCCCAAAGGAAGCACGTCACCCAGTAGACCCAGAGTAATCTCATCTGGTGACTTATCAAATTTCTGGATAATGACTACACTCTGGAATCATATCAGAAACTCTAGACTACAAATGGCTTAGGGGCATTTCTTTAAAATCCTTATAATAGACTTATCACTTCACTTCCTACATATATTTCCATGTTCCTTAGGGCTCTATCTTAGGATTTTCTCTTCTCACTCTGTACCCCTTTCCTGAGGGACTTTAATTTACTCCCAAGGCACCCCTCGCTGTACATATTGGTAACCTGCAAATGTACATCACCAGCCCAGAGCATCCTGAGGGCCAGACCCACACTGAGTGAGCTTCCTTGCCATGGCACAGAAAAGCAGGACCTCGAAAGAGTCCACCACGATCCCTAAGTTGAGGAGAAAGAGTCGGGATTTTAGAAAGGCTAGAGTTGGCAGGGCAGAAAACCAGAGAGAGAAAAATCCTCATAGAGAAGCGGTGAAGATCTTCAGGTCTCCTTGAGTCTTCAGCTGAGTGCTGATTGGCACACAGCTGTGAGGATCTACCTGTCACCTGGGGCACACCTGCCTGGAAGGAGCAGATGGAATAATCGCCAACCCACACACAAGGCCAGAAAGAGTTGGCATTCCACTCAGAGTGGACACATATCTTGTAACACATGAGAAATAGAGTAATTAGAAAGGTACTGTCTGGAAAATAAAACAGAAAACAATTAGCCCTAGACTCATGGCTGCTTTGGTCTCTCCTTAAAGAAAAAAAAATCATAAAAAGCTAGCCTTAAATTCGGGCACAGTAGCCTGTGAACAGCCACTGCACTCCAGCCTGGGCAACACGGTGAGACCCTGTCTCTTTAAAAAAACAAAAAAAGCCTCAAAAAACCCAAATTGTTCACCAGTAAGTAGTAACTATACCTCATAACAAAAGGAAAGAATATTTTTTAAAAATATGATAATATCCAGCACAGAATAAAATCAAATTCACAACCTCTGGCATCTAGTAATATCTACTAGACATGCCAAGAAACAGGAAACTATGATCCACACTGAGAAAAATAATTAAGCAATTGAAGTCAACTCAGAAGTGACACAGATTAGTAGGCACAGATATTAAAACAAATACTGTAACTATACTGTAATATATTCTATATGTTTGAGAAGCTAAGTATGCTACAGAGAGATTTTAAAGGATATAAAAAAAGACACACATCTAAATTCTAGAAATAATAAATACACTGAATGGGATTAACAGCAGATTAGACACAACATGTGAAAAGATTAATGAACTCCATGAAAAGACAAATAAAAAACAGTAGACTGAACAGAATATCAGTGACAACACAAAAAAATCTAATATATACGTCCTTGCAGTCTCTGAAGGAGAGGAAGAGACAGAAAAAATATTTGAAAAATATAATGGCCAAAAGTATCAAAATTTGAGACAGATGTAATAGAGTAATTTTACAATGGTAAAGGGGTAAATTCATCAAGAGGACAGAACTAAACTTTTAAGCACTTAATGACCGAATGAGAGCTTCAAAAAACATAAAGCAAAAGCTAACAGAACTTGAAGAGAAATTCTAACGTCTTCAGTTATTTAGTGACTTTGAAACCCCTTTCTCATTAGTGGATAGAACAAGTAAATAACATTTCAATATGTACATAGAGGAATTAAAAAATACTATCAACCAGCTTCACTGAACTCCCATTTATGGAGCACTCCACTAAATAAATAGAATTCCTTTATTTAAGAGCACATAGACCATTTACCAAAATGGATCTATTCTAGGCTTTAAAACAAGTCTCAATCAAGTTAAAAGAATTTTAGAAAGCCAGGAGCAGTGGCTCACATCTGTAATCCCAGCACTTTGGGAGGCCAGGGTGGGCGGATCACTTGAGGCCAGGAGTTCGAGACCAGCCTGGCCAACATGGTGAAGCCCCATCTCTATTAAAAATACAAAATTAGCTGAGTATGGTGGCATGCACCTCTAATCCCAACCACTTGGGAGGTTGAGGCATGAGAATCGTTTAAACCCAGGAGGCGGAGGTTGCAGTGAGCCAAGATCTTGCCACTGCACTCCAGCCTGGTTGATAGAGCAAGACTCTGTCTCAATAAAGAAAAGAAAGGAAAAAGAAAAGAAGAGAAGAGAAGAGAAGGGCTTTAAGTGATAAATGTATATTTTAAAAATGTAAAAAGGAAAAGGAACAAATTAAACTCAAGTAGACAAGGGAATAGAAATAATAAAGAGCAGAATTCAATAAAAGAGAAAACAGAAAACAAAACCATGCCCACAAAAATCAGTGAATCAGAAGTCTGATTCTTTGAAGATGTCGATAAAAATGGATCAACTTTTAACAATACAGATAAGGAAAAAAAAAAAAAGAGAAGATACAAATTCCAAATATCTCTATGAGAAACAGGACATCACAGCAGATCCTACACAAAATAAAAAATAATAAGGGGATGTTATGAACAAATTCACGATAAGAAATTTATCAGTGTAGATAAAATGAACAAATTTTTATAAGATAAAAGTTACTGAAGCTCCTTTTCCAATTACCATGGCATGAGGAGCCATGAGCAGTAAAGTCTCTCAGGACACACTGTATGAGGTGGTGCAGGAAGGCCCTGCATGGGGACGAGTGCAAGTGCCCCAAGTTTTTGGAGACTGGAGTTGCAGATAAGTTTGATGAACTATGACCTCCAGGACAAATGCTTCTCGGGCACCATCAGGCTTAAGTCCACTCCCCGCTCTAAGTTCTGTGTGTGTCCTGGAGAAACAGCAGCACTGTAATGAGGCCAAGGCTGTGGATATCCCACACATGGACATCGAGGTGCTGAAAAAATTCAACCAGAATAAGAAACTGGTCAAGAAGCTGGCCAAGAAGTAGGATGCTCTTTTGGCATCAGAGTCTCTGATCAAGCAGATCCCAAAAGTCCTCGCCCAGGCCTACATAAGGCTGGCACGTTCCCTTCCCTGCTGATACACAATGAAAATGAAGTGGATGAGGTGAAGTCCACAATCAAGTTCCAGATGACGAAGGTGCTGTGTCTGGCTGTGACTGTTGGCCATGTAAATGTTACAGACAATAAACTTGTGTATAACATTCACCTGACTGTCAACTTCCTGGTGTCATTACTCAAGAAAAATTGGCAGAATGTCTAGGCTTTATATATCAAGCGCACCATGGGCAAGCCCCCAGTGCCTGTATTAAGACACATTCGAATAAATTCTACTGCCACCAGCCAAAAAAGAAAAATTACTAAAGCTCATTCAAAAAAGATAGATAACCCAAATACCCTTATATCAATTAAAGTAAATGAATTTTTAGTTAAAAACCTTCCCACAGTAAAAACTCCAGGTTTAGGTGGCATCATTAGTGAGTTCTGTCAAACATTTTAGAAATAAATAATGCCAATTCTATTCAAGATATCCCACCATATAAAAATGAAAAAAGCTTCCCAATTCATTCTATGAGGTCAGCATTATATTGATACAAGAAGCAGACAGACTTAAATATATTTTTTGTCCTACTGTTTTATGATACACTATTGAAGAAACCATGCCTCTACATTCATTTATTTAGCAGATACGTATTTAATGTCTTCTCTGTGCAAAGAGGAATATGGGGTCTGCAAAGATCATGACCTCAACAGGGAAGATAATTTTTCAATTTCCTCTTCAAATTATTCATAAAAATTGCAAAAGGTCTCTGTCTACCTCAGCTTGCCTTTAAGTGAAAGATCTATCATCAGTTACACAGTTTTCCTTATTTTCCCATGCCTAACTAAAGTGATCTCAATGGCACTAAAGGATGTTTTTGTTTTAGGAAATTCTCATTATTTTTACTGGACCAGTAATGAAAATGATTTCTGCAGCAACCTAGATGATTCATTCCTTTTCAAGGAGTTGTCTTTAGATTGGTGCAAAAGTGATTGCAGGTTTTGCCATTAAAAATAATGGTAACAAATTACCATTACCATTTACTATTAATAAATTACCATTTGTAATTGGTAATTTATTGCCATTACCTTTAGTGGCAAAACCCACACTTGCTTTTCTGGTAATAAATTCAGCGCTGGATATGCACTAGTTCATTTTCTACCTTTAGTCTCTTTCACTAAATTGAGCTCCTTGAATTCTTGGATCTTGCCTAGATCCATAATGCCTGGCAGACATGTTCAATAAATATTTGTCAAATGAGTGATGAATAAGTGAATAAATTAAAAAACAGCAAAGTCTAATAAATCAATAATTTTTGTGTTTTAAAACCCTGGTTATTTTTATTTTTTTACTACTTATAAACTTCAATTGATTCCCATAACAGAAACATACTGATTTGCAAAATTAGACATGCAAAATGTAAAACACTCTGAGCCCATATTAGCATACAAAAGAATATAATATGTGGTACAGAGGGCATCTTTTTTAAAATAGCAAGACCGAGAATGGAAATTAAGTTTGAATGAAAATGTTAACTGAGCACAGAGCCCTACTCTACTCCCCATCTTATAAAATATTCTTATAAATGAAGAACAGGTGCAGTAATATCATAATAATTTTATAATGAATGTTGACAACTAAAAGGAGTACCCCCTATGGGCAAGAAATTTTAAAGATTTAGTAGAAATTAGATTGACCAAGGAGATAAGAGTCCTCAGACACACATAGGAAAATTCAAACTGCTATAATGTAAGTAGAGCTCTAAGTCTAGAGGCAACAGGGAGACAGAATTGGCATTTTTCTGCAACATTTGACAGATTTCCATTTCTGCAACAGAAATGGAAAGAGCTCTGGAATGACTGGCACAATGATGAGCTGGGAAACTGTATATGGAGCTGATGGGCCAGTCATCCCTTTCCTCCTACCCCGTCCTTCTGCCCTCTCTGTTGAGCAGCACAAAACAGACATGTTTTAACTCACAAATACAAATGAATAGGGCAATTTCCTCAGAGAGTGAGAACTCCCAGAAGGGCACTACTAGCACATGAATGCCTCACATCTCAGCAGCATACTCAGTCTCTCCTATGAAACCTGGAGACGAACCCCTATGCACAACCCTCATCCAGAGACATGCAAATAGGAATATGCAAACATAGAGGTGGGCAGGTAACTAAACATCTCCAAAAATTTGAGAAAAGCCAAAATCATGAAAGAGGTACTGAACCCAGCAGTAAAAACAAACTCTGGAGAAAATAAAGCCAACAGAGGACACAGGTGAACCCTTGAAAATAAGAGTCAAGTTCTCAGGAGAATGAGAGAAGTTGCCCCGGTGAAACATCAGAAGAGATTATTATGAAAAGGTCACCAGTTAGAGATCTTAGGAATTATAAACCTCAGTGGATGGACTGAATATCAAATGGATACAACTTGAAAGTAAATTTATGTTCTTGATTGAATCAAAGGAATTTTTCCAGAATGCAAGGTAAAAAGTACAAAGTCCTGTTAAAATAATTGGAAGGCCATTAGACTGAGGCAATTCCACTGCCTGCATCAGCAAACTGAAACTCAACTCATTGTAAACAGTAAACAACAACAACAACAACAACAAAACACTTAAGCTTATTCAGTCAGAAATGGCCAACCTCTAACAAGGGACTTTTGCTGGAATGATTCAACTAAACCTACTGCTCCACTGTAACCAACCAAATATTTTCTTTGCCTTGCTCCCGTATTCACCCTATAAAAGCCTTCTCCTTCATTCCCCTTCATCAGAGCCCTGAACCACCTGCATTCTGGAACTGCCCAATTCGTGAACCAATAAAGCAGCCTCATTGTCTGGGGTGACATTCAACGTTCACTGTCTCATAGCCATGGAGATCAAAGACCTGGACACAAAGAGTAAGGTTAGGAGCAAAAATTTAATAGGCAAAAGAAAGAAAATAGCTCTCTGCTACAGAGAGGGGTCCCAGAAAAATGAGTTGCCAATCTGCAGTGAAATGCAGGGTTTTTATAGATGAGCTAGTAAAGAGGTGGTGTCTGATCTACATAGGGCATGAAAAACCAGTTAGGACCAGGTGTGGCATCTGCATAGGGCATGAATCTCTGACAGTCTCCACCCCAGTCTTTTATTATGCAGGTGGGTTCTCTGCCTGAGCTTCTCCATGTTGCCCATTTCTTACTGTACATGTGCTAACAATAAAGGGAAGGTGGAGCCCCATGGTGAACATGCCTGGCTGCCAGGTAGGACTTTTCCATTGGTGTAGCTGCAGGCTTTCTCCCGTGCAAGCTTCCAGCTTCCTTATTTGTGTTTGCAGCTCCATCTTTCAGGATGCCCTTTGTTAGAAGAGAATTAATTTCTTGGGTTGCTTTTTGTTAGAAAGGAAGTTCTGCCGAGGACTCTTTTGCCCTCACTATCTGCCTAAAATAATTTCTTTCTATCTCCTGTGTCACCACCGTTTGCTCAAATAAACTCTTTCATATTTAATGTGCCTCAGTTTCTCTTTCAATAGTCCTAACAAATATGGGTATAAAGGATAAAACTCAAGACAACCAGAGAATCAGTCCAGAAAAGCCAGCATCCATCAGATCAAAGTTCCTCAATGAAAGAACATTGAGAATGTAGGACTGTCAATATTCAAAGAAATATAGAAAGGAAAACTTTAATAGTGAAAAATGTATGTCTTCCAAGCAAGTACATCTTTTTTGCATGAGTTTGGAAACAATTCAAAATATTGAGAACTGTAATGGGTGGAGGTTGGGGAAATAGGCATTGGGTTAAAAATGCAAGCTGGCAGAGCTTGCTTACATGGCAATTTGGCAGTTTTTATCAGAATTTTAAATGTACATATTTTGACTCAGAAATTCTACTTCCAATATTTAATTTTACAGAAGTGTTTACATATGTGCATAAAGATATAACAACAAGGATGGTCACTGCAGCATTATTTGTGAAAAAAATGGGAAAAATAATCAATAGAGGATTCCTACGATACAGTGATTCTATGGAATATTGTGAAGCCACTAAAATGTGCGTATGTTTATAAATAAACAAAGATTCAATTGAATCACATAAAACTATTGACAGTGGTCATCTATCAGGAAGAGAGAGGTTTTGTGAGGTCAGAGGAGTTGCCATGTAAAAGATGTTCGTGGTTTGCTCTGCATTTTTCTGTATAATCTGGATATTTTACATTAGCCCTGAATCTCAACTGTCTCTTATAGCAATGAGAAAGAGAGCTGTCTATTCTTGGACTATACCATCTCAAGGCAAGTTATTTATCCATAGTTCAATTTTCCTAAGACACAGCTGAGCACTAACCACCACCACCCCGGGTGGTCTGCATTTACTTAAAGTTCTTCCAATTACTAAGCAGAGGTAGATACTATCCCAAGTTTCACAAATTACAGGGGACAACTAGAGAATGACAGAACTGCCGAAAACAGAGAATACCCAGAGATGATCTACTTCAACCCTCCATTTTATGTTTTTCTGGATAAGAAAACTTCTGGGAGTAGAACACTGGTGACTCAGTTGTGTAGTATTTTCTTTGCCAATGATTGATTAACTGACACACCAACAAACAAAAAGAGCCACCAACTTTGCAAAAGACAAATGGCACAGAAGAGGCACTCTCGGTCTGCAGTGATGGTCTGTGACTTGAAGTCAAGCACACCCAGGGCTAGGGTGGAAGAGACCCTTGGGAAGTAAATGAACTTATTTAGTTCCTTGCTTTCTACATGCAGCCACTGGTGGCATTAGGCAAGAGAAGAAAAACGTGTTTCATCCCATTTAAAATACTCTGTGGGCATCTAACACTTGTTATGATGCACTGTGCTAATACTGACAATTCAGAAACGTGGTCTCACTCCTAAGAGAGTCTCTGCCCTTAAGGACCTTACAGGTGAGGGGTGAGGGATGAGAGAGATGCAGAGAGAGAGAGATGCAGAGAGAATAGATGTGCCATTCTAATAGTACAGAGGGCTGAGCCAGGGGCCAGGGGAGGGGGCATTAATGGCTGTGTTTGTGACCCATTTCACAGAAGAGTTCCACTTGAGTAGACCAGTTCTGGTGTCTCCCACCCTTCCTTCCATGCACACCTCATTCCTGCAGTAGAGAATTAGGGATTCCCTCTGTACTCACTATAAAGTGAAATAAGCTATTTTGAATGTTAGTGAATGCACAAGAACACACTGTCAATGTCAATAGGAAGAGTCAATACTTAACAGCTAAAAATTACGCTTTCATGTTCTCTATCCCCCTCCCCTATATTATAGATAAAAGTGAAAAAAATGACAAAATGCCAACTGGTCTTTGATAAGGTGAGGGCTATTTTGGCCATCTGTATTCTGCACTCTGTTTTTAACAAGTTGAAAAGGCTTTGACTCTTGCAATATATCAAAATAAGTCCAAGTTCTTTCAACTTTCTGTGATAGGAGATTTATTCTGAAGTCTGTCAATTATGATTGTTTTATGTTTCTTTTTCTAAATTACCTGTTTTCTGTTCACTGCAAAGGTTGGTATTTCATCCAGTTAAGGGGCAAAAGCACTGCTGACAAAACCCAACAATCTTTATTTTGAGCTCATTAAAAAGCAAAGACAAAGTTAGGATTGACTTCGGGTATAACTGGCAAGTAATGAAGAAGCAAAATTTATCTTTAGTAGCACTAGTGTTCAGTTTCTCCTTATTTTAGAAGGAACACACACACGCACACACTTTTATAAGAGTGCACTGAGAGAGGCTTAGAGTTAGGGTGAGAGAGAACCTTTAAACCATCTAACCTAACTTTGCCGTCAGTACAGAGACCCGAGCTTCTGCACTCCTGACTGATGAGATCTTCCTTCTCTGCTTGGGTGTTACGAGCTACCAAAACCCACTACTTAACAAGACAGCACTAATTTTTAGAAAGTGCCTATTAACATGGGAAGACATGTGATGAACAGAAGCGTACTGAATCATCAAGACTAAACACCTTTCCCTATCACCTCTGCCCTAACTCCTTTCTCCATCCCTTATCCCCCTCCTTCTTTCAATATCTCTCTCTCTCTGGACCTCCTTTATTTATCCCTTCACCACTTCCCAAACCCACCACTGCTCTTGTTTTCTTTCAAATCTCCCAGTGCTCCCTGACACCCAAACCTCCTCTTGATTCAATGCCCAATCCAGGGCAGAGCTTGCATGGGGCTTTCCCTGTAGAAGAAATGATCCCTCTGCTCTGATTACAAGGGGGCTACAGAAATACAAACGATGACATCCTGAGGCAATAGATAATGAAACGCAATCTTATAATATAGAGTGACCTCAGTGGTAGAAGGAAGAGAGGAAGAAGTTAAACATTTTAATTTTTTGCCTGCTTTTTTTAAAAGTTTTTTTTTTATTATTATACTTTAAGTTCTGGGGTACATGTGCAGAACGTGCAGGTTTGCTACATAGGTATATATGTGTCATGCTGGTTTGCTGCACCCATCAACCCATCATCTATATTAAGTATTTCTCCTAATGCTATCCCTCCTACCACCTTCCCTGCACCCCCGCCCTGACAGGCCCTGGTGTGTGACGTTCCCCTCCCTGTGTCCATGTGTTCTCATTGAAGATGTAGAGGACCTTACATCACCGAAGGAATAAAAATGTAGCCTGCAGCTCCTGTATATTCCTAAATTTCCCTTCTCTTCATCATTATTATTTTTTAAATTTATCTGTTTTTTCAAAGACTCAGGTAAAAGCCCATCATAAGCCATGCCCATAGCACAGCTATTTCCACACACCAGCAGGATGATCTCTAAAAGCCCTGCTTTGTGGAGCCAGGTAGAGTGTAAGAATGTCTCATGGATAGGAAGAATCAATATCGTGAAAATGGCCATACTGCCCAAGGTAATTTATAGATTCAATGCCATCCCCATCAAGCTACCAATGACTTTCTTCACAGAATTGGAAAAAATTACTTTAAAGTTCATATGGAACCAAAAAAGAGCCCACATTGCCAAGACAATCCTAAGCCAAAAGAACAAAGCTGGAGGCATCATGCTACCTGACTTCAAACTATACTACAAGGCTACAGTAACCAAAACAGCATGGCACTGGTACCAGAACAGAGATATAGACCAATCAAACAGAACAGAGCCCTCAGAAATATTACCACACATCTACAACCATCTGATCTTTGACAAACCTGACAAAAACAAGAAATGGGGAAAGGATTCCCTATTTAATAAATAGTGCTGGGAAAACTGGCTAGCCATATGTAGAAAGCTGAAACTGGATCCTTTCCTTACACCTTATACAAAAATTAATTCAAGATGGATTAAAGACTTAAATGTTAGACCTAAAACCATAAAAACCCTAGAAGAAAAGCTAGGCAATACCATTCAGGACATAGGCATGGGCAAGGACTTCATGTCTAAAACACCAAAAGCAATGGCAACAAAAGCCAGAATTGACAAATGGGATCTAATTAAACTAAAGAGCTTCTGCACAGCAAAAGAAACTACCATCAGAGTGAACAGGCAACCTACAGAATGGGAGAAAATTTTTGCAATCTACTCATCGGACAAAGGGCTAATATCCATAACCTACAAAGAACTCAAACAAATTTACAAGAAAAAAACAACAACCCCATCAAAAAGTGGGAGGACAGTTTTTGATGAACAGACACTTCTCAAAGAAGACATTTATGCAGCCAACAGACACGTAAAAAAATGCTCATCATCACTGGCTATCAGAGAAACACAAATCAAAACCACAATGAGATACCATCTCACACCAGTTAGAATGGCAATCATTAAAAAAATCAGGAAACAACAGGTGCTGGAGAGGATGTGGAGAAATAGGAACACTTTTACACTGTTGGTGGGACTGTAAACTAGTTCAACCATTGTGGAAGACAGTGTGGCGATTCCTCAAGGATCTAGAACTAGAAATACCATTTGACCCAGCAATCCCATTACTGGGTATATACCCAAAGGATTTTAAATCATGCTGCTATAAAGACACATGCTCACGTATGTTTATTGCGGCACTATTCACAATAGCAAAGACCTGGAACCAACCGAAATGTCCATCAATGATAGACTGGATTAAGAAAACGTGGCACATATACACCATGGAATACTATGCAGCCATAAAAAAGGATGAGTTCATGTCCTTTGTAGGGACATGGATGAAACTGGAAACCATCATTCTCAGCAAACTATCACAAGGACAGAAAACCAAACACCGCACATTCTCACTCATAGGTGGGAATTGAACAATGAGAACACTTGGACACAAGAAGGGGAACATCACGCACCAGGGCCTGTTGTGCGGTGGGGGGAGGTGAGAGGGATAGCATTAGGAGATATATATATAATATAGGAGATATAATGTAAATGACGAGTTAATGTGTGCAGCACACCAATATGGCACATGTATACATATGTAACAAACCTGCATGTTGTGCACATGTACCCTAGAACTTAAATAAAAAAAAAAAAAGAATGTCGGAACAAAGCACCACATTGAGCCATAAAGTTTTCTCTGGTCGCTGTTCATACAGCCGTCACTATCTACAAGGAGAGTGCAGGTTTACTACGGTCACAAGGTGAAAGAAAGGTCTGTGGAGTTGCTGTCAGGCTGTTCATACATCTTCCTCTCTTTCAGTCATTGATAGCAATTGCTCGTCAATTCTTTGTGCTCCTGTACCACGACATATTTATTATGCCCTCAAAAGCAACACAAACCACCTGAACTCCTAAAACACAAAATAAGTTATTAGAAGATCACAGAACCAGGAAAAGGAAAATGGTAGGCATGGTTTACATACACGTTCTTCCTCTTTCCTGGGAGAAATGCTTTTTCAGTTCCTCCATTGATCAGAGAGGCTGACATTTTCCTTCATCGCCAAGGTTTTCTTGTGGCTCAGAAAACGATATCCCTAAATGAAGGCCTCAGAGAAGCAAACATTTTTCTTTGACCTTCACCTGCCCGCCTATCTCTCAATACCATTCTCCCCCAGGGCTTGTCACAGAAACCAGAACACTAAAGAACCCAGATCCTAAAGCCAGCCATGAAACCTAAAAATATTACTATAACGTTCCCCTTTGCCTTTCTGTGTAAAAACTGGCCATAAAGAAATTATGTGGGTCTTAAGATCCCTTTCCAGAGACAGCCCTGCCCCACACCCAGAAGGAAGAAATGTTACACAGAGAGGCCAAGAAGAATCTAGACAGACAAGCCTTGCTGGGTTTCCTCACTCCATCTATTATTAGCATTAGATCTTACCCTTTTTGTCTAATTATATTTCTACACGCTGTTCATACTTTGTTAAACTTAAGCACAAAAATGGGCAATTTACAGCATATCCTTGAGTCTTCATTCTAAGGGGCTCCCGTGTTGACACAATAAATTTGTATGTCTTTCTCTAATTAATCTGCCTTTTGCGAGTTGATTTTTTTCAGCAAAGCTTCAGGGGTCAAGGGCCTTGGCCCCTACAGTTTTACACACAGGGACAGCAATCACCAGCACCTATTTCCCTGTGGCTTTACAGTTTACAATGCCATTTTGCACACCTGGCTGTCATTCCCTGCTCTCATCTATCCTAACTCTCTCTCTTTGGTCAATATCCCTCAGCTGCATAACCATCCAGCCTGTCCCTACCAAGCACGTCCTAGCCTCTCCCTCAGAGTCTGCGGGTAGTGGCAACAGGCTAGAGGTTTGTGTACGGCTGCATCTGGAGGGAATGGCGCTATTCTGGCAGCTATACCTTGGATGCCACTGTGCAGTCAGTCAGCCGTGCCGTCTGCCTCATTTTAAAGGCCCCCCATTCTTCTCAGGCAAACCCAAACAGCTGTGCTATCCAGTTTTCTTTAGAAAGGTCTGAGCAGCCCTGCTGGCTCTGCAAGGGCATCAAATTGGGATTTCGTAACTGCTTGCCTCCCAGAGGAGACTTTAATTTTTTTTTACAAGGGCCAAATGTCCCACATTTATCTACAAATGAAATGTGTTTCATGCAGATATGATGGATGGAGTGCATAACACGGGACAGCAGCAAGACCTTTCGAGGAACCGAATGTTGACTACAGTATATCATGCAAGTATCTACATACACACAAAAGAATTCCTTTTCTTAAAAAAATAAGTACAAAACATGTTCAGGGATAAATACAAGATATAAAATGCAAAAGAAAACACAAAACAAAACCAAAAAATAGAACTCTCTCAGAGAATTATAAACGGAAGGGACAGAAGAGTATCTCTGCTGCATTTTAATAAAGCAGAACCACTGACATTAAATATACTTCTTAAAATGGCTGAACTAAACCCGGGTGGCTCAGTGCTTAAGGTAACGGCCAATTGCAATACACCGGCGGCTGCATTGATAAGTCGGTGGTTGAAGTTGTGCATCCCAACTCTAAGTACCAGAACGTTTGGCAGTAGCACCCAGAACAGGAAACGCCAACTCTTTTGATGGCAAAGGGTTAAGTCAACTGATTTTATTTCTGTCAATAGCCAGAGAAATACTTGATATTCTTAGTTGTGCTTTGGGGGAAGTCAGGGACCCCAAATAGAGGGACTGGCTGAAGCCATGACAGAAGAACATTGATTGTGAAGATTTTATGGACATTTATTAGTTCCCCAGATTAATACTTTTGTAATTTCTTACGCCTGTCTTTACTGCAATCTCTAAACATAAATTGTAAAGATTTCATGGACACGTATCACTTTCCCAATCAATACCCTTAATCTCTTAATCTCTTAATCCTGTCAGTTGAGGAGGATGTATATCGTCTCAGGACCCTGTAATAATTGCGTTAACTACACAAATTGTACAGCATGTGTGTTTGAGCAATATGAAATGTGGGCACCCTGAAAAAAGAACAGGATAACAGCAATTGTTCAGGGAACAAGAGAGATAACCTTAAACTCTGACCACCGGTGAGCCGGGCAGAACAGAGGCATACTTCTCTTCTTTCAAAAGCAAATGGGAGAAATATCGTTGAATTCTTTTTCTCAGCATGGAACATCCCTGAGAAAGAGAACGTGCACCTAGGGGTAGGTCTCTGAACTGGCCTCCCCGGGGTGTACCTGTCTCTTATGGTCGAGATTGCAGAGGTGAAATAAACTCCAGTCTGCTATAGTGCTCCCAGGCTTATTAGGAAGAGGAAATTCCCGCCTAATAAATTTTGGTCAGACCGGTTGATCTCAAAACCCTGTCTCCTGATAAGATGTTATCAATGACAATGGTGCCTGAAACGTCATTAGCAATTTTAATTTCGCCTCGCTCCTGTGGTCCTGTGATCTCGCCCTGCCTCCACTTGCCTTGTGATATTCTATTACCCTGTTAAGTACTTGATGTCTGTCACCCACACCTATTTGCACACTCCCTCCCCTTTTGAAAATCCCTAATAAAAACTTGCTGGTTTTTGTGGCTTGTGGGGCATCACGGATCCTACCAACATATGATGTCTCCCCCGGACACCCAGCTTTAAAATTTCTCTCTTTTGTACTCTGTCCCTTTATTTCTCAAGTCAGCCGACACTTAGGAAAATAGAAAAGAACCTACGTGATTGTCGGGGCAGGTCCCCCGATAGTTGTGTTTCTGTAATAGTTAATAAATTACATGACAAAAACCTGACTATATAAATCTATTGGTCTAACTACGTATTTGCAACTTTTATAGTAGTCCAGCCCTTTCGTTACTTTCCCTCCTTGTGCTCTTAAAGCCAGCCTTGCAGGTCTGCCAAGAAAACAAGTCCCATTTTTTTCTTTAGAATAGCCTTCCCCATTCCTCAAAATGGAACTGAGGAAATCGGCATTCCTTATTAGATTCCTGGCTTCAGTTTTTATCCACAGCTGGGAAAGGAGCGACCTGCAAGACTGCTTTAAACACCCTTCGGCGTGGCCTGAAGACAAAGGCACGTCCACACTGGAGTGCAGTGGTCTCAAATGTGAACTCACTTCCTCAGGGCAGGCACATCGAGGAAGTGCTAAGACACTTAAAAGTTCCTAGTGTTTTTGAGACCCACAATTACTTACTATTTATGGAGTGAATTCTAAAAATTAAAAACACTAAAAAAGGCATTATTTTAGCCTGTAATTAGTTAACCCATTCAAAATCCAAACATACAAAATGGTTTATTTGAATTCAGGAACTGCCCCTGTTACTAAGAACTCTGTTTTAAAGAAAGAATACAAAAAGAAAAATTCTAACCCAAAACAACTCAAATGGTTTTCCACTAAATACTGATACAAACATGTGACAAAGAGTATAAAAAGTTATTCATTTAAATATATACAAACTCTTTTAAACTCAAATACTGTTTTAATACTTATCGAGGATATATATGACGAGGTGAAGGAAGGTATGTTGAAAGAGAATATATTGCAACAGCCTAGACAGTACTGTTTATTATACTGCAAACTTTTTGTAACAAACATGTCTTTTTTATTCCAGTGTGGACAGGGATTTTCCTCATGGATCATCTGTGGCTATTTCTCAGCTGAGCTCATCCTTTTGGATCTGATGAAGGCCATACTGTGTGTCCGCATGTAAGTATCTGAGGCAGCTTCAGTTTCAAAAGTTTTTGTGCACACTTTGCACTTTCTGTCTGACACGGTGCCATCAGGGTAGTCATCCTCGTGGCTGGGTTTGTTCTCCTGTTGGTTATCTTCCCCAGCCCCATTTTGCTTGGACACTGGCTGAGGTTCCTTTAACTTGTGTACGATGAAGAGGTGCCTGGAGAGAGAGACGTGAGATGTGTAGCAGAGGCCACACTCCCGGCACTGGTAGGAAGAACCATCCGATTTGTGCTGAGGGACGTGTTCATGGAACTGCAGCAGGTTTTCAGTGGTGAAGCCACACACGGCACACTTGTGAACCTTAAAATCATTGATTTTCAGCTTTTTCAGTGGTTGAGTGATTGCTTCTCAGGGAGGCCTGAACTCCAGAACTGGTTCTTCTAACTTCCGCTTGGGACTGGGGACCTTAGTGTCTTCTTTTATTTGTTTCCTCCTCACTGGTGACATCTGTCATTTCTTTAATTCTTTAATAGTAAACACAGCCTCTTCCAACAAAAGCCTCTGAGGTTGGACGCCATGCCACTCAGTCTAAGCAATACGATTTCATATTCTAGATAGAGACATGACCTTGGTCCCAGTACAACCTCACATAGGAAGGTTGATATCCCAAACATGTACAGCTCATGGGGGAAAAAGCAGGTAAATAAATAAATAAAACAACAAATTTAACAAAAAATACAAACAACTCAATTTAAAAATGAGCAAAGGAGTTCAATGGACATTTCTCCAAAGAAAATATACAAATGATTAATAAGCACACGAAAAGATGTTCAACATCACTATAGAAAAATGCAAATCAAAACCACAATTAGATACTTCACACTCATTAGGACAGCCAGTATACAAAAAACGGAAAATAACAAATATTAGTAAGGAGGTGGAGAAATCGGAACCCTATACATTGTTGGTGGGAATGTAAAATGTTGCAACCACTGTGAAAGATAGTGTGGTGGTTTCTCAGAAAAATTTAAGATAAGATCACCTTATGATCCAGTAATTCCACTTTTAGGTATACATCAAAAAGAATGGAAAGCAGGGACTCAAACAGAGAAAGGTACAACAATGTTCATAGCAGCATTATTTGCAACAGCCAGAATGTAGAAACAACTCAAATTAGGAGATGAATGGATCAACAAAATGTGATAAGCACATAGGACAAAATATTATTCTGCCTTAAAAGAGAAGGAAATTCTAACACATGCCACAACAATAAGTGAACCTTGAAAACATTATGCTAAGTGAAATAATCCTGACACAAAAGGATAATGTATGATTTCCACTTACACGAGGTACTTAGTGTAGCCAAATTCAAAGAGAAAAAAGTAGAACAGTGATTACCAGGGGCTAGGGAAAAAGGAGGAATGGGGAGCAATTGTTTAATGGGTATAGAATTTCAGGTCTGCAAGATGAAAAGAGTTCTGTGGATGGATGGTGGCAATGACAGCACAACAACGTGAATGTACTTAATACTACTGAACTGTACGCTTAAAATGGTTAAAATGGTAAATTTTATGTTATACATATTTTACCACAATAAAAAACAATTAAAAAAACCATCCAGGCATGGTGGCTTGCACCTGTAATCCCAGCAATTTGGTAGGCTGAGGCAGGTCAATCACTTGAGGCCAAGTGTTCAAGATCAGCCTGGCCAACATGGCAAAACCCTGTCTCTACAAAAAATACAAAAATTAGCTGGGTGTGTTGGTGCATGCCTGTAATCCCAGCTACTCAGGAGACTGAGACATGAGAATCGCTTGAACCTGGGAGGTGGAGGTTGCAGTGAGCAGAGATCACACCACTGCACTCCAATCTGGGTGAGAGAGTGAGACCCTCTCAAAAATAAAAATAAAACAATAAAAAATACATTTAAAAAAAGAGAGAGAAGAAAAAAGGAAAACAACTAACAACTGGAAGGTTTGAACTTTATCAGCTTTTCCTTCCTACTTAGGTCTCCCCCTAAATAATCCAAAGCCTTTCTCTGAGCCCCTGGTTCCCTCTCCTCTCATTCCTAGTCTTTCACACTTCAGAACTTTTCCGCCACATTCCAATAGGCAAAACTTACCAATTTTAGATGGTACTTCTGCTTCTCCTGCCTAGGAAGCAACTAGCTAAATATATCTGTCCAGCAGTGGCAGACATGGAGTAACGAGGCTTCCACTCAACTTAAATATAACAGGGACTTTGCCATTCTGTCTATGGTGTTTACTGAGGCCACCCACATTCAGAGACTTGCGTTCCCAGGTAAAATCTATGTTCTTACTTATAATCTACTGAGCTACCCTTCAGATGGCTCATGTGCTAGAGCACACCAGGACCTTGGTTGTCCACTCCTTACCCTCTTGGCCTATTCTTCTCTGCATGTACCTGGTTTCACCCTGCCTAATGTCAAAGGTTTGTGCAAATAAAGCCATGTGTATAAATTTGGGAATGGGGGCACCACCAGCCATTGCTAACATATCAGATCTAAGGAAGAAGGGAAAAACTGTGTTCCAAGAAACATAAAATGTGCAAATCTTCACATGAACCTTGAGCACAATAGCATCCAGGAAAAGTTTTATGGGCATACAATCAACAGTAGTTACAGCAGAGCCCTCTTCATTGCTTTTTGTTTACTACTTAAAAAAAAAAAAAAAAACTTTGAGTTTTACGCTGTCTTAGATCAAACAGAAACACATGCAGTTTCCATTTTTTGCAGTGGCTATTTCTTTTTCTGACAGGTTGACCTCTTTTATCAGTTATATTACTTCCCCTAAGTTCAGGGAGAGTATACGTCCCAATCCACTTTTTACTGTCCTCCCAATATATTTATGCAAAAAGTTATGTTCAGAGGCTGAGACACTTTACTTGTTGCTCCAAGCATCTGCTTTTATTCTATGACCCAGTTTACCTTTTACAGCCCCAGCTTTTCATCAGTTCTCAACAAAACCCACAGAAATGGATCCACACTAACATATTAATGGGTATTAATAAGATTATACAACATACTTCATTTATTATCTGTGGCTATTGCTTCTTGGCCTTTAGCCTAAGAACAAGTGTATTATCTGTGATTTTCATGAGGACACTTTAGAATACCAGGGCATTTGGGGGTTCTATGGCAAACCAATGGGATGACATTTCTAGGCAAACTATGAAAGAGAGCTAACATTTAGGGAAATTCTTCACTTTTCATAATATGGTGAGAGTAAAATTATAATATGAAGGTTAGATAACACACGAGACAACTACAAAATTTCTCACTTACAATGGGAAGCTCCTGGGAGTAACAATGTGCTCTTTTCTGCCTTTGGAGTATTTCAGTGGAAAGGTTATTCCTTTCAACAACACTGCATAGCTATTGTCTTACTTTACGGCACGACAAGGTGTTCCAGGCACACCTCATACTATCACTGCTGCAACCCTAGAAACAGTCTTCCCTCTAAGGATTCCTGTGTTTTCTGTAATGGAAAATATTATTTAGAAACCAAGATGGAAGTACTAAGAATGCTCAATGTTATTTGGGGTGTTGCTCCTCCCAAACCCTCTCAAAGCACAAAGCTAGGAAATAAACGCACACATCATGCATTTATTTTGACATTTATCTATCTATGTATATTAATAATCATGAGTTCCAGAAAACCTACAAAATGGAAGAAAATTTTTGTAATCTATCCATCTGACAAAGGGCTAATATCCAGAGTCTACAAGAAACTTAAATTTGCAAGAAAGAAGAGAAAAAAAACCAACTCCATTAAAAAGTGGGCAAAGGGCATGAACAGACACTTCTCAAAAGAAGACATTCATGTGGCCAAATAGGAAAATAAGCTCAACATCACTGATCATTAGAGAAATGCAAATCAAAACCACAATGAGATATCATCTCATGTTAGTCAGAATGGCGATTATTAAAAAGTCAAGAAACAACAGATGCTGGTGAGGTTGCATGGAAAAAGGAACACTTTTACACTGTTGATGGGAATATAAATTAGTTCAACCATTGCGGAAGACAGTGTGACAATTCCTCAAAGATCTAGAACCAGAAATACCATTTGACCCAGCAATCCCATTACTGGGTATATACTCAAAGGAATATAAATCATTCTATTATAAAGATACATGCATGCATATGTCCACTGCAGCACTATTCACAATAGCAAAGACATGGAATCAATCCAAATGCCCATCAATGATAGACCGGATAAAGAAAATGTTGCACATATACCCCATGGAATACTATGCAGTCATAAAAAGGAACAAGATCATGTCCTTTGGAGGGATATGAATGGAGCTGGAGGCCATTATCCTTGGCAAACTAACTCAGGAAAAGAAAACCAAACACCGCATGTTCTCACTTATAAGTGGGAGCTGAACGATACATGGACACAGGGAGGGAAACAACACACACTAGGGCCTATAGGTGGTTGGGGGTGAGGGAGGGGGAAGGAGGCAGGAATAGCTAAAGAATGCTGAGCTTAATACCTAGGTGATGGTTGATCTGTGCAGCAAGCCATCACAGGGCACACATTTACCTATGTAACAAACCTGCACATCCTGGACATGTACCCTGGAACTTAAAATAAAAGTTGAAGAACTTTAAAACCATGGGTTCCCACCATCTCAAATTCCAGTTCACATCCAAAGTTCATTTTTCACTTCTCCTTTTCATTTTTGTAAACATTCTCTTCACTGATAGTAAGAAACCTGGCTCCCAGTATATTTAATATTTGTATATATTTGTTCAATTCCCCTATATATAATCAATCTTCCAACCTGCTAGACTATTGCCTCCCTCAAACAGCTTCCCCACTTAACTCCAAACCCATGGGTGCCTCCAACAAGTATTAGGGGAGGAAAATAGGAAGGGTGCTTAAACTTTTCAGATCTATTGCTCTGGCTGTTGGCAGAGAATAGACTTGAGAAGGACGAGAGTAGAATCCAGAAGAACAGTTAGGAGTCCACCTATTCACCAGTTCAGAAAAGAGACAAATGACTTAAGAGATAAAAGTAAGTGACAGAATCCAAAATTTGTCTTGGAGTTAGAACTGGAGAGGTAGCCGACGCATTGGCTGTTTGGGGTGGGTGTGAGGGAAAGGAGAAACGGTGGGTGATTCCCAGGGTTTGACTCAGGCAACTGATAGCGGAGACTTTGACAGCAAAAAAAAAAAAAAAGACTGAACATAGAAGAGGTTTGGAATGAGGTGAAAGTTATCGAGGGTTGTATTTTGGAAGTTTTATATGAGATTCCTGTTAATATCCAATGGGCCATGCCAAGTAAGTAGGTGAAGATTGACATCATTGGCTGCATTGAACATGGCATTTGATATTGTGGGACTAAAAGAGATCATCAAGGGAAAGAATGGAGATACACATGAAAAGTGAGCTTGAGGCCAAGCCCTACAGCACTGTGTCAGAGAGAGGTAGGTCAGAGGAGGATGTGCCAAGAACAGAAAGACAGGAGAGACTGTGAGGTGGGAATGTAATTAGGTGACAGTGGTGGCCTGGAAGCTAAGAAAATACAGTGTTTCAAGCAGGAGGGAACATTTAACTCTGCCCCAAGTTGCTAAGCTGTCAAATCAAGAAAGAGAAGTGCCTAACAGACTTGGCTTCAAGGAGATTGTAGAAAGAGCTTGATAAAAGCATTTTTACTGGTGTGGTAAGGATGGTTGGAGAAGCACTGAACAATGAATGGAAAATGTCTTTCTGGCAACGGTGGGGAGAACTAATTATCAGGAGAAACCTTCCTGATTGAAAACATATAAAACAGTTAAGACATTTATTACATTAGTATTTTATATTAAAAATAGGTATAAAGCACCCTCAGGAAAATGAGAACTTTAATTATATATGTTTCATCAAAATAAATATTGATGGTTATTAATTATATCCAAAAAGGTTTTACATCTCTTCTGTTAAATGTCTTCAAGGACTGATATGTCTTTAGCAAAATATTTGCAGGTGTAAAAATCATTTCTCTTAGATTTAAAGTGATAGCTTTTAGGACAGAATTAGCTTCTTCCTTGAATTTTGATTTGTGGTAGAAACAAATGTCAGCTGTCTACCAAATGTAGATCTACTACATCATTCTCCTGCACTTTCCCTTTCTCTCACGCTTAGCAGCTGCTGGAATGGAATCAGCGATTCTATCTCAGTTCTGAGAGTCCCACGTTTTTTATCTTGAATTTTTTTCATCTCTCATTAGTAAGCACTTCTCATTTTTTAAAATTTATTTTTGCTTTTATAGTTATTTTTAATTGACACAATCAATGTACATTTTTATGGGAAACAGTGTGATATTTTGACACACGTATACAAAGTGTAACGATGACATCTCAAATTGTCTCCTTTATTAATTCAATTTATTTTTAACTTTCAAGACTTTAGTATATTTAAGAAGTTTGTCTACGTCCTCATTTTTATATCAAAACCCCTTTTCTCTTTTTCCTTGTTTTTCATTTACTTTTTTTCCTTCTTTTCCTTTTTCTAGGGGGAGTGGCAGCTTCTGCTTGGACCATGCTTTATTTTTATAAATATCTTTCTCCCTCATTTTCTGTTAAATTTTTTCTTTTCTTTGCAGTAGCAGAAGCTTCTGCCTAAGCTTTTGTCTAATTTTATCTTTAAATGAAAGCTGGCTGTGTCAATTTTTATAAATACAAAATCTGCAGACTACTTTCCCCTTAGTCCTAGCATTTTGGGCATCCTTAGAAGGGCAAAATCTCACCAAGACTAGAAAAATCAAGATTCTTTAATTTGAAGACGAGGCTGCATTCAGGCTTTGCATAATCTTAAGCATATGACACAAAAATCTTTCGCCTTTCAAACACAGCTCTGGACTGGCAGGACTTTGGAAAAGACCCACTGCATTTTCCTGAGGTTTCTTCCATGTACTGTTTTTGTTTGCTTGTTTGTTAAAATACAAGGAAACTGGTGTATGTACTTCCTGGAAGGTAAAAATCCAAGCACTTGGCTTCCACTGTCACCTCAGGCTGCCTGACACAGAGCCCCAACACGAGAGCACTTGCATTGCTAGAGGAATCCACTGCAAAATCCAGCTGACTTCGACAACGGCTGAGCCACTGCATCTGGGGACTTTAAGATTCCACTTTGCAATTTGCAGAATTTGTGTTTGTGTTTCTTGTTATCTTTATAATCTTCTCAGGATCACCAGAGTCTTTCCACAATATTCCAACCAGTTCCAATGACTGATTGATAACCAGATGATTTTCCTGGCTCTGAGTTAGAAGAAAATGCACCATTAAATTACATTCTCTTCTCCTGTACATACTGGGTAACAAAGGAGAAAGAAACTACAGGTGGCTGGGAGTTTCCATGTGTTGCTGGCTACAGCCACTTCCCCTCACAGGGATCCAGACTGGATCCCAGCTTTTCCACTTCCTGAGTTCTGAGTGGCTGGTGAAAGATGTATTCTCTCTGCTTTGGCAAAAATTTTAGAATGGTATTCATAGTCACATCAAATTTCGTGTCCAAAAATTTCTGCTTCATCCAACACCAGAACATTAAAGAATTGTATCCACTGGCTAAATCCAATTCCTTGGTCTTCCTTTGGGATATGCCTTCCAAGTGAATTAACATTGCCACAATGATGCTTCGTCTTATTCATTTACACTTCAGCATGGTCTCCAGGATTTCTGCCTTGGATACAAACAATCTAAGCAAACTGTAGCAAGTGTTTTGTGAAATGTGATACGATCTCATCTGTTTGGATAGCCAGTTCTCTTGATGTGATTGGGTTACCACCTATTTCTCCTTAACATCATTTTTCTTCTTAAAAGAATCTTCAGGATGAAAATAAAAAATTTGAATTACCTTTTGATGAAGCAGTACTCTCTCTCTGGAAATCTACCTTGAAGGTATACCTTCACTAAAAGAAACAACACATGCAAAAAATTGTTCATATGGGATTCTTGCTAGTAGTAAAATATTGGGAAATAAATATTCATCAGTAGGACACATGGCGAATTCTGTGTCGGAGGAAGGAAAAGTACCAGGTGAGCCTGAGATATTCTTTTGTGCCAAAAAGCAAGGAAGCTATCAACAACCACTGGAACATGTCAAAAGGATCCAAGAATCAGTTTAAAATCACTGACCAAATTCGGGACACTTTGAGTAGCAAAAGGAATACTTAATGACTGACTATAAGTCACTATAAACAGTAAATAAATTAAAAATCTGTAAGTCCAGTGATAATCATAAAACAAAGGGAAGAAAAGAAAAATGAAAATTTTTCATTACTAGGTATCATTATTACACCAATTCCTTATTCTAAAATGTTGGGGAAAAGCTGAGTGTTGGGAGGGAAACTGAGGCAGGGCTTGCATAATGTCCTCTGGAATGTGTCTAGACTTGCTGGCTCCTTGCTTCTAGTCCTCCTAGGCTCCTAGATCGATTGTATTACCATTATCTCAAGTACATGTGCCTCATAAATGCTAAACTCACAGCTATAGATCATGCACCTGCCCTTTCCACCTCCACATTCTCACCACCTGTTTCTTTGTTGGATTACCAATAAATAGCATGGGCTCCCAGAGCTCGGGGCCTTCGCAGCCTCCATGATTGCGATGGCTCCCTAGTCCCACTTCCCTCTCTCAAACTGTCTTTTTCTCAATCCTTTGGCTCCGCCAGACTTTGTCACCCCCACGACCTGGTGTTGGGTCTGATTACCCCAACACTAAAAATCAAAAATTAAAGGGAAAGAAGTAAGCATTTACCCTAACTTTTCAGGAGAAATTGTGCTTTATTCCGAGATGATGAGGGAAAGCTTTTTAAAATAAATGTAGAAGAAATGCTAGAATCAGAAAATGACGGTCAACGAGGTATTTGCATGGTGCCAAATACTACTGTATTAGTTTGCCAAAGCTGCTGTAGTGAAATGCCATACACTGAGTGTATTTCAAAGCTGCTGTAGTGAAATGCCATACACTGAGTGTATTTCTGAAGTAACAGAAATGTAGTGTCTCCTGGTTCTGGAATGCAGAAGTTCAGGGACCAAGGCATTGACCAGGTTGCTTCCTCCTGAGAGCTGAGGGAGGGATCCATTCCAGGACCCTCTCCTTGGCTTGTAGGTAGCCACCTTCTCCCTGTGTCTCTTCACATCATCTTCCCCCTACATGTGTCTGTCTCTGTGTCCAAGTTTCCCTATTTTATAAGAACACCAGTCATATTGGATTAGGGCTCACCCTAAACACTTTATTTTAACTTTATCTCTGCAAAGATCCTATTTCCAAATAAGGTCTCATTCTGAGGTACTTGGGGGTAGAACTTCAACATATCTTTTTGACAGGGGACACAACTCGACCCAAAATAATTACCTTAGAGGTGACTTGCTCATATCAAAGGAAAACAGGATACGTTTGCAATATAAATATTTGGTGATCACAAGCTTAATTAAGTGATCCGTGTGAGCATCAGTAACAGTGGGACGACCTGACGTCATGTACTTCCTGATGTGACGCACTGAGAAGTACACAGCATCACCTACCCAGTCTGCTGGCCACACAGCAAACCTGAAACCAGTCCAGTCTGCAGGCCTTCCTTCAGTTTACAGGAAGGAGAAACAAGGCAAATGCGTCCCAAGCATCACAAAGTCATATTCAGACAAATTCAGAATACAAAGCACTCAACAACACATCTGAGCTGCAGAAGTCAACACCATAAAAATAAGTGTATCAGAACTTCTCTAGAACAGGCTTAAAAAACAGATCAATAAGTAACAATACATGGCTCTTGACTGTACTCTGGTTAGGGAAAAAAGGGGCTTTATAATAGAATTTCGAGACAATTGAGATTTGAATATAGACTGAATATTAGGGAAGTAGTGGGACTATGTGCTTCCTGATGTACAGGTATTATACAATGTTTTATAGACATTGTCCCTATTTTTAGGGGAAGTAGAGGCAGCATCATGTTGTCTGCAAAATATTTTCAAATGGGTTTTGTTAAATCAATTTGTCATCACTGGAAGAGACTGTTACACCAACCCTTTACTCTGAAAATTCATGATCAAAGGGAAAAGGGGGAAATTATACTCACAGTAGATTTGGCAAATCTTAACAACTGTTGAATTTAAATGGGGAATATATGAGTAATCATTTTACTTCTTTTGAAAAGTTTCACAATAAAAAGTTCGAAGAAAAAGATCTAATTAAATAGATACTCCTGTTCGTGGATAAAAGAACTTAATTTCATTCTCACCAAAGTGTCCCATCTATTAGATACACTGAAAATCCCAGCAGGGTTGTGTGTGTGTCACTTGATAAGCTAATTCTAAATTGTACATGTATTTCAAAAGGGCCAGGAAATAGTCAAGATCCTCCTGAAGGAGATTAATAATGTGAGATTTTCCCTGCCATATATCAAGACTCCTAACAAGGCTAAAGTGATTCTGACAATGTGGTCTTACTGCAGGGATAGAAAAATATGCCAATGGAACAGAACTGAGAATCTGGAAGCATAGAAGCACAGAATTTAGGACAGTGATGACATCCAGGGTGGAGGGTAGGGTGGAAGAGGGATAAGATTGGAGGGATACCTACAACGGTTTCAAATGTTCTAGAAATGCTCTACTTCTTAGGCTGGCGATATGTATATAAGGGTTCAGTTTATTATTCTTTAAAGAATACATATATATTTTGTATTTTTATATATTTTATATAAAATTTTATATATTTTTATATATTTTATATAAAATTATATATATTTTATATAAAATTTTATATATTTTTATATATTTTATATAAAATTTTATATATTTTTATATATTTTACATAAAATTTTATATATTTTATATATGATATATATCAAAATAAATATGGACTTAAGTGACAACGAAAGCTGTTTACAGGAATTAAAAAGTAGCAATAAAAAGTATGGACAACTCTTTAAGGAAACGTTCATTATAAAGGAAAACTAAGCATTAAGACTGTAGTTGACAGAGACTGAAAAGGTAAGGTTTGGTCTTGTTTGCTAGGTTGTTTGTTTACTGCCACAAAAGATCCCACAGAAAGGGAAATATTGATAATGCAGGAGAAAAAGGCGATGATCATAAAAGCCACGGCACAGACACAGGGGTTGCCTTGGATTAGATCAGAGACATTTTCAGAGGGACAAGAGAAACTATTGTCACAGAGGTAGAAAGCATTTCAGATTTAATGTTGGAAACAAAAACACTCTGGGTTGTCGTCTTCTCCTTCTTCAGTGAAGTATTAGACAAAACCATTAACCTAGACGATAGTGTGATTGCAGAAGGGGATGTGAGGTTTAAGAGAAGAAGGAATGAAAAGGCCTTTTGCAGGGAGTAGGAAGGTCAATGCTTTAGGAAAATGTAGGAGGATGGCTGTGCCGTGATGAGCACCTGTGTGAAATGTGTGGTCCTGAATTTACAGTGAAATGGGTCAGCACAGCTCTGACATTTTCCCCTAGCTACTTTCACTTCAGAAGATGCTTCAGTGGTTTCCATTAGGTAACCACCTAAGGACTCAATCAAGGACGCAAACATAAGCACAGACCATGGAAGGCAAGTGGGGCAAAGTAGGAACAGAAGACTGAAGGGAGTGGTGGATATTTTTTAAAAGTAGTGGATGGAATTCCACATAATGGGCTAAGAATTACTGAGGTGGTATAGTAGGGGAAATATACATAGAATGTTCGGTACGCAGGTGATGCTGTTCTTGCTAATAATACAACCTAAGATGTAACCAACCATGTGAATGGCTGATTGAGACGGTAAGGAGGAAATGACTACTAAAAAATCATTGAGATTGGGAGGCCGTGGTGGGTGGATCACGAGGTCAGGAGTTCAAGACCAGCCTGGCCAGGATGGTGAAACCCCGTCTCTACTAAAAAATACAAAAATTAGCCGGGCGTGGTGGCGGGAGCCTGTAATCCCAGCTACTCAGGAGCCTGAGGCAGAGAATTGCTTGAACCCGGGAGGTGGAGGTTGCAGTGAGCTGAGATTCACCATTGCACTCCAGGCTGGTGACAGAATGAGACTCTGTCTCAAAAAATAAAATAAAACAAAATAAAAATAGTTAAATCAAATTATATAACCAAGATCGTGCCACTGCACTCCAGGCTGGTGACAGAGCGAGACTCCATCTCAAAAAAAAAAAAAAAAAAAAAAAAAAAAAAAATCATTGAGAAACTAGGGTATTAAATGAAGACTTGAAATTGATGTCGAGGTCACCAGGCATAATAACACGAGTCTGAAAGTAAGAAATTCTGTGAAACTGCAAGCCACTTTTCAACTGTGATTTGTAACTCATGTCCTGACTTTGTAAGTAAATACTTTTCCTAAGTGTAAAAATATAATTATTTATAAATCTTTAATGCCAGCCCCCTAGTATACATGTTACCTTGTGACTCATTTTCTAACTAATAAAGAGAGCATTTGTAATTTAATACGCATCTTAGAATTACCCATACTCTCAAAAGGTTTTCGTTATCCAAAAAAACAGTTTGCATAAGTTGGGCCATCAATGTAATAAGTATATATCTCTCTTCCAAAGGACTCTGTTTAGATAATATTTATTACGCTACCATATTAACACATGGTGTCTAATAAAATCCCAAAAGAGTAATGAATACCTCACTGTGCTGGGGAAAAAAATAAAACTCTCAAATACTCTGAGGGGGGCAAAATCTGTTTAACGTTTTCAGAGCTGTATCCAAGCAGCAGACGGAGAAATAAATATGCCACTTAGAATTCCTATACCCTTCCTTGGGCAATATAAAATGATATAAGAAAGGCCAAACTGGCTTGAAAAATATTCATCCACTCCAGCAGCCTCTCTACAGTGACCAGACTTAGGATTCATGAGGGATTAATAAACAGTGGGCCCCTAACATATTTAAGCATTCTCTTAATAGCCACAAGGAGTCAGCAAGCATGGATTTATGTAGAACCCACTAAACCTAAATATAGGCTACCATTCTTTTTTATGAGCTAAAGAGGCCATATAATCTCACCCGTAATACAAGTTTGGTGTTCTGCAGGAAATTCTTAGACTCCACTATTTACTATTGCCAGAGTGTACAAAATGTATCAAATACTCTGCTAGGAATAATGATACAAATAATAATAATTATTATTATTATTATTGAGATGAAGTCTCACTTTGTCTCCCAGGCTGGAGCGCCACTGCACTGCGCCATCTCAGCTCACTGCAGTCTCTGCCTCTTGGGTTCAAGTGATTCTCCTGCCTCAGCCTCCTGAGTAGCTGGGATTACAGGCACCCCACTACCGTACCTGGCTAATTTTTATATTTTTAGCAGAGACAGGGTTTCACCTTGTTGGCCAGGTTGGTCTCGAAGATACAAATTATTAAAGCTCCTTCTTAGGGTAACCTGTCCAGATAAGGAGAGATTCTGGTCAACTGAAGCAGAGAGAAACAAGGAGAAATACTAAAAACATATTTGTTCCCTTGTTCTATGCTTGACTTTCTTTTTTAACTCTCACACAGTTCTTAGATTCAACCTTTACATCTTTATTCTGGTGGCAAATAAAAGGATATAATGTTAAAACATTCCATGAGCAAAACCCCGAAAAGGACCATTTCTTTGATGCCGAAGTCAAAGTGACCTTGGTGTAATTGTTTATTCTAATTACAGAAAGGTTGAAAATAATAGAGATGATGTGTGCACAGCTGAGGGCTAAAGCAACAGAATAAAAATATCTGATTCCATGTTAGTACTGTCACAGTAAAAACATAAAGTTCCTGTATTTTAATATGTGGTTTGGCATGTAATCAGCCCCTGATCAGACCCACTAAAAGTATGCTTGACTTAGCCTGCAGGAAGACTATGTTCTTCCTAACAAGAGACAATCTCAATTCTTCATGTTAAGGACCTGAGAAATGACAGAAGGAACATGATTAAGACCTAAAATGACAAGCAAAGGATGAAATTCAAGTTTTTATGGTAGTCAAAAGTTGTGACTCTGGGCCAAGTGCGGTGGCTCACACCTGTAATCCCAGCACTTTGGGAGGCTGAGGCAGGTGGATCACGAGGTCAGGAGACGGAGACCATCTGGCTAACATGGTGAAACCCTGTCTCTACTAAAAAAAATACAAAAAATTAGCCAGGTGTGGTGGCGGGTATCTGTAGTCCCAGCTACTCGGGAGGCTGAGGCAGGAGAATGGCGTGAACCCGGGAGGCGGAGCTTGCAGTGAGCCGAGATTGCGCCACTGCACTCCAGCCTGGGCGACAGAGCGAGACTCCGTCTCAAAAAAAAAAAAAAAAAAAAAGTTGTGGCTCCTGTTGTAGTATTTCTGTCTGTGGTATCTGTGTCAAAAGCTATAGAGGAGGGTCTGGGGCAATGGAGTTTTCTGCAGTTTAGTATGGGAGTTCATTACAATACAGTGATCATTATTTCAGTATCACTATAATGTGGTAAAGTAACATATATAGGAAATAAAGAACAAACGGAAAATTTTTTCCTAAAAACCCTGATTTTAAAAAATAAGGATATTTTAAACACACAAAAGGTGAGAGAAAGACAAAAGGAAAGTATTATTTAGACAGAGAATTTCCTTTAGTTTATAGGAGGAGAGGAAGACATCAGGAAGGTAATTGTAGAAAGGTTCGCATTCTTTTAATCGCAGAAGTGAAGGTATAGTCAATATCAAAAACCCATTTGACCAAAGAAAAGTTTCCACAGGGTTTCTGAGTACCCATTCTGTATTTAATTGTCCTAGAAATAGAATATCTACCTTATGGAAAGGAAAGTTAAATGCAAAGAAAGCAAATAGTAATTAGATGTCAGGGCACACATGATATACTCAGCTCTGTCTTGAGCAATCTTTTGGGGAACAGTTAGGGAGGAACATGGCTGGCTGTCAACATGTCTGGCTGTCAAACAGCAATGCCATGCACAGGAATACTAAAACATACAAAAGGCAGAGATTTCTCAAAGAACTTAAAACAGAATGACCATTTGACTCAGCAATGCCATTACTGGTTATATACACAAAGAAAAATAAATTGTTCTGCCAAAAAGATACATACGCTCATGTTCACTGCAGCACCATTCACAATAGCAAAGGCATGGAATCAATATAGGTGCCCATCAACAGTGGATTGGATCAAGAAAATACAGTACATATAGAACATGGAATACTATGCAGCCATGAAAAAGAACAAAGTCATTTCCTTTGCAGAAACATGGAAGCAGCTGGAAGCCATTATCCTAAGTGAATTAGCAAAGGAACAACCAACCAAATACTGCATGTTCTCACGTACAGGTGGGAGCTAAGAACTGGGTACATATGGATATAAAGATGGCAACAACAGATGCTGGTGACTACTAGAAAGAGGAAGGAGAGAGGGGGCAAGAGTTGAAAAACTACTTATGGAGTACTACGTTCACTACCTGGGGGATGGGATCATTCATACCATAAACCTCAGTGTTACTCTATACTCCCTGGTCACCAACCTGCACATGTTCACCCTGAATCTAAAATAAAAGTTAAAATTATGGGGCGAAAAGGCGAATGTAAGCTTTCAAGTGTGTGACAGCTTCCTGATGGTGCTGACTGTGGCTTCTCCTGCTGACCTGGGTTAGAAGCAGCATTGAGCCAAAGCTCTGTCTGCAGTGAGAATCCGGTTTCCCACCTTGTCCATGGCAGCACTGCTCCTCAGAGGAAAAACCTGTCTGGATGGGACAAGGCTGATGGGCTGGCCCCTCTCTCAGTGCCTCATGGGTTTAGAGCACTCAGAGGAGCCTGCTACTTCAACGGCTCTCCTGACCTGCCCATCTCCTCACAGGGCCAGAAGCCTTCAGTGGGTGGGAGGGTAGGAAGGCAGGGATGAAATAAACAGTCACCTTGGGAGTTTTGGTAATTAGGAATTCTGTCAAGAAAGTTTGAAAACAGGAGCATTTGGTACATTTTGCTTCCATTATCTCCACTCGATTAGAGGATTATAATGAAGAAATTAAACACATGTACAAAGTAAGCAATAAAAGTATTTTTAGGCAGGGCCGCAGTGGCTCACGCCTGTATTCTCAGCACTTTGGGAGGCCGAGGCAGGTGGATTACCTGAAGTCAGGAGTTCGAGACCAGCCTGGCCAACATGGTGAAACCCCGTCTCTACTAAAAATGCAAAAATTAGCTGGGTGTGGGGGTGCGTGCCTGTAATCCCAGCTACTCAGGAGGCTGAGACAGGAGAATCACTTGAACCCAGAAGGCGGAGGTTGCAGTGAGCTGAGATCACGCCACTGCACTCCAGCCTGGATAAGACGACGACTCCGTCTCAAAAAAAGAAAAAAAATATATATATGTATATATATATGAATATATATGTGTATATATGTATATATGAATATATATGTGTATATATGTATATATATGAATATATGTGTATATATGTATATATATGAATATATATGTATATATGAATATATATGTGTATATATGTATATGAATATATATGTATATATATGAATATATATGTGTATATATGTATATGAATATATGTATATATATGAATATATATGAATATATGTATATATATGAATATATATGAATATATATGTATATATATGAATATATATGAATATATATGTATATATATGTATATATATATTTTAAATAGAGCTATTCCTAAAATTTTTTAAAATGTACTAAAATGTGTTTACATTTATAGAAATCCAAATTCATTTTTAAAGTTTTACTTCATAGGCAGCAAGTAGCTTTCATGATATGCAACTTGACACTTAGGTACTACGCCTTCCTGATTCCCTTCCCCTACGAGGAAATTTGTTTTCTGCCTGTTCTTTCCTGCTTGAAAAACGGATCCCATTGCTTCTTGCCTGAGTACCTGCTAACTACAGTTTGGCTACAGACAACAGGGAGATTTATATTTAACTTCATCATAATGAATAGCTACTTTCTATTTTTCTAGCGAATCATTAGAGAATTAAGAAACAAGATGAAGGAGATAAGCCCAAGAATCAACAAAGATATGGACAAACAGAAACTTGACCACAAGTAAATCATTTGTACTAACTATTGGAGATACTGCAAGGTTTAGAGGGCTTGGAAAGAAAGGGAGAGGCAGTATTGAAACTCCAGAGTGACAGATAAGAGAGATGACCACGGCTAATGGAAACATAGAACATAAAGAGATGCAACCTGGAACCACAGATAAAGCAGATTAAATATATTCACACAGTTAGCAAGGGGGACTGACTGAGTAAAGAAGGGGCTACTGGCTGGGTGCAGTGGCTCACGCCTGTAATCCCAGCACTCTGGGAGGCCAAGGCAGGTGAATCATGAGGTCAGGAGTTCAAGACCAGCTTGGCCAAGATGGTGAAGCCCCGTCTGTACTAAAAATACAAAAATGAGCCAAGCATGATGGCAGGTGCCTGTAATCCCACCTACTTGGGAGGCTGGGGCAGGAGAACCGCTTGAACCCCATAGGCAGAGGTTGCAATGAGGCGAGATTGCGCCATTGCACTCCAGCCTGGGCAATAAGAATGAGACTCCATCTCAAAAAAAAAAAGTATCAAATACTGGCAGTTTCATATGATGCAACCTAACAGTTCCTTATGACTGGAGACAAAGGTGTCTGGGATGAAATAGCAGAGAGTGAGTTAAGAGTGATGGGCAGGACCAGATGTGGACGAGCCACTTCTACACTATTCATATTTTGAGCCAAATAATCTTTGTTCTGGGGACTATCCTGTGCATTGTAGGATGCTGAGCAGCATCTCTGGCTAGAAAGACCTATTAAAATAACTAGATAGCCAACTATTTTTAATGGGTGAGAAAAAATTGTTGGACACTGGATGGTCAATAATGGAAATGTCTACAAAGAATAATGTTTATAAAAGAAATGCCCCCCTGACCCCACTTTGCCCTCCAGCTACCATCTCATTTCTTTCCTTCCCTTCACAGTAACTATTTCAAAACATTTTTCTGCATTCCATCTCCAGTTCCCACTACTCCATGGAAGGAGTGTCAAGGGTGTCAAGGTTATGAACAACCTCTGTGTGCTGCTAACTCAGCTCCCAATCCTCACCTTACTTGACCTGTCAGTGGCATCACTTTTCACACTTTGAAAATTTGTCTTTAGTTGGAAGCCAGCATGCTATTTTCTTTCTTTCTTTCTTTCTTTTTTTTTTTTTTTTGAGACGGAGTCTCACTCTGTCACCAGGCTGGAGTGCAGTGGCGTAATCTTGGCTCACTGCAACCTCCACCTCCACCTCCTGGGTTCAGGCGATTCTCCTGCCTCAGCCTCCCCTAGTTGCTGGGACTACAGATGCGTGCCACCACGCCCAGCTAATTTTTGTATTTTTAGTAGAGATGGGGTTTCACCATATTGGCCAGGATGGTCTCGATATCTTGACCTTGTGATCCGCCCGCCTCAGCCTCCCAACATGCTGGGATTACAGGCGTGAGCTACCACGCCTGGCTCTATTTTCTTTCTTACTCTCTGGCCCCTCTTTTTCAGTCTCCTTTGTTAGTTTCTATTCTCTTTTATATAGCTACATGTTGAGTGTCCCAAGAATCAGCCTTTGGACCTCTTCTTTTTCCTAGATCTACCAATCGTCTCATCTAATATCATTATTTTAAATACCACTAAACTCTGACAATTTTGACATTTTTATCTCTACATAGACCTACTTGGACCCTTCCTCTGAAACTCTAGACTTACATAGCCAAATGGGTATCTACTAGACACCTCGAACTTTACATGACTCTTCCTCCCATAGGCTTCTTGGTTGATGGCAACTCCGTCCATCTGCTGCTTGAATTATCCTTGACTTCTGTTTTTTTTTCTTTGTTTTTTTTTTCCTTATATTTTCTAGTCAAGTCCTAACTGCTCTAACTTCAAAATACACTCAGTATTTAACCACTTTTTATTATCTCCGCTGCTATTAACTTAGTCCTAATCACCATTATTAGAGAAAAAATGTGAAGCAGCAAGCCGTAGAACCTGTTGATAGATTAAAAAACTAAGAACAGCAATCTCCATAAGGCTCAACGCATGCAAACCATCCAGGATATGTTCTCTGTTTCAATAGGGATAAGAGAAAAACAGATCCTGCTAATAGGTAAGACCAAGGCTTAGGAGGTAGAATGTCTTTCTACAGCAATGTACTCCCTTACTCCCTACCTAGTTACTTTAAGACTATTCTATATCTCTATTACATTCTAATATCATCTCCTGTGGGAATTCTTCCTGGACCTTCTTAGCACGTCTTTTTCTTCTTCTTCTTTTTTTTTTTTTTTTTTTTTTTTGGTAGCCTCAACATCTCTCAGAGTTCCTAGAACACAGCAGGAATGTACATGAATATTTACACTAAAAAGGGAGAAACACATTGGAAAGTATAAGCCAGTGCTTCTGATATTCACTTCAAATCACTCTAGAGGCTCGACAATGGCTTGAAAAGTTACATTAGAAACATGAAAGAAAAAAGTCCCAGTCATAGATATAGTTAAACTTGAACACCTTTCCTGAGAAACATTTGGAAGTGTCTTTTCCAAACTAGGGCTTTCCTATTAATTGCAGAAAGCAAAGATAGATTAAAAGGAAATAGCAATAAATAAGGCCATATAAAGAAAGTCCAAATAAGATGTGAGGGGAGGTCAGAAAGATCAGCTGAGAACTTACTATGTGTTTATATCCTAAGTGTATTGAGGTCCCAGCAATACAGCACTTGTGAGTACAACCTAGACATACAGATTATCATATGCAGGCCAAGGGAAGAACATTAACATTCTGTTCCACAGACTCAGTACAGCTCACATATACCAAAACTCGTAAGGTTGAATCGTCTCGCTGTTCAATCAAAAATCTTGAAGTGTTTCATAACAGAAGCAAGTTTTATCTGCTGAAAATACAGACATCTTATTGAAAACAACTCCATTATGATCACTCAGCCTATGGCAAGTAAAAAATGTGCTTTATCCTCTTCCACAAAACCTTCATAACCACCTCCAGCATAGGCTGATGTCTTTCTCCACAATTCTCTTTACACAATTTGGCTACTGTTTGTGCAAACTCTTGTATTGTAATCATAGATACCATGGTTTAGTGGAAAAAAACAGACTTGGGAGTTTTGACTTTAAGGTTTAAATTCTTGTTATATTAGCGTTGCGACCTTGAACTTAGTCACTCAACTCTAAGATCTATTGATCTTACCAGTACAACGAGGAGAATAATACCTAACTCTCAAAATTGCCATCAGAAGAAAATATGCAAAAGCCTTTTGCGAACTTCCAGCGTTGCAAAAATGCTAGTTATTAAAACATCAGACTTGAGAGATCTCCAAATTTTTGTAGACATGGCATGTCACAGAAAGATGAGGTGAAAGGCACTGAAATTTCTATACAGTCATAGGATATAATTTTAAGGATTGAAGTTGTCCAAAATTCTAACAGGAGAGCTAGGGACATAGTGAGCCCCCTCTCTAACAGGGATCAATCCAAGGAAGATGACACCATTGGGGGAAGCTGTAAAAAGGGCCACATGGGTTGAACAAGAAGTGAAGTGACCGCACCCTAAGGCTCCTTCCAGTCTTAAGTTTCTGTGTGCATTTTCTTTTCTCACGTAGCTAACCCTTCGCTCAATAATTAATGTGCAAGATGAAAAAACAAGACTGTGCACACTATTTATTTGCATTCCTCACATGCTCAGTCCTGTATTCTACACATAGTAGGGGCTCAATACACATTGGTTGATTGATTGGGAAAAGCTGTAATAAGTGTCACTGTACCAGAGGTTTTCTCAGCGTGAGTAGAGAGAATTTATATAAAAACAAATAACGAAACCTCATGCATTCAACATAAACATGATCAAATCCAATTTATGCTTTAAAAAGATGTTGGCACTCGCTTTTCTATGTCTTGGGAATGCTTCCAAGTAAATGCATTCTGGACAAAAGCACATGACATAATGAAGAAAATGCCAGATATGTAAAATTAAGCAAGCGTATTCATTCTTTCCTAGGAGTAGCTGCAGTGTTTCTAGAGAATAAAGTCATATTTTGTCTCAAAACACATTTTGATCCTTATAAAACAAAGAATTCTTCTTGATTAGGTTTAACAGTTGCCTTTCGGCCTTGGGAGGGAGAGAAACAGAGGCTAAACATAAAAAAAAAAAAAGAATTGATTATATCAGGGGTCCCCAATCCCCGGGCTGCAGACTATTATGGTACCAATGGCCTATTAGGAACTGAGCCCCACAGTAGGAGGTGAGTGATGGCCAGCCAGCATCACCGCCTGAGCTCCGCCTCCTGTCAGAGCAGCAGCAGCATTACATTACCACGGGAGTGCAAACCCTACTGTGAACTGCGTAGGCGAGGGATCTAGGCTGCGTGCTCCTTATCAGATTCTAGGCCTGGCGTGGTGGCTCACGCCTGTAATCCCAGCACTTTGGGAGGCTGAGGATGGTGGATCACTTGAGGTCAGGAGTTCAAGACCAGCCTGACCAACATGGAGAAACCCAGTCTCTACTAAAAATACAAAATCAGCCGGGCTTGGTGGCAGGTGCCTGTAATCTCAGCTACTTGGGAGCGTGAGGCAGGAGAACCACTTAAACCCAGGAGGCAGAGGTTGCAGTGAGCTGAGATGGTGCCATTGCACTCCAGCCTGAGCGACAAGAGGACAAGAGTGAAACTCTCTCTCTCAAAAGAAAAGAAAAAAAAAAAAAATGAATCTAACTTATCTGAAGTGGAACAGTTTCATCCCCAAACCATCCCCTTCCCACCCACCCCCGCCCCCAGTTTTGTGGAAAAATTGTTTTTCATGAAACCAGACCCTGGTACAAAACAGGCTGGGAATCGCTGGATTATGTGGTTTGTTTAATATATAGTGAATATCCCACTATTCAGGCTTAAGGAAGGACAAAAATGAAGAAACTCATGGTACCTCCTCTGATGAAAAGCAAACTTTTCAAAAGGCCTCAATTATGCAAAGAGTAAATGCATAGTCTCTGATCTCAGGGACCCTACACTCTAGATAAGGAGATTAAAATTCAGTTATTGATCAAGTACCTACTATATACCAAGTCTATTTTGTATTTACACACAAAAGCCTCTTGCCATCCCATACATTGAAAGCTATTATCACTACTATTTTCCAGATAAGGAGCTTGAAGCTTAGGGAGGGAGTGACCCAGCACGGACCTAAATCCAAGGTTCTTTGATTCCAAGTCCCGGGATCTTTTCCCACCACCCCCCTGCTTTTCCAGCCCCCGAGAACCTCCTGCCAATTATATGCCCATGTGCATAAGCTTTCTCTGCACATGGGACAACAAATGGACATAGGCAAAGCATGAGCCTTGAGAGAACACACGTTATGGAACAGGAAGAATTCCTGGAGTTAGTAAAAGCCACAGAGTACGAATAGAATGAAAGAACCAGTCCTGTAGCTTTAAGTATCACCCACATGCCAACAATGGCTAAATTTTTATTTCTGGCCCTGGCCCCTCCTCTGAGCCCTGGACTGTTCTAACTGCCCACTGATCACCACCACTCCAGGGTCTAATAAGCATCTCAAACACATGGGCAAAGCACCATCCTTGAGACTTCCCCAAATTCTGTTCTTCCTCCCATTGTCCCCATCCCAGTTAATGGTGCCAGCATTCCTCCTGCCAGAGCCCCAAGCCTAGGCATGATCTTTGATTCTTCTCTGTCTCTTCTACTCACATCAATTCCATTATTGGTCCCCATCAGCAGTACCTCCAAAACGTATTCCAAAAGTGCTCCACCCCTCTCCACTCCTTGCACTGGCAGGCTAGCCAAGCCCACCCCTCATTCTTAATCAGATAGTTGCAACAGCCTTCTGTGTCCACTCTCGCCGCCTGCAGCGTATTGCCCACCCAGAAGCCCGAGTGGTCTTCTGTAACAAGAAACAGAATCATGTGGACCCCTCCCCTTCCTTCACAGACTTTCCATCATACTTGGGATTAAACACAGAATCCTTCCTGTGGCCTGTGAGGGCCGCCGGGACCCCACCTCTGCTGACTCCAAGCCCACATCCTGTCATGTTTTCCCACCTCAGGATTCTTCAGCCACATGAGAGATGTGATGTGATGTGACCTCACCTAGACATTAGGTGGTGTGCTCAGACCCCACACGTTTCTTCTATCTGGAGTTCTGTCCTTTCAGACCCTCACACTTCACTGTTCTGATCTCTGCTCAAATGTCACCTCCTCGGAGAAGCTACCCTTGACAGTCCTGTCTAAAATGAAGATGTCCCTGCACTCTCTGCCCCTGGTCTGTTCCATAGCTGTTATTGGTTTCAATGCTTGCATTGTCCTATCCACTCCATCCTCCTGCTGGTAGAGGCCTTGAGGACAGGGACCCTGCTTGTCCTGTTCATCTGTGCATTTCCGATAACTAGAGTGCCTTCTGGCACATAGGGCTATTCAGTAAACATTTGTTGAATGAATGAATGAGGTTGGAGTCATGTTCTAAGGTCAAAGGAAAGGAACATATTTGCTTTCCACGTAGAATATTCTCCCACCCCGGCTTCCGCCTGCGCCATGCTTCTGTTCTTCCAAGGCCTTAGCACTCTCCCCTGCTATCAGTGTTGCTGAGAAAATGACTAAGAGATTTCAAGTCCATTCATGCCGAGAGAATGATATGGAATACATTTCAGGCACAAGGTTAGTCAATTACGTTTGTGACAGGATAACTCTAAGATGTAATTTATATAAACTAGAGAATAAATGGAACAAATAAGATTATTCACAGTTTTATCACTTCCACCAGAAAAAATAGAACAAGTAAGACACTTTTTATTTTTTTTGCATGAATCTTTACCACATTGACCTTCACTGCATTAATGAGAAGTTTTCCAAAGAGGTATTTTTATGATTTCTTGTGCATTATAAAAACATGGAAAAATAAAGAGTTATAAGGAAAATGATTATAGATGTCAAGGTAGCTCTATCTCCATAACACTAAAGGAAATAATTTAAAATAAGGGTAATTAAATGAATTATATGGTTGCCTACCTTATACAATATTTACTAATTCATCAGAAGCTTAATAGGGTTAGCTTATTATTCAGCTGGCTATAGAGAAATGCAGGATTTTGTTGGTACTATTCTATAAAATGAATTTCATGTGTCTATGAAAGCTACACCTTCATTTGCTATGCTCACATAATTTTTCTCTACAACCAGTATTTTGTTTTCTAATGTCCAAATGCATTTTTCCTTCTAATATGAAGGTGTTCAAAGGAAGTTTATCTTAAAAGTGAAAAACAGCACTGCATATGGTAAGCAGTGAATAGGAGAAAGACTGGAAAACATGAAAGTGAATATAATTCCTATGTATAAACTAAAAAGCTTATAATAATTAGCAAATAGATACAGAATCCTTTAAGAACCAAAAACAGTGCTAGAAGCTAGAAGTAATTTACTGCAGCAATAAATCACACAGTGACAACTAAAAACAACAGGAGAAAAAAATTAAAGTCTCTATTTTCCCAGCATTTCTATTGCAGAACCTTGGAAACCTCCTTCCATCTTACCTACTCAATCAAACCTTTTAGCACCAGCCTGAGAAACAGAAAACATGTGGAGGCTAGTTTTTCTTTCTGAAAGATGCTTAATCATCCCTTTTAGTGAGGCTGTGCCTTTGGCATGGTTCCGTACTGGACACTACCAGGTCAGATGGCCACTTGCCAGGGGTGCAGAAGGTCCTTTGCAGCACACTCTAGGGCTGTCTCACCTGCTCTCCAGCTCTGGTTTTGGCTGTGGTTATTGAGGCCAGGTCTGCATGAACTTTGACTTCCTCTCCGTTGACAGCATCTCCCCAGGTGTCTTTTGCTTTCTCCCCAGAGAACCTTCCCTGCAAGCACACAGGCGCAAGCCAGAATTGGGGGGCCGTCAATACCTACAGGGGCAGCTCTCCATCTAAGGAGACAGGCAGCAGTGGCTTCAAGCTTCTCCCCATCAGTTCTTGGATAGGCCTTTTTTTTTTTTTTTAAGGATATCTTGCTCCGTCATCCAGGCTGGAGTGCAATAGCGTGATCTTGGCTCACTGCAACCTCCACCTCCCAGGTTCAAGCAATTCTCCTGCCTCAGCCTCCCCAGTAGCTGGGATTATAGGCCTCCATCACCAGGCCTGGGTAATTTTTTGTATTTTTTTTTTTAGAGACAGAGTTTCACCATGTTGGCCAGGCTGGTCTCGAACCCCTGACCTCAAATGATCCGCCTGCCTTGGCCTGGATAGGCTATTTTGAGAGGCCTCCCACATGTCTGGAAGCTCCTGGGTGTGAATGAGCCCCATCTGGTCACAGTGGGACCCTCAGTAACATTCAATGGAAGGGCTTTTCCTCCTTTTCTGCCTCTTCTCAATCCCTTCCTCAGTGTGAGTTTGAACTAGATGAACTCTGAGGTTCCTTCCAATTCTATGTATTATAAAAATAATACACAAACCACATTCCAGAGGTGGAATCTAGCATCCCCCACCTCACTTGGCTTCTGAAAAAATTCCAGAAGTGGAGTAGTTGGTCAATCCTATTTCTGGACTGCCTGTAAATAGCAGGCCTTATGCCAGTGCTGGAGATAGAGCTGTGGGCAACAGAAACCAGTCCCTGCCCACATGGAGCTCACTGTCTAGAGAGGAGAGAGACAGGAAACCGATGTTGATAAAGAGGTCAAAACTTAACACATGCCAAGTACCTCACGAAGTAGCAGATGCTATGAAAGAATAAAATAGGGGGACCTAAACTATTTCTGGGGTGTGGAGAGAGGTCATGGAAGGTTTTCCTGATGAAGCTATTTTTAAGACCTTAAGAAAAAGGGTAGATGAAGAAAGATGGGAAGCACTTACCAGGTGGGAGGATTAAGCCACAAGATAACCTGAGATGAGAAAGAGCATGGCACATCCAAGGTACTAGGAACATCAATCATTTTCAGTTCTCACCAAATGCACAGAATCTGTCAGACATTAACTACGAGCGTTTCTAGCTGGCTTGCATGTAGTGACAGTTGTTCACACTACGCCAGACAGGAGGTAGGCAGGGGTGGGGGATCAAGTTGGCATTTCTGATCATCCTCATCAACTCTTCCAAACGTGACTTCTCCATCCTCATAGACAGTTTCCTTAGATGCTCATGGCACTGCTTTATCCACATTTGTCCTAACTCTTGCCAGCCCTCACTCTAGTTACTCTCACACACACTTTGTTTTAACATCATTTTGGAATCTTTCCTTTTACTCACCTCCTGACTCCACATACACTCATACACACATTCTCCCATAATTCAGTTTCCAAACCCCTAATATCTATGACTCCCACCCTTCTTCCATCAGACCTTTATCTGATTATTGCAATTGCTCTATGTGGATCCATGCCTCTTATCTGTTCCCTGCTAATTTTTTTTTTTTTTTTTTTGAGATGTAGTCTCACTCTGTCAACCAGGCTGGAATGCAGTGGCATGATCTTGGCTCCTCCACCAAGGAATTGCTTGAACCTCCACCTCCCAGGTTCAAGCAATTCTCCTGCCTCAGCCTCCTGAGTAACTGGGATTACAGGTGTGCACCACCACACCTGGCTAAATGTTTGTATTTTAAATAGAGATGGAGTTTCACCAAGTTGACCAGGCTGGTCTTGAACTCCTGACCTCCAGTGATTCACCTGCCTTGGTCTCCCAAAGTGAATGAGCCACTTCGCCTGGCCCCCTGCTAATCCATTTGCTACCAGAGCAAATCTGATATTCTCCCATGAACAGCCTCCATGCTTTCCCATGGTTTTCAAGGTTGTATTCAAATCCCTTATGTTAGTGATTCCCAGCTAGGACGATTTTCCCACCCCTCCCTCCAGGGACATTTGGCAATGTCTGAGGCATTTTTGGTCATTAACAACTGTCAGAGGTAGAGGCTAGCATTCAGTGGGTAGAGGCCAGGGATGCTGCTCAGCATCCTACAATGCACAGGATAGCACCCAGGACAAAGCTTATTGGGCTCAAAATGTGAATAGTGTAGAAGCGGCTCTTCCACATCTGGTCCTGCCCATCACTTTCAGCTCACTCTCTGCTATTTCATCCCAGACACCTTTTTCTCCAGTCATGAGGAACTGTTACGTTGCACCATATGAAACTGCCAATATTTGATACTTTTTTTTTTTTTTTTGAGATGGAGTTTCACTCTTGTTGCCCAGGCTGGAGTGCAATGGCACAATCTCACCTCACTGCAACTTCTGCCTATGAGGTTCAAGCAATTCTCCTGCCTCAGCCTCCCAAGTAGCTGGGATTAGAGGCACCCACTACCACACCTTGCTGATTTTTGTATTTTTAGTAGAGACAGAGTTTCTCCATGTTGGTCAAGCTGGGCTCGAACTCCTGACCTCAGGTGATCTGCCCACCTCAGACTCCCAAAGTGCTGGGATTACAGGTGTGAGCCACTGAGCCTGGCCCTATATGATACTTTTGACCTAAAAAAAATCTAGCAATTTTACAGTTTCACATGATTGAGCAAAATGGCTGTAGTTTCTCAGCTGCAATTGTGTTTCTCTGTCCAAAATGCACTCCTCTCTCACTGCTTTCTTTTATTCATCTCCCAAATCCCAGGTCAAGCCTCACATTCCAAACAGCCCTACCATGAGTTGCAAGAATGACATACAAACCTGTCCTCTCTGCTCCCACAGCATCCTTTCCCTACGTATCACACCCTCCCAGGGACAGCTGCTACTCAGGTCTGAACAGTAAGTGACTCAATGCCAGGTGTCATGTCTCCATTTTCTCTGTCTACCCAGGGTTCGTCACAGAGCCTGGCCGCTGGAGGCTGCTGCATAAATTACTATGCAAGGAATGAGTAAACGAACAAACTCCCCTATTTCAATCCCCAGTTGCTTCCACGTCTCCACTAAGAGAGCTAACAGCAGTAAGGCATTTAGTGAGGCACTCAGAAATGTCTACCAATGTAACTATGCTCAAGAAAACAATCAACACTTCTCAAAGGCTAATGAAAAATTTACTTCCTATATACAACCAGCAATTCTGTGGATCCCTAAAGGTTGATCCATCACTAGGCATGTGTTAAATAGAATAAACCAGCCATCTGTGGTCCAGGTTTCTTACTGACTACCAAGGAAGCTTTTGATAAACAAGCTAGGAAAACCTGGAAAAGGTGCAGAGAAACCAGCTCTGACATTAGTTCTGAGAGAAATGCTCAGTTTCATCAAGATTTTGGACAAACACTAACTTCCTCCAGAATAGTGTTTAAAACTATTTCTGAATTGAGAACTTGATGCAATTTAAAATTAAGATGTATTTTATAACATTTAGCCATGAATATTGAACTAGGATTAGAAAAATACTCAGAAGGTCGTTCTGGTTAGCTATCAAATAAAAGAGCCTTCAATTAGCCATTAGTAGACTATAAGAGGACTTTCAAATTGGAACAGGCATTTAACAGAGGTATGAATTATTAGGTTTTTGGTTCTGTGGGGGTAAGAGGGGAAATTGCCTACTTTTTGTTTCTGCAATGATTTTAAAGTTTCTCAAGGAATATATTGATATGGTTTGGCTTTGTCCCCATCCAAATCTGATCTTGAATTTTATGTAGCTCTTATAATTCCCACGTCTTGTGGGAGGGACCTGGTAGGAGGTAATTGAACCCTGGGGGGCGGTTCTTTCTCATGATAGTGAGTAAGTCTCATGAGATCTGATGGTTTTATAAAGGGGAGTTTCCCTGCACAAGCTTTTTTTACCTGCCACCATGTAAGACGTGACTTTGCTCCTCCTTCATTTTCCGTCACGATGGTGAGGCCTCCCCTCAGTTCACCACGTGGAACTGTGAGTCCAATAAACCTCTTTCCTTTATAAATTACCCAGTCTTGGGTATGTCTTTATTAGCAGTGTAAGAATGGACTAATACATATATCAATACATCCTTCTTTCTAAACACAGCACTGAAGTATCATCTATTATAGTCTATACGAAAATTCCTCCTATCCCTCTGACTATGCTCCAGAGGTAATCATGACTAACAGTTTGCCATACTTCTGTAGAGATCTCCATGCATTTTTATACACACATATATACAAATACATAGTTTTTTTGTTGTTGTTGGTTTTTGTGTTTTTTTTTTTTTTTTTTTTTTGAGACAGAGTTTTGCTCTGTCACCCAGACTGGAGTGCAGTGGGGCAATCTCAGCTCACTGCAACCTCTGCCTATGGGGTTCAAGTGATTCTCCTGCTCAGCCTCCTGAGTAGCTGGGATTATAGGTGCGTGCCACCACGCCTGGCTAATTTTTGTATTTTTAGTAGAGACGGAGTTTCACCATGATGGTCAGGATGGTCTCAAACTCCTGACCTCATGATCCACCCACCTCAGTCTCCCAAAGTGCTGGGATTACAGGTGTGAGCCACTGAGCCCAGCCAAATATACAGATTTTAAAGACAAAAGGGAAGCAAAAAATACATATTTTTGCTGCTTGCTTTCTTACTTAATAAGCCTTTGAGATTCTTCTACATCACTGCACGTAGCTATTAATATTTTTTATTTTTTTAATAGCTGAAAGCTACTTCAAAGTAAATGGGTCTTCATAATTTCTTTTCATGATCAAAACACTTAAAAATAAAATAAACTTTCTCCAATGACTAACTTATCCTATGAATGTATTTAAAAGCAAACATTGTGTGGAAGCTAGAAATCCTGCTGTTTTTACTAGAGGAGGAAATAATGTGCCTTGAGGAAGGATTATTTAGTGGACTTGTCCTTGGACAGGTTCCAGAGAAGGTGGAATGAAAGACAGAGTAATTTCTGCAGTCAACAAGATTTTCCTGGCAGAGAAAGGTGTTAATAATTATGGAGACTAGTTAGAAAAACAATGGTGTTCCTGTTGATATGGTTTGGAGGTTTGTCCCCTCCAAATCTCAGGTTGAAATGTGATTCCTGATGGTGGAAGTAGGGCCTGGTGGGAGATGTTTGCATCATGGAACTGATCTCTCATGAATGGTTTAGCACCATCCTGTTGGTGATGAGTGTGTTCTCTGAGTTCGTGCAACATCTGGTTATTTGAAAGTGTGTGGCACCTCCCCTCGCTGCTCTCTCATTCCTGCTCTTGCCATGTGACACACATTCCTCCATGACTGTAAGCTTCCTGAGGCCTCACCAGAAGCCAAGCAGACATTGATGCCATGCATCAGGTACAGCCTGCAGAACTGTGAGCCAAATAAACCTCTTCTCTTTATAGATTACCCAGTCTCAGGTATTCCTTTATAGCAATGCAAAAATGGCCTAACACACCAGTGCTTTGAAAATTTTAGAAAAAGTGGCCAGGCACAGTGGCTCACACCTGTAATCCCAGCACTTTGGGAGGCCGAGATGGGCACATCACAAGGTCAGGAGTTCGAGACCAGCCTGGCCAACATGGTGAAACCCCGTCTCTACTAAAAATACAAAAATTAGCTAGGCATTGTGGCAGGTGCCTGTAATCCCAGCTACTCCGGAGGCTGAGGCAGGAGAATCACTTGAACCCAGGAGGCGAAGGTGGCAGTGAGCCAAGATCGTGCCACTGCACTCCAGTCTGTGTGAAAGAGCAAGACTCCTCTCAAAAAAAAGAAAAGAAAAGAAAAGAAAAACAAGAAGCACCTTTCAGTCTAAGCTTATATGGAGGGAAATTCCATCCATGAGCTCTAGACCCAACTTTGTCATGACTAGCTTATTGGCCTTGGGTCAGACACAACCTTCCTGTTTCTTCGTCTTTTAAAATTTATCTTAGCAGTTCTCTACATAGCAAGTACAATAAATACTTTGAAGGAATATAAATCCTCATAAAAATTTAAATTTGGGCAGGAAATTGAACTAGATGATTCTCGAAGCCCATTTAGGATGATGGCAAACTCCAACAGTAAGTATGGAGGAAGAAATTTCTTTCTCACATTCTCATTTATCACATAAGCGGAAAATTGTCCATGTTGCCTTATTGGTGCAAGCAGAAGCTGAAAGCATCCAGCAGACAGGCAAGGCTGAAATACAGAGGCACTTTCAGAACACATGGCTAAGTACTGAACTGAGGTGCTTTGTGTGTGTGGTTTTAAGGAGCGGAGAGTTTAATAGGCAAGAAAGAAGGAAGAAGCTCCCCCATACAGAGAGGGAAGGACAGGGGGCTCCAAACCCCAGAGAGGAAACCAGCCAGTTATATGAGGAGGCTGGAGAAGGCGGTGCCTGATTTGCATTGGGCTCAGGGGATTGGTTTGACCAGGCACGTCGTTTATGTAGCCCATGAAAAAATTGCCCCTTCCAACCTAGCCTTTTAATATGTAAATGAAGGCCACCATGATGTTCTACACACCTGGGGATATGTGGGGGCGCCATGTTGCCAGGCACATGTGAAGGCAAAGGCAAGAAGACACGGGAATTGCCATGTTTGGGTGGACCCAGTTTCTAATGGCCCGCACTTGCGTATCAAAGGTTGCCGGCCGGCTAGAGCTGGGGCTTTCCTGCTAGACAAGAAACGTTTCTGGAGCCGCTTTAAAAGAAATGAAAACTTCCCAAGGACCCCTTTTCCTCTCTAGCTGCCTAAAATAATGTCTTAATAACTCCTATAATATTCCTCCCTGTGGAGAGGTCACCCTAACTGCTGTTAGGGGGTTTTGGGCAACGACTATTTCTGGCTACTTCCTGCTGAAAAGGGGTATCAAATGGGGAACAGCAGCTAGGGCTCCTCCCGCGGTCAATTTAAGGATCCTCGGAAGAATAGCATGTCCATGCATGTGAACTGAGGTACTTAATGGAGGAATGAGCAGCTAAGCACATCCAAGATACTATGAGAACTGTTCCAAACTCAGCACTCAAAGGAACCTGTGGCTACCTACACAGTTATACCTGGACAGACACCTGTAAAAAACCCACTGGCTTTCCAGAGTATATTTCCTGTAATATAATGCCATTTTTTTCCCCAATCTCTAGAGATACTGCTTTGAGCTTACTCCTTCATATTTAAAAGGAGAAAAAAAACAACTAGTTGACATACTGGAAGAAAAGGAGTTAAGATACCTACTGTTGAGAGTTTTAAAAATTGTTATTTCAAAATGCTATTTTCTATTTTTTTTTTTTCACCCAGGAACTAAAGAGAGTCTGATAAATCCCACTGAACATTCATCAGTAATCATAAAAACCTGATCCAGATGCCTGTGATGCTGGAGGTATTTGGCTTAGGTATTTTGCGTTCCATTACTGGAACACTGAGCATGTGGGAGTTATTTATATCCTACTGCTCAAGGTCATCGCCAAGCAGGTGACCTCAGGCATAAATTTCAACCTCAGGCATAAATGGGTTAAGGTCCTCTTTGATGCTCAGGTTCTGTGATCCTGCAGTGTAGGTCTTAGGTGATCAAGCACTACCCGCAGACAGAGAATGGAAGTCAACTGATCGGAATTAGAGTGTTGGACAGAATTTCATTCTGTGCCCAATGCTGATTTTTACCAATAATTGAAAAAAAAAAGAAAAAAGTATTTTTAAAAGACCATTTGGGGATACAAATTTCTCCAAGATGGAAATTAGGCCAGCATTTTGGAAGACAAAATGATGATCTAAGATGACTTTGATAAGAGAAATAAATCACGATTAACAGAAAGAATCATAAAATTATAGGTTCTTCAAGTAGAAGGACCCCTTGAGGGTCACACCTTCCAACTCTAATTGATATATGAGCTCACTCTCTCTCTACAAATCCCTGAGAAGGATTGCCCAACCTGTGGTTTTGTTTTTTTGTTTTGTTTTGTTTTTGTGAGACGGAGTCTCGCTCTGTCGTCCAGGCTGGAGTGCAGTGACGCGATCTTGGCTCACTGCAAGCTCCGCCTCCCGGGTTCATGCCATTCTCCTGCCTCAGCCTCCCGAGTAGCTGGGACTACAGGCACCCACCACCACGCCCGGCTAATTTTTTGTATTTTTAGTAGAGGCGGGGTTTCACCGTGTTAGCCAGGGTGGTCTCGATCTCCTGCCCTCGTGATCCACCTGCCTCAGCCTCCCAAAATGCTGGGATTACAGGCATGAGCCACCACACCTGGCCTGTTGTTTTAACTTTCAGCATTGTGCTTTAATGAGAGTCTGAATTTTAGCCCCTAATATGGAGCATAAATTCTGTATAATACATTTTAGGAATTTTATAGGATGATTTTGACCATTTGCAATGTTTTAATTGAAATTTTTATTGAGATAATTGTATTCACATGCAGTTGTAAGAAATAAGAGACGTTTCCCTATAAACTCTGCCAAGTTTCTCCCATTGGCAGCGTCTTGCAAAATTATAATATTGACAACCAAAATGAATGACTGAGGCAAGTGCCCCAATCAATTAAGGTTTATTGAGCCAGCTTGAGGGTGTGCCCAAGAAAAATGCAATTCACAGATGCACCTGTGGGTGTTTTGCCAAAGAGGTTCTCAGGAGGTTTAGTACTTATAATTTTCCTTTAAAAAAGAAAAAAAAAGGAGAGAGGGAGCTGTGAGACCAATGGGTACATACTGTGAGACTTTAGTTAGTGCTCAGTAAATCTACATTTTACCCACAATCAGGTGAGCATTTGAAGAAAAAGGGAAGAGAGGAAGCAGATGTCTCAGGGAGGGGTGAAGGAATGACTCATCTCATCCTGTCTTTATTCTGTACTTGGGAAGATAAGCTAGTAATGCTCACTCTGAAGTCTTGAAAGATCTGATTCCTGTTTAGCCCTTAGGGAAGAAAGCCTTGTGTTGGTTAGTGAGGGAGGGGGCATAATGAGGTGTGTCCCACCTCCCATCCCATCATGGCCATGAACTCAGCTTCCAGGGTTTGGGGTCCCCTTGGTCAAGAAGGTGTCCATTCAGTTGGGGGCTTAGAATTTTATTTTTATTTCTCAGTATGTTACAACCAGGATACTGACATTGATACAATCCATCAATCATATTCAGATTTTCTTGGTGTAAGAAAAAGTAGCACAGGGACAAGCAGTCCTGGGGTGTGTGTTTATTATAATTTTATCACCTTGGTTGATTCACGTATTCACCACCACAGTCAAGAAACTGGACAGTTCTTAATTCTGTCATTTCAAAACTATGTATATGAAATCGTACAGTATGTAACCTTTGGGGATTCGCTTTTTTCTCTCAGCATCATTCCCTGATATTTTTGTAGGTTGTTATTTATATCAAGGGTGTTTCTCTTTTTGCAGAGTAGGATGACTCCATGGTATGGATGTGCCACAATTTATGTAGCCATTCACCTGTTCTGAGCTGATTCCAGTTTTTGGCTATTGTAAATGTAAAAGGTGCTATTATCATTTGTGTACAGATTTTCATGTGAATACCAGTCTTCATTTCTCTGGGAGGAGTGCCTAAGCATGTAATTGCTAGGCCATGTGGTAACCCTGTGTTTAGTTTTATAAGAAATTACGAAACCACTTTCTGGAGGGGCTGCACTGTCTTACATTCCCTCCACCAATGCATGGGTGGTTTGGTTTCTCTGCATCCTGTCCAGCACTTGGTGTTCTAGTTTTTATTTTGGCCATTCTGGTGGGTGTGTAGTGATTTCTCACTGGGGTTTCTGAACTGTCGTTTTGGAAACCTCCAGTGATATGAGCCTCACAAGTTCCCGAGGGCGCCTTCCGCTTACTCTGCAGGAAGTTGTGATCTGTCCCTCTGTGATGTTTCTGCTCTGCCTCCAGTTCTGCTTTCTGGAGCCCCATGCTGACACTCTGACCAGCCTTTTCCTCTCTATCTTGAAAATGCTGTTTCTTTTTGAGGTTGGCATTCTCAGTTATTTCAATTATTTCTCCAAAATCATATTTTTCAAACCCTTTGTCGTCATGATCTCTCTTTTTTTTTTTTCTACCCAGCAACTTGTATTTCTTGAGGTCCTATTACATATGATAGACTATCCTAGGCTTAGGGATATATGGACAAATGAAATTAAGTTTCATCTCACAAGATGTTCACAGACTAGCAGGGGGACAAACTGCTCTCTATACTGTACAATATAGTAAATGTTATATATAGAGATATATACCAAGAACAATGAATATTATGGCTATTTTTCATTGAGACCAATCTTGTCATTCACAAAGATTTGTTCCCACTCACAAATGACTTCCAGTCAAGTGAAGGATAAATGCATCTACATATAAGTTTAATACAATGTGAGTGCATGGGGCAGGGCTGGAGTTGTACAGTTGATGTGCAGACGGCATCAGGGTAGGAAAAGCTTCATGGAGGAAGTGATGCCTCTGGATGGAAAGGTAGGAAGAGGCAGGCATCCCAGGCTGAGTGACTAGCTGAGCGCACCAGCAGAGGTTTGAAGCAATCTGAAGCAGTTTGGAGCCTCGGATGGCCAATAAGTGGTATAGGATTGCTAAAGGCTAATTTATGAGGGACAAAGGGCAGAGAATAAGTTAGGAGAGGGAGTAGGGAGAGCTCCTCAGACTTGTTAAGGAACCAAGATTTTTGCCCTGCAGATAACAGGGGATAAAACACAAGACAGGTCAGCTTACTATTTTAAAAACTCCCTTTGGCAGCTGTGAAGTAGGCAAATCTGAGAGAGGCAAGGTTGCAAGCAGAAGTGTCAAGTGAAACGCTATTAAAATGGTCTAGCTGAGATGTGCTTAAGGTGGAAACTAAAGCACTGGAAATAGGAACGCATGAGAAGGCTTTGAGAAATAATTAGGAGACAAATTGGGATTATGTGCTGATTAAGTATGAGAAATAAAGGGAGTTAAGACTGACAATAAAATAAAATCTGTGAAACGCAAAAGGATTGAGTGTTTAATTGTTTACAGGCTGCAGAGATAGAAAAAATATTTTAGAGGGAAAATTAAAATTTGAGATTATTAAATCTCAAAGGCAATTTGACTCTGACCTTTACTCCTATGAAAAAGAGTCTGATTAAGGATTCCTTCACTTTACCCAGAGGAAATGGCTCTATGGAAACATAAATAATACAGGTCAAATACATGAATAATTTTCAAGTCAATAAGCATTAGAAAGGACAACTCAATTACAAATGCAAATTTAAGATACAATAAAGGCTGTATCTCAGATCAGTTGCGGGAAGGGAAAGATTAGAGACTAAGTAGCACTGGGATAGCAGGAAAGCTACATGGGAAAAACATAGTCATTTTCCTTAGTGAATACATCAGGATAAATTTCAAACACATCAAAGACTCTGATGTAAATAAATTAACCATACAAAAACTAAAAGAAAATGTGTGTGAATCACTTTATAACGTGGGAGTGGGAATTTTCTCACTGTGACTCAAAATCCAGAAGAAATAAAAAAACATAGATGAATTTAATTACATAGAAACAAGACTAAAAAGCTATTGTTGGCAAAAGGCATCCTAAGCAAGGAAAAAAGACAAATGACAAATTGAGGAAAATCTTTGCTACTTGTATCACAGATGAAGGGGTTGGTAAAATAGAAAAGGAAAAAGACCAATCACGCTATAGAAAAATGCACTGAAGAAAATGCAGTTTACAAGCAAATAAATGCAAATCTCTTCACCACATGAAAAAAGGATTCAATTTCATTCCTATATGAGAAAAATCAAACTAGAAATACATTGAGGTACAGTTTTTTCACCCATAACATTTGCAAAAATCCAAAAGTTTAGTGACACACTGTTGCTGAGGCTAAGGGAAATAGTCGTTGCAATGTAGACTGGAGGTAGGAACCCAAAATGGCACAATTCCTGCAGAGGAGAATTTGGTAGCATCTAACAAATCTATATATGCGTTTAGCCTCTCACTCAGTAACCCCTCTTCTATAAAAATTGATGCCCAAGAGTCACTGGTTACAAAGATATATCTGAAAAGAATGCACTGCAGGACTCTGTGAAACAGCAAAAGCCTAGAAACAACCCATCAGCAGAGGAGAGTAGATTCAATTATGGAACATTCATAGAGAGGATGTACCTGCCCCTTAATCAAAATAATTCACCATGCATTCATTGGCCTCCCCATTCCATCAAACATCATTCAACAATTGCAAAAAGTTAACAAAAAACAACAGAAGAATAAGCCATAAAGTTTTTTTTTTTTTTTTTTTTTTTTTTTTTTTTGAGACAGAGTCTCGCTCTGTCACCCAGGCTGGAGTGCAGTGGCGAGATCTCGGCTCACTGCAAGCTCCACCTCCCGGGTTCACACCATTCTCCTGCCTCAGCCTCCTGAGTAGCTGGGACTACAGGCACCCGCCACCACGCCCGGCCAATTTTTTTGTATTTTTAGTAGAGACGGGGTTTCACCGTGTTAGCCAGGATGGTCTTGATCTCCTGACCTCGTGATCTGCCTTGGCTTCCCAAAGTGCTGGGATTACAGGCATGAGCCACTGCGCTGGGCCAAGATTTTTTTAAGTGGTTACCTAAGGAAAGTTCTAGAATGAAATGGTCAAGAATGGAAGCTAGACTTCTGTGAAAGTACCTTGTTTAGTGGATTTGACTTATTTTACATTAATTATAAAGCAAAATTATTTTTGTAAAAAGCAACACCTAAAAATTTAACATAAACCAAAACAAATTAACCTAAATGTGTATGTACTTGTATTACTACACTCAGAAGAACTGATGTTAAAATGATGTGTTGAAACTCTTAAACTTTCAGTAACTGTATTGTTGGTGGCAGTATTGGCTACTGTTTTCTAAGATCAGTTCAGGTGTCTTGGTGGGGTTGAGCAAAAAAAAATTATGTAATATTCTAATTATATAATTTTCATTGTTGTTGAGGACTAGGATTCTCAGTATGGGAAAAAGAAAAGAGAAGATAATCAGAAAAGCTATAAAGGAAATTAGGTTGGCCATACATTGATAAATTTGGAAGCTACATTATGGATTCATGAAGGTTTTATTATACTCTTCTACATACCTTTATGTTTGAAATTTTCTATGTCAAATATTAAAAAAGAAAAGGAAAGGATTACCACTAGCGTAGGAAGTATAATTTCCTACAGGTGTCTTAAGAGAAGGATTCAGGCCGGGCGCGGTGGCTCACGCCTGTAATCCTAGCACTTTGGGAGGCCGAGACGGGCGGATCACGAGGTCAGGAGATCGAGACCATCTTGGCTAACACGGTGAAACCCCGTTTCTACTAAAATTACAAAAAATTAGCCGGGCGTGTTGGCGGGCGCCTGTAGTCCCAGCTACTTGGGAGGCTGAGGCAGGAGAATGGCGTGAACCCGGGAGGCGGAGCTTGCAGTGAGCCGAGATCTCGCCACTGCACTCCAACCTGGGAGACACAGCGAGACTCCGTCTCAAAAAAAAAAAAAAAAAAAAAAAAAAAGAAGGATTCAGTATGTTACATGACACAGAATACGCAAATATGACCCTTCCAGAAGAAGCCTAGGATCTCTTAGTTTTATGAATCTATAATCAGTAGTTTTGGAGCTGCAAGAATTCAACAAATTCAGTTAGTAACATGAAATTTAAAGGATGGCAAAATAAATATAATTACCCTATTTGAAGTCGTTACCTCACCTTCTGCTAAAAAAGAGCAACTTCTTGACTTCCTGGCCATTGGTCGACAGCCCTGGAAACGTTTTCAGCTAAATTAAATCCATTGAAAACCAAAACAAATAAAATCTTGTTTCTTTGGATGAAAGAAAAAATTCCTATTTGTGAACAAAGGTATTGATTCAATAGATTCCCCTGGTAACTTCCTTGGTGAACAGTTTGCTCTTGATGCCAAAAAGTCAGCCTCATAAATATGTGCCAACTCTGATGTCAATGCAGCATTCACATACATTCTTTCATCCATTCAGTAAACATTTATTGGAGCCCCTGTTGTACACAGACAATGTTTATACAGCAGTGATCACAACAAATATTTCTGCACCCTTCTTGTGAAAGATGGAAAGGGTAGTTTAAAAAAAATCTATAAAATATATAATATTTCAGATGGCTGTAAGTGTAGCCCAAAAGAGTTATAATTTTAAAGGATGGCCAGGGAAAGTTCACCAAGAGGTAGCCCATGTGTAAAAACCTGCAAGTAATGACCTGAAGCAGGTGAGGAAGTTAGCTATGGGGTTAATCTGGGGGAAGAAGATTCCAGGCAGACGGAAGAACAAGCTATAAAGAGGTAGGAGGTGGGACTAAACTCAGGGGGCAAGACTCAACTGCAGAGGCAGGGCTTGGACACTGGACCAAATTGAGGACTAGTTAAAACAGGGATAGGGTGGAAGCATCTTTCCATAAAACACCCACCAGTGTGCCATGTCAGTTTACCATTGCCATGGCAACACCCTGAAGTTACCACCCTTTTCCATGGCAACAATCTCACAACCCAGAAATTACCACCCTTGTTCTAGAAATTTCTGCATAATCTCCCCTTAGTTTGCATGTAATTAAAAGTGGGTATAAATATGGCTGCAGAACTGCCTCTGAGCTGCTACACTAAGCACACTGCGTGTGGGGTAGCCCTGCTCCACAAGGAGCAGTACCTATGCTGTTGCTGTTCACTGGTGCTTCAGTAAAAGTTGCTCTCTAACATTACCAGCATGCCCTTGAATTCCTTCCTGGGTGAGGTCAAGAGCCCTCCAGGGCTAAGCCCCCGTTATGGGGCTTGCTTCCCTGCATCAATAGGTCCTGCTGTGGGAATGTTCTTGGCATTTTTGTGGAAGAAAGAGGCCAGTATGGGGGATGGTGGTATGGGATAGCGCAAGGAGGGAGGTGATATGGGATAGAGCAAGGGAGTAGCAGGGAAGGATCACCAAGGCAGTAAGAGGCTCCTGCAGGACCTTGTAGGCCATTGCAAGCTTTACCCCAAGTGAAATGGAAAACCAAATGCTAAAGGAAGAACCACCGGCTAAGAGTGAGTGATGTCATGTAGTTATCACTCTAAAGGACACTTAGGCTGCTGTGTTGAGAATAACCTGGAAAGACAAGGGCAGAACCAGAAAGCTTTTGCCACAATCCAGGGGAGAAACATAATGTAGTTTAAACTAGGATGTTGCATTAGAAGAGGTGAAAAATGGCCAGATTCTGAATATATTTTGGAAATAGATCATATAGTATTTATTTACAGACTTGGATCTGAAATCTGAGAGGACAGAGTCAAGAAAAACCCTAAGGTTTTTAGCCTGAGCAACTGGAAGGATAGACTTCCCATTAATGAGAAGAGAATTATTGCAGGAGAACCTAATTTTAGAGGGGAAGGTCAGGAGTTTTGATCTGGTTGTGTTAGGCTTGAGATGCCCATTGGACATACAAAGTAAGCATCAAACGAATAGACAATTGGACGTGTGTCTGAAGCTCGGGGGCAAGGTCTAAGCTAAAGGTAATAAATGTTGGAGTCGTCAGTGTGTACATGGTATTTACAGGGAGGTGTTTGGGTGAGATCATCAAAAGAAGTGCCCCAGGTCACTTCAATAGTCAGACATCAGCACTACGAGGTAAAATCAGCAAAGGAGACCACAGCAAAGTCAGGAGAATGGGGAGTCTTGGAAACTCCGCAAAAAAAAGTGCTTCTGGGAAGAGGGGCTGACCTAGTGTATCCGTTCAAATGCTGCTGGTAGATTAAGTGAAGTGGCAGCTGAGAATGTGTGGGCTTTCTTGCACCCAATTTATTCACACGATTTCATCACCAAATTGAGCATGATACTCTTAAATGTCCACACCACATCATACCCCATAGTGTGCTCCTTCCAGCAACACTTCTGCTGTTTCTGAAACTATGGACACGTGTTCTTGACTAAGGGTCCAGGGAATAGGTTTCCTTCATCCTAGATTCATGTGGCAATGCCAGCATCAAATGGAATAGTAATCTCCAAATAAAAAAGATTCACTGTGATCTATGTATTATCTAAGAACCAATATTTTAGTTCCCTGGCTGGAGCTAGGAGCAGTTCCTTGTTCTTCTAAATAAGTGGGACTTCACACAGAGACATTGGGTCAAGTAGCATGAATAATGCTTAGAAAAGCTTTAATGCTACCTCCTGTGATCCTCCTAAGACACAGGCAGGAAAAAAAAATGATGATCTGTAACCAAAGAGGGTGGTTAGACCCTCACGCCTCCAGGCGGGTGTGGCTCATGCTCAGTGTGGAGATGAGATGGGCGGCTGGGTGGCGTGTTCTTACAGCCTGCGCGACGTTTCTCGTGTCATCAGGGAAGGCAGACACTTCCCTCAGTAGGTGGCAGAGGACACAAAAGTCGTGGCAAAGACTCGTCGCATGACTTGTAGTTTCAAGCTGTTCCATGAATACAGCCATCTTATAGTGCAAGCTGAGTGCAGTCCTGATTTTTGTTTTGTTTTTTTTGGGGGGGTGGGGGAGACAGAGTCTCGCACTGTTGCCCAGGCTGGAGTGCAATGGTGCGATCTCAGCTCATGGCAACCTCTACCTCCTGGGTTCACACAATTCTCCTGCCTCAGCCTCCTGAGTAGCTAGGACTACAGGCGCACACCACTACACCCGGCTGAATTTTTGCATTTTTTTTTTTTTTTTTTTTAGTAGAAACAGGGTTTCACTATGTTGGTCAGATTGGTCTCAAACTCCTGATCTCATGATCTGCCCGCCTCGGCCTCCCGAAGTGCTGGGATTACAGGCGTGAGCCACCATGCCCGGCCATCCTGAATTTTATTGCCAGCAACGAGAAGTAAAGGTCTAGGGCTACACAAGAATGAAGTAGTTCACCAGCCTTTTAAAAATAGATTGAAAAGTCAACCACATTCTTATGTTTCAAACACAGCTTTCGTGCCACAACTCACACCACTGCATGAGACTTGAATTCTATCAGCCAGCTTTTAATCCAAGGCTGCTAGCTTTCAACTACTTTAAGGGAAGTTCTGATGATAAAAGTCAGTCCCAGTAAAAACAGGTATTTGATTAGGGAGCTTGAGACCCAGAAATAAGACTATACCAGGAACTCTCACAAAATTCTTCGATAAACTTGTTACCTCTAGGGCTCCTGATTCTTGCTGTAGAAGGATCTTCTAGCACTTCTATCTCAATTGCAAATAATACCATCTCCTATGGAGCACTTACAATGAGCCAGGCACCATTCCAAATGGTTTATGTACATGATCTTATTAATACTCAGAAAGCTTTTATGAGGTGGATACTCATAAAAGCATAAGAAAACTGAGATTTAAAAAGACTGTTACTTGCCCAAGCTCTCACAATGACTAAGCCCAGAATGAAGGTCAGAACCTAGGTACTAGAACTCTAGAGCCCTCGCCCTCAATCAACATGTTCCATCTCCTGCTGGGAATGGTTTCTGGTAGGGAAAATCAGCACTTAATTCTTACAGCCCCAAACTCTACTACCAGGGTCAACAACTCCGTTACACAGTTTCCTACTCCTATGTTATTCCTTAATTCTTTCTTTAGATACTAAAAACATCCTTAAGCATCCTTATCTTAATAGTAGTTAAGTTTACTTCTGAACCCACTTCTTATGATGCAGCTGAATGGCAACTTTAATGCCTTTTATCATTTCCTCTCTTACATGGATATAACTAAGGATTGCAAGGATATATACACTTGCATGCCTCCAACTTCCCTATCTTTCTACTTCTGCTTTTCTGGGTCCATGATTTACCCCAAACTCATATTACATTTACACCTGCCAGTCAATGCCATCAAAACTTTCCTACTGGCATGAATGCAGTGGTATGTATCTCAAAGGTTCGAGAAATTCTTTTTACATGGGCCATCAGAACTCTGAAAGTTCTTAGCATTCTAGTCCTTTATCTTCAAAAAATGCATGTCCATTTTGCAATTTATTCATAGTTATTTTAGTATTTAAAAAAGCGGTTGGCCGGGCGCAGTGGTTCACGCCTGTAATCCCTTTGGGATTTTGGAAGGCCGATGCAGGCGGATCACGAGGTCAAGAGATCAAGTCCATCCTGACCAACATGGTGAAACCCCGTCTCTACTAAAAATACAAAAATTAGCCGGGCGTGGTGGCATGCGCCTGTAGTCCCAGCTACTCAGGAGGCTGAGGCAGGAGAATCACTTGAACCCTGGAGGTGAAGGTTGCAGTGAGCCGAGATCACGCCACTGCACTCCTGCACTCCAGCCTGGGGACAAAGTGAGACTCCATCTCAAAAAAAAAAAAAAAAGGATGGTTTCAGTTACTTAATTTTAAGAATGAGAATAAAGACCACATCTTTTTGTTCTTTGCTGTATCATTCATGCTAAGCATTTTCTAAAGATTTATTAAATAAATCATTGACATTCCAGGCTGTAGGTTGGATTTGGGTCTGTTACCAGCATCGTATTGTTCTAGGACCAAGGCTGAAAGAGCAGCTTCTGTCAGGATACAGCCTTCTTAGGGTAGAAAGCACTGGAGCAGAGAAGGTCAAGCTGAACCTTGTAATCACAACAAACACTTCCATTCAGAAGTTGGATACAACACATACTACTGATGTTCCATTTCCCAAAGCAAATCATACGACCAAGCCTGACCAGGAGATACGGGATTTCACAGGGTAGGCACTGAAGAAATGTGAATAGTCATACAGTCCCTGGAATCCTATATCAACGAAAGTTGGGAGGTCTTCATGAAGCTTCCACGGGAAGTTTTTAGATGGCAGTGGTCTGGAGGAGAGTTTCAGACATTAAGTCCTAGTTACTACAAATTTAGTGTTACACGACTGCAAGTTTCCTTAAAGATTATATGTACTTCTGTTGTGGATGATGTTGTTTTCAGTAAATTTAAATATATTAAAGGAGCTCAACTTTAAAGAAAGAAAAATCTGATGAAATGGAGAATCCTTGTGAAATGCAAATATTTTCCTCTGAAATGAGTGTTTAACAGTATGTGTCCAGAGGATACCATGTTTTCCTAAAGCAGGGCATGCGCCATCTTGATTTTAAAAGCAAAATAAAATTCAAATGAAGAAAAGAGAAGGAACGTGACTGATTAAGAAATTATCAGACATATTCTAATTTAGGCTGATTCCAGAAGGTCTTCATTTTTTCAATCTGCTTCCTAAGTATTTTTATGAGTAAGCCTGTCCCTTTTTGCTAGAGACACTTAGTTTTCATTCAAGCACTGGTTTCATCCCAGATAAACGAAAAGCAGTAAATATATACATATATATGTGTATATATATGTGTGTATATATGTGTGTATATATGTGTATATATGTATATATGTGTATATATGTGTGTATATATATGTGTATATATGTATATATGTATATATGTGTGTATATATGTGTGTATGTGTGTGTATATATGTGTATATATATGTGTATATATATGTGTGTATATATATGTGTATATATATGTGTATATATATGTGTATATATGTATATATGTGTGTATATATATGTGTATATATATGTGTATATATATGTGTGTGTATATATGTGTATATATGTGTATATATGTGTATATATATGTGTGTATATATGTGTATATATGTATATATATGTGTATATATGTGTATATATGTGTGTATATATGTATATATGTGTGTATATATGTGTATATATGTGTGTATTTATATGTGTGTATATATATGTGTATATATATGTGTATATATGTGTGTGTATATATATGTGTGTATATATATGTGTATATATGTGTATATATATGTGTATATATATGTGTGTATATATATATATATATGTGTGTGTGTGTGTATATATATATATATATATATATATACTGCTCCTGACATATTTACCATGAGAAGGGAGGGCAGGAGGAGAAGGGAACGAGAACATCTACTCCAAAGCAAACTGCCAGATTCATGGCAAAGAGTGTTTGGCTGGTGTACGCCATCTATCAGAAAGCTGCCTCCCGCACCAGGTCAGCATTCCATTTCATCTTCTTGGGATGGGGAGAGAAAATGTAGCTCAGGACTTTACATAGATAATTTGAAAAATGTTTTTAGAAAAAGTGGATAATGCATAGCCAACTATAATAAATTTCTTAGTAATGGCAAGATTTTCAAAGTGTTCTTCAAATACATATAACTTATGTGTCCTACATACTAGCTTCTAGATTGCGACTGTAATACTTTGCTAGGTAATCATGGAATTGATTTAGGAAAATGGAGTTGAATTTTTCCACAAGTTACTTTACACTCTTGGAAATGATTTTGCAAGGACAGATAACAGAATCTGGACACCTGGCGTCCACAAAACAGGATTGAGAACACAGTCTTTGGGGCACAATGTTAGCTACAGAAAATCTAGATATGACAAATGACCTGTTTCTGCCTTCCTGTACTTAGCATTATGAGCAAAAAGCAGCAAAAGCTGAAGTTCCTGCCCACATTGAGGTAACAATCTAGGCAGGCAGATAAACCATATTTCTCTCTCTCTCTCTTTTTTTTTTGAGATAAGGTTTCACTCTGTCCCCCAGGCTTGGGTGCAGTGGCACAATCACAGCCCACTGCAGTCTCCACCTTCTGGGCTCAAGTGATCCTCCCACCTCAGCCTCCCTAGTAGCTAGGATTATAGGCACGTGCCACCATACTTGGCTATTTTTAAAAAATTTTTAGTAGCGACAAAGTCTCACTATGTTGCCCAGGCTGGTTTTGAACTCCTGGGCTCAAGCAATCCTCCTGCCTCGACCTCCCAAAGTGCTGAGATTACAGGTGAGAGCCACTGCATCCAGCTTTAAAGCATGTTTCAAAACAAGTAGTAACCAAGGGTATCTGTGAAAGGCTAAAATTTGTAGCTACAACAAATCAAAACTAAGAAAGTACAAAAATAAGGAATGGCTGTGCACAACAGACAATAAATGTAAATGCATCAGGAAAATAGGACATAAAAGAGGTGTTCTAGAGAGAAAAGCCTTGTACTGAGCTTGAAGCTGAGATGGGGTACCTGGATAAAAGTGGGGTGCAGTGGAAGGGCAGGAAGTGTCATATCTGAAAGGATAGAATACTGTGGCGAAATACGTGAGTTATTAGAAGCATGCTATGTCACTTATACTCAGACACTGGTGACCTGGTGACCCTGCGCAAATCATTTACGCTATTTGGTCTTCAGTTTCTTCATCTATAAAATGGGAATAGCCAGGCACAGTGAAGCGCTGAGGTGGGAGGATCACTCAAGCCCAGGAACTCAAGACCAGCCTGGGTAACATATTGAGATGCCATCTTTATTTTTAAAAAATGAGAACAAACAAACCCATCAGCCATCTCACCAGAAGATGCCATCAATAGCACCCTGTATGGGAATCCTCTGATCAGAATTGACATTCCCATTATTTCTGGGAATGCTAGGCTCCACGAGAAGGTCATGGTCATATTCACTGCTCCCCCTCCACTGCCTATCAGAATGCACAACACATAACAAGGGTTCAATGAATATGGGTTAAATGAAGCCAGAAAAAGGCACTCTACACACAAGGGCAATGGTTTATTTTCATACTGCCATCATTGTCTGATACAATCTTACTCATGCAAGTATAGTTTACCTATTCCTTCCTCAGATGAAACTGATGCCAACAAACTCCTCACAACATGTTTCTTCATATGTAAAAAGCAGAGAAGAAATAATCAATAATAACAGTGATAACACTGCTGAGCACCCGTGGCTGGACTCTGCTCAGTGTTTGCATTATTGCTGCTCATGAGAGTGAAGATAAGTGTTTGTAATCCCTTCTCTACAGCTAATGCCTTCCCTTAACTCCCTCTTATTTTCCATTTATTTTACAATCCCTCTCAATCTGGCTCCTGCCCCACCCCACTACGCTCTACTGATAATGTTACTATGTCTCTTCTAAACACTAAATCTAATGGCTATTAGCCATCAGTTTGCCTGAGGTCCCATAACACAGTTCTCCCCTCACATTTTTTTCTGACTAAACTGAGCTGATGCAATGACTTCTAAAACCTGACTGATATTCAGATGATCCAAGTCCTTTATCTACCCTTATTACAGAGGAAATTTCAAAATACGCCCAGATTTTTTCTCTGGCCACCTCAAATTTCATATGTGTAAAACTGAGTTTATAATCCCACCTTCTCCTTTTCCCAAACTTTTTCCAAATTTCCTTGCTCCCTCATAGAAAAAAAAAATCAGTGTGATTTTGTCACCCTAATACTTCAAATCCACTGAGATATCAAGTTTTATCCATATCACCCAAGAAGTTTCTCCCAAATTGGGTTTCCTCTCTCGGGTCCACTGTCATGGCCTTCGTTTAGAAACTCATTGCTCACTGCTTTTCGAAAGCTGGAGAATAAGTTTGTTGCTTCAGGATGTTTGTACAGCAGCTCACAGACAGCTCCTTTCTATTCCCACTTCCAGGAATAAAAACCTCAAAGAGCAAAATGTTTCCCAGTATTTTAAAAATACAATCATGTGTTGCTGACCGGGCACGGTGGCTCACACCAGTAATCCCAGCAGTTTGGGAGGTCAAGACGGGTGGATCACCTGAGGTCAGGAGTTCAAGACCAGCCTGGCCAACATGGTGAAACCTCGTCTGTACTAAGAATACAACAATTAGCTGGGTGTGGTTGTGCACGCCTGCAATCCTAGCTACTAGGGAGGCTGAGGTAGGAGAATCACTTGAACCCAGGAGGCAGAGGTTGCAGTGAGCTGAGATGGTGCCATTGCACTCCAGCCTGGGAGGCAGAGCAAGACTCTGTCTCCAAAAAAAATACAATCGTGTGTTGCTTAATGATGGAGATACGTTCTGTGAAATGTGTCACTAGGTGATTCTGTCCTTACATGAACATCGTGGAGTGCACTTGCGCAAACCTAGATGGCACAGCCTACTACACTCCCAGGATATATGGTAGAGCCTATTGCTCTTCAGCCACAAACCTGTGTAGCATGTAACTGTCCTGAATACTGTAGGGAATTATAACACAATGGTAAGGATTTGTGTATCTAAACAAAGAAATAGTACAGTTAAAAATACAGCATAAACAATTAAAATGGTATACCTGTAGAGGGCGCATACAATAAATGGAGCTTGCAGGACCGGAAGTTGCTCTGGGTGAGTCAGTGAGTGAGAGTGAGTGAATGTGAAGGCCTAGGATATTACTGTATACTACTATAGACTTTATAAATACTATATGCTTAGGCTACACTACATTTGTGTTTAAACATTTTTCTTTCTTCAATAATAAATTAACCTTAGCTTACTGTAACTTTTTTTTTTTTTTTTTTTTTTGAGACAGAGTCTCGCTCTGTCACCCAGGCTGGAGTGCAGTGGCGCAATCTCAGCTCACTCTAAGTTCCACCTCCTGGGTTCACACCATTCTCCTGCCTCAGCCTCCCGAGTAGCTGGGACTACAGGTGCCCGCCACCACACCTGGCTAATTTTTTTGTATTTTTAGTAGAGATGGGGTTTCATCCTGTTGGACAGGATGGTCTCGATCTCCTGACCTCGTGATCGGCCCACATTGGCCTCCCAAAGTGCTGGGATTACAGGCATGAGCCACCGCACCCGGCCAGCTTACTGTAACTTTTTTAGTCTATAAACTTTCTAATTTTTCAACTTTGACTCTTGTATTAACACTTAGCTTAAAATACAAACACATTGTACAGTTGTACAAAAATATTTTCCTTCTTTGTAGCCTATTCTTTTTTTTATATTTTAAATTTTTAACATTTTAAACGTTTTTGTTAAAAACTGAGACACAAACATTGGCCTAGGCCCACACAGGGTCAGGATCATCAATGTCATTGTCTTCCACCTCCACATCTTATCCCACTGGAAGGTAGTCAGGAGCAATAACACGCACAGAGCTGTCAACTGATACAACAATGCCTTCTTCTGAAATACCTCCTGGAGGACCTGCCTGAGACCGTTTCCAGTTAAAAAAAAAAAAAAAAAAAAGGTTAACAAACAGGAGTACACCCTAACATAGCAATAAAAAGTATACAATAAATACATAAAGCAGCAACATAGTCATTTCCTGTCATTATCAAGTATTATGCCCTGCATGTCAGGGTATGGGCCATGCTTTTGTAAGACTGGTAGTGCAGTAGGTTTGTTGACACCTGTATCACCACAAACACATGAGTAATGCATTGCACCACCACATGACAACTACAATATCACTAGGCGATTAGAGTTTTTCAGCCCACTACGATCTTACAGGACTGATATCATACATGTGCTCTGTCATTGACCCAAACGTTGTTATGTGGGGTATGACTGTAAGTATATATGTGAGGCAAATCTCCTCAGCTTAAAACAGGAAATGCAATATAAGCAATAATAAAAAAAAGTACATTTTTATAGCTTACATAAATCTATTCTTAGATCATTGGGGCAGAGAATAATTGTTGACCAAATCTATTTCATTTTCTTGGGAACATTGTTAGGCTGCATTTCCCAGCCTTCTGGGTAGTTATATGCCAGAGTTCCAGCCAATGGCATGTGAGCAGAAGTGATGTGCGCCACCACCAGGCCTAGCCAGTAAGAACTTTTCCATGTCCAACCCACCATGCTTTTTACCCATCCACAGATTGGCTTGCTGAAGGTAGTAAGCACCTTGGAAGCAACACATTGAAGGACACAAAGACAAAGATGGAAGGAGCCTAAGTTCCTGAATCACCACTTTGAGAAAAGCCACTTTCCAATCAAGAAAACTCATCTCAAACTTTATCTGAGCAAGAAATAAACGTCTATTTTATAAACTCACTGATATTTTGAGTTTTATATGTCACAACAGCTAGAATTACCTTGATCAACACACAATTATGAATTAGAATTGTTATTATCACTATATTATGTCATTCATTTGGGGGATCAAATGTCTCAAGGATACTGTAGAAAGTTTCTAGAGTAACTCCAGAGGATATCAACAGTAATATTTTACTAATAACAAAAGTATTAATATAACCAAATAATATTGTCACCTTGGTGCATTTCTTTATATTTTCATCAGGAGTTGCATCATGTCTTCCCAACTATCTACATTATTGTGTGTCATATATATTAACAAGCATCAAGGCTTGTAAAGGTTTGTTCTACCATGATTAAATTTAATATCATGTTAAATCTAGGAACAGTGAAAAGCACAATGGTGGCAGATGGGAACGTGAAAAGCTTTCTAGTTCATCTTAATACTTTTGAATCAGCAGGTCTTAAACTCTTGGAAATTTTACAAAGCAGAAACTCCGCCATCCCATATGGAAAGCTAATTGCTTTCCTTTTTAACGTATTTATTCTTAGACCAGTCTGTGCATCATCTGGAGCAGACTGATGATTAGCTGACAAAATTGTTTTATCTTGCCTAGTGGCACCAACAGACAGCAGAGAGCCTTTGAAAGATGACTTTAACTGCCACTGCACACCAGAAACGGATGTGTGCTTGCAAAGACAGCTGTCTTTTTCCCCATTCTTTTCCCCCATTTTAATGGTCAGATATGATTAAGAGAATTTCTTCAATGTTCTTGATAAATAATGTTTCTCTGGTCTACATAGCAAAAATATGAGCTGTAGAGATGGTAGGACCAGGGAGGTTAAAAAAATTTTAACCAGACTGAAACAGAGCTGATTCCCTTATGAGCTTCTTAAGAGCTAAAATGGTGGAAGTTTCACCCTAGAGAATTTCCAGAAACTTCCAAATACACTCCTGTGATATTTTTCTATCCACTTATTGTCTTCATTTTAAGCAAGCACACTGAATTCTAACAGACTGTTAGGGAAAAGTAGGTATGCTGAAACCTCCTCCAAGAAACAACTATTTTAGACTCTTTGATACAGTGAGCGTTTAAAATAAATGAAAATACACTTCGCTGAAATCTGGTGGATGAGAGAAACAAAAGCCAAAATCACTTCCTATTTTGCCTTCAACTGCCTTGGCTTATAATCCAATTGTAGAGTCTCACAGTTTTGTTTTATGTGAGGAAATATTTATCCTCTGGCTAGAAAAAGAGCTCAACTACCCTTCCAATATTTATTCTAAAACAGAAATTGTTTTACTAGGTACAGAGTTACCAGTGAACAGTGGTTGAAAAAAGGGATGGGAGCTTCAGCCCTGCTGTAGAAACTCCTTAAACTGGCTAACCAGGCAAGTCTCCTGTCTTTGCAAAATGTCAGGTTATCTTTCAAATTCACGAGCATAACGCATGACCTCAATTAGCTCAGCTCCCAGCTGCAGGTTATCTATTCATCAAATGTCACAGTTAACCTAAGCAGCTGCTTCCATAACCCAAAGCTCCCTACCCTATATTTTTTTCAGTACTTTGTAATCTCATATTGTAATTCTATACCAAAGAAGAAAAAAAAACAAAAAAAAACCTTGTAGAACCAACCCTTAATTGTACTGATTTTATGGTTAGAAGAAACAGCACAGGAGATAAAGGAACAAGAAGGGAAGAAGTCATGATGATAAAAATTTACTCTAGTGAAACAAATGGAAAAATATTTAAGCATGACAAAGAAATCACAAAATTGTTCCTTTAGTTAGGGTCAGCAGTCATTTCCCTCGGTGATGAATGTTGAGGCTTCCAGGCAAATGTTCTCAGCTCTGTCTCAGGCACAGACCGTCCATCTCCTCTAAAGATGGATGTGGCCCTGCCAGGCTGGATGACATTTCACAGTCCCTTCAAGCCTCATGATGCCATGGTTCTGTGAACAGCGAGCTACAGTTCAAAGTTGAATGACCACGAAAAAGTCATCTGATGAGAAATCGGAATGCCACAAATAATATTGAAATGAAAAGGAAAGCTTGATCTTGAAAAAGTTCCAATAACCCTCAAAGCCCAACAATTTCCCTGGATGTTGGTCCAACTTTAACATCTGCCAAAGAGCAATTTAACTTCAGTTTGGCAAAACACTTGTGCATTTAACTCAGGAGCAAGAATGCAAGCTTACCGGGAATAATTTAACCCACAAGAAAGCAAATTAGCAACCTAAGTTTAATTGTGGGGACTGTAATTAACAATAGAAATAATCTTTTTAAAATTTTTTTTAATTTTTAATACTTTTTTTAGAGACAAGGTCCTGCCATGTTGCAAAGGCTGGTCTTGAACTCCAGGCCTTAAGTGATTCTCCTGCCTCAGCCTCCCAAAGTGCTGGGATTACAGGCATGAGCCACAAAACCCGGGCTTGGAAATGCTCTTTATGCATTTATCAACATGGCTGCAGCTATCCATAACAACCCAGGAAAACTGCATGAAATATTTTAATTGGCTTTCTGACCGATTACCATTTTTACTTCTTATCATGAGTACATTCCCAGTGGCATCTAAATCATTGCTTCCTTTCTGTATTCAAAACTAATCACTCCTTCTGTGGGTTTAAATCATCATGAGAATCTGGCCATAAAGTAAAAGGAGAAACCTGAATTTATGGATTATAATGTTCATTGACTCTACTCCTCCTTCAAGCAAATAAAATTTATAGATGCAATAAGAAACGAAAATATCTATGATACAAATGTAATTTTCTTCCTAGGGAAAACTCAGAATTCATTTTTAGGTCATTTTTTTGTAGCCAACTCATGCCCCCCCCCACACAGACATACAAAATTATTCTACTGTCTAGCTTGACCACGGAAAGCATTAGCCATGCATCAGACCAAGCTGCATAGAGATTTTTTAGTGGCCTCTTTGCCACCTTAGGCTCCACGAGTCTTTAAGGGGCCAGGAATCCCAAAACACCACTAGAATTCCATGTAATTTCCTCAAGCTCCTGCATGGATGTTGGGCCTAGCACATAGCATCTCAGTGTCTCAGTCTGTTTGGGTTGTCATAACAAAGTACTATAGACTGACTGGCTTAAACAACAGAAATTTATTTCTCACAGTTCTGGAGGCTGGGAAGTTCAAGATCAGGGAGCTGACTGGTCTGGTTCCTCAGTGAGGGCCCACTTCTGGGCTTGCAAAGGGCCACCTTCTCAGTAAGTCCTCGGTGAATCCATGGCAGAGAGAAAAAGAGCTCTGGTCTCTCTTCCTCCTCTTGTAAGAGCACTAATCCCATCTTGGGGGCCCCACCCTCATGACATCATCTAAAGCTAATTACCTCTCAAAGGACACACCTCCAAAGAGCATCACACCAAGCTTAGGGTTTCAGTATATATATTCTTGGTGGACACACACATTTCATCCATAACACCCAGAAATGAGCATGAATAGCCCATGTGCTTGCCATCCACCCCTTACTCCTACTCCTAGTGGTGGGCTGGTTTCTCTGTGTTGGCTATCTGTCCCTTCCAACAATGAAGTCCCTGTCCTAAACTGCCCAGGACCCAAAGCCCTCCCTTCTACCTGCTGGTCCTCCTCCTCTGACTGCAGCCCAATCCTCAATTGGGAGCAGACATCACTCACAGGCACATGTCTAACTTGCTAGCTCACAGCTTTGAGTTTAATGGTAGGCTCCTCATCATTGAGCTCTATGCAAGCATCAGGGCTAGATGAAGTCTGAACATGTCTGGATGCACAAGCACCATGCCCCACGCCTGTCCTGCAGCGCCTCCTGAGTGAGCATCTCGAGTTCTGTCAACGTTTAGTTTTCATCACCTGTCTGCTTCGGGAGGCAGGAAGTATTCCTGAACCCAGCATCTCCTCTGGCCTTGTCTTCCCTGAAGCTGACCACATGCCTCATGTCCAAGCCTCAGGTGAAAAATCGTGGTGAAATACACATAACATAAAATATACCATTTTAACTGTTTCTAAGTGTACAATTTAGTGTCATTAAGAACATTCACACTGTTGCGTAACCATCACTCCCACCCAGAACTCATTTTGTCATGCAAAACTGGAACTCTGCATGCATTGAACAATAAATCTCCATTTCCCCCTTTCTTCAAAGAAACAGTTTTGGTGTAAAAGTTGCTGCATAAAATAAGCCTGGGTCAACCCAGAGGCTTTAAAGAACACAGATATCTGTTAAGGTGCTTGGTCAACATGATCTCTTTTAAAGGATAAAAAAGGCCACCATGGATAATCTTTTCTAGCGACTGAGGATAAGAGATGAATCGGTTCCACATGATAGATTTAATTACTATCATCCACATCATTCCGCCTAAGCTCTTCCTATTTCACTCTCGCTTGCCTCTCAAACGATAAAATATGTGGTGCATGTGACGCTTGCTCTTGGTACACCATGATCCTGCTATATTTCTCATCCATGGCTTATTTACACATCTTAACTACTTTAAGGGGAAACAAATACAACAGGAAGAGCAATAACATTTTTCAACTCTGTCACCTGCCAGATTTAATTGTGTAAACAAGGTAATAGAAATTTAAGTCACATATATGCGAATAGTCAAGCATCTGGTTATTTTGGAGAGAACCACTATCCCTTCATGTGTGTTAACTCTGACTCCAATAGCTCTAGAAAACCAGATGTCCTAAGTACTCTGTTTTTACTCTGTGCCAGAGAAAATTAGGCCGCTAAGTCATAACTGTGTAAGAAGATTATAAAGTTAGAGAAGGTCTCTGCACTGTTGCTCACTTAAGTATCCTAATCCTACCATAAGAGGTAAGTCAATGACAGTCACAGGAATACTACAAGGGAATCTGAGAAGCCACCTGTTCTGCTCACCCACAAGCTAAAGTGACATCATCCAGCATCACCAGCCACAGGAAAGGGGGCACAACGGTAGTGGAAGTCGGGGGCAGTGGTTCATGGAATGATGAAAGTGATAAAACTACATGTTCTAATTAGTGCTGCATTGTGACTGATAAAGTTTTACTGGGCACCCATTTACTGTGTATAATGAACTCTGGGCAATTATAGTACCTATTTTTACAGCATATTTTTGTTTTCTTTTACACTTTTCACCAAGACTCCAGAAACCACTGGGTAGGATAGGAAGAAGGACACAGAATAGCATCAACAGGAAATTCGGACACTACCAAGGATAAAATATTGGAAGGAAGCTATTCATTCCTATTGGAAATCAAAGGAGAAAACGAGCTTAGACAAGGCTACAGGCAAGGCTGCCAACGTAGGGGACGCTCCTTGTGAAGTCTAATGGACCACACTGTAATATGGGAGGGGCCTTCATTCACACCTCTGTGTGGTCTCTGTCCCTGCTCAATGCTCATAAATGGAAGGTGTGTCTTTAGAAATCTGTCGTCTAAAGCTGGGGCTTAAAGCCACTGACAGATTTCTGAGACCTTTATCCACAAGACACACAGGTTTAAGTACAACCACATAGGAGCAAATGAAATTCTCCTCTTTATCCAAGACAAGCCCTGGAAGACTCCCCTGGCATAAAGCCTAGGAGGCTGTAGAGTGTTGGAGGTCACATGGGTAGGCACCATCGCCACCCTCTTGGGCATTTTTGTCCATTTTTCCCAATTAGATTTGTGATGTGGGAAGGCCAAATGGAAAACCACAGGGGAAAAGCTACAGGAAGAAAAACAAAAAGAAAAAAAAAGCCAAAGAGACAAAAGGCAGACTTTCACAGGAAAATGTGGCCATTTAAAATGAGACCAAGAGATACAGAGATGGAATTTTTCGGATTTAAAATCACCCTCGGAATCCTGCCAGCTTGACATGGTGCCTCTCTCGTTCCCATGTCAAAGTTTCTGTGGCAGATGGCAAGGAGCACAATGACCCAAAAATGTCAACCCTGTTTTCTTATAATAAAGAGAAGCTATTGAAAATACACAAAACAGTAGAGGGGAAAAAAAGCAAAAAGGAACTGTCTGAGAGCCCGTATTCTGCAGGAATGGGGCAATACATTCTGGTCCCCTGAAGTTCTGATTCTTTCATAAAACATAGCTTATGCTCAACAATGCTCAATAGAGGGTTTTCAAGTAAAATTTTCTTAAAATTGTTCAGTTGGTTTGTTTTGGGGGAAGATGTTCCATGCACATTGCAAAAACCACACAAGTATTAAATATATAGTGAAAAGTAGGTGTCTCTGTCTCACCCTTGAAAGAATTCTCCTCTCAGGACAGCCATTCCTGCCAGGCTTTTGTACAATCCTGGGAACTCATTTAATCTTAGGATAGAGAAATAGACATGTTTGTGCTGGCTCCCTTTTTATGCAAATACAGCAATCTAAACATATTGTTTCGCACCTTATTTTTTCCACTTAATATATTGAGGATATTGTTCTGTAGTTATTCATCTATTTATTCATTCATTCAATAAATATTTATCGAATACCCACTATGAGCAACGCATTGACCCAGACATTTGGCACAGCAGTGAACAAACTAATGTCTTTGTTCTGGAGAAGCTAATGCTTAGTAGAGGGGATCACAGGACAAATCAGGGTCCAATAAATATGTACTATGTCCGATGGTAATATGTATTATTCTAAAAACTTAAAGCAGGGTATGGGGAGGGGGAAGCTTGCTTTATGTGAGGACGTTTCAGTAGTGGCCTCAAGACAAGATCATGCAGCTATCAGAGGGGAATCGCCCAGACAGAAGGAAGAGCACATGCAGAGGTCCTGAGACCAGCGTGTGATTGTCACTACTGAGGAGCAGGAGGTCACCATGACTGCCATGGAGTAAGTAAGGGAGACTGACAGAAAATGAGGTCAGAGAATGAGGAGGAAGGCAGATTACATACGCTCTTGTAGCCTCTGGTCCAACATTTGGCTTTTACTCTGAGTAAGATGGAAAGCTGCTAGTAAGTCAAGAGTGGAGGAGGGATCTACAAGATATACCTTTCAGAAGACTGATCATTCTGACGGCTATGCTAAGAAGCTGCAGGCAGCAAGGCTGGAAACAAGGAGACCCATCAGGACACAGTTACCATAGTGTAGGCAGAAGGTGATGCTGGCATGGACCAGCGTCGGTAGAAATGGTGGATGGCGGTCAGTTTCTGGATACCTCATGAATGTTGGGCTGCCAAGAATTGCTGATGGACTGCATGTCAGGAGTGGAAGAGAAGAGCCGAGAAGACTTTGCTTTCTAGCCTGAGCTACTGAAAAGAGAGAGTTGTTATTTACTGAAATGGGAAAAGCAAGCCTGGGACAGGAGAGGTGATCAAGACATTGTTTTAGACAAGGTGGGTTTGATATGCCTAGCAGAGTTCCAAGTGGAAATGCCAAGGAGGCTATAGATATATGAGTCAGGAAGCAATGAAGATGCTGGGGAGGGGTATACCTATGTAGGAGCTGTCATCATATAGATGGTGTTCTGAGACATGAATTCATTGTCATATGTTATCTATGGTCTATTCAGACTTCCCTTGTTTTATTTCATTTATTTATTTATTTATTTTTTGAGATGGAGTCTCACTCTGTCGCCCAGGCTGGAGTGTAGTGGTGCAATCTCGGCTCACTGCAAGCTCCGCCTCCTGGCTTCACGTCATTCTCCTGCCTCAGCCTCCCAAGTAGCTGGGACTACAGGCACCCGCCACCACACCCAGCTAATTTTTTGTATGTTTAGTAGAGACGGGGTTTCACCATTTTAGCCAGGATGGTCTTGATCTCCTGACCTCATGATCTGCCCACCTTGGCCTTCCAATTTAATTTTACTTATTAAAGTTCAGGGTACATGTGAAGATGTGCAGGTTTGTTACATAGGTAAACATTTACCATGGTGGTTTGCAGCATCTATCAACCCATCACCTAAGTATTAAGCCCGTATGCATTAGCTATTTTTCCTGATGCTCTCCCCTCCTCACTCCCCAGCCCTTGTTTTTTTTTTTAAACAGCTGCACAGTAAGATGTTCATATTAAATTGAAATGAAGATAACTGCTTTGACAAAAAGTCTGAACACACAGTACAGTTAGTCAATCCAAAGTATTCATGGATTTCCTATTTGCGAATTCACCTACTGGCCAAAATTTTTTGTAACCCTAAAATTGATACTCACAGGGCTTTGATGGTCATTTGCAGTCATGTGCAGAGTGGTGAAAAATCTGAGTCCCCAGTGCATGCGCCCCCAGCTGAGGTCAAACAAGGTGACACTCTGCTCTCTCGTTTCAGCTCGGCTGCCATAATCTTTTTGTGATCTATTAGAATGCTAAAACCACAAGGCCTTAGCATCTGTGTGCTTTTTGTTGGTAATTATACTGTTTAAAATGCCCCCCAGGTGTAGCATTGAAGGGTGTATAGTGTTCCTAAATGCCAGGAGGCTGTGATGTGCCTTGTGGAGAAAACATGTGTTTTAGATAAGCTTTGTTCAGGCCTAAGTTATAGCACTGTTGGCTGTGAGTTCAGTGTTAATGAATCAACAATACATATCAAATAAGGTGTCTTTAAACAGAAACACACATAAAACAAGGTTATGTATTGACCAGCTGAAAAAAATGTTGTGACCAGAGGCTTGGAGAAGCCTAGCCTTGTATTTCCTAAAAGAGCAATGGGTGAGCACCCACTAATTCAGTGATCATGGTGACTTTATGGAATGTAACTGCTAGAGGTAATGAGAATGTACTTACTTTTAGTTCTTTTCTACCTTTGACATGGGAAGCATAAGATTAAAATTACTTTAGATAAATCATCTACCACTACTCTGTGCCTTCAAGTAGAACCTCATAGAAACCAACCCAGAAAGGTAAGGCTCTGACTTATAAAAATTAGTAGAGAAAGAAAAAACTCCATTCACAAGTGCAATGAGCTGCACACAGTGGATCCTCAAAAAAATGTCCGACAGCTTTCAAAACCCATTAGAGTATCCAATAGGCTTCCCTATCAGAAAAGTATTCTTGTGTCTTACCCAAATCCCCAATGCAATTGAAACCACACCCCCTCTTTCTGTTCACGGTAGTAATGGAAACTTGTTGGTCACCAGCTTCTGCTATAACAATCCTTCAGACACTCAAACGCATACTAAATCACTCTATGCTTCTCCATTTCCAAAGTAAAATAATCCCATTTACTTTAACATTTCTTTCGTAGGTCTTATTTTTCATCCTCTAATCATCTAAATGGCATTCATTCCACTTGGAAAGGCAATCACATCATTCTTTTTGCCCTGTTAAAAAATCCATTCAGAATTGCAATTTTCATCTCCTTGCCTCCAGAGTCCACATGTCTGTCATAAATGTTTAACTGGTAGGGTCATTTTATATCAAGATCTCCGTGAGCAACTGTTTTAATATGTAATTGTTCTTAGAATTCACCTTTTAAAAAAAATTTTATCTTTACAACAAAACTATGTTAATTATTAAAGACAATAGCTGAAATCCACAGACCCAGACAGCTTTTTATCCAAAGGACACAGACAAAAAAGTACAACTGAAGACAATCAGCCTATACATATAAGCTAATTATAAAGAGATTTGATGTTTATCGAGCTAAGTTTTTAGAATACACTCACCTTAAGGGGTTAAGGATTTGGATACAAGCTCATGTGCCATTTGCTGTAAGTTCTAGTTGGCAATGTGTCTTGTCACTGCCTTAGTGTGTAACTTATGAAAAACAAAAATCTTACAGTTGAGACCATCAAGAGGTTGCACCACGTTCTACCCACTACCACGTAAGCATATATTCCTATTACATTTAATATTTATTCTAAGACATTTTCTAAAAGTTAGTCTAGAAATTTAAAAGAACAAAAAGAAGCCTCTCGGAATTATGGATTTGGATTATGAGGCTAAACCATTAGACAACGTATGGTTAGACAAAGCAAGGGAGAATGGGGTATCAGGGCACCAAACCAGGAGTCCTGAAAGTTGAACCCCTTTGTCAGAGGTTTATACGTGATCTCTTTTAGTCACTTCACCTTCTGGGACCTAAGTATCCTCAGGAAGGGGAGGTACAAGATGATCTGTAAGATCTCTACTGTTTCAAAATTCTGTGCTTAAAGAGAACACAATTAGTTGGCACTGGAGGGATACCAGTGATGGCACAAATCACACACATTTAAATCGAAAGTAACTGAGGTGGATCGGTATTATATTGGCATGTCCCACACATGCCTCTCTTTAGGACCTACAAAGTGACCAGCAGACTTTATGACAATGGCACCGACCTCCTGCCAAAGAAGTGATGCCCTGCGGTTCACTCATTCTCATCCTTTACCCTCCTAGCTCTGGTCTGTAAGAATTTAGTTTACAGGCTGGGCACGGTGGCTCACACCTGTAATCCCAGCACTTTGGGAAGCCAAGATGGGCGGATCACCTGAGGTCAGGAGTTCAAGACCAGCCTGGCCAACATGGAAAAACCCTGTCTCTACTAAAAATACAAAAATTAGCCAGGTGTGGTGGTGTGCGCCTGTAATCCCAGCTACTAGGGTGGCTGAGGTAGGAGAATCACTTGAACCTGGGAGGCAGAGTTGCAGATTCAGCCACTGTACTCCAGCCTGGGCAACACAGCAAGTTTTCGTCTCAAAAAAAAAATTTAGTTTACAAACAGCTAAGTAAGTACTTACTATGTGTCAGCTTCATCAATATCCTAAGTGTTTCATAAATATTAACTCATTTAATTCTCATGTCATCCTTTGAACTAGCTATGATTATAAACAAACTGAGGCATAGAGAAGTTAAGAAACAGGCCCAAGATCACATCAAAGTGCTTGGCAGAGCCAAGTGCATGCTGTCACTGCTGTGCTACTGTATAAGATCCGGAGTTGTTAAGCAACAAATGATGCTATCGTAGAGGAGTATTACCTCTTCCTTTCATTTTAAAAATTTGCACTTGTTTCTACCCTTCCCATTTTTTACCTTTATGGGAGTCTAAGTTATCATTTATTCCATTGGTTGCAAAATAGTGAAGAGGGTTGCAAGAGTTTTGGGGCATTCATAGATAGCCTTGATTATAGTGCCTGATACTAACAAGTAACTTTTTAAAAGTCCCTAAACTCTCCTCTGGATGCACAAGGTATATGAGGTCCACTGGGGGTAATCTGTAGTCAGGGATGGCGTGACAGCATGTATGGTTGTTTGCACATTAGAAAATTTTTTTTTTTTGAGATGGAGTCTCTCTCTGTTGCCCAGGCTGGAGTGCAGCGGCGCAATCTTGGCTCACTGCAACCTCTGCCTCCCGGGTTCAAGCAATTCTCCTGCCTCAGTCTCCCAAATAGCTGGGACTACAGGCCTGAGCTGCCATGTCTGGCTAATTTTTTTTCTTTTTTCTTTTTTTTTTTGTTTTGAGATGGAGTTTCACTCTTGTCACCCAGGTTGGAGTGTAATGGTGCAATCTTGGCTCACTGCAACCTCTGCCTCCTGGGTTCAAGCGACTCTCCTACCTCAGCCTCCTGAGTACTCAGATTACCGGCACGCATCATCACGCCCAGCTAATTTTTGTATTTTTAGTAGAGACAGGGTTTCTCCATGTTGGCCAGGTTGGTCTCGAACTCCTGACCTCGTCCCTCCCAAAGTGTTGGGATTACAGGCGTGAGCCACCGCACCCGGCCTTTTGGAATTTTTAACCATTTGCAGAAGTAGTATTTTGGAACAGGTTTAGAAGGGGAGTCAGGGTGCTGTCCTAGGTTTCTGCAATTTTCCTGTATCCTCCTTTAATTGATAATTAGTGTCCTACTTTCAGAGTTTAACCAACAATCCCTGTTTAGGAGTCAAAACCTATGCTTTATTCAAAGCCTAGTTTACAGCCAGCTGCCCCTTCCCCAGCTTGTCACTCTTATCACCCTGTTAATTTCTTTCATTGCACTTATCTCAATATGTATATTTCTGTTTTCTTTACATGCTTATTGTTTAGTTCTCTCATGTTTGTTTACATGTTTATTTTTAGTTCCTTGATTGCCACTGTATCTCCACCACCTGGCATAGCGCTTAAGACCTACCAGGGACTTGACAAAATTAAGGTACCTCACTCACTGCTTAACAAATAGATCAAAATGTAGAATGGCTCAAAGACAAGCAAAGTTTGTTTCTTGTTCACGTAGAGTCCAAGTCAATTGCATGTGGGGAAGGAGCTGGGGAAGGGGGCTTTGTTCAACAAGGTCATTTGGAGACCGAGGCTGATGGTTGTCTTTGCCATCTTCAACTCATGGCTTCCAAGTAACCTTGGCCATTCAGGGTTTCCCATTCATCCAGCAGAATGGGAAAAAGGCATGGAGGCACGTTCATAGGAAGTTTTTATGGGTAGGCCTGGAAGGAGCCCACATCACTTCTGCCTACATGTAGTTGGCCTGATCTCTGGCACTAGCGGGAAAATGAAGATTAGCCGTGTGTCCAGGAAAAAGAGAAGAGCATAGAATCTGGTGAGCAGCTAGCAGTCCATAAATATCTACTGGAGAATAAATGTGAGGGAAGCCAGAGAGGAAGAAAGCAAGGCGTTTACCATCAAGTTGAGAGATGATGACTTTCTGCAGAAATGGCTGCTCTATCTGGCCATCCAATTTTCCGTGAAGCACACTACGGACTGCAGGTATAAACGAATGCATTTGTCTTGTCTTCCTCTGGATTGAAAACTCCACGAACTCGGGAGCTTTTTGTTAAACTCCAGTTTCCCAGAATAAGGGTCACACCTGCAATAAGTGCTAAATAAATGTGTGAGAAGGAAATGAAACAAAACAAAACTCTCCTGATCCACAAGTATTAAGAGAAAGAGAAACAGGGACAGTATAAGCCACAAGCAGTGGAAAGTTCTCCACTGGCCAAGGTTCAGTTTGGGAAACTCCAAATTACAGTTAGGTACTAAATACCTCCTGGGTGCTGAGCCCAGTGTTGGGTGTTCTTGTATATATTGCAATCCTTTAAATATCACCATACATAATAATTGGAAACACTTAACACATAGAATAGGGGATAAATGGAGCTCCTGTCCTAAGATATTGGCAGGCAGAAGGAGTTACAGGATATAGCTTAATCTGAGCTAAACTAGACAATTACTTGAAACATTCCTTAATAAAAGGAATTTTAGTTTTTTTCAGATAGATATTTCTATTCATCCATTTTTAGGCAGTAGCATGATTTCGAGTCACCCTGGTGGAAGGGAATAAGGTTTGGTTTCGCCAAGCATGTAGGAGCTTGAAAGTTGGTTGCTGGTCACAGGAATTAATTGGGACCAGCCGACAATGTTGTTCTGAGTTGTGGGGTTGGAATGACCCCTTAGAATGCTGGGTGGTGCAGGCTACACCCCACCTAAGTGTAGTTCCTAAATCATCAGTGCTTGATGCAGAATAATTAAAGACTGAGCATGATTCACATGAGTCTGACTGTATTGAAAACTGATAGGGTATAGATTATAATCCATTTATCAACATCTAATGCAGTTAACCAATTATGAGGGCCAAGCGGACCATATGAAGAGCAAAATTGTATAGAGTATCCTTGCCCTGCAAAGGGCCCAGCCCCAAAATCACAGAGATTTTAGCTAAAAGGGATCTGAGATACAAGACACCTGCTACCTTGAGAGACTCATCCACAGACTTCTCTTCCTCCTCTTCCAGCCTTCTTAACTTACAGACTAAACACAGTCCACATGCTGAGCACAGAACACTATGTTTTTTCTGAAACCACTCATTGCTCCCTCCCCCTCACTCCGCCTCCTCCTACTGCTCTGTCCATTACTTTCCTTCACACTTCTAAAATCAGGTCATTCACCCCCTTGACACTGTATGGGTGAAATACAAAGAGAACTGGATTGGGCGATTGCTTAAATTTGTATGTACAAAGATGCCCATTCAGCATTATTATAAATAGTAATTTGGAAGGAAAAGTGGAAAAGCATCCATGTCCATTATAATGATGAGTTACATTTATGTGAGTTGTATTTATTGGTGTGGAACAATAGCTATAATCAATTAAGTTGAAAAAATCAGGACTAGGCAGAATGTATAATATTCACTGTTTGTTTCAACAAATATGTAATGTGCCATGCACGGTGCTAGCCATCAAGAGTATAATAGGATACTAGTATAAACAATAACAATTTAAAATAGTAGTAAGTGCTATGAAGCAAAATGCAGGATACTATGAGTATATAATTGATGAAAGATTTAACCTACTGCCATTAGTAAAAATGTCGTGTATGGTATGTGTTTAGTAGGTGTGTGTGGTGTTTGTTTGTGTGTGTGTGTGTGTGTGTGTGTGTGTGTATGAAAAAGGCTAGATTATAAATATCTCTCTATAAAACCAACAGTTATTAGCCCTAAATTATTTCACTTTTCTTTTCACCATGTTATGAATCTTCCAAAATTACCATGTGTTTCTTTAGTAGTCAGAAAGAAACTTTAAAAAAAAATTAATTTGGCTTACTAAGCTTGTCTTAGTTTCCTCAGTTATAAGTCAGATTTAGAGTTATCAGCCCTTTTTCATCTTCCCTTAAGATGAAATAAGAATTTATATTTCCTGACTTTAGAGTGCATAAGGATATATATCACTTTTGCACATTTTAAAGTAACAGTAATAGAAAGCTTTGGGGAAAAGGAGTCAGAGAGACACCCCTCTTCCCGAGGAACATAGTGGGCCATCCTAGGCAGGGGAGCCACCGAGCCCACCTTCTGCCAGAGCCCAAGAGGTCTCACCATTGTACTTGGCAACTCTTCAAAATGGATCCTCTGCCAAAGTTGAAGCATCAGTTACATCTCAATGTGGAAGACCCAGAAAGGCTATTACGTTATTTCTGATTAAACTTATTCCTTACAAAGATAAACAGAAAGTTAACTGACATATTTTTAATCTTTGCTATTCATAATTTATCTCTGCTATTTGCAGCTGTTTCCAGTACATTTAGTAGCTCAGCTGTAAGCTTCTGTATAAAGCAAAGAGCGAAGCATTCTCTCTGCCACCTCTCGCTGACAACTTAAGAGCACCTCTCATGGGAGCACAGAACTCTTCCCCACAAAGGGCACAAAGTGTCTAGGGCATGGACTCAGTTGCCCAGTGATTTAAAAAATACCCTGGCCGATGCCCATCATGAGACATTCCAAAGGCATGTCCAAAGACATTCTAAAGTACCAGAGTTCCTTAAAAAATGCTTGTATTTTTTTTGTAAACTTCACATACTCATTGTCATGAAAAACTCTATTTAAATAAGAATAAAAAGAACTGAGAAGTTCTAAAACATCTCTCAAATTCCACCACTGCTAGTAGTGTGGTGAGCATGTGCCTCAAGATTTCCATCTACGTGCAGCATCCAGGTATCACGTCCACTTTATCCATGGCGGCACTGTTACATAAATGGGATTATTCGCTTCTTTTTTAAAACAAAAAATAAAGAAGGGTATTTAAAGCTTAAAAATAAGCAGATCTTGATTAGGAATTCTAAATCAGGATCATGAGACGCCACATGATGGCTTGGGGAACCAGTGATGTTTTATTCTTTGAGCGGGGTGCTAATTACAAGATTGTGTTCATTTTGCAAAAATGTGAGCTGTACATCTATGATTTGTGCACTTTTTCAGTTTTTATGTTATCTTAAAGTTTTTTAACTTAAAAACCCGATTAAGTAAATCGACACTCCATACAAAGAAGAGACGCAGGGAAAGGAAACACTTATAATCCTAAACTAGTAAAGTCAATTTGTATGCAGTATTTAATTTTCAGTATCTTAAGAAATTAATCTGTTATTTGTTCATGCACTTTCACACAAATTTGAGAGGCAGTTCTTCTACGTCCTAGATTGGATAAACGGGTATTCCTTATCCATCAGTGATTTTAAACTTAAGTCGTAAACACAGTTCTGCAAGGAATCTCCGTGCCGAATCAACAAAAATTGGGGAAGTCCTAGGTGTAGCAACACTGCAATATAGCCCGCCCTTGCTATGACAGAACATGTAAGCTAACAAGCTATACTTTCTATGAACTTATTAAATCAGCCAAAGTGTCCACCAGAAATATTAAATCCTATGGACAAGGCTGAAGTTAGTTAAAAAGTGAGATTTAAGTATATACAGATGTGATTCCCCCCTTTTCCCTATCAGGTATTTTATCTATCTCTTAAGACACTTTTATATATTAAATATATTTTATATTTTGTTTTTACTATTGAAAACAAAATAAGCACAGTGGTAAAATAAAAGAGGAAATTAATCAAGCACTTTTGCAACACAAGCTATAAATCCAAACATGGCAAATTTCAGAATGCAAACAACAAATTTCTCCAAATAGATATGCTCTCCTTATATCTATGTGTAATACAGGGAGGGCCACATCAAGGAAGGTGAAGTGGTTGGTGGGTCTTAGGGAGTCTGGGCACTTCATAGAGCCAGTAAGCAGATGCCCAGAGCTGAGTCCTTAGGTGTCCAGGATGTGAACTGGGAAGATTATCCACCTACTCCTTGGATGGCTAAATCCAAGGAGTAAGATGGGAAGTTAGAGATGAAGTACAAAGGCAAAAAGTAATGAATGAGGAGCGTTGAAACAAGTAAATGGAAAGGAAGGAAGAGTGAATGTAAACTGTATCATAGCTTAACCTGAAGCACCTAAGAAAGTTTTGCTATTATTCTTGAGTCCACATTTATAGGAGGGCATTTAAAGTTGCAGTCAAGGCTATCAACATGAACCACACCACTTCTTCTGTAATCCTATGAGCATCTCTCCAGAGACTTCCTCCATCCCAAACCTATTTAATTTCTAGGCAATGCAGCTAATTAGCTTATTTATCCTAGGACTTCCATTTATTGCATTGATTTTACCATCAACATCAGACTTAATCGGCCACCACATCAATGGTATTTTCTCTAGCATCCCATGTATGGCGGCTTCTGTGTCTTCTCACCTAATGGGACCTGTGCAGCATCCATCATGAATCATCAGTATCCAGGAGGCTGAACAATAGGATAAAAATTTGAACAGAACTCATATTTGCTAATTTTAAGCTTTGCACTTCCTGTAGCCCATCAAGAGTAATTCCTTCCTATAAGACCACAGCAAAATGAATGAGATTACTCATCTTCATTATATTGTTGGTATGTGTAATTCATAATTTCTAATGCTCTTGACACCATCTTCAAGGAGAAACTCAAAGCCAACCAACACATTCAATTTCCCAAAAACTTGTCACCACAATACTTCTTTTTCCAACAAATAGCATCTTAGATCCACCCTATTAATAAAATCACTCATACCTTTATTCTATGTGCTTTAGTTTTCAAGGACCGGAGAAGAGGGAGATATTTTGTATGCACTCATTCTCCTCCACATATTTCTATTCATTTGATCAATGTGGTTACAGGTTATCAATGATCAAGAAAATGGCACTGTAGCCATTAGTAATTTCTAACTATATCTAATTTGTCCTCACTCATTACCTTCAAACTTCTGAAACCTGTGGACATAGGAATATAGGTGCATGTAACCTCCTCTGATCCTCTAGATCCATCTTCTCAGGAACATAATCAAAAGCCTACTTTATACAAATAATATATATATTATATATTTATATGTAAAATATAAATTTTTAATTATACTATACATAATATAAATATTTATATTATATTATATAATTATATATTATATATGTAATTATAAATATTTTATTATATGTTATAATAATTATATATAATTATTATATTATTTAATAAAATAATATATATATTATTTGTATAAAGTAGGCTATATATATAATATATATTTCTCCTAGGACACACTACATTGTCACTCACTTCTAAACACCTCATTGGACTTTGGGAACAGGCCATAGGACTCATCTCATACAGTTATTGATATGTGATATATATTAAAGAGATGAGACCTATAGCCTGTTACTCAAAGTCCAATAGATAATATAAATCACATATAGCTATGTGTTATATGTTCTACTATATAGACCCTCAGATTTTCTCTTAAGTTATGCCTTTATTCATTCAACACCATATAAAACCTACCATGTGAAAGGCACTGCTGTGGTGTGAATATTTGTTTCTCCCGCCTCCCAAACTCATTTGTTGAACCCTAATCCCCAGTGTGATAGTATTAGAAGGTAGGGCATGTGGAAGGTGATGAGGTCTTGAAGGCTCTGCCATCACTAATCAGATTAGTGCCCTTATAAAAGAGACACCAGAGAGCTATCGAGCTCATTCTACCGTGTGAACACACAGCGAGAAGGCATCATCTACTAAGCAGAGAGTTGGCCCTCACCAGACACCAAATCTGCTAAAACCCTGATCTTGGATTTCCCAGTCTCTATAAGGAATTAATTTCTGTTGTTTGTTTGTTTGCTTTTTGAGACAGAGTCTTGCTCTGTCCTCCAGGCTGGAGTGCAGTGGTACAATCTCAGTTCACTGCAACCTCTGCCTCCTGGGTTCAAGTGATTCTCCTGCCTCAGCCTCCCGAGTAGCTGTGATTACAGGTGCCCACCACCACACTGAGCTAATTTTTGTATTTTTAGTAGAGACGGGGTTTCACCATGTTGGCCAGGCTGGTCTCAAACTCCTGACCTCAGGCCATCCGCCCGCCTTGGCCTCCCAAAGTGCTGAGATTACAGGCATGAGCCACCGTGCCTGGCAAATTTCTGTTGCTTTTCTGTTATCCAGTCTGATGTATTTTGTTAGAGCAGCCTGAACAGACTAAGACAGGTGGCATGCCAGGTAATGTAAGAATTACAGTGAGGGAGTTTTATTCACTTTTTTTTTTTTCAAGCTGCTTGCTTCAAATGCCAGGGTCATTTGCTTTACTCTTCCACATTTCACCTCCAATCAGTGGCCAGGGCAGGTGGATTTTCTTTCACATCATCTCCTGCTTTATTTTCCATTTTCTCTCTACCATTCTAATTTAAATCCATATCATCTTTTACCTAGATAATTTTTAAAGCTTCCTTCTAATTTTTCTCCTTGTCATGGTCTCCTAATTAAACATTCTATTTTACACAAATATATTAATGTAATCTTCATGATGACCCAATGGAGGTAACAATCATTATTCCCATTTTCCAGAGAAGAAAGCTAAGAATTAAAAAGGTTTTAAAATTACTGTCCAAAATCACACAATGAGTGTAACACAGAAATTTAACTCCCTCCCTGACTTCACCACTATGCAATCTATGCATATAACAAAATTATACTTATACCTCATACATTTATACCAATACAAATTAATAAAATAATAAAAATAAATAAAATAAAATTAAGAAAAATAAAGAACCTGGATGTGGTGACTCATGCCTGTAATCCCAGCACTTTGGGAGGCTGAGACAGGCAGATCACTTGAGGCCAGGAGTTCGAGGCCAATCTGACCAACATGGTAAAACCCTGTCTCTACTGAAAAATATAAAAATTAGCTGGGTGTGGTGGTGCACGCCTGTAGTCCCGGCTACTCAGGAGGCTGAGACATGAGAATCACTTGAACCTTAGACGTGGAGGTTGCAGTGAGCTGACATCGCGCCACTGCACTTCAGCCTGGGTGGCCTGAGTGACGGAATGAGATTCTATCTAAAAAGAAAAAAGAAATTTAACTCCCTGTCTGAGCAACTTTATATCCTCTTTCCACACATTAGACCATCTCCCAGTTAGACACAGCTGTTTAAGGGAAATTGGTCAGAGTAGGAACATAAGGTGTTCGTGAGCAAATGACAAAGCAACTAAAACAGGTGACATTGGGAAGGAAGAACAGGAAAAGAGAAATGTCAAAGGTGAGTTGAAATTTCAAGGCTGGGGCACTGAAAGTTTCTGTAACTTGTTGTCAGGCACCCGTCTAGCGCCTGCTCTCTTCCTCTCTACTTTGAAAGGCTGTATGAGGAGGTGGTTTCAGGAGTGAGGGCCCTAGAGCCAGTAGCCATTTATTCCCACCCTGGCATTACCCCTCACTAGCTGTGTGCCCTTCAGAAAGCACAGAACTCCGTGTGCCTTTCCTCAATGCAACAGGGGTAGTCATTTTAAAATATGTATTTAAAAGCAAGAATGGGGATTACTAAAGGGTTTAAAACACTCAGCACATAGCACATTATGTCGTCGCTATTTGTAAAATATTGAGAACTTCTACACATTTTCCTCACTTTGAAATAACTTAAAAGTCGTCTGCAATTTGTAATATGAACTTAATTATTTGCATTTCCTTTAAATTTGTAAATAAAATTTAAAAAGTAATCAGAGGCCAGAGCCCAAGCTGGGCTGGCTTATTTGGTATAACATCTAGCAAGTTCTGACACGCTCCTGACTCTAATGAGGTCAAGGAGAGTGTTTTAAACAGTGAGTGTCTTTGATCCTGGGTAAGATAACTGATCACATTTGCAATGATGAGAAACATGATTGGTTTCCTTTTCATCATGGAAAGGATTTAATGAAAATCCAATCTATAGATTCACTCCTCTTCCAGTCAGTGGTCTCTTACTCACTAAAATGAAAGGTGAAATATGGTTGCCTAGGCAAAAGCTAGGTGGTCCCTGTTAAATTATTGCCATTTTAGTGTCTGTCATTAAGAAGAGCTCACTTAGACCAAAGCTTTTATTTTAATGTAAAACCGGGTACTTTTTCCCCAACCTTTTAAACAGTACTTACTGAAAATAACCAGAGGATGGCCTGAATGTAAACAGCTTGCAGTCACTCTTAGTTCCCATCGCACCCTTCCAGAACTCCAAAGGAAAGTTCACTCTCTTCGGAGGTCTGTACACTTTCATCAGATTGTACTTCAATGATCTCAGCCCGACCTGCTCCTCATCTCTCCCTGAATACTGTAAGAGAATATCACTATGCGTATGTTTATGCCCGTGCTCAAAGTATGCTGGCGCGAGAGGGACTCTGCATTTCAGCCCGGTCCTTTATAATCCTTAAAGGAATGTTCTCAGGCTAATGAAGGGAAGAAAGGAATGATTCTGCCTCAAGCATTCAGGCAAAACATTCCGAAGCACTCAGAGTCCCATTTAATCCTCATGCTAGATATGTGCATTATTTATTTATTTATTTATTTATTTTTACCCATCCTGACTAACGAGAAACAGTTTATTTTGACTTCTCAACAGTTAAGAACTGCTCAAATGGATGAGATGATAAAAGGTACCAGGTGTCACCTAAAGAGGGAAAAATCTGACCTTTGTCTTGGCAGTGTTTTCTCTGGTCTGTGTCCCTATGAATGATCTAGGGATGGTGCGTGAAGGCAGGGAATGAGATGAATGATTCTCATAGATCTGGTTTCCAATTTCCCTCTTTCTGAGTTGTTGGAAAGGCAAACTCACTTCTAAAAATTCCCAACCCTCCCTTCATCACCAGTCTCTTCATTCATCTGGATTATAAACAGAAAAATCATTTCCCACACATCAGCTGTGCAGTCAAATAAGTATATTTCAGGCATTCTCTCTCAACAGTAATAGGCTTTATCTTCTTCTCAATGATATGTAATCCTATTTATTATCAATGTCCTTTGTCCATTAATCCTTTCGAGAAAATGTTTAGTGGCCCCACTGTTGCAAGCCAGTTCTTCCCCCCATCTCCCGTGTTTTCCTCCTTGTATCATGGGTGATTGGGAGGAGACACTTGGAAAAGACATCTAGAGAGCAGAGGCCAAGAGATAAACATGTTGTCACTTCCACAGTGAATTCTAAAACCTCATCTAAAGACCTCACGTTTACGTTAAGGATCATCTCATCCTGGAAGTTTGCTTTACTGGATTGAATCAAACTTCCTCCAAAGTCAGATCGTTCTTACTTTGAAAACTTGGGCTCCTGTTGTTACTGCCTATGATAGTTTCAAAAGAAAAAGAAAATCACATGAAAGTTTGCTCTAGTAATGCTTAATGCCTCCAGTAAACAGTGAAGCTCACAGAACGGTGACAATTCAAAGCAAGCTGCTTAAGGATGAATGGATTTTTACCGCCACACAAACATATCGAGAAAACACACAACTATTTCTTTGAAGAATCTCATGGAAATTACAGTTACTTTCAGAGGAAAGAGCACACTTCAGAGAATGCATTAATCGGGGTTTACATCTGAGGTCACCGTAGGACTGTCCTTCCCTGGCAGAGCCCAGCAAAGTCCTTATAAATTACAAAGCACCATTACCTCTGACATGAAAGGAATCATTTTTCAAAAAATCAGGGCTCTGGTGAAAAGAGTGTTCCTGCCCTTCTCATAAAAAAAAGGACAGTGCCTCAGAGCTCAAGTGACTGTTCAGTCTCATGCTACCAACAGCGATTTTCACCAGCAGAGGCTAAGAATTCTTTCCCAGGTAACAAACTAGGTCTGTAGAAAACTCCAGAGTTTCTTACCATTGCGACCAATCTTCCTTCCCTCCCTGCGGAGTCCAGCAGCCAGGAGCTGTCGCTGATGTGCTGCTTCCCACAGCCTCTGGAGCCTTCAGAGGCAGAGAATGTTTCATGTGGCACAAACGTATCACCACCGATTACATTTCAGTCCCTCAATTGCTGGCCTCAATGCTTTGGAAATCAGCCAAACTGAGCACGAAGACAGAAAGGGCTGCAGCTTGCAATTTCAGAATTTCCCCTAGAATGTGCTCTTAAAAACATAGGCCCCTCATTTAGCATTTAAGCAAGCGCTGGGGACTGCTATGTTCAATTATGTTTCTCCCTCTTTTCCTTTTAAACTGAGAGGAGTCGTGTTCCTTGTGGAATGAAATGATAGCAAGATCTCAAGCTGACCCAGGGGAGGCAGGCACCGTGCCGGTGTCCACACACCTCCAACCTGAGCAGAAACGGCTGCAATTCCAGTCAGAGTAAAGGAGAATCCTGCCTAGACAAAGACGAGCGAAGAGGGGCAATGCTGACGAGCACTCCATGGTTACAGCAGCTCGGTCATCGGTGGGTGTTTGCTAAGTCCACACTAAATCCTGTGGCGTAGCGCTGTCAAATCTGAACAGGTGGAAAGAAAAGTTCTTTACTCATCAAGGCAGTGTAAGGTGCACAGCTTTAGCTTGAAGAGTATAATCAAAGTTCTTCAAATGCAGGGACCTTGTCTTCTCAGATGCTTTAAATCTAGCCTGTGCTGCTCAATTATATGAAACCACGGGGCTCTTTGCTTTTCCTGCGCTTTGGCCACGTTTTATCGTTTAAAAATTTATCTCAGAAGAATTCAATCACACAGCTAGCACACAGCAGCAGCTGAACCTCATCCAAAGCTCAGACAGGACTCTTTAGAATAATAGTACACATAAGCAAAAACATCTGTTGATTGCCAAATTGTTTACTTGCCTTTCCTTCACCACCTGTAAATTGCAGGAGGGCAGGTGCCATGCTTCTTTTGTTCAAATCTGCATCCTCCAGGCAGCATCTATTCCACTCTAGAATATTTACTAGCTGAGTTAATACATTGATTTCCCATTACTGTTGGAAATGTTGGCAAAGTCCCACAAATTGGTAAAATTCCTTTTGCTTGGAGCCTGATTTGTTCCAGGCTTGGGTTGGGTTCCTTTTGTTACTGCTTTTCCTCTCATCAAAAAGGAAAAATTCACATCTTCTTGTATGGTTAGGCCTAGAAAGGGCAGGAAAAACCTCCAGCAAAGCTAAATACTTGTTCTAGAGCAAATTCATCCCCAGGAATATAATTCGTGCTGATGGCCAAGGGTTCTGATTTCTTAGAAGAGTCCATGGCATTTATCAGGCTCGATGGCATCAAGGAGTAGCTGTGAATCAACAGAGTCCCAGAAAAACACACACATTTTCACACCCTCTGGAAAAAGTCTTTTAGGATAGAGAAGCCAATATGGCAGGCAAATTAGGTGCCCACATGAGAGACATATGGCCAAGATGTAGCTCAATGCTTGCATTGAGTAGGTTCTAGACACCCCTTTAAGGGGTTAAATGAATTCAGTAAGTGAATACTCTGAAACTCTGGAGTGTTTAACACTTGTCCCCAAGCTGGAATAAGCCAACATTGCCTAACGTGGATTCTCAGTTCATCATCCCATCCTGAGGCCCTTTCTCTAGAAACACTCAGCCACATCGTTTTGACTCTACCTTGGGCCATGCCCACTTATCCTTCTCCTCTCATGGGAAGAGGTGGCAACATGTACTGCAGTGTGACCAGGAAAAAAAGCATTGTCTGCTTTTTTCCATTAGCCTTTATATCTGTGCACAACAGAAATCCCCTACCACAGCATCAGTGAAGCGTCTCCCTTTCTTCTATCTGTTCTTCAAGGTGCAGCGTTATTCTTTCCTCCTTCAGAAAGAGTTCCCTGACAGCCTCAATTTACAGCAATTTATCTTCTCTATGACTGTCACTCAACACTGTCCTAAGCATTTAACATTGAATCATACATTGTCTTCAGACACTTCTTGGATGCCAGTGGTTATTTTATTGTTTATTTTTAGGTATCTTACCATCTAGCCAGATTTTAAACATGTTATTCCTGTATCAAATTCTCTTTTTTTTTTTTTTTTTTTTTTTTTTTTTTTTTGACAGGAGTGTTGCTTTGTTGCCCAGGCTGGAGTGCAATGGCACGATCATGGCTCAGTGCAACTTCCGCCACCCAGGGTCAAGTGATTCTCCCGTCTCAGCCTCCCAAGCAGCTGGGATTACAGGTGCACGCTGCCATGCCTGGCTAATCTTTTGTATTTTAGTAGAGACAGGGCTTCACCGTGTTGCCCAGGCTGGTCTCGAACTCCTGAGCTCAGGTGATCCACCTGCCTCAGCCTCCCATCGTGCTAGGATTACAGGCTTGAGCCACCGCGCCCAGTCTAAAATTCTTGAATGGCAACCTACTGGCTGTAAGATAAAACCGAGACTACTCTCCATGGTATTTAAGGTCCTTCATGAAAGGCCTCCTTAAAGTTTCCTCTCCCACCATGCTCCTGCTAGTACCTTATACTTCAGTCACAAAGAACTCCTTGCAGTATCCTCAAGTCACCGTGCTCACCAATACTTCCAGGCCTTTGCACACAAGACACTCCATTCCAGGGATGGTTTTTTTTGTTTTTGTTTTTTTTTTTTTTTTTTTTGAGACGGAGTCTCGCTGTGTCTCCCAGGCTGGAGTGCAGTGGCGCGATCTCGGCTCACTGCAAGCTCCGCCTCCCGGGTTCACGCCATTCTCCTGCCTCAGCCTCCCGAGTAGCTGGGACTACAGGCGCCCGCCAACACGCCCGGCTAATTTTTTGTAATTTTAGTAGAAACGGGGTTTCACCGTGTTAGCCAAGATGGTCTCGATCTCCTGACCTCGTGATCCGCCCGTCTCGGCCTCCCAAAGTGCTAGGATTACAGGCGTGAGCCAGGGATGGTTTTTATTGTTGTCCCCACGGGGGCTTCGGCTCAGTCCTCAATGTCTGCGCCATCTCCCTTGACCCTCCCAACAGGGCTGAATGGCAAGCTGAAGGCTAGAAGTACATTAATCACGGGGGCGCACCATCCTTATGTCTGTGTCAGGGCCCTGCACAAATCTAAGCAGATGTAGAATCAGTGCTTTTTCTGCAATGAAAAATGCTCATACAGTGTACTGGCATTTTGGACTTTTTTTTTTCAAATAAGTTAACCTAGTAGAAACAACAAGGGACTAGGAGGAAGGATTTCTGAATAATCATCTGCCTGTTGAGTCAACCAGGATTCTATTGATATGAAAAATTGTTTGGCACTTTTATTATCAAAATGGTTACACTTTTCAGCTTGATCTTGTCAGAACACACTGAATTACAATCACCTCATTGATACCTGGCCTCACAAACCATCAGCAAGAAAGTTAGGAAGTTCTGGAGAGTGAGAAGCAGGAAAAAACTTGGACTTTTCTATAAAATAGTAGTTCGTATACCTTCATTAAAAAACGTGGACATCCAGGCTGGGCACGATGACTCACGCCTATAATCCTAGCACTTTAGGAAGCTGAGGCGGGTGGATCGCTTGAGCCCAGGAGTTCCAGACCAGCCTAGGCAACACGGTGAAACTCCATCTCTACAAAAAATAAAAAAATTAGCTTTGTGTAATGGCGTGTGTCTGCAGTCCCAGTTACTCAGGAGGCTGAGATGGGCAGATGGCTTGAGCCCAGGAGGCAGAGGTTGCACTGAGCTGAGATTGCGCCACTGCACACCAGCCTGGGTGGCCGAACCAGACCCTGCCCCCCACCCCTGATGTGGACATCCGGAAAGCCAGTCCTTTCCTCTGCACCCCGTAGGTCCTATCTTCCCACACACCCCTAAACAACTAAAAATCCAGGTACAACAGTGAAAAGTCTGAGACCAAGCAGGTAAAATGCTCAGCGGAAAGCTATTCCCACTCTTCTGAACATGGAAAGGTGAAAGGAAAAAGACAAAGGAAAAAGAAATCCCTTTACAAATTTCATGATTGTCAGAATGTTTGTGGCCCCCTCCACATTCGTATGTTGAAACCTAATCCCCAGCTCGATGGTGTTAGGAGGTGGTGTTTTTAGAAGGTGACAAGATCAAGAGAGAGGAGCCCTCATGAACGGGATTAGTACTTTTATCAAACATGACTAAGGGAGATTGCTTGCCCTTCCCCCAGGTGAGGATACAGGGAGAAGGCACCATCTAGGAACCAGGAAGCAGGTCCTCCAGGCATCAAATCTGCCAGTGACTTGATCTGGGACTTTCCAGCCTCCAGAATCGGGAGAAATAAGTTTCTTTGTTTGTAAGCTACCTAGTTTACGGTCATTTTGTTATAGCAGCCTAAATAGGCTAAGACAAAATGCATATAAGTAATACCTATTTCATTTAGTGTTTTCTTATGAGCAAATGCATTTTATCTTTTTAATGAAATTTTTATTGTACCCTTAGAAGATCTTTGAAATGTTTTTGAGAAGCCCAACAAGACATTATTACCTCCCTACACAGTGTATTCATTATTTGCCTGTTCAAAATTTTCAAATGCTCATCCTGCATTAACGAAAAGTGTACCTGCCATTCCAAAAAGGTAGTCCCTAGAGATTGGAAGCTCCCTATGGCCACTGCGACACCCACTCCCTACTATCACAATTTAGGGCTCCCCTTTAGGATAGAATTTAGAGAAAATGCAGAGACATAGGCTCCTTCTTATCCCATAGCTGCAGAATGACACCTGTCCACCCCTCTCTCATAAAAGAAACAAGAAAAGTGTTGTGAACTGCTTATCTTTCTTTGTCTCTCCCACCACCAGTTTTAACCCCTAGTCCTATCTTCCCGTACTGCCTATGTATTTTTGCCTGGCCATTGGATATGTTTAGCCTCACCCACTCCTTCTCAGCCTCACAGTTGCAGCTAATTCAGGCAGCAGGGCTAGGAGAGCTCAACGTGCGCTGGTGATTAGAGACCCTTTGAAAGAGTCACACGGACAAGATGATACTTTCAAATTTAACTTCAGGCTGGCTGCAGTGGCTCATGCCTATAATCTCAGCACTTTGGGAGGCCAAGGTGGGCAGATCACTTGAGGTCAGGAGTTTGAGACCAGCCTGGTCAGCATGGTGAGACCCCTGTCTCTACTAAAAGTACAAAAATATTCGCCAGGTGTGGTGGCGGTCACCTGTAATCCCAGCTACTCGAGAAGCTGAGGCAGGAGAATCGCTTGAACCTGGGAGGCAGAGGCTGCAGTGAGCCGAGATCATGCATTGCACTCTAGCCTGGGCAACACAGCAAGACTCCGTGTCAAAAAAAAAAAAAAAGGCAAATTTAATCTCAAGCAAACCCACTCAGTCTAACAGTCATAAAGCATGTAGGGATGGCTTTCAGCTTCTAATACTGTTTCAAAGGTTTCTGTTTCAACAGACTTAAATTGATGTTGGCAGAGGAAAAAAAAAGAAAAAAATGAGGTCAAGGCACTGAGAAAAAGAAACCATCACTTTCTAAAACCACCCAAGATTGCTAAGCATTTGCATATATGAAAAGAGACACAGGGGGAAACATATTTCATCTGTAAAATGTTTACATTGATTTCTATTAAGGTATTATGAACTACAAAATCATAAAAGAGTTTCTAACGCTGAAAAGTGGCTGTAATAGAAAGGAAATTAAGCAGAGTGGTAAAATGTGAGTGCCCTTAAGTAGGGTAGCAGCCATTGTAGATCAGAGTGTGTTCCAGGGTCTAACATATCTAACAGAAAGCTTGAAGTTTGTTTCCCAGACAAGCCTGAATTACAGAGAGAGCTGACCGGATGCCCTGAATCTTTGCAGATCGTCACAGTTTACCCTTTCCGGTTCTATCCCTGGGACCATCTATTTCTTTTCTTCAGCTGTCAGGAATTATGTATGTGCCTGTTCTTCTTTTTTACCACAGGAGGGAGCCCCAGCACAATCAGGGTATAGTTCTCCAGCTTTTTCTCCAAGTGGAGAAATGACTTTTTAATCACCTGTTAAAAATACGGGCGTAAACGCCTCCCAGCAGAAACGAATGTGATCAATCAGTTGTTCAAAATAAGCTTCAGAAGCTGCCCTCCAACTCAAACTGCTCAAGTTTTTCACATACATCTATGTGTGCATGGAGTGTGACTGTTATGTTTATTCTCTTTTACCTATTTTAATGCCAGAATTTGCAAATCATTTGAAAGGTTTTATTTAGATGAAGATAATCCAGATGCAAATTCTAAGCATTAAGATACTTGATTTTTTAACTAATGACTTTCATCACATGGAGCTCGCTGGATTGATTTATACCTGAATTAAAAGCAACCTGTAATTTATCTTCCACGCCCCATTTTTTTTTTTTTTTTTTTTTTTTTTTTTTTTTTTTTGACATAAAGGACTGTCCCAAGTAAGAAGTCTTCTGAGGCAGGTTGCCAAAGAGATTTAGTGATGGTGAAACAAGCAGCTTAATGAAGTGAACTCTCCTTATTAACCTTTGACCAAAGTCACACCTGTACCTGTTCCTTGTTTCGGGTCTTACACACTTTAAAGGCAGCAGCTAGGTTCAGTTCTAATTTGCCTCCGAAGAATTCAGTGCAAGCCTGTTTAGAAAAGTGATTATCCTTCAATTTGTAGGCAATGAGGTAGGCGCTTATATGGACTCCCAGAAGGCATCAATCAGACATAGCACTTGTCCCAGAAGGGAGCTTCATGCCCAAATCAATACAGGAGCTCACTTTATATGGCATTTCTACAAGGCTGTGTAAGGTGTCTTAAAGTCAAATGCAGCTACAGCCATGAGGGAGAAAAGAGATCTGATCAACAGAAGTGTCCCAAAGATGGTCCTTGAACCGCAGTTATGTAAAGTTCCACTCTGTCCAGGCAGGTGTGCTACACCAGTTGTGGTGTGGGATAGAGCCGGGGTGGGGACAGAAGGGCCAGCTCCCCCCATGCCACTGTGCCCCAGGGCAGAGCCCTAGGAGTCCAGGAATTCTAAATTTGAACCTGTCCTTCCAGGACATTACAAAGAAATACTTCACAGGTAGGAGGATGGGAACATATTTTATTTAAGAGTGTGTCAGCTTGATTTATAAGCTTCATATATTTAGGTACATGGAATTTTCTCCTGACCCCAACCAAGGTTGGAGTGGATCTGTTCCCTCCCCTCCTTACTCCGCCTTGCAATCAAAAGCATGCATTAGTTTGGTTCCGTTCAGTGACTCTGAGCTGGGTTTCTGAGGGGATGAGAATGGTGGAGACCTTCAGATAAGGCTTGCTGGCCACTGGCTGCAGGTGACGATTTACAAAGTTTTAATTAATTCAGATTAAATAAAATTTAAGATCCAGTTCCTTAGTCACACTAGCCACATCTCGAATGCTCAAGAGTCCCATGTGGCTGCTGGCGACTGGGCTGAAAGGCACACATTTAGAACATGCCCATCATTGCAGAACTTTCTACTGGACAGTGCTGCCCTAAAGAACTCTAAAAAGAAAATAAAATCTGTTTAGATTTAAAGTGACTGAAACATCTGCAGGCTGAGTGCGCAAGTCAGCAAGCAAGTCTGCATATTTAGAATTACTGTGTGAGCTGTCCATGATTGATATTAGGCATTATAAAAGGTATCATTTGTTTGGTGATGGTCCATATCAGAGACTGCAAACTGGCCACCTGAGGGATGAATATTGGCTTCTGCTGTGTTGTGAACAAAAGGTGGGGAGGACTTCATTAAAATCTAGTTTTCTGATTTCTTTTGAAACATCAGAAGATCTGGCCCCTGTGAGACTGCATTTCCACGCTGGAGCACAGACCTGGAGTCCAGAAGCAGCTTTCTTTTCAGAAGGAGTGAGTGCTCTTCAGGTTACCAAAATCCCCGCCCGACACTGCGTCCGTAACACTATTTCCTAATTCCTTCCATATGCGCAGTTGAACGGGAAAACAAGAATGTCTCTAGCTTTGCAAAAAGGAAAATCTCTATGATAAAACACGACAAAAGCTGCCGAGAACACTCTCGCTTATTCTGCTTCTCTAAATAAATTCCATCATCCACTTATCCAGGGGGTCTCTGGGCTACCTGTCAAACCGGGCTCTGTCAAACCGGAGAAGCCACGTCTCCTGTTAAAAAACATATGTTTTCATGTTTTGTGGTGATGGGAATTCCTAGTGAACTCAAAACAGACAATGGTCCAGCCTATCGTAGTAAAGCTTTTAAAAATTTGCTTGATCAGTGGCATATTAAACATATTACTGGTATTCCTTATAGCCCACAAGGCCAAGCTATTGTAGAAAGAAGTAAGAGAACTTCAAAATTACAATTACTTAAACAAAAAGAGGGGGATAAGGAGTTGTCTACCCCTCACATACAACTAAACTGGCATTGCTCACGTTACATTTTCTTAATATTCCTAAATCTAGTTCTGTTACTGCTGCCGAAAAACATTTCTTTGGTAACCATCCTACGGTAAACTGAGGAAGAGAAGTATGGTGAAAAGATCTAATATATGGTCAAAAGTTTCTATTTTAACGTGGGGAAGAGGTTATGCTTGTGTTTCCCCAGGTGAACATCAATCTCCTGTTTGGATTCCTGCTAGACACCTAAAATTGTGTCCTGAAAATGCATGCAACAACGAGACAGAGAAATTTGCTGAAAAAGCACCACAGCAAGAAACAACTAACACACCCTATTATCAAAAAGAAGAAAATGACCACGCTAACTCCTTTACAACAGACAATCCAGTCAGGCATCCTGAACAACTTGTCTCCAGCGATCCAGGTCCGGCTCAACCTCTGCCTCCTCCTGGTTACACTGATCCTTCTACCCTCTGTCACTCCACAGACTATTAAAAACTATACATATTGGGCCTATATTCCTTTTCCTCCTCTTATTCAAGCCATGACAGGGATGGATGCTCCTATCGAGGTCTATGTTAATGACAGTATTTGGATGCCTGGTTCTGTAGATGATCGTTGTCCTGACCAACCTTCAGAAGAAGGAACCCCTTTCAATATCACTTTAGGTTTTAGGTATCGACCTTTGTGCCTGGGACCCACTAATGGATGTCTCTCATTAGATATTCAAACTTGGGCTGTCACACTACCGTCTGGTCACTCTGTCCCTCCTTTAGGACACTTGGTATCGGGGCTCTCATTAAAACCTCTAAGGCAAATCAAAACAGGAATCACTGATTATATTCACGCATTCCAATATAAGCCCTTAGGACCTGCATGTCCTCTCAACTTGTCTTCAAATGCTGACAAGTTAATATGGAAAGATTGTGTTAGCTCAGAAGGAACTGTGTTATTTAATTCTTCTCACTACACCATTGTTGATTGGGCTCCCAAAGGTCCTATTACTAATGATTGCTCTCAAGGTCACAAAGATTGCCAACATTTTCTCTATAATATTACTTATCAAAAAAGTAGTGACAACCCTCCCCTATTATATTGTAGATTTAACTCCTTTTTTCCTCTTAAGTGGAAAGGGGCAGGGGTTGCCTCTCCAAAGCCAAGGCTCGTTGTTCCCCACTTAGGACCTGAACATTCAGAATTATGGAGATTAACAATAGCTATGACTGGTATGAGAGTTTGGGCTGGAGAAAGTGTTATAAGTAAATCCACCTTGTCACCTCAAAATATGTATACTATCTATATGGAGTCCAACAAAACTATACCACTTAAAAGTTGTGTTAAACCACCATATATATTATTAGTAGGAAAGATGCATATTAGTTCAAAAACTAACATAATTACCTGTGTTAATTGTTACTTGTATACTTGTATTGACTCATCCTTTAATCAATATCATAGTATTTTAATAGTCAGAGCCAGAGAAGGTATTTGGCTCCCCGTAGCCTTACATAGGCCTTGGGAATCTTCCCCTTCTATCCATGTTATTAACAATATTCTACAGAAAATTCTTAAAACGAGTAAATGATTTATTTTTACATTAATTGCAATAATAATGGGCTTGATTGCTGTTACTGCGACTGCTGCTACTGCTGGAGTTGCATTACATCAGTCTATTCAAACTGTTCATTTTGTGGATAAATGGCAAAAAAATTCTACTCGGATGTGGAATTCTCAGTCAAGTATTGATCAAAAATTGACTAATCAAATTAATGATCTAAGACAAACTGTTATATGGATGGGAGATAGAATCATGAGTTTAGAACATAGATTACAAATGCAATGTGATTGGAATACTTCTAATTTTTGTATAACTCCGTTTCAATATAATAAGTCTGTTCACAATTGGGAATCAGTAAAATGCCATTTACAAGGAAGTGAAGATAATTTAAGTTTAGACATAAGCAAGCTAAAAGAACAGATTTTTGAGGCCTCTCAAGCACACTTACCTGCTTTACCCGATGCTGAAGTTTTAGACGGTATCTCTGAGGGGTTATCTAATCTCAACCCCATTCAATGGGTAAAATCTTTGGGAGGATCCACTATCGTTAATTTTGTTCTGTGTATAATTTGTGCTACTGGTTTATTGTTCATGTGTAAAATTGGAAAAAATATTCTTCAATCCAATTGTGATCAGCGCCAAGCTATGATTGCTATGGTTCATTTAAATCAGAGAAAAGGGGGAGATGTAGGGAGACCCCCTGAAACTATTGCTATGGAATAAAAGATGAAATGCTCCTGATTATTGTAAATACAAAATTGCACGCAGGATTGTGTAAAGACAATTCCAGGTTGGACTGCCAGAACAAGCCAACAGCACGTGATATGCTTCCCCCTACAGAGAGCCTATGAGTGGAAGTGCAGTCAGGGAGGTTTCACATCACCAAGATTCCTATCCCAGAAAAGCAGATGTTCATAGCTCTGGGAATGGAATGCGACCCTTGTGGAAAGCCTATAAAGGGATGCATGAGGAGCACCTGTCCATATGGATAAGATAGGGCTATAAACGCCCTCATCTTGCCGCGGCTCTTCTAGGCCTCTTTAGGGTGAAGGCATACTCCCTTCTGAGAATTTCTGGTCTAACCAGTTATCTAGCTTCATGTCCTATTTCCATGGATTGTTTGTAACCAGCTTTTGTTGCAATTGTTACTGCTGATTAATATCTTGCTAATCATAGGTTATGGAAAGACTGTGTTTCTGTTCTAAGGCTCTGTTAGAAATTACTGACGTACACACTATATTGTAAATTCTTATCTCTGTATACTGTACTTCTACATACAAATGTACTGTACTTCTACATACAAATGTTATGTTAAAGAATTGCTTCATCCCCATGTGGCCATCTCACCTCATAATCAAATGACCCTAAATCCCTCACTAACCTACCCCTGCCCTCACTAAACTTAATCATAAATGCTGGTATATCCAGTGCATTGTTGGCACCACGGGACCAGAGGTGGTGACCCCCCTGGACCCAGCTCTCACTATCTTGTGTGTGTCTATTATTTCTCAACCTGCCGATCCGCCTAGGAACAAAGAGAGAGCCCCGTTGCATTGTGGGCTGCCGGCCAGATCCCGCAATAGGATTAGTGAATTACAAAATCAGAAGGTCAAACTTCATAATTTCTTATAGTTCCATGTTCAACACTCTAGGCTTTCAAACTTGATTTGAGAATGAAAGGAGGAAGGAAGAAGATAATAAAGACATCATAGTCTTCCTCTCTATCTACTGCCTTCTGCTCCTCCCTATACAGACACACAAACAACACATACATACATACACACACATACCCACACATCCCCAAGTGTAATGGGGCTGTGAAAAGGTCTAGTTACACATAAGAATGAGCACACTTCTGAATAAAATTTTCAGTAATATTTGGGAATATAGTGCCAACATATCCCAATCATGCACAAGTCTCTTCATTTAAAAATCTAGTCTTATGTCCATGAATTATACTCATTTAAATTTAAGCTCCATTAAAAAAAAAAGCAGAGGCCAGGCACGGTGGCTCATGTTTGTAATCCCAGAACTTTGTGAGGCCAAGGTGAGTGGATCACCTGAGGTCAGGAGTTCCAGACCAGCCTGGGCAAGGTGGTGAAACCCCATCTCTACTAAAAATACAAAAACTTAGCCAGATGTGGTGGCATGCACCTGTAGTCCCAGGTACTCAAGAGGCTGAGGCAGGAGAATCACTTGAACCCAGGAGGCAGAGGTTGCAGTGAGCCAAGATCGCGCCAGTGCGCTCCAGCCTAGGTGACAGAGGGAGACTGTCTCAAAAAAGAGCAGGGACTTTATCTGTCCTGTTCAATATCAGCACATAGCCAGTACTCAGTTCTCAATAAGTAGTTTGTTGAATAGAATAGAACCCTGACAGGGAACATCCCATTTTCTTAGAAATTCTAAGTCTCTGCCATATCCCCCTTGATCTCAACCTGGCATAGTGATATTTTATATTGATTTATTCAACACACAGTTGAAGGCCTTTTATGTGCTGGGACTCTGTTGGAGGTGTATTATAGTATGCCGTAGCTGGTTCTCTAAGTCACAGGTCATATGTTCAGGAAGGCATTGCAATCATGTTAATAATTTGATTTCAAATACCACATTGCCTTTTATTTTTAAAAAGTCACATGCATACAATAAATAATTTGTCCATTAATATATATTTCTCAACCTGTCCTACTCCTCTTTATTCTAATGGAAAATCAATAGAGTGATTTATCTTCCTTCGGGTATATACCCACTAATGGGATTGCTGGGTTGAATGGTAGCTCTGTTTTAAGTTCTTTGAGAAATCGCCAGGCTGCTTCCCACGGTGGCTGAACTAACTTATATTCCAACCAACAGTGTATAAGCATTCCCTTTCTCCCCAGCCTTGCCAGCATCTGTTGTTTTTTGACTTCTTAGTAATAGTCATTCTGACTGGTGTGAAATGGTATCTGGTTGTGGTTTTGATTTGCATTTCTCTGATGATTAGAGACGCTAAGCATTTTTCCATGTTTGTCTTTTGAGAAGTGTCAGTTCATGTCCTTTGCCCATTTTTAGTGGGTTTATTTGTTTTTTGCTTATTGATTTATTTAAGTTCTCAACAGATTCTGGATTTTGGGCCTTTGTTAAATGCATAGTTTACAAATATCTTCTCCTATCATACAGAGCTGTATGTTTGCTCTGTTGACAGTTTCTTTTACTGTGCAGAAACTCTTTCATTTAATTAGGTCCCACTTGTCCATTTTTGTTTTTGTTGCAATTGCTTTTGAGGGCTTTGCCAAAAATTCTTTGCCAAGACTAATGCATGTGTTGACCAAAAAGACACATGCGCTAATATGTTCCTCACGGCACTATTCACAATAGCAAAGACATGAAATCAACGTAAATGCCCATCAATGGTAGACTGGATACAGAAAATGTGGCACATATACACCATGGAATACTATGCAACCATAAAAAAGAAGAAAATCATGTCCTTTGCAGGGACATGGATGCAGTTAGAAGCCATAATCCTAGATGAATTAACGCAGGGACAGAAAACCACTGATAAGTGGGAGCTAAACACTGAGCACACCTCAACATAAAACATGGGAACAAGAGCCACTGGGGACTGCTAGAGTGGGGAGGGAGGAACGGGCGTGGGTTGAAGAACTACTTATGCTCACCGCCTGGGTGACGGGATCCATACTCCAAACCTCAGCATCCCATGTAAAAAATCTGCACATGGACCCCCCTGTATCTAAAATAAAAGTTGAAATAAAAAAAAAAAAAGAAAAAAGGAAGAAAAATGACTTTCCCCTGGAGCCATTGCCTGGACTGTAACCCTCTCCAGGGGAGGCTGTGTTTTCTCCCTTAGACCTTGTGCCACCAGATGAGGAGGTCTGCATAGATATCCTCACTGTTCCTCACTGCCACTTTGAGACCATTCATTCTCCCTTTCTTCTCCCAAAAGAAGTTCCTGTTGTCATCAGACTAGATCATCCAATACTCCTCAGTGGCACCATTATCCACTGATTCCTGAGTCAATTCCTTTTTTCTCACTGTCACTGTCTCCAACATTACTTGTGCCTTAATTCTAAAAATGTCACCATATGTGTAGATGATCTTTCCAACACACTGGTGCTTCATTTCCTTAAACCATCACTTTCAATACCCTTCTCCTCCGCGCTGCCTCCACTACTCGCTTCCGTGTCATTATCACTAGCTGCAAACGCTCTGTAATGTCAATCTCATGCCTCCCACTCTTCCCACAAGCTCATATCTTTTCCTCGCACTGTCTGTGGTACTGTAACTTCAACCAGTTTTTGGCCCCATTAGGATTGGCAATCCACTGATCACAGTGCCATGTCACTACAGCACATGATATTGTCTCTTTCCTCTTTATCCAGATTAAAATCAAACCCAGTCAGTAGAGACACTCGCTTGTCCATGCTCTCTATGCCCATCCCCTTCTCCTGCTTTGTTGCACTTTCTTGTCATCCAGCCTTTAATGCCTCCAACTCTGTACTCCTGAACTGGTGCAGCCCAGCAGGACTAGGGAAAAACAAACTCCAAATTCATGCTGCATCGCAAGCGGACTCCTAATGTTCCCAAGCAGTCATGCTTCTTATCTCTACTCCATTCATTCATCCAGTCTCCCAAAGGGTTATTTCACAGTCCTTGACCTCTCCCCAAACTTCTAACGCCTTCTCTCTCATTCTTACCCTCAGCTTAAGGTCTTCCTCTTACTTCACATCCACAGACCACACTGCCTTCTCTTCACACTTTCCAGCATCTGAGTAAGTATCTAGGACCTGCCTTCCCATCTATGACCAAAAATGAACTGGCCACACTCCCATCTCAAGGCAGTTCCTCTACTTGTACGCGTATCCCATCCTCGTGTCCACTCAGGACATCTCTTTGGCAATTATACCCTCTTCTATGAAAAAAAAATCAATTTTCTTACTCTACACTGGATCACACCCATTAGCATACAGAATACTATTATTTTTCCCATATTAAAAAAAAAGAACAAAAAAGGCCTTCCATTCTCCCCATATTCTCCACTAGCCATTGTCCCATTTCTTCCCTTCCCTGTGTGATGATATCTGGAAAGCATTATCATTCAGTCATACCAAGTACCTCCACTCCCCACCTCTTCACTGACATTGCTCACATTAAGGTTGCCCATGGCCTCCACACTGCCAAGTCCAAACCCCAATTCTCGATTTTAATCTTACTTAATCTTTCGGAGCACTTCACGTAGTCAGTCATTCCTCCTCCTTGACACAATTTTCTCACTTGCCCTTTCAGTACATGAAACTCTCTTGTTTTTCTGTCCACTTCACATGTCCCTTCTTTTTGACCCAACCTCTTAATTTTGGAGTACCTTTGAGCCCTTTATGGTCCCCTAGTCCCATGGATTTCAATGGCAACTAAGTGCCAGTGGCTCCTATATTATATTTCAGCCCAAATCTATTTATCTTTCCAATGTCTACTCAACAGTGCTACCCGGATGTTTAGGAGGCATCTCACCCTGCCCAAACTCAACGCTGATCATCCCATTCTTCTCTATTTAGCACATAGATTTCCGTACCTCAGTTACGGCAATTCTATTTTTGTAGGTCAAAAGCTTTGTAATCAAACTCACAAGGGTGGCTCTAATAAAAATTTAAAACCATAATAGAAAATAACAAAAGGTGGTGAGGAAACCCTCATTCTCTCATTCTGGTGAGACTATAAAATAGTACAGCCACTGTGGAAACAGTTTGGGAGTTCCTCAAAAGGTTAAACACAGAAATACCAAGTAATCCAGCAATTCCAACTCTAGGTATATACCCCAAAGATTGAAAACAAGGATTGAAACAAACATACATTTTCATCATCATACCATCACCATGGTCAGCAGTGGAAACAGCCCAAATGTCCATCGATGAATGAATAGAGAAGCACAACGTGGTGTCTATCCATACAGTGAAATAGCACTCCACCATAAAGAGGAGTGAAGTGCTGACACATGCTACATGATAGACTTTGAAGATATTATGCTAAGTGAAAGAAGCCCGACACGAAAGGTCACATATTGTGTGATTCCCTTTATGTACAATGTCTAGAATATGTAAATCTACAGAAGTAGAAATTATCTTTGTGGTTGCCAGAGGCTTGGAAAAGGAAAAAATGGCAGGTGACTCTTTCTGGGTATGAGTTTCCTTATGGGGTGACAAAAATGTTTTAGAACTAAATAGAAGTAATCACCACACATCATCGTGAACATACCAAATGCCACTGAATTGTACATTGAAATGGCTCATTTTAGGCTACATGAATTTCACCTCAATTAAGAAAAGAGAATCTTCCTTGACTCCTTTCTTTCACTGATACTCCAAATTTAATCTCTCAGGAAATCACTCGGACTCTACATTCAAAATACATAAATATATCCAGAAGCTGAACCTTTCTCACCTGCACACTATTACCAGTCTGATCCAGCCCAACATGATCTTTCTTTTGGATTATTACATAGACTCCTAATTGGTCTCCTTTATTATACTCTTATCACCTTATAACCTATAATAGATTTTCAAACACAACGTGCAATCAGATCATGTCACTTGTCTACTTGAAACTCTGCAATGGCTTCCCATTTATTTCAGGGCAAGAGCTAAAGTTTTAACAGTGGCCCAGGAGGCTCTGCATGATCTTGTTTCCTGGGTTCTGCTACTAATCTCTCCCCTCTTCCATTTATTCTACTTTTATTCTCACACTTGTTCCCTCCAGTGCAGCCACACTGGCCTCTCTGCTGTTCTTCACAAATGCCAGGCACGGCCGGGCACGGTGGCCTACGCCTGTAATCCCAGCACTTTGGGAGGCTGAGGCAGGTGGATCATGAGGTCAGGAGTTCAAGACCGGCCTGGCCAAGATGGCGAAACCCCATCTCTACTAAAAATACAAAAAAAAAATAGCCAGGCATGGTGGCAGATGCCTGTAATCCCAGCTACTTGGGAGGCTGAGGCAGAGAATTGCTTGAACCTGGGAGGCAGAGGTTGCAGTGAGCCGAGATGGTGCCACTGCACTCTAGCCTAGGCAACAGAGCAAGACTCTGGCTCATAGAGGGAAAGAAAACAGAAATGCCAGGCACATCCTTACCCAGTCTCAGATGCTCTTCCTCTGGAAAACCACTTGGCTAATTCCTTTACCTCCTTCAAGGCTTTGCTCAGATCACATCTTGTCAAAGAGTCTTATCCTGGCCACTTCATTTTATGCTGAATACTGCCCACCTCCTACATACAATTCTGATTCCCCCATCCTACTCTAATTTTACTTTTTTCTCTGTAGCACTTTTCTAATATAACATATAATTGCAAAATAGTATTATGTGTCTTCCCTTGTTAGGCTGTAAGCTTCATGAAGGAAAGTATTTTTGTTTGTTTTGTTGCCTGATGTATCCTAGGTGTGTAGCGCTGGCATACAGGAGATATTCAGTAATATTTACTGAATAGAACTGTAGAAAAACGGACCGTCAAGATACTCAACAGATTAATAATAGTGACTGCTAGTGAGAAATTAGTACGGGCATGCAATTAGGGACAGGTTCAAAGGAGACTTTATCTAATGGGTAAAGAAAATGTGGTATATATACACAAAGGAATGCTATTCAGCCTTAAAAAAGAAGGAAATTCTTGTCATTTGCAACAACATGGATGAACCTGTAGGACATTATGCTAAGTGAAAGAAGCCAGGCACAAAAAGACAAACGCTGCATGCTCTTACTTATAAAAAGTGGAGCTCGGCTGGGCGCAGCGGCTCACACCTGTAATCCCAGCACTTTGGGAGGCCAAGGTGGGCAGATGACTTGAGTTCAGGAGTTTGAGACCAGCCTGGCCAACATGGTGAAACCCTGTCTCTATTAAAATCACAAAAATTAGCCAGACATAGTGGCATGCACCTGCACTTCCAGTTACTGGGGAGGCTGAGGCAGGAGAATCGCTTGAACCCAGGAGGCGGAGGTTGCAGTGAGCTGAGATTGCGCCACTGCACTCCAGCCTGCAGTACAGAGTGAGACTCCATCTCAAAAAAAAAAAAAAAAAAAGTGGAACTTATAGAAATAGAATAGAGCGGTGGTTACCAGGGGCTGAGTGGGGAGGGTTGGGAAATAGGAAGATGTAGTTCAAAGGCTAACAAGTTTCAGTTAGGAGGAATAAGTTTTCAAGATCTATTGCACAGCATAGTGACTATAGTTAACAATAATATATTTCAAAATTGTGAGAATAATCTATTTTAAATGTCCTCACCATAAAAAAGGTAAGTCTGTGAAGTGACGGATATGTTAAGTAGCTTAATTTAATCATCCCACAATGTAAATACGTATGTCAAAACATCACATTGTAACAATTCTCACTTGTTAATTATAATAAAATTTAATAAATAAATTATTTTTACTAAAAGAAACTTTGTCTTTCTCTGCAATGTTTTGTTTCTTTTTAGTTAAAAATGGTAATGTATATTCAGTGTTACCAAATGTTAACACTTGTCAATTCTGGATATCTTGAAGGTAGTGGTTATAGTAGTCTGTGCACTTTTGTACTGCTTAAATTTCTCAACATTTTAAATACAAGCAAGATAAAAAAGGCTTTGTGGTTTTTATAGCAAACAGTCTCTTTGCTCCTCCAAAAAGAATAAAAGTAGTCTTCTTAGAATTCCTGTAGCAATCTCGTTTCTTGACTAAATATAGCAATTTGGCAATTACCTCATCCCATCCCTTATCACTAGAAAATGGAACTAGCAGAGTTATGAATACAGAAATATGACCTTCTTCATTAACTTGACCTCTCAACACTGTGCAATGATGGGAAAATCCAAGTTAAACAGAACCGGCGTTCCTGACACAATCATTGAAGTTACCATGAGGGCCCACCAGGTGGTGTGTGTGCATGGGAGACCTTACTACTGAACCACGGTTCCCAAGCATCCCTGAGAAGCACCATCCCAAAATGGCCTTTGTTAGAGAGTTTATAAGCTGTTTCAGTCTATCTGTGACTTAGGTACTCATGCGTGAGTTCAGAGCTCTGAAGAAAGCCCCTTCCACTGTGCCCCCAGTAGAATCGCCCCCCAAAGCAATATCTCTATGTCACAGAGCCCTACAATCTCTTGGCAGAATTAAAATTGTATTTATTTTGGAAAATAAAACTGTGTGTACACTCATTTCCTTCTCAAACATTTCACAGCAAAACAAAAGTTGGAGTGCCAAGAGTTATAAAATTAGAGAGGAAATGAAAATCTGTTATTTTCATAACAAGGTCTTTTAACATAGCCAAAGTATTTTGAGTTCCAAAACAACTCACATCCCCAAATGGTAGTTTTCATAGTGATTTATTGACTTTAAGCATTTGTGATGGGCTGTAACCTAATTTTGAACAGAGCCATTTTTAAGTTATGCTGGAAGCTACTGGATAATCTTTCCAATATGATGGTTAGATCAACACCTAATATACAGACAAACTGTATGTAATAGCCTCATAATATGTCAGCCAAATAGGTAAATTATCCTTATTTTTTTCATTGCAAAGTGAGATAAGCTTGTAGTAAATAAATTCAAGTAATTTGGGGGCAAAGTAAAATAGAATAGCCTTTCTTTACTTTTCACTGCCATTTCACTCCTCAAATTAATTAAATAACTTACTTCTTAAATTACTGTGGACAGTGTTATGCCTATATCTGCAGACCTTTACAAACATGATTTTAATTTTTATTATACTAATTGAGATTTTACCATACACATTGTTCTGAAACATTCTACTCTTTACTTAACAGTTTTTATGATAGACTATTCTGGGTCAATATCAGCATATGTAAATACACACACACACACACACGCACACACACACACACACACACACACATATATATACTTTTTCCCATCAATTTCTTTGATGACAATGGTATTTCACAAAATAATAATAGCAATAACAACCACAGCAAACACTTCCATAATGCTTACTATGCATCATGCTCCACGTGGTTTACACATTTTAACTCAACCATGACTCACAACCACCCTATAAGATAGGTACTATTTCTTATCCCCTTTACTGATGAAAAAACTGAGATATGAGAAGAAAAATAACTTCCTCAAGAGCATACAGCTAGTGAGCAGTGAAGCCGTGATTCAGACTCAGGCAGTCTGGTTCCAAAGTCCACAGTCGTAACTGCCACACTAGACTGATTAGCTGCAAACTGCTTAAGAGTCCCCCTGGAAATGGACATCTGGATTGCCTCTTTGTTTACTACTTTAAACAATGCCACAATAAATATCCTAAAAATACATGCATCAGCGTATCTTGAAAGTGCATTTCTACAAGTGGGATTGCTTGTATAGATGTTTAAAGAGTTAGTAGGTATGCCAAATTGATCTCCAGAGAAGCTATGCCTACATTCTCCCAAATGGGGATGCTTTCCTGCCCTACACTGACCATAGATGTTACCAGTCATTTTTCTTTTTTGATAAGCTGATAGACATAAAACAGAATCGTGATGTTTCTCTAATCTGTATGGCCATAATAATGTGTAAGTTCAGCAACCTTTCAAGTATTTATTGTCCACTTGTATTTATTGGTCTCTGGATTCTGAATTTCACCTTCTCACATTTTGGTCCATTATTCTATTGAGTTGTCTTTTCTCATGTATTTGTAAAAGCTTTGTTTTCGATAGGGTCTTGCTCTGTGGCCCAGGCTGGGGTGCAGTGGTGTGGTCATAACTCACTGTAACCTTGAACTCCTAGACTCAAGTTATCCTCCCTCCTCAGTCTCCTGAGTAGCTGAGACTACAGACACAAGCCACCATGCCCAGCTAATTTTTAAAAAATTTTTAGACATGGGGTCTTGCTGTGTTGCCCAGGTGTAGAAGCTCTTTGCACCACACATCTTGCCATCCAGGGAACATGCACGAACCCCTGCCAGCATCCCCATCCAGCACTTAGAACTATGGCTGCACAATCAGAACAGACTGCTGTGTAGGTCCAGAGAAGAAGAGCTGAAAACAGGACTCATAAAGTCACAGTTGCTTCCCCAAAGCAAAATCACCAGCATAGTATACAGATAACAAAGCTTATCTGAGGCTATAGCCCACAATCCGCCCGTGTAAAATCATTTCCCTTCATGATAAATACTGTATCGATCCAGCTTGATGCACCAGGAAAAGCAAACCAGATGGGTGCCAAGAAAATTGGGAGGGGCTGCCGGGTGCGGTGGCTCATGCCTGTAATCCCGGCACTCTGGGAGACCGAGGCGGGCGGATCACGAGGTCAGGAGATCAAGATCATCCTGGCTAACACAGTTAAACCCCGTCTCTACTAAAAATACAAAAAAATTAGTTGGGCGTGATGGCGGGCACCTGTAGTCCCAGCTACTTGAGAGGCTGAGGCAGGAGAATGGCGTGAACCCCGGAGGCAGAGTTTGCAGTGAGCCGAGATCGCGCCACTGCACTCCACCTTGGGCGACAGAGCGAGACTCGGTCTCAAAGAAAAAAAAAGAAGAAAGAAAGAAAGAAAAATAAAAAAGAAAGAAAGAAAATTGGGAAGGGCTGTAGAATCCTACTGGCCTGGGTTTGGATTGTGGGGCCATCACTTATTTAACCGGGTGGATTTAGCAAGATAGTTCATTTTTCCCACCTCTAAGCCTTCGTAGAACAAGAATCATAAAACCAACCATGCAATGTTACAAGAATTAAGAAAAATGTAATCAGCTATTAGAGTCTAGCCACATAATAGGTGTTCAATTATTAATACGGAATAATACTTCCTATTATTACTATTAACACTACAAATATCAATACTCATGGTGATGAAGGAGAGGCAAATGTAATTGATATACTGGCTCTGCCAGCTTCGGTATGGATAAAACTAGATGGCATTCTTCTACTTTTCAAATTAAAACTCACGTCTACCTTCATTTACCCAACGAGTAAAAACTTATCTTCCTTTCCTGCCCCTGTCTTCTTTCTGTGTCCAGGAATCTCAGCTGTGCTCAGAAGCCCAGCTCCGCTTGCTTGTATCCTGCAGCGCTAATGCGGGACTCAGGTGCTCCCCTTTGAGGTTAGCGGGCTCCTCAAACACCAGTCCTTGTCCAAGACAATGTGGCCAGGTCTCTGGCACGAAAAACACTATAGATCCCCTTCCAGGCCACAGTGGTTCTTTGAGCAGTGAGAGAGTCCAAGCACCAACATGACATAGGACTAAACTTATCAAGGGCTCCCTGGTGGAGCTGGCCTGGGCTGTCTGCTTTTCATCGCCTTAGACTCCTTCCCAGGGGGGCTATGTCAGAGCATCTGCCACCTCCCTGTTCCAGCTGCACCTACCCTTTACACCTCTCGGTTCCTGTCCTAAACCTGCAAATTCCTCCATCTCTGCCCCAGCCCCAAACCTTGTTCTGTTGCAGACTGCAAGAAATAATTTTGGAAAAAAAATCAGTGCTGGTTACTCTAGGATGTCCTTTTCTCCTTCCATTTTACAAGAGACCTTCCTCAGATTTAGGCTACTCCTGAGGAGCCAATCCCATTGCAGCTGCCTATGAGGCAGCAGGAAGTGAAGGTCTTGGAAGCCCATAACTGACTCACTTTGGTGCTTAGGAGGTTAATTCCTGAGCGAAATGGGTTTAAAATATATCACCCACCTTGCTAGACCCTCAAGGTTTAGTTGTTCTTCTATATCTAGTACTATAAATACTAGATATCCATGTTTTATTTTATTTTCTTAACCTCCAAATACCTTGAGATTTTATGAGAAAAGAGAAAAAAGGACATATAAAAAGAGAAAAGGGACAGAGGAGAATTTAAAGAAGTAGCATAAATACTAGATATCCATACACAATACACAATGACAACACTGGCTGGATTCCTAAAACAGAGTTTTAGATGAACTATGACTATTTTGGTGAGAGTATTTCCTACAACAAAATGTGTTCTGAACTTTGAAGCCAATCAAGTTTGTTACATAATGAGCTGGAGAAGAACCAAGATTATGATTTTTCTTCATGTTCCTACTGTTAGCTATCCCAGTTTACGGAGTATTTGAAAGCAATTTGCTTTAATTAAGTCAGTGAAGTGATAGAAACTTGCTGAAAACATTGAGCTGCTTTCACAGACCATCCTTTTTTAAATTAAGGGACTCTGTGAGACCACCCTGTTCGATTTCAATAACCCACAAGATTATGTATTTCACTTGGTGTTGCAAAAATATCTAAGCACATTGAACTTAAAACTGTGGAAAAAGAAAGGAAAGCACTGCTGATTTGTTCATGGGAGGGCAGGTGCTTGCATTTAAATTGGACTTGTTCACAGAGCAGAAAATGGAGTCTGCACTCATTTCCCACCACGGAGCTACTTGGGGCTCAGTGGAATCATTGATTTTGAGAAACTGAAGATGCATGGGCTTGATAACCTCACAATTTCTAAAGATATTCTCAGATGGTTGATGAATAAGGAGCACACTTTGTTTGCTTCGATGCCTTTGAACATGTCTCAATGACCAGGCATCTGATTCAGTGTCAAGGTGTGCCGATAGAGCAGAAGGCAAACCCTGCTGATCATCCCTATGAGTTTGCAGATGAATCCTAGAATGATCCTACAATGTCTGTCTCTGCAGCCAAATTCTGGGCAAGGACTGCTTACATACTGCTGTGTAAAAGTATATTCTTGTTCACAAGGCTGTTGGAATTAAAATGCAGTACTGCTTTCAGCTGTGTAAACCTGGAGTCAAAGTATAATGTTCTCTACTTGATATTCTCAATTACAAACTGGTGTAGTTTGTTAAATGCAGCAGTCGCTTTGGCTTGAACGAAATTTATCAGTAATTTTACTTGATCAAATGACTAAAGTTGTAACTATTTTTGACAAAAAATAAAGTTAAATAGACTCTATATTTTAAAATCTAAAATATTTTCTTTTGCTTGGTTAACAGTCTCTACTTTAACAAATCCATGTGTTCCATCTATGAATTTCAGATTATGGAGCCCATCAAATGAACAATTTACGAGTATCCAAGGTGTGACCGCTTCTTAAATGGTAAAATCATTTGAGTCTTAAAGATTATTTTTAAGAAGAAATTAGGAGTAAAAAGAGAATATTTTATTTTCTTAATCTCCAAATACCTTGAGATTTCAAGAGAAAAGAGAAAAAAGGACACACAAAAAGAGAAAAGAGACAGAAGAAAATATAAAGAAGAATGTTCAAGTATGATCTGAAATGTAAGTCTAAAATAGCATGTTAACATTCAGCAGTACAATGATGCTTAATCAGAGCCCCCAAAGGATAATTCAATTAGCAATACATCACGGTACTGTTGGAGTTCCCAAACCTAGATTTAAAGAGTAAGACACACTTCTTGTGGATTAAAAATAACCAAAAATGGTAGAGGAATTTAAAAGAAGTAGATCCAAACAGAATTGGGAAGACAAAAGAAACTGGAGTCTGGGCTCTGTTTCAATATAAATTTGAAGTATGTCCTTGAGTAAATCAAGAGCACTCCATTTTGGTTCAATTTCCAAATGGAAAAGACACTTACTCCCTTGTACAGGGCCAGCGTGAAGATTAATGAGACAATACACAGTAAGTAGAAAGAATATAAAAGTAGATCGATGTTACACAGGCTAGCTGTAATCTAATGCTATTAGAAAAAAATGGTTTGTATGTCCAGTATTACTAAACATGAGTATAGGTATGCTCTATAACATGGCATGGGGCCTGTTGAAAAAGATCAAGGTAAAAATCATATAAAAGTTTTTCTCTCCAAAGGCAAAATAATCTTGCAGAGTGTATACATGAAGGACTGTTACTAAAAGCCATAGATTAGCTCTAGTAATTAGTAGGATACCAGCAAGAATGTCTGTCATCTTCCTGGGAACATCCAGGGAAGAAAATAGAAGGTTGCTTGCGTGCATTAAAAGAATTTACTGGGCTAATATGAGCTAGCATTGTAGCAAAGTGGGTGCTGAGAAATACCCCCACAAAATAGTAAGAACTTGAAAAAAACAACTATAGACAATAATGAGTACCACTGAGTTTTTTTAAAAATGAGTTTCAACTGTTCAATGGGAACATTCCATTACCCGAGACAACAGTTTTGTGGAGTGCAATTGCCTGTAAATCTGTTGAGTTTCAAATACAAATAAGCCCAGCACCAAATGGACTGTTAACCCACGTGATAATAGCTTTATTATATAGGCATTACAAAATTAATTCCAAGGAAACACTTTTTCCAGAATTAGCATCTCCAAGAAGGTAAGTCTGAGCTGAGAAATCAGTGAGAGACATCAGGCAAAAGTAACTGCGGTGTTTGCCATTACTTGCAATGGCAAAACCGCAATTACTTTTGCAACAACCTAATATAAGCCTCAATCTCTCCTTCAAGTGCCACTGGCCATCCTACCGGGATTCCCACAGACCTATAACGTCAGCATGTGTAACAGAATTCATCATCACCCCTAAAGCTGCTCCTCTTCTGTTTTCTATGTTCAGCTGGTGGTACCAGGACCTAAGACAGAAACTGGGATTACTTTCCCTCACTATCCCATATTCAATCAGCTGCCAAGTCCCTTCAAAATTATGTCCAAAATATTCTTCAATTATGTCCCTTTCTTCTCAATTCCCACTGCCAGGGTTTTAATTGAGCTGCTCATTATCCCTTATTTAAGATATTGCAATAGAGCCTAAACTGGTCTCCCTGTCATTTTCCTACATCCATCTCCATGTAGTCACAAAAGCTGTCTTCCAAATACAGAACTGGTTAGGTGATTCCTTTGCTTAAAACCCTTTAGTAAAAGCATGGCCTACATCCTGACCTGGCTCCTCCCTTTCTCTGCAGTATCATCACTTCCGCTACCCCTCATCTTTCATTTATATCCATAAATACTGTCATTCTCAAAATACATCACATAGGTGCCCCTGCATCCATCACACAGGTTCCTAATTGTCTTTCAACACCCACACCTGAAATCACCTTCTCTGCAAAATCTTCTCTGCCTGCTCCGTATTGATTGCACTTTCTCTGTGCTACCCCGTAGTTGGCTCACAGTTCTGTTGCTGCATTTAACAATGCATTATAAATATTTATTTATATGTATATTGTCCATAATTTATGAGCTTAGAGGGCAGAGCTGTTTCTTAGTTATTCAGGCGTCTCTCATGTCCAGCATAGTGCCTGGCAAAACCAGTAGTCAAGAAATAAATGCTGCATTGAAAGGCTTGAGCCTCTAAGCAAGCAGAGGCCAGCTATCTATCTCCCCTTGGTGTCAAATAAGAGAGAGACTCATCTTTAAGCCCGAGTAACACAGAGATGCATGTGCATGTAGGCATACACACGTGCACACGCACACACACACACAGAGGGGAAAGGGAAGAGCAAGAAAACAATAAAAGAAAGGCTCCACCTTGTGGGGAATGAAGTCTCTACCAACAACTTTTCACATAAAACCTGTGACTGAAATTACCTATCCTTCTTGTCTAAGATATCCTGCCCAAAACAGTTCACAGGAGCATCTTTAGCAGAGAAAAAACAGAACAGCGAGGAGACTCTAAACATACTGTCATGTGCCCTGGGCTCAACTGTGCTCCCCCAGACCCCCACCAAACCCCTGTGTTGACATCCCAACCCCAGTATCTCAGAATGCCACTGTGTTTATAGGTGAGGTCTTTAAAGAGATGATTAAGTTATAATGAGGACATTAGGGTGGGGCCCTAATCCCATATGACTGGTGTCCTTATGAGAAGAGGAAGAGAGTCTAGAAGAGTGTGTGCTCAGAGGCACCCCCATGAGAAGAGGAACAGGGAGGGTGGCCACCTGCCAGCCATGGAGACAAGCCTGGAGCAGACCCTTCCCTCTCAGCCTCAGAGGAAATCAACCCTGCTGCCACCTCAGTCTTGGACTCCCAGCCTCCAGAACTGTAGGAAACTAAATTTATCTTGTTTAAGCCACCCAGTTGGTGGTATTTTGCTACGCCCTAGCAAACTAATGCACATAAAACGCCTCCATATGGGCCAGGCAAAGGTGGCTCATGCCTGTAATCCCAGCACTTTGGGAGGCCAAGGCGAGTGGATCACCTGAGGTCAGGAGTTCAAGACCAGCCTGATCAACATGGTGAAACCCCGTCTCTACTAAAAATACAAAAATTAGCCAGACATGGTGGTGCATGCCTGTAATCCCAGCTACTCAGGAGGCTGAAACAGGAGAATCACTTGGACCTGGGAGGCAAAGGCTGCAGTGAGCCGAGATCGCGCCACTGCACTCCAGCCTGGGCGACAGAGCGAGACTCCGTCTCAAAAAAAAAAAGAAAAGAAAAAAGAAAAAAGAAAACGCCCCCAGATGGAGCGTTTAGTAAGTAAAAGAAAACACCTGGGGCTGCCAGGTGGCAAGGAAATCACAAACTTTTTTCTAGGATTATTGAATTCCAGCTCAGAATAAGTAAAAACTGGTATCAGGATTAATTGACCTTAAAGATACCTTCTAGTCCTGATAATGCTATGATCATTACAAGAGACATTCCTCTTAAAAGGATGTTTAATTACAGACAGGACTAAGTTCTACCTTTAAGAGCTCAAAACACTTCCATAAATGGGCTAGGATTTTAGGTGACACTTCATCTAAAATTCACAGGATGGTATAGATCAAGGCCAGACCAAAACTGGAATTCAGATACTTCTGTTACCCTTTCCGGTCTTCTCCCACCCCAGGTTTATTTTTTTTCATTGACTGATGTGCACACTGAAGGACTTCCTGGGAAAATAATTCACACTTGTCCACTACTGCAGTTCTCACATACACAGGGAGGTATGAAGACTTGGCGTGGTGTGTGTGGGAAGAGCCACAGAAGAAATAATATAAGTGACAAGTGATCAACCCCTGAGAAAGACATTCTACTAATAGTAAGGGCTGGCCAGACATGGTGGCTCACGCCTGTAATCCCAATACTTTGGGAGGCCGAGGCGGGTGGATCACTTGAGGTCAGGAGTTTGAGACCTGCCTGGCCAGCGTGGTGAAACCGCATCTCTACTAAAAATACAAAAATTAGCCAGGCGTGGTGGTGTGCCCCTGTAATCCCAGCTACTGGGGAGGCTGAGGCAGGAGAATTGCTTGAACTCGGGAGGTCGAGGTTGCGGTGAGCTGAGATCACGTCATTGCCCTCCAGCCTGGGTGACAAGAGCGAGACTCTAACTCAAAAAAGAAAAAAAAAAATAGTAAGGGCCAAAGAGTGAAGGGAAATGCTGTCCTGGCCACTGCATGGTGTTGTTAGCTGAGTTTTAAGAACACGATACTCCTCACTGACCACATTCATGTCACAGAAACAGCAGGATAGGTGCAAGATCAGTAAAGCTGTCTTTCTATATTCTGCACAACTTTTGGGCCTAGCAACATGTTATTGAAACACTCTACAGCAGAGGAATAATTTCCCGATAACTTTGGGGAAGCACATTATGCGCCAATGTTGGTAGTGCACTGAGCTATACCCGCAGTTGAGGCGCAGGGGAGAGAATGGCATCCTGGAGGGGAACAGTAGCAGCTCAAATGCAAGGGGCTTGGCAGCGGAGGCAGAGATCAGGCAGCAGAGTGTTAAGGACAGTCCAGACTGAGCAACAGTGTGAACCCAGCATTAACTGGTGGTGCAGAGGATGGCAGGTGGACAGGTGAGCCAAGGATCAGGGCATCAGTTTCAGTATAAGCAAAGAGTGGTGCTGGAGCAAGCAGTGTCCCAGGTGGAACATTTAAGATTAGCCTGGAGCAAAGAAATGGCAGCGGTCTGAATTCAACCTTGGAACAATCTGTTCCAGGAGCATATGAGCTGGACCCTGAGTGCAGAGTTCTGTTAGAAGATGTGATGAATTTTGAAATGTGGTCTGAGCTCCCTCTGTTACACGGGTGGACGGTATCAACCTCTGGATACTGAGCTTTAAATGTAAAGGTGTCCTTATTGTTCTCTACAGCCAGTGAAGTGCAGGAACACTGACAATGTGAAAGCTCTCCTTCAGAATATGTTCTTTAAAGCACATTTCAAAGCACATACTTATAAAATAGCCCTTGTAGAATGCCATTAAATCTGGGCACACTGCCAAATGGAACATGACAGGAAATAGTGGGTCTGGAGATATTCAAGGCTAGCTGGAGTCTTTCCACTAATCACCATCAATGGGCTCTCGAAAAAGCTCTGACCAACCCCTAAATCCAGGTTCCCAGAGGAAAGCTCTGTCCTAGGAAGGCCTTTGGAAGCTCACTGTGTTCTGCTGTTACTTGGAGAGCAGCATGCAGCACTGGAGCCCAGAAACTCCAAAGACCTCTGGGTGGCTGCCTTGGTTCAGAGAATCCAGAGGAGCAGGTAGAAAAGGCACAGGAATAGGAGAGAGGTGACTGAGACCCTGGTCCTGTCACTGCGAGGGACTAGCTGCTTGGCCTGACTTCCTACCTCTCTGTATTTGTTTCTTCTATCTTATAGCAGAACTGATATACAACTTTCTGACCTCCCAGGAATGTGAAGATCATAAGTGTGTCTTGAAAAGGTTCGAGCTTACAAACATAAAAGGCATTATCTATGTAGTTCAATCACTTCACAAGGAGCACCAAGTCCCATTTGTTCATGGGAAATTTACTGAGTTTCTTTGATATTCCCTGGACTGCTAGGCATCAGGCAGGTGTAAAGAGTTGTAATTCATTGTTCTCCTCCTCGAGAAACCCACAAAAATCCTATAATACAGTGAGAGAATTACTATTCCAAAAGTAAGTAAAAAGTATCAGAAACACAAAGAGAGCACATAAGAAGGTTTGCTACAGCAATATTCAAACTCATGAAAACAACCTAATAGTCTGATAATAAAGAATTGAATAGATTACAAAATATTCATATGATAGAATACCAGTTATCAAATGGAAGTTTTTATGAAGTTTTTTGATGATATGAAGACATTTTAATGATATTGTTTAATGGAAATGCAGTATACAAAGTAGGATTTGGTGGAATAAACTGTGCTAAAATTGATCTCATGAAATTCTGTCTTCTGGCTCTGACGAATTACTGTACCAGATTTGTCCTCCTGTTGTAAACAGTTAGGAATCTGGACAAACTATCTAAAATTTATTTTCAGACAATGGACCATGGGCAGCACAGGAAATGAGGTAAGGAATGCAATAGGCACAAAACTGACTAGGTATAGAGAGGTAAACTGTCCTGATGTGCAGATAACATGAGAGACTCTGAAGAAAACTCTAAGGAATCTACTTTAAAAAACAGCTACTATTAAGTACATTTAGCAAGGTCATGAAATATAAGATCAATATACAAAAATGAATTGTATTTCCATATACGAGCAATGAAAAATTGGCAAATGCAATTAAAAATAGAACTTACAGGACCGTTGAAACATACATGATTTGGGATAATCTAATAAGACCTATTCTCTATAAACTGAAAAACCACACTGAAAGAAATTTTAAGATACCTAAATAAGCAGAGAAATATAGTAGGTCCGTAAAGACATACTATAAGGAGAGCAGATATTGTTAAGATTTTAATTCTCTCAATATTGATGTATAGATTTAATGTTATCCTAATAAAAATCCCAAGAGACTTTTGGTAGAAATTAACATGCTGATGCTAAAATATATATAAAATGAAAATGACCTAGAATAGCCAAAATAACTTTGAGGATGAGGACCATAGATAGAAAGCTTACATAATCTGGGCCAAGCACGGTGGCTCACGCCTGTAATCCCAGCACTTTGGGAGGCTGAGGTGGGTGGATCACAAGGTCAGGAGATCGAGACTAACCTGGCCCACATGGTGAAACCCTGTCTCTACTAAAAATACAAAAAAAAAAAAAAAAAAAACTCGCCGGGCATGTTGCTGTGTGCCTGTAGTCCCAGCTACTTGGGAGGCTGAGGCATGGGAATCACTTGAACCTGGAAGGCGCAGATTGCAGTGAGCCGAGATCGTGCCACTGCACTCCAGCCTGGTAACAGAGCAAGACTCTGTTTCAAAAAAAAACAAAAAACAAAAAAAAAAAGGAAAAAAGAAAGCTTACATAATTTGACTTCAAGACATACTTTCAAACTGCAGTAATTAAGATAGTGTGGTACTGGCATAAGGATGGCATATAGATTAACTGGACAGAGTAGTGAATCCAGGAATAGATCAATACAACTATGGCCAATTGACTTTTTATAATAATGCCAAGAAAATCCAATTGGTGTAGGGGTAGCCCTTTCAAAAAATGGTGCTAAAATAAATGGATAGCAATATGGAGAAAAGAAATAAACTTTAAACCCTATCTCACATCATATACAAGAATTAAAATGAATTACAGACTTCAATCGAAGAGCTAAAATTCTGAAACCTCTGGAAGAAAACATTGAAGGAGCAACTTTGGGGTAGGCAAAAGTTTCTTAAAGAGGATATAAACAACAATAACCATTAAAAAAAAGAAATGATAAATCAGATGTCATCAAAATGGAAAACTTGTGCTCTGCAAAAGACACCATTAAAAATAAATACGCAAACTACAGAGCTGGAGAAAATATTTGCAATATATATAGCTGACAAGAGTTTTATATGTAAATACAGAAAGATCTCTTAATGTTAATAATAAGACCAAGTAACCCATTAAAATTCATGCAAAAGATCTGAACAGGCACTTCACAAAAGTAGATATGTGAATGATCAATAACCATATAAAAAGATGCTCAACTTCATTAGTCATTAGGCAAATGCAAATTAAAAACCACAATGAGCTGCAACTACACACATACTAAAATATCCAAAATTAATGAAGTCTCTACATAGCATGTGTTGGCAAGGATGTGCAGAAAATAGAACTCTTCTCCATTAATACTGGGGAGTGTAAAATGGTACAACCAATTTAAAAAATAGTCTGGTAGGGTTTTTTTAATTTTAATAAATAAAAATATGCTTAGTACTTTTTTTAGAATGGCTTAGTACCCAGTGATTCTAATCCTAGATTTTTAACCTATGAGAAATTAAAACATATGGCCAAATAAAGACTTCTGGGGGTTGGAGCCAAGATGGCCGAATAGGAACTGCTCCAGTCTACAGCTCCCAGCCTGAGCGATGCAGAAGATGAATGATTTCTGCATTTCCAACTGAGGTACCAGGTTCATCTCACTGGGGATTGTCAGAGAGTGGGTGCAGGACAGTGGGTGCAGTGCACCGAACGTGAGCCGAAGCAGGGCGAGGCATCACCTCACCCGGGAAGTGCAAGGGGTCAGGGAATTCCCTTTCCTAGCCAAGGAAAGGGGTGAGAGACAGCACCTGGAAAATCAGGTCACTCCCACCTTAATACTGCACTTTTCCAACGGTCTTAGCAAATGGCACACCAGGAGATTGTATCCCGCGCCTGGCTCAGAGGGTCCTACGCCCATGAAGCCTCGCTCATTGCTAGCACAGCAGTCTGAGATCAAACTGCAAGGCAGCAGTGAGGCTGGGGGAGGGACGCCCGCCATTGCTGAGGCTTGATTAGGTAAACAAAGCAGCTGGGAAGCTCTAACTGGGTGGAGCCCACCGCAGGTCAAGGAGGCCTGCCTGCCTCTGTAGACTCCATCTCTGGGGGCAGGGCATAGCCAAACAAAAGGCAGCAGAAACGTCTGCGGACTTAAATGTCCCTGTTTGACAGCTTTGAAGACAGTAGTGGTTCTCCCAGCACAGAGCTTGAGATCTGAGAACAGACAGACTGCCTCCTCAAGTGGGTCCCTGACCCCCGAGTATCCTAACTGAGAGGCACCCCCTAGTAGGGGCAGACTGACACCTCACACGGCCGGGTACTCCTCTGAGACAAAACTTCCAGAGGAACGATCAGGCAGCAACATTTGCTGTTCACCAGTATCCACAGTTCTGCAGCCTCCACTGCTGATACCCAGGAAAACAGGGTCTGGAGTGGACCTCCAGCAAACTCCAACAGACTTGCAGCTGAGGGTCCTGACTGTTAGAAGGAAAACTAACAAACAGAAAGGACATCCACAACAAAACCCCATCTGTATGTCACCATCATCGAAGACCAAAGGTAGATAAAACCACAAAGATGGGGGAAAACAGAGCAGAAAAACTGAAAATTCTAAAAATCAGAGCACCTCTCCTCCTCCAAAGGAATGCAACTCCTCACCAGCAACAGAACAAAGCTGGACGGAGAATTACTTTGACAAGTTGTGAGAAGAAGGCTTCAGACAATCAAACTACTCCAACCTAAAGGAGCAAGTTCAAACCCATGGCAAAGAAGTTAAAAACCTTGAAAAAAGATTAGATGAATGGCTAACTACAATAACCAATGCAGAGAAGTCCTTAAAGGACCTGATGGAGCTGAAAACCACGGCACGAGAACTATGTGACGAATTCACAAGCCTCAGTAACTGATTCGATCAACTGGAAGAAAGAGTATCAGTGATGGAAGATCAAATGAATGAAATGAAGCGAGAAGAGAAGTTTAGAGAAAAAAGAATAAAAAGAAACAAACAAAGCCTCCAAGAAATATGGGACTATGTGAAAAGACCAAATCTTTTCTGATTGGTGTACCTGAAAGTAATGGGGAGAATGGAACCAAGTTGGAAAACACTCTACAGGATATTATCCAGGAGAACTTCCCCAATCCAGCAAGGCAGGCCAACATTCAAATTCAGGAAATACAGAGAATGCCACAAAGATACTCCTTGAGAAGAGCAACTCCAAGACACATAATTGTCAGATTCGCCAAAGTTGAAATGAAGGGAAAAATGTTAAGGGCAGCCAGAGAGAAAGGTCGGGTTACCCACAAAGGGAAGTGCATCACACTAACAGCTGATCTCTCGGCAGAAACTCTACAAGCCAGAAGAGAGTGGGGGCCAATATTCAACATTCTTAAAGAAAAGAATTTTCAACCCAGAATTTCATATCCAGCCAAACTAAGCTTCATAAGTGAAGGAGAAATAAAATCCTTTACAGACAAGCAAATGCTGAGAAATTTTGTCACCACCAGGCCTGCCCTACAGGAGCTCCTGAAGGAAGCACTAAACATGGAAAGGAACAGCCGGTACCAGCCACTGCAAAAACATGCCAAATTGTAAAGACCATCAAGGCTAGGAAGAAACTGCATCAACTAACGAGCAAAACAACCAGCTAACATCCTAATGACAGGATCAAATTCACACATAACAATATTAACCTTAAATGTAAATGGGCTAAATGCTCCAATTAAAAGACACAGACTGGCAAATTGGATAAAGAGTCAAGACCCATCAGTGTGCTGTATTCAGGAAACCCATCTCACATGCAGAGACACACATAGGCTCAAAATAAAGGGATGGAGGAAGATCTACCAAGCAAACGGAAAACAAAAAAAGGCAGGGGTTTCAATCCAAGTCTCTGATAAAACAGACTTTAAACCAGCAAAGATCAAAAGAGACAAAGAAGGCCATTACATAGTGGTAAAGGGATCAATTCAACAAGAAGAGCTAACTATCCTAAATATATATGCACCCAATTCAGGAGCACCCAGGTTCATAAAGCAAGTCCTTAGAGACCTACAAAGAGACTTAGACTCCCACACAGTAATAATGGGAGACTTTAACACCCCACTGTCAACATTAGACAGATCAACGAGACAGAAAGTTAACAAGAATATCCAGGAATTGAACTCAGCTCTGCACCAAGCAGACCTAATAGACATCTACAGAACTCTCCACCCCAAATCAACAGAATATACATTCTTTTCAGCACCACACCACACCTATTCCAAAATTAACCACATAGTTGGAAGTAAAGCACTCCTTAGCAAATGTAAAAGAACAGAAATTACAACAAACTGTCTCTCAGACCACAGTGCAATCAAACTAGAACTCAGGATTAAGAAACTCACTCAAAACCACTCAACTACATGGAAACTGAACAACCTGCTCCTGAATGAATACTGGGTACATAACGAAATGAAGGCAGAAATAAAGATGTTCTTTGAAACCAATGAGAACAAAGACACAACATACCAGAATCTCTGGGACACATTCAAAGCCATGTGTAGAGGGAAATTTATAGCACTAAATGCCCTCAAGAGAAAGGAGGAAAGATCTAAAATTGACACCCTACCATCACAATTAAAAGAACTAGAGAAGCAAGAGCATACACATTCAAAAGCTAGCAGAAGGCAAGAAATAACTAAGATCAGAGCAGAACTAAAGGAGATAGAGACACAAAAAGCCCTTCAAAAAAATCAATGAATCCAGGAGCTGGTTTTTTGAAAGATCAACAAAATTGATAGACCACTAGCAAGACTAATAAAGAAGAAAAGAGAGAAGAATCAAATAGATGCAATAAAAAATGATAAAGGGGATATCACCACCAATCCCACAGAAATACAAACTACCATCAGAGAAAACTATAAACACCTCTATGCAAATAAACTAGAAAATCTAGAAGAAATGGATAAATTCCTCGACACGTACACCCTCCCAAGACTAAACCAGGAAGAAGTTGAATCCCTGAATAGACCAATAACAGGCCTGAAATTGAGGCAATAATTAATAGCCTACCAATCAAAAAAAGTCCAGGACCAGACAGATTCACAGCTGAATTCTACCAGAGGTACAAGGAGGAGGTGGTACCATTCCTTCTAAAACTATTCCAATCAATAGAAAAAGAGGAAATCCTCCCTAACTCATTTTATGAGGCCAGCATCATCCTGATAACAAAGCCTGGCAGAGACACAACAAAAAAAGAGAATTTTAGACCAATATCCCTGATGAACATCGATGCAAAAATCCTCAATAAAATACTGGCAAACCGAATCCAACAGCACATCAAAAAGCTTATCTACCATGATCAAGTGGGCTTCATCCCTGGGATGCAAGGCTGGTTTAACATGCACAAATCAATAAATGTAATCCAGCATATAAACAGAACCAAAGTCAAAAACCACATGATTATCTCAATAGATGCAGAAAAGGCCTTTGACAAAATTCAACAGCCCTTCATGCTAAAAACTCTCAAGAAATTAGGTATTGATGGGATGTATCTCAAAATAATAAGAGCTATTTATGACAAACCCACAGCCAATATCATACTGAATGGGCAAAAACTGGAAGCATTCCCTTTGAAAACTGGCACAAGACAGGGATGCCCTCTCTCACCACTCCTATTCAACATAGTATTGGAAGTTCTGGCCAGGAAATAAGGCAGGAGAAAGAAATAAAGGGTATTCAATTAGGAAAAGAGGAAGTCAAATTGTCCCTGTTTGCAGATGACATGATTGCAGATGACATCTAGAAAACCCCATCGTCTCAGCCCAAAATCTCCTTAAGCTGATAAGCAACTTCAGCAAAATCTCAGGATACAAAATCAATGTGCAAAAATCACAAGCATTCTTACACACCAATAACAGACAAACAGAGACCCAAATCATGAGTGAACTCTCATCCACAATTTCTTCAAAGAGAATAACATACCTAGGAATCCAACTTACAAGGGATGTGAAGGACCTCTTCAAGGAGAACTACAAACCACTGAACAATGAAATAAAAGAGGATACAAACAAATGGAAGAACATTCCATGCTCATGGGTAGGAAGAATCAATATCGTGAAAATGGCCATACTGCCCAAGGTAATTTATAGATTCAATGCCATCCCCATCAAGCTACCAATGACTTTCTTCACAGAATTGGAAAAAAACTACTTTAAAGTTCATATGGAACCAAAAAAGAGCCCGCATTGCCAAGTCAATCCTAAGCCAAAAGAACAAAGCTGGAGGCATCACGCTACCTGACTTCAAACTATACTACAAGGCTACAGTAACCAAAACAGCATGGTCCTGGTACCAAAACAGAGATATAGACCAATGGAACAGAACAGAGCCCTCAGAAATAATGACACATATCTACAACTATCTGATCTTTGACAAACCTGACAAAAACAATAAATGGGGAAAGGATTCCCTATTTAATAAATGGTGCTGGGAAAACTGGCTAGCCATATGTAGAAAGCTGAAACTGGATCCCTTCCTTACACCTTATACAAAAATTAATTCAAGATGGATTAAAGACTTAAATGTTAGACCTAAAACCATAAAAACCCTAGAAGAAAACCTAGGCAATACCATTCAGGACATAGGCATGGGCAAGGACTTCATGTCTAAAACACCAAAAGCAATGGCAACAAAAGCCAAAATTGACAAATGGGATCTAATTAAACTAAAGAGTTTCTGCACAGCAAAAGAAACTACCATCAGAGTGAACAGGCAACCTACAGAATGGGAGAAAATGTTTGCAATCTACTCATCTGACAAAGGGCTAATATCCAGAATCTACAAGAACTCAAACAAATTTACAAGAAAAAAACAACCCCATCAAAAAGTGGGCGAAGGATATGAACAGACACTTCTCAAAAGAAGACATTTATGCAGCCAAAAGACACATGAAAAAATGCTCATCATCACTGGCCATCAGAGAAATGCAAATCAAAACCACAATGAGATACCATCTCACACCAGTTAGAATGGTGACAATTAAAAAGTCAGGAAACAACAGGTGCTGGAGAGGATGTGGAGAAATAGGAACACTTTTACACTGTTGCTGAGACTGTAAACTAGTTCAACCATTGTGGAAGTCAGTGTGGCAATTCCTCAGGGATCTAGAACTAGAAATACCATTTGACCCAGTGATCCCATTACTGGGTATATACCCAAAGGATTACAAATCATGCTGCTATAAAGACACATGCACATGTATGGTTATTGTGGCACTATTCACAATAGCAAAGACTTGGAACCAACCCAAATGTCCAACAATGATAGACTGGATTAAGAAAATGTGGCACATATACACCATGGAGTACTATGCAGCCATAAAAAAGGATGAGTTCATGTCCTTTGTAGGGACGTGGGTGAAGCTGGAAACCATCATTCTCAGCAAACTATCACAAGGACAGAAAACCAAACACTGCATGTTCTCACTCATAGGTGGGAATTGAAAAATAAGAACACATGGACACCAGAAGGGGAACATCACACCCCAGGGTCTGTTGTGGGGTGGCGGGAGATGGGAGGGATAGCATTAGGAGATATACTTAATGTTAAATGACGAGTTAATGGGCGCAGCACACCAACATGGCACATGTATACATATGTAACAAACCTGCACGTTGTGCACATGTACCCTAAAACTTAAAGTATATATATAAAAAGAAGTGACCAAACAAAAAAAAGAAAATGTGGCACATGAATACCAGAATATACTATTTGGTAGTACTTCTCAGCAGTAAAAAGTAATAGACTCCACATGCAAATAAAACTACCAAAAAACAAATATAAAGGAGGAATCTCAACATAGATCTTACACCTTTCATAAAAGTTAACTCAAAGTGGATCATAGATATAGAAACAAAACACAGAACTATAAAACTCCTAGAAAATAATACAGGAGCAAATCTAGGTGACCTTGGGTTTGGTGATGACTTTTTAGATACAATATCAAAGGCACAATCCACAAAAGAAGTAATTGATAACTTAGACTTTACTAAAGTTAAACATCTCTGTTTTGTTAAAGACACTATCAAGAGAATGAACAGACAAGCCACAAACTGGGAAAATAATCTTTGCAAAATACACAACTGATGGACTGGTATCTGAAATACACTAAGATCTCCTAAAACTCCATGATAACAACCAACCAAATTTTAAAATGAGCAAAAGATCTGAACAGATACCTCACTAAAGAAGATATACAGATGCCATAAAAGCACATTAGAAGATTTTCAACATTGTATTTCTTTAGAGAATTAATTTATAATTCTCTATGTATTTATGTATATTGTATGTATATCATTTTGTATGTTGTTTGTATGTGTATAATTTAGTACGTATATATTGTATGTACATGTATGTATATCATTTTTGTATATTGATCTTATATTTCATGACCTTGCTAAATTTACTTAATAGTAGCTGTTTTCTAAAACATGTATGTATGTAGGTGTGCAGTGAGATACCACTACATACCTATTAGAAAGGCTAAGACCCAAAACACTGACAATATCAATGCTCACAAAGATGTGGAGCAACAGGAACTCTCATTAATTGCTAGTGGGAATGCAAAATGGTACAGCCACTTTGAAAAACAGTTTGGCAGTTTCTTATGAAACTGAACATTCTATTAACATATCATCTAGCAATTGCACCCCTAGGTATTTACCCAAATGAGCTGAAAACTTATATCCACACAAAAATGTGCATACTGATGTTAACAGCAGCTTTATTTATAATTGCCCAAACTTGGAAGCAATCAAGATGTCCTTCAAGGGACTAATGGATAAATAAACTGGTATAGGTATACAATAGAATATTATTCAGCACTAAAAGGAAATAAGCTATCATGCTTATGGAGACATGAGGTATCATGACATGGAGACACCTTAAATGCATATTGCTAAGTGAAAGAAGCCAATCTGAAAAGGGTAGCCTTTTAAATACTAAGTGATTCCAATGACATTCTGGAAAAGGCAAAACTATGGATACAGTAAAAATACTGATCATTAGTGGCCAAGGGCTCAGGGGAGGAAGGGATGAACAGGTGAAACTATTGTGATGGCAGTGAAACTATCGTGTAGGATATTATGACGGTGGATATATGCCATCATATATTTGCCAAAACCCATGAAATGTACAACACAATCAGTGAACCTTAATGTAAACTATGGACTTCAGTTAATAATACTGTATCAATATTGGCTCATCAATTATAACATTAGTGTAACACACTAATGCAAGATATTAATGATAAGGGAAGCTGTCAGGGAAGGGATGAGGGAGTATTTGGGAACTTTCTGTACTTTCTGTTCAATTTTTCTGTAAACGTAAAACTCGTCTAAAAGTAAAGACTCTTTTTTTAAATTATAGTACTGAGGATTAAAATTTGAAAATGAATTCCAGTAATAGTAGCAACAAGAATGTGAAATCAAGCAAATATTTGAGGAAGTAAATCTCTGTAAGAAACCAAAGGAATGAACTATTGACATCTGCAACGATATGGATCTATTTCAAAAATATGATGCTGAGTGAAAGAAGCCAGACACAAATGAGTACATGCTCTGTGATCCTATTTATTCAAAGCCCTAGTATAGGCAAAACTCATCTCCAGTGACAGAAACCAGATCAGTGGCAGAGAGCTGGGAAAGGGTTTTTTTCAGAGGAGCACGAGTGAGTCCATCATCCATCCCTTTTTGGGGTGATGGAGGCATTATATATCTTGATTGAGATGTTGGTAATATGAATTATGACATTTGTCAAAATTCATCTAACTGTGCATTTTATTGAATGTAAGTCACACCTCGATACATTTGATTAAAAAAAAACAGAGAAAAAAACAGAGATGCTGCAACCAGAGAGAAAAAGGGAAGGAGAGACAGAGGAAGGACAGGAAGGAGGGAGGAAGGGAGAGAGAAGAGGAAGAGGCAGAGAAAGAGGATGAGCTATATTGTAATAAAACATTAGCAAAAATAATTACTTCAGGAAATAGATTTGCAGGTGATTTTTATTTCCTTCTGAAGACTTCTACATTTCCATTTTAACACTGAATGTGTATTCCTTTTATGAGAAACATGTTACATTAAAAAACAATAAGCATACCATTATAAAAAGAAAGGAAGGGAAAGGGAGGGACATGGGTGAGGAATCCTCGTTCATTGTGGCAGTTTAGCCAGAAAGTATTCAGGGCAGTTGGTATTTGTGTTGGCTCTTACAGAATCAACAGAATTTCAAAGGATTTCACCAAGCCTCGACAAAAGGAGAGATCATTTCCCGCAGAAGGAACAACTGCAGAAGAGCATGTGGAGGATGCACTGGTAATACATAGAAATGAGCTTTCTTGAGACAGGAGATTGAAATTGTAAGATTGAAAGGATGAAGCTTCTTTGTCACCAGATTCTTGACTGAAGCAGAGAGAAAGGTTCCATTCACATCAGGCATTGGAGGAGCCATTCGAACTTTTAAGAGATCCACTAAAATGGGAATGGCAGTCCCGTCTGTGCAAGAGCACCATCTGAAGCTTCCTCTCCACACAGGAACTGTGATATCCATGAGTTCTGACGCCTCAATGCCCATCATCAAAGAATGATGCTAATAACCCTTAGTGAGAACCATGGCTCCAGAAGCAGTCTCTGTTAGGTTTGGATCTTACTGGTGATTTTCCACCATCTGTTACCTGAAGTTCGTTTCTTACCGCATGGCTTTTATGTATTCATTTGTAATAAACCCAGAAATTCAAAAATCAGCAAGCTGTTTCATGGCTCTTTGGAGACCACTGTTTTGCAAAAGTGTTCTAAAATAAACCAAATACCATTTTTTATTGTATTGTAATTATGTGTGCACATACAAATTTTCTTTCAGGCTTTCTCTTAAATATAAACTTTCAAAACTATACCTCGAATACAGGATTACTAATTTTTGGCCCTCTTCGGTTTTATTCAGTTACACATTTTCTTAATAACATATATTTTTAATTCTCTTCACTGAATGTCTAGGTTCCTCATTTGCTGCATCAAAACGTTCATTTATTATATAAACTTGATTTCTAAAACACTGAATATTGGGGCTACATGGCAATGCCTCGGTTCTCAGCAACCTTCGTGTAGAACCCACATCTGCCTTATAGAATTCCTCAATGTTCATCTCTTTTTTAATCTTGAGGATTTAAATACCTCTTTAATACTGTGTAGAGAAAACCTACTGCTACATCATACCCTAATGCTTCTCAGACTGTGATACTCCCTGAAGCCTTGGCAACAGTAGACCCTGGGGTTCCGAAAATTTGGAGGGGCGTCTTAGGTTTTGCATTCCTAATAAAATCCGTGGTGATGCTCCTTCCTGCTGCCTCTTTGTAAAGCACATTTTGAATAACAAGGCTTAGCAGGAGCTTTTTGCACACCAGGCTTTGATTTTTCCCCCCACATATACCTTTGGGACATGGCAGTCTCCTCCTTTCAGACACATTTTATTCCCTTGAACTTCACTAAGTTATTCTTCAGGCTCAACTGATCTAAATTATATTTCTAATTCCCACTGCTAATCTTGTATTCTTAGAATTTCTTGGCATCTTCTCCAGCTTTAATATTCGTTCATTTTCATATTCTGAGTTCAGTATGCTTACCTACAGCAACTTCTTTCTCTGTCTTAGACCTTTCGAGTCCACATTCACTAATCTCTTTCAAGTTGAGTATTTTCCTGAGTTGTTGATCATAATTCTAGAAGAGAACATTGAAAAAACTTCCTCTTTTCCATATTACTTATATATAGACATTTAGATACAGAGATATGTATAATAGATACATGAAGAAACGTGTGCATGTGCGCACACACACACATAAACACACAATTACATAGATGCCTTAGAAAACACCACTGTCAACCCTTTACAAGGCAAACACAGTGGATATAGTCCAGCTACACTGAACTCAAAATTCAATTCCATAAGACAGTAGAAAAACAAAAAATAGTAAACACGTATATTATATCTAAATACTTTAAATATTTAAATCATATCATGAATTGGGTTCTGTTCCACAAAGAAAATTTTCCAGATAGCCCATTGTTTTCTTGTGCTCTCAACCTTCTCTAGTCTCATTTGTCAGTTTTATGTTGCCTCATTCTTTCTCCTGAAACTCAGCCTTCAGATTTTCTATGTCCTCATTCTGTGGCACTGTGTTCTCCATTTCGATAATTTACTTTAGGCCATCCTTAGATGCTCTAATACTTCCCTTGATATTAATAGGACTTTGTCTCCATGAAACTGTTGGAGTAACTTTCCACACATATTCTTAACATTTGGCTCATTTATCCCTTCCTTCTTCACCTCCATTCTTATAATGCTGCAATTATCAAAATTTTATAGACCTTGGAGCTCAAGAATGCTAGACATTTATCACAGGCTTGAAATTCACAATCCATCTCTTTGGCTAGTCACAATCTTTTTTTATCTGTATGAATGACATATCAAGTGCAACACATCTATTTATTTCTTATTTTCCTCATAGTCTACTAATTTTTAGTATAGCAAACAGTCTCTTATGAGGGTGTCTACTGTCAATGAACACAGCCAAGAGTTCTATGAATGCTCCTATGCTCCTCTGCTGTTCACCTCTCCTCCCCAGCCACCAATGTGAAAGAACAGATAAAAATAGTGTACATGGTGGCCAGGCACGGTGGCTCACACCTGTAATCCCAGCACCTTGGGAGGTCGAGGCACGTGGATCACCTGAGGTCAGGAGTTCGAGACCTGCCTGGCCAACATAGTGAAACCCTGTCTCTACTAAAAAAAAACAAATACTAAAAATTAGCTGGGCATGGTGGTGGGTGCCTGTAATCCCAGCTACTCAGGAGACTGAGGCAGGACAATCCCTTGAGCCCGGGAGGCAGAGGTTTCAGTGAGCTGAGATCACACCATTGCACTCCAGTATGGATAACAAGAGCAAAACTCCATCTCAAAAAAAAAAAAAAAAGAAAAGATATAGAATACAACATCATATACTATTACTATGGTATTGCAAACTATAACAATGCCATGTATCTGAAAAATTTGCAAAGCAACCTACATGGTTTACTACGTGTCTTAGTCCAGGCTGCGATAACAGACTACCCTAGACTAAGTGGCTTAAGCAAAACATATTTATGTCTCACAGTTCTGGAGGCTGGGAAGTCCAAGAACAAGGCACCAGTAGATCCAGTGCCTGAGGAAGGCACACATCCTGGTTTGCAGACATCTGTTGTCTCCGTGTATTCTCATGCAGCTGAGAGAGAAAATCACCCCTCTCATGTTTCTTCTTATAAGAGCATTAATCCTATTCATGAGAGTGCCACCCTCATGACCTAATCACCTCCCAAAGGCTCTACTTCCTAAAACCATCACATGGGAGGTAGGATTTCAATATATGAATTTGGGAGGGGGAACCACAAACATTCAGTCCATAACACTATGTTTTGAATACACAGCAAAAGAAAAAAGCAAGAAACCAACCTGACCTATATCCATTTCTGCTAAGGCTCATTAGAAAAGAAATATTTTAATTCTTACTATAATAGTTTAGGATATCTCACAAAACCATAAAAGTTAGCAATTTTCATATATTCTATTCAGAATGTCTTACTTGCCAATTACCCTTCCTGTCATACACATAGGGACCTTGGTCACACACCACAATCTTCCCAAAATGAGAGGAAAGGGCAACCTGTGGGCTTAACTATTAAAAAGAAAAAACTGGGAAACCCCACAAGATGAAGGGGTTGGCCCAGAAGCTGGGAGGCCATGCAGCGAATGTCTGAAGCCTTCATGCTGAAGCCTCGACATGCAGGGGTCAGAGCAGGAGGAGAGAGGCGAGCACCGGGTTACACTTCTGGACAGCGTCCATTCAAAGGGTCAGAGGGAAATTTTCATGTTGTGGAAGAGAAGGGCCAGAACAAATGAGACACCTTTGGCAGGGAGGACTGGTAGAAGCCAGGGACAAGCAGTCAGGTTCGCCAGCCCCCTGCCCCTGCCCGCCACCTCCAAAGCTGGAGGCTGCCACATGGCCACCGAGGATAGCTGGAGAGAGAACGGGCTTGTCTAGAAAGCAGCCCCAGGGAGCTGCCAGGATGGGCCCTGTGGGACCCAGAGCTCACTACTCTCACCCACACACATGCCCTCTGGGGCCTCCAGCAGAGGATAGTTACAGACCATCCATGTTCAGCATCCCCTGGTGCCGGGAAGGCTCCATGGGGTCAGTCCCACAAGCAGTGCTCCAGCAGAGAGGAACCCATAACATGAAGGACTGGAAATAATATGCACAACCGCTTTCTTTTTAGTATTCTTGACTGCAAAAATCCCTTCTCATAGCTAAGCTCTGTCGAAAAGGAATTAAGCAATGAGTTCTAACCTAAAATATCGCTCTTTAGAGTGAGCTCAGGTAGCTCAGAAAACTTCCTTTTTATCTTTCACCATCTCTAATAATTGCATTTATTTGCCTTTGCATTGGTATGCCTCATGTTTCCCTTCCCTCCCCTCCGCTCCCCTCCCTTCCCCTCTCCTCCCCTCTCCTCCCCTCTCCTCCCCTCTCCTCCCCTCTCCTCTCTGGATTCTAAGTTTTGGTGTCCTTCCTGACTTTTCTTCCTTCCTAATTCTAACTCGGGCCAAATGACACTCACATCCCCTTTTCCCAGGCTATGCAAGATGCTGTCCTACCACAGGCCCTATAGAACGCCTGTTCTGTACACCAGGCACACTTAGGCATGTGACAGCCCCCATTTAAATGCTCCACAGAGCTACGTGAACTGCCTGCCACATGCAGGTCTGCAGCAGCCTCCCTCTGCTTTTGGATAAAGGCTTTAAGCTGATGGTTTATCCCAGTTTCTGCAGACATGGTTTTCCCATCACTTCTGCCATCCCATCCCCTCTTCCTGCTCTAAGTCTGTCCCTATGGCCTGGATCACTGACTCTCACTGTGTACCTCCTGGAGCACACATCTCCCTGCCTCTAGCCAACAGATTCACCTCTGCACCAGGCTTTACAGAGCAGAACCGGCTGGTGTTTGCGGTTGCTTGCTGGATACTACCTCAAACCCCAGCCAAGGTTTATTTTATGTTCCAAAATGACCACAAACTGTCCCAAACTCACATCTGACTCTTTCATCCAGAGAGTCTCAATAACTGAAAAAGAACTTCACCCTATTATCACCAATCCTTTCTTTATGAGGGCTCTTCCATAATAATCTTGATATAACTCATGGTCTATATTTTTCGTTCTGCAAAACTTTAGTGGGCTATTTGAAAATTGGCTGACACAACCCCAAATTTTTTTTTCTTTTTTTTTTTTTTTTTGCTGTTTTGTCCTGTGTCAGTTTTCTGTCCCTTACTAATGTCCTGCAGTTGGTCCCCAAGTCCTCCCTTGAAAGTGGGAGCCTATATGGTTATCTAAGTGACCACATTCCTGAGAAGCAGCAGGAAATAGTGCTATTACTCTATCTTAGGTATAAAATGACTATTCTCACAAGCACACCACTTAACCAAGTCAAGCAGACAGTTCTGCCTCAACTGAAACCCATACTTAGCAGAAGATGACATAAACTAGATTTTGCTTCTTGCCTTCAGAAGCACAAACCAAATGCCTTCATTGTCTAATTGACAAAGTCCTCTCCAATCTCCCCCATCCAGTCCCCGGCTGGGAACCATGTGGATGCTCAAAAAATGCTTGTTCACCAGTTTCCAGCACCCAAGGGCCCCGTGGGAAGGACTTAGCTAGACGGACACCACTTCTTCCAGCAGGAGGTCCATTGATTTTTGTTTGTTTGTTTGTTTTCCAAACAGAGAATAAGAAAAGTTTTAGAAGAATTGGATTCCAAACAAGTTCATGAATGAAAAAGCAGTGAAGACATGAGCTGTAAGCAGTATCTCAGGGAGAAACACAAGCAAAGACGTAGCAACCCTTCTAAAATTAGCAAGGAAATAATATGTTCAATGTTACTGAGATGTTATTTCTATTTCAGAACGTCTTTACCATAATTTTCTTACAGACATATTAGTGTTCAAGGAAAATTGGTGAACAAATAAGTGGGTGAAGAATAAAAATGGAAAAAAATAGAATGTTAACAAGAAGAGAAGAGATCTAGGGAACACAATGTGATTAGTTTGATTTCTAATCTCTAACAATCACTGGTTAAAAATCAATACCACCTCATCTAGAGTTAGGCTGCTTGTGGCACAGAGAACACTGATTTAAAGTAACAATGTTTGCATTCTTCATTCAAATATTAGAGACTACCATCATCTATCATCAGACCCCCTAGGGAAACATCACATGTTATTATAAAATGCAGATGAAATAAGAACAAGAGGTCCTAACCTTCCACATGTTGGCATGTTTCATGTTTAATTATATAACCATAACACCCCCGTTACTTTTGGCATCAAATTGGTGTAATGTAAATAAGAAATTATTACCAGAACTTAAATTCAAATGTTCCCTTTTGCTTTAGCAATTATCATTGGCAAGGAAAGTATATTTGTTCTTTAGTGCCTCTGTTGTACAACCAGGGACATTCTTAGACCAAAATAATATCTGAGAACACTGGATTACGTTCCAACCAGAAAATGTTTGCAATGGGGGAAAAATCAGAGACCTAAAATAAGCTTAATTCTCTTTTAAACTGTGTAAGGGAGATAAAGCCAAGAAGAAAGGGGAAAAAAAACCTGTCTTGCTTGAATTTTTGCTCTCCTAAGATGGAAGGCAACTTTGAAGAAAATAATACTCCACACAATTACTCTCGAAAAAGTCAGTTTCAACTTCAGTAGGCACAGATTGACATCCCTTTCAATAATTTTATAAAATGGAGGTTTTTGCTATTTAATGTCATATAAGGTAATGATTTAATAGCTTCTACCACAGCCTTATCAAACATCACTTGATTATGTTCCCACTGGCAGTTTTTTAAAAAGCATTTCTGGATAGATTCACTTTCTTTGCACTTCATTAGACTTTGTGAGATTGTTTCTATCAGAGGACTAAGTGAAACCACAGTTTAAAAGTTACCAATATTGTCATTTATAATTCTCTTTCATTTTTTTCATATACACAACACACACATCAGAATATGTATACAATTGATGTCTTTAGGGATATCTAAAGAACCTCAGAACTCAAGAACAGTCCTTAAAGGATTGTGGCATAGATTTCTAAGTGTCCCCTAATATCTGCCCTCACAAAACACCCCTGAATGTTAGCTCATCCCTTGGCTTTCCAGAAGCAGGATTATATGTGTCAGCCTCCCTTGCAGCTAGCTGCAGTATGTGACTAAGTTTTAGCCAGCAGGATGGACAGGAATGTGATAGTGCAACTTCTAGGATGTGTTCTAAAGGGGAGGGCAGATGTTCCTTCTTGCCCTTCCTCCATCTTCTGGCTGAGAAAGTGGGCTGGACTCTGTGGAAGAGAAACACACACTCCAGAAGCCCAAGCAGACAGTTGGAAGGGGTCCCAGGAGACCGGAGACCTCATACAAATCCAGGAGCTGCCTACATCTTAACTTTCATGTAAGGGAGATACGAAGTTCTATCTTCATAAGCCACTGCTTTGGGAGCTCTGTTACATGCAGCCAAAACTACATCTACTGCATAAAGATGTCACAGATCAGGAGCCTGAGCTGGGACTAAAACCCAGACCTACTAATACCACAACATTCAGAGTTCTTTCAATGACACCAGATAACCTTACCAAATGTTGTTGCCATATTTTTTAAAAACTATTAATGATGTCTTATTATTTTACTATAGTCCAATCAGACCTCATTCTTTCTTACTTATATTTATGTTAATAAAGGAAAAAATGACCTCTCAGATGCAATGCACCTGCCCAAAAAGACCTTTCTCTTCCTCTAAATTTTCTATATGTATGGGCCACATCCTTTGTGTGTGTGTGTGGAAGCAGTTGGGGACAGAAAGACTCCAGAGGCAATAAAATGGGGACTGAGCCATCCATTGGAACAGGCCTGGGTATGAATACCAGGTCTCCACATATGGCTGTTTAACTTCGCTAAACCTCTGTTTTCTAAGCATGAAAAAGAGAGCTTCATCCTTCCCTCACACTGTTGCTGCAGAAATTAAATGAGATAACATATTTGAAGAACCTAGTGTTATACCTGGAACATAAAAACTGCTCGACAAATACAGCTCTGCTTTCTATCTGGTCTTTATGTGTCTCTTCAAGAATCATTTATAATGTCCTCACATATTATGAGTCAGGCACTATGCCAAGCACTGGGGAAGGAAGTAAATAAGTCAACAGGGTGGCTGCCCTCATGGGGCTTTGCCATAGATGGCAAACGAATAAAGCAGGAGCAGGGGGAAGGTAGTTTGAAAGAATCAGGTTTTCTTTTTATTTCTTCAATTTATTTTATTTATTTATTTAATTTTTTTTGAGATGGAGTCTCGCTCTGTCTCCCAGGCTGCAGTGCAATGATGCGATCTCAGCTCACTGAAACCTCCACCTCCCGGGTTTAAGCAATTGTCCTGCCTCAGCCTTCCGAGTAGCTGGGATTACGGGCGTGTGCCACCATGCCAGGCTAATTTTTATATTTTTAGTAGAGACAGGGTTTCACCGTGTTGATCAGGCTAGCCTCGAACTCCTGACCTTGTGATCCACCCACCTTGGCCTCCCGAAGTGCTGGGATTACAGGCGTGAGCCACCACACCCGGCCTCTTCAATTTATTTTTATGAGACCTCGCATGCTGATTGTAGAACTTTTTAGAAAATATAGATAAGCAAAAGTAGAAAATAAAAATTATTCCTCATCCCATTACTCAGCACCAACCAGTATTAATATTTTGGAGTATCTCCTTCTTCTCATTCTCTCCCTGTGAGATGTAGTCCTCTATTATAAACATACAGGTTATAGAAAATGTACAAAATACATTAAACATCTTTTTTTAAACTCCTTTTCTTAATTGAAATTTATGAGAAAAACATTGTATGTCGTTACTATTTCAACTGCTATGTTTATTCCCTTGCCTGGATGTGCCAGAATTTATTCAACAGTCCCTATGTTTGAAAATTTATGTTTTCTATTAAAACTAACACTGCTGTAATGTTACCCTCTTACAGAGGCTTTCCCTAATGTTCCTAACTAAAATGGCTCCCACTCCCCACAATTGTTCACTGCTTCATTTTTCTTCGTTGAACTTATCATTTTAAAGTCTACCACATGTGGATCAGTTTAGTAAGCCTATTCACCTCCAAGGCAAGGAACTCCACCTAGCCTTGAAGAGATGTTAGTAAATATTTGTCTAATAAATAAGTTAAAGAATAGATGTTGGAATGAACATTCTCAAAGAAAATTTTTATGCATATATAACCACTTTCTTAAAACAAATTCATTACAGAAAATACTTCTGGGTTGAAGGGTATTAATAGTGTTAATATTAATTGTGTTCATATTAACCATGTTAATGTTTTGATGTATGCTACCAAATTAGTAGACAAAAACGTTTTTACAATTTACTCTCCCCAAAAGAGGAAGGATTCATTTCTTTGCATCCTCACCAGTATTTGACAGTATTATTTTTAAAATGATAAAAGAAGTTTTACTATTCCTTTAGTTTTCATCTATTTGACAGTTAATAAAATAAGCCACTTTCACATTTTGATTGCTCATTAATATCTTAGAGAAGATGATTAAGGGAAAAGTTTGGACATAGTTACTTCTTTTCTCAGGCTTTATATGTGGCAAGTGGGTTCCATGGAGAAATAAAAATTGGCAGAAAGAATAATAATTGCAGCCAAGAATTTAGCTAAGTAGATTTACTGTTATAAAGAATTTGGAAGTAAAATCTACCAATAATAGTTATGCTAATAATGTATCTTAACATTTCTCTATCTATATCTTCATATTTATCTACCTCTATCTATCATATATCTGTATCTACATCTCTATTGATATGATTATGTCCGTGGCCTTTGCTTTCTGCCACTTTACTCCCCTTTTTCTTTTAAGATCTCCCTTTCTTACTTCGCATTTTGTCTTGTTTTTTCACTTTTTGTTTGTTTTAGTGTAAGTGTAATTGGCAATAAGATGGGCTACACAGGGGATGAACTACGAAGACTTACGATCTCTTTTTAAGGAAGCGTTCCAGTTACCCATAGCTGTCGAACAAACCACCCCAAAACTTGGTGGCATAAAGCAAACTATTTTGTTGTGCTCATGGATTGTGCAGGGCAGGAATTTGGGCAGGGCCCAAGAGGGATGGCTTATATTTGCTTAAGCATGTCTATTTCCTCCACTTGGGAAGACTTAAGTTGCTGGGAGTGACTGGAATGGCTAACTACAGGAATCATCTACAGGCCTTTTCACTCACATGTCCAGAACCTTGGCTGGAATGACCAAACGGGGGCTCAGCTGGGATGGCTGACTATAGTGCTTACCTGGGGCCTCTCAATATAGCTTGGACTTCCTTACAGCCTGGTGGACACAGGGTCGTCATACTTATAGTGTGGCTCAGAACTCCAAGAATAATGGTTCAGATGCCGCACAGTCTTTTATGATCAAGCCTTGGATGTCACATAATGTAGCTTTTGTCATAGTACATTGGTCAAAGCAGTCATAGGGCCAGCCAGTTTCAAGGGATGGGGATCAAGAATCTGTGGCCATGTTTAAAAACCACTGTGCTAAAAAAACAAACTCATGTATCTTGGGACACTTCTAGGTGCATACCAGCTTTTGGAAAATACAGTTTATTTGGTTACACATTTGGTTATTACAGTTTATTTAGAAAACACAGTTTATTTGGTTAAACCACTTAAACATGTATTTCTGATAATCAACTGTCCAACACTGTTCTATGCACAGTATCCGTAGACAAGAATAAATGACCATCCCTGCTAGCAAGACATTTGCTAGGATACGGAAAATAATTTGCTAAGATACAGACAAGTACCTGAAACAATGGGAGTGCAATTAAGTGCCAAACTGTGATAACTGATCAAAGATGCAACAGAAATTCATAAAAGCAAGAAAGATGTGACGGTTGGTACAGTTGCAGTCGGTAACTAAGGCACTACAGCAGGGCTTTGATGTGTGGGTGGGACTTGGAATCAAACTCCTGCCGTGAGCAAGTTGGGGAAGGGAAGAAGAGAAGAAGGAGCAAAGGTACAGAGCCCAGGAGCCTAAAACATTCAAAATTGAGGGAGAGAGGATATAGTCCGTAATAAGGTGGACTATGAAAAGAAAGGATGGTCTGCTAGCAAGACTCCATTCAGGAGAGGACCACTGTAGAATGTTGATCAAGGAAGCTATGTTTAGGATAACTAAATGTCGGGGCTTCACAGGTGACATAGAGGGAAGATGAAAGGTTAGGGACAGCAACTAGAAGCCATATCCACATACCACCTAGAGTAGTATCATTTAACGTTTTTCTTTAAGTCAACTCATTTTTTTTTAACTTAAGTACCTTTACATAAAAAGGAAAATAAATTTTGTGTCAGTCCTCTACATGGAACATTAGTATGAGTAGGTATGTCACCCACCTCTCTCTCTGTCTGTCTCTCTGAAGTTAATGGTAGACAGTAGACAGTTGTTAAAGACTCACTAGCACTGAACTGAGCTTTTCCTTTCATTAAATAGGCAGGATTACTAGAGAACTCAAGAAGGAATCCCTTCCTCATTAAAGGATCCAAAATTATGCCATAGCATGTCTGTACCTCCTAAATTCTCTCTCATCACCAGTGCTTTAAGAAATCCCAGACCAACAAATCTGAGCAGAAAGCGGAGCAGCTGGACTGGAGCATGTCTGAGTATAGGACACACTTCTCCTCTGTAATAATGAAAATTACAGAAATATAATAAATCATAATCATTCATATTATTAATCCACTAACTCTCATATGACCTTCACCCTCCTCCTTCCTTAGCTTTGCCAGATTTGTAGTTCTGTCCACTTTGGGGCAGGCATCTGCCTGTTTCATTGACATGAGCACTGTAAATTCTCAATGATCAATGCTCATAAAGAAACGGAATGAAAACTAAACCTATTTACATTTGTTTTGGAACCAAGCACCTCTCATTGGAATTCATAGATATAAAAGACTCAGGAATAAAGCATGGAAAAATCCAAAGAGAATGTTTTGTAAGCTTTACAATGCAGTCTGTGGCTGGAAATAAATAGATTTAAAAGATTTACTTTCCTAATTCTTATTTGTTCAATTTAAAATTAAGATATATTAATATTCCATTATATATATATATACACTACATCATGCTGTACCTTAAATATAAATAATAACATTTATTTTTTGATGATATATTAACTTGGGGTATATTCTGTCTCTCTGTGTATATTTTCATATAAGTTAATATATGTTAATTGGCTGAACAAATGAGTTGACTAATAACATATATTGACTTGTATGAAAATATCATTCAAGGAGAGGGACAGAACAGAAACCTGAGAATAGCTGGAGATGCTAAGACACAGTTTCTTGTTAATCTTATCTACTCTTATGACTGCAGCGACCACCTACATACTAAGGATTCCCAAGTCTATGTCTGCAACCCAACCCAGCTGTCCTCCTGAATTTCAGACACACATCTAACTCTTGTTAGACCTCTCCATTGCAATGTCTCTCAAGAACCTCAAACTTAACATATTTAAAACATAAGTCATCACCGTGCCCCTCAAACTCTGTGCTTGCCCCTAGATTTACAATGTCGATGGCCACCATCTAGGAGCTTACCCAAGAGGAAACTGAGTGATCCAGCCTTAGTCCTCTTGATCACTTCCCACATCTAATTAGTAGCCAAGCATGCATACTGCCCTTTAAAGGAATTCATGTAACACTTGTTTTTAGTAGACTCTTGTTTATTCAGAATAGTAACAGGAGAGAATTATATAATCACCTATCTATTCTGATTAACAGTTACCAAGAGTGCTAATTTTCACATAATTACAGTATAACAAAACATGCAACACTGTTAAATAAAAGATACCTTTTCTTGCATTTTTTCAAATCATTTAACAAAAGTCTCAGGGAAATTACAACTAATCAATTACATAATATTTACATGTTTATGGGTGCTTACGCAAGTGCATGGGCATGTATGTGTGTATGTGCGTGTGTGTGTGTATGTGCGTGTGTGTGTGTGTGTGCGTATCTCCTGACTTCTGCAAATAAATTTAAGATGGAGAAGATAGAAGTTGTAAAACAGAGTCCTGTGGGGCCGGGTGCAGTGGCTCACGCCTGTAATCCCAGCACTTTGGGAGGCTGAGGTGGGCGGATCACCTGAGGTCAGGAGTTTGAGACCAGCCTGGCCAACATGACAAAACCCTGTCTCTACTAAAAATACAAAAATTAGCCTGGCGTGGTGGCACACACCTGTGATCCCATATACTTGGGAGGCTGAGGCAGGAGAATCACTTAAACCCAGGAGGCGGAGGTTGCAGTGAGCCAAGATCATGCCACTACACTCCAGCCTGGCAACAGAGCAAGACTCTGTCTCAAAAACAAAAACAAAACAGAGTCCTGCGGAGGTCTGATTTCCCACCAAATAACCACTCCATATCTAATATGGTTTGGATCTGTGTCCTGACTAAATCTCATAGAAATGTCACCCCAGTGTTGGAGGTGGGGCCTGGTGGGAGGTGTCAGGATCACGGGCATAGATCCTTCATGAATGGCTCAGTGCCATCCCACTGGTGATGAGTGAGATCACGCGAGATCTGGTTGTTTAAAAGGATGTGGCCCCTCCCACTCACTCTAGCTGCTGCTCCTGCCAGGCGTCGTCCTGCTTCTGCTTTGCCTTCCACCATGAGTAAAAGCTCCCTGAGGCCTCCTCAGAAGCCGAGCAGATGCCAGTGCCATGTTTGTACAGCTTGCAGAACTATGAGCCAATTAAAACTCTTTTCTTTGTAAATGACCAAATCTCATTTATTTCTTTATAGCAATGCAAAAATGACCTAACAACACCCCTCCACTTCCTTGAAGCACAGGGCTTCCAATTTTGATAAGCTATAAGCAGACCTGTGCTTCAAGGAAGTCCAGATGCCCTCTACCTCACAATGGGAAGTCTTCCGTTTCCCTTGCCAGCAACTGGTTTAGGAATAGCCGTATGGAACTCTTTGGCCAATGACGGTGAGTGCAATGGGAAAGAGGCCTTAAGAAGCATTTCACTGCTCTTAAAAAGGGACATAAGGTCAAGTGCTCTCTTTTGGCCTTTGAATTTTTTTTTTTTAAATGAGGATATGATGTCGGGAGCCGTTGATGGCATTTTAACACCTGAAACAGACTCTAGAGCCTGCTGATGCGGAACAGAAAGGTGGGAAGAACCCTGACGATGCTGTTAAGCTGCTGAATTAACAACTCTTCACATTTTTTATGTGGGATAAAAGATTGCTTTACTATTTAAGACATTCTGCCTTGGGTATTCTCTTAGTTAATGCTGAACTTATCACAAGTGACACAGACTAACTAAATATGGGTGTCTTCTAGTTTGTATTTTGTTTTGTTGTTATATTACAAAACACATGCCGGTCATTTCTTCTCTCATAAAAAAAAATGTACCTACCAGAAATAATTTTATCTATTTTAGCTCTTTGGGATATAGAATAAACGAAGTTCGATGCACCAGTGAAGGGAGGAGAGGAAGGTCCAACTGACTGAAAGAAAAAGTTCAAAGGAACCCAAAATGTGTTGTTTTCATCATTCTGGTCCTTAGAGTTTTGTCAAAAGCAGCTAGCTGATGTGTCTTCAAATGATTCAGTCCTGGGGCTTTCTTAAGGAAAAAATAGACAAATATGAGCATCAACTACTATCATTCAAGGCCCCATTAGACTACAACATGAATGAGATTTCAACCTCTAGGGCTCTGCAATCCATAGGGCCCACTTAGGAGTCATCATCCTTGAATAAAGCCAAGAAGGTTACTCAATTCATTTTCATACTAAACAAATTGAATCTTTAATCACAGGGCAATTATCAGCAAGCTGTTCTTTTGCAATTACTGCCTCCATCCATGAAAGCATTTTTTTAACTGTGATATCTAAAAATAAATTCTAAAGTCTCCCCCAGAAGAAACTTATAGCTTACATTTACTTTGTAGCATATATTTTATTTGTCTCCATTTCAGCAACTTGTTTCTCTAAAAATTCCATTTTGAATATTTAGGGAAAAGGTGTTTTCTGCCTCAGTGAAACATGATTTTCCCAAATATATTTTTTTAAAAAACTAATTTTTCTTATTAGTCTGAATTTCCAAAATTTTCTTGCACATCATAACTCTGCTGAAATGCTGAGTAATTTATATGATTTAAAACTGGGGGCTGAGTGCAGTGGCTCACACCTGCAATTCCAGTACTTTGGGAGGCCAGGGCAGGAGGATTGCTTGAGCCCAGGAATTTGAGACCAGCCTGGACAACACAGTGATACTCCATCCCTAAAAAGATTAACATAAATTAGCCAGGCATCATGGCATGTGCCTGTAGTCCTAGCTACTCAGGAGGCTGAGGTGGGAGGATCACTTGAGCCCAGGACGTGGAGGCTGCACTGAGCAGTGACCATGCCACTCCACTCCAGCCTCAGTGACAAAGTGAGACACTGTCTCAAAAATTTTTTTTAAAATAAAATTTGGAACATTAACAATCATATGAAATTATACTGGTGGTTTGAAGCTGTTCCCCCTAAAAAACTATCAAGTGAATCACCACTTTTTATTCTGTTTTAAAGAGGACACAGCAATGGGGAAATGGGTTTATTTGTAACAGGAAGGTTTAATTAGACCCCAAGAGTAGATTTCTGAACAACGATGAGTTTCCCTTTTCTTATTAAATATTGACAAATTGTAATTGTACATATTTATGGAGTGTACCCCCATGTTTATTGCAGCATTATTCACAATAGCCAAGTTCTGGAATCAACCTAAGTGTCCATCAACTGATGAACAGATGAAGAAAATAAGGATGCATTTCTCAGGGAGGCTGTGATGGGCACATTTTCTTCATGTGATTATGATTTTATTGTATTCCACAGGCATCATGGCAAGGTTCTGCAACGTCATCTCATGGGAGTTTAAGGTTCCATGTGATGGACCAGAGAAAGGGAGACCTACCCTCTGAGCTGTGCGTTAAATATAGCATCATTGGTCCTCAGGATGAACGACAAGGGCAGACCTCAAGTTGCTCAAGGAGCTCAGAGGTGAGGGGCATGGGTATTCTCATTGCAGTTATACTGCAATCATGTCCACATCCACAGACCAACCAGCCTGCTGGGGAATCATTACCTCCTTCACCCACTGCCACCTGCACCTCTAAGCAGAATTATGGTATAATAAAAGCAGTGCAAGCACAAGTGTAGGAGTTGAAAATGAAAAGTATTAAAGAGACTTGAATAAAAACCAGTAAGTGAAAAACAAATATATAGCACTTGCTGCAGACTGTATAAAAGCTCCCATTTTTGTCTCAAAAACTTATGAGAATGGCGTTACCAGTCATATAAAAGTACTAAGAGTTCTGATACATGTTAGACTCATTTGCCAAACAACCAGTAAGTGACAGGCATCTACATAGAGAATTTTAACACTGGGAGGAACCTCGAGAGGTTCAACGCTTCCTTTGCCAAGTTAGTAATGATGGTTACTCCTTGCTGCATGGATGATAAACCAATTGAAAGTAAGAGGGAAGGTATATACATCTTAGTGATCTATATCTAGGAAATTAAACTTAAGTTACATATTATCTATTCTCTAGTTGGAGGTGCTTGGGTGTAAGGACGATTGGGCTGTGATACTCTCACTTTACTAAGGCATCCACATTTGCTATTTAGTTCAAGGAAGAAGATGAACTTCCCAGACAGAGATATGAGCAGTTCAGGATTGAGCCCAGGCTGACTCTGTTGAAATTATACATACTAGAGAAGGGCTAAGGACTGCAGCATGAGGAATAATGAGCTTCCTAGGAAAAAAAATGCATTCATGCATTCTAAATGGAAGAATAGGAAATCAGGATGTAACCCAGGCACTGGTAGAGAGGGGCAACAGTGAGAAAGACACATTTCTTCTCTCTCAATTCCACCATAAAGCTTTGCCTCCATAAAGGAATAGGTCCTAGGAAAAGAAAAGGGGCCCAGGAACAGTAAAGCTCATCTCCACAGAAAAACCTCAAGTCGCTGGAAACATAAGCAGTGCTACTTTGAAACCAAGAGGTCAGTGTGGAGCGAAATACTGGACGGGAAAAGATTCTTCCCAGTCCAGTAAAGTGGCGTAGTGCACTGGCATGGTTCAGCTTCCAAGCGGATGTGCGGGAGCTCAGGCAATGCCAGCCTCTGCACCAGTCCCAGATTCAGCATCTGCAAGTGACTATGAGAGCAATAGGACAGCAACGCGGTACTAACGGTGATCACAGCGGGAGCCACCACCACCATCCTCAGTAGCAGCATGTGTCATGCCAAGGGTGAGAGGTAGCCCAGGCGGCAGGAAGTGGTATCCTTGGCAAGAGTACCATTTCCCAGTTATATAAGGGTCTATCTCTGGACTTTATCCAGTCAGGTAAGCTACTTAGAAGAGTAATCTTTAGCAAAACTAATGCCTAGAAATTCTTTTGATCCCTGATCACCACAAATTTTAAAACACACACATGAAAAAAATGTTTCTGATTAAGAAAAGCTGTAAAAACAGCAGGCCTTTGGCATTTGGGGATTTAATGTATTTGGTCTAAATTTTTTACCAGCAACCCTGAAATTCAATCTCATATGGTACTTCATAAACTTTTGAGACACAAATCTGAACCATGGATGTTGTGCAGAAGTGACTGAGGCCAGGAGGTCATTCAAGCCTCTACATTTCAATAGAGTTTTGCTGAAACCCCCAATTCTTCTTAGGAAGGTGCTGCACTGGAAAGAACCTTCCTTGTTATAATGATGGTCCTTTTACTATAGCAATAGTGACAGTGAATAAAATGTTAAATTATCCATGTGGTTAACTATACCTTATTGGTGACTGCCCTGAGCTATAGAATTAAATGTTAATGAATGGATAAATCAATCTACCGAATATCCTACTCAAACTGGACAGCTAATCTTGAAATTACAGCTGGCAAAGATTGTATTAAGTTTATTTCTTCTTCGAACAGGTCCATTGGCTAAAACAACACAGTTCCAAACGCAACTAGAAATCTACTCTGTTCATATCAGGAAGGAAATGTTTTCCTAGATAAGAAGCCCAAATAACAGCTCAACAATTTATCTTAAAGCCCATTTATCTTGTTGTGTTTTAGTGTGGAAATAAGCAAGCCTGAGATTCAGAATAGGTTCGAGGCTAGATACTGGCCTACTTACTTTAGTGGTAATTACATTTAATAAATGGTTGTAGGACCAATTATTCTCTCTCCACGGATATTAAGTTTGCCTTTTAAGTCGTTTTCTCAGTAAAGACTTTTTTAATCTGGTTTGTTTTTTGTTTTTTTTTTTTCCAATGCCGACCAGCAATTCTATTCAAATAGCTTTTCACCAGTAGCAGGTTTCTAAGCTAAAGAAATGTGTGTTTGGCTGGGCACAGTGGCTCATGCCTGTAATCCCAGCACTTTGGGAGGCCGAGGTGGGCGGATCACCTGAGGTCAGGAGTTCAAGACCAGCCTGGCCAACATGGTGAAACCCTGTCTCCACTAAAAATACAAAAAAAAATAGCTGGGCATGGTGGTGGGCACCTGTAATCCCAGCTACTTGAGAGGCTGAGGCAGGAGAATCACTTGAACTCGGGAGGTAGAGGCTGCAGTGAGCTGAGATCGTGCCATTGTACTCCAACCTGGGCAACAAGAGTGAAACTCCGTCTCAAAAAAAAAAATTTTTTTTGTTAGGTGACCAGATGGAAATGACCAACTATACCATTTCCAACTCCTCATCAGAAGCCCAAAGACTCTTTCAGGGTTGCCATATTGAGGAGCTCTTCACCACGCTCTGTACTTTCGACAAGCACATCCTCCCATTCTTAAAAACAGGAAAGAAATAAAAGAGTACACTAAGGTCAGTACATTCACCATTCCCAGTAGCTCATCTCTGTCTGCAAATCTTTTTGCCTGAATATGTTCTCCTCAACGCTCACATTTTTCCTGGACACATCAACTTCTTTCCTTCATCTCGATACCAATCCTGTGACGGTTATTCTAAACCCAATACAAAAGTCAAGTAAAGTGAGATATCCAAATAGAAAAAAAAAAGTAGCCTAATAAAATAATAAGACAACTATCTAAAAGCCATAGAGGGCCAGGCATGGTGGCTTATGCCTGTAATCCCAGAACTTTGGGAGGCCAAGGCAGGTGGATCACTTGAGATCAGGAGCTCAAAGTCAGCCTGGCCAACGTGGGAAAACCCCATCTCTACTAAAAACACAAAAATTAGCCAGGCATGGTGGTGCATGCCTGTAATCTTAGCTACTCAGGGGGCTGAGGCAGGAGAATCACTTGAACCCAGGAGGTGGAGTTTGCAGTCAGCCAAGATCATGTCACTGCACTCCAGCCTGGGTGACAGAGCAAGACTCCGTCTCAAAATAAATAAATAGGCTGGGAGTGGTGGCTCACTTCTGTAATCCTAGCACTTTGGGAGGCTGAGGCAGGCAGATTGCCTGAGCTCGGGAGTTTGAGACCAGCCTGGGCAACAAGGTGAAACCCCATCTCTACTAAAATACAAAAGAAATTAGCCGGGCGTGATGGCATGCACCTGTAGTCCCAGCTACTCGGGAGGCTGAGGCAGGAGAATTGCTTGAACCCAGGAGGTGGAGGTTTCAGTGAGCTGAGATTGCACCACTGCACTCCAGTCTGGGTGACAGAGCAAGACTCCATTTTAATAAATAAATAAATGCCATAGAGGGTAAATGCCTGCCTCTTTTGAACTCCTCCTTGTACACTGCTCATTATTGATGTTTTGTCAATATAAATGCTAGTTATCAGCGGGGATATTCCATCTGTCCCATGCGGCCCCTGCCTTTCTTTCTTCCTCCTTTACACTTAGAGGACATGAGGCCTTCTAATTCATCTGTTTTTTGTTAAAGAAAATGGGCAGAGAGATAGTAAAGCTCTCCTTTTCATAAACCACCTTCAACAAAGCTCTGGGGATTGTTGTCTTCTTATTACCTCATTTTGTAACATTCCCTAGAGTGAAAAAAAGCCACAATGATGATGATAATTAATTTCATTTTTTGGCTTATAGGATACCCTTATGAATAAGCCCCCAATAGGCCAACACTCTTGGTGTGACCAGGAAGTCAGGAGGATGAGAAGACAGGAATTACTCGGTGGCTTATTGGGAGCAGCACCACGAGCAGGCTGATCGGTGTGGAGAAAAAGCATCTTGAAATGAGAGCTAGGGGCTCCAGAGATAAATGTACATTCTTCACACTTTCACACTCCTGAAACGCCCCACCCAAAGTTAGCAGCAGCCTTGGAGCGCTGGATTTTTGAAGCATTTCAATGCCTACCCCACCATACTTCCTTCTCTTCTTATCCATCTTTTCTTGGTTCTCATTGGAGATGTTTTATTAGTATGAATGAATGGGCTGGTGCTGGAAAGTTCCAAGTCAGTTTTTGAAAGAGATTTGAATCTCAGATAATAGTGTCTTGGCTCATGATGGCTGACTATAGAAGACCCCTTTCCCACACACAGGCCAAATATTCTAAGCACATACACACACACACACACAAAAAGGTTGGAAAATAATGCCAAATGGGGAACCACGGAATACGAATGGAATTATGACTGCCAAGTGCAGAACATGATTCTCCAACAACAGACCACTCATGCTGGAAAGAAAAGAATAACAATATCTGTATGTACAAAGAAAGTGTCTGTACACACATGCATGCACACACATACACACACACTATATTAGGATACTACATAAAGTCACTGTACCACTTAGCTTGCTCTGTCATTTGCTTAGTAGAAGATGTCTCTCCATCATCTGAATGAGAGTTTACAGGCCGGGGTTATAATTAAGGATATTTCAAGAGTTTTATAAAAAGTTCAAATGGGCCCGGTGCGGTGGCTCACGCCTGTAATCCCAGCACTTTGGGAGGCCGAGGCGGGCGGATCATGAGGTCAGGAGATCGAGACCATCCTGGATAACACGGTGAAACCCCGTCTCTACTAAAAATACAAGAAAATAGCTGGGCGGGGTGGCAGGCGCCTGTAGTCCCAGCTACTCAGGAGGCCGAGGCCCAGGGTTCTACTGATATAAATAAAGGTTTGAATAAATAAGATATTGAGGGAAAATAGACTAATCTTCCTTACAAAAAATTACAAAGAATAAATGCAATCACTCCCTAGCCCAGGAGTTGCTGAATGTGGGGATGTGGGACTTCATGTCTAGCTTCAAAAAATTAGAGTGTAGAAAGGGAAAAATAGTAACTTTATAGTGAGAAACATGGCAAACACTACTTTCACCAAACGATAAAGATGAGCGTCATCGATCATGTCATGTAAATAGCATGTATGCCATGATATGATGTGACAAGAAGTGCACTTGACCTCTGTGGTACTCCATCCTAAAGCCCATAATCCCAGTCTAATGATGAAAAAAAAAATCAGACATGCACAAAGTGAGGGACATTCTATTAAAGACCTGATCTGTATGCCTTTAAACCGTCAAGGTGGTGAAAAATAAGGAAAGCTTGAGAAACTGTCATGGACAAGAGGTGACCAGGGACACACGGCAACTAAATGCAATGTGGCATCTTGGATGAGATCCTGGAACAGAGAAGGGACATTAATTTAAAAACTAGTGAAATTCAAATAAAGTGTGGAGTTGAGGTGTTAACACATTAGGGGAAATGCAAATCAGGAAAAAGGTGTATAGGAGATGCTTGTACTATGTTTGCAAATTTCCTGTAGATCTAAAGGTATTCCAAATTAAAGTTTGTTTAATAGAAAGATACATTGGGAATCTCATAGGCAGACTCTTAGCAATGTGTGCACATGTCATGGACATATCGTGGATTAAAGTGAAAGGATTTCAGGGAATGGAAAACTTAGGAATCAGTTGAGTCAGAAAGTCAGAGTAGAAGATTCTTAATAATCAAGGCTGGCCGGCCTTTAAGAGTATTTCGGTGGGTTTGGTTGGGTGCGGTGGTTCACGCCTGTAATCCTGTAATCCCAGCACTTTGGGAGGCCAAGGCGGGCAGATCACGAGGTCAGGAGATCGAGACCATCCTGGCTAACACGGTGAAACCTCGTCTCTACTAAAAATACAAAAAAAAAAAAAAAAATTAGCCGGGCATGGTGGCGGGTGCCTCTAGTCCCAGCTACTCGGGAGGCTGAGGCAGGAGAATGGCGTGAACCTGAGAGGCAGAGCTTGCAGTGAGCCAAGATCGTGCCACTGCACTCCAGCCCGGGTGACAGAGACTCCATCTCAAAAAATATATATATATATTATTTTGGTGGGTTTGACACATTCCCTGCTGCAGAGTGTCTTACCGTCTCTGATCAAGTGCACTCAGCCACAGCAGGGCAGGAGCTAAATAATGAGCCAGCAGATTCAGGCAAGGCAACAAGCTAGAACAATGTACTCAGGAAAAATTTAAAAAGTTAATGTTCTCCTCCAGACTAATGAAAATGGAGACATATGGAAGTTGAAACTCCCAAAACAGTCTACCATAAACAATAACATTGGATATTGACATAGATCACTAAAGTGACTCCATTTCCCAAGTCTCAGGAGAAAATCAATGAAATCTCAACCTGTGGGATGGTTCAGATGCAGCCTTGTATATTACCTTCTTCATCTGACAATTACAACTGTGTGAATGCCTAATCAGTAGTTTCTCATGCAAACCTGAGGTGTCTTTCCACTGAATTCTTTTTTATTTTTTCTTTTTTTTTTTTTGGAGACAGGGTCTCACTCTGTTGCCCAGGCTGGAGTGTGGTGGCACAATCATGGCTAATTGCAGTCTCGTCCTCCTGGGTTCAAGTAATCCTCCCACCTTAGCCTCCTGAGTAGCTGGGACTACAGGCATACAGACACGTGCTACCACGCCTGGCTAATTTTTTTAATTTTTTGTAGAGACAGGATCTCACTATGTTTTCCAGGCTGGTCTCAAACTCCTAATCTCAAGCGATCCTCCCAGTCCAGCCTCCCAAAGTGCTGGAATTACAGGCCTGAGTCACCTGCACTCAGCCTCCAGTGAATTTTCGTTGCATATAACATCTGTAGCATTCATCTGGCAGGTAGCATATGCCATCTTATTCTTTCACTCAAGGGTCTAAGCCCTGTCTCACTCAACACACATTCATTCATTCATTCATTCACTTGCTGTTTCAATAGTCAAGTTAATCAATATTAGGCATCTACCAGGCACTGTGCTTGGCATTAACAGTACATTCTTATAAGACACAACTGCTGCCCTCAAAAACTTTCCATTGAGGGCAGAAGATAGACAGCCAATTAAAAAAAAAAAACAGTATTGTTAAGGGTTATGCTGTCCATGGTGTTATGGGACCACATAGGAGGGACACCCAACCAGGTTTTAGGTTTAGAAATGATGACATGTAAATTGAGTCTTGAAAGACAACCAGATCATAAGTAACCCGAGGCCAAAGGCCCACTCATATATGCTGAATCTTCCGAAGTCTGAAGCTCAACTTCCTGTAGGCAGTAGGTATTGGAATGTTTGTTAATTATAATCACACAAAGATGGATAATATGAATCAAGACCATAATAATGGCGTGGGTCCAAGATACAAAGAGCAGAATTCCAACTCTCAAGTAGTCTTTGGAATTTTCCCTGTTCATTCTTGTGTCCATCATGCCAATCACAACTTCTGGCACATCCGTGGCACTCAATAAACGTTTCCTGAATGAATGAGCTTGCTCAGACTCACCAGATCCAATTCAACAGCAAGTCCCATGAGCTCTTATTTTACAATACTTCTTGCATCGGTGCCTCATTAGTTTTCTACTTCCATCACCTCTTTTTACTTCCCTTTTCACAATTCCTATATGGACCACTAAAAAAGATGCTACACTGGTCTCCCCAATTCTAGGCTCTCATTCCTCAACACTGCATGCCACCACATTTTCTGAAACCTGGGCTTTTCAAATAAAGTATGTATTCAAATATCTCCCCTTTGCTTACAGAATAAAGCCCAGTATCTTCCAAGTCCTCAAGCCCATTAATCTACCATTGTGGGTGTTTTTACACCGAATTCTTCCTTAAATAAACTCTGTCCCCAGATATACTTGTTAAGTCACTGCTCTCCCAAACAGTTTTTGGCTGTCCAGATTCTGCTCAAAAGTCTTAATTCAGACCAGTCCTACAACTGGCAGCTCTTCCTCCAGGTCCTTAAGCCAGTACGAACCATCACCAAGAGTGAGGCCTTCCTTGATATCCTTCTCTGGACAAGGCATGATTTAAGGTCTCTGAAGCAAGAAGGTCACAGTTCACTAAACAATTGCTCCTGGAAGGAACTCCAGAAAAGATAACTACTGGGTACCGGGCTTAAGACCTGGTGATGAAATATGATACAACAAATCCCCGTGACATGTGTTTACCCATGTAACAAACCTTCACATGTACCCCCTCAAGACCTAAAATAAAAGTTGAAAAAAGTCAAAAAGAAAAAAAAAAGAATGTTTTATCTTCCCTCCTGTTGAATAAAATATAGATGTTCTACTAAAAAAGAGAATTTATTAAAGAGTGAGTAGTTTAGTGGGAAAGGCAAATAAAGATCTAACTAGATACAGTGTCTTATGTGCAATGGGATAACAGGGAAGGTTGTCTAAAGCAGATGGGGAGGTGAGGAGAGGGAAGGACCCAGGAAGCCATAGAGGGGGAGGTGACAAGCAGCAGTCACCCACATGAAGACAACAGTGACAGAGAACATCAAGGACAAAGACCTCCATGGGTTAGAGAGGACAGGAGAAGCATAGAGTCTGAGGAGGTATAGATGGAGAGAAGCAGTAAGCAAGGCTAAGGGCACTGTACACATTTTATTTATTTTTCGTAAACTATCATGGAAATCTACATAAAGATGCAAATCTTCTGTGTATAGCTCTGTAAATGTTTACTTCGTAACCAACACCTAAAAATAGAGATAGAACAGTATTAGCTCCCCAGAAGCCTCCTTCGTGCCCATTTTACCCTCAGAAGTAATCGCTAATTCTGAGTCCTAGTTCCATGCTTCAGCTTTGCCTTTTTGTGTGCGTGTGTGTGTGTGTGTGAGAGAGAGAGAGTGTGTGTGTATCACTACTGTTGCCCAGGCTGGAGTGCAATGGCACAATCTTGGCTCACTGCAACCTCCACCTCCCAGATACAAGCGATTCTCCTGTCTCAGCCTCCCAACTAGCTCGGATTACAGGCATGTGCCACCACACTCAGCTAATTTTTTTGTATTTAGTAGAGATGGGGTTTCACCATGTTGGTCAGGCTGGTCTCAAACTGCTGACCTCAGGTGATCCACCTACCTCGGCCTCCCAAAGTGCTGGGATTACAGGCGTGTGCCACCACGCCTGGCCAGCTTTGCCTGTTTCTTGACATAAATGGAATCATACTGTCTATGTCTGTCTTCTTTCGTTCATTATAATGCCTGAAAGAGTCATTCACATTATTGCATGCAGATGCAATAGATATATATAAAATCTCTTTTCAATGCTCAATGTATTACACTGTATGGATAAACTACAATACATTGTCCATTCAACTATAGTTGGATATTAGGGATGCATCCTACTGTGAACAACTAAAATAATGCTTCAGTAAGCATTTGTGTATATGTCTTTCGTTAACCTGAGCACACATTTATTTGATATATACATAGAATTTAAATTTTATAGGTCAAAATATAAAAAGATGTGTTTAACGTTGTAGATACTGCAAACAGTTTTCCAAAGCAGCTATGAATGAAGTCCTACCAGAAGTTATGAGAGCTACAGATGCTCCCCATTTTCATCAATACTTTGGTCACTGTCAATTATTTTATTTTAATTTCAGCCATTCTTGTGTTTGAATAATGATGTATAATTTCGTTTGAATTTTGTACTTCCTTGATAACTAATGTCATCAAGCACCTTTTCATGCATTTACTGCCCATCTGATTATCCTCTTTTGTGAAGACACTTCCTGTTCAAGTGTCTTCCTCACTTTTCTGTTGGGCTGTCTATATTTTTCTTATTGATTTGTAGGTGCTCTTTACATATCCTGGATTAAAACTCTTTGTCAGAGTGTGTGCTAAAAATATATTCTTCTAAAGTTAAATTATATATATATATATACATATCCTTCTACTTTGTGACTTGTCTCTCATGCTGTTAATCAAATATTTTATAGACAAAAGCACTTACTTCTAATATAGTCCAGTTTACTAATCTAATAAATTGGGATTATTAAAACTGCTTCAAAATTTTTCCTTAGTCAAGTTGATGAAGAATTTTTTAATTACATTTGTTCTAGAAGCCTCATTTCACTTTCCAATTTAGGTTTACAACTCATATTAAACTGATTCATATTAAAACATAAATGAATATGTATTTTAATGTGGATATGCAACTGACCCAGCACCCTTTTCTGAAAAGATTATCTCTTTCCCACTGCATTACAGAGTCACTTTTGTCATAAATCAAGTATCTCTATCTGCACAGGTCTGTTTCTGCACTGTCTAGTTTGTCAGTTGATCCATTTGTTTATCCTTGCACCAATACCACACTGCTTTAATTAATCTAGCTTTAGAATAAGTTTTGATACCTGGAAGCAGGCTTTGTTCTTCTTTTTAAAGATTGTCTTGGCTATTGTTGGCCCTTTGCATTGCCATATAAATTTTAGAATCATTTTTCAATGCACATACACACAAACTTGTTGACATTTTAATTGGAAATGGATCTACTCTATAGGTCAATTTAGGGGAGAATTAAAAAGAAGTCTTACCAGCTTTTATTAAATTTATTCCTAAGTATTTGACATATTTATGTTAATGTAAATAGTAATGTTTTTAAGTTTTAGACTGGAATTTCTAATAACTAAATTTTGCCTATTGGCTTTGAATCCAGTGGCCCTGATAAATCCAGTGACAGTATTAATTCATTAAGTATATCTGTAGTTTATTTTGTATTTTCAAATTTATTAGCACTGTCTGCTAATAGTGATAATGTCATTACACATTTTCAATTCGTATATTTTCATTTCTTTTTCTTGCCTTATTGTATTGTCTACTACTTCCGTACAATGCCAACTAAAAGCAATGACCATGGACATCTCTGTCTCACTCACAATCTGCACAGATAATTTTTCAATAGTTCGCCATTAACTGTGATTCTTTTTAAAGAAATGGTTTATCAGAATAGTAATGATTGCTTGTATTTCTTGTCAGTTGAGAATGTTATCATGCATGGGTACACAATTTCATCAAATCCTTTTTCTTCCTCTGTTGAGATAATTGTATGGTCTTACTCTTTTATTCTATTAATATGATAAAATATAGTAATTGATTTTCAAATTTCATATCAACTTTGCATTACTGGAATAAAATGAATTTTGTTATGATACATTATCGTTATGTATGACAGTATCCATTGCTTATTTCTTTTAAGTATACTTTATCATCTAAACAACCAGTCCCTTGAAGGCAGTATTCTTATACTATTAATAGTTTGCATTTTTCTATTTAATCATAACACTGCCATTATATTGTAACTCTGTTTATACAACTTTAAACATCTTCAGGGAAGGGACCCTGCACTGGTCTTTGTATTTAATAACATTGTTAATAACACAGTATATGTCAAATAAGTGCTTGTTGAATTAAAGACCTCACAGCTTCCTAACACACTATCTTTCACATGAAAGACACTCAGTAAATATCTGGTGACTGATGAGTTTGCCAGTTGGTTTTTTTTTTTTTTTATGTCAATGAGTCCCATCCTCTCAAATTAACTCCTCATGTTATTGCTGGATCAGACCTAACAACATACTGGCAGGAGCACAGTAATAGGTCAAGTCAGTGAAACACAAGGCTCATTGCCTACTCTGGAGGATAAAGAAATATATTTATCACCCAATGGTCATGACATCCAGTCCCATGATGCCCAGGCAGGTAGTTCAACTTGGGCCGACTTCAACTGGCAGGCACAGTCAGACTTTCCAATGCAGATAAGGCTACCTGGGAAAGTTTGCCTCATTCTTCACTCAACTCTTTCATAAGGGCTAGATTTGTGATTTTAGAAACTGGGCTCTTTTTCTTTCTGAGTAAAATTTAAACATGCTTTTTTGGTTAAAAGGGCTATCTCTTAACAGCCACAGTTTGACCTTTCAACTGCACCTCAACATTTACGTTGTACCCTAAACTTTTAGCACATAGTCTGTGCAGGAATGGATCTTAAGCAATTGGGTAATTTTAATGTCCTCAATATATACAGTTTAAGCAACATTTCTGGTGTGAGATCGTGCCACAGACTCCACGTCTGTCTAACTATGCCATCTATCAGTCAATTCAGTAAGAGAACATAACTTATTACAATTACTGCCATGTCCCAGAATTCAAAGGACTCATCAGATTTATTTGGAGAAGAACTAAGAACTAAAAACTGTTACTTAAGTTTAAACCTGAGATAGTTATAGAAGTCTATAGAGAGAAGTAAAAACTTTCAGAGAAACTAGCCAGAAATTGGCATGTAGCTATTATACGGAAGAAGAGATGAAAAAGAAAACTTATATTCAATCATCTAGAGCTTCTCAAATTAAATATATTAAATATGATATGTCCCTATGATTATGTTAAAATAAGTCAAGCCACACCCAAGAGAGTTCATAGAAACCAAAAATTCTTCAAAAGACACTGCAATGTCAACCTGCAGTGAGAGAAGTCCATTAGTGGGTAGATATATGTCGACTGTAGTGGTGACAAGGACAGTGATGGACATGCCCTGAGATCCACTGGAAGACACTCATGAGACATCTAAACTTTCATGTCTTGACTGATGAGTTGGAGGCGGCAGAGAATCCTGCCTCCACCTATAGCTTGTCTGTGTTGTTTATCTAAAACCGCAGGAAATGATCCCAGTAAATGTTAATGTTCTTAAGCATTTGCCAGACTCTTTGTTTGTTTGTTGGATTTTTAAGGGAACATTTTAAAGATTCATTCCCTTAGGTTGAACTCTGTCTTCTGGCGCTTTACGGATCCACTCTGTGGGGTACAGTATTTTCATGGATCTGCTCCGTGGGACAAAAATGGCATTACATAATATGAGCCTAGACCGCTGTGACCAAGTGTGCTCCAATCCATTTATCCTTTGCTCCTCATGTAAACAATTTATTCCAGGAGGCAAGTGTGCACTTGGCATTTATTTACTATTCACTGGTAACATAAACTCTGTTTAAGTAGGTGCAAATTCACACTTAGAGGAGACAATCATTTTTTTAAGTGTGAGGCACTTACTAAATAAATCAAGATACTACGGCTCACTACAGGTGAGAACATTAAGGATTCTGCTTTTATGATTTACCAAATCTGTCTTCTGCTTTCTCTTTCAAATTTAAATGGGCTTTCTGAGACATCCTGCAGGTAAATGAAATGTTGCTTGACTTAATTCCACCAGCACAAGCTGGGAAGAGAAGCAGAGGTTGGAGAGAGGACAAGGAGTTTGTCTCTGCTAGCGGGACCAGCTGAGAGAGTGAGAACCAGAAAAGTCAGCCTCAGAATGGCCAGCCACAGAGCAAGCAAGGGCCCCACTAGCCAAGAAGAGTCAGGCCCCCAGATCATGGATGGGAAGGCAGGCAAACAGACAGCATAACAGGCCCAAGACAGTGAGCCAGCCTTGCCGACCAAAGGACCACTCACTTAGCGTCCAGGATCATCATACAGGCTGATCTCAAATTTGAAATCTGGAAGCTCTTTGGGCGGAGTGAGAGGACTCAGCCCGAGAGCCAGGCAGCACATGAGAAGTCATATACCTACAGTTACTGTGTATTGAGCATTTAATACAGGCCAAACACTGCACTAAGTGCTTTGTATGCTGCAGCAGTCTTGTGAGAGTTGGTCACAGATGTTCCCTTCCTTCTGGGTCTTAGTTGGATCCCCTTGTGCTACTCTGGAAGTGAGCCTTGACCATGAACCTTTCTTTGGCCAATACACATGAGTCATATGAATGGATGATTTCTGGGCGGAAGCATTGAAAGCCTAAATCATTACATGATTTTCCAACTGCTCTTTAGCTGCTTTGGCAGCCACAAAAACAATATCAGAATGGAGCTTCCATTGGGGAAGGCAACCAAGATGAGGATGGTCCCCAGCCAATAGGCACAGGTGAGATATGTGAGTGGAAAGTATACTTTTGTGGTGTCCGAGTCTCTGACATTTGGAGAATGTTCGTTCCTGCACTACAGACATGGATTGTCTTGTTTCATCATGGCAAACCAGCGACTTCTCTAAGGGGGAACACAGTTGTGCATCTTGGTAACTGTGAGCCCTTTGCCCACAGAATTAATAAGAAATGATATCGAAGTCTAAACCCAGATCCCTCTTACCAGAGCTCCTACTCTTAACCACACTTTGACAGGGCTAATTGAATAAGTAGGAGAGAAAATAAGGCATCTCCATCTTCATAAATAGCACCAGGAAACCTCCGTACAGTGCAGCTGGCATAAAACCAGGCAACAAAGTAGAGTGGGCTTTGCATCTCTCCCCCTTTAAAAAAGAAAAATGTTCAAAAAAGCATACAGCACCAAAGGATGCCAGCCTAACGCCATGTTATCCTCTGGGATAGTCACATCTTATTAAATGGTTACCTCCAAAGCAACCCAGCCCTAGGGAGGCTGCAAGAGCAGGGGTGGATTAGGGGGTTTGGAAGTAGTCCCTTGCTCCTCTTGCTTTGCTGGACCAGAATCCTTCACTTTTACATTAGACCTAAAGTAAATACAGGATCCTACAGAGAACAGAACTTCCACTGTTTCCCAAGCCTAATGCCTTCCAAAGCTCTGGACATTATGAAGCAGAACAGGAAACAAAAGATTTTAACAACCAAGAGCATTATTTGTAACTAATAATACAACATTCTGTGTATAGCCAGCAATTTTACTTTTTCCTGAAATTTCAAAGTGGAATTCAAAGTCCAGAATTCTTGTTACAAAACACGACTTCCTCGCAGCTTCTCATTCATTATTTTAGTATGGAATGATTCCCTATAAACATTTATTTCTTAGTAAGTGTTCATCTTAAGTGTCGACCATCCAGTGACAGGAACCATATTTAAAGATTGATTCCAATCCTCAACTAATTCAGGTCATTTTTTCTTGTCCAACCTGAGAATTGGCCCAGGAGCCTTTAAATCAGAAAAGAAGAAATAAATTATTCTCACTTTTAGCAAAGTGGGTGGAAATCCATTCTTTGGTTGTCTGCTTTATCTCACATGATTGACTTTCAAATTAATCTGTCCCTCTGAAGTCTGGACAGAGCCCACACACTGCCACATTTCATTTCAGGGGAATTCTGTTATTATGATGACCAAATATGTGTGTCATTTGAAGTCATAACTTATTTATTTCCTTAATACTTAGATTGGCTTTTAAAACACCAGCAAAATAACTGAGTAGGCTGTTTTCAGGCATATGAGCTCCATCATAATTATTAATTTATTTTTTCAACATCATAAAAAAGTGGCCATCCATTTGATTAGACAGACCAGAAGGGTGTTTTTAAACTACCATATATCACCTTTGAATTTCACATGACACGCTCATCCTAATCCCTGCAACATATGAATCAGAAGGTACCATATATGTTCAGAATGTTGTTTACAATGAAGTCAACATTAGATTTTCATGCTTTCTGTAGCAATGATACCAGGTTACATTTGTTACAGGTTTTTGACATCTCAAACATTAATTTCTATTAGAAATTACCATCAAACTACCTGAAATATTATAGTGCATTCAACATGACGTATATTATAAACAACTAGCTCTTGAATTCAAAAAAAATTTATATTTGTATACTAATTTAATTTTTCATAGCACTTTCATTAATATTAATTCATTAAAAATGTTTGTGATGTTTCAAAGGAGCAAGAGAATACCACCAAGAAATTTATTTAAAGCCCCCTTTCTAATTGAAAGGGTGTGTAGAGAAAAACATCAGAATAGATACATGCATCTCTCATTAAATGTAGTTGAAAAAGTAAAACAAATGCTACACTGATTTAAATATCAAATGAGGAGAATGATTTTTTTAAAAATGAATGCAATGCTCTCTTTTGGAGTATCTGAGTGAAGAAGAAAGCATAGACGCTCACACGCTTTCAAATAACCACATCTTCCTTTCCCTGGTCTCCAATCCTCAGAGGAGGCTGAGCATCCCATACTCATGCAGAAAGGTGAGACTGCTGTGGCACACATGGTATGACTTGATACTTTCAATGAAAATCTAAAAGTGAGAAAGCATTTAAGTATAATGCGTGCACCGCTCATGACTCAAGACATAGTCATAGAAGGCTGCACTACTGATTTTCAGTAAGACAATAAAGGAAATAGACCAGCTAAAAGCACAAACTGCAAAAGAACATACATTCAGAGTGAAACTAAAACGAAGATATGTTCTATCACCCTCCCAAGGCTAGACTGTTATCCCTGATACTAAAATCAGCCACATCATTGGTTGATTACATGCTCTTTGCATGTAATGCATAAAGATGCTGTTTGCCCCCTTTAAACTAATAACACTACCAGCCCCTTCACTAATTCTGGAGAGGGCATGTTTAATGGATACGTTGCCTTTCAAACAACTTGCCATCCTAGAAACCTTCAGCGACTTCCATGGTCTTAAGGATATGAGGCATCCCTTTGACATTAGCAAATGGCTCTTTACACATAAAATAGTGCTGTTATCCAACTCAAAGCTTCATATTAGAGTTTTCAATGACTTCATCAGGCCCTCAGAAAGCAGGCACAGACCTTCCTTTCAGATTATTATAATAGAGAAATGCCCCTTCTTCGCGTGTTTCCTCCTGGGAAGAAGCCTGTTGGTGCTGCAGAGCCCAGGAGGAGTGCTTTGTGGGGCAGATGGGAAGCAGGTCGGTGCAGCAGCTGGAAATGCGTGAGTTCCAGTTCTTGGTCTTATCTTTTTTATCATTGTTGGCGTCCTGACCCAAATACAAGGAAACCTCCACATTCCATTAGCAGACTCAATTTGGATTCTGCAGCTCTGCAGGGAGAAATAGCATCTTCTCCTTAGCTAGTTGTGCTGCACTCTTGAGATAATTCTCTTAGTTTAATTTTAACATTTGGTTTAAGAAGATGCTGATGGATCAAATTTGAAACTGTGGATCCACTAAACGCCTTTTTAGGTTTTTTTTTTTTCTTTCAAAATAGCAAGCCTTAGGAGCTCAACTCCAGAGCCAATTCACTTCGCGTGAAGTTGGCACTCCTTGGGAGTAGAGGTCCCCTCTCACCGGCTCCCACCCTCCAGAGGGGAGGATTTCTGGGGAGCCCGACGATCCGCTCGCTTTTAGCCTTTCTCCTTGCAACGCGCAAATCCCTCCTTAGTTGGGCTCAAGTAGAGAGGATCACCAACTGCTCATCCCAGCGAACACTCTGCAAAAAACTCTAATGGCTTGTGCGCGGGTCCACGCTGGTCGCTAGCGGCGCCAACTTTACTCATTCGTTAATTTGCTAGTTTTTGGACTGCGTAAAACAGCCCCCAAAGACGCGGGCAAACGCCGCTCTAAAGCCCACTACCATGCAACGCCGGGTTGCTCGGAGCCACGCTGGTGGCACTTCTCCTTCGTGCTCACTCTGCACAGGCACCTCCAGAACCCCGTGCAAATGAACCCTACCGGGAGACGCAGGTGGGCAGGTCGGGTCGGCAGGGACCAAGAGCCTGAAAGGGAACCTGCCCTCCCCTCCCCGCAGCCCGGTCATTAAGGCAAGAAACTGCAGGCAGAGAAGCCCCCGAATCCGACCTAGGACGCGGGCGCCTGCCAGGATCCCCTCGCCTGCCCCCCGCGCCCCGCGCGCGCTCATGCCACCACCACGGGGAGGGTGCATGCGGCAGGTGCCTGGCCGAGGCCCCCGGGAGCGAGTCGCCCTTACGTGCTCCAGCTTGTCTTTCCTCCGAAGCCAGACGCTGGCGCTGTAGTCCTGCTGCTTGACGCTGCTGTAGAAGTTCGCGCCCACTCGGGTCAGGCTTGGGGAGGGCTCCTTGGGGCGGCTTTTGAGCCTCATCTGCTCGAAGCCCTCATGGGGGCAGGCCGAGAGCCACTCGTGCTGCCGGATCTCCATCCTGACATGACCGGGCGGCCGCCGGCGAGCAGCGGACTCGGGACGGGCGCGCGGGGAGCCGGGCGCGGAGCGGGAGCGGGAGGCCCAGCGGGAGCCGGAGGTGGAGCTGGAGACTGAGCTGGAGGAGCGAGCGGGCGCGGGGAGCGCGGGGTGCTGAGCGCCAGCTGGGAGCGCGGCCGGGCGGGAGGGGGCGATCGCGGGAGGCGCGGGGCGGAAGGAGGGAGGGCGAGGGGCGGGCAGGGGCGGGGGCGGAGGGGGACGGACGGGGAGAAGGGGGACGAGAGGGGACAGGGAGGGAAGGGAACCTGCTCCGGGGAGACAGAAGTGCCCGGTGCGGCGGCGACGTCGCCCGGCGGCTGCGGTCCCGAGCGGGCGCTCCGCTCGCCGGCTCCTTGCGGCACCTACTGGGACCCGGGCCGGCTCCCGGGGCGGCGGCGGCGGCGGCGGCGGGGGTGGGGTGCGGTGGGAGGGGCCGCGGCTGGCCCAGCCAGCCCGCGCCTGCAGGTTGGTGCAGTGAGGAGCCGCCGCCGCCGCCGCCGCCGCGGGGCCAAGGGCTGCGAGCCCGGCCGCCGCCCCTCCCGCCGCGCCCAGGCCCGGGCGGCCGCGCTCCCGCTCCGCACCCGCCTTTCCCGAGCAGGCTACACCTCTCCCTGGCGCATCTTTACTGGAAAGCCGGCAGGCGAGGGGAGAAGTGAGCGCCGTCTCCGCGCCTCCTCGGTCCTGCTGGCTGAGCGCGGGGATGGCTCCGGAGGGAGACACTCAGGAAACCACCTCCGCCCTTCCCGCATCTCTATCCAGCGGCGCCCCCTCACCCTGCCCCCGGCTCGCTTGGGCTGCGCCTTCCCCCATTCTGAAAGTTCACTAACTTCCCACCCCAAGGGACTTAGAGCAGAGGGTGCCCAGCATTCCCCCCTGAAATAGCCGAGAGACATGTGTTTTCTTGAGCCTTACACGCTACTTTCATCCGATGGTGTGGCGATGCAAATACGCCCGGGGGCAGTAGCCCCTCGGGCAGGCACGCGGGACCGGTTGCTCCCCAGCCCTCGGTGTCCACCTAGAACCAGGCTCCCCGGGCCGCACCCATTCCGATCCTGGGAGGGTGATCCAGGGCTCCTCTGCAACGCTCCGCTTGTGCGGTGACTGTTCCTTAGGTGGACGTGGCCCAACTGCTGTGCATGTTTCTTTTCTCTGTTTCTAGGCCCCTAGGGTCCAGGCTTTTCCTTCGGGGCCCAGCCAAGCGTGATGATTATTAGGAATAGGGTGGCATGTTCGTGATTAAATCTTCAATCTCTTCATCTTTTGCTATCTTTGGTGTCAACCTCTCGAAACATTTTTTGGTTTTATCTAAATGCTAAACAGCTGGTGTTCAGGGTGTCTCGTGTCTGGTTAAAAGCTTGGGAAGTGTATGGAAGCTGGAGAGGTATACAGGGGATTTTAGAGGGTGTTGCCAAGGGTAAACTGAAGGCTCTCTAGCCCTGGGCAGAACTGCCCTACTTGAATGACGGTTTCAAAGACATTCTGGCTGGGATTTCACAAACTTTTAGGAGGACAGGGATTGTGTTTCATATCTTTTCAAAGTCTCCATTTTAAAAAATGGTATAGTAAAAATAGTAGTTGAAATAAAATCCTGTGCACATTCAATATGGGGATGAAACAACTAAACACAAATACACACATTTTGGTTGTGCTAGGTTGGTTTTCTTAGGAGCTGAACTATATTGTGTAATAGATGCCCCGACCTGTGGGCTATCTCTAAGTCTCATCTTATCCTGCAAGATAAATGTTATTAACCCTCCTTTCCAGTGAGGAAACTGAAGCAGAAGCAGAAATTACACTTCAAAACAAGGATACGAACCAGATTGAAAAGCTATGAAGGCCAGGCGGAGTGGCTCAGGTTTGTAATCTCAGCCCCTTGGGAGGAGGAGGCAGGAGGATCACTTGATCCCAGGAGTTCCAGACCAGCCTGGGCCTACACTAAAAATAAAATAAATTAGCCAGGCGTGGTGGTGCGCATCTGTGGTTTCAGCTACCCGGGAGGCTGAGGCGGGAGGATCGCTGAAGCCTGGGAAGAGGAGGCAACAGTGAGCCGATATCGCACTGCAGCCTGGGCGACAGGGCAAGACCCTGTCGGAGGTGAGGCTGTGAAAACTATACATTCCATTGTATAGCATCTCTGATAATTTTGTTTGTTTGTTTTGTTTTGTTTTTGAGATGGAGTCTCGCTCTGTCACCAGGCTGGAGTGCAGTGGCGCCATCTCGGCTCGCTGCAACCTCTGCCTCCCGGGTTCAAGCGATTCTCCTGCTTCAACCTCCCGAGTAACTGGGACCGCAGGCGCACGTCACCACGCCCAGCTAATTTTTGTACTTTTAGTGGAGACGGGGTTTCACCACGTTGGCCAGGCTGGTCTCTCAAGTGATCCGCCAGCCTCGGCGTCCCAAAGTGCTGGGATTACAGGCACGATCTGATTTTTTTATTATTACAATTTGCCCTACTATTCACTGTCCCCCAGTTTTTACTATTAAAGTTTAGCCTCCATAGCTTATGCTTTCTTTAAAGTATAACCACACAATTTAAATGACGACAAACAATTATATAGTCTTTTATAATATTGTTAACAGAAAGATGTTATTGCCCTTCTGCAAAGAATACCTCTGCCTTTTGCTGTATGAGATTAGGTATTTGATATATCCAAACCTTGACAAGTGATAGATATCCAATTCAGAGTAATAATGAACTGTTCTACTATAGAAGAATTTAAACAAATGGTTTCCATATTGTGCGAGATTCTCAAAGTAGATTTTTTTTAAACTATACCTTTATAGGACTATACATAGTGACTGCAGTAGTTGCTACTATCTCCTTCTTTTTTTTTTTTTTTTTTTTTTTTTTTTTTGAGATGGAGTCTTGCTCTCTCACCCAGGCTGGAGTGCGGTGGTTCCATCTCGGCTCACTGCAATCCCCACGTCCCAGATTCAAGCAATTCTCATGCCTCAGCCTCCCAAGTTGCTGGAATTACAGGCATGCACTATCACACCCGGCTAATTTTTGTTTTTTATTTTTAGTAAAGGCAGGGTTTCACCATGTAGCCCAGGCTGGTCTCAAACTCCTGACCTCAAGTGACCTGCCCGCCTCGGCCTCCCAAAGTGTTGGGATTACAGGTGTGAGCCACCGCGCCCGGCCAATCTCTATTTTTTGAAGAAGGTACACTGGTGGTATAAATATGACAGCATACTACTGAATTGAGCATTATAATTAATTCATAGATCACATTTGTTATGATCCAAAATACTAGTCAAAGTATAAATTTTTACAGTTTCATACTTACTTGGTATGCAGTGCCAGACTCAATGAACCCAACAAGTTCAAATAAACCTGGGTGCAGACTTATTCATAATTATTTTTCTATCTTGGATTCTTGTCCAAGTTCATCGTTTATGCCAGTAATATGGAACTTGCTTGTTGACCTTCAAAAGAATATTTCATATAAAATTGATCCCAACGGAAACTGTTGTAGGGAAGAAAAATAGTATTTCTGAAGATGGCCAGGTATAATATGAGAATGTTGCACCAAAAATATTACTGAAATGTATAATTACTAAATTTCTACATTAACTTCCACAGCACTTTTGCCAGCACGTTTTCATAGCCATTACATTTTCTGAATGCAACACGGGTGTTATGGACCATCCATCCTACTAGCCCATTCGCTTCTTGGGAGCTGGAGCCACTCCTGATTCTTTACCGTGCTGTTAGTGCCTTACGTATAATAAGCTTCCAATAAACTATGGTGAATAAATGACTGAATGGGTGCTAACACTTGGCGACATGTTTTTGCTTCTTTATTTTGAAAAATACTGGATTTGACATTAAAATATTTAGATTTTAGTACTAGATCCTTTAATTACTAAATTGTGACTTTCATGGTTTTCATTGTATTTCCATAGGCTTCAAGTTCATCCAGTAAATGGGGAATAATCATTGCTACCTCAAGTGATTGCTACAGGGATGACACATGAGAAATTTCTGTATAAACTATAGAGTCCAATGTTACTGTTCTTAGAACTTTCAGGCACAGAAATATTCTCTATGTCATTCTAATAAGTTATCATTTTCATTAGCAGCTATATCAATTAATCTTGATTGCTTATAATTAATTATAGAAACTGCACTCAGCTACAAATTTGAATTCTATTGAATTCAAACCTAAACTGAACAGATGTCATTGACCAGGAATTGTTAATATTGTCTGAATTAGGCACTTTGCATTGTCATAAAATGTAAGACCAAAAGTATCAAGAAGTAAGTGGGAGTATTTTATTAAAACTTTCATAGTAATGATAATACCTTACATTTCCACAATAGTTACATCTGTAGCACATATCACATTTACTCCTTGGAAAAATATCTGAAAGTAGTCTTGGTACTTGCTATCAGTTCCATCTTTCGAAAGGAGGAAACCAAAGCTCATGGAGGTTAAGTGACCTGCCCAAAGCCATGTAAGTCACAGAGTCTGGTCAAAAAGCCAGGTTCATTGACTCTCAAAAAAGGATTTCTTTTTTCACCATGTCCGATAAAAAAATCTCAAATATATACTTCTTAGCAATTATAAGTTGTATTTTTCACAGGTGTAGTGTTGCCAAGTATTACTACATTTTGTCAAAGGTTTACTACTGAAGAATAAAACATGTTAATACTTAGACCTTCCCTAACAGCATGCTTTATGTCCTCCTCAATTACCCTTATACTATACAAGACCATATAAAATCATTGACCCGAGAATGGCTCTATTCTTTGTTGTCAAGAAATAGATTCAACAGCTAAAAACAACATGACTTTCCTAACCACATATGTTAATTATAGGATTTCTCTAGAAAAAATTGAATAATTTAATACCAGTAGAACAAAATTAAAGTAGTCCCAGATTGAAAATGTTTTCTGAAGAATACATAAGCATTAATATGAGAAGGGTCTTCTATGTTACAGTATTTTCTTTAGCCTCGTAGTTATTATTGATTAGTTATAAAATGACAATGAAGGTTTTTTAAATGTTACATATTTAATAAAGTGAACTTATCTATGTACAAACTTACTTTCGACTAAAGATTCTCATTGTTTGACCACCTACTCCAGTCACTGTGTGGGCTGGTCCTCAGAGGCATTATATCACTTTTTTCTCACAAAATCCTGCAAAGTAAACAGAGCCATCCCTATGTTACAGATGAGGAAACAAAGACCCAGAAAGAGTGACCTGCCCAAGAGACACAAGGACCAAGGGGTAACACTGTGGCTGAAACTCAGGGTGGCTCAACTCTAAATGCCTTTACACAACACCAAACTGTATGGTCTTGCTTGGGTACATCTCTGCTGGGCTGAGAGCCCCCACAGTGACCTGGAGAGAACTGCGGAGGAGAGGGAGAGGTCAACTAGCCCCCAGAACGAGATCCTGGTAGAGTGGGTTTATACTGTGAGGCCGAGGGTCCCAATTTACTTACACAAGGAGAACCAAATCAGATGGCACTGGGATCTTCCTTCCTTCCTCCTTCCTTCCTTCCTTCCTTCCTTCCTTCCTTCCTTCCTTCTTCTTCTCTCCCTCCCTCCCTCCCTCCTTCCTTCCTCTCTCTCTTTCTCTCTTTCTTTCTTTTTGAGACAGAGTTTCACTCTTGTTACCCAGGTTGGAGTGCAATGGCACAAACTCGGCGCACCACAACCTCCACCTCCTGGGTTCAAGCGATTCTCCTGCCTCAGCCTCCTGAGTAACTGAGATTACAGGTGCCCACCACCACACCCAGCTAATTTTTGTATTTTTAGTAGAGATGGGGTTTCACCATATTGGCTGGACTGGTCTCGAACTCCCGACCTCAGGCGATCCACCTGCCTTGGCCTCCCAGAGTGCTGGGATTACAGGCGTGAGCCACCATGCCTGGCCGGCACTGGGATATTTCTGAGAGTTAGAAACCCTGGTTGTCGTGTTGGGTCAGTTGACAATCAACCAGCTGTGGGGACTCAACCAAGATGCTTTACCTAATTGAATCTGTCAAGATGCTATGGTTTGGTCACAAGGTTTGGCCTTGCAGTAGAGCCTTGGACAGATCCATCACATCAACACAGAAAATTAGAAAATGGCTGTCCTAAGAATAAATAAGTAGAAAATAGGATCGTTGAAATAATCTAGCGCGACTAAAAGCTTCTGGTAGCTAACAAAAAAAATCTGAATTCTCCTGACTCAGTGTAGATGGATTAGGTTAATCAGACAGTTGCCTAAGTTGGCACTTCATTTGGCCTTTGTGCTCACAGCCATGGAATTGAGAACACTTCAAAATCACCCAGAATTCTAAATTCCACTTTGATTATCTGAGGTGATCTTTTATGTATCAATCATGGTACCCAGCATAAAGTATGTGCAACTCAACAGTAAAAAAGGAAATATATGAAGATAATATAAGCCACACTGTAATTCTTAATCATGCTTACATTTTTGAAACTGAAACCTAACCTTAATCAAGTGATAGGAGAATGATGTGTATATTTGGACACCCAGGTAAAACAGACTTTGACTGTAATAGTGGTCATGCTTTTCTTTTATGTTCTTTTGAAAGAATCCATTGTTGGTATTTTTGTACAGTACGTGCCATAAAACTATGTAACACCTCTGACATCACCATTTGTTCACTTGTACTAAAGAGGAATGCAGTGACTCCTTAGATCTTCAACATACCTGACAGTGGGAGTCATTTTTCTACAGCAAATCACTTAAATCTAAGCCAGTGTGCACCATCTCAACCTTTGTTCAAGCTACTGATAGCTTCTGTACACTATACAGTATCTTTTGAAGGCAGAATGTGACATATTCATTTCCTAGCAATGAAATTCAGAAAGCTCAGAGTTAATTTTTATGCTTGGTGGCTAGAACTTTCTTTGATTTTAGGTTTTGTAGGCCAGTGATCCCCTCCTCCCTCCTGATTCAGTGGTTCTAGTTCTTATCCTAGTCTTAATGATGTTATATTTCTGGTCTTTGTTTTTACTTTAAGCCACTCCAATGGCTGATTTTTAAATGTAGGCAGAGTATAAATAATGTAGGAAGAATTAGTTAGCCTGTCATGAACCAAGATTGCCTGACAACATGTCAACCTGATAGATTGGTTTCAAGTTATAACAACTATTAAATTGATATTCAGAGTTGGAAGAGGCACATTAAATATCTTTCATTTCCCTCTTTTAACACTTCTCCTCCAATTATGCTCAGACCACTCCTATTTTTTCCAAAATCATTCATCTTGGCAGTTGATTAGTGCTAGGCCATAGAGACACAAGATAAATAAAACAAAAGAAGATGAAAAATTATTTCAGCTTGATCTTGTTGGAGAAGCAGACAAGTATAGTTGTAACATAGCTACAGGTGCAGGGGAACCTGGGCTGAAGGGTGAGCTGGGGAGAAGATACTGGAGAAAATTACCCAAATGGGAATAAGCTTCTAAAAAGAAAACATGGCTACATTTCGATGATCTTAGCAAAAGGACAAAGTTTGGTTTTGCTAAATGGAAACTCAAAATTTCAACTTGACAAATATTGAGTTTCTGGTGTATATTTAAGATTTTATAAGCGCCGTGGGGATTCAAAATTCTGAGAAATCATAAATGCTGAGAAAGAGGAATTTACAGTTCTATAAATAGACAAACTCTAATGAGACCAGGAGTAGCATAAGATTATGATCAAATGTTAAGATCAATGGTGCAGAAAAGAACGCTAAATCAATAGTTCCCTATCGAGACAGCATTTTATGCTGTTGAAAAACACACATTCCCAGAATTTGAGATATGCAAGCTGGTTTGGGAAGGCAGGTCAAAGTGGTTGGGAAAAGTCACTAAGCAGGAAGTTGGCTCTCAGAGTTGCTTAACAAAATTAAACATAAAATACAAAGTCTTTCTTTAGAAAACAGATACTAATTTACCTGATGCAACTAAGGTATCACTATGGAACAAGATACATACTCAGGGCGTCTTTCCCAAAACTGACCAGTTGGGCCTGATATTCACTTAGATGTAGGGTTATAATTTAGTAATATTCGCAGCTTCAGAATGATACATTGAACTCTGCAGGCTTTAATCTCTTTATTATGAAGGGGCATGTGAGGAATATGCTATATTTAACACTATAGTAAAAGGGCCATGCCATTTCTCTCCCTTTTAATTCTGTTAGCCAATTGACCAATTATTTATTTGACTACTATAGATACATAAGTAAAATTCTAATATAATAAATCATAAGTATACTTAGGATTTTTCCCAAAGATTGTGCAACTTGAATTTTAGTGACACAAAGAAATTGAATTATACTAAACTAGTTGCTAGATCTATGGTTAGCTGAACATGTGTACCTCCTACAATTTTGACACAAGAGTGTGAAAGTCAATGTATGTACCATACAGGAAAGGCAACCAAAAGTTTTAGGCTCTCCAAGAAGAAAGCTCCTTGACTTATACTCATCAGAGATCATTGAGTTCACTCCAAGTCATGGATAGGGGAGACTATAAATTCCAGCAGAGAAATCAGTGAAACGAGGACAGGAGAAACCAATGGAGGAGGAACAAGTGACAACTAGAAAACCTGGCCAAGGAGTCCTTTAGCATGTAGGAGAGACAGGAAGACTCGCGTATCGCTAAACCAATAACAGATAGGAAAGAAAGGGAGGGTAGAACAGAAATCAACAAAATTTTCAGACCTCAACCTGGTCAGGTGTCAGCAGCCAAGTAAGAATCTGCTAGGCAATTGCAAGAGAAAAGCTGGTTTTGCTGATAAGTGGGTCCAGTAAATTGAATACAAGTTGCCATAAAACAGTTTTTTAAAAAAGATATGATTGCAACAAGCCGATTGAAGTTGCAAAGAATCATTGCCTCCATTTACAATTTTATCATGAGAAATAAAATGGTATGAGATTTATATAAGCTCTCTTTATGATTTACTCTCTTGCACTCATCCATGAGAAGAGATAGAGCCTGGCCTGAGATATCACTGTCTGCACATTTCCTGTTCCAGGAGAGTCATGCATGGGCAGAAACCATAGAAGCTACTCAAGAGGAGAGCAAGTCTGAATGTTTTCTCCATGCCAGGTGCTGTGCTCAAAGCTTTGCATACAATCTCATTTAATCCTCACAGCAATCCACTACTGTCTCCATTTCATAGTTTAGAAACTGTGGCTTCAAGAGGTGAAGTGAACTGCTCAAGGTCACATAAGGGTAAGTGACAGAATTTGGACTCAAACCCAGGACAGATTTCAAAACCCAGATTCTTACAATGTATGCTACTGTAATAAGTTCATTAAAGGAATGAATGGAAAGCAGTTGTGCACACGCTCTCCATTAAACTCACATTAACCTCTTCTTTCCTCCTCATGAAAGATCTGACCTGTCTCGTAGTTCATTTTGGACAGCCTTTAATTTTAAATGGTCCAGTCTAAGAATCACATGCAGTTGAAAGATCCTTCCTCCCCCTGGGAGGTCTGTTTTCGACTTAGGAACCTGCAGTGGAAGAGGGAGGTGCTCTGTCTCCTCCACCATCTGCTGACTGCAGCTTGTGGCCCCTGCAGACCAGGTGCAGGATGAGGACTGTTGCAGGTTGCAGTGTTGTAGGAAGCAGACGCTGAGATGGAGATAGATGTGCAAGGAGTGCTTTGGGGATCCACACGTGGGGAAGGGATGGGACTAAGGGAGAATCTGAGCAATCTGACTAAAGCTTCATTCAGATGTCCCCACAGAGAGCTCTGGAGCTACGGTGGGCCTTCAGAGTTGCCCTGCATGAGAGGCTGGGGATTCATTTGTCTTCTACGTGAATCGGTCATTGAATGGGCTGCTCGCTTCAGCTGTGACATTGGGCAAGGCAAATTTCTTCAGCTGAGGCAACCCCCATAGAAAGTTAAAGGCTGAGGGCCATCTTCCTGAAGCACTCCTAAAACCTGGGGGAAATGAGTCTTTCTTTCCTGAAAAGAAGTATCTGTTGTATACCACAGCATTCGCCATGGGGATTAAGGGTAAGAGAGAAGAAAAATCTTCCTTGACCAGATGGTAGTCTGGCCCCAATGCTCTTTGAGTATAGCAGATAACAAAGGCTGATTTTTTCCTCCCAGGGGGTACTTTGGAGGTTCTTCAGAGATCTCCCCAGCAGGCTGACTGCTCGTCACTTCCTCTCAGCACCCCTCCTCAGATCCGTCCGTCTAATGGGTCACTTCACCCTCCAACCAGGACCCTTGGGGAAGATCCCTACAAGATGATCAATACCAGAAAGCCTCTACTGTGAGCACTTGTAGCCCTTAAGATCAGATACCTTTGTCCCTCAGACTCTGGATGTGCAGACCTTTCCAGTATAGCCCTGATGTTGTGTTCTTCAAGAGGAAGACACCATCTTTCCAACTCTAGACTTCCCCAGAAATACATTAGCTCCCAGATTCTGTGCCCTCCCCCAAACTTCCAGGATCGGCAGTCATGTTTCCAAACTGGTTTTCTTGAAGACCTCTCACAGGGTGTGAGATAATTGAAGAAAACAACCCTTCCCCTGATAATTCCTCACCGCCTGGTCTCCTTAACCTCTCAGTGAATTCTCTGCCTTTTCTGATCTAGTTTAGAAGTAGGTTATGGGCTAATACTGGAAGAACTGATTTTGAAATAGGTTGTTATGAGTGTGGTTTAGCAACTCAGGCATACTCAGCATCTGTGGAATTACCCTCTAACAATGTCTTTGTTGGCTTTCTGAGACTTTACAGCAGGCTTTAACATGCAATCTTTTTTTTGTTGTTTTGAGACAGACTCTTACTCTGTTGCCCAGGCTGGAGTGCAGTGGCACAATCTCAGTTCACTGCAACCTCTGCCTCCCAGGTTCAAGCAATTCTCCTGCCTCAGTCCCCCCTGGTAGCTGGGATTACAGGCTGGCGCTATCACGCCTGGCTAATTTTTGTATTTTCAGTAGAGACGGGGTTTCACCATGTTGGCCAGGCTGGTCTCAAACTCCTGACCTCAAGTGATCCACCCACCTGGGCCTCCCAAAGTGCTGGGATTACAGGTGTGAGGACAACATTCAGTCTTATTAAACTTCCTCTCAAACATATTTGCCCACACTGGTCTGAAAACTCTGTGTGGTTCTAATGTAAGCAATGCTGAATGGTTGCCCACAGCATAGCAGATTCCTCTCCACTTTAGAGATTTATCAAAGTGAGGAAAGAAAAAAGAAAATAAGGGACAGAGAGAGGAAGGGAGGAAAAGAAGGAAGAAAGAAGGGAAGAAAGGGAGAGAGGGAGGGAAGAAGATGTTAAGCAGGGAAAAATTTATTCCCAACAGGTAAATTTTCTTCCAAGCACTATTCCTGCCAAGACTAATGTTATATGCCATGACCAACAGGATCTTGCCAAAATAGTGACTGATAGGACATGACCCAAATGCCCCAGACTGAAAATATTCCCTCTCTACCATGCTATCACTTATTTGATTTAGATGGACCCCAGCTATCAAAGACTGTCCCAAATTGCTTGCTTGCTGAAATCACAGGTCTGACAGAAGTTTCTGCAAACATCACACTTCAGCTAACAACTGGCTTTGAGTATTGACTTTGGGAATGAATCCCTATCTAATCCTTATTTAATTTAATTTATCCCAAATGGTTTCATATTTTTACAACTCAGTAACTCAGTGCAGGAAAAAAAAGTGTCAGTGTCTGTTTTTCTAACAAACCATATCCAAATATTCTAATAGTGATTTTTTTTTCAGCTTGACAAAAATGAGGAGCTCAGCCTTTGAACAGTATAAACATGTGTTGTCATGCATGCTTTTTGCATAAGTCCTGCTCTGTTCTCCTCCAGTGTATCCTCTTGGAATGTACCTGGTCATGTTCTCATTTTTCTTTTGAATCCACTAAGGAATGCTTTTGTTTTCTGGCCAGGAATTGCTGGAAGATGGCAGACACAGCCATGCAAGCATTTCTGGTGGTGCAGCAAAAACAGCCCATGTCATGTACTCTGTCATAAAGTGAGCAGGGTTTGCATAGGACAAATACCACATAGTCCCAAGTGTTGACTATATCTACCTTCTCATCTCTTAACAAATACACATATACACATATATGTGAGTGTGTTTTTATCCCCTTGTTGTATTTTAAAGATGAAAGCATAAGCAGTCTCCATGGACACAGATATTTATGTGTTCTTTTCATCTGATGATTTGTCTCCAATCATTTGGGCCCTGCCTTCACGTACACATTTTGGGAACAGCTGAGATCTGTCCTGTACTTTTCCCGGCTGTGATAGCCAATTTTCACGAGGTTACACAGGCCATACAAGGGCAGTATAATCAACACCATAACCCTGTACAGAGACATAAATCTTAAAATACACTAGCAAGAGTGTCAATCCAACTGGCAAGGGTGAAAATGGCTTTGAATACCAAGTGCCTATTACTATCACCAAGGAGGATCCGTATGTTTTTGTAGTCTCCACTCAATTCTAATACTTTCTCTGGGACTTAGCAGAGAATCAGTTCAATTCTCACTGTGAATCAGTGTGTCAGGAACACCTAAGACATCACCCTCAGCCTTCTGCCATAAGCAGGTGTAAAGTCAACAAGGATATCTGGCAACATCTTTTCTATATTAGAAAAGAAAAGCCCTTACCTGAAGTACAAAGCGTATCATATTATAATTATTGTCAGAAATAGTATGGATAATGACATTCATGGAAATAGTACTTTATATTTTAAAATGGCTTTTACCTATTAGTCACCATGCACAATTGGATAGCTCAATCAGATATGTTAGAAACTCCCCTCCTCTAAAATAGTAGTTATTGGGCAAAGTATGTAGAGGCAACTGGCTCCACCATATGCCCCTGAACAAAATGTCTTGACTGTCCACTAGTCCCACCCAACTGAGAGTTTTGAATAATCCAAGCCTAAACTGGGAAACCCAGTCTCAGTCCTATTGTGACTTTTCCCTCCCTGGTCAGGAGGAAGTATTCATTCCCTTGATTGAAAGCTTCCTTTTTGTTACTTCAGCCTTGGTTACAAAAGCACAGATATTTGTATTGATCCGTTCATTTCCTTGGCTCATCAGGAAACAACAAATGACAAGGTAACATGCACAACCAGCCTGGGCTAACACCTTGGTAGAGTTGAGAACAATTAGGTGGTTTGCAATAGCCAAATATCTCCAGTTCTCAAGAAGTAAAGCCAAAGAGCAAATATAGCCAAAAGCACTAATCACACTCAAGTAATAACCCCCATCGAGAAGTCACAAAAAAGCAGAGCCTATCTCCTCCTACTCCTCCAGCACAAAGGAGACCCAGAGGAAATCTCTGTCTGTGGTAGCCCAAAGATAGGTCCAGGTAGCAAAGCTGAAACACCTTATTTTTGGACATCCTTTTATTAATTTACTCAGGAAGCACTTTTTTTTTTTCACCAAGCAGCTACCCTGCAAGGTCCCAAGAATTGCATTAATGCTTTAAGTCACTGGAAATTATTGCCAAATAAAGTTGGGGAATTCTCTCTCCTGGTTCTTTTTTTTTTTTTTTTTTTGAGACCAAGTCTCACTCTGTCATCCAGGCTGGAGGGCAGTGGTGCAAACTCAGCTCACTGCAACCTTCACCTCCCAGGTTCAAGGGATCTCCTGCCTCAGCCTCCTAAGTAGCTGGGACTACAGGCATGCACCACCACACCCAGCGATTTTTTTTTTTTTTTTTTTTTTTTTTTTTTTTTTTTTTTTTTTTTTTTTTAGTAGAGACGGGGTTTTGCCATGTTGGCCAGGCTGGTCTGGAATTCCTGACCTCAGGTGATCCGCCTGCCTCAGCTTCCCAAAGTGCTGGGATTACAGGTGTGAGCCACTGCACCTAGCCTCCCCTGGCTTTATCTTAAAATACTCCCCCTCCTATTACATTTCTTTAAAGTATGAACTGACTAGGAAGAGAAAGAAAAGTGAGTATCACCTTTTGTGCTTTTTGAATAGAAAAAACACACAAGAAGAGCACAAAAAAACACCCATGGGCTGCAATAAAATGATCTAAACCAAGAGTGTACTCTAGAATAAGATGGGAAAGTGGCAATTATATGTCTATGCTTACAGGATCAGGAGATGCAGGATTACAAACTTTGCTGCCAAAGAGTGTGACCATTAATTAAAGAACATAAAGACATCACTATCTTACAAAGACACTGAGTTGCTTACAAAGTCTGCCACCGCCTTGTTGCCCTGCCAGACACCTCATTCCTCTGCCTGTGCCACCGCCTCATTTCTCTCAGGAGTTGGAAGGGCACTGGCAGAATGTTAGCCTTCTTTACCTCTCTTACTGCACCTCTTGTGCCCTTAACACTAAGAAAGGAGAGAAAACAATCATCATGGTGAGAGCTGATATCCTCCAACAGAAAGGGAAGTGAAAGTTCCCAGCCGGCAGGGATGGAAGAGAGTGCAGTATGTCTATTTCAAATAGCTGCAAGAGAGTGCAGTACGTCTATTTCAAATAGCTGCATACACCATGACTTAGTGTGGAGATAAGCTACTGTTGTATATCCTATTCTCTATAGAACATAAAACATGCAGGGGAAGGAGGAAGAGATAAAAAGGTGAGAAGAGCAGTCGCAATTTCATGATTGGTATCAGATGATGTTTTACATTATGTTAAGTTGACTGAAGGGAGTGATAGATTCTGCTTCAACTTCCTAGAAATAACTCAAGGGATGAAGATGGCTGTTTAAAAGAAAAAGGCAACAAAGATAAGACTATATGCCTGGAACAAGCTTATCACTTAAAGATATTCCGTCTCTCGGAGTAGCTCTTTCTTAGATGTGTATGTCTCTCTCCCTCTCTCTCTCTCTTTCTCTTTCTCTCTCCCCCTCACCACCATCCTCTCTCTCTCTCTTTCTCTCTCCTTTTTGATATCATTAGAACAATATAGGAATCTGAGGATTTTAAATCTCAAGACTTTCATTGTCTCCTTCAAGTCCCAAAGCTTAGAATACTTTTCAAAGATCTTTCTTTTCACTGATAAATCATTTCTTTGTATTTGCCTCTGCCTGTCTTCTTGTTCCTATTTGCAGACGTTCAGGTTGGCAATTTGAACTCCATAGGCAGGCTCTCCAGAGAAAAGGAGATGAAATTATTTTAAGAGAGTCAACAAAAATCCTTTGGTAAAAATACTTCAAAAGGGATTCCCTTTTGAAGGGATTATATTGCTTATATCCTGGAGTCCTCGTGGGGATACAAATGACACCTAAGAAATTACAATCATTTACCAAAAGAGCTACACAAACATCTAATTTTGTGACTTATCAGGAAAGCACAGAGCAATGTGTGAATATAGACAGTGTGAAGTCAGCTTTAAGTGGTAGCATTTATTTTTAGAGTTAATCACAGTGTTATGGTCCACTTGGACAGGACATACATATCAAAAATGTAATACTATGATCATATCATAGTAAGTAATTCATTTATCTTAGTTTGAATGTAATAGTTTGCCAAGTCAGGACTCAATCATGAGAAATATTAGAGTTCCAACTCTAGGGATGTTTTCCTTGTAGAATCTTATTATTTATTTATTTATTTATTTATTTATTTTTGAGACAGAGTTTCACTCTTGTCACCCAGGCTGGAGTGCAATGGCATGATCTCAGCTCACTGCGACCTCCATTTCCTGGGTTTAAGCGATTTCTCCTGCCTCAGCCTTCCAAGTAGCTGGGACTACAGGCAAGTGCCGCCACCACACCTGGCTAATTTTTGTATTTTTAGTAGAAACGGGGTTTCACCACGTTGGCCAGGCTGGTCTGGAACCCCTGACCTCAGGTGATCTGCCCGCCTCGGCCTTCCAAAGTGCTGGTATTACAGGCCTGAGCAACTGTACCTGGCCTTCCTTGTAGAATCTTATTCACTTAGTTTCGTAGACCGTGTAGGCAGTGTTGTGCTGGAGCCAGCTGTGCACATGTCTTCCCAATGCCACATTCAGTGACTACAGGTTGGAAACTTGAAATCAGCAATGATGAGATTATTTACACCATGGAAATCAGCAAACACTACAAATCAGGGCTTCCCTCCATCACCCTCAGAGTTGGCTGTTAATGATACACCAGTCACTACTACATATGGGAAAAGAAAGAAGAGATAAATGTGGCTCATTTTCCTACTTCATTACAATGCAGCAATCCTATTTCATCAAAACATTAGTTCATGTTTTGCATAGATGTGGGTAGAAACCAGCATGTTGTTGATCTGGCTAAAAGATTTGCTGCTTATGAAAATGAACAAGAGAACAGATACTCTCTGGGCTACTATGCTGTTGATAAGAATATTAAATGGCCATAGCATCTACCTTGCCTATCGCTATGCAGGGGAATCAGTAAAAGAGAGGAGACAGTGTAACTATTGCAAGCAGTGCCACCTTGACTTCCTGAGAGCCAACACTTGGCACCACATGCTCGGGTTCCCATCGCTGTGTGTGCAGGAGATGCCATTTCTCAAGACCCTGTATCACCGCACATTAATGGCACACTATTTGCACCTTGGTTTTTAATCTCTTCCATTTTCTTTGAAAATAAACTCAGAGGCTCATAGATGCCACCTCTCTCCTATTAGCGTACATCACATCAACAATCTCTAGCAATGCTCCAATCTCTTAGCTCTTTTACATGAAAACACGTAGGCATTTGGAAACCAGAGAGACAAAAGATCAGCGTCTTGGAATGGAATGGGCAAAATGGACAAAGCAGAATTCACCAGTGCTTTTAAGAGTGATCTGTAAACAGAAGAAACTACAACTGTATTTGGCTTCTAAGAGATGGAAAAATAGCCCAGGAAGGGAGAGACTAGAAAGGTTGAGGGCAGGTGATGGTTTAGAGGCCACAGGGAGATGAGCAGTTATGATTTATTTGACCTGGACACAGCTATCAGCAAAGGAAAACCTGATATCACACATACACTTTGTCTGAAACTCAACAAGCCAGCCACTCTCCTCCCTAGAAGTCCCACTGGAAACAACTACAAGCAGTGTGTCTTCACAGATGGCTCCCAAAGCACACCTCTGGCTCAGTTACTGTTAGTCATTTTAGTGAGTAGTTTGGGATTTGCTTTATGTGCATGAACAAAAGAGGTTTTTTTAAAAAAATTTTTTTCAGTTTTGCAAAAGCTAAACCTTGAAATTCAAGGACAGTGAAATAGCTCTCATCTATTCTCTTTCTTTATATAAAACCTGCATCCCTCCATTTTTTCTCATTTGCCTACTCATGTGTGATCCTCAGCATATGCCATCTTGTGTAGATTCAAACACACATCCTGTCTTGTGTGTGTGTGTGTGTGTGTGTGATGGGATATGCTCTGTCATATTCATTTTATACTTGATGGCATAGGGTCTCACTAGCATAGCATCTTGTTGCGTGCTCATAAGCAGTGCTAATTTAATCTTATTTTTACATTTTTGTGAAACTTTTTCCATCTATTATTAATTAGATAAATATATTAGGCATGTAGAATTAGGGTCTGCATTCATTTATTATATGAATTCGATAAAATTATTATCCTACAGGTCCTATGATGGGGAACTTGTAGGGTTTTTTGTTTGTTTGTTTGTTGTGGTGGGTTTTTAAATTTTTATTATTATTATTATTATTATTTTTTGAGATAAGGTTTCACTCTTGTTGCCCAGGCTGGAGTGCAATGGTGTGATCTTGGCTTGCCACAACCTCCACCTCCCGGGTTCAAGCAATTCTCTTGCCTCAGCCTCCCGAGTAGCTGGGATTACAGGCATGCGCCACCACGCCTGGCTAATTTTGTATTTTTAGTAGAGATGGGGTTTCACCATGTTGGTCAGGCTGGTCTCGAACCCCCGACCTCAGGTGATCCACCCGCCTTGGCCTCCCAAAGTGCTGGGATTGCAGGCATGAGCCACCACACCCGGCCTGGAACTTGTAGTTTTTAAAGAAGGCCTTATTATTTCTTATAGCCATTATATGGCTTATTAATATCATAAGCTCCTGACACTCTGCTTGGCATATAGTTGATTCTCAGTAAATGCTCATCTCTTTTCATTCCTCTGATGACCTCAGGTTGTATAGTTAAGTTTGTTCTCTCATTTCCAATGTTCTCTATTGCATGTGTCTGCGGGCAGGGTAGGCAGAAGATCAGAAGATACTGTACACACATGCGCCCTTTGCCCACATACACCACCCTTTCCCCACCTCTTGTTCATGACCATGGAGAGCTCCAGCACAAGGGCAGTACAGTATGAAGGTTAGATGATGGGCTCTGGAGTTAAACAGATCTTATTTGAATCCTGGCTCTCTTGCTAGTTTGTCTTGCTTTCAACAGGTTATCTGTCTGAGCCTCAGTTCCCTCATTGGTAAAATGAGGATACCTCAGGAGGGTGGTGGCAAGGATTAACATAACCAGGCATGGTGGCACATGCCTGTAATCCCAACCACTCAGGAGGTTGAGGCAGGAGGATCTCTTAAGCCCAGATGTTTTGGGCTGTAGTGAGCTCTGATGGTGCCATCATACTATAGGCTGGGCAACAGAGTGAGACCCCCATCTTTAAAAAAAGTTTTAAAATTTTGTTTTTTTAAAAAAGTTCTCATAGCTGATATAGGTAAAAGCCTTGGCACTTCATTACAAATGGTCATTGTTATTCAAACTATTTTTAGAAGTTTTCCTGTGTAGCCAGCTCACTGAGGATGGCCCATTTCACTGTCCCCTCACCTTGGTACTCCAGAGAGAAATAAAGAATGAGTTGGACAATGAGGTTAAGGGTCAAGTAGAAAATCTAGGGCATTCTAAATTTGAACTCAAAATCTTTTTTGTGTTCGTGTTCCATGCCCCTTTCCTGGTTCCCAGAGGCCCCTCTGCCTTGAAATTTATTTTCTCCTCTGTTATCCAATGAACTCCCCTCCCGCAATCCCCGATACACATACCTCAGATTACCCCACCCAGTTCTGTTCTATCTCCACCCTTCTATGGGATTTAAAAAATCTCTGCTATCTTTGCAGAAAAACTCTATTTTTATCTACCTCTGACACCCTCAAATCTGTATCTGTCATACAACCTTCTCAGCTAAGGTTGGATATCTAAAAGCTCCTGGGTCACCCTGGGGGATAGATGGATCTGCAGAGATAAACTATAGGTCTCCACTTCTTGCAAACTTTAACAGGCAACTATAACTCATTATCTGTCTCCCTTAGAAATTCTATTAATGAGTAGGAGGTGCAGGGAGACAGTCTTCAGCTCAATATAAGAAATTTCTACATTTATAGATTGATTTGGGGGTGGGGATTATAGTTCCCCAACAATGAAAACATTTAAGCACAGGCTGAGAGACCACTACTATACAGATTTACATATTGGGAAGAAGAATCAATGAGATGACAAACCCAAATACAATGATTCTATTAAAATTTCATGTTATTTTGACATCATGATTATTGCAATATTTTAAAATTCAAAATTTTAGACAGGGTCAGGTGCAGTGGCTCACTGTAATCCCACCACTTTGGGAGGCCGAGGCAGATGGATCACTTGAGATCAGGAGTTCAAGACCAACTTGGCCAACATGGTGAAACCCCATCTCTACTAAAAATACAAAAATTAGCCAGGTGTGGTGGCAGGCACCTGTAATTGCTTGAGCTTGGGAGGCAGAGGTTGCAGTGAGCTGAGATTGTGCCACTGCACTCCAGCTTGGGTGACAGAGTGAGACTTCATCTCAAAAAAAAAATTATACAAAAGTGAGATTGTCTGTCTGACACACAACACACACCATCCAGACTTGGCATTCCTTTTGCAGTTTGAATAAGGGCGCAATGGCAAGACTTCAGTTGCATCAAGACCTTCCAATTTTATTTTCAAAAAGAGCACTGCAGAACAATCAGGGCAAACTCAGAGATTAACTGCAGTTCTTCATTTAGTTAATCCTCTTTATCATGAGAAAGCAGTTCTGCCACTTCCCTTGGAGATTGAACAGGGACATTTGTTACTAAAAATCTACTTTGCATGTTCCTGTTGCATAAATCCATTACTGAAGGCCAACTTGATTTGAATGACAGGAACCTGCCCACGTTGTGAATGGATTCAATAAACTGGAACACTCTTACCTTGGAGAAAATAGAAATCCCAATGTTGAGTGCATATTTGGAATCAGTCTAGTCTCCTGGGAAGAGCATACTTTATTACTATGTCTTCAGTTTAAAACTCATCGTTCATTTGACACTCGAATCTTTATTCCCAGGATTTCTTCAGTCTTCTACAATTTCCATGCAAAATATGATTCAGCAGCACTCATTGAATGCTTGCTAGATACAAGTCACTGTAGTAAGCCTTAAGGGGGAAGAGAAAAATCAGAAATAGAAAGCTGAGTAAGACATGGTTCCTGCCTTAAGGAATTTAAAATCCACTGGAGGAGGAAGTAATGGCTAATACTGTCAGTTATATTATTATTTTCCGGATTTAACATGGCTTACTCAAGGGTTGTAAATATATACATATATATATATATATATATATAGAGAGAGAGAGAGAGAGAGAGAGAGAAGAGAAAAAAATCTTAAGAAAGGAGGCTGGAAGAAATGATTGCAAATGCCAGTGGTCATTATGCTAGGGCACTCCAATTCAGAGAGGTTCATTTTTTTTTTTTACATTTTCTTCAATAAGATTATAATTCTTTAATAATACATAAAAATACATTTCAATTTTAAAATTATTCTAGAGTACTTTTTGCTCTCCGCTAAATTTGCTGTTGTGTCTTTAGGAATTTGCCTTGAAGGACAAGGAAATATAACATTAAAATCAACATCAATATGAATAGAATTTACAAAAATAATAGGCTTCCATATGGTGGTATAGGTACCTACATACAAACATGCAGACTTATATACATCAGTGTATATGTGGATGCATACAAAACACATATAGATGTCACACACATACGCACATGCATACATATGTACATACACATATTCATTGCCCACTCTAGACTGTTCACAAAATGATCATGGGTGTTTTGGTTTTCTGTTCTTTGGGCCTTTTACTATTCTAATGTTTGGAAAGACAGAAAGTGACCAACTATCCCAGCCCATGTTTAATAATACTGGCAGCTGTGGTGGAGAGTAAAGAATACTTGACTGGTGAGCCCCAGCTCTGGGTTCAGATCCCGACTCCACCGTTCATTACTTCTCCCTCTCCATGGGTGTATGCAAGCTTCTCAGTGCCTTTCCTGAATAGCCTCTGGGGGGATGGAGGGATCTGTTGCTGATACCAGTCAAGGCCAGTCAGTTGCCTAGATTAAGGGCGAAAAAGGGCTGGGCGAGGTGACTCACGCCTGTAATCCTAGCACTTTGGGAAGCCGAGGCAGGTGGATTGCCTGAGCTCATGAGTTCAACACCAGCCTGGGCAACATGGTGAAACCCTGTCTCTACTAAAAAAAAAAATACAAAAAAAATTAGACATGCGTGGTGGCAGGCGACTGTAGTCCCAGCTACTTGGGAGGCTGAGACAGGAGAATTGCTTGAATGGAGGGGGGGGTGGAGCTTGCAGTGAGCTGAGATCGCGCCACTGCACTCCAGCCTTGGTGACAGAGCAAGACTCTGTCTCAAAAAAAAAAAAAAAAAAAAAAACACAACAACAAATGAAAAAGAAAAAATTGAGAAGTACTTTGGCCTCTCTTGACCTCAGAGAAAGTCTTTGAAAATCTAGTCCATCCCCCCAGCCCCTTGTAGATAACACCCTGAGACCCACATATTACAACTGCAAACACTGCGTTTGTTCCCATCATCTGAACCTCCATTGCCCACCAATGAAGGGTGTTTCCATGGCACAGTTACAACAAACATTGGGTGCGAACAAATAATAGCCACTAAAAATAGCTATTTTTCAAGGATCCATTATGGGTGTAGTCCTTACTGCCATCATTTTATTTACTACTGATGAGAATCCTCCCAGTTAGCTATTATTTTATTTTGCAGATGTAGAAACTGAGGTTCAGACAGCTAGTTAAAAAGTGCAATAATCAGTGTATCTATCTGGCATTGTGCTGCATGCCAGAAGAACCAAGGGCAGACTGACCCATGGATAAAAAATGATGCCAGAATTGGCTAGTTTTAGGGCTCAAGGAGGGCTCTGCTGAAGTTTGATCTGCTTTTCCCTTTGCCAAAAGACCTTTACATCAAAGCAAGGAGATAAATCTACTCTTGCAGCAGCTCTAGCCACAATGAATTGGTACAAAGAGAGGAGGAAGAGAGGCTGAGAGGAAGGGGACACCCTTGCAAACTTTTAGCCTTTTAACCAGAATCAAAACTTCAGTCACTGGATACAGATCTTTGCATAAATTTAGTAAAGTTCATTCTGTGAGCCATATCCAACCACATCCTTATTTGCTCTAGTGACCGCACACCCAAGTCTTCTGGCTTCAGTACATCCTAATCCTTCTCTTCCATGTGCACGAGAACCTACTGAGACCAAAGTTGCTATGAATGTCAAAACATTAGCTGGTATAAAATCACTTTGAAAATTTAAGATAGAAGATGGCATAGGATAATGAAATTTGAGGAATTAAAAACAATGCGAGGAGGTCCATATCATTCTTGGATTATGAAGTGGTAGGGCTCATGATCTGTCCCCTCAGGGTTAAGCAAGGCTGCAATACGTACAGAGACAAACACTGCATGGTAAGCTCTGTGGGAAGCCACAGAAACCTTGTAGTGAACCAACCCTAACTTCTCCCAAACCCCAAACACTCCACCACCACCACCAACACCACGCCAAGGTGGTGAGTGAAGGCTGCATTGCCAGGCTCTGACTAATCATGATAAGATAATGGGTTGGACTTCTGTGCCTAATCCCCTTTGTTCTCATTCCATGAACATTTAGTCCCCAAAAGTGCAACGGTCACCTATTCCAGATGATTTCATTACCATTTAAGTCATACTATAGTGTGTTCAGGGTCCCTGTTCCTATTGACCAAATCTTTAAAGTACTCAAGCTGACTCAGCACCTGCAGGGAATAAAATTTCTGGAATATGATGCATTGGAGATGTAAGGGACTGAGAATGAAAACCACATCCCAGTGCTATAAAGATGGTAGATGGCTTACATTATATGGAGTATCTCTAGCTTTGTTTCTGTTAAAATGAATGTGTTAGCCTATAGATTAAAATGACCAAAGGAGGAGACTTTTTTCTCTCTTATCTTTTCACCCTGTCTTGAGTATATTGGTGGGAATAATAAGATTAGTCAGGTCCTAAACGTCATGGTGAAAGATTTACGACCTCATCCAACATTCTGATTATTCTCTATCCCACAAACTGAAGAGAGCCTGTGCCTTGTTATGTATCCAGTAGATGACAGGAAGACATAAATAAACGTTTTATTTACATTCTTGTCAATGTAATATTGGTAAATGTAAGTTTCACCCTGAACCAGGGAGTTAATAGTTAATACCTATGTTGTAATTTGTAGAGGTAATCATAGTGGCAAAGAGTATGAAAATGCTTATCTTTGAAATTTAATGTTTAGTAAGAAATGAACTATTTTTTAGTCCAAAAGTTATATTTGGACTACAATTCTTTTTTTAACTTGGAAAGTGTGTGATACATACAGGACTATACTTTTTAAAAGTTGGCCAGGCGTGGTGGCTCGCACCTATAATCCCAGCACTTTGGGAGGCCAAGGTGGGTGGATCCCTTGAGGCCAGGAGTTGGAGAGCAGCCTGGCCAACATAGTGAAATCCCATCTCTATTAAAAATACAAAAAATAAGGCCGGGCACAGTGGCTCACGCCTGTAATCCTAGCACTTTGGGAGGCTGAGGCAGGACGATCTCTCGAGCCCAGGAGTTCAAGACCAGCCTGGACCTCATGAGGAAACCCCATCTCAATGCACAAAAAAATACAAAAATTAGCCGGGCGTGGTGGCGCATGCCTGTAGTCCCAGCTATTTGGGGGGCTGAGGCAGGAGGATTGCTTGAACCTGGGAGGTGAAAGCTGCAGTGAGTCAAGATCACACCACTGCATTGCAGCTTGGGTGACACAGTGAGAGTCTGTCTCATAAATACAAAAATAAATAAACAAATAAAAATACAAAAAATTAGCTGGGCATGGTGGCATGCACCTGTAGTCACAGATGTTTGGGAGCCTGAAGCCCAAGAATCACTTGAACCCGGGAGGCAGAGGTTGCTGTGAGCTGAGATCGCACCACTTCACTCCAGCCTGGGCGACAGAGTGAGACTCTGTCTTGAAAAAAAAAATCAAGTATACAGAGACAGGGAATAAAACAGTGGTTATCAGGGATGGGCAAGTGGGTGAGGAGATGGAGAGATGTGGGTCAGAGGATACATATCAGCATATATGTAAAATGAACAAATCTAGAGAATTAATGCACAACATAAGAACTACACGCAACAAAAGTGTACTGTATTTGGTATCCGTGCTCAGTGAGTAGATTTTAGCTGCTCTTGCAACAAAAAACAAACACACAAAAATGGATAACTGAGATGACGGATATGTTAATTTGCTTCACTATAGTAACCATTTTACTATCTATATGTATCTTATAACCTAATGTTGTAAAACTTAAATATATACAATAACATTCTGTAATGCATATGTATATTTTAAAAATAAAAAATAAGGCAAATACCCATGTAACCACCACCCTGTGACAAAAGAACATTGCCCACTTGTATTCCCCAGCCAGACTGTATCAGCTTCTTTCCCCACCCAAGGCAATCATTTCCCTGCTTTACTCTATAGTTTTATCTCCTATCTATGTATCCTTAGAAATATTGCTTAGTCTTACTGATTTATGAGCTTCGTGTAAATGGAATCATGCTGTATTTTCCTGTAACTTGCTTATTTCTCCATTATGTTTGTGAAATTCATCCACGCTCATGTGCCTTGCTGCAGTCTCTTCATTTTCATGGTAATAATATTTTGTTGTATGACTGTCTTTCAATTTTTTACTCAACCCACTGTGTTAGACTTTAGCTTCTTTTCAGTTTGTAGCTACTTAATATAGCAAAAGAAAGCATGGAAACATAAAGCCAGAAAGTAGTGAAATTGGTTCCCCAAGTGCTAAGTGGGAAGTAGCTGCAGATGAAAGAAAAAAAATTCTGTGCACACATGTTTAAACATATGTTTTGCTTTTGAACCATGTTAATATGTTACATATTCAAAAAATAAAAAAATTAACAGGAAATAAAAATAATTTTTAAAAACTAAAATTTCCTGTCAATAGAAACAAATGAACCTATGAATTTGTAATACTCAGGAGAAAACAATTATCTCAAATCACATTTAAACCAGTATTCTGACTATATATCCACCATGGTATACAGTCATGCATTACTTAACAATGAGGATACGCTAAAAGACATGCATCGCTACTCTATTCTGTCATTGTGCAAACATCATGGAGTGAATTTACACAAACCTAGGTGGTGTAACCTACTACACACCTAGGCTATACAGTATAGCCTGTTACTCCAGGGCTACAAAGCTGTGCATCATGTGACTGTACTGAATGCTGTAGGCAATTGCCACACAGTGGTATTTGTGTATCTCAGCATATCTAAACATAGAAAAGGTACAGTAAAGATACACTATTCTAATTTTTTTTGTTTTGTTTTTTGGAGATGGAGTCTCACTGTGTTGCCCAGGCTGGAGTGCAGTGGCTCAATCTCGGCTCACTGCAACCTCCACCTCCCAGGTTCAAGCAGTTCTCCTGCCTCAGCCTCCCCAGTAGCTGGGACTACAGGCACACGCCGCCAAGCCCAGCTAATTTTTTTTGTGTTAGTAGAGACGGGGTTTCACCATGTTGCCCAGGCTGGTCTTGAACTCCTGAGCTCAGGCAATCTGCCCGCCTCAGCCTCCCAAAGTGCTAGGATTACTGGCATGAGCCACCATGCCTGGCCGCACTATTATAAGCTTATGGAACTACTGTGGCAGAGGCAGTCCATCCTGGACCAAAATGTCGTTATACAGCCCATGATTGTATTTCAAGTACAAAAAAATCTACAATGAAATATTGATTGGTGTTTGGTTGAGTGGCATTGCACTGAATTTATAATCGAGTGGATTTGACTTCAAAATATTGTCTTCCTACATAAAACCACAGCATGTTTATTTATGACGTTCAATGAAGTGTTATAATTTTATCTTTATGAGAAGCACATATTTTGTTAGATTTATCCATGGCTATTTCACACTTTTGATGTTACTGTAAATGGTATCTTTTCTCTTTCATTTTCTATTTATTCCTGGTGTATAGAAATGTAATGCATTTTCGTATATTGATTATGTACCAACAAAGTTGCTAAATTTTCTTATTAAATAATTTATTTGCAGATTATCTAGGATTCCCTGTTCATAATCATATCATTTCTGATTTTTATACCTTGTACTTTTCTTTTTCCTCAACTGCACTGACTAGAACCCCCAGTACAGCATTGAATGCGAGTAAATGATAGTGGGCTTTCTTGTCTGGTTCCTGATCTCTATGGGAATGCAATCAGTGTTTCACGATTAAATATAATGCTTTCCATTACACTGTGTATTTGTTTTAGTTTCCTTTTATTGCATTAAAAAATTTCCCTCTTTTTTTTTTTTTTGAGATGATGTCTCACTCTTGTCGCCCAGGCTGGAGTGCAGTGGTGCAATCTCAGCTCACTGCAACCTCTGCCTCCCAGGTTCAAGCAATCTCCTGCCTCAGCCTCCTGAGTAGCTGGGATTACAGGCGCCCACCACCACGGCCGGCTAATTTTTGTATTTTTAGTAGAGACGGGGTTTCACCATGTTGGCCAGACTGGTCTTGAACTCCTGACCTCAGGTGATCTGCCCACTTCGGCCTCCCAAAGTGTTGGGATTACAGGTGTGAGCCACCGCACCCGGCCTCCCTCTGTTTATAATTTTTAAGAGCGCTTGAAATCATGAATAGATATTGAATATTCTCTAGCAATCATTCTGCATCTATTGATGCTCATTTCTTCTTTTTAGATAATGTGCTAGATTGTTTATTATAGTTAATAAACCTTACATTTCTGTAAGTCAAATGTTACTCCATTATACGTATACAATGTTTTTTATACATTGCTGGATTTTGTGTACTCATTTATTATAGTGATTTATTTCATCTCTCTTCAGAGTTAGATTGGTCTTTAATTTCCATTTCCCATATTTGTTCCAGTTTGGTTTTGGTATTGAGATGGGATCAACCTTGTTAAATGAGTTGAGGTATGTTTTTCTCTTTTTCTATTCTCTGGAAGAGATTTTGCACAGTTGGAATTATTACCTTTTAAAATGTAGACCTCACTGGGAAAAGCATGTGATGGCAGACATTTTTTAGTGGGAATTTTTTTTATTGTTTTATTTTAGAGACTGAGTCTTGCTCTGTTGCCCAGGCTGGAGTGCAGTGGTGTGATCATAGCTCACTGCATAGCTAATGGTAGCCTTGAATTTCTGGGTTCAAGCTATCCTCTTGCTCCAGCCTCCCAAGTAGCTGGGATTACAGGTACATGACACCATGCCCAGCTAACTTTTTTGTTTTTCTGTTTTGTAGAGATGGGGTCTTGCTAAGTTGCCCAGGCTTGTCTTGAACTCCTGGCCTTAAGCGATCCTCCTGCCTTGGCATCCCAAAGTGCTGAGATTACCAGCATGAGCCACTGTGCCTGGCCTGGAGGATTTTTTTTTTTTTTTTTTTACTATTAATTCAATGTCACTAAAGGTTACAAAACCATTTTTTTTATTTTTATGTCACTTTTAGTCGCATATTTTTCTAAGATCTATACATTTCATTTAAATATGTTGGCACATACTCCTTTTATATATCCTTTATATAAATCATAATATCCTTTTCCATATTTTTAATGACTGCAACATCTATAATTAATTATGCACTCCCTTTCACATCTAATACTGTATGTATAATTGTGAATTCTCTCTTTTATTCTTGACTAGAGTTATCATGGACTGTTTCAAAGACTCATTTTTTTAGCTCTGTTGTATTCATCAATTTTAAATTTAATTTTATCATATTACTTTCTGGATTTATGTTTATTATTTTGTTCTTTATATTGTATTTTATTTTGCCACTCTAAGTCCTAATGGATGTTTATCACATTACTTTTCATTCTCTGATTTGTATTATGAGTGTTCAAGATCATACTTTTTTTCATCCTGCTTTAGCTGCATCCTATACAAATTTATAACAGCATTTTCATTGCTTACTTTTAAATATAGTCTGATTTGAATTAATATTTATTTTACCAAAGTATTATTTATGGGTGTGCTTTTAAATTGTCAAAATATGAGGATGTTACTTTTGCAAATGATTACTGATTTGTTTTCATTGTAATAAGATATTGGGAGGGACTTAACTGATTTCAGTCCTTTGAAATTTAAGACATTAAATTTAAGGTCCAATATATGGCTGATTTTTTAAAATATTCTATGTGTGTTTAGAAAGAATATATATTCAGCAATGTGGGGTACAATATGCATATATGTATATTAGTTCCAGCTTCTTAATGTGTTATTTAAATATTCTATATGCTTGCTGACTTTTTGTCTGCTCGTTTTATAAATTACTGATAGTAATGTGTTAAAAAATCTCCACTCTGATAGTGGATTTTCATATTTCTTCTTGTAGTTTTATTTATATTCTGCTATATACATTTTCAGGTCATATTATTAGTAAATACAATTTAAAATTATTATTTTACCCTGGTGATCTTTACTGAAAATGATCCTTTTTTGCCTTCAGATTTTTTTCCCCTTAAAGTTCTATTTTATCTTTTATCAAAATGTTAAGACTTGGGGATACAGATGTGGATCCTTGTGGAATTTACAGTCTGTCACATAAGGTGCCAAATATTAGGTCACTCAGTCCTCTTTGCAGTAAATATAGAAATCTTCCCCCTCAAAGAATATAAAGAAGTGAACAAAAATTAGTTACTCACATACTGATTTTTTACAACTATCTTCTTTTTTTCTTTACACTCTTATGTCTGAGGTCCACAGGGAATTTCTCTATATTCCTAATGTTCAAATAGGCTTGTATTAAACACGTTTTATTTTTTATTTAGTCTGCCAAACAACCTCTTCCTCTAAGAACTGCTCCTGCTTACACTAATGTGGCCACTGCAGTTGCTGTTGCTTTTCTTCCAAATGACTCTGCCATATGGAAGAATTGTTTTGATCAGTCATGGTCACTGGACCCTGGCATGTTCAGTCAATCAGGGTCTTTTACCTGGAACGGAAAGAAAAAAGCCAGTTTTCATAGAGTACCTGGGTTACAAGATGTAAAACTAGAATCTGATGGTGGCTGTTGCCCCATGGGTTCCTGAGAATTAGAAGAAGTCAGAATATGGAAAGAAAAAAAGAATGACGGAGACACACACGAAGGCAGAGAGAAAGGAGACAGAGAGCCGGTTTTATTCTCTGCTTCCTGAGGTCCACTCACTTTTGTCTTCGTAGGCCCTTTAACATTATTTTGTTCCATCTGCTTCCATAGCTGATATGCTTCTGTCACTCGAAACTTGTGGTACTTGTTAATGCTGTTCACCATGGAGTCCAGCTTCCTACCTGTTGGCCACATGAAAGGGTTGCACATGCTGCTGTAGCCCCTTTTTGGTTGAGTGGCAGCATGTGACTGGCCCTAGACAATGTGTTGCAGTGAGTTACTAAGGTTGCAGGTGTCACTTCCAGAACAGAACATTTTGTTGCCATCTCAAGGCCACCTAGAGCTCTCTCCCTCCGCCATGCACAGGGGCAGCATTGGCAATGGTGGCTGCTCTCAGTCTGACTCCCAACAGGAGGAGATGATAGCAGACTCAAGAGAGGTGAGTAACATGAACAAGAACTAAACCCTTATTGCAATAAGCCACTGTGATTTTGAAGTAGTTTGCTAGTGTAGCATAAACTAACTTACTGTGATGGACATACAACCAAAACAGCTTTAACGAATAAAGCCAGCTAACAACTGAAATAAAGACATTAGTCTGAGGCCATTTGCAGCCCTATTTGAAAGCTTGAGACTGGCCTATGTATCAGGATAAGATTGTGTGTTTCTGCCAATAACCATGAGGAACTCACGTTTGCAAAAATTTTGGCTTCATCTTAAATAAATAAAATCATAGCTTTTAGAGAAAGAAATCATACCTTCTAAATGTGGTTTAAACATTTTTTAAATTTGGCTCCAGTTTGTCATAACAATGAGACAATGAAGTCTGCAAGAATAGATGAAATTGAATAGCTTAGCCAGCAAATCTCTGTGTCAGGGAAAGAAGATCTGTGGATGTGGCATTGTGATGTAATAAAAAACAAATATTTGGTCTTTGTTCCTGGTTCCTGACATAGAGCTCCTAAAACCCTTCCGGAGTGATGAGTATCTTCCACATGCTAATGAGTCGACTATAGCTGGGGCCCCTAGGTAGCGTCGTGATGCGAGCTGGTGGCCAGAAACACCAAGGTGTGATTAGAGGGTTGGAACTTTTAGCCCCACTCCTGACCTGTGGAGAGGGAAGAGGAGCTACAGATTGAGTTAGTCACCAATAAGCAATGACTTAGTCAGTCTTGCTATGTGATGAAACCTCCATAGAAACCTCTAAACTACAGGGTTCAGTGACTTCTGGGTTGGTGAATACACTGAGGTACTGGGAAGGTGCTGTGCCCCAAAGGGCGCAGAAGCTCCATGTCCCACCCCCACACCTTGCCCTATGCATCTCTTCCATTTGGATGTTGCTCCGTTGTATCCTTTCTAACAAACAGGTAATAGTGTCAGAAATGTTGTGGGTAGCAGCAGCTCAGATGACCACAAGCCCTCAGACCTTAGCAATTTCCCCACATCCTGGGTACTGGCTCTGAATTCCCAGGATGCATTATGAGTGGAATCCCGCTTATAATATAAAGGTGCCCACATGCGCACCTTTTCTTTGGTAGGAAGAAAAGAAATACAGATGAGGTGTGACATTGTGGGCACACCAATAATTAGAAGCAGGGAAGATTGGAAGGAATGTGCACACACACACACACATACACACACACGGAAGAAGCCATGCAGATAAACTAGGCAGACACACATTTTATTATTTGTGAGAATCTATCAAAACTTCTGGGACCTCAGATTCACAAAATCCATAGACTTATGTAATACTGGAGGTATTGGCTTGGACAAAAAAAAAAAAAAAATAGAAGCCTAGAGAAGAGAGGATGGCAGTTTGAACTAGGGTGATACCAGGGAAGTTGGTGCTAGAGTTCTGGCTATAATTTGAAGATAGATCCACAGGACTTGCTAATGGGTTGCATGCAAATTGTTAGAGAAAGAAGAGTTTAAATAAATTCAGGGGTTTTGGCCTGAGCAACTGAGTGGAGGTGGTACATCTTAATTCACACAGCTCATCTGTGACATAGTCAGAGACAGTAGGATAGAACCCATGTCTCTTGACTGCCATGTTTGTAGTCTTGCTGCTTCAGCCTGGAGGGAATAGAAAGGGAACTAATAGCAGTGTTTATGTATCAGAAACTTTTCGTACATATTTTCACAAGATTTCTTATGTTTATTTTTATCTGCATAGCATTTTCTAGACTAATGATGGCATGATTTCATTCTATTTTCTTTCTTTTTTTTTTTTTTTTTTTTTTTTTGAGATGGAGTTTCACTCTTGTTGCCCAGGCTGGAGTGCAATGGCATGATCTCAGCTCACCACAGCCTTCCCCTCCCAGGTTCAAGCAATTCTCCTGCCTCAGCCTCCTGAGTAGCTGGGATTACAGGCATGTGCCACCACGCCCGGCTAATTTTTTTGTATTTTTAGTAGAAATGGGGTTTCACCATGTTGGTCAGGCTGGTCTCAAACTCCCGACCTCAGGTGATCTGCCCGCCTTGGCCTCCCAAAGTGCTGGGATTACAGGTGTGAGCCACCACACCCAGCCTATTTTAATTTCTAATATGTGTCCCCAGCTACAAATTACTCCTAGGCTTATTTCTATAACAGAACTTACACAGGTATCAGAATAGTCTGTGGCTATTATGCTATCAATGATAGCATCTGCTGACAAGATTTTGTGCTACTCCTGAGACCTATGTGGCTTGAAACAGGGAAGTAAAGGATAAAAAGGTGCCAAGAAAGCAGAGCTCTAATGTCAAAGACTAAATCAGAGGGGTGACAAGGCAGGGACAAGGGGAAGGAAGACAACAGGGTGTTATTCATAGCCAGGTTTGGTATGACTCATGTCCCTGCCTCAGATTCTAGTCATTAGCTTCTAGGAAAGGATAATCAGTAAGAATTATATGAGACCTATCTCTGCCAATTGATGCTTTTCCATCTCAAAGTTTCATAGCATTTAGTGGAAATTCAAGGCTTTTGATCTGAGCAACTGAAAGAAGAAAGTTGCCATTTAGTCTTCGGGGGAGAATGTAGAAAAAGCAGATTTTGGAGGGAAAAACTAGTAGTTTAATTTTGAATATATTACATTTAAGATGCACATGAAGTTGTATTAATGGCCAAAACTGGAATTACTTTCACACGAACCTGATATATTAGAGAGTAAAATGAAGGAGGGAATTTGATATAGAAATCTGGAGTTCAAGAACAAATACGGGTTCAAAACAGAGATCAAAGAGTCATCCATATAAAAGTGCGATTTTAAGCCAGGAAGCTGGATGAGATCACCGAGGGAGTGGACATAAATAGAAAAGAGGTGTGACACTGGGGGCACACCATAATTAGAAGCAGGGAATATTGAGATGTACACACACACACACACACACACACACACACACACACGGAAGAAGCCATGCAGATAAGAGGAGAATTAGTAGAGAGTGATGTTTCAGGAGCCAGGTGAAAAGAGTGTTTAAGGAAGGGGTATGTGGTCAACTATATCATATGGCCAAACAGATAAAATAATATGAGGACTATGAATTGACCATTGGGTTTGGCAACATGAAGATCATTGTTGGCCTTGACAAAAGATGTTTCAGCAAACTACTCCAAATGAAAGAAAGCTTAATTAGAGTGTGTTTAAGAAAAGAAAGAAACAAAGAAGAGTTTCCAGTTTCAGGTAGAAGAACATGAAAGACCTTTTTTCCCATGGTAACAAAAAGAAAAACATGAAAAAATAATAATCATATTTTCCTATGGGCCTAGCAAAGAGCTTTTGAGACAAGAAAGCCTTGACGAATTGAATTCCAAAGAGAAGCTGACATTCAAAGAAAGTCAGAGAGCCTGGTGGCTTTCATACTTGGTCTGGACAAATAGAAGAGCAGGTCTATCACAAAGGGAGACACTTGGCAGAGCAAGAAAAAGTCAGTCAAACCTTAGATTGCAGAGTAGGCTGGTGGGACAGATTGGAATATGGAGGAGACTAAAAATACAAAACAGAAACGCTGGGCGTGGCAGCACTCACCTGTGGTCCTGGCTACTGAGGCAAAAGGATCTCTTGAGCCCAGGTTTTCAATGTTACACTGAGCTATTACTGTGCCACTGCATTCTAGCCTGGGCAACAGAGTGCTGCCTCACCTCTAAAAATAAAATAATAATTTTTAAAGAAAAAAAAATAGTTGCCTAACTTTTCAATCCCTAGCTTCATTCCCCAATTGCACCATAAATTTTTCAGGGAAAGCATCAGCGCAGGAGGCCCTGCAGAGCAGAGAGGAGTCATGTGGTGCCGGGCATTCTCCTGCCGTTTAGATTCCAGAACCTTGTTGGGGCCGAATCCAAAGGTGAATAAAAGATGTCTGAAGTTGTCGCTCAATCCTCTCAAAGCAACTCTAGGAGGAATCTTAAATGGCCAGCCTTCAACTTAAATCTCAGAAAGAAGAAAGGTCCAGAATTCACTAGGAAATAAACAAACAAAATGAAAAACAAAGAACTAGATGGTAGAGTTAAACCTCACCGTATCAGCAGAACATTAACTGTGAATAAACTAAATAATATAATTAAAAGGTAGCATTTGTTGGAATGGATTGAAGAAAAGTAAGTCCCAACTACATGCTGTTTACAGAAGATTCACTTTATATTTAAAAACACAGGCACCTAAAAATAAAAGGATGTGAAAAGATATATCTTAAAATATCTAATCATAAGAAAGTTGTTGTCATCATATTAATACCAGATAGGCAGTAATACCAGAGGCAAAGAAAGGTATTTCATAATAATGAAAATGTCAATTTATCAGGATGACATAATAATATGAAATATGTCCCTGAGAACAGAGCTTCAAATTACAGGCCAAAATTGACATAACTGAAAATAGACAAAACCAGAATTACAGTGGGAGATTTTAACATTTATCTCTCAAAATAAGCAGGAAAAAGGAGATAAACATGGGAACAACAAAATGACAACAAAAAACCAGCAAAGATATAGCAGATTTGAACACTACCACTGACAAATGTTAACCAATTGATATTTATAAAATATATGCAACAGGAGCAGAATACACTTCATTTTCAAGTGCACATGGAATGTTCACCAATTGAGACCATATTCTGGGTATTAAAACAGATCTCAGTAAATTTCAAATGACTGAAATCTTTGAAAGTATGTACTCAGGCTGGGCACGGTAGTTCACGCCTGTAATCCCAGCACTTTGGGAGGCCAAGGCAGGCAGATCACCTGAGATCAGGAGTTCGAGACCAGCCTGACCAAAATGGAGAAATCCTGTCTCTACTAAAAATACAAAATTTAGCCGGGTGTGGTGGCACTCGCCTGTAATCCCAGCTACTTGGGGGTCTGAGGCAGGAGAATTGCTTGAACCCGGGAGGTGGAGGCTGCAGTGAGCCAAGATCGTGCCATTGCACTCCAGCCTGGGCAAAAAGAGTGAAACTCCGTCTAAAAAAAAAAAAAAAAAAAAAGGTATGTACTCAGACCGAAAGAGAATTACATTAGAAACCAATAACCAAAAGACATCTGGGAAACCTTTAAATATCTGGAAATTAAGAACACACTTCTAAATTATTGATGGGTCAAAGAAGAAATAAGGGAATTAGGAACTTTTTTTTTTTTTTTTTTGAGACAGAGTTTTGCTCTGTCGCCCAGGCTAGAGTGCAGTGGTGCGACCTCGGCTCACTGCAAGCTCCGCCTCCCGGGTTCACGCCATTCTCTTGCCTCAGGCTCCCTCCCGAGTAGCTGGGACTACAGGCGCCTGCCACCATGCCAGGCTAATTTTTGTATTTTCAGTAGAGACGGGGTTTCACCGTGTTAGCCAGGATGGTCTGGATCCTGACCTCGTGATCCGCCCGCCTCGGCCTTCCAAAGTGCTGGGATTACAGGCGTGAGCCACCACGCCCGGCCAGAATTAGGAACTATTTTAAAATGAATGATAATAAAACTAAACATTAAATTTTGTGAGATGAAGCTAAAGCAGTTCTTAGAAACTTAGAACTATAAATGCTTATCTCAAGAAAGAAGAAGGATTCAAAATCAATGATCTAAGCTTTCATGTTAAGAAGCTAAAAAGAAACCACAAATTTAACTCCAAGTAGAAGGAAAGAAATAATAAAATATGAGTGGAAATCAGTGAAACAGAAAACAGATAAGCAACAGAGGAAAACAAGAAATGCTGGCAGTTGTTTCTTTGAAAAGATTAATGACTGATCAAGAAAAAGTATGTATGCATAAGTATCAGGATAAATGATCAATATCAAGAATGAAAGGAGACATCACTATAGACCCTGTGAGCATTGCTCTCAGTCTTACAGCAAGAATACCTGGACAAACTACATAATCACATTTTTTGAGCCCATCAGAGAGCTGTGCTAACAGTAAAGTAGCCTGAAATCTCAGAACAAAGGAGTCCCCTGTCTTCTTGGAGACAAGGAGTGAGCTGGCTTATCTGTGTAGGAGGAAGAGCCAGGGGAACCATGCAACTGAATAAGAAGCTAACATTTTAAACAAATGGCTAAAGAGGAAGTGTGGGCTAGCATAAGAGTATGGAACCCTTGGAGTCACAGATGTAAAAAGAGTTCCCACCCATTCCCAGGTTTGTCTCCTCTGGTGCCCATGAAAAAGCTTGGAACAGAAGCTTCCTAAACAATCTAAACAGATTGTTTAGATGTTATCAAAACAATCCTCAAAGGGGTGAAAATAGTTGGAGGACTTTATCAGATTCCAAATTTACACTAAGACTAATCAAGAGTGTGTCACTGACATTAGGTTTGCCAAATAGATCCTTAGAACAAAATGAAGAATCCATGAAAGACTGATTCTTTTTCTGGCAAAGCCAACAAAGCAATCCAGTGGTGAAAGGAAAATCTTTTTAATACATTGTGCTGGAATAATTGTCTATGCATATGAGGGAAAAACGAACCTTGACCCCTACCTCATATTACGTACAATCCCACTCATTTTTAGCTGGATTATAGACCCGAATATGAAAGCTAAAACTACATAGCCTCTAGAAAAAAAAAAAAAAACAGAATATCTTTACAATACATGGGAAAGTAAATATTTCTAAGAGATAAAAATCACTAACTATAGAAGAAAAATGTTTGATAAATTGCTGTATATTAAAATTTAAAATGTATGCTCATCAAAAGGCACCATTAAGCAAATAAGTACTGAAACTAGAGTCAGGGAGAAATACTTGCAAGACATATCTGGCAAAGGACTTAAATTCAGGGTGTGTGTGTGTGTGTGTGTGTAAAAGAATCTCTTCTATGATATTCTAACATGTTCCCCAGGATTCCAACCCCCAGGTGTATATGCCCTTCTATGGGCATATATGAGTGTGGTAGACCCAAGGGGAGGAAATTATACATGTGAATATGATGCATGCCACTCCTGTGGTTATGTTACAGTACATGGCAAAATGAAAGGATTTTGCAGATTTAATTAAAGCCAAAAATCAGTTGACTTTAATCAAAAGGAAGATTGCCTTGAGTGGTAAGCTTCTTAAAAGAGATTCAGAACAGGAGAGATCCTCTCTCTCCTCCTGGTCTTGAAGATGCAAGCTGTCATGTCATAACTATCTGTACAGAGGGCTGGCCTCTGGGAGCTGAGGTTCTCAGTCCTACAACCACAAGGAACTGAATTTTGCCAGCAGCCCGAATGAACTTGGAAGAGGACACTGAGCTCCAGATACAAAACCAGTCCCTGCCATCACCTTGATTGCAGCCTTGTGGAACTCTGAGCAGAGAACCCAGCTCAGCCATCATGCTCAGGCTCCAGATGCACAGAAACTATGAGATAATAAATGCACCTTGTGGGCCAGGCACAGAGGCTCATGCCTGTGACCCCAGCACTTTGGGAGGCAGAGGTAGGTGGATCACTTGAGGCCAGGAGTTCAAGGCCATCCTGGCCAACATGATGAAACCCCATTTCTATTAAAAATACAAAAATTAGTCGGGCGTGGTGGCATGTGCCTGTAGTTCTAGCTACTTGGGAGTCTGAGGCAGGAGAATCACATGAACCTTGGAGGTGGAGGTTGCAGTGAGCTGAAATCATGCTACTGTACTCCAGCCTGGGCGACAGAGTGAGACTGTCTCAAAAAAATAAAAATTAATGCACCTTGTTTAAGCTGCTAAGATCTTGGTAATGTGTCATACATCAATGGAAACCTAATGTACCTTATAATTCAATAAGACAAACAACTTCATATTTTTTAATCAGCAAAAGATTTAAAGATATTTCACAAAGGAAACATACAAATGGCCAGTAAGCCCATGAGAAGATGCTCAATATCTTTAGACATCAGGTATATGCAGATTGATACAACAATTAGATATTATTTCATGCCCACACAACATCAAATTTGTTAAAAAACAAACAAAAAAAGGACATTAATTGCGAATGTATGTATTTCTGATGGGCATGTAAAATGGTATGACCACTTTGGAAAATGAGTTGGCAGTTTCCTTTTAATTTTTTTTATCTTCTAAAATAGAGGTGGGGCTCTCGCTATGTTGACCAGGCTTCTCCTGAACCCTGGCCTCAAACAGTCCACCCACCTCTGCCTCCCAAAGTGCTGGGATTACAGGTGTGAGCCACCACACCCAGCTGGCAGTTTCTGATAGAGTTAAACATATCTCTGATTAGGCAATTCCACTCCTAGATATATTTATCGTGGAGAAATGAAAAACATATGTCCACAAAAAGATCTATACACAAATGTTCATAGAAGTTTTATTCACCACAGTGAAAAACTGGAAAGAAACCAAAATGTCCATCAATAGCAGAATGGATTTTAACAATCATTAATGAGAAAATACTTGGCAATAAAACTGTTACATACTACGGATGCATGAGCAATGTGGACGAATCTCAAACACACTGTGTTGGACAAAGAAGCCAGACACAACAGAACCCATACTGTGTAATTTCTCATGTATAAAATTCAATAATAGGTGGAACAAATCTACAATGATGGAAATCAGAACCTCAATTGCCTCTAGTGGAGAAGAAATTAAATGGAGAGGAACATAAGAAAATTTTTGGAGGATGATGAAAATGTTCTGTATACTGCCTGGACTATATTGCTAGATACATTAGACAAAACATTTGTCTTTATGTTAAATGCCTTTTAAAAATATTTAAGAAGGAAGCATTAGGCAATAAGGAATTAGAGTCAATGAGTATCAATTGTTGAAGTGTCATGGAGAAAGAAAGTGAGGAAGCAGCTAGAACATGACAGGGGGCCTAGTGAGGATTGTTTAAAGCTTCCATATGTAGCATCGTATTTGTATGCTGATACAATGCCCAGGTACAGAGGAGAAAATCAATGGTGCAGAAGAAAGAGAGAAGATTAGTTGGAATGACGTACTTGAAGAGGTGAGAAAGAAGGGATCTAGCGCCCAGATGGAAGGGTTGGTTTTAGACAGAAACACAATTCACCCAAAGTAACAGGAGAGGAGGCAGGAATTATAGTACAGATGCTGGCTTGGCATGAGAGACAGTGGGTGGGGCCTGGGGTGCTGGTTTTGGAGTCCATCGTCCATCGTTCCTACAATCAACACTTACTAGATGGAAAAAATAACTCCTGCTTTCTTCACAAGATTGTACTGAGGATTTAATGAGACTAAATGTATGAAATGAGGGAGCCTAAAAAATAAATCTTGCCACAAACACCGTAATTAATATAAAGAGACGGTGATTGTTAATATTGAGTGTCAACTTGATTAGATTGAGGGATGCAAAGTCTTGTTCCTGGGTGTGTCTGTGAGAGTGTTGCCAAAGATTAACATTTGAGTCAGTGAACTGGGAGAGGTAGGCCCACCTTCAGTCTGGATGAGCACCATCTAATCAGCTGCAGTGCGTCTAGAAGACAGCAGGCCGAGGAACACGGAAGGACTAGGCTGGCTGAGTCTTCTGGCCTCCATCTTTCTACCATGCTGGATGCTTCCTGCCCTCAAACATCAGAGTCCAAGTTCTTCAGCTTTTGGACTCTTGGACTTACACCAATGGTTTACCAGGGGCTCTCAGGCCTTTGGCCTCAGACTGAAGGTGCACTGTCAGCATCCCTACTTTTGAAGTTCTGGGACTCAGACTGGCTCCTCAGCTTGCAGACGGCCAATTGTGGGACTTCACCTTGTGATCATGTGAGTCAACACTCCTTAATAAACTCCCTTTCATATATACATCTATCCTGTTAGTTCTGTCCCTCTAGAGAACCTGGACTAATACAGAGACTTCCCCTGGAGTGGATTGGACTGGCTTATGAAGTTATGGGCTCTGCATCTTGACCTGTTTATGGACAGGGGATCCCTCTGGTGTGCCAGAGGTTGGAATAGGTGACCTCTAAGATTCCTTATGGCACAAAATGAACAAGAGCAAGGCCCAAATGGTAAAAGACTGAGAGGGTGGTGGGGCCGCTATCCTTCCTGTGAGGCATCAATTCAGGTAGTCCTGTATGTTAAGATTTCAGAGTGAATGTAGTCATGGAATGAGCCCGGATTTGGAGTCACTCATTACGGGTTAGAATCATGGTTTTGTCATTTACAACACGTGTGACTTTGAAGGAAATTTTGTTTCCTCAACAATAGCATAAATAAATAACATATGTGCATATATAAATGAATATATAAGATAAATAGACCTCCTAGCATTGTAGTAGGGTTTAGATGGTGTAATGTTTACCAAACCTCTAGATTACAGTATGGCTCATGGAGATGTCAGCCCAGTACCTTTCAGTGGCTATGATGGCAAGTTAATTTTTCTGAAAGGAGAGGATGTGGTAGCACCTGAGGGAAGAGGAGCTGATATTGAGGCAAAGGAAAGATTAGCAACTCTCAACACTCCCTTTTCACTCAGATTCAGTTCCTTGTGATAAACTGTACAAACACAGCTGATTGTTCAGCAAAATTTCAACACTAATGGACAAATAATCATGAGCATTTATAACCTCCATCCTCAGATGATCTTCCCCATCCACAGCCACACACATCCAGAAATTGAACTCCACTGAAGCTGTTGAAAGACATAGCTTAAAACTAACTTGTCAAAAATGTGCTCCTCTACCTGAGGAGGAAACAAATTCTGAATATGACCTTGGTTATAAATATCTTGCAACAATTTTTATTTCTAAAAAGCAGCTATATAAATATGTGTCTGAAAATAAGTTTAACCTTCCTGGGTAAGGAAAAAAGAGAGAAGCAAAATTAACCAACATACAAATTTAAGTAGGTATATTAAGGGTGAGTTGAGGAAAGTGTAGGTAAATAGGAGAAATGTATTATCTATAATTCTGTTACTAAGCCAGGTTCCTATTGGCTGTAGCACTGCACTTAGCCAGGGGTCTGCACATATTTCCTGCAAAGGGCCAGATAGTAAATATTTTAGGTTTTGTGAAAATAACACCCGGGGTACAACTGCTCAACTGTGCTTTGTACCATGAAAGCAGCTATAGATAATACAGAAGGAATGGGTAGGACTATGTTCCAATAAAACTTGATTTACAAAGACAAGTGGCAAGCCATTGTTTGCCAACCCATGGTCTAAGCTTCATGGATAGATACCAAGGTCAAGAATTGTTTCTGCAATGTGAAACTCAGCAGATAGATGAAAAAGGTGAGGGAAAACAGCGTTTATTAAGAGCTGGTTATGTACCTGGAACTTTCATATCCACAATCTCCCCGAACTGACATAACCATTCTAAAAATGGTTATATATGACCTCTGACTTCCACCAATGAGGAAATCAGTCAAACCACTTCTTCAAAGCACTTTGATGTTAGTGGCAGTGGCTTTTAAATACGAATCACTTTCTAAAGCCTATGTTATTTCCATCAGTCTAAAATGGAGAAATCCACATGCACAATTTGTAAAAGTTAGAATGGTAACGATACAACAAAGAAAATAAAAAATGGGAATAACTCAAATCCCTAATGACAATGGTATTTATGATATTGGCTTGGAAAAAGAATCACAGGAAGCAGGGTTGCTCAGTTGGCTGGGCAACAGTTAACAAAGTAACCCACTAAAGAATACAGTATACAAATACCTCCCGGCAGAGCCACCATTGATTTGTGCCAATGGAAGGTAAGGATGGACAATTCTGGACAAGTCAATAGGTCCAGAGGCCCAGAAGATGGCCTGTGTTTCCACCTTCCCTCACAGACACCTCTGCTTAGTCAAGAACAACATCTTCTTGTGTTCAAGATCCTGGAGCTTGCTTTCCACCTCCTGCTCCCTCTATGAAAAGAAGCCACTCTCCACTACCAGCCACGTTTAATTCATGTTTTCAGTGGCCACCAGCTACCTTTCATGACATCTTCCTCCTCTGAGACAACCCTGTGGAATTTAGGTGCCAGCTCTCTAAGTCACTGCCCTCAGCAGGATCAGAATTGACAAACTGATCAGTCAGTTATGAATTTGATTCATGCCCAAATTTCCTCTAAGGTCTATGTGGTACCTCAGCAGGTACCATTATTTTAAGTTATATTTGTCAAATTGTAGATCTTTACAACCACCTAACGAATATATGTCACTCTACCTAGAATGGTAAATTCACAATGCCAACTACCTTCAGACTTTCGAGGAAATGAATGGGAGGGTTAGGGAGAGGGTGGATTAAAAACAAATAGCTCTTGACATCCTTGAGCCCAGTTTCTCCAGAGAAGCATAGGTTAAGGAATGGGACCTGAACAGCCAGATCTCTAGGATCTGGAGATGTCGGGGAGACAATGCAACATCTTCCAGAGCTTGAAATTGACACCTGATTTAGCCCAGCTCTAACAAAGGCCCCTCTCTCCGAGTTCATCCATGCAAAGTGAGGACCTGTACCAACATAAATCATCGCTTCCAGGCTTCACATTTTCTGATGCTGCCTAAGAAGAGGATGGGCCACAATCCTTGATGTTCCTTTGCCCCAGAACTCCCACTGGCATGTAGAAGATATTTTAGCACGCTTACAGAATGGTGCAGACAAGATGACGCCTTCCTTTATTGCTTGTCCCTCAACTTCTCTTCATGCTTTGACACAAGGATGTCCTGGCTGGAACTTTCCTTCAGGTTTGGAGGTCTCAGCTAGGAAGTGGGGTTGGTACAAGAAGAACACAGCACAGGGCAGGGAACAACAAAAAATCCAGACACTGCACTTGGGGAAATTTCCTTAGACATCCCCATCCCCTCTGGGAATTTCTCTCTGGCTAGCCTTTCTCCTCAGTCCTTGACCAGGTGCTGGGCTGCTGGCCCCTCTCCGTCTTGCAACCCTCCTCATATTCCTCTCTCTTAGAGCATTACTGGATTTACCAGAGCCATTCTCAGTGGTCCTGAATCTGTCTGTAAGTATTTAGAGCCAGGCATCCATAACTGACCCCATATACATGAGCCTACCACCAACTCCTGTCCACTAAGTAAAGCTCAAAGCTGGAATAAAACTGTCAGTCATCACATACAATCCCCATAGTGTAATACGAAGTATAATCATGGTTAATGAAGGATTAGTCTAACCTCAAGTTGCCTGCCCCTCATAAAAATGGAAGCCTAATGAGTTCAGACTTCAATTCATGATGAAGTACTCTTACATATGATAAATGGAATGTCTAGTAAGCGAAAGATCTATAATGAAGGGTGAGGGTGGAGAAATGTTCTCTAAAATAATTGGTTTGACCCCACTGTGGTTCCAAACAGTTGGGAATATACCATAGACTTCATGGTAAGAAGCAATTTGTCAAGATTGAAGTTCACTACTTAGAATGATTAATGTATGACCCACTTAGAGGAAGAAAATCTTCCTCCGGTTCTTGACTTTATTTGTACTTCTAATCAAGTGTCCCACATCAGGGAGTGTTACCAGGATTAGGCAATAAAGAGGTCTTAGTTCTATGATGTTCAGAGTAAGTGACCTTGATTTCTATATCTAAGAAAAAGAAATCTCTTTTTGGTACCAAATGAAATCTAGGTTTCCAGGACCTTAATTACCAGATTCAAACAACTGGTACACCCTCTACACTACCAACATTGTGGTGTCTGAGAGCATAACTCGGATTTTACCACAAGGAGTGATATTGTTCGTGAGCAAGAAGGCATAAGGATATTAAGGGCTCCAGGGTAGTGATATATGCAAAGTTTTCCCAAGATTTATGGCACTCACTACATTCCACAAGACTAAGGATCACTTGTCTATAAATCTGGTGAAGAAATTTCCTTCTCTGTTGACAAATACATCCCTCGAGGAATGGGCCACAGGAAAGCAATGGTAGCACCCATCAATTGTCCTGCCAATCTTGGCATCTGGGGCCCCAGAAATAATTAATTCCACCTTGAGAGAACATAGCATAAATAAAGGCTAAAATTAATCAAAATGTGACTGGAGTTTCAATCAGGGCACACAGGGCTTGACAAGGGGGATGTAAATATTATTGTAAGTCACATCAAACCTGTCAGCAAATTAGATCAGAGTCCAGAGAAATGGACCTCTATCAGAGAAGCCGGAACTCAGGGAGGACCCCTGAGGTAGACAAAGCTCAGAATGGTCAGTCTACCCTCAACTTTGCCAAGACTTTTCAGTGAGAAAAAGTAAAAATCAAACTTTTGATTGTGTGGAACTAGTTTTTTTACATTCTTTACAAATATGCTATAAACTTTCAAGAGATCTTTGAGGTCAGAAGCCCATCATACCCCAAGAGAGAAATAGTAGACATTATAAATCTATATAACAATATCCAATTTGAGAGCAGAGACTACAGTGTCTCATTCGCCCTTGAAGCTCAGTCACCCACCCACCACTCCTGCCCACCACACACACACACAGGACCTGCTTAATGCATGATTGTGAAATAAATGAACTGGTTCAAGGTCTTCATAAATCATGGAAAGTCTCCTCAAACATAGAACATTTTGTCAGGTTCTAAAGACGAGCTATCAGCTCATTAGAAAAGCATACCACTGGAGCGGATGAAAGGTAACGAGTTTGAGAGTTAAATCTCCTGGTAAAAATAAGGATAAGCACAGCTAACAAATGTGGGGACACAGACACACTACAGTCTTAACAACCAGATTGTTTCCATTCTCAACATGAGACTGGGATGATTTTGCTACTTCTTTTCCTGCTCTTAGGTGTGGCGGCCAGGAAAAAGTACCTCACAGTCCCGTATTGACCAAGCTAGGGTTTGCTCTTTGAGATCTACCTGGAAGCCACGCCCCCATCGCTGCTCCCAGCCAATGGCTGCGTGCGCCAGGAACAGCTGCTCAGAAGAAGGAACAGGCTTCTCCGGAGACTGCCTTTGGTTTGACTACTTCCGGAAGCCTTTGCGGAACTTCCTTGCCACATTAGGCTACTTACTGACACCAACCCTTTCTGCATTCTCTTTCTTTCATTTGGGATCAGACTGCTATCACCGTTCAGGCAATTCTACCAACTTCTCTGTCTCCTTTGATCCTTCCCCACAGAAATTGCCCCTAATAAAATCCATGCATGTTTAATTCCATTTTGGCATCTGGACTCACATGTCAGGATGCAGAGATTTTGGGGATAGGGCAGCCAGCACAGCATATGAGCCTTTTTTTTTTTTTTTAAGACGGATTTTCAATCTTGTTGAACAGGCTGGAGTGCAATGGCATCATCTTGGTTCACTGCAATTTCCCCCTCCTGGGTTCAAGCTATTCTCCTGCCTCAGCCTCCCCAGAAGCTGGGATTACAGGCATGCACCACCATGCCTGGCTAATTTTGTATTTTTAGTAGAGACGGGGTTTCTTCATGTTGGCCAGGCTGGTCTCAAACTCCCAACCTCAAATGATCTGCCAGCCTTGGCCTCCCAAAGTGCTGGGATTACAGGTGTGAGCCACCATGCCTGGCTGGTCATGAGCCTTTACTCTGACTCAGATAAAATTAAGATAGCACATACCCAGCCTTCCACACACCCTGCTATTCTTACAGAAATACCAGTTGCTCTTACATAAAGGAAGATTTACCTTTTAGGTAAAGGCAGTAACAACACAATAATTACAATATAATAATCAGTGTAAACATAAGGCAGAAATTAATAAAATGTCCTTAAAGGATAAGCTCTGAGCACTTTCCCGAGAGGGAAAACATTTTACATTTTAAAAGGTGATTGATAATTAGAAAGTAGTATTCGTTGCACTCTGTATGTGTCACTATGCTAAATCATGAAATAACTCAAAACTATCTCACTTAATCTTCCCATCTCCTAAGACTTACTATTATCATTTCAGGGTGATAGATGAAGACACTGAAACGCAGACAGGTTAAGTGATTTGCCCATGGACATACCAGCCTGTAACTTTGGATTCAGGGATACTGACTTCAGAAGTTGTACTCTGAACTACTGCACTGTACAGACTCCTGTTTTGTGGTTATCTGTGTCAAGCCTGGTAAAGGAGCAAATGAATCACTCTCCAATTCCAATCTTGGCTTGCTCATTCAGTTCCAATTTCCTGACTGGCACTGGCCATTAATGGCTTAAGTTCTGCCTCTCATGACTTATTTGAATTGTTAAACCTGGAAATAACAAATTCCAGGGAGATTCTGCTTCCAGGAGTACAGATGATTCTCAAGCAGTGCCTTCCTGCTGCATAACAGCTAAGAGTGTTTGGGTGTGGAGAGAGGGCACTTTTTAATACATTTCTGGGCTTGGAGGATGTGAAGAAACACTCCAAGTGCCACCTCCCAAATAAAAACAAATCAGAGTGGTGCTGAGTGGACCTTCATTTACAACCTGAACAACTTTGGGATCAATTCATGAAAAAAAAATGGGTGTTACAGATGCTGATGTCTGGAGAAAGAACATTCAGCAGAAGATATTGCTAGGACAGAGGCCCTGAGGGGGAGCATGGCTTTGCCTATCCACCCTGTATTCTCAACATAGCAGCTGGGAGCCTGTTAAAATATGCCTGTCTTCTCTGTTCACAATCCCCCAGGGACTGTGACTCTCATTCACAATTAAATCCAAAGTCCCTTCTGTGACCTATAAGACCCGACCTTATTTGCTCCCCACAGCCCTCTATTCCCCCGCTCCACCTCCCGCCCTGTCTTCGTCTGCTTTGCGTTGCTATAAAGGAATACCAGAGGCTGGGTAATTTGTAAAGAAAAGAGGTTTACTTAGCTCACAGTTCTGCAGGCTTACAAAAAGCATGGCACCCCAGCATCTGCTCAGCTTCTGGTGAGGGCCTCAGGCTGCTTCCACTCATGGAGGAATCCAAGGGGAGCCAGTTGTGCAGAGATCACATGGTGAGAGAGGAAGCAAGAAGGGAGAGGGGGAGTTGCCAGGCTCTTTTCAACAGCCAGCTCTCCTGAGAACTAATAGAGTGAGAACCCATTCACCCCAAGGGAGGGCATTAATCTATTCATGACAGATACACCCCCCATGACCCAAACACCTTCCACTAGGTGCCACCTCCCAACAATGCTACCCTGGAGAAGAAGTTTCAGCATGAGATTTGGTGGGGGCAAAAAAACCCATATCCAAACCATAGCACCCTCTGTCATTGGCCATAGCTGCTCAGGAAAGCTTGTTCTCATGTTCTTAGCTTGAGTGTTGGAGTGGATCCTGAAGGTGCTGCAGCTGGAGGCTGGAGGCTAGAGGCTGATCACAATCCTCTTTGGCAGTTTCTCTGTTGCAGAGGCCTGAGAGGCCCACTCCTATGGCCGCCAGAATAAGCCAGACTGAATTAACCAAAACTCAGATTGACAGCCGATATTTTTCAATCTATTTTTTTCCAAGCAGCATCATAATACTGTCTTAATGAACTTTCATAAATTCAATTTGAGAAAGTCTTTTTAATTATAAAATATAAATTATTGAGCATTTTTCAGAAATTAATTTCCATCTTTCTCTCATATTCATATTAACTAGCCTCAGGGTAATATTATGTTGGCTAATAGAGGTCATTAGGAAAACAAATTAAGGGGGAAATATAATCTTTTATATTTACCCACATGTTTATGAATTCCAGCACTCTTCATTTCTTCCAAAACACTTGAGTTTTTATTTGGAAACATTTCTATTAAATCTGAGGAATTTTAGCATTTCTTTAATCTTAAAATGTTTCATTTCACCTAGGTTTTTAAAAAAATGATAGACTTGAATTTTTAGAGCAGTTTTAGGGCTTAAAGAATAAATGAGCACAAAGTACAGGGGTTCCCATAAATTATCTTCCCTCTCCTTTGTTTTTCCTCTTATTAACATCTCACATTATTTCAGTACACTTATTACAGTTGATAAGCCAATATTGTTAGCTGAACTCCATGGTTTACAACAGGGTTCACTCTTGGGACTGTGCTTTCTATGGGTTTAGACAAATACACAATGTCACATATCCACCAGTAGCGCATGCAGAAGAGTCTCAGTGCCCTAAAAAAATTCACTGGGTTCTACATATTTTTCTCTCTCTCCATTCCCCTGAGTCCCTGGCAACTGCCGATCTTTTTAATACTCTGATAGTTTTGCTTTTTCCAGAATGTTATGCAGTCAGAATCATGCAGTGTCATGGTTAATTTTGTGTGTCAACTTGACTGGGCCACAGGGTGCCCAGATATTTGGTTGAACATTATTCTGGGTACATTTGAGAGTGTTTCTGGATGAGATTAGTGAGTAAAGCAGATTTTCCTCCCTGGGGATGGTGGGCCTCATCAATCTGTTGAAGGCCTGAATGGTGCAAAAGAGCTGAGTAAGAGAGAATTGGCTGATTCGAGGACAGTCTGGCTGACTGTCCTCAAGCTAGGACATCATTCTTTTCTTGCCTTCAGATTCAGACTTGGACTTACATCATCAGCTTTGCTGGTTCTCAGGCCTTTGAACTTGGACTCAGGCTGGAACTATACCATTGGCTCTTCAGGGTCTCCAGCTTGCCAATGGCAGATCTTGAACTTCTCAGTCTCTATAATCATGTAAGCCAAATCTTTGTAATTAATCATTACACACGTGCGTGTGCATGCACGCGTGCGCGCGCACACACACACACACACAGCCTATTGGTTCTGCCTCTCTGTAGAACCTTAATATATAGACTATGGGATTTTTTTCAGACTGGCTTCTTTCACCTAGCAATATGCATTTAGGTTTCCTTCATGTCTGTTGGTGACTCTATAGGTCATTTATTTGTGTCATTAAATAATATTCTATTGTATGGATGTGTGACCATTTATTCATTCACTTGTTGAACGATATCTTAGTTGCTCCCATGTTTTGGCAATTATGAATAGAGCTGTTACAAATATTTGTGTGCAGGTATTTGTGTAGATATAAGTTTGCATTTCATTTGTATAAATACCAAAGGGCATGATTGCTGAATCATATGAGGAAAGTATGTTTAGATTTGTCAGAAACCACCAAACTGTCTTCCAAAGTTACTACATCATTTTGCATTTCCACCATCAATGATCACAAGTTTTGAAAGATAGTTTTTGGCTATCGAATTCTGGGTTGACAGTCTTTTTTCTTTGGCCCTAAAGATGTCATTCTTCTGTCTTCTGCCTCCATTGTTTCTGATCACACGTCAGCAGTCATTCACATTGTTGTTCCTTGGGCTCATTTCAAGACTTTCTCTATATCTTTATTTTTCAGCAGCTTGACCACCATGCACCTAGTTGTGGGTTTCTTTTTATTTAACCTGCTTAAATTTCTCCTGCAATTTAATAACTAGATAAGAATGTTTTAAAATCATCAAGTCAATTTTTTTTGGTAAGTGAGTTTATATAAAGCATCTAGAACCATGCTTGTTATATAGTACCAGCTATTAGTATTAAAGACATGTTTTCAAATTACCTGTGAAAAATATGCAAAAATAGTCACTTCATTTACATATTTTATACTATTATTAGATAACAGTTTTTACTATATTATATATCTATATAATTACTACATAGATAACATGTTTATTATATATTAGCTGTATTATAATTACATGTTGTATATATTATATTATTATAATTATTATAAAGTTGATCCTTGAGCAATTCAGTGGTTGGGGCACTGACTCCGTATGCAATAGAAAATCTGCATATCACTTTTGACTTCTTCAAAAACATAACTACTAATAGCCTACTGTTGATCAGAAGCCTTACTGATAACATAAACAGTCAATTAACCCATAGTTTGTATGTTAGATGTATACTCTTACTATACTGTACTCTTACTATAAAGTAAGCTACGGGAAAAAAATTAAGAAAATTATGAGAAAGATAAAATATAATTACTATTTATTAAGCGGGAATGGATCATCAAAAGGTCTTCATTCTCATCGTCCTCACATTGAGTAGGCTGGGGAGGAGAAAAAGGGGGTTAGTCTTGCTATCTCAGAGGAGGCAGAGAGGGAAGAAAATCCTCGTCTCGGTGGACTCATGCATCGTTCCTCCTAATAAAGCTAAGGTAAACTATATGTAAGCATTACCTATAATTATTCTGAATTCCAAATTCAATGAATCCAAATTAACATGGATTTTTCTGTACACGAGTTCTCCAAAGAGAAATGCAAATATTATAGTTTAGCAAAGACTTTAAACTAACAACCTTGAAAGAGGAGACAAGTGGAAAAGGGTTAAAGGCAAAATTGTTTCTGCCCCAGGAGGAATCTGCTAACACTCTTTGAAGCAGAAAATACAGTGACTTTGCTGTGAGTTGTAAAACACTTTAAAGTTAGGCCATGAGAAGCACTGTGAAGAAAAAGTGTGTTTGTTTTGTTTCTTAGAGATGTGGTTTTCCTGGTGGCTTCTCCTAGAACAGTATTCTTTTCTCCAAAATAATGGTTTATTCCAAAAGAATAATAACTAATCTATATGTGGTACAAAGAATTCTTAACACACATTATCTTATTTAATCCTCACAAATGTCAACAGGATTACCATCTCTGTTTTATTTGTAGACTCAGGAAGACTAAGTAAATTTTCTAAGTTCAGCACACCCAGTTAAGAGCAGACCCAGACATTGAAACTGTATCTTTCAATGTCAAGTCAAAATACTTCCACACTCCACCATATTGCCATTGCAAATAGCAACTAATAAATAGCTCCCTGCATCATGAAGTGAACCCACAGTAACTAAAACACAGTCATGGGAATTTACTGGATTCAGCTTTTGCCAAAGCCTGAAGCACCACAAGGAATTCTAGAGACATAGTAGAGAGTTACAGGTTTAGAGAAAACAGCAGCAGCACCTAACAGGAGAGAAAGCACAGTTTTGCAGACCCACAGCAAGAAGAAAGTGGCCAGGAGAGAATGTAATGTGGACCACAGAATGCAGAAAGAGTGGAGAAGAGAAATTTCAGGAGAAATGACACTCCAGGGGCTGAAGAGTGATGCAAAAGATAAAAGAATAATCACACAATAGCTAATGGTATGACAACATCAACAAATAAACATTTAGCCTGCATCTATAATATGAACTTCATATGTGTTACCTCCCAATACACTATGAAGTCAGTATCGACATTGACCCTATGTCCAGAACAGAAAACTAGACACGGAGGGATCATTCTTCCTAATAAAGCTAAGGTAAACTATATATTTTTTGGCTATCGAATTCTGGGTTGACAATCTTTTTTCTTTGGCCCTAAAGATGTCATTCTTCTGTCTTCTGCCTCCATTGTTTCTGATCACAGGTCAGCAGTCATTCACATTGTTGTTCCTTGGGCTCATTTCAAGACATTCTCTAGCTTGTAATCATACAGATCACACAGCTTGTAAGAGATGATGCAGTATTTAGAGCAGGTCTGGCTGAGTCCAGAATCCACTCTTCCAGCGACTCTGAGAACTTGTAATAGTGTGTAACAGCATCCTGGGAGTAGGATAGCTGGGCATGGAATAAATCACAGAGCAAGGCTGTACATTCATGACTGGGAACAAGAAGAAAGCAAATGAGACCAAAGAGGCAGGAGAGCAAGAAACCAGGGACACAGAAACAGCATTGATAAGCTGATCTCTTCATTCCTGATAAAAGCTATTAGCAGAAGCAGACGTTAAAAAAAAGAAAAAGTAATTTCAAATCTGGAATGACTGAAACATCTTCAGTAGAGATATTGCTAACTTTGCCCAGAGTATGACTCTCTCCAAATTCAGATTTGCAGTGAAACAATCCTATCAGATATTATGGAAAGCAGTAATGGTATTTAGCAGTTGTACATTCCTTTTACAGTTTTCAAAGAGGCTTCGCACACATAATACATTTGGTTCTCAAAAATTCTGTGATGATGTTATTGATGCTTCAAGTTTTTTGATAAGTAAATAATAATCATCCTAATTAGGCATAAGAGTGTGGGGGAAAGAGGCATTAGACTGACTTGGATTCACATCATGGGCAGAGCCTGACATTATTAGTTTATGACATTGAGTGAGTTAATACATTTTCTGAACCTCAATTTCCTATGTGCAAAGTAGGGATTATAATTTCTAGCTTGGAATGTTTTTGGTTGAAGTCAAGTAAAATCACAAGAATATATATATATAGTACTCAACCATGTCTGAAAAAAATGGCCATTCAATAAGTAGCAGATCATGTTTTAGTCAGGATTCTCAACTTCAAGTGATGAAATTCTGACCAAAACTATTTATTTACTATCTTAGAGATACAAATGGATATCAAATAACCAAACTGTAAGAACAGCAGGGATACAGTTGAGCCTTAAGAACTATAAGCAGCAATATGAAAATAGCCAGGATGCCTCTATTTCTTTTCTCCCAGTTTTTCTCTGGATATCATTTTCATTCTTTTTTTAATTACAAAATGCATTGCTTCACATAGTGGCAAATAAGGCATCTAATGGCTACCAAGTTCTATACCTCTGCCACTGAGTAGAATTAGAATTTAGTTCTCTAGGGTCCTGATCTGGAGTCAAGTCCTCCACTCCCACCCACACATCAGTAGCCAGAGGGCAGACAGGATGGGAAAACATGGCAGCTCCACATAACCACACGGATGGAGGGTGGCAGTATGAGGGTACAAGTGCCCTGGAGAAAGTGGTGGTAGGAATGTGATCTCACATACATCCACTAAATAACTGCAGTGTCCCAAGGTCATAAACCTAGTGCTAGAGGTGGAACTTAAATTCAGATCTGACTCCAAGTCAACTTTCTCTACTACATCAGTGCTAAAAATCTGTTGTAAGCTACCAGTTATCTGGCCACTGGATGAGAGGCAGACAGGAACAGCCTCCCTCAATGTGGCTCCCTGGATGCCCCACTTCCTGACTAGAAGGAGGAAGTAGAGTTGCCTGACTGATGATTGCAGAGGCTGTAAGTTGCATTAAAACAGTGACATCTGTACATCCAGAGTCATTGTTAAGACAAGCATCTTCTGGGATCTAGTCTGCTGTAATAGCCTAATCAAGTCATGGCTTAGGAGGCAGTGTGCAGAGGGGGATGGAAGGCTGGGGGCATTGATGGCTCAAGAACAGGTACCAAGTGCTCATCCCACTGAGTGGTGCTGTTCTGCTCCAAGACCATGTTCTCTATTAGGTATTGCTATGGTTTGAATGTCTTCTTTAAAAGTTCATGTGAAACTTGGTTCCCACTTTAACAGTGTGGAGAGGTGGGGCCATTGGGGGGTGATGGTGTCATACAGGCTCCACCCTCATGGACGGATTGTGGGAGTAGCTTTGTTATAAAAGTAAGCTCTCTCTCGCATGCACTAATTTCCCCTTCCACCTATCCTCCATGAGAAGACTCTTGACACATGCTGGTGCCATTGCTCTTGGATTTCCCAGCCTCCAGAACTGTGAGTCAAATAAACTTCTTTCCTTTATAAATTACCCAGTCTGTGGTATTCTGCTATAGCTACAGAAAATGGACTAAGACAGGTGATATCTTAATGTTTCCCTTTCTCCTTCAGGGTTGAAACACTGATATACTTTTAGGGTCAGGACTCCTTTTTATAATTGCTGCTGTCTTTGAAATTTTTGATGAAACTCACAAAAAGGCAAGAACAAATTTGGCTTGCCATAACTTTGGAGGTTTTATATTTGGGCAACCAAAGAACCATGACTGGGATAAGAAAAACTGGGACCTAAATTTGTCTCAAAGGTTTAACCCAAGCTTTTGGCCAAGGACCCCAAACTTACTATTCCACAATCCTATTTGGATCCCATTCTCAACACACTATAGCAAAACCCATATACCTGAGAGGGAATGAAGGGAGAATTAAGAGGAGAGATGACTTGTTGCTGCAACCCTCAATCTTTGTTTTAGGAAATGTTAGAATGCCAGATTCATGGTCAGTTTGGGCTGCTATAACAGAATACCACAGACTGGATGGCTTAAACAAAAACTATTTATTTCTCATAATTCTAGGGGCTGGGAAGTCCAAGATCAAAGCTCCAACATATCTGGTGTCTGGTGAGAGCCCTCTTCCTGGTTTGAAAATGGTCATCTTTTTCTCATATCCTTACATGGTGGAAAGGAGAGAGAGTAAGCAAGCTCTCATGTCTCCTCTTATAAGGGGAATTAATCCCACCTTGAAGGCTCCAACTTCATGTCCTAATTACCTTCCAAAGACCCCACCTTTTAATACCATCACACTGGGAGTTAAAATATTAATATATGAATTTGAGGTGGACAGAAACATTTAGTCCCTAACACCGGGCTCCTGGTAGCTCTGCCCATGAACTAAAGGATTCAGGTTTAGTTCAGCCGTCTGGTCCAGCAATACAAAGTGCAAATAATACTATTTATCAACCACAGAGAGGGAAGAGCATGCTGAGGAGTTATATTCAGGCTGTTTCTGGGTAACTCATAATAGATAAGAATTCATAATTCAGAGAGTTGTAACACTGCTAAATCTCACAACATCTTTAACTCCACATCTTTAGAGCCTTATGAAGAGCCCAGAATGGTGCCTCATTCCAACATAACAGATTAAACTAATTTTACCTGGATACAAACGTTGGGGTAAGATCTCATCATGCTTTGTACTTAACCTCATACTCTTCTGGGAGATACTAAAACAATCATTAAATAAAAGCTCAAGTTTGTAGTAATATTTCAGTTTTAAAAAGTATAAGTGTCACAATGGGCCTTAAATGACCTAATGAAATCTTTATATTTTGCCTATAGTTCAATAAATGACGTCTCTACTGCATGAAAACAGTGGTGGTAGGCATTTGATGCTAAGTTGATTGCTTGATGGATGAATATGCATAGATTAAGGATGCTTTCTCTTGAAGTTAGGGTACATGGAGTGTATATCATGAGCTACAATGGCACAGCTTTTTGAACAATCTTAATTTGACTTAAGATATATGATACCAATTAGCTAGACTATTAAATTCATCTTTACATCATATTTTGGAATTTCAAAGTTCGTATGTTTTGTGTGCTCAAAGGGAAGAGAAGCAGAACTTTAACAACATAAGTTTCATTGAGATAACTGACTGATCTTGAATATTAACTCTTGATTTGTATTAGCATTGTGATTTTTCACTTTTGGAATTTACTGAATTTCCCTATTAGACATTGGGCATTCCTGTGGCACTGTGCATTGGGCACACAATGCCACAGGAATGCCTAGTTCTGTGCACAGTTCTTCCCTAAGATGCTACGTGCCGCAAAGCGTATGCTGTGATGCAATGCAGGCATTCTGCCTTATCATCCACATCATACATCCCCATAACCTGAATTTCTAAAAGAAACAAGCAAACACGTTGGTGCCCTGGCCTTGTTCTGCCAGGAAACACAAGTAAACATTTCTACTGAAAATACTATTCTGTGGTCTTTGACTATTTCAGAGCCTTTTAGAAATAGTTGGAAACTGTGAGAGAAATTGAGCTGGGGCTGTAGCTGCACATTTGGCCACATTCAATGCCCATAAAAAGTCACATCTGTGGTGTATTGTGCCCACAGCATACACCGTGGGCTCCTAAAGGAAGTCAACTCTGCTTTACATTCCTGGCTCTAACCTTTCGGTAATGTGAGTTTGAGCAAAAGTCTCTTGCTTGTATACAGGCAACAGGTATTGCTGTGGGTTCTATGGAATCCACTTCACAGACTTTGAGAATTAAATAAAGTACAATGTACCTGAAGTGCTGGAACAGGCTAGACATAGTGAGTCCTTGATAAAAAGGTGAGCATTCCTGTCCTTTAAGAGAAGTCAAGGACTGGCTGGCTTGTGGTTTTGGTCATGGCTAATAATCAACTGAAGAGATACTCTTTGAGAACCTACTATGTACAAGCTTTGTGCCTCATTTTTCTCTCCTGAATCCTGCCCAAGGGGAAAAAATAGACATTAAAAGGACTCTCCGCATCTCAGGAAGCCACGTGGAGAACGTAAGACAACCAGTGTCTTGTTAAGTGGTGAAATATGTTTTTCCTTGTTTAGAAAGCCTGGGAGTGAATTCTACCTGGGTGGTTTCTTATTGTGTTCAGGGGACCATTTTCTTCAAGGAAGTGTGTTGATGAATCAGCATTTGCCAATTACCTTTATGCTCAGCTCTTGGGAATTCAAGAAACAGATTTCTTCTGGGAAATCTCCAGTGTAATGCTCAGAATTCCTTAAACAAACAAATAGTGGCTGGGAGAGTAGTGTCTTATTTATTTATTCATTTAATCTATCTCATCCTTGAAAATAAGTACAAAAATTTATCAGCCTATATTTCACTTACCTGTTTCAGTCAATTTACCCTTTGGTCCCAGGAGTTTCCAAGAATCAAAGTATGCAGCACAAGCGTTAATACATCTGGCATACATCACTATTCAACTTCAGCAAAGGAAAAATGTCCTTTGCAATAAGACAGCTGTATTCCTATTATATGTACTAAATATTCTTAAGAAAATTGGGAGACTATGTTTGCATGTGTTGGTTTCACTTTTGGTAGTGCATCTGTAGAACTGACCCCTATAAATACAAAATAGAGTTTCCTAAAGAAAAAATGGCATTTAGAACAATACATATTATCTTGGTGTCTGTTATAATGAGAAACGTGTAAACGTCTTTACTCCAGTGAATTTCAGTAAATGAAAACTCATGCTTCCATCTGTACTATTCCACGACTCAGCTCAGAAAATAGAAGTCATTCGAAGTAGAAAGAGATTAAATATAGGGAGGAGGTCCTGACAACAGTGTTGGAAAGGCTGAAGGAGCTGATTCCATCTGGGCCTTCAGGGATCTTACAGAACAAGACACAACTGCTTCACTAGAGACGTTGCTACCTCAGTGGACACCCCTGAAGCCGTACTGGCAGCAGAAGGCTCCTGATGCCTCAGTTACTTCTCAACAACTAGGTAGATGGAGAACAGACACCGAAATCTAATCCACGGACCAGGAGCCAGATCATGAAATTGTTGCTGCCTCCACAATTCCTTGACACCCAATATACCAGAGAATTGACACAGGGATACCGCTACAGGGAAACTTTCCACTTTCTTGGCCTCACATACCATTAGAAAGGGCCAGTAATTGCAAAAGATGGCCCCACCTCAATCCTGCCTTCTGCATCTCATGAACGCATCTAATTGTAAGACTAATTTGCATGTAAAGCCCTTGTTATAGGGGAGTTTGGAAAGTGAAATTTTTAGTTCTTTCTCTAACTAGTATGAGTGTGGTACTGAGGTAGAATGAGTTAATTCAGAATTTCCAGCACCCCATTTACTCCTGTAGCATGTGGCTCTTAGTTAGCTCTTCCCCCATTTCACTGTTCACCTATCTCTGCCATGCCACTAATATTCTGATGTGCTTATTTATGTCTTTCTAGAATTGCATGCACAATCCTTGAAATAGTTACTTCTATTTCTAATACCTGGTACACAGCACAGACCAACCAAAGGTCTGTGAAATGTACAAATAAATGAATGCATTGTCTTCGCTAGTCTTAGGCTTCAAAGGCAGGGGCTGTGTCTTATCCACTTTGGTTTAACCAGATCCCAGCATGAGATCTGGCCTATATTGAAGAAGAAAGTGATTAAAATGAATATAAATTGTATGCTTTATGATTATCATATCCAATTGGAATACCATTCTAACTCCTTTATATAAAGTTTCCATTTCTTTCAGCAGATTCCACTTTAAAAATCTTACGTTATACTACTCCTACCACGTGCTCACTTGTAATTAGTGCTTACTATATTGCAAGACCATTGCAAAGAGCTTTCCATGTATTTATTTATCTTCATCCTGGGAGGTAGGACCATTATTGACTATAGTCCCTTATATACAATTATCTGAAAACCAAATATATAGTTTAATGAAATATAAACACCTGTGTAACCACAGCCAAGATCAAGAAATAGAACGTCATCAGCACCACAGAAGCATCCTTATCCACCCACTCCTGATTCCCAATAACATTTTTCCCCTCTGAATATAATTATTACCACAATATCAATAGTTGTCACTTTATTGCTTTTCTTCAAACTTTGATCTTTTTAGTTTGCATTCCTAAAAACTATAGTTCAGCTTTAACTAATTTTGAGCTTCATATAAATGGAATCATACCACAGAAATCCTTTTTTGTGTTTAGCTGTTTTTATTGTTTTGTTGTTGTTCAATATTATGCTTAGGAGATTTATCCATGTTGCTGTGTGTGGCTCCAGTGGGTTTGTTTTATTGCATATAGTATTCCGTTATATTAACAATTAAAACATATTTACTCCTCCTACTCTTAAATGACATTTGGATGGTTTCTGTTTGAGCATGTTATAAATAATGCTTCTAAGAAGATTCTTGGCTAGGCGCAGTGGCTCACATCTGTAATCCTAGCACTTTGGGAGGCCGAGGCAGGAGGATCACCTGAGGTCAGGAGTTCAAGACCCGCCTGGCCAACATGATGAAACCCCGTCTCTACTAACAATACAAAAATTCGCCAAGCATGGTGGTGGGGGCCTGTAATCCCAGCTACTTGAGAGGCTTAGGCAGGAGAATTGCTTGAACCTACAAGGCAGAGGTTGCAGTGAGCTGAGATCTCACCATTGCATTTCAGCTTAGACAACAAGAGAGAAACTCCATCTCAAAGAAAAAAACAACAAAAAAAAGAAGATTCTTTTGTATACTTTTCCTGAACCCCTTGCCAGGCTGGTAAATGTTTAACAACTGATTCTCCAGAGAGAAATCCCTGGCTGTTGCATCTGCCTATTTCTGTGGTACAAATTCCACCATATAGCTTATTTCGAGCTACCAATGCAAAGTCACTGAATGTGAAGTTGGGAAGAGATGTGCACAGACAGCAATCCCAAGCTGGTGCAAGCTACTTCCAGCACACCACTGCCTGGAGCAGATGCACATTTATTTCTGTTTGGTGCGTACCTAGAAATGGATTGACTCATCAAATGTATATTCAACTGGGACGTGTCATATTATTTCCAAAGTGATTGTGCCCAGTTGCCTTACTTCCAGCAGTGTGAACAGTGCCAATTACTCCACATCTTTACAAACAGTGTGCCATTTTTAGTCAGTCTCTTTGTTAGCATATCTGGTATCTCACAGTGATTTTACTTCCTGTTTCCCTGGTAGGAGTGAGATTGACATCTTATACGGTTGCTAGCCATTTGAGTATCTTCTTTTCTAAAGTTCGTATTCAAATCTTTTGTCTAGTTTTCTAATGGGATGTCTGACTTTTCTTATTGATTTCTAGTCCTTTGTGTTAACGATACTAGCCCCTTGGTTGGGTAAGCGGGCTGCAAATATTTCTTACACTCAGGGGGCTTGCCTTTTATCTCTCTTGATGACTTTTTATTAATGGAAATACTTGATTTTAATGTATTCAGTTAAGTGTTTTTCCTTTATGATTAGTACTTTAAAATTAGCTTATTATGAGATTCTAAAGATACTCTCATCTATTATTCTCTAAAATTTTTATTGTCTTGCTTTTCACACTTAGATCTGGAATTGAATTTTAGGGTGAAGTAGAGGTCTATATAAACATTTTATTGTTCTGGCACCATTTATTAAGGAGATTTATTTTCTCCCAACTGCTCTCTGATGCCACATTTGTCCTAAATCAAGTGTCAATATACTATAAGTGAACTTGTCCTTGAGCTTTCTACTCTGTTCTGTTATTTTATTTGCCTATCTCTACAACAATAGCAGATTGGCCAACTTAGTTGCTATCTGATAGGACAATTCTCTCATACTGTTGTTCTTCATGTGTGTTTTGACTATTCTTGGCTCCGTATTTCCCACTACACTTTCAAACTGACTGACCAAGATATACCAAGAAACTTATTGGGTAGTAATTGGGACTTTGTTGAATTTATAGATCAGTTGTGGATAACTGACATCTTTAAAATACTCAGTCTTTCATTCAGGAAGATGATCCATTTCTTGCTGTATTCAGATCATTTTAAATTTCCCTTAAAAATGTTTGTAGTTTTCTACATCAAAGTCTCTCCCAACTTTCTTGAAATTTATTCTTAGGCATATATTTTTGATATTACTAAAAATAGTACTTTTTAGTGTAAATTTTGGAATTGTTGATGGTACTAATATAATTAAATTTTTCGTATTAACCATAAATCTACAAATCTTGTTAAACTTGCCCATCTAATAATTGATCAGTTTCTATTTTTTCTATGTAAACAATCATATCATTTGTGAATAATATCTGTAGTTAGCCAAACTTGAGGTTAAGGGCATAGTTCTCCAGACTGCCAAGTCTGCCCAAGACACCAAGTGCAAGTTCAGAGATTTTTCAAAACCAACCTCAGGTTTGAAAGTTGCTAGAAAGACTCTCAGAACTCACTGAAAGCTATGATACTGACAGTTATGGCTGTTAAGGGAAAGGATAAAAATTAGAACCGTCCAAAGGAAGAGACAGAGAACGCAGGGTGTGAGAAGGTGTGGAGCTTCTGGCTGTCTTCCCCCTTTGGATTCTCGCATGGATGGCATTACCTCCTTCTGACCACATGTGACGATGTGCACAGAGTACTGCCAACCAGGGAATCTCACCTGAGCTTCTGTGACCAGAAGTTATACCGGGGCTTCATTGCGCAGGCGTGATCAATGGAATCATTGTCCATGTGGCTGAACTCAATCTCTAGCCACGTCTCCACAGAGGATAGGCTGACATGAATCATCTCATCAGTATATAAACTACAAAGTGGGGTCTGAGGGGCCCATCACAAATAACAAGGACATCCTTACCATTCAGGAAATTCCAAGTATTTAGAGGTTACCTACCTACCAGGAGGTGGGGCAAAGGCCAGACCTCTCTTTGGAAGACAAATTCCTTACTATACAATAATTTTTTTCTTTCTTCCCAACTTTATTCATATTTCTTTTACTCGATACATTGCACTGGACATGAACTTCAGTATATTGTAGAACAGTAGTGCTAATGGTGGGTACTAGTGTTTTGTTCCTGATATCAATGGGAATGTTTTCAACATCACCAATAAGGTTAATGTTTGGGATAAGTTTTTTGTAGATACGCTTTATCAAATTAGGAGACAGTTTTTATATTCCTCCCCTCCCCCTCCCCAACATGTGCAGGCACTTGGGGTCACTAGCAATCCAGAATTACTGTAGTCCAATTTTGGAGCTGAAATCATTCATGTCTGGGCTCCAGCCCATGGAAGTGAGGCAGGAAAATAGGGTCTGGAGGCCAGAAAATAGGCCGATTTACACTTCAGCTATAACAGGAAATATCCTCTCCATAGGGCATATGCCATAAATGACTTTGTAACTTTACTTCATCCTTTCCATTTACATAGGGTTACATACCCCATTTACATAGGGCTCCATTTACTTAGGGCTACATCCTCTCCATACATAGGGCTACATTCCACTGGTTACATACCAGAAGTAACCAATGGAATCATAGGGGGTAAACTCTCAAAAATTCTGTAATGGGGCCATGGAGCCCCTATGCTCAGGCCCGCTTCCACACTGTGGAGTGTACTTTCATTTTCAATAATACCCTTTATTATTGCTTCCTTTCTTCGTTTGTGTGTTACATCCAATTCTTTGTTCAATATGCCAAGAACCTGGACGCCCTCCTCCACCGTTAACATACTTTGGCGAGCCAGCCAGGAGGAAGAGGTAAGCCCAAAGTTTGGGATTTATTCTTTTTTCTCCTTTTCCTTTCTGCTCCATACAGGGGAGTCTCTCTCTCTTTTTCTTTCCAACCCGGGATTCTTGGTGGGCGGCACCTAAACATGGAAGCAACTGCTGGTTTCTGGCAGTGGCCAGTGAAACTAAGGGGGTTCCCTGTGGAGAAGCCTGACCACCACCGCCTGGTTTGCTTAAGGAACCTGGGTATTTTTCATGGTTTTTTTTTTCCCCTCTCTTTTCAGTCTTTGAGCAGCTGTTTGCTAATAGCTCCTTGGAAATTGAGGGCAATTGGCTGGGATTACTCCCTGGTCCTACCTGAAGGGCTAGGAATGAACGGGAATAATTGTCCTGCCCTGAAGGGGGAAGGACTTTTTAAAAATCTTTTCTGGGGGTGGCCCCTGATCCCTATGTGAGGCACAGCTTAGAGCAAACTCACACATGTTTCAGGGGACTTAAACCTTCTTTTCTTATGCTAAATTCTTCCTTTATCATACTCAACTGGCTAAGGACAAAAAAGCCCACCAGGCATCTGCTTCACATTATAGTTCATGGTTATTTTTATAAAGCTCACAGTATTTTCTGGAGGAAAAAACCTGCATGTGGTGCCCACCTAAGGCCAGAGACATCAGGAACTCTAAGACTGGACCCCACAGGAGGACATTCCACGGGTTCTGTGAACCGCAACCACTCCAAAGAAGATGCTTTTGGCAGAGGTTCTGAGGTGTAGTATTAAGCCCTCCTTAGAATCATCTCTCACAGTTGCAATGCTGTTTGGCATTTGGCCCCAACATTGTTTGGAATCTGGAGTTCACTGTTGAATGGGAAAGTGGAATAGTGTTGCATGTATCCAGGCTTTTGTGCTGCGGTTCTAAGCAGGGGGCCTGGTTAACATGTGATGACCTCCTTTGGTATGGTTTGGCCCCAGTGTTCTTTGGAGTCTGGGGAGGTTTGGCCTTTAAAAAGCGAACTGCAGAGATTGCTGGCAAGATGGCCAAATAGGGACAGCTCCCATCTGCAGCTCCCAGCGAGAGCAACGCAGAAGGTGGGTGATTTCTGCATTTCCAACTGAGGTACCTAGTTCATCTCACTGGGACTGGTTGGACAGTGGGTGCAGCCCATGGAGGGCAAGCCGAAGCAGGGAGGGGTGTTGCACCACCCAGGAAGCTCAAGGGGTCAGGGAATCCCCTCTCCTAGCCAAGGGAAGCCGTGAGGGACTGTGCCGTGAAGAGCCATGCACTCCGGCCCAGATACTGCGCTTTTCCCATGGTCTTCACAACCCGCAGACCAGGAGATTCCCTCGGGTGCCTACACCACCAGGGCCCTGGGTTTCAAGCACAAAACTGGGCAGCCAGTTGGGCAGACACGGAGCTAGCTGCAGAAGTTTTTTTTTTTTTTCATACTCGAGTGGCGCCTGGAACACCAGCGAGACAGAACCGTTCATTCGCCTGGAAAGGGGGCTGAAGCCAGGGAGCCTAGTGGTCTGGCTCCAAGGGTCCCACCACCACAGAGCCCAGCAAGGTAAGATCCACTGGCTTGAAATTCTCGCTGCCAGCACAGCAGTCCGAGGTCGAACTGGGATGCTCGAGCTTGGGTGGGGGGAGGGACATCTGCCATTACTGAGGCTTGAGTAGGTGGTTTTACCCTCACAGTGTAAACAAAGCTGCCAGGAAGTTCGAACTGGGTGGAGCCCACCACAGCTCAGCCAAGCCTCTGTGGCCAGACTGCCTCTCTAGATGCCTCGTCTCTGGGTAGCGCATCTCTGAAAAAATGGCAGCAGTCCCAGTTAGGGGCTTATGGATAATAGCCCCATCTCCCTGGGACAGAGCACATGGAGGAGAGGATGTCTGTGGGTGCAGCTTCAACAGACTTAAATGTCCCTGCCAGATGGCTCTGAAGAAGCAGTGGATCTCCCAGCACAGCGCTCGAGCTCTGCTAAGGGTCAGACTGCCTCCTCAAGTGGGTACCTGACCCCCATGTCTCCTGACTGGGAGACACCTCCCAGTAGGGGCTGACAGACACCTCATACAGGAGAGCTCTGGCTGGCATCTGGCATGTGCCCCTCTGGGACGAAGCTTCCAGAGGAAGGAACAGGCAGCAATCTTTGCTGTTCTGCAGCCTCTGCTGGTGATACCCAGGCAAACAGGGTCTGGAGTGGACCTCCAGCAAACTCCAGCAGACCTGCAGCAGAGGGGCTTGACTGTTAGAAGGAAAACTAACAAACAGAAAGGAATAGCATCAACATCAACAAAAAGGACATCCACTCAGAGGCCCCATCTGGAGGTCACCAACATAGACCAAGGGTAGATAAATCCACGAAGATAGGGAGAATCCAGCGCAAAAAGGCTGAAAATTCCAAAAACCAGAATGCCTCTTCTCCTACAAAGGATCATAACTCCTTGCCAGCAAGGGAACAAAACTGGATGGAGAATGAGTTTGATGAAGTGAAAGAAATAGGCTTCAGAAGGTCGGTAATAACAAACTTCCCCGAGCTAAAGGAGCATGTTCTAACCCAATGCAAGGAAGCAAAAAACCTTGAAAAAAGGTTATATGAATTGCTAACTAAAACAACCAGTTTAGAGAAGAACATAAATGACCTGATGGAGCTGAAAAACATAGCATGAGAACTTTGAGAAGCACACACAAGTATTAATAGCTGAATCAATCAAGTGGAAGAAAGGATATCAGAGATTCAAAATCAACTTAATGTAATAAAGCATGAAGACAAGATTAGAGAAAAAAGAATGAAAAGGAATGAACAAAGCCTCCAAGAAAATAGGACTATGTGAAAAGACCTAATCTACATTTGATTGGTGTACCTGAAACTGACGGGGAGAATGGGACCAAGTTGGAAAACACTCTTCAGGGTATTGTCCAGGAGAACTTCCCCAACCTAGCAAGACAGGCCAACATTCAAATTCAAGAAATACACAGAACACCACAAAGATACTCCTCAAGGAGAGCAATCACGAGACACATAATCACCAGATTCATCAAGGTTGAAATGAAGGAAAAAGTGTTAAGCACAGCCAGAGAGAAAGGCTGGGTTACCCACAAAGGGAAGCCCATCAGACTAAAAGAGGATCTCTCTACAGAAACCCTATAAGCCAGAAGAGAGTGGGGGCCAATAGTCAACATTCTTAAAGAAAAGAATTTTCAACCCAGAATTTCATATCCAGCAAAACTAAGCTTCATAGGTGAAGGAGAAATAAAATCCTTTACAGACAAGCAAATGCTGACAGACTTTGTCACCACCAGGCCTTCCTTACAAGAGCCCCTGAAGGAAGCACTAGACATGGAAAGAAACACCTGGTACCAGCCACTGCAAAAACATGCCCAACTGTAAAGACCATCGACACTATGAAGAAATTGCATCAACTAACGGGCAAAATAACCAGCTAACATCATAATGACAGGATCACATTCACACATAAAAATAATAACCTTAATTGTAAATAGGCTAAATGCCCCAATTAAAAGACACAGACTGACAAATTGGATAAAGAGTCAAGACCCATCGGTGTGCTGTATTCAGGAGACCCATCTCACGTGCAAAGAAACACATAGGCTCAAAACAAGGGGATGGAGGAATATTCACCAAGAATGGAAAAAAAAAAAGCAGGGGTTGCAAACCTAGTCTCTGATAAAACAGACTTTAAACCAACAAAGATCAAAAGAGACAAAGATGGTCATTACATAATGGTAAAGGGATCAATGCAACAAGAAGAGCTATCTTAAATATATATGCCCCCGATACAGCAGCACCAAGATACATAAAGCAAGTTCTTAGAGACCTAAAAAGAGACTTACACTCCCACACAATAATAGTGGACACTTTAATACCCCATTGTGAATATTAGATCAACAAGATAGAAAAACAATAAAGATAACTCAGATCCGGATCAAGCAGACATAATAGACATCTACAGAACTCTCCACCCCAAATCAACAGAATATACATTCTTCTCAGCACCACATTGCACTTATTATAAAATTGACCACATAATTAGAAGTAAAATACTTCTCAGCAAATGCAAAAGAACAGAAATCATAAGAAACAGTATCTCAGACCACAGTGCAATCAAACTAGAATTCAGGATTAAGAAACTCGCTCAAAACTGCTCAACTACATGGAAACTGAACAACCTGCTTCTGAATGACTACTGGGTAAATAACGAAGTTAAGGCAGAAATAAAGATGTTCTTTGAAACCAATGAGAACAAAGACACAACTTACCAGAATCTTTGGGACACATTTAAAGCAATGTTTAGAGGGAAATTTATAGCACTAAATGCCCACAAGAGAAACCAGGAAAGATCTAAAATCAACATCCTAACATCACAATTAAAAGAACAAGAGAGGCAAGAGCAAACAAATTCAAAAGCTAGCAGAAGACAAGAAACAACTAAGATCAGAGCAGAACTAAAGGAGATAGAGACGTGAAAAAACCCTTCAAAAAAAAAATCAATGAATCCAGGAGGTGATTTTTTTAAAAGATCAACAAAATAGACTGCTAGCCAGACTAGTAAAGAACGAAAGAAGAAGCAAATAGACACAATAAAAAATGATAAAGGGGATATCACCACCGATCCCACAGAAATACAAACTACCATCAGAGAATACTGTAAACACCTCTACGCAAATAAACTAGAAAATCTAGAAGAAATGGATAAATTCCTGGACACATACATCCTCCCAAGACTAAACCAGGAAGAAGTCAGGTCCTTGAATAGACCAATAAAAAGTTCTGAAATTGAGGCAGTAATTAATAGCCTACCAACCAAAAAAAGTCCAGGACCAGATGGATTCACAGCCAAATTCTACCAGAGGTACAAAGAGTAGCTGGTACAATTCCTTCTGAAACTATTCCAAACAATAGAAAAAGAGGGAATCCTCCCTAACTCATTTTATGAGGCCAGCATCATCCTGATACCAAAACCTGGCAGAGACACAACAGAAAAAGAAAATTTCAGGCCAATATCCCTGACAAACATGTATAGGAAAATCCTCAATAAAATACTAGCAAACTGAATCTAGCAGCCCATCAAAAAGCTTATCCAACATGATCAAGTCAGCTTCATCCCTTGGATGCAAGGCTGGTTCAACATACACAAATCAATAAATATAATCCATCACTTAAACAGAACCAATGACAAAAACCACATGATTATCTCAATAGATGCAGAAAAGGCCTTTGACAAAATTCAACACCTCTTCATGCTAAAAACTCTCAATAAACTAGGTATCGATGGAACGTATCTCAAAATAATAAGAGCTATTTATGACAAACCCACAGCCACTATCATACTGAATGGGCAAAAACTGGAAGCATTACCTTTGAAAACTGGCACAAGACAAGGATGCCCTCTCTCACCACTCCTGTTCAACATAGTATTGGAAGTTCTGGCCAAGGCAATCAGGCAAGAGAAAGAAATAAAGGGTACTTAAATAGGAATAGAGGAAGTCAAATTGTCTCTGTTCGCAGATGACATGATTGTATATTTAGAAAACCTTATCATGTCAGCCCAAAATCTCCTTAAGCTGATAAGCAACTTCAGCAAAGTCTCAGGATACAAAATTAACGTACAAAAATCACAATCATTCCTATACACCCATAACAGACAGAGCCAAATCATGAGTGAACTCCCATTCACAATTGCTACAAACAGAATAAAATACCTAGGAATACAACTTACAAGAGATGTGAAGGACCTCTTCAAGGAGAACTACAAACAACTCCTCAAGGAAATAAGAGAGGACACAAATAAAAGGAAAAACATTCCATGCTCATGGATAGAAAGAACACTGTGAAAATGGCCATACTGCCTAAAGTAATTTATAGATTCAATGCTATCCCCGTTGAGATAACATTGACTTTCTTCACAGAATTAGAGAAAACTACTTTAAATTTCATATGGAACCAAAAAAGAGACTGCATAGCAAAGACAATCCTAAGCAAAAAGAACAAAGCTGGAGGTATCATGCCACCTGACTTCAAACTATACTACAAGGCTACAATAATGAAAACAGCATGGTACTTGTACCAAAACAGATATATAGAACAATGGAACAGAACAGAGGCCTCAGAAATAACACCACACATCTACAACCATCTGATCTTTGACAAACGTGACAAAAACAAACAAGCAATGGGGAAAGGATTCCCTATTTAATAAATGGTGTTGGGAAAACTGGCTAGCCATATGCAGAAAACTGAAACTGGACCCTTTCCTTACACCTTATACAAAAATTAACTCAAAATGTATTAAAGACTTAAATATAAGACCAGAAACCATAAAAACCCTAGAAGAAAACCTAGGCAATACCATTCAGGACATAGGCATTGGCAAAGGCTTCACAACTAAGACACCAAAAGCAAGGGCAACAAAAGCCAAAATTGACAAATGAGATCCAATTAAACTAAAGAGCTTCTGCACAGCAAAAGAAACTGTCATCAGAGTTAACAGGCAACCTACAGAATGGGAGAAAATTTTTGCCATCTATCCATCTGACAAAGGGCTAATATCCAGAATCTAGAAAGAACTTAAATTTACAAGAAAAAAAGCAAACTCTATCAAAATGTGGGCAAAGGATATGAACAGACACTTCTCAAAAGAAGACATTTATGCAGCCAACAAACATATGAAAAAATGCTCATCACTGGTCATTAGAGAAATGCAAATCAAAATCACAATGAGATACCATCTCACGCCAGTTAGAGTGGTGATCATTAAAAAGTCAGGAAACAACAGATGCTGGAGAGCATGTGGAGAAATAAGAATGTTTTTACACTCTTGGTGGGGAGTTTAAATTAGTTCATCCATTGTGGAAGACAGTGTGATTATTCCTCAAGGATCTGGAACCAGAAATATCATTTGACCCAGCAATATGCCATTACTGGGTATATACCCAAAGGATTATAAATCATTGTACTATAAAGACACATGCACGTGTATGTTTATTTTGGCACCATTCACAACAGCAAAGACTTGGAACCAACCCAAATGCCCATCAATGATAGACTGGATAAAGAAAATGTGGCACATATACACCATGGAATACTATGCAGTCACAAAAAAGGATGAGTTCATGTCCTTTGCAGGGACATGGATGAAGCTGGAAACCATCATTCTCAGCAAACTAACACAAGAACAGAAAACCAAACACCGCATATTCTCATTCATAAGTGGGAGTTGAACAATGATAACACATGGACACAGGGAGGGGAACATCACATGCTGGGGCCTGTTCGGTGGGGCGGGGTGGGGGGTGTGGGGGGCTAGGGGAGAGATAGCATTAGGAGAAATACCTAATGTAGGTGAGGGGTTGATGAGCACAGCAAACCACCATGGCACGTGTATACCTATGTAACAAAGCTGCATGTTCTGCACATCTACCCCAGAACTTAAAGTATAATAATAATAATAAATTAAAAAACAAATAAGTAAAAAGCAAGCTGCAGGCAGGGTGTGGTGGGTGGTGGCTCATGCCTGTAATCCCAGCACTTTTGGAGGCTGAGATGGGCAGATCACTTGAGGTCAGGAGTTTGAGACCAGCCTGACCAACATGGTGAAACCTTGTCTTCACTAAAAAATCAAAAATTAGCCAGGCATGGTGGCATCCACCTGTAATCCCAGCTACTGGGGAGGCTGAGGCAGGAGAATCACTTGAACCTGGGAGGTGGAGGTTGCAGTGAACCAAGATCACACCACTGCACTCCATTCTGGGCAATAGAGTGAGACTCCATCTCAAAAAAAAAAGATAATAAAATAAAATACAAACTGCCAATGGAGACTGCTTTCCCAAAATTTTGGTTCACAGCCTTCATTGGATTATCTTTTAGGACAAAGTAAAACTGGCAACTTTGTATTGCTATCTCATGGCTAAGGTTCCAAGCTATTGGATCATCATCTATGCGTATGTATACATGTCTAGATATTTACATGTACACTTATTGTTATATGTTGTGTTTACCAAAATTGGCTTATAAGTAAAATACTGTTCATACATTAAATAAGTCTAAGTAATTTTCAAGTTCACGTGACTTAAAGTATTACTTTACTAAACAAGCTAGCTTTAAAATTATTGGCAGAATAAAAATAGAAAGGCCTTCAGAATTGTCAGCATACATTTTGTCTGAATTTTATGTTTGTCTTTGCTAGATATTTTTAAATATCAGTGTTAATTCAAGCTGGGAGCTGCTTTGGGGGAGCCTGCCTCCCATTCTATTCAAAGGCTCACTGAGATAAGTGCATATCTGATTGCTTTCTTTGGAAAGGCTAATCAGAAACTCAAAAGAATGCAACCCTTTGTCTCCCACCTGTAATCTGAAAGCCCCCAAGTCCCCTCCTGCCTTTCTGGATCAAACCAGTGTTTATTTTACATATGTTGATTGATGTCTCATGTCTCCCTTGTTAAAAGTAAAAAATTAAGTACGGTGAATGGGATATATGTTTTAGGTAAGCTTTTTGTGTAAATTAAAATCTTAAAGTTATTTTTAATGCTCATTTAATATCTGGGTCATTTCAAGAAAGGGTTGTGATATGGGGAAATACATTTCTAAAATTGTGGAATTGTTCTTATCCATAAATGCCTATACCTAATAGTTCAGGATTTCCTGCTTCTCAGGGTTTCACTAAAGTTTTAGATTACTAAGGATAAAATTCTAGTTCACATGTAATTCTGTATACAAAATGTGCCAGAAAGAGTTATGTTTTTAGTGGTAAAAAGAATAATTTTGTCTAATTCAGAATTTATCTAAAAGTTAGTTCAAATTACAGATTTGAAAAGGTGTAGATTTGAACAGTGTAGTCAGGAATCATTCAGTAGGAGAGAAAGATGTGGAAAAAGTTTAAATAATAAAATATTCTTTAAAACCTGATAGAGAATGGGAGACATTTGGCTAATTAACATTTTCATAGTTAAAGCTCTTAGTCTTGATTGAAGAAAAATAAGTATTGTGAAGAAATTCATAGGCAGTTTGACAATTCTTTATTTAATATAGTTAAGCATGAAGCTGGATTCGGTGTAAAGCCAAATTTCACATACATGTTTGCATTACTTCACACTATGTTTATTGTTTGCATAGAATGTATAATGATATTGATGAACTTAAGGATATTGAATTGTGTATCAGGAATAAAATATTCATTATGTGGGTTTTTGGGGGGCCCTGGGTAACACTGTAGCCTCCAGGGTAAATTGAGTAGGAAAATTTAGGGTTGGTTTTCTGTTTATTTGTCTTTGCTTCTAGTTTTCATTTGTTTGCTGTTTATTCTCCTCTGGCTTTACTTGTGTATCCATATATATAAAACCATGTTTGTTTGTTTGTTTTTGTTTTTTGTTTGCTTTTTTTTTAGTTCCCAGTGGAAGGCTTTTGTTTAGTTCTATGTTCCTACGCATTTCTAGCAAGTTATTATTCGTTCCATTTATCTGGAATTCCTGAGCTACCTTTGTCAGGCCACAGGAATTAATGGAGCACACCAGCTTTTTATCCTTATAAACTAACATTTTAGATTTTAGGCTTCCTAATACTCTAAGGGTGTTGAGTATACTTTCGTAAATAGAATTTGAGTCATATTGCTCCTCTCTGCCTAACTAGTCCAACATTCGTAAATTATTTGTGAATATTCTTAATTCATGGCAATGTGTTTATTTGCATACAATCAAGCAGGGTCACCAGGGCTGCTCAAGGAGAACCCAGAAACCTGGCATGCCAGCAAAGGGTAAGACTTTCTTACCAGTCAGTCCCTGGCCTCTTTCTCTCTGTGCAAACTGGTTATATATAAAGTAAAAGTCACTGTATATCTCCTCTGTAAAGTTTTAAATTAATTGGTTTAATAATAAGAACTTAAATATTTTCTCAGAAAAGTGAAAAATGTAATGCCTTTTATTTAGTTCATGTGACTTGAGTAATCTTCGGGAAATAAAGACAATTTTCAAGATTATTGGTAAAATACAAATGTCTTCAAAATGTAAAAATGTGGCCTAAATTATGTTCAAATATTAGGTTTGTTAAATGCTTTAAGGTCATAAATTTTGAAAATTCTTTAACTTGTCTGCTTTCCAGCTAGGTAAGGCTTGGGGACATTTGGAGTTGGCCATGCCTCTAACTATGCTGGAAACAGTCAAACCTTATCAGAACATAACTTACCAGGTTTTACATTAAAGTTAAAATTGCTAAGAGTCGCCATTGTAACATGCAATTAAGACTACTAGAAACAGTTTTACATGCAAGGTGTGTAAAAACAGTAGAATGTGGGGGTTTTTTTGTTGTTGTTAAAGGTTATAAAAGATTTTTGCTTTTTAGAAAATTTCTGAGTCATTATTTTGACAAAATAAATAATTTATGGTAATCTGGAATTCCAAAAGCAAACTTAGGTTTCAAAATTATTTTTTCTCATGCCTGACTTTTTGGATGGATGAGGGCCCCTGAAAACATCCAGAAAGGAGGTAAACAGGATTATTTGATATGTTTAGGTAAATGGGATTGCCAAAATGATGTTCACTCTTCTTTAGGTTATATTTTTGTGAATAATACTAATATGTATTCCAAAATTGTATGGAATTTCTAAAATTCTAATGTCTGAGTATATACTACCAATCACAATTATAGTTATTCTGTTAAATTATTATAAATCACAGAAATAACCAAATTTCCTTGCATAAAGCTACTAACCCAGGTAAAACAAAAAAATTAATTAAATATCAATAAAATACTTTTCATGTTAAACCAGCTAATACTGAAATTGTTTAAAATAGTTTAAATTTTAAATTTAATTTAAATTTTAAATTGTTTAAAATTGTTTAAAACATTTTATAAAGAGATTCCATTCAATTGTTATCTTCAATTCATGTGTTCTGGTTGTATTAAAAGCTTTCCCATGCAAGAGGGCTGATGTTATAACAGTAGATTGTTACGGGAACTCAGGGACCCCGAATGGAGGGACCAGCTGGAGCCACGGCAGAGGAACATAAGTTGTGAAGATTCCATTTTAATATGGACATTTGTCAGTTGCCAAATAATGCTTTTTTAATTTCTTATGCCTGTCTTTACTTTAATCTCTTAATCCTGTTATCTTCGTAACCTGAGGATGTACGTCACCTCAGGACCACTGTGAAAATTGTGTTAACTGTACAAATTGATTGTAAAACATGTGTTTGAACAATATGAAATCAGTGCACCTTGAAAAAGAACAGAATAACAGCAAATTTTAGGGAACAAGGGAAGACAATCATAAGGTCTGATTGCCTGCGAGGTTGGGCAAAAAGAGCCATATTTTTCTTCTTGCAGAGGGCCTATAAATGGACATGCCAGTAGGAGAGATATCGCTAAATTCTTTTCCAAGCAAGGAATATTAATATTAATACCCTGGGAAAGGAACACATTCCTAGGGGGAGGTCTATAAACAGCTGCTCTGGGTTTGTCTGTCTCATGCGGTTGAGATAAGGACTGAGATACGCCCTGGTCTCCTGCAGTACCCTCAGGCTTATTAGGGTGGGGAAAAACTCCACCCTGGTAAATTTGTGGTCAGACCAGTTCCCTGTTCTCGAACCTGTTTTCTGTTAAGATGTTTATAAAGACAGTATGTGCACAGCTGAACATAGACCCTTATCAGTAGTTCTGTTTTGCCTTTTGTCCTGTTCCCTCAGAAGCATGTGATCTTTGTTCTGCTTTTTGCCCCCTTGAAGCATGTGATCTTTGTACCTACTCCCTGTTTTACAACCCCTCCCCTTTTGAAACCCTCAATAAAAACTTGCTGGTCTGAGACTCAGGTGGGCATCACGGTCCTACCAATATGTGATGTCAGCCCTGGTGACCCAGCTGTAAAATTCCTCTCTTTGTACTCTTTCTCTTTATTTCTCAGCTGGCCAACACTTACGGAAAATAGAACTTACATTGAAATATTGGGGGCAGATTCCCCTGATAGTAGATTATTATGCTACAGTGTATTTTCACCAGGTAAAAAAAGCTTTTTATGGTTTGGATCTTCTGAGAACACTGGAGAAAGACCGTTCTTGCCATCCACACTACAACACAACTTCAGGACTTTGAGCTTTGGGTCCACGGTCTCAAAACTGAGAAGGGTCCCCCCACACATTTGGAACTGTGCACCCATTGGAACCCTTGAGGTAAAGCTAACCAGGGAAATTTATCCCAAGAAGAAGATGGCTTCTTGAAGTGAACAGCTTTTCCCAAGTTCACAGGTTAAGACTTCTACTATCATGAAACTCTTATCTTTGAATATTCTTTTTCTTGCTTATGCCTCTATGAACAATAGAAGGGAGTCTGTAACATGCACTTATGAGATATACTTTTGTTTGTGAAGGAGTTTGCAGCCAGCCTTATACATGGATAACCTTATACTTTGATAGATAAAAGATGAAGGCCCAATGTAGGTAAGAAACTTTAATGGTATGTGCGTTGCCTCATAATCAGTCAAAAACAAAACATTGGTTCACTCCTCTTAACCCACATCATGGGTTAAAGAGAACAGTGCTAGCAGGTGTTCACTATTCTAAAAGGGCATCATTTGTTAGGTCCTTTCTCACGATTTAAAAAAAAGCAATGATTAGAAATCATGAGGGATACATGTATCATGAGGGATACTCAATAGCAAATTCTACTGTAAAGGCTATAGTTACACAATAGACTTTAAATTCTCTTGTGAAAGTTATGCTAAATAATAGAATTGGCTTAACAGCGAAGTATCTGTGCAGCTGCTGGCACTTGTGACCTGTGGGGGAGGAGTGGGTAGGGGGAGAATACATCAAATGAAGATTATAGAAATTCAGTGGTAGCGGACTGATGAAGAAACTGCTTAGTCAAATGAGTAAACTCTTTATCTAGCTCGTTCTTTGCTCTATTTGATTTTTGGAGGTTTGGTTTATGGGGACCTTGGGTAAGGAGGGTACTCCAAACTCTTGGTATTATCCTTCCAATAGGTATAATAGTTGTCTTCCTGGTGTGCTGTATTCTCTCAATTTTAAATGCTTTCATGCAGCCATTTCTAGAATGTCATATGTTCTCTCTTCGACTGACATAACAAGAACTGGAAGAAATGTGCAATCATGAGGACACTGTAACCTATAAGTGATGTGCTGAGACCAGAAGCCCAAAATGATGGTAACTGAGAGTGGCACGAAGGCCCTAAGTTTTGGTCATGCTCTCACCTAAGTGAGCCAAAAAGAGGGAATTTTTTAAACAAAATTCTAGGAGGCCATTGTTTTGGACTGAACTCATGCACCAGGCCCCAGCAAACCAAACCGAAATGGAGTCCCTCGTGCTAAGACTTTAAGGAAACACATAGATTCTAGAACAGACCAGGTTTTGTTTTTTTTTTTCTCCTGCAAATCTCTATAACAAACATTTCTAACAGCATAGGTAGCCACCCCTTGAAGTTCTCATTAAATCTTTTAACCAAATTCATTTTCTCCTGCCTAGAGACCATCAAGCTTCAGATAATCATGCAACAAAAGACCCATCTGGTTCCGGGTGAAGACAACACCCCCACCCCCCGCCCCCGCTGCCAGCCATCAAGAAGCTACCCTGACTTCACTAGATAGATCAGGGCTAGTTCTGTGATCCCCAATAGGTAGGGACCACGCCCCAAGCCAGCATGAAGCAATTACAGAAAAAAAGCATGGGTCCCTCTGTCTCCCAGGAAGATTTATGGGGATCACATCTCTCAGTGGGGAGATGAGGCAGGAAAATAGGGCCTAGAGGCAGGGAACATAAGGCCAATTCATACTTCAGCTATAACAGGAAATATACTCTCCATAGAGCCCATGCCATAATTGTCTTTGTAACTTTACTTCATCCTCTCCATAGGGCATACCCGAAGGAACCAATGGAACCCTTTAGGGAGTAAACTCCCATTTTGAGCTCTTATGTTCAGGCCACCCCCACACTGTGGAGTGTACTTTCATTTTCAATAAAATCTTTCATTTCTTCCTTGCTTTGTTTGTGCGTTTTGTTCAAGATGCCGAGAACCTGGACACCCTCCACCATTAACAGAAGGGTTAGTTTACTTGTAATCCAGGTAGTTTGTCTAAATTACCCAGTTTGTTATTACCAGAAGAGAAAATGCTAGAGCGATCTTTTAAAATCATAGTATGATCACGTCACTTCTCAGTTTAAATCTTTTCAGTGCTTCTTAGAATAAAATCTAAATTATGTTTATGGTTCAAATCCCTGTGTGATCTGGCCCCTAACTTCTTCAACCTCATTTACTTTATTCTAGTTTTTCCTGATGAAAGGAGCTTTTTGTTTCCAGAGCAAGCCACACTTTCACCTCCATCTACCTCAAATACTTATCCCTGGATCATTCCGTGGCTTCTTCTAACTCATCTTATAGTTCTCATGAAAGATGACTTCCTTGGAAAGGTTAAGGAAAGACCTGTCCTAACTAAACTAGCTTGTCCAACTCCAGCTTATTGTACTTTACTTCCTGATAACACTTACCAAAATCTTTAATTACTTGGTTATTTTTCTTATTTTTATCTATTTAATGTACACTTTGAGAACTGGGGCTGTTTCTCTAGTAGCCAGCATGATGCCTCACACAACACAAAGAAGTTACTCAATAAACAGAGGTACCATGAATGAAGGTTGTATAAGTGCTGACAATATATGTTTGAAATACAATTAATGATGATTTTTGTCATCCCTATGGTAGCACCAGTAGTAGCAGTGGCTGTGGCAGTTAAAAATAGTAACATGGCAGTGAAAAGCAGTCAGTCATACTGACTGTGCTTGAATTGTACTCTGTCACCTGCTACTGTGTGACTTTGGACAAGTTAACTTTTCTGTGACTCAGTTTCCTCATCCTTTGACAAGTGATAATCAAGTCTTCATCCTTTATCCAAATCCTGGGGCTGAATATGTTTGGAAAGTCAGAATTTTTTTTCTATTTTAGAAAAGTAAAGTGATATATACCATACATTCTATAGCAATGCTAGTGGTGTCAAGGGCAGCTCCCATAATCAAATACATAAATATGTTTGCAATGAGACGTATACATATTAACCCTAAGTGGAATAACTAGGCTACAAAGAGGCTTATGTCAGTTTGGCTGAGACTTTACTATGTAAACTTTAAAACCTGGATTTTCAGAGCTAATCCTTGAGAACTCAAATGCATGTAGCAACATAGAATTTTAGAAGTGGGAATAATTCTAATGACCATTTTTATAACTTCTCCAATTGTAATGACAAAAAGAAAGCTAAGACCTAGAGGTGTCAAATCATCCTCCCAAGGTTATATTGCTGGTTCCTAGCAGTGTTGGAGACTGACTTTCAGTTTAGTGTCCTTTCTGCTGCACTATGACTTAAAAAAATCAGAAGATCATTTTATTTCAGAGTTGAAAACAAGCACTAACCAATCTTTCTTGGGGTATCTTCCTGTCTTTAAATTGTTAAATGTGAACTGACATTCCCATGATCAGTGAGTAATTTTTTTGATCATACAAATGTATGAACTTCTTAGTACATGGTGATCATGAGGAGAGGAAATGATGTTGCATCAAAGGTACCTACAACAGAGTGAAGACGACATATACAAAAAAAGATGAGCAACAAACGAGACTCAGCATGTGATGCTTTTGAATGGGTACTAAATACTACAATATTATTTTGTATTGTAGAAAACATTATAAGCTCCTAGGGAAGTTAGAGTTGGTATATATAGGATTACCTTTTTTTTTTTTTTTTTTTTAAGACAGAGTCTCGCTCTGTTGTCCAGGCTGCAGTGCAGTGGTGTGATCTCGGCTCACTGCAACTTCCGCCTTCCAGGTACAGGCAATTCTCCTGTCTCAGCCTCCCGAGTAGCTGGGACTACAGGCGCCTGCCACCACACCTGGCTAATTTTTGTATTTTTAGTAGAGACAGGGTTTCACTTGGTCAGGCTAGTCTCGAACTCCTGACCTCGTGATCTGCCCGCCTCGGCCTCCCAAAGTGCTGGGATTGCAGGCATGAGCCACTGCACCTGGCCTGGTGTATAGGATTATCTTTAGGGTTCTATGGATACTCCCTCTTTCAAAATGAGAAAAGAGCTTTCAGATGTGTTAATCCTTATCTCATATAACAAATCATCTTCTGATATATGTGACAATTGACTGACATTTATTTTAGCTGTTGAGAATTGAGTCTTTAGTAGCATATCAAACACTGGTTCATCTTTATTCCATAAAAATACTAACATTGCCAGTAGAGAAAGTTAGTGTGTGATTTTTGTAAAGATAAGGGCACTTGTTAATTTACTTTAAAAAGTTTCAGAGCCCACAATGCTACAGACGAAGATTTTAAAGTTAAACCTGAAGTAGTATTCAATGGCACAGAGGTGGGATGGTCGCCTCTTAAGTAGTAGGGGCAGAGTCATGGAATGACTGAAACACAAATGCCACAGAGACTGCCAAAATGTTATTCTCTTGGATCCTTTACAGGCAGAAAATTCTCTGAAGGCAGAGTACCACAGACGTAGAGATGGGAAGTGTCTGCAGCAGCTGTTCACGGGAAGCTGTTGGCAAAAAGAAGGGCAGCGGAGTCATAGAATGACGCTGCAATTAGAAATGAAAAGTGGATGCAAATTTGTCTGAGGGACACATTTTTCCTCTTGAAATAATTCAAGTGACTTGCCAAAGGCCTCTGGAAATGGATGATGTGCATATTTGCTGGCATGGAAGGCTAGTTTCTTAAAACATAAAGTTTCTCATTTTTGTAAGTGTAATGAAGACATATTTTCAGTTTCCCTAATGAGCTATAGGAATAAGAAACTGTGGAAAGGGAGCCTCACCATTTTACAAGCAATTTGGTGCATGCTATACACCTAATCTAAGTTTAATTTCTTTCTTTTCTTGATAGAATTCTATTTTGTTATTACAAGAAAAAAGCCATAAAACATAAGTGGAAGGTAACCATCATGCACATTTTGGTGTACCTTCCAGGTTTTCCTATGCATATGTTTGTGATTTTTAAATAATAAATGTTTCAAATACTAAGCAAAGAGTTTTGAGGCTTCTTTTCCATTCAGAATTACGTGGACCCCCTTCCATGTCTGTACATTTTTTGCATAATGGCTGAAAAAATAATAGAGCGTTTTCTAGAACCAGCCATGTGCTGAGAACTTGACATTCTCTTTTTAAAATTTAATCTTCCAGTAACCTTATAACATTGGTATTATTATTCTCACTTTATAGCTGAAAAAATCGAAGTCTAGCTTAAGTGATATGTCCAAGTACAGTTACACAGGAAGTAGGGGAAACAGAATTTAAATCCAGGCACTCTCAGAGTTTATACCGCGAATCGTATTACTCAGTTTTTCTTTTGTATGTACAACCCACAATACGGTACATCTAAAAGTTTCACACTTTTCATGAAACATAAATTGTTTCATGTTTCCTTCTTCTCTTCTTTCCCTCTTTCCTTCCCTCCCTTTCTTTCTTCTTTCCTTTCTGTTATAAACAGGTCTTTGATGAGCATTTGTTTAGCAAAATCTTGATTCATGGTCCCAAAGATTAAATGGCTGGGCATAGCCAGTGCTCACCAAATTCTGAACCTTTGCAGTTTAGCAGGCTCATGTGACAAGTTCTGGTCAGTGGGCTATGAGCAGACATGACCTATGTCACTTGTGGATGAGACAGGGAAGACTGGCTGGGCTCCCCATGAGCTCCCTTCCTGCCTGGTGAGTCTTGGGTGTTGAGAGGGCGGCATCACAAAGCATGAAGTTCCCATCAGTGTGAGCCCCTACATGGCTAAATGGCTCCTCATTTCACTTGAATCTGTACCTTGAATGACAAAGCAAAAGCCTCTTCATGTGAAGTCACTGGGCTATTAGGTTTAAACTGTCACCACAGGTAATGGTTATTTAGGGGTGTTACACAATACCTAGCAAAAAATTATATGCATTCATCCTCTGACTCAGTGTTCCATTTCCAGGAATCTTCCCCAGTCGGAAGATAGGAAGGGAAGGAAGGGAGAAAACAAATAATGCTTCCACAGGACTATCAACTGCAGAGGAAATGGTTTCTGAATATTTGTTAACAGATACACACTAAGGACATTACTTCATCCTTTTACTTTTTAGGCATCATTCTTTCCTCAACTTGAAATGTGAAAATAACATCTATTGACTTTAGAGTTATGTTCTGGAAATACTTGTGTATTTACCTTGTCTTTTTGCTCACTCATGCATATTTGCATGCATCTTCCTGATTCAGAGAGTGATGGAAGCAGTTTCCTATGTTTACACATTGATGTCTGGGTGGCAGCAAGGCTAGGGGCATAAGCAGCGATAGTATCCTGAGTTATCTGTGGGAAAAGCAGGTTTTTTTCCTTAGGAATCAAGTTACCGTCCTTTTGAGGAAACAAGAGATTGCAGAAGACTGTGGGTTTTGGCTTTTAATACAAAGTAAGATCCTTTTAGTTTTTATATACACAGCCTATAATATCTTAATTTCCTCAAGGGGTTTGGCTTCATTTGCACTTTACACAGTGCAATTTTGCAAGATCCCCTTTCCTTTTTCCCTTTGGGTAAATAGGCAGGGCGAGTGCATTTCTTGCCAACCTTCTGAAAGATAAAGTGCTTTTTATGTTTTCTCCCAAGGACTCATTAAGTGGAGCATCTGAGGAAATGAGAACCTATGATGATACCACCCTCAAACACACGACTGCCTCTGTGAGCATTTTTCAGTGAACTGCATCTTTCAGAATGACACTCCCACCTCAGCGCCCACGCCTTGGCCTTGTACCGCGTTCAGAAGGCGACCTGTGGCCGGCACACAGCATTGGAGACGTCGCCGGTGTGATGAGAATGCCTAATGTGCCCCGAGCAGCCGTCTGTGGCAGAAGCCAGCCCTCACAAATCAAAACACCACTCTGTCGTGCACGGTGACGTGGAAAGTTTTTGAAGAGGGAATCTCTGCCCTACGCAGTTAGCGGCTGGGGCGTGACCACAATGCATAATGAGCAGGCAGCGGCTGAGCTGCAGATGATGCCTGCTGCTCTGGAGTCCACGCTACTGTCCCTCTTTTCCCGGGTAAAGCTGGAAGCTGAACTGGGAACCCCGGGGCAATCATCAAGATGCAGAATGTGAACGATAATGCTGCAACCGCAACGCACTTGTCATAAATATGCACCACACCATAAAGATATAGAAATGGGGGTGGATGGAAGAGGGGAAACTGTCACCCTGGAAATGGCTGCACAAGGAGCCAGCTGCAGAGAATGAGGCAAGGAAGATTCCTAAGGAGAAGCTTCATTGGTGGAGAAGCCTTGGATCTTTTAACTACATTTCATTACAGTGGAGATAAGAGTGTTGGGAAATGCTGTGTCTTTTTGCCCCTGCCATATTTCTGGCCATGCTAGTGATTCGCACATAGCGGAGGAAGCCACAGAGTTAGTGTTGGTTGACCTGTTGGGTCCTGGGGCCATTCCGAGTTTTGAAGCTCAACAGATGGGAGCATGACCCATGGAGGTAAGGCAAGTAGAAATGAGGAATTAGTAATGAGCACCATTTTGAATATGTCATCCTTAAACTTGTAGTGAGACATTCCAATGGAGAGGTATGTCAAAGGTATGAAATTAAAGAGTAGGGCTGAAAGTTCCAACCCTCTACTCATGGCTTCATCTTTCTGGTGGTAGCTCCCAGCCTGGAGCTACCTAGGGGCTCCTGCCAGGAGTCATCTTATTAGCATACAAAAGAAATTCTTATCACTCTAGAGATTCTGTGCCAGGAACCGGGAACAATATACAGTCAGGCACCAGACTCAATATACAGTTGTGCACCACGGAGGGGGTACCTTCTGAGAAAAGGCCATTTCCTCACTGTGCAAACATCACAGTGAACTTATACAAACCTGGATGGTAGAGCCTCCTACACACGTAGGCTAGATGGTATATCATATTGCTCCTAGGCTACACGCATGTCACCTTACTGAATACTATAGGCAATTGTAACACATGGTAAGCATTGTGTATGTAAACATAGAAAAGTTACCATAAAAATATAATATAAAAGATTTTTAACAAGGTACACCACATAGGGCACTTACCGTGAACGGAGCTTGCAGGACGGGAAGTGGCTCTAGATGAGTCAGTGTGCGAGTGGTGAGTGAATGTGAAGACCTAGGATGCCTGGGATGTTACACTACAGTACTGTAGACTTTATCAACACTGTACACTTAGGCTACACTCAATTCATGTAAACTCTTGTTTAATAGTAAATTAATCTTAGCTTACTGTAACTTTTTAAATTTATGCATGTTTTAATATTTTTAACTTTGACTTTTTGTAATAAAACAGCTTAAAACATAAACACAATGTACAGGTATATAAAAATATTTTTTATATTCTTTTCTATAACTTTTTTCTATTTTTAGATTTTTTTTAAAAAAATTATGTTAAAAACTAAGACATAAACACACATACTGCCCTAGGCCTACACAGGGTCAGGACCATCAATATCATTATCTTCCACCTACACATCTTGTCCCACTGCAAGGTCTTCAGGTGGCAATAACACTCATGGAAGTCCATTTTTATATATAGGAATACACTCTAAAATAATGATAGAAAGTATGGCACAAAGAGTCTTCAAAACGTTCATGGAAAGTGTGTATTATAAAAAAAATTATGAATGGATTTCAAATATTTTACAAATAAACTACTAACTTGTTATAACATGTCTGAACAGGACCTAGTTTGAAAAGAGCCCTTATCAGGGCGACATGAATTTTGCTAAAATTAAAGTGAGAACAAATATCAAATTTATGGTAAAGCTTGGATGGAAAAGTGATAAAATCATTGATGCTTTATGCAAAGTTTGTGAGGACAATGCCCCAAAGAAGTCATCTATTTACAAATGGATAACTTGTTTTAAGATGGGATGAGATGATGTGGAAGATGAGGCTTGCAGTGGCAGATCATCCATATAAATTTTTGACCAAAAAATATCATCTTGTTCATGTCCTCATTGAAGAGGACTGATGACTAACAGCAGAACAATAACCAACACAATAGATATCTCAACTTGTTCATCTTACAGAATGACTGAAAAATTACAGTTGAGCAAATTTTTCACTCCCTGAGTGCCAAAACTGTTGCATCCAGATTAGCTGCAGACAAGAGCAGGGCTTTCAATGGAAATTTAAACAAGTGGGATCAAGATCCTGAAGCATTTCTTCAAACAGTTGTAGCAGGAGATGAAACACATCTTTACCAGTACAATCCTGAGACAAAGCAGTCAAAGCAATAGCTACCAAGAGGTGGAAGTGGTCCAGTCACAGCAAAAGCATACCACTCAAGAGCAAAGGTCACAGCAACGGTTTCTTGGGATGCTCAAGGTATTTTGTTTGTTGACTTTCTGGAGGGCCACAGAACAGTAACATCCACTTATTATTAATGTTTTCAGAAAGTTAGCCAAAACTTTAGCAGAAAAATGTCTGGGAAAACGTCACCAGAGTCCTTCACCATGACAATGCTCTTGCTCATTCCTGTCATCAAACAAGGTCATTTTGTGAGAGTTTCAATAGTAAATCATTAGGCATTCACCTCACAGTATGTATATATGTATTTATTTGTTTATTTATTTTTTGAGACAGAGTCTCACTCTGTCACCCAGGCTGGAGTTCAGTGATACAACCTCAGCTCACTGCAACCTCTCCCTCTTGAGTTCAAGTGATTTTTCTGCCTCAGCCTCTCAAGTAGCTGGGATTACAGGCATGTGCAACCATGCCTGGCTAGTTTTTGTATTTTCAGTAGAGACGGGGTTTCACCATGTTGGCCAGGCTGGTCTCGAACTCCTAACCTTAAGGGATACACCTACCTAGGCCTCCCAAAGTGCTGGGATTACAGGCATGAGACACCATGCCCAGCTTCCACCTCACCATCTTGATTTGGCTCTTTCTGACTTCTTTTTGTTTCCTAATCTTAAAAAGTATTTAAAGGGCATCCATTGTTTCTTTACTTAATAGTATAAAAGAGACTGCATTGACATGCTTAAATTCCCAGGACCCTCAGTTCTTTATGGCTGGACTAAATGGCCAGTATTATTGCTTACAAAAGTGTCTTTACCTTGATGGAGTTTACGTTAAAAAATAAAGTTTATATTTTTTAGTTTTATATTTTAATTCTATTTTTCCACAAACTTTCTGAAGTATCCTGTATTAGTCCATTCTCATGCTGCTATGAAAAAATACCTGAGACTGGGTAATTTATAAAGGAAAGAGGTTTAATTGAGTCACAGTTCCACATTGCTGGGGAGGCCTCAGGAAACTTACAGTCATGACAGAAGGCAAAGAAGAAGCAGGCACCTTCTTCACAGGGCAGCGGGATGGAGTGAGTGCAAGCAGGGGAAATGCCAGATGCTTATAAAACCATCAGATCTCGTGAGAACTCACTCAGTATCAGGAGAACAGCATGGGGGAAACCACCACCATGATCCAATTACCTTCACCTGGTCTTACCCATGACACCTGGGGATTATAGCGATTACAATTCAAGGTGAGATTTGAATGGAGACACACGGCCAAACCATATCATACCCCTTAGTAAATACTAGGCTATAGGAATTTTTCAACTCCATGATAATTTTATGGGACCCCTTTCACATAGGCAGTCCATTGTTAAATGTTATATGGTACATGACTATATGTATATATCTTAATTATACCACACAAGGTTACAAGTCTTCTACAAGCACATTGTTCAGAAGGGTTTTCTTTGGTTTCACCCTAAAAATCTTGTCTCCCAGTGTTTGTCAGCGTTCTAGACTTGGTCCTAGTCAGATAGACTTTCATCTATGACACTCACACACACTAAAGGATACAAACTAGACCAGCCACATATTAATTTGCAAAAGAACATTTTCCTTTTCTGTCATTGGGATGCTCATGTCTTCCATCCTGGGGCCATCTTCTAGTATCAGAATACCTGGAAAACCAAAATAGCAATCAAAAGACTTCTTTGTGGGCATGAAGTTGGAGCTAATGAAATAGGCTGAAGGGATATTTTACCTGGCTTTGGTGAGACCCAGAGAATCACCTATGCTCCGTAACAGTGCTATTCTCTCAGTGATAGGAAAAAAATGGTGTATCTAGGGTTTATTGTCTCTCTTGCTAGATGTTACTAAGTAAACACAGCTGGCATCGAGCATTTGAACTCTATTCTTCTATGCTAAATGCCCATACCTTCTGTTCATAGGCTATTTCTTCAAACAGGGTAATTTATCATAGGTGTTTCTGATTAAGAAATGGTAATCTTATTTCATCCTACTCAGAGTTCTGAGTGCTTCTAAACTCTTAAAATACATATTTAAACACAGTTTCTTGGAATTCTCCTTCTGCTGCCTAACCATATTCTATTTCCTTTATTTATGGGTTTTACTGGTTTAACTCATAATAACGCATGCACCTCAAAGTTAACAATAATAGCCATGGTTTATGGAGGGTCTTCCATGTACCTGTATTTCAGTTAGGCTCTTTCAGCTGCAAGTAACAGAGACCCACACACATTAACTCAAGAAAGGAAGCAGGTGGGGAGGAGAAAAACATATTACAGAAAAGGATGGGAGAGCTGCATGGGAAACCAAGAACAGAAACCAAAGTCTAACCCAGCATCATGAAGAGGCTGCACTAGAGAAGTCAGTAGCAAAATTCTGTGGATCTTCTCTCAAGTATTGCACCATTAAAGAAACACAAGTGCTTTCAAATATTTGCTCTATTCTCTTCTTGCCGGTGTCCTTGACTTCTATTTTGTATATCTTTTCTCATGATCATAGCTTTTGCCTATTTACAATTGAAATTTGTGATGCACCCTCTTGGTCAGGATTGTATTTCATTATTTTTCTCACTTTTGTGTTTCCATTGCCTACAGTTAATTCTCTTGTTTTCCCAATGCTCATTTCCAAAAGTAAGTACAGATGCTTCTTGACTTATGATGAGGTTAGATCCCAATGAGCTCACTGTAAGCTGAAAAAATCATAAGTCAAACACGCATTTAATACACCTAACCTACCGAACATCATAGCTTAGCCAAGCCTACCTTAAATGTGCTCAGAACACTTACCTGAGCCTACAGTTGGGCAGAATCATCTAACACAAAGTCTATTTTATCATGAGGCACTGAGTAGATCATGTAGTCTTAAATACTTTACTGAAAGTGAAAGACAGAATGATGTATGGGTACTCAAAGTATGGCTTCCATTGAATGTGTATGGATTTTGCACCATCGTAAAGTCAAAAAATTTTGTCAAACCATTACAAATCAGGGACCATCTGTATTTGATTAGCCCAACTCATCTTTTTCAGGGATGTTTCTTTTTACACCAAATTAATTCATGGTTACCTTGAGTCAGATGCGTGCTTACAATCCAATGAGCCACAGCTGATGAGGACATTGATGTAATGTGTATATATAACGTGGCTGCTTAAGATCCATTCATCTATAGGGACAGTGAGAAGAACCATTTTCCTCAGCAAGGCAGGAACCATGATAGGACAATTTATCTAAGTATCTTGCTAAATTGCACACATTAGCACACTTAATTCTCCCAAGAAATGTGGTGCAGATATTATTATCCCCAATTTGTGGAAAAAGAAATCTAACCTTAATAAGATTTAGCTCCAAATCATGCAGTTTTTAAGTGGCAGATAAAGTTACCTCAATAGAGATTGTTAAGCTTTAAGTGTTCCCACAGCCCATCGTTTAATAGCCTGGGATTTTTGGAGGTAGAGATCTTATCTGAAAAACTAGGGACAAGGCGTTCCTGTGGCCGTTGAGCACACACTAGGAACACACGCTGTACATGCTGTCACAATAGTTAACATTTTCTAACATTTTTAATGTACCAGGCACTGTTCCCAATGTTGAAAATGAATTCTCTCCTTGAACCTTCATTACAACCCTATGAAATAGGTGCAATTATTGTCCTCTCTTCATAGGTAAAAACTGAGGTACAAAAGGAAACAGAGGTTCAGTCAAAGCAAGTGACGTTGTTAACGTTAGTGACCTGCAACTCGAATCCGGATTGACTAAATTCAAACCCTATACATTTGTCAGAGGCAATAGTCACTGAGGAGGACATCTCAAAGTCTGCCCCCTTTTCCACTGAAGGTGGGATAGTAGCAACATTTTTCTGATTCTGGAAGGGAAATCTGTACTGCACATTAGGGATAACTTTGTGACCATAAAACTTGGGCTAAATAGAATCTCCAAAGAAATTTGAAAATCTCCTTTCCTATTCATATTCTCCCCCATCTTTTCTCTTTATATCCAAAAATCCCTCCTTGCCTTTAAAGAGATTGCCAATTTCTTTTCTGAATGGATTTTAATGGACTTATCTATGTCTCAGGGTCTGCTTCTGAAATCATAAGAAAATTCTGCTTCCCGGGGGAGAAAAATGTCAATCAGAAGTCAGGAAGAGGATGTGACTTGCACTAGAGTGACCAGGGCTGCCAAAAAACAGAACTGTGACTGCTGATAGTTACCCCTGTGGGTCTGCAGCAACCTCCATTCTTGCCTCCTCAGAAGAAAGAATTTGACTGAGGGGCAGAAGGAGATTCTGAGGCAAGTTTTAGAGCAGGAGTGAAAGTTTATCAAAAAGCTTTTGAGCAGGAAGGAAAGGGAAGAAAGGAAGGAAAGCACACTTATAAGAGGGCCAAGCAGGCGATTTGAGAGACCAAGCCTGCAACTTGACCTCTTAACTTGGGGTTTTGTACATTGGCATACTTCCAGGATCTTGCGTCGCTCTTCCCCCACTCCTGAGATCTTATTGAGAAGCTGCTGATCATTTTCAGGTGTTTTCTATTTATTAGGAGCCTGCCTTTCCCTGCTGCCAGCTGTGACCAATTATTACTTTAGAGAAACACTTAACAACCGCCTGACCGTCACCTGATGGTCTCCCAACATTCCTGATGTGTTTGGGAGGAGCCCCCTCCTGCCCTGCTCATAGACTAGCCACCTACTGTAACAGAACTCCCATCAGACTTTGGGGAAAGGGATTCCCACTTTACATTCCCCAAGGTTAGTAGCGCTCACCTAATGTCATCTGAATCAGAAATGACAGGCAGTCAATTCTGTCTTTATTGATCGTTAACAGGGTGGTTGGAAATGAAGTATTTGAAAGAAAAAAACAAATGACCAGAATTCTGGAACAGAGACATTTCATCACAGAAATGCAGCAGATAATGGAGAAAGGTTATCCTGTCCCAGATAGGAAAAAGGGGAAGAGTGTGCTGAGCATCTCTCTGTCCTCTGGCTGCTCAGCTCTTTGTTGCACCCCTGACTCAGCTCGTGTTACTGTCTGCAGTTGTGCTTGGTGGTGGGCAGTGTACATGTCTGAAGGCCAGTATCCAGGTGCCTAGGACACAGCAGATACTCAATATATGTTTTTTGAATTCTTAGTGTCATCCTTTGCTATGTAGGTGGCAAAATCAAGATGCAGAGAACAGTCTTACCTGTAGCTAGTCAAAGAGTCGAGGGAGTCCCGAAGGCTTCCTGTGGAAATCCTCTCTCACACTTCCCAGCTTCAGGGACCTCATGTAGGTTTATTCTTTTACTGGAGAAGTGGAGTTCTAAGACATCCGAATTTGCTGGACTCCATCCTGGGGGTCTGTCCTCTGACTCCCTCCCTTTCCTGCTTCTTAGGAAGATCCTGCCTTCCAGCCTAATCTATACATGACTGCACTTGGACCGCCAGAGGCACAAGCCCATGTCTTCTAGGCTTCTGTTTAGCCCCTGCCTTTGAGGAAAACCTACCCCAAAACTATGAGGAAAAACATTGCTGGCTGAGTGACACAGCTGCAAGGACCCACGTCCTTTAAAAGCATAGAGGCCCCCAACCCTCTCTCATTTATCCAAAGAATAAGGGGGCACTGTGAGACAACCTAAGGGTTGATACCTGTTCAAGGCTGTCTGGCCAAGTGTAGCCCCGAAGTACCACAGTAAACCATGAGCAATGTGGGAACAACTTCCCTGGTTTCCTTTTCCCACTTCCTGCATTTCATTGTGGGCATCTGGTGATGAGGAGGTAATGACTTCTTGGGCATTAATTGTCTTGTTTTTCTTACAGATCTGAATATGGCCTGGGGCTGGATAGAAGGAATGAAATTAAGCCAGCTGTTGTTCCATTTTTTTCTTTTTGTCTTTTATTTTCTTTCTCTTTTCTTTTTTTCTCTTTTTTCTTTTTTTTTTTTTTGGCTGATTTTAGATCTGCCTCAGGCTTCATCTTTTACTTCTTTTCCCCATTCCCCTTTCACAATCTTACAATCTTTCCTGTCCTTAAAATGCAGTAGGGCAGATGCCAAGGAGAAGGTAGTTATTGTTGGCTTAGACTCGGCAGAGTTTTAGAGAGCCCATGTTTCTAGTAGGTAGAGTGATGAGGGAGTTTATCTAATCTAATAAGCTCATTTTGCAAGAAGCTGCAGTTCAGGGAATTGAAACGATCTGCCCAAGATCGTGGAGAGAATGGGTGGAGGAGAAGAAAATAAATCCATTGTCTTATTTTCAATCAGGCCCTCACAGCTATGGTACAACTGGTGGGGGAAGGAAAATGAATAGTAAATTTATCAGTATTATGACTATTTCAAGATCTACCACAGAGTTGCAGACATGCAGAGCTTAATAATACTTTGCTTGCATAAAGACAATATCCCTCATTTCCTGCTAGAGAGCAAAAAAAAAAAAAGACAATATCCCTTGTGCATCTGGAGTTTTAGCAAAAATGGAAGTTTATTTGCCATAATTTTTTTGCATTTCACTTCTTAGTATCTTAAAGAGCAGAACACAGCAGGATTCATTTTCTTGCATGGTAAGAAGCTTTCATACACAGAATTAATTGGTCAGCATTTTGCTACTGAGGCTTCACAGCATGATTGTTTCCATTTTATAGCTTCTGATACCTTGGGTTCCATAATGATGGTAATAAATGCTCCCCATGACTTTGCAGAGTTATCTGCATAGCCCCATAGCTGTACTCTGAGAAAGGAGTTTCATTGCCACAAATTCAAGGAATGGACAGTTGAGCAGTAAAACCAAGTCTCAAACCATAAATGGTGTCATCCAGTGTCATCTAGTGAGGTTAAGTTAGTAGACATATGGGAGGAATAAAGCTTTAGGAAGTTGTGTTAACTTTGATCTATTATGTAGGCATTTTATTCCCTGGTACTTGACTATTCTGTCTACTATTGTATATAGGTAAAGGTGTTTTCACTTCTAGGCTTTCTAGTTTTTTAGATTAAGAAAAATTTATTAGAAATTAAATATTAAAACAAAAAATAAATGGTTTGATTTTTTTGCCATATTCTAAAGTGGGCTCCTGCCCTAGGAGAGTTGCTCTGAAGCAATAGTTTTCACACGGTGTACCACTCAGGCTCAGGCTGTTTGGATGGGCCTCGGATAGGAGTTAGTAGGGGAAAGGGGCTTGAGAGGAGTGGAAGGGGCAGGGCTTCAGGGCTCCAACCTGTGCTTCAGTCAGAGAAGATAGAGCTGTTGTTCCCTCCCTTCTTTCCTTCCTTCTTCCCTCCCTTCCTTCCTTTTTTTTTTTTTTAATGGGGGCTGATTTGTTTGTGCAACAGGGTCTTGCTCTGTCGCCCAGGATAGAAGGTAGAGGTGTGATTACAGCTGACTGCAGCCTCAAATTTCTGGGCTCAAGTGATCTTCCAGCCTCAGTGTCCCTCCAGAGTAGCTGGAACTACAGACACATGCCACAGCCCCCAGCTATTTTTGTGTGTGTGTGAAAATGGGGTCTTGTCATGTTGCTCAGGCTGGTCTCAAACTCAGAGGCTCAAGTGATTTTCTCACCTTGGCCTCCCAAAGTGCTGGGATTACAGGCAGAAGCCACCATGCCTGGCCTTTTCTTCCCCCTTTTCCCTCCTGTTTTAGTGCAGCCTGCTTTATCAAACTGTCATAGACTGGATGGCTTATAAACCACAAAAATTTGTTTCTCACGGTTCTAGGGGCTGGAGGCCTGAGATTAGGGTGCCATTATAATCAGATTCTGGTGAGGACCCTCTTCCAGGTAGCTGACTGCTGACTTCTCACTGACAGCAGAGGAAAGAGAGAAAGCTCCCCCATGACATTTATAAAGCACTAATCACATTCACAAGGTCTCCACCCTCATGACCTCATCTAACTGCAATCACCTCCCAAAGGCCTGACATAATATAATAGCATCACATTGGGGAGCAGGGTTTCAACGTACGAATTTTGTGGGGACACAAACATACAAACATTCAATCCATTGTACTTTCCTTCCTTCTTCCTTCCCTCACTTCCTTCTTTCCCTCCCTCCTTCCTACTTTCCTTCCTTCCTTTGCTCCATTTTTCTAAATTTCTGACTAACACAGCCTAAACCAACAAAGATCAAAAGAGACAAAGAAGGCCATTACATAATGGTAAGGGGTTCAATTCAACAAGAATGGCTAACTATCCTAAATATATATGCACCCAATACAGGAGCACCCACATTCATAAAGCAAGTCCTTAGAGACCTGCAAAGAGACTTAGACTCCCAGACAATAATAATGGGAGACTTTAACACCCCACTGTCAACATTAGACTGATCAACCAGACAGAAAGTTAACAAGGATATCCAGGAATTGAACTCAGCTCTGCACCAAGCGGGCCTAATAGACATCTACAGAACTTTCCACCCCAAATCAACAGAATATACATTTTTCTCAGCACCACATCGCCCTTATTCCAAAATTGACCACATAGTTGGAAGTAAAGCACTCCTCAGCAAATGTAAAAGAACAGAAATTATAACAAACTGTCTCTGAGACCACAGTGCAATCAAACTAGAACTTAGGATTAAGAAACTCACTCAAAACCGCACAACTACCTGGAAACTAAACAACCTGCTCCTGAATGACTACTGGGTACATAACGAAATGAAGGCAGAAATAAAGATGTTCTTTAAAACCAGTGAGAACAAAGACACAACATACCAGAATCTCTGGGACACATTTAAAGCAGTGTGTACAGGGAAATTTATAGCACTAAATGCCCTCAAGAGAAAGGAGGAAAGATCTAAAATTGACACCCTAACATCACAATTAAAAGAACTAGAGAAGCAACAGCAAACACATTCAAAAGCTAGCAGAAGGCAAGAAATAACTAAGATCAGAGCAGAACTAAAGGAGATAGAGACACAAAAAACCCTTCAAAAAATCAATGAATCCAGGAGCTGGTTTTTTGAAAAGATCAACAAAATTGATAAACCGCTAGCAAGACTAATAAAGAAGAAAAGAGAGAAGAATCAAATAGATGCAATGAAACATGATTAAGGGGTAGCACCACCAATCCCACAGAAATACAAACTACCATCAGAGAATACTATAAACACCTCTATGCAAATAAACTAGAAAATCTAGAAGAAATGGATAAATTCCTCTACACGTACACCCTCCCAAGACTAAACGAGGAAGAAGTTGAATCCCTGAATAGACCAATAACAGGCTCTGAAATTGAGGCAATAATTAATAGCCTACCAACCAAAAAAAGTCCAGGACCAGACAGATTCACAGCCGAATTCTACCAGAGGTACAAGGAGGAGCTGGTACCATTCCTTCTAAAACTATTTCAATCAATAGAAAAAGAGGGAATCATCCCTAACTCATTTATGAGGCCAGCATCATCCTGATACCAAAGCCTGGCAGAGACACAACAAAAAAAGAGAATTTTAGACCAATATCTCTGATGAACATCGACGCAAAAATCCTCAATAAAATACTGGCAAACGGAATCCAACAGCACATCAAAAAGCTTATCTACCATGATCAAGTGGGCTTCATCCCTGGGATGCAAGGCTGGTTTAACATGCACAAATCAATAAATGTAATCAAGCATATAAACAGAACCAAAAACAAAAACCACATGTTTATCTCAGTAGATGCAGAAAAGGCCTTTGACAAAATTCAACAGCCCTTCATGCTAAAAACTCTCCATAAATTCGGTATTGATGAGATGTATCTCAAAATAATAAGAGCTATTTATGACAAATCCACAGCCAATATCATACTGAATGGGCAAAAACTGGAAGCATTACCTTTGAAAACTGGCACAAGACAGGGATGCCCTCTCTCACCACTCCTATTCAACATAGTGTTGGAAGTTCTGGCCAGGGCAATCAGGCAGGAGAAGGAAATAAAGGGTATTCAATTAGAAAAAGAGGAAGTCAAATTGTCCCTGTTTGCAGATGACATGATTGTATATTTAGAAAACCCCATCGTCTCAGCTCCAAATCTCCCTAAGCTGATAAGCAACTTCAGCAAAGTCTCAGGATATAAAATCAATGTGCAAATATCACAAGCATTCTTACACACCAATAACAGACTAACAGAGAGCCAAATCATGAGTGAACTCCCATTCACAATTGCTACAAACAGAATAAAATACTAGGAATCCAACTTACAAGGGAGGTGAAGGACCTCTTCAAGGAGAACTACAAACCACTGCTCAATGAACTAAAAGAGAATACAAACAAATGGAAGAACATTCCATGCTCATGGGTAGGAAGAATCAATATCGTGAAAATGGCCATACTGCCCAAGGTAATTTATAGATTCAATGCCATCCCCATCAAGCTACCAATGACTTTCTGCACAGAATTGGAAAAAACTACTTTAAAGTTCACATGGAACCAAAAAAGAGCCCGCATTGCCAAGACAATCCTAAGCCAAAAGAACAAAGCTGGAGGCATCACGCTACCTGACTTCAAACTATACTACAAGACTACAGTAACCAAAACAGCATGGTACTAGTACCAAAACAGAGATACAGGCCAATGGAACAGAACAGAGCCCTCGGAAATAATACCACACATCTACAACCATCTGATCTTTGACAAACCTGACAAAAACAATAAATGGGGAAAGGATTCCCTATTTAATAAATGGTGCTGGGAAAACTGACTAGTCATATGTAGAAAGCTGAAACTGGATCCCTTCCTTACACCTTATACAAAAATTAATTTGAGATGGATTAAAGACTTAAATGTTCGACCTAAAACCATAAAAACCCTAGAAGGAAACCTAGGCAATACCATTCAGGACATAGGCATGGGCAAGGACTTCATGTCGAAAACACCAAAAGCAATGGCAAAAAAAGCCAAAATTGACAAATGGGATCTAATTAAACTAAAGAGCTTCTGCACAGCAAGAGAAACTACCATCAGAGTGAACAGGCAACCTACAGAATGGGAGAAAATTTTTGCCATCTATCCATCTGACAAAGGGCTAATATCCAGAATCTACAAAGAACTCAAACAAATTTACAAGAAAAAAACAACCCCATCAAAAAGTGGGCAAAGGATATGAACAGACACTTCTCAAAAGAAGACATTTATGCAACCAACAAACACATGAAAAAATGCTCTTCATCACTGGCCATCAGAGAAATGCAAATCAAAACCACAATGAGATACCATCTCACACCAGTTAGAATGGCGATCATTAAAAAGTCAGGAAACAACAGGTGCTGGAGAGGATGTGGAGAAACAGGAACACTTTTACTCTGTTGGTGGGACTGTAAATGAGTTCAACCATTATGGAAGACAGTGTGGCAATTCCTCAAGGATCTAGAAAGAGAAATACCATTTGACCCAGCCATCCCATTACTGGGTATATACCCAAAGGATTATAAATCACGCTGCTATAAAGACACGTGCACACGTATGTTTATTGTAAATGTAAATGACGAGTTAATGGGTGCAGCACACCAACATGGCACATGTATATATGTAACAAACCTGTATGTTGTGCACATGTACCCTAGAACTTAAAGTATAATAAAAAAGAAGAAGTTTCGTTAAAAAAATAAAATCTAAATACAGTTCAGAGGCTATATTTAGGGAGATTATATATTAAGTATTTTAAAATCATTTTAATTGAAATAGAATTCACAAACAATAAGACACATTATTTTAAATGTCCAGTCCAATGAGCTTTGACAAATATATACAATTGTGTAACCACCATCTCAGTCAAGATGTAGAACATTTTCAATCCCCAAAAGTTTCCTCATGACCAACGCTCCTTCCAGAGCCCAAGCCCCAGGCAACCACAGCTCTGCTTTCTGTCATGATAATCTGGCCTTTGCTAGAATGCCATAAAAAGTGGAAGACAGTGTGACAATTCCTCAAGGATCTAGAACCAGAAATACCACTTGACCCAGCAATCCCATTACTTGGTATATACCCAAAGGATTATAAATCATTCTACTATAAAGACACATGTGCATGTATGTTTATTGCAGCGCTATTTACAATAGCAAAGACTTGGAACCAACCCAAATGCCCATCAGTGATAGACTGGATAAAGAAAATGTGGCACATAGACACCATGGAATATTATGCAGCCATAAATAAGAATGAATTCATGTCATTTGCAGAGACATGGACGAAGCTGGAAACCATCATTCTCAGCAAGGTAACACAGTAACAGAAAACCAAACACCAAATGTTCTCACTCATACGTGAGAGTTGAACACATGGACACAGGGAGGGGAACATCACACACCGGGCCTGTCAGTGGGTGGGGGGCAAGGGGAGGGAGAACATTAGGACAAATACCTAATGCACGTGGGGCTTAAAACCTAGATGACGGGGTGATAGATGCAGCAAACCACCATGGCACATGTACACCTGTGTAACAAACCTGCACCTTCTGCACATGTATCCCATAAATTAAAGTAAAATTTAAAATGTATATAATATATAAATAAAAACCTAACAGTTTAGTCATGTAAAAAAAAAGAGAGAAAATATCAAAAAAAATGGGAGCAAACAATCTTCTCTTTGCTGGTGTGTTTGGTGTCTTTCACTTAACATAACATGCTTTTGAGATTCATTCATGTAGTTGGGTGTATTCATCATTTACTGTGATTGCTGAACAGTGTTCCCCTGCATGGGTATACCACAATGGACTTACTAATCCCTTTTTCTGTGAAAGGGTAGTTAGGTTCTTTCCCATTTTTTAATCTATTATGAATAAAGATGCTCTGAATACTCTCATGCATACCTCTGTGTGAATATATGTTTTCATTTCTTTTGGGTAAGTAGCTAGGAGTAGAATTGCTAGGTCAAATGGTAGGTACATATTTACTTTTAAAGAAACTCTCTGTGTCCCAAAGTAGCTGTTTATATATCTCATTGTGGTTTTAATTTGCATTTTCTTCTTGATTAATGGTGCTGAGCATCTCTTCATCTGCCTTTTTTTTTTTTCTGGAAAGTGTCTATTGAGATATTGTGCCCATTTTAATTGGATTATTCAAATTATTATTATTGACCTATAAGGGTTGTCAGGTATATGCATTGAGAATATTTTCACCCTTCTGGAGCCTGTCTTTTCATTTTCTTAACAATGTATTTTGAAGAGGAAGAGTTTTTAAATTTATGAAGTTCAATACATCTTTTTTTTGTTTTTTGTTTTTTTTGAGACAGAGTCTCGCTCTGTCGCCCAGGCTGGAGTACAGTGGCACCATCTCAGCTCACTGCAACCTCCACCTCCCGGGTTCACGCCATTCTCCTGCCTCAGCCTCCCAAGTAGCTGGGACTACAGGCGCCCACCACCACGCCTGGCTAATTTTTTGTATTTTTAGTAGAGACAGGGTTTCACCGTGTTAGCCAGGATGGTCTCAATCTCCCGACCTCGTGATCCGCCTGCCTCGGCCTCCCAAAGTGCTGGGATTACATGCGTGAGCCACTGCGCCTGGCCTGTTTTTTTTTCTTTTATAGTACAGAATTTTTGTGACCTCTCTTGGAAAACTTTACCTAACCTAAAGTAACAAAGACTTCATGTTTTCCCTTGTTCCCTGATAGATGTTTTATAGTGTTAGCTTAAACAAGTAGGTCTGCAATCTGTTTAATTTTTCTATTTGGTATGATAAAAGGGTTGAGGTTCTCTCTCATATTTCCTGAAATATGTATAATCCATTTTTCCAGCACTGTTGTTTGAAATCCATTCCCAATTGAATTACTTTGAGAGCTTTGTCTGAAATCAATTGACTTTATACATGAGAGTCTTTTTCTTGGTCTTCTAATCTGATCCACTGGTCTGTATATCTATTCTTAAAGAAGTGAAGACAGTTTTGAGCATCACCTGAGCACTGGGAGGGGCTGACTTTGGCTGTAGAAGAGTCAAGCTGATGCTTGAAAGCCACCATTGCCATTGCTGAGCCTCCCTCCACATCGTCTATGAGGAGGAGCTACTTTTTTTCCCTCCAGGAAAGAGCCTTTCATCAATGGAGGTTTTTGCATGGCAGATGCCCCCCGACAGGCCCTGAGACGTGACTGAGCCTCATCCAAACTGCCCTGCTGTTTGCTTCCCTTTCGATGGCCCAGGATACGTGTCAGTCACCCCCCAAAAGAGCACAGTGTCCTGCAGGAGGTGCCATTTGAAAAGGACAGCCCCCTATTCACTCTCCTCTCCAGATTAAACAGCCCCAGTTTCTTCAATGATGCTTATAGGAGAGAAAAGTACAAAGTACTTCAAGTGAATTACTCATTTAATCCTGAGAACAATTCCAAGATTTAAGAAATGAAAAAACATATATATGCATATATTCATATGTAAAACTATGCATACATATGCATGTATATTTTACATGTATATATGTTTTATTTCTCTAACCATTTTAGCGAATTGCCTCTAATATGTTTCTATTGATATATTCCTTTTTAGTGGGATATTAAAACTTTTATTATGTTTTTGTACCTTAATGACTATCACAGTGTCTTAAATGTCATAATAATATAGTGTTGCTGTCAATGATGATAATGATGATGACGATGATGGTGATGATGATGATAATGATGACAGTGAAGAAGCCACAGTAGGCCCATCAATTCCTAAGGCATGTACTTCCCAGTTTTAACCCTTTTAACATGTACCACTAATGAACGTTGATTGCAGTCATCTCTGCAATTATGTCATAACTCTTTAGAACAATCCTAAACAGTAGACAGAGATACTGTGGAAAGACTTCTTGCCATCTATACACAAAGTAAAAGCTTGGCTAGAGACTTTCCACATTTGATTCTTCCCATTGCTGTCTGTCCACAGTGTCCACTGTTTTATTCCAAAGGGAACATGAAGGTTTTGCCTTGAGGAGCAGATTAACTTCAATGCATGGTTAAATTATGCCTTTATTTGGTGGCTATGTTCTCCACCACCCTCAACCCCCACCCCTACCTTTACACACACAGAGCTGTATTACAGACTTCCCATGGATGGAAGGATGGTGACCATATCTAGCACCCCGACCCACCTCCCAGCCACTTATTTTGAGATTGTGCACAGATCCTGCAGCAAAACACAACTCCGTGTTAACTAGTTAGATAGACTCGGAAAAGCATTTTCCCCACACTCCTTTTTAACTTGCTGCTAACTGAGTACAGAGTGAGCCAGCATGCATTCTTACAAGCTCTTTATCACTTTACATTAAAATTTGCAGAACTCTGATCAATATTACTTCACAGGTTGAAAGGTAGTACACGCCACAATCTGTCTAAATATGGGAAGCTATTGCTTTGGTCCAGCTAACTCCAGAGTAAATAAGTTTACCCACTGCAGATGACATTAAATAGTAAATACATGATTTGAGTGTGTTCCTTTCCAGGTTGTATGTGAGTGTGTGTGTGTGGTTGGTTGTTTTGTTTCCAAGGTATATCCCAAGCAATTCCAACACCATATCTAATGAACCAAGCTAGGCTACAGTTTCAAGGTAAAATAAATATTATATTTAAGTCTCCCTATTTCCCACTTCTTGGTGTTTGGTTTTATGCAACCTCGTGGGGCAACAGTTTTCAGGTAGAATAGACTCTAGGCAAAAACTGTGAAGCAGGCTAAATGTCTATAAATTTCCTTCGCAGCCCTGTTCTCGCCATCAAAGCTTCTGCATCTGGCTACCCTCTGTTGCTTTACAGTCATAGCCTGCTATTATAGTGCTCTATTGGGCTTATTTATTTAATATGGCCCCAGGCTGGGGAGAGAATCTTGACTTTCCTGCCCCTGGTGCTTCAAATCTTCTCCTAGGGACCTGCTACATTACCAGCTAATTAATTTGATAAAGCAAATGGAACAGAGGTAATAATGGCTGAGATGATCTAAATTAACCTTCTCAGGTAATTTTGTGCATTTTTGTAAGATACTTGTTGCTTTTAGAAGTGGGAATCGTGCACTTCCAAAATGTGACTCTGGATGGGGAAGAGTGAATTTTTTTCAGGGAAACCTCACATTCCTCAAATCACACCAAGTAGATGTTCTCATGGCAGTCGGGTAAAAGATATCTCAGAGGAGGTCAGCACCTTAATTTTATTCCAAGACCACAGACCAGAGTCTTGAATTAAGCTGTCCTTTTGACAAATGTACTTTGTTCATCGCAAGAAGGAGGAATGATAGAGGTGGATGAAGAGGTGCAAATCTATCACCACTGAGAGAAAACAAAATTGAAGCACACACTCAGCTGTAAACAAGTTAGTGGCATGTACTTCATGTACAAGCATGCCTCTTCCTTAGTATTCGCAGGAAAAGAGGGAAAATGAGAAATATGTCAAAACTTTAGTTCTGGGAAACATGTCAAAATAAGCAATGTTGAAAATAAAAGTCTCATTGTGCTTGCTTTGCCTGGGCGATTTCCTAAAGAGCACCATTTGCACAGGGAATGTGTTACAGCACAATGCAGATGTTCAGACCCTGGGGCCTTCTTCAGGGCACTGGGAAGCAAACCAAAGGGCTCTGTTTGGAGACAAAAGAACTTTCCTGTCAAGAAAATGAAGAAAAGCCACAGAATTAAGATGAAAAGGAAGATAATTAAGAAGTAACTTTTTGTGTTCCCCACAAATCTAGTTCAAGCCACTTACCTAAAACACTACTGGGACTGCCAAAATATTTATACTGTATGTTTTATTTTACCAGTTTAGAAAAATTTGTGCAATTTTCAGGTATTTTGTCTCAGTTGTTCAGCAACAATCACCCTAATCTGACAGAGAAGCAGGTCCACTTGCATTTATATTCTCCCCTTAGAGATGGGAAATAGGAATATTGACCCAGGTATAACACATTTGAGGCCTACAATGTGCAGGATGCTGGGCTTTATCATGGGAATCAGAGGCTGTGAGTGGACGAGAAATATGAAGAAGACAGTTCTTACTTTGGGGGAGGGAGAACATAAACAAAGAGTTCTAACGCAATGAGGTGAGTGTCACGATAAAGATAAGTAGGATACGAATGGAAGTACGGAGAGGAACAGGGAGTCTCTGCAGGAAAGTGTGCGAGCTGGGTGATTCAGTGAGCAACCAGGCTTGAAGTGCAGTCTCCAGAGAACCATTATGTAATAGCCCAACCTCCTTTTATTCAACTTAAATCAATTTCATTTGGAACATTGAGAGGGAGGCTGAAGCAAATTGGCAAGATATAACCAGCACTTGCCTATTGGTTAACCGGGGAAGAGTTGACTACATTATTTTAGTTATACTGCCTATTTTTTAGAATAGGATAAACATAGATAAAGGAAGCAGAATAATTTCTAAGTCTCCTTTTTCAGGACTAGTGTTTCCAAATGGGTAGCCCTGCGATCATGCTGTTCTTGAACATCTGACACACAGGTGAAAGAAGTGAATGCTAGAATTAATGAATGGAAGTTACAACAACAACAAAAAAACAAAATTAAAAAAAACCCAGCAGGTCTTTATCCCAATATAAGAGAGAAATATTCATACACCGGGTTCTCTGGGCTGGAATGGATGGACTCTCCAGGAAGTGAGTATCCCTTTGTTAGCTATGCCCAAGCATGTGAAAGAAAATTTCCTCTGGTGGATGGGAGTTTGAACTTGATGGTCTTTAAGACCCGTCCAACTCTAAGTTCTATAAACAAGTCTCCCTTTTGAGTTTCTGACTTAGCCTGGGTTCCATAGAAAACAAAGCTTGAAACAAAGTTGATTTACTAAGGCTTTATTGGAAGATATGTTTTCAGGGAAGCTAGAGCAAGGGAAAGAAGGATGTAATAAAAGAAGAAAAAGCAAATGCCAGCTGGTCACAACATTACAAGAAACTCGGCTGGGGCGTGAGCAGGTGGAATGTCTTCCAGACAGGCAGGGCAGAAATCCCCGGCCTCACAGAACTCCGTCTGATGCAGAACAAAAGGAGGAATGATTTATCTGCTGAGTTTTCCCCATCTCCTGTTTCTTACTGGTCAAAGTTTGTTCAGAGGAACTTTGATCCTCCTGCACTTCTAGGCGGTGTTGCCTTGAGCTTCAAGGTAGTTGCTAAAAAAGCTAGATGCTGTACTTTGCAGTGTGGGTCTGGATGTGCATCTAGAAGGCGTTAAGGTAACCATACTCTGTCTGCTCAAGCAAGGTCATGAGAGACGAGACCTTGCCCTTCCTGGCCCTCATCCCTATGGGAAGCTGAAAAAGTCTGAGGTGATAGGAGGCTGAGCCAGGTGGCAGCAACCAGGGCTCTCCCTGAAGCAAGCAGTAAAACCCCAGGGCCAGTGAAGCTGAGCAAATGAGCTAGGTCCAAGAGAATATCCTGGCCTCCTATTTCCAACGTGAACTCTCTCCTGAGTTAGAGCCTTTTTTTTTTTTTTTTTTTTTTTTTTTGTAAGCAGGGTCTCACTCTGCTGCCGAGCCTGGAGTGCAGTGGTGTGATCATCACTCATTGCAGCCTCAACCCCTCGGTCTCAGTTGATCCTCCCATCGTGGCCTCCTGAGTAGCTGGGACTACAGACATGTGCCACCATACCTGGCTAACTTTTTGTAGTTTTTGTAGAGATGGGGTTTTGCCATGTTGTCCAGGCTAGTCCCAAACTCCTGGGCTCAAGCAATCCACTTGCTTGGGTCTCCCAAAGTACTGGGATTACAGGTGTGAGCCACTGTACCTGACCCACATTTGATTTTCTAATTCAACGTTAAAACTTAGCCAGTATGCTGTAGAGGTGGGAGCAGAAATGAGAAAAACAAAGAGTAAACTCACCGAAGAAAAAACTACTAAATAGAAAGATGGTTGTAAGACAGAAACAAAAAAAAAAGATTCAAAGCAAAAGCAGTTTGGAAGGACAGCTTCATTGGAATGCTTTCTCATTGTTCTTGCCTTCTTTCAGGAGTGTCAAGTTGACATGATTCCATGGAAAATGCATTTTTCATGAACAGGGGTGGCTGTGACCTTTAGCTCCTGGAGTTGGAGGGCAGCCCCCTAAGGGAGGCTGACTGTGATTCCAGGATCACAGCGTGGAATCTGCATGCCCAGGGTGGGCAGGAACTTCAAGGGCCTTTGCAAGGGCTGTCTGAGCTGCTCTTTGCAGAGTTATGGGTGGGCAGGAAGGCTGGTTAACTGGCTAAGATCTTACTGCATCACAGTTTGTATGTTTCTGGGCTGCCTGTGCCTCACAGTTGGAAGATGCTTCTTCTTTCTGACAGATGCACAATTCACGTCTACAGTCTAAACAAAATGGGCTACAAGGAAGGAATCAAAATAACTTCAAGTATTTAGTATGGAGAAGGAAATCACAGGGTAAAAGGCTTTTGATGCAAGCATCTGGCCTCAATCGTCTCACCTCCCATTCCCCTCTGACCCCAATGTCATTTAGCTCTATCCTCACTACAGATGGACATATTCTGTCAAAGTCATCTAGAACCTCCAAATTGATGAATCTATTGCCCTATTCCTAGTACTCAGCCACTTCAACTCTCTGCTGCCCTTAGCATTTGCAATCATTCTCTTCTTCAAATGTAGTATCTCTTCTGTGGACATTACCTCTCTCTTCAGATTCTCCCCTTTCCCCTTGGAGCCCTTCAGTGATCTCTTCAGTTGGTTTCCCATCATCCAATAGCCTCTCAAGGGTTAGTTCTTCGGAGGGTGGCCATGCCCACTTTTCCTCATCCATGGTTATAGATTCAATGACCAATTACATGTTCATGGCTCCCAAATCTGCATTTCTATCCCTGCCCTCTCACCGGGGCTCTGGAATCTTATTTCAAACTATTTACTGGATATTATCTGCTAGATGCCCCATTAGATGTCTCAAGATGTATCAAGTTCAAGTCGGCCTGCATCTTGCCTCCCAGATGTGTTTTCTCTCATTCATTGTGTAGTTTGGTAGATGATATTGCCCATCCAACCACCCTCAAAACTTTGGGGTCATCCTAGACTTTTCTCTTTCCTTCACATACCTTCTGACCCAAGAGATAATGGAGTCACCTCTCCCTCTCCCTGTCCCTTAATCTTTGGTGCTCCCATCCAGGCCCTCATTATCTCTGAAATCTATTGTCCTTGCACCTTCTCCATTTCTAAAGTCTGTCCAAATTCTACTACCTTGAGATCTTCTTCTGAAACACAAATCTGATCACCTTATTCCCTAGTGTCATGAGTCATGGTCTCTAGAAACAGAGTCTAAGACAGGATAGGGGTACTTGTGATTTTCTGAGGGGTGCTCTCAAGAAAAACCTGCAAGGGGAGGAGTGAAGAGGATAGAAAAGAGACAGGAATGGGGTACTTGTGAATTTCTGAGGGGTCCTCTCAAGAAAAACCTGCAAGGGAAGGAGGGAAGAGGATAGAAAAGAGGAAAGTATGTGCTGTTGGGGGATGTCTAGCCTTGACCCGATCTGCCGAGGGAGGACTCTGAACCAAAACCACAACACAATGGTTTCCCATGAAGGTACAGGGGCTGGCCTTTGTATCCTCAGATAAATCCATCATGGGCTGTGCATTGCCCAAGATATCAGTGGGGAAAGAGGAGTAACTTCCCAGGCAAAGTGACTCCTATCAGCTGAGGACAATTATCCTAAGAAGAGAAGCATTTGTGAGCCTCTAGCAGCCAACATGTGTACCAGTTGGAGGAAGTGTGCTTTGGTAGTAAGTGGGAGCCAGGCACGGCCCCAAAGCAGCTACTGCACTATGCTTAAAGTTGCATTTTAGCTCTCCATTCAAGCAGAATAAATTAAAAACCACTAAGCATGGCCCTTCTCTGTGTGACCCTTGCCAGCCTTGTATCTTACCATTGTCTTTTTTACCTGACATCCTTACTGAATGTTCCCTATAGACTGGATCTCCTATGCATGTTTTCACCACCATTCTTTTGGTCCTGGTGTTCCCTCTGCACGGAATTCTCTTTCTTCCTGCTCACCTGAAAAACTCCAGCTCAAATGTCATACCTGTGAGGCCATGATTCAAATATCTAGGCAGAATTAATTACTCCTATGCCTGCCCTTGTCATTGCATTCTATATAAAGCTCCCTTATAACCACTCTTGAAACTGTAAATATTTTCTGGAGTGCTTGTTTCTTCACTAGATCATCTGAGGACACATATTCTATGTCTCCCAATCTTTGAGCCCCAAGACCTAGCAAAGGTCTAGTGCTTTGTAAAGACTCCATAAATGTTAAATTAAATTGTGTATCTGTGACCTTTCTATAAGCAGCAATTGTCACATCTCTGAGGCAAAGAACAATTCATAAGGTCTTCAGCTATTACACAATTGCTGATTTGAATGCACTTTAGCTCATTGTTATGAATACCTTTGATTTTGCAATGTTTATTGCACTTCCTCTCCCCTTTATTCCATCCCTATTTCTTTTGTGGTTTTCACCTCACAGATATTGAAAATAGACAAGGTTCAGGTTTTGTGGCAAGAATTGAGTGCTCCTTAGAATGTTATCTCTGTGAATCCAAAAGACAAATAAAAATTACTGATCAAACCAAAGCAGTGTCTTCTGAAAGTCATATTTATCAGAGGTGATATTGACGCTAACGGAAAAAGATGAAAAAACCTCCCTTTGATTCTGCAATTTGGCATGGTCAAGGCATTCGAAAAGTAGCTCTTTTCTTTGTGGTAATTTTCGTGTATCTTCTGCCACTTCTTTCCAGCTGATTCAGGCTTACCTTATATACAATAAAATTCATCTTTTCAAAGTGCACAGCTTGTATACAGTCATGTAACCACCATCCCCTTCCATATCTAATGCCCTCAGTCACTCTTTGACCTACTTTGTCCAGTGTTTCATATAAATGCAATCATACAATATAATCTTTTGTGTTTGACTTATTTCACTTAGCACAATTTTTACACTATTATTATTATTATTATTAAAATGGAGTTTCACTCTTGTTGCCCATGCTGGAGTGCAATGGTGTGATCTCGGCTCACTGCAACCTCCGCCTGTCAAGTTCAAGTGATTTTCCTGCCTCAGCCTCCCTAGTAGCTGGGATTACAGGCGTGTGCCACCACACCCAGCTGATTTTGTATTTTTAGTAGAGACGGGGTTCACCATGTTGGTCAGGCTGGTCTTGAACTCCTGATCTCAAGTGATCCACCCGCCTCAGCCTGCCAAAGCACTAGGATTACAGGCATGAGCCACTGCGCCTGGCCAGCAAAATTTTTTTAAATTTATTCATGTTACTGTGTTTAATATCTTGTTCCTTTGTTGCATGCATATTCCACAATTTATCATTCGCCAGTTGATAAACGTGATTATGTTCATTTTTGGCTATTATGAATGATGATGAATATTCATGTACATGTCTTTTTGTGAACATGTATCTTCACTTCTCTCCAAATGATTTTGCTTGGTTATATTAGTGCATATTTAACTTTCATAAGATATTGCCAAATTGCTTTCTAAAGTGGTCATACCATTTAATACACCAATAGCAGTGTAGGAGAGTTTCAGTTGCTTCACATTCTCTCCAACACTTGGTATAGTCAGTTTTTTTTGTTTGTTTGTTTGTTTGTTTTACTTTGGTCATTCTACCAAGTGTATAGTGGCAACTCTTTGTGGTTTTAACTTGCATTTCTTTGATGACTAATATTTTATGTGCTTAATGGCTACGTTTGTCAGGAGAAGCTGACAGCTCAGCATTCAGTCAGGTAAAGCTTCCTCTTATTCAGGTCTTCAGTGGGTCGGATGAGGCCCATGGACATTAGGGGGGCAGTTTTACTCAGCTGCTGATTCAAATGTGAATCTCATCCAGAAACACCTTCACTGACACACCCAAAACGGGGTTTGGCCAAATGTTTCGGCACCCTGTGGATTACTTAGTCACATTCACACATAAAATTAATCATCACAGCAACTACTCACATCTCCTCTTTTCTGAAGCATCTGTTCAAATATTTTATCCAGTTTTTGCTGGAGGTAGGGAGATTGTCTTCTACTTGAGTGATTTTTAAGATATATTTTGGATGAAAACCCTTTGTCAGATATCTATTTTGCAAAAATTCTTAATTTTGAGGAAGTCTATGCTTTTTGTTTCATTTGGCGAATGATATTTTTGTGTGTTCCATTTAAGAGAACTTTGCCTAATCCAATGTCACAAAGATTTTATCTTACGTTTCCTCCTAAAAATTTTGTCAAACACTAGCCCTTTGTTTTGTGGTCATTTTCATTTATCTATTTTCAATTTTTAAGTGTAGTGTCTTTCAGAAGTGCCTATTATATGATAAAAAACCATATGAGACACACATGAAGAAATAATTGACCATTTGTTTTATGGTTATCATCGTTATAAAGTAATATGTAAATTAAGATCAGACTTTTGAAAAGATTCTAGAAAAAATCTATACCAAAATGGAATAGTGTTCATCTCTCAGTGATAATATTATGAATATTTTCTTACTTTTGCTTACCTATAATTTTCTGATTGTTTTCAAAAGAGTAGGTCTATAATTTGTATATTTTTAAATACCCTTAATATGCATAAGTAGTAATAAATAGTAACTTATTTATTTAAAGAATTAAGCTTATTTCTTGTTATGTCTTATTTGGTACATTTAAGAAAAGCAAAAAATTGTTTATGAAGCCGGAGCTTTCACCTGAGTACACCCATTTCTTTGATATGTGCAGTTACTACATAGTGTTTTTATTTGTATTTTATTCAAATATCTAGAAGGTCTTTTCATTGACTTTGAATGAAAAGCTCCAAGATTTCATTCTAGTCATTATATCAGATAGGAGTGAAATAAGAAGATTCTGTTACCCTTGACATCCTCATCAAATTACCCTTACCCCTTTGCTTGGGTTCACCTTCCTTGAGACTAGGAAAAGTCGATGAGAATAATTAAGATTGTAGGTGGCTACAACTGCAAGAATTCAAGCCATTTAATAAAAAGCACCATACCAGGGAAATGAGCTGGCCTCTCCAGAGATGTAGAGCTCACTAAGATAGTTGAGGCAATGTGATTCCTTGGACACTGGTATTGGCTTTACAATCACACCTGCAGGAATAACAACACAATTCTAGTACCAGAGAATGTCTTGATCTAGCAGTTCAGTGCAATCCCTTTTATTTACAACTGAAGACAAACCCTACATGATCTCATCCTTTTCTACTGCATACATTTGTTCCAAACCTTCCAATGTCCATCTGGTTAGAACACAGCCCCTAAGTATTATTTTCTTCATTTACAGGTGGATTTTCTCTTTATAATATTAACATAAGCAGCAGGCCCAAAGCCTGACAACCAACCTTGGCTCTTCCCAAACACAACTTACATTGCTGACGATGGTCCATTTTCAAATCATTCATTCAGTGGCAATGAATATCACTTATTATGAAGGCATCTCAAATTACCCAAAACACACATTAAAGTTTACAGCAGGAATTCATCAAATCAAACAAATTACTCTCTTTCTGTTCTGTCCTACTTCTTTAAGTGTTTGTAAGCAGAGCTCATTAAAACTTCTTGAAGTTGTTTATCATCTGCCTTTCCCTTTACTTTGGGAAGTAATGTTTTGGTTTCGTACATTTAAACTACTTTTTTTAAGTACACACAGCCTTCCTTGAGCAAATTCAGCTATGTAGGTGTCCTTGTCCTTATGGACGGACTCTGCAGTTACCGTGTGGCTACCCTGACCAATGAATGGCCACCCATTGACATCACCCCACCCCCTGCACTCCTGAGCCCCTTATCAGCTCTGCTTCTATTTTCTTCAGAGAATTTTTACCCTTTAAGCACACTCTACAGTTTATTTATTATAACCATTGCTACTGTCTCCCCTACAATGTAAGTTCCAGAAGGGCAGGCATCTTGCCTTGTTCATTGGCATAGGCCAAGCGCCTGGAGAAGTGCCTGGCACATATCAGGCCCCCAATATATTTTTTTATTTTTGTATTTTATTATTTTTTTATTTTGAGACAGAATCTCACCCTGTTTTCCAGGCTCAAGTGCAGCGGCACAATCTTGGCTCCCTGCAACCTCTGTCCCCCAGGTTCAAGCAATTCTCATGCCTCAGCCTCCTGAGTAGCTGGGATTACAGGCATGTGCCACCACACCTGGCTAATTTTTGTATTTTTAGTAGAGATGGGGTTTTGCCATGCTGGTCTCAAACTCCTGACCTCAAGTGATGTCCCCACCTTAGCCTCCAAAAGTGCTGGGATTACATGGGGAGCCACCACACCTAGCGGATATATATTTTTTAAATAAACAAATGAGTGACTCAAAGACCCTCAGAAACTCTCTTTTGCCCTCCACAGTATCTCTGCCAGGTAATACTGGTATAGTGTCTGAAATTCTACTTTTAGAGATTTCTACTTTGGGGTTTCTTCATGAGTTCCTTTAGGTTATGAGGCATGTACATACTTCTGTAAGGAGCACCATTCATCTATCCATTCAATGGCTATTTTTTGGATTATCCACTGTGCATAATGCACTGCCCTAGGTATTTTGGGGACACAGAACTGAGTCAGATTCATCCAGCCTCCAAGGCAGGCTCACATTTACTATTGATGTGACATCATGCCCTCAAGAGAGATACACAATGTGCTTCGTGGAAGCCCACAACTGATGGCTGTGGTTATTTCTATCCCTGGGGGCTCGGATCCTTGGCTGCCTGGTGCCTCTGACCCTGACAGTGCACTTCTAACAACAGAGAGTGACAAATGAGGCCTTTCATCCACTTCTTCATTCACCTCTTCATTAATTTAACATATATTAAGTTTCTTCTCTGTGCCAGGCATTTGCTAAATCCTGGGCATATGGCAATGAATGAGCAAAACAGAGTCCTTGCCTTCATGGAGGTCACAGTTAGTTGAGAAGTTAGATATGAAGCGAGAAATTGTTTAAATGTGACAAGAGTTCTCACAGGGGATACATAGGGAGCTATGGAAGCACACAGAAAGGGATGCTACTGCAATCTAGCCTGGAGGCAGGGGCTGGTCCTCCTTGGGAATCCCCGGGGAACTGTGAAGGTTTGTATCTGAATCCCAGATTTTACTGGGACGATGCACAGACAGATGCGTGAACGTATGTTCATTGGGTTTTTTGTGTTGTTGTCTTAGGTTGGTTTTCATGGTTGTAGCTGAGGTGTTTGTTATTGTTCTGTTTTGTGTTGTTGCATCTGACTGTATGATGATGGCTGTGAGAACTTAGGGGTGTTCTTCGATGTGGTGGGAAGGCCAAGGTGAGGTCTGCGGTTCACCACACTCGCTCTTTAAAGTCAATGGTTCTCAACCTTGGCTGTACGTTGGAGTCACTTGGGAGATATAAAAAATACCAGTGCCTGGGCACTACCCCAGAGATTTGGGCCTCCAAGTCCATGGTAAGCAACCTCCCCCACATCCTGGTCTTTCATGTGGCATTTTTCTTCCACTGCTAGGGCCCAGAGTAAACCTTTTCTCTCTGAGCTTACTGTTCTCCCTCTTAAGACATTGCTGCTTATTCTCCCACGCCTCCAATATCTCAGGGCCCATGGGGTGAAAATCTCAGATTTAAGGCTTTTTCCTTCTTGATGTATCACCCTTCTTCATTACTGGCATCTCTCAGCTTCTTGGCAAATCTTCCAAATGTATAGGCTTTCACCCTAAGTCTTCATTCACTCCTTCATTTATTCCAACGATATTAACCAACATTGATTGGGTGCTTATATTGTACCCAGTACTCTTGTAGGTGCTTGGTACACACCAGTGGAAAACACTGGCAGTATTACCTATCCGGGAAACTACCTAATATTCTAGGGAGGGGAGGACAAAATGTCCCCTCACTGGACACAATGCAAAGTGCAGGGGACAGATCTAAAGAGATAGCAAGTGGAAGAGAGATTAAATGAACCATATGGAGTTCCAAAGGGCAGGCACAAACGAATTGGTGCAAGTTACAAAGAAAGATTTCGGCTCAATCATTCTTATTGTGGATAAAATAGTCGTCATGACTAATGAGGGCCTACTGCTAGCTCTCTGTCAGGCACTGTGCTGAGAGCCCAACAAACATCACCCTATTTACTGCTTAGAAGAACCCTCTGAACTAGGAACCCCTCGTGAACCTCCTTTCTCTCCCACACAGACAGACGATGCCTAGAGAGTTATCTGAGACTCAGAGAGATTCACTGCCTTGGCTGGGCGCCGTGGCTCACGCCTGTAGTCCCAGCACTTTGGGAGGCCGAGGTGGGCGGATCACAAGGTCAGAAGATCGGGACCATCCTGGCTAACACGGTGAAACCCCATCTCTACTAAAAATACAGAAAATCAGCTGGGCGTGGTGGTGGGTGCCTGTAGTCCCAGCTACTCGGGAGGCTGAGGCAGGAGAATGGCGTGAACCTGGGAGGTGGAGCTTGCAGTTAGCCGAGATCGCGCCACTGCATGTCAGCCTGGGAGACAGAGCCAGACTTCATCTCAAAAAAAAAAAAAAAAAAAAAAAAAGATTCACTGCCTTGTATAAGTGACTGAAAGTGACACTAACAGCCATTATCATCGTTTTTCTGTTGGGTGATGTCACTTCCTGGACAATGTGTATCTGTAGAGTCATCAAACTTCTCAAACTACTTTGCATTTCTGTGAGCTCACTAGCAATCACCTAGATATTAGCTAATTATGAACTTTAGTGAGCCCTTAGGCTCACGTAGAACTTGGAATTTACCAAAAGATATCCAATTGCATTACGCCTTCAGAGAAAAGGATGTGCTGTCATCCACCTCAGACAGATTAGACTGCAAGAAGAGTATTTATATCTGTGTATTCCACTGCAAAATTTACATAACAATGTAAAACTACTTTTCAGAAATTACATTATGAAAGATTAGATATGCCAAGAAATACCATGATCAGGAAAGGTAACAAGTGGTTTCTGGTTTGTCAACCTTAAGGCATGATGTAGATTGATGGCATTATAATTGCATGTTGCAAAATGCAGGTAAAATGCAGAAGACCTTTGAACTAAGCATGGACCATCAAGAAAGAGAAGCTTCCCCATATCACCATCACCAGGACAAACTGTGGGGGAAGGAGAGGCAGAAGCTGCTTCAGAAAGGTTCCCAACCACCAGTTTTAGGACGTTGACTCTTCTGTGTTGAGCAATGAGATGTTCTGACAGTTACTACTATCGAAACAGCCAGAAATAACTAAGCAGACGTGTGTGCGTGTTTATTACCATACACATTCCAAATAAACTCTATCGATCATGTCAAATGTAGAATGTGTGTTTAAAGGATTTGTGATGTAAATAAACAAATTTTTATTCTCCCGATCACATCCATTCTAAAATGCTCTTGCAAAAGCTTCTTGGAGAAAAGTTAGGGATTCAATAACTATTGGTAAAGAGTTTTACGTTATTTTATTAATGTGACATTTATATTGCATTGCATACTTTTAAAGTTCATGGCTATTGTTATTGGACATTGGCAGTCCTTTGTAAAAGACCTTAGAGAACAGGACATTTCCGCCTGAGAGCCCAGCAAGGTAGCTGTCACTGCCAAGGCTGGCAGAAATGCCTTCCTGTTCACAACAGTGGGTCTAGGCCACACGTGGAGCCTCATGTGTACTCTTCCTTCAGAAGCATCCGATACTTTACCTACACTGCAAGAATAATGCAAAGACCTTATTGTGTCCGATGTAAACTGAGCAAAATAATGATTTCAATAAAATAATGATTTCAAGAAAATAATTAAAGTGTTTCCTATTGATTTTGAAGTAGAACAGTAAGCATTCCTTATAGGGCAGAGATGATTTTTATTATGGTTAGCTATGATTTTCGCTACGCTTAATTATAAATTGCCAAGTGAGTGGACACAATTTGAAAGTTTCCACATGACTATTTACTGATATTTGTCTATAGATTTCTTTATGGATTTAAAACATATCGCATTTTCCAAGGAGAAAAACAATAGATGCAGAAAGAAAGAGTGAGTTACATTTCTAAAGTAACACAGTAGCTAAGTATGAAGTCAGACTGGGGTGAAATTGGACTCTGTGGGAAGACTCGATCTGCTTTTCCTAAGTGATCACGGGCCTGAGTTGCCCAGGAGCACTGGGAATAGCATTTGTTTCATTGCTTTCCATCCGCCGTGCTTCCCTCTCAATGCCTTCTTCCCCCAGACTCATGCCTTGATCCCCCAGACTTCGATCTCTTACCTTTACATTAGGTCAGCCTAGCCCAACAAAACAGCTAGAAACCAAGACTTGCCTGGTGGAGTGAGGCCTGGAAATCATTTGGCACACTGCTTACAGTCACTAGGGGATTCAGATTTAGATGTTGGCCTTTTAAAAAAAATAAAATCTATAGTCATCTTGCAAACATCACACACATTGTATTTACTTCTGTCAAAACGTTCATTTGTTAAACATAAACATTTAAAATATATCATTATTTGGTCTTTTCCTCATTTTTGTAATTTGCTGAGAGCCTCAAAAAATGGAAGTAGTCCAGGCCTCCCGGAGTATCTGAGAGTCTCTGCTGATGCCCAGTATAAATGAGTCTCAGGCCCAGCCTCTGCACCAAAAGCATCCCCACCCTCTGTGCTTTTCATCTGCCCTGGTTCTTGGCTCCTTACTATGCTCTTCTATCATCTTGGTTCTGGATCTTCATTTGATCTCCTACTTCCATGCTCACCTTCTGCCCACAGACTGGACAAAGGGTCAGGCTTTCTGCTTTGGCCTCTCAGGGCCCCTTAAGTCACAGACTGAACTTATGTTTAGATCTTTTGCCCCTCCCACCCACAGAGTCCCCATACCCCAGAAGTCTCTGCAGGGATTTTCCAGGCTTCTCCTCTGCCTACATCAGACATAGCTGGACATTCTTATTTCCAACTTAGTAACCAAATTTGCCCATTGTTATGGCAACAAAGACGCATGGTTATTGCAGCAATCACTTCACCTGAGAAACACAGTGGGGCCTCAGACCACCCTCCACACCAAGGCTCCACCTGCCATCATCTCCATGAACCCATCTGGAGCACTTTTGCTCCTGCCCGTAGGAAATTCGAGGAAACAACAACAAATATAGTTACTGAACTCTGTGGTGTAGTTTTGAGCCAGCTTGGTATCTTAGCTCTTGAAATGTGGTGAGTAGCTAGAAAGATGTTATGTTCTACTAAAGAGATACATTCATTCTCTATTGATGTGTAACAAATTACTGTTAATGAGCAAAAGGCGCTTCCTGGGCTACGCATTAGGAGTCACAGTATTGCCTATGACACTGGGTTTTGCAGAAAAAAAAAGGTTTTTATTGCAAGTTCACTAACAGAGAGACAGGACTCCTGCTCAAACCCTCAAACCCGTCTTCCTGTGTGCCTGTAAGGCAGAAACTTGATTAGAAAAGGTTTAGGGGTGGATTCTGGGATTAGTAGGTGATTTGTGGAAGGAAAGGAGAAGTCTGGGAAGTCCTCAGGCATGTGCAGTTATCTCTCCATGCTACCTCATGGGGCCCATGTGCAAATTTGGGGGGAGTTAGCATGAAACATGCTGTGGGAATTTGGGCTGTGACAGCAGCAAGCTCCTTCTCTGCAAACTCTGCTTGGCCATATTGGTTCCAATGATTGCAGGCAGTTTTGTTATCTCACAAGCAGAGGGAATTTCCACTTTTCAGCAAGTTGTTTCTTTTCTTATCTGCCATCCTGCAGACTTATGCTCCTTGGTATTCACCCAAGGGAGTTGAAAACTTATGTCTATATTGTAGTTGTATTCACAATTATCAAAACTTGGAAGCCACCAAGATACTATTGGTGAATGAATAAATAAACAGTGATACTTTCAGACAATGGACTACTATTCAGCACTCAAAAGAAATGAACAAACAAGCCATGAAAAATCATGGAGGAAATTTAAGTGCATGTTAGTAAGTGAAACAAAGCAATTTGTAAAGGCTACATACTCTATGATGCCAGCTACAGGCATATCTTGTTTTGTGTGCTGTGCTTTACTGCACTTCACAAGTTGTTTTACAAATGGGAGGTTTCTGGCAACCCTGCATCAAGCAAGTCTATTGGCTCCATTTTTCCAACAGTATGTGCGCACTTCATGTCTTGGTGTGACATTATGGTAATTCTTGCGATGTATCAAAATTTTTCTATGATTGTATCTGTTATGATGATCTATGATCCGTGATCTTTGATGTTGCTATTGTCATTGTTTTGGGGCACCACAAGCCGCACCCGATAAGATGGTGAATTTAAGGCCGGGCGCAGTGGCTCATGCCTGTAATCCCAGCACTTTGGGAGGCCGAGGCGGGTGGATCACGAGGTCGGGAGTTCAAGATCAGCCTGACTAACATGATGAAACCCCGTCTCTACTAAAAATACAAAAATTAGCCAGGTGTGGTGACAGACGCCTGTAATCCCAGCTACTCAGGAGGCTGAGGCAGGAGAATCGCTTGAACCAGGGAGGTGGAGGTTGCAGTGAGCCGAGATCAAGCTACTGCACTCCAGCCTGGGTGAAAGAGTGAGACTCCATCTCAAAAAAATAATAATAATAAATAAAAATTTTAAAAGGTGGTGAATTTAGCCCAGAAAAGTAAAAGAATTTATGGTAGTAATTGGTGTCTTTAACTCTTTGGGATGTGGTTTCACTACCTCAACATTTAGAGTCTTAAAACAACAAGAATATTATCTCGCTGTTTCTGTGGATAGGGAATTTGGGATTGTCTTAGCTGGGTGGTTCTGGCTCAGGCTTCTGGCTCAGGGTTTCCCATGATGTTGCAGGCAGGATGTCAGCTGGGGCTGCAGTCATCTGAAAACTGAACTGGAATTGGGATCTGCTTCCAGGATGGCTCGCCCCTATGGTTGGCAAGTTAGTCAGTTGGTGCTGGCTGCTGGTGGGAGGCCTTGGATCTTCACCATGTGAACCTCTCCAGGGAACGCTAAAGTATCCTCACAACACACTGGCTGGCTTCCCCAGGTGAGCGATCCCAAAGAGAACAAGGCGGACAGTGCAATGCCCCAGAAGTCACACTGTCATGACTGCAGCATGTTACTGCTGACGCAGGTCAGCCTAGTCACTGTGGGAGGAGACTACGCAGCAGAGTGGACGTGAGGCGGGGTATCACTGCGGATCATGCTGGAGTCTTGTTACCACAAAGGGAGTGGTATAGAGAAAGGTTGCAGCCCAGAGACGCATTTTAAGGTTTTCCAAATGAAACACAGGATATGAAGTTTGGTAACCTGTGACTATACCGTGGCAAAAAGTCCAGCACTCCCCCACACTCACAGCCTCTGAGAATGCTCTAAGCCATAGTTTTCCAACTGTGTTGGGCAAACTGGCAGCCCATGAATGAGTTAAAGGTGCTCTGAAATATTGCTCTCCTCAGCCCTTAGAGCACTTGAGCAGGGCCTGAGGTAGATGGGACAAGTGAGTAGATATTATAATTTTTTATGTGTACTGTGACCGTACGCAAGCTATATATGTGTACTCGATATAAAATATCTACTCTTGATTGTTAGGAAAGTTCCCTAGCCAGGGTGCTGAAAAGAGTGTTAGAACTCAGCTGTGTGGAAAGTCTCTAAGCACAAAGAAGTTGATATGTGCAGTGTTTAGCATATATCTGTGAAGTCAGTATATTAATAATGCTGTTCAAATCTTTTATAACTTAGCGGTCTTTTGTCTGCCTATGTTATATGGTACCTGCGGATGTGCACTTTAATCACCTGCTATAATTATAGACTTATCACTTATTTTAGTTGTCAATTTTTAAATTATATTTTGAGGCTATGTTACTTGGTGCTTATAAATTAAAAATGATTGCATCTTAATGGTAAATGGAAATTTTACCCCTATGAAATGGACCTCTTCATCAGGAGGAATGTTCTTTGACTTTAAGTTTGGCATCACTAACTCTTTTTTAGTGTTTATGTTGTTCATGCTTTTCTCTATTTTTACATTCAGCCTTCCTGAATATATCTGTATAAAACTGCCTCGTAAACAGCATATTGCTATATTTTATCATGCTATGCTTTGTTTTTAAATACTGTCTGAAAATAATAGTGTTTTAACTCAACATTCTGTTTACATATAATTACAAATTCATTTATTTTGCCATTCTATTTCATATTTTTAATTTGTTCCATCTGCTCAGTGGTTCAGTGTTTCTTTAACTGTTCTTTCTTGCCTTTTTTGGTTTGCATAAAATGTTTTATTATGCGATTTTTACTTTCACTGGTCTGGAAGTTTCACACCATTTCTATTATTTGAGTGCTTACCCTAGAAATTACAGTATGCTTAATTAATCCAAATTCAAAATTAATCCAGATCTTTACCCTTCTCCAAGACAATGCAAGTACATAAGAACACGTACATTCTTTTTACCACCCTCTCAACTTACATGTTATTTATATCTGATATCCTTGATATATCTTGTCTTTGTTGTTGTCTTTTAACCTCATTAGACAGTATTATTACTGGTTTATGCAACTTGCAAGAGGGCAGAGGTCTGAAGTCGCACAACCTCTTAGAAAGTTTCCAACTTTTTTTCTTTTTCTTCTGCTTTGCTCAGCCCCAACGCAGCCTCATCCAGAGTCCTCTGTCCTTGGTAGTGCAGATGGGGATTGCTTTAGATCTGGTTTGCGCTTACCCTGAGGGGTTCCAGTCCCTCCATCTTCGGTGAGCCCTGGGCCTTGGCTTCTGCCCTTCCCTGCACAACCCAGGAGCCAGATCCCACCTTTGCTGCTGCAGCAAATGAATTCAGGGCATATGCAGCTTTGGTGCTCCAATAGTCTGCTCATCTCTCAGCTATAGCCCCTCCATCCAAAAATCAATTAGCCTGGGGGTTGTTGTCTTTTAAACTCTTCAAATTAATACGTACTTTAAGATGCTGATGTTTGTCTGTGATATAAACTTACATACAATTGCTTTTAGAAGATGGATTAATCCAAATCGTTCACCATTATTGAATCCTAAACCTCAATAAATATTACATTTAACTTCAAAATTCTCAGTTGGACTTAAAGGGCACCTGAATCTGAGGGTGAGAACCTTTGCTGTAAATCTACTCTAAAGACCCTGGGGTTGATGGTCTTTAGTTTCAGGACCCAGGACAAAGCAATAAGGACTGCCTAGATTTCTCTTGATAATAAAAATAGTAATTTAATAATAATAATTAACATATTAAGCATGTACATATACCAAAGAATGGCATGTCTTTTATATGTATTAATTTATCTTTCATTATTTAGAGCAATGCCTATCACATTATATTTAATAAATATTAGTTATTATAGTCGTTTTTACCCTCACTTCTCAGTTGAAAATATTTTCACTTCTCCTTCTGCCCTCCAGTGGCATATAGCTGCTGTCTGAGGTCCTATTTCTCCAGAGCTTGCTAGAGTTCTCTATTAGGTTACTTCTGTCAATAAAATATGCTACAATAAAACACGCTACCTACAGGGTCGGTGCTTAATATGCTACCTCTCAAATTAGAAGTCTTATTTTCACAGGGTCTTTGACATCTTCATGTCTAAAGTGTGATTGGTGGGACTGTGCACCAAGTGTCATTAGCCTACAGGACGTCTCACCCTTTTTGATGCCTTCCCAAAGAGGGAACACTCCTGCCCTTGCTGTCAGTCTTCTCTCTTCTCCCTTGGTGGACCAAATCTAATGCATCATTGGATTAGAATGCAGAGTGTCTCACTTCCATTTCTAGCATAAATGCTTGCTGGCATCTTAAAATTTAATTTTAACAGGTACAAGCAAGAGCATTAAGAAACATACCCTTGACTTCGATTCTGTTTGTTTAAGCTAAATCTCAATGTCACTTTAACAGACTTGGACTCTAAATAGTTTAAGTTCTGGTGCCAAGAACCAATTATCTACAGCGAGCAAAAAGCAAATGATTTTATGCAGAATGAATCACGCAGAGAGCTTCTGAATCACAGCAGGCAAATTGGCTCAGAGAAGATGTAATACTGTTGCTTGATTAGAGATGAAGCCACCAACTTAAGGTGGCTGTTTTTAGGGACTGACAGGGATATAAACCAAATACTACTTCTGTGAAATTTTTCTAAATTTCATCTTGATGCAGGACTACTATGTGCCTCACCTTATTGTCTGAGACTAAAGACTAAAAATTATATTCATAAACAAACAGTAGATATTTCTTCTGAATTTATAACTCCAGCAGTCCAGTAAGTTAGGGGCCTTCCCTGTTCCTTTGTTTTCATTAACTTTCTGGATTATGTATGATAAAATTCTACATAATGTGGTTTTTAAACTTATAAAGTTGTTTAGAAGCTGATGAAATCTATAATCTACCTCCTAGGAAATTCTTTCTCATAACATTGCATAAATTTACACATTCATGCACAAGTTTTCATAAGGCTCTTAGGAGATTCCCAGCTTTCGGTGAAGCTCAGTTGGATATAAAGGGTACCTCAATATAAGGGTAAGAACTTTCACCATAAATCTACTCTAGAGACCCTAAGATGGTTTGTCTGTAGTTCCAGGATCTAGGATAGTTAAGTGATAGGTTTCAAACTATAGGTATTTAACTGAGATAAGTATTTTAAACCATTGATGATAATCACTGAATTAAGCCAACCACATCGGAAGTTGATGTAGCCAAGGGGTTCTCCACTTCATCTATTCCATGATACATCAGAGGACTTGGCAGAACGCACTGCAGTGCATCTTCCTCTTCACCCTGTTCAACCCTCAAGCAGACCAGCCACTTCTTGTTGCATATGTGCTGGCTTCTCTCACTTTGCTTTTCTTGGTTGTTGTATTATGCTTACCTTATCCTGGCTCTCTAGTTGAAACCTAGCTGAGACAACCAGCCAACTATGATGTGACACTTTCAGAGCCTATTTAAATGGCAAACTGGGGATATGTCGCGATAGGAAACACTGGTCTCAGCATATTCCTTAAGCATGCTCAAGATTACCATTCACAGCTAAGTATGATAGCATCTAGACTTAATCAATACATATTTATTATCATATAATACATATTTGTATTATATCTATACAAATACATATTTGTATTTGTAAATATGTATCATACAATACATATTTAATTACCTTGGTCAATTTGTTAGCTCTGTATTTGCTTATCTTTCCATCGCTTCAGTCTTATCAATAAACAATTCCAATCACTGATTTTCTGCAAAGAATTATTTCTGATTCCTGAAACCTGTGTCATGTGGCTCAGGTTGTCTACTCAAGAAAAGAACTTTAATTTCACATAGGAAATATTACTCTCTGTGTTTCTGTCCTTTCGTATGGCTCTTAAACATGGATACATCCAGTTTCCATGCAGAGCTCTACAACCCGGAGGTGTTGCTGGTTGTGATTCTACCATAGCATTATGGATTGTTTTCTACTAAAGTTTTGCTCAGAAACAAAAGGTCTGCACTGGAATTCTCCACATTAACATGTCTGCTCTGGTTGCAGGTAAGTCTTGTCTTCTATATAGAAGAGCCTCATAGGGTTTGCTGACACAACACCTAAGACTTGCTTTCAGGTTATCTAACTAAACATGAACCTCTTGTAACCTAGATCAAACATATTCACACTGAGAACAAAAGGCACTTTTTTCTCTATTTCTCTTTAAGCTGATTTAGCAGAAGATTGGACAGGCTAACAGGCCTTTGTTATTATGTTAAAGCTGCAACATTCCATCATCCAGGAGACATTTGTTCATATAAGTGAAATGCCCCATGCTCCACCATTGTCGGTGTTTCCAAAGGACGTTGTTGACCAGGATTCAGAAGAGTGATGAAAATAATAGAAAAATGCTGTCCGTCTAATAAGTCGGCCTGCAAAACTGTCTGAAGAAGGGAAACTCTAAATACACAAATGGAAACCTAGAAAGCAAGGCAGACACCAAATCATCTTTAATTATCTGTAGCTTTCATGTGGCCCTAATGGAGCAAATCTTATTTTCTCAGGTTGCTAATATTTAATGATTTGAGGTTTCCTTAATGTGGCCCTGGCTGAAGGACCTAAACTAGTATCTAGTTAAATTGCGTTTTCTCCAGTCATGAAGATAAATGCCTTAATCAAATGCGTGCTTTGAAGTTAAATAGATCTGGGTTTAATTTCGAGTCTGTCCTTTGTAAGCTATATGGCATAGGGCAAATCACTTAACACTTGAGCCTCAATTTCCTCATCTGTGAAAATTCACACTCCTGTGAGACTATGTGAGATAATGCATACAAGACCCAAGGCACGACCTCTGGCACGTGTAGTATTCAGTAATGGGTATCGCCATGGAAGGATTTGAATCTTTTGGCCAAATTGTAGATGAGATCAGCAAATGGGTCTGGGTTGGGAAAATCCTTTAGTTTGGCACTCAGAGATTATGAGAACTCTTCTAATGCCTGAGTACATGCTATTTGAACCCAAGAAAGACTAAAACTTAGTGCAAGTTAATCTGCATTTACATCTGAGACATAAATAATGGAACAGGGAAAAATTATTCACTACAGGACAGTAAGTCTTCACTCTGTCACTTTTTTCCACTTGGGCCACTTGGTGATGAGTAAAGAAACAGAATTTCTTGACTCTCCCCAATACCTCAGGGAGAGTTTTAGCAGAAAGTAAATTGAACCCAAAGGAATGATTATTCTCATTGCCAGTTAATATCTTCTGAGCACCCTGTGGTTTGATTTACACATAAAAAGTGAACTGGAGTCATCATTAAGAGAACTCTGATCAAAGAATTTTTTTAGCTCAATAAGATAGTATTTTTGTGCTTGTGATTAATCTAATGTTGAAAGATAAAATGTGAGAGACTCTCACACAGTTCCCCTAATTTAATCCATTTCTTTGTAACACTATTTTAGTTACTTACAAAATCCTGGCTTGATTCTATAAAAGCTTTAAACATTCATTAATAAATCTTTACATAGTTACACACACACACAGGCTGATGCTATGATAGGAAAGAACAATTAGCAAGCTTATGATTTAGCGTCCTGTTTACCCAGGTGACATTGAGGCAAATCACTTTGTTTTTTTACTAAAAGTAAATGATCATGTATTCGGACTTTCCCCAATCTTGTTTTTATAATAAAACCCCAACACTAATTAACACTTTTTTTTTTTTTTTGAGATGGAGTCTCGCTCTGTCACCCAGGCTGGAGTGCAGTGGCATGATCTCGACTCACTGCAACCTCCACCTCCCAGGTTCAAGTGATTCTGCTGCTTCAGCCCCCCAAGTAGCTGAGACTACAGGCACCCCCACCACACCTGGCTAATTTTTGTACTTTTAGTAGAGACAGGGTTTCGCCATGTTAGCCAGGCTGGTCTTGAACTCCTGACCTCAGGTGATCCACCCGTCTCAGCCTCCCAAAGTGCTGGCATTATAGATGTGAGCCACTGAGCCTGGCCAAATTAACACTTTAGATACTGACATTGGCAACTGAAGCAATGAATGTGCTTGTTTGTGGGATAAAACACATTCTTGATGGTAGAAATGTGCCGTCTTTTTTTAAAGGAACATACAAATTAAAAATAAGAGGCTTATTTCTCTTTGTTGAAAATAAGAAAAGAGATTCCCTTCCCCTCCTTTTTTTAAAGAGCTTTTGCCTTAGAAAACTTGTATTTTCTCCTCTCTTTGAACTGTGTGTGTGTGTGTGTGTGTACTCTTTTTGAAGACTACCTAGGCCTTTGTCAGCTTTATGACTCAGGAATGTCTTTATCAAGGACCTGGAAGCCATCTCTTTAGAATCATCATTGGAACTAGCACCCCCATCTCCCCCTTTCTGTGAAGGAATAGGAGATTAACCTTTCTGAGCTCTTTGCAGCTTGCTGCAGTTTTTAAAACTATCTTCTGTCATAAAGATATGAGAAGTTTGCTTTTTCCTTCGGATAAAGCCAATTATCTAACACAGATAGTCACCCCAACTACCAGGTAAATTTAGGATGAACTATGTGTGACAAATGATGCTGTCGGTAACTTAAGGAATAGTCATTGTTTCCCTTGAAAATATGTATGCCATGGGTTATCTCTGTTTGGCTATATGAAAGGGTGAGATTTATTTCTGTTATTGTGGATCTCTTAGTGGATTGTCTGTGATGAGTATAACATTCTAGCTTAATGCTTGCCCAATCATAAGAGTATTTTCTTTCCCCACCACTTCTGTGGGGAGAATTTCTGGGTTGGGAGAAAACATTAGTTTCAACTCTATTTCTGCAACAATTTAACACATGTTTGTTAGGTGCCTACTATTCTTGGGTACTCTTTTAGACATGGGGGATTGGTCAGTAAACAAAATAGACAAAATCCTGCCATTATGAAACTTACATTCTAGTGGTATCTTTTCCACAAATTGGCTATTTTTTATTAATGTTATTTCCTAGCATATCTATCAGAAGATGTGAGTTTGCTTTTAGCTTTCATTATCTAAATAATTGAAATCAATCACCTGTTCTCATGTTTTTGATAACATGAGCTAAACTGTCAAGGAACTTGAATACAATGCTTATCTAAATGAACACTGCCACTATATATTGGGGGTTAGAGTAATAGCTTTATGTGGTTTCTAGTGACCTGGAATGATGAAAATTGAATAGTTCAAAATTTTCAGGCCACGCATAGTGGCTCACACCTGTAATCCCAGCACTTCGGGAGGCAGAGGTGGGTGGATCACTTGAGGTCAGGAGTTCGAGACCAGCCTGGCCAATATGGTGAAACCTCATCTCTATTAAAAATACAAAAAAAAAATAGCTGGACATAGTGGTGTGCACCTGTAGTTCCAGCTATTTAGGAGGCTGGGGCAGGAGACTCACTTGAACCCGGGAGGTGGAGGTTGCAGTGAGCCGAGATCATGCCATTGCACTCCAGCCTGGGCCTTGAAGCGAGACTCCATCTCAAAAAACAAACAAACAGACAAAAACAAACAAACAAAAAAAACCAAAAAAATTCATTAGCATTTAGCAATCCGTACTTTATACAGTTCAGGTTTTTCTTTTTAAAAAGTTTTTGTAGTTCTGAGAAATTGAAAACCTAGGGTGCACTCTGAAGATGCCCCAAATTTGAAAGCAATGAAGAAAAAAACTTTGTGAAATTTGAAATAATTTAAGCCCACATACAGAAAAGGTACCAAAAGAGCAACATTATTTATAAGAACTCACCTTATAAATCAATTTTTAAAAATGTATTCTGTGACATTAAAACAAAAGATTCCTAAAAACAGCAGTAATTTAGGAAATATCTGTCACATACAGTCCCTCCATAATACCCACTATCACTCTTAGCAATTTATTAAGAATTAGTTTAGATTTAAATAATTACCTCTTTGGAAATATCTTTTTTTTTTTTTTTTTTTTTTTTTTGAGACAGAGTCTCGCTCTGTCTCCCAGACTGGAGTGCAGTGGCGCCACCTCAGCTCACTGCAAGCTCCGCCTCCCGGGTTCACGCCATTCTCCTGCCTCAGTCTCCCGAGTAGCTGGGACTACAGGCGCCCACCACCAAGCCCGGCTAATTTTTTGTATTTTTAGTGGAGACAGGGTTTCACCATGTTGGCCAGGATGATCTTGATCTCTTGACTTCATCATCCACCCGCCCCTGCCTCCCAAAGTGCTGGGATTACAGGCTTGAGCCACCATGCCCAGCCAGAAATTTCTTATCTTGTGCAATGTGGAAATGTGAAACATCATTGAACATTTCTTGACATTTTTCTTCTAAAGCGTTCTCAAGTTCTTGGAAAGTGTTTTCACGTTTATCCCATAAATGTTTGCATGAACTTAATATGAAAAATAGAAAATAAATCTTAAGAGTTGTACAATGGAAGACCATTTCATGAATTCTGCTCTAAATTCTAATTTTGAGAATGAATTTGTGCTACCTTTAGAAGATTCTCTTGAAATCTTTCTTGAATCTCTGCCAATATACTGGCCCATATTATAGATTTACATTTTTACGTGAAATGTATCAGCATATAAATGTACCTATCTTTTCCACTTACTTTCTGAAAAATGAAGATGAAGGTCAAATTTTACTTGATTTACTCCCACATCAAATGAGAATGAGTTTAACATCCCAAGAAAATCAGGATGATAACCTCTTTGGAAGGTAAGACAGTATGAAACGGTTGTCAGTAAACGGCAATTATAAGTAATAATGATAAGCATTTCACATTTGGCATTGTTTTCCACCCATAGCATTACTATGAAGTAGATATTATTACTATTATTTTCTTCTATAGATAGAAAAACAAGTTATCCAAGGTGGTCTAGCTAGTAGGTATGGACAGAAATGGGAGCTGAATCTAAGCAACCTGTCTCCAAAACCTGTACTCACTGTAGAACGTATGTGTGTATGTGCACTTACCTTATTCCAACTGAATCTTCTTTAAAGCAAGCAGAAAACAATCATAGAGTTGAGGAACCATACTTACCATTAGCTATAAAAACAACATGAACCATGGGGCAAAAGGAAAGTCATAAATAATGCTAGTGAGGTTATAAGAAATGGATGAATGTACGGACAGCATAAATAAGTCATAAAAAGGTCTACAGGGCTTTTGATATCCTCACAGTCACTACGGAATAAGATTATTGGAAATTATTGGAACTAAGAAGTACTCTGTAGGCTTGACTTCCTCTATGTTTAAGCCCAACCTCCAACACGGACTGGTGCTTGGTCTTTCAGGAAAATCCCACAGAGCTGTTTTATCCTGGATACAATGTGAGCAGTTCTTCCTCCTCCTCCAGTAAAGATTCTCTTAATGTTGTAGACACATGCTGGAGAGACCCTGGGGGCTGTCTTGTTCGGTTCTTCAGTCTGTTTCCATTTAAGGCACCACGGAATGTGTTATAGATACAATGTCAAATTAAGACTTCCTTTGCTTTATTACCTCAAAGAGTGAATTATCAGCTGTTTTGCACTCACCAAATATTAGAAGTATCAGAGTTTCTACATTCATGCACATTCTGAACCTAAACAAAAACTTCCTTATCACCATATTAAAGCTTTGCTTAATTTATCACAGTCCTGGTTCCCACATTCATCTGTTTCCATGAGCACCTCCCACCCTTTGTTTTAAGCATCTGTGCTCAGAAGCTTAGAATTAAATTGAATTAGACTGACACAGTAGACCTTATGGTAATCCATTGCCAGAGTGAATTTTTTGTACAGTTGTAGCCAAAAAGACTCCTGTTAAAAGTCATCTCTGTGACTTTACTTTTCTCTAAACTTGAAAAGGTTTATTTGTTTATCATATCCTATGTACTACATACCTAGGATCTAAACATCAAAACTCAGTCAACAATTTTTTGAGACAGAGTCTCTCTCAAGCCACCCAGGCTGGAGTGCAAAGACGTGATCACAGCTCACTGCAGCCTCCGCCCCCAACTTCACCTCAGCCTCCTGAGTAGCTGGGACCACAGGCATGCGCCACCATACTGAGCTAACGTTTTTATTCTTTTAAGAGCAGGAGTGAATCTTTATTAAAAAGCTTTAGAACAGTAAGGAAAGGAAGGAAAGGAAAGAAAAGAAGGAAAGTACAACTTGGAAGAGAGCCAAGCAGATGACCTGCGAAACCAAGTGCACCTGGGGTAACTTTTTAAAAATAATTTTGGCAGAGACAGGGTCTCAATTGAGTCAAATTTTTAACATTGAGGAATCTCTCTGGATTTCTCAGTTCAATTGTTTTCCTTTAATGTTAATGTTTAGATCTAGAAGTCATCTAAGACTATTGTATCTCACCAGTGGGCTGCACATTTCTTGGGTAGTATAGTAGTGGTCATGGGAGTGGGCTATACAATATTTTTTTTAAAATACGTAGTGGGCCAGGTGCAGTGGCTCACACCTGTAATCCCAGCACTTTGGGAGGCTGAGGTGGGTGGATCACCTGAGGTCAGGTGTTTGAGACTAGCCTGGCCAACATGGTGAAACCCCGTCTCTACTAAAAATACAAAAAATTAGCCAGGCATGGTGGAGGTTGCAGTGAGCCAAGATCATGCCATTGCACTCCAACCTGGGTGACAGAGTGAGATTCTGTCTCCCAAAAAAAAAAAAAAAAAAAAAAAGTGGGTAGTGATGTAGTGATGTTTGAGTGCTTCATATGGTGTATGGCTGTCCGTGTAACAGAGAGCCAGGAAAAGATTCAGGATACAGCAGCATCTGTAATCAGGGATAATTTGGAAACAACCCACACATCAATGCCATCAGGATTTGCACCATATACTTCAACCATATATAGCAGTGGGAAACAGCTAGGTTCCCAATAGAAAATTTTGCAGTCTTAAGTTAGGAAGAAAGGGAGGGAGGCAGAAAATGAAGTACATTTAGAAATCAGCTTCAGTTCACGTGAAGAGAAAAAAACAATGAGATGAACAGGGAGAATAAAATAATCAAGGACAGAGAAAGAGGAATTTATGTCTGTGAATACTAGACTTTAAGTCCCAAATGACTATCACACATATTTAGTGCTGTGCAAGAAAGGGAAAGAGAGATCTCATAGCTTCCACAGCAGCAGTGTGACCCCTAAGACGGCTCCAAATTTCTTACATCCAATTTCCTGTCCTTACCTTACTGTAGCCTCAGGATTAGAGGCATCTTTCTGTTTACCTACTGTAAGCCCACAAGACCCTTCCTGCTATCCTGGTTCTAAGTCCTTGCAGAAGACATTTACAGGGTTGCTGTTGGTTGGAAATGGAGCCACAGGGGGACTTCACAAACCCTCCCTGCAAACAAACAAGTCCAACAAACCCCTATAACATGCTCATGTCATCTGACCAGTTGACAGAGCACACTTCCATCTGCATATTGTTACTGCCTTCCCAGCAAAATAGACAATCTTGTGAGATTTCTGCTTTAAAGAGGTTCTGTTTTGATGTGTTTCCAGGATTTGTTTCAAGACTTAGAGATCCTTTTAGCAGTTCTTGTAGTGGTGGCCTGGTAATGGTAAATTCTCTCAGCCTTTGGTTTGTCTGAAAATGACTGTCTCTTTCCTTCATATATGATGCTTAGTTTTGCTGCATACAAAATTCTTGGCTGATAATTGTTGTGTTTGAGGAGGCTGAAGATAGGGCCCCAATCCCTTCTAGCTTGTAGGGTTTCTGCTGAGAAATCTGCTGTTAATCTGATAGGTTTTCCTTTGTAGGTTACCTGGTGCTTCTGTCTCACAGCTCTTAAGATTCTTTCCTTCATCTTAATTTTGGGTAACCTGATGACAGTGTGCCTAGGCAAATAACTTTTTTGTGATGAATTTTCCAGTTGTTCTTTGTGCTTCTTGTATTTGCATGTCTAGGTCTCTAGCAAGGCTGGGGAAGGTTTCCTCAATTATTCCCCCAAATATGTTTTCCAAGCTTTTAGAATTCTCTTCTTCCTCAGGAACACTGATTATTCTTAGGTTTGGTCATTTAACATAATCCCAGACTTCTTGGAAGCTTTGTTCATATTTTCTTATTCTTTTTGTCTTTGTCTTTGTTGGATTGTGTTAATTCAAAGACCTTGTCTTAGAGTTCTGAATTTCTTTCTTCTACTTGTTCAATTCTATTGCTGAGACTTTCCAGAGCATTTTGCATTTCTAAAAGTGTGTCTGAAGTTTCCTGAATTTTTTATTGTTTTTTCTTTAAGCTATCTATTTCATTGACTATTTCTCCCTTCACTTCTTGTATCATTTTTTGGATTTCCTTGCATTGGGCTTTGCCTTTCTCTGGTCCCTCCCCAATTAGCTTAATAACTAACCTCCTGAATTCTTTTTCAGGTAAATCAGGGATTTCTTCTTGGTTTGGATCCATTGCTGGTGAACTAGTGTGATTTTGGGGGGGTGTTGAAGAGCCTTATTTTGTTGTATTACCAGGGTCGGTTTTCTGGTTCCTTCTCATTTGGGTAGGCTCTGTCTGAGGGAAGGTCCAGGGCTGAAGGCTGTTGTTCAGATTCTTTTGTCCCACAAGCTGTTCCCTTGATGTAGTACTCTCCCTCTTTTCCTATGGATGTGGCATCCTGTGAGCTGAACTGCAGCGATTTTTGTCTCTCTTCTGGGTCTAGCCACCCAGCAAGTCTACCCAACTCTGGACTGGTACTGGGGGTTGTCTGCAGAGTCTTGTGATGTGAACCGTCTATGGGTTTCTCAGCTTTGGATACCAGTGCCTATTCCGGGGAGGTGGCAGGGTGGGGTGCAATGGACTCCGTGAGGGTTCTTAGCTCTGGTGGTTGAATGCTCTGTTTTTGTGCTGGTTGGTCTCCTGCCAGGAGGTGGCGCTTTCTAGAAAGCATCAGCTATAGCAGTGTGGAGAGGGACCAGTGGTAGGTGGGGCCCTAGAACTCAAGATTATATGCCCTTTGTCTTCAGCTAGCAGGGTGGATAGGGAAGGACCATCAGGTGGGGACAGGGTTTGGCTGTCTGAGCTCAAACTCTCCTTTGGTGGGTCCTGCTGCAGCTGCTCTGGGGGATGAAGGCGAGATTCCCAGGTCACCGGAGTTGTGTACCTAGGAGGATTATGGCAGCCGCTGCTGAGACATGCAGGTTGCCAGGGAAGTGGGGGAAAGCTGGCAGTCACAGGCCTCACCCAGCTGCCACGCAAACTGAAGGGCTGGTCTCACTCCCACCATGGCCCCTGCAACAGCCCCGAGTCTGTTTGCAGGAGGAGGGCAAGATGGGCTTGAAAACGTACCCTAGGCTACCTGCCTCCCAGTTGCAAAAGAAATGGGCTTGGTTCTTCCCCTGCATGTGGAGTCTGCATACTGGATTTGCGCCCTCCCCTGAGATCTGGCCAGGAGGCTTCTCACCCTGTTCAAACTGTTACAAAGTTCAGCTAGAGATTTCCTTCCCTCTGTGGAGTTCTAGTCCTGCTCCTCTGGCTGCTCTCCCCATGGATCCCTGTGGTGCCAGGCCAGGCAGGAATGGCCTGCTAGGAGATGCAGTGAGCTCCCAGGGCCCTTCTGCCGCTACCTCTACTCCTGTGTTTCGCTCGGCTGCCTGAATTGACTCAGCTCCAGGTAAAGTTGGAAACTTCCCCTGCAAACAGAACTTCAGCTTCTCCAGTGGGGGTGTGTGTTCAAAAGATGATGGTCCCTCTTTCCCACTTCCACAGTTGGGGCACTCACCGTATTTGGGATGTCTCCTAAGTCCTTCAGGAGCAGTCTGCTTCCTTCAGAGGGTCTGTGGGCCCTCTAGGGATTGCTTTTTTCTTGCATTCAATCTGGAGCTAAAATTCACAATACAAGCCTCCACACACCGCTCTGTCCAGAGTTGGAATCTAGTCCTGCTTCCCATCGGCCATGATGAGCCCATCATCACCTTTATCTTACTTTTTTACAAAATGTCTACATTGGGCTTTTAGCTTTTATCATGGACTTCAGTTCATTTGAGGCTTTGACCTTGATGATGCTTAAAAAATGTGTGTTGTACTGAATTGGCAAAATTTAAAAGTCAGATAATATCAAGGGTTGTCAAAAATGGAAAAACAACATGTACTTTCACCTACTGTTGGCAAAAGCCCATGAGATTTTAAAAAGTGAAGTTGAACATACACGTATCTATGACCTATTAATTTCATCTCCAGGTATATACATACCCTAGAGAGCTTCTTGAATACATATCAAGAGATATAGAAAAAATGCTCACAGCAGCCTTGTTCCTGAGAACAAAATGCTGAAAACAACTCATCATTACCAGTAAAAAGACAATAAGACTGAGGCATACACATACACTGGAATCCTATACAATAGTGAACATGAATGAACTATAGCCACATGCATTAACATGAACAAGTGTCAAAGACACAAAGTTTAGTTGAGAGGGCCAAGTCACTGAAGAATACATACAGTATAAATTCAATTTGCTACCATTCAAATCAGGGAAAACTAAACAATGCTTAGAGATACATTCACATGTGATTTAAAAAAAAAAAAAACCAACCTATGAAGCAAAGAAGCTAATTATCAACACAATATCCAGGATAGTGGTCACCTAGGGTTCAGGGAAAAGGTCTCCAGAGAGCTTCTAAGTTAGTGGTAATGCTTTATTTCTGAAGCTGGTTGATAGGTCCATGAATGTGTGTTTTATCATTCTTTCATTTGCATGTGTACATTTCACACCTTTGTGTATATGATTATATATATGTAAATTTTATACATAACTACTGTACTAATGTATAGGAATTGTAAAACACATAAAAGCTGACATTTTTAGAGGATGATATAAAATAAACTAGATATTTTTTCAAATAAAATTTCAAAAAAATTTGTGTTGTCAGCAAAAGAAACTATCATCAGAGTGAACAGGCAACCTACAGAATGGGAGAAAATTTTTGCCATCTATCCATCTGACAAAGAGCTAATATCCAGATAAATTTACAAGAAACAAACAAACAACCCCATCAAAAAGTGGGTGAAGGATATGAACAGACACTTCTCAAAAGAAGACATTTATGCAGCCATCAAACATATGAAAAAATGCTCATCATCACTGGTCATTAGAGAAATGCAAATCAAAACCACAATGAGATACCATCTCATGCCAGTTAGAATGGCGAGCATTAAAAAGTCAGGAAACAACAGATGCTGGAGAAGATGTGGAGAAATGGGAATGCTTTTACACTGTTGGTGGCAGTGTAAATTATTTCCGCCATTGTGGAAGACAGTGTGTTTATTCCTTAAGGATCTAGAACCAGAAATACCATTTGACCCAGCAATCCCACTACTGGGTATATACCCAAAGGATTATAAATCATTCTGCTATAAAGACACATGCACACGTATGTTTATTGCAGCACTGTTCACTATAGCAAAGACTTGGAACCAACCCAAATGCCCATCAATGATAGACTGGGTAAAGAAAATGTGGCATATATACACCATGGAATACTATACAGCCATAAAAAAGGATGAGTTCATGTCCTTTGCAGGGACATGGATGAAGCTGGAAACCATCATTCTTAGAAAACTAACACAAGAACAAAAAACCAAACACCACATGTTCTCACTCATAAGTGGGAGTTGAACAATGAGAACACATGGACACAGGGAGGGGAACATCACACACTGGGGCCTGTCAGGGGGTGGGGGGTGGGGGGAGGGATAGCATTAGGACAAATACCTAATGTAGAGGATGGGTTGACGGGTGCGGCAAACCACCATAGAACATGTATACCAATGTAAGAAACCTGCACATTCTGCACATGTACCCCAGAACTTAAAGTATAAGAAAAAAATAAATAAAATGTGCAATAAATAAACTGTGTATCACCTTTAAAATCAGAGTGTTCCTGTCAATAGCCAGTATGAATTCTTCTGATGGCGTTTTGATGGTCAGGAGTACATTTTTAAAATAAGACTTCATCTTTGTGGGTTATGCTTTCAGAAGTTTTGTTCATGGAATGAAAACCTTAATTTTTCTAAAGTTTTGATGTCTGCTTCCCTATGTCAATGTATGTCTGGTTATCTGTGTCTAGTGTTCATAACCCATTGGAGGATAAACTTCAAGAATATTTTGTCTAAATATTTTTCCTTTTAATTTCCAAATTACTAATACTTTTGAATGAAAAAGAAACTTGAGTTTGGAATAGAAGCTTCCCTGCCATCCTCTGTAATTAAGAGATGAAATTGTGGCCAGGGTCAACAAATAATTTATAACCAGATGTTCTGTTTTCTGCAGAACAGATGTCAACTTAGCTGGAGAAGCCTAATGCTACTGTGTCTTACCTCTCTGTACATTTTTCTTTTCATGTTTGATCATTTGTCCACTTTCTCTGCTTGGTTGGGTGTACTGTGTGTTCTCCTTTCAGTATCTCTTCTCTCTTTCTCCCCTTTCATGTACACTCACGTTTTCTGTCTTCATTCACTGATTCAACACTTACAATTCAATACAATACATACAACCCAGAAACTACCAGGTACCAGGCAGGTACTGTTCTAGGTGTCATCTTCAAGTCTGTGAATTTCTCTGTAAAAACATACTTTCCTTATACAAAGGAATCCTTTGTTCAACAAATACTTAGAATTTGTCATAGGTGTCAGGCAATTTGCTTGGTTCTGGGATCATCCTCTTTTTCCCTGTTCATATGACATATATATCCAGAATCGAAAAAAGGCCTGTCCCCTATTTATATGCTTTAGGCATATATTCTCTCTCAACAACATTTAAGAATATTTATGAGGTCATTTTTATTACATATTCTCTGCAGGTTGCAATGTAAGCATTTGAAATCATACACACTTACAAGGAAATAAATGATTTTTAAGTCCCTCAGCATTAAGGAATACATTAATGTCTCCCAACATTAAGGAAAGCAACTTTCCTGGAATACACGATGCCTTCCTATCTTCTCATATTACAGTTTTGTCTCAGCCTTTTTTTTCTCTTTTTCCTAAAAGTTCTGCCCAAAGGTTTGTTTTTCTTTAAATCATTTTCAATGCTGATTTATTCTTCTTCGTATTTGTTACTTATACCTCAAGCCCTTACCCAGTGTGACGATGGTCCTTAGTCAGGCTCACCAAGTATTTCTGGCTCTCTGCTTTCAAGGCGCCTGTGTGGATGCACCTCTTGGCTACATTAAGGTTGGGTGGAACTGTGTGATTAGTCCTGACCAATAAGCTATGAGCGGGAAGGGTGATTGTTGTTTTAAGAAAAGAACATTATATTGCCAGTGTAAGGTCCTCCAAAACTCTTTTTTACCCTTATCATAGCAACAATAATATTTGAGATGATAGTTGCTCTGACAATATTATTCCTAGAATGAGGAGACAAAGAACAGAGCACCCTGCAAACCTACAATGGTCTTGAAGCATGAGAGAAAAATAGTCCACCTAGGGAGGAGGTTGTTACCACAGCCCAACCTCACCTACCCTGACACTCCAAGATCTCATCATTCTAACACATAGTTATGGACCTGGAAATGAAATTCTGGAATGTATAAGGCAAATAAACACAGACTCTGCCCTTGTTTGTATTATAAGCAGAACCATTACTTAAAATAAATGGAAATAAAACTTGGGTGTAATATCTTGCATTTCCAACCTAGAACTTCAAGGTTACTCAAGGCATCTCCTGAGTTTCACCTATCATTGCTTCTTTGTAGAATGGCAAGTACATTACTGGAGGTGATTTTGGGGGCTAATGAATTTTGGCAAGGTTCTGTAACATCTAAAACTTTAATCACATTTCAGTTATTTAACGGCATTTGGGAGGGCCAGAATTGAGGCTGTGTTTCACTCTATGCATTGCCAAATCAGTGGCTGTTTCCACCAAAAGCATAACTTGATAACATAAATGAGAAATATTGAGAGCAGCCCTCCAAAAATTCAGAAGAAAACTCTAGTCTTTTTGTTATTTTCCAACTTGTCTATTAAGCCAAAGCACATTGTGATAATGTGATATAATAAGAAATATGGTATATGTTTGGTCTTTACCCTCAGTTCCTGGCAGAGTTTCTAAAACCCTTGGAATTTACTCAGTGATGGAATGAAAGGAGCATCTTTTGTTGTTCATAATAAGCCCTTAAATTTTTTAATTTTATTTTCTGTGAGTACATAGTAGATGTATATATTTATAGGATACATGAGATAGTTTGATGCAGACATGCAGTGAAATAGGCACATCATGGAGAATGGGGTATCCATCCCCTCAAGCATTTATCCTTTGAGTTACAAGCAATCCAATCATAATCTTTATTTTAAAATGCACCATTAAGTTATTATTGACTGTAGTCACCCTGTTGTGCTATCAAATACTAGGTTTTCACAATAAGCCCCTTTCAACCATATCTGAGTTTATGCTAATGAGTGAGTATCCCTAGATAGCTTCAGGATGGAGGCTGAATGCCAGAGGAACCAATCCTGTGATGAGAGGGCTGTAACCTTCAGCCCAAACTCCCTGACCTCCAGGGAGGGGAAAGGTGCGAGAGAGTAAGTCAGTCACTAATAGCCAATGATTTAATCGATAATGACTGTAATGGAACTTCCATAAATATCCTAAACAGTGGGGTTCAGAGAGATTCTGGGTTGGCAGACACATCTAGGTTCTGGGAGGCTGGCACCCCTAGGAAGCTCCATCCCTACCTCCCATACCTTGTCTTATGCATCGCCCATTTGCCTGTTTCTGAGAAGTATCCTTTATAATAAATGGTAATAGTAAGTAAACTGTTTTCCTGAATTTTTCTGTAAGCCTTTCTAGCAAAGGCAAGGAGACGGTTGTAGGAACCCCCGATTTATAGTACGGTCGAAAGTACAAGAGGCCTGGAATTGCACCTGGCATTTGAAGTGGGGCAATCTTCAAATTGAAGAGCAAGCTCTTAAACTTGTGGGACCTGATGCACAAGTTAAACCTTCAGGTTGTGAGGTAGTTAGGGTCAGAACTGAAATACGTTGTTAGGCACCTAGTTTGTGTGTCCAGGGAGATGGAGAATTGTTTGTTCTTGTGGAAAACCCCACACATTCGGTGGTAGAAATGCTGTCAGCAAAAACAGATTCTAGTAGTCGGACACATTGTATTTGTTGGATCTGGAATTCCATTTTTGGAAGTTTTATTTTACTTTATAAGCTTGTGTTTTTAGAGCCATAATACAAGGAGAAATCTTGTTTATCTTTGGCTTCCACACATAAAACCAAATAAACTTTACTCCATGTTCTGTGGTCCCTAAACGCCATCCTCCATAGGCATGACAAATTTAGGGAGTTTATTACCTATTTCCATTTAAAAAATGATTTTTCTGTAAGTTAAATCTTCTTTACATGGTTAATAAAATATTTAACAAAACCTAATTAGACGATTAATATAAAAACAATATAAAAAGACACAAAACTACTGGCTGGATGCAGTGGCTCACGCCTGTAATCCCAGCGCTTTGGGAGGCTGAGGCAGGTGGATCACCTGAGGTCAGGAGTTCGAGACCAGCCTAGCCAACATGGTAAAACCCTGTGTCTACTAAAAATACAAAAAAAATTAGTCGGACCTGGTAGCAGGCACCTGTAATCCCAGCTACTCGGGAGGCTCATGTAAGAGAATCACTTGAACCCGGGAGGTAGAGGTTGCAGTGTGCCAAGATTGCGCCACTGCACTCTGGCCCTGGCCTTGGTGATAGAACAAGATTCTGTCTCCAAAAAAAAAAAAAAAAAAAAAAAAAAGACATAGAACTGCTAATATAATTGACAAATAGCTGTTTATAATGTTGATTTTTTTTCCCCGTAACCATGAGGATATAAACATTCCCTAATTCCCTGTCTTAAAGGTAGAATCTTTGTTAAAACTGTCCGTGGCTCATGAAAACCCTTGCGGACAATATCTGGCAGCATTTGCAATCTTTTTAGAAGAGGAAACTGCTGACTACCTCCTGATTTCGAAGAAAATGTTGCCTTTAATGACTCTGGAATCATCTCCCTGAGAATTTCTCTGACTGTCCTGTACAGTCCCATTCTTTTAGAGAGAGTAAGGATGGAAGAAATGAATTTCAGGGTGATGCTCCTGACATGCATCCTGGATCTCTAGCCAGATTTGATCCAGCTGATTGGAGTCATGGACTTACCTCCTCAGCCCCTGTTCCTTAGGTAGGGGCTCAGAGTTCTTTTATTGGAACTGACAAGACATTGCATCTCAGCTGGAACGCCAGACTGAGCTCCATACACGGTCAGGCAAATGAGGGACATAGGGTTTCCTTCCCACTTATTACTTTCTGAATGGGGGCTCAGAAGCCCCTTATAGGTTTTGTCAGCCTGAACAACAGAAAGAGGCTCTCTAAAAGAAAGGAAAAGTTTATTTGGGAATACAGCATTGCAATGGGAATCAGGATGCCATAGTAAACTATGTGCATATTCAGGGAGGTAAAAGAAGATGAAGGTTTTTACAGGAAAAAATGAAGAGGATTACATAACTGTTTTGAAGTAATTATCCTTGGCTACAAAGATCAATAACAAGGATGACACTGTTCTGAGGCTGGGCAGGCAGTTGCTGGGCAGATGTCCTTGCAAAAACATTTGTGTGTGTAAGGTTACGATGGCCTTTGTATAATATTGTAGTTTCATAGAATCATATATTCTGTAGGCATATATTCTTTATCACCAACACTTAAGAATATTTATGAGGTCATTTTTATTACATATTCTCTGCAGGTTGCAATGTAAGCATTTGAAATCATACACACTTACAAGGAAATAAATGATTTTTAAGTCCCTCAGCATTAAGGAATACATTAATGTCTCCCAACATTAAGGAAAGCAACTTTCCTGGAATACACGATGCCTTCCTATCTTCTTCTATTACAGTTTTAACCTAGCCTTGTTTTCTCTTTTTCCTAAAAGTTCTGCCCAAAGGTTTGTTTTTCTTTAAATCATTTTCAATGCTGATTTATTCTTCTTGGTATTTGTTACTTAGACCTCAAGCCCTTACCCAGTGTGACGATGGTCCTTAGTCATGTTCACCAAGTATTTCTGGCTCTCTGCTTTCAGGGCACCTGTGTGGATGCACCTCTTGGCCACCTTAAGGTTGGGTAGAACTGTGTGATTAGTCCTGACCAATAAGCTATGAACAGAAAGGGTGATTGTTTTTAGAAGAGAGCATTAAATTGCCAGTGTAAGGTCCTTCAAAACTCTCTTTCCCCTTATCATAGCATCAGTAATATTTGAGATGATAGTTTATCAGGCATACAAGTGTAAGAACCCTTTCTTCATGGTCTCCCCAACTCTATTTGTCATAGGTTTCTTAACATCAGTGATGCCATTTTGATTCTGACAGCTTTCACAGTTTGATGGCCAAGATATTAAGTTTGAGCCCTGGTATTCGATTTCTATCCTCCTCCTGAGCTGTGTGAGTAAAATTGGCCTTTAGTTGCTACCAACCTTCTTCTAGACACAGAAGTATGCATTAAAAAAAAAAGAAAGAGGCTGGGTGCACTGGCTCACACCTGTAATCCCAGCACTTTGGGAGGCCAAGGTGGGCGGATCACCTGAGGTCGGGAGTTTGAGACCAGCCTGGCCAACATGGAGAAACCCTGTCTCTACCAAAAATCCAAAATTAGCCAGGTGTGGTGGTGCATGCCTATAATCCCAGCTACTCTGGAAGCTGACGCAGAAGAATCACTTGAACCCAGGAGGCAGAGGTTGCAGTGAACCGAGATCACGTCATTGCACTCCAGCCTGGGCAACAAGAGCAAAATTCCATGTCAAAAAAGAAAAACAAAAACAAAAAAAGAAAAGAAAAGAAAAAAAGAAAGATGTAGTATGTGGGGTGGAGAAAAGTGGAAGCTCTCTTAATGGAATGGGTGTGTGCTCTATTCAGTGGTACCACATCTGCTGCAAAACTTTGATGGTGTCCAATCTGCCTGGTCTGCGTGCATGGCCAAACTGGCTTAGAACCGTTTCTAATAGGAACCCCACCAGCCAGTTAGGAGAAGGTCTGCTTTAGATACTTGAAAGATAGAGATTTTATGACCTCCTAAGGAGAGGTGACTCTACGTTTCCAAAAGTTTGAAAGAGACTGGGCTTAAGCTGCACAAGTGAATGGACAAAGATCTATCCATCTGCCAATCACCGAACATCTCTTTAGAATTCCTCTGTGCCCATATGGAATGTTTAAACATTTTCTGCGAATGGGATATCAGAAAATGATAGGATTGGTTTACTCATCAGATCAGTTTGATTGTATTTTACGATGACTTTTCTTGACAGTTTCTAAATGGCTTCAGGTTCTCCTCTTCCATTTATTTCTAGTTGTTGGATGTTTACTGATGAAGTCATTGAGCCTATAATTTACCTTAAGAGTCCTAAAGCTAAAAGAAGGAGATAATTTCTGAAGTTTTCTAATCACTGGTTTGGCAATCTGGAGCAAGTCATTAAAACAACCTAACTTTAATATTTTCACCTGTAAAATATAGAGATAATCAGACTTATCCTCCCAGGGTTGTGGCCTGATGCTGAACAATAACTTTAAAAAATGTCTTTTGCTATGGTTTGAACATTTGTCCCCTCCAAAACTCATGTTGAAATTTCAGGCTGTGTGCAGTGGTTCACGCCTGTGATCTCAGCACTTTGGGAGGCCGAGGCGGGCAGATCACTCGAGGCTAGGAGTCCAAGACCAGCCTGACCAACATGGTGAAATCTATAGTCCCAGCTGCTCAGGAGGCTGAGGCAGGAGAAATGCTTAAACCTGGGAGGCAGAGGTTGCAGCGAGCCGAGATCCACCACTGCGCTCCAGCCTGGGCGACAGAGCCAGACTCCATCTCAAAAAATAAATAAATAAAAATAAATTTCATTGCCATTGTACAGTATTAAGAGGCAGGACCTTTGAGGGGTGATTAAATCCCGAAGGCTCCACTCTATAAATGGATTAAACCATTGTCTTGGGAGTGAGTTTGTTATAAGAGGGTGCCTTCAGCCCCCTTTTCTGTCTCTCTCTTGCGCTCTCACTTTCTGCCATGTGATGATGTAGGAGGAAGATCCTCACACGTGCAGGCACCTTGATCTTGGACCTTCCAGCCTCCAGAACTGTGAGCCAATAAATGTCTGTTCATTATAAACCACCTATCTCAGATATTCTGGTATAACCACAAAAATGGATGAGGGCATATCTAAGCACAATGTAACAATATGATGAGAATAGAAATAATAGCTTCTTTGTGGCCGGGCACGGTGGCTCACGCCTGTAATCCCAGCGCTTTGGGAGGATGAGGCGAGCAGATCACGAGGTCAGGAGATTGGGACCATCCTGGCTAACATGGTGAAACCCCGTCTCTACTGAAAAAATACAACAAAAAAATTAGCTAGGCGTGGCGGTGTGCACCCGTAGTCCCAGCTACTCGGGAGGCTGAGGCAGGAAAATGGCGTGAACCCGGGAGGTGGAGCTTGTAGTGAGCCGAGATCGTGCCACTGCACTCCAGCCTGGGCAACAGAGTGAGACTCCGTCTCAAAAAAAAAAAAAGAAATAATAGCTTCTTTGTAGATAAATACAGAGTAATTTTACAAAAGCTATTATAGGTACACTGTGGCCAAATTCTTTAACCTTCCAGAGGTTTGCATTTCAGCGACTTATGTATTTTTTAACAAATATTAGAAAAGTATCTATTAGGTGTCAGACTATATATCAGATGCCTAGAGAGATTAAATTATAGAAGACATATTCTCTCCTATAAAGGAAATTATTTTTAAAATGCAAAAAAAAAAAACCCACGAGCCAAAAGCGGGCTCTGTGAGAGAATCACTTGATTCAGAAAGTTAGGAAGAAATAGAATACGGAGGCCAGATTACTGAGCAATCCTATGAAAACACACATACTGACAAATCAATTCTTATTAAACTAGAGTGTAGGCAGCAATGCCTTAGCCACAGCTGCTGCACCTAATTGAGCTGTATTTGCATTTCAAAAATCAACACCTGAGGCCACATTCAAATTATTCTCCCAGAGGTTACTGTAGGGAATTTGAACTTTGGAGATAATTAACAATATAATTTTTTCTATCACTTTGTCCACAGGGAAGATTCAGTTTACAGCAAATTAAGTAATATTATTTAATATTATATGTGAATGGGTTGTATAATCATTCTCAATGTAAACATATTTTTGCACTATGAGATACCCTAGAAATAAAATTTTAATGTTTGAGTTAGGGAAGAATCACGATAAATAAAAATAACCCATCAAATCTCAAACTGATGTTATAAAAATGGTTTTAATAAGTGATTTCGGTTTAAAGTAAATTCAGTTTGTGATGTATACACAAAGGTGACAAGTGATCTATATAAGATGTTGATTCACATTTATGCCCATGAATGATGTCTAGACATGTATAATAAACTGCTAGGGAAGGTAGCCAGAGTCAGTCCATGCTAAGACTTCTGAGATGCCTAGAAAAGAAATCTTCAAGGAATAATACTAGCTAAAACTGACATAGCCTTCGCTACGTGCCGGCAGTATTCCTAGGACATTCTCTGTGTTAATCCAGCTCACGGTGACTCCACGAGATGGGCACCATTATAATTCCCATTTTACAGATGGAGAAACTGAGGTTCAGATAGGTTAAGCAAGTTGCATGAAGTCACACAGCTAATGGTTGGGGCCTCAATACTGGATGGGGCTAGTATGGAATCCCAGCACTTTGGCATCAAAGTTTTGCTCCTAACTACCATGCTATAATGTGCTAGAGCTTGACTCAGTAACAAAGCCTCGTTCAACAGAAGAAAGAAGACTTCCCCAGGATGAAAGGAAGCTACATCAAAGAGAAGAATTTTTGTCCGTTGTGGTCACACAAGGCATAAGATTACACACTGGGTTAGATTGCCACTTTAGACTCAAGTGGATCAGAACTTATTCAGTATCAAGATTTGCTAGATATTTCAAAGGTACAGTCAACCATGCAGCATAAAGAAAGAGACATCAGGAACACCCACGTGACTTCCCTGGCCCAGAACTGGACACATTCTCTATTGCTCAGAATAATACACAAAGTTGCCAAGTGAAGTTTTGCAGGGTTCCAAACACAGTAGGCAGCACTTTGTTGTTGCTGTTGTTGTTTTGTTTATTTGTTTGTTTGAGACAGAGTTTCATTCTTGTTGCCCAGGCTGGAGTGCAATGGCCCAATCTCGGCTCACTGCAACCTCTGCCTTCAGGTTTCAAGTGATTCTTCTGCCTCAGCCTCCCGAGTAGCTGGGATTACAGGGACCCACCACCATGTCCTGCTAATTTTTGTATTTTTAGTAGGAATGGGGTTTCACCTTGTTGGCCAGGCTGGTCTCGAACTCCTGACCTTGTGATCCACCCGTCTCGGCCTCCCAAAGTGCTGGGATTACAGGTGTGAGCCACACGCCCGGCCAGTAGGCAGCACTTTTAAGTTACAGCACAGAGAGGAATAGGACATGAGAGACATCCTTTAGGTTGTCATAGGTTCTGGGTTTATATACTGTAAGTAATTCATTGGCTAGGGACATCCGGCTAAGGTTATCCAATAGTTAAAATATTTTCTTCCTAGCAAATATCATTCGTCCATTCACACAGATGTTTAGCTGACAAGGAGATCAGAAGGATCTCTGCCTTTTCTTTCCCTTGGAGGTGTTCTTCCAGTAAAGGAGGTAGATGAGCCCCAGCCAGATGTTGAATTCCTTCCTCTCCAATCACTGATGCAACTCAGCTCCTAATACATTACCTGGCACACAGAAGGCACTCAGTATACTTTGCTGAATGACTTGAAACAGTACATGTCTGTCCCTTAGATTTTTCTGTACCATGATATCCTCACCGTGACCTTGACTCAATACATGATGTCTGTGCTACCCATGCCTACAGCCTAAGGGTGGTATGAAAGCTGTGGATAAAAACTAAAAGAGCAATTTCCATTCAAGATTTCATTGCATTTACAACTTTGTAAGGCACAGGGGTATAAAGTGGTATTGCTTTGGTATAATCCTAATGGATTGGAACACAAAAGAGAGGAAAAGTCATATTCACCAACTTCACCAAACACTATGCAGTTTGGGAACCTCCTAGACATCATGGTAGCCATGTGAGGGACACCAGTGCCACTGAAGGTGGCAGAGATTCCTGGCAGATGTGCAGCCCCCAGCAGAGGCTACTATTCCAGCCCCAGTCCTTGGAATGCCAAGCAGAGAACTGACAATGAATGTGGCTGATGCTTACTGAGTACTTACAATGTGCCAGGCACTGTTCCAATTGCTTTCACATGGAATAACCCATTTCCTCCTTATAAAAATGTGCGAGGTAGGTTATAATATTATTTCATCACAGGATGAGATAAATAATCCTATATTAAATAAACAGGGATGAACAAATAAATGAAATAAAATATGGTCCAATTGAAAAAGACCCAGGGACCACTTGGATACCCTCGCCCTTTCTGACTTTGCCTTTAGACACTTCCGTTTCATCCATCTAAGCAACAGAGGATGGAGAGAGAAGAGCTCTGACTCACATCTTACTTGGAGACCTGAAGCCTTCTACTAAAAGGATGCTGGGGAAAGCCCTTGCTGGGGATGGGATTAAAAAGACTTGGGCCAGGCACAGTGGTCCACACCTGTAATCCCAACACTTTGGGAGGCCGAGGCAGTTGGATCACCTGAGGTTGGGAGTTCGAGGCCAGCCTGGCCAACATTCAACATGGTGAAACCCTGTCTCTACTAAAAATACAAAAATTAGCCCAGGGTGGTGGCAGTCATCTGTAATCCTAGCTACTCAGGAGGCTGAGGCAGGAGAATCACTTGAACCTAGGAAGCAGAGGTTGCAGTAAGCTGAGATCACACCACTGCACTCCAGCCTGGGTAACAGAGCGAGACTCCGTCTCAAAAGAAAAAGAAAAAAAAAAAAAGAACTTGGGTACCAGGAAAAAACGAAAACCAGGGAGGGTGGGATGAAGGGTGCCTCCCAGGTCTAGGCCAAGAAATTCCAGGCTCATGTTCAGGACAGGGCTGATAGCTAAATTACTAGCTGGTTGTCAATAACAGCAACTTTTCACCACCTTCACCACTAAAAACAACACTTTGCACTTTCTGAGTAGTTTGTAATCCATTTACTTAGGGAAAGGACTGAAGCTTCTTTGGAGCTTAGAACGTACATTTTTTGCTTGTTAGTGGGAAGGAAGTGGACAGCACCCAACCCTAAAAAATACATATATATATACTAGCACCATCAGCAGATGCTGGAGACAAGTCTAGTGTGAGTGGCAGAAGGTCATGTGAATCCATCAGAGGAATCTCCCAACCAACTAGTCAATGGTACTGATTTTCCTGTCTCTCTGTTCTTTATTTCCAGAAGCCACTATGGGACACAGGAGGAAGTGCCTGTGCCTAAGGTGCATCAGGCGATGGTTCACTCTTACAGATGATCCAGGCAGGCTCTCAGGCAGAGTGAACGGACATCGTTATTCATCCATCACACTTTTAGGCTTGGCTGCTCTATAAAACTTTCTGAAGAAGCTTCTACTTTTAGCATTTCTTGGCAAAATTCCATCTTTTCCTCCTATTGTATTTATTTTGTTTACTTTTTAAATTTTTGAGACAGAGTCTCACTGTATTGTCCAGGCTGGAGTGCAGTGGTGTGATCATAGCTTACCGCAGCTTCAAACTCCAGGGCTCAAGCAATCCTCCCACCTCAGCCTACTGAAAAGCTCACGACAGGCACATGCCACCATTCCCAGCTAATTTTTGCATCTTTTGTAGCGACAGGGTCTCACTACGTTTCCCAGGCTGGTCTCAAACTCTGGCCTCATGTAATCGTTCCTCCTTGGCCTCCCAAAGCACTGGGATTACAGGTGTGAGCCACTGTATCCCACCCCATTGTATTTATTTATGTTTATTATTTATCTCCAAGCAACATAACCAATACATTACAAGCCTTTAGAAAGCTGCTAGGAAATGCATCATCTGGTTGGTCTATTTGTATTCTATTTTGGTTTAATATTCTAAATTAATTTTAGGGAGACATCTGAAATCCCAGTCTCAAGACTAGCCAAGTGACAGATAACAAAGATGTATTATATGGATTTATCTCATACTGTATGAGCGACCCTGTGCCCTCCATGTTAAAGAGATAATCCAGTTTCCTGTATTTGTACATCTCTCTAGCCTTAGGGAGCTATTATTCTCCTCCTTCATACCATTTCCTTCTACCTACCTGTCATTAAATCTCAGTTCAAGAGTGATCTCTTCAGTCAATATTATCTGATTCTTCCCTTCTTTCCCAGCATTCTGTTCCCTGGCACAGTTAGTGGAAGTTATATGTGATCACAACATTTGTTTCCTATGTTTGATGATTCATTTCTCAAGTACATGCATTCTAGGATCACACAGCTGTGGGCCAAGTGGTAGCCCAAATCTGTGGATCACGTAGAATAACTTACTTCAGTATCAATTTTAATTGAAGATTTATGAAACAGTTTTGTAATTGCCTAAAATTTTTCGATGCACCCATACTTAATATATGTCATTAGATTTCCACTTTTCCATATTGACCTACCTCAAATTTGGTATGTATATGGTTTTTTGTATTGTTTTGTTTTTTGGTGTTTTTTGTTCGTTTGTTTGTTTGTTTTGAGATGGAATCTTGCTCTGTCACCCAGGCTGGAATGCAATGGTGCAATCTCGACTCACTGCAACCTCCACCTCCCGGGTTCAAGCAACTCTCCTGCCTCAGCCTCCCGAGTAGCTGGGACTACAGACATGCACCCATGCCCAGCTAATTTTTGTATTTTTAGTAGAGACAAGGTTTCACCATGTTGGCCAGGCTGGTCTCAAACTCCTGACCTTGTGATCCACCCGCCTTGCCCTCTCAAAGTGCTGGGATTACAGGTGTGAGCCACCGTGCCTGGCTGTGTATATATATGTTTAGATGTGAATGTATATGAATGTGGTAGACTCCAAGAATGACTACAAATTTCCTTCCACAACTCTGCAATGTGACTTTGCAGAGCTCTTCCCATCAAGAGCTAGAGTATTCTTTCATCTCTTGAATCTAGGAGGACCTTATTATTTGTAAAATATGATGCTAGTCGAGAATTGAAAGCTTGCTGCTCCCAGAACACTGCCACCTTCTAAGACAGTTGAAGCTAGCCTGCTAGAGAATGAAAGACCATGTGAAAGACTGAGGCTTCCTGACTGATGGTCAGACAGCCCAAAGCAACCTGTCAACTGGCTAGGACACATGAGCCTCCCCCAAGTAGATCAGCGTAGCCCATAACAGAAGAGCCACCCAGCTGAACCCAGCTCAACTTGCTGACCTACAGAACCATTAACTAAATCAATGATTTGGTTCTAAACCTTTTGGGGGTGGTTTATCACTCAACAAAAACTAACTGATATAGTAAATTAGAAAGGAAGGTGAAAAGCCCAATAAGTAAATCATTTTTATTGGGAAGAAATGACTGGGAAGTTTGCTACTTTGGGGTTACCAGGAAATGCAGTGTTCATTCTCATTTCACTAGGTCTCCTCTATATTATAAAACATGCTGAGCCATTGCTGCATGAAGCAATTGTGAAGATATTTTCAAATCAACCATGGGGAATGTTAAAGATAATTACAAGAATATTTGCAACCCCAAAAAAAAATCAGGTCTTGGCCAGGAACAACATGTAAAACACAATTGAACAAGAACATTAAAAATGACTTGAGGCATTCATCAAAGTCAGTTTCAGATAGAGTTTGCAGAGTCAAGAAATGAAAGAGAGGACGAGATGACAAAGCTGTGTAACTCGTTTAAGCTGTTTTAGTCTCAAAATGCAGTAACAAGGTCTAAAGGTGCCCTGGGGAATACCAAATTATCTATTTTGTTGTTCTCCAAAGACATATGTACACATTGGTTGGAAAACAAATTTAACACAGTTGCTTGTATCACATTTGGATGAGCACATAGACGTAATGAACCAGCCCATTTATTCATCTCTTTGTTCCCTAATGCTTATAAAGATGATGTTTATGAAGTGCTTGTGTATGTTCAGTGAGGTGGTCAGAAAAACACATTTCATAAATGAATCCTGCATTAAATAATCATCATCCTGTAGCCAAGCTGTAAAATAATAGGAAGTTACTCTAAGAGTTACCTATACCACATAGCAGCAACTACTTAAATTAGGCAGTGAGAACCATCTGTCCTGGAGACCTACAATAAGGGGGTGCATTTTCTATAGAGAATTTAAAAACAATCACAAAGCCTGCTAAAATTAGGCCTGTCTTTTATGATCACCACATGTTCCAGCAATTCTAGATAATTTCAATGATAATACATATACTCCTCCCCACAGGTGTAGACAGCTTCCTCTGCACCCTCCCCAGCTACGTCTGTTGCTATACACACTGCTGTACAAATGCTGCCTTCGCTGAAAGAAGGTGCTACTCAGATTTTATATACTCATTTCATTGTTATTTTTCTTCATGAAAATTCATTTTCTTCTTTCCTATTTGTAGCACAAGCAGAATAGTTCTAGAAGCAGAGAGTTGTTGCTGGGAGCTCAGCCTGAAGCCTGCTTCTCCAGCCCTTTCAATGATATTATAACCCTTTTATTAGTTTATAGTGCATTCCTTTCCCTTTCACATAACTAGAGTGGATTCTGCAAGTTTAAGCGTGTGCTTTGTAATCGAACTACAACTCAAAGAGTATAAGAGTGTGTGTGTGTGTGTGTGTGTGTTGATTGACAGTAACTTTGCTATAAAATCAAGTTAATAAAATTCTAATATACAATAGCAATCCAGCATACTATCTGGAGATCAGGCCTCAAATAACCTCTTCTCAAATGCAGCTTAGCATAACGGTAAATGTTAAAAGCTTACAAGCAGGTGGAATGACAGTCCAATTTCATGTACTAAAGCCTATTACCTAAAAATGTGTTTTCCAAGTTCATATTTTTGTTTCCATCTAAAAGCTAGTTCTGTTTGGGTTATTTGCCCAAAGCAAATTAGAAGAGAATGTGGATGTTAAAAAACAGCGGACTAACAGCAGATATGTTATCTAACTTCCTGACAGTGAAGAATGAGCCAGGAAATTAAGAGCAAATGTAAGAACAAAGAAAGCTGAGCAGTCTGGTCCATTAGTATAGGTCAAGGGAGCTATGTACCACAACAGCCTCAAAGACGTCTCCAGCTTGCAATACATAAATGATGTTGCCCATACGTTGATGACATGAAATCAAGGGGAAACATTTTAAATTATGTTGCCTATCCTCTCTTGAATAATACGGAAGTCTGTTGTTCAGCATCTGCAGGATTTATCTTCCCAAGAAATCAGCAACTTGTCCTCCAAGTTTAAGGTAGAGGCCAGTGGCAGGGACGTGCAGAGAGACTACCTTGGAAGGGAGCCTCACCTACTTTATCCGGGGCTTGCTGTGTCCTACAGCATGCATGGGGGTGAAGAGTTAGCTCTGGAGACTTCTGCAAGGTCTCTGGGCTCTTGCTGGCAGCCTCATTAGAATACTCTAGTCCCATATTTCATCTGTCACCTTGGCTTTGTCATCTGGGGCCAAGGCATAATGGAGCACAAGAAATAGAGTGAAAAGAGCAGTGTGAACCATGTGAACAATTCCACCCGACATTCTTACCGTAAAGCCCAGTAGATATTAGAGAAGGATAAAACACAACATGAAAATCAAGTTTCTCTGGAGAGGATCAGAGGAGAGGTTGAAAAAAAGGGGGAAAATGCCTTGAGTTTTGTATGATTTTGATGCCAGCATTTTGCTATGGAGGCAAAATAACTGTAAAAATGTTTACTGTCTCTTTTCCAGTCAAAAGAGGTTGTTTGATTCCAACCTCCTTTCTAAGTGGCAAGGTTTAAATCATGGATCCTTGGGAAAAAGGTGGAATTTACCAATTTTGGAAAGACTTGGGGTGGGGGGGCTTGTAGAACTCTCTGGCAAGCTAAAAGAAGAGCATGAATTGTATGCCATGAATTGAGTAGAATTTCTCCAGTCAGTGCCCCCATAAATCTACCATGAGAAACAGCAGAGGAAGCATTGTGCTCTCCATGCCCTAAACAATACCTTCCAGGTCAACCATGCCTTCACCCAGGAAGTACTATGAAAGATTTTTTTATAAGTTGTCTCTAAACACTATGATGACATGTCACAGAGGAAACATGCTGGAAAATGCAAATTAAAATGTGAACATTGCTATGGCAGGACCTAAAGCTAAATGCTATAAAGCTGTTACCCTGAAGAAAGGAGGACAAATTGATTGCTCTCACCAACACCCTGGGTTTTTAGCAAGAAACTTTCCTCCATCTGATTCAGGAATCTCTAGAAACTTTACTCCAAAAGGCAACACTGAATTTGTGTTTTTGGAAATAGGAAAGACCAAAAACTGAAACCAATAAAAGCAACTGGAGGTGAAAGTGTGTTTGAATCTTTTTTTTTTTTTTGGAGGCAGGGTCTCTCCCTGTCACCAAGGCTGGAGTGCAGTGGCGTGATTTCGGCTCACTGCAACCCCTGCCTCCTAGGTTCAAGCAATTCTCCTGCCTCAGCCTCCTGAGTAGCTGGGGTTATAGGCACACACCACCACACCTGGCTAATTTTTGTATTTTTAGTATAGACGAGGTTTCACCATGTTAGCCAGGCTGGTTTTGAACTCCTGACCTCAGGTGATTCACCTGCCTTGGTCTCCCAAAGTGCTGGGATTACAGGCTTGAGCCACTGAGCCCAGCCATCTTTTAAAAACACCAATTAAGGATCTAGAAGTAGAAATACCATTTGACCCAGCAATCCCACTACTGGGTATATACCCAAAGGATTATAAATCATTCTACCATAAAGACACATGCACACATATGTTTATTGTGGTACTATTCACAATAGCAAAGACTTGGGACCAACCCAAATGCCCATCAATGATAGACTGGATAAAGAAAATGCGGCACATATACACCATGGAATACTATGCAGCCATAAAAAAGGATGAGTTCATGTCCTTTGCAGGAACATGGATGAAGCTGGAAACCATCATTCTCAGCAAACTATCACACGAACAGAAAACCAAACACCGCATGTTCTCACTCATAAGTGGGAGTTGAACAATGAGAACACAGGGACACAGGGAGGGGAAGAACACACAATGGGGCCTGTCAGCAGGTGGGGTCTAGGGGAGGGATAGCATTAGGAGAAATACCTAATATAGATGACAGGTTAATGGGTGCAGCAAACCACCATGCCACATGTATACCTATATAACAAAACCGCACGTTCTGCATATGTACTCCAGAACTTACAAGTATAATAAAAAAAAGAAAAAAAATACCAATTATGAATAAAGAACTGTGTTCCTGCTGATGTTACCAAAGCGGTTACATCAACCTTTCTCTTTGCCACAAGCCCTTACCTCTCCTTGGTATACTGTAGCTTACAATGGGTCTGTCCTTGCCACCCTCCCCAATCATCCTGTATGGTTCATCTTGGATTTGACAGTGCATCAGGATAGCCATGCAGGAGGTCACAGGATGAGCTACCAGCAACATTTATTCCTAAGAATAAGTAAGTGCAAGGCCCTTAGTTATATTGAGCAGCAGAAAAAGAGAACGACTGGTCATAGCCTATTTCCCCCTTCCATGAAGAGGCATACTTGAAACTTGACACAACTTCTGCTGAATCAATTGCTGCTACTATTTGCCTAGTCTGCTCCACGTCAAACCAACAAGCTTAAAGATCACTGCAAAGCCCTGGGAGTGGCTTGAAGGATCCAGAGCACAGGAAATGTCCCAGGAAACCACTTTCGAAATTTTAGCAACAGAAGGGCACCCACAAGAAAGAGCATCCCGTGGCAGAGTATTAGTGGACAGATGGGATGAAGAAAGCAGAAAGTGGCATGGCACAAGTTACCAGAGCTTAAGTAGGGTGAGGAGGCATCAGCCTGGGAGAAGCAGCGGTGTTATAGTCAATGGATTATGTATGGGAAAGTGATCAAATAAGTATGTTGGCCAAGTGTGGTGGTTCACGCCTATAATCCCAGCACTTTAAAGGGGGCAAGACAGGCAGATCGATTGAGCCCAGGAGTTCGAGACTAGCCTGGCTAACATGGTAAAACTCTGTCTCTATTAAAAATACAAAAATTAGCTGGGCATGATGGCATGTGCCTGTAGTCCCAGCTACTCAGGAAGCTGAGGTGGGAGGATCAATTGAGTTCAGGAGGTGGAGCTTGCAGTGAGCAGTGATCATGTTACTGCCCTCCAGTCTGGGTGACAGAGTGAGACCCTGTCTCAAAAACAAACAAACAAATAAGTCTGTTAAGGATAATGGGAGCCAGGTTTCTCACTGTTAGAGAAGAGAGTTACAAATACAGAAAGGGAGAAAACAAGAATGCATTCTGTAGTGTTAGGTTGACATTGGAGGTACTGATGTAAACTCATAAATTTCTGTGTACAAATAGTTAAATATAGAAATAAAGATGTAAATGTGTGTGCGCAGGTACAAACATATCCTAGCCCTGTCTTCTGAGAGGGACTGAGAGCTGCAACACCCCAAAAGCAATAAGCACCACTAAATAACAATGCTTGGCTTCTAAATACTATTCGGCACTAAAAGGATCCAAGGATCTTTGAATTTTGGAATGAGGGCTGAGGCAGGAAAAACACAACACAAGTATGAATCATCTTTTTGTTATTGACACAACTGGCAGATCTTGAATGGGGTCTGTTAATTTCCTGATACTGATGGTTGTATTGTGGCTATACAAAAGAATGCTCTTATTTGTAAGAAATACACACTACAGCAGTGATGGGCATCATGCTGATAACTTACTCTCAGAGGGTTCAAGGGCAAAAGTAATTTGTACTATGCTTGCTACTTTTATGTAAGTTTTAGATTATTTCAAAATAAAATAATTAAAGCTGTAGTAATAGAAGAGTATGCCAATTCCAACTCTTAATGCATTGTCTCATTCCCCTCCAGTCTTAAGAACGTTCCATGATAAGAAAGCAAATGGCATACTTACAAGCAAAGGAATTTTTATTTTTATTATTTTTTTTTGAGATGTCACTCTGTTGCCCAGCCTGGAGTGCAGTGGCACAATCTTGGCTCACTGCAACCTCCACCTCCCGGGTTCAAGCGATTCTCCTGCCACAGCCTCCTGAGTAGCTGGGATTTACAGGTGCACCCCACCACGCCCAGCTAATTTTTGTATTTTTAGTGAAGACGGGGTTTCACCATGTTGGCCAGGCTGGTCTCGAACTCCTGGGCTCAAGTGAGCTGCCTGCCTTGGCACCCCATAGTTCTGGGATTATAGGTGTGAACCACCACACCCAGCCCGCAAATGAATTTTTAAATAAATCCTTCATTAATTTTTTAATGGTGAGCAATCATAAGTTACACCATGATCAGGAGTAACAAATTTTAGAATAAGACACAACAAAAGGATATGAGTATAGCCAAATCAGGACAGGCATTGGTGGTTTGCTTTCAAAAGCTCTCATTTTAGTTTTGTTCCTACTGGTTATATTGCTTTAGGTGCTCCTGAAAAGAAAAGCAACAAGACAATATTCCCAAGTGACTATCTGGAGAAGAGGAGTCAAAAAAGCAATATTTGTCCGTATAAACAAATTCTCATGGTTTGAACAGAGTTAGAAATGGAAAATGTTGTGAAGATAGGTTTCTAGGGGCTCTAGAAATGGCATAAGGCTTTGTCTCATTGCTTGCAACAATAAGAAGAGTCAGCACTCTCAATATGGACAAGAATATGGACGGTATGGAAGCTGGGTTTGTTGAGTCAGGAAATTTATAATTTAATTGAGAATTAAGCTATTTCTTAGCTCGTTAAATAGTTGCAGACTGTAACATTTCTATTTATTTTATAATTTTCTTAAATTAAAAGATACAACACAGGGGAATTGTATTATCACATGGCCCTATGTATTCACTGAGAACAGTTGGGTCTTCAGCAGGCAGCAAGTGTGATCTGACAGGCGCTTACAGATTAGTGGCTCTGGCAGGTAGGAGAGTGACTCACAATGGCCATACTTCTCTCTAATGAAAAAGCCAGCCAAGAATTGCCTGTGAAACAGAAGCAACTTTAATAGCATGAAATTCTGCACTTTCCCCCTATTGATTGGCGTGCTTGTTTACACCAGCATTTTTTTCCTGCATATGTGTCTCCAATCCATCGAGTTATTTTCTACGCTGAATAATGGAGGCCATCCAGAGGCTACTCCATATGCCCTCCTGGGAGAGGGGCCACAGTCTCTCCTGAACCATTTTCTACACCAATACTTGTGTCACAGGGAGCTCTGTATTCTTGCACACTGGCATTCAGTCATCATCAGCAGTTAGAAGATAGAGTCCCAACCTCTTAGATAGCATAGGCTAGCCCTTGGGTCTGCTGACAGTTTTTCAATAATACTAAGCCAGGAAGAGGCAGAATCAACTTATGCAATGGCACTGAAGAGGGGTCTATATGCTCATGGTCCCTACGAGTCACTGGAATAATGCAAAGATACTTCACAAACATTCAAAGCTGGTCTCTTTATATCAGAAATGTATATTGATGCCCAAATGCAAAAAAAAAACTGTCCCTTTAAGGAAGTCTTGGTCAAGCCGTCCATTGAAGGCAACCTCGGGCTCTCTGCTTTTATTTTTCTTGCCTTGTCTGCGCACCTTTTTGTGAAATTGCACTGGATTGGTTTAACCCAGTTGCATTCTGTTGAACCAAAATTTAGAACAGTAAAACTAACCACGTATAGATTAGTTTATTTTGTTTGTGTTCTGTTGTGAAGACTGAAAATGACAAAATGAGTTTGTTCTCTTAAAAAGAAATCAGATAAAGAAATACTGTTGAATCATAAAGCAAGTTGCAGAACAATACAGGAAGCAGGATAATATATTTTTAAGGCCCACTCAATCACATAGATTTTCATAAGCATAGCAAAGTATCTGGAAGGATAGACATCAAACTTCTGACAGCAGTTATCTCTAGGGCGTTGAGAAGAAGACAAAAACTAGGCATGGTGGTTAAAGAAAACTTTAGGCTTATCTTTAATGCTTTATTTTATTATAAGAAGAATTTATTAATATATTGGTTGGGTAATCAATTTTTTAAAGGAGTAGGTAATGATAACATTCAAGATTTTCAGGTATCTAAAAATTGCAATGCTTTAAAGGATATATTTTTTGGCTGTTTGGAAATGCTACCTGTCATGATACTTCCTATTTCTCAACCACAGGAAAATGTGAAGCATAACTAAACCTTTATTCAATTCACCAGTAGGTATTGATGGCCCTTCATGTTTATGCAAAACATAAATAATTCATCACTTCTTTATGGGCTTTGATGACTGGCATTAAAGTGGAAAACAAATGTTAGAGTTGACAATGAAAAAAAAATGGAGAAGGGCAGGGTTAATTTGAATTGACTTGATGCTTACCTTAATATTAGCTAATGTCTCTTTACCAGAGACAAAAGTAGAAGCACTGTCCCAGCAGTGATGTTCACTGCAAGAGGAGCTTCGACAAGCTTAGGAAGACTATTTTTAGCTCCATTAGGACTTTATGAGCTTCAGTATTTCCTGTTCACTCTTGACAATAATGATGTGATTAAATCTGTTGTCCACTTAGTACAGTTTTTGGGCCTCTTCTATATTTTCTACAAAATCTCAACATTATGACCTATATGCTCCCAGATAAATGCAGTCACGTGTTGCTTATTGATGGGAATATATTCTGAGAAATGCATTGTTAGGCAATTTTATCACTGTGTGAACATCAACGAGTGTACCTATACAAAACTGGATGGTACAGCCTACCACACACCTAGACTATATGGTACAGCCTATTGCTCCTAGGCTACAAACCTGTGCAGCATGTTACTTTACTGAATACTGTAGGCAGCTGTAACACGATGGTGAGTACTTGTGCACCTAAACATATCAAAACATAGAAAAGGCACTGCAAAAATACAGTATGATAATCTCGGCCGAGCCCGGTGGCTCACGCCTGTAATCCCAGCACTTTGGGAGGCCGAGGAGGGTGGATTACCTGAGGTCAGGAGTTTGAGACTAGCCTGATCAACATGGTGAAACCCCATCTCTACTAAAAATACAATAAAAATTACCCAGGCGTGGTGGCGCATGCCTGTAATCCCAGCTACTTGGGAGGATGAGGCATGAGAATCGCTTGAACCTGGAGGCAGAGGTTGCAGTGAGCCAAGATGATGCCATTGCACTCCACTTGGGCAACAAGAGCGAAACTCCATCTCAAATAATAATAATAATAATAATAATATGGAACCACCATGGTACATGTGGTCCATCATTGATGAAATGTCATTATGTGACATGTAGTTACAATCCATTCTCATTGTAATTTTGTCCTCCACTCATCCCCCACCAACTCTCCCCATCCTGATCCCAAAAGCATTAGAGAAGATCTTTCCAAGCCAACACAAGCAGATTTAATTCATTATTCTAATTTGGATTATTTAGAGTTGACTCTTTTCTTGACCCATCTTTTATGAGGTTCAACTGCCAAGTTGCAAGACACTTCATAATGTAATTCTTGAGGTTGCTGTTGGAGTCTGCCAGACTCAACACTCTCTGCAAAGCCATACATAGTCCATTCAGCTTTTAGGCTTCTGCCCTCAGTCTGTAGTAGAAACGCGTTTTTCATACTTCATCAGGTGCTAAAACATGTTTCAACCACTTGAAAATAGTTCACCTGGGTAGTAGAACCCAACAGAGTACAGCTGATTTCCAAGCCTGTGCTTCAGCACCAGATGGACCCTGTTGGCTGTTTGGAAATGCTACCTGTCATGATACTTCCTATTTCCCTTGGAATAGGAATCTCACCTCTACCGCTCAACAGTCCTGTGTGAATTTTTGGGAAATTATCAAGCAGCTCTGACCCTCCATGAATCTATAACATTGAGACAATCATACCCTCTACCTGAGAAACACTTTCCCAGATATCTGCGTGGCTTACTTCCTCGCTTCATTCAGGTCTCTATCCATCTATTTGCCCTCAGAAAGTCATGCCCTGCTCACCTTATATAAAATGGCAGTACCCATTATTTTTTGTCCTGTTGCTTGCTTTATTTTTCTTCAGCAATCAATACCACCTACACTCAAATACTATGTAAGCTCAATGGTGATATTGGTGATAGGGATGTTCTTATTTTTACTACCATGTTCCCAGCACCCAGCTGAGTGCCTGAAACTTACAGACCCATGAAAAATACTTGTTGAATAAATGTATTTCTTTATTACAGTTCTATGAAGACTTCTGTTCCAGTTAGGATATAGGAAATCACCAGAGACTATAATTTCCTCCATAACAAGGAAAATAAGCTGTATTTTTTTAATGTAGTTTTAAAACCTATTAGGGAACTGAGACCACAATGTAATTGAAATTAAACTCCAGGGAAAGTCCTGCCCAGGACAGGAGAGACTTGCAGCTGCTCCTATCCAAACTGAAATAAATCTCCACAAGACATTGTGAGCCATCAGCGAATGCAAGGCAGTAGTCCTTCAAAGGCTGGAAGCAGCAAAGCAGTTGCTGAAAGCTAGCAGGAGAACTGCAGAACAACGAGAATGCTCCAGCAACCAAAAGAGTAATCGGAGAGACTTTACTGGTAAAGGGATCCATTCATCAATAAGATATAACAATCCTAAATGTGTACCGGCCTACTAAGACATTCTCAAAACACATTCACAAACACATACTAAGACATTCTCAAAACACAAAAATAGAAACTGACAGGATGGGAAAGAGAAATAGACAAATCCCCAATTAGGTTGGAGATTTCAACAACTGTCTCATGAAATAATTTTTTTAAGTAGAAAAAAAGTAAAGATACAAAAGATTTGCCTACTGCTATCAATCAACTTGACCTTATCGACATTTATAGAACATGCTACCCAAAACAGCAGAATACATGTTCCTTTTAAGTAACCACAAAACAAGTCCCAATAAATAGAATAGGGCTGATATCAAACAGGGTATGCTATCTGACAAAAAATTATACATCAAATCAAAAAGATATTAGAAATATACCCAAATACATAGAAATTCAGTTATACATTACTGAATAACTTGTGCAGGGCACAGAGAAAGTTAAAAAACATTGACCTAAATGAAAATGAAAATAACATAACATTTGCAGATGCAGCTAAAGAGGTACTTAAATAAAATAAATAGCTTTATATGCTTACGTAAGAAAAGAATATGGGTCCCAACCATATCTGAGCTTCCACCTTAAAAAAAAAATCCCACGTCAATTTCTATGCTTCCAATTTATGAAGTTTGGAGAAAAAGAGCAAATTAAACTTGCAATAAGCAGAAAAAGGAAATAACAAAGAAAAGAGGAAAAATCAATGAAATAAAAAACCAAAATGCAATAGAAAAATCAATGAACCCAGTGAAATAAAACAATACAGAAACTCCATGAACTCAAAAGAAAATCAATGAAACCCAAGAGCTGAGTGGCTGTTTGTAAAAATTAGTAAAATTGTAAACTTTCAGTTAGACTAGGAAGAAAGGAAGGGAGAAAGGAAGGGAGGGAGGGAGGAAGGAAGAAAAAATTACCAATATCGTGAAGGATCAAAGAGAAGATATTACTACAAATATTACAAAATGGATAATAAATATTATACATAACTATATGCTAATAAACTTGACGTTGACCGTTCTAAACTAGGGATTCTCCGCTTTGGCACTACTGGCATTTGAGGCAGTACTTTGCGTTACCGAATTGAACTTGGGTCCACCTGCCTGGCACAGTAAAGCCAAACACTGACACTGAGGTTTGCAGCAAGAGAAAGAAGGAGGTTTATTTTCAGAGCACCAAGCAAGGAGGGCAAGCGGCTAATGCTTAAGACCTGACCTCCCGGATGGCTTACAAGCAAGGGTTTTTAAAGGCTGGGTACCTTCCAGGAAAGCAGAAGTTACAGGCAAAATCGTACCTGGGGCTTGTACAGTAGTTTGGCCTCAAAAGGCAGGATATGGTGAAGCAGCGGCTTGAAGCTTCAGCAATTGTTTGATTTGCAACTGGCTGCAAAGGTGAAGATTTGGCCTGTGGGCGTGACTCCAGGCCCCTCAGGAAGAAATTGAGAACAAGCACAGCTGTCAAGAGTTCAGTCGGTTCCCGCTCGTTCCCGCTCATCTGAGATGTGCGTGACAGCAGTCAGCATTTTCCATCTGGTGGGGGTCGGTCTTTCTGAAAAACAACTCAAGAACATAGGTTACGAGGTTATCTTTCAATTTCTTTTCTCTTTTCTTTCTTTCTTTTTTTTTTTTTTTTTTTGAGATGGAGTCTCGCTCTGTCGCCCAGGCTGGATCTTGGCTCACTGCAAGCTCCACCCCCTGGGTTCACGCCATTCTCCTGCCTCAGCCTCCCGAGTAGGTGGGATTATAGGCCCCCACCACCACACCCCGCTAATTTTTTGTATTTTTAGTAGAGACGGGGTTTCACCATGTTGGCCAGGCTGGTCTCAAACGCCTGACCTCAGGTGATCCGCCCGCCTCGGCCTCCCGAAGTGCTGGGATTACAGGCGTGAGCCACTGTGCCTGGCCCATCTTTTAATTTCTATAGGGAACCAAAACACCTGGTGACTCTGACTTGCTTGGGAGGCTGTTCTTTAAATTATTACTATATTCTTCTGTGCCTGTAAATAAACACCCTTCTTTTTCTTGCTGCAAACCTAAGCGTTGGTGTTTGGCTTGACTGTGCCAGGCAAGCGGACCTGAGTCCAGTTCAGTAACACAAAGCACTGCCTCAAATGTCAGCAGCGCCAAAGTGGAGAATTCCTAGTGTAGAGTTATTTGTCAATGCCAATTTTACTGGCATATGGTTGTTTTCAATATTTATTTGTTATCCACTCTCCGTACATGGATAATAGCCTTTTCAGGGTCTCTCTCCCTTGAAGGGCCTCAGAATTTTTCCTTTATTTCCATGCTTGGTGGGGGTTCTGATGCATCTCATTTGGTGTGTGTGTGTGTGTGTGTGTGTGTGTGTGTGTGTGTGTGTGTGTGTGTTTGTGTGTTGGAGGGGATATTTTGTGCGTTATGGAATGCTTAGCAGGATCTGCGGTTCATCCACTGGATGCCACTATCAGCTCCCCAGCTTGTGACCTAAATGTCTCCAGTCATTGACAAATGTCCTATTGGGAGCAAAACTATCTCTGCTGAGAACCACTGCCCTAAACTAACTGAAGGAGTTATTTAAATAAAGAATAAACAAAAATTCTTGCCACTAGAAATGTTCAGGTCCACTTGGTTTCACTGGGGAATTCGATCAAACATTTAAGAAGGAAATACTATTAATCATATGCAAACTCCTTCAGCTAATATTGATGGTGGAAACATTTGCTGACTCATTTTAGAAAGTTGGCATTGCCCTCATACCCAAGCCAGGCAAACATATCACAAGAAAAGGAAATTACGGGTTAATATGTATTATAAAAATAAAGGTAAAAACCCTCAATATAACGTTTGCAAAATGTAATATATATAAAAAAGATATATAATCACCAAATGGAGTTTACTCCACTAATGCAAGCTTGATTTAACTTCAGAAAATTGAGCATTGCAGTCTATCATATTAATAGACCAGGAAGACTAATAAACTAAGAGGAGAAGTCAAATGATTATCTCAATGGATACAGAAAATGTGCTTGACAAAATTTAACCACTATTCATGATAAAAGCTCTCAGCAAACCTGGAATACAAGGAAAACTTCCTCAACTGAATGAAGGGTATCTACAAAAACAAAGCAAACAAAGGAATGAAAACACACAGCTCTCATTATATGTACCCAAATATTAAAACTAAATGTTTCTCCCCTATGATCAAGCATAAGGCAAGAAAAAGAAGTAAAAAGCAGGAAGATTAAAAAAGAAGAAGAAAAACTGTCTTTTTGCTGCAGACATAATTATGTATATAGAAAATCTTAAGCAATCAGTGAAAAAGCTGCTATAGGCAATAAGTGAACTTAGCAAGATCACAAGATAGAAGGTCAAATAGAAAAATCAATTGTATTTCTTATACTAGCAATAAATATTTCAAAAATCAAACCGACATAATACCAATTCCAAAAGCTTAAAAATAAAAAAAACTTATAAATTTTTTTAATAAACTATATACAACACTACAAAATATTGCTGAAGGAAATTAAAGAAGAGATAAATAAATGGAGTGACATATCATGTTCATGGATGAGAATGCCAAATCTTCCAGAATTTATGTATAAATTCAATGTAATCCCAATTATAATCTCAGCTGGCTGTTTTTGTAGCAACTCACAAGCTGCTTCTAAAATGTATGTGGCTATGCAAATAACCTAAAATAAGCAAAACAATTTGGGGAATTAAAAAAAAATGGGAGGATTTTACTATCTGATTTGAAGATTTATTATAAACGACAGGAATTAAAACAGGTTAGTAGATATAACAATAGAAATCAATGCAATAGGAGAAAGATTCCAAAACTGTGCTGTTCAGTATAGCGGCTTCTAGCCTTATGTAGCTATGTAAATGTAAATGTAAATTTATCAAATGCAAATAAAATTAAAACTTTAGTTCCTGCTATACTCTAAGTGAACACATTTCAATTGTCTAGTGGCACTGTATTAGACAGCACAGATACAGAATATATCCACCATTGCAGAAAGTTCTACTGGACAGTGCTGAGACAGAAATGGATTTTTGGCAATGGGGCTAAGATAATTCGGTGGTAAGAAAGAATGGAGACCAACGTGGGAGGATCACTTGAGCCCAGGAGTTTGAGACCAGCCTGGGCAACATAGCAAGACCCTGTATCTACAAAAAATAAAAAAAGTTAGCTAGCAGTGGTGGTGTACACCTGTAGTCCCAGCTACTTGGGAGGCTGAGATGGGAGGATCGCTTGAACCCAGGATGTTGAGGCTGCAGTGACCCATGATAGAGCCATTAAACTCTAGCCTGGGCAACACAGTGAGAGCTTATCTCAAAATAAAAAAAATTATAAAGAAAAGAAAAAAAGAAAGAATAAGATTTTCCAGAAATCGGACTGGAATAATTGGACATTTGTATGCAAAAATACAATAAATCTTTGCCCCATAACTCACACGAAAAACATAAATTTACCTTACATAAATATAAATGTTGAGGATAAAATTACAAAACTTCTAGAAGAGAAAAATCTTGACCATGATTTTGGCAAGAATGCTTTTCTATAAGGGTTTTTTAATACAGAAAAAAATTCCCTGCATATAATCTAATCTAATCTATATTTGGATTTCATCAAAATAAAATGCTTCTTCTCCTTAAAAATTATTATTTAAATAATGAAAGGGGCCTTGCGTGGTGGCTCACACCTGTAATCCCAGCACTTTGGGAGGCCGAGGTGGGAGGATCACCTGAGGCCAGGAGTTTGAGGCCAGCCGGCTAACCTGGTGAAACCCCATCTCTACTAAAAATACAAAAATGAGCTGAGCATGGTGGTGCATGCCTTTAATCCCAGTTACTCGGGAGGCTGAGGCAGGAGAATCACTTGAACCCGAGAGGCAGAGGTTGCAGTGAGCTGAGATCACACCGCTGCACTCCAGCATGGGCAACAGAGGAAGACCCTGTCTCAAAAAAAAAAAAGAAAGAAAGAAAGAAAGAAAAAGAAAAGAAAAGAAAGAGCAAGCACAGGCTGGAGAAAATATTTGCAATACATATGTCTGACAAAGATTTGTATCAGGATGATATAAAGAAGTTCTACAACTCAATAGTAAGATTATCTAACCAAAAAAATGGAAAAAAAATTGAACACTTTACCAAAGAACATATACAAATGGCCAACAAGTACATGAAAAGATGCTCAACATTAACACTCATCAACAAAAGAACAATAAACTGTTGATGATCCACAAAGTCTTCTCTCAAAAAAGTGACATTTGAGCTGAGATCTACATAATGTGAAGGTAAACACACACTCTAATTGGGAATAATTTGGGAATAAAGAATTCTACATGCCAGGACCACAAAAGCCTTGAGACAGATATGAGTATGGCATGTTCATTGAAGTTATGTGTAAAGGAGCCATTGGAAGTTTTTAGGCAAATGATATTTGTATTGCTTTCTAGTTTATATTAAAGATTATATATATATACATATTATATATATACATATAATATATATACATATTATATATATATACATATAATATGTATATATATATACATATTCCAGAAAGCTATGTGGGGAATGGACTATAAGAGGATCAAGAGTGTGTCAGAAAATTGAGTTTAGGGCTATTGTCATGGTTCAGGCAAGAGAGGATAGTGGTTTGAACCTGGGCTGGGACACTAGAGGTGATGAGCTCTTAGGATCAGGCTATATTTCGAGACAGAGCTGATAGGACTTATTCATGTAGATGAAGGTATGGGTAAAAGAAGGAGTGGGGTCATGGCTTATTCCTAGTTTTGAGCTTGAGCAACTGGATGGAAGATGTTGCCATTCACGAAAAGGATCTAGTTTGTAGGGAAACACTAAAATATATTTTATTTAACTATTAGCTTTGAGGTATTTATTAAACATAAAATTGGAGGGTTTTTTTAAAGCTTAGTTGGAGATCACAACTTAAACATACATATTTGGGATCAACTGCCTATGAAAGGTGTTCAAGGCCACAGAGCATGGTGTGATTACTTACGGACAAAGTGTAGATAGGGAAGAAGGGCCAATCCTGAACATTGTCCCCTTAGAGGGAACAGACAGTAACGAAAACTCAGAAGGGGCAGTGCCAAGGTAGGAAGAAATCCAAAAAGGTGGCATTTAGAAAATTTACAGGAAAACAAAACTAAAAAAGATAAATGAAAAAAAAAACTTTAAAGAAAGATGTTCTGAAATGATAGTGGGTATAACTACGTCAAGTGCTATTGAGAAGTCAAATAAAATGAGAAAAAATATTGGACTATTGAATTTGGGAAGAAGAAAGTGATCTCACTGTCTTACCGAGATCTTATGGGTAATCTTAGCAGGAGCTGTTTCAGCGGATATGTGGAAACAGATGTCAAAGGGGTGAGTTGAGAAGATGATGAAAGATGAGAAGATAAAAATGTGTAGAGTTAGTTATTCTTCCCTTAATGGAAACAGGGAAATGGCTTTAGCTGAACGGGCTGAAAGGAGGAGCATTTGTTTATACATTTATTAGTATTGGAATGTTAAGAATTAGCCAGTAGAAAGGGAAAAAATGATGAAACAACAGAGAAACAAACAAACAAAAAATTGCAGGATGAAAGAAAAGATGGAATCCTAGCAAAAGTATAAGGGTTACCCCTCATGAGAACAAAGATGCAATTTGCATTGCAACAAGAGAGAAGGCAGAGTTAGGTATAGAGCTGTTTGGTTTTGCAGTTAGATGATGAGATTATTGACCCATGGTTGCATCTATTTTTCTTCAATGAATTCTCACTCGGTCATCAACTGGCAGTGGGCTGAAAATGGGTTTTAGAGACTGGAAGATAAGATAGAGGTGTGCAATGGCCTTCTGAAACAGTAAGAAAGTGAAGCTACAAGAGAACTGGATGGAAATAGAAATACCCATTTGAGATATGTAAGAAGAGTGAGAAAAGTTACGTGATTGTCTTCGGCAACCTTTAGGTACCCAGGTAGAAATACACAGCTGTTGGGCTCATCCAAGGTTGGGGTTTTGCAAGTGAATATGATGGTGGGCAAAAGAACTGACAATATTTCCCAAGGAACAGTTGTAATGCTGGATGGTGAAATCTAAGCTGGTTTAGCAGAAGCTGCTAACTATTCCACAAAATCAGTGTTCACCTCTTTCTCATTCCCAAAAACCCAATTCGGCCTGGAGTGACTGAGCATTTCGATTTGTCAGAGGTAGAGGAATTCCCCTGGATGCAGGGATTTCCACGCTGAAACAAAAGAAGGTGGTTAAGTCTGATCACATCCAATTCATGGCACTTCCAAGGAGGTATATCATCTTCTGATTTAATTCCAGACAAAGCAGACAGAGTCCTTTGACCTGATCCTGAATTGTCATGATCTTGGAAGACCATTTAGAAAGTTGGATGCAAAATTTCACCTGCAGAAGTTCAAGTCTCCCTAGAGAGGCTCGGCTCTTCAGGTTCATACTGAAACTTATATTGTAGATTAACTGTATCTCTACTGAAACATTAATGGAATACTCCAAGTACCTAACCTGATATAAGAAACATTTGCTAGTTTGGTGTCTTGCAGTAGATACCCAATAAATATTTGTTATTTTTTTGTTATGCTTCCCAGAAGCACACTTCATTTTCCACCAATACAACTAATCACATCTACAATGAATGCACCCACTTCTACTCCGAAGTGTATGAATCTAAGCCAAGGCAAATTGTTATTATTGACATTGTTATTATCATACTTTGCTATTGCTATTAAATTCTTTTCCTGCCAGAACCTAAGGAGAATTCATGTTAGCAGCTGTGATAGTTCTATGCATTCCAATAATTGCAATTTCAATGTATAAATATCAAATGTCAAATCAATGATATGCAAGGTCAATAATAATGGGTTTGAATTTATTGAAATGCTACGCTGCACGAGAAACACAGATTAAACTGTTCCAAATCTAGGAATGCATGAAAGTTGCTGAGAATGCTAAGTGAAAGAAGATCATAGGTTTCCCATGCTCTTCAGTAAATATTTTCAGCAAATAATTATAACATTAACTTACAGTGCATTAAATATTTATATTGAGAATATAGAGAAACTAACGCAAGCATTCAAGTTAATTACGAACTGGTACATCTTAGCTCAGGGAGAGTCAGAGAATTTAGTCAGATTCTTTTTTGTTGTTGTTTTTCTCCTTGTTAGTTATACTTCTTTTTAGTCAGTCTTAAAGACAGAAGAGGCCTTTGAAATACAGTTTGATCCTTTTTACAGATGAGAAAACTTAGACTCACAAAATTGTGTGACTTATGCTCCCAATTAGAAAGGAATGTGAAGAGCAAATGAAAGTTTGGGAAGCTATTTCCAAAGCATTGAGATCTTGGGAACCTAAGTAGAATTGGGGGTTGGGGGACAAGGCGCAGGGAAGGGGAAGGGATAGGATGGGAGTAAGTGTTGTAGACAGGTAAGAAGGAAATGACCTCATTGTGGACTGGAGTTTGGGTGTTCAGTGAGATAAACGCAGGCTGGAGAGAGAAGGTTGAGTACCCATCATCTTTTGTGACATACTTTCCTCATCAGAGGAAGAAGAGAGGATCCAAACCTGGCCATTGCATGCCGTCTTATTTGTAGAAATTTCCTGGCTTCCCAACAGGTAGGGAAAGTTGCACTTCTCTCAACTATTAGAGGAGTGGCTGTAAAATAGTCTGTGCACAACCCTTACGATTCATTAGAGCACAGGAAGAAATGATGGAACTTTTATATATTTAGGTAACATCCAGAAATTACCCAAAATTAAGCCTTGCTAACATTTTATATATGAATTGACATATTTTTCTTCCACCAAAATCCAAGAATATTAAATATTTGACCATTTTGTAATGACAAGTTTAGTGTTCTAAAATTGTTGTCTGAGAAAAACTTATACAAAAAAATGCAGTTAAATTGTTCCTTCATGAGAAAGATGATTTTTGAGAAATGAGAGGGAAAAACTAATTTTCAAGAGAAAAAACTTGTGCTAGGATTTAAAAAAATTTTTTTGAAAAATCAATATTTGAAAACATTTCCGTTGTTAAAATTTTATTACCAAAACAATGCATGTCTATTACAATGCCTCTCATTTCCACACACTTAAACTTGAAATCCAAATTTTCTGACTTGTTAAAACAATATTCCAAATGAGGCCATTTAGTGAGTTTTAAATTCATTTGTTAAAATATTGGAATGTAACACTTTGTGATTTGTTCGTTTGAACAATTGAGTGACATCAGGAAGTTGGAAATTTACTAAGATAATTTCAAGAGAGACATAGGTTCAATCAGAGAATTTCATTGAAAATGAGTATTACAATTTAGTACATTCATCCAACAATATTTGGCTCCCATTTGAATCTAGAAATTTGTGAGATGCCTTCTCCTAATGTTAATACTGAACAATGAAATAAAGTGAACTTACAAAACATCTTCAGATTGCTGTATAACAAAATGTCCTAAACAAGATGTTAATAGTAAACCAAAATCACATTCCTTTCCTTAAAAGTGTAATTAGGCCAGGTGCAGTGGTTCACGCCAGTAATCCCAGCACTTTGGGAAGCCAAGGTGGGCAGATCACTTGAGGTCAGGAGTTCGAGACCAGCCTGACCAACATGGTGAAATCCCATCTCTACAAAAAATACAAAAATTAGCAGGGAGTGGTGGCGCACGCCTGTAGTCCCAGATACTTGGGAGGCTGAGGCAGGAGAATTGCTTGAACCCAAGAGGTGGAGGTTGCAGTAAGCCAAGACTGCACCACTGCACTCCAGCCTGGGTGACAGAGTGAGACTGTCTCAAAAAAAAAATGTAATTAATAATAAATAAAATCAGTAATCAATAAATTAAATATTTAAATATTTCATTTTCTTTATCTCATCCTTTACAATAGTGTTTTATAATGCATATCACGTATCAGTAGAACAGTAATATCAATAATTTAGAAATAAATGTGCATATATATATATATATATTTTACCATTAGAGGTTTGCAATCACAAAAGTTTGGAGACTTCAGTAGGAACACTTTTCCTTTCCCACTCAGTGCTCAACCCTATAAAAGACAATAAGAATTATACTTTTCTTAAAAAAAATTTATTGTAGTAAAATATAAACATAAAATTTATCATTTTAATTATTTTTAAGTGTTCAGCTCTGTGGCATTACATATATTCACATCATTACGTATAATAATTGCACTTTTGTATGCCTCTTTATGGTTTACAAAACACTATGAAATAGATCATTTCATTTTGATCTCATTACTGTTTATGAGAGACACAGTATATGAAGCCCATTTTACAGATGGTAAGAAGCACACTGGGAAATTAAATGCTAGTAATTATCAGAGCCAGGATTTAAGTTCTGATCTCCAGAAACACTATTTTCCTCATATTTTTGAGAGGTGACAGCATGTTGGCAGCCCTTGCTTACTCTGGGTGCCTCCTCAGCCTTGGCGCCCACTCTGGCCACACTTGAGGAGCCCTTCAGCCCATCGCTGCACTGTGGGAGCCCCTCTCTGGGCTGGCTGAGGCTGGAGCTGGCTCCCTCTGCTTGCTGGGAGGCATGGAGGGAGAGGCGCACGCGGGAAACGGGGCTGTGCCCCATGGCACTCACAGGCCAGCGTGAGTTCCGGGTGGGCATGGGTTCGGAGGGCCCCACACTCTGAGCAGCCAGCCAGCACCGCCGGCCCCGGGCAGTCAGGGGCTTAGCACCCAGGCCAGCAGCTGTGGAGGGTGCGCAGGGTCCCCCAGCAGTGCTGGCCCACCGGCACTGTGCTCAAATTCTCGCTGGGTCTCAGCTGCCTCCCTGCAGGTCAGGGCTCAGGACCTGCAGCCCGCCATGCCTGAGCCTCATCCCTGCCGTGGACTCCTGCACAGCCCGACGAGCGCCACCCCCGGCTCCACAGCGCCTGGTCCCATCGAGGGCCCAAGGGCTGAGGAGTGCAGGTGCATGCCGCAGGACTGGTGGGCAGCTCCGCCTGCGGCCCCGGTGCAGGATCCACTAGGTGAAGCCAGCTGGACTCCTGAGGCTAGTAGGGACTTGGAGAACCTTGACGTCTAGCTAAGGGATTGTAAATACACCAATCAGCACTCTGTGTCTAGCTCAAGGTTTGTAAATGCACCAATCAGCACTCTGTATCTAGCTAATCTAGTGGGGACTTGAAGAACCTTTATGTCTAGCTAAGGGATTGTAAATACACCAATCAGCACTCTGTGTCTAGCTCAAGGTGTGTAAATGCACCAATCAGCCCTCTGCATCTAGCTAGTCTAGTGGGGACTTGAAGAACCTTTATGTCTAGCTAAAGGATTGTAAATACACCAATCAGAACTCTGTGTCTAGTTCAAGGTTTGTAAATGAACCAATCAGTGTTCTGTGTCTAGCTAATCTAGTAAGGACTTGGAGAACCTTTATGTCTAGCTCAGGGATTGTAAATGCACCAATCAGCACCCTGTCAAAACAGACCAATCAGCTCTCTGTAAAATGGACCAATCAGCAGGATGTGGGTGGGGCCAGATAAGGGAATAAAAACATGTTGCCCGAGCCAGCAGTGGCGATTTGCTCGGGTCCGCTTCCACGCTGTGGAAGCTTTGTTCTTTCGCTCTTTGCAATAAATCTTGCTGCTGCTCACTCTTTCGGTCCACAATGCTTTTATGAGCTGTAACACTCACTGCGAAGGTCTGCAGCTTCACTCCTGAGGCCAGCGAGACCATGAACCCACCAGAAGGAGGAAACTCTGAACACATCCGAACATCTGAAGGAACAAACTCCAGACACACCGCCTTTAAGAACTGTAACACTCACCACGAGGGTCCGTGGCTTCATTCTTGAAGTCAATGAGACCAAGAACCCACCAATTCCAGACACATTTTCACCGAAACCAGGAATATCTAATAGCCCAAGACTTTGTTCTGAGTTCCCTGGACCCGGAGAGTTACCTGGCACAGAAAAGTATTTGTAGCATTTATGTGTGAGATGCGGAAATACTCAAGGTTGCAATAGAATCACAAGACTAAAGAGACTCTGCCTTATTGGCAAAACTGTACCCCTACAACTAACCCACTACATGTCTCTGATACTGTAAATGCATGTCAGCAGCCTTCAGAGGTAATGGAATGAGGGAAAGGAAGAAGTATACTCTCAGCACAAGGCAAGCTTAGGTTTGCCTTGCGAGTCAAAGCCTTCTAGCTCTGAGCATGTGCACGGCGTCATCCCTCTGCTCTCTCTCTCCCCTCCATTTGGCTCTTATCTTCTTCCAGCCATAGTGCACAGGTCTCATCTTTTGGGAAGGCTTGTTTCAAGGCCATCTTAGACTAAAGGCCCTTCCTCTGAACTTCCTGAGACAGTCCCGCTGTTTACCTAGTCAAAGCACAGGCTGTCTTGTTTCATAATTCTACAACTTCTCTATTGTCAGCACAGTCCTGGAGGATCCCAGAGCACAGAGCCTGGCATGCAGCCATGCTCAGTGTCCTTGCTGAGTGAATGATGGGATCCATTCGTCTGTATTCACCAGTGGGGTTAAGCTTCCCACTTCTGTGGTAGCTAAAGCACTTCAATCTGTTCAGACCCAACCGAGGGTATTCTCAGAGCCCAGTGTGAGGGGGATGTAATTATGAAACTGAAAGCTTATTCAGAAATAACAGCTGCGGGTCCAGTTACTCAGTGCAGACTCTATGGGCTCCGTTGAACCCCTTAAAATAGCCTGTAAATCTTCTCCCAAGCCTGAGGCCAGCAGAATATTTTCCCTGGAGTTACCAAAAGCCCAGTTCTCTTTTTGTTCTCTTTTGTGTCCCAGCACGAAGCCCAGCAGGCTGGACCTGCAGGTAGGGCTGACAGCAAGCAGTTGCTGAGCTCCCTTGTCTTAGTATCTGACAGAGAGGCCCTGGCACCAAGCATTTTGAGCAAAAAAACAGAGCTGATTCAGGTGCTGGGCTTGGTTCTTCAGAAGCTGCCATCTGGACACACTCTGCCTCAGAAAAAAATGCCAAGCTTAGGGGTTCATCAGGCAGGAGGGCCTCCAGGTGCACCTGTGAGCAGCATCACTCATTAATTTATACTCACTGGACCAGAGCAATAGGACATCTTCAGGCGCAATCCACCTGCCATAAACACCTTAGCTGGGCAAAGAGTGACACTGTTTGGCACGAACCTGGTAGCTAACTGCAAGGGGTAACGTGAAAGTGAATAGGGTCCTGGAGGGGCAGGCCAAGTTCAAGGTCAAGATCAGTGGATTCAAAGTGAGTACTCGGGTGTTCATTTCTTCACATGCCTGCTGAATGCTATAGGCCTGCTCATTTCCCCACCGGCAAGTCATTTCTGCTCTGTTTAGACACACACACACACACCCTAAGAACAGACTCATGGACAAAGTGTAAGCACCAAACAAGAACAATAAAAGGAACACATTACTGAATTAATGGAAATTTTAAAATAGAAAATTTTTCTTTACCTCAAGCCACATACACTTAGAATTATTTACATTTTGGCTTAAATCAATGCATTAATAAATGAGCTATCACTTTTGCAAAAAAATTTCAAAGTGTATTTGCTTCCTCTGAACCTAATTGCCAAGATATGTTGGCTCTCATACAAAAACTGGGTTTGTGTCAATAAATCTTATTTCAGATTTTGAATAGTTCGGCTGCTGAGTAAACGCAATCTAAGTAACAGCCTCATGTGATTTGTATCAGACCTTAGTTTCTTTTCTTTTTCTTTTTCTCTCTTTTTTTTTTTGTGTGTGTGTGTGTGTGTGAGATGGAGTTTCACTCTGTCGCCCAGGCTAGAGTGCAGTGGCACCATCTCAGCTCACCGCAAGCTCCGCCTCCCGGGTTCACGCCATTCTCCCTCCTGCCTCAGCCTCCCGAGTAGCTGGGACTACAGGTGCCCGCCACCACGCCTGGCTAATTTTTTGTATTTTTAGTAGAGATGGGGTTTCACCGTGTTAGCCAGGATGGTCTCGATCTCCTGACCTCGTGATCCGAAGTCAGATTTGATTTTAGCTTATTGCCAAACTTTCTTCATTTTCAGCTCCTTCTGGAACCCTGGCTGTGATGGAGGAGCAGAAACAGAACATATTCAGGTCTTCCTCTGCATTTCCCCCTCAACTTGCTGATGCTTAAAAAATAGCAAGAATACAGTCTCATTCACGGAGTTACAACTATATTAAGCTTAGCCTATAGGAAGGGAGAATAAATAAAAGAGTGCACTAATTAATACATTCTGAAATATAGCCCTGGCAACTAACAGCTTAGGATTCCACCCTGATTTATTACACTGACTCATCTCCCTAAGAGGTTAAGAGTTTCTCATAATGCAGGAAACAGGATCTCATTCACTTCTTCCATATGACCATTCACTCCAAACCCTCTCTCCACCAACTTCTCCTGCTTTATCTCAGGGCTGTAGACAATAACGCTTTTCACTGAAAACCAGGTCCCTTGCCAAGATTTCATTTTCCACTTCCCACTGGTGAGGCAGGCACCCACCAGGTGTGGCATAGAAAACTCACAGAGGCATTCTATGTCTTTCATATCTTCCAGGGTGTCAGTGAAGCTACCAGTGCAGTTATGTAGTATCAGGCATTTATTTTGAGATATCTTCTCTCTCTACTCAGTAACATGAAGAGATAGAAGGACTCCAGTGATGATGAAGTTTTAATTCCTAGCATTTTTCTGTGCTGTCAGGTTGTCTTTTCTTTGAGGAATGCAATTACTGGAAGTGGGTAACAGAGCAAAGAAAATCCAACCAGTGTAGATGGAGAAAACATTTTAAATTGCTTCAAAAGGAGATGATGCCACTGAGGTGATGAGATGAATAAAATCCTCTTTTGGGCAAAATCCACAGATAGGACAGCACGCTTGCAGCAGAAGAGTATGGTTGTGATGGCCTGAGAAAGAAAGCCTTCTGGAAAAGTTCAAAAGAGAGTCTGTGATGTTTGCATAGATGAGACAAAACAGGGAAGATCAGAAGGAAGATTAGAGTAAAGGTTAATATTCCTAAGATATGACCCAATCGCTACAACCAAGGACTAAGCTTTGGGATTGACTTTTATCCCATTTCTGTCCCTAGCCTGGTGCTTTTCTCCTTTTGCCTAATCATTATCAAAATCCTGCCACTCATCTCTCAAGGCCCAGCAAGAGCCCCGCTTCCTTTCCCCAACCTTCCTGGACCACCCAGACATCACTATTAACACCTTCGTCGGCACTCCCCAATCATGCCTTGTTTCTCTAGCCACCATCGCGTTCCTCCCCCAGTATTGCGTGTTCTTGATATGTGTGTGTCTATGTCTATGCATGCATGTATATGTATATACACACACACATATATATATATCCCATTCATTCATTTCACCCACATATATTTTTGAAAACTTATTATTATTTTGAGATGGAGTTTCACTCTTGTCACCCAGGCTGGAGTACAGTGGTGAGATCTCGGCTCACTGCAACCTCCGCCTCCCAGGTTCAAGCGATTCTCCTGCCTCAGCCTCCCAAGTAGCTGGGATTACAGATGCCCGCCACCATGCCCGGCTAGTTTTTGTATTTTTAGTAGAGAAGGGGTTTTGCCATGTTGGCCAGGCTAGTCTCGAGCTCCTGACCCCAGGTGATCCGCCCAACCTCGGCCTCCCAAAGTGCTGGAATTACAGGTGTGAGCCACCATGCCAAGCCTGAATACTTATTATATACAATGATGAAGACATGATACAAAATAAGAGTCAATATTTACCCTCAATAGGCATGTCAGGAAAGACAATAAATAATTTCAATATAGTATGACAAGTAGTTTGAAGAGATAAAGACAAAATTCTATGGGAAGCACAAGCTTCAAAAAGGCTCTAGGCTAAAAGGACCAGAAACCTTTTTCTAGGAAAAGTGAAAGTTATGCTGAAATACGAATTTTTCCAGAGGAAAAGAATGTCTCCATACTATTAATAACACGATGGGTGATCTTGACACGTTGTTGACTTGCTGACCACCACAGAACAAGCATCTTTTTCATGTCTCATCTGGTCTCTTCCTAAGCCCAGCCATCAGTATGTAGTCAAGACTTTCTGTACAAATGATAGATTACTGCTAGAAAACTCTAGTAAACTTTAATTCTCCACTGTCAATTTGTTATATTAAAGTTTTATATATTATATATAAATATATATTATATATATTTAATAATATATAAATATATATTATATATATTTAATAATATATAAATATATATAATATATTTATATATTATATATATTTAATAATATATAAATATATATAATATATTTATATATTATATATATTTAATAATATATATAATATATTTAAACTAAAGATTCTGATACATAAAAAGTGAGACCCAATCAATAGGCTCTTGGATTCCTTCCAATAGAACAGTTTTCAACAACCTCTCCTACTCTAGGGGTTCATATCGAAAGGACAGGAGAGATCACCAGTATTTTAAAATTCTGTTTCCAGATTCATAAATTTGGAATTGAATGCCTATACAGAATCCTTCATTTTTCAAAATGCATTCATTTTTACTAAAATCTGATTTTTGAATAAAATTCTGATACAAATATACAGTGACTACAAATGGATGAATCAAGAAGACATTTATGTTTTACTCCCCTAAAGTATATATGAGCCACTGTCAAACCCAAGAGGGAAATGTCTTAAATGACTTTATTTCCAGAAGCTTCCACGGCTCAATCACATGCTTGTTAATCCTCGGCAAGTCTCTGAAGCATGTTGTTAATCCAAAAACTCCCTCTCTTGAATCTCTACCTACCATGAGGTCAAATTCTTTCACACATGTATGACCCTTCACATGTAGATTGATTCTTTCTCTAGGAATGGATTCTAAGAATCAATAGTCATTTACAAAGTGACAACATGACAACACATTCTGTACAAATTCACCTGATTAGATGTGTCGAGAAAAAAGACGCAGGCCAGGTTCTGCAGTCCAGGACATATGAATGACTCCACATGTCAACACCGCAGTCCAGAAATTAAAAACAAAATCTGGTTGTCATCTTCGTTGTACCACTAACTAGTTGTGACCTTGGAAAATTACTTAATCCCTCTGAACCTTGATTACTTCTCTATAATAGAGGCATTAGAGCTATAGCTCCATAATACTTAAGAGGTCTTTGGACAAAAAACTAAGCTATTGTGTTACGGGCTTTTTTCCTTGTTTACTACCCTTGCTAGCTCCTTGCTCCATTTCTTTCATAAAAGGAAAAATGAGGGGAAAAAATGCTATTAAGACATCAATAATTTTGAAATTAAACAGAAATATCATTGTACCTGTTGTTTTCCTGGTTCTTTGCCTTGAGTGTACAAACATGGTCAAATCTTACAGCCTTCAGGCTATGACATGCTGAAGAGCAGGTGATACAACTTGGGATGTTCACACAACAAATTTGTATTACATGTCTGCTACGTTAGACACTCTTCAAGCAAGGCACAAAACCAAAACCTCTTGAGATCAATAAGTAAGATCTAGAGAATGTTAGCTAGTCATAGGTGATGAATCGAATGTGAGAAGTAAAAAAGGGAGAAATAAAGGATAATTCCGTCTGTTGGTATGTTTCGGGCTTGAGCCATTGGTTAGGTAATAGTGACATTTGGTGAGATCAGGGAAAATAGGTGGGGGAAGAGGGAATACAAGTTGGTGGAGGCCAGGCTGAATCAATTACTCTGTTTTGGAAATAGTAAGTTTGAGATGCCTACTAAACATCCAAACGCTGATATCACGTAGGCAGTTAGACATGTGAGTCTGGAGCTTTGGACAGAAGAGTTTGAGATGCCTACTAAACATCCAAACGCTGATATCACGTAGGCAGTTAGACATGTGAGTCTGGAGCTTTAGACAGAAGAGTTTGAGATGCCTACTAAACATCCAAATGCTGACACCATGTAGGCAGTGAGACATGTGAGTCTGGAGCTTTAGACAGAAGAGTTTGAGATGCCCACTAAACATCCAAACGCTGATATCACGTAGGCAGTTAGACATGTGAGTCTGGAGCTTTAGACAGAAGAGTTTGAGATGCCTACTAAACATCCAAATGCTGACACCATGTAGGCAGTGAGACATGTGAGTCTGGAGCTTTAGACAGAAGAGTTTGAGATGCCTACTAAACATCCAAATGCTGACACCATGTAGGCAGTGAGACATGTGAGTCTGGAGCTTTAGACAGAAGAGTTTGAGATGCCTACTAAACATCCAAACGCTGATATCACATAGGCAGTTAGACACATGAGTCTGGAGCTTTGGACAGAAATTAGGGACAGAACTTTAATTTGGGAATCATGTCTCGTAGGTGGTTTTTAAAGCACTGGGTCTAGAGAGAAAGTATAGGTAGCCAAGACTATCCAGGATTGAGCTGTGAGAGGATCCAGTAGTTAGAGGTCAGGTAGAGGAGGCAGAGTCAGCATGAAAGACAGATTCAGCCAAAACGGCAAGAAGAAAATTAAGAGAGTGTGGTGGCTCAAAACCAAAATAGTTTTTCAAAAATAAGCAAATGCTTAACTATGTAAAATACTGCTGAGGGGGGTGGGTAGATAAGGTGCCCACTGGATTCAGCAACATGAGAATCACTGGAAACTTTCCAAAGCACAATTTTAGTTGAGTAGTGGGGACAGAAATGAGACTGGAATGAGTCGAAGAAAGAATAGGAAGTAAACAGATGGAGACTCATAGTCTAGTCAACTACCTCAGGAAGTTCTGTTCAGAAGGTCAGCAGGGAAAAATGATATGAAACCACAAGATTACTGGCTGGTATTTATATCCTAAAAGAGATGACCCACTACAAGGACTGGTTGATGCAGAGACATTTGGTATCAATGACCAAAGACCCTTTGAAGGCAATCAGGGATAAGTTCCAGAATCCAAGAGGAAGACTCTTCTTCTACAGTATCAGGAGGAGATATAAAGATGTATATATGAGTGAATATCTTTTATAATTAGTGGTAGAAAGATAGTTTAAACATCTTCTGGCTGGGCTCGGTGACTCACGCCTGTAATCCCACCACTTTGGGAGGCTGAGGCGGGTGGATTACCTGAGGTCGGGAGTTCAAGACCAGCCTGGCCAACAAGGTGAAACCCCGTTTTTACTAAGAATACAAAAATTAGCCAGGCGTGATTGTGGGTGCCTATAATCCCAGCTACGCAAGAGGCTGAAGAATGTAAGTGAAGTAAAGAGGAAAGTACAGAAAAGGAGAGATGGGCGGGTGAAAAACAGAGAAGTGGTTGGAAGCATGAGCTCAGTGGGGTGAAACAATTGTTGCAGAAGGAATTACAAACTACTGTGCTGGACAAAGAGGGAGAAGGCTTAGAAAATGGGAGGCTCAGGACAGAGTTAGTGCACTTAACGATGATGACACAGTCCGAGGGAGTAGGTGCTAAGTTGGGAAATGGAGAGAAAAAAGTAAATGGAGGTGGGAAAATCAAGGGGCTGGTAGACTGGAGTCACCCTGTGTGGGTGTCAAATTCACCAGGACTGACAGCAGACATAGGGATGGAGAGGGTCACTGTGAGCCAAGAGCTCAAGTCATCCTCTCCAGATGAAAAAGAATGACCAGGAAGTCAGAAGATGATCTTAACAAGAGGCTGCATGAGTCACAAGGGAACTGAGAGTTTTGGAGAAAGGAGGTGTATTAGTCCGGGTTCTCTAGAGGAACAGGACTAACAGGAAAGATGTATATATGAAGGGGAGTCTATTAAGGAGTATTGACTTGCACGATCTCAAGGTAAAGTCCCACAGTAGGCCATCTGCAAGCTGAGGAGCAAGGAAGCCAGTCCAAGTCCCAAAACCTCAAAAGTAGGGAAGCTGACAGTGTACCCTTCAGTCTGTGGCCAAAGGCCCCAGAGCCCCTGACAAACTAGGTAAGTCCAAGAGTCCAAAAGCTGAAGATTTTGGAGTCTGATGTTTGAGGGCAGGAAGCACCCAGCACGGGAGAAAGATGGAGGCCAGAAGACTCAGCAAGTCTAGTCCTTCCATGTCCCTCTGCCTGCTTTATTCTAGCCACCCTGGCAGCTGATTAGATGGTGCCCACCCAGATTGAGGGTGGGCCTACCTCTCCCAGTCCACTGACTCAAATGTTAATCTCCTTTGGCAACACCCTCACAGATGCACCCAGGAATAAGACTTTGCATCCTTCAATCCAATCAAGTTGACACTCAATATTAACCATCACAGGAGGACTATAACTTAGAAAAATGTTTAAGGTATTAAAATAAAAACAGCCTCCAGTGGAGAAAACCATAGGCAAAATGGTGTTATTGGAGGTTCCAGTTAGCAAGAAGTTCAGAAGAATGTTTCAGTTACACACTGTAAATGGTGAATCAGGTCCAGATTCCAAATACAGGACTTTTTCTACTTTATCACATTTGCTATATGGTAAATGTGTATTTTCTTTTTGAGACTTTTGTGAATATTTCTGGAGATAGGTGGAAAATCACGGAGGAAGGCCCTGAAATCTCTCTAAGGTATATATGAAATTTCGATCTTAATTGCTTTCTGATAATATACACATTTATGCTCGCTTTTTAGCATTATAAATAGAAATAACCTAAAATATGAATAATTAAATTATTTTTGATTAACCTGATTTTAATTAAAAAAGGAGTGTAGACATTCAAACATTTGCACCTTTCCTTTTTGTCTGTTTCCTCCTGTGACCGCATGTTAACCCTCTGCTTAGACACTGATATGAGAAGCCTTCCTGATACCATCAGCTGCTCCTTGTCGTTTTACTTCTTATTTTTCTTGAGCCCATATCTTACTCTCTTTGAGAACATCCCAGGTGAATTCTCCCAATTTGATATGATGTTAAGGATTTAAGAGGCCAAAATGTTGGAAATGTATGTTCACGCACACACACATACACAATCCAAATGTTGCCACTTTCTAGCTGTGTGACATTGACCTTATTTCCTAACTGCTTAACTGTACTGTAAAATGAAGGTAATAAAAGTAGCTATACCATACGGCAGTCATGGGAACTAAATAGGAAAACACATACATGGAGGTTAACAGAGCCTAAGGCATAGTCAGTACTGAATGAATGTTAATTCTGATGCATGTTACATATGCACTGTGCATGTACATTTACACAGACATGCACACCTAAGGAGAAGAATAGGCTTCCCCTGAATTTCACATGTAGAAGTGAATGCTCTTCTATGAACTTCTCTGTCTTCCTTTAAAACACTATTGACAAGCTCCCGATCTGTAGATCTTAAGCATCTAATCGTGACTGGTTTCCTACCCTCAGAACAATCTATCAGCTCCTTGATTTCCCATTTTCTCTCAAATTTCATTCAAAAGCTCTTTTTTTCTTATTTTCCACTAGTCCTTAGGATTATTGCCCTTTGATTTTTAACCATTTGAATTCAGAAATAAAATGGTGTTAGAAGTCATGTGATCCAAAAGATCAGTGTTTATTTAGCAAACATTATTTAAAATTTTTCTTTTAAAGAAAGAAAGAAAGAACCAATAGAGGGAGGGAGGAAGGGAGGGAAAAGAAGGAAGGAAAGAAGGAAGGATGGAAGAAAGAAAGAAAGAAATTCGGGTGTGATGATACGCACTAGTAGTCCTAGCTACTTGGAAGGCTGAGGCAGAAGGCTCCCTTGAGTCCAGGAGTTCAAGGTTACAGGGAGCTGTGATTGCACCATTGCACTTCAGCCTGGGCAACAGAATAAGACTCTGTCCCTTAAAAATAAACAGATAACTTAAAAAACCATTAAAATGCAAAACAAAAAATTCTTTTAAATGAGCAATTTTATGCCTCGTCCAACATTTAAAGTTAATTTCTCTGTTGGTGTTTCCCCTGACAGTCCTTTGTGAAAACAGTCATCTAATTAAGTGTATACCTTTTACTCATGCACCTTGCATTGCAGGTCAGAAAGGAAATGAATAAATTCTGGGTGGAAACAAAACTTAAGCTGTAAGATCCCCTCAAAGGTAACATGACCATATGAGAGATCTCCTCATATGAATTTGCCAACCTAAAATTAAACCTCAAATTTACTGTTCTAACATTTGCTTCTGTGAAAACAGCGTAATCTTACCTGGATTCTATCAATAATGCCCAGATACATGCAAATTCCTTAAATGATAGGCATCCATGATAACTGACATCTGAAAAGCAAAGTGAAGAGATCTGTTCAGTACATGACACTTAGCTCAATTTTAAATTGGTCAAAATGAGGTAACTTAAAGTTTAGTTGTTTCAGAAGAGACGGGGAACTCTTTTCATTCTTACTTCTCCTTAGGGTTATTGTCAAAACTAAGTAGATTGCTTGCCATAGTCAACAAAAGTCTGCAGCCACCTCACACCCTATTGAATGAGAGGCTATTGGATGGCTATGATCAAAAAGATAAGAAGTTAACAAATGTTGATGAGGTTGTGGAGGAAAGGGAAGCCTCGTACTCTCTTGGTGGGAATGCAGGCTGGTACAGCCTTTACAAAAGACACTATGAAGGTTCCTACAGAAATTAAAAACAGAACTACCGTATGACCCAGCAATCCCTTTTCTGGATATACACCCAAGGGAGATGAAATCAACACCTCCTAAAGGTATCTGAACTCTCATGCTTATTGCAGCATTATTCACAATAGCCAAGATATGTAAACAACCTAAGTGCTTTTTAATGAAGGAAAGGATAAAGGAAAGGTGGTATATATACACAATGGAATATTACTCAGCCTTTAAGAAGGGGGATGCTGACATTTGCCACCACATTTTGGGCACAGAGGACATCATGCTAAGTGATATAAGCTAGACACAGAAAGAAAAAAAGTTGCATGATCTCACATATATTTAGAATATTTTTTAAAAAGGTTAAATATACAGAAATAGAGAATGAAACCGTGGCTACAACGGGGGGAATAGGAAGATGGAGGTCAAAGCATACAAGGTAGCATGTATGTAGGATGAACAAGTCTAGAGAACTTATGTACAACATGAGGACTAAAGTTAATACAATTAGATTGTATTAGGGATTTTTTTTTTTTTTTGAGATGGAGTCTCACTCTGTGCCAAAAGCTGGAGGGCAGTGGTGCCATCTCAGTTCACTGCAACCTCTGCCCCTCAGGTTCAAGCGGTTCTCTTGCCTCAACCTCCCGAGTAGCTGGGATTACAGGCACCTGCCACCGTGCCCGGCCAATTTTTTGTATTTTTAGTAGAGACAGGGTTTCACCATCTTGGCCAGGCTGGTCTTCAACTACTGACCCTGTGATTCACCCGCCTTGGTCTCCCAAAGTGCTGGGATTACAGGTGTGAGCCACCATGCCTGGCTGTGTTAGGGATTTTTATGAAATAAGTAGATCTTAGCTGCTCTTGCCACAAAAAAAAGGAACTATGTGAGATGAAAATATGTTCATCTTCTTCACTATAGCAATCATTTTACATCTACGTGTATCCTGTAACATCATGTTGCAAACCCCAAATATGCACAATAAAATCTACTTCTGAAGTCTTCAGATGAAGTATTCCTAGAAACCGAGCTATATGGTAAGAAGTACACTGAACTAGGGACCCGAGTTTCTGATTCAGATAAAATGAGGGGAGGAACAGTGGAGAGGAAAGGCTAAAATGTTTGACCTCCCAGACACTTTTTTCCTCTACATCCAAATCAGGTTATAGGAAATTTGACTATCCAAATTCAAAATCAAAATCAAAATAAACTTGATTATTTCTGTTTTAGCATCTTTCTATTTGATGCTAAAAAACAGACAGCATAATAGTATGTTTTATCTGAAATCAATTAGTACCTGGATTTACTTCCATCAGTACTGTTAACTTTATGACTATGAAAATGTTACTTAAATTCAGTTTTATTGTCTGTAAAACTAGTAGGAAGAATTCGATATCATTAAAAGTTCTAAAAAAACCTTCTTCTTTATGAAACAATTGATATAATAAGACCTGTCCTGACAACTTAACTACATTCTAAGGATCAAATGATGTAAGATATATGAAATTACAAACTATAAATCATGAGTCAAACTTAAACTTCTCTTGCTATTGTTCTAACTGAACCACATAAAGATTGGGTTAATTGTCTAAGATAATACCACTAACAGGTCACACTGCTTGAAAAGCAGAATGCAACTCATCACAGAAACTAAACAAAAACAAAAACAAAAACAAAAAAACAAAAAAAAAACAAAACTTTTTAAGGAATAAACACATGAGCTGGGGTTTGAACCTAAACTGTCTGTCCCAGGGCCTGGGTGCTTAATCACTATTTCATGCTGCGTTACATTTGCCAATGAGGATAAATTAAAGTCAGCAGTGGAGAAGCTATGGAGTAATTCCATAATACTAGCACCAATTTAATTTAGAATAATGGGAGCAGAGAGCACCAGAATACATAAGCCACGAGGCACTATTCTACTAGGGGAATACTTCAGAATGAGAATAATTTTTGTGAATTGAATACTTTTGAGATGTTGGACAATTCCAAAAAGTTCTCATCCTTCAGATATTGTGCTAATAGTACTTCTTTTCCCTGGAAAAGAGAAAAAACATACAGATTAGACTACAGTTATTTCCTCAAATATGCCAACCCATCCCTGAGGGGGTAGTATATTTACAGGAGGGAAAACTATGCTAGGGTCTGTGCCCCAGACAAGGGAAGCCAAGATAACAGCATGGCTCAATAAAGTCCAATTAAAGGAAGTTCCATTTCATCTGACTCCCAAAGCTCACACCAAACTTGCTGAAAAGGCTAATATGATCCTTGTTATCTTTCCACACTGCTAACACATACAGTCTGCGCCTGTGCAAGCGGCATAAGATACTGAAAGCTGACCTCTCCCTTAGGAGTCAGCCAATTGTCTTTAGCCCAATCCAAACTAAACCTTCTCTGGCCCTAGGCCTTCTTCTGAAAATAAAAATGTCTAGCAACTTAACTTTCTCTTAAGCTATTAAATAGACTTTACTAAAGCATTTATTTTTAAAATAATAGGTCTTTTTTATACTGCTAAAGTAAAGCATTGTGATAATTTGGAAAATACTAAAAACTATTAAGGAACAGTATAATCTCATTTCCTAGAATCAACCACTATAGTATATATCTTTCATATGTTTGTATGTGTATAATTCCAACTTTATACTATATATATAATGTCTATACAATTTGTTTCATATGTTTAGGAATCAAAATTGTGACTACATTATTTAATGCAATTTTTTAAAATTTAATATTACATTGGGAGTACATTTCTATATGATGAAACATTGAAAACATTAATTTTTAGGAACTTCTTCAGGCTGTAATAGAGTAGTAATAAAATTAATATTTGGCAGACAGTAATTATAGAGGTAAAATATCAGAAATACATCTATAAGAAGGCATTGGGGAACAACCAAAGCAACCAGGCTTTGAGGGGCCAGTATCCCAGAGAAAAGGGAAATGCATTGCTGTGAGATCAATATTTCTCCTATATTTCCCCTTAAGGTATGTATTAATCTATAAGCACTTCACAGCATACAGGCCAAGCAGGGAGACGAAAATCTTCAGGGGTTAAGAAAAAAGAAAGGGGCCGGGTGCGGTGGCCTAAAGGAAGCCAGACCAAGGTGCTTTATAGCAACACTACTGAAACTGAATAATAAAAGAAAATTTAAAATCAGCCAGAAAAAAACAACATAATTGTACAAGCAACAACAATAATATTGAGACTGGATTCTTTAAAAAATAGAATCAAGAAGAAATCAAGATATTGCTCCATGCATGGAGTAATATCTTTACAGTACTGACAGAAAGACTGCCTTCTTCAAATTTAGTATTTAGAGAAAATATTCTTAATAAATTTAGGTGCAATTAAAACATTTTCAGACAAACAAAAACTAAATAAAAATGGGTTGTGAGCCTGTATTTTAGCCTTCGATAAAATTCAATATCCCTTCATGTTAAAAACTCTCAATAAACTAAGTATTGAAGGAATATATCTCAAAATAGTAAGAGCCATATATGACAAACCCAGAGCCAATATCATACTCAATGGGCAAAAGCTGGAAGCGTTCCTCTTGAAAACCAGCACAAGACAAGGATGCCGTCTCTCACTATTCCTATTCAACATAGTATTAGAAGTTCTGGCCAGGGCAATCAGGCAAGAGAAAGAAATAAAGGGTGCTCAAATAGGAAGAGAGGAAGTCAAATTGTCTCTGTTTCCAGATGATATCCTATGTCTAGAAAACCCCAGCCCAAAAGCTCCTTAAGCTGATAAGCAACTTCAGCAGTCTCAGGATACAAAATCAATGTGCAAAAATCACAAGCATTCCTATACACCTACAATAGGCAAGCAGAGAGCCAAATCATGAATGAACTCCCATTCACAAATGCTACAAAGAGAATAAAATACCTAAGAATACAGCTAACAAGGGATGTGAAGGACCTCTTCAAGGAAGACTACTAACCACTGCTCAGGAAAAATAAGAGAGAACACGAACAAATGGAAAAGTTTTCCATGCTCGTAGATAAGAAAATGGTCATACTGCCCAAAGTAATTTACAGATTCAATGCTATTCCCATCAAACTACCATTGACATTCTTCATAGAATTAGAAAAATCTACTTTAAAATTCATATGGAACCAAAAAAGGGCCTGTATAGCCAAGACAATCCTAAGCAAAAAGAACAAAGCTGGAGGCATCACACTACCCAACTTCAAACTATACTACAAGGCTACAGCAACCAAAACGGCATGGTACTGGTACCAAAACAGACACAATGGAGCAGAATAGAGATCTCTCACATTGATAACTATCTGATCTTTGACAAACCTTACAAAAACAGCAACGAGGAAAGGATTCCCTATTTAATAAATGGAGCTGGGAGAACTGGCTAGCCATATGCAGAAAATTGGAACTGGATCCCTTCCTTATATCTTATGCAAAAATTAACTCAAGATGGAATAAAGACTTAAATGTAACACCCAAAACTATAAAAAGAGAGAGAAGAAAATCTAGGCAATACTATTCAGGACATAAGCACAGGCCAATATTTCATAACTAAAACATCAAAAGGAATTGCAACAAAAGCAAAATTTGACAAATGGGACCTAATTAAACTAAAGAGCTTCTGCACAACAAAAGAAACTATCACCAGAGTGAACAGACAACCTACAGAATGGGAGAAAATGTTTGCAATCTACCCATCAGAATAGGTCTAATATCCAGAATCTACAAGGAACTTAAATGTACAAGAAAAAAAAAACTCATTCAAAAGTGGACAAAGGACATGAGCAGACACTTCTCAAAAGAAGACATTCATGTGGCCAACAAACATATGAAAAAAAAAGTTCAACATCACTGATTATTAGAGAAATGCAAATCAAAACCGCAATGAGATACCATCTCATGCCGCTCAGAATGGTGATTATTAAAAAGTCAAGAAACAGATGCTGGAGAGGCTGTGAAGAAATAGGAACACTTTTACACTGTTGATGGGAATGTAAATTAGTTCAACCATTGTGGAAGATAGTGTGGCAATTCCTGAAGGATCTAGAACCAGAAATACCATTTGACCCAGCAATCCCATTACTGGGTATATACCCAAAGGAATATAAATCATTCTATTATAAAGACACATGCACACATACGTTTACTGCAGCAGTATTCACAATAACAAAGACATAGAATCAACCCAAATGTCATCAGTGATAAACTGGATAAAGAAAACATAGTACACACCCATCATGCAATATTATTCAGCCATAAAAAGAGATAAGATCATGTCCTTTGCAGGGTGGGAGAATTGTGTGAGGCAGCCCAAATTTCATCAACAATAAAATAGATAAATACTTTGTGATATACTTGTATAACGGGGTAAATATAGCAATGAAAATAAGCTGTTGTTACATGCTACCGCATGAAAAGAGTTCATGAACATAGTTTATTTGAGCAAAAGAACACACACCATAGAGTATATACAATTCCATATATATAGTTCCCAAATATGCTAAAACTAGCCTATGATGATGATAGAAGGCAAGATAATGATTATCTTTGGAGGAGCAATGATCAGGAGGGCTCACAAAAGAAATTCCTGAGATGCTGATAATTGTTCTATTTCTTGATCTGGGTGGTGGTTACAGAGTGTGATCACTTTGTAAAAATTCATAGAACAGCACACTTAGGATTTAAACACTTTTCTGTGTGAATGGTATATCTCTATTTTGAAAGGTTTACTTAAAAACGTGATTTTTCAGAACCATGTAGTATTTAACCCTACGGATATTCAGTTCATTTAATTCATTTCTTCTTGTTCACCAAAGATGTTTGTTACATTTTGCTCTTATAAAATATTTAAATATTTTTAAACTCTCATGTTTTACTTTTCTAAATTAAATCTTTGACTGTTTTCTAAAGGTAAGTTCCTAGAAGTAGAAATGCTGGGTCAAAGGATATAAACATTTTAAAGACACTAAAACATGTTGCCAAACTGCTCTCCAGAAAGATCATCTCACTATTACCACACCAAAGGTCAATCTTATTCAAGGCAGATTTGAATGTTTATAGCCCTTATCCCATTTGACCTTTATGATATTTGATACTGTCAGCCACCTCTTCTTTCATAAAATTCTATTCTGCTTTGTCTTTCTGGGCATTGCCCTGCTCAGCCCATCCTCCTCCGTCTTTTCCCTGTGCTCAACTACACGCTTTCTCCAAAGGTTACTTCCTGGCCTTTTTTGTCTCTCTCCTTTAGAAGAATTTGTCTTTGGTATTTTTTCTTCCTGCTCTGTGTTTATGATTTCCTATTCTCTCTTTCCAGTTTCAACCTCTTCTCTTGTTCTGCATTTTCATTAGCTGGTTGTCTACTTTCATGCCCTATGATTATTTCAAAGGTAACTAAGTATTGGGAACAGTGGTTAATGAGTTAATAAATATTTGAAAAGGCAGAAAGAATGAGTCCTGATATTCAGAAGCAAGGCCTCTAGCTAACACGCCCTTCAACGCCTAATGCATCTCTCTTTTCTTCTTTTCACCTGTCCTTTCCACCTTCTTGCTGCCTTACTAAAATCTCTTCCTTTTCTTTGCTCACACTCTCATCAGTTTTAACATTTTTCTTCCATTTTAGTTTCTCTCCATACTAAATTGTACAAAATGTCTAAATATTATTCCATTTATTTATTTTTGAGACAGAGTCCTGCTCTGCTGCCCAGGCTCGAGTGCAATTGCATGATCTCGGCTTGCTGCAAGCTCCACCTCCTGGGCTCAAGTGACTCTCCTGCCTCAGCCTCTCCAGTAGCCAGGATTACAAGCATGTGCCACCATGCCTGGCTAATTTTTGTATTTTTAGTACAGATGGGGTTTTACCATGTTGATCAGGCTGGTCTCGAACTCCTGACCTCAGGTTATCTGCCCACCTTGGCCTCCCAAATTGCTGGGATTACAGGTGTGAGCCACTGCACCTGGCCAATATTTTTCCATTTAGTTTTTCAGTAAAGTTTTATAATCTGACTTTTCCCATTAGAACCACTCAAATCCAAAATAGGCAAGCTAAATATCTTGTTTTCTAAGAGAAAAGAATTAATTGGCTGCTTTGAATATGATCTTTTTTGAAAAAAATATTCATAGATTATTTCATGTCGCTTAAAATGTCACACTACTGCTATTGATTGTTGTGTGTTTACTACATTGCGGGCTTGCAGTATATTAACTTTCTTATTCTTTAGAGTATTGCTTTGAGGTAGGTTTATAATTTCTCAGATGAGAAACTGAGGCATGGGCTGGGCATCTTGCCTGGGTCCCATGCCTGGTAAGCTGCGGAAGAGCTAGGATTCAAACCCAGTCTGTGTGACTTCTACACCAGAGCTCTTGACCTCTCAATTGGGAGCTCAGTACATATTGTTAACTTGAGCAGCGATCATGTCTCTACTTATCACTGTCTGGAGGAAAGAAACAGACAGTACACCACTCAGAAACAGAGCTTTGTAATGTCTCTCTCCTAGCCCCTTCCTCCTCATAACCTCCTTTGATCATCGTAAGAGGGATCAATGAAGTTAATGGTCCTACTGGGTACTCTGGGCATGGACAAGGTCATTAGAATAGAGTTCCCGCTGTGTGCCTCTGAGAGATCTGCTCAGAGTAGAAGGTGGAGTGTAGCTCGTGGGTTAGAAACCTTTAAAGCAGACAGATATCCAATAGTGCCCTGCGTATGGTCTCCCTCTCTCAGCCCTCATTATCTTCACCTCTAAAACCACTGAGAAAAGAGAAAAAGAGAAATATGGCCAGGCTCCTTTTTATTCATGAACTGCCTAAGTGTAGATTAGGAAGTGATTGATGGAAATCATGTTTTTAATATGTGAGCCAGGGTCATCCGATTTGCCATTGGCAATTTAACCACTCCAGGTTCTTGTCCTATGTACTCCCAGCTGGGATTTTAGGGCTGCATTAGCCTAACACTTAGGAGCACTGCAAGACTTTTATTGAAACTCTTCCTTTCCTTGTGTGTTTTGTAATAAAGAAAACATTATCAGTTTTGTTTGCCTACATTCTACTGGATAGTAGAGCACTCACACTAATTTACTTTCACCTGACCTGTCCCTTAAAATACAGAATCTCGATTAATATATATAGAATCTGTCATCTTAAATACACACATGCATGCATACACACACACACACACACACACACACACACATACACTCCCCCATGACATCTCCATTCTTACAGTAGCACTCAAGGAATGTTTGTTGTCAAGTTACAGAGTAGCAGGCTGCTTAGAGAAAGGCAAGTTCATTTTGTGGCTGAGAACCAGAGTATTAAGGACTGCCAGTCTTAACAACCCAGCTGCGGGAAGGGTGGCAAAGCATTGCTGCTTCTGCGGAGGATGGTATCGTGTGCTTCTCAGGCACAGCATTTGACATTTACAAAGCTCTTACTGAGTCTTCAAGATCCGGATCAATCATTATTCTGTGTGAAGTCTTTCATGATCTGCAAGAGGAGTGAATCACACTCTTTCCTTTCCTGGTATATACTTTTGAATTCAAGTGAAAAACTTATCTTAATAGGAGCAGAATTCCTGAAGGCGTAGGTGTCCACTGGCTCCCAAGCCACAAAGACTGTGGTGGGACTCCTTGATGTGAAATCAGGAGGAGAATTTGAGACTCTGAAGAGGAAGTATAGGAGAGGAAGACTTTGGGGATCCACGTGGACGAAACTGGAGAAGTGAGAAGAGTGGTTAAGCCAATTTTCCCTCATTCACCAATGGTCACAGAGGACCAGCTAACATCCCGATAATGACTCTATTATTGCACTTAAACTATTGTAATTATTTGCTTATATTTCTGTCTTTCTTACTAACAAATGATAGCCCTGAAGGAAGGGACTTTGCTTTGTTCATGCTTTTACCCTGTCACCCTATAGAGAGCTGAAATAGAACAGACCCATAATGAATGTTTGTGGAATTAACACATGTTGGTAGAAAATGACATCTGCACGGGTACAAACACTCATCTGTGAGACAATGAGGCAAGTCAAGTTCATTACTGTTACTTTTCTTACAAAAAAACAAAGTAGCCATCTTAAGCTATCCATTAACATGACACCACCCTTTCCAATCAGGGCTTCTCTTTTAACCCACACTGAGAATTGGCAACAATGTGCAAAGTTCCCTGCTGAGTGCTGTAACTGCACATCCCTGCTAGGTCCTTGGGAAATTTACTGTGTGACTGGCAAACTGTTAGCACTGTGAAGACTCTCAAGAATATCATCCCTGGAGAAAAATGATGACTGTATTAAGTCCAGCTTACATGTTCTTAAACGGCTTGCAGACCGAAATGCTTTGGAGTTAGTGGAACATTTATTTAAAATGCTCTATCAGACCAAATCAAAGCTGAAAGCACAGCACCATTCATTTATCTAGACCATGGAGTTTAGCTAGAGCTAGTCCTCTCAGGTAGCTAGGGCCTGTCTCATTCTTCTGCTATTCATCAGAAAACCTCCTTGTAGGAAAGGCAAATGGACACGGGGCTGGGATATTTAAACATAATTCTCTTAAGAGTGCTCTTTCATAACCAAAGACGGTAATTGCTTTCCTTCGGAGGCCCCTGTTCCTGCAGAAAAGCTTTATTTCTTGCTTGCTTTTAAAATTTCCAGCTAAAAGGAGTTTCTGGATTCAAGGGGGAAGCTACAAAGAAATGCATAGAGAAAGCTGAGAACCTGGGCAGTCTTACTGCTGTAAGACTAGAGGGCATGAATTTGAGAGCATCACACAGCCAGGGGTAGAGTCTATGGGCTCATCCATTCATCAGGTATAGGGTAGTGGAATCCACACGGGTCGTTTCTTCCCAAAGACAAGATAGGACACTGTTCGATCCTGAACAGATTTATGCTTCTCTTGGAGCAAAAATGGCATTTAATAGGAATATGGAGGAGTAGTCAAAAATACGAGAGGGGAAAAGATGTCAGAATCCAGGAAGAACCTATGCAAGCACTTAAAGTTGGTGAAACCACAGCAGCCCTTTATCCCTACAACCTTCTTTTAGACACCTCCCCACTCGTCCCCCATTCACCCTCACCAATTCCAGTGTGCTCTCAGGAGAGACAGATCCCAGCCACCTTCCTTTCAGAGCAAACTTAAGCCAAATCCATTCCTCCCCAGGGGTCAGTTGCATTTGAAGCCTTCAATCTTATTGAGAATTACAACTGCCCTCTTCATAAAGGGATTTAAAGTGCCAGGGAGAAGCTGAGGGAGATACTGAGGTGCCACCTTCCCCAGCCCAGGTAGGCAACGGCTCATTCTGCTAGAGCTAATGCAAGGTTGTCTTCAAAGGACAAATTCATCCTTTCTCACATGTATCCTGACATGCCCTTTAGGACAAGCCCTTTCGCTGTATTTTATAAAACTGCATTATTAGGTTCCAACTATTTAAAACAATATATACAAGTCAAATACTCTTTGAATCATCTGTGAGTATATTGTTGTAAGTTATTCACCAAACTCTATGAGAAAAACACTTCATTGATTGATTGCTGTGATAAGAATTTACAGAGGGCATTAACTATGTGCCAGGTACTGGGCTAGATGATGGAAATGAATACTTGCCATCACCTGGCAAATGCTCAGATTTTAGTGTTACTTCATTTCTGTGTAGATTAAAATGAATTTAATATGGATTTAGTACTCTGAATTACCTGGTTCATTCTTAAACTGTCATCTTGCTTTATTTATTCAGTCAAGCATTTAATAAGTTTCTGCCATGTGCCAGACACATAGAAACTGATTGAATAGCCCACACAACCTAACTCCAGAATTCACCAAAAGTTCGCTTTGCTTAAGTCTGACTCAACCACTTACTAGCTATCATTTAAATCTCCTGACCATCAGTTTCCCCACCTTTCAATCAGGTATAATAATAGCATCTATTTCATAAGGCTGTATTAAGTACTTAATGAGAAAATCCAAGTAGAATGCTTAGCACATAATAAGTGCTCAGTAAACATGAGCTATTTAGCTGGAGATAAGGAATAATGCCTGTAGTCATTTGGAAGAACAACCTTGGCAGTCAATTCATAATATCAGCTCTAGAGAGTTGTTTTTCAGGAAAAGGTGACGTCATTAGAGGTCCAGGTACCTAGAGAAACAGAAGCTGAGCTACACTGGATGTTGTGCACTCTTCCTCATCAGGTCTGATGGATCTCCAGGGAAACTAAGCAATAGCAGTGATGCCATTGCACCTGAAAATGATCATTGCCATCTCTGCTACCACAGCCACCATCACCACCACTACCACCAACACCACTATTACTGCTTTTACTATCTGCAACCAATACCATCGTTCCTACTACCACCAGCACCATCAATACCAATGCAGCCACTATCACCATCACCACTACTACCATCGGCATCACCACTGCTATGACCACCTCCACTTCTACTATCTGTAAGCACTAGCATTATCATTGCTGCTGCCACCACCTACACCACCCCACCATTACAATAATTACAATTACAACATTACAATGATTACTGCCATGCATCTCAGTGTTTCTCAAACAATGGCCCATCTCCATCTGACTCAGGATTTCCTGGGGCCCTTATTAAAATGATAGCATCCTGTGCCTCACCCCAAACTTATTGAATCCAAAATCTGTGGATGTTTTCTAGAAGTCTGCATTTAAGCAAGCTCTCAGGTGATTTGTAGGGAGCTAAAACAGGAAATCACAGATTTGAGGGCATGCGTTTCTAGTGAAACCAAGCGCCTCATCCACAAACTGGTATTCTTTAAGATTCCATGGAAGTCTCTACTGGGCATTTACTTGACTAGAATGTCAAAGAGCATGTGCATCAACACTGAAAACCAGAGCAAGACTAAAAGTATGAATACAGTCAAAATTGTGTTGAGACCAGGTGCTTATGTATCCTAGGAAGCTCAGGCTGAACTTCCTCTCTCTGGTCCTGAGATCTCTCACTCAAAAAATGAGGACATGCCCCAACCCACATGTTTGCCAGTGGCAGAGCTGGGGCTAGAAACCACATCTTCTGACTCTCAGTCCAGTTTAGTTGGTTTTCCAAGAAGGTGGCCCAGGAGAAGGAGGCAAAGAAAGCAATAGCAAAAGCAGATGGATTTGGGGCCAGCTGTGAGTCAGTCCAAGGCAAGATTGAGTGTATAACATTAAGGGAAATCATGATGCACAGTGAGGGACAAGTCTTCAACAGAAAAATACTGGGTATATACCCAAAGGATTATAAATCATGCTGCTATAAAGACACATGCACACATATGTTTATTGCAGCACTATTCACAATAGCAAAGACTTGGAACCAACCCAAATGTCCAACAATGATAGACTGGATTAAGAAAATGTGGCAAATGGGATCTAATTAAACTAAAGAGCTTCTGCACAGCAAAAGAAACTACCATCAGAGTGAACAGGCAACCTACAAAGTGGGAGAAAATTTTCGCAACCTACTCATCTGACAAAGGGCTAATATCCAGAATCTACAAAGAACTCAAACAAATTTACAAGAAAAAAACAAACAATCCCATCAAAAAGTGGGCAAAGGACATGAACAGACACTTCTCAAAAGAAGACATTTATGCAGCCAAAAAACACATGAAAAAATGCTCACCATCACTGGCCATCAGAGAAATGCAAATCAAAACCACAACAAGATACCATCTCACACCAGTTAGAATGGCAATCATTCAAAAGTCAGGAAACAACAGGTGCTGGAGAGGATGTGGAGAAATAGGAACACTTTTACACTGTTGGTGGGACTGTAAACTAGTTCAACCATTGTGGAAGTCAGTGTGGCAATTCCTCAGGGATCTAGAACTAGAAATACCATTTGACCCAGCCATCCCATTACTGGGTATATACCCAAAGGACTATAAATCATGCTGCTATAAAGACACATGCACACGTATGTTTATTGTGGCACTATTCACAATAGCAAAGACTTGGAACCAACCCAAATGTCCAACAAGGATAGACTGGATTAAGAAAATGTGGCACATATACACCAGGGAATACTATGCAGCCATAAAAAATGATGAGTTCATGTCCTTTGTAGGGACATGGATGAAATTGGAAATCATCATTCTCAGTAAACTATCACAAGAACAAAAAACCAAACACCGCATATTCTCACTCATAGGTGGGAATTGAACAATGAGAACACATGGACACAGGAAGGGGAACGTCACACTCTGGGGACAGTTGTGGGGTGGGGGGACGGGGGAGGGATAGCATTGGGAGATATACCTAATGCTAGATGACCAGTTAGTGGGTGCAGTGCACCAGCATGGCACATGTATACATATGTAACTAACCTGCACATTGGGCACATGTACCCTAAAACTTAAAGTATAATAATAATAAATAAATAAATAAACAAAAAAAAGAAAATGTGGCACATATGCACCATGGAATGCTATGCAGCCATAAAAAATGATGAGTTCATGTCCTTTGTAGGGACATGTAGGTTTCAGCTGGAAACCATCATTCTCAGCAAACTATCGCAAGGACAAAAAACCAAACACCGCATGTTCTCACTAATAGGTGGGAATTGAACAATGAGAACACATGGACACAGGAAGGGGAACATCATACACCGGGGACTGTTGTGGGGTGGGGGGAGGGGGGAGGGATAGCATTAGGAGATATACCTACTGCTAAATGACGAGTTAATGGGTACAGCACACCAACATGGCACATGTATACATATGTAACAAACCGGCACATTGTGCACATGTACCCTAAAACTTAAAGTATAATAATAAAAAAAAAGAAAGAAAAATATGAGAGAGGATAAAGTGGTGCTTGGACACTGATTTCTCTCTTCCAGTTTTGCTTTTCCTTTTCATGTGCCCACCTCTCTCATGTCTTCTATGTAGTGCCCAGCAGCTAGTTGTACCAGGGTCTGCCCTCCCGTCCATATCTACTGGTATATTTTCCTACGTGATCTCCCCTATGCTACCTCTCAAACTTCCTCTGCTGGTATGACTTCCTGGACCTCTCCGCTCCAGCCACACTGGACTCCTTAACATATTCCTGAATCACATCCAGAGCCCCTCCTCCTCACAGCCTTGGCACTCCCTGGCCCTTCTGCTTAGATGCTTGACTCTCTCCCTCACTTCCTTTCAGTCTGTCCAAATGCTACTTTCTTAAAGAGCTCTTTCCTGAAAACCCAGTGTAGAAGTAGTCATGCCCCAGCCTCATCTCTCTCCCTATTCCTTTACCCAGCTGTATGTTTCACTATCAATCTAAATATGTATTTGGCGGGGTGTGGTGGCTCGTGCCTGTAATCCCAGCACTTTGGGAGGCTGAGGCGGGAGGATCACTTTAGCCCAGGAGTTTGAGACCAGCCTGGGCAGCAGAGACAGACCCTATCTCTACAAAAAGATTAAGAAATTAACCAGGTATGGTGATCCATGCCTGTAGTTCTAGTTAATTGGGAGTCCGAGGTGGGAGGATTGCTTGAGCCCAGGAGTTGGAGGCTGCAGTAAGTTACAACTACTCCACCCACTGCACTCCAGCCTGGGCAACGGAGCAAGACCCTGACTCCAAAAATAAATAAATAAATATTAAGTATGTGTTCATCTGTTCTTCTCTCTCTTTTCATCAAATTTGTAAATTTTTGAGAGCAGGAATTTAATGTCTGCTTCACTCAAACAGTGCCTGCCCCATAGTAGGCACTCAATAAGTATTCTCTAAATAAGTGAATCGCCCATTCTGTGGGAAGTCTAAGCTCTGCCAACACACGTAATGGTTAATGGCTTACCCTTTTCCAGGCAATACATTTGCATTACACGAGGACTTTCAGGAGAAAATATCCTAGCACAAAGAAATGATCCCAGTGGTGGAGAGGTGGCATTCTTGTCAGTCCACCGAAGTCAACATTTTGACTCAATTATAAGGTGGCTTAGTCACCCTATAATTACCCTACCATCACTATGCATCACTGCAAACTCAGCACCTTGTCCAAAGCCTGGCACATGGCAGTTGTTCAATAAGAGTCTGTTGAACTGGAGTGTGTGGGAGGCTCTGTTTTGCCCACATGCAACGCCTGCTCTGTGTAATAATTCAATCGTCAAGTCCATGAGGATTTCTAATTGATGGCTGCTACCCTTATCGCTTACAAAACTGTATCTTCACAGCCAGCCTAACAGTCAGGTGCAAATTCGGTCTTCTTCTCTTTTGCTGAAGACTTTGTGGTCTGTTACTGTGGTTTTATTACAGGTGACTTGCAGACAACAACTAGGTCTCACAAAAAGCCTAGACATTTTTTAGAGAGCAAGTAATTGCCTAAGTTAATGGGCAATTAAGAAGTTTGAGATCAAATTGTATGTTTTGCACCAGGCTTCCCTAGTAAGCTATTTCCCTAAGAGGAAAAGAAAACAGTTATGCTAAGCAATTATACCTTAACCCATCTTATAGCTCAAGGATTCAGTTTTTAATCAGTGCTAAATTTATCAGATCTCGCCTGGATTTGCAATAGAACAGCTGCCAAGCAAACTGTGAAGGAACAGAATGCACCAACGTTCAGATGAAATCAGCAAGGAAATCCTTCCTCATCAAAACCAGCAGTCACCGTCAAAACAAGCACACCCTGAGTGACTGCTGCTGACAAATGGAATGCCCAACATCCACAGCTTCTGCAAAACACCCTGAGGGCCTGTCTGTGGGTAATTTTTCTCCCATAGCAAAGAATTTCTATTCTCTAGACAAAGATGCCAGATACGGGGAATTCATTTTTTAATGCATCTTAAGACGTATTAATGGTTAATGTAACCATTGCCTGTCAGTTTGACCCACTGAAAGGCTTTTAAAGACTGTGTTCACTTTACCATTTACCTAGTATTATTGAATAAGTTTTGATTTAACGGTATCTTCCTTTATTTGACCCAAGGTTGTTTTACTTTTCAAAGTTAGCTAAAATGACATACTACTCACCTTAATGAGGCCTCTGATGCCTCTATTTATATTTTTAAACCTACGCAATATTCTCTATTATCCTTTTCTACCTTATTGTCCTTCAGAGCACTTATCACTATCTAAGATACTTTTTCTTTTTTTTTTTTTGAGATGGAGTCTCACTCTGTCACCCAGGCTGGAGTGCAATGGTGCAATCTCAGCTCACCGCAACCTCCACCTTTAGGATTCAAGTGATTCTCCCACCTCAGCCACCTGAGTAGCTGGGATTACAGGCACAAACCACCACACCCAGCTAATTTTTGTATTTTTAGTAAAGACAGGGTTGCACCATGTTAGCCAGGCTGGTCTCGAACTCCCGACCTCAGGTGATCTGCCTGCCTCAGCCTCCCAAAGTGCTGGGATTACAGGCATGAGCCACTGCACCTGGCTTAACATATTATTTCGTACTTACTTCTTTGATTTATTGTCTATGTCCTACACCCATTCACTTTCCCAAACTAAACTGTCAGCTCCACAAATGCAGAAATTTGTGCTTGTTTTGTCTACACAGGGCATGCTCAACCTATAGACAGTACCCAGTAAATATTTGTTGAATGAATGGATAAACAAATGATGGTTAAGAATGATGGCTTCAGAGTCAAACTAATTAGAGTTAAATTCAGGCTCTACCACCTAAGGAAGATATTTAAACTTTTTCAGCCTTTGTGTACTCTTCTGCAGAAGGGGGATGATAATGCTGATACTAATACTGAAACTAATAATAACAATAATAAATCTTATAATAATATGAGTGTCAAAATGATGATGCATATGAAAACTTAACAACATTCTGTTATGCAGAGAATTCCCTTGGTAGAGGTGGCTGCTACTAATTGTTTTTCTGATCCACAGAATATCCCAAAATCTCTCAGGACCTGTGAGAATGTTCCTGGAGGTCATGGAGGTTGGAGATCCAGGCTGTACTCACAAACCCCTTCGACCAGAATAGCATCTCTGCTTTGCTAAAATTTTAATTTCATTATTTATTTATTGACAAAAAGTGTGCTATACTTTTAAAAAGTTTGAGATCCATTGTGATCAGCAATTAGAAGAGAAAAAGTCATTTAAGCAAATATTTAACTTCCACTTGTCTAGGACTGATCTCTTGTGCTTCACACTATGTTTCTGCATCTGACTCACAGGTATCGTTGTCTACTACAGCGTGGAGGACAGGAAAGGACTTGAAAAGTTGACTGCATGAAGAAAGAGGAGAAGCAAGGGAATCGAGTTATGTTACTTGCCAACTAACTACAATACTTGGAACATAGCAGGTACCCAGAAAACATTAGTTCCTACCTTTTTCTTTGTGGATGCAGAAGACAGACAACAAAGCCACATCCAAAAGAGCAGCAAACTTATTCCAAGTCCCAATGCTGATGATGTGAGGATTGCCTGTCATTTGGATCATGAATATCATAGCTCCCATGCAGAGTAGGAGCTTAAAAAAGATGGTGATATCGGCCAGGCGCAGTGGCTCACGCCTGTAATCCCAGCACTTTGGGAGGCCGAGGCGGGCAGATCACCTGAGGTCAGGAGTTCAAGACCAGCCTAGCCAACATGGTGAAACCCCCTACCCCCTACTAAAAATACAAAAATTAGTTGGACGTGGTGGCAGGCGCCTGTAATCCCAGCTGCTCAGGAGGCTGAGGCAGGAGAAATGCTTGAACCTGGGAGGCGGAGGTTGCAGAGAGCCGAGATCACGCCATTGCACTCCAGCATGGGCGACAGAGTGAGACTCCATCTCAAAGAAAAAAAAAAAAAAAGATAGTGATATCTTGAAAACATTTCAGGAACTTCAGCTTGGTCTTTATTTCCTTTTATTTTTTCTGCATTCACTACCAGAGAAGTGGCTGCCCGTTTACAGCCTTAGCGCCACAGCCAGCTCGGCCACTGTCCCAGGAAGAGCCCACCTGTTAGCATTCTTGACCAGCATGAGGCGGTTCATTCACCTAAAAGACAACACCTGGGATTCCCTCCTAAATAAGTGCTGCATCAAAAGAACAAATCCTGAGTATAAACATGCTTGCTGTAAAAAGCCCCTCTCTTGGAATCACCAGCCATGGCCATCTGTGTGTAAATTTTATAATGACATGAGTGGCAAAGGAATGATGCACATGAAAAGTTCACAACATTCTGTTGTGCAGAGGATTCTCTTGGTAGTGGTGGGAATGTGTGGCTGTGCTCCGCTACCTTGGAAAGGATGTCCGTCTGCCGGCTTCCGGGGCTGAACTCTCCCCCTGCTGGCCTGCCATACTTTGAGATTCTAGTGAAAGACCTCCCTTGGCCAACAAAAGATGGGGAGGGAGGGACTGGCACAGGGCTGGCACACTAAGACAGGAAGCAGGACTCAGAATGACCTGGGGAACCGTGACCCTGGGCTTTAGGAAATGGGTCCTGTAACCGACAAATAATGGGATTCAGGAAATAACTGAAGAGCTTTTCCCACCTTGGGGCCTAACTCAGAATTGGCTTGACGAGAGAGAGGCACTAAGAGTCTACAAATGAGGGTACCGCGGAGAGGAAAGGGATGGGAGAGAGGGTCATATGGAGAGAAGCCACCAGGTTCCTCTAGGACAAGGTATGGTCAGAAGTGACAAGGCAGAACCTGAGTCCTGACACTCAAATCATGGCTTTGTCTTCGTCAAGGCAAACGTGAATCTCTGAGCCCCCAATCTAGCTTGATTCGAACTTCGACTTCACCCTCAGCGCTCACTTTAAACACTGCTCAGCCCATCTGTTTCCACTGACCCCCCTCAATCAACACCAACATGATCTTCACACTTAGTCCTGAAGCCTCTGGAAATAGTGCTTGCCTGGGCTGGGCTCACTGGCAAAGCTCCCGGTCCTGTGACCCCTGCTGGCAGCCTGCCTGCCTTCCCCTGGACTTCATCCTGCCTCCCTCACCCTGCCCACCTCAACATGAATTTATTTACTCAGGTCAATGGCTCATACATTGTGTTAGTGCTTCCGCCATCGTTGTACTAGAGATACAAGCCATGAATATGCCTCTGTCCCGACGTTCCAGAAATTTTAGCCTAATGAAATGTTTTTAAAAGCCTTTTAGAATCCCAATTCACAATAATAAATAAGTCTGCACTATGACTCCATGCACACACACAAATTTATTTATATGTATTTATGTGTGTAAAAATAAAACAATGATTTCCCAAAACAATCAAGAAGTCATAAAATGAATTGATATCTTCCACTCTATTTTACGCATTTTTTAAATGCTAATCACAACCCTCTAAGTTGATTTTGTGATTTGCGGTCTAATAATCCCTGGGTTAGTGGAGGAGACAGAAAAGAAAACAGTTTACTATAATGTAATTTGGAGGAGTTATTAAAAGGTCACAGCCAGTGTACCACCAGAGCACAAAGGAAAAACCACCGGAACTGGCGGAAGGTAGATGATAGTAATGGGCTTACAGCCATCTCACTGCAGAGCCTGTGCTCTGAACCACTGTGCTCCACCACCTCCCAGGGCCCCAGGAAAGTGACAGCAGGTGTGGTTTCTACACTGCTATGGGAGGACAGGTGTTGGAGCATTAAAGAGAAGGATGGAAAGAGTAGTAAGAAGTGTCCCAGGCTTGGGGGCCGGCATGTGGACCACCAAGAGACCAGAAAGTGGATCCTTGCTGGGAAACAGACAGGTGGTGATACGGTTTGGCTATGTCCCCAACCAAATCTCATCTCGAATTGTAGCTCCCATAATTCCTACACATTGTGGGAGGGACCTAGTGGGAGATAATTGAATCATGGGGGCAGTTTACTCAATATTGTTCTCGTGGTAGTGAAGAAGTCTCAGGAGATCTGATGGTTTTATAAGGGGTTTTCCTTCTCATTTGGCTCTCATTCTCTCGTCTGCCACCATGTAAGATGTGCCTTCTGCCTTCTGCCAGGACTGTGAGGCCTCCTCGGCCACGTGGAACTATAAGTCCATTAAACCTCTTTTTCTTTATAAATTACCCAGTCTCAGGCCAGTCACTGTGGCTCACACCTGTAATCCCAGCACTTTGGGAGGCCAAGGTGGGTGGATCACCCGAGGTCAGGAATTCAAGACCAGCCTGGCCAACATGGTGAAACCCCGTCTCCATTAAAAATACACAAATTAGCCAGGCGTGGTGGCACACACCTGTAATCCCAGCTACTCAGGAGGCTGAGGCAGAAGAATCACTTGAACCCAGGAGGCAGAGGTTGCAGTGAGCCGAGATTGCACCACTGAACTTCAGCCTGGGTGACAGAGTGAGACTCTGTCTAGAAAGAAAAAAAAAAAAAAAGAAAAGAAAAAGAAAAAGATGAGAAGCAACAAATATTTGTCAAATTTTTCTTCTCCAGTCTTCAACCTTCTACTCTACTTTCAGGCTTCTGGAATTGAATGGGTTTCAGACTAGATGTCCTCTTACAGTCCACCTGAGAAAGTGGAGGGCAGGTGGAAACTGCAAGGTCGCCTGGCTGGATAAGGGCAAGGAGGCCTCAACTAGCAGCACTTTCAGTATCTACACGTGTCCCTTTTCCTTTGTGCTGTTTTATACGGTAGTCACTAGATCCTTGTGGCCATTTACATTTCAACTTCAGTTAACATAAGTTAAATTTTTTAAAACTTCAATTCTTCAGTCAGACTAGCCACATCTCAAGAGCTCAGTAGCCACATTTGGCTAGTGGTTACCGTAGGGGACGTTTCGGTCCTCCCAGAACATTCTACCAGAGAGTGTTGCTTTGGATGGCCTCACGCAGTCAGATGTTAAACCACACATCCCATCTCTCTACTTGTATATTCGGAGACAAATCAGCAAGTACAGAACCGTCCTTAGACAGCAGCCTGCCCTCTGCTTTACTCCAAATTGTTTCTAGTGATTTCGGGAAATCTTTTGTTTGAATCCAGGCCAGAAAGAGGGCTCTACCAAGGCTTGCTCATTTTTTCTCTTTTTCTCTCTCTTTTCTTGTCTCTCTCTCTGACACATGCACACACACACACACACACACACACACACTCACATACACTCACAAACACAAGACTCATTTCTTTTTACTTGAAAATTTACTCCAGAAAATATACATGCACATAGACACACACACACACACACACACACACACACACACACTCAGTTATAACCCCGGCGATATCTGTGATACCTGGTAGAATCTGAACCTCTCTTTCCTTCCCCAACAATTAGTAAAAATACAATCACAAAAATTCAGGGCAACTTTGATCAAACTGGATCTTCAGAGAATTACTAATAGGAACACTTATCATCAGGCAGATACATTGCACAGGAGAATTATCACACCAGGAGCCGAATGGAGCAGAATGCTGCTTCTAATGACGCCTTACGTGGCTCTAGTTATAAGCATTGCCCTAAAGTTTGCTCAGAGAACAGCCTGACTTCAGCCAGCGGGGAAGGCCCATGAGCATCTGAAAGGACTTCCTAAAACAGGCTGCATCCCACAAACTCATGGGACCCCCAGCACGGGCCCTGCCCCTGCCCCCTGCCCCGGCCTTGGCTCCTCATCCACACCTAGAGATGCTGACCTGGGGGGTTTGTTCACTGGAGTCCACTTATTGTCCTCATTTTACAACAAGGAAGTTATAGAAGAGGAATCGGTTGTTAAAAGTTGGATGTTAGGTGACGGCAAGGCAGGCCCAGAACCTGAGTCCCCAGATACCTAGCATAGGGCTTTTCCCAGTGGATATCACAGGATTCCATTCTTTGGTAAGATTCTGCAAAACTATTAATTTTGAAGGAACTATTTCTTTGCTTCAGGGTCAAAAGAGAATGAGCAAAGTGCCACTGGAAGTATACACATGTGGTCACAACTAAACCACGACCACTACTGTGTCATTGCACTGAAAAAAATTTTTTAAACTGGACCTATAAAAGGTGATTTACCATGTTTTACAGACACTCTGGTAAATGGCTGTGTACATGGAGATTAAGGCCATTCTTTCCTTGGTGACCATGTAGTGGAATTGAGAGAGGGTTTTCTATTCAGACAGATCTGGATTCAGGTCCAAGCTTGTTCATTTTTTTAGTTAGGGGCCTTTGGGCAAAACTAATTCTAGCAAAATGTGGGGGTGGTGTAAAAGTGCCTATGGGCAAATTTGTATTAAATAATGTATGTCCAGAAAGTGAGCAGATTAGATTAGTTCTGTCTTCCACTTTGACAAACACCTATTCATCACTGGTATCTCCAGTGAGTGATCAAATATGAAAGCATGTCTATTCTGCATATAAAAGCTACACAAAAGCATCGCTAATCTGCCAGAAGCAGTGCTATTATAAGCAATACATAAAAATGTCCACTGATATCTCTCTCTCTCTTGTTCTCTCATTCCTTCCGCATGACCATTGTGCCTTTGTCAGATGTGTCACCTTGCAGAGAGCACAATTTATCCTACATTAGCCTTGTGGTGCTTATAATAATTAGAAGCACCCAATGTGTCAAATAGGTTGCAAGAGGATAAAATGTTCACAACCTGAATGTTGTAACTGCAGTTCCAACCTACTTTTACAACAGAATCTCCCGAGCGTCTTTCACCTAAGTCGTGACATGAAATTGTATTCTGCTGCTGAGCACTGTTTGGTTTCCAGGCAGCAGAGCTTTGTGCTTTTGTCTTCATCCAGAGAGGATGCCACGCTGATGCACACACAACAGTAAGTGAGCTTTGCCTCTCCAGAGCGTTTCATGTGCGCAAAGCCCTTTACAGGCATGTCCGTAACTTCTTTTCTTGTAGAAAATATCAGGGCCATCTAATAAGGTTGTACAAATTGCCAGCCGATGGCCCCTGGTGCTTTGTGATCTTCTGCAAAACAAAGACCCCACCTTTGCCACTTAACAACAACACTGCGTTGCAGTGTCTCCTAATGTGAATAAAATAAGATCTTCTGATCTTAAAAGGCAAGACATTAAGAAGAACAATCATTTTGGGTTTTTTTTTCCAGTATGCATTTAAAGTGGCAGTTATCACACTATTTTCACTGTGGATCGAGTTTTCTAGTTTCTCATTGAAGCCTTCTTACTCTGCTCAAATATTTCCATTTATTGTGCAGGCTTTTATTTCCAAAGCAGATAGAGTTTTCTGTCATTTCTGAGACATGAAAATGATTTTTGCTTTTTTCCTTTGCAGTTGCTGTTTGAAGTAAAGGAATAAAATCACTGCATTATTTAGCATTTGGATGGATACACATCAAGCCAAAGAACAGCCCCGTGCCTGTGGCTTCAGCCTGCTCCTGCCAAACCAGTGAGAGCAGTCAAAGCTTCCCTTCTTCCTTCTCTGTCCCGAAGCACCAGAACTAACTGCAGCAACGCCTTCACCCATGTCTTCCTGAGACTTCTACATTCTGGACTTCTTTCAATATGGAAAATTAAATCCACGAAAGCTCAAGCACTTAACTGCATCTTCTCAGAACTTTTGAGCTCATTGCTGATGTTGGCATGAGAGCAGATTAAATATTCCCCACTCATTAAAGTCTTCAGGAAGACTTGAATGCTGTTGAAGGCATCATGTTTTAATACAACAATCTATTGGCTTTTATGTGCCCACTGTTTATGATTTGCAAAGACATAAATCTAAAGCGACTTCCATTTCAGTATGGCCTGAGGTTTTCCCCGCACTTCCCAGAATTTAAATCCCTGCGTTGAAGGAATAAAATCAATCACATAAGTTTTAACAGTGCTGACTTTCCCTGTCTAAATGTAAGGCGCTCACTGTTCTGCAGAGATAGTGTGGACAGAGGGTCAGAGAAACCAAGCTTCTAAAGGGCAAGAAGAGCTATCTCAAGTGCTTGCCTGGTCCACAAAGAACTTGATGATCAAACAAGGTCATCAAGAACCTCAGTATATGAACTCCATGATGGCAGAACTGCTGCAGGGCGGAGTCCAGTGGAGGGGGAACTGGGTTGCTGGGGCAGAAGAAGCCTCTGCCCATTATGCCTCTACCTTGAGCAAAAATGAATCTTTCAGCTGCTCCATAAGAAATCAATCACTACACTGATCAGAAACCATCGTGGCATGGAATTTTCAATCATTCCTTCCTGTAATTCTTCTTTTAAGTGTAAGAACTCTTTTTGCAAATGATTTTATGTGGCTTCTTTTGCAGAGCTTACTCCATGATCTAGCCCTGGCAGAGTCTCCAACAGTCTCTGGTTTGCTCTTCCAGAGTCAGTCTTCAGTCCAGTGTCAGTTTTTCTGAAGGAATCACAGGATAGGACCAGAAGGCACTGTGGGAGAAAGGAATTTCTGAACTGTGTTTTCCATGGGAGAGCCAGACGAAGACAAGTTAGGGCCTAGAAACCTGCAGTCTCCACAGCTCAGAGAAGGAGAGAAGCGTGGCTGTATCTGAGCAGGTCAGGGGCATCGGGCGCATGTGACTAGAGGAGGTAGTAAAGGAGGAGTGTCGCCGGGTGCAGTAGCTCACGTCTGTAACTCTAGCGCTTTGGGACGCCGAGGCGGGTGGATCACCTGAGGTCAAAAGTTTGAGACCAGCCTGGCCAACATGGTGAAACCCCATCTCTACCAAAAACACAAAAATAAGCCAGGCATGGTGACACACACCTGTAATCCCAGCTTCTTGGGAGGCTGAGGCAGGAGAATCACTTGAACACAGGAGGCAGAGATTGCAGTGAGTCAAGATCATGCCACTGCACTGCAGCCTGGACAACAGAGTGAGACTCTGTCTCAAACAAACAAACAAACGGAGGAGGGGGAATGGACACATTATGTGTTGTTCTCATTTATGGCTGCCAGATTTAGCAGAAGGAGGAGGAGGAGGAATAGGGAAAAGAAAAAACAAAGGACATCATGGGACACACCTGTACTAGAAAATTATTCATTGTCTGAAATCCAAATTCAACTGGGCATCCTATATTTCGCCTGACCACCCTATTACCAACTCCTCCCTCTCTTGGCCTTCCCACCGGTACAGCTCCACCATTATTCATTTCATAAATCGTGGTCTACATAAAATTGTTTTAAAACAAGCTTCTGGTGCTTTAGAAAGTAAAAAGGATGGAATAGTTAAAAATTACTACTACACCACAGCTAGTAGATTTTATCACTGCAAGAAGGACAAGAGGGTGTGCATGTGCTGTAACTTCATGATAAGCAATTTTAAAATTTATTTGATTATCATTGGATGCATTCCAAGGGAAGCTGCATGTGGTCGATCGAATTTTTCACTCCAATTCTTTGCCCTTTCTACTATCCATACATTTTGTCCTGTGGCTTTTGCAGTTCCTCCCACTATAGGCAGAATTTGGCTAACCTTTGGGTTTAGCCACATGTCTGCTTTGGCCAGTGGGGTATGATATAATGCACTGGCATGATTAGGCTTGTCCTCTTGCACCCTGACATTAATGTGAGAAGAACATGCCTTGCAGAGTTGCCTACTTGACTCAGAAAAATAAGATGCTTGAAACAGATCTAAATTGAACTCAAGGCCTGCAGCCAAATCTAGCTGAGCCCAGACAAGCTGACTCATATATACATAAGCCAGAAATAAATGCTTTCATTGTATGGTCCAGACTTTGGGGGTGGTTTGTTATGCAGCATTACTGTGGTAAACACTGACTGATACACACCACCTCATCACTCTCAGGGTATCTATCCAGGCTGCCAGTTCCTTCACGAGCCCACATTCACACTAGCATGCATGACACAGACTTTTCCATTTAGGAAGGATATTTTTAGCAAAAAGTTTAGCAACAATGAATTCTCAGAATTTACCAAGATTCATAGAGAAGGCACCCACTAAATGAAAATTACCATCCAGATTGCTAATGAGATTATCACTAATCTTCCTCAATTTAAAAACTAAATGTTCTTTCCAGGATTTTTAAAAAGCATTTCAAAGATGGAAATGAGGAACTAGCCACCATGAGAAATTATAAAATTGAACAGCTGTGCAGGCAACTTATTTATTAGAGTCAACATTTAACCAGGCAGGAGCTGGTGATTGTTATTTCCCCTTCAATGTATTCAGGATGTATGTTTCATTAAACTTGATATTTACAGGAAAAATCCAGTATGTAACAGATGGGAAACTTGGAGAAAATTTTTTTTTTTTATTTTAGTCAGTGGTGTTCTCCAGAGATGCCTGCCACTACACCTCCTCCTTCAAGCCCCTTCCTTGAAAAATGTGTCAAAACCCTAATTTCTATGTTGTTTGCCTCCTACAACACCTTTCAATGCATTAAAGCCCAATATTTGTACTCATATTTCCAAGCACTATTAGAAGGATTGGAATTCTTCAAAATTCACACAGTAAACTGCATTATGTGATTGACCCACATATAGAAACCAAAATAAACTCTTCAATGGGACCTTTGTGCTAGAGATTACATCAGGAACTACAATCAAATGGCCACAGCAAATGAGACAACTTGGTATTTTTTTTTTAACAGGAACCGTAAAAATTACTCACTGAGAAAGAACATCAAGTTAAATCAAGCAAAAACACAGTGCGGTTCCAAAAATACAATGGCGTTTTCAGGAATTAGTGTACAGGAGCTTAACGTCTTGCTAACACACGATAACACTCAGCTTCAGCTACAGTGTCAAGCTAGGGATGGTAGGTTATTGAATTAGGACACTGCTTGTCAAATGGTTTTACCAAAAATATATTTTCAAGCCAAGAGGAAATGACCTTAACAGGTCTAGAGTCAGTTTAGACTAAAATGGCTTACTGCAATTTAGATGTTCTATCTTCAAAATTCACAATTTTTGCACTCTATTTCATAATATATCCATGTTGCTTCACACGATAATAGTATTTTCAATTACCAGTAGGGAAAACAAGCAAGTTTCCTCAAGGCTCATTGGTTAGTAGCAAAACATTGTGAGATACTGGATCAATCAAACTTGGGCAATGGGGCTGCATTCAAGAGCCCGACGTCTGCATAACGGTAAAAATACCTCTGACTTGAGGTCAAAAGGTTTTGAGAATTTGGCACAAGTCACAGCAGTTTCTTCACTCCTTTAAGAGCCCCTTAGAATGAAGACTTAATAACAGGTTGGGTCTGATAGGCTGTGAGCATTCATTCCTTCACCCACTCTCCTTGACACCCCCAGAGTTCAACCTAGGGAGAGTACCCTTGCAATGCACAGCTCATTGGGACTTTAAAGATGAAGTTCTGGCCGGGCGCGGTGGCTCACGCCTATAATCCCAGCACTTTGGGAGGCCGAGGTGGCGGATCACCTGAGGTTGGGAGTTCAAGACCAGCCTGACCAACATGAAGAAACCCCGTCCCTACTAAAAATACAAAATTAGCTGGGTGTGGTGGCACGTGCCTGTAATCCCAGCTACTCTTGGAGGTTGAGGCAGGAGAATTGCTTGAACCTGGGAGGCAGAGGTTGCGGTGAGCCGAGATCACACCATTGCACTTCAGCCTGGGCAACAAGAGCAAAACTCTGTCTCAAAAAGAAAAAGAAAAGAAAGATGAAGCTCTGACTTGAAGAGTTGCATGATGAGGTGAGAGTAAATAGGGGTGATAACTGGGTTTTGGTGCATGTGGCTTTCACCCCTAGAGATTCCTCTCCTTAAACTAACCTGAGATAGCACAAACTTACACATTAGGGCTAATGCTGAGTTCTTTCCTGGCATTACATCTAGCAAAATATGCATATGGGGAATAGGATGAAGACTTCAAAAAATAAAAAGTAAAATGAATCCATGAAAATCCCCAATTAAAAGTCTAGACAATTTCTTCAAACCAAGGGGAAGGAGGGACACCAAGGGATATGAGAGCATGCCAATATTTAAAAGGTTAAAGCTATAGAGACCAATTTTTTTCCCTCATGATTTTTTGAGATATAGTTAACATACCATAGAAGTCACTTCATGAAAGTGTATAATTCAGTAGTGTTTAGCATATTCAGAAATTTTACAACAATCACCACGATCTAATTCCAGAACGTTTTCATCATCCCCAAAACCTGTATCATCAGCAGCCACTCCCTGTTTTCCCCTCTCCAAGTCCCTGACAACCACTAATCTACTTTCTGTTTAGGAGTTTCCCATTCTGGACATTTTACATGAATAGAATCATACAGTATGTGGCCTTTTGTGTCTGGCTTCTTTCACTTAGCCTTACGTTTTCAAGGTTCATTCGTCTTACAGCATATATTAGTACCACATTCCTTTTTATAGCTGAGTAATATTCCACTGTATAGACCTACCACATTTTGTTTGCCATTCATCTGTTGATGAAAATTTGGGTTGTCCCCACTTTTAGACTATTATGAATAATGATGCTTTGAATGTCGGTGTACAGGTTTTTGTGTGGAGATGTTTTCAATTCTCTTGGCTATATACCTAGGAATGAAATTGCTGGGCCATTTGGTAACTGTAACTTTTTGAGGACCTGCCAAACTGTTTTCTACAGTGGCTGAATCATTTTACACTCCCACCAACAACGTATAAAGGTTCCAATTTCTTTACATCCTCACCAACACTTCTCATTGTCAGACTTTTTAAATTTCAGCCATCATAGTGAGTGTGAGGTGAAACTCATTGGGGTTTTGATCTGCATCTCTCTAATGACTAATGATATTGAACATTTTTTATGTGCTAATCAGCTATTTTTATGCCTTCGTTGGAGAAATATCTATTCAAATCCTTTGCCCATACTTTAATTGGGTTCTTTGTCTTTTTATCTATGAGTTGTAAGAGTTTTTATATAAACTGTATACTAAACTCCTGTCAGATGTATGATTTTCAAATATTTTCTCCCATTCTGTAGAAAATCTTCTCAATTTCTCAATAGTATCTTTGGAAGTACAAAAAGTACTTAATTTTGATGTTCAATTTAACTATTTTTTTCTCTGTTTGCTTGTACAATTCATGTCATATTCAAGAAACTGTTGCCCAATCCAAGGTCACCAATATTTACACATTTTTTTCTTCTAATGTTTTTATAGTTTTAGCTCTTATATTTAGTTTTTGATCTGATATAAGTCAGCTTTCTATATGGTGTTAATACACTCATTCTTTAAATGTGGTGATCCAATTGCCCCAACACCATTTGCTGAAAAAACTATTGCTTCCCCAATTGTCTTGGTGTGTTTGTTGATAATTAATTATCCATAGATAAATAGGTTTATTCCTGAATTCTAAATTCTATTGCATTGATCTATATGTCTATCTTTATACCAGATAATCAAATAGCCTTAATTACTGTAGCTTTGTATTACGTTATGATATCAGGAAGTGTGAGTTTTCCAACTTTGTTTTTCTTCTCCAATATTGTTTTGGCTTCTTTTCCAAGAGATTGCTGGATTCTTTACATTTTCATGTGATTTTTAGGATCAGCTTGTCAATTTCTGCAAAAAAAAAAAGACAGCTAGGATTTTGATAGGAATTATGTTCCATCTATATATCAATTTGAGGAACTTTCCATTTTTCATAATATTAAGTCTTTCAATCCATAAACATGAGATGTCTTTCCACTTGTTTAGGTCTTCTTTAACTTCTTTTCTTCATGTTTTGTATCTAGTGTTTAAATATTTCTATTTTTTGCTAAATTTATTCCTGTGTATTTTATTATTTTGATACTATTATACAAGGAATTATTTTCTAATTTCATTTTTTGATTATTTATTTCTAGTATATACAAATAGAATTGACTTTTATATATTAAACTTGAATCCCTGCAACTTTGCTGAACTTATATGAATAGTTTTTAGTGGATTCTTTAGGATTTTCTATATACGAGATCATGTCTTCTGCAAATACAGTTTTACTTATTTCTTTCCAATTTTGAAGTCTTTTATTTAATTTTATTGCCAAAATGTGCTTGTTAGAACCTCTGTTAAGATGTGCACTAGAAGTGGCAATAATAAACATCCTTGTCTTATTCTTGATATTACAGGGAAAGTGGTCAGTTCTTCACCATTAAGTATGTTAGCAGCGAGTTCTTTACAGATACCCCCTATCAGGCAAGAAAGTTCCCTTCTATTCCTACTATTTTGAGAATTTTGATGTGAAAATGTATTGGACTTTGTCCCGTGCTTTTTCTGTGCCTATTGAGATAAGCATGTGGCTTTTGCCCTTTCTGCTATTAATATGATATATTACAGGGATTGATTTTCAGATGTTGAAACAGCCTTGCATTGCTAGGATAAATTCCACTTGGTCATGGTGCATAATCAATTTTTTATATTGTTGGATTTAGTTTGTAAGTATTTTGTTGAGGATTTTTCATCTATGTACATAATGAATATTGGTCTCTTTCTTTTCTTGCGATGTCTTTGGTTTTGCTATCAGGGTAATACTGGTCTCGTAGAATGATTTGGGATGTGTTCCTACCTCTCCTATTTTCTGGAAAAGTAGAAATCAATTTTTAAAAAGAAGATGGAGGTGATGTGTTTTCTGTATTTTTTTTTCTGCTAAGTACAACTAGAATTTTACAGCCAAAAAAACCCAGAAGTTTCTGAGACAGTGAGGGATATCAGTACCAAAAGAACGGCAGAGTGGTGAGGAGTCCCTGGGTATCCTTTTTGCCTTACATAGCCCATATTTGGAGCTGAAAAGGCTGGAAACCTGAAAATGCCAATGGACACAGAAAAAATAGCCTCAACAAAAGCTTGTGCTCTTTTAAAAGCAGGAAAGGTGCAATATAGCAAGCCAAAAACCCTAGAGAGGATAACTGCTCTATTTCAGCTGAAACCACAGGAACAACTGGCCCTCTCCCTAACCATTCCAGCAAAGCTTGGGTGGGCAGCCTAGACTTCCACTCTTTTGAGGCTGTAAATAGACTCTCCAGTTCTCCCTCCAGGTGGTGTCAGAGGAGGCCCAGTATACAGCCAAGACTTTCATCCTCTCCAGCTGGTAACAAAATCCCCCCTTATGGTGTCAGTGGAGACTGTGAGGAGCCTGGATTACCACCTAAGAGTCATGAGGTGATACCAGCCCCCACCTCCACTGGAGTGGTGTCAGAGAGGACCTAGTGGGAGGGTGGAACAACCATCCCACCCTACAGAAACACTGAACACCACCCTTAGTGAATCAATGAAGCCTGAATGGGAATTGAACTTTTACCTGCATCTGTAGTCCCAAAGAAGTGCCCCTCCTTTCCTGGCCCCACCTAAAATAGAAAGCTTAAATAATATTTAGTTTTATAATACCCAAATATCCAGGTTTCAATGGAAAATCATTTATCACATCCAGGACCAGGAAGATCTCAACTAAATCTCAAAAGACCATCAATAGATGCCAACACCAAGATGACAGAAATGTGAGAATGATCTGACAAGGATTTTAAAGCCATCATCATACAACTGCTTCAACCAGTGATTACAAGAATGCAACAAACAAATGAAATATAAGATATAAACAAGAACCCATGGATATTTTAAAATTTAAAAATACAATAGCTAAAACACAAGACCCAATGGATGAATTCAACAGCAGAATGGAGGGAAGAGAGGAAACAGTCAGTGAACTTGAAGACAGAACAATAGATACTATTCAATCTGAACAAAAGAATGAAAATAGACTGAAAAAAAATGAATAGAGGCTGGGCATGGTGGCTCATGCCTGTAATCCCAGCACTTTGGGAGGCCAAGGTGGGCAGATCACCTGAGGTCAGGAGTTCGAGACCAGCCTGACCAACATGGAGAAACCTCATCTCTACTAAAAATACAAAATTAGCTGGGCATGGTAGTGCATGCCTGTAATCCCAGCTACTTAGGAGGCTGAGACAGAGAATCACTTGAACCCAAGAGGCAGAGGTTGTGGTGAGCCAAGATCGTGCCATTGCACTCCAGCCTGGGCAACAAAGTGAGACTCCATCTCAAAAAAAAAAAAAAAAAAAGAATAGAGCCCAAGTGACCTGTGGGACTACAGCAAAAGATCTGACATTTGTGTCAGCAGTGTCCAGCAAAGAGAGGAGATGAGGAGCAGGGCTGGAAAAGTGCTCTAAAAATAATGAAGAAATACTTCTCAAATGTGGCAAAAAAAAAATCACATTCCAGCAAAATATGTTATAGGTATAGTGGTATTATTCTAAAGCATATATTGAAAGGTTAAGGGAACTAAAATAGCTAAGACAATTTTGAAAAACAAGAAGAAAGTGAGAATAAATAGTGTACCCAATTTCAAGTCTTATTAGATAGCTACATTAATTCAGGGTGTGGCGTTGGCAGAGGAATGGACACTTGTGTCAATGGAACTAAATACAAAACCCAGAAATAAAGTCTTTCAATGGAAGGGAAGACAACCTTTTCAACAAACAGTGCTGGAGCATATGGACATTCATAAATAAAGAAAATGAACCTTAATCTAAACATCACAACTCATACAAAAAGTAACTCAAAATAGATGATGGACTGTAAAATGTAAAACTCTAAGACTTTTAGAAAAAAATCTATATGAGAAAGTATTCAGGATGTAAGGCTAGGCAAGGCATTCTTAGACTTGATATCAAAGAGCATGACCCCAAAAAAGAAAAAAAATTGATAAATTATACTCCAGCAAAACTTTTGCTACACTAAAGATCTTGTTAAAAAGATAAAAAAGACAACTACACAAGGGAAGAAAACATTTCCAAATCACATATCCAACAAAGGACTAATGTTGAGAATATCGAAAGAACTGTCAAACTGCTAGTAAAAACACAGACAATCCTAACAGGAAATGAGCAAAAGACATGAACAGACATTTTGCTGACAAGACTAAACAGATGGTAAATAAACATATAACAATACATTTAACATCAGCAACCATTAGGAAAATCAAACTAAAATTACCATGAGATACTGCTACACACCTATCACAATAGATAAAATAAATAAAATATTTATTTTATTTACATATTATAAATAAAGTATTACCAACGTATTATCAATAAAATCTGCTATATATTATTTAGTAAAATAAATATTTACAATATGCAAAATTTACAGCCAAAAATGCTGTCAAGGATGTGGAGAAACTACATATCATTCATTCATTGCTCACAGGAGTACAAAATGTTAGTCACTCTAGAAAACATTTGAGCAGTTGCTTTAAAAACTTAGGCTGGGCATGGTGGTTCACACCTGTAATCCCAGCACTTTGGGAGGCTGAGGCAGGCAGATCACCTGAGGTCAGGAGTTCAAGACCAGCCTGGCCAACATGGTGAAACCTTGTCTCTACAAAAATACAGAAATTGGCTGGGCATGATGGTGTGTGGCTGTAATCCCAGCTACTTTGGAGGCGGAGGTGGGAGAATCGCTTGAACCCGGGAGGCAGGGGTTGTAGTGAGCCGAGATCACCCCACTGCACTCCAGCCTGGGCAACAGAGTGAGACACTGTCTCAAAATTTAAAAAATAAAATAAAAAATATAAAAATTTAGAAAGTAACTGCTATATGACCCAGCAATTGCACTCCTGAATATTTATCCCAGACAAATGAAAACTTATGCTCACACAAAAGGCTGAAAACAAATGTGTACAACATCTTTATTCCTAATAGTGAAAAACTGAAGACAATCCAAATGTCTTTCAATGGGTGACTAATTAAACAAACTGTAATACATACAAACTGTTGATACTCCTCAGCAATAAAAAGGAATGAAATATTGATAGAGTCAATGATTTGAATGACTGTCCAGAGAATTATATATAACACTCTCAAAATGACAAAATCAAAACAATGGAATAAAGATTAGTGGTGGCCCGAGGTTAGGGTTGGGGGAAGCGGGTGGGAGAGTGGTAGATGTGGTTATAAAAGGGCAGCCTAAGGGATCCCTTTGGTGAGGGAAATGTTCTGTATTTTGACTGCATCAATGTTAAAATTCTGGTTGTGATATTGTAGCATAGTTTTACAAGATGTTATCATTGAGGGAAACTGGATAAAGAGTATAGGAGACCTCTCTGTTTTATGTCTTACATGTGAATCTTCAATGATCTCAAACAAAAGCCTTAATTTTTTAAAAGAAGGGATACTTTCCAACTCATTTCATTATTTTGATATCAAAACTAGACAGATTTGGGAGGCAGAAGCGGGTGGATCACTTGAGGTCAGGAGTTTGAGACAAGACTGGCCAACATGCTGAAACGCCATCTCTACTAAAAATACAAAAATTAGCTGGCCATGGTGGTGCATACCTGTAGTCCCAGCTACTTGGGAGGCTGAGGTGGGAGAATAGCTTGAACCTGGGAGGTGGAGGTTGCAGTGAGCCAAGATCTCACCACTGCATTCCAGCCTGAGTGACAGAGTGAGACTCTATCTCAGAAAAAAAAAAAAAAAAAAAAAAAGACAGAGATAGCCTAGAAAAGAAAATCACTAGCATGTTTTAACTCACAATTATGTATTAATAAACTAAATCCAATGGTATATAAAGAAGTTGTTACACCCATGAATTGGAGCATAATTAAGTGTTAGAAAATCTATACATTGTATTTACCATGTTAAAGTAGAAAAACAAATGAAATTTATAACATACTAGAAATACATTTGACAAGCTTTAACATCAATTAAAGTTTAAAGAAATCTTAGTACTCTAGAAATAAAAAGAAATGCCTGTAATGCAAGAATTGAAGGAATGACATCATCTCTAAGAGTGCAAAAAAAAGAGTCGTTCTGGGATACTGGAGTGAAAAAACCTTGCTCTTTCAATATATAAAGCACAGGTATAGTATATAAAGAGGTAAACTATATTAGTGGCATTAAAATGTCATGGAGGGGGCAACTGGGGGGAAAAGTCTAAGAAAGCTCTTTAGGGGGACAATAATGAAAAATTGATTGACAATTACTGATCCAATAAGATAAAATATATCTGCAAAACCCTGTGATAAAGTATATACTTAACTGGGAAATTTTAGAGTCTTCCGTTTAAAATTAGAAACAAGAACAAGATGCCCACTATTACACATTTCAGTTTAGAATCAGAAGTCCTAACTAGTAAAGTAAGACCAGAAATTAATTTAAAATTTAGAATTAAAAGCTTAAGGATGGGAAGAGAGTAAATAAAGCTTAAATTATTTAATTACTTGCAGACATGATGGTCTACACCAAAAGCCCAAAAGAATTTACAGGCATATTATTAGAAGTAATAGAATGCCTTAGCAAGGTGATTGGATATATGATTAATATAAAAATGCAAAGTTAATTTCATTTTCATGAGCTAGTAACAGTAAACAAGCAAATTACTTTTTAAAAGGGCATCATTCACAATAGCAACAAAAATTACAGAGTACCTAAGAAGATAAAATAATATAAATGGAAGACCCATATGTATACAATTATAAAACTTTATTGAAAAAAAATTTTAACTAAATAGATACCACATGTTCATGAAAAGAAAGACAAAATATATAAACATATTTTGTTCTTAAAATAATGTATAGAGTCAATGTAACTTCAGTAAAAATTCCACAAGGCTTTTTGTGGGATGAAATATGCCAAATCTCAAATGTATATGGAAGAGCAGAGGTCCAAAATAATCATGACTGTTTTGTAGGAGAAGAATAAAGAAGCCAAGTTACGGATCTGTCTTGCCAAACATCGGGACTTAATAAGTAGCTATCACTATCTACTATCTACTAATGTTAAACATTAGTAGAAACATTTTCTATTTGACTATAAGACTGTTTCTATAGGACCGTTTGACAGTTTCTACTAATGTTACATTAGTAGAAACATTTTCAAAAATGTATGTTTAACATTAGTAGAAACTGTCAAATAGTCTTAGATACAGCAATTCTACTCCTAGGTATGTATCAAAGAGAAATGTGTGCATGTGTCCTTTAATAGAAATGTATGTTATCACTCACTGCAGCCTTTTTATCACACCAGTCCCAAACTGAAAATAGCCAAAATGTCTAGCAACAGGAGAACAAACAAACAAATCGTGGAATATTTGTACAATGAAATACATTACTCAATAAAATATAAGCTACTGCTACATGTTGCAACAATGAGTGAGTGAAGGCTGACTTAAAGGGGAATATATTGTATGCTCCCATTTATAAGAAATTTAAAAACAGAAAATTTTATCTATGATGAAAAATATCTGAATAGTAGTTATATCTGAAAGGTGGAATATAGACACAAAAGGGGCTAAAAGAAGCCTTATGAGTTAATAGACATGTTTCATAACTTAATATGAGTGGTGGTTACATGAGTGAAAGCATATGTTAAAGTTATTAAACTGTACATTTTAGATTACTGCATCTTGTGCAGCATATGAATGTTACTCCTTGATTAAAATATTTTAAAAGCTATAAAATATAATAAAACTACAGAAATAAACAAATTGACTAATGAAACAGATTAAAAAGTCAGAAACATTACCATGAATGTAGAACTTTGTGTATGTGTATACATAATGTATATTTATATATTATATATGAATATATATCATATATGTATATTTCTCCCATATATAAGAGAGAAACAATGATCACGTGAAAAACATTTGAATAAAAGAAGCTAGGAAAAAATTGTTAATCATATGGGAGAGAAAAAAATTGAAACATAATATATTTACCAATATTCAGAAGTGGATATTTTCTGATCTTGGAGTACAGAAATACTGGTAAGACAGAACACAAAGTCTACAGGGTTCAGGAAAAGTAAATTATTTAGGAAAAAATAAATTAATAAAAATCTTTAAAATGTAGGAAAAGTAAATTCTGACTCCATTGTCACAAAATGGGCAATGAAGAATGAATTTGGAACTTAGAGGCAATACACTGATAACTTTGGGAACCTGTGACCAAAAAATATATGAAGAGATATTCAATCTCATTAGAAATCAGAGAAATAAAAATTGAAACCACAATGAGATGTCAGGCTGCATCCACCAGACTGGCAAAAATTAATGAGTTTCCTTATACAAAGATTTGAAGAGGATGTGGATCAACATGATCCACATTGCTGGTGGGGAGGTAAATTGACACAATCACTTTTGAAAACAGTTTGTCATTGTTTCGTTCAGCTAAACACCTTAATACTCTGCAACCCTAGTTTAACCCAGAAGAAAGTCTTTCACATGAACAGGTGATGTGTATAAGAACATTTATAATAGCCAAATACCTATTCCAAAAAGCACATTGAGAGGAAAATGAATAATAAATCACAGTATGTTCACACAACAAAATGTCATATCATAGTGAAAGTGAGCTACAGCTACCTGAAAGAAATTGAAGATGCTCAGTAACAACATTGAGTGAATAAAGGAAATACTGAGACCACATACAATATAAAAAACGTTTTATAAATTTTACAACCAAAACCAAATGCCGTGCTTCAGATATGCATATTTGTGAATTTTTTAGATTTTTGCTTTGTTTAAGCAGAGAATCAATACAATTTTGGATGCTGAAGGGGAGGCAGAGTAATGGGATAGAGAAAAGTTGATTGGTAGCTATTGGTTATTGTTCTAGTTCTTGGGTTGGGCAGTGAGTTCACAGGTGTTCATCACATTATTAAAGTATATTTTCGGGGTGAGGCTGGAAGGTTGCTTGAGTCCAGGAGTTGGAGATCATCCTGGGCAACAACACAAGACCTCATCTCCAAACAAAACACAGGCTGGGCACAGTGGCTCACGTCTGTAATCCCAGCACTTTTGGGAGGCCACAGACGGCGGATCACTTGAGGTCAGGAGTTTGAGATCAGCCTGGCCAACATGGTGAGACCCCATCTCTACTAAGAACACAAAAATTATTCAGGTGTGGTAGCGCACACCTGTAATCCCAGCTACTCAGGAGGCTGAGGCGGGAGTATCACTTGAACTCGGCAGGTGGAGGTTGCAGTGAGCTGAGATTGAGCCACTGCACTCCAGCCTGAGTGACTCAAGTGAGTCCGTCTCAAAAAGACAAAAAAAAAAAAAAAAGGAAATATATAGATGATAGATGTAAATAAAAATACATGTACTTAAATATATATTTATTTAAATAAACAACATAAAAATGGTTTATGGGTAAATTAAAGATGATAATGTGACATGAAGCAGGCTGATGAGTCATCAATATTACACTCCTGATGTCCATTTAGGAAAAATAAATTCTGACGAACACTTTCCTTTGACTAAGCCAGATTACATCTGTGCATTCCAGTCAGCTTTCAAAGACATTTCTGGTTTTCTGACGAATGTGTTTTTTAAAAATGAGAATTTTAAGCAATTTTTAAAGAAAAGTCATAATTTTGTATCCCGGCACCCCCAGTCAAACACATTGAGATAGTGACAAACTTCCTGAGGTGAGGTGTCTTGGTAAGAGATCTGGTGGCTGCTGGTCTTTTCCTGGGTGTGCTCACAGCCTTGGTGTAAGGTATTCCTCTTCTCAGCTTTGCCTTTCCAGATTTAGCTCCATCTGTGCACACGGTCATACTTTTTTTTTTTTGTAACTGATACAGTGCCTGCTAAATATCTCATAAATCTTGTTGAGAATGTCTTCACCAGTTATGTTGCCAAAAGTTCTTTTTAAGTTAGCGTCTTCACAGACAACATCATTATAAATATAACCTGAGATGAATAAAATAAGCATATTATTCATGCCCATGCCTCCAGCCATCTGTAATAGAAGGAACCAGGTCAACACCAGTCTCTCAGCCAGCTGTTTAAATACGTCTGTTGAGCACGTGTAAGTGCCTCATATGAAAGGGTTCTTTAACAATTGTCTTCTTTCAGCATAGCAGCCATTTGAGACCCAATACAGATTCAAGATTTCATCCCATGGTCTCCTTTTAATGAGAAGAACCTAAGAGAGAATTGCTGTAACTAACCTTATATGAGGTTGGCTCAATACACTTTTGTAAGTTGTTTATTTAATGGTACTTCTCATTGTATGGTCCTCATGGAGACTCGTCTCTTTTCAGTTTACAAGTATTTTATTCAAAATTAACAGTACTAATTTTTAAATTATGGGTGTTATGCAGCTAGTGATATAGGCTTTCTCATGTGTCTTAGTCTTTCACCAAAATTTAAAACAGCATTTTAAATAAGCATCAAAGTACATCCTCCGTTTTGGCATCAACTGCCACCATGATGACTGATTTTGCAGGAGTGGTTGAGAGATGCTCCCATCTGCACTCTCTGGTGAGCCTCAGAGGCCCCTTTGATGACCTCTGATCTGGTCTGATCTTCAGCATTTCCTCTGGGTTCAAGTGAAGGCTTCCAACTCCCTGTTTTTAGCCATAACTTACTGTCCCCATTTGAAAACAGAATTTTGAATGTTATTTCCCTTTTAAAAGGTAAAGAATGACACTAATTTGTGAAGAAGGAAAAAAAAAGCAAAATTTGCTGGAAAGGGGACATTATGGTATTGGCAAAATCAGTGCAATAAGAAATAGATTGAAGTACAGTTGCAAGCTTGTCAACTAAACAGCTTATTATAGTCAAGGCAAGAGAGTTGGGCTGATTAAAGTTGGCCAATGGCTTTCTGGTCTAATTATATGCTTAAAAAGTCACTTGATTATGTGGTGAAAAGTGCATTCAACAACAACAACAACAAAAAAGCAAAAACCAAACTCTACCTGTGCCAGCCTCCAGTGTCTGTGAATGCTGATACTGCAGTCCCTGTTCTGGCATGCCACACAGCAGCGCACACCAGCCAAGCATCATTCATCCTCATACCCCTTTGGTTTCCAGGAGGGTTAAGAGCACCAGATTTCCTAAGAATTCAAAACAACCAACATTTCCACTCATTCCTCATGAATTGTCTAACATGTATAAGTTACCATCTTCTCAATTTACTTGCACATGTATGTTTCAAAATATCTTAATGTCATAAGAATTCAAATCTTCATTTCCCCAAATTGTCAGGTAAAATTAATTTTCCAGGACTATATACCACATCTATCCTGGTACTTTTAGTTACCCTTGGGTGAACCAGTATGAGATGTGCAAGATTAAAGAATCAGACTTATAGAACCACATATTCTTTCTAAAAAGCACCATGAAAAAAATGAATACAATGGAAATTTCCAAAGAAAAAACATTTTCAAAAGCTCTGTAAATCCTGAAGTTTAGATCTTAAAACAAGTGTATCTCACCTTATACCATGTATTATTTTTATAAATTTTAAATTTAATTTTGATAAATAAAATCAAATTTTGAATGTACTGGAAAGATCACTCTTTAAAACAATTAAATCCTTTGGAAAATCAAATCAATCACACAACACACTCACTACATTAGTTATCTCTTTTGTATAATGATATTACCATAATCCTAGGTGGCTTAGAACAAAACAATTTATCTCATGGTTTCTGTAGATCAGGAATCAGGACAGTGCTTAGCTGCATCTCCTGTTGCAGGTCTCACAAGGCTGCAAGGAAGTTGTCACCGGGGCTCTGGTCTCATCAGAGAGTTGGACAGAGGCTGGATCATGTAGCTATGTTTCCCTAATATAACATGGCTGAAATTCAATTTCTGCTCTCCCCAAATAAATGGCTCTTTCTGTATCTTCCCTGATATAGTTAATGATGACTCAGTTCTTCCAATCACTCAGGCTAAAAATGTTAGAGTCATCCTTGACTCTTCCCTTCCTCTATACCTTCCATTCAGTCTGTCAGAAAACCCTGATGACTCCACTTTCAAAATGTGCCCAGCATCTGAGCATTTCTCTCTACCTCCACTGATACTATCCTGATGGAAGCCATCATCACCTCTCAAGGAGATTACTGCAATAGCCTTCTAATTGATATCTAGACCGTGCCCCTTCAGTCTATTAACGTAGGGTCTGAGAGTGATCCTATTAAACATTAGTCATTTCTGTTCAAAACCTTCTAATAGCTTTCAATCTCACTCAGGTTAAAGCCAAAGCTTTCAACATGGCTGACAATGTCCCACATTTTCTATCTTCCAACCCTCTTCCCTGCTCCATTACCACTCCCATCTTCTGTCCTCCAATCACCTCCCTTGCTCCCACTGTGGGAGATCATGGGCCTCCTGGCCATGTCTTGACTCAACACAGGCTCACCCCACATGGGGCCCTTCCACTGGATGTGCCTCCCTCTGCGGCTCTCTTCCCCGAGACATTCCCAACGTTCTCCCCTCTTCTCCTTTGAGACTTTTCCAAGCGTTGCCATCCACCTTCTCAGGAAGGTCTTCCTCCATCAACTTATTTTAAATTGCACCACCATTATGCCCCTAAAGTCCCTGCTATCTTCCCTGCTTTCTTTCTTTTTAGAGCACATATCACCATTCAATATCCCATATATATTACTTATTAAAAGTTTCTGTAGGCCGGGCGTGGTGGCTCATGCCTGTAATCCTGGCACTTCATAAGTGGAGGCCAAGGCAGGCAGATCACAAGGTTAAGAGTTCAAGACAAGCCTGGCTAACATGGTGAAACCCCGTCTCTACTAAAATACAAAAATTAGCTGGGTGTGGTAATGGGTGCCTGTAATCCCAACTACTCAGGAGGCTGAGGCAGGAGAATCGCTTGAACACACAAGGTGGAGGTTGCATTGAGCCGAGATCGTGCCATTACACTCCAGCCTGGGTGATGAGCTAAACTCCACCTCAAAAAAAAAAAAAAAAAGTTTTTATAAATTATTTGTCTTCCATATTAGAGCCACATAAGGGAAAGATTTTAATTTTGTTCAGTAATGTTTACTCAACATCTAAAACTATATCTGGCTCATATTAGCTACTCAGTAGATTTTATTGAATGATGAGTAAACTGAGAGCCCTATAGAACATAGTAGGATGTTTGCTAAACTAGTTAAATAGTTTAACTATTTAACTAGTTTAAACAGAAAGCCAAAGTAGAATTTTAACTAGGTAGGAAAATGAGAGTATTATATTTATGCTTTAAACAAGGTTACTGTGGTTGTTTTGTGGAGAATAGTTTGAAGTGGTCAAGGCTCGGAGTGAGTAAACAGGTCTATTTTAGTAGTCCAGATAAGAGATGGTAGTGACTTCACCTAGGACTGTAGCAATACGGATGGTGAGAAGTTGTTGGATTTAGGATGAATGTTTAATGCTGACCAAAGGTACTGATAGTTTAGATATTGGATATAAAGAAAAGAATGAAATCAAAGATGACTCCTCAATTTATGATAAGAGATTAATGGGGAGGAATCTGTAACATGGGAGGGAAACCAGAAAACTGAGAAGCCCAAAGAAGGAAGTATTTTAAGGAAGATGAGAATGATCAACTGTATCAGCCACGTCAATGAGATGTACAGTAAGGAAAAGAACAGAGATTTGGCCTTGCAGTCTGTTAAGATGGAACTAATTGGAGACCTTTGTCAATGATGTTTCAAGGACAGAATGGTTGGAGTCAACAGTTCTATTAGAGTGGCATGAGACAGGAATATAAAAAGTGAGACAGCAGTTGAGTCAAATCTCACAAAAAGTTTTTCTATAAGATAAGCAGAAAAAATGGGGTAGTGAGTGGGTAAAACACATGAGACCAAAGAAATTTTGTTTGCTTGTTTGTTTGAGGCAGAGTCTCTCTCTGTTGCCCAGGCTGGAGTGCAGTGGCACGATCTTGGCTCACTGCATCCTTCGCCTCCCTGGTTCAAGCGATTCTCCTGCCTCAGCCTCATGAGTAGCTGGAATTACAGGCAAGTGCCAACAAGCCCGGCTAGTGTTTTTGAATTTTTAGTAGAAACGGGGTTTCACCATGTTGGCCAGGCTGGTCTCGAACTCCTGACCCTCAGGTGATCCACCCACCTCGGCTTCCCAAAGTGCTGGGATTACAGGCATGAGCCATCGTGCCTGGCCCAAAGAAGTATTTTTTAATGGAAGATATGAAGACATGTCTATCTGATGGCAGAATCAGGAAAAGACAAAAAACTGATGATACAGGAGGGAAACTAAGGGAAATTGTAGAGATAAAATTATTGAAGATGGGAGGGTAAATAGGATCCAAAGTAAAAGAGCAGGTGCTGGCTTTCCATAGAAGCAGAATGCAGCTCCCAGCACAGCACGTGGGAAAGCAAAGCTCTAGGGTACAGGTGCAAGGTGGGCTGCCGGTACCTTTGGTGGCAAGGTGAAGGATTTCTCATCTGAGTGCTTCTATTTTGAGCATTGAAGAAGAGGCTTAGAGACTTAAAGAGAAGGGAAAAAATGGTGTGAAATAGTGACAGGGAGGAGGGATGGTGGGATTTTTCTATCAGCATGGACCATCCATGTGAATTTATGATAATAAATTAAAATGTGACCAGTTGGCCTGGTTTTGTGGTTTTCTTCTGACATATTTAGCTGCGCAGGTGCAGGCAACAGAGTAGGGAGATGGTTAGACAAAACCAGAGTTGGAATGTTCCTGAGAAAGTTACAAGAAGGGAGAAAGAGACCAGGGACTAGAGAATCTATGTTGCTGAGTCATGATAGCTAATATGGGTAAGAAGCAAAGCAAGGAGATGAAGGGTGAGAGGGGAGGGGAAGAATCAGTGGGTCAATGGGCTGGAGGTCCCTGTGCTTGAAAGATGTCTGGGGCAAGGATTCTAGAGGATGTGAGCAGAGTGGTTAAGGGGTAGCGGTCAGAGACAAGGATGCTTCAAGTCAAGGCAGCTTGCCTTGAGAGACTATTTAAAATATAGATTATTGAGCCAAACCTTAGAGAATATGATTCAGCAGATCTGGGGTATGGCCTGATGATCTATGTTTCTCACGAGTGACCACAGTGATTGTGATACCATCTGTCCCAAGAAAGGCATTTAGGAACCAATGAGAGATAAATATGGGAGTGCCCATAAAAGGGTATCATCACGTAGGGCTCAGATGGTGAAAAAGCATTCAAAGAAGAGGTGGGACTTGAGGACAGGGACATATTTGCTGACCGGCTCATTAATTTCAAGGCAAACCCTTGGGGGCTGATTTCTCTGGAAATAAGGATACTGGAACACATACATCTCTTCAGGAATGGAGAGAAAAATTCAGAAAAGTGAATGAGAAAAATATATTAAACGATTTGCCCAGACACACTTGATGGAGAGGAAAATTACCATGTAAATACCAGTTCAAAAACGTTACATAGGAGTGAAAATATCTCAGTGGGCATTGGGATTTTGTTCAGCCTGAAATTTTATTGTTGGTTTGAAGATAAATGCCTTCCTCTCTATGAAGTAATTTCCTCCCTCCGTATTCAGATGTCATGAAACCTTTGCCATGCCTGTGGCTGTTCTGCCTTACATTGAGCTTATTATTGGTGGTGAATGCCTATAAAGGACATTGAAAAAACAGAATATAGGCAGCTTTTCACTCTCTGCCAGAGTTGAGGTTGGAAAATAATTTTTTTTTCTGACTCTAAGTATACACTTAAAAAGAACTGCCAGTTTATCAGAAGGGCCAGGTCAATTTGAGAAAATTGTTTGGTGCAGAGTGCTGACTTAATAGTGTCTAAAAGAGGAAAGCAGCATGCCAGCAGGGCTTGAAAGAAATAAACAGGTGTTGTCACTGCAGGAATGCATTAACCCTGGAGTTATCAATGTTGGCCATTTGGGGCTACTGTGAATAGGCGTACAAAATTCCAGAAGGATGAGATAACATGAGAGACACAAAAGTAAAGTGAATAAGCCATTTGGAGATGGGCCTACACTCACATTTTCTCTAACTGTGGCCAGTGCACAAACTTTTTCAGTGATAATAGGGGACTGAACAAGGAAGGCAATAGTAAGTGGTGAAGAACTCTTCGTTTCTGAGTTCATTTCAGTCTCTGAAACTTCCTTGCTTTATAAACTTGCTTTATAATAAAGTAATTATTATCTAACTACTTTTATGTCTCAGTTTCTTCATCAAAAGAAAGTTGATAATCATCGTATTCAGCCCATAAGTTTGTGTTAATAATTTAATGAAATAGGCTGGGCGTGGTGGCTCACGCCTGTAATCCCAGCACTTTGGGAGGCCAAGGCGGGCGGATCACAAGGTCAGGAGTTCAAGACAAGCCTGGCCAATATGGTGAAACCCCATCTCTACTAATAATACAAAAATTAGCTGGGCGTGGTGGCACATGCCTGTAGTCTCAGCTACTTGGGAGGCTGAGATAGGAGAATCACTTGAACCTAGAAGGCAGAGGTTGCACTGAGCCAAGATCGCGCCACTGCACTCCAGCCTGATGGCAGAGTGAGACTCCGTCTCAAAAAAAAAAAAAGAAGAATTTAATGAGATAATACATAATATACTCTTAGCCCAGAGCCGGGCTCATAGTAAATGTTGAACAAATGCTAAGTATCAAGAGGTTATTGTTCAGTTTAGTAACACTCTCATAAATTAATCCCAAGCACATCGCAGCAAATTTTAACATCAGCACGGTACATTAACATGTGAAAAACAAAGAAGTATAAATAAATGGTTTATCTAAGACGTCAAGAGAAGAATGTGTTTGAGCTGGAATTCAGCAAGACTGAGACAGAAGCGTAAACAGAATGCCATTTATGAAAGAGAAGGATTTTTTAAATAGTTGAAATGTGAACAAAATATATTCCAGATTTTTTAATCCAGCAAGTTTTCTTATTATTAGCTGTAACTCGATGACGTAGAGTCCACCAAACAATTGTCCATCTTCTTCTTCTCATCTAATTCAACTTGGTAAGCATTTTCTACTCTTACTGTTATTGTGTCAAAAATTAAAGAAAACGCCATAATAAAGTTGGGGGGAGGTCATGGGTATAAACAAAAGGCTGTGAGAGAATACAGTGGTCAGGAGCATATATAGTGGGTTCTGGGATCATAATGAAATCAGGCAACTTAACCTAAGTTTCTATTTCCTCACCTACAAAATAAGGATAATAAAGTACTCGTCTCTGGATAGTTGCCGTAATGTCTAATGGGATGATAAATCAATGCATTTGCTATGGCGGTAGTGATTACTGTTAATAATGATAAATGCACATTCTCTATCCCTGTTTTCTTCCCAACTCACTGGCTGTTTCTTCTCTGTCTCCTCGGCTGCACATTCTCTTCCTGACTTCTCTATCCGTACTCCGTCTCTAAAGGATCTCATATAGGCTCATGGTTTTAAATACTGTCAATATAGCATTGAGTCCTAAAAGGGCCTGGGCCAGGGTTCGGCAAGTGAGGCACTAGGCTCAAACTTAAAATTTCAGGGGTGTCCAAAAATTTAATAATCACTATTATATAATCGATAAATAATATTTCAATACAATATTTTTAGAAAGATAATGAAAACCCAAAAATGTATCATTAACAAAATATGTGCATTTTAGTAAAGACAGATCGGTATTATTGGTTTTTCCTTCTGCCTCAGGCCCCAGTATGGCACTGTGCTCTGTCCTCTCCTCTGAGCTACAGTATTGGGAATCACACTGTCCACTAGAAAGCTTGCCATGCATCTTTCAATGGCATCTCAAACGTGACATGTTAAAAACAGCTACTGATTCTTCCCCACCACCACACCCAACATGCACACATACATGCGCACAGACACACACATGCACACATGTACACAAGACATGCATACACACATGCATGTATACACATGCACACACAGGTACACACAGGCACACACAGGCACATGCATGCACACAGACAGGCAAACATATGCACACACGTACACACATGCACACACGTTTACACGCATGCACACACAGGCACACACATGCACGCACTGGCACACACACATGCACACACACAACTCCTAGTCTTCTAGTCTTTCTTATCTAAGAGAATGGCTCTACTATTCACACGCGGCCAAAAAACCTGAAATTAAAATCCTCCTTGATTCCACTTTTTCTTCACTTTCCACATCAATCTATTGGCACATCTTATCGATATCAATTCCAAAATGTATCTTGAACCAATTTCTCACATCTCCATCACTACAAATTCAACCCAGGCCACCATCATTTCCATTCTCAGGCTGCTGCAGTAGCATCCTAACTGGCAGTCCTGTTTCTACTCGTATCCTCTCGTATAGAAGCCAGAATGACGTTCTTGAAGGGTCATTCCCGGGCATGAGGTACAAATGGCTTCCCACTGTGATTAGAAATAAAACCCACACCCTGCTCCTCCCTACCTTCTGACCTCACTTTGCACCACTCTTCCCCCGTTCCCCACAGTACGGCAATACTGATCTTTCCTCTGTGCCTTGAATAGGAAAGAATACGGAGCATCCTCCTGCCTCGTGGGATTTGCACTTGCTGAATGCTTGTCCCCACTTGCCTTACTGCTCACTCGCCACTCACCCAGGTATCTGCTTAAATGCCATCTCCTGGGATAGACTTCCCTTCATCTTTCTTTTTAAATGCCAGCACCTTATCTTCCTTCCAATTTATTCTCTCATTTTCTTTCACAGCACTTATCATTAGCTCATATGTTATATATTTCCTTACATATCTGATAATTTTCTTTCTCCCTTGTTAATTGTCTGAGAGCAGAGACATTGTTGTATTCACTGTAACGGCCCCAGAGCGTAGAATAATGACTGCCACTTACATGAATACCAGAAACGGACTTTAAATGAGATGTTTATTGAAGCTATTTGTAACTATATAAAATTGGAAACAACTTAAAAGTTTGGTTAAATCTCAGGCTTTGTCTAAGTGAGACAAATGTTCAAAAAATATGAATTACCATGTATAAATATACATTTTTGAATGATGAAAAATAGATTAAAAACTAGCGTTAACAATGGTTGTCTCTGAATAAAGGAAGCAAGGATCATCATTTTCTCTCCTTTACATTTTCTTTATTATTATTATTATTATTATTATACTTTAAGTTTTAGGGTACATGTGCACAAGTGCAGGTTAGTTACATATGTATACATGTGCCATGCTGGTGTGCTGCACCCATTAACTCGTCATTTAGCATTAGGTGTATCTCCTAATGCTATCCCTCCCCCATCCCCCCACCCCACAACAGCCCCCAGAGTGTGATGTTCCCCTTCCTGTGTCCATGTGTTCTCATTGTTCAATTCCCATCTGTGAGTGAGAACATGCGGTGTTTGGTTTTTTGTCCTTGTGATAGTTTACTGAAAATGATGATTTCCAATTTCATCCAGGTCCCTACAAAGGACATGAACTCATCATTTTTTATGGCTGCATAGTATTCCATGGTGTACATGTGCCACATTTTCTTAATCCAGTCTATCCTTGTTGGACATTTGGGTTGGTTCCAAGTCTTTGCTATTGTGAATAGTACCGCAATAAACATACGTGTGCATGTGTCTTTATAGCAGCGTGTTTTATAATCCTTTGGGTATATACCCAGTAATGGGATGGCTGGGTCAAATGGTATTTCTAGTTCTACATCCCTGAGGAATCGCCACACTGACTTCCACAACGGTTGAACTAGTTTACAGTCCCACCAACAGTGTAAAGTGTTCCTATTTCTCCACATCCTGTCCAGCACCTGTTGCTTCCTAACTTTTTAATGATTGTCATTCTAACTGGTGTGAGATGGTATCTCATTGTGGTTTTGATTTGCATTTCTCTGATGGCCAGTGATGATGAGCATTTTTTCATGTGTCTTTTGGCTGCATAAATGTCTTCTTTTGAGAAGTGTCTGTTCATATCCTTCGCCCACTTTTTGATGGGTTTTTTTTTTCTTGTAAATTTGTTTGAGTTCATTGTAGATTCTGGATATTAGCCCTTTGTCAGATGAGTAGGTTGCAAAAATTTTCTCCCATTTTGTAGGTTGCCTGTTCACTCTGATGGTAGTTTCTTTTGCTGTGCAGAAGCTCTTTAGTTTCATTAGATCTCATTTGTCAATTTTGGCTTTTGTTGCCATTGCTTTTGGTGTTTTAGACATGAAGTCCTTGCCCATGCCTATGTCCTGAATGGTAATGCCTAGGTTTTCTTCTAGGGTTTTTATGGTTTTAGGTCTAACATTTAAGTCTTTAATCCATCTTGAATTAATTTTTGTATAAGGTGTAAGGAAGGGATCCAGTTTCAGCTTTCTACATATGGCTAGCCAGTTTTCCCAGCACCATTTATTAAATAGGGAATCCTTTCCCCATTGCTTGTTTTTCTCAGGTTTGTCAAAGATCAGATAGTTGTAGATATGCGGCGTTATTTCTGAGGGCTCTGTTCTGTTCCGTTTCTATCTTTGCTTTTTTACTTTTAGATTTTCTTTGGTAAGTAATTTATCATTTTAAGGCTTTAGAATAGAAAAATGTATCTGATAATGAATATTACTAAAGCTTTGAAAGCACGAAGTCATTTGTGAGTAACTGAGTAGAACTAGCTAGGTAATTATGAAACAAATCTATAATTCATAGTCACTTTTGGTATGTGTTTTTAATCAATCAAAACAGAAGAATGAGTTCAGCTACTGACTGAAGAGAGAGGCAGTGTAAGAAGACAGGACAAATTTTGCTCAGGGTTACCATTTTCATATTCTGCGTGAAAGGAAAAGGACAGGGAGTAACCAGAAGCGATGGATCAGAATCTCTTCAGAAGGAGCAATATGTTCTTTCCAAGAGATCCCCATGCAGAGTTTCCAGATATTATACAGGATGATGAGTTACATTTGAATTGCAAATAAATAACAGAATTCTTTAGTATCAGTATGCATCAGATACTGCATGAGATGTACTTAAAATAAAAATTAGTTGTTTATCAAAATTCAAATTTAATAGACATCCTGTATTTTTATTTGCTAAATCTGGCAACCCTATTACCAAGCCAGTTTTGAATGGAAAATCCTGTACCATTCGAAGAGAAGGAGATTAAACCTCCAGAGACCAGGGCTTCCCATTCTCTGAAACCCTTTATATTGGGATCAGGGGGAGATACACCCGAGATTTATTTATTTAAAAAAGTGGCCGGACACAGTGACTCAAGCCTGTAATCCCAGCACTTTGGGAGGCCAAAGTGGGCAGATCACCTGAGGTTGGGAGTTCGAGACCAGCCTGACCAACATGGAGAAACCCCGTCTCTCCTAAAAATACAAAATTAGCTGGGCATGGTGGCACATGCCTGTAATCCCAGCTACTTGGGAGGCTGAGGCAGGAGAATCGCTTGAACCCGGGAGGCGGAAGTTGTGTGAGCCGAGACCACGCCACTGCACTCCAGCCTGGGTAACAGAGCGAGACTCCATCTCAAAAAAAAAAAAAAAAGTATGACAACCTATCCTGTGTTGGGCATGTGCTGTAGATAATATGGAGAATAAGAAGAACATGGTCCTGCTCTCAAGGGACTTATACTCTAAGTAAGAGACAAGGACTCTGGAGCTTCACTCTGACTGTAATATAATCAACTTAGACATGATGTGCATGATGTCATTTACATACAGTTCAAAATCAGGCAAAATAAATGATGCTGTTTGGCATAATAATATATGTAAGAAAATATAAAGAAATGGAAGAGAACAATAAACATAAAATTCAGGAGACAGCTACCTCTGAAAAGGCAGAGAAAGGGATTCATTTATGCCAGAAAAGAAAGGGCCCTCCACATTATTAGTAATGTTCTCTCTCTCAAGTTGTGTGATGGGAATAGAATTTTCTGTTAAACTACCATGCTTTATAATTGCAATGTGTATTATATTACATGTTATTTACTTTTAGGTATAATTTATAGTGGACTACACAAATGTTAAGTGGATGGCTTGGTGAATTTTCACCTGCATACATATCCATATCATCTTCATTTTTGTATCAAATATTTCACAATACAAATGAAAACTGATTTCGAGTTTACCTGTAATTTTTGTTTGTTTGTTTGTTTTTGTTTTTGAGACAGAGTCTCGCTCTGTCACCCAGGCTGGAGTGCAGTGGTGCAGTCTCAGCTCACTGCAACCTCTGCCTCCCGGCTTCAAGCAATTCTTCTGCCTCAGCCTCCTGAGTAGCTGGGACTACAAGTGCATGCCACCACGCCCAGCTAATTTTTGTATTTTTAGTAGAGATGGGGTTTCACCATGTTGGCCAGGCTGGTCTTGAACTCCTGACCTCATGATCTGCCCACCTCAGCCTTGCAAAGTGCTGGGATTACAGGCATGAGGCACCGCGCCCGGCCTTGAATGTTTTTTTAACCAAGGTTGTTAACGGTCAATCCATTACCATTTTATCCTTTGATCAAAGACAGTGGCTGCTCCAAAAGGAAATCCAATACTTCTGTTAAAATGCCAATGTCGTTTAAGGGTTAAAAACTCAAGAGTGACTTTCTCAGAAAGGAAACCTTTTTCGTCCTAAAATTAAAAAGTTGCTTACAAAATACATGATTTAAAAAATGATATTTCTCCAAGATGGATGTGCAATGTGTTGCAGGAAGGATCCACAGCAGCCCACACGAGGAGGAGCACTCGAGCAGAAGAAGCCAATGGCTTTCGCAGGGACTACTGAATTTCAATTTCCTCCCACATGCTTCATACACCCTCTGTGGATGGGCAGACAGGCTTTCTAAATCTCACATCATTCTTAATCAAACACATAGCCATTTAAAAAAAATACCTACCCATTTCAAGGATACTAAATCCAGCATAAACCTAATTTTTAATATTTTAATGTTTCCTGAGGAAAAGTTAACTAAACTTTACCCTAAATCTTCCATGTATGTTAAACTTAGATGGCATAATTATCATAATTTTGCTAGTTCACCTGAAAAATAGGCCGTAACTCGAGCACTCTGACAGCCAACAAGATGCGAAGAAAGTCACGGGCTGACCGATGTGGAGGTTGTTGGCAGTCACTGGAGGTTATGCAATGTACAGAATCAGTAGGAAGAAAGTGTAAGTTACTCATTTTTCCAGCGGAACAGTTGTCACCATATGTCAATTGATTCTACATACACAGAAGCCCATCCAACTTTGGACATTTTTATCATGGAGAAAAAGACGTTTTTGTCCAAATGGAGAAGAATGAAAAGTGTCTGCTTTATCCTACCACATTGAAACAGAGGCAGACCTCCAGGGGGCTTTAAAATAATGTGCTATTCCTACCTTTAATTTAGAAAATTTTCATGTACAGTCTTTTCCTATGAAATGAAGCAGCTTTAGATGTTTAAGCTGTAATTTATAAATATGACTTCAAGCTCATGTTTCTTTGTATTCTAAATGGCGTGACTGAATCAGGATTAGGCAGGTCAAAAAGAGTCTTCCTACTTCAAAAGATGAGGACTGCTAAGAAGCTCTACACCCATCTTTTCCTCTCCTGATGTATGAAATTAGTTGCATTACAGCTTCATTTGTTTGTGTTGGAGTCTATCTTTTCCCATTAGGTCTGTTCGAAAACCACTTTTAACATACTGTGTGCTCAACAGCAGAGATACGGAATCAACCCAAGTGTTCATCAATGGATGATTGGACAAAGAAAATGTGGTATCTTTGCACAATGGACTACTATTCAGCCATAAAGAAGGAACAAAATTATGTGCAGCAACAAGGATGGAAATGTAGGCCATCATCTTGAGTGAAACCAGCCAGGCACTGAAAGTCAAATATTCCATGTTCTCACTCATAAGGGAGTGCCACAAAATGTGTACACCTTGACTTAGAGAGTGGGATGATGGACAATGGAGCCTTGGAAGGATGAGGAGGTGGGAGGGGAGTAGATGATAATAAATTACTTAATGGGTACATTGTACATTATTTGGGTGATGGGTACACTAAAAGTCCTGACCTGACCACTGCATAATCTATGCATGTGATCAATTTGCACTTGTACCCCATAAATTTACACCAAAAAAAAAAACCAGGGGCTTAGTAAATATCTTGTTAATCCATCAAGACAGCACTTGTAAATGCTCTCTGCTGAGGGATAAAACTCTGGTCCTATGTTTTCTCAAGGAAAAAACACACGGCTAGGTATCAGAGCAAAAGAAAGGAAGTTGACTTGTACTGTCAGAAACAGGTGCTGCGGCAGGCATTTTTCTATTCCTTGTAATTAATTCACACAAGCACGATATGAGATGGGCATTATTCCATTTGCTGTTCTTCTTATGACTCCTGTTTTAGCCGGTAAATCAATAGATGTTCAGGCAGCTTGTTAATTATTCCAGGCCACATAACCACTAAATTGACAGGATGCAAACCATGAATTTCTGGCTCCAAATCTCAAGCCTCTGTTTGGTTTGTTTTGTTTTTTCCCACTAAAATGCTTCCTATTTACTATCTTTCTATATCAAAGAGCCTGCATCAGATGACTCACCTAAAATTATATTCTTCTCTGGTTTCACTCAGATAGGTTAAGATTGAGAGATGGTGCAGTTTTATTACTAGGTTTTAGGATTTGTATATTACGATAAGGTCCTTCATGTTCAACTGTGAAAAGGGACTTCACACAGCTCCAACCATCCAGGGCTCAGAGACTTAATTATGAGGCCTGCTCTGTCTGGGTTGGATGTCTCAGGAAGAGAGTGCCCAGGTTTTAGATGAGGTTCAGATCCTGGTTGATGGATTTTGCCAAGGTAATGAAGACAGCTATTAAGATAGAGGACTGATTCTATCTGTCTCTTTGCCAGGGGCGAAGATGATTGTTGATCATTAAAACATGAGGCAAAGCAGGGAAAAGACATTAACCCAGGATCACAAAATCTCATCCATAAGAGTTGATCTGCTTAGTAATGCATCTGGCTTACATGCAGTCTTCAGAGATGTCAGAAAGTGCCTGGAAGTAGGGAGTGGTCTAAGGAATTTGCTCAGAGATTAAGCTACATGCGATTAGACCTAAATGGCATGACTGAGTCAGACCTAGGCAGGTCAAAAAGAGTCTTCCCACTTCAGAAGATGAGGACTGCTAAGAAGCCCTACACACATCTTTTCCCCTCCTGATGTATGAAGTTAGTTGCATTACATCTTCATTTGTTTGTGTTGGAGTCTATCTCTTTCCATTAGGTCTGTTCGAAAACATAATTATCTCGTGAGATACGCTAAGTTCCTCACAACGTAAAGAAGATGAGTTTGCCAGACCTTTTCCCCAATTGAAGGGGCAGTCCTCAGATCGTAAAAGCGAAGAAAATGACAGGGGTTAGTGCCTGCTGGTAAACAACTGATTTCCCTGACTTTCCCATTTTATTTAGGGCAGCACCAAATAACAGGTTCCTGGTGGTTGTGGTTGTTGCAATCAAGTTAGCAGCCTAATAGAGCACGCCCCATTGTTTAATGGAGCATAGCCATGCATATTGGAGGAGGCTCGGGCCCTGGAATAGGGCTGGGAAGAAGTGTTTCTAGACAAGCAGGCTTCTCAACAGAGTCCCTAACACCCTGGGAGCCAGCTCTAGTGAACCTCAAAAGTATCCCTGCTGCCACGTGGTACATTTGCATCCAGGTACCAATAGTGAAGAGAAATAGTGGTTACGACAGACTCCTATCTCCAGTACCCTCGCAGCTGCTTCTCTGCTCCAGAGAATAACATGTTCTATTACCTCACTTGGAAAACTCTGGAGATCATGAAAGTCACCACAAATTAAATTAACCTTGGATACGCTCTCCAAAAATTACATTTTTTTTTCAACTGCAGGATCACGGAATTTTAGAGCAGAAAAGAACCTCAGAGATTACCTGGTCCAGCCGTTCTCATTTCACAAATGAGGTAACCAGCAAAATATTTTAGACCTGTACCAGTCTTCTGACCTTTCAACAGAAATACACACACCAAATTTGTATGTCCTGTTTTAAACCTCTTAGAGAAAAAACAGACAGGGAAGATAAAAGTCCTGCATATTCTTACAGAAAAAAAATTAAGTAGAAAAAATCATCGTGCTTCAACCAACATTCTATTTTGCATAGAGAAAATCGTAACAGAAAGGACTATTAATGTGAAATACTTGTTTTACCTAGGCATTTTAGAGTACACTGACACACAGGTCACACACATCTCAGCCTTCTGATGGGTTATTTGGATTTGATTCAGGCTGATTCAAGGTGTGAGTAACATGACTTTGCATTTTGCTTAAGAAACCAAGTGCCTCAGTGATAGCGATGGAAGGATTTGTTACGCTATCTTATTCTGATTTCCAATCATTGATTCCAGCAAAATAACTACTGTCTTCTCTCTCTTTCCCTCTCTCTCTCTCTCTCTCTGGATATATATAAATCTCTCTGTCCATGGATATATACAAATTTATAGCACAGAGATGTGGAGATTTCTGGGTTCACATGGTAGCAAATAAGAAATGCATAATAGGTTTGCTCACAACTTCCTATTTAAATACCAAGAATATCGAGCAAAGTATGATTCTAATTATACCATAAAATATAACTCTCTTTCTGTATATATATATATATAGCCATCAATCCTGTAATCTTGTATTAGTCATACCAGAACAGGTTATATAGGTTATATGTGATAACAAATAAATTCAAAACTCGGCAATTGAACACAATAGAGATTTATCACTCACCAAATTAATATCCAGATTGTTCAGCCTTCTTTCATCTTGTGGCTGCACCAGCTTGGACACATGGCCTCCAAGATTTCAGTGGCAGAGGAAGAAAGCACTGAAAGGGGCACATGGCTTTAAACTGCCTTGGTCCATAAATGGCCCATGTCATTTTCGTACATGGATCATTAGCTAGGGCTAGTCATACAGGATGGACTCAAGTGCAAGAAGATTTGGAAATGAAGGGGAGGGCATAGAAATATGGTGAGCATTACTTTCTCTGCCACTAACCTTTTAACCACAAACCTGGAGGATCAGAGATTAAGAATCACTCCCACTAACAATCCCTAAGCCTGTGTTCATGAGCCCCACTAACCAACAAAACATATTATTATTCTGTAATTCATCTTGATATCGTGTAACTTATGAAGGAAATTATAAAGTAAATTATCACAACATATCCTATATTTTAAAAGTGGGCCTGGATGCTGTGGCTCATGCCTATAATCCCAGCACTTTGGGAGGGCAAGGCAGGTGGATCACCTGAGGTCAGGAGTTCGAGACCAGTCTGGCCAACATGGCGAAACCGCATCTCTACTTAAAATACAAAAATTAGCTGGACGTGGTAGTGGGCACCTGTAATCCCAGCTACTTGGGAAGTTGAGGCAGGAGAATCACTTGAACCCGGGAGGTGGAGGTTGCAGTGAGCCAAGATTGCGCCACTGCACTCCAGCTTGGGTAACAAGAGCGAAACTCCATCTCAAAGCAACAACAACATAAAAGTGGGGAAAGGGGATAGAAAAATATAATAAAATTAGTTTAAAATCTTGAATATATACGTGGCCAAACAAGAGATAAAGTATAAATAAATGTTATATTCCTATTTCTGCAGCTGTCTCCCAGGCTGTAATTGGTTTAATGCTTTTCTTCCTCTATTCTCTATTCTAAGTTCCCATTGCCCTCGGCCAACACCAAAGAAGGTCACGGTTTTATATTTGGTAGGGAGAACTAACACTTCATTTCCAGAATTTCTGAGCCCCTTGATGGTCCCTCCTGGGTTTTGTTAGACATCAACTAACTTTTCCACTGTACTTAGCAACATTAAGAATCACCCAGAGGATCGCCTCTTCTCCTGTCATGTTCTCCTTGCTGCCATTGTGTAGGGGCAACCCTATTTCTCCTTGATAATCAGGATTAGTGCAATCAACGTGGCAACCTCATACATTCTATATTCATGCTGCATCATGGGAGCCCTATATGGACAGGTAGCAGTTTTCAACATTGAATTTAATGGAATGTTTGCGACAACACACAGTGACAACATTTATCCCTTAGAAACTAAGATCTCTAAACCCAGCAAACTGCCAAGATGCTCAGGAAAAGGAAGTAAAAGTTTTTCAAGAATAGTATGAAGTGCCTTTGCAGGCTGAGGCAGGTGGATCACGAGGTCAGGAGTTTGAGACCAGCCTGACCAACATAGTAAAACTCTGTCTCTATTAAAAACACAAAAATTAGTCGGGCATGGTGGTACATGCCTGTAATCCCAGCTACTCAGGAGGCTGAGGCAAGAGAATTGCTTGAACCCAGGAGGCGGAGGCTGCAGTGAGCTGAGATCATGCCACTGCACTCCATCCTGAGCAACAAAGCAAGACTGTCTCAGAATAAAAAAAAAAAGAATAGTATGAAGTACCACTATAATTTTTATCCCTTGGCTGCATAACCCTTGTATTCTGGCTACAGAAAAAATCAGACACTGTATTGGCCAGTAAAACTGAACATACCGGAACTTGGAGGATAGTTCCCCAACTCTAAAAAGAGTCTCTTGTTCAGCATTTACTGAAATTTCAAAAAGTCATTCTAATTTACTAAGGACAGTTGTTTATATGGAAAATGTGCCTGGTAAGATCCATGAAATCTGTGTGCATCAGCCCGTTGCATTAGTTTTTTCTCTGCAAAATTAGTTCCATGGAGAAAAAGTTAGGAGCTCTGCTTGGTGTATAGAGAGCTGGAAAGAACATTGATATGGTTTGGATGTTTGTCTCTTCCAAATCTCATGTTGACATGTCATTCCTGATGTTGGAGGTGGGGCCTGGTCGGGGGTAATTGGATCACGGGGGCAGATCCTTTATGAATGGTTTAGCACCATCCCCCCTTAGTGACAGTGAGTTCTTGCACTAGTTCACTTGAGAAAGATCTTGCTGTCTGAAAGTGTATGGCACCTCCCCCCTCTCTCTTGCTCCCACTCCCACCATGTGACATGCTGGCTCCCTGCCACCTTCCACTATGATTGCAAACTTCCTGAGGCCTCACCAGAAGCAGATGGCAGCACCATGCTTCCTGTACAGCCTGCAGAACCATGAGCCAATTAAACCTCTTTTCTATATAAATTACCCAGCCTCAAGTATTTCTTCATAGCAATGCAAAAACAGCCTAATACAAACATCACTCTCATCTTTAAAAACACACGCACACAAAGTCTGACAAACTGTAAGTTTATGACAATCTGTAAAGAATCTGAGGTTGCAAGGCAACTAAACAGCGTGAACTATAAAAAAAAAAAGACATGTACTTCAGGGGAGAGATGAAAAATACACATTTGCTTACTTGAGGAAGACACAGCTGAAGATTGGTGAGAATAATTTGGATAGAATTGTTAACAAAACTAAAAATAATGACAGATACCAAATCACAGATCTAAGAAGCTCAGAGCACACAAAAAGATTATATATATGTTTAAAACCACTCTATATTCAAACTGCTAAAAAAAAAAAAAAAAAGACAGAAAATCTTCAAGGCAACCAAAGAAAAAAGACATTATCTAAAGAAGAACAAAGAGAAGAATTACAAGGGACCTTGTCTGAAAACATGAAAACCACAGGACAATGGAGCAACATCTTTAAAGCACTTAAAGAAAGGGAAAAAATCTCCCAACTCAGAATTCTTTTTAATATTTTATTTTTAATTGATATATAATAATCGTGCATATTTATGAGGTACATGGTGATGTTTGGATATATATAATATATAGTGACCAGATACATGTAATTACCATATCCATCATCTCAAACATTCATTATTTCTTTTTGTTGGGAACATTCAATATCCTCTCTCTAGCCATTTGAAGCTATATATTATTAACTATAGTCATCCTACAATGGTATAAAATACTGGAATTTGAAAGCCACAATTCTATATGCAGGAACCTGTAAATTTCAAAAATAAAGGAGAAATAAAGATTTTTCTCAGACAAAAACTGAGAAAATTCACTGCCATCAAACCCGCACTACAAAAAAGTTTTTTTAAGTTTCTAAAGCAGATGATACCAAGTAAAAAAATTTGGATTCACACAAAGAAGTCGTGTCAGAAACGAGTTAAATTAAGATACAAATAAATTTTATTTTCCATATTTTTATTTCTCCAAAAATAACATTTAAAGCAATAATAGTAGCAATGTGCTGTGTTTCTATAAAATACAAAAAAGCAAAATGTATGAAAAAACACAATGCATGGGAGACAGAAATTGGGAATACACTATTGTGACATCCTTAACCACACATGAAGCAGCACAACAATATTTGAAGACAGATGCTGCTAAATTAAAGATGTAGATTATAAACCCTATGGCAAATACTGAAAATACTTTAAAGAGAAATATAAATAATACTTTATTTTAAATGCAATCATAAAGTATCATAAAGAATGTTCACTTAACCCCAAAAAAGCCAAAAAGAAAAAAATGTATTTTTATAAAAACCTAGCAGCTGGGCATGGTGGCTCACACCTGTAATCCCAGCACTTTGGGAGGCCGAGGCAGGTGGATCACGAGGTCAAGAGATCAAGACCATCCTGGCCAACATGGTGAAACCCCGTCTCTACTAAAAACACAAAAAATAGCCGGGTGTGGTGGCAGGCTCCTGTAGTCCCAGCTACTCGGGAGGCTGAGGCAGGAGAATGGCATGAACCCAGGAGGCAGAGCTTGCAGTGAGCCGAGATTGCGCCACTGCACTCCAGCCTGGGCAACAGAGCAAGACTCCATCTCAAAAAAAAAAAAAAAAAAAAAAAAAAACAACAACCTAGCAAGATGGTATATCTAATCACAAAATAATTATATTAAATATGAATAGTCTAAAAACACCAATCAAAAGATTATTGTGTTGTATGTTTTTATAGAAAGCATGACTTAACTGTATGCTGTCTATAAGAAACTCACTTAAACTAAAAAGATATAGATGGGCTAAAGTAAAGAGATAGAAAAAGACATACCATGCAAAGTCTAATCAAATAAAGCTGAAATATAAGAAAAAAATCGACTTCAGGGGAAGGAATATTATTAGAGGTAAAGAATATTACATAATAATGGAGTTGTTTCCCTAAGAACATATATTAATTCTAAATGTATATGCACCTAACAACAGAGTATCAAAATACATAAAGCAAAAACTGACAAAACCGAAAGTAGAAATAGAGAAATCCACATTTATAGTTGGAGAGTTCATACACCAATAGGCAAATATCCAGAAGCTGTTTTTACTTGGTAAGGCTGTAAGTACACCTTCACTACCTAGACTCAGAGTTCTGTTTGCCCTCTACTGAGACTTGGTTTGGTACTTAGGGATCTTAACATTTTATTGCATCAGTGGTATCATAAAACCTGGAAAATAGAAAGTAGCAGGAACCTAAAATACCCTAGTAAATCACATGCCAAAAGGGGTGAGATAATTTTCTAAAAATTTAGGAGCTTACATGCCCAGTAAAATTGTAGTATTTAAGTAGTCAAGCACGTTAGGATTTCCCCTCCAAAGTACAAGTCATGTTGCTGTTCCTTGCACCAACACACTGAACAGGACAGTACTGGCTAAGTGTGTGAGCACCAAAGTCAGAATACATGGATTTAAGTCTTGGCCCCACTCCTACTAGCTGTATGTCTTTGAGCAAGTTCTTCACCTCTCTGTGCCTCAGCTTCCTCACTGTAAAATGGTACTTGTAATGGTAAGTTTAATGATATCTACCTTGTGTTTTCTTTACATGTGTTTTATTATCAAACTCCAGTATAATCTAAGATACTACTTCCTTGAAGAAAGAGTGGGGTACCTTAACTTTTATGGAACCAAATTATAAAAAGTAGGAATTTTGTACTTGACAAATACACATAACCAAAAGCATCTCATTATTTGAAAAGAATAGGAGTGAGACTAAACTTTTTAAAAAGACTGAAACAACTAACCTCTTAGAACAGCAGTTCTTGAAGTGTGGTCCACAAACAGCTGGTGATCCCCACAATTCTTCAGGAGGCTTGTGATGTTGAAACTATTTTATAATAAGATAAAAGACATTATTTACCTTTTCCACTGTACTGGCCTCTGTACTGATAGTGCAAAAGCGATGGTGGGTAAAACTGCTGGTATGTTTGCAGGAATCAAGATCACAGCACCAAGCTGAATTGGCAGTCATTGTATTCTTCACTCCTACGCATGAAAAGAAAAAGAAAGTTGTTTCCCTCACAAATATCCATAAAGAAGCAATAAAAAATGTTCATTTGATTCGTTCATGAGTATGTCTTTCTAATACTCAGTGTGATGAAATGAAAACCACACATAAAGTACAGCTATGTACAGAAGTTCCATAGTTGTCTCAACAAAAAGCACCATAGCACTTGCTGGAGCTGTGAGCTGATCTAGTCACTTTTCTCCTTGAATACTGTTTTGATTTGAAAGAACAGCTGACAGACAACACAAGAACCATGGTTTTTCAGACTTGGATATTGGACAGACATTTTCTTGAAAATAAGCAAAGTGAGCCAGGGACTTCAAGGAAAACAACTGACAATATTTGTTGCCAGTGATAAAATTAAAGTCCTCGACTAAAAATTAGAATTTTATAAAACTTATTTCCATGATCATGAGCATGACAGTTTCCAAATACTTGAAAAGAAAAAAAAATGTCTTTTTTGAGACTAGTTAGATATAACAACATATTTGGAAGATCTGCATAGTTGACTGAACTACTGTTTCCCAATCTACCAATACATGATGTTATAAAATAACGCATGGGTGAAAGATACACGCAAATTTCAAGCTACAATAGTAAATTTTCAGTAACAATATAAAAGGTTCATTAATACGGTTTCAGATTCCACATTGCAACTAACCTTTAAGAAACTACCACTTCTCAAGTTTCTATATGGTATCAAAGAAGAATATTCTCAAAAATGAAAAAGCTACTAAAATAATCCTTTCTTTTCCTACTGCACAGCTTCACAATTTCAATGAAACTAGCATATTGCCATAGATTAATGCAGAGGCAGATATGAGAATCTGGCTGACTTCTATTAGCCAAGACATTAAAGAAGTTTCCAAACTGCAAGACAATACCACTTCTTACTAATTTATTTTTTTTGCAAAATGGTTATTTCTGGTTAAAACTTTTAACTTTTAACATGTAGTATGTTTATTATTGCTATTTTAAAATTAATAAGTACTTTTTAAAGTTTTTCATTTTTATTTCAAATATGGTAAATTCTAAATGTATATGCACCTAACAGCAGAATATTTGAAAAATCTATGAAAATAATACTCAAATTTGGTAACTATTCAAAATTAAACACTGACCGATGAAACACATATAAACAAAGAACTCTTTGCATTCTTGATAATTTTTAAAAGCATAAAGGATTCTTAAGTCCAAAATATTTCTCCATCACTGTCTTAGATGGTTAGGTTATAGAAGGAAAAGCTATTTGAAATAAACAATCAGGGACCCTTTTTGAAAGAAAGTATACAAATTTGTTATTTTCTTCTCCCTTTTTATTTTGCCACCAAAACAGTTGGGCAGAAAAATAAAGGTCTGATTGGAACCCAGGGACTAAACTGTAGTGATCTGAACCATTTGTGGTGACCCCATTGTCATTTGACAGACACCTGTTTTCCCAGTCTTCCCTGCAGCTAAGAGTGGCCATATGACACAGGTCTCATCAAAGAGGACATAACTGGAAATCGGCTGAGGGGTTTCTGAGAAATATATTTTTTTAGTAAGAAAGACAAGCCTGCAAGAAGAGTCTGCTAGCGAAGGCTATACCTTCCATGTGCTGTCAGGGTTTGATGTCAGCGACTGTGCTTTCTCTCTTATAACCATCAGGGAGCAAGTATGAGGAAGACCCAACACACTGGGATCTTAGAGCACAATGTTTGAAGAAGTGTCAGTCAGTTCTCAATGATGACCTTGAGCTTCTGAACCACCCTTGGAACCACCAATCTCTTGTCATGTTACAGAATCAAATATCTTTGTTAGTTGAGGCACTGTTGTTGGTCATTCTCTAATATGCCACAGATATAGACCACTATGTCACTGAGATGAAAGGTAGCACTTAGAAGGTACCACCTTTCCCTCTGAAAGGTTAAAGTGAGATATATAGATTTGTTAAAAGAACTAAAAGGCAGTACTAAGAAGGTAACACCTTTTTCTTTGAAAAATTAAAATCAGATATATGTGAGAGTGGTAGAGCAAGATGGCAGAATAGATCACTTCAGTGACTGTCCCCCTGCAGAAACATCAGTTTGAACAAGTATCCACAAGTGAAAATAGATCCATAAGAGCTAAGGAAACCAGATGAAAGATCACAGTTCCTGGTTGCAGCAAAATAGTAACTAAAAAATACACATTAAGGAGAATAGAAAGGACAGTTTCACATTACCTGCCTCACTCTCCCCCAACCCCGGTCAGCATAGTGTGGAGAGAAACACTGTCCACTTGGGGGAAAAAGAGGAAAGTGAGCACAGAACTTTGCCTTGGACCCCAACACTGGGCCTGTGACAGTAAAACTCAGCACCAGGAAGACATCAATAGCCCCACACTCCAAGCCAGTACCCACAGACTAAGCCTGCAGACCTGCCCTGGTGCCAAGCAGGACCATGCAGCCCCAGGCTTCAGGCTTGCATAACAGACTAGATTCCAGGCCCATACAGCCACTGGGCCTACTTCAGCAGTCCCAGGCTCTGGTAGGCCTTAGCAGCCCTGGGCTTCAGGTACACAGTGGGCCTGAGATGGACCTCAGGCTTCTGGTGTGCCCCAGCACTACATCAGCCTCCATGGAACCTGGGCTTTGGGCCCACCCCAGTGCTGCACCCACCACAGTGGCCCTGGGCTTCTGGAATACCCCAGTGCCACACTTACCACAGCAGCCCATGTCCTGTGGATCACACCACACAGCCTGCCCAGAATCTTGGAACAGGCTGACTGTTGCGTTTTCTGAGATAAAGTCAGTCTGTAACTGGAATTAGTATCTACTTCTTCAAATCTCCAGACAATGACACATGACCACAGGGATCAAGAACAATCAGGGAAATATGATATCACCAAAGGGATGAAATAAAGTGCCAGTGACTGACCTTAAAGAAATGAGGATGTACAAAGTGCCTGACTAAAAATTAAAAATAACTAAGAGAGCTCAGCAAACATCAAGAAAATGTAGAGACACAATTCAACAAAATGAGGAAATCTGCATGATCAGAATAAGACATTTAATAGAAAGATTGAGATAATAATAATTTAAAAATCAAACAGAAATCGTGGAGGTAAAAAATACAATGATCAACATGAAATGGAGAGCATCAACAGCTTAATCGATCAAGCAAAATAAAGAATATGTGAACTCAAAGACAGGTTATTTGAAAATACACATTCAAAGGAAAAAAGATAAAAAAGAATGAAAAGAAATGAATAAATATATAGTATATATGGGACAGGATCAAAAGAGCAATTTTGAGTCATAGGAGTTAAAGAAGGAGAAGAAAAAGATAAAGGGGCTGAAAACTTAATTAAAGAAATAGTAGGCCAGGTGCAGTGGCTCATGCCTGTAATCCCAGCACTTTAGGAGGCCCAGTTGGGTGGATCACCTGAGGTCAGGAGTTCGAGATCAGCTTGGCCAACATGGTGAAATCCTGTCTCTACTAAAAATACAAAAATTAGCCTGGTGTGGTGGCTCACACCTGTAATCCCAGCTACTCGGGAGGTTGAGGCAGGAGAATCGCTTGAACCTGGGAGGCAGAGGTTGCAGTGAGTCGAGATTACACCACTGCACTCCAGCCTGGATCACACAGCAAAACTCCATGTCAAAAAAAAAAAAAAAAGAGAGAAAGAAAGAGAGAAAGAGAGGAAGGAAGGGAGGAAGGGACAGAGGGAGGGAAATAGTAGCAGAAAACTTTCCAAACCTGCAGAAAGTTGTAAATATTCAGTTACAGGAAGGCTAAAGGAGTCTAACCTGATTCAATCCAAATAAGAGTACTCAAGACATTTTATAATCAAACTGTCGAAAATCAAAGACAAAAAGAAGATTCTGAAAGTAGCAAAAACAAAAACAAACAAAAAAAGAAGCAAATAACATTTAAGGGAGTTTGAATATAGCTAGCAGACTTTTCAGCAGACAACTTATACTCCAAGAAAGAGTAGAATGATATTCAAAGTTACTAGAGAAGGAAAAAACCTGCCAACCAAGAATACTGAAAATCTATCCTTCAGAAAAGATAAAGAGATAAACACTTTCCCTGACAAACATACAAATCCTATCAAGCATCTTCTCTGACCACAATGGTATAAAATGAGAAATCAATAACAGGAGAAACTCCAGAAAATTCATAAGTACATTAAAATAACATGCTCCTGAGCAACCAATAGATCAATGAAGAAGTTAAAAGAGAGGTTAAAAAATTTCTCGAGACAAACTGAAATGGAAACACAACATACCAAAAGCTACAGGATACAGCAAAAGCAGTTCTAAGAAGACATTTGTAGTAACAAATGCCTACCTCAAAAAAGAAGAACAACCTCAAATAAACAAGTTAACACTGCACCCAAAGGAACTAGAAAAACAAAAACAAACTAAACCCAAAGTTAATAAAAGAGAGTGAATAATAAAGATCAGAGCAGACATAAATGAAATAGACTAGAAAAACAATAGAGAAGATCAAGAGTCTGTCTTCTGAAAAGACAAACAAAATAGACAAAACTTTATCTAGACTAAGAAAAGGTAGAAGACTCAAATAAATAAAATCAGAAAAATAAAAGAAACATTACAAAAATAAATAAACATTAGTTTTGTAATGTGATGTCTCCTTTAAAAATAATGTCTCTTTTAAAAATAAAGGAGACACTACATTACAAAAAAAATGTAAAAATAAAGGAGACATTACACTACATTACAAAAAATAAAGGATACAAAAGACAAAGGAGACTATTGTGAACAATTATATACAAATCGAATAACATAGAAGAAATGGATAAATTCCTGGACACATAAAACCTACCAACACTGTACTATGTAGATACAGACAATATTAACACATTAATAATGAGTAAGGAGATTGAATCAGTAATAAAGAGTCTTCTGACAAAGAAAAGACAAGGACCTGATGGCTTCACTGCTGAATTCTATCAAACATTTGAAGAACCAATACCAGTTCTTCTCAGACTCTTCCAAATAATTGAAAAGGAGGGAGGACTTCCATTTTATGAAGCCAGCATTGCCCTGATAACAAAGGCAGGCAAGGACATTTTATTTATTTATTTTTTAATATAAATATCAAAATTATAATTTCTGAAGTTTCCTGTTGAGTATCTGTGATAGCTTTTTTTATTATTATTATTTTACTTTAAGTTCGAGGGTACATGTGCACAACGTACAGGTTTGTTACATATGTATACATGTGCCATGTTGTTGTGCTGCACCCATTAACTCATCATTTACATTAGGTATATCTCCTAATGCTATCCCTCCCCGCTCCCCTCACCCCCCATGGTGTGATGTTCCCCACCGTGTGTCCATGTGTTCTCATTGTTCAATTCCCACCTATGAGTGAGAACATCTGGTGTTTGGTTTTCTGTCAGGCAAGGACATTTTAAAAAGAAAGAAAATTACAGGCCAATAACCCTGATGAACTTACATGCAAAAATTCTCAACAAAATACTAGTAAACCAAATTCAGTAGCATATCAAAAAGATCATTCACCATTATTAAGTGGGATTCCTCACAGATACTCAAGGATGGTTGAAAATACATAAGTCAATAAACATGATACATTGTATTAAAAGAATTACAGACAAAACCATATAATCATTTCAATAGTTGCAGAAAAAGCATTTGACAAAGTTCAACATTCTGTAACAATAAAAACTCTCCACAAATTAGGTATAGAAGGAACACACCTCAACATGTTAAAGGCCATATATGACAAACCCCAGCTGATACCATATTCAATGGCAAAAATGTTGAAACCTATTTTTCTAAGACCCAGAACAAGACAAGGCTGCCCACTCTTGCCAGTTCTATTCAACATAGTATTGGAAGTCCTAGCCAGAGCAATTAGGAAAGAGACAGAAATAAAAGACATTCAAATGGGAAAAGAAGTTAAATTGTCCCTGTTTGCAGATGACATGATCTTACATATAGAAAATCCTAAAAATGCCACCAAAAACTGTTAAAACTGATAAACATATTCAGTAAAGTTACGGGTTACAAAATCAACATACAAAATCAATAGTGTTTGTACACACTAATGTTGAACTACCTGAAAAAGAAATTTTAAAAAAATACCATTTATAATAGCTACAAAAAATAAAATAGTACTAAATTTAACCGAGAAGTTTAAAAATCTCTAAACTTAAAACCTTAAAAATTTATAAAAGAAATTTTAAAAGACACAAATAAATAGAAAGATCCCTTATGTTCATGGATTGAAACATTAATATTGTTACAATGTCCATACTCACCAAAGCAATCTACAGATTCAATGAAATCCTATTGAAATATTGATGAGATTCTTCACAGAAACAGGAAAAACAATTCTAAAATCAACGTGGAACCACAAAAGATCCCAAATAGTCAAACCAATCTTGAGCAAAAAGAAGAAAGCTGGAAACATTACACTACCTGACTTCAAAATATACCGCGAACCTAGCGTAACCAAAGCAGCATTGTACTGGCTTAAAAACAGACACATAGACCAATGGAACAGAATAGAGAGCCCAAAAATAAATCCATGGACTGATGGTCAGTTGATTTTCAACAAAGGTGCCAGGAACACAATGGGAAAAGAACAATCTCTTCAATAAATGGTGTTGGGACAACTAAATATCTATATACAGAAGGAAATTAGACCCTTATCTCACAACATATACAGATACCAACTCAAAATGGATTAAAGACTTAAATACAAGACTGAATTATGAAACTACTAGAAGAAAACATACGAGAATAGCTCCATGATATTGGTCTGGACGGTGATTTTCAAAATATAACCCTAAAAGACTGGGCAACAAAAGCAAAAATAGATAAATGAGATAACATCAAATTAAAAAGCTTCCCTATACAGCAAAGGAATTAATCAATAGATTGAAGAAACAACCTACAGAATGGGAGAACATATTTTCAAATCATACATCTGATGAAGGGTTAGTATCCAAAATTTACAAGGAACTCAAACAATAGCAATAAAACAAATAACCCAATTAAAAATTGGGCAGATAACCTGAGTACACATTTCTCAAAATAAGACATGCAAATACCCAATGAACGTATGGAAAAAATGCTCAACATCACTAATCATCTTTATCAAAAAGACAAAAGATAACAAGTGTTGGAAAGGATGTAGAGAAAAGGGAGCCCTCACACATTATTGGTAGGAATGTAAATTAATGCAGCCATTACGGAAAATGGTATAGAGCTTCCTCAAAAAATCAAAGATAGAACTACCATATCCAGTAATCACACTATTAGATATATTAAATATATCCAAAGGAAATGAAATCAGTATGCCTATTTCTCTACTGCTATTTTTATTGAAGTATTATTCATAATAGCCAAGAAACGTTATCCACCTAAGTGTCCATCAGAGGATGACTGGATAGAGAAAACATGGTATATATACACAAATTTTTCCTTCTTTATTCTTTATTGCCTTATTTTTTTCCTTATTTATTCAGCCATAAAAAGAAGGAAATCCTGTCATTTGCAACAACATGGATGAACCTGGAGGATGTTATATCAAGAGAAATAAGCCAGGCACAGAAAGACAAATACCACATGGTCTCACTCATGTGGAATCCAAAAAAGCTGATCTTCTAGAAGCAGAGAATAGAATAGTTGTTACCAAGGTCTGAAGTAGCTGGCAGAGAGGGAGGAGGAATGTTGGCCCAAGGATACAACATTTCAGTTAGGTAGGAGGAGTAATTTCAAGAGATCTTTTGTACCACATGATGACTATAGTTAACAATATATTGTATTTTTGAAAAACCACAAAAATGGTAACCTATGTGAGGTAACACATATGTCAATTAGCTAAATTTAGTCACTCCACAAGTATATACAATTCAAACTATCATGTTGTACACAATAAATATATACAATTCTATCTGTCATTTAAAATACTAATACAATTTAAAACAAAAAAATTAATCAAATAGAATAAAAATAAAAGTGGATATAGTAACTTTTTGTCCATTTTGTTAGAGATGAAGACTGGAGGAAAGTCACATGAAAGGACTTAATACCACGTGTGTTACAGATCTTGAAGAGCCACTGCAGGGCCTGTACCTGCACTAGAAGAGCTTTTAATCCTCAGGAAAAAAAGTTCAAGATAAGTCATTTTCGCTCAAATTTGCCATAGAATCATGAGTAAATAAAGAATACTGGTATTTTGATTGGCTTCCCACTCTGCTTCAATACTGTCTTCCCACCTTTTCTTGACTGTGACTATTTTGGGAGAGCCAAACATGTAAGTTTGCTGATACTGAAAATTACCAACTGGCAGCTCTTATGTGTCTCTTGACAAAGGCATTTGCTGAGCTCTGGCCTCATGAGTGAGAGAGAGAATTGAGGAGAACCCTGGTCTTGGGTATCACTGAAATTCAGAAAATGACAGCAAGCATCACAGCCTCCCAACTATGTGGGTAAAGGGTACAAGGTGTTATTTCTCAGATTATTTATTAGTCCAACTTCAGTGAGATTTTGGCAGGACAAGATCAAATAAAATTAAAGAAATACAGTTTTTTGATAAAAATAATTACAGTAAAACTAAGAGCTATACAACTTTTAGCTCAATTTTCTTCTTTGTGTGAAGAAGAACACATACATGTAGGCATTCGGGGAAACAGGAGAAATGAGAAATTCAGAACATTTCTTCCTCCTCTTCCAAACTCAGATCTTTACAACCCTTCCTTCTTAAAATGAATCACTACATTTTTAATCCTTTTATTAGTGGTTTTTCATATGTAATGTCTCATCTGTGGAAAGCTTTCACCAATTTCCCTAATTTCTAATCCTCCTCCAGAATCAGGTCCATGTCTCTTTCCAAGGAAGCCTTCCCTGACCCTCCACAGTAAGTCACAGTTCCCCCTTCAGTGCTCACAGGACCCCATGCTTAGCTTTCACGCCACCTAGACTATTTGTCATGAAGCAATGCATTCTGTAATGTGTTACTTAATGTCTGACTCACTGACAGAATGAAATCCCAGGAGGGCAAGAACATTGTGTTATTTACCACTGAATCCTAATATCCTCCACATAGTAGACACTTAATAAATGCTTAGTAAAATCTTCAGTGTGAATGCAAGCTCTCAATGAAATTAAATCCTGTATGGAGAACATTTATATCCCAGAATGGGATATAGCAAATAAATATTATACTAAAATATGTAATATAGTAAATACACACATTAAATAAATATTACTTTATTGCCTATTTAAGCCTTATATCAATCTTAGAAAACAAGTAGGACAGGTATCAGATAAAGTTCTCAATTTTTAAGTAATGAAATATACTCAGAGGGGTTGCGATTACACGTCCCTCATATTAAGTGGAGGCCAAGCTCACACTGAAGTCTTCTCCACCACTCTTTCTAATGACCTGAGCTCTAAAGAGAGGATACCTGGGATGCCAAAGGAGCCCATGCTTCCAAAATATCTACTAAACTGAAAAAACCCATCCTAAGCATCTTCAGTGTCTGATCTAGAAGCAGATATCAATACAACTTGGTTTCTTCATCACTGTGGCAGAGATTGCTATTTCCTATCTAATATTCCTTCTCCCTGTCTTCAAGATAGGACTACCATTAAAATAACAATGGATTCATGGAAAATCTGTTTTTCTCTGGCTCCCTTCCATGACCAATGAGATGTAAGTGAAAGTGATATGTGAGCATTCCCAGGAATCTGCTTAAAGAGAGTTGACTCAGCTGAGAAGTGGTCCCTTTTGTCCTAAAATGCAGGCATGATGACCAGCAGCTGTATAAGACAATGAGGGGAGTTTAAGGTTGAAATGATGTGCTGAGGATAACAGAATAGCACTAGGGTGCCTGCGGGCTAGTCATCCCTTGTGACTGTGGGAGCTGAACCACCATTTCAGCCTGAAGTGCCTATCCACAAGATTTCTGCTGTGTGAAAGAGAAATATACTTCTAACTTATTTAAATTTCTGTTATTATTTTTATGCAGCTAAACATAACCTTCATTGACACGATCATTTCCAAAGCCATGGGAAAAAGTAATAATGGGGCCCACTGTTATTTTTTTGATCCTCCAAGTGAGAATCTGAGAAAATGTAATAAAAATGTATATACTGGCATTCAATTCAAGAAGCAAGAAAGTTAGCAACAAAATAACTTGTAAAAAGTGAAAGGAATCAATGGAAATAGAGGTCAAATGAGTACATTTAATTAAAGAACACGTGAAAAAAGCACAAGCAGTTTCTTTGAAAAGTCCAATAAAATAGATCTGTTTCAGAAGAAAGAGCAAACACAAATAAGCAGGATAAGAATGAGAAAAATGCCTGAACTACTAGTAGGAAGAAATGCTTAAAATATAGGAAAATATTGGATACAAATTTATAGCAACAGATTTGACAATTTATATGAAATAAACCATTTTCTACGAAAGTATAAATTGTCAAAATTTACTCAAGAGGCAAGGAAACCCAAGTACACCATTATTCATGGAACAAATAATAAATGAGCCAAAAATATATATTTAAAACCAAACAAATAGTAATTATATACCAGAATCAGGCAGGTTCTACCAATCAATCTAGGAAAAAAAGTTTTTGTATTAATTAAACTTTGCTTAAAATATACCAAAAGGAATAGAAAACTTCAAACAAGCACAAAATAAACTAATTCCATCTTTGAGATGCAAATATATATGCACAACATAGATGAAAAAATATTTTAAAAATTGGCAAATCCACTCTAGCATGTACTATGATAGCGTTTTTCCTGCCTAACCCATTTCTTTCTCACCACCAACCCCTAAACTTCTTTTTGTAATGCTACTTTCTTTAAGCAATTGTTCCTCCCCTATTCTGGAAGAGCCCACACTACTTCTGCTCAACCATGGAGTAGACATGTGACCTAAACCAGACAAATAAGATTCTCTCTGCTTGAAATTTAGTTCTTGAAAACATCATAAGGTGGTCACTTTCTCTCAAGCTTGGCATTTGGCTGGTGGGGACCCACGCGGGTTCAACACGTGTATCAAGAAGTATTATTTCTGTTTGGGGCCCATCTACCCTGGCCATGGCATAATGTTCATCCGCAATGATTGCAAGGTGTTCAGATTTTGTAAATCTAAACGGCATAAAAAAGTTAAAAAGCAGCACAATCCTTGCAAAGTTAGGTGGACTAAAGCATTCCGGGAAGCAGCTGGTAAAGAGCTTACAGTGGATAATTCATTTGAATTTGAATAACATAGAAATGAACCTATCAAATCCAGCGAGAGCTATGGAATAAAACTATTGATGCAATGAAGAGAGTTGAAGAGATCAAACAGAAACGCCAAGCTAAATGTATAATAAACAGATTAAGGAAAAATAAAGAGCTACAGAAAGTCCAGGATATCCAAGAAGTCAAGCAAAACATCCATCTTACCCGAGTCCCTCTTGCAGGCAAAGAGAAGCAGCTGGAAGAGAAAACAGTACAGCAGTTACAACAGGATGTAGACATGAAGATGCTTCTTAAACATCTCTGTAACCATTTCTTGATGTACATTTGAAAATGTCCTTTGGAGACTTGGAACTGCTAAATTATTGGTTTATTTTTTTATATATGGTCACTTAAATGAAAAGTGATTAAAATATATCTTTCCTACATTACTGTCTTCAAAACATCAGCTATTACGGATGTTAGATTGAATCTTAGTGTAAAATCTACACTGATACATGTACTCATGTAAATCATGAAACTTCTACCTATAACTATAGAAGTGAATTGTGGACATAAAATGGTTATGCCATTTGGATAATGGCAGTAGGTACTGTTTCCGGAATTGGTGGGTTCTTGGTCTTGCTGACTTCAAGAATGAAGCCACGGACACTCGCAGTGAGTGTTACAGTTCTTAAAGATGATGTGTCCGGAGTTTGTTCCTTCAGATGTGTCCAGATTTCTTCCTTCAGGTGGGTTTGTGGTCTCACTGACTTCAGGAGTGAAGCTGCAGACCTGCGCAGTGAGTGCTACAGCTCTCAAACGCTGCGCGTCTGGAGATGTTTATTCCTTCTGGTGGGTTCGTGGTCTCGCTGGCCTCAGGACTGAAGCTGCAGACCTTCGTGGTGATTGTTACAGCTCAAAAAGGGAGTGTGGACCCACAGAATGAGCAGCAGCAAGGTTTGTTGCAACGAGCAGAAGGACAAAGAACCCACGGCGCAGAATGAGACCTCAGCAGGTCGTCGCTGCCACCTCAGGCAGCCTGTTTTTATTCCCTTATCTGACCCCACCCACATCCTGCTGATTGGTCCATTTTACAGACAGCTGATTGGCCCATTTTACAAAGAGCTGATTGGTCCATTTTGACGGGGTGCTGATTGGTACGTTTACAAACCTTGAGCTAGACACAGAGTGATGATTGGTGCATTTACAATCCTTTAGCCAGACACAAAAGTTCTCCAAGTCCCTACTAGATAAGCTAGACACAGAGCACTGATTGGTGCATTTACAATCCTTTAGCTAGACACAGAGTGCTGATTGGTGCATTTACAATCCTCCAGCTAGACATAAAAGTTCCCCAAGTCCCCGCCAGATTAGCTAGATACAGAGTGCTGATTGGTGCATTCACAAACCCTGAGCTAGACACGGAGATCTGATTGGTGCATATACAATCCTCCAGCTAGACATTAAAGTCCTCCAAGTCCCCACCCAACTCAGGAGCCCAGCTGGCTTCGCCTAGTGGATCCCGTGCTGGGGCCATGGGCAGAGCTGCCCGCCAGTCCCACACGGCGCGCCCGCACTCCTCAGCCCTTGGGCAGTCAATGGGACCAGGCACCACGGAGCAGGGGGTGGTGCCCGTTGGGGAGGCTTGGGCCGCGCTGGAGCCCATGGACTGGGGGGGGACTCGGGCATGGCGGGCTGCAAGTCCAGACCCCTGCCCTGTGGGGAGGCAGCTGAGGCCTGGCGAGAATTCAAGCACAGAGTGGGTGGGCGGGCAGTGCTGGGGGACCTGGCGTACCCTCCGCAGCTGCTGGCCCAGGTGCTAAGCCCCTCACTGCCAGCTCAGAGAGGGGCTCCCACAGTGCAGTGGCGAGCTGAAGGGCTCCTCAAGAGTGGCCAGAGTGGACGCGAGGCCAAGGAGGTGCCTAGAGCGAGCGAGGACTGCTAGCACGTTGTCACCTTTCAGTAGCATTTGTATAACAATGAATGGCAAAACTTCATGGCTAGTGATGTATAAAATAAAATATTCTTTGCAGTAAAATATTCCTTTTATTAATGTTATAGAAGAGGGGATACAACAAGGAACTAACAATTTGTATGACAGCGTCAAATATTATTGTGATTTTAGTATTTCCTGTTTTGGTTTATTTGCATCGTAGAAGAGCATAATGACATTGTTTGATGAGGCCTAATTATGCTGGACTGTTTTGACCTGGTTTAACCCTTCTGATAGGTAGATGTGGATGCTGGGGATAAGAACTGAATAATCTTTGCCTGGAATGGCATTACACTCTAGAATTTCCACTTTGGAGAATACTCGGTTCTAACCTGTGATTCCTGGTAGAACAAACTTTGTTTTTCTAGCCTAACAATGATCTAGAAGCAGAAGAATCCCAGTGCCTTTTAAAAATTTATTATGTGGTTTTCTTTTAAAAAGCTCCTAATTGTTTTTGGAAAGTAGAATTTATGGGTACAACATCTGTTCATTATTTGGACATAAAATGAAACCATTTTAAAAGTAAAAAAAAAAATCATAAGGTAATAAATGTAATTGGGGGTAAATGATACGATGGTGTCATAGGAGCAATGCGATCTGCTAGCTTCTGTTGCTTGGCTCCTCCAAGCAGTCTTGGTTCTCCTTGAGCTTTCATTGTTCAGCTCTTTGTTTCTTCAAAATATCCCCACTGTATTTTCAACACACTCCTCTTTTATTGCTATTAAATGCCTATTAGTCATTGTTTGCCACCAGATAAATTCAATTCAAATGATTAGAATAGCTAGAAATAGCGATTTACTTACCTAGGCAGAATGGTGTTTTACTTACCTGGGTATATTAACCTGGTAGAAAAATTAGGCAATACCAATAGAAGCAAAAAAAAGCACTAACATTTAATGCTTAATCTTTAAAAAAGAAAACTCTTAGTAAACTAAAAATAGAAGGCATTTTCCTTAACTTAAAGATATTTGCCAGAAAACATCATAACTTGACAGTGACATTTAAAGTAACCTCATGAAAGTTGGGATAAGGTAGCTACCTTCTATCAGTCCTACTATTCAACATTGTCCTAGAGGCCCTGGCCAGAGCCTCTAGGTGCCACTAAGATAAGAAAAATCAAGACAGAAACAAAATTATCTGCAATTATTTTAATAACCTTGTAACTAAAGCAATGTCTTCAGAATCATTTAGTACATGATCTTTATCCTAATTACTGAGGGGCAGGTAGGGATAGAGATTATAATTTGGTTTTACAAAAAGAAAAAATGCAGTAGTATTTTACTTGCAAATAAGATTAATTTTGGAGGGAGCAGAAAAGACACCAAGTCTTTCTATGACTGCAAAGCCATGATGGAAAAAAAATGGTGAAAGGTAAGTTTCAAATAATTGTTTTCTTTTTGGGGGGCTTCAGAAGAAAGGGATGCAAGACAGCGAAGCTGGTCAATGTGGTCCCAGGTTACCCTTTTGGGCAAGAAAAGAGACAGATATATAAGATAAATGAGGATAAAACTTGAGGACAGAGTGGTCTCGTGTCTCCTGTTTCCCATTTGGGGCTCTGGGCGGAGTCCGATTCATAGATTACCTGTATAAGGCCATTCTCACATTGCTATAAAGACATACCTGAGACTGGGTAATTTATAAAGAAGAGAGGTTTAATTGGCTCATGGCTCTACAGGCTTTATAGAAAGCATGGTGCCAATGTCTGCTCAGCTTCTGGGGAGGCTTCAGGAAGCCTACAATCATGGCAGAAGGTGAAGGGGGAGCGGGCATGTTACATGGCAGAAGCAGGAGCAAGAGAAAGGAGAGGGGGAGGTGCCACACACTTTGAAACAACCAGATCTCGTGAGAACTCACTGTCATGAGGCTAGTACCAAGAGGATGGTACTAAACCATTCAAGAGAAATCTGCTCCCATGATCGAATCACCTCCCACCAGACCCCACCTCCAACATTAGGGGTTATAATTGAACATGAGATATAAATGAGGACACAGATCCAAACCATGTCACTACCCAAAACCATAATGGGATTAAAACACACTAAAGCAAATTGGAGATACATGCAAAGTGAGGTATTGAAATTTAGTTTTCACAGGCCACCATCAATTCCTATCCAGTAGGACACGAGATTCAGAGTCTGGGAACCTGTGACCTGAGAGCAGAGGGTGGGAGGGACCATCAAGCCAGAGGGTTAGGCAGAGAATGAGGCTGAGACTCAGGGGTGCAGCCAGCAAGAACTGAGGGGATTGCATGTTGTTAGGGCAGGGGCAGAGGGACTGGGGCCTGTGGGGAGGGGTGAGTATGACCACTGCATCCAGGAGCATTAATAAATTTTTAAAAAATGAGTTGTAAATTCAGTGTCCAGAGACTACTGTACTGAAGTCCATCAGAGCAAAGATGTCACCACAGAGAAGACAGAATAAGAGTATTACACCCATCCGAATCCTCCTTCTCATCACCACCACTAAGACAGGGCAATTTTCCTCATATACCCAGACCCTATCTTGGTGAAATTAAAAGGGAAGGGGCCAGCTCTCCAAAAAACTATGCTTTTTTTTTTCCTTTCCCTGGAGAGACTGAGAACACACTAAAGAGACTACTTCAACTGTTAGACTGGAATAAACGACACTGTTTTTTGTTTGTTTGTTTGTTTGTTTGTTTTTGAGGCAGAGTCTTGCTCTATTGCCCTGGCTGGAGTGCAATGGCGCATCTCGGCTCACTGCAACGTCCACCTCCTGGGTTCAAGAGATTCTCCTGCCTCAGCCTCCCAAGTAGCTGGGATTACAGGAGCCAGCCACCATGTCTGGCTAATTTTTGTATTTTTAGTAGAGGGAGATGGGGTTTCACCATGTTGGCTAGGCTGGTCTCAACCTCAAGTGATCCACCCACCTCGGCCTCCCAAAGGGCTGGAATTTCAGGTGTGAGCCACTGTGCATGGCTGACACTGACTGTTTGATGTTAACATTTAAATGTTTTCGCTGCTAACTAACAAGCCAGAAAACCAGATCAATTCTAGACACAATAAATAAATTACATTTTCTGTCAAAATAAGTGGCAAGATTATATAAAGTTATAAACCTGGGTCAGTCTACCAAAGAACCACAAGATGATCAATTGGAAATTTGTTGTAGAACAAAGAAGAGAATCAAGTAAGGTGGCCAGATAGGTCTACATATAAAAATCAGAAGTTTTACATGAAAAATAACCAATTAGAAATATAATTTTTTAAAAAAAGATCCCATTCATAATACACTCTCCTTATGAGATGTGCCAGATAGTATTTTTAAAAACTATAAAATATTACTTTAGAGTGTGAGAGAAAACCTAAATAAATGAGATATTGCATGATCTTGGGTGCGAAGATTTTATTTTTAATGTCAAATTTCCAAAAGGATTTTTTACTTGAAATTGACAAAATGAGCCTAAAGTTTGTTTGGAAGATTAGTCAATAAAATGCACTTCTTCTCCAGAGCAATGACTAGGAATTTCTGTTACCACAGGGAAAGGAGCTACGCACACCATCCAATCCCAGTTGGCTTTCCAGCCCACCTGTCTCGCCCGCCCTCCGGACTCAGCACCTGTCCCTCAGTCCTGCCAAGGCTACGGAGTCAAGCAGATCACAGTGACCTTGGGCAAGGTCAAACTGATAAACCTCTCTGAGCCTCAATTTCCTCATTTGCAAGATAAGGTCACCCAGGTTGCTGGACTAATAATTGAATGAAATATAATTCCATAATTTCAATGTCTGGTGAGATCTCTTGCAAATAACATGTACTAAATAGATAGATGTAACAGTTGTAATTATTGTTATTACTCTCATTATTACTACTATTATTTGGTCAATATTGTTAGGTCTTGCAATAAAAAAGGATTTACTAAAAATAAGACTAAAAATACAGCTTGCAAAAGACAAGAGTTGTACATTTAATTATAAAAATTTAAACTTCCTATACAGCAAAGAACATCATAAACAAGGTTAATTCGCAGAAAAATATATCTGTGACACATACAAAACATGAAGTCAACTATCTTAGATATATATTTTTAAGTCATACAAATTAATAGAAAAAAGATAAAATGTAAAGAGAAAAATGGACAAAAGATCTAAAATGGCAGCCAGGTGCGGTGGCTCATGCCTGTAATCCCTCCACTTCGGGAGGCCAAGGTGAATAGATCACTTGAGATCAGGAGTTCAAGATCACCCTAGCCAACATGGTGAAACCCCATCTCTACTAAAAGTACAAGAATTAGCCGGGCATGGTGGTGGCACATGACTGTAATCCCAGCTACTTGGGAGGCCGAGGCAGGAGAATCACTTGAATCCCAGAGGTGGAAGTTGCAGTGAACTGAGATCGTGCCCCTGTACTCCATCCTGGGCAACAGAGCAAGACTCCATCTCAAAAAAAAAAAAAAAAAAAAAAAAAAACTAAAATGGCAATTCACAAAAAAATAAATAAATAAAATGAAAAAGGCCAAAGCCAATGAAGATAGCTTTAGTCTCAATAAGACTCAAAGTACAAATAAAAATGATAATCACGTTCACATACATTTGGCAAACATTATAAAAACTTAAACTGGGAATATACCCAATTTGCTTTGGGTAGAATATATTTATGTTCTTTGCAATCACTTTCTGGTATAGGTAAGTTTTCCTGCTAAACCTTTTCTGGTGTGGTTGTTTCCCTGGGATACAACTAAGGCCTCTGGGGCAACTCACCCATATCTTGACACAGATACTTTGATACCTGGTCAGTGAGTGTCACCAATTCAGATCACTTAAGAACAGTCATTGAACAAGAAAATTGAAAGTCTCTGAAATCTTACTGCTCATATATGAAAAAAATTTTATATAATTCTAAAAAACATTTTAATAATTCTAAAAAATTTGCAAAACATTGCCAAGAATGAGCTGTGAATCTGAAAGAACATTTTCTAAACTATTAATATGACTTTAAAACTTTAAAATTAGACATGCCACAGGAAAGACTAGATTATCTTTCTATTCTCTCTATAAAAATACTAGAAAATTGTCCTACAAAGAGGTAATCATAGAGAATACAGATTAAAAATACGGGAAAGAAATATTATAGGTGTATCAGGCATTCAATAGTCATGTCGCTGAATATTTGAATATCATCTCTGAATACTAGGACAGGAAAATATGGAGAGGGGAACTCAAACAGTGCTGCTTTGGGCAAGGAGGTTCAGTCCTCTTTTTCCTAATCTGACTATTTTTCCACCCACATTTTGAGTGCTAACATTTAGACTGCCGTGACTAGCAAATAGTTCCATGATAAAGGAGCCAAGAACCCAGGTTCTTTGTCTTGGTTTTACATGAGAGGGGCAAGAGGGAACCTCAGACCTCCTCGGCCTAAAAGAACACCAAGAACACAGGGCCAGCTACCTAAGCAGGTAAAGAGTATACATTCCCTGTGAATGTCACCTTGGCATTGGGCCCTTTGCATTCAGGAATCCAATTATATGAATGCTCAGTACATCTTAACATATTTAGTAGTCCCGAAGGCCATTCCTCTAGAATAAGAAACAGAAATTGAGCTGCTATTTCAGTTTAGCCTAGTCTTTGGCCAGGAAGTTCAGCCAAATCACTTTGGAAGCCATGACAGTTTGTCACTGGAGATGCAGGACATCAAAGAGAGCTCACTTACAACACATCAGAGTGAAAATGCTATTTGCTGCCCAACTGCCAGCAGAGGAGGTGCATTTGAGACTTTAACAGGATTGGAAGAGAAGCTTGCCACACACAATTTATCTTTCCCAATTGTCTTCACTGTTTTTTTCCACAGCTAAGAGACAAGTACCCAGCCTCTACAAACCCGTTGCAGCTCAACAAATAACATATAAACCAGCAAGGCAGACAGTCCATTTCATTTCCAGGTTATCTGAGGATGCCCATATTTTTGTATGTGGGATGAATAGAGGAGGATATGATGTTTTAGAACTTTTTATTTTGAAATAATTATAGACTTATAGGAAGTTGCAAAAATAGTACATGGAGTCTCATGCCTTCTTCATCCAACGTCCCCTAATAGTGACATTGCAAATAACTGTAGTATAATTAGGATTGCCAGATAAAATGTAAGATATACAGTTAAATTTGAATTTCAGATAACAAATAACTATTCAGTAGAAATTTTTCCTGATATTCCTTGTTGTTTATCTAAAGCTAAATTTAACTAGGTGTGCTGTATTTTTATTTGCTGAACCTGGCAACCCTAAGAGGTGTAAAATGTAAAAATGAGGAAATTGACATTGGTACAGTATTGGTAACAAGACTACAGATCTCATTCAGTTTTCATCATTTTTACATTCGTTCATTTATATAGTTATATACAGTTGTGTGATTTTTTAAAATTTCGAAAACAAAAACAAAAGATCTGAGAACTTTGCAATGTAGAGCCCACCACAGCCATGCCTAATCACTGCCCGATTTGCCATGGAACTGATGATTCACTCAAGCCTGGCCAAAGTTATAGGCTATGAGCAGGAGAACTGGTGGAAACCAACAGATTTGGGGTTTGCTCTAGCCTAAAGAACTCAATTAGCTTTCCACTGCCTGAGGAAGGTCATCCACTTGAATGTCCTTTGTTTTTATTGTCCCTAGACCGTAATTTCCTGTGTGAATGGCCACTTCCATGCTTTGCAACAAGAGGATGAGTCAAATTCCTTTGCTTGGGCTATAATTTATAATCTGCAACCCACAATTCGATATTCAATCTCTTCGTTTTCTTTGTGAACAGTGGTGATAAAAATAAGAAAAGAAAGTCCTGTGGAGAAAACAAATCCAGCCTCACACTGTCTAAGCCATGCTAACCAGGCGGCTTTCGTCAAGGACCCGTGGTCAAAGGCACCATGGGCATCCGCTGTCAGAATCACCAGACGAAGCAAGGAAAGGATTTGCTCCATTGTGAGACACATCCCCCCAGCCCCATGACCTCTGCCAGGCTATTTCAGCCACCTAAGCCTCTCAGAAAGAGCATACTTTAAATGCAAGTGGTGTTGCTTGCCTCTTAAAGAGTTAAAGAAAGAAGATTTTTATTAAAGATATACAACACCAGCCAGGCATGGTGGCTCACGCCCATAATCCCAGCACTTTGGGAGGCCAAAGTGGGCGGATCACCTGAGGTCGGGAGTTCAAGATCAGCCTGACCAACATGAAGAAACCCTGTCTCTACTAAAAATACAAAATTAGCTGGGTGTGGTGGCACATGCCTGTAATCCCAGCTACTCGGGAGACCAGGGCAGGAGAATCACTTGAACCCAGAGGCGGTGGTTGCAGTGAGCCTAAATCGCACCATTTCACTCCAGCCTGGGCACCAAGAGCAAAACTCTGTCTCAAAAAAAAAAAAGAAAAAAAAGATATACAACACCAAAATAGTATCCCGAGACACAAGAGAATAAATCTGCAGGAACGTTGATTCATCTGTAGCTGGGGAGACCAGAGAAATCTTCTGGGGGACCTGTACCTAGATCCTTCTCCTATGTTGCGAAGACTCCTTAGAGTTATTCCCCAGACTGCTACAACCCAATGATCAACTTTTCCTAGGTTCCCATTGAAAAGGGAGGAAAATGAGAATTCAGTGATGTGTTTTTCATAGTTAACTATTTCAATTTAAAGGAGTGACTTTTATTCTAAGTTATGTTCTTTCTGTTTTTTAGTAACAAAATGTCCTGTCTGTTATAAAATGATAGTAAGATTTTCTGTCCTTTGTTGTTCTTTGGCAAATAAAATGTTGATGTGTCTGTCATTTATAGCCACAATAATTCTATGAAACACACTACCTCCAAAGCTCAATGTCATATAAAAATAAGCATGTGTTTCTTGGGCATGTCTAAGATTGGCTGGGACAGCCTTTTACCACGTGTGTCTCAATATCCTGGGTCCACTGTGCTATCTGTGCATCCTGTCCCCATGACAGTGGCAGAGGGATAAACAGCCAGCCTAAACATCCCATTGATCACAGCTAATGACATGGTTGAGCCCAAAGTCAAGGGATGGAGAAATACACTCCACCCTTTATGGGGCTAAGACTGTGAAAGTATAGCAACGCTACAGGGGTGGGGAATGCTGTTGTGACTAATAGTCCAGTCTATCATATGTCGGTAATTATATCAGCTCCCATTTTCTCTTGGTATTTGCTGACCCAGAGAAAGACAGCCATTTGAGCATCACAGCTTCAAAGGATATCTTTGGCCATAGGAATAAAAACCTAACCTAATAAACAGTAGTTTAGAAAAACCAGAAGTAGGAGCCATGAGATTGGAATTTATCATCAGCAATACTATGGGCCCTCATTAGGCGGTGACTGTCTCAGCTGTGAGTGTTCTGTGCTTGCATCTCTCTTTTTGCAAAATATGATCATCTGGAGGCAATCTACAATGACTGTACTGCATCTGTCACATTTTTAAGGCATCTTTGATATAGTGGTTAGGTGTTTCATTTTGTTGGAACCATGGGAATCAAATTTACTATGCAGAATTCTGTGTGAGATCATAGATCATAGATTAATTCACCTGCCCGGCCTTCTCTGCACACCTGCAGTGGATCTCATTTCCATCCAAGGACTTTAATATTATTAGTTCATTATTAATTCATCATCCAAATTGCCACTTTATGACAGATGATACGCCAACTTTTTTTTTCTTTTTTGAGATGGAGTCTCACTGTGTCGCCCAGGCTGGAGTGCAGTGGCGTGATCTCAGCTCACTGCAACCTCCACCTCCTGGGTTCAAGTAATTCTCCTGCCTCACCCTCTCAAGTAGCTGGGACTACAGGCACGTGCTACCATGCCTGGCTAATTTTTGTATTTTTTAGTAGAGACAGGGTTTCGCCATATTGGCCAGGATGGTCTCGAACTCCTGACCTCGTGATCCACACGCCTCGGCCTCCCAGAGTGCTGGGATTACAGGCATAAGCCACTGCACCCGGCTGATACTCCAACTGTTTTTGAGCTTGTTCGGGTTCAGTTTTGTCAATGAAATGCTCAGCACCTTGTTTATGTTTTTAATTTTTTTTTAATTAAAAAAATACCCTGGAAATCATCACCATGGCCTTGAGTCAGAAAGTTTAATAAACAAACATTGACAATTCCAACCGAAAGTTAAAACATCTTGAAAATTACCTGCTCACTTACACTATCATCCCAGCAGAATGAGGGTATCTGTAATAGTCAACAAAGACAAATGGCTTAAACTTTGTTCCGGGTCCTGTCTCTGACTTGTGGTGCTAGAGTGGGCATGTTGCTTAATTTCTATGTCTCTCTGGTTCTACATTTACAAACTGGGGGTAGCGATGGGATTGAAATCTGTGTTTGCACATGTTTTGAAGCTCTTTGGAAGAAAAATTGTACAAACCTGGAAAGCATCTTATAGTCCTAGGAAGAATGTTGCTCAAGTCTTAGCACAAAGCCAGGGAAGAACAGCTGCCTCTCAGCAGAGATCTAAACATCTTGCTTCTCCTTTCTCAGAAGAAAACACTGAACATGCAGCCACCTGTTTCCTGGCCAGGATGCTGGGTGCAATTGCACACAAGGGAGAAAAAGGCCTTTTGTTTTCTAACCAGCTGCATTTGCCGGCAGGTCTGTTGGAGTTCTACAAAACAGCGTGTGTCACGTTCTATAAAACAGCGTGTGTCGCACAGCTTGGGGCTGCATGGCTGGACTCCCTGGTTTCTCTATTTTAGAACACCCAGGGGTTTGTGTCCCCTTTAAGAAAAGGTCATTTGGACATAATAACATTTGCCACCTTCACCAAGGCTCAATTCAAAGAGGGGTTGGCTCAGTTTGCATCAAACAATGAAAGACCTTTGTGGGACTAGGAGGGAGACGGAGAGAGGAGGAGGCAGAGTGGAAGGGAGTGGGGAGCCCTATCCTGGTAAGTTTCTGGGCACTAGAGGTTTTGTTCTGTTTTTCTTCATAAACAGGTGAACTGATTTCCTTTTATCAGGTAGAACATCATTTAAATATCAAGTCGCTCAGGGTGCTCAGGTGAAGAGGCTGGTGATGCTCCAGCCCAGATGCCTAGTCTTGGAGGAGAGCAGAAATGGCACCTTCTCCCAAGAAAGATGAACAGGAGGGAGTGGAAAGTCTCCAGCCTCACAAAAGACAGAAAAGCAGCAGCAGCAAGTGCATCCCAATTCTGGAATCTGGGAAATAGACACGGGAATGGTAAATGCCTTTCTCGTGGTCATGCAGAAGCTGAATCCCAGCCAGCAGAGGCCCAAGCCAAGAAGCCACAGGACTGATGTCACATGGGCTCCTGCGTCTCGGGAATCACAGGCTTGGAGTATGCCTAGAAGTCTTTGCCTAAAGAAGACTGGGCACACGTGTTTCAGCAAAACTCTAGAACCATAGATATTTTACTCAAGCCCTGTTAGCCAAACTATTGCCCCTATCTGAACCCAGAAAGCAGACTGGATGTTATTCTCTGAGAGTATCAAACAGAGAGTCTGTTGGATTAGAAACACCCAGGTGTGGTGTAAGCCAGGACTGTGCCAAGGAACACAGGTGGTTTAAGCAAACAATTTGTCTATTCTACTTTGAAAATCTCCCTCAACACGATCCCTTACCTCAGGGCTTTCCTCGCCTTTTCTAACAGCATGGAGCTGAATGGGTATCTTTCAGACAAGATATTAGAAGAGCCTTCTCTTAAATGAAACAATTAAGATATACCAAGATTGAGAATTCCCTAAGGAAACAGACTCCCCGCCTCCCAGCCCATCCTACTATGTGCCTACAAATGGGCAAACCTCCCCCACCTGCATCAGCTTTTTAGTGTGACAATTTTAAAACATATGAACGCACAGGGAGGCTCACCAGATGCTGAAATATAATTTGTAATTTAAAAAAAGCAGGAGTCACAATATATCAAGAGTAAAAGGGAAATTTGGAGAAAACAAATACTCAGGGGGATTTAAAAAAAAAAATCTTGCAAACAATTGTTTTTCCATAAACCACTAGGGAAAAAGGTAGATTGTTTGGTAGATTGTATTGGAAAAACTAGTTTACCATTTTGAGAATTTGAAGTTGGATCACTGCCTAATGCTACAAATAAAGGGAGATGCTAGAAGAATTAAAGGCCTAAAATTGAAAAGTAAAGTTATAAAGTTGATATAATAAAACATAAAAGACTACCCCCATGACGTAGGAGCAGGGAGAAACTTCTTTACACAAAATTCAGAAACAATACCTTGAACAAAACATGAAATAAATTGATAACATCCAATATAGGAATTTCTGTTTAATGGAGGATGCTAAGGACAGTGACCATGGGAGAAGATATTTTCAATTTCTAAAATCAGTAATGGTGTCTAGAATATAAAGGGAACTCCTTCAAATGAGCAAGAAGAGACCAGAAACCCCCTACACTCTCTCTCCTACTCAATGATATCTCTGTAGCAAGGAAACACTTTCCCTCCTGTGCCATCAATATCACCTTCACTATGGATCATTATCAGCAGATGCACCTCCTCTCATTTATTCCTATTTTAAAACACCCCTTCTTGACCCCACTTCAACTCAATATTTCTACTTCCCGGCCAGGCGCGGTGGCTCACGCCTGTAATCCCAGCACTTTGGGAGGCCAAGGTGGGCAGATCACAAGGTCAGGAGTTCGAGACCAGCCTGGCCAATATGATGAAACCCCCGTCTCTACTAAAAATACAAAAATTAGCCAGGCGTGGTGGTGTGTGCCTGTAATCCCAGCTACTCAGGAGGTTGAGGCGGGGGAATTGCTTGAACCCGGGAGGCAGAGGTTGCAGTGGGCCAAGATTGTACCACTGTACTCCAGCCTGGGTGACAGAGTGAGACTCCATCTTAAAAAAAAAAAAAATTCTACTTCCTTTCACAGAAACACCCCTCAAAATAGCTGTCCACACTCCATGTTTTCAACTGCTCTCATTCCCTTCTTAAATTCTTACCATGTAACATTTGATTAATGCAAGAGGATATCTGTAAATTATGAAGCATAATAATAAAATGAACACCAATGAAGCTTCTACTCCACTTAAAAACTGGAACATCACCAATTTCATTGCATTAACCTGTATGTTCCTTCTCTACCCCATCACTCTGCCTTTTCTTCTCCAAATGATAAAGCCACTATCTGATATTTTGTGTTTATCATTCCTTTCCATTTTATAAAGTTTTTATCCCACCTATCTGTATTCCTAAACAATACACATTAAAATTGAGGGGGCTCAGGTTTTGTTCGTTTTTCCTCCATGCTTTGAAGTCATTTTGTATTCAACATGTCCAGAAATTCCTAACCTTTTCCTTCACACTTCCCCCAGTCTCCTCAATCTTGCAACATCATCCTTCTAGCTGCTCAGACAGAATTAATTTTTTCACTTATGACTCCTCTATCTTGTAAAACATATCCATATCAGTAAGTCCTGTGGGTTCTCACTTCAAAATATACTCAGGATCCAACCACGCCTCATTGCCACTGCTTTCGCCCAGGTTCAAGCCACCATCATCTCTCATCTGGATTATTGAAAGTTCCACTGATGTGCACGCCTGCTTCACCCTTTCCCTTGCCCCTGCATTCACCTATAGTTTACTCTCCGCATAGCAACCAGAGTGATTATCTGGAACTCCGTGTCAGAGCACCTTAACCCTTCAACTCAGCACTCTGCAGCGGCTTCTATCTCAGGCAGAGTAGGAATCTACAAGGCCCTACGTCACACCCTGGACAGTCCCCACATCCCACACACAACTCTCCTGCTGTTTCCTTAGGGTCGCTCCCTCTAACCATCTGGTTCCTTGAACAAGCCAGTGCACTGCTGTCTCCAGGCCTTTCTTTGCTCATGCTGTTTTTCGTCTTACTTGGGAGGCCTTTTCCCTTGCACATGCCCTCTTCCTCAATGGCTCTCTCTCTCACCTCCTTCTCTTCTTAAATATCATCTTATCAGGGAGACCTCCTCCACTGCTCTGTTTAAAATAGTACTCTTATGCCCACCAGCACACTCTATCCCATTCTCCAGCTTTATTCTTCTCCATAAACACCTATCACATTCTGACATACTGTAACTTTTGCTTGTTTCTTTGTTTATTGCCTAGCTTCCCGCACTAAAATATAAGCTCCTTGAAGGCAAGGGTTTTTGTCTATATTGTTTAGTGCTCTATCCCCAGCAATGCCTAGAAAATACTAGGTTCAACAAAGATTTATTGAATGAATGAATGGATGTAAATAATCTCCTCACTTCCTCACTTTTGCCAGCTACCTGTATCCCATCCCCAACTGCATAACATAGCTCCTCTTACCTATCCCTAAACAAACTCCAGCTCAAATCAAAATTATGCCCATGACAGAGCCCCAGTGACTTTTAGGTGGTAATTACAGGCTTTCTCTCTCTGCCTTTCCTCAGAGCCACAGGAGACATGCTCCAAATTTTTGCCTCTTTCTCCTTAACATCCCTGAAGGCCGAGTCATAGCACTGGAAGCTTTAGAATGTGTTCTTGCACACTGAAGGTAAAACACTATTTCTCCAAAAGTCATTACCTATTTGTCTTCCATCACTGACATAAGGCCATTGTTGATTATAAGGATATTAAAGCCTGAAGCCTAAAGGCCTATGGGTGAAACATTCAATTTTTCAGTGTTATTTTGTTATTTTAAGAGCCTGTGTGACAGATATATTTAGGCTTAATAGTACCCTTAGGAAAATAAAAAGGAAAAGGCAAGATTCTATTTACTGTATATCCTTCCTCTTTCTTGGAAAATCTCACATTACATCGGAAAAACCTAAATTACATGAAGTTTACAAAATTGATTGCCTCATGAATAAACAGATTTATTATTTAAGATGCTGAGGAGCACATTTCATTATTCAGTATCCTTGGAACAAAATATTTGAAATGTGGGATGAAAAATTTTCAAGCTGCTTCACTAAATGAGGCAGACCAAAAAGAACATCCACACATTAACATAAAACATTCATCAGGAGATCAGCTGGCAATGTGATGAAGAGAAATGGCTACATTTTTAAATTGCTAATCAGTCCCATTAAATGTGTGTGGCTTGTGGCCACTTTTACTGTACTGTACTGTGGAACTCACCTCAGATCATGAAGCCTGTATTTAAAGATTTTATAAACTATCCACTAGAAGGAACTAGAACCTTCTAAAATGATGAGGAAGATATGCATAACCAAACACCTTAAAAACCAATTAGTTTCATTACCTGTTTGGTTCAAGCATTGAAGTTCAATATTTCTGTAACCCACAAGCTTTCCACAAATACAGCAACCGAGAAACACTGTTTCAATTTTTAACGGTCTTGCCCAGTTCATATTTCCTGGCTTATCTCTGAACTCCCCTCATCTCCTCTCTGTAAGTCTGTTTATGATGTGCTGTTTTATCAAGGTCAAATTCCATGGGCAAGTCATCGGCTTCGTCATTTGTCTCATAACATTTTCAATAAATGTTAGGCCCTCAGGGTCTTCAAGACAATGTGAGATACATATATATATACATCTATGTTTACTTTAGAGAAAAATAGCAGGGGTTTCACATCTCACTGATTTTAGAACTAAGTATCGTGAAGGGAAAAAAGCTTAAAATAGGATTTTCAATCTGGAAGGAACATTTTGATTTTTCCAGCTAACTCCTTCCTTTGATAAATAAACTCAGAGAGGTAAAGTGATTTTCTTAATGTCAAACAGCCAGTTCATTGCTGCACTAGAATTGGAACTGAGATATTTGACTTCCAGTCCTGGTTTTTATCATCATTTTTTGAAGTGGTGATCTGCATAATTTACCAATGTCTTCCTTATCCCCACGTTAAGTTAGGCATCAAATCTTCAATGTATTTATTTTCTGGTCTTTCCTCCCCAGTGCTGGCACCACTGCCTGCTCCAGCCCCTCACTGTCTCCTTCTGGATACTGCGGGGTCCCTCTGCCCAGCTGTCCTGCCACAGACCCCCTCATAACAGCTGCTTCTCCATGAGGCTGCGAAGTTACTCCAGCTAAAAGAACAACTCAGATCACAACTGCCTAAAAAACTTCATTTGGCTTCCTATTGTCTCTAAAATCAAGTCCAAGCTCTTTGCCCTCTTTTACAATGTTCTTTGCAATTGTCTGGATCTCCAGCTCCCCCATGCCATCTCCACAAACTCTACTTTAGTCTTAGGGAGTATTTCATGTTCCTTTCCCCTGCCCACCATGGTTTTTGACATTCCTTATTGAATTAGTCCGTTCTCACACTCCTGTGAAGAAATACCTGAGGCTGGGTAATTTATAAAGAAAAGAGGTTTCACTGACTCACATTCCACATGGCTGGGAAGGCCTCAGGAAACTTACAATCATGACAGAAGGCACTTCTTCACAGGGCAGCAGAAAAGAATGAGTACAAGCAGGGGAAATGCCAGATGCTTATAAAACCATCAGATCTCATGAGAATTCACTCACTATCATGACAACAGCATGAGAGAAACCGCCATGATTCAATTACCTCCCACTGGGTCCCTCCCACGACATGTGGGGATTACGGGAATTATAATTCAAGATGAGATTTGGGTGGGGACACAGCCAAACCATATCACTTATCTATCTGGAAATACATCCTGTTTGTTTGATTACTGGGAAATCCCTAGTCATCCTTAAACAGCCATTCACTTCCTCTTAGCTTTTGTAACACTTTGGGAAAGTGTCAAGGCCACCTTGGTTCCTTCAATAATCTCTGCTGGTCCCCAGTCCCTCTCTCTGGCATGACTTGCTGGGCCACGCCTAACTTGCCCTGCCCACTGCATTAGTTCAGACCTGGCTCTGCCTCCTAGGGTGGTTTTGCCTGTTCAAGACTCAGAATGTTTGGTTTCTTGATTCTCATGGCAGTCTTTTTTCTTAACACTGGGTCTCTATAAATAATCATGTGTTATGACCTCCCTTGTTATCCATCCAAGACCCTGGCCATTTGCACCCAACAATGACTTCTCACACTAGGAATGTGCTCCCAAAGGCAGCTCACAGCAGGCATGACCCATTGACCCAGGAGGATAGACAGTAAAAAGATTTATGTAGAACTTCTCATTCTGCAATGATGCAAAGTGCTTGCATGTTTGTCTACCTCTTTAAACAGTGAATTACTTAAGGTCAGAGACTATGTCTTCTTAATCTTTAAATGCCAATGTCTAAAACAGTGCCTGACATATAGTGAGCATTCAATAAATATATGAATGGGTGCAAGTGATGATGGTAACAATAAAGCCCAGTGAAGTGAACAGAAAGTTAGATGGGAAGTCATTACATTCCTGGACCAAAGAAGTTCATTCTGAAGAATAAATGGTGTAATATTATGATTTAGATAATAGAAATCAGATTTAGATACTAATTTATTTTATTATAATAAAATGCAATACAGTTGACCCTTGAACAAGAGGTTAGAGACACCAGCTCCCTGTGCAGGTGAAAATCCATGTATAACTTTTGACTCCCCAAAAGCTTAGTTACTGATCGCCTACTGTTGACTAGAAGCCTGACTCGTAACATAGTCAAGTAATACACATTTTATATGTTATGTGTATTATATACTGTACTCTAACAAAAAGTAAGCTGAAGAAAGGAATATGTTATTAAGAAAATCGGAGGGAAGAGAAAATATATTTACTGGTTATTAAGAGGAAGTGGATCATCATAAAGGTCTTCATCTTCATTATCTTCACATTGAGTAAGCTGAAGAGAAAGAGATGGGGTTGGTCTTGCTGTCTCAGGGATGGCAGAGGCAGAACAAAATCTACGTGCTAGTGGACCCACACAGCTCTAGCCCACGTTGTTCAAGGATCAACTGTAATTACAAGAGTAGACCATTGAGTTACATGCTCATTTCATCTGTCTGCATCAGCTAGGTTTTGCCGTGGTGACTAACAACCCCAAACCTCAGTGGCTTAAAGCAACAAAGATTTCCCATTCATTTTGCATGGCTCATGCGGGTGGATAAGGGAGCTCTGTTTATCAGAGTCACTCTGGGACTCAGTCTGATGAAGGCTTTATCTTAAAAAGTGTTTTCATGATGGCTGGAAAGTCGTGGACTAATGATTTCCACCCAAACCCATTTGCTAGAACCAGTTCCATGACTATGACTCACTTCAAAGAGACATGAAAAACAATCCTAATGCACTGAAAGGAAAGGGAAGCTGGATAGCAGTGAAGCAGTCATGTCTACCACATTCCACCCCACGGGTCACTACATACTCAGTTCTTCCTTCCCCGTGCAGAGCACACTTGCCCTGTCACGTCTCTGCTCCAGCACTGCACAGTGGGTAAATGCGTGTTGGTGGTAGGGGAGGGAGTGAGAGCCTATCTTTTCAGCTCATACGTTTCTAGTTCAAGAGGAATTACATCTGACCTGAGGTAGAAACAAATGTTTATTACCCACTTGTGTTAGTTTCTTAGGGCTGCTGTGACAAAGCACCACAAACTGAGTGGCTCAAAACAACAGATATGTATTGTCTCACTGTTCTGGACACAAGACAGCTGAAATCAAGGGTCAGCAGGGCCACATGCTCTCTGAAGCTTAGAGGGATAATTCCTCCTTTCTCCCTCCCTGGCTCTGATGGTTTTCCAGTGAGCCTCAGCATTCCTTGGCTTGCAGCCCCAGCACTTTAATCTCTGCTTTTATTGTCACATGACATTCTTCCCTTGCATCTATCTCTTCTACTCTTCTTATAAGGACACCAGTCATTGGATTAAGACCACCCGAATTCAGTATGGCCTCATCACAACTTGATTACATCTGCACAGACCTTATTTCCAAACAAGGTCACATTCACAGGCACCAGGGATTAGGATTTCAACATATCTTTTTACTGGACACAATTCAACTGATAACACCTTCCACCTTCCGCTCCCTAATATAACCCCTCATATAGGCACTGTTGCCTGTCACCCAGAAATCATGAATTTTGAGCTCTGTGCCATGACTGGACAAGACTTTTGTGTTGATTCCCTTAGGAAGGATATTTATGTATTCTGTATGAGTGAAGGAGATTGAGCCAAATATTTGTTGTCTAGAATGGTGGGCTACGGTAGATATTAGAGATCCCCACCAATATTACCAGTTGTCTTCCATCCAGTCAAACAATAAGAATAGAATTCCCTGCTCCCATGAAACTAGATGTGACTATGAAACTTGCTTTAAGCCAATGTAATGTGAGCAGAAGTGATACATTTTATTCCTGGATACTAAAATTTAAGAAGCAAGGTATAATTTTCCACTTTTTCTTTATCTTCCATGTTGGCAAGTAACTTTCCAGATTGTGAAAATTATGTAATAAAAGTCCTTACGTGAAGACAGCATTAAGAATCCTGCCAAACTGACTTGTACTGAACATGTAGCATGAGTAATAAATGAATCCTGATAACAGTAAGACATTGAGTTGTACATGTATACACCCTATGACACAGCAGTTTCATGCATACTTCAGAAAGATTCTTGCACATGTTCATTAAGGAAACATGCACAAGTATTTTAGTTAATAATATTATTTGCAGCAATAAATGGCAATCAACTCAAATGCTCACCAACTGTAGGTTGAAATAAATAAATAACTTTTATATACATAAACTGAACAACATACAGCAATGAAAATGAATGGATTATAAACACAAATATCAATATGGATAATTTTTAAAACATCATATTAAGCAGTTATAGAAAAACTACATAGGTTTGATTGCAATTCTATAATTCAGTTGGAATTAATCGACATATTGTATAGGGATATAAAAATGTATAGTAATAACAGTGGAAAACACCAGGGAACAAAATTCAGCTAATTACTACCTCTGGTGGATATGAAGTATAATGCAATTGAAGAATGCACACAGAGAGCTCCTACAGTATGATAATTCATTTTCTAACATTGTTTGCAGGCACATGATATTTGTTTTATTACTGGTCTTCAAACCCCACATGTATGCTTTTATGTACTTCTTGCAATCTATACTTCACAACTGTTAAAAATAAAGCAAATCTTAGGTAAAAATATATGTTTTATATATATAAGAATATATATTATATATATTCTTATGTATATAATTATATATAATATATATTTAAATATAAATATATAATAAATATAAATATATATTTTATATAATATATTTTATGTATTTATATATAATATATATTATATATAATATATTTTATATTATATTATATATATTTTATATTATATCATATATATTATATAATATATATTTTATATATTATATATAAATTTTATATATAATATATAAAGCGCATTATAGAATGCCCTTGTAGAAGTTGATCTCTAGAAGTTAATTTATACAAGTTAACTTCTAGCAATGTTAATTCATGGTCAAGGAAGTAATTCCATGGCTATTTTTTCTGTAAAATGAAGTATAATTTTTTTGCACAAATAATTATTTTCTCACATCTAACTCTCTGCATCTCTTAGCTTTATTAAAGCAGGGCTCGCCTTTCACTTTTTAAATTTTTGTCCCTTTCCCTTTACGGGATTAAGGAGGAAAAATAGAAAATCACAAATATATGAAGGCCTCTTTTGGGAAAGGGGGATTTTCTTCCCATGCTAGTGAAGCAGCTACTCGATCAGCATATTTCCATTTTGTATCTTTATATGTTTTTATTATTTTAATGGTTTTTCTTTAAAATGTTTACCATAAATACTTCCTTGTAGCAAGATAAAAATTAATATCTAACCACCTTCCACAATAATATTTTAGAACTTTTTAATTCTCATATCTTTCCTGTGGGAATTTTAATTATCATATCCTCCCTTGCTCTTTTTAAGAATATTGGTTCATTTCATTTTTAAACTCTATAAATTATCTTAACAATGCTAGTATAGATTTACTTACAGGTTTGACAATTCCTTTGCACCCATACTCCTTGGATCTCAGAAAATTCTTCCTCAGATCCTTTGATTTCTTCCTAAAGCATCATTTGGAATTTCCTTTAGTGAGAGTCTGTCGGTGGTAAACTCATATTTTTCTATTTTTGAAAATGTTTTCATTTTGCACTAGGTCCTAAAAGAGATTTCCTGGGCGTGTAATTCGAGATTAGTAGTTATTTTCACTTAGCACACTGAAGATATTAATCCATTCTTTTCAAGATTCCATTGTTACTGTGCAGAACACCTCTAGCAGTCTATTTCCATCATCTGTCTTTTCTCCCCATCTGCTTTTGTGCTTGTCTGTTTGTCTTTGGTGTTTCATTATAAATCATGAGTTTTTCTTTATTTATTCTCATGTGTGCATATTGTTGTGGAAATTTTTCAGCTATTGACGTTTCAGATTTTGCCCTTCTGTCATTCTCGCTATTTCCTCCTTTGATGAGATGCCTGTTAGATATTCCCACTCTGTCCTCCATAGCTCTTAACCTCTTTTTTTAGACAGTGCCTCCCTCTGTTGCTTAGGCTGGAGTGCACTGACATGATCTCGGCTCACTGCAGCCTCCGCCTCCTAGGTTCAAGCGATTCCTGTGCCTCGGCCTCCTGAGGAGTTGGGACTACAGGCACGTGCCACCATGCCTGGCTAATGTGTGTGTGTGTGTGTGTGTGTGTGTGTGTGTGTGTGTGTGTGTATTTTTAATAGAGATGGGGTTTCACCATGTTGGCCAGGCTGGTCTCAAAATCCTGACCTCAAGTGATCCACCAGCCTTGGCCTCCCAAAGTGCTGGGATTACAGGCATGAGCCATGTACTTGGCCAACCTCTGTTTCATATTTGTATTTCTTTTTCTCTCCCTGCTGCATTCTGGGTAAGTCCTTCAGAGCTGTCTTTTATTTCACTGATTATGTTTTGGCTGTATCTAATCTAATAATTGAATGTCTTACTTCAACAATTATATTTTTATTTTAAAATTTTTACATTTTATTTTTCCAATCCACCTCATTTTGTAAAGCCTTTTGTTTCTTGCTTATTTTCGTAATGCAATCTTGTATTCTTTAGATATTTTATACATAATTAACTTATATTCTGTATTTGTTAGTCCAATATCCAAAGTCTTTGATACCTAAATGTTTTATGTTCTTCTTACGCTGTTTCCCTGTGTGTTTGTTGATGAATGACTGTGAGGTAGTATTTGGTTGATTTTGTCCATGGAAACCTTAGAGGCCTTCTCTCCAAAAGGATCTGTGTTTTCTTCTGCCCAGGCTCTAGGAGAGCATCACTGAGTTATAATCATTTCAGCTTCCTTCTAAGGTTTCAGGGTTAGTGTGGAATTCTCTATCTTAGCTCCCCTGTTTTGCTGCTGGCCCAAAGATTAGACTCCTAGTCACAGGGATGACATTGAAATTATCCCTAAAATAATTCATCATTTAAGCCGGGCATGGTGACATGCACCTGTGATCTCAGCTACCCCAGAGGCGGAGGCAGGAGGACCACTTGAGCTCAGGAGCTTGAAGCTCATAATATGCTATGATTCTTCCTGTGAATAGTGACTGTATTCCAGCCTGGGCAATATAGTGAGATCCCATATCTTTCTAAAAAAATTTATTTTTGTTTATTGCTTATATCTTCTTTCTCTAGTTAACTCATTTTTTGGTGGGGAAAGTAGGGAACTTTAGAGATGACTTTAATTTCTTGTAAGCCCTGAAATGAATTTAAAATTGTGGGTTTCTTTTTTGTTTTCTGTTTGTTGTTGTTAGCCCAACAGCTCTCCACAGCAGAGTTTATTCCACTATACTGCTCTCTAAATGTGTTCGGTTTGACTTACTTTTCAACTCTGAAAAATAAAAGGGAAAGCTAGTTTATTTTGCTTAACTTGCAAGTATGAGAAAAGCTCATAAATTTCTTGAGTTTTGTACCCAAGAGTATAAAATCCAACATTATTGGATTTTTCAGGGGCTATTTAATACCTGCCCTTTGAGCACTAAGATAATCTGAGGGCTGGGCACTTTTCCTGGGGACACAGGATTAGCAGTGATCTGAGCCCCATTAATGTTGGAAAAACTTAACATACTGATGTGGTTTAAAATCACAATTTCTAACATTATGACTACCTATTTTTCTGTCATCACTCACAGATATTAAGACCTTAAACAATAAGAGGTATAGAACTTTTCTTGCCTGCCCTCCCTCCTGTAATTATGCTTCCCAACATCACTTTGGCAAACCCAAATTATAACGAGATGGCAAAAATCTTGAGAGTTCAAACACTATATTAGGCTTGAGGTTCAAGAGATTTTTCTAACTGAGGAAAAAGGACAGCTTCTCTGATTAGCTGTGTGTGTTATATTTATTAACTTGCAAGTCCTCCAGAGCCTTTCCTTGACTTTGAAGAGCATGGAGCGTGGAGTCTGCTCCTCCTCTGAGTGTGAGTGAATTTTCTGGAGTGCTTCAGTCCTACCAGATGTACTCCAGTCTTCACTCCACATCACTTTCAGAGCCACTTATTCTGTCCCTGTTCCCTAAGTTAGAATCCTTCCTGTGTTCCATGACCACTTAGAGAGACACTCAATTCACAGCGCTCTTTGGTGGCATTAGCTGCTATTACCAAGGGCAGCATAAGATTTCAAAGATTTAGTGGCATGTTCAGGGCTGATGCCAGAAAAGTTTTTGAAGTAGCTCAAGTTTGTAATTTTAGATTTCCCTTCCTCCCCTGTATTTCTCTCCTCTTCTCTCACCGGGCCTCAACAATGTAGGAACCTGAGTCCATCAATGGTGTCAGACTCGGCTCAGGTAGTACACATGCTCCCCAAATCTTTCGTCTTCCTCTCCACCAAACACCCAGTCTTTCAATGAGCAGAGGTGGTATCCTGGAAGAGATGGCATTTGAACTGGATGTTGAAGGATGATTTTGTGTCTGCCAGTGACACTAGGGTAAGGGCCAATACAGATGGGCCTGAACTCACTTAGCAATTAATTTACCCCCATGTGGAAATAACTGATAGCTTTTAAGTTTCCAGAAGTTTTCGTGGTTTTTTTTTTTTTTTTCATTTTAAAACTGGGTGCTCCTTAAGCTTAATAACTCTTTTGTTGATAGGATTTCAGGATATGTGGAAATATTTTGCTTTTTTTCCACTCCTTCACATCCTTTTCCACTACTCCGTTACACAAAATAGGATGGATGGATAGATAGATAGATAGATAGATAGATAGATAGATAGATAGATCTGTAGATATAGATAGATTTAAAAAGAAAAGGAGAGGAATAGTGAAAATATTATAATTAGGTATACCAATGATACTATAATTTAACACAGCCTAGAAAATGGGAAGTAATCAGAAGACCATCAATGATAGCAGTTACAACCGGCAGGGCAGGGAGGCGGCTGGGCTGTTATAAATTACTCTGACAATAGGCTAAGCTAGGACTTGAATACTAGGTTATAAATGTTTTCCCTCATTCAGAGGCTATTTCATTACAAATTCAGAAATTGCACTTCTGCACTCATTCTGCCTTGATAACATTCAGAATCAGAGTGATCTGTCAGAGGGATAAAGATACATTATTTACTAATTTGAGAGATGTGAAAGTCAAATAGATTCATTCTTTAGAAATTACCTTCTAAAACAGAGGAGGAAGAGCATGGAATGGTGAACTTTTGTTTATAATATTTAAAAAATCAGCTGAAATGTCTCGTCTCTCACACTGTGGATCAATGAGATTGATATCCCATCAGTGAATAATTATGCCTCCATTAAAAAGAACAATTTTAAAACATATACCCAAATATGGGAGAGGTGCACAGTAGTTAAGCAAAATGGGTTATAGAAACATGTGTGCCCAGACCTTAAAAACAATTCAGAGAAACCTATAAAGACAGCCTACCCTTACATTTATTTTACAATGCAGGTATGTATCCTTAATTCCTAATTAAAACAAGATTTGTAAATAAAAGAAAAATTAGTTTTTATTTTGTATTATGATCTTTGCATGTGTTTACATGACAATAAAGACATGCAAAAATCATAATACATGATGATCAAGTGTGGTTACTTGACCAGAATGCAAGCTAGAATTAACATTTGAAAAAATATAATCCATCACATTAACAGACTGAGAAAAATGGCATGATTATCTCACAGATAAAGAAAAATATACATATGTCAAATTCTACATGCATTCACGCATGCTGGGAATAGAAGAAATAAAACTCTTATCAAATTAGGAATCTATGGGAATTCCTAAACCTAATAAAGGATATCTACCAAAAACCTAGAACAAAGATCAGCTTAATGCTAAAATGTTGAAAGCAGTCCTGTTAACTAAAAAAAATTAAGTAGGGGCTGGGCACGGTGGCCCACACCTGTAATCCCAGTACTTTGGGAGACCAAGGCGGGCATATCACTTGAGGTCAGAAGTTCAAGACCAGCCTGACCAATATGGTGAAACCCCGTCTCTACTTAAAATACAAAAATTAGCTGAGCGTGGTGGCGAGCACCTGTAATCCCAGCTACTCAGGAGGTTGAGGCAAGAGAATCGCTTGAGCCTGGGAGGCGGAGGTTTCAGTGAGCAGAGATCATGCCACTGCATTCCAGCCTGGGCAACAGAGTGAGACTCTGTCTCAAAAATAAATAAATAAATAAAGCAAAAGACAAAGATGCCCTCTTCAACAAAATGCTAAAGGACCTAGTAGTACAATAAGAAAACAAAAAAAAAAAGATATTAAGATCAGAAATAAACAAAACTAATTTTCTTACAGATTAAATGATGGTTTATACAGAAAATCCTAAGAAGCACTACAGAAGTCAATACTTAATAACAAAACCTAAAAATTTAAAGATTGATGTTAACTTTATTGCATTTTTATACTATATTAATAGTCAGGAAATGTAATTTTTAGTTTGTCATACACAAAAGCAAGATAAAATTTGAAATAAACCCAACCAAAGATATGTAAAGCATTTATCAAAAAATTTTAACTTTGTTACATTTTCTTTTATTCTTTACACGTGCATTTAAAACGTTCCTTAGTAAAATATTTCATAATATAAAATAAAATGTTTTAAATTATTATAAAATGACTGTGTATTAAAACTGTTATAAATAAACTTACCAAAATATATAGTAATAAAATTTTATTTGGAACAAGCATATTCATTTAAGAATATGATCATGTAAACTGTATCTGTTTATACACAGAAGTCTGGAATTATGTAAACAAAAATTTTATCTGTTATTTTTCTACCTAACTTGTTTCACAAAAACATGTTATTTACTGTATGGCAGACACTATTTTTTATAAGTACTTTACAGATATTAATTCTCATAATCTTTATAACAACTCCATGGATACATACCATGATACCCATTTTACAGATGACTCAACTGAGGCCCAAATTAATTGATTTGCACAAGGTCACATAATTATTAGATGGTAGAACCAGGATTTTAACCCAGAAAATTTGATTCCAGAGTCTTAACCACCTACATTGGACTATGTTTTTTTGTGGTCATTTTTTATTTCTTCTTTATACTTTGTAAAACCATAAATTTCATAATGAACACATTTTACAAATAAAATCAGATTAAGTCAATCCATTTTGTAAAGCCAAGTAATGCATTTTTTGACTTTGCTGTGGGATAGGAAATTTACATAAACATAACATGACAGAAGAAGACTCATAAAAAGCCAGTATACTCATTCTGTATTGTATAATTTACACTTTAGCATTAGGTTCTGTATATTTAAATACTTCCAATGATGCTGCTTCCACAGACTCAAAACATGTGCTGATGTTACATCTTAATTCCCTTTTGTTGTAATTCCATCTTGGTTCTTCCTAAGAAGATATCTGGAGCAAGGAGCCTGTTTAAACTTCTTACTGTGCATAGCATCCTTCCTTTCCTACTAATGTTGGTAACTTCCCAGCAAAACTGTCAGATTTCTTTACAAGGTTACAAGTAAATTGACTACAGCACTGAAACCTTCAGTGAAGATGGTTAAGATGACCTTCTTTCCAGGTCACCTTAATGCTAAGTGGGAGAACTGAGAGTTTCAAGTCCTCACTGAATAGCTCTACAGATGAGCCTGACAGCACCACGAATTTGGCCTTGATCCAACGCCTACTAGAAAGCTAGAGGCCTCCTGTTAACTCACATAATCTTTAGCTCACTTCCTAGATTTCACACACATTTTAATCAATATCTATAATGTGCCAAGGACAGTGCTAGACACCAAGAATATGACAGCAAAAAACCATGGTTCCTGGCCGGGGGCGTTGGCTCACGCCTGTAATCCCAGCCCTTTGGGAAGCTGAGGCGAGGTGGGTGGATCATCTAAGGCCAGGAGTTCGAGACCAGCCTGGCCAACATGGCAAAACCCTGTCTCTACTAAAAATATTTTAAAATTTTTTTTAAAAGACCATGGTCCCTGCCCTCAAGAGTAGAAGGAAATGATGGCCCTCCAGTTCTGAGGTAATAAACTCAAATGCCTACCAGGCCAAGAAGATGGCATGAGTAAGGTTCTAAGGGAGACAGGGAGACTAGAGAGAAATGAATTCAGCAGGCACCAGGTAAGGTGACTGCCATTATTCATCTCCAGCAAATTGGTTTCATGCTAGAATGTGATATCAGCGTTTCTAAATTTCTAATTTTTCAAAGGAAGCCAGATATTCATATTTTATAAGAAATGTCCCAATTCTTTAATGACAGCAAGCTATTCAAATTTCTTTTTTAATAATCTCATATAACTCAACAAAATGCATCGTAGAGACAGCAAGGCCCTATATGCCATGAATTCACATCAACCTCTGCTTGGTTTCGTGCTCTTTCATCAAAGAACTTGATATGTCTCTCTGGGTTAAAATTCGAATAATCTCTCCAAAGTAAATCCAGATGAGCTCCCAGGACTTTGGACCCCCAGATAGTTTCCAGAGGCAACAGGTAAATGCTGCTACCTCCTCCTCATTTCAAAGTGTGAGATGCACACACGTACAGTTCTTTGCTTGTTGACAAGAGCCTGCATAATCCAGACATCTCACTGACTTTGACTTTTCACACTTTCCCTATTTACACTTCACCTTCCAGCAAAGAAGCCATTCTCAGCTCATGGTCTTTGGATAAAATCATCTTCTGCCTGGAATATTTCCTCTCCCCTGAACCTGATTAAGCCCTACCCATCCCTTAGATCACAGCTCAAATATCTATTCTTTAAGAAAGGCTGATCACAGCTCAAATGTCTATTCTTTATGAAAGCTTTTCCCAGCTCCCCAGGATAGATCATGTTGCCCTATAACACAAACCCTGGTAGCAGGGTATAGGGTTCAAGGGATTTCCTGACCGATCAAGGAGAAGGATATGAGAGCAATGCATGACAAGCTTTATTGGGCAGAATTGAATGAGAGTGAAAGTCTTCTATGGCATAAGACTGTCCTGAGGCTCACAGCAAAGGGGCCACCAGTCAAGGAGGAGGGCAAGTGAATTCCCAGGGGAAAGGGAATGGGAGAGGGGACTTACTAGATGATGTTGCTCAGCAGTGCAGCAGGGCGTCTCTGAGTCAGAGAGCTCTTAAGGGCAGTAGCAGCTTGGGATCTTATGGCCATAGGCTCTAGTTTATCAATGGCAAGCAGAAGATAGGTTTCACGGGGTGTGCAAAAGAGGCAAAGTGTACCTGGCTAAAAATCTGCTTGTTGTGTGTTATGTTTAAAACAATTTGATGTATTAAAATTTGAGTTTGGCACCAGAAAGCTTTTGAGATAATTGGTCTCAACCTCCAGTGAAGAAACAAACAACCTAGGGGCCGATTCACAGAGGGCATCGTTGGCTCATTGATTAACAGTGGGTAGGGCCATTCATCCACTGATAGGCCCGGTAATGCTTGTGGCTAAAGGGTTTAAATGTATTTCTATGTAAATGATACTCAGAGAGTCCAGATTCCTGGAAGTCTCTATGTTGAATCACTCATTCTGTGACAACCTAAGGCAGTCACGTGGATAGGGTCATGGAAAGACACGAAACTCCAAAGTCAAAGGCCTTTCAGAAGTTCAGACAGGGTGACAACTTCACAAAATAGTTTGTCTCCTCTAGTCCAGACTCGTCATTTCACAGCTGATTCCAGGCAGATAGCCATAGAAGAGAAGTCTCTACTAAACACAGAAAGTTGCTCCAGAGAGAAGGGCTGTACTTCTGTCTGTTCCAGACAGTCATTTTATGTAGATCAGGGAGGAGAGAGCTACTCTTCTTAGGTCTTAAGATGAAGCAGACTAAAACAATTCTAGTCCTAAGGCTACAGAGAGAAAGTGAAGAGAATCATAAAACACTGATTTTTTACGTAATTCCAGACTTCTGTGTATAAACATATACAATTTAAGATTTAAGCTGCCCTAAAATCTAAAGCTAACCCGAACAGCTCGATTTTCAGAGTTATAAGGAAAAGACAGCTATCTATCTAAAAATATTAGAAAGATATAGATAGATTATTGATAGATAGATGAATAGATAATAGATCGATAGGTGATAGATGATATATCAAAAGATTCATTGATTGATTTATCTGAATCTATACACTCATACATACCAAAGATTTTTTTTTCCTTTTGTGGTTTTGTTGTTTACTTACTGTTTTAGTCAGCTCAGTCTGCTATAATAGAATACCATAGACTGATGGCTTAAACAGCAGAAATTTATTTCTCACAGGTCTGGAGGCCGCAAGTCTGAGATCAGGGTGCCAGAATGATCAGATTCTAGCAAGGGCCCTCTTCCTGGTTTACAGAGGCTGTCTTCCCATAGTGTCTTCATGTGGCAGTGAAAGAGATCATCTCTCTCATGTCTCTTCTAATAAGTACACTAATCCCATCCATGAGGGTCCACCCTCTGACCTAATTGCCTCCCAAAGGTTCCACCTACACATACTATCCCATTGGGGATTAGAGCTTCAACATACAAATTCTGGGGGGATACAAACATTCAGGCCATAGAACTTGCTAAATATCCAAGCCCCAAAAATCGCACCTGCTGCAATCCCCAAAAGAATAGCATGGGATCATCAGGAGGCAGTGACCAGAATCCAGAGTCCATCAGATGAGCAGCTAATGCCCATAAGTTTCATACATCCTTGGTGGGGGTAGCCATCTCTCCTGGGCCATTGGTGATCTCTGACTATTCACTTTACCTCCTGAAGCAACGCTTCTGAAAATTTAACGTGCATTAGGGTCCAATGGGGAGCTTTTTAGACTTGCCATTCTCAAAGTTCTGTGGACTCTGAGGCAGGAGGTTTGAGAACCCTACCTTGGAGATATTGTCCTAAAACATAACTGGGTCAACCCTTGCCCCTCACTGTCACATGATTAGACTCAGGAGTTTGTCTGGGTTCATCTCTAAATTAAGAGTCTCTTAGAAGAGAAACCAAGGTTCCAACCTCAAGTGTAGCTATGAGAGAATGTTGCACCAAACCCAAAAGCCATGTGGCAGCAGGTGCAAATACCTGGTGCTGTTTTACTCTATGGTACCAGAGTGCCATTAAGTGGCCTTATCACTGGCTATATATCATATAGGCAGGCCAAAGGCTAAGCTTCTCTACTCAGTCATAATCTGTGTTGCTATGGGATGCTTACGAATCATTGCTGATCCAGAGGAGTCTAAATTCTCTCTTCCAGGATGAGATATAAGGGTTGCAAGAACTATCTTACTTTTTTGTTTGTTTGTTTTGTTTTGTTTGTTTGTTTGAGACAGAGTCTCGTTCTGTAGCCCAAGCTGGAGTTGCAGTGGCATGATCTCGGCTCACTGCAACCTCTGCCACCCAGGTTCAAGCGATTCTCTTGCCTCGGCCTCCCGAGTAGCTGAGATTACAGGCACCTGCCACCGTGCCTGGCTAATTTTTGTATTTTTAGTAGAGACGGGGTTTCACCATATTGGTCAGGCTGATCTTCAACTCCTGACCTCATGATCCACCCGCCTCGGCCTCCCAGAGTGCTGGGATTACAGGCGTGAGCCACCGCGTCCGGCCAGGACTATTTTACTTTTTACCTTATAAGCTTTCTCTTCAAACACTTTAAATTGAGGAATGAAAAATAATCCAGTAAAAGATAAGTCAGGAGGTTATGGCCACACTTTACCCAATATATCCCACACATGAAAGTATTGATTGTTTCCTGTCTTATTACACTGTCCGAGGTGATAGAGAATAAGATCATTTTAGGGCAATTATAAGAAGAAGAATGCATTACTAATCATGGAACATCATATCTCTTATTCATCAAATTAAGTCATGCATTCAGCCACTTCATTTCCTAGACATTTATATAAACAGTAAAGGAGGAAGGTGCTTTTCATGCAGCCGAGGCATAGCTCAATTCATAACAATATTTTTGAACTCTTCTTGTATTTTTCCGCCTGAGCTAGGCCTATAGACTCATGACCTCAAGAAGCTATAAGTCTTTGTTTTAAAACTATAAATGTGGCATTTATTTCTCTCCACTGTCAAAAACAAAGAAGACGCACAGGCTCTAAAAATGGTAACATTGAATAATTGATTTCTTGCCTAATTGATGAAAACATTTCCTTTAAACTTGGAGAAGAAATTAAATGGTTGTAGTAGATAAAGAGAAACTAGGCAGACACTTAATAAATGCGCTAACGAACGCTTTAGATACAGGGATAAAGGCCCATATTCAGAGTTGGTTAGACAATCATAAAAACAGAAATAAGAATAGAGTTGGTTCTTTAATTACCTAACGTTGGTTTTTGCATTTCACTACAAGTTTTCAATCAGCATTTCTTTTCTAAGGTGCAATTCACTAAATAATGTGATATTAATTAGGCACAGTGATAGCCCAGGGAGTGAATTTCCATTTCCTCATTATCAAGCAAGTGCTATCTCCTATGGGCAGTAAGTCATCAACCCCAACATATCATTAGCTTCATCATTTCAGCAAATCAGTTCTGGCTAATAGCTTAAAATTGGTTAAATGGGATGTTCTTTGACATGCAGCCCTGGGAGTGATGAGAAAATAATGGGTCTCTTCTTTAGGCAGAAGAATAATTAGTAATAAGGAGGTGCCCAAGTTCAATTAATTAATGATTTTCCAACACAGTGAATGATGCTTTAGAATAGAGAATCTAGTTCAGGATTGATCTGTAGCAAAATGAATAAGCAAACCAAAGCAGAAGGATACTCATGAGCTGTTTGTTTTTTTCTGTTTAGTCCAACCCCAAGGCATTTGTCAATCAAAAATCTTCCCTACCAGAGAAAGCAAGAATGAAAGTGCTCTCTGGCTAAAGAGGTGGGTCTTTAGACCTTTATAGAGTTTGCAAATTACACAGATTTATTACTACAAATATTTTATCAATAAAATCCACCCTATAAATACTGTATCAAGAGGCATTCTAACCAATTTGAAACACTTGGTTGGGGATTTTTATGTGTGGGTTAGCTGGCAAAGAAGTTGACTTCCATATATACTTCCCCAGTTAAGGATATTCCCATCACCAAGACCATGACAGCTGACTTAGTAGAAGGCAAGAGTTGACCATAGAAACCGGATCACTCTTCATCTGAGCATCTCAGCGTCACCAGTTTCTTTGTGTGTGTGTAGATATGGCCTCCTTATTTTCTACAAAGGAGAAAAGTAGGCAGAAGGAGCTGTTTTGAAGATTAAGATTAATGGTATGTATGGCAAATATTGGGACTTCCTGGAAGAAAGATGCTATGGGCCAGTTGTCCTGAAGCCTGGCTCATTGTTAAGAGCATCTGAGAGCTTCTTACAAATAAATTCTCCAGCCCATAGCTTCTCAGACTTTAATGTGTATAACAACCCCAGGGGACTTTTGTTAAGCTTCAGATTCTGCTTATTTAGGTTTCGGTTGGAGCTTTTGATTCTGCACTTCTGACAAGCTCCCAAGTGATGTTGATGCTGCTGGCCCCATGGTTTGGGAATCACTATGGTAAGCCTTGTTTTGAAATACAATCATTCTTGTGAAAGTGCTTTGTAAATGGTAATGCATTACCTTAATTGATGTATTATAATAAACAGGGATTGTGTTACTAAGATAACCATATTACAGTTCATTTTAGATATGATGTAATATGCATAATATGGCCCTCAAAGTGTTTTCTTTTTTCTCTTAATTTGTTAGTTTTTTAAAATCCAATCTATTAGCAAATTCTGTCAAGGTTACTTTCTGTGACCTTCTCCTTTGATTCAGCATCAACTTTGTAAGATTCATTCCTGTTGTGCAGAGCTACAGTTCATTCACAGAAAAATTACATTTCGATATAAACACATTAATTTAAATCTCATAATATCACACCCTACACAAACATAAACTCTAGATTGATTTTTTGAAACAAAACGTGGGGCCAGGCGCGGTGGCTCACGCCTGTAATCCCAGCACTTTGGGAGGCTGAGGCAAGCGGATTACAAGGTCAGGAGTTCAAGACTAGCTTGGCCAAGATAGTGAAACCCCGTCTCTACTTAAAATACAAAAAATTAGCTGGACATGGTGGTGGGTACCTGTAATCCCAGCTACTCGGGAGGCTGAGGCAGGAGAATCGCTTGAATCCGGGAGGTGGAGGTTGCAGTGAGCCGAGATCATGCCACTGCACTCCAGCCTGAGCAACAGTGCAAGACTCCAACTCAAAAAAAAAAAAAAAAAAGGAAAAGAAACAAAACATGGAAAAAAATTGTAAGTCAAAAATATGGAAGAATGTATTTATAGCTCCAAAATAGGGAAGGATTTCTTAACGAGCCCAGAAAGCACAAATTACAAGGATACCACTGTTGGAATTGATCGTACAGCAATTTAAACTGTCAGCTATGATTTAAGAAAAATAAAGTTGAGACAAGTGACAATAAGTTGCAGTATATATGGCAAAGATTAGTATCTAAAATTCACAAAGAACTCTTGAAACTTATAAGAAAATGATGAATGACACAATAGAAAAATGGTTTTGAAGAACAGGTAAGTCACATAGGAAAAAAAAACCAAATTGCTAATCAACAGCCAAAGGAGCTCAACCACACTTGGGTAATCAGGAAAAAAAAAAAAAGTGAGAACATTAAGCTACCATTTCATACTCATTTGATTGGCAGCAATTTTAGTCTAACAATACAAAGTGTTGGTAAGAACATCCCTATTAATGGTGTGGCTGTAAATTAGGAATATTATTTTGGAGATCAATCTTGCAAGGTCTAGTAAAGCTATGTTACTTTCTACTCCACTGTTCTACTTCTAGATAGGAAGACTTGTAAATGATTGTTCGTTGCAATATTATTTGTATTTAAAAAAAAGGTAAGGACCACTATAGTGACCAAAAAAGAACTTATTTACTTGCAAGATAAGAGAAGACAGGTAAATCAAGAAACTGAGTATTTCTCTGGTGGGGGTAGGGAGGCTAATTACAAACTGAAGCTTGCACCCTGGATAAGGTACTATGACTACATATCTATGCAGAGTTGATTAAAATAAATTAGTAGTAAATGTTGAAAGAGAAAAACACCGTTCAGTATCTGAAACCAAGAAGCAGACAGCTAGGCTGGTCAAATAGCTCATTAAACAAACTTCTCATCTCATAGGGAAAGTTCTTTGGGAAGAGTTCACGTTGAGTAGTAATGGTTACAGAAGCAGGACTGGGTTGGTGCTAGTCTAAGAAGCACGGATTGTGTTGGCTACAGAAGCATGCCTTTTGTTAGTTACAGATATGGGAGTATACGTCAGCCTTATAAGCATATTAACTGGAGTGAATCTGATGCCGATTCGTAGACTTTCAAAGCATGAGGCTGTCACTGATTGGCAGCTTTCAGAGGCTGTATTCACTGAAGTGAGTTGCCATTGATTTAATAAAGAGATTTAAAAACAATGCTGCTGTTTATTTAATATCATAGCTACAGACCTATCACTGATTAAATAGATTTAAAACCAGTGCCAATGTTTATTTATTCTTTTCTTTTCTTTTTTTTTTTTTTTTTTTTTTTTGAGATGGAGTCTTGCTCAGGCTGGAGTGCAGTGGCGCAAGCTCGGTTCACTACAACCTCTGCCTCCCAGGTTCAAGCGATTCCCCTGCCTCAGCCTCCAGAGTAGCTAGGGCTACAGGTTCACGCCTCATACCTGGCTAATTTTTGTATTTTTAGTAGAGGTGGGGTTTCACCATGTTGGCCAGGCTGGTCTCAAACTCCTGACCCCAAATGATCCACCCACCTCGGCCTTCCAAAGTACTGGGATTACAGGCGTGAGCCACCATGCTCAGCCAGTGAAACAGCATTTGGTTTGATATAACCTAAGAAAGGATTGCTGCAGGTACAAATTTCTTCTTTTATACTTGCAATGGGAAAAAATTGGAGATCAAATATATGCTCATCAACAGAAGAATAAACTGTAAAACATGCATATGCAGTATTCCATAGTTGTTAAACAAAACTGGATCCAAATATGTCAACAGAAACAAATATCTAAAACAGAATCTTTAGTGAGGAATGAAAACTGGAGAATATAAAATGTGGTATAATATTTGTGTAATTTTTTTAAAAAACATTAATGTGTTTATGTGTGTGTGTTTATAGATCGTCAAATGATAAAAACATGGACCAGATACACACTAAATTCACAATGATGTCTAACTTGGGCAGGTGTGAAATATACGGAATCAGGAAAAGAAAAAGAACTTTGAGGCAAATATTAATTTGGGGGTAATTCATTTTTCTGTGTTTCTGTATGTTGCACATTTCTCTAAAATAAAATAAACCCTAAGCTTTGAGTAATTGTTCTACTTTTTTCATGAACAACTAATTATCTTTTAAAAAACCTTTCTAAAACCGTGGATTGTCCTGCCTGTAACACAAACATAAAACAGATTAAGTCTGTACTACTGATCTAAAGCCACGGATAAAGGATTTTTGTTTGTTTGTTTGTTTGAGAAGGAGTCTTGCTCTGTCGCCCAGGCTAGAGTGTAGTGGCGCAATCTCAGCTCACTGCAACCTCCGCCTCCCGGGTTCACGCCATTCTCCTGCCTCAGCCTCCCCGGTAGCTGGGACTACAGGCGCCCGCCACCACGCCCGGCTAATTTTTTGTATTTTTAGTAGAGATGGGTTTTCACCGTGTTAGCCAGGATAGTCTCGATCTCCTGACCTCGTGATCTGCCCACTTCGGCCTCCCAAAGTGCTAGGATTACAGGCGTGAGCAACCGCACCCGGCCGGATAAAGGATGTTTTAACAAGAAAGATGACCTCATTCCCTTAGTACTGTATTTTAGTTCAGTCAAATTTTGACTGGTGCCATTCTCCTCAGCTGCCGTGATTTCCAATTTAGTTGTGATAAACAGTCTTCTCTGAAAGTTTCCTTGACAGGATTTCTCTTTGAAAAAACAGAAGTTGCTGAAGGGAAAAGACCAGGAGTATAAATAAGCCCCTGCCTTCTTGACTGAAATTTTTACTGAGATAATTATAGAATAGATCTGCATACAGTTAGAAGAAATAATACATAGAGATCCCATATGCACTTTATTTATTTATTTATTTATTTAAAGGGTGTTTTTTTTTTTTTTTTTTTTTTGAGACAGAGTCTCACTCTGTCACCCAGGCTGGAGTGCAGTGGCGGGATCTCGGCTCACTGCAACCTCCGCCTCCTGGGTTCAAGCGATTCTTATGCTTCAGCCTCCAGAGTAGCTGGGATTACAGGCGCCCGCCACCACGCCTGGCTAATTTTTGTGTTTTTAGTAGAGATGGGGTTTCACCATGTTGGCCAGGCTAATCTCAAACTCCTGACCTCAAGTGATCCACCCACCTCGGCCTCCCAAAATGCTGGGATTACAGGCATGAGCCACCGCACCTGGCCCCGATATGCACTTTAACCAGTTTCCCCCAAGGGTAAAATTTTGCAGAGCTATAGTATAACATCACAACCATATTGGCATTGATACAACCCACAGACCTTCTTCCAGCTTTCCCAGTTTTACTTGTACAGTAATTCCTCACTTAACATGGCATATAGTTTCTTGAAAACTGCAACTTTAAGTGAAACCAAGTATAATAAAACCAATTTTACCATAGGCTAATTGATACGAACAGGAGTTAAATTCCTAGGTACATTTCTGGTCCCAAAAACATGACCAAACTTCTAAATAAAGACCTAAAACACTCCTAATTAGTATTAAGGAATAAATGTGAACTATACACACATTTAGGACAGATTAATAAAAACAGGTAAGATAATTGTTTACCCAATTTTGGGTGAATTTGTGAATGGTGGTGGTTGTCTGGTGGTGAGTTCAAAGAATAAATGTTTGTAAAGCAAACATTGTCTGGGGCACCTCCCACCACCTTGCAGGCCAAAAACAATTACCAACATGGCGGCTTTTGTCAGGCACCATTTACTGTCATGCATTTGGATGATTATCATAGACTTTGTGAAATTTTATTTTATGATCATTTGTATGCATTCATTCATTTTCCAACCTGCTTATTTCAGTTAAGGGTTATTGGTGGCTGGAGCCCATCCAGGCAGCTCAGGTCACAAGGCAGAAACCAACCCTGGATGGGATGCCATCTTATCCCAGGGTGCACTCACACACACCCACGCTGACTCACACCACTGGAACCATGTAGACATACCAATGAACCTAAAGGGCACAGCTTTGGAATGTAGGAGGAAACCAAGGCACACAGAGAAAACCCACACAGGCATGCAGAGAACCCACAAACTCAACACAGACAGGCCCTGGCCAGGAATCTTTTTTTTTCATCAGTGTTATAACAAAATGACATCGAATGAAACGATGTTACTGGAGAACCTGCTGTACTCATGACTCTGTGTGTGTGTGTGTGTGTGTGTGTGTGTGTGTGAATCAGGTACTATCTACTTTTATCACATGTATGCTCAGACATCCACCAGCACAGTCAAGATACTGAGAAGTTCCAACATGACAAGTATCCCTTGTGCTGCACTTTTATAACCCAACCCAAGTACCTCCTAACTCCCCTCCCCACCCCTAACCTCTGGCAACCATTTGTCTGTTCTCCATTTCTAAGGTTTGTTATTTCAAGACTGCTTTATGTAAATGGAATTACACAGTATGAGACATTTGCAGAGTCACTTTTTTCATTCAGCATAATTCTCTGAAGATTCATCCATCATTGTGTGTATCAACAGTTTGTTCCTTTTTATTACTGGGTTATTCCATGGATGTACCACAGTTTGTTTAACCATTTACCCACAGAAGGACCTCTGAGCTATTTCCAGCTTTTAGATATTATGAATAAGGCTGCTATGAACATTTGTGTACAGGTTTTTGTGTGAACATAAATTTTTATTTCTCTGAGTTAAATACTTAAGAATACAATTGCTGGGCCATATGGTAATTGCATCTTTAGCCGGATAAGAGCTGTGAAACTATTTTCCAAAGTGGCTGTATCATTCCTCCCAGGAATGTAAAAGCTCCATTTTTTTTTTCTGCATCCCTGCTAGGTTTGGTTTTGTCACTATTTTTTATCTTAGCCATTCCAATAGCTGTGTATTGACAATTCATTGTGGTTTCATTTGCATTATCGTGATGTACAATGAGGTTGAACTTCTTTTTATGTGCTTATTTTCTAACTGTATAGTCTCTTTGGTGAAATAGCTGTTTATGTGTTTTGCCCACTTTCTAAATGGATTTTTTTTAATGTTGAGTTTTGAGAGTTCTTTATATATTCTAAATACTAGTCCTTTGATGGATATGTGATTTGCAAGTATTTTCTCTTGGTCTGCAACCTGTCTTTTCATCTTTTTCACATATGTTCCACAGATAACAAGCTTTCAGTTTTAATGAGACCCGATTTATCTACTTTTCCTTTTATGGATTGTGCTTTTGTTGTCAAGTCTAAGATCTCTTTGCTTAGCCCTAGATCCTGAAGATTTTTCTCTTTTTTTCAAAAAGTTTCATAGTTTTACATTTAAGTCCATGATCCATTTTGAGTAAATGTAAAAGTGTTTAGATTGAGATTCCATTTTTTTTTTTAAACAGTATTTCCTCTACATACATACACCCTAAAACCTCAAATCTAAATAGAGGCTATAACTCAATCAAAGAAGCAAAGAGTCAAATAGTTTCTTTTCATTGTAGAGATTAAATTACCAGATGATGAATACTATTTTTTACCTTTCCTCTAGTTCTGACATCTTTTTTTTTTTTCTTTTGTTTTTGACGGAATCTTGCTCTGTCACCCAGGCTGGAGTGCAGTGGTGCAATCTCGGCTCACTACAAGCTCCACCTCCCGAGTTCATGCCATTCTCCTGCCTCAGCCTTCTGAGTAGCTGGGACTACAGGCGCCTGCCACCAAGCCTGGCTAATTATTTTGTATTTTTAGTAGAGATGGGGTTTCACCATGTTACCCAGGATGGTCTTGATCTCCTGACCTCGTGATCCGCCTGCTTTGGCCTCCCAAAGTGCTGGGATTACAGGCGTAAGCCACCGCGCCCAACCTAGTTCTGACATCTTAAAAACCCTCCAAAGGGTGAAACAGGAAATACAATAGCAGCCCTCTTGCTTTCAATTTCCGTTTTATACTGAATTAGGACCTGAACACTCCTTGCGTTAGGCATCATACACCTACACTCTAGAGAAAGCCCAGTGGCCATTTATTCCTTCCATAGACACCTTGTAGTCTCCGACAGGGAACAGTCAGGGCCCTCACATGATTAGAATACAGGGAGCTCCCTGACAAAAGAGAAGTTGAGAAATCTTCAAGACAGGAGTGCCTAGCTCTTTGGTGGGGAGCAGGAGAAGTTTCCCCGGCAGGGAGGAGGGGATGAGATGAAAGATTAAATCAGCTTGAATGTGGAATGAAAGGCAAAGGGAAAAAAGACAAAAATTCAAAATCTCTGGAAAAATTTGGCATGGCTGGAAGAATGGCTGCAAAATGGAAAGAAATGGCGTCACAGAGGCTCTGGGTGGGGAGTGATATCCATGGGGGTAGGCTGGAGCAGATGATTCTGAGTCTCTGTCTCTCCCTCTGTCTCTCATTAACAAAAAGTTTCAGTTCCACTTCTTTTTTTTTTTTAAAGGTGTTAGGTCAGTGCAAAATTAATTGTGGTTTTAAAAGTAATGGCCAAAACTGCAATTACTTTTGCACCCACGGAAAACCTTAGTCATACTAATTATATTAAGGAACTTATTTGGATTTAATAGAAGAGAGCAAGGCTAATTGAGACTGTGTAATTGTATTCACAGCACATCAGAAGCACTATACTGGAGTCGGGAAACCAGGGCTAGACTTCCAGGCTGGCTACTAATCTGAAGAAAACACTGTTTGATCACAGTTTCAGGGTTTACAGATGCGGTTAAAATGCCTCTATAGTGTGAGTCTTCATCCATCATTAAACATGGAGTGAGTGGATGGGACTCTTCTAGTCACCCAGTTATCGAAAATAAATACAATATCATTATCAATAATATGATCATTAAATTTATGTGATATTTACCATATAACGGGTATATCAAACACATAAAAATATTATTTTACTCTTTTTAATCCAATAAACAAATTTGCTTTCTTGGATTAAAAAATAAGTACAATAATTGGAGTCTAAAATTTTGCTGGTGGTTAGCCAATACTGCTTCACTCAGGTACACATTTCCTCTGATGATTTTTTAAAATTCTGATTAAATATTATGGAAGTTTGTTTACCTTGAACTTGTACTGGTGCCTTTTTGAATTTATTGGTTGATTCTGTATCAAACAAACAAACAGTTTCCACCTCTGAGGAAAAAGACACATAGAAAGTGTGATTTGAGGCCAGGCACGGTGGCTCAGGCCCATAATCTCAGCACTTTTGGAAGCTGAGGCAAGTGGGTGACCTGAGGTCAGGAGTTCAAGACCAGCCTGGCCAAAATGGTGAAACCCCACCTCGACTAACAATACAAGAAAAAAAATCAACCGGACATGGTGGCATGCACCTTTAATCCCAGCTACTCAGGAGGCTGAGGTAGGAGAATCGCTTGAACCTGGGAGGTGAAGGTTGCAGTGAGCCAAGATCACGCCACTGCACTCCAGCCTGAGGGACAGAGCGATACTCTGTCAAAAAAAAAAAAAAGAAAAGAAAAGAAAAAGAAAGGAAAGGAAAGTATGATTTGAATCTTTCTAGAAGGTTTCATCTCTCCCAAATCTTTTCACAAACCTTGCTTATACCCCAATTCAACCCCTGTCTTCAACTTGCCCCAGCGTGAGGTATTGGATCCCAGGGCAACGTGCTTCCAGAGACCCCTCAGTCAGTGTTACACCTGATTTAAGCCAGAAAGCATGAGCACGTAAAAATACACCAGTTCCCACTAAACCTGAAGTAATTATTCTTATATGAATTGAGGGGGTTGAGACATTGTAGGGAAATTAGAATTCTGGGAAGAAGGCTAAAGAACCCCAACATGTATTTTTTAAATTCCAAAATATATTTTCTTACTTCAGATTGAGTCTAGCACCAAACCTGGAATTAATTCAATTCACAAGCCAGAGTTAGCTAAACGCTAATACTCATACGCAAGCCCTGCCCTCCACAGACATCTGGATTCAAATCTCCACTCTGTCATTTACTAGTAGATGCAAATAACTTTATCTCTTGGTACTCTTTCCTCTTTAGTAAAATAAAGACAATAGAAGAACCTGCCTCATAGGAGTTTGATGAGAACTAAATAATTTAAATAAAATTTCTGATACACAGTGAGGGATCAATAATGGTCAGACACAGATTAGAAGAATCAGGAAAGACTCCCCAGAATAAGTGATGCCTGAATCAAATCTTGAACTCTGAAGCAGATTATGCATATGAAGGTCAAAGAACAACGATGTTCAAGCATGAGCTTTGCTTTGGATCAGAGGGAAGCATGGGAAGCTGTGGGAAGTAAAGGAGAAGGAAAAGGGGAGGCTAGACCAGGGGAAGGGAAAGCTGGAGATGGGAATGTTTCACATGTTTGGAACAGAAAGCTCATCTCTGGTAGGACCAAGAAGTTTGAGCTTTCTTCCTAAATCTTTGTGGGGTGTCACTAAAGGATTTTAAGTAAGGACGAAAAATCATCTAATTTGCTTTTGGAACTGTAGTTGGGCAGCCAGATGGGGAATGAATAAGAAGGACAAGTGGAGTCCAAGTTCTTACTCAGGAGACTGATGGGGCACTTCAGGTGAAGGATCATGTTCCCAGCTAAAGCACTGAATGAGTAAGACTCGGGGACTGGTTGAAGGTGGGGAGTGAGGCAGATGACAGAAGTTAAGAAGATTCCGGATCACTGGTTTGGATGACTGAGGTGGGTGATGGCATGATCAACTGAAACTGGAAACACAAAATAGATTTGGGTCAGGGAAAGGGAGAGGTAACAAATCTAGTTTGGTACATGCCTGGTTGTGGAAGCTGTGAAACATACTAATGAAGCTGTTCAGCTGGAAGTTGAATATAAGGGTCCGAAGCTTAGGATACTGATGCAAAAATGTAGAAGTTTGACACCATGCAAGGTCACACCAGGAGTGTACATAACATGACAATACTACACAGGAATACCAATATAGAAAAAGACAAGCAGAGAAATTGGAGTACAAGGAGAATGAGCATGAATTCATCAAGGTGGAGATGTTAATTTATTTGAGATGTTTGTAATCATAAATCAAAGTACTAGACATTGATATAGATTTATAGATGTATAGGTATCTCTACATGCATATCTGCAGCAAATTTTAACATCACCTCAGGTCAGTGATGAATGAAGAACAACTTAAAGTTGGAAAACTAAGATAATCGTATGAATAAATGTGGAAAACTAAATATGGTATAAACAACTTATTTTTCTGGGATTTGTAGGAAGTGATGGTCAATGGATATGCAGTTTAGAAGGTTATCAATGATCAATGATTTAGGAGATTACTCTGTGATCTTATACACTAAGATCACCTAAGGTTTTAGGTTTAAGGTTTTAGGTTTTAGCACTGTGTATAATTCTCACTTTCTGATACCTAAGACAGCATTGCATGTAAAGAAGCCATTAGTGCCTACTCATGCCCCATGCTAATAATATCTGCAAGATCGTGTCTATTTCAGACTCTACTGCATTTTCTAAGGGGAGACACCATCTCCAAATGCAATGGATGCTTTTACAAAGAGGATCCTCAGAATGGAGAACACTCCATAGAGCTACCAGTGGAAGACACGCATTCCCCTTTCTCATGTAAGTGTGTGGCAGGCTGAGAGGCTGTGGGATAACTGAATGAATTGATCCAGGATTTTTTACTCCTTAGCTCAGCTAGATCTGGGTTCTTGTCTCATGACCAGGAAAAATTAGACACACGGACATCAAAGAGTGAGTGGAGTAGAATTTATTAAGTGAAAAGGAAAGCACTCAGCAAAAAGAGGGGTCCTGAAAGCAGGTTTGGTTGCCCCCTTCACAGTTGAATACAAAGGCTTCTATATTCCACTGATGGGGCTGGGTTCCCTACTTGTGTAAGGCATGAATTCCTGGAAGCTCCACTCCATCTTTCCAGTGCACATGCAGGCCCTTAGTCTGAGCCACTCTATATTGATTTATTTCTCTGACTGTGCATGTGTTGATGGATGGAATTTTTCACCACAGGCAGGTTTAGGCAAGCCCCCTGTGCAGGTTCCCTTACCTGCACAAAGCATCTGGTGCAGATATGTGTGGGGCACGTCGGAAATTCTCTGGGGACCCTCCCCTATCTGCCTAGGAGAGTTCTCTGCTTCCTGCCTCTATCAAAATGACACAGTGATGAATGGCCTTGAGCTCCACTATTCCTCTAAAAAGCCCCCAAGCCCAAGTGTTTCTATTTTTCAAAAAACACTTAGAGGGGAGGCAAAGTGAATAATGACTAGGAACATGAGTTTTGAAATCAAACAGACTTGGATTTGAAATCCTTGCTCCACCTCATAATATTTGCTACTGTTGATTGAGTGACTACTAGGCTGGGAACTAGTCAGAATGCTTCATATTCACTAATTAAATCTTTTTTTGTTTTTGAGACAGGATCTCATTCTGTTGCCCAGGTTGGAGTGCACTAGCATGATCACAGTCACTACAGCCTCAACCTGCCAGTCTCAATTGATCTCCCTGCCTCAGCCTCTTGAGTACCTGGGACTACAGATGCATGCCTGGATACTTTTTTTTGGTAGGGATGGAGTCTACCTATATTGCCCAGGCTGATCTTGAACTCCTGGGATCAAGCAATCCTCCTGCCCCAGCCTCCCAAAGTGTGGGGATTACAGCCGTGAGCCACCATGCCTGGTTTCACTTATTAAATCTTTACAACAAACCTGGGGGCAAGAATGGGACATGGATGGTTAAGTTAATTACTCATAGTCACAAACTGAGTGCCTGAGCAGGGATTGAAATCCAGATAGTTCAATTCCAGAACCAGCAGTCTTAATCGTGACATTTTTCTGCCAGGCTATCCATGAGACTGGTGAAGGCACACACTCTTTGAGATTCCATTTTCTCATACCTACTGAGCCTATCTGATACAGTTATATTGAGCATAAACAAAATAGTCTATGTAAAACACATAGTACAGTGCCTAGAATATAGTAAGAACTCAATAGATCATAGCTATATTTTATTTTATTATTTCCTTTTTAAAAGGTATATTCAGTATTAAGAGGGAAAGCCTAAAGCGAGCAATGGAAAAATAGGTCAGATTCAGCCCTTTGCCCCAACCCTAGTAAGGACAAGTACACTTGGTTTTGATGTCTCAATATCTCAAGGTTTCAGATTTATAGATGTTCATGTTCCTGTCTCAAGAGCACCTTGCTGTATCCATCAAAACCTGGTGGCAGATTAACTGAGTGTGAATGATCTATCTCAAATAGAATTTGAGCTTCAAACTAGAAGCAAAAGCAAGAAATAAATTGCTAAACTGTGAAAAGCATTCAGATGATCTAATATGCTATTCAACGCAGTGCTTGAGAGAAGATGTCTCACTGTTGGCTAATCTCTTCTTGTTTTTGAGACAGAATACCTTGCATTTAATACCTTGCATTTTCAAATATACATCTGCGTTGATATACTCATCACAGGTCAGTGTATGCAAACCTAAATTTTAGATACAACAACAACCGTATGCAAGTCTATAAACCGAGACCCAAAACCATGTTTCCTCCTGACATGTAAAGTGGTTTTGATGTATTTTCCTGTTTATGAATGTATTAGAGCCAATCATGTCTCACCACGAAAACTATATTTTTTTACTGTATTTCAGATTACCTTTCCCAAGTGGCAGTGAGAATTTGTATTCATTTAATTCAACACAACAAGTATTATAATTTAAAAGTCTGCTACAGGCCAGCAATGTGCTACACATTCCCCAGGCAGATAAAAGGAAAAACCCTGCAGATTACCGGTAAGCCCGTTTCTGAACCATGGATGTGAGGGTGAAGAGGCTCGATGCAATTGTTACAGAGGGGCTGAGACCACATTGGTTTGGATGAGAGTAACACTGAGGAAGAGAATACCCACCAGTGTGCACTGCCCCTTCATCAAATGTGTTGTCATTTGACTCCGAAAGCTCAGTTTCCCCAGGTAAGGTGAGGCAGTCATGTGCCTGGAAAGCCTGGATTCTGGGGCTCAATTCTGCCTCCTGTAAAGACACCACTGGAAGCCCTGCGTGGTGCTCAGCCTGGCAGAGCAGGCCCTCAGACATCATGAACCTGTATTCAAATGGCCATCTCTAAAGGTTAGTCAATCATGGCATTTGTTCCATGAACTATGATTTGAAATGTTCCATCTGCAGGACAGTAACAAGAAAGTCAGTCAGTGGGAAACAAAAATAAAATCAGGTCTGAACTTGCATAGGTGAATAGTTAACTGGGGGACACCAAAGTGGGAACATTCAGTAAGCAGTGGGGTATATAGTCAAGAGCTAGGTCTTGACTAGAAATCCTAACTTGGGAATTATCAATTTAGTTGAAGGCGTAGACAGAGATAAGAAGAGAAGAGAACTGAAGTGAAACCCAGGGAACCACACACGTCTGAGGGTCAGGAGAAACGAGAGAAGCTCCTGAAGGAGAGTGGGAAGTAAGAAGTAGGCATTTAAATGTGGAAAAGTCTCGAGATAGTTCTATTCTGAAAATATAGCAAAGTAGATCACTTGAAAGCTTTCTGTTACAAAACACTTAGATAAGCGATATAAAATATATCAAAAAATATTTCTAATGCATAGCTGAGCCTCTAATAAATTAAGGAAAATTCAAATACAGAAATAGGAGCCAGGTGTGGTGGCTCACACCTTTAATCCCAGCAAGTTGGGGGGCTGAGACAGGAAGATCACTTGAGGCCAGGAGTTGGAGATCAGCCTAGGCAACTTAGCAAGACCTCATCTCCCAAATATTTTTTAATTAGCCAGGCATGGTGGCATGTGCCTGTAGTTCCAACTGTTTGGGAGGCTGAGGCAGGAGGATCACTGGAGCCAAGGAGGTCGACGCTGCAGTGAGCTTTGATCACATCACTGCACTCCAGCCTGGGTGACAGAGTAGGACTCCGCCCTAAATTAAAATAAAATAAAACAATAGAAATAAAAAAGATAAAAATGAGCAGAGGGAACAAGTGGCAATGGTTCTCTGCTGTGAAGACATTTTTATTGGTCTCAGGAACCAAGCAGTTTGGATATTAACTGCCCCATGGAGATTGGAGAGGCGGCTTTGGACTTCTGCAAGGCATAGAGTTGAAACAGAGACTCTTGCATGAAGCTGTAACATTTTTTTCCATGTGTTTGAAGTTTTCCACAATAAAAAGCTATTTTTAAATAAGAAATGGGCACCAAAAGTGAACCATGACGTAAAGTATGGATTTTGAGTGATGATATACTGATGTAGGTTCATCAATTGTAAGAAATGTAGCATTCTCTGTGGATGGCAGGGGTGGATGCTAACAGTGGAGAAGTCTGTGTATGTGTGGGGACAAGGGTTATGAGGAAACTCTGTACTTTTTGCTCAGTTTTGCTGTGAACCTAAAGTTGATCTAAAAATATGAAGTCTATAGAACAAAAAGAGAAAAAAAGAAATGAAGTTCTGGGGTTCCTGGCAGAAGCAGATGCAAATGTCTCCAGAAGACAGATACAGGCAGTACAGAATTCCCACAGATATGGTGTACTCACAATCATGAAATCGTGGATATGAACAAGCAAGCTGCATGAAAATCACACACAACAACCAGTGAAATTAAAGCCTCAGGACTTGCAAAAACGAAGCACTTAGGAAAGTTATAGAAAAGAAATAAGTTTCATATTATTAAAAAATAAATCAAATCATAAGAAAGGAACTATGGGCTTTTTAAGGGAAAAAAGGCATATTTTAAAGGAAATGACCAAAACTTCCAGAAATGAAAAACTTAGGGGGATAAAACAAAAATAAATAAATAAATCGAAAACCAATCACAATAAGGCCGGGCATGGTGGCTCACACTTATAATTCCAGCACTTTGGGAGGCCAGGGTGAGAGGATCACTAGAGCCCAGGAGTCTGAGACCACCCTGGGCAACATAGTGAGGCCCATCTCGCTACAAAAAAAAAAAATTAAATTAGCCTGCATGGTGTCATGTGCCTGTAGTCCCAGCTACTCAGGAGGCTGAGATGGGAGGATTTCTTGAGCCCAGGAGGTTGAGGCTGCAGTAAGCCAAGGTCATGCCACTGCACTTCAGCCTGGGTGTCAGAGCAAGACCTTGTCTCTAAATAAACAAATATAAAATAAAATAAAATAAAATAAACTATAGTGAGTTAAAAAGCAGATTAGACACAGCCAAACAGATAATTTTTACACCTCAAAAATGAAAGATCAGTAGTCTATCCAGAAAATAGAACAGGGAAAAAAAGATATAGAATGCAGAAAGGAGGAATAGCAGTAAGAATTTTTATATATTGCAGAGGGGAGCAGAACTTGGTACAGTCAATTTGTTTTTTGGTTGATGGTGTTTTGTTGTTTTTGTTTTTGTTTTTGAGGCAGAGTCTCACTCTGTTGCCCAGCTGGAGTGCGATGGCGTGATCTTGGCTTACTGCAACTTCCATCTCCTGAGTTTAAGTGATTCTCCTGCCTCAGCCTACCGAGTAGCTGGGGTTACACGTGCCTGCTACCATGCCTGGCTAGTTTTTGTCTTTTTAGTAGAGATGGGGTTTCACCATGTTGGCCAGGCTGGTCTTGAACTCCTGACCTCAGGTGAACCGCCCGCCTCGGCCTCCCAAAGTGCTGGGATTACAGGCATGAGCCACAGTGCCCGGACGACAATTTCTTATGCAATCTGCTTAAAATACCCACCATTCTCTTCAAATTTCCTCTCCTACTCTCACCTTCTGACTTGCATCAGACACTTCCTACATTATAGAGAAAATACACTCTAGGTTCCTGATCCTCTCTTTAAAGGAATGCACCTGATCCTGCATTTATAATTTATTCTTTCCTTCTCTCATCTAAAGCAAATATCACCTGAACCTATCCCCTCTCACACCAACAACAAATAACTACATCAATTATTCCCTCTCCTCTGGCAATAGCCTCTTCTCTCTCCTTGTTCATTCGCATCAGCATATAGACATGATCTTTGTCCTATCTAGCCATGATCTGATTTTTCTCTTAATAGTCACAGCCAAGATTCTCCCAATTTTAGTTTACTCTTAGGAGTTCTCATTTGTTTAATTGGAAATATGTCTTGCTGAGATTATTAATAAACTTCCATTTATCTGATTCAGGGAAACATTTTTCAGTTCTTATTTTGAACTCTGTGACATTTGGCAAAATTACTCATTTCTTATTTTGATCTGGTTCTTTTATCCCATGGAGTAATATTTTTTCAACATATTTTGGTTCTAAGTAGTCCTAATATATGAATACAATTTTATTAAATCATAACTCTTCAAATAAACCTAGAATTACCATCAATGTACACTGAAGTGTATATCAGTGTATACTACAGTGGTTTGCAAACCTAAAGCAGTGATTAAAGCATTTTCTTCAAACGAAAATTTATGCAGAAGTTTGATAGTCATTCATTCATTAATTTTTTCATTTACTAATTTATTAAGTGCCTACTCGGAATGCACTCAATGTTCTAGGCAATGAAAGTACAATTATGAAAAATCACTTATTGACACACACACACACACACACACACGTACAAACCCATATATATTTGTCTCAAGGGCTCTGTCCTGTATTCCTTTTTTTTTTTTTTTTTTTTTGAGGTGGTCTCGCTCTGTCACCCAGGCTGGAGGGCAGTGGCGTGATCTCGGCTCACTACAACCTCCACCTCCCGGGTTCAAGCGATTCTCCTGCCTCAGCCTCCTGAGTAGCTGGGATAACAGGTATGTACCACCACACCTGGCTAGTTTTTGTCCTTTTAGTAGAGAGGGGGTTTCACCATGTTGATCAGGCTGGTCTTGATCTCCTGACCTCATGATCCACCTGCCTCAGCCTCCCAAAGTGCTGGGATTACAGGCGTGAGCCACCACACCTGGCCCCTGCTCTTCTTTATCTAAACTAATCATCCCGATGAGCTCATCCAGTCTCATGACTTTAAAATAAATGCCTTCCAAATACTGAGGAAACTTCAATTTGTATCTTTAGCCCAGACTTCTCCCTGAACTTCAGACTCCTATATCCAATTGCATTTTAGATGCATCTTCTTAAATGTGTAATAGGCATCTCAAATTTACCACGTTTAAAGTCAAACTTTTGGGCTGGGTGCAGTGGCTCATGCCTATAATCCCAGCATTTTGGGAGGCCGAGGTGGGCAGATCACCTGATGTCAGGAGTTCAAGACCAGCCTAGCTAACATGGTGAAACCCCCTCTCTACTAAAAATACAAAAAATAGGTGAGCATGGTGGTGGGCACCTGTAATCTCAGCTACTCAGGAGGCTGAGGCAAGAGAATCTCTTGAACCCTGGAGGCGGAGGTTGCAGTGAGCCAAGATTGCACCACTGCACTCCAGCCTGAGCAACAGAGTGAGACTCGGTCTCAAAAAAAAAAAAAAAAAAAGGAGGCCTGGTGCGGTGGCTCACGCCTGCAATCACAGCACTTTGGAAGGCTGAGGTGGACAGATCCTGAGGTCAAGAGACCGAGACCATCCTGGCTAACATGGTGAAAACCCGTCTCTACTAAAAATACAAAAATTAGCTGAGCATGGTGGCAGGTGCCTGTAGTCTCAGCTACTCAAGGACTGAGGCAGGAGAATTGCTTGAACCTGGGAGGCAGAGGTTGCAGTGAGCAGAGATCGCACCACTACACTCTGGCCTGGGTGACAGAGTGAGACTCCATATCAAAAAAAAAAAAAAAAAAAATTGTCCAGGACTTTCCTGCCTGAGAGGTTGCGAGGCATTGTTGAGGACTTACCTGGCATCAGAGACAATGGCATCATAAAGGCATTAATTTGAACAATTTTGGAGTTTTCCTCAGAAATCCTTAGCAACATGGATACAGAAGCAGAGATGACAAACTGGTGGGACTGGTCCTCAGAATTGGGGGTTAAGCCAAGGATGGTGGAAGATCAAAGAGATGAGAGTGGTTGAACTGATAAACCATCAGATCTAGAAAAACAAGCGAAGATTTAAAAGTTTTAACTAACTGGGAAGAAAAAAAGAGGTACCACAGAATTAAAATTTGCATGAGGTTGAAGAACAGACAGTGGGAAATGAGATTGAAAGAGTTGGATAATTGTGAGGTTGTCATCAGAAAACGTGATGTTGCAGTTCAGGTTTTCAGTGATGAGAAAGCTTTGGACAATGATAGAATACAGGGAGTCCTCAGTTAACCCCTTCAGCCTCAAGATCCTTCATCTCCGATACACACCAGAGATGGGGGATCTTGAGGCTGAAGAGGTTCACTATCTGCAAAGATATCTGATAAGTCGTTTAGTTCCAGTACCCACATTCACATGAGTAATGGCAAGGCCAGAAGAATGAAGAAAATTGTTGCTAGGCAAGACAAGGGTGAAAGGATGAGTCAAGGATCAGGAATGGCCAAGCTATTTGGGAGTGCCTATACAGAAAGAGAAGGTTGCAATGTTTACATGTAATCGAGAATGTTAAGCATATGGGGTTAGCTGGCCTCAAAGATTGGAATGAAATCTTTTGTACAATCGTCCATTGCTAGCACATGCTGAGGCCCAAGTTTCTGTCAGAGGCTCACTGAGACCTTCCTAAGCTTCCACATGGAATTTTTGTCAAAAGAGGTCGTGTGGTCTTGGCACAGGTTCAGGGGCTGGTCTGGACAAATAGGAGAAAGGAAATTGCAGAATCTACTGTGTACCAAACAGTATACTGAGCACTTTACATAGATTATCTCATTGAATCCTGCCAACAATCCTCCTATGAGATAACTATTATTATCACCTCCAACTGAGAAACAAAAGGAAGCTGAAGCTACTAGAATTAAGGGTCCAGACTTTGAACCAATAACTTTTTATGGGAAAGCATAATACTTTTTCCACTGCACAGTATAAGATTCATGCAATTTAGAAGGAATTGATACCTCCCTCCCCCACATCCATGAATGGGCCCTGATGGAATTAATTTAAGGTAACCCTCATGATCCCTTCACCTCAACCAGCAACTGCCTCCAGGATTGACATGAGTGTGGCTCCAGAAGCTGCTGGCAGGCACCAGGGGAACCTGCTTCAATCCTACAGGTAACACCAGCAAGTGGAATTGAGATGCATAGAGAAAAAGGAGGTCTTGGCCTTTCTTGAAGTCTACATCTGTACCATTACATAAGCCAATAAACTCTCTTTTGTGATTAATCCAGCTTTGATTGGGATTCCAAACTGATTGAATACCAAAGTATGAAATGTAAACATTTGCAAACAAACCAAGGCCTTCAGGAAATATGTAAAGAGCAAAACCTGCTTGGAGTACACACCCACCTCCCTTTCAGCAACTCATTCTTGGTTTCCATCTACCTCCTCTGACAATGTCTAAAGATTCTCTAGGTGGTCCTATTCCTGTCTCAGGAATAGGGACATATGCATAAAACACCTGGCAGTCCTCTTGTTTTCAACTTTGCCAAGCTTCTTCTCCCTAGACACTCACTCTTAGAAGTCTCAGAGTCAAAACAAGAAGAATTCAGGAGTTTATCTTTGGCCCTGAGCTGACTCCTTAGCAACAGACTCATATCTCTCTGAAAATGTAAGCTTATCACACAGACGTAGAGGTTGCTTATTTAGAAGAAGAAGAATAAAGACAATAATAAAGCTAAAATATGGGTTGGGATAGGGTGCATAAGTTAGCTTCATTTGGTGCAATGTGTGTGTAAATGCACGGTGTTAGTCTTAGATTTAAAAGGAAGGAAGAAAATGCAGGAAAAAGAAATGGGAATTTCTCTAGAAGAAGAATGTTTTTAATTTTGCATGATATTTCTTTTTAAAATTGATATGCTAAAGAAGGCTTTTAAATATTCTAAATATTTTATCACATTTTTGAAAATGTCTATAAATACAGAAATACTCTTACCCCAAATTTTTATTTTCAGAAAGAAAAAGATCACAAAACTGGGTCAGTATTTGTTACTGATTCTTATATTACCTGCCAGAAAATCAGAATGTTAGAGCCGTGTTCTGTTTAGTTCCTAGGTTAAGACACAGAGTCCTTCCCCTAAACTTCCTTATAGTATAATAGAGTGAGTCATTGGACCCAAACTACATATAACCTTTAGCAATGCAAGAATTATGATAACAAAGAGAATTATCTAGCAGGTCAGGAGTTGCCTGGCAGATAGGAGATGGAGATCATTTAATTTTAAGGAGATAAACTTGAACTAATACTTGAAGGAGGGGAATATGACTGGACAAACAGAAGGAAGGCATCTGAAAAGCTGACACCTTGAGAGGTCATTCCAGGGGTCCTGGAGGTGGAGGCAGAAATAGGTCTTATTACCCAGTCTTTGCAATATCCCTCATACGTAGTGCTCTTTTTGCCTTCCTATGTCTACCACTCTTGCACACAGCATCTTTTTCTAATGTGCAGACAACCATCTGACCATCCGGAACTCTACACTGGCCCCTGGCCATATAATCCATTCAAGCAACATCACAGAGAGTGCAGGAGAGGCATCATAAAGGTGACAAAGTGACAAGAGCCCCGAGGCTCTGACACTTAATAATATAAATATTTATGAAGCTAATAAGGACAGAGATATACTGATTTGGGTAACAAGGTATCCTGAAAGGAATGTCAAGGCCAGCTTTCAAAAACAGGGTTCCCCAGAGCCTCCCAAAGCCGCAGAGATGTGCTCAGGCAGCAGACCCTGCTGACAACAGCCTGCATGAAATGCAGGGGCTAGGGAGCCGGCTATTTTTTATCATCCTATATTGTTTATAGTTGGCAAATGCTTGATATTGTGTGAGAGTCTCCTCACAGAATTTATGAATCATTTTCCCCAGTCACAATTCTGAAACGAACATTCTCCTACGCATTTGTGCCAGACAGAAATTTCATTAGAAGTTTATCCTCGGGGTGTGCGCTTTAGACCAACATTTTTTTTTTTTACAGGCTCAGATCTGATGTCAGAACCCTGAGTTCTGGTCTCTGCCTCACCTCTTGCTAGCTTCTAATAGAGCTGTATCTGATTCTCTCTCTCCCTAGGTAGCAGGAGCATCTGTCCCACTCAAAAGAGCAGCAACAGACCTGGAGAAAGGAACTCCACTTCTTTCTCATTATATATATTCTCCATATGTTTAAATATTTACACACACACACACACACACACATCAATGGAAACAAATGAAAAACAGACCTAAGTTCATTATTAAAATCCCAGCTATGAACTTCCATTTTCTTTCCTGGAAAACATTTTTTGGGGATCTTTTGAACTCTAATGAAAATGTGGTGAAATCCATAATTGAAATATGTTTTAAGCTGCCTAAATTGTCTTTGCCTGAAGGCTGATTATATACTTATTAAGATGTCTCTGACCCCAGATGGTGAGAAAAAAGTATATTAAGTCATTTCTTGTTTTATTTAAATATTTATTGAACATTTACCATTTTCATCAAATACCTTTAGAGCATTTTATGAGCATTTCAAATATGCAAGTTTTATCTTCTTTTTACAGATGGGATGACTCTACACAGAGTAGCTGAGATAGGCTGACTCACTCCTGTGCCAATCCCTTGACTAAAGTCCTCAAAAAAAAAAAAAACCCCCAGATGGAGTTCCAGATTTTGTCTACAGAAAATAGTTCTGTTGCTACAGACAAAGCCTCAGCATTAAAAACGCCAAGCTCTCCCCTCTCTAAAACTCTGTATCATTTTTTGTTTTCTGGGTATAGGTATGACTAATACCTAACATTCACAAAGAGACAAAATAGATATAGATAGGAATATAGATTAGTTTTAGATACAGATATGTATGCACAGAAAAAGAAGAAAAAGAATGTACAGCAAAATATTAATCACTGGATTATCACTGGGGAATCGCTGCATGTTGTGATCAGCTTGTGTTTCCTATCTTTTGCTTTTTCTGTTTTTATGTCGTTTCAGTAAATATATACTTCAGGACATATAATAACATTTTTACAGTGCTTCCACTTTTCCCTTCCTTCCTGTTCCTTCCTGAACAATGTATCCTCAAGCTATTTATTGAGGTAGAGCAAGACAGGCTGATAGGGATAGAACGGGCCACCGTGCCTCCAAGCAGGTGTCAAAGCCCATGTGGGGTGAAGAGGACATGCATGCAGGAGGGATGCCTGGCATGGGGTATGGGAACCCAAGTGGTAAAGAGGCTGTCTGAGAGGTGGGGCGGCATGGGAATGAGGAGTCAGTGTGCCAGCAAGATGAGAAGGCCATGTCTGCAGAGGGCAGCCTAGTACTGGGAATCAGAGACCAAGCATGGTAAGGAGTGTGTCTACGCCAGGGGGCATGATCAGCGTGAGTTGGAGGGTGTTAGGAGGGCATCCACACACAAGGGAAGCCTGGCATGAGTTGGGGTCCAGGCAGAATGAAAAGGGTGGTCATGTCTAGGTGAAGTCTGACAGTGCATGAAAGCCCAAGGGGCTAAGAAAATGCCCATGAGGATAGATGGGGGGCAGGTGGCAGCATAGAACTGGGTGTCAGAAACTAAGTGAGGAGAGAAGGCCTCTACGTAGGTTGTTCTATTTGTCCCTGTCAACCACATAATGTCTTGATAATGCTAATATTTCAGCCTCTTGATTATTTCTCCCAAAAAAGAGAAAAGATATTTGGGTCCATGTCAACATGACATTGATGACATTGAAAAAAAGAAAATCTGCCACTAAAGTCATTTTGTGTCATAAAAAAAATGGTTTAAGTTATTTGGAAAAAAACTCTGTCACTGTTCATCCAGTTTTGCCAGTCACAGACTCTCCCTTGTCTCCCTGGGCTTGAAGCAAAGCCTCCCCAGCTGTGTCTTTGTGATGAGGCCAGAGAGCATGGCTGTATTACTCTTGGCATTCATGCTCAGGCAGAACAAAGGCAATCTGAATGTCTGATTCACCCCCACAGGGCTCTAACAAAGCAGTTAGGCTTTGGAAAAGGGTAAAAATTCAGCAGACACAAGACAAGCATGCTATCCCACCTTGATTCTCACGCCCACTGTAGATACTAATGATTGGGCATTAAATACTCCTTCCCACCAGGAACTCATGCCTCAGAATCTTTTTTAACACGGGATTCCAATTCCCCATTACCAATCAGTAGAAGTTGCTACAAAAGATGAAATTTATTTGCCAACCTTGATATAAAAATAATAGAAGTTTTTGCTTGATATGAGCTAAATCATATACTGGGGAAAAGAAAATGCAGCAAGATATCAAAATTTGCTCAAGATCTATGGGGAAGAGCAAGATGGAGACTGGCAACTGTGGAAACATTTTCAAATCCTAGAATTTGTAGGGGGTAACCCTTGTCAAATTCAACATTAACCCTCCACAGCCCCAAGAAACTCTGTAAGCGACCATTTAGCTTACCTTGGAGGACTGTATAATCAAAGGAATCAGAATCACCTGAAAGCTTCACAGCATGTCAAGAGCAAGACCCACACCACTCTCCCAGGAGCATATGGACCTTTTCTAAAACCAATTATTGGATAGCCAGGCAACATCCAATGAGTGAGCTGCTTCTAGTGCAACCGTTTCTTTCAAAGCCCTAGGGAGGCACAGGAGCATCCAGGAGGTTTGGAGGAAGGAAAAGTATAAATCACATGATTGTTCTTTGCAAAATGCAAGAGAATGTATGTTAATAACATTCAAGCTTTGAGTAATCATGGTAATAGCTACCATTTATGGAGAACTTCTCACTGCCTGGGTACTTTAGGAGCATTGGGTCATTTAATACACAATAACCCTTGAGGTAGGTAGTTTTAGCTCCATTTTATAAATAAAGCACTACAGCTTATAGCCACAGGAAATTGCTCAAGGTCACACAGAACTGGGATCAAATTCATTTGGGCGTGCCCGTTTTGGAAGCCTGGGTCCTTAACTTTATGTAAAATTGTTCCTCTACCCCATGCAAAAATGCAGTAAAGAGAAAGGATATTTCAAAGAAAGCAAATGCAGATGACATTTGGAAGATTAAAACTCCGTCGCTCACAAAACTGGGCATTTCCCCGGCAGGTCTTTCTTCTCCATGGGAAATCAAATATTCATTCACGAGAGCCTGTCTGTTGGGCAAAGAGAATGATGAACACTGTCTTCAAGAAGGAAAATGCTCTCATGGGGGAATGGAAAGAATCTGTAGCCCACTATAGCATCTGAGAGGTAGGAAAAGTAAAGAAAACTTCAGGATACACTCTCACCTTCTGTTGACTCTCAGAGGTAGATTTGTAACCAGAGCTCCCAAGAGCTATGGGAGAAGTAGCCAGGTTGGCTCTTCAACTGACTTACAGTTAATCAGAGGAATCTAACAGAGGGAGCAATAGGAGAATGAAACTGCATGTTGACAAGAACAAAGGAATAAACATCACTGTAAGTCTAATTCAAGTTCTGACAGATGTAAACCAAAGGCATGGTCAGTCATGCTGTGTTACCCCGTGATTCCAAAAGAAGAGAGGTTTAAATGGCATTATGTTATTGGATAGACTTAAGTAAAGACAGGAGCAGAAAATACATCTATAAGAAAGAGGAATGAGCAAAGTAACGAGAAGGGAACCGAGTCATTAGGGGCAAAGATGGCCAACAGTCCAAGAAGAGAGGGTCAAGGGAGGGCCATAAGAAGTAACATAGAATAGCTAATAATGAGGATACAGAAGATAGCATAGAATAATGAGGAAGGAAAAGGCAGATTGGAGAAAAAAGGAAAGAAGGGGTGGGGGCTGCTACGGCTTTAATGCAGCCACATATCAAAGAGGAGCTGGTCAGAGTGAAGACTGCAGAGATCCTTTGTAGCAGCAGGGCTTTAAACATTTCAAGATACTATAAATTTCATATTTCTTTCGAGAAACATTCTAAATGCTTTACAAATATTAACTCATTTGATCCTCATAATAATTGAATGTTATAAGATACAAAGTATTATTAACCCCATTTTACAGATGAGAAAATTGAAAGAGAGTTGAACTGACTTGCCAAGATCACACAGGTAGAACATGGTGAAGGTAAGAGTTGTGCGCTGGCGGTTGGGGGCTGGAATACACAGGTCTTAACCACTCTCCCTTGTTGCCTTTCTGGTTTATTACACATCAGAAACAGACTGAATACAAATATTTGATACCAAGGAGTTACATTTCTAGGTACTATATTATGGAAAAAAAAATTGCTATTATTTAAAACCACCCATCAAGAGCAGAGAATATCTGTTGTGAGCTGAATTATGTTGGCCTCCCCAAATTCATACATTGAATTCTTAACCACCAGTACCTGAGAAAGTGACTGTATTTTGGAGATAAGGTTTTTAGAAAGATGATTAAATTTAAAACGTGATCTTTACTAGTGTCCTTATAAGAAGTGGAGACTGGCCAGGTGTGGTGGATCACACCTGTAATACCAGTATTTGGGATGCTAAGGAGAAAGGATCACTTGAGGCCAGGAATTCAAGGATGCAGTCAGCTAAGACTGTGCCACTGCACTCTAGTCTGGGCAACAGAGTAAGACCCCATTTCTGAAACAGAAAAGGAAAAGAAAAAAAAAGAAAGAAGAGAGAGAGAGAGAAAGAAAGAGAGAGAGAAAGAAAGAAAGAAAGAAAGATGGATGGAAGGAAAGAGAAACAAAGGAGGGAGGGAGGGAAGAAAGGAAGGAAGGAAGGAAGGAAGGAAGAAAGGAAGGAAGGAAGGAAGGAAGGAAGGAAGGAAAGAAGGAGAAGAGAGATTAGGAAACAATCACACACAGAGGGAGGACTATGTGAAGACACAAGAAGAAGATGGCCATCTATAACACAAGCCAAGAAGACAAGAATACAGCCAACGAAAAAAACCATCCCTGCCAAAACCTTGATATCAGACTTCCAAATACATGTCTTTTAAGCCACACAGTCTGTGGTACTTTGTTGTGGTAGCCCTAGCAAACTAATACAGTGTACAGTAATGTAAACTACTAATTGCTGTGATTTGAGCTGACTACAAAAGGGTTTCTGAGAAACATAAATCCAGTAACACACAAACTGGATTTAGAGGCATTCAGATTAATAGTTGGAAGAATAATTATTTATCCTCTTTTACTTATGTGAACTAGGATGGTAATAGCACAGAGGCAAGAGGATAAATGAAATTTAACTGTTGTAAGAATGCTATATTGTTTAGGAAGTGGTAGTTAATAAAATTAAGTCAAAATGCATGTTGTAATCTGCAGTAGCTGCTGAAAGGAAAATACAAACAAGGGTATAATTTAAAAGCTGATAAATGAGACAAAGATAAATAATTTAAGAGAAAAGACTTATTACAAAAGAAGACAAAAGGAAGCAACAAAGGAATAAAGAACAAATGGGGCAAACAAAAACCAAATTGCAATGTGGTGGACCTAAATATAACTATGTTAAGAATTACAATTACATTGAAATGCATTAAACATTCCAATTAAAAAATAAAAATATTCAGACTGGACAAAACCACTAAAGCCCAATAATATTCTGCTTACAAGATACCCTTTAATTAATTTTAAATAAGGATACCCCTCAATTAAAAGAATGGAAAAACATACAGCATTAAGACTTTACCCAAAAGACAGTTGGTGTGACTATACTGGATAACAAAGTACACATTAAGTTGAGAAGTACTACAGTAGAGAAAGAGGGGTACAACATAGTGATAAAAGGATCATGACATGAAGCTATAGTCCTAAAACTGTATGCACCCAATAACACAAATTCTAAACATAAAGAGTAAAAATTCACAAATGGAAAGAGGCAAATTCAAAATGGTAGTTGGGAATGTAAACACACTTCTCTCAAAAGCATAGGAAACGTGGACAAAATATCAGTAAGGATAAAGGAGATTTCAAACATAAAAATAATCAAACTGACCAAGCTGAAATTAATAAAACACTATATCCAACAGCAGAATATGTACCTTTTTGAAGTACATAAGGAATATACAACAAAATAGACTATAAAAAGCCATAAAGGAAGTCACAACACATCTTAAAGGATAAAAATAACAGAGTATGTTTTATGATCGGGGAGAATTAAGTTAAAAATAAATAACAGAAAGATAACTATAAAAATTTACAAATATTTAAAAATAAAACAACACTCTTAAAAATAATTAATGGGTCAAGAAAAAAAATACAATGGAAATTAGAAAATGTTCTGAAGTAATAACGAAAACTCAACATAGCAAAACAGTGGCAAACAATTAAGACAGTACTTAGAGGAAAAATTTATAGGTTTAGATCATATATTTAAAATGAGTAAGGTTTAAAATCAAATATCTAAGATTTTATCATTAGAAGCAAGAATGAAAAATCAGCAAATGAAGCCCAAATAAAATATGATAAAGAACATAATAAAGAATAATAAAGATAAGAACAAAAATTGATGAAATAGGAAGCAGAAGCAGAATGATTTTTAAACTGGTTTTTTTGATAAGAATAATGTAATTGATAAACACTGAGCAACATCGATCAGGAAACAAAGAAGGTAGAGTTAGCAATATCAAGAACTAAACAATTATCTATAAATCTTATAGACATTTAGAAAATAAATATGAGCAATTTTATGCCAATAAATTTGACTTCTTAGATAAAATGGTTAAATGTCTTGAAAAACAAAACTTGCTAAAATTAACACGAGAAAAAGTAGAAAATTTAAATTGTCTAACATCTGTTAATAAAATTGAATTTATGATTTAAAACCTTCCTACAAAGAAAACTACACGTTCAGATGGCTTCACTAGTGAGTTCCACCAAACTGTTAATGAAGAAATGATACCAAATTTATACTAACTCTTTCAGAGAATGGAGAGAAAATTCCCCAATTCATTTTAATATTAGCAAAGATAAATAATATACTAATTTTTAAAACCCTAAATAGTTAAAAATTCAAATCCAGAAACATATAAAATGGATGAGAAATTGTTAGCAAGTGGGGTAGCTCCAGGTGTGTGCTGTCAGTGTAACACATGAAGGTCATTCAATGTAATTAATTTCATTAGTAAAATAAATATGAAAAATCCTATAACCATCTCAGTATGCAAAACAAGTATTTAATAAAATTTAACAACCATGTAAGATAAAAACTTTCAGAAAACTAGAAATATAAGGAAAACGTATTCACTTAATAAAGTGGTAAGATATTATACATATTCTCCCTATAGTCAGGAACAAGACAATCATCACATCTATTCAACTTTCCTCATTATTATTCCAAGACAGTGGAATAAAACAAAAATAAAAAATAAATAAAGGGAAGAAAGTGCAGTAGGTTGAATAATAACAACCCAAAGATATTGAGTCCTAATCCCTGGAACTTGAAGGGCCATGCCCATGGGCAAGGTGGTTCTCTTCAGCCACGGGCAATTCCCTGAGAGGGACTCAGCTGAGAGCTATCAGCTGCTGACAACCTATCAGCTGGGGAAGTAAGAACTTCAGTTCTAAAAGGGAGATCTGGACAGTGGACGACCAGCTTCCACCCTTCCGTACCAGGTCAGACTGACAACAGGCTGTTTCCAGAAGTCCGCTTGAAATCTATTAAATTGTTTGCAGGTGGTTTAATAGTTTAGAAGAAGACAAAGTTTATTCCATATATATTTTACATTAGAAATGTAAAAATAAATTAAGACTTTAACAAAAATCTTTTGTATTTTTAATAATGGTTACATTCTTAAATGATCTGTGTATGCTAAAATGGCTGGGTGAATCTCATTATCTTGGTTAGCATGCAATTATTAGATCCAGGGCATCTTGGCTAATATATTTTCATGTCACTGGCATATCGTGTTTTATGTTGTTTCATTTATATTTTTCTCATTATTATTTTGATGCATTGCATCACCAAATGACAAAAAGGAATTACTGGCTCAAACATGGTGCACTGATGCATGAAAGTAGTGATGAAAATAGAACCTAATTACAACTAAGAATAACGATAAATATTAAGAAGGAAAAGAATTCCAATACAATGTGTGTTCTAAGACAAATCAGGATTTTGCAGCAGCTGATAAACATATGAGCAGGAAATATAATAATGAATAGACAAAAACTGCATTTCTTTGGGTATTTGCTTCTAGTGCTTCTAGTGTGTTGCCTGTTATACTTTGTCAAATATTGGCAGAAAACCACTGAATCAGTGTGTATCCATTTGCAAAGGCAGTCCCCCAACTTGTAAACCAATTTAATTGTCCTGGAAGAACTGTAAAATAATGCTTTTCAGTACAAAAGTAATGAGTTTAGTCACTAAAAGTAAGGAAGAGACCAAATCCACAATGTCATCATTCTAAGTTGCATTTCTTACAGCAAAAATAGGACAAGTTACATGACTGCCAAAAGTCTTATAAAATAGGAGCAGAGTTTATGAAATGATGCCCAAAGAAAATGCAAAACATGCTATTGGCACAAATCCTTTCTGAAATGGAACATCAAGCAAAGAAATGGCCTCTAATGGGGAGGAACAGTCACATATGTGTGTGCAAGAAAATAATTTGCTTAGGCCAGGTGCTGCAGCTCACGCCTGTAATCCCAGCACTTTGGGAGGCTGAGGTGGGTGGACTGCTTAAGGTCAGGAGTTCAAGACCAGCCTGACCAACATGGTGAAACCCTGTCTGTACTAAAAATACCAATAAAACATTAGCCAACCCTGTTGGCACATGCCTGTAATTCCAGCTACTTGGGAGGCTGAGGCAGGAGAATTGCTTGAACCTGGGAGGCAGAGGTTGTAGTCAGCCGAGATCATGCCACCGCACTCCAGCCTGGGTGACAGAGCGAGACTCTATCTCAAGAAAAAGAAAATAGTTTGCTTTGTGAATGATGCACAAAGCATGAATCACACTTGGCAAATATACAGTACACATAAGAGGGATACTTCTATCTATTTATTACTAAAAAATCAATACTATTTAAAAATAGCAGCAATTATTCATTGGCCTGATTTTTAGATTGGAAAGACGTGTGTTGGTATCATTACTAACACAGCACCAATCTCCAGCATGGAAAAGTGAGCTTCCTAAATGGGAACCCCTAAATACCAATCTTTATACTTCTTTATTCACAGGTGATAGTTGGAGGTCAATGATGTGCCTCTGGACCTTGATTCAGTGTTGAAGAAAATAGTGAAAACTGTTGAAGCACTTGTTTTTCCTTAGTGTACATGTTTGAACATGCTGGGCAAAGAAATGGACAGCAAGGATAAGACCCTGTCATCTGCAGAGGAAAAAAACTCACATGAGCAATATGAGTTTCTGAAGTTAGCAGAGAAATAAGAAAACATTTCATTATGACATAGCAATTGTAGTAAAGACTATTTCTCTGATTTCAAGTGACTTAATTGAAGAGATTAACTCAGCAATACATGCAGGGTCATAAATAACCTGCATGTATCCCACGAGGACTCAAGTGTCATGATTTTAATCAAGATTTATGGCTGGGAGCAGTGGCTCACGCCTGTAATCCCAGCACTTTGGGAGGCTGAGTCCTGCAGGTCACTTGAGGTCAGGAGTTGGAGACCAGCCTGGCCAACGTGGTGAAACCCCGTCTGTACTAAAAATACAAAAATTAGCTGGGCATGATGGTAGGCACCTGTAACCCCAGCTACTCCAGAGGCTGAGGCAGGAAAATTGCTTGAACCCAGGCGGTGGAGGTTGCAGTGAGCCAAGATCGCGCCGCTGCACTCCAGCCTGGGAAACAGTGAGACTCCATCTTAAAAAAGAAAAGAAGAGACTTATAGAAAGTCCATCTAATGAATCAAGCAGCTGAATTGCTAAGAATTCAACTCTGCCTCAATAGTTGATATTTTCTTTCACTCACTAGAGGAGGAAATTAACCATGGATCATGAAAAGCTGTAAAATCACATCCAACTATTTGAATAAAATATTTTTTAATGTACAGGACAATTGTAAGTTAGCAGTGAGTTCATTAGTAATCTATGTTCCACTGTCTCCCAAGTTATACTTTGGAATCTTCCAGCATTTCATTGTGTCTGCTTCTGAGCACTAACCAAGCCACCAACAACTGCCACCATTCCAGATAATTTATCATTGTGAATTGAGCATTTCTAATTTGTAAAAACAAAAAGTAAGAAAAGAAGTTGGCTTGGAATGCACTCTATGGCTCTAGTTATCTACCCTCTGGATACAATTACTTTGTTCAAAGTTGAAAATGTCATCTCACTCAAAGATGTGAGATTATATTTATTATATTTCTCTATTTTTAAAGTATTTTAGGTATCATTATTTAGATTTTAATATTTTATTTTAAAATTACTTTATTATAATTTACATAAATTCCAAATTTGTGATTTTTTAAAAAATATATTTCCCTGAAGTAGTGGTCTGTATTTGCTTTAAATTGGTTTGTGTTTGCCAAACAAGGGGTTCCCCACTGTTGGAAGTGATGCTGGAATTATGACATAAAGGCAGCCATCTTGAAAAAGACCAATGCTGGCCAAGAACAAAAGCCAGAACAAGCTCCTTCCCTCCCATGTGAGTTCAGCTGCATAAATGCCCAAGGATACCGCTGGGCATATCATAGGTGCTAAAAAGAAAATCTATAACTGCCACCTCCTCTCATTCCTAGCACAAATTATCTATCTGGTTTTATTATAGTTATAAGTGAGATAGAGAACATTTCATTCCTCATTCTAAGGAGATATTTTGCATGGAGCCAGTAGTTCATGGATCCATAAGAGGCAGAAAACACATCACCTCAATAAGAAGATTCTTTAGCTAATCAAATATCCCATTTTCATTTCCTTCCTGGGTATATGGGAAACTACACTTCCCAATTCCCAAGTAGTGAAACAGGGCCGGGAATTGAGATGTGGGTGGAAGTGCTGTGTAGCAAAGCCTTTACATCAATCTCTAGTCTTGTTAGTTGTATTTTATTGTCTCTTCTTCCGGTTTTAAAGGGCATTTGTTGAGGTTTCTATGTATCTGTTATCCCAAGTCATATAGAGAGCATTGGGCATGTGGTATAAACAATAAGTTACCTTTGGCTCTGTTTAAAATGTAGATTTGTCTTGTTACTGGTAGTGACAAGAGGCAGACAAACGCCTAGGCAGATAGGGGCATGTACCCTGTGAAGCCCACCTCCAAGCCAAAGACAGTTTAAAGCCTGAAAGCCAAGCCACAAGTTAAATCCTCCGACCAGACTGACAATTTATCTTCCTGTTTGGCGTGCTTTCCTATGATTGATCCCCACCCTTCACCTATTTTACATATACCTACCCTTTGCTAATTGGTTTTCTATACTGTCATGCCCACCTTTGAGTGGTGCCTTCACGTTAACCTTTTTTGCATACTCACAAACCAATCAGCATGCACTCCCCAACCTGTGCCTATAAAGACCTCCGACTCAGTTGGTAGAGGGGGAGGCGGCCTGACTTCAGGGAACAGACAACCTGACTTTGGGGAAGATGGCCTGCCCTTCCTGTCCCCTCTCCAACTCCCCTCTCTGCTGAGAGCCATCTTCATTGCTCAGTGAAATTGTCTGCCTTCTACCAGGCATGGTGGCTCACACCTGTAATCCTAGCACTTTGGGAGGCCAAGGCGGGCGGATCACCAGAGGTCGGGAGTTCAAGACCAGCCTGACCAACATGGAGAAACCCCGTCTCTACTAAAAATACAAAATTAGCCGGGCATGGGGGCACATGCCTGTAATCCCAGCTACTCAGGAGGCTGACGCAGGAGAATCGCTTGAATCCAGTAGGTGGAGGTTGCGGTGAGCCAAGATCACACCATTGCACTCCAGCCTGGGCAACAAGAGAACAAGAGTGAAACTGCGTCCCCCATCCCCCCCAAAAAAAAATTTATCTGGCTTCACCATCCTTCAATCATCCACGTGACTGCATTCTTCCTGGACACCAGACAAGAGCTCAGGACTCCCAAAAGTGCAGGTACCCAGAAAGGCTGTCACACCAGCCCTTTGCCCTCACTGGTGGATGGCAGCTGCCATTGTGCCAACTGAACTGCTAACACACCGCCGTCTACAGACATTGGAACTAAAGGAGCACTGTAACACCTGCTCTGGGGCTTCGGGGTCACGGGCACCTTCGTCTGGGTGACACAGCATTCCCCTTGAGACAATATGCCTGGTCTGGCCCATGCCCTGCACAGAGCTTGCTCCTGTGTCAGCGTCCAGAGCAGCCAGCCAGATCCTGCACTTGCTCACTCATGTGCTCCTTCCCGCAAGGGATTGAGCACAGTGGGCCAAGTAGACAGGGTGCCTCTTCTGTGAGTTCAGAGAAGGGACTGAGAAAAATCTTGCATCATGTGGATGGTGGAAATCTACCTTTCCCTAATTATCTTCTTTTGAATCTGCGAGGAAGTTGCTTCTTTCTCCAGCTAGGTTTGAGATTCCTTGAATTTCAATTTCCTTATCATAGGAAAATGGAAATATTATATAAATACCAGCTGAAGCAGCGTGGCAGCAAGGAAGGAGCTTGATCTTGGACATCAGACAAACTGGCTTCAAACTCCAGTTCCTAAGTTCACTCACATTTATTCAACCACAATTTACTGTTTAGAATGTGCCAGGCACTATGCTAGATGCCGGCTGGGAGATACAGAGCTAAAGGCCATGGTGTCTGCTGCTCTCAAAGACTGGTATCTGAGCCTTGTTACCTTCTGTCTTCTTAGCCTACTCCTACCTCCTTTCAAAAGGGCCATCCCTACTTATATCTCAGGTCTCCACATAAATTCACTTCCAAAGGGAACTTTGACATGGTCTTAGGAGACAGAATAGAGGCCCATCCTATGTGCTCTCTCATAAAAGCAATGGAAAGTTCTATTAATTTTACCCACCAAAGCTGTCCACTTTCCTCTGTCTCCATCACCAGCCCTCTGGCCCACATGACTTTCTTTCATCTCTTGCCTGGACTTCTATAGTGGTCTCCTAACTATTCCCTCCACATTCTCTTTTGCTCCTCAAATCTATGGGCTACCCCACAGCCAGAGAGATCTTTTCAAAAATCAAACATGAACTAATTCCTGTTATTCAATATGCCACAGTAAGTCTTCACCCATAAAACCTTTCATTGTGTTCCCATTGCTCCTAGGAGAGAGATCAGAAGCCTTCATGTGACAAAATGCCTGGCTTTAAACATTGCCTCTCCTATCTGCACCAGCCACACTGACTTCTTTTCTTTTCTCCAAGAAAAGAAAGCCATGCTCCCTTCTGCAAGGGGCTTTTTTAATGCAGTATGCAGTCTGCCTAATAGGCTCTGGCACCATCTACCTCTTCAACTGGCTTTAATCCTCCTCTTTCAATCATCACTTCCTGGAGGAATCTTTCCCTGAGAACAGTTCCTCCAGTATAGGTTCACATAGCCCATGCACCTCTCCTTAGCATTTATCTCTGTTGTAACTTTACCTTTTGTTTAAAAAAATTGTGTAATTCTTTAATGCGTGTCTTTCCTCCCCACACTGTCATTCTACTTCCATGCTAAGCTCTATGGGGCCTTTGTTTTTGTTCACCTCAGATCCTGACAGTGTTGGAGCTCAATATTTGACTAATCGAACAGAAGCAGCTGAAACATTTTTAAGCAGAGTAGGGATCTGAGGCAGGTAGGATGCAATCAGATTTATTCGGGCCACAGTGGATTGGAGGGTTAAGACTAGAGCAAGAAGGAATGAAGGGAGACCGATCAGGATGTTATTACAATCCTACAATGAGAGATGATGATAGCTTGTTTGGGAGATGGTAGTGGCAGTCAGGAGAAATGTACAGATTTGATAGCTATTTAGGATCAAAACATGACAGCACTTGTTCATGGCTTGGCTATGAGAGAGTGTCAGAGAGGGAGGAATCAAGGATGATGTTTTTTAGGACCCTGAGCAATTCGATGGAAGGGGTGTCAAACTTTAAGTCAAAAGACCTTGAAATAGGTCCAGCCTAAAGATAGGTTTCTTTGGGAAGGGGACCTAGAGAAGGTTCTCGGGTTTTTCTGTGGACTTACTGGAGTATTTCTAGAGTTAGGTTTAGTATTTTTGCAAGAGTTCATTATTGAGTCCCAGCATAAGGGCACTCAAAATTTATTGCAAGGTCACTATCTGATTGTTTTAAACACCTGATGATTTGCAAAACTGCAAACAATGCAAATAAGCCTTCAGCTCAGGGTGCCAGCATTTATTGCCTTAACTGCTTTTACATGGAAATTGTATTAATCTTGCACCAACTTACTTGAACGGCTTGCTGTTGTCGAGGGCTATATTCCCAACTCATTCTCCAACTTAAGACTGGGATATTAGACGATTAAGAAGTTTCTGATCCTTCTGTTCCCTTGATGTTTTGATAATAATATCTGCTTCTAAAAAGAATAAGCTAAGGTGACCTTGTTTGTAGAACGAGCCCACTGTGATCTGACTCATTTCCTTTCTAATAAGCCCAAAGAGCTTCCCACTTACTCACTTAGTTTTCCACTGGTTCTCTCAGCTCATCATTTTAGAGACCAAAAAAATAAAAGGTACATAATGTTTTGTTGGTTCAAGGAAAATTTTGTGAGACATGTACCCTATACTCCCACAAGAATTTGGAAATAAGATGGCTGATTTAGAGTAAAGCTAATAAAAAAAAGACACCCCTGATGAATGAGATTATCTGCTGGTAAAAATAATCGCAGAGATGAGCTGTCAGCATGCAATTGATGAAGCCTGGAATTAATCTCAAGAATGAAATGAGGGACTGTATTAGTTTCCTAGAGTTGTCATAAGTGTCGTAAACTGGGTAACTTAAACAACGGAAATTTATTCTCTCAGAGTTGTGTGTAGTCTGACATCAAGGTGTCAGCAGGATTGGTTCCTTCTGAGGTCTGCCAAGTTTGTTCCATGCCCCCTCCTAGCTTGTGAAGTTTACGGGCAATCCTCGGCTTTCCTTGATGTGGAGATTGGATCACCCCAATCTCTGCCTTCATCTTCACAAAGTGTTCCCCTGCATGCATATTTGTCTCTGTGTCCAACTTCCCCCTTTTTTATAAGGGCATGGTTGTACTGCATTAAGATTATTATCTTAACTTGATCATCAGCAAAGACCCTATTCCCAAATAAGGTCACATTCACAGGCACTAGGGGTCAGGCTTTAACACGTTTTGGGAGGACACTATTCAGCCCCTAAGAGGGTTGTAAAGTTTAGTAAGCAAAATGGTAATTCATTGTATCCAGAGTGCCTTATCTGAAGAAAACCTCTGTGAACACAGCAGGATTCAGCCTAGAGAATCAAGGAAAGGTCAGCCAGACAAAAAATGTTTGGCAGCAGTGAGGGAGGGGCTTGGGTCAGTGGACTACATGGAGGATTTTCTAACTTTGTAAATAGTGGAACCATTTTTTTTTCTAATGAAATCTTGAACAAAACCCCAATAAATAAAACCAGTATAGGTAGAGCTGTTCTAGTGGCACCTTGGGTGGAAGGCCCAGAATTCCATCCACTGAACCTCCTCTCACCCATCAAGAGTACTCTGTCCCTTTGACAAGTGTATTTAATTAGCAGTGGACTCACAGACAAAGCTCTCAGAATATGTCACTGGCCCAGCCAACTCCTCTTTTTCTGAGTATATGTTCACTAAGAAATCTTTTGATTATAACATGTTTAACATAGTCAATGTCCTTGCAGGAAGAGATTGTCCTGAGAAGACAATTCATGTGTCTAGTCTCTTCAATAATTACATTTCTGCTTACGAAGTAGTATATTGTTTTGGTTTATATGTCAATTTCACATGTGTTTATCTATCTTAGTGTCAGTGCCCCAAAGCCCTTTCACCTCTTGGTGCTGTGGTCAGGACTGCAAAGCAGAGAAACAGACTCTGAAGACCTCGTGAGGCCATAGCAGCCCAGGAGACCTGGCTTTAGTTGCCAGCCAGGCCCCTAACATGACCTCACTGCTCCCCTCCAATTTCCTCCAATTATTAAACTGTATATGATTGAGGCATCCCAATATCTACTCCAGCATTTTTTCATTTCAAACCCTTTTTGTTGTTTTAAACCAAGATTTCTCAACCTCAACACTGACATTTTGAGTCAGATACTTCTTTGTTGGGGAAGGAAACAGCCTATACATTGTAGGGTGTTTAGCAACATCCTTGACCCCTACCCACTAGATGACAGGAGCACCACCCAAGTTGTGGCAACCAAAAATATCTCCAGACATTTCCAAATGTCTTCTGAGTGGGTACCACCCCTGACTGAAAACCGCTATTCTGAATGCAGACTCTAGAACCAGGGAAATTATTCCTAACATTGTCTCCAGGGGAGATGGTAGGCTCAAAGGAGAGCTGACCAGTATCTGCCACAGATTACTAATAGCTGGACTTTTTTGCTATGTAACTTCAATCCTGTGAGGTGTTTCATCTCATTTACCAAAGGGGAAATGTTACTGAAATACCGAGGGTTTGGTCTAGGTCCTGCTGCTCACCACACAGAAAGCTAATCACTGAAATGAGTATTGCCAAGGCAGACGGCTTTAATTGGGTGCTACAGCCAAGGAGATGGGAGCTCGGTCTCAAATCTATCTCCCTGACCAACTAAAAGTAGGGGTTTATATAGCAGGGAAGAAATGTAACAGTGTGTAAGAAAACACTGAGGGGAATGGAGGCATCTGGTGCCCTAATCTGGTGAGTTTGAGTTTCCGTTCTTTGATACTTTTTTTTTTTTTTTTTGAGATGGAGTCTTGCTCTGTCACCCAGGCTGGAGTGCAATGGCACAGTCTTGGCTCACTGCAACCTCTGCCTGTTGGGTTCAAGCAATTCTCCCTGCCTCAACCTCCCCAGTAGCTGAGACTACAGGCACCCACCACCATGCCTGGCTAATTTTGGTATTTTTAGTAGAGATGGTGTTTCACCTTGTTGGCCAGGCTGGTCTCGAATTCCTGACCTCAAGTGATCTGCCCGCCTCAGCCTCCCAAAATGCTGAGATTACAGGTGTGAGCCACCACACCTGGCCCTTTGATACTTTTTTTTGAGAGGCCTGATGATCCTTTTCTGAGAAAGGCACTCAGATAAAACAAATACAAGTTTCAAGCTTTAACAGCAGAAAGATCAATTTCTATGTTTATCAAAAAGAAAAGTCTATGGAACTATTGGGTTGGTTTCATAAATACCCCTCTGGAAAGTGTTATAATATGTGTGAGGGCAGTTTGTTACCAGAATAAGAAACAGAATATTCACCATTCTTCTATCTATGATGGTCAGAGTAGGTTTCCCAAGGAGGTCACATCTAAACTGGATATTGAAGTATAAAGAGAAGTTTCTAGGCAGTCAAAATAGAAAAGAGGATTGCAAGCAAAAAGGACAGCTGGAATAAAATACACAGGCCCAAACTTTAACTACTTATAAAGATAGTTTGATTACTTCTGCTGATTTCAAACAAATCATTCAATTGATCTTTTTTTAATGGAATTTTTAAAAAGTCATTCCTAAGTGGTATGCCATCTAGCCCTGGGTATTTTCTATATAAAATGGGAGAGAGACAAGTTATTATGAATGAGAAGGCATCACTGATACAGTTACTATAAACACAGACTCATCTTCATAGATGAAAGTTGCCTGGGGGGTTTCTCTAGGCCTTGGAAGGAATTTTTTTTATATTGGAATGTCCTAACACCATAAAATGTATGTTTTTAAAAATCACAGTATAGCAATTTTTCTTTTTTCTTTTTACATGCCCAAAGCTATACATATTTTACGTTTACAACTCAATGAGTTTGGAAATAAGTATACACCATTGAAACAATCACCAACATCAAGGCCATGGATGTATCCATCCCCTCTGAAAGTTTCCTCCCATTCCATTTCTTTATTTATTGTGAGAATACTTAACATAAGATCTAGCCTCCTAGCAAATTTTAAGTATACAGTACAGTATTGTTAACTACAGGCATTATACTGTCTATTCAATCTTCAGAATTTGTCTTTCATAACTGAAATGTACCTTTTGACCATTATCTCCCCATTTCTCCCAACTCCCCAGCACCTGACAACTATGGTTAGACTCTGTTTCTGTGAGTCTTACTATTTTAGATTCTGTACATAAGTGAGATCCTACAGTATTTGTTTTTCTGTTCCCAGCTTTTTTCACTTAGCATTATGTCCTCCAGGTCCATCTACATTGTTGCAAATGGCAAAAATTTTCTTTTTATTGGTTCCATTGTATGTATATATCACATTTTGTTTAGTCATTTGTCCACTGATAGACATTTAGGTTGTTTCCATATCTTGGCTATTGTGAATAGTGCTGCAATAAACATGAAAATGCAGTTATCTCTTTAAGATTCTGATGCCAATTCTTTAGGTAAATACCCAGGAGTGAGATTGCTGGATCATATGGTAGCCCTATTTTTAATTTTTTGAGGAACTCCCATACTGTCCATAAAGACTGCCAATTTACATTTCCAGAAAGAGTGTACCAGGGTTTCCTTTTCTCCACATCCTCACCAACACTTCTCTTCTTTAAAAAGAAAAGATAAGAGCCATTATTACAGGTGTAAAGTGATATCTGCTTGTGGTTTTGATTTGCATTTCTCTGATAATTAGTGATGCTGAGCACCTTTTATATACCTGTTGGCCATTGTGTCTGTTCAAGTCCTTTGCCCATTTTTAATAGGGCTTTTGTTTTTATGCTATTGAATTGCAGGAGTTTCTTATATATTTTGGATATTAACACCTTATCAGGAAACATTTTAATAGTTTTATGAATACTGACTTTAAGCTTTCTTCCTTAATCTAACTGGCCTGTTTATTAAAAACATTTGAAAGAGTGTATTGTGACCTTCATATGGTATAAGGGAATGTCAATGAAAATCTTAGGGACAAATGAGCTTTCCACTGCAATTTTAATAAGATAGAAAAGAATATATAGTTTCTGCCCTAATATATGTTTGTGGAGCTGGCAATCAAAATGGGACTTCAGATATTGATTACAATCAAGACTGTGTGCCAGTAATACTGCATATAAGCCATCCTGTCATAAATTTTCTATTCAGGGATGCAAACAACTGCTGCTCTCTTTCTAGACTACAGTTCCAGAGTGCACACTGGAAGCACTAACATAATAATTCCAGAGCCTGGTAGAGTGACCCAGTGCTCTCTTACACTTCGATGCTGCCAAACATCCACAAAGCAGGACCTAACTCTGTAGACTCAGTTCCAGTTCAGAGAGCTGGGCTGAAATATCACCTTTTAGCTAATTTTCTGTGAGAGTCTACATGACAGAACCCTTTTTTGACATTCAAGATGGAGAAGGCATAGGCAAGAAGAATGGGCACCAAACAGTCATCATGAAATTTATCTTTTATTGCCATATTACATATCAGTAGGAAAGATGAGAGATTGAAAGGAAAAGTTATTCAGGCAACTAGGGCTTCTGAGTACATCATGAGTTGTAAACTTTATATATATACTCCTGATTTTTCTGGCTCAGCACTTTTCTAGGAGTAGAAAGAACCTAAATACCATAGTTCTGTGCCCAAAAGGAATGAGGTTTCTTAACTCTATATGCAATGTTAGATATAAACTTTGTAAACTCCATACCTTTCATAAATAAATATTTAATTTAGTTGAAATTGAAAAGAAACCATAAAACCCGTTTTGTTTTATTTGCTGAAAACCTTAGAAAGAAAAATGATGTTGATCTTTTGATAATTAAGCAATGATGCAGTCATAATTTTTTGTTTTACAGGTTAACAGAGAATTTTGGAGAGCTCTTCCCAGAGTGAACTTAGACTGCAGAAGCTCAATATCACCCTCAGAAAGAAAGCCTGAGCTAATCACAACTTTGAGGTATGAAACTCTGTACACGTTGAGGCATAAAGCCATATTATATCAACCCAGCACAAATGTAACAATTAATTCAGACAAAACATTAAAAATAAAAGTTAAGCAGATTGTTTCATTCTTTGAAGACAAAATAAGTAGCTCAGTGAATTATTCGTATTAGCTAGTGGCAGGTACATTGTTCTGTGCTTGAATTCTCAATAGCTTTGCTGATGGTCGTAATATCACCTAGCATGCCCTCCTTTATCCCCTTTAGGGTCTTCCCCAGAAACAAAGACTTTTATGATGTTCAGCACCTGACACATTGTTTTCCAGTTCCCAATTCAGGACACAAAAGATCTTGCTTTAAATCCCACTGTACATTCAAATGGCCCATTCAGTCTATGTGCATCTCTCTTCTACTAAAAATTTAATTAATCCAGATGCTTAGCTAATTTAACATTTCTAAACTGCGTTACTTCATATTCCTACTTACATACCAGGACTTACAAAAGCTCTGCCATAGAAACAATTTTTCTTTTTGGTATCCTGGAAAGAGGAAGTTCCAATTCAGTGTTCAGCAGCGTAACTCCCTTACTGAAGTTCTATTTTTTAGTGAAGGAGCTGTCCAGTGCTGAAATCTTGAAGGCCTTCGCCCAACAATACTGAGTTTTAAATATAAATCTAAAGCTTATTAATTTGATTCCCCCACCCCCATCTCAGTATTACACTCTGGCCCTATTTTTAATTCTTCTCCCATCAATCTCTACTTATTCAATGACCTGGCCTGAAATAATTTCTACATGAAAAAGTCAAGTCAAACAAATTTTGGCCTTTTGATTAGCTTTTTTTTTTTTTTTTGCCTTTGTATCCTGTCCATAAACCTCATCTTAGGTTTATAAAACTATGTGTAAGTGAGAGAGTAGAGTTTACTGAAGTTCATGTAGTGACAGAGTATCCTAACTATTTTATGTTTTTAATTCTTCACTATTTTAAGTGAAGAATAAATAACTGGGAAAGACTATTATTGTGAAGGTAGGAGACTTAGTTTCTTGTCCCATCTACTGTTAGGTTTGGGAGACTGCACAAGTTATTTAACTTTACTATCTAAGTTTCCTGATTAATATATAAAAAAGAAGGGACTTATAGTTATTTTTAAGGATCTTTCTTGCTTTACTATTTTATGAACCTGTGAACTTTTTCAGCAGCAACCTATCAAATATTGGTTGATGCTTAAAACAAATTTCTGGGAATAATTTCAATCTTTTTAACCAGTGTCTTATCTGACATACAAAACACATTATTATTTTTATTCCTGTCTTATAATTTTATTTCAACCAATGGCCTCTTGTCAACTAAACTTTATGGGGTACAACTCCAAAAATCCTATTGATCAGAGGGACAATTTTTCTATAAAGCAAAATTTGGATCTTTTCATCCCTCATGTATGAAACATCCTATAAATTTGACAAAACATAATTGCAGTTGAAAGGAGCCTATATGGCAGATTTTACTGAGTGCTGAGAATCTGAAATCATTATACCCCAATCTGCCATTAAATTTGGAAGAATCAATAGACAAATGGAAGCTTCATTTTTAAGCTACTGATGAGAAAAAATCATTAGAAACTATTCTGGTTGAAAGAAATGAAGTAACTATTTTTCAGTCTTACCCACGTTTCAGAAAATCATAAATCAGAAGAAAATAAGAAATAGCATTTTATGCATTTGGAGTATATATAATAATTCAGCGTCATTTTTATATTCCTTGGAAAAGAATTTTTACTCTCAGGTTTAAATCTACATTGGTGATTTGTTATTAGTTAACTACAATAATAAAGACACCAAGAGAATATCTACCATATAGAGTATAGTGCACAAATGCTAGAAAGTCCAAGTTTTGCAATCATCATGATTTTTCTGATTACTATTTAGGGTCTTTTGGGCTTAAATCCACAAATTTAGTAGTGGTTTTTAAAGATTTCAACTGCACCCAATCAACTTACAAATCTAGTCTAATACCAAGAAATACTTCTAATAGGATTTTCCGCATAACTTGACAAAGCTAATTCATTTGAAAGTGAAAGCAAATCTCATTTTAAGAATTTTTTAAAAATGAACAATCAAACAGAAAGGTTGTAAGAATCAACAAAACACTTTTGAAAAAAAGAGAAATAGTGAGCCTGCTATGGTATATACCAAAAAATTTTTTTATTTTCTTTTTTATTTTTCTATAGGCTACTGGAGTACAGATAGTGTTTGGTTACATAAGTTCTTTAGTGGTGATTTGTGAGATTTTGGTGCACCCATCAACCAAGCAGTATATACCACACCCTATTTGTAGTCTTTTATCCTTCACCTCCCTCCCACCCTTCCCCCCAGGTCCCCAAAATCCATTGTATCATTCTTATGCCTTTGTGTCCTCATAGCTTAGCTCCCACAGATTAGTGAGGACATACAATGTTTGGTTTTCCATCCCTGAGTTACTTCTTTTAAAATAATAGTCTCCAGTCTCATCCAGGTCACTGCAAATGCTGTTAATTCATTCCTTTTTATGACTGTGTAGTATTCCATTGTGTATATATATGCCACAGTTTACCTACTTGTTGATTGATGGGCATTTGGGTTGGTTCCACGATTTCACAATTGTGAATTGTGCTGCTACAAACATGCATGTGCAAGTATCTTTCTCATATAATGACTTCTTTTCTTCTGGGTAGATACTCAATAGTGGGATTGCTGGATCAAATGGTAGTTCTACTTTTAGTCCTTTAAGGAATCTCCACACTGTTTTCCATAGTGGCTGTACTAGTTTACATTCCCACCAGCAGTGTAGAAGTGTTTCCTCTTCACCACATCCACACCGACATCTACTGTTTTTTGATTTTTTGATTATGGCCATTCTTGCAGGAGTAAGGTGGTATCGCATTGGGGTTTTGATTTGCATTTCCCTAATCATTAGTGATGTTGAGTATTTTTTCATATGTTTGTTGGCCATTCGTTTACCTTCTTTTGAAAATTGTCTATTCATGTACTTAGCCCACTTTCTGATGGGATCGTTTTTTTCTTGCTGATTTGTTTGAGTTCATTGTAGATTCTGGATATTAGTCCTTTGTCTGATGTATAGATTGTGAAGATTTTCTCCCACTCTGCGTGTTGTCTGTTTATTCTGCTGACTGTTCCTTTTGCTGTGAAAAAGCTTTTTAGCTTAATTATGTCCCAGCTATTTATCTTTGTTTTTATTGCATTTGCTTTTGGGTTCTTGGTCATGAAATCCTTCCCTAAGCCAATGCCTAGAGGGTTTTTCCAATGTTATCTTCTAGAATTTTTATAGTTTCAGGTCTGATATTTAAGTCCTTAATCCATCTTGAGTTAATTTTTGTATAAGGTGAGAGATGAGGTTACAGTTTCCTTCTCCTACATGTGTCTAGCCAATTATCCCAGCACCATTTGTTGAAAACAGTGTCCTTTCCTCACCTTATGTTTTTGTTTGCTTTGTTGAAGATCATTTGGCTGTAAGTATTTGGGTTTATTTCTGGGTTCTCTATTCTGTTCCATTGGTCTATGTGCCTATTTTTATACTGGTACCATACTGTTTGGGTGGCTATGGCCTTATAGTATAGTTTGAAATCAGGTAATGTGATGCCTCCAGATTTGTTCTTTTGCTTAGGTTTGCTTTGGGTGTGCAGGCTGTTTTTTTGGTTCCATATGAATTTTAGGATTGTTTTTTCTAATTCTGTGAAGAACAATGGTGGTATTTTGATGGGGATTGCATTGAATTTATAGATTGCTTTTGACAGTATGGTCATTTTCACAATATTGATTTTACCCATCCATGAGCATGGGATGTGTTTCCATTTGTGTCATCTATGATTTCTTTCAGCAGTGTTTTGTAGTTTTCCTTGTAGAGGTCTTTCACCTCCTTGGTTAGGTATATTCCCAAGAATTTTATGGTTTTTGCAGCTATTGTAGAAGGGGTTGAATTCTTGATTTGATTCTCCACTTGGTTGCTGTTGGTGTATAGAAGAGCTACTTATTTGTGTACATTAATTTTGCATCCAGGAATTTTGCTGCATTCTTCTATCAGTTGTAGGAGCTTTCTAGGGGAATCTTTAGGGTTTTCAAGGTAAACTATCATATCATCAACAGTGACAGTTTGACTTCCTCTTTATCTGTTTGTATGCTCTTTATTTCTTTCTCTTGTCTGATTGCTCTGGCTAGGATTTCTAGTACTGTGTTGAAGAGGAGTGGTGAGAGTGGGCATCCTTGTCTTGTTCCAGTTCTCAGAGTGAATGCTTTCAACTTTTCCCCATTCAGTATTCTGTTGGCTGTGGGTTTGTCATAGATGGCTTTTATTACATTGAGGTATGTCCCTTGTATTCTGATTTTGCTGAAAGTTTTCATCATAAAGGGATGCTGGATTTTGTCAAACAATTTTTCTGTATCTATTGACATGATCATGTGATTTTGTTTTTAATTCTGTTTATGTGGTGTATCACATTTATTGACTTGTGTATGCTAAACCATCCCAGTATCCGTGGTATGAAATCCACTTGATCGTGGTAAATTATCTTTTTGATATGTTGTTGGATTCAGTTAGCTAGTATTTTGTTAAAGATTTTAGCATCTATGTTCATCAGGGATATCAGTCTATACTTTTCTTTTTTGGTTATGTTCTTTCCTAGTTTTGGCATTAGGATGATGCTGGCTTCATAGAATGAATTAAGGAGAGTTCCCTCTTTCTCTATTTTGTGGAATAGTGTCAATAGGATTGGTACCAATTCTTCTTTGAATGTCTGGTAGAATTCTGCTGCAAATCCATCTGGTCCTAGATTTTTTTTGTTGGTAATTTTTAATTATCATTTCAATCTCACTGCTTGTTATTGGTCTGTTCAGGGTATCTACTTCTTCCTGATTTAAGCTAGGAAGGTTGTATTTTTCCAGGAATGTATCCATCTCATCTAGGTTTTCTAGTTTATGCATGTAAATGTGTTCATACTGGCCTCAAATTATCTTTTGTATTTCCGTGATGTCAGTTGTAAAATCTCTCATTTCATTTCTTATTGAGGTTATTTGGATTTTCTCTCTTCTTTTCTTGGTTAATCTTGCTAATGCTCTATCAATTTTATTTATCTTTTTGAAGAACCAGCTTTTTGTTTCATTTATCTTTTGTAATTTTTTTGTTTCAATTCATTTAATTCTGCTCTGACCTTGGTTATTTCCTTTCTTCTGCTGGGTTTTGGTTTGATTTGTTCTTGTTTCTCTAGGTCCTTAAATTGTGACCTTAGATTGTCAGTTTGTGCTCTTTTAGTCTTTTTGATGTAGGCGTTTAGGGATATAAACTTTCCTCTTAGCATCACCTTTGCTGTATCTCAGAGGTTTTGATAGGTTGTGTCACTATTGTCATTATGTTTGAATAATTTTTTATTCCCATCTTGATTTCGTTTTGACCCAAGGATCATTCAGGAGCAGATTATTTAAGCTCCATGTATTTGCATGGTTTTGAAGTTTCCATTTGGAGTTGATTTACAATTTTATTCCACTGTGGTCTGAGAGAGTGCTTGGCCTAATTTCAATTTTCTTTAGTTTATTGAGGCTCTTTTGTGGCCTATCATATGGTCTATCTTGGAGAATGCTCCACGTGCTGTTGAATAGAATATATATTCTGCTGTAGTTGGATGGAATGTTCTGTATATATCCGTTAAGTTCATTTGTTCCAAGGCATAGTTTAACTCCGTAGTTTCTTTGTTGACTTTCTGTCTTGATGACCTGTCTAGTGCTGTCAGTGGAGTACTGAAGTCCCCCACTATTATTGTGTTGCTGTCTATCTCATTTCTTAGGTCTATTAGTAATAGTTTTATAAATCTGGAAGCTCCAGTGTTAGGTGCATATATGTTTAGGATTGTGATATTTTCCTGTTGGACAGGGCCTTTTACCATTATATAATGTCCTTCTTTGTCTCTTTTAACTGCTGTTGCTTTAAAGTTTGTTTTGTCTGATGTAAGAATAGCTACCTCTGCTTGCTTTTGGTGTCCATTTGCATGAAATGCCTTTTTCCACCCCTTTATATGAGTCCTTATGTGTTAGGTGACTCTATTGAAGGCAGCAGATAGTTGATTGGTGAGTTCTTATCCATTCTGCTGTTCTGCATCTTTTAAGTGGAGCATTTAGGTCATTTACATTCAATGTTACTATTGAGGTATGAGGTACCATCACATTCATCATGCTATTTGTTGCCTGTGTACTTTGGGTTTTTTTGTTTTCTGTCTTTGTTTTTTAACTTCTATTTTTGTTTTATAGGTCCTGTGAGGTTTATGCTTTAAAGATGTCCTGTTTTGATGTGTTTCAAGATTTAGAGCTCTTTCTAGCAGTTCTTGTAGTGGTAGCTTGGTAGTGACTAATTGTCTCAGCATTTGTTTGTCTGAAAAATACTGTATCCGTCCTTCATATACGATGCTTAGTTTCATTGGATACAAAATTATTGGCTGATAATTGTTTTGTTTGAGAAGGCTGAAGATAGGACCGCAATCCTTTCTAGCTTTCAGGGTTTCTGCTGATAAATCTGCTGTTAATCTGATAGGATTTCCTTTATAGGTTACCTGGTGCTTTTGTCTCACAGCTTTTAAGGTTCTGTCCTTCATCTTAACTTTGGATAACCTGATGACAATGTGCCTAGGTGAAGATCTTTTTGCGATGGATTTTCCAGGTGTTCTTTGTGCCTCTTGTATTTGGATGTCTAGGTCTCTAGCAAGGCTGGGGAAGTTTTCCTCAATTATTCCCCCAAATATGTTTTCCAAACTTTTAGATTTCTCTTCTTCCTCAGGAACACCGATTATTCTTAGGTTTGGTCATTTAACATAATGCAAGACTTCTTGGGGGCTTTGTTCATATTTTCTTATTCTTTTTTCTTTGTCTTTCTTGGATTGGGTTAATTCTAAGACCTTGTCTTCAAGCTCTGAATTTCTTTCTTCTACTTGTTCAATTCTATTGTTGAGACTTTTCAGAGCATTTTCCATTTCTATAAGTGTGTCCAGTGTTCCCTAAAGTTGTGGTTGTTTTTTATTTATGCTATCTATTTCATTGAATGTTTCTCCCTTCATTCATGTATCATTTTTTGGATTTCCTTGCATTGGGCTTTGCCTTTCTCTGTCCCTCCCTGATTAGCTTAATAATTAATCTCCTGAATTCTTTTTCAGGTAAATCAGTGATTTCTTCTTGGTTTGAATCCATTGCTGGTGAGATAGTGTGACTTTTTCAGGGTGTTGAAGAGCCTTGTTTTGTCATATTACCAGAGTTGGTTTTCTGGTTCCTTCTCATTTGGGTAGGCTCTGTCAGAGGGAAGGTCTAGGTCTGAAGGCTGTTGTTCAGATTATTTTGTCCCACCAGGTGTTCCCTTGATATAGTGCTCTCCCACTTTTCCTATGGATGTGGTTTCCTGAGGGTCAAGCTGTAGTCATTGTTTTCTCTCTTCTGGGTCTAGCCACCCAGCAAGTCTACCAGGCTCTGGGCTGGCACTGGGGGTTCTCTGCACAGAGTCCTGTGATATGAACTGTCTATGTATCTCTCAGCCATGGATATCAGCACCTGTTCCAGTGGAGGTGGCAGAGGGGTGAAATGGACTCTGCGAGGGTTTTTAGCCTTTGTGGTTTAAGGCTCTATTTTTGTGCTGGTTGGCCTCCTGCCAGGAGGTGCCACTTTCCAGAGAGCATCAGCTGTGGTAGTATAGAGAGGAACCAGTGTTAAGCAGGGCCCCAGAACTCCCAAGAGTATATGCCCTTTGTGTTCAGATACCAGGGTGGGTAGGGAAGGTCCATCAGGTTGGGACAGGGCTAGGTGTGTCAGAGCTCAGACTCTTCTTGGGCAAGTCTTGCTGTGGCTGCTGTGAAGGAGGGGGGTGAGGTTCCCAGGTCAATGGAGTTATGTTCCTAGGAGGATTGTGGCTGCCTCTGCTGAGTCATGCAGGTCATCAGGGAAGTAGGGGAAAGCCAGCAGTCACAGTCCTCACCCAGCTCCCACACAATCTAAAGGTCCGTTCTTACTCCCACCGTGCCCCCTCTAACAGCACTGAGTCTGTTTCCAGGCAGTGGGTAAGCAGGGCTGAGAACTTGCCCCAGGCTACCTGCCTCCCACCTGTGAGTCTGCATGTAGAGTCTGCATCCCTGTAGAGTCTGCATGCTGGATTCATGCCCTCCTATGACTTTCTGGCCAGGAGGCTTCTTGACCAGTTCAAATTGTTACAAAGTTCAGCTGGAGAGTTCTTTCTCCCTGTGGCATTTTCCCCATGCCTCTGGCTGCCCTCCCAAAGGATCCCTGTGGTGCCAGGCAGGAATGGCCTGCTTGGGGACCCAGTGAGCTCACAGGGCCATTCCCACTGCTTCCTCTACCCCTGTATTTTGCTCAACTCTGTAAATTAATTCAGCTCCAGGTAAGGTCAGAATCTTCTCCCATAAACTTGACCTTCAGTTTCCCCAGTGGGGGTATGTGTTCAGGGGCGGAGGATCTCCTTTCCCACTTCCACAGTTTGGGCATTCATAGTATTTGCGGTGTTTCCCAGGTCCTGCAGGAGTAATCCACTTCCTTCATAGTGTCTGTGGGTCCTTTCGGGTTTCTTGCTTTATTCCTGCCGTTGTTCTGGAGCTCAAATTCACAATGTGAGCCTCCACACACTGCTCTGTCTGAGTTGGAGTTGCAATCTAGTCCTGCTTCCCATCTACCGTCTTGTCCCTGTTTCTCCAGTATATACCAAAAATCTATAATGCTCTAACTAATGTTGAGAATGTGGTATGAGTACAGTTTTTTTAGTATTATTATTATTTCAATGCTTTTTGGGGAACAGGTGGTGTTTGATTACAAGTTCTTTAGGTGTGATTTCTGAGATTTTGGTGCACCCCTCACCCAAGCAGTGTACAATGCACCCAATATGTAGTCTTTCATCCCTCACCCCACTCTCACCCTTCTCCCCAAGTCCCCAGAGTACATTATGTCATTCTTATGCCTTTGTGTCTTCATAGCTTTGCTCCCACTTATAAATGAGAACATACGATGTGTGGTTTTCCATTCCTGAGTTACTTCACTTAGAATAATGGTCTTCGGCTCCATCCAGGTTGCTGTGAATGCCATGATTTTGTTCCTTTTTATGGCTGAGTAGTATTCCATGGTATATATATACCACATTTTATTTGTCCATTTGTTGACTGATGGGCATTTAAGTTGCTTCCATATTTTTGCAACTGTGAAGTGTGCTGCTATAAACATAACTGTGCAAGGTCTTCTTCATATAATGAATTCTTTTCCTCTAGGTAGATACCCAGTACTAGGGTATGGTTATCTTTACAATGTTACACAATGATTTGTTGACCAGAATTCAACATTATGCTCTTCCTAAGGGTATTAACATTTGTTTTTAAAGAACACACCTGAAAATAAAATTTCACTTTAATCCTTAATCACATGCATGCATGCACACACACACATGCGCACACACACATGCACACACACACAAAATTAATCACTCTTGTATTGACTCTTCCACATATGAGAAAAATGAGGTTTACCTTGGGGAAAATATTATAGGACTATGATTCCAAGTCACTTCATCAAGCAGAAAAGCATGAAATGTCTTTCAGATGACTTTAATTTGTATTCAGCTTTCTTCTTTACGATACTACACACTCTCATTTTGTTTTACAACTCTTTTAATATATTTTCTAATAAAGAAGCTCAAATCTCTTTTTTCCATTAATAGACATTTCTTCATTTAAATATCTGCCTGTTCTTTTCTTCCCTCTCAAACATGATCTTTTATATAAAAGTGGGTCACAAAAAACTGTTAATGTCAAGTCATGCAAGATCCATTAAACCACCTTCCAGGGTTTAGGAAGCAATATATAACATTACCAGGAATCAATTTCAGAGAGAAAACACTCCTATTTCTAGTATACTTCCCTAAGAAAATGATTCTATTAGAAAAAAAATAGGTAATGTTAAATATTGCACTTGTTTTCAATGGCTTAAAAATCCCAAAATTTTAGGCTCCCCAAAGATTAAACAAAAGTAAAACTGTATTATATTGTATGTTATCTGATTAACAGTTTTGCAAACTGCCTTTTTAAAACTCTTCAGACCCAGAGCAGTATGAGAAAACACAGCATGCATTAAACTTGGAGATGGAAAATCTAATTTTGATCTCTGATCTGCCCCCAACACTCTGTGGTAGGATACACACTATCTATTCGCTGCACTTTCCTCTCTGCAAAATGTGGGGTATAAACTAGATAATCATTTAGGGCCCAAATAACTCTGACATTTCTACGGTTCTCACCAGTTCATTCAATCTATACACATTTACTGAGTTCTGATCTCATGCCAGGGGCTGGGGAAATCAGACGACAGGGTATATATAGCCTTGACCACTCAAGAGCCTAGGGGGATAGACCAGCAGGTGAATCAATATGAACACATTCTGAGATATGGCTGTATCTGCCAAGTATTATCACCTGGCTTCTATCACTCTCCTCACTTTCCTGCCACATAAATATGCGCCTCCATCCACACCCACATATACACACTCCAGCAGTCTCCCTACCCAAAGAAAAAATAGTTATTAATCCAAGTCAGTGAATAAACATCCACCATATCCTAATTTCACATGGTTAAAGGGCATCTGGGTGGCTCAATTCTTTGGTATGACCTAGTTGTTATAAATGTGAACTGATGGCTTAAAACTTTCCATTACGATTATGGAAAGAAAAGCAGTTTTAAAATTGAAGGGAGTTGTATATGAAAAAATAAAGACATTTCCGTTGTAACCAAGTCTGGAAGGACATAACCACGTCGCACTAACATGTACCCTCCATTAGTTGCTTATGCAGTCTGAAATTATTGCTTTGATTTAAAGTATTAGCCACTGTTAAAAGGTGTAGATTATATTCTGTGCCTTTTCCAGTCATTAAATGCTTAATGTGAATTAGCTTCTCTGATTCTGTTTTACAGCAAAATGAGAGTAAAATGCTGCTGAAACTGTTCAAACCCCTCTGCTCTCTGTGTGAGAGCCGTGGGAGTTGATCCTGGCAGAGGTTCTGGAAAAGGGCCGGACTTAGGACTAAGCTAGGCTAAGGACTGTGGAAATTGGAGCCAAGAGAGAACCAAAGACGGTATATGAGGCAAAGTCAAAGCTGAGACTCAAGAATAGAGCCCTAAAGAAATATTAATCCAGAAGGTCAGAAACCATGAGACCAGGCGAGGTGTCAAATCCAGAAAGAAATGCCGCACAGGATCAATAAATTAAAATCAGGGAGGGAGGAGAAATTGGCCCAAAACTTATAGAAATGTCTCAGATATGAGTTAGAAAATCTTTTAATGGACGTAGAGCTCTTCTGAATGTGATAAAAGGAAGAAATTATCAGCAAAGTCTTGCATGCAAAGTCAGCTGGTCTAGTGCCAAATCCTATCACCCACGATTGAGATGGTACAGGAACATCCATGGTCTCCATCTGCCTTTGGTCTCTCTCTTTTTTTTTTTTTTTTTTTTGAGGTGGAGTTTCGCTCTTGTCACCCAGGCTGGAGTGCAGTGCCACGATCTCGGCTCACTGCAACTTCCACCTTCTGATTCCAAGTGATTCTTCTGCCTCAGCCTCCCAAGTAGCTGGGATTACAGGCGCATGCCACCATGCCTGGCTAATTTTTTTGGATTCTTAATATAGACGGGGCTTCACCATGTCAGCCAGGCTGGTCTTGAACTCCTGACCTCATGATCCACCTACCTAGGCCTCCCAAAGTGCTGGGATTACAGGCATGAACCACCATGCCCATCCTGGTCTCATTTCCTACCAGTGCTAGATCTCCACCTCCCACACATGTCCCCAGAGGAAATAGTTAGGATGGGGACATAGACTTTAGAGACTAATGGAGCAACTGGCTTAGTAAAATGGTGTTTCTTTACCACTCGTTGATCCCCCAAACATCAGAGACGCTGCTGAGTCAAACCCTCCCGAGTGCTGGACTCTTGCTTTCTTTTCCCAAATCGCACCACACTCATGAGATGTCGTTAGTAGTGATGTTTTATCTGTCTTCACCTCCATTAAAAAATGTTGCAGGAGGACAGGGATCTCTCTGTCTGATCTAATGAGTCCCTCACTCCTATTGGAATCTGGTCCTTAATACATATTTGTGGAATGAGTTGATGAAAAGAACACCCTTGCTCATTTCGCAGATCAGCCACCTAATAATAACCACCCAAATCTCTCCAAACATAGGTTTCATCCTGAAGCCACTTTGCCGAGATTAGATACAAGTTCAGGATAAATGTATTAGGTTGCTGCAAAAGCAACTGCAGTTTTGGCCCGGCACGGTGGCTCAAGCCTGTAATCCCAGCACTTTGAAAGGCCAAGGCAGGTGGATCACCAGAGGTCAGGAGTTTGAGACCAGCCTGACCAACATGGTGAAACCCCGTCTCCACTAAAAATACAAAAAATTAGCCAGGCATGGTGGCGGGTACCTGTAATCCCAGCTACTTGGGAGGCTGAGGCAGGAGAATGGCGTGAACCCGGGAGGCAGAGCTTGCAGTGAACTGAGATTGCGCCACTGCACTCCAGCCCGGGAGACAGAGTGAGACTCGGTCTCAAAACAAAAAAAAAAATAATAAATAAAAGAAAAATAAAAAGGAGTCAGCTTGACACATCTGGATGAGAGCAGTTAGTCAGGTGATTATGATTAAACCAGATCAAACTTTGTTAGGAGGAGGGGGCATTAAGGGGTTTGCCCTGAGGTGATAGTTTATGATTTAGCTGTGGAGGGATTTCTCTCCCAAGCTGAGCATGACTGACACTGAACTGCATGGGAACAGGACCCTTCTAAGATGTCATGAGGACGTTTGCCTGATGTACCCCAATAGGACTGAACTGGAAGGTATTTGTGGCAAACAGAATAGAGCTCCCCAAAGATGCCCATGTCCTAATCCCCGGAACCTGTGAATATGTCCCCTTACATGTCAGAAGGGACTCTAAAAATGTGATTAAGATAAGGACCTTGGGATGAGGAGATTATCCTGTATTATCTGGGTAGTTCCAATCTAATCACCCGAGTCATTCGAGGAGGAGAACCTTTTTTAGCCAAGTCAGAGAGAGACGTGCTGATGGAAACAGGCTCAGAGAGATGCAATGTAAAAAGGACTTGACCCATTATTCCTGGCTTTGAAGATGGAGGAGGAGGCCAGGAGCCAAGAACTGAGGGTGGCTTCTGGAAGGTGGAAAAGCCAAGGAAACAGATTCTCCCCCAGAGCCTCCAGAAGGAACTCAGCCTGACCGACACCTTGATTTTAATCTGGTGGGACCCATATTTGAATTTCTGACCTCTTTGCATCGTTTTAAGATACTAATTTTTGGTAATTTGTTATAGCAGGAAAAGAAAAGTAATATGGCATTGTATATGCCAACATCATCTCTTTGTTGTCTATTGCTACTTTGTTTGACAAATTTTGTGTAAACTATATATATATATATATATATTTGTTTTTTTCTGAGATGGAGGATTGCTCTGTTGCCCAGGCTGGAGTGGCAGTGGCGCGATCTCGGCTCACTGCAAGCTCTGCCTCCCGGGTTCACGCCATTCTCCTGCCTCGGCCTCCCAAGTAGCTGGGACTACAGTCACCCGCCACCACGCCTGGCTATTTGTTTTGTATTTTTAGTAGAGACGGTGTTTCACCATGTTAGCCAGGATGGTCTCAATCTCCTGACCTCGTGATCCACCCGCCTCGGCCTCCCAAAGTGCTGGGATTACAGGCATGAGCCACCGTGCCCGGCTGACAAATTTTGTGTAAATAATAAAGCCATAATGTTGGGTTAGCTCCCTAAAAGTTTTTTTAAGTAAATAAATAAAAGCTCTTTGGGCTTAAGACACACATCCATTTGAGGAGCCTTTCAGTATGAACCAGAAGTTTTCCTTACCAGAAGACAATTTCTTTTTGTTTTTCTGCCCTTCTAGAATCACTTTCTGTTTACAATCTTTTCTATCTTAGCACACAGCTTTATAATGGTAGAAAAGATAAGCAAACAGAGGTCTGAAAAGATTATGAGAAAGCAGTTTTGCTTTGGGTTTTACCTGCTCAGATGGCAACAGACACTTCAGATTAAACTCTACCTGGAAATTTAAGCTCATTAGTGTTCTGTAAGGCAAAAGGGACCTCAACAGAGGTGATTTAAAAAAAAATAGAATTGGTAAAAATGAGCTATAGCGGAAAAAGAATGCAAGCACTTTTTTCCTCTGAAGGATGTCCCTTGGGGACAGACATGGGTGTTTTCCAATGTAATTTAGAAAGATTTCAATAAATCTTTTAAAAATTGTTTTAAAGTTTTGGGGTGTACAGTGTTAAATGCTCAGCCACCTTGAAAATCTCACCATTCAGAATAATGTAATCCCCAGGGTTGCAGATAGTGAGTTGTCTGCCTAATTCCAATGGCTCTCCCCTTCCTTTCTCATAAACACTGACACCGGACACAACAAAGGGATAAGTACAGAAGGGAAGTAGATAGAGCCCTCCTATGGAAGTGGTGTAGCTCTGGTGAGTTGGAAGCAGAATTCCTGTGTTTTAGTCCTGTACTCACTAAGGTACAACAGTTTCTGTACTCAATAAGCACTTCCTGTACTCACTAAGGTAACAGCGATTTCACCTGCAATGCCTATCTATACAAAAGTGATTCCTCTAATGTTCTATTTTCCCCCAACAGGCCTGTCCTGTTGGATACAGCATCTTCTCTGACCATCACCCCAGGATCCAAAGACTCATCAAGTTCCCTATATTAGCTTGAATGTCTATAGAGGGCAGGTGATGAGCAGAGTCCTGGCTCTGGCCCATTCATGGTGGTAATCTCCCCAGTTTCCAAATGCATAGGAATGTAAAGGATGGACTTGGCAAATGGCAGAGTTCCTTACCTATGAAAAAAGAGCTGTCATTAGGGAAAGCCAAGAAGCCCCCAAAACTGTCCCTTCCTCTCTCCCTCCAAGATTGTGGTGATACCATGTTCTGAGCAGAATGGCAGATTAGTGCCACCCTCAAAGTCATGAAGCTTGCAATGGTGGTGGACCTCATCATTGTCCCCAGTTAATTCCACAGTCTGGCCACTTAAATAAACAGATGGGTTATGGTGGAACATGGTAGGCATCCACAAACTTAATCAAGAAGTAGCCCAGGCCGGGTGCGGTGGCTCATGCCTGTAATCCCAGCACTTTGCAAGGCCGAGGTTGTTGGATCACAAGGTCAGGAGTTCAAGACCAGACTGGCCAAAATGGTGAAACCCCGTCTCTACTAAAAATACAAAAAATTAGCCGGGCGTGGTGTCAGGCACCTGTAATCCCAGCTACTTGGGAAGCTGAGGCAGAGAATTGCATGAACCCAGGAGGCAGAGGTTGCAGTGAGCCGAGATCATGCCACTGCAGTCCAGCCTTGGCAACAGAGTGAGACTCCGTCAAAAAAAAAAAAAAAAAAAAAAAAAAAGTAGCCCAAGTGTGGCTTCTGCGCTGGAAATGTTCTCCTTTCTAGAACAGATCAGCACAGCATCTCATGTGGGATGTGTTTGTTGATCTGGTAATTTCGTTCTGTTCAATACCCCATCAGGAAAGAGGACCAGGAGCAGTTTACATTCATAGTCTTATCCCAGGGCTGTTAACACCCCTGTTTTCTTAGTAACATTGTCCAAAGGGAGATTTTTTGTCCACACATTCCACAGAGCAGCATACTGGCTCACTATGTTGATAACATCATGTTCATTGGATGGGATAGGCAGAAAGTAACAGGTTCCCCGGATGTACTAAGACAAATACAATCCAGAGAGTGGAAGATATACCCTATAAAGATTCAGAGACCTCCCACATTCATGAGTTTTTGGGGATCCAGTGGTCTGGGGCATGCCAGGATATTTTCTCTTCCAAGATAAAGAATGAGTACTACATCTTGCACCTCCTACCACTAAGAAAGAAGTACAATTCTTGGGACACTTTTTCGGATATTCAGGTAGCATATACCAAACTTGAGAATACTACTCCAGCTCACTGATTAGTAGATTCAGAAATCTGACCATTTTGAACGGAGCCCAGAGCAAGAATAGAGCCCTGCAACAGGACCAGAAGATCCCATGGTGCTTGTGGTATCTGTGGTAGATAAAGACACTGAATTGGGGATCTGGCAACTCCCATGGGAGAGTTTCAGGGTGGACTCCTAGGATTTTGGACCACTTGAAAATCATCTTCTGGAAGACTAAGGGGTCCTCTCCCACAGACTGAGCTCTGACCTTAGATCACCAAGTGACCATGCAACCAGAATTTCCCATCATGAGCTGAGCTATTAGACCAATCAAGTCATAAAATCAGTAGGCATCGCAGCAATCCTTTGTACAATGGAGGAGGAACACCTAGGATTTGGCACAAGCAGGACCATCAGGCACAAGTAAGCTGCATGAACCAGGGACCAGGTTCCAAAATTTCCTACCCGGTTGTACCAGTGCCTCTCTGTCCTATGCTGGACCTCTCTCACCTATGTCCTAATGCTGGAGTTCTTTACAACCAAGTATCAGAGGAGGAAAATTCCTGGTGCTGGTTTACACAGATCAGCTTAATATGTTGGTGTGAGCTGGAAAAAAAAAAAAAAAAAGCTTGCTGTTGCACTATGGTTTTATTTAAGCCTGGGCCTTAAACCCAGTGCTGAGAAGAAGCACTCCCAGTGGACAGAGCCTCAGGAAATGCCTCTGGTCCTCCTTTTTTTTTTTTTTAAGAGAAAGAAGGAATATATGCAGATGTCTGCCCACTGGCAAAATGCTTATCTGGTTTGTCAGAGGCCTGTAATGGTTAAACTGTAAGATGAGAGACAAAGACATCTGAACAAAAGACATGTGGATGAAATTAATTATGGGAGTGGAATTATGGGAATTAAGTGTGCAACTCTTTGTGCCGTACATTAATGCCCATCAGAGAGTATCCATTGTAGGAGGGGCACTAAACAAGCAGGTGGGAGGGATGACTCATCCAGTAAATGTTTGTAACACTCTGTCTTTGCTTCTCCAGGACTTGTACAATGGGTCAATGCAGAGCGTGGCCTCAGTGTTACAGAAGGAAGCCATGGGTGGGCCCAACACCAAGGGCTCCCTCTCACCAAGGCTGATCTACTCAGTGCCAGTGCTGCTTATCCAAACTATGGCAGCACAAGTCATCACAACTATGGTACAGTAATGTCTGATTACCACATAGGATTTGGCATAACACCGCCTTGGACTAAGGGATCTGCTTTTCCGCAAAGCACGTGCGACAGTGGTCCCTGACCACGCTATGCAGTGCAGTGGTGCATATGCTATGCGGCATACAGTACTGCACCACACAGAACCTACCAGCCTGATAGACTGATGGAATGGTCACTTCATGTGCAGCTGCACCACTAGCCTGAAGATAACGTCCTCCAACACCGAAATGCTGTCCTTCAGGATGTGCTACATATTTTGAACCAGTGCTCCTTACACGATTCTGTATCCTCAGTAGATAGACTCCATGGGTCTGGAAACAAATGGGGTGGAAGCACAAGTGCCCCACTCACCGCCATTTCCAGTGCTCCACTGGAGGACTCTATAGTTCCGGTCTCCACAAACTTAGGTTCTGATGGTCCAAAGAGCCTTATCCCTGTACCAGTGGACACAGTAGAAGTCTCTCTATACATAAAGTTATGGTTACTGTCTGGCCATTTCAGGGTTTGTATTCTGGTAGATCATTAGGCAGAGAAATTATGATATCAGCAAGGGTAACTGACCAGTCGTAGAGTTACTGCTACTGCTACAAACAGGGAGTGAAAGGAATATACTTGGAGTGCAGATATTCACTAGGACATACCTTGGTGTTCTCATGCCTAGTTTTAACTGTGAACAAGCAATTAAAGCAACCACAGCCTGTCAGGGCTATGGTAAGCAGGTGCTCAGAACCCTCAGGGATGGAGGTCTGGATCACCCAACTAGGTAAGCTATCTATACCAGCATGCATGCTAGCTGTGGTGGGGGAAACTGGAATGGATGGTAAAGGAAATGGTTCATATCAGTTACAACACCTTGGACAACTGTAGCAGCTTCTCTCACTGCTGTGGGCTGACTTGTGTCTCCCTCAAATTCCTAACCCTCAGTGCCTCAGAGTTGGACTGCATTGTGGTATAGGGCCTTTAAAGGGGTGGCCAGGTGCAGTGGTTCACACCTGTAATCCCAGCACTGTGGGAGGCCGAGACAGGAGGATCACTTGAGCCCAGGAGTTCGAGACCAGCCTGGGCAACATAGCAAGACCCTGTCCCTACAAAATTTTTTTTTAATTTTCCAGTTAATCGGGTTAAGAAATAATTTTTTTTAAAAAGGGGGTGATTAAGTTAAAATGAATCCGTTAGCATGGGCGCTAATCTGACTGATGTCCTTATAAAAAGGAGAGATTAGGACACATAGAGAGCCACCAGGGATGCACATACACAGAGGAAAGACCACATGAAAATACACCAAGAAGACAGCCATTGGCAAACCAGTGAGGGAGACCGCAGAAGAGCCAACCCTGCAATGCACTGATCCTTGACTTAGCCTCCAGGACTGTGATAAAACACACTTCTGATGTTGAAGCCACCCAGGCTGTGGTATTTTGTTATGGCAGCCCTAGCAAAATAACACACCTACTAACCCTTCACTTGTAAAGTTTCCCACAGAAAGTGTGTCCCAATGCCATCTTAGAGAATTTGTGATGGGATTGAATGAACTTGTTCATATGCGAGTGGTGGACATGACAGTAAAAGGGGTGGACTGTGATGGCTGACGTCAGCCTTCCACCCAGATCCCCTTGACCCCTTTTGCTGCCTTTGTGTGTCCCTTGCCCCTCCTGCCTCTATGTGCTTTGCTCCCAACCACTCAAATGTTCACTGCATCTTTGCAGGACTGCCCTCAGGTTCCTGGAATCACTCTGAGCACAAATTCAGAGAACTGGGTATTTTCCTCCCCCAGCCCCACACCTGGTTGTGAACAAGAGGGTTACCTAAGCCTATGGCAAACTCTGTGACCGTGGAACAGAACAGGGAGACTCTGGGATGGAGGCCCCTCCCCACACATGGAAACAGCCTGAACTGATGGCTTTTATCCATGCAAATATGTTAACAGTCTCAGGAAGAGAAAGGCAAGTTATCATTTCTTTTGAGAATTATATACCTAAAAAAGAAACTCTTTCACCAGAGGAAATCGACATATCAATATAACTATGATTGCTGCCAAGGAGGAAAATTAGCCAAAAAATACTTCTTTTTCAGAGACTTCGCTGTCAAAGACAATGAGGTAAATACAGAGTATGTACTGACATGTCTTTTGCTCAACTGATCAAAAAAAAAAAATAAATAAAACAGAAAAGCAGATAAGGGGACCCCTTTTATGTCAGATGGAAATAGTTCCTCTTTGTCCCAGAAGCAACACTGGCAATGGGTTGGGTGCTTTGAATCCCTCTTTTTTAGTGCCAAGCCCCTATGGACACTGTAAACAATGAGATATCTGCAGAAGGCCTAGCAGTTATCTCTAATTTGCTCACTTCTCTTTTCTCAAAATCTTTCAGTTTCCTTATCTCTAAAATAAACCACTCTGGCTATTTTCTATTTAGGAAGTAGAAGGAGGAAAGATGGCTTATCTTTATTTATTTGATGATTTATATACTGTGTGCTTCCAGAAGAACCTCAGGCCAGCTCACAGTTTTAACACATAGCACAAAGGCACAATAGGTTATTTAAACAGAGAGAAAAAGGAGTGCATGGGAAAGGAGAGGAAATAACTGGTGCTAGTAGATGCCACAACAGGACAAATTCCTGCTGTATTAGTCCATTTTCACACTGCTATAAAGACATACCCAAATGCTCGTGAATAGGAAGAATCAATATCGTGAAAATGGCCATACTGCCCAAAGTAATGTATAGATTCAATGCTATCCCCATCAATCTACCATTGACTTTCTTCACCGAATTAGAAAAAACTACTTTAAATTTCATATGGACCCAAAAAAGAGCCCACATTGCCAAGATAATCCTAAGCAAAAGGAACAAAGCAAGAGGCATCACACTACCTGACTTTATGCTACAAGGCTACAGTAACAAAAACAGCATGGTACTGGTACCAAAACAAGTATATAGACCAATGGAACAGAACAGAGGCCTCAGAAATAACACCACACATCTACAACCATCTGATCTTTGACAAACCTGACCAAAACAAGCAATGAGGAAAGGATTCCCTATTTAATAAATAGTGTTGGGAAAACTGGCTAGCCATATGCAGAAAACTGAAACTGAATCCCTTCCTTACACCTTATACAAAAATTAACTCAAGATGGATTAAAGACTTAAACGTAAAACATAAAAACCCTAGAAGGAAGCCTAGGCAATACCATTCAAGACATAGGCATGGGCAAAGACTTCATGACTAAAACACCAAAAGCAATGGGAAAAAAAGTCAAAATTGACAAATGGGATCTAATTAAACTAAAGAGCTTCTGCACAGCAAAAGAAACTACCATCAGAGTGAACAGGAAACCTACAGAATGGGAGAAAATGTTTGCAATCTACTCATCTGACAAAGGGCTAATATCCAGAATCTATAAGGAACTTAAATAAATGTACAAGAAAAAAACAAACAACCCCATCAAAAAGTGTGTGAAGGATATAAACAGACACTTCTCAAAAGAAGACATTTATGTGGCCAACAAACATGAAAAAAAGCTCATCATCACCGGTCACTAGAGAAATGCAAATCAAAAACCACAATGAGATACCATCTCACGCCAGTTAGAATGGCAGTCATTAAAAAGTGAAGAAACAACAGATGCTAGAGAGGATGTGGAGAAATAGGAACGCTATTATACTGTTGGTGGGAGTGTAAATTAGTTTAACCATTGTGGAAGACAGTGTGGCGATTCCTCAAGGATCTAGAACCAGAAATACCATTTGACCCAGTAATCCCATTACTGGGTATACATCCAAAGGATTATAAATCATTCTAATATAAAGTCACATGCACACATATGTTTATTGCAGCACTATTCACAATAGTAAAGACTTGGAAGCCACCCAAATGCCCATCAATGATAGACTGGATGAAGAAAATGTGGCACACACATACCATGGAATACTATGCAACCATAAAAAGGATGAATTCATGTCCTTTGCAGGGACATGGATGAAACTGGAAACCATCATCTTCAGCAAACTAACACAGGGACAGAAAACCAAGCACTGCATGTTCTTACTCATAAGTGGAAGTTGAACAATGAGAACACATGGACACAGGGAGGGGAGCATCACACACCGGGGCCTGTCAGGGGGTGGCAGGCTAGGGGAGGGATAACATTAGGAGAAATACCTAATGTAGACGATGGGCTGATGGGTGCAAACCACCATGGCACATGTATACCTATGTAACAAAACTGCACGTTCTGCACATGTATCCCAGAACTTAAAGTATAATTTTAAAAAAAGAAAAAGAAAAAGAAATCGCTGACCACAGGCTAATTCTGGCTGGTTTATAGAGGCTACACACTTCAGCTTTCACACCCTGCTTCACCTTTTAATGTCAAAGCCTTCATTATAATACACTTAAAGGTTAAGTCTCCACCCCAAAGTAAACACAGGACACACAGCATATAACATACATGTTTGCTCAATACACGTGTATAAGGACTCCATTCATGAATATTCATAGGTCCTCCTATAACCTGTTAAATGTGTGTATTTAGCCTACCTGTTCAGCATAAACCCATGTTCCACCCTCTAATCCCTCAAAGTGCCTATTTCTGGCTTCAGCTGGAGATATCCTTCCCAGCCTGTAAAAATGTCCACGTCGCAGGCTGTAACCCTTTATAAGAAATAGTCTCCTAAGCTGGGCATGGTGGCTCATGCCTGTAATCCCAGCACTTTGGGAGGCTGAGGCAGGTGGATCACCTGAGGTCAGGAGTTCAAGACCAGCCTGGCTGACACGGTGAAACCCCGTCTCTACTAAAAATACAAAAATAGCCAGGCGTGGTAGCAGGCACCTGTAATCTCAGCTACTCGGGAGGCTAAGGCAGGGGAATCACTTGAACCCAGGAGATGGAGGTTACAGTGAGCCAAGATCATGCCACTATACTCCAGCCTGGGTAACAGAGCAAGACTCTGTCTCAAAAACAAAAAAGAAAGAAAAAGAAATAGTCTCCTTTCCAAATGTAGAGATCTCATGATTTTTCAGTTAACAATAGGATTAATACCCCAACAATCACAGGCATGAGCTGAGGGAGGGGTGCTAGAACCACAGCAATGGATGTTGTGGGAGTCCAGGGTACTTGCTCATGCAGCTTGCCCGTGCCCTGTGCTCCTGCTCATGCTCAATACTAAATGGACCACATCATCTTATAATATATTGTTGCTGGACCCACTCCCCCTTGTGACTTCATGGGCCCGGTAGGATCTAGTTCTCGACAAGCAATTCTGGCCACGTGGTCATTTGGTGTCCACAGTCAGGGTCAATTCTCCATCTCTAGGGCCCAGCAGCAGGCCAGGAGTTGTTCTTCAGAAAGGCGTGTAATTCTCTTTGGCAGGTGGTGTAGCCACGTTCCAGAACTCTGAGGGCCTGCACTGTAATGCTCTCTCTGAGGCTTCCCACAGACTCTACACAGTGTCTTTTTCCATCTCTGGTACATGGACGGCCCTGTCATCAGAACTGCTTGATCACAGCCTGACCTGTGACAGAGCTCATTCCTGCCCTGGGCTCTATACTCAGAGCTGACACCTTTGTATCACCCAGTGTGGTATGGATTGTGCTGCCTTTGAAACACAACGAGGCCCACCAGGTGTTCTACTCACTGTTTCTTGATAAGAAATGCAAGATTTAATTATTTATCTTCTAGTTTACAGGGGATATTCCAACGTACCTGTGAACCCCAGCCACCTAAAAACGGAACCAATATGGCCACCTCCTCAATCTTAGAAGATTTCTCTCCCACTCTCTGGAGTACATGTATCTTACAAAGGCCTCCAGCATGTTAGCCACCTCTCGCTTATCCAGACTGGTTGACATCATCTTTTTCATATAGCAGATGTCCAGATGAACAAGGTCTGTATTGCAGAGGGCAGGAGAGTGAGCATAGTCATGATACAAACGGTAAATATACACATATATACTGTATAATATACCATATATATAGTGGTCCATTCCATTAGATCTGAAATTATTTCAGATTGTCTTTTATAAGTGGGACAAAAATAAATACATTGGCCACATAATAGCCACAGACAAAGTACCCAAGACTGTATTAACCTGCTCCAGTGGAGGTGCCACATTCAGAATAACAGCTCGGATTGGGGCTACGACTCAGTTGAGCTTGCAGGGTCCATCTAGCTTCTGCAGGGCCAGACTGATGAATTCAACAGAGATATGGTGGGGATCACTCTTGCATCCTTTACATCCTGAAGGTTGCTACTAACTTCTTCCAACCCTCCCACCACCCAACACCAGAAGGAGATATTGTTTTAATTTACTTTCTTAACCAGGAACAGTAGTTTCAAAGGCCTCCGCTTGCCTTTTGTCACTAAGAAAGCACTTAGTGCAAAGCACTTAGTGCAGATCCCGTAAGTCCTCAACAAACCCATGGGGAGCTCCAGAGCCCACTGGTACCCATCAGAATAGTCCCATGTTGGGCCAAAATAGCCCCTGTGTCATTCAGTCACCTGATACAGGTGGTCCTTGGAAGGGGGAGTCTCAGGCAAGGCAGGTCCAGGTAGCTGAGCAGACCCTGAGAGAGCTGACAGCTGAAGGGTGACCGCTAACCACGCTCCCCACAGCTGGGACAAAAGCCTTGTTGGAGGGGGAATCCGGGCAGTCATTCCCTGTCTGGCCTGTGTCCTAGGACTCAAGCTGCTCTGGAATCCCATACGGGGGGTCTTCCTGGCCATGGGGCAGCTTAGTGGAAGGGCCACTTGTAAATTTAATCCACAACAACTGCTAAAAGTGTGGTAATCAGCTGCAGAATCCACAGCATCCCTTCACCTCACACTGTTCAGTGAATCATGAGCCAGGCACTGTTTGCAGCTCTGTGCATGAGTTATTTCATTTGATTCTCACCCAATAGAGGGACTACCCTCACTCTGTCCCTGTTCACAGCAAGAAAGTGAGGCTTAGAAAGTGGAAGTAACTTGCCTAAGGTCATGCAGCTAATAAAGGTGGAGCTGGGATGCCTTTCCTCTTACTGCTTTTGTAGCATCATATTAAATAATTAAATTTTTCTGCAAAGCCCAAAAGTGAAGGAGGAAATGCATGGTGATGCAGGAAATAACTTTATATTGCCTTTTATTTGCTTGCTGGTTGATAATGGAAATAACTAGTTCTGCTTTATCATTTTCATTATTTTCATTATCAGTTAATTATTCTTCATATTTTCTAATGTTTAAGAATGGCCCTGAATCTTTTCTTATTATCATTATTCAATTAGAAACTATGCCCCAGTTTCTATCCCTCAATAAATCCTGGAGTGGTGTCCATTGAGAACGTGTATGGGTGAGAGAATAAGACAGCCTCTCATTCTAAAAATACATTGAAGCAGGAGAAATAGGCTGTGCATTAATTTTTTTTTCTCTAAAGCAGCTCAAGACGGCATCTCTCTCAGCTCATTAATTCTCGAAACAGCCCTATGAAGATGGCTACCAAGGAGCTTTCCCATGTTTCAGAATAAAAAGGAAGTAAGTGGATGGAGGAAAAGAAATTGAAACACCAGGAAGAGATTGTCTTATTAGAAACTAAGTGTCTGCCAGTGCAGGAGCTAAAATCAGATCTTAATTCAAACCAGCAGTCGGGAAATGATTCCTCTATTCTATGGGACAAGTAGAAAGGGCATGGAAAAAGTATTCTTAGGGCTAACTTGTTTTTAATCTAGAGAGGAGAATTTGTGGCTACACAGTATTCATTATATTATTATTTGTACTTTTCTGTGTTTTTTTGAAACTTCATACAAAAAAACTTAAATCTGAAAGAAGGAGAGATGAAGGGAAGGAGGAAGGGAAGAAAAGGAAGGAAGGAGTTATTTTTTCCACACGTTTCTTTTTCCTGAAAGGAGAAAACAATTTCCTGAATCAATTTATAAAAATAAGCAACTCCAGCTTTTCTTCCTCTACCACCTTCCACATTTAAAAACAAACATGAAAAGCAGCATCCCCAAAAGCAGAGTAATAAACTTTAAGAAAGGCCAGGTACGGTGGCTCACGCCTGTAATCCCAGCACTTTGGGAGGCCGAGGCGGTTGGATCATGAGGTCAGGAGTTCAGGACCAGTCTGACCAACACGGCAAAAACCCGTCTCTACTAAAAAAAAAAAAAAAAATACAAAAATTAGCTGGGCATTGTGGCAGGCACCTGTAATCCCAACTACTTGGGAGGCTAAGGCAGGAGAATCACTTAAACCTGGCAGGCAGAGGTTGCAGTGAGCCGAGATCGTGCCATTGCCCTCCAACCTGGGCGACAAGAGCATGACTCGGTCTCGAAACATAAAAATAAACACTTTAAAAATAACCTTGACCTGATCTTCTTGTTCAGTAGTTTCTTCTTAATAAGGACACTAAACTTATCAACAACAAAGCAGTGGAAGATGTTGCACATTTGGGCAGTGTGATGACACCCGTAAAGCAAAGGCAGTGTGGCATGATGGGAAGAAGGGCCTTTGGCTCCAAAGAGACCTGTGACAAATGTGCAGCTCTATCATTTATTAGTAGTGTGACTTGAACAAGTCATTTAATCTTTCAGCACTTTACTTTTGTCATCTGCAATATGAGGATAAGAAAATCTAGCTCCCAGATTGTGCTTAGGACTAAATGAGATGATTTGCTGTAGTGCCTGGCATAAGCATCAGCAAACCCTCCTGCCTACCCACTCCTTTACTAATAAACAGGCTTAATAAGAGAATTTTTTCTGCATAAGAAGCAGAGCTCTTCAGGTCATTTTCAGGCGCAGCACTTGTTACATGAGCCCTTCTCTGCAAATGAGCCAGGATGGCTTATTCCCGTAAGTCTCGTTGGCCATGTCCAGGAATAGCCAGACATCTCTCTTCAAGGGCGATATTGGAAGAAGCAAGGTATACACTACGCCCTGACTCTCTAACAAGCCTCTAATTTAATTTGCGTGTCTCTGGGCCTATTTATTGTCTCTGATCTGATGGTCCCTGAAGCAGCTCTAAGGAGGTTTCCACATGCTCCAGACTCCTGAAATTTGGGAGGTGATTGCAGGTAAAGAAAAGGTGGGTAGGGAGACAGCATATTCACAGACTCGGAATGAAAAGGACCAAGAAACACTCTGGGAGTGTGATCAGAGGCTGCCGTCCCCAGGGTGGATCTCAGCACACAGTGGACTTTCCTTCTGACAGTATTTTGCATGCCCTGCAGGGGCAAGGTTTGCTGTGGACAGAATTGGAGAGAGTAAGCCCCAATATCTGAAGGCAGGGTAAAAAGACAAATTTTATGTAGAGCCAAAAGGCTCAGAAATACCCCTGGAGAAAAAGATAAAAGCTTTGTTAAACATGCTGCCTGTTCGACCCTCTCTGTTATGAATGGCCTCTACTCTCCATGGAAAGGAGAAAAGCCACATTACCTAAAGCAGATTCCACTCACATGGCTCTCACCAGTCCTCACTGCCTAGCAAATTGAGCATGAACAGCTCAGACTTGTTCAATATCACCTCAATTCTGTCTTTTCAACCTTATCTCCAATCCAGATCCTCTTCCCCAAGACGGAAGAAGATCTTGAGTGGAGACAAGCTTCAAAAGACAGAATTAATAAAAGATAGACTAATTGGGTTTGGTGCCAATACTACTTACCTCTAAAACATCCTGTTGTTTTCCTGAATAGGGATTATGAAACGGTCAAAACCATTTTCATAAACATAGCAAGATAACATTTGACGTTTTCACTTTCTTTCTCTCACAAGTGTAACAGTGATGGTTTCCAGAGGTTATATGATACATTCAGAATTATCTGAAAACATCATTCAAATACTCCTCTGTTTTCTAACAACATATCTCTGTGAGGGTGAACTTTCTTCCTGTTCTTCAACCAAAGCAACATACTGTAATAGACTGAAGGCAGAAGCAGAATCCAGCAGTCTTCTGCTGAGCCAGACAATAAAGAGATTTGCCAAAATGTAAAGCAACACCACGCTTCTCTAGGAATACTTTTTTTGTTTGGGGAGATTAGTTATTTTTCATATATAAATGTTATTTATGCTAGCATTTAATGAATTTATTGCTGCTATTTTAAATAAATAAATGAACATTTAATGTTTTTAATTTTAACATAGTAAGAATTAATAGGGCCGGGCGCGGTGGCTCACACCTGTAATCACACCTGGGAGGCCGAGGCGGGTGGATCACCTGAGGTTGGGAGTTCAAGACGAGCCCGACCAACATGGAGAAACCCCGTCTCTACTAAAAAAACAAAAAATTAGCCGGGCGTGGTGGCACATGCCTGTAATCCCAGCTACTTGAGAGGCTGAGGCAGGAGAATCACTTGAACCTGGCAGGCGGAGGTTGCAGTGAGCTGAAATTGCACCATTGCACCCCAGACTGGGCAACAAGATTGAAACTCCATCTCAAAAAAAAAAAAAAAAAAAAAGAATTAACAGCTATGACTCATATAAACAAAAATTCTTTAGAGTCTGTGGTTATTTTTAAATGTGTAGATGTCCTAAGACCAAAAACAATTGAGAACCACTTCCCTAGCCCTAAACATTTAGAACTTCCAAATTTTTTCTGCAAGATGAGGTCTCCCTTCTAGGTAGCTCCCTTGAACATGATATAAAAAAAATATGCTGAATCCCCTTGTGTGACCACATCTGGCCCATTAATAATGCTTTGTCTCAACCAATCAGTAATGCAGGTCATACTTATGTAATTTCTTCTTTTCTGCAGCGGCAAGGAAACCAGCCTACCTCAGTTTCTGCCCCTTTATGCTTCTCAGGGTGAACCAGACACTAATTCACTATTCCCTCAAATTGCAGGGGACACCTCAAGCTCATAGTTTGAAGGAGAAAGCACCACTCCCAACATTCCCATAGCTAGGAAATGAGGCCGGAGGCAGTGGCTCACACCTATAATCCCAGCACTTTGGGAAGCCAAAGCAGGTGGATTGCTTGAGCCAAGGAGTTCAAGACTAGCCTGGACAACATTGGTGAAACCCCATCTCTACAAAAAAAAAATAATTTTAAATTAGCTGGGCATGGTGGCACATGCCTATAGTCCCAGCTCCTTGAGAGGCTGAGGTTGGAGGATCGCTTGGGCCCGGGAGATCAAGGCTGTAGTGAACTATGATGGCACCACTACACTCCAGCCTGGGTAACGGAGTGAGACCCTGTCTTTTAAAAAAAAAAAAAAAAAAAAAAGCCTTCCATAGCTAAGGAATAGTGACTTTGACTTTGTCCAACAGCTGTCTCCAAAATTATCTTCCCTCCTCCAACAACTCTCAATTATTTCACATCCACAAGCTGGTGACAGGTTTAAGAACACTGTGAATTCTCAACCCTAAAATCTCCTTCTTCTGAACCCCTGTATTGCTTATATTTCTCTTATGGTTTTAAAATCTGATTTGTGTAGAGTTGTTTATGGCCAGATACACACCTTACCCAAATAGAACGTAAGCTACTTGAGGGTCTGATTTTTGCATCTTCTAATCTCTAGAACTTAAAACAAGTAATGCTGATTACACATTGGTAGAATTGCTAGAGGCTAATTCTAATTCCCAACAGGAGATGATCACAAGAAACAATTACTCTCACATGGAGTTCTTCCTCATTTTTCTGATACTTATTTTAGATTTCTTCCATGTTATTGGTTAAAAAAAAAAAAAAAAGTGGAAAAATGCCACAGGAAAGGTAAATCAGAGACTGCCAAGGATGAGCGCTCCATCCTCATAGCTTAATTAAGGATCTCCAGTGAGGCTGTGGTGTGGTTTAGGAACATCATGAGCCTGTTCCAGGGGATGTGGCTGCCAGTTCGAGACAAACTGACTGCACCCATTTATACCATCCTCCACAGCATCCCAGAGACAGTGTCACCACCCTTTTGGCACACAGATGTGAGCATTCACTGAATCACAGAGCATTTGTGTAAATAGGGCCTCCAGACATCTTCTGGCCTCATTTGCAAATGAGTTATATGTGTGCTGCTCAGATCCCTGGGTTAGCTAAGGGAGGAACACTCCCTCTGTGACTCCCAGGCCCGTGCCCTTTCAACTGCACTGATTACACAGGTATCTGACTATGATACAGTCACATATCCTGACAGACACATGGATCAAGTCTGAATAGGAAAATGTCAACTTAAATAATAAGCAGAGAGAGGCTCTCCAAAAGAAATTTATTTGGAAATAGAGTGTTGCAATGGAAATATCTGTGCCATAGTAAATTATGTGTGTATTCAAGGAGATAAAAGCAGACAAATATTTTTAAAGAACAAAATGAGAAGAATTACATAATTATTTTAAAATAATGATCCTTGGCTATAAAGATCAAAAGATCAATAGCAGCCAGGCGCGGTGGCTCACATCTGTAATCCCAGCACTTTGGGAGGTCAAGGTGGGCGGATAACAAGGTCAGGAGTTCGAGACCAGCCTGGCCAATATGGTGAAACCCCATCTCTACTAAAAATATAAAAACTAGCCAGGAGTGGTGGCGGGCGCCTGTAGTCCCAGCTACTCGGGAGGCTGAGGCAGGAGACTAGCTTGAACCCGGGAGGCGGAGGTTGCAGTGAGCTGAGATCAGGCCACTGCACTCCAGCCTGGGCAAGAAAGTGAGACTCTGTCTCAAAAAAAATAAAGATCAATAGCATGGGTGATGCCAGTCTGAGGTTAGACAGGCAGTTGCTGGAAAAATGACCCTGCAGAGTATTTTTCGTGTAAGCTTATGATGGCCTTTGTGCAAGGCTGTGGTTTTTGTGGGGTCTTTTTTGCCGTCAGGCATACAAACATGAGAGCCCTCTCTTCATGACCTTCCTTGACTCTGTTTGTCAGGGTTTTCTTAACATTAGCGGCTTCATTTTGGTTCTGATAACTTTTGCAAAGAGAAGCTTCAAAGGAAAATTTGTAGAGGGAAGAAGAGAAGCAGGAAGAGAGGGAAGGATGGTAGGGAGAAGGGAAAAGAAAACTGGAAATAAAACGTAACTATGGGCACAAAAAACCTAAAAATACATTTACTTTTTAAAAAGAAACAAAACAAAAACAAAACTCTGCCATTTCTCATTCTTCTTCCATTCATTATCTACTGCTGCATAGCAAACTTCCACCAACAGTGGCTTAAAATAACTCTCATTTATTATCTCAGCCCTGCAGGTCAGAAGGCCAGGCAGGGCTCAGCCAGCTTCTCAGCTCAGGTCTCAAGAGGCTGTCATCGAGGTATCCATTGGGCTGTGCCCATACTTGGAGTTCAGGGTCCTTCCTGTAGCTCATTCAGATTCTTGGCAGAATTCAGTTCTTTGTGGTTGTAGGACTCATACCCACTTTATTTCTTAAGGCCAGCAAGAGACTATCTGTACTGCTTTGACTCTCTCTGACTTCAGAAAGTGCCCAGTGCTGCCTCTTTTAAGGACTCATCTGATTAGGGAAGGTTCACCTAGAATAATCTCATTTTTTATTAATCCAAAATCAACTGATTAGTAACCTAATCACAGAGTCACATCTCATATCTTCATTAGCTCCACCCACACTTAAGGAGAGGGGACTATACAAGGTGTGTACACCAGGGGGTAGGATTTTGGAGGGCCATAGCACAATTCTGCTCACCATCATCCACCCTCTGGCCCAGTGATTTAGGTTTCTCCCAAATACAACAGACATTCACTTCCTACCAAGGTTCCCAAGAGCCTCATTCTATTTATAGCAACAGTTCAAAGTCCAAAACCTAGGTCTGCTTTTCCATGGCTATGGTCCAAATGTTGGTGTCCTCCCAAAATATATATAGTGAAAACCTAATCACCAATGAAATGATATTAGGAGGTGAGCCCTCTGGTAAGTGATGAGGTCTTGAATCCTCATGAATGGGATTAGTGCTCTTACAAAACAGTTCCCAGAGACTTCCCTTGCCATGCCAGGTAACAGCAAGAAGGTGTCATCTTGTCATCTTGCTGAACCAGAAAGTGGACCCTTACCAGACACCCAATCTGCCAGCAATTTGATTTTGGACTTCCCCGCCTCCAGAAGGCTGAGAAATAAATATCTGTTCTCTATAAACTTTCCAGTTTATGATATTTTGTGATAGCCGCCAAATGGACTAAGACAGCCACTTACGGATTTTCTAAAAATGAAAGTAACAATCATAGGCCACCTGTCAGTTAAACAAAAGTAGATTTATTGTTTTTAAACAAGAAAATACTTGTTAGGAATCCCATGCCTGTCCTCAAAGACTGCTCCTAGTTTGCAGACCAGCGGTGGTTTCCCTACTTCTGCACTATCATTAGAGGCTTAGAATTTGTCAGAGCACTAGGAAGGGACCTCAAAAGCTGAGCAACACACACATATCCTGCCTCTGGCCCTGTGATTCCGCCATGTGGGGAACTAAAAGGATGTCATTTCAAATGGTCTCTGGCCCCTTATTCATTGATTAATCTAAGCTTGTGACACAATAGTTCCTCCAATTCTTAGTATGCAAGAGGGTGGCAGGGAGGTGAGCCAGACAACTGGTTACACTTAAGGCAGCAGAGACAGCCTGGGATTGTCTGCTGCTATCTGCGAGCAGTTCAGATGCGCAGCAGGCATGGGAGAGAACAGGGAGTTAATGGGAAAAATACTTTCCTGTGGTTTATCTTCTGCAGACAATATCTCCTATAACTCTCTGGACTTCATCAGTACTTCTTCCTTACATATTATAGCATGTGGAAGTTTGGAAGATCTACCTAATTTCTTTTCAAGCAATAACTTTCTGATTGTTTTTTAATTTTCATGGCTATTACATATGTATTTATCTTTTTTCTTTTTCTTTTTTTTTTTTTTTTTTTTTTTTTTTTTTTTTTTTTTTGATGGAGTCCCACTCTGTTGCCCAGGCCGGAGTGCAATGGCACAATCTCAGCTCACTGCAACCTCCACCTCCCAGGTTCAAATGATTCTCCTGCCTCAGCCTCCCAAGGAGCTGGGATTACAGGCCCCTGCCACCACGCCCAGCTGATTTTTGTATTTTTAGCAGAGATGGGGTTTCACCCTGTTGGCCAGGCTGATCTTAAATTCCCGACCTTAAGTGATCCAGCTGCCTCAGCCTCCCAACATGCTGGGACTACAGGTGTGAGCGACCACGCCTGACCTAGATTTGGTATATATCTTTGAAAATAAGTATCAAGTATCATTCATATTCTGCATTTTCTTTTGTCTGCATGATCTATCAAAAACTGAGAGGCATATTACCTACCACAACTATTGTGCTACTACCAATTTTTACTTATGTTTACAAAGATACTCACTGGCTTTTTATACTTCAAAACTCTGCTATTTGATTGGTAAAATGTCATTATTTTAAAAGCCTCATTGAGGGCTGAACCCCTCATTTTCAATAGCCCTCTTGACTATTTCATATTCTTACTTAGTATTTTAACTGGTGAACTTTTCGTCATCATTTCCTTTTGAAGTGTTGCGTTACTTCATTTTAGCTGTTCCTCCTTTAGATGGCATCTGGCTAGATGTCTGTTTTTAAGCTCATTCTGAGGAATTTCTTTTTCAATAGGCGAGTTCACTCCCTTCTACTGTTAAATCAGTTTAGTGTTGTCATTCATTTCATCTTGTATATTTGTAATGACTGTTTTTTTGTATTTTTTTTGGTTTTTTTTACATTATTCTATTTTTCTTTGCTTTTTCTTTAGGATTTTGATAGTTTTATAAGCTGTTGGGTTCTCTGTGGGCTTGGCTTTCTAAGTTTAAGTTTTATGTCTGAAGTTGCATTACTCAGTACCTCAACTTCTGACATAGGAGGAAAAGCAAAGAAATAACACAAAATTGAGGGGAGTGGTTTTCTTTGGGAGTATGCAGTAGGGTGGCATAGAGTGGAACACATAGGTAAATGCAAATTATGGATATTTGTTCAATATCCTAAGTTTGGGTGGTGAGCTCCAGGCATTCATTATACTCATGCTTGCTTTTTTAATTTTTTTATTTTATTTTTTTTAATTATTTATTTATCTATTTATTTATTTATTGAGATGGAATCTCACTTGGTAGCCTAGGCTGGAGGGCAGTGGTGCAATCTCAGCTCACTGCAACCTCTGCCTCCCAGGTTCAACCAATTCTCCTGCCTCAGCCTCCCGAGTAGCTGGGACTACAGGCGCACACCACCACACCCGGCTAATTTTTTGTATTTTAGTAGAGACAGGGTTTCACTGTGTTTCCCAGGCTGGTCACGAACTCTTAAGCTCAGGCAATCTGCCTGCCTCAGCCTCCCAAAGTGCTGGGATTACAGGCGTGATATACTCATTCTTTAAACTTACATACATTTCATTTATATTCTCATGTATGTGCCAAATATTATTTTAAAGAATGAAAATATAATTGTCAAATTCATAAGTATTGACTTCTTCCAAAGCTTTTAAGGTTTTTATTCCTATCAGCACTCTCTTCTCTATCTCATCGTACCAGTTTTTCCTGTTATACTCTTGACTTCTTACCCTGTCTGTTTTGGGTAAACCACTATTTTGATAAGGTAGCTTTTAGTAAAAGACTATCAAAAACAAAATGACATGCACGCAATGATTTCAACAATCCTAAACAAGCAAAACCTTATGAAGCATGTAAACAAGGACTACAGAATAAGATACAAAATGAAAATATTTTATGTTAGTGTTGTGAGATTATGTATTACAATTTTTCCCTGGAATTGTTCTTTGCTACCTCATCATTTAAATTAAAATGTCAACAAGAAACAATAACTATAGCTGTGTAGCCTACTTACCTGTGCCATGATGAAAATATCACACTACAAAATTTTTTGTATTTGTATATTATGTTATATTCAAAAGTGTTTTAGATTTTCAAAAGAAAGTTAGAAACAGTCTCTTTAGATGAATGGCTTTGGCAGATTATGAAAGCCTAAAATTGTTGGCAAACTTGAACCTCAAAAAAGTAATTTGATGCTAATTAGCTATTTAAACATGCAGAAGATAACTGAAGTGAGAGAAAGGAATGAAAAGTCAGACTTATCTGAATAGTAACAACACACAGGAAAACAGAATAATTTAGAGCTGGGGAATTAAAATAGTCCTCGTCTCCTCACAGAACAAAAGGAGAAAATACTCTGAAGTCTTTGTTGCAATGGTGTGGAAAATTTATGTTTGAAAAAGCTGCATGTTTGAAAAATTGCATTTTTAAAATTAGTTCAGATTTTAGCAATTAACTTCAAACTAGCATAAAAGCGTTCCTACATGGAGCAGATTCAATTCGAGGCTAAAGGAAAAGCACCTGACATTTTAGTTAGCCTATGCAGTCTGTCATGGATAAACCTGTAAGTACCTTTAGGATTTAGGATTTCTGTGGTGTGAAAAACAGCTCTGGACCTCAGAGTCAAAGGTTGAATCAGAGCTGAAAGTGGACTTTGCCGATCAAACCTCCGTCAGCAACAGCAAATGTTACACAGACGTTGAGACCATTGGGAGAGCTGAGTGCTTGTGACTGACATTATTTTTATCTGAACACCCTCTCCAAATACCAGTGGGTCCCTGGGGTTGCCAAAATAACTTAAGTGCTCTTTATAAGAAAAGCTTAGGTCATTTTTGTCAATGTGTTCAACTTGCCAGATTCTTTGAAAGCACCGATTCTTGTCTTCAGTACCATAATGAAGAATCACTTCTAAACATTTCTAAATAACAATCATCATGTTACTACATCCAAAAAGTTGTTTAAAGCATGTACTTCAGAATAATCGTATTTAAATTCTTCCTTTGACTTCATGTCCCAGGGCACATGGTAATGACAGCTGCCGTGAGACATGGAATTGGAGGAGTTTCTGGGAGAATTGGAGGGTAGGGGTTTGTACTCTGGCAGTTTCTGGGTATCACTTTCATCTCTCACCATCACCAAGGAGCGGGAGTAACCCATGGCAGCCTGCTCTGAGAAGACACCATGCAGCGTCTTTGTGTCTTGGGCCGCAGTGGGAGATGTGGGCTTGTGAGTCCCCTCTGCCCAGTTCACCAAAGATCAGGGACCGGCCCCAGATGATCTGCAGCCACCATGATGCTCTTCCCATGAGCCAGGCTCCACATTCTCCAGCCACGGATGTTCAGCACTGCTTTCAGGTACATGATAGACTCATGGGAAGTGTTGGTGGCCTCCCAGAAAAACACACCACCCTCTTCACTGACAGCAAAGGACCAGGCTTAACCAGCATAGATCTGGGGACCCCATTCCAGGAAAGCCAAACCGCTTGGGGGAGGTGGACCATCTCGTTTTTCTGTTCCACATGGTCCAGCCAGCAATAGCCACCACCGTGTCAGAAGAAGATGTGCTTCTGGGAGTCCAGGACCAGCATGTGGTTAGCTCTACAGGCCACATCTGCACAACCACGTGTGGTACTGGCAAAATCTGCTAATCTTTCTTCCTTCTCCATGAAGACAGCCACTCACCTGGGCATCAGCTCCCAGCTGGACTCTATCCACAGCAGTGGGGACATGAACTTCTTCTCATCATGAGTTGTATACCAGGTGACCATATTCAGGGCTCCCAAAAGAATAAAGGTTGGGTTTGTTTTTTGTTTTTTGTTTTGGTTTGTTTTGGTTTTAGTTTTGGTTTTTGCAGTCCATCATCCTACTGAATTCAGTCCCGTGGGCCATTTTGGTGAATGGCTGGCCTTGTATACCTTCTGCGCAGGGCTAGGAACTGCATCTGTCTGACGACCAAGCCCCACCTTCTGCATCTTGTTCTTTCCAAAGGCAAATGCAGTGCCCACTTCCAGCAACACTGGGGTGTGGCTCCACCCATAGGCTGCTGACACAGTCACCCCAGGACTGGGACCCTCTGTAAGTTTGGGGGCTTCAGCTTTCTTGGTGTCACCATGTTTCAGCTGCCCCTTTTCATTTCAACTCCAACTCCACAGATTCCCTTCTGTGGTGATAAGTGGACTGTAGGAAGCATATGTACCCAAAACCACTGCCTGCACCTGGACCCCCAGCAGGCATCCACTTCTATGGGGCACCCACAAATTCTGACTGGGGATCATGGTAAGCATCCTGTTATGTAAGTACTTTTTTAACCAATCAAGCCCCAGCCAGTTGCTCTAAAAATCAAGGCTGCCATTTGCACTTAGAACCTTCATATTTGCTGCACTCCTTGGTGTGTTTGGCTCCATGATGATGACAGCCACGCCTCCCACCTTGTTGGCCACCTGGTCTGCCATGCTGGGTGCTTGCCCCTGCAGGGAGCACCTCAAGTTCCAAGCTTTCCTTCTCATGCAACTGTTTGATGCTGCTGCTGCTGCTGCAGTACTTGGTCCTTGCATTGTTAATAATCACCTCCCTTGCCACCAAAGGGTTTATAATGCTTGCAATAATACACAGCTGTGATGTTACTGGCACAAAAACAGACACATGGACCAATGGAACAAAACATAGAACCCAGAAATAAAGATGCACACCTACAGCCATCTAATTTTTGACAAAGTCAAAAAAAAGGGAATGTGGAAAGTACTTCCTATTCAATAAATAGTGCTAGGATAGCAGGCTAGTCATATGCAGAAGAACGAAACTGGATCCTTACCTGTCACCATATACAAAAATTAACTCAAGATGAATTAAAGATTTAAATATACAACCTCAAACTATAAGAATCCTAGAAGAAAACCTAGGAAATGCCATTCTGGAAGGAATTTATGACTAAGTCATCAAAAGCAATTGCAAAAAAATAAAATTGACAAGTGGGACCTAACTAAACTAAAGAGCTTCTGCACAGCAAAAGAACCTATCAACGGAGTAAACATGCAACCTGCAGAATGGGAGAAAATATTCACAAACTACACATCTGACAAAAGTCTAACATCCAAAAATCTTTAAGGAACTTAATCAATTGAACAAGAAAAAAACAATTCCATTAAAAACTGGACAAAAGACATGAACAGACACTTTTCAAAATAAGACATACAAGTGGCCAACAAACATATGAAAAAATGCTCCACATCACGAATCACCAGGGAAATGCAAATCAAAACCACAATGAGATACTACCTTATGCCAGTCAGAATGGCTATTATTTAAAAGTTAAAAAACCACAGATGTTGGCATGGCTGCAGAGAAAAATGAGTGCTTATACACTGTTGGTGGGAATGTAAATTAATTCAGCCACTGTGAAAAGCAGTTTGGAGATTTCTCAAAGGACTTAGAACTACCACTCAACCCAGCAATCCCATTACTGGGTATATACCCAAAGGAAAAGAAATCATTCTCCCAAAAAAGCACACACATGCACATGTCCATCATGGCACCATTGGCAATAGCAAAGACATGGAATCAATCTAGGTGCCCATCAATGACAGATTGGAAAAAGAAAATATGGTACATATACACTCATATAGTTTGGATATTTGTCCCCACTCAAATCTTATGTTGAAATGTAATCCCCAATGTTGGGGGTAAGGCCTGGTTGGAGATATTTGGGTCATGGTGGTGGATCCCTTATGGCTTGGTATTGTCCTTGCAACAGCAAGTGAGTTCTCATGAGATATGGTTGTTTAAGTGTAGGGCACATCGCCCACTCTCTTTCTTGCTCCTGCATTCACCAAGTGAAGTGCCTGCTCCTGCTTCACCTTCTGCCTTGAGTAAAAGTGCCCTTAGGCCTCCTCAGAAGCCTAGGAGATGCCAGTGCCATGCTTATACTGTTTGTAGAACCATAAGCCAACTAAACTTCTTTTCTGAATAAATCACCCAGTTTCAGGTAATTCTTTACAGCAACGCAAGAACGGCCTAACACCTATACCATAGAATACTATGCAGCCATAAAAAGAATGAAATCATAACCTCTGCAGCAACATGGATGCAGCCTGGAGGCCATTATCCCAAGCAAACAAGAACAGACGGAAGAATAGAAAACCACATACCTCATGTTCTCGTTTATAAGCGGGAGCTTAATATTGGGTACTCATTGACATGAAGATGGCAACAATAGACACTGGGTCCTGCTAGAGCAGGGAGGAAAAGGGAGGAGGGCAAAAGTCAAAAAAACAACTATCGGGTACTATGCTCAGTCCCTGGGTAACAGGATCTTTCATACCTCAAACCTTAGCATTATGAAATATACTCAAGTAACAAACCCGCACATGTAACCACTGAATCTAAAATAAAAGTTGAGGACTCACGCCTGTAATCCCAGCACTTTGGGAGGCCGAGTCAGGTGGATCACCTGAGGCGAGGAATTCGAGACCAGCCTGGCCAACATGGTGAAACCCCATCTCTACTAAAAGTACCAAAAAAATTTAAAAATCAGCTGGGCATGGTGGTGCGCACCTGTAGTTCCAGCTATTTGACAGGCTGAGGCAGGAGAATGACTTGAACCCAGGAGGCAGAGGTTGCAGTGAGCCAAGATCACGCCATTGCACTCCAGCCTGGGTTACAAGAGTGAAACTCCATCTCAAAAAAATTAAAAAATTAAATTTAAAAGTTGAAAAAAATATTACAGGACAAAATAATGTAATACACAGCTCTGGTCTACAGATGAATTTCTCATCAAGTGCAGTTGTAGTAATCTAAAAACTCTAATTTGGGGCAATCTGTCATTGGAGAAAGTGAAAGTAGTTTATATTAATAAAAGAAGCTATGAGCTACCTCCCACATGTTCTGCAGACCATGGAATTGTATGAAACTCCTTTAAAAGCAACATGAGTATATCCAGATATAGTTTGATGAGGCAGTAAGACCACTGCCACCAATTATTTAAAGAAAGCCTGTTTGGTGACAGTCATGCCAAGACCCTGAATCCACTTTAATGGTGGAAGTGGACACATAGGCTTACGGAGTTCAAGTACTTTATGAGTAACATTCTCTTATCATACATAGAATGCAAAATGATGTATTTTTTTTTTCTTTTAAAAAAGCAAAAGATGACTGAAGCTGCATTGTTGTTGGACTTTCTGAGGTCTTATTTTATAAGTGATTCAACTTGTCCTGTATGCTTTGAAAGTGCTTCTTTCTCTTAATGTTTAACTACAATATTTACTCATAGTTTACTTACCAACCCTACAAAAGAGGTAGTTAACTTGGCTGCTTGCATTTCCTGCCTGCCTGGCTGCTGAACTTCCTGGGCCCAGAGAGGCCGGGCCATTGCCCAAGTTTGGCTATGGGGGGCTCCCCTGACTTCCTGCCAAGCTGGCCTGGAGTCCTTGAGGCATGGAGATGCCTGCAACAATGAGGTGGCCCCAGACTCATCCCATGTGCTCCTGCTGGCCATGGCACAATGATGGCCTCCACAGGACCCCTGCCACTAGCCCTCAATCTACTTCTTTGCTGTGGGAGCTGACGAAGCTGAAATGGCTTCTCCTTCTGAGCCAAGTGCATTGCCCATTTAAATTTTTTAATTGTTGAATAGTATTCTTATATAGATACACTTTTCTTTTTTTCTTTTGCTAGTTGATGAGTATTTGGGTTGTTTCCACTTTGGGTTACTATGGATAGTGCTGCTATGAGCTTTCACATGAGTCTTTGTGTGGACATAGGTTTCCATTTATTCTGGGTACCTATCTGGGAGTGAAGCTGCTGAGTCATATGGTAATTCTACATATGACACTCTGAGAAACTACCAAATTGCTTAACAAAGTGGCTGCATTCATTTGCATTTCTGTAGGCAATGTCTGGGGGGTCCCTATTCTCCCCCTCCTTGTCATCACTTGTTATTGTCTATTGTTTGATTACAGCCACTCTAGTGAGTATGAAGTTGTATTGCATTGTGATGCCGGTATGGATGTCTGTAACGACTAATGATATTGTACATATTGGAATAGTATATTTTCCTCGGAGAAATGCTATTGAAATCCACTTTACATTTTAAATAGTTTATCTTTTGTTAATGAGTATTATGAAATGTTTTTGTCTGAATAGTTCATGAGCAAATTTATCATTTGCAAATATGTTATTGCTTTTGGTGATTTGTCCTTTCATTTTCAAAGATAAATATGCAAATGGATAACAACCAGTCTACATATAAAAAGAGAACTCTGAACACAACCTACAACAATCAGTCCCAACAGTCTAGTCTTGATTAGTAACTGACAGCTGACCTAATTTTTGCCTTTGCTTCCAACTTAGGACCAAACTGAGAAGGCCAAACATGCACTCTTACCAGGAAAATAGAATATTCAGCTTCTGCTAAGCCCTCCTGCAGCTTCCCCATGTCAAGAGCCTCCAATTAGGACACATCTGGAGCCTTGCCTCTTTTTCCACTCTGGAGTTTTCCCACTCCTCTTCTTGCCTTTGAGTCTCCAACAAACACAAGTGATGGTGGCTAATTCCCTTGCTAGGGCAAAGCTGGGATACACAGCTTTTCTTGTTTTCGTTTTTGTGGTCTCCAATTATTTCCACTGCTATTATGGAGGTCCCACTGAAGTATCTGCTGCATTGTCCTTTGCCTTGGACCCTAGAGTTTGACCAGCACCCACAAAGGCATCTTGTTTCTTCTGTTCATGGCTGCCACAGCAGCACTGATGTGATACATGAGCACTGGTTCTGAACTCTCTGTCTTTGCACCGAGTTCCTTAGGTATTTATTCTGCATTTGGTAGAATAATTACCTGGTTTTTGTTATTGGTTCCTACTTTTTTGACATTCTTGGTGGAATCTGGTCTTCCCATTCATTCATTTTGCTGTCTCTATGTTACTGTTTTGTCTTGTGTCATCCAAAAGCGTTGTCATAAGGAGAAGAATGAGAAGGTGGAACGGAGTCATAGGCCCTAGAAGGCTATTGTTCAAGCCAGCCTCACACACCGGCGAATTTGTGGTACTCATTGGTCAGACATCCATTTGGACACACTTTGCTATGGGTCACCAATGAAATTGGATGAAGTTCTCCTTTATACTTCCTTCTTAGTTCTGTGCATTCCGGTTGTGATCCAGAGAGTAATTTTATTTTATTTTATTTTATTTATGTATTTATTTATTGGCTTTCCACCTGCTAGCAGAACAGATTTTTGTGTCTTCATCTGGAAGTGACCAACTGTCAGGATGAGGACCCAAGACACGAGGTGCATAAGCATTATTCTCCTACTGCCTGCCACCAGCTCTCATGGGGCTAAGTCTGAGTCCTCTCTGCTTCCCAGAAAAACTCCTGCTCCTTGTGTTTACTTTCATTATAATGCTCTTTCTTGTGCCGGCCTTTCTAAATAGCATTACTTCATCAAGAACTGGGCCTTCCATGACCATTCTGGGGAACATTTGCTTTGAACAACATTGCTCATTTGAGAGGTTCCTTAAGAAAGAAAAGGAATAAGATTTCTCAGGACCAATGAGCAGTACATTTTGGTTGGTAAGCAGAAGCTTTCAAATGCTATTCTGAATCAAGAATCATTTCATTAAATCTTCTCTGGCCAAACCTAAGACACAATTTGACACACTTAAGCAACTACGAACTATTAGGTTGGTGCGAAAGTGGTTTTGCAAAACCACAATTACTTTTGCACCAACCCAATGGATTCATTTTCTTAGTAAACCCTCTCCCACTTTCTTGCCCTCCAGTTGACCTTATATCCAGGTGTCCCCCTTCCCCTTTCTCATCCTAATCTCTCTCCTTCTGTACCTTCATCCTATCCTCCTTCCACTTCTCATTCAGATCCCAGACCCTCCCCAACAACTCTCCTAAAACTCCAAACGACCAGTTGCCTCTGAAGTTTCTTCTGTTCCGTAAACAAGTTTTGCCAGCAACTGTAGAATTTAAACCTGGGACCCAGCTGAATCAAGAACTACAATTAAATATTTTTCTAAACCCAGAGAAGTTTAGCAAACTCCAGAGGAGACCAGCAAATATTCATAGAAGATTATCGAATTCTCTGGGGACAAGAGGGTCAGGGTAACCTGATGCTGTAGACCAGAGGTTTCTGTCCCCTCCAATTCATATGTTGGAATCAAAACCCTTAAGTGATGTATCTGGAGGTGGAGCCTTGGGAGATGATTAAGTCATGAAGACAGAGACCACATGAATGGATTGGTATCCCTATAAAAGGGACTCCAAGATGGCTCCCTCATAGCTTCTGTAATGTGAGGACACAGTAAAAAAAAAAATAACTGTTTCTGGCTGGGCACGGTGGCTCATGCCTGTAATCCCAGCACTTTGGGAGGCTGAGGTGGGCGGATCACGAGGTCAGGAGATCGAGACCATCCTGGCTAACACGGTGAGACCTTATCTCTACAAAAAATACAAAAAATTAGCCGGCTGTGGTGGCACACACCTGTATTCCCAGCTACTCAGGAGGCTGAAGCAGGAGAATTGCTTGAACCTGGGAGACAGAGGTTGCAGTGAGCTAAGATCGTGCCACTGTACTCCAGCCTGGGCTACAGAGAAAGACTCCATCTCAAAAAAAAAAAAAAAAAATTGGCTGTTTCTGAACCAGGAAGCCAACCCTCACCAGACCACTTGACCTCAGACTTCACTATCTCTAGAACTGTGTGAAACACATTTCTGTCGCATATAAGCTGTCTGGTCTATAGTATTCTGTTCTGGCAACCCAGATGAGCGAAAACACCTGACACATCAACTGGCACTCATAATTTTTGGAACCTCTGACGCTAAAACCTTGAGGGCAAAAGGTGACTGATCTGACTTAGTAATGAATCTACATGATCCCTGTTTCCACAATAAGCCTGAGAGTCAAAAAAAAAAAAAAAAAAAAAAAGGCCACGAGCAGGTCGAAGTGTCCTTCAACCTAGGCGGCCTCTGTGCAGGTCGGTTGGCCTGGATGGGGCCTGAAGCATCACGTGCATATTGCTTTTGCGCAGCTGGAGCCTCTGGAGCCCATCGAGGTAAAGGCAGACAGTGAGGAGGCCTGCAGCCTGGAAGACTTTCCAGGGGTGGTGTTTGAGGGCTCCAATTCCATTAAATTCTGTGCGGTCATTTCTGTGTTTAGAAAGGCCAGTGGAAAGTGACTGATGTTGGTGACTCATTCTCCTTTTCCAGCTCCTGCTTAATGTCTAGAGACACAGGCAATTCCAGTGCTGGCTCTGGTACATGCCGCCTGCTCCGGAGCCAGAGTCACTTGCAGCCCTGGGCCTCCCACACATCCATCCAGCACCACGGCCAGCTCCAGAGCCGCAGCGCTCCTGCCCCGGTCCTGGGACTGCGAAGAACCAGCCCGGCGAGGCGTTGCCTGACATCGTGGTGTCTGTTGCCCCCACTCGCCTCAGCCCTGGAGCTGGAAGAGGCTCCCCCGGAGAGGCGGAGGCCAGTGGGGCTCCGGCCAGCAGGCCTCGCGCTGCTCTCGGTCCTGGGCGCAGGGAGAGCCGCGGAGGCGGAGAGCAGGGCTGGCGGGCCGGCTCCTGGGCCTCGCTGAAGAGCTTCCCGCGGGCCAGGCTCGGCCCCAGCACGACCTGAACAACGTCTGCTTCTCGCAAGCCGCCACCCGGCCTATGGGCGCGAACTCCACCCGCTCGCCCCCTCCACGTCCCCGCCTGGCCTGCCGCTGATGGGGGCGGACGGGGCGGAATTCCAGCAACTCCTCCTCCTGCTCCAGGACGTGGTCTCCTCCTCCGGCGACTGGGACCTGCCCTCAGCTGAGCGTCTGAGCTGGGGGCCTCTGAGGTGCTGCCCAGGACGGGCTCTTCCTGGTTGGCAGGCAGGTGGGAATGTATTTTCCAAAGGGCACAGGCCCAGGCAGGACCTACCAGCTGCGCCTTGGGGTCACCATTGCCCCCATCCTGCCCAAGGACTTATTTATATTGTTATTACTTCAAATTTCTATAACTTTTAAATAAAGAATTTGGCTTTTTAATTAAAACTCTCGTGCCTTCTTTAACACCCTAGTGTCAGATGGAATTGTTGAGGCTATCATGAAAATCACACACAGTTTCCTCTTTTTGTTGTGGATGTTTCCATGAATGAATTGTGATCTGATCAACTGTTACTGTAAACCTTTCAGATTTAGGACAGATTCCTCTCCCAGCACCTAGAGATCCCTGTTCTGTCTGTATCGAGGACAAAGATTAGCTAGAAGGAATCTTAAATCTCCCTTACAAATGTAAAAACAGATTTGCTGTCTATGTGCTTTGCCAAACAGAGAGAGACAGGGGCCACTGAGACATGATGAAAACAGCTTCTTCTGAGACGGGGGAAAAGAAAAATAAGAAATATGAACAACCACAGTAGGTCCAGCAACCTTTCCACAGAGCCAGGCACTCAGGAGCCACCTGTCATGTCTTAGGCCATTTCATTCCTACAAGAACCTCACTGAGATTCATCTTACTACTCCACTTTTCAGAGGTGCAAGTTGAGGCTCAGAAAGCTGCAGTGGCATCCCTAGACACAGCTAGTAGGTAGTAGGGTGTGCCTTGAAAGAAACAGACACTCGCCTGCTGAACAGCTGCTCCAGGTGTAGCAGGACAAGCCGCAGACAAAACCCCTCAGACACTGAGTTAAAGAAGTAAAGACTTGGAACCAACCCAAATGTCCATCAATGATAGACTGGATTAAGAAAATGTGGCACATAGACACCATGGAATACTATGCAGCCATAAAAAATGATGAGTTCATGTCCTTTGTAGGGACATGGATGAAATTGGAAATCATCATTCTCAGTAAACTATCGCAAGAACAAAAAACCAAACATCGCATGTTCTCACTCATAGATGGGAATTGAACAATGAGAACACATGGACACAGGAAGGGGAATATCACACTCTGGGGACTGTTGTGGGGTGGGGGGAGGGGGGAGGGATAGCATTGGGAGATATACCTAATGCTAGATGACGAGTTAGTGGGTGCAGCGCACCAGCATGGCACATGTATACATATGTAACTAACCTGCACAATGTGCACATGTACCCTAAAACTTAAAGTATAAAAAAAAAAAAAAAAAAAGAAGTAAGGGCTTTATTCAGCCGGGAGCTTCGGCAAGACTCACGTCTCCAACCGAGCTCCCCGAGTGAGCAATTCCTGTCCCTTTTAAGGGCTCACAACTCTAAGGGGGTCTGCGTGAGAGCGTCGTGATCCATTGACCAAGCAGGCGGTACGTGACTGGGGGCTGCGTGCACCAGCAATTAGAACGGAACAGAACAGGACAGGGATTTTCACAGTGCTTTTCTCTACAATGTCTGTAATCTATAATAACATAACCGATGAGGTCAGGGGTCCATCTTTAACTACCAGGCCCAAGGTGTGGCACCAAGCTGTCTGCCTGTGGATTTCATTTCTGCCTTTTAGCTTTTAGTTCTTCTTTGTTTGGAGACAGAAATTGGGCATAAGACAATATGAGGGGTGGTCTCCTCCCTTACAAGAACTGTAGGACGGTGGTGAAGTCCCGCTAGGAGCCCAGGAAGCTCCTGAAGGAGGGGATGGTTTGACCCTGGAAGGCTGGAACCAGGGATTCCACCAGCCTCTCCCTTGTGCCTGGCTGGGGGGTCCCTCTGCATAGTACAGATCTCCCCTAGGTTCAGAGTACGCTCATTTTCATACTAGAGAGGACCAGGAAGGACAGTCAGTGACAGCATCATGAGCCACCAGGGAATTGGGATCTGGAGATCAGACTAGGAAGCCTCAACCCTTCAGGGACTTGTGCATGTGGAGGACATGGGTGTTCATGGTGAAAAAGGTTTTAGACTTTCAATGTAAAATGTGATGGGGGGGACAGATATTCATTAAATCATTAATAGCTTCAAGGCACCATCACAGTATTTGGCAACTGTGGAGCAACAGCACCCACCTGTATTAACAGCCTGTATGAAGAGCACTATCCAAGTGAGTCCTCAAAAAAAATACACTCATTGTATAGATGAGAAGACACAGACTTTTGGATGTCAAATGGCTGCTCAACAGCACATGAGTCAGAACAGAGAATCATCCACAAGGGAGGCTGCATGAAATTCCCTCTAAACTACCTGAGGCTCGGCCTGCTCCTGCCATGGAGGAGAAGGACCTGGGGAAGCCTCCTTTCCTCTCCTTTTCAGAGACAGTGCACAGGGCAAGACACTCTAGAAGAACTCTTTGGACTTAAAGCAACATAATTTGTTTTTCTTCCTTTAACATTAAAGGGAGTCTTGAGAAATAGCTAAAACAATCCCACACCTGGCAAAAGGGAAAATGTCAGGAGACTCCAGGGAGAAAGCTCATCAGAGAACCTAGGGGATCTGAGCATTTGGCTCAGGGAAAAGACGCCCCGAGCAGATATTAAACAACTGAAAGACAACAAACACATCCATTGGGAAACTTGGGAATGAAAGGAACAACGTGATTGTATTTGCCACACAGACACCAGGTTGGCAAAACATTAGAAATGTTAACCTCCAGGGGAGGCTGAATGCAAGGAACCAGCTACCTTCAGGGACTGCTGGTGACAATGTACCTGCTACAGCCCTTTTGGAAAGTTATCGGGCTGTAGCTATACAATCTGACATATGTGTACTCCGGAGGGAGTTAGTATATGTTATCAGATGAATTGTGTTCCCTCCCACAAATTCATACACTCAGTGCCTCAGAATCTAACTGTATTTGGACATATGCTCCTTAAAGAGCTAATTAACATGGCCAGGTGCGGTTACTACTCGCTCACACCTGTAATCTCAGCACTTTGAAAGGCTGAGGCAGGTGGATCATGTGAGGTCAGGAGTTCGAGACCAGCCTGGCCAACATTGTAAAACCTCATCTCTACTAAAAATACAAACAATCAGCCAGGTGTGGCTGCACACGCCTGTAATCCCAGCTACTTGGGAGGTTAAGGCAGGAAAATCACTTGAACCTGGGAGACAGAGGTTGCAGTGAGCCGAGATCGCGCCACTGTACTCCAGCCTGGGCAATAGAGCAAGACTCGATCTCAAAAAAGGAAAAAAAAAAGAGGTAATTAACATGAAGTGGGTTCATTGGGGTGGGCCCTAATCCACTATGACTAGAGTCCTTATAAGGAGAGGCAGCAAGGACACAGGGAGGCACAAGAGAAGACCTTGTGAGCACAGAAATAGAAGACAGCTGTTTACAAGCCAGGGAGAGAGGCCTCAGAGAAACCAGCCAGGCCAGGAGCTTGATGTCAAATTTCTTGCCTCCAGAACTGTGAGAAACTAAATTTCTGTTGTTAAAGCCCTTCAGTCTGTGATACCATGTTATGCGAGGTCTAGCAAACTGTTGCAGCCTCTTCAGACACACATAGAATGTTCCCTTCAGCCCAGTGGGGCTCTGTGTTCTGTGAGACAACAAATTGCAGACAAACAAATAGAGTGGCTTCACCCACTTTTTGTGCACAAGTCCCCTTTTGTAAAAAAAAAAAAAAAAAAAAACTCCCTAGTAGGACTGATGATTTGTTTTTGTTCTTTGAGACAGAGTCTCACTCTGTCGCCCAGGCTGGAGTACACTGGCATGATCTCGGCTCACTGCAACCTCTACCTCCTGGGTTCAAGTGATTCTCCTGCCTCAGCTTCCCGAGTAGCTGAGGCTACAGGTGCACACCACCACACCCAGCTAATTTTTGTATTTTTTGTAGAGGCAGGGTTTCACCACATTAGCCAGGCTAGTCTCGAACTCGTGACCTCAAGTAATCTGCCAGCCTCGGCCTCCCAAAGTGCTGAGATTACAGGCATGAGCCACTCTCCCTGGCCAAGACTGATGGCTTTTGCTTTTTTTGAGACAGAGTCTGCCTCTGTCTCCCAGGCTGGAGGGCAGTTGCACGATCTCAGCTCACTGCCAACTTCATCTCCTGATTCAAGAGATTCTCCTGCCTCAGCCTGCTGAGTAGCTGGGATTAAAGGCACCCGCCACTATGCCCAGCTAATTTTTGCATTTTTAGTAGAGACGGGGTTTCACCATGTTGGCCAGGCTGCTCTCGAACTCCTGACCTCAGGCAATCTGCCCACTGGGATTACAGGCGTGAGCCACCACACCCAGCCTAGACTGATGGTTTTTAAGGTTTGGAGAAGGTCTACGGAGGCAATGGAACTTTGTGCTACACGAGAGAATTGCGGTAGGTAGATAAAACAATAAAAACAGTGACAACATGCAAAAGATACTCATGGCCTAGTGTAAAGCGCCATATGGTCAGGCTCTTGTGAGGACTCTCTTCTGAGTTGCAGACTTCAGACTTCAGGTATTATCCTCACCTGGCAGAGAGGGAGGAACGAGCTCTCTGAGGTTCCTTTTATAAAGCCAGTAATGCCAACCATGAGGGTTCTATCATCAGGATAATTCCCTCTCACCTCCTAATACCATTACATTGAGGATCAGAACATCAACATTTTTTGCTAATTTCAGATTCAGGGGTGCACGTGCAGGTTTGTTACATGGGTATATCGCATGATGCTGAGGTTTGGGCTTCTAATAATCCTGTTGCCCAAATAGAGAAGATAGTACCTAACAGATTGTTTTTCAACCCTTGCTCCCCTCCTTTCCTCTCTCTTTTCAGGATCTCCAGTGTCCATTGTTCCCATCGTTGTGTCCATGTATACCCAATCTTTAGCTCCTACTTATAAATAAGAACATGCAGTATTCAGTTTTTTTGTTTCTGTGTTAATTCACTTAGGATAGTGGCCTCCAGCTGCATCCATGTTGCCGCAAAAGACATGTTTTTATTCTTTTATGGCTGCATAGTATTCCATGGTGTATATGTATGACATTTTCTTTAGCCAGTCCACAACTGATGGGCACCTAGGTTGATTCCATGTCTTTGCTATTGTGAATAGTGCTGTGATAAACATACGAGTACATGTGTCTTCCTGGTAGAGTTATTTATTTTCCTCTGAGTATATACCCAGTAATGGGATTGCTAGGTCGAGTGGTAATTCTATTTTTAGGTCTTTAAGAAATCTCCAAACTGCTTTCCACAGAGGCTAAACTAATTTACACTCCCATCAGTAGTGTATAAGCATTCCCTTTTCTTCACAATCTCATGAACATCTGTTATTTTTTGACTTTAAAAAAAAAAGTTTATTTTAGGTTCGGGGGTACCAGTTAAGGTTAAATAGGTAAACTGTGTCATGGGGGTTTGTTGTACAGATTATTTCATTACCCAGGTATTAAGCCAGTACCCAACAGTTATCTTTTCTTCTCCTCTCCCATCTCCCACCCTCCACCCTCCAAGTGGACCCGTTTCTATTATTCCCTTCTTTGTGTTCATGAGTTCTCATCATTTAGCTCCTACTTTTACAAGTGAGAACATGTGGTGTTTGGTTTTCTGCTCCTGTGTTAGTTTGCTTAGAATAATAGCTTCCAGTTCCATCCATGTTCCCTCAAAATATATGATCTTGCTCTTTTTTATGGCTGCACAGTATTCCATGGTGTATATGTACCACATTTTCTTCATCCAATCTGTCATTGATGGGCATTTAGGTTGATTCCATGTCTTTGCTATTGTTAATAGTGCTGCAGTGAACATTTGCATGCCTGTGTCTTTGTGGTAGAATTTCTATTCATCTGGGTATATACCCAGTAATGGGATTGCTGAGTCAAATGGTATAATAATTCTGCTTTTAGCTTCTTGAGGAAACTCCACACTGTTTTCCACAATGGTTGAACTAATTTACACTCCCATCAACAGTGTATAAGTGTTCCCTTTTCTCTGCAACCTCGCCATCATTTGTTACTTCTTGATTTTTTAATAATAGCTGTTTTGACTGATGTGAAGGTGTATTTCATTGTGGTTTTGATTTGCTTTTCTCTGATGATCAGTGATAGTGACCATTTTCTCATGTGTTTGCTGGCGGCTTGTGTGTCTTCTTTTGAGAAGTGTCTGCTTATGTTCTTCACCCACTTTTTAATGAAGTTATTATTCTTTGGATTTAAGTTCTTTATAGATTCTGAATATTAGTGATTTGTCAGATGTATAGTTTGTGAACATTTTCTCCCATTCTGTAGGTTTTCTGTTTACTCTGTTGATAGTTTCTTTTGCTGTGCAAAATATCCTTGGTTTAATTATATCTCAATTGTCAATTTTTGTCTTTTTGCATTTGCTTTTGAGGACTTAGTCCTAAATTCTTTGCCTAGGCCAATGTCTAGAAGAGTATTTCCTAGGTTTTCTTTTAGAATTGTTATAGTTTGAGGTCTTACATTCAAGTCTTTAATCCATCTTGAGTTTAATTTTGTATATGAGAGGCAGGGGTCCAGTTTCATTATTCTGCATATGGTTAGCCAGTTTTCCCAGCAGTATTTAATAGGGTGTCCTTTGCCCATTGTTTATGTTTGTGGACTCTGAGGAAGATTAACTGCTTGTAGATGTGTGGCTTTGTTTCAGGGGTCTCTGTTCTGTTAGTCTATGTGTCTGTTTCTGTACCAGTATCACGATGTCTTGGTAACTGTAGCCTTGCAGTACAGTTTGAAGTTGGATAATGTGATGCCTCCAGCTTTATTCTTTTTGCTCACGATTGCTTTGGCTATTTGGCTCTTTTCTGATTCCATATGAATTTTAGAATAGTTTTTTTTCTAATTCTGTAAAAAATGGTGTTGCTAATTTAGTAGAAATAGCATTGAATCTGTAGATTGCTTTTGGCAGTATGGACATTTTAACAATATTGATTCTTCCAACCCATGAGCATGGAATGCTTCATTATCCATTTGTTTGTTTCATCTCCATTTTTCTCTCATCAGTGTTTTGTAGTTCTCCTTGTGGAGGTACTTCACCTCCTTGGATAAATGTATTCCTAAGAATTTTATTAGGTTGGTGCAAAATTAATTGCCATTTCTGCCATTGAAAGTAGTGGCAAAAACCGCAATTACTTTTGCACAAACAGAATATTTTTTGTGTGGCCATTATGAATGAGATTGAGCTCTGGATTTGGTTCTCAGCTTGAGCGCTGTTGGTGTAGAAATGCAAATTATTTTTGTACATTAGTTTTGTATCATGAAACTTTACTAAAGTTATTTATCAGGTCTAGGAATCTTTGAGCAGAATCTTTAGGGTTTTCTAGGTATAAGATCATGTTATCAGCTAACAGAGATTTGACTTCTCCTTTTCCAGTGTGGATGCCTTTTATTTATTTCATTTGACTGATTGCTATGTTGAATAGGAATGGCGAGAATGGAGAATTTGCTGCTCTTGGAGTCTTGGCTGGAGATGGGTGTATTATAATAGTTTGCTAAGTCTGCCATAACAAAGTACCACAACCTGGATGGCTTGAACAAAAGAAATTGTATTGTCTCACAATGCTGGAGGGTACAAGACTAAGATCAATGTATAGGAAGGGTTGGTTCTTTCTGCTTCATGCCTCTACCCTAACTTCTGGTAGTTTGCTATCTTTGGCATTATTTAGCCTGCAAATAAATCACCCAATCTCTGCCTTGAAATTCACATGGCATTCTCTCTATGTGTTTGTCTGTCTCCAAATTTCCCCTTTTTATAAGGACACTAGTCATATTGAATTAGGAGCCCACCTTACGCAAGCATGACCTCATCTTAACAGTTATTATATATAAAATTGTGTCTGCAATGACCCTGTTTCCAAAGAAAGTCACATTCTAAAGTACTCAGGATTAGGACTTCTACATATGCATTTTGGGGAGACACAATTCAATCCATAACTCTTTGGACCTTTGCTTCCAATATGGCATTGATCTCCCCAAACCCATCTGAGGCACCTTCTCTCTGGGACTTGGAGCCTGAATCCACTAATGTCAAGAAGTAGGCCTGGTTATTATGGTTGATGCTGCTCTGCAGATGTTTTATAGGTGTGGAGGCAATGGAGTTGAGAGTCAAGAGGCTCAGTTGGGAGGATACAGTGGTGGCTGTACCTGCACAGTTGCATTTGAACTGGCCTGGGCTCTTGATGACCTACATTCCCTTGGTTCCTTCCTGTTCTCCTAGCTTTATTTGCCAATATGTCTCCAAATGTGTGCTATCTGATGACTTTCCTGTAAGTCCTGTTTGGCTCCCCTTAGTCAGAGTTGGTTTCCGTTGTTTATAACCAATACACTTGTCAAGTACACACGCTTCATCATATTTTACATGTTTGGGGCTCATCCTATACCTAAAAATAAGACAATAATTCAATGGCATAAGTTCAGAAAATTTTGTAATTAGACCGTTAATTTTGAACAGCCATTACAATGAGGAGATTCCATTGTACTGGAACAGATTGTGCTCCTAACTGAGTTTAAGGTAAACTAATTTCTGCCTGAGCAAATGAGTCCTATGGTATGATTAAGTAATATACATCATGAATTCAATTCCAACTGACTTCATTTACAGATGAAGTTATTGAATGAATGTGACTTATTTTCATTTTTTTCTTTTTCTTAGAATTTAAAAATACTTTCAATTCCCTGTGCTTAAAAAATTTGTCTCATCAATCATTAATTTAAATTTCAAATCTTATATTAAAATGCACAGGCTCTTGACAAATAGCCAATATTTTATTTTATTTTAAACAATTTTTTATTATAAAAAGGCAGTTTTATTTAGAAAGACCAACATGATTGTAAGCTAACTTGAACAGCTAGATTTTACAAGAAAATATTTGACAATGGCTCACATCTGTAATCCTAGCACTTTGAGAAGCCGAGGCAGGTGGATCACCTGACGTCAGGAGCTCAAGACTAGCCTGGCCAACATGGTGAAATCCATCCCTACCAAAAATACAAAAATTAGCTGGGCATGGTGGCAGGCACCTATAATCACAGCTACTCGGGAGGCTGAGACAGGAGAATCACTTGAACCTGGGGGGCAGAAGTTGCAGTGAGCCAAGATCACGCCACTGCACTCCAGCTTGGGTGAAAGAGTGACACTCCATCTCAAAAAAAAAAAAAAGACTTTAAAATTCTTTTTTTGATGTCCTTGAAGACTTGGACTCCACTTATTTGCACGTTTTTCTTGCCTTAGACCTCCAACTTCAGACCGGAGTTAAGCAGAAACATGTTTCTAGTGTTTAAAATTTAAGTTTGTTCATATACAGAAAAAAGGTTAGATTATGGTTGCTAAAAATTAAAAGTGGACACATGAAATTCCTATAGTATTTCAAAATGAGATCTTATTTTTATTTATCTATTATTCATTTTTCATAGATAACCCTAAGAAGTGTTGAGTCTGGCTTACAAGAAGCATTTATAATTGTAATGCAATTATTCAAAAATTGGCTAAATTTATGTTAAAACATCTTTTTCTCCCATACAGAAAATTCACTGTTGAAGAATTATGATACTATTTCTTAGTGAGATGGATGGAAGGGAAAACATCATCTTATTTTTTTAATTATAATTTATGAGGTAAGGAATTTATAAAATGAAACAATAAGTATTATATTTTATGTCAATTTTGTGATATAAATCAGTTGTGTCTACAGATTCAAAGCCAAGCTTGAAGAAATCTCAGGAGTTAAGGGGCTGATAACCTTATAAACTGTAAAATGTGTTAACAGCAATGAATTGTGCTCCCTCAGTTCAAAGGGCATTTGATTATACTCTGCACTGTCAGGGTCACTCACATCGGAGCTCATCTTGGAATGATAAACAAGGCAGATCTGCAATGTACACCAGAAAGTGACAAGACACACCTGTCACTACAAGTTTTGAGACCAAACAGTAGGCACTTGCAGACAGCTGTGTCATCCATGAGTGAGTCTGCTTGAAGGCTTGGCAACAGGCAAGAAGAAACACCTCCAGTCAGTTCAGACTACTGAGACTGGAGGCCCATGTGCTAAAGGACCTTACATGTCATGGCCAGAGTTTGAACCTTGCTAAAGGCCAGGAGGAACCAAAGAACAACTGTGTGAAAAGGTGAATATCATTCGCATAATTGTTTCAGATCAGTTATGGGACGTGGAGAATGTATTGGAGAAAGTCAAACATATTAGGAAAGCATGGTAAGAAGCAATATTGTAATTCTAACAAGAAATGATGAACTAAGTAGCGAGAAGAACAGGGAGAAAAGGCTACATTTGAGAAATAGGACAGAGGTAAATCTAGAGGACCTCCTGTTTGGTTTGAATATGGAGAACAGAGGAAAGAGTTTGGGGATTAGGGGAATATTGATGATGGTGATGGGATTCAGGATCACACTACCCTAAAATACGGCACCTTGGTATTTGAGAAAATAGCAGAAGCAGGAACATCACTTTCACCTCCCCCTCACCTTCTCCCCTGAAGCTGGTCATAAAACCTAGGAAGGTCATTCTCTGACATTTTCCCACCCTTCTCCCCTGAAGCAGGTCATAAGACCCACATTCAAGAAATGCTCTCTCTAGAAGCAGAGGAAAGGAACATCCTTATCTCTGAAGGCACAGGGACACAGAAAAGAATTGGAACTAACAGGTCTTGCTAAGTTCCCCCCAGTTTGTTACCATTAGATCATACTTTTTGATCCAAACATTCTTCACAGCTATCCACTTCTTCATCAAACCTAGCATTAAAAAGCCACTGGTTGGCTGGGCGTGGTGGCTCACACCTGTAATCCCAGCACATTGGGAGGCCAAGGCAGGCAGATCATTTGAGGCCAGGAGATTGCGACCAGCCTGGCCAACATGGAGAAACCCTGTCTCTACTAAAAATACAAAGATTAGCAAGCAAGGTGTGGTGGTGCACGCCTGTAATCCCAGCTACTCAGGTGGCTGAGGCACAAGAATCACGTGAACCTGGGAGTTAGAGGTTACAGTGAGCCAGGATCACACCACTGCACACCAGCCTGGGTGACAGAGTGAGACTCTGTCTCAAAAAAAAAAAAAAAAGCCACTGGTTTACCTGTGTCTTTGAGTCTTCATTTCTTTATGAGGTTTCTCATGTCATATAAAATATATATTAAGTGAATTTGTATGCTTTTCTCTTGTTAATCTGCCTTTTGTTATAAAGGCCTCAGCCATAAACCTGTCAAACCTGTCAAACGGTGAGGAAAAGATTTCCCCAATCCCTACAGTGGTGCCATTCATCACATAAAAGAGATCATCAATAAGATTATCATCAACGGATGAATGGATAAAGAAAATGTGGTATATATACACACTGGAATACTATGCAGCCTTTAAAAAGAAGAAAAACCTATCATTTGTGACAACATGAATAGACCTGAAGGACATTGTGCTAAAGGACCTTACATGTCATGGCCAGAGTTTGAACTTTGCTAAAGGCCAGGAGAAACCATTGAACAACTGTGTGAAAAGGTGAATGTCATTTGCATAACTGTTTCAGATCAGTTATGGGATGTGGAGAATGTATTGGAGAAAGTCAAACACATATTAGGAAAACATGGTAAGAAGCAATATTGTAATTCTAACAAGAAATGATGAACTAAGTAGCAATAAGAATAGAGAGAAAAGGATACATTTGAGAAACAGGACAGAGGTAAATCTAGAGGACCTCCTGTTTGGTTTGAATATGGAGAACAGAGGAAAGAGTTTGGGGATTAGGGGAATAAGCCTGACAAGAAGGACAAATACTATATAATCTCACGTATATGTGGAATCCAAAAACGTTGATCTCATAGAAACAGAGTAGAAAGGTAGTTACCAGAGGCTGGGGTTGGGAGAAGGATGGGTAAAGGAAAGATGTTGATCACAAAGTACAAAGTGTCAGTTAGACTGCAGGAGTAAGTTTTAGTGATCTATTATACTGCATGGTAACCACAGTTAATAATAATGAATTGTATATTCCAAAACTACTAAAATAATACATCGTTAATATTCCTACCACAAAAGAAAAGTTGGTGAGGTAGTAGATATGATAATTTACTTGATTTAATCTTTTGTAACAATGTATACATAGATTAAAAAATCACATTGTACCTTATATTTAAATTAAATATATTTATATTTAATATTTATATTCACAACCATTATTTGTGAATTAAATAAATAAGATTTCTTTTTAAAAAAGATTAGCAATAGATTTGTCAGCAGAAGGCTTTCAGATGTGAAGTCAGTGGGATAGTATGTTTAAAGTGATGAAAGAAAAAACTGTCAAATAGAAAACCTATATCTGCAAAACCGTACTTCAAAAATGAAGAAGAAATTTAGACATTCCCAAACAGAAGCTGAGGGTGTTCATTACCGATAGACCTGCTCTGTAAGAAAGGAGTTGAAATAAATGGATGATAGACAGCAACTCAATGACAAATGAAGATATTAAGATCTCTAGTAAAGATAAATCTATAGGCAAACATAAAAGCCAGTAATTTTGGCTTGTAATTTTGGTTTGTAACTCCACTTTTTATTTTCTACAGGATTAAAAGCCAAGTGCATAAAAATTATTTTAAATCTATGTTATTGGGCACACAATGTATACAAAGATGTAATTTGTGACACCAATAACAAAGGAGAGAACAGAGCTATACAGCAGCAGTTTTTGTAGGCAATTTAAATTAACTAGGTATCAATTCAAATTAGGCTGTTAAAAACTATAGAATATTATATTTAATTCCCATAGTAACTGTAAAGGATTCACAGAATATACAAAAGAGGAAATAAGAAAGAAATCAGGCCAGGTGCGGTGGCTCACACCTATAATCCCAGCACTTTGGGAGGCCAAGGCAGGTGAATCACCTGAGGTCAGGAGTCCAAGACCAGCGTGGCCAACATGGCAAAACTCCACCTCTACCAAAAACACAAAAAATTAGCTGGGCATGGTGGCACGCGCCTGTAATCCCAGCTACTCGGGAGGCTGAGACAGGAGAATTGCTTGAATCCAGGAGGCGGAGTTTGCAGTGAGCCGAAATGGTGCCACTGCACTCCAGCCTGGGTGACAGAGCAAGACTCCATCTCAAAATTAAAAAAAAAAAAAAAATTAGAACTTATTACACAAAAATCAACTGAAAACAAAAGAAGGCAGTAATTTTAAAAACAGCAGGCAAGCCAGGTGCGGTGTCTCACGCCTGTAATCCTAGCACTTTGAGAGGCCAAGGTGGGTGGATCATGAGGTCAGGAGATTGAGACAATCCTGGCTAACAGAGTGAAACCCCATCTCTACTAAAAACACAAAAAAATTAGCCAGGCGTGTTGGCGAGCACCTGTAGTCCCAGCTACTCGGGAGGCTGAGGCAGGAGAATGGCATGAACCCAGGAAGCGGAGCTTGCTGTGAGCCGAGATTGCACCACTGCATTCCAGCCTGGGTGACAGAGCAAGACTCCACCTCAAAAAATATATATATATATGATTCAACTATATGCTGTCTACAAGAGACTCACTTGAGGTCTAAAGACACAAATAGGTTGAAAGGACAGAAAAAGATATTCATGTAAATATTTTCATGTAACCAAAAGAGAGCAGGAATGGCTATATTAATATCAGAAAAATTAGAACTTACCTCAAAAAATGGTTGCAAGGGTCAAAGAAGAATATATTAATAAAGGAATCAATTAATCAAGAAGATATCATTTTAAACATATATGCAACAAACTACAGAACCCCCAAATTTGTGAAAGAAATATTTACAGAACTGAAGCGAGAAATAAACAGAGTTCTACAATAATAGTTGGAGACTTCAATAGCTTACTTTAAGCAATAGATAAAATGATAAGTCAGTGCATTAAAAATATAGGGGACTTGAACAACACTTAGAAAATACCTTGAAACAAATGAAAACACAACATATCAAAACTTATGGGATGCAACAAAAGCAGTGTTAAAAGGGAAATTTACAGCTATAAATTTATGCATTAAAGTAAAAGAAAGATTGTAAATTAAGAACCTAATTTGTTAGGTCCATAAACCAACTGGACCTAACAGACTTATACAGTAATTTATAACAGCAGATTAGATCTTTTTCTCAAGTGCCCCTGGAACATTCTCCAGGATGGACCATATATAAAAAGACAAAACAAGTCCATACATTCTAAAAGACTGAAGTCATATAAATAAAATGTAAAGGATTAAAATCATAAAACTAGAAACCAATAACAGAAAGAAAATTGAAAAGTTCACAAATATTTGGAAATTAAACAACACACTTTTAAAAAACCAAGTGGTCAAAAAAGAAATCGAAAGGGAAATTAGAAAATACCTTGAAACAAATGAAAACACAACATATCAAAACCTATGAAATGCAATGAAAGCAGTGATAAAAGGGAAATTTACAGCTATAAAATCATGCATTAAAATAGAAGATAGATCTCAAAGTAGCAACCTAATTTTCACCATAAGGATCTAGAAAAGGAAGAGCAAACTTTACTGAAAGCTAGCAAAAGGAAGGAAAAATAAAGAATAGAGTGAGATAAATAAAACAGACGTTAAAAAACAGTAGAGGCTGGGCACGGTTGCTCATACTTGTAATCCCAGCACTTTGGGAGGCCAAGGGGGGTGGATCACCTGAGGTCAGGATTTCAAGACCAGCCTTGCCAACATGGCGAAACCCCATCTCTACTAAAAGTACAAAAGTTAGCCTGGCATGGTGGCGGGTGCCTGTAATCCCAGCTACTCAGGAGGCTGAGGCAGGAGAATCGCCTGAACCCGGGAGGCAGAGGTTGCAGTGAGCTGAGATCGCGCCACTGCACTCCAGCCTGGGCAACAAGACTGAGACTCCATCTCAAAAAAAAAAAAAAAAAAAAAAATAGAGATAATCAATGAAACCACAAGGTGGTTCTTTGAAAAGATCAACAAAATTAACAAATGTTAGCTAGATTGACTGATAAAGAAGAGGACTCAAATTACTAAAATTGGAAATAAAAGTGATATAAAGTTTACTATCAATCTTACAGAAATAAAGATTACAAGATAATACTAGTAACAATTGTATGACAACAAATTAGTTAACCTATATAAATGGACAAATTCCTAGAAGTATACAATCTACCAAAATCAAATAATGAAGAAATAGAAAGTATGAATTGACCTATAACTAGTAAAGAAATTGAGTCAGTACCAAAAACCTCTCAACAAGGAAAAGTCTTGGGCCAGATGGCTTCACCTATGAATTCTGCCTAATATTTAAAGAAGAATTAAAATCAATTCTTCTCAAACTTCTTAAAAAATTGAAGACAAAGGTCAGTTCCTAATTCATTCTCTAAAGCCAGCTTTACTCTCATACTAAAGCCAGAGAAAGATAATACTGGAAAAGAAAGCTACAGATCAATATCTTAATGAATATTGATGTAAAAATCCTCAACAAAATACTAGGAAACAGAATACAGAAGCATATTAAAAGAATTATACACCATGATCAAGTGAGATTTATTCCAGGAATGCATGGAAAACAATCAATGTAATATACCACATTAACAGAATGAGGGGGAAATAAGCCCAGCCATCTCAACTGATGCAGAAAAGCATTTGACAACATTCAACACCCTTTCATGATTAAAATACTCAATAAACCAGAAATTAAAGGTAACTTCCCTAACATGATAAAGGTCATATGTTAAAAACTCACAGCTCACGTCGTACTCAATGGTGAAAGCTTTTCTGCTACATGAGGAAAAGACAAGAACACTTGCTTTTGCCGTTTATATTACACATAATATTGGAAGTTTTAGGCAGAGCAATTGGGGAAAAAGGAAATAAAAGACATCAAAATTGGAAAGGAAGAAGAAAAATTATCTTTGTGGCTGACATGATTTTATATGTTGAAAACTCTAAAGACTCCACAAAATATTCATTAGAGCTAACAAATTCAGCAAAGATGCGGGGTACAAATTCAACACGCCAAAAATCAGTTGTATTTCTGTATACAAAAATAAGCAATATTAAAGGAAATTAGAAAACAATTCCATTTACAATAACACCAAAATAAATAAAATACTTAGGAATAAATTTAACCAATTGCTTCTGGCCGGGCACGGTGGCTCACGCCTGTAATCTCAGCACTTTGGGAGGCAGAGGCGGGCGGATCATGAGGTCAGGAGATCGAGACCATCCTGGCTAACACAGTGAAACCCCGCCTCTACTAAAAATACAAAAAATTAGCCGGGCGTGGTGGCGGGCGCCTGTAGTCCCAGCTACTCGGGAGGCTGAGGCAGGAGAATAGCGTGAACCCGGGAGGCGGAGCTTGCAGTGAGCCGAGATCGGGCCACTGCACTCCAGCCTGGGTGACAGAGCGAGACTCCGTCTCAAAAAAAAAAAAAGAAAAAAAAATTTAACCAAGAAATCAAGTGACCTGTACAATGAAAATTACAAAACACTATTGAAAGGAATTAAACAAATTAATGAATTGAAAGACGTTTCCTGTTCATGAATTGGAAAACTTCATATTGTTAAGATGACAATACTACCCAAAGCAATCTACAGATTCAATGCAATTCCTATCAAAAAGCCAATGTTATTTTGCAGAAATAGAAAAACGCATCCTAAAATTCACAGAGTCTCAAGAGACCTCTAAAAGATAAAAACAAGCTTGAAAAGGAGGAACAAATTGGAGGACTCTCAATTCCTGATTTCAAAACTTATTACAGAGCTATAGTGATCAAAAGAATGTTGTCCAGGCATAAGGACAGACATACAGACTGATGAAATACAGCCCAGAAATAAACCTTCACGTATATAGTCAATTGATTGTCAACAATGGTGCAAAGCCCGTTCAATTGGGTAAGGTTCATCTTTGGAATAAATAATGCTGCGAAAAAATGAATATCCAAATGCAAAAGAATGAAGTTGGACTTTTACCTTACAACACATACAAAAATTAATCTAAAATAGATTCAAGTCCTGGCTGGGTGCGGTGGCTCACGCCTGTAATCCCAGCACTTTGGGAGGCCGAGGCGGGTGGATCATGAGGTCAGGAGATCGAGACCATCCTTGCTAACACAGTGAAAACCCGTCTCTACAAAAAAATACAAAAAAATTAGCCGGCGCAGTGGCGGACGCCTGTAGTCCCAGCTACTCGGGAGGCTGAGGCAGGAGAATGGCGTGAACCTGGGAGGCGGAGCTTGCAGTGAGCCGAGATCGCACCACTGCACTCCAGCCTGGGAGAAAGAGCGAGACTCCGTCTCAATAAATAAATAAATAAAATAGATCAAAGTCCCAAATGTAAGAGCTAAAACTATGAAACTTTGAGAAGATTAACATTCAGAACACACGAAGTACTCATAAAACTGAACAAACACAACCAAAACCAAATAACTCAATTCAAAAATGGACGAAAGACTTATACAGGTATTTCTCCAAAGAAGATACACAAATGTTAAGTAAGCACATGAAGAGATGTTCAACATCACTAGCTGTTAGGGAAATGATAACCAAAACCACAATGAAGTACCATTTCAGATCCATAAGGATGACTATTATCCTAAAAAAAATAATAATAATAATGACAAGTGCTTGCAAGGATGTGGTGACACTGGAACACTTGTGCGTTGCTGTTGGGAACAGAAAGTGGTGCAGCTGCTGTGGAAAACTGTTTGGCAGTTCCTTAAAAGTTACACATAGAGTTAAGTTAAACTGTATGATCCAGCACTTCCACTTCTAGGTATACACCCAAAAGAACTGAAAGCAATGGCTCAAACGGATGCTTGTACAGCAATGTTCATAGCAATGTTACCTGCAGTACCAAAATGTGGAAATCCAAATGTCCATCAACAGGCGAGTGGACAACAAAATGTGATCTATACATAAACGGAAAAGTATTCAGTCTTTAAAATGAGTGAAATTCAGATACATTCTACACTATAAATGAACCTTGAAAACAGCATATTAAGTGAAGTAAGTCAGACACAATAGGACCCATACTGCATGATTCCCATTATATAGATGACCTAGAATAGGAAAATTCATAGAGACACAAAGTAGAATGGTGGTTACCAGGAGCTGGGAGGAGGGGGCTATGGGCAGTTTTTCTTAATGGGTACAGAGTTTCTGTTTCAAACGATGGACAAGTTCTGGAAATGAATAGTGGTGATGGCTGCACAACACTGTAGATGTACTTAATGCTACTGAATTGTACACTTAAAAATGATTAAAGTGGTAAATGTTATGTATATTTTACCACAATAAAAAGAAAGAAAATATTTTAAAAAGTGGTGTTTATTATCTGCACCAAAATGCTGATTGACATTTTAGACAACCAGTTGATTTTCCTTTTTCATTTCTTCTTCCTCCTCTTTTTCTTTTTTCTCCACCTCCTAGCTCCCTCCCCCTGTCCCCCATCCCCTTTCCCTCCTCTCTTCCCCTTCCTCCTCCTCTCCTTCTCCTCCTCCTCCTCTTCTTCTTCTCCTCCCCCTCCTCCTCTCCATCTTCTCCTCCCCTTCCTCCTCCTCCTCCTCCTTTTCGTAGAGATAGGGGTCTCCCTATGTTGCCCAGGCTGGTCTTGAACTCCTGGCCTCAAGCAATTCTCCTGCCTCAGCCTCCCAAAGTGGTAGGATTACAGGTGTGAGTCACCATACCCAGCCTTGATTTTCTTAATCCAATCAAATACACCATCATTTATTTTATTTAAAAAAATCTATCAGTAGCCCGAATAGTCAGTGATATAGTTTAGATATGTGTTCCCTCCAAACCTCATGTTGAAATTTGATCCCCAAATTTAGGGTTGGGATCTGGTGGGAGCTGTTGCCTCATGGAGGCGGATCACTCGTGAAAGGCTTGAGGCTATCGTCACCATCTTCAGTGATTTCTTGTTCTATTAGTTACTGCAAGAACTGATTGTTAAAAAGAGACTAGCACTTTCCTACTCTATTGCTCCCTCTCTTGCCATATGATATTCTGGCTTCCGTTTGCCTTCCACCATGAGTAGAAGCAGTTTGAAGCCCTGACAAGAAGCAGATGCTGGTGCCACGCTTCTCATACAGCCTACAGAATTATGAGCCAAATAAATCTGTTTTCTTTATACATTATCCAGCTCCAGGTATTCCTTTATATAAAGCAACACAAAAGAGACTAAGCAAGTCAGTTTATTCAAAATAATTGACCCAGTATTTCTGTGTACACAAAGTCTGCATGTGGCAAAAAAATGCCACCAAGATCCAGGGACAAATATCTTCCAATAAGATGACTATCAATGGCCTATACCACTGCAGGACTTCAATCTCAAATAGGTCATATCCTACATTTTGCAGTTTCTACAGAACCACTGACAAATCACAGCTCAAGTGTCAGGAGCTCCAAGTGCCAACTCTTTATGTGATACGATATGGAGACACTCCTTTCAAGCCGTTCCCTCCCGCCAGCCTCATCTCATGGCCAAAATTTTGTACCTTTTGAGGTGTTCTGAGGCCATGTACCTTTTGAGCTCCATTAGAGCTGCATGCTTCCTAAGGGTATGTGATTGTTTTATTAAGGCATGAGTATCAACTATCACATGGCAGCAAGCAGGTGCTTAAGGACTCAGGCAAGTGCGATATGTTCCCCAGAGGTAGAAACATGGCGAAACCAAGAAGTCCCATGGGAGAGCCCTGCTGGGAAAGGCATCAGCTAGAGGCAACATGAGAAAGTACCTATGACAAACTTTGCCTTAAACAAACAAAAAAAAATCAAAATTCAAGTGCTGGTTCTACCTCTTATTGGCTTTATGAAAATGAGCACCATGGCCGGGCACAATGGCTCACACCTATAATCCCAGCATTTTGGGAAGCCAAGGTGGGTGGATCATCTGAGGTCAGGAGTTCGTGAGCAGCCTGGCCAACAGGGTGAAACCCCATCTCTAGTAAAAATACAAAAATATTAGCTGGGTGTCGTGGCGGGCACCTGTAATCCCAGCTGCTCGAGAGGCTGAGGCATAAGAATCACTTGAACCCGGGAGGCGGAGGGTGCAGTGAGCCAAGATCACACCACTGCACTCCAGCCTGGGTGGCAGAGCCAAACTCTGCCTCAAAAAAAAAAAAAAAAAGAAAAGAAAAGAAAAAATTAGCAATGTCTTCAACTTTGAGATGAAAATAACCTTAGAGGTCTCAGTTCAACCTCAGATTCACTGTAGATGTACCCTTTTTCAGCATTCCTGGTGGGAATGAATTAATTCTCAAACACTAGGAGCCTACCGGTGCCACACAGTCTCCCAGGGGCTGAGAGTTCAACAGTGGACAAAACAAAGTTCCTGCTCTCGTAGAGTGTACAGTCTACTAGAGGAGAAAATAAAAACTAGCCAATAAATACTTAACATATCAGAGAGTGATAAGTATAGAGCGGAAAATGTGATAAATGATGGAGAATGATGGTGCTAAGCTGAGCAGAGACAGGAAGTCACAGTGAGCCACACAGATGAGCTGAGACAGTTATTAAGACAGTTACTTGCTAGCTGAAGCTAGTACGGTCTTAAATTGTTCACATGGATTAACTTTTTTTTTGAGACAGAGTCTTGCTCTGTCACCCAGGCTGGAGTACAGTGGTGCAATCTCAGCTCACTGCAACCTCTGCCTCCCAGGTCCAGGCAATTCTCCTGCCTCAGCCTCCCGAGTAGCTGGGATTACTGGCACGCACCACCACACCTGGCTAATTTTTGAATTTTTAGTAGAGACAGGGTTTTGCCATGTTGGCCAGGCTGGTCTCAAACTCCTGACCTCAGATGATCCGCCCGCCTCGGCCTCCCCAAGTGTTGGGATTATAGGCATGAGCCACCAGGCCTGGCCAACTTCTTTAATTGTGTTTACTCACCAGCCAATTCTCTGAAGGTGGATTATTTCAGGTAGAGGGAACCTGAGTTGAGCCAAAGACCCTGCAGTGAGGAGACAGCTTGACGTGTCTGAGGAATGGCCATGGAGCAAAAGAGGGAAGATTTACAGAGCTAGGGCCAGAAGGTGGCAGAGCCAGATCCCACAGTGCCCTGAGGGCCATTGTTGGACTCTGGAGTCCTCTGAGTGAAAATTGCAAGCAGAAAAGGCACATGAATTTTCCAAGGTTTTGGCAAGACCCCTCTGGTTGTTGGAGGGAGAATGATACTTGAGATGAGTGTATTCATTTTCTATTGCTGCTATCTAACAAATGACCAAAGAGGTAGTGGCTTAAAACAATACAAATCGTTACCTGACAGTTCTAAAAGTTAAAATGTTGACATGGATCTCACTGCACTAAAGTTAGGGTGTAGGCAGGGACATATTCTTTTCTGAGTGCTCTACAGGGAAATCCACTTCCTTTCCTCTCCTAGCTCTCAAAAGCCACCCACATGCCTGGCTCCCGTGCCCTTCCTCCATCTGCAGATACAACAGTGGTGGGTGAAGTCCTGACCTCTCATCATTCTGACCCTCTCTTCTGCCTCCCTCTTCCACTTTTAAGGACCCATGTGATTACACTGGAGCCTGCCAAATCATCCAGAATAATCTACCCATCTCAAGGCCTTTAACTCAATCACTTCTGCAAAGTCCCTTTGCCATGTAAGATAACATACTCACAAGTTCCAGGGATTGTAAGCTATTTCCTTTTTTTTTTTTTTTTTTTTTTTTGAGATGGAGTCTGGCTCTGTCGCCCAGGCTGGAGTGCAGTGGTGTGATCTCGGCTCACTGCAAGTTCCACCTCCCGGGTTCACGCCCATTCTCCTGCCTCAGCCTCCCGAGTAGCTGGGACTATAGGCGCCCGCCACCACGCCAGGCTAATTTTTTGTATTTTTAGTAGAGACGGGGGTTTCACCGTGTTAGCCAGGCTGATCTTGCACTCCTGACCTCGTGATCCGCCCGCCTCAGCCTCCCAAAGTGCTGGGATTACAGGTGTGAGCCACTGTGCCCGGCCGATTGTAAGCTATTTCAAGAATGCAGGGAACTACTGCCTTGAACAACTATCTTAGACATTTATTCTTGAATAATGCACATTCTGCATCCTATATATATATATTACTTCATTTAAATCTCATAAAAACTGTTCCAGGTAGGTATAACCATCATCCCTGCTTTATAGCTGATGAATCTGAAAATTACAGCTTTTCTAAAATCACATAGTTTCTATGCAAAAGAGCTGGACTTTGCACCCAGACCTGCTTAACGTATCCCCACGTTTTTTTCTTTGCTTTTTAAGAGACGGGTTCTCGCTATGTTGCCCAGGCTGGTCTCCAACTCTTGGGCTCAAGCAATCCTCCCACCTCAGCCTTCTGAGTAGCTGGGACTACAGGTGCAAGCCACTGTGCCAAGCTCCCCATGCCTTTTCTACTGCACTATGCCACTGCAATAATAGAAGCAAGAACAAAAGGTAGTAATTTTTGTAAAGGTTTTTTAAATCTGTTGGGATGTAAGAGGTAGGGAGGGCAGGAAAGCCTAGAATTCTTCTGCCATGAGTTGATTTTCCAGCAAGATTGTAAAGAACAATGTAAGAGCTCTGCAAAGAAATTAACCTGACTTCCCGGCACACTACACTTCAGACAATTACATCATGTTGAAAGTCATTAACAATGATGCTCTGCAAGCATCATTGTTATTTACATCAATGTTCTTATGGTAACAGACCACAGAATTAAAGCTTTCTGGACAGCAAGCCAGACATGAAACAAAAATGGAGAATGAATATATAAATACATATTTTCCTTTGACCTATTTCTAACAAGCTATTTATTGGTTATTTCAATAGAAAACTCAATTAAGGATTTTCTTCCCCCACAGACTTTCCACTTTTTTCTTTCTGCCTAACAAACCCTTTGACTCTAATTCACTCTTGTTTAATGCATTCAGGCTTTAGACTGTAGTGCTCCCCAAATCAGATCCAATAATGCCTCAATCACTCATTTTCAGAGCCTTCCTAATTAGGACACTTATCTCCTCTCCACAGAAATGCACCATTAGTGCGCTTGTTTCTTTTCCCATCGAGGAGGCAACACAGGTGAGTTTGTGGGCAATCTGGCCAGAGCTCCAGCTAGACGGCTCCCCTGCTGCAGAGCAAAGCAGTGTTCTTGTTTGGAGGACTAGGGAGGGGGTTTTGTGTTTCTTCTTTTGCGTGACATTGCTTATGCTGTAAGCATACAGTAAAGTTTATGAAAAAGCCCTACCTGTTGCTGCTCTTCAATTTACCTATTTCTACTATAAAGAGAATTTGGGGTAAAGGGAGATCTCTAAATCTCAGGGACAGGGGTTCTGTAGTTTGAAAAATCACTATGGGCAGGGCGCGGTGGCTCACGCCTGTAATCCCAGCACTTTGGGAGGCCGAGGCAGGTGGATCACGAGGTCAGGAGATTGAGACCATCCTGGCTAACACGGTGAAACCCCATCTCTACTAAAAATACAAAAAATTAGCCAGGAGTGGTGGCAGGGGCCTGTAGTCCCAGCTACTCGGGAGGCTGAGGCAGGAGAATGGCGTGAACCCTGGAGGCGGAGCTTGCAGTGAGCCGAGATCGCGCCACTGCATTCCAGCCTGGGCAACAGAGCGAGACTCCATCTCAAAAAAAAAAAAAAAAAAAAAATCACTATGGATGATTTTGAGAGCCCTTCACTCCTGCTGTAAAGTAATTATCATTCTTGAAAATTAGAGGCCAACTTGACTGAATTCATGGAGATGGGTTCTTTGAGGATTTCTCTGGGGGAGCAAGGGGTCATGATGTAGCATCTCCCTGATGCTCTTATGGAAACAACTTGCAAAGATTCCCCATCACAGCCAGAGAGGTGCACAGTGTTCCCAGAGCTATCAGAGTGACCAAGCAGAAGTCTGCAGCTCTGTCACCCTGAGTGGCTTCCTTCCTTGATCATAGAAGACACCCCTGATGCTCCAGGTGGGTAGAAATATTGAAACTCACTACCTCCTCCCCGCAAAGTAAACTCAGTCTTGAGAAAGAGATCAGTCTTCCGAGTTGGACTTAGACCAAACTGTAAACAAACCCTTCTTAAAGGTCTCGACTTTCAGTTCTAAGAAAATAGAAAGCTACAACCTAACGGAAATCTAAGCAACAGAAAAGCTCAGTTTTATGTGTCTTAAAAGAAGTCCTAAGCCCACAAGTCATTGGAATACAATGGATTGGTTCTGCTCTTCTCTTCTCTTGTTCACTGGACTTGAAAGAGGAGGGAAAATGGTAATTACCTCACGGAACCTGTGCTTTAAAGGGCAGAACTATGTCACCTTAGGTCTGGCAGGAGCCAGTAGCAGGCTGCATCTATTAACATATTTTAGTTAAAGGAGATTCCTTCCTAGAGGGACAGCCAGTGGAAAGATGCTTTAACTTTTCATTTTTAATACATGACTGGTTTCCATAGAGACCAAGGTAAAGCTGCTACACAGATTTTTCTTGGAGCAGCCAGGTGACATCCTTATGCCTGAGGGGTACTCTTCGTGCCTCCTTTTCCGTCTACTGCCCTTGTTGCAACTCTCCCAGGGGGCAACAGGCACTTTGCTGGAAGCTGAGAATGCAGACACCACGGGAGCAGGGCCAGCTACATAATTTGTGGGACCCAGTGCAAAATGAAAATGCAGGTTCCCTATTCAAAAAGAAGGACAAAAGTGCTGTTAAAGGGCTAAAAGGCTTTCCTTTTCCTTCCACAGTCTTTTTCTCTCTCACTTGTCATGATGCTTTTTCTTTGCAATTGAATTTTGTTGTAAGTAGAACAAAATTGAAATTTCAAATTAAACAGAATATTTTACTATTTACCTTTATAGTGTTCATCTTTAGAATGCCAGTTGTATGTGCGAACATAAGAGCATTTAATTAAGGCAGAATCACAGAAATTACCCAATTTCTATTTTATGGTTCATACATACATAGGTATTTTGTCTTACCAGGATGGTGGTAATGCTGCACAAAGCCAGCTCAGCGGTCTCTTTTCCACCTATTGATCGTGCACATATTCTACCAAAGCACTCTATCTTCAACTTACTGATGGTTGAGGAAGAACTAAAAGGAAAAGGAACAGTGGGTTTCTCTACATTGCCTTTTCCTTCCATGTCCTCATTTTCAGCATAAGTGTTTGACTAACACTGGGAAATAACACAAGCAAGTAAGAACATGATAGGGCTCCTGCATCATGCTTGTTTCTTAAAACTCAATTTCCTTTCTACATTGGAAGTAAATTCTGGTCCAAACAGAAAGTGTCGCTTTTTGGGACACTGAGTCATGGACCTTCACACTGTCAGAAAAAAAGGAAAATTAGAAAGAAAAAGTTTAAACAGTGGCCCAAGATGGCTTCAGTTGGGCACATGAGTAATAAAACCTAGGCCTACAAGCTAATGCTGACCTCTCGCCTGTATAACTGAAACCAGCCCATTTTTCCATAGAACTAATATTTATGGTTTTTTTTAATACAAATAGAAATTTACCCCATCCCAGAAAGCTTGAAACTTACACACCTGTCTTATCTGAGCTCCTTTCACAGGACACTGACCATCAGGCCCTCCAGAGAGTATCAAAGAACTGAAACTTACCAGCTCACCGCATCCAGACAATGAGATGCCAGACCTCACACTCATCGCGATGGCCTAACCGACTACCTGCTTCCCATTGACCAACTCCTCTTCCTTATCTCTCCCTAATTCCTGTTTCCCCTACATAGATACATTCCTTCCTCATTCTACAAACCCCTAATTTTAGTCAATTAGAGAGACAGATCTGAGATTTATCTCCATCTCCTGGCTGATGTCACCTGCATTAAAGCCTTTCTTCCCCGGAAATACGGCCAGACACCATGGCTCATGTCTGTAATCTCAGCCAACTGGGAGGCCAAGGCAGGAGGACAGCTTGAGCTCAGGAGTTCAAGGCTGCAGTGAGCTACCATTGCACCACTGCACTCCAGCCTGGGTGACAGAGTGAGATCCCATTAAAGAAAAAAAAGAAAGGAAGGAAAAGAAAAGAAAAAGAAAGAAAGGAAAAGAAAAAGAAAGACAGAGAGAAGAAAGAGAGAAAGAGAAAGAAAGAAAGAGAAAGAAAGAAAGAAAGAAAGACAGACACAGTGTCTCAGTGACTTTCTGTGAGGCAAGCAACCAGAGCTTGGCCGAACCCCTGGCAATCAGCAACATAATTGGAGTTTATTAAATATTTCACTGGCAGATACTGGTTGTAATCCTGTTTATCAGATGTAGAACAAAGACCAGATGAAATCAATCACCCTCCACCAGACCCTAAAATGCCTACATGGTCATTAACTTTCTCCCTACCCACTCAAACACACAGTTACCTTATTTTATGTATATAGTCACTGAACACCAATCAGAATCACAAGAAGGTAACTGCTGCTCCACTATCTGCCTTTGGTGCTACACGTATCCCCCTGTTAGAAAATGTCATATGTACCCTGTGCCTCATTTAACTTACTTCAGGACATAGGCTCAGTCTCTGCTGAGTCTGTGCTCTCAGGTTGAGCACATCTGTTCAAGAACGGATCTGTGATTTCTGTAAGTTCTGGCGTGTTATTCGACTTTAGGTGGAAACTGTTTACCTTGTACTCACTTTGGGTCTCATGAACAGCCATGCTGCACAAGTCAACTGCGGTTCTACGCTCGCACAGTATTGCAAACGCTATATGCTCACATGGCGGCGTACAACAGTGGACATGCGTATTATGCATCTGTCCTCGGTTCATGCTCCATTGTCCCATCAGACTGCACTTACAAAACACACATTCAAAGATAAAATTGTAAGGAATTTCAAGACGGTGTCAGCAGATCATTAAACTCCACTGGTAGAGCTCTTCAGAGCACCTGGCCTTGTTTGACTAGACAGGCCCAAGCAAACAGCCCTGAGTTGGGTGATCTGGGCTGTAATTTTTATTCTTCCCCTCACATTTTATAAAGTACCTATTGAAAACTCGGTTTCCTCCTCTGTACTATTAAGGCAGAACATTAGCTCCAAGGTGCCTTGATATAAAAACTATGCTTCTGGACTGATGGCCAACCCAAGCCTGAGAACTGGTTTAAATGGCTCAGCACAGAGAACCTGAGGGAGCCAATGATCCATATTCCATTTTACCAGCTAGACATTGAAGAACTTGACTCACATTTACACATTCTCTCCCACATCCAACTCCCAGTACAGCTCAGTTTGACAAACTTGCCTGACATAAGAACCCTCTGGAATATTTGTAGGATCCCGAGCCCCTTCCCCCACTCCCTATTCTCCAAGGATCACATTCAATAGCTATTCTTACCCTTAGGCAAATTTCAGAAAGCTGGTCTTCCAATTTAAAAACTCTTGCAGTAAGCAATAGAAAATCATTTAAAAGATGCCCGTTTTAACCAAAAGCTGACATCTCGTCTAACCAAGAGACTGATCATTCAGTTTGGCATTCATAGGACCCCCTCGATCTGCGTGATGTGTAGGGCCAAAGAAGACAGGCTCGGGGTGGGCAAAGTCACAGTGGCAGAAGTGAGGATCGCTTATTAGCAGGACAGTAAGGAGACCACCTGCCTCAAGAGGGAGTTCAAGGTGAAGAAAAACCTCAAACTGCAGTCACAGAGTACGTATCAAAGCACGCCGTCACCCAAACTAGCCTCTGGCATTAGCAGTTTAAAAGCCTGGAAAGGAAAGCTTGAATTTCAATCAAAACAAAACTCAAGTGAATTTTCTTACAGGTAAACCTGCTACACAGTCTAATTGCTTAGTTTCTTTTTCCCTCTTCTTGACTTACAGTGCAGGCAAAAGCTGCTCTGTCTAAAACCGTCAGGTCGATTCAGGCAAAATTTAAGATCTTCAGTGGAGCCAAATCAGTAAAGTCGGTTTTTTAGTTCCCGCATCTAAAGACTGAGATTGGTTGACTGAATATTTCACTATGAAACCAACTGTAGAGACCTCATGTACACACAGCTTAAGATTGTTCTTTGCTACCATGGGTAATGCCTCCAGAATACTGAAACCTATTTCTAAGAAATCAATATCAAAAACTGAAAAGAACAGTGATGGAGTATTCCCCAACACACAGTGCCTGATCGAAGTACAGATAGACTTGGAACTTGATCAGTGCCTGAAACAGGATCTGTGGCTACCCAGCATCCCCAGCTAATGATTCTATCTGAAGTCATGTCACAGAAACCACTGTAAGAATACTTCCTACCAACTTGGCAATAGAGATGGTGTTCGTTCCTTACATGAAAAAGAGCTATGCTGTCCAAGAGCCAAGTGTGTGTTGTGTGAGTTAAGAAATGGGTAGGTGGTCGGCCATGTGCAGTGGCTCATGCCTGTAATCCCAGCACTTTAGGAGGCCTGGGGGGCAGATCACCTTAGGTCAGGAGTTCAAGACCAGCCTGGCCAACAAGGTGAAACCTTGTTTCTACTAAAAATACAAAAATGAGCTGAGTGTGGTGTGTGGTGGTGGGTGCTTGTAATCCCAGCTACTTGGGAGGCTGAGGCAGGAGGATCACTTGAACCCAGGAGGCGGAGTTTGCAGTGAGCCGAGATGGCGCCATTGCACTCCAGCCTGGGTGACAGAGCGAGACTCCACGAGACAGGAGAATCACTTGAACCTGGGAGGCGGAGGTTGCAGTGAGCTGATATCACAGCACTGGACTCCAGCCTGGGCAACAAAAGCGAGACTCCCTCTCAAAAAAAAAAAAAAGAAAAGAGAAAAGTAATGAGTGGGTGGGTCATTAAAAAAAAAAATGCAGAGAGGGAGGGAGAAAAAAGACTCCCTAAGCAAACTTTGTGTGTATGTGTGCATGGTGAGGATAAAACTCATGAAGATAAAATTCACCCAATGAAATTCTAATTGTTATTATTAGCACAGCTTTACCTTTTACATAGAATGGTAACTCCTTTTGCACCTCTGTGTTTTTTCCTAGAGAAGAGAAAATTAGCAGTTTTGCTGTCAGAATTACAGCTGCAGCAGTTTTGGTCATTCATGCCACAAGGTTTGACCTTCATTCACCTATGTACTGACTAAAAGCTGAAATGTATGGGAAGCAGAAACTCATAATAAAAAGAGAAGCTTATTGTTATAGCTTGGCCTTATTATATTCCCCAAAGAATGAAAGTTATTCTCTCACTAAATTTCTGCAGTTTGGTTTTAGTATTGAATATTAAATAAATATTATTAATTTACAAATACTGATTTTGGCAGAAACTTGCACAGCCTCAGACTTAGCCTACATTCAAATCTGCTGATTTTGCTCTGAGTTTGTTCTTTTGGAGAATAATGTTACATGACTGCATTTATTCTATTTCTGGGCTTCTAGTAGCAGCTTAAATCCTTAAAGTAATTAAAGTTTAAAGTGCCCTGCCAACAGCTGTAGGATGATTTCCCCACTCAATGCTTGAATTTCACCTCAAGTCCTAACACAGTTTCCTATCCCTGCCACTGCTCTTTTGACAATAGGGGTGGTTCAATATTTTAACAAATAAATATTAAGCACCTATTATGTGGCAGGTGCTATTTTTAAACACTAAATCCTTTAAACAAAGGATAAACAAATTAGATAAAGTCTGTTTCATTCAGTGAAGGGAAGTGAAATAAATGAGCAAAAAAATTGGTTAATTTCAGATAGTCACAAATGCTATGATAAAAGTAATATAGGATGATACCTGCAGTGATTCTCAAACATGTTCAATTGACAGTGGGCCAGGCGCAATGGCTCACGCCTGTAATCCCAGCACTGTGGGAGGCCGAGGCAGGTGGATCACCTGAGGTCAGGAGTTCGAGACCAGCCTGACCAGTATGGTAAAACCCCATCTCTACTAAAAATACAAGTATTAGGTGGGTGTGGTGGTGCATACCTGTAATCTCAGCTACTTGGGAGGCTGAGACAAGAGAATTGCTTGAACCCAGGAGGCGGAAGTTGCAGTGAGCCGAGATAGTGCCACTGCACTCCAGCCTCGGAGATAGAGCAAGACTCCATCCCAATAAATAATAAATAAATAAATAAAATAAAAATTGATAATGTCCACAGAGCGCTGGAGTAAAGACATAGGCTGTGGGTAGCGGCTCCCCCAGGCCTTCCCTAGGGTGGAGAGGTCACTATGGCAGCATCCTTTTTTCCCACCAACAAAACGCCGATGTACCAAGGTGCACTGGCTGGAAAGCTCTGCTACAGCAGTAGCTAAACTCCGTTAGTTAGAACTCTCAAGGAAGGCCTTTCTGAGGAGGTGACACTTGAGCTGAGACCCAAATGATTGTTACAGGATTAACAAGATCATATGTCCGCTGCATAGTATCAGACCAATTACATTGAGACAGAAGCGTCTGCAGCAGAGAAAGAGTTTAATGCTCACTGTGCAGCCAAGAAAGGAGATGGGAGGAGGCCAGGTGCAGTGGCTCATGCCTGTAATCCCAGCACTCTGGGAGGCCGAGGCGGGCAGATCACAAGGTCAGGAGTTTAAGACCAGCCTGGCCAACAGGGTGAAACCCCATCTCTACTAAAGATATAAAAAATTAGCCAGGTGTGGTGGCGCATGCCTGTAATCCCAGCGACTCAGGAGGCTGAGGCAGGAGAATGGCTTGAACTCGGGAGGTGGAGGTTGCAGCAAGCCGCGATTGTGCCATTGCACTCCAGCCTGGGCAACAGGGCGAGACTCTGTCGAAAGAAAGAGAGAGAGGGAGGGAGGGAGGGAGGGAGGGGAGGGGAGGAGGGAGATGGGAGGAAACCCTGAAACCCATCTCCCTAAGGAGTTCTGGGCTGGGGTTTTTAAGGGAATTATAGAAGGCAGGGGCCTGGAAATTTGGGGTTATTGATTGGTTGGGGTAAGGCAGATGAAATCATCAGGATGTGGAAACTGCATCCTTTGGTGAGTCCACTTCTCGTGGGGTCCTTCAGACCAGCTGCCATTAGTGCCACTGGTATGCAGGACCTGAAGGAATATGTCAAAGGGAAACCCTAATATTTTGTAATGTTCAAAATGTTACCTGTAGAGCAGTTAAGGGGAGCTACAACCTAGGGTCTATGTGATTCTAGGACAATAGGCACCAAACTGCTCTGAGGAAGCACTTCAGAGAGCAGGCTGGCCTCATGATGAATGCTGAGTGTGCTGCAAGCTGGGTTTATTTTCATTCCCTCTGCCCCCCGCCTGCTTCTTCCTGATTAATTTTATAAAACATATAGGGATGGTGTCACAATGAGAAGACGCCTGTGATCTGTGGGTCTGGGGTAGGAGCATCCCAGGCAAAGGAAACAGCACATGCAAAATGCCTGAGGCAGGAAAGCACTTGGCATGTTTGGGGAAAGCAAGAGGCAGAATGGAAGGTGAGGAAAGGGAGAGAGTGCCAGAGGCCAGCTATGGAACCCATAAGCCTTGCAAGGACGTGGGCTTGATCAGAATTGCAACAGGGTGCCACGGGAAGGTTTTCATCAGGAGACTGACATGATCTGATTTATGTTTTTTTTTGTTGTTTTTGTTTTTTTGGAGACGGAGTCTCGCTCTGTCACCCAGGCTGGAGTGCAGTGGCACCATCTCGGCTCGCTGCAACCTCCGCCTCCCGGGTTCAAGCAATTCTCTGCCTCAGCCTCCTGAGTAGCTGGGGTAACAGGTGCCCGCCACCACACCCAGCTAATTTTTTTGTATTTTTAATAGAGACAGGGTTTCACCATGTTGTCCAGGCTGGTCTTGAACTCCTGACCTCGTGATCCACCTGCCTCGGTCTCCCAAAGTGCTGGGATTACAGGTGTGAACCACCAAACCCAGCCGATTGATTTACATTTTAAAGGGTCACTCTTGCTGCTGTGTGGAGATGACTCTGAAGGAAGAAATGGAAGCTGGGAGGCCAGTTAGTGAAACAGAATACTCCCGGCAGATTACCTGGCTTTGCATCCTGCCTTGGCTACAAAACTTACCTAAGGAACTGGGTCTATGTTTTACAATCTACAGAATGGAGACAACGATTGATTTTCATATCCAAGAGACATTGTTAGAATCAAATGAAATGACACAAGTGAGAGGACTTTGAGAAATACAAAATGTTTTATGCATCTAAGGATTAAGCCACCCATTTCTAATCTCATCTCCCTGAACTGCCCTAAAACACTGCATCTGACACTACTTCTTGCTCTATGACCTTTCGGCTCCCTACTCATTAATTCTTTTGGAGGTGCTATGATGTACTATAACAGAAAACATAGGTTATGGTATATAGTACGGTGCTATAAATACATAACCACAAAATATAGTCCCAATTTGCATTGCTTGAAATACATGTTTCTATGAAGAAGACTAGTATTTGGTGATCTGTTCTCCAAAAAGAAACTGTTTGGATGATCCAAAACACCATTCTGGAAAACACACACACACACATACACACACACACACACTCATTTCATACACACATTAATACGTGCAGAACTTTCTTAGAGGCCAGAAAACATTTCAATTAAGAATTAAGATGATTGGTCTCTTAACCAAAATCCACCTGTGTAAAGAAACAATGTAGCCAAATCCACCTGTGTAACCAAAATCCACCTGTGTAAAGAAACAATGTAGCAACCAGAAAGAAGTTCATGAGGACTTTTCCTGGTTCCGCCACTAAACCAAGCTCAAGGTTCACTCCCCTGCAAATTTATTCATTCAGCCAACATGAAGTCAGTGCCCATTTTGTTCAGTTTTCTCATTTAACTTCCATAGCACCCTGTGAGTAATTATCATTTTCCCTATTTGACAGGTGAAAAAACTAAGGCTTTCAGGAGCAAATGACTTACAAAAGTACTACTAGTTAGTGGTAGCATAGAGCATACCCAAAGCGCAATCCCAGTGTGCAACTCGTGGGGTTCAGAGACCACTCCAAAAGGAAGGCCTGAGAAGCTGCCTCAGAAGCAAATGTTTTTCTCTGGCCTTCTCCTCCCTTCCTGTTTCTGGCCCCTACAGCTTCCCCGGAGTTAGCCATCGAAACTAGAATCCCTCTTCCCCAAGGCAGGTCACAGAAACCAGAACCCCTTTTCTCCAAAGCCAGCCATAAAACCTAAAAATATTACTCTAACTTTCCTTCTGCCATTCTATGTTAAAAAACTGGCCATGAAGAAATTAATCTGACCTACCTTATTTGACTGTAGGTAATAAGACCCCCATTGCAGAAAGGGTCCTACCCCACACCCCAGAAGGAAGGACTGCACAGAGGCCAAGAAGGAAGGAATGTATGCTCAGAGAGGCCCACCCTCTCTCCTTCTATTCCAGCATAGAACAGAGTCACACCTAATGCACCCACAGAAGAGCCCTTGTGTTTAATGCGTTGCTTTCAGTCCATTTCAGCAGCGTGTAAGAGCCCATGTGGATGATACATGCTTTCCCCTTTAGTTTCAATTCAAAGACATCATTTCTCAAAATAAATCTACACAGACAGGCCTTGCTAGGTTTCCCCACTCACTCTGTTAGCATTAGATCATTCCCTCTTTATCCAATCATATTTCTACATGGCTGTTCATACTATGTTGAAACTAAGCATAAAAATGGACACTGTCAGCCGGGCGCGGTGGCTCACGCCTGTAATCCCAGCACTCTGGGAGGCCGAGGCAGGCGGATTACAAGGTCAGGAGATCGAGACCATCCTGGCTAACACGGTGAAACCCCGTCTCTACTAAAAATATTTAAAAAATTAGCCAGGCGTGGTGGCGCGTGCGTGTAGTCCCAGCTACTCAGGAGGCTGAGGCAGGAGAATGGCGTGAACCCGGGAGGCGGAGCTTGCAGTGAGCTGAGATCGCGCCACTGCACTCCAGCCTCGGCGACAGAGTAAGACTCTGTCTCAAAAAAAAAAAAAAAAAGGACACTATTCTCCGTTTTTTGGTCTTCATTCTGAAGGCTCCTGCGTATACATATTACATAAATGTGTCTGCCTTTTCTCCTTTGAATCTGCCTTTTGCAAGTTGATGTTTCACCAAACTTTGAGACCTTTTAGAGCACCTTGGCCCCCTCCTCATCCCTCTCTAGACTGTGAGACCATTCACTGCAACTTCTAGCTGCTGCTGGTGAGGGAGGAAGGCAGTGGGAAGGCACCCAAAACTGCATTTCAAATCAAAGGACAAATTCAGACCAGACGGAAACTAAGATAAAAGAGCCAGTCTTTGAAAAACAGTGTTGTCTATTTCTCCTCTAATGTGCAGAGAGGTAACTGTTAAGAACCTGAAAATGAATCAAACGCACTTGCTCAGCAATAAAGAAAATGTGATTTACTTTATATTTCCTGCACTCTCATTCCAAGTGAGGGGACATGGGAGCAGCTTAGCAGAACAATCCTGTACAATTTAGTTGGAAAAGGTGGGTGGATATTAACACAACCCTCTCAGGACGGAGAAGAAGCTGTTAGCCCAACCTCCACCTCCACCTCCTGGAGTCTGGCCAGGCTCATGCTGCCCTATCCAGACATCTAGAGTGAGCAGCCCACAGGCACAGAGCCAAATCCAGAAGTAAGTAAAGTTCAACTTGATCACAGGAAAAGACTGGAAATTCACTCAAAGGGAGGCCTCGGTGATTTATTACGGCCTAAAACGTGAGGCCTCAGCAAACCATCTTTCTCAATGGTCTTTGTGCTCTCTCAGGACTCAGAGCCTTTAGGAAAATGTCCTGCTGGACCCATGTAAGAAAGAAGGACTGCACAGCATTGCTGAGCCTTCAGAAAAACCCTGGGAACACGCGTCCTATTAAGCAGCTTTGGAAGATGTCTTTGACCTAGCCGTCTAGTAGCCCACAAGCCAGTAACCTATAAGCCAGTTCTGCCAGAGATGACTGTTCAGGGTGACAATTCCAGGATTATACAACCCTCACAGTCTTTCCTAACATCTGCCTAACTCTGCCTATACAGTGCCCTTCTTCTGTTCTTCCGGAAAACAGAGAATAATTTTCCTTTCCTCCCCTCCCCCACCTCCTCTCTCCTCTCTCTCTCTCTCCTTTTCCCTCTCTCTTCTCACACAAACACACACACACAACCATCAGTGTTGCAAGCCCTTCAATCTGTCTTTCTCCAAATCCAGGACACCTAATTAAACTCCTCCAGGCTGGGCGTGGTGACTCACGCCTGTAATCCCAGCACTTTGGGAGGCCAAGGCGGGTGGATCACGAGGTCAGGAGATTGAGACCATCCTGGCTAACATGGTGAAACCCCGTCTCTACAAAAAAAAAAATACAAAAAATTAGCTGGGCGTGGTGGCGGGCGCCTGTAGTCCCAGCTACTCGGGAGGCTGAGGCAGGAGAATGGCGTGAACCGGGGAGGCAGAGCTTGCAGTGAGCCAAGATCGCGCCGCTGCACTCCAGCCTGGGAGACAGTGAGACTCCGTCTCAAAAATAATAATAATAAATAAATATTCCTCCAAAGAAGAAGAGAAAAACAGCAAACCATCTCCATTAACTTTCTTCACTCCTAGATTGCACATACAAATACCTTGTAAGCCCTCATGCCCTCAAAGACAGCATTCATTACTCTGGGCCTGCCAGGAGAATGATCTCAGCCCTTTAGAAGGCTAGGGCAAGGCTGTCTTCCGAAGTTCACCATGCTAACTTCTTGTCTCTGACACGCCCTTCATCGCTAGTACTTAAAGAGGCATTGAAAAGCGAAAATAACTCTGAAGACCTGAGAGGCTGATAACTTGGCTACTTTGCAGCAATGTGCTGGCCTGGGGATTCGCAATCTCTGTTTCTTTCCTAGGTCATTTAAAGGGACACATCTCTCGATGAGAAAATGTACCGCTCATGATGTCACCTGAGACAATCATGGGAGGGCAGTGAGTCCTGAGTATTTGTGTCACTCGTGTGGCGAACATTTCTGGATAATGGATAGCATGCCTGGCACTCCTGCCCACCCTCTCTCGGTCTATTCCAGCATCGAACAGGGTCACACCTAATGAACCTACAGAAAAGCTCTTGTGTTTAATGCGCGGCTTTCAGTCCATTTCACCGGGATGTAAGCGCCCATTTGGATGACACATGCTTCCCCCTCTACTCTCCGTTCAAAGGCATCATTTCTCTAAAGTTTCAATCAGGACAATATGCCCCTAGCTACTGGGACACTGTTCCTCAGGCCCTTCTACTTACCCACACCTCCCACCCTGCTTAGCTGACACTTCGATTCATTTAGCCAGTCGTTCCAAGAAGCATTTTGTGGGCATTTCCCGTGTGGTAAATGCTGGGCCTACCCCGGGCCATGAAAATGAATTATCTCTGCCCACCAGAATCCCAGAGCCTAGCTGGGGAGACAAGTACGAAACTATCATAATAACATGACACCTGTGAAAGAAGAAGGTCTCTTGAGATGCTACAGCAACACAGATACGGAGAAATTACCAACCTGAGTGAGTCAGGAAAGGCCTCTCAGAGAGGGTGATAAGAGAAATGGTATTTACTGTGGGACTGAGAAAAGCATAGATGCTTACCAGGTGGAAACAGAGAGGGCGTAAGGAACCAACACTGATCAACAACAATGGGATCAGACACTGGGCACTCACCTTGTAGTTCCAGCATCAGACGAAGCCTCACTCCAAGTCCTTAAGACACTTGGTTTAGTCTCTGTACATTGAGAATCACACACCTGCCCTTTCAGGGAACCTCTCGTTTAATTAAGCAGGAAACCAGTACTCAGCGGAGAGGAGCGGCTTGATCATCGTCATCCCATGAGCAGTGCCTCTTGTTTTTTGTTCTCCCTGACTCCACTTCCAAATAAAATAAACCCTTTCTTAAAGCATTCTGATTCTTCATGTTAAAGCTTCCCTTGCCGAAAGAAAAGCATCCAAATGCCAAACACTTGTAGGAAACAATATAGAGGCATCATCTCAGCCAGCAATGTGTGTAAGCCATTACTAAATCTCACAGCAGCAATCACACTGGTACAGGCAGAAATAAGGAAAACTTAAATGTAATAAATATGGCTCTTTCTTTTTAGAATCACTAGTACCTGTTCAGTAGTAGCCAACTAATATCATTTAGGAAAACGATATTAGTTCTATCATTTAGGAAAATGACAGTTGAACGTCGTTATTCAATAATTCAATAGATAGAATACCCATGGCTGGAGAGTCAAGATCTAGAACAGTCGCAACATTGACTCCACGTGAAAACCACCAGGGAAGCTCTTTCTGTAAGAATCAACACTGCAGGCCAGGCGCAGTGGCTCATGCCTGTAACCCCAGCACTTTGGGAGGCCGAGGTGGGTGGATCACCTGAGGTCAGGAGTTTGAGACCAGCCTGGCCAACACGGTGAAACCCCGTCTCTACTAAACATACAAAAAAAAATTAGCCAGGCGTGGTGGTGGGCACCTGTAGTACCAGCTGCTCAGGAGGCTGAGGCAGGAGATGGCATGAACCCAGGAGGCAGAGCTTGCAGTGAGCCAAGATCGTACAAGTGCACTCCATTCCATCTCAAAAAAAAAAAAAAAAAAAAGAATCAATGCTGCAAAGCAATGAAAACCTGCATCTGGAGGTGGGGCCTGATAGAGCTGGCCCTCCGGCAAGGGGAGAGCCATGTGTCCTAGAGGACCTGGCCCAGGAAGAAGATGACCAGCAAGGCCCTGGTCATGGGATGACAATGAGCAAACCACTCCTCTCTGCTAAGTACTGGTTTCCTGATCTGTAAAATAAGGAGAAATTTGGTTGTTTATAAGTTTATTGTCTGAGTCATGGGAGGGAGTTTGGACAGAAATGCTTTATAACTATCAAGAATCCTTTAGAGAAAAGGGAATGGTGTCAATCAATAGCAACCCCTCTAATTGATGTACTGGGTTATGGGGACATGAAGTGCCGTGTTGATATTTCTAGTACTTGTTTATCTCAAATGCCTTGGAGGGAAACGGTACATTCATAAAAATGAGCGACATGGAGGAGCATGTTTCTGGAGCTGAGTTGCCAACCTTGATTTTCATGTGTTAATTTTGAGGTGCAGGTAGAGAGGTCCACAAGAGAGGCAGTTGAACAGGTAGAATATAGTTTGAGAGAAATTAGGACTAAAAATACAGATTGGGTAAATATCTGTGTATAATTTGGGTGAGATTGATACCTGCAACCCATAAATCTGCTGCCTGGGCCGGACGTGGTAGCTCACACCTGTAATCCCAGCACTTCGGGAGGCTGAGGCGGGTGGATCACGGAGATCGAGACCATCCTGGCTAACACAGTGAAACCCTGTCTCTACTAAAAATACAAAAATTAGCCGGCTGTGGTGGCAGGTGCCTGTAGTCCCAGCTACTCGGGAGGCTGAGGCAGAAAAATGGCTTGAACCCAGGAGGCGGGGGTTGCAGTGAGCCTAGATTGTGCCACTGCACTCCAGCCTGGGTGACAGAGTGAGACTCCATCTCAAAAAAAAAAAAAAAAAAAAAATGCTGCCTAAATGTCTTCTGAGCCTTCCAGACTTTCCTTTAATAGTTCAGTAAAATGGCTCCAATTTCCATGTGCAGTCCATTTGAGATCAACTGTCCTGGACCTTGACTCTCCAGCCATGGGTGCAGTACTCTATCTATTGAATTCTTGAATAATGATATTCAACTAATATTATATTCTACGGGAAACCCAGTGCTCCCACTAAGATTTCTGTAGATTCCCAGAAAATTAGGGGTGTGGAGTGCAGCTTATGTTTATTACAACTTTTCCTTCCATTGAATCTTCTATGTCCTTTCTAATTGGTTTGTACTGACTCCCCAAAGCCCCACTAACACAATGTCCCACACTTTTTGTTTTTTGTTTTTTGTTTTTTTGAGACTGAGTCTTGCTCTGTCACCAGGCTAGAGTGCAGTGGCACGATCTCAGCTCACTGCAACCTCCGCCTCCCGGGTTCAAGCGGTTCCCCTGCCTCAGCCTCCTGAGCAGCTGGGACTATAGGTGCGTGCCACAATGCCTGGCTAGTTTTTTGTATTTTAGTAGAGACGGGGTTTCACCATGTTGGCCAGGATGGTCTCCATCTCTTGACCTCGTGATCTGCCTGCCTTGGCCTCCCAAAGTGCTGGGATTACAGGCATGAGCCCCGCACCTGGCCCTGTCCCACACTTTTATTAGGTTTGGCAGTAATGGCAGAAGATAAAACCAAGACCAGGAACAACTTCACCTTGACAGTTGGACCATCCCACCCATCCCAACCTTGGAAAATTTCTCCTTGAGTGGATTTCTCTGCAGTCCCCATCTGCTTCCCTGTTTGTAGCCCCCTTTCCCTACCCTGCCCACACACTCTACTCGGAGCTCTCTAATTCTCTGCATGTTTCTGCTTTTGCTTTCAGTCCTACTTCCTGAATTGCCCGTGGAATCTCAAAATTCTTCTCCCTATATCACGCAGACGAAGTCAGCTCTATCTTGTACTTAATGTCATCCAAATAGGTTGTGTCAAGGAGGCGTTTCACTTTTCTGTCCATTAAAGTTCCCCTCAAGCTGCATCAAGTCATATTCTTAAACAATAGAAATATCTACCCATAAAACAAGGGTTTGCGACTTCTGCAGATGACAAAAGCAGCCATATCTATCTCAGAAAAGACATATTTTCTTCCCACTACATAAAGAGAAGGCTGCAGTATTAACAAGTACAATAGCAATCAGTTTTTAAGCATAATCCATGTGATGAGGGAAGAAAGAATTCTGATATGTCTTATAGGCATTCTACTGTTTGACTCTCACAACAAATCCATTTTACAGACAAGGAAACTACAGTTCAGAGAGATTAGGCAATTTACCCCAGGTGACACGACTGCTTGACAGAGACTCAAAGCCTACCATGTCACTCTTCAATGGCTACAGCCTCACCACTGCAGTGTGTGCTGACAAATGTTTAACAACCAGCTCTACGAAGACAAAAATCCTTGCTTTGTACAGTTTCAATTCCCACAGTGAAAGTACGCCTACCAAGACCAATTTCAAGTTACCAATGTGACATCACTAAATACAGAGCTGGGAAGGAATGGACAGCAGCACATCTTTATAGAGTAATTCCACCGTACAGATACAATACAATAGACAAAAAAACCAAGAGCATAGATGACAATAGAATGTAGTCCAATCACTGGAAAGTGATGAGTTTGGCCTGGCAGGCCTGGCACGGTGGCTCATGCCTATAATCCCAGCACTTTGGGAGGCTGAGGTGGAAGGATCACCTGAGGTCCGGAGTTCAAGACCAGCCCGGCCAACATGGCGAAACCCCGTCTCCACTAAAAATACAAAAATTAGCCAGGTGTGGTGGCAGGTGCCTGTAATCCTAGCTGCTCAGGAGGCTGAGGCAGGGAGAATTGCTTGAATCCAGGAAGCGGAGACTGCAGTGAGCTGAGATCATGCAACTGCACTCCAGCCTGGGCAGGGGAGCGAGACTCCGTCTCAAAAATAAAAATAAATAACAATTTTTAAAAGTGATGTTTTACATATTTATTACCTGTTTTAATATGTTAATAACATAAACATATATAAATAATATATAAAGACTAAGTTTAAGCAACTTTACCTTTTTATAATGGCTAGGTTTCATAATCAGCTTGCAAAATTCCTGAAAATTTAACAATTGTTTCTAGCGAGCCAATATAAGCCATCTCTAGCACGCACACAACTGCTCCTTGAGGGTGCCATAAATATAATCCAGACTTAGAGGAATTAGGGAAGGAAATAACATCAAGACGGAAAGAGAATCAGAAAAAGAGGGCAAAACAATTCAAGAAGCTGGGGTGGGAGATTGGGAAGGATAAATATTTTCTTTTTTTTTCTTTTTTTTTTTTTTTTTGAGATGGAGTCTCTCTCTGTCGCCCAGGCTGGAGTGCAGTGGTGCGATCTCAGCTCACTGCAAGCTCCGCCTCCCGGGTTCACGCCATTCTCCTGCCTGAGCCTCCTGAGTAGCTGGGACTACAGGCGCCCGCCACCACACCTGGCTAATTTTTTGTATTTTTAGTAGAGACGGGGTTTCACTGTGTTAGCCAGGATGGTCTCGATCTCCTGATCTCGGATCTGCCCACCTCGGCCTCCCAAAGTGCTGGGATTACAGGTGTGAGCCACCGCGCCCGGCCAAAGGATAAATATTTTCTTAAGCAATGTGATAGTGTTTGGAGTTTAGATACATTTGTCATGAGTTCAGAATTCAATTCAATAGACAAAATGGTTAGGGGGCACCACCGGGTTGTATATTATTGATCATCTTAAAGTTATAAACAAAACAGGAGCCTAACGATGTCTTATAAAGAAAAAAACATGAAATCATAATGAATATCAGTACTCTGGGTTTAGGAAATAAATGCTGGCTTGGTTTGGGGAGCTAGGTATCTTTTTTTTTTTTTTTTTTTTTTACTTTATTTTAGGTTTGGGAGTACATGTGAAGGTTTGTTACATAGGTAAACACGTGTCATGTGGGGTTGTTGGAGAGATTATTTCATCAGCCAGGTATTAAGCCCAGTACTCAATAGTGATCTTTCCTGCTCCTCTCCTTCCTCCCACCCTCCATCCTCAAGTGGGATGTTGTTTCCTTCTTTGTGTTTGTATGTTCTTATCATTTAGCCTCCACTTATAAGTGAGAACAGGCAATATTTGAGAGCTAGATATCTTAATCCACTCCAAATACCTTTTCATTATTAATTTCTAAATATTTTCCTATTGGAACAATCCTATGAGGATTTCACACAGACTAAAGATCATTTTCCAAGACTTTTGGCATCACTCCCATCTGGTGTAGCAGGTGGAAACAAAGCACCCCATATACCATTCCTGCTGTCAGAGATTGGGGAACAGAGACCAAGAGAGACTAGTACTATCTAGTTTGGAGACCTGAGCCCTGGATTCCAGCCTCTGTTTTTTGACTTAGAGACGGAGTCTTGCTCTGTCGCCCAGGCTGGAGTGCATTGGCAAGATCTTGGCTCACTGCAAGCTCTGCCTCCCAGGTTCAAGCCATTCTTCTGCCTCAGCCTCCCGAGTAGCTGGAACTGCAGGCGCCCACCACCACGCTCGGCTGATTTTTGTATTTTTAGTAGAGACGGGGTTTCACCATGTTAGCCAGGATGGTCTCGATCTCCTGACCTCGTGATCCGCCCATCTCAGCCTCCCAAAGTGCTGGAATTACAGGCATGAGCCACCGCGTGCGGACATTTATTGACTTTTTAATTTGGGGACAAGGAAATTGACTTTTTTCAGCCTCAGTTAATGTGCCCCCCAAAATACTGATCATCACGACTGGCCTATCTGGCTACTTATCCACATGATAGTGATGACAATGGTAATCGAAGCCAAAGTACCTGGAATCCAACTCACTTTGAGAAATACTGACTGAGCACACAACTTTTGGTCAGGCACTGGGGCTAAAATCATAAGCAAGAGACACGATCTCCGCCCATAAGGAATGTTCAGTGGATTGATAAAGCAAAGGGTGTTCAGAGAAGCACAAGTCTATGTACGACGTATGCATTTCCTTTGTGATTTGCTGTTCAAGAATATTCTTTGGCAAAACCAAAAATTAAAAAATAACCCATGGACCTCCAGAACTCGCAGGATTTTCTGCACAGCCTCCTAAAATCCGTTCACTGTGACGCCACCATCAGACTGGATGAGCTGTGTTTATATAATTAAAAGAAAGGGACACAGTTACACTGAGGTAATGATTTTCATAATAAAAAAGACCCGTCATTAGTACCGGCTTCAAAGCCAAGACAACTTCTCCTTCTTGACAATTTTTTTTATTTTAAGAAACTAAATAGATGGTTTCATCACGAATAGACAGCGTATAGGAGATAATTATATGGTGAAATGAAGCCAAGATAAATGCCTAAAAGTTTTTTTCATCCTTCCTTATATGGCTGTTGTTGGCAACAAGGTTAGTTTTAAGTTGGACCCTGGGTATTTCACCTTGAATGTCTGTCTTTCATTTGCATAACAATAAGTTCCGGCTATTGTACACTCTGTCCAAAAATCTAAAACTCTGTTATTACTGGCTTAATGGCCTGTGTAACCTAATTTAAAATAAGAAAGTGAACTTCAGGTTTTCTCTCTTCAGTTGACTGTGAAGTAGGTATTAGCATATCATGGTCTTCTTGCTACCCTTCATCACTTACTGTGTCTCCAAGTGAGTTTGCCACGTCATGAGTTTGATTCAAAGATACTTGGTTAGAATGGCTTAGAAGGACACAAGAGAAAACAGTAAACTGTAGATGGGGAGGTTGTGGGCTTTCAGAGGCACAGAAATTTACATTTCAATCTAGGTTCTACATTTCACTGATGACTCAATGTGACCTTGAGCATGAAGGCAGATATATCTGACCTTTAGTTGCCTCATCTGTAAAATGGGACTAGTGACTGCAGTAGAAAGCTTCTGTGGGGGCTGCCCTCTCTGCAAACACAGAGGTATGGGTCCCAAGGGGTCATGACTGTACCAAGTAATCTTCCCACCTGTATTATGTATTAGTCTTTTTTCACACTGCTGTAAAGGACTGCCCGAGACTGGGTAATTTATAAAGGAAAGGGGTTTAATGGACTCACAATTCAGCATGGCTGGGGAGGCCTCAGGAAACTTACAATCATGGTAGAAGGTGAAGGGGAAGCAAGGTAGCTTCTTCACAGGGCGGCAGGAAGGAGAATGAACGCAGGAAGAACTGCCAAACGCTTATAAAACCATCAGATCTCAAGAGAATTCACTCACTATCATGAGAACAGCATGGGGCAAACTGCCCCCAAGATCCAATTACCTCCACCTGGTCTCTCCCTTGATGCATGGGAATTATGGGAATTATAATTCAAGATAGATTTGAGTGGGGACACAAAGTCCAAGCATATCACCACCCATATGCTACAGCCTGACTCAGCCCGAGGTGACACCTGGCCCAATATAAAACAACTCAATTCTCTTTCCTGGAAATTGGATGTTTGTACTGAAAGGCAGAAACTTGAGAGTCTTTAGTGCAAATAATAATAATAATAATAATGCAAACACAGATAGGGTTTACTGTGTACCAAACACTGTTCTAAGCACTCTTTTCTATTAACTTGTTTACATCCTCAAAATACATCTATGTACTATGTACTAGTAATATCACCTTTGCTTACAGATGAGGAAACTGGGACCAGAAAGTTGGAATTGAAGTCACATGCATAGTAACCTTTTGGGGAGAAGATGTACAAAGTCCTGCCGCTCAGGTCCCTGGGGTTGCCCAGGCTCTGACCCTTCTTGAATCTTATGGTCCAGCTGTTAGGATTCTATGGGAGACCTCAATGCTCCCTGAAAAAACGCCTCTGGCTAAAGTTGGCCAGAGTCAAGTTGTTTGCAAACATATAAGATTGTGTGCAAACAAAAATAATAAAATATTTAGGAATGTAATACTAACCATTATGGTTTTTAGAAATAGCTTAGGTAAAGCTGCTAACAAGGGGCCTAGCATAGGTACAGGAGAGATTCTAGAAAAATTTTAGCACTGAACCATCACAACTATCCAAGATCCTCCAGTCCCCATAGAGTAGACCCTCGGGATATGGCTATAATACCACTAACAATAATCATTGTTGAAAGATTCTTCTGTGCTTGGCACTGCGCTATGGGCTTTGCTTGCATTATCTCATTTGATTCCTACAAAGCCTCTGTAAGGTAAGTACTTTCCTTCTCTCTATTTTATGTGTGGAAAAACACAAGTCTGGTTCCCTTCATCACTCCCCTTCCTCACCCCTGAGTGGAAGCAGGGTCTAACTTAGTATGATAGCGAGAGATTCTGTGAATGTTAATGTCTGTGAGGATCTGACCAACATCAGCAAGAAAAGTTGGCTTATCTTGCAGATGCTCTGATTTACAGAATGGAAAAGCCCTAAGGCCTCTCTGACCTACAGTATCTGAATCTAGAAATGCTGGTCATCAAGATGGGAGGCACCCGCTAGAGGTAGCTGGGACTCTGAGGTGCAAAGAGTGGACCGAAGAAGAGAAAAGATCAGAGGAGGAAGGCAGAGAGAGAAGGGGCTCCCCAATACTGCTGAAGTCCAGCCTGGAGACTTGATCGGGAAAGAAGGGGAATCCCGTGGATGCTGAGGCATCCATCGTCTGTCAAAGCCAAGATGGTTTCCTAACCAATCATGAACATGACCTGTGAGACACTATGGGCAGTGTTAGGGGTTTCCATCCAAATGAGGACAGTTTAGCCGAGAGACGTTAAATGATCTGCTCACAGTCACACAGCCAGAGTTGGTAGAGGCAGAATTGGAACCCAGGCTGTCTGATTCTGGAGTCCATGTTCCTCACCCACTATTCTACACTGTACCCTCTTTGGCTAGATAGAACTACAGGTTGTTCTGGGTTTCACACCTTGGAGCTTTATTTGACCTGCATTTGTTCACATCAATCCCCAAAACCTTTTTGAAATCCCCTCAAAGCCATGCTCAAATGCCACCTTTTCCAGACTCTCCAGCCTCAGCACCACTCTCTCTTCCTGACCCCCAAATGTCTGTGCCCTCCCCCAAAATTCATATGTTACAATCCTAACTCCCAAAGTGATGGCACTAGGAGGTGGGGCCTTTAGGAGGTAATTAGGTCTTGAGGATGGAGACCTCGTGAATGGGATTGGTGTCCTTATAAAAGAGACCCCAAAGAGGCCCTTCCACCATGTGAGGACACAGAGAGAAGGCATCATCTATGAACCAGAAATTGAGCCCCCACCAAACACCAATTCTACAGGCACCTTGGTCTTGGATTTCCCAGTCTCTCAAAGTGAGAAATAAATGTCTGTTTTTTATAAGCCACCCAATTTAAGATACTTTTGTTAATTTTGTTAATTTTCTACATTTTTTTTTTGTAGAGATGGAGTCTTGCTATGTTGCCCAGGCTAGTCTCTGGGCAAACTTCTGGGCTCAAGGGATCCCCAGGCTCAGGCTCCTGAGTAGCTGGGACTTCAGGCATGCCACCACAGCTAGCTAAGGTGTTTTTGTTATAGCAGCCCAAACTGCCTGAGACATCCCACAGCACTTTACCTCCCTGAACCTCACAAAATGAATTCTGCTTGGCATGAGAGCTGGGTGGAAGTGTCTCATCTGCCCTACTAATTGAGCTCCTCAAGGGCAGAGGTATTTTATACATTTTCTACTTCCCCCGACTCCATCCCAACATACACACCACCACTGTCACCACCAGGACAGTGCCCTACACTTGGCACTCAAGAAATAGTTATTGAAGGAGGCAGATATTCAGAGATTTCAAACAACCACAAACACACCACAGGCTCAGAGAAAATGTCGAGGTCAGTATCTGCTCCTGCTCCATCCCTCAAGGCCAGAAGGCCAGCAGGAGTCTTGGAGTCAACTGTTTCTGGAAGCTTCTTCCAAAGATAGCGATATGGTATCCTATAAGTTATCTGTTGACTCTTTATATGTGAACAGTTAATTTGTTGTCTCATTCAAACGCACACACAAAGAGACCAGAAGGAAGCTCCTGCGGGGGAATCGATAGAATTCACCACATTTACTCTGGTAATTTCCCGGGAAGCCAATTTGATACAGGAAATGCTTTTCTAACTGCAGGTGCCTCTCAGCTCCCTGTCCCCAAGCTTCAAGCTGTGCCCGGCGTCCCCTGGTGGTGACACAGCCAGCAGTCGCCCCTGAGGAGCCACCTCCCGTGTGGCTGCAGGATGTCACTGCAGCTCCTCAAGTTCCACATTCTGAGCATCAGCCCGGGAGCGAACTACCAACTTTGGGAGGTGAAATATCTTACAGAAGGAGTGTGGGAGAAGAAAAGGCATTATAAGTAAAGACCATCTTAGAACCCGTTAACTCAAACCACCACAGATTAGTGTCAGTGAGCAGTGAGGATGGGGCTTTTGAAAGAAACTGTTCCATAAAGCCTGATTGAAAACAAGCTGGGGAGGCAGCCTGGGCTTCAGCTGGCACCTTTAACTGTGTTGCTGTTAAATTTACATACCCATTTGTAGGGGTAATTGCAAAATAAAAGAGGAGCTAAGAAGTGGTGCCAGCTTTCTCCCTAGTGGTCAGGTCTTGCGTTTGTTTGTTTGTTTGTTGAGACAAGTCTTGTTCTGTCGCCCAGGCTGGAGTGCAGTGGCATGATCTCAGCTCACTACAACCTCTGCCTCCTGGGTTCAAGTGATTCTCCTGCCTCAGCCTCCTGGGTAGCTGGGATTACAGGCATGTGCCACCATGCCTGGCTAATTTTTATTTTTATTTTTATTTTTTGTATTTTTAATACAAATGGGGTTTTACCACATTGACCAGGCTGGTCTAAAACTCCTGACTTCAGGTGATCCGCCTGCCTCAGCCTTCCAAAGTGCTGGGATTACAGGCATGAGCCACCACAGCCAGCCAGGTCTTCCATTTTACAAGAGCGAATGACCCAGGTGCAAGTCAGGGCTGGCCTGCCAGGCAGGTGGGCTCATTCTTCTCACCCTGCAAACCTCCCTAGTTCACAGACTCAACATGAAATATCTGCTCTTGTGGAAGTTGTTTTCTAAGAGCTTAAGGAAACATTTCTGGGTGCAAAGTTCTTACATTAGATTGCATGACTGTGCTTTTCTCCCACTTACTTGACAGCTCTCTCATCCTGTTATGTGCTCAGAAGGCGAGCTGCCCTTCCCAACTCACACAGGTGTTACCCTGTGCTTAGTCCACAGGCTCCACATAAGCCAGCTTTGTATTTCTTTCTTTTTTTTTTTTTATTTTTAGACACAAGGTCTTGCTCTGTTGCCCTGGCTGGAGTGCAGTGGTGCGATCATAATTCACTGCAGCCTTGAACTCCTGGGCTCACGTGATCATCCCACCTCAGTCTTCCAAGTAGCTAGGATTATAGGCATGGGTCACTACGTCTCGTTAATTTTCAGAACATTTCTTGTAGAGATAGGGTCTCGTTATGTTGCCCAGGCTGGAGTGCAGTGGCAGGATCACAGCTCACTGCAGCCTCGAATTCCTGGGCTCAAGCAATCCTCCCACCTCAGCCTTCTGAATCCAGCTCTCTATTTCATATCTCTTTTGTGCTCTATCCAAAAAGTCATCCCAAAGCCCAGTAGCTGGAATTCCACTTCCTTGAAAGAGCACTATTAGACCCCACCTCAGAATTACCTAGAAACTACCTCCGGCTGGATGCAGTGGCTCACATCTGCAATCCCAACACTTTGGGAGGCCAAGGCAGGCAGATCACCTGAGGTCAGGAGTTTGACACCAGCCTGGCCAACATGGTGAAACACTGTCTCTACTAAAAATTAAAAAAAAAAAAAATTAGCCGGGTGTGGTGGCAGGCACCTGTAATCCCAGCTGCTCAGGAGGCTGAGGCAGGAGAATCACTTGAACCTGGGAGGCAGAGGTTGCTGTGAGCCAAGATTGCGCCATTGCACTCCAGCCTGGGTGACAGAGCGAGACTCCATCTCAAAAAAAACAAAAACAAAAACAAAAAAAAAATGAAAAAGAAAGGAAGGAAGGAAAGAAGGAAGGAAGGAAGGAGAAAAGAGAAGAAAAGAAAAGGAAAGAAAAGAAAACTACCTCCCAAACCTAGGATTAGCTGTTTGTAATTGTTCTGAGTAAATGCTATAAAATATACGTTTATTTTTGTTGCCTATCTGCCTTGTGCCTAGCCCTCTGCTAAGAAGGAAGGCAAACCTAGGTGCAATGATGATGGTAGATGATTCAAGTCAGCCCGCAAAGAAGGGCTAAGCTATAGGTTGTACGGGCTGCAGAATCCAGAAGAGAAAGAGAAATAAGTGAAGCCAAGTAACAGGGATGCATAGAGAGAAGATTGGACTTGAGCTGAAACTAGAAGAATGGATAGGCTGTAGATATGCAAAATAGCATGAGGAAAGAGGATTCTAGACAAGGGAAGCCTCAAAGGTGGGAATGAGCCCAGTGAGCTCACGCTGCAGGAGACCCCAAAGAGAATGTCGCCCATCATAGGGAATAAGCTCTGGAAAAGGAACAATATGGTGGAGGACTGTGAAAGGATCTTGAAAATGTGCTTAGTGATTTAAAATTGACATATGGACTTTTCAAAGATTCTTCATCTCTCTACCCAAGTGGGCTAGCTCTTTTTACATTTTTAAATATACTTTTTACTTAAATACTGCACGCCTAACTGAAGCTTTGGCAAACATGTCTTGAGTGTCAGCTGTGCCAGGGCCCTAACTGGGGCCAGAAAATTGTAGATGAAACTCTTGACCACACCCTCAAGGAGTTCTCGTGTGTATGAAGAGGCTCACGTCCACATAGTTAGAAGTAGTGGTTGTCTCTAGGTGGTAGAATTTGGGTGGCTTTTGTTTTCTTATTTGTAATTTTCTAATATTTTTCCAACTTTCTTCAAAGAGAAAATATTATATTTTTATAAAAATAACAACAATGTCAGCCGGGCATGGTGGCTCACACCTGTAATCCGAGCACTTTAGGAGGGCGAGGTGGGTGGATCACTTGAGGTCAGGTATTCGAGACCAGCCTGGCCAACAGGGTGAAACCCTGTCTCTACGAAAAATACAAAAATTAGCCAGGTGTGGTGACAGGCATCTATAATCCCAGCTACTTGGGAGGCTGAGGCAGGAGAATCATTTGAACCCAGGAGGCAGAGGTTGCAGTGAGCTGAGACCACGCCATTGCACTCCAGCCTGGGTGACAGAGCGAGACTCCATCTCAAAAAAATAATAATAAATAAAATAAAATAACAATAATGTCTATATTAAAATCTGATGTGACAAATAGGATAGAGTTTAAAAACAGGGTGCTTGGGGAAAGGGATAATATTTCCCTTGTGTCAAGAAAAGAAAATAAAAGCCGAAAAACAAAACCAAACTATTCTCGAGATTATTTTCAAATAAATTCGTAGAGAGATACTATATAGGATAGTTCTGAAGTTACACAAAAGAAAACGACAAGGGAAGATGTTCTAAATACACTAAACATACTATTGGAGACAGATCCCCAGGGATCAGCCATTTGAAGTATGTAATCTTTGATAAAAGGCCCTCTGAGAAGGTGGCATTTAAATCTAGGGACTCAGTGCTAGTTCCCTTTCTTCTCTTAGTAGCTCTGGGCGTGCCTGTCAAGAACAGCTTGAACCAGGGTTCCCTTCATCATGCACTTTTCTACAGCGGTCTGTGAGCAGAGAGCTCTTTCAATCACATCTGCCAGGGTCAGCCAGGCAACACCAGTCTCAAAGGTAGAAGCAATCTTCAGAGAATAACTAATGTTCCCTCAGGTCTGTTACCTGCTCCTTTCACCATTTCCTCTCACTTGCCCTTTCACATGCAACAGATGAGAGGGATCAGGGCTTCGGTTTTAGAGTTGAACTGCTTCAGCTCACTCTGGCTTCTCCCTCTGCTGACTGTGACCTGGAGCTACTTACCAACCTCTTTAAGCCTGCTAAGCCACATTTTCACCTTTTGTAAAATGGGCATGTGGATAAAAGGATGGATGGATGGATGGATGGATGGATGGATGGATGGATGGATGGAAGGACGGATGGACGGACGGATGGACAGACGGATAAATAGATGGATGGATATAGAGATAGGTGGGTATCACTTTGGGAGGCTGAGGCAGGTGGATCACTTGAGGTCAGGAGTTCGAGACCACCCTGGCCAACATGGTGAAACTCCATCTCTACTAAAAATACAAAAATTAGTTGGGTGTGGTGGTGTGCACCTGTAATCCCAGCTACTCAGGAGGCTGAGGCATGAGAATCTCTTGAACCTAGGAGTCAGAGGTTGCAGTGAGCTGAGATCACACCACTGTACTCCAGCCTGAGTGACAGAGTGAGATTCCATCTCAAAAAAAAAAAAAAGAGAGAGAGAGAGATAGGTAAGTAGATAGATACTAGATAGATAGATGATAGACAAAAATTGATCGTCCTAACTAGCTTCCTGCTTCCAGTGCTACCCCCAATCTCATTTTCAATGTAATCAGAATTATACTTTCCCATGCTTTTTTTTAAAAAATCAGATAATTCTGTAAGTCCTCTCAAGAAACAATAGCATTCCCCAATCATTCCTTTACCATCCTATTCCCCGTCTCTGAAAACAGCCACCTTCCATTTGTTTAATTAATCTGTTGTGTTTACCTCTGTATCTCTGAATAAATCATGACTAGTCAGTTTTTGGCATTATCTATTGACTTGCTGCTGTGAAGAATGAGGGTGTGGCTTTTGTTCTCTGACTGTGCACCTCCTAGTTACCCTATCTTCACAATCCACTAATTTTGATTTAATAATCAGGATTTACATTATTATTACTCTGTAAACCAGTGATTTTTCGATGTGGCTCAATAATGCCCCTTAGGAGGAAATTTGAAGTGTGGGGCAGCATTTTGGTTTGTCAGAATATTGCGGTAGGAGGATAAACTGGATCAGTGGCGTCTAGTGGGTGAGGGTCAGGGATGCCATAAATTCTGCAATATGCAGAACACTGCTGCACAAAAAATTCCCCAAATATCAATAAGTCCTCCTGAGAAGCAGTTAACACTATTTACTGCTAATCTATGCAGTATACAATGGTTACCTTTCTTTCTTGGGCAACTTTTTCTTTTCCCTGGAGTTAACAATTGCCTTGGTGTTTTTGTTTTTATCCTCTGAAAGCTTTCATAATCATCTCTTTGTTCCTCAATATCCTGATATTTCACAATGTATGTTAGTCTGTTTTCACCCACAGTGTTGGGCATTCAGAGAACCCTTTCAATCTGAAGATTTCTGTACTTTAGTTCTGGATTATTTTCTAAAACTGTTTCTTGATTTTTTTTTCTGTCTCTTTTCCCTGACTTCTTTGATTAACTCATGTTATCTAAGTTTTGGAATTCCTAGTCCTCAAATTTTCATAACTTTTTTCTTTTTGTCTTTAATCTTTCCTTTTTTTTTTTTTTTTTTTTTTTTGAGACAGAGTTCACTCTGTCACCCAGGCTGGAGAGCACTGGTGCAATCTCAGCTCATTGCAATCTCCACCTCCCAGGTTCAAGCATCTCATGCCTCAGCCTCCCAAGTAGCTAGGACTACAGATGCGCACCACCACACATGGCTAATTTTTGTATTTTTAGTAGAGATGAGGTTTCGCCATGATGGTCAGGCTGGTCTCAAACTCCTGGCCTCAAGTGATCTGCCTGCCTCAGCCTCCCGAAGTGCTGGGATTATAGGTGTGAGCTACTGCACCTGGCCTAATCTTTTTGTTTGCTATATTTCCAGGAAGATTTCCTCAGCTTTTCCTTCGAATCATTCCACTGAGTTGATTTTTGTTTTGTTGTGTTATGTTTTTAATCACAGCTATGGTGGTGGGAGTAGGTCCCAAGATCTTTTTGTTTTCTAAATGTTTCTATTTTCTAGCATTCTATCCCTGATCCATAGATGCATTTTATCTTTTCAGGGAAATTAGTATAAATAACTTTTTGTCTGATTTTGCATTTTCTTTTTCTTACAGGGAAATCTCTTCCATGACACTTTGTTCTGTTTGTATATTTGATTAGCTTTAATAATTTATATTATAATATAAACAATGGAGCCCAAATGTCTGGTGATCCTTGGCAGTCTGTAAATATTTAAGTGAAGTGCTAAAAAGCTGGCTGACTGTGCACATAACTGTAGACCTCCCCACAAGGTGATCTATTCAGACTATTTCCTTGGGAATCCCCATGTCAATATCTGAACTAGTATAGATATTTCTTAGACTAGTACAGTTTCCCTAGAAAAAGCTTTTCTAATATCCTGCCTGAGGGTTATAAGTTTTGCTGTCAACTTTCTAAGAACTCATATGCTATGTAAACTTTCATTTAATTCACCTGTTTTTATTCTGGTACTCCTTCTCCCACTGTGCCTGGGTAACTCTAGAGACCCTCAGATTTTACCCCTTCAAAGAATGAATCTTCAGTCTTCTGAAGAGGGCAGGAGGGACAGTCACCAACTGCACGGAATGAGGGAATCAATTTGCAAGTCTATTTTCTTCTTAAACTGACCATCAACCAATGCTTCAACCTTCACCTTGACCTCATTTCCAGAGGCACCTGATCTTGGTGATTCCTGAGCCTTTGCAAGAACTTTGGAGGGTAGGGTATCTATAGAATAAATCAGAATCTCTGCTTCTCCCATTGTCAACCTTGTACCTGACAAGTCAGGTACTTTCTTGGAGCTGACAAATCAGATACCACTCACCCATCTGTTTTTCAGCTTCTAAATTAGTGTTTCCATCATGTCCTCTTTAATTCCCTTTGTACTTATAGGTTTTATCTTTTTATTTAAATTTATGGTCATTTTAGTAGGGTGTTGGGGAGAAGAAGAGAGTAATGGAAAAATGGACCCACTGTCATTTTGCAAGTCCTATGATTCAGTCCTTACACAGCAGCAAGAGTGATATTTTTAAAATTCATATTAGATCCTATTACTACCCAGAACCCAAATTGTCAGTGGCTTTTCATTATCATTACAATAAAATTCAAACTCTCTCTGGCTTATAGTTTACAAAACTCTACATTACCTGGGCTCTGACAAATCTTTGGCCTCATTTTCTACCCCCTTGTCTCTTTTTCACTAGATCCTAGTCACTTTGGCCTTTGTTACTCATGCCATGCCTGTTCCCACCTCAGAGCCTTTGCACTTACTGTTCTCTCTATTGGGAAGTTTTTACCCCCAGGTCTTCCAGCAGGCTAATTTTGTGTGTGTGTGTGTGAGATGAAGTCTCACCCTGTTGCCCAGACTGGAGTGCAGTGGCATAATCTCAGCTCACTGCAAACTCCGCCTCCCAGGTTCAAGTGATTCTCCTGCCAGGACTACAGGTGCATGCCACCACGCCCAGCTGGTTTTTTGTATTTTTAGTAGAAATGGGGTTTCACCACGTTAGCCAGGATGGTCTCGATCTCCTGACCTTGTGATCCACCCACCTCAGCCTCCCAAAGTGCTGGGATTACAGGCATAAGACACCGCGCCCAGCCCCAGCACGCTAATCTTTTGTCATCAAATCTCAGTGTAAATGTCACCTCCTCAGAAAGACTTTCCATGACCACCCAGTCTAAAAGAGCCATCCAGTCAGTTACCACCATATTACCTTGTTTTAATTCTCTGCACAGGCTTGTGCATGATTTGATATCATCCTTGTTCATTTGTTTGTTTGCTGTGTTTATTATAAGAATTTAAGGTCAGTGAGAGCAGGGGCCTTATTTTCTTATTCACTTTATCTTGGTGCATAGAATAATTCTTGTATTAGTCAAGGTTTTCAGGGAAACAGAACCAATAATCTGTGTGTGTGTGTGTGTGTGTGTGTGTGCACGCGCACGCGCGCACGCGCGCACGCGTGCACACATAGAGAAAAAGAGATTTGTTATAAGAAATTGGCTCACATGATTATGAAGGCTGAGAAGTCCAGACCCAGGAGAGCTGATGGTGATAGTTCCAGTCAGAACCTAGGTCAGAAGGCAGAAGAGACTGACATCCCACCTGGAAGACAATCAGACAGAGAGAAAGAATTCTTATTCGACCTTTTGTTCCATGCAGTCTTTCAGCAGCTAAGAAAAGGTCCATCTACATCAGGGGAATAATTTACTTTCTTCAGTCTACCTATTCAAATGGTAATCCCACCTACTGGGTAAAATGTACATTATTTGACTGATGGATACCCTAAAAACCCTGATTTCACCACTCCGCAATCTATGCATACAACAAAATTACACTTGTACATCATACATTTATAGAAATGTAAAAATAAATAAAAATTAAATTAAATTTTTAAAAATGTTAATTTCATCCAGAAACACCCTTAGAGAAACATCAATATTTGGTTAGAATATTGTCTAACTGGCCGGGCATGGTGGCTCACACCTGTAATCCCAGGACTTTGGGAGGCCGAGTTGGGTGGATCACAAGGTCAGGAGATCGAGACCATCCTGGCTAACACAGTGAAACCCTGTCTCTACCAAAAATACAAAAAATTAGCTGGGCTTGGTGGCACGCTCTTGTAGTCCCAGCTGCTTGGGAGGCTGAGGCAGGAGAATCACTTGAACCCAGAAGTTGGAGGTTGCAGTGAGCCGAGATCGTGCCACTGCACTCCAGCCTGGGTGACAGAGCAAGACTCCATCTCAAAAAAAAAAAAAGAAAAAAAAAAAAGAAAGAATATTGTCTAACCAAATATGTGAATATTGTCTAACCAAATATCTGAGCACCCTGTGGTCCAGTAAAGTTGACACATAAAACTCACAATTACACTGCCTGACATTGTTCAATAAGTGTTTGTTGAAAGAACAAACAAATAAGTAGGGAGAGAGGGCAAGATGGCCAACTAGACACAGCCAGGTGGAAGAGCTGCCACCAAGGGACTGGGTTGACTGGCGCACTCCTAAAAGACCTTCAGAGGGAAGGCACTGAGAATGAACTGGGGGCACAGGGGAAGACACAGAGGCTGGGCTGAAGCGGGAGGAAGCTGGGAACACTGCATGGGGCTACCATGCACTGGGACTTGTTCCTGGCCCCCAACAACTCTGGGGGAATGAGTGAGTTGAACTGGCAAGGAGCAACCCACTCTCACCATAGGCCTCTGGAATCCTGGCAGGAGGAGACCCCTTGACCACCACAGACACCCGAGTTGGCAGGGAGAGCTGCTTAGAGAAGTGGTAGGAGCAGCAAAATAGCTGAAATAGAGCCCAGAGGGTTTGCTGTAGGAGTATGTGTAGCACAACACAGCCAGGGAAGCCCATCTCCCTTGGCTCAATTTGCACCCATAGGAGACTTTAACCCTAGGGGAACTGTCAGACCTGAACTCTGCATGGTGGTCTTGCATATCAAATGGGGCCAGTCTGATCTGACCCTGGCCTCTCCCAGGGTCCCAGCCTGGCCATGCCTGCTTGTAGGGCAGCCTCAGGTCCCCTGGGGGCTCACATCATAACTCCTGGGCTGGCAGATCCTCTCTGTCCAGTGGACAGCTCCAGCAGGGTGGCCCCCATGGCCACTCACCAGCCCACCTGCTCCCTCCCCACACGGCAGCCTTTCCCCAGATCCATGGCAAACCCCCACATCACTTTGCCAGCACATGTGTGCACAGGAAAGTTTTGCCTTCCCTGCCCCACCAGTGCACCTGTGTGCATGCACCCTGACCTGCCACTGCTGCAGCAGGAGTACACTCCACCCTCACCTCTCCTAACCCAACTGCCATTGCAATTGGAGCCTTGGTGGGCACAGAGCCAGACAGCCCCACCCCCACCAGCACCCTGCACTTCTGCAAACACTGCCACAGGAGCGAAACTAGACGTAGAGAACAGTGGACCCTCCCCAACACTGAGTGACCACCCCTGCCTGTGGTACACAGAGAAAACACACAGACCTGTGCCTGCCAGCACCCTGCCCCCATGCTCACACCACCACCAGCACAACCATGTGCACAGCTGCCATTAGACCCTCCCAACCCCCACAGCCATGTTGCCTCTGCCACAGTGAATGCACCCATGGAGGCAGGGACCCTGGCACCCACTAGCACCCTGCCAGAGCCATCAAGTATGCACCTCACCATACTGCCACTGCTGCTTCTGCAGGCACATGCAACAAGGATGGATCCCACTGCTACCACATTGCAAAATGCTTTGGCTGACACCATCCATCACAGTGTAGTGCCCAGCAGTCTGGAAGCACCTCAGCACTCCCAGCCCAGTGAATTCCTAAACTTGAGGAGCCAGAGAACAAAGCTGGGGCCTGATACAAGTCCCTCAGAGTTAGAGCACACACTCCAAGAGTTGGGAGTTGAGCACTGGCCTTCTAAAATCTTCCAGAAATGAAGCCAGTCAGCTGAATCCAGCTTATACCACAATCAAACGCTCAAGGTCCTCAAATAGGATAAAAGGGGGAAAAACCCACCAAAAGGTCAGCAACTTCAAAGACTGAAGAAACATCAGCCCACAGAGATGACAAAGAACCAGTGCAGAAACCTTGACAACTAAAAAGCCAGAGTGCCTTCTTTCCTCCAAATGACCACACCACCTCTCTGGCAAGGGTCCTGAACCACGCTGAGATGGCTGAAATAACAGAAATATTAATAGAATTAAGAATATAGATAGGAACAGAGATCATCGAGCTTCAGGAGAATGTTGAAACCCAATCCAAGGAAGCTAAGAATCACAATAAAATGATACAAGAGCTGACAGACAAAATTAGCCAGTATAGAAAAGAATGTAACTGACCTGATAGAGCTGAAAAACACACTATAAGAATTTCATAATGCAAACAAAGTACTGATAGCAGAATAGACCAACCTGAGGAAAGAATCTCGGAGCTTGAAAACTGGCTTTCTGAAATAAGACAGTCAGGAAAGAATAGAGAAAAAAGAATAAAAAGGAATGAACAAAAGCTCCAAGAAATAGCGGATTACGTAAAGAGACCAAATATATGACTCACTGGTGTCCCTGAAAGAGATGGGGAGAGTTTAAGTAGCTTGGGAAACGTATTTTAGGATATCATCCATGAGAACTTCCCCAAACTAGCTAGAGACGCCAACATTCAAATTCAAGAAATGCAGAGAACCGCAGTAAGATATTTCACAAGAAGATCATCCCCAAGATACATAATCATTAGATTCTCCAAGGTCAAAAAGAAAGAAAAAATGTTAAAGGCAGAGAAAGAGAGAAAGGTCAGGTTGCCTACAAAGAGAAGCCCATCAGACTAACAGCAGACCTCTCAGCAGAAACTCTGTAAGCCAGAAAAGATTGAGGGCCAATATTCAATATTCTTAAAGAAAAGAAAAGCCAACCTGGAATTTTATATTTGGTCAAACTAAGTTTCATAAGTGGAGAAATACGATCCTTTTCAGACAAACAAATGCTTAGAGAATTTGTTACCAGCAGATCTGCCTTCTAAGAGCTCCTGAAGGAAGCTCTAACTATGGAAAGACCATTACCAGCAACTGCAAAAACACACTTAAATACACGACTAGTGACTATGAAGCAACCACATATACGAGTCTGCATAGTAACCAGCTAACATCATAATGACAGAATCAAATCCACACATATCAACACTAACCTTGAAGGTAAATGGGTAAATGTCCCAATTAAAAGGCACAGAGTGGCAAGCTGGATAAGGAACCAAGACCCATTGGTATGCTGTCTTTAAGAGACCCATCTCACACGCAATGACACACATAGTCTCAAAGTAAAGGGTTGGAGAAAAACCTACCAAGCAAATGAAAAACAGAAAAAAGCAGGGGTTGTCATCCTAGTTTCCAACAAAACAGACTTTAAACCAACAGAGATCAAAAAAGACAAAGAAGGGCAATACATAATGGTAAAGGGTTCAATTCAATAAGAAGACCTAACTATCCTAAATATATATGCACCCAACACAGGAGCACCCATATTCATAAAGCAAGTTCTTAGAGACCTTCAAAGAGACTTAGATTCCCACACGATCATAGTGGAAGACTTTGACACCTCACTGACAGTATTAAACAGGTTATCAAAGCAGAAAATTAACAAATATATTTGGGACCTGAACTCAGCACTGGATCAAATGGACATGATAGACATCTCATCTACAGAATTCTCCACCCAAAAGCAACAGAATATACATTCTTCTCAGTGACACACATGACACATACTCTGAAATTGACCACATAATCAGACACAGAACACTCCTCAGCACATGCCAAAGACCTGAAATTATAACAACCACTCTGTCAGACCACAGCATTATCAAATTAGAAATCAAGACTAAGAAATTTGCTCAAAACCATAAAATTACATGGAGATTGAATAACCTGCTCCTGAATGACTTTTGAATAAATAATGAAATTAAGGCAGAAATCAATAAGTTCTTTGAAACTAATGAGAACAAAGATGTAACATACCAGAATCTCTGGGAGACAGGTAAGGCAGTGTTAAGAGGGAAGTTTATAGCACTAAATGCCCACATCAAAAGGTTAGAAAGATCTCAATTTAACAACATAACATCACAACTAAAAGAACTAGAGAACCAAAAGCAAACCAACCCCAAATCCAACAGAAGACAAGAAATCATCAAAATCAGAGCTGAACTGAAGGAGACAGAGGCACGAGAAAAATGTTCAAAACATCAATGAGTCCAGGAGTTGATGTTCTGAAAAACAAAAATAGAAGAGATAGACCACTAGCTAGACTAATAAACAAGAAAAAGAGGGAAGATCCAAATAAACACAATTAGAAATGACAAAAGAGATATTATCACTGACTCCAAAGAAACACAAATGATCAGAGAATATTATGAACACCTCTATGTTCATAAACTAGAAAATCTGGAAGAAGTAGAAAATTCATGGACACATACACACACCTTCCCTAGACTGAGCCAGGAAGAAACTGAATCCCTGAACAGACCAATAATGCATTTTGAAATTGAATCAGTAATAAACAGCCTACCACTCAAAAAAGCCCAGGACCAGACAGATTCACAGCGAAATTCTATCAGACGCACAAAGAAGAGCTGGTACTGTTTTTTGTTTTGTTGTTATTGTTGTTGTTTGTTGTTTGTTTTGTTTTTTGTTTTTTGTTTTTGAGACGGAGTCTCAATCTGTCACCCAGGCTGGAGTATAGTGGAATGATCTTAGCTCACTGCAACCTCCGCCTCCCAGGTTCAAGCAGTTCTCCTGCTTCAGCATCCCGAGTAGCTGGAACTACAGGCCTGCAACACTACACTCAGCTAATTTTTGTATTTTTAGTAGAGACAGGGTTTCACCATGTTGGCCAGGCTGGTCTTGAACTCCTCACCTCAGGTGATCCAGCCACCTCGGCCTCCCGAAGTGCTGGGATTACAGGCGTGAGCCACCATTCCTGGCCGAGCTGGTACCATTTCTACTGAAACTATTCTTAAAAAGTTGAGCAGAAGGGATTCCTCTTTAACTCATGCTATGAGGCCAGCATCATCCTTATACCAAAACCTGACAGAGACACAACAAAAAAAGAAAATTTCAGGTCAATATCCATGATGAACACTGATGCAAAAATCCTCAACAAAATACTGTTAACCAAATCCAGCAGCACATCAAAAAGCTTATCCACCATGATCAAGTAGGCTTTATCCCTAGGATGCAAGGTTGGTTCAACATATGCAAATCAATAAATGTGACTGATCACATATACAGAACTAAAGACAAAAACTACATGATTATTTCAATAGATGCAGAAAAGCCTTTCAATAAAATTCAACACTCCTTTCTGTTAAACTCTGTCAATAAACTAGGTATTGAAGGAACATACCTCAAAGTAATAAGAGCCATCTATGACAAACCCACAGCCAACATCATACTAGATGGGCAAAAGCTGGGATCATTCCTCTCAAAAACCAGCACAAAATAAGGATGCACTCTCGCACCACTTCTATTCAACATGGTTTTTGGAAGTCCTGGCCAGAGCAATCAGGCAAGAGAAGGAAATAAAGGGCATCCGAACAGGAATAGAGAAGCCGAAATATCCCTGTTTGCAGGCGACATGATCCTATATCTAGAAAACCCCATCATCTCAGCCTAAAAGCTCCTTAAGCTCATAAACAATTTCAGCAAATTCTCAGGATACAAAATCAATGTACAAAAATCACTAGCATTCCTATACACCAACAACAGTTAAAGCCAAGAGCCAAATCAGGAACACAATCCCATTCACAATTGCCACCAAAGAATAAAATACCTAAGAATACAGTTAACCAAGGAGGTGAAAGACAAGGAGCGATAAACAGAACTACAAAACACTCCTCAAGGAAATAAGAGATGACACAAACAAATGAAAAAACATTCCATGCTCACAGATAGGAAGAATCAATATCATTAAAATGGCCATACTGCCCAAAAAAATTTATAGATTCAATGTTATTTCTATCAAACTACCAATGACATTCTTCACAGAACTAGAAAAAACTATTTTAAAATTCATGTGGAACCAAAGAAAAGAGCTTGAAAAGCCAAGGTAATCTTTAGCAAAAAGAACAAAGCTGGAGGCATCATGCTACCTGACTTCAAACTATACTACAGGGCCATAGTACTCAAAACAACATGGTACTGCTACAAAAACAGACACATAGACCAACGGAACAGAATAGCGAATCAAGATATAAGGCTGCAGCCTGGGTGCAGTGGCTCACACCTGTAATCCCAGCACTTTGGGAGGCTGAGGTGGGTGGATCACCTGAGGTTGGGAGTTCAAAACCAGCCTGACCAACTTGGAGAAACCCCATCTCTACTAAAAATACAAAATTAGCTGGGCGTTGTAGTGCATGCCTGTAATCCCAGCTACTCAGGAGGCTGAGGCAGGAGAATCGCTTGAACCCAGGAGGCAGAGGTTGCGGTGAGTGGAGATTGCACCATTACACTCCAGCCTGGGCAACAAGAGGAAAAAGAAAGAAAGAAAGAAAAGAAAGAAAGAGAGACAGAGAGAGAGAGAAAGAGAAAGGAAAAGAAAGGAAAGAAAGGAAAAAGAAAGGAAGGAAAGGAAAGGAAGGAAGGAAGGAAGGAAGGCAGGCAGGCAGGCAGGCAAGCAAGCTAGCTGCACATCTTTAACTATCTGATCTTTGACAAAATTGACAAGAACAAGCAATGGGGAAAGGATTTCCTATTCAGTAAATGGTGCTTGGATAACTGGCTAGCCATATGGAGAAGATTGAAACTTGACCCCTTCCTTATACTATATACAAAAATCAACTCAAGGTGGATTAAAGACTTAAATGTAAAATCCAAGACTACAAAAACCCTCGAAGACAACCTAGGTGATACCATCCTGGCCATAGGAATGGGTGACGATTTCATCACCAAGATGCCAAAAGCAATAGCAACAAAAGCAAAAATTGTCAAATGGGATCTAATTAAACTAAAGAGCTTCCGCACAGCAAAAGAAAGTATCAACAGGGTAAACAAACAACCTACGGAATGGGAGAAAATTTTTGCAAGCACACATCTGACAAAGGTCTAATATCCAGCATCTATAAGGCACTTAAACAAATTAACAAGAGAAAAACAACCCCATTAAAAAGTGGGCAAAGGACATGAACAGACACTTTTCAAAAAAGATATACATGTGGCTAAGAAACAGATGAATAAAACCTCAACATTACTGATTATTAAAGAAATGCAAATCAAAACCACAGTGAGATACCATCTCACACCAGTCAGAATGTCTATTATTAAAAAGTGAAAAAAATAACAGGTGCTGGCAAGGCTGCACAGAAAAAGGAATGCTTATGAACTGTTGGTGGGAGTATAAATTAGTTCAACCATTGTGGAAAACAGTGTGGCACTTCCTCAAAGACCTAAAAACAGAATCCTCATTTGACCCAGCCATCTCATTACTGGGTATATATCCAAAGGAATATAAATCATTCCATTATAAAGACACATGTACACATATGTTCATTGTAGCATTAATCACAATAGCAAAGACATGAAATTCACCTAAATGTCAATGGTAGACTGGGTAAAGAAAATGTGGTACATATGTGCCATGGAATACTATGCAGCCATAAAAAATGAGATCATGTCCTTTGCAAGAATATAAATGGAGCTGCAGGCCATTATCCTTAGCAAACTAATGCAGGAACAGAAAACCAAATGCCACATATTCTCACTTATAAGTGGGAGCTAAATGATGAAAATACATGGACACATAGGGGAGAACAACACACACTGGGGCCGACTGGAGGGTGGAGGGTGGGAGGAGGTAGAGGATCAGGAAAAATAACTAATGGGTACTAGGATGAATGCCTGGGTGATGAAATAATCTGTACAACAAACCCCCATGACATGAGTTTACCCATGTCACAAACCTACACAAGTACCAGTGAACTTAAAATAATTAAAAAAAAATACAGGAAGAACAAATAAATAAATTCTCTGATTTTAACAGTGGTAGACCCTGTGCAGGTATACTTGAAAGCGAATGGAGTCTGTTTCCTTGTGCCCCCACACACCCTACCCACACACACGATGCTTCCACCAAGTATCCCCAGCTGCTTGCAAACTTAGCTCTAAACCTCTGCTTGGCATCAGGGCTAAGGCCAGTCTTCTCCCAGCCTCACAACCTCTGCCTTGGCACTGTCATCGTGCCACGCTCTTGAGAACATGCTCCAGAACCTGGCTTAGTTAGAGACTGCTCTTTTCAGCTCAGTAATCCCCTGCCCACCCTAGGTAGGGCCCACGGCAAAGGAGAGGAGCATGTGGAGGAAGGGTTTGGTACCTCTGAGCTTCAAAAGGGGCCTACTGCAGGGATGGAAGGAAATCTGAGAATAGAGTTTTAGAATGACTGAAAATGCCACCTCTGTGCTACTGTGGGACCTTCAACAGTCCATTCCCACAGCCATTCCTTGCAACCCCACCATAAGTATCTCCCTCCATGATCCACGGGTAAGAGCACATCTAGGAAAGCCTCTAACTGACAGGGCAACTCGCTCCTATGATGCTTTCCAACTGATGTGTCAACTATCAGTTCCTTTCTTCCAGCATCTACGTATACAATTCCAACTCCTCAGGCCGTGCCAGCACTGATCAAAGCACTACCATCTAGTTATAGTAGTGACACTGTGGAAGAAATCAAACAGCATCTCCAGCGGCAAGATCACAACTCTTCATAACTCTTGGTTTGGCAGGATACAACCTATCACTGATACAGTGGTACTTATGTGCTGAGTATTTAAGTTATTAACCCACTGTGGCTGAGTGGGGAGAATGGAAGTTTCTGGAGTATGGAGAGAACTTCTTGCACGTGGTTAGTGTATCTAAGAAACATGTATTGAAATAATTGGTGACTGAATAATCTATTCGTGCTTTAAATCTGAGTCCAAGGTACCCTCTGTAAGGAAGCTAAAATTCCAGCGTTGTTTCCTGATGTGGAAATAACCCTTCCTGAAGACCCTGGAATTCACATGTGATGGTTTTCTACAGAGGACACCTGTCCTTAAACCTCCTAGGAATAAAGGTCTTTGAGAACCTGTTCCTCTGTGCCTTCTACCTTTAGTAGTGCTTTAGCCACACCCCCAGCACAGCATTTGCTCCAGTGCTTTCTGGTGAGGTGTCTATTTCTTTGTCTTCCCTGCTAGATGACTAGCTCCTGAGAACACAGGCTACACCTTATTAATTGTAATCTCCCAAATAAATGCTCAAGAATTCATAACCAATGGCTACAGTGAATCCAGGCAATAACCATAATAAAACTGAGAAGAATCAGCTTTCTTGGCCATCCAGAAAGTAGTAGAGAGTCCACTATGTTGTTCATTCTTAGCAATGATAAGTAGCTATTAAGCAACCTTAGCAGTCATGTGCTAGGCAAAGGATGGAAAATTAAAATAAAAATTGTCAGACACAGTGTGTTTTATGAAAAATTGCTTCAGAACATTCAGGCAATTATGGGGATGGGAAACACACTGGGACAGTCACAATTTCAGTGAAGTTTTCTCCTCTGTTCCAGCCTTCCCAGTAGCAACCCTACACATTTGAACCATAGTGAATAGCCACACATTTGAAAGGCTTGCAACCATTTCTTTTCCCTTTTTTTTTTTTTTTTTTTTTTTTTGAGATAGAGTCTCTCTCTGTCTCCCAAGCTGGGGTGCAATGGTAGGATCTCAGTTCACTGCAATCACCACCTCCAGGGTTCAAGCGATTCTCCTGACTCAGCCTCCCGAGTAGCTGGGATTACAGGTATGCACCACCACACCCAGCTAATTTTTCTATTTTTAGTAGAGACGGGGTTCTGCCATGTTTGCCAGGCTGGTCTCAAACTCCTGACCTCAGGTGATCCACCCGCCTTGGCCTCCCAAAGTGCTGGGATTACAGGCTGAGCCACTGCACCCAGACACAACCATTTCATTATCTCTTCCCACCTTTCCTCCTTTCCCCTAACCCCCCACAACACAAACACTAATTAGAAGGTATCATCCTCACCATAGCAACATCAGATATTGTGCAATGATTGCAGCGCACTTTCTGGTGACTGTGCTGCTTATACCCCACTGGATGCAGAATGAATTCATGTGCAACCTCTCCCAGATAACTCCTGATTCAGAGCACTCTTTGTTCAGTTGCCAGAAGTAATAGTGCTTTTTATTTTAGGAATTTAAGAAGTTTCTTCTTTTAGAATCCTCACATTTCACAAATAAATTGCTGAAGGCCATTAAAAAAGAATGTCCTATTTTCTCAGCTATTTATTTCCTGCAGCATCTACTTTTTCAGAACTGAAGACTTAATGCCATTCATTCATTAGATATACATCCAATCAAGCTCAAAATCCATGGCAATCTTAGAAAGGTGCAATTTACCAGCCCCTATCTTGGACCTGGAATTTACAAATATATAGAATCTTATCTTGTTAAGGCAGCTGAGGAGTTTCAAAGGAAAGATGGAGCTTGATATCTAGTCTGCAGTTGTGAATCCTACCTATAAAGTCAGTCTCTCTCCTGGGTTGCCGATAAGGCTCTGCCTTGTATTTTGATAAGAAAACAAGACTACCGGACTTGAACATAAGGGTGATGGTGAAGACTCCTCCTCAGAAAGTCATCTTCAGCCAAGCATGCCTTCCTAAAGTTAGCCAAGGCCAAGCAAGTTACATTTCAATTTACAAAGAATGGAAGTGGAAACTCAGTGTAAAAGAGGGTGCCTGCGAGGAACAGCCAGCCATGTGCACGTGGACCCACAAGCAGATGAGAAGGCAGATTCTTCCATCTTGCTACTTGTTACTGCTCTTCATTATCTATACACAGAAAGCGTAGAAGTCACAGATTCTTTTTTAGAAACTCTGCTATTTGTTTCATGTCAGACTCCCCAGAACATTTCAGTTGAGTATGACTAAGCAAAACTTGCTGCTCTTTCCCTCTCCTTTAACCTTTACTCAGTGGTGCTAACAAATTCAAAAATAGCCAAAAAGTGAGCTAGAAAAAGAAAATCGAGGACAAAAAAAAAAGAGTTCAAATCAGAATAGCTGGTTCCTCGGCCCTTGTAAAAGTTATTCTCTCAATGAGTGCAGATGCCAAACGACTCTAGACTCATTAACTGATGGCACGTTGCTGACATCTTCCCTTGAGAACTCCACTGACATTTCAAACAGTGATGCTCACATATCTGCACAGGAAACTTCTTGTCTTTTCTCAAAGAAAGTTACCACTCATGCCTGTAATCCCAGCACTTTGGGAGGCTAGAGGCAGGCAGATCACGAGGTCAGGAGATTGAGACCATCCTGGCTAACAGGGTGAAAACCCGTCTCTACTAAAAATACAAAAAATTAGCCGGGCGTGGTGGCGGGCGCCTGTAGTCCCAGCTACTCGGGAGGCTGACGCAGGAGAATGGTGCAAGCCCAGGAGGCGGAGCTTGCAGTGAGCCAAGATCGTGCCACTGCACTGCAGCCTGGGTGACAGAGCAAGACTCCGTCTCAAAAAAAAAAAACAAAAAAAACAAAGTAGAGACATCTCTTATAAAACCTAAGAAATAGATGGCACATTGGCACATCAGAAAATCATTTTTAGGCCGGGCACAGTGGCTCAAGCCTGTAATCCCAACACTTTGGGAGGCCGAGGGGGGCAGATCACGAGGTCAGGAGATCGAGACCATCCTGGCTAACACGGTGAAACCCCGTCTCTACTAAAAATACAAAAAAATTAGCCAGGCGTAGTGTCGGGCGCCTGTAGTCCCAGCTACTCGGGAGGCTGAGGCAGGAGAATGGCGTGAACCTGGGAGGCGGAGCTTGCAGTGAGCCGAGATCACACCACTGCACTCCAGCCTGGGAGACAGAGCGAGACTCCATCAGAAAGGAAAGGAGAGGGAAGGAGAGGGAAGGGGAAGGGGAAGGGGAAGGGGAAGGGAAGGGAACCAAAGTAGAAAGATATCTCTTGTAAAACCTAAGGAATAGATGGCACATCAGAAAATCATTTTCAGGCCGGGCGCGGTGGCTCACGCCTGTAATCCCAGCACTTTGGGAGGCCAAGGCAGGCGGATCATGAGGTCAGGAGATTGAGACCATCCTGGCTAACACGGTGGAACTCCGTCTCTACTAAAAATACAAAAAATTAGCCGGGTGTGGTGGTGGGCGCCTGTAGTCCCAGCTACTCGGGAGGCTGAGGCAGGAGAATGGCGTGAACCCGGGAGGCGGAGCTTGCAGTGAGCTGAGATCGCACCACTGCACTCTAGCCTGGGCGACAGAGCGAGACTCCGTCTCAAAAAAACAAAACAAAACAAACAAACAAAAAAAAAAAAAAACATTTTTAATCAAGCAAATCTTCTAAAGTCAACCTGAGCCTTCCCAGTGTGGATTTCATCTTTGAACAAATTTTTCTAACCAACGTAGAGGAGAGCAAGCGGGGGAACCAAGGAGATCAATCTCTGCCTCCTGTATTTTCGTGAAATTAGAGCACCAATCTCTTTAACTGCTGTTCAGAGATATCCAAAATGCCACAGAAAGCCCAGAAGTAGTTTGTTTGCAGAGAAAGATACTTATCGTGACCGGGGGTAAGGAAGAGTTCTCTTTGCAGAACATGCAATTTAAAGGCTAGTTTGATGCTTGATACACAGAGGACAATCACTCAATAAATGCTATTGACTGACAAATAACCTGAAAAGCCACCTGAATGCTCCTGGAATTAATGAGTTCTTATCCCCCCTTCAGCCTGTTTTTATGTTGGCATTTGAAGCATCATCCTCAGGCCTGTTTTAGATAAGTCATTTTGGATTCTTCTAGATCTTTAAGATGCCTTTTAATTTCATGGACCTTAAAGATTTGGGGTCAGACCACCAAAGATGATGAATGTGAATGGAGGAGCCATGGCTTCTACGATTTTAAATAACCTTTCTTCAAACTGGGTTGACAGTCACTGAGTACACAGAGAACTAAGCCATCTTTCTCCTAGTTGCAACTGATGTTCTGGATGCCCTCGTAGATAGAAGATTCCAGAAAGCACAGAGTGATGGCCATTTTCTCTTCCCATAGGTGCCTCCACCTCCAGTCTTGACCTGTCACCTCTTAATTTGTAGATGTATTGTGCAGTGTCACCAGAAAAGCAACATTACAGTGACTTCCCCTCTTTTGCATGTTAAGGTGAATTCTGTCTTTGTGACCTTTCTTGGATGTATGAAAATGGGGTAATAAGTGACAGGAGGGATGTTAAAAGGCAGCAAAGTGGGCTGAGTTTATTTACATGGGAAATGGCAGATAATTTTGGGTCAATAAGTATAGACTACAGACAGATAATATGGCATTAAAAATAAAAAGGAGCCACCAGAACAGAATTGAAAAGAGTTTCGAAAGGGGAAAAATGCTGGGCGCGGTGGCTCCCACCTGTAATCCCAGCACTTTGGGAGGCCGAGGTGGGCGGATCTGTAGGTCAGGAATTTGAGACCAGCCTGGCCAACAAAGTGAAACCCTGTCTCTACTAAAGATACAAAAAATTAGCCGGGCGTGGTGGTGCGTGCCTGTAATCCCAGCTACTAGGGAGGCTGAGGCAGGAGAATTGCTTGAACCTGGGAGGCAGAGGTCGCAGTGAGCCGAGATCAGGCCATTGCACTCCAGCCTGGGCAACGAGGTAAGACTCCATCTCAAAAAAAAGAGCCTGGGAGGGTGGGGCAGGAAAGAGGGCTCAGTTCAGATAAAGGAGGAAAAAACTTTAAGAGTAACCGTCATGTTCATGAGTTGCTGAGAAAGACAGGCAAGTGGGAAAAAGATTTTAATAAGCTTGCTCCGTATTGAGAATGATCTAGGGAATTATTCATAGTATTAAAATTGCTTTTCAAAAATCGCTGCTGAATGTCAGGTTGCTGCTCTTGCGAATGCCACACTGTGCTAAGCCTGGGCCACCAGGGAGCTCAGCTTTATAGGAATTAGAGAGGCTGTCACAGTTTCACCCAGTTCTACTCTACCAGCTAGAAATGTATATAAACGCATCATGTTGTTTTACTTGTCTCAACATTGCTTGATAAGAATTTCCTCCTTAAAACATAGCTCCACAGAATCTGAGAGCTGGGTAGGACTTCAGAGTCAATCAAAGCAGTCTGAATGCTCAACCCTAATTAACTTAATTTTAAAAAAGAAAAAGTAAAACCTTTTGTGATTTCTAAAGATTTTATTAATTTTAGAACTTGGGATATACTTGATATAGTTCTTTTTATAACAGACTATTTAAATTCTCAAACTCTCAAGTTATTGATAACCTTTTTTGGTAACAGCTTTATTGAGATGTAATTCACATAGTGTACAATTTACCCATTTAAAGTGTACAATTAAGTGCTTTTTAGTATATTCACAGAGTTGTACAAGCATTACCACAATTTTAGAATATTTTCATCACTCCAGAAAGAAACCTCATAGTGTTTCACTATCACCTCTGAACCCTGCTATCAACCTTTTCCATAGCCAACCACTAATCTACCTTCTGTCTCTATAGAGTACCTGTTCTAGACATTTATATAAATACAATGATAATTTGTGGTCTTTCATGACTGACTTCTTTCACTAAGCATCATGTTTTCAAGATTTATTCATGTTGTAGTACATATCAGTGATGTTTATGGACCTTTTTTAGCCACATAGTATTCCATTGTACAGATCTACCACATTTGCTTTATTCATTCATCAATTGATGGGCACTTGGGTTGTTTCCAACTTTTGGCTATTTCAGCTATGATAAGTGATGCTGCTGTGAACATTCAGGTATACATTTTCATGTGGACATATGTTTTTATTCCTCCTGGATATATACCTGGAATTGCAGAGTCCTTAAGCAACTCTATGTTTAACATTCTGAGGAGCTGTCAGACTGTTTTCCAAAGTGGCTGCACCATTTCCCATTTCCACTAGCAACACATGAGGGTTCCAATTTCCCCATATCTTCGCCAACACTTGTTTGTATCTGACTTTTTTGTTACAGCCATTCTAGTGTGTATGAAGTGATTCATTGTGGTTTTGATTTGTATTTCCATGATGACTAATGGTATCAAGCATCTTTATGTGCTACTGGCCATTTGTATAAATAACAGAGAAACGTCTATTCATGTTTCTGCCCATTATTTAATTGAGTTGGTTCTCTTTTTATTCTTGAGTGGTATGAGGTTTTTATATGTGCTAGATACAACTCCCTTATCAGACATATGACTTTCAAAAATTGGCTCCCATACCATGGGTTGTCTTTTTTTTTTTTTTTTTTTTTTTGAGATGGAGTCTCACTTTCTCACCCAGGCTGGAGTGCAATGGCATGGTCTCGGCTCACTGCAACCTCCACCTCCCGAGTTCAAGTGATTCTCCCACCTCAGCCTCCCGAGTAGCTGGGACTACAGGCACATGCCACTGCACATAGCTAATTTTTGTATTTTTAGTAGAAATGGGGTTTCACCATGTTGGCCAGGCTGGGCTCAAACTCCTGACCTCATGATTCACCTGCCTCAGCCTCCCAAAGTGCTGGGATTACAGGCGTGAACCACTGTACCCGGCCAGGATGTCTTTTCAACTTCTTGACAGTGTCCTCTGGAGTATGAAAGTGTTTAATATTAATGAAACCCAATTGATATTTTCTTATATGATTGTTTGTGCTTTTGCTCTATTTGGCCATTGCCAAATTGAAGGTCTTGAAGATTTACTTCTATGTTCTTTCCTAAGAGTTGTATAATTTTAGCTCTTACATGTAGGTCTTTGATCCATTTTGAATTAATGTTTGTACCTAGTGTGAGGCGAGGGTCCAACTTCATTGTTTTGCATGTGGATAGCCAATTGCCCTAGCACCATAAGCAGCTTTCCTTATTGAATGGTCTTGGCACCCTTGTTGAAAATCAATTACCTATAGATGCATTGGTTTAATTTCTGGTCTCTCAATTCTACTCATTTATGGCAGTACTCTCTTGATTACCATTAGTTTATAAGAAGTTTGAAATCAGAAGTGTGAGTTTTCCTACTTTGTTCTTTTTCAAGATTATTTTAGCTATTCTGAGTCCCTTGCAGTTCTGAAATTTAGACTCAGTATGTCAATTTCTACAAAGAAGCTAGCTGGGATTGTGTCAAATCTGTAGATCAATTTGGAGAGGACTTCCATCTTAACAATATTCCAGTCTATGGATATGGAATCTCTTTCAATTTATTGAAATCTTATTCAATTTACTTCAACAATCTTTTGTACTTTCCAGGGCACAGAAGCTTTGCACTTCTTTGTTAAGTATTTTATTCCTTTTGATGCTATTATAAATGTAATTGTTTTACTTTCCATTTAATATTGTTTGTGGCAAGTGTATAGAAATATAATTAATCTTTACATATTGATATTATATTCTGAAATCTTGATGAACTCATGCATTAGTTTTTAAAGTGTTTTAGAGGATTTCTTAAAATTTTCTACATACATAATTAGGTTGTCAGTGACCAGAGATAGTTGTATTTCTTTCTTCCCTATCTGGATGCCATTTGTTACATTTTCTTGATGAATTTCCCTGGCTAGAACCTCCAGCACAATGTTAAATAGAAATAAGAACAATATATCCCTGTGGGTTTTTGTGGACGTCCTTTATCTGGTTGAGGAAGTTCTTTCTATTCCCAATTTGTTGACTGTTTTTATCAAGAAAGCATGTTGGACTTTGTCAAATATTTTCTCTGTTGAGATGATCACATGGTTTTTGGTTTTTATCATATTGATATGGTGTATTACATTAATTGATTTCAAATGTTAAACCAACCCTGCATCCTTAGGATAAATCCTACTTCTCCATGTGCTTAATTCTTTCTGTATGTTGCTGTTTTTTCTAGAATTTTGTTGAGGTTGTTTGCCTCTATATTCATAAGAGATATTGGTCTATGGTTTTCTTTTCTTTCAATGTCTTTGGCTTGGTATTACCGTGATACAAGACTCATAGAATGAACTGGGAAATGTTCCCTCCTATTCTACTTTTTGGAACAGTTTGTGAAGAATTGATATTAACTATTCTTTAAATGTTTGGTAGTAATCCATTCATTTTCTTATTCATAAATATTTGTCCAGGGCCTCCTAGGTACAAGGTTCTATACCCTAAGGATATAGTAGTAAATAAGTTCCCACCCTCGGAAGGCTAACTAACATTTTTGCCAACTTTCAGGGTTTTGTTTCGATACCTGAAACTTGAATATTTAGTTTATTTCTGCCCTTCCCCACGTTAACTTAAGATTTAATAACAACAAAACAAGTATAAGATAAGGACACAGATAAATTTAGTATTCTGATTCCCATGGGTTCCATTTAGGATTTAGCATAAAATGGACTCTCTTACTCTTTCTCTCTCTTTTTCCTCTCTTCCCACCCCACACATACTCATTTTCTTTTTCCCTCTCTCTCCCTCTCGCTCTTTCTCTCCTTCCTAATTCCAAGCTCTACCTCCTGATCACTGCCCTGCCTCCCTGTTGACACTTACTCTTGCAATCTAATACAGGATTTTTTAAAATATATGAGTACCTTACCTAAAATAATCCCTGCTACTGTGTAAACTAGCAAATGTGTCATCTTCCTTAGACTTCTCAGTCTTTGAGAAGTGATAAGGATTGCAGGTTATACGGCATAGGGGAAGCATTCTTGAGTGTGTGTGGAGTGTAGAGGGCTTGCTTTATCACTCTAATCACAGCATCTTGACAGTTTCTACTACAGGCAGGACTTGTTCTGACCTTCCCTATACAGTTTTCCCCCAGGGTTATAGGAATGTTTGCATTCAGAACAAGATGTCTGTATCTCTGCCACAGATTCTGGAGATGGTCGATGCTCCCTGAGATTGCTGAGGCTGAGAGGAACCCTTCAAACTGCATCCCCAGCAAAAGAACATGATTTTTCCCCATATAAGACACAGCAGAGAATTCAACCCCAGACAGCCACAGGATCCCCTCTGACAGGCTGATTTAATGCTCAAGGAAGATTGTTCTAGACAGTCTTATCATCAGTGCCTGAGAACAGACGCTTTAGAAGCCGACTCTAAGGAAGAAGCGAATCTCTACAGAATGGACCACTCACTGTTCTAGTGATCACAACCATAGAACCAGTACAATTCCTTCTCTGGTAATACATTCATTCACAGCCTTCAACAAACATTTGGTGACCACTTACCCTATACCCAGGACTGTGTCAAATAATTATGAGGCTAAGTAAGAAAAGACTCTATTCTCCAAGAGTCTGAACTCAGTGGGGAACTCCCAGTCCAGTGTAGTATAGAGGACAAGGTACTTGCTCCCAGTTTAAGCTCCTCATGCTACCAGAGGACCTGGACAAAAAAACCTTATGATGGCCTGAGGTTATGAGTTACATTTAAAGTTTCAATACAATGTAATTAACACCATAATATAAACAGGAATATTTCAGCAAGCGTCTACGCATCCCAGAATTCCAAAATAAAGTGAATAAATGTCTATGAGCACTTCTTTGTGCCAGGGACTATGCCAAGTGTTAAAACATGACATTGAATAAGACACAATCCTTTCCCTTTGAAAGGGATACATTTAGTTCAGTAACTCAAATAAGAAAGCAATTCTGTCAAAAGTGATAAACTTCTGAAAGAACCAAAGAAAACTATAAACCACAAGATTACTGTTACAAAATACACTAAAGCCCTTGTAAGGCACAACTTACTAATTAACAATGTTCCACAAAGGCTCAAAGTCCCTGACAGTCTTCAAATCAAGTGTCAAATTGCTGTCTTAATCGATTCGTTTTGTTTTGTTTTTGAGACAGAGTCTCACTCTGTTGCCCAGGCTGGAATACAGTGGCACAATCTTGGCTCACTGCAACCTCCAACTCCCAGGTTCAAGCAACTCTCCCACCTCAGCCTCCCGAGTAGCTGGGACTACAGGCACCTGCCACCACACCTGGCCAACTTTTGTATTTTTAGTAGAGATAGGGTTTTACCATGTTGGCCAGGCTGGTCTTGAACTCCTCACCTCAGGTGATCCACCTGCCTTGGCCTCCCAAAGTGCTGGAATTTAGGTGTGCACCACTGTGACTGGCTGATCTGTGTCTTTTTTAACCGAAAACATGACTAGAAAGATACCTTTCCTGGACCTTGGTATCACAAACCATTTAATATCTTTAATAAGGCAGAAAGCAATGTAAAATAAAATCCCCTCTAGGTCAAAATGCATAGTTAGCATAGATTTGTGTGGGGTTTTTTTTTCTGATTTCCACTATTAGTTACAACATTTGCCTTGTGCCCACTCTGTAGCAATTGTACAGCAGATCTGAGGACTTTCATAAGAGGAAGGGAAACATCTCAGTTATGAGGTCCCAGCCTTGGAGCAGCCCTGGATCCTGCTCCAGGAGTTTATGGTCTAGGATGGGAGTGAAGACACAGCTACAATATTTTAGGTAAAAAGTGAAGTCCTGATTAAACCCTGTTAGGGCAGGAAACTAACAAAGGAAGAAATAAGGTATGACCCAAACCATATTTTTTCTCTTTTTTCTTTTCTTTTTTTTTTTTTTTTTTTTTTTTTTGAGTCAGAGTCTTACTCTGTCACCCAGGCTGGAGTGTGCAATGGTGCAGTCATAACTCACTGCAGCCCTGAACTCCTGAGATCAAGTGATCTCAGCCTCCCGAGTAGCTAGGACTATAGGCGTCCACCAACATGCCCAGCTAATGTTTATATCTTTTGCAGAGTCAGGGTCTCACTATGTTGCCCAGGCTGGTCTCAAACTCCTAGCCTCAAGCAATCCTCCTGCGTTGGCCTCCCAAAGTACTGGGATTACAGGCATCAGCCTGTGCCTGGCCCCCAATGATTAGCATATGTTTATTCATGTATTCTTATTAGTTGAGAACCCCATCTCCTATGTCAGAAGGCTACCCAAAAAAAAGAAGATACTAAGACATACAAGATAAGCTACCAGGGATAGATACACAAGTTCTTCGGGGTGCTGGAAGGATTGTCCATCTGGGCTCAAGCCAAGCACAAGCTTGGCAAAGAGAGACCGAGAAAGGTATCTGGACCAGAAACCACATCCTCTTAAGGTGGTAGTTCACCATTTAGGTGAAACTAGAGGGGAAAATGTCGACAATGCTAATGACCATTTCAAATGTACAAAGTGCTACTGCTTACCACCCTCCCTTGCTCAATCCCACACACACCTCTCCCCAGCCACACTGGGACCTTCTGGCTCCTGGATGTGACTAGGTTCTACTTCAGGGTCTCCACATATGCTGCACCGTCAAGTGGAATATTCTTTCCCCTCCTCTCCCTTGAGTAATGGCTACTCATTTGTCAGACGTTAGTTTAAATGCAACTTTTCAAAGCTCCTTTCTCTGAGTCTTCATTCTACAAAAAAATGGCTCTGTTGGCCTCTCTCATGGCATCTTACATACATTTGCTTCAGAGCATTTTTCGCAGTCTGTGGTTATATTTTTGTATTTAGATTTTAATCTGTCCCCACTACTAGACTACCTAAATGAGGGTGAGAATCACATCTGTTCACCACTGTATACCCAGTGCCTACCACATAGTAAGGTGCAAAAAGTTACATGATGCTAAATGGATTTCAAGTGCAAGAGAGATTTTCATAGGTCAGAGCTAAGACCAATGGAAATAAGACTGTACCAACACTATAAATAAGAAATTCTTATTTCCTTATTAGCATCATAATCAATATATTTGTAATATAAATTAATTATAATGTATTTCTAAATTATATGCCCTAATCATTATGCTAAGTAAGGAACTTGCCATGTCAATACATAATGAGATCTCAGACACCAACAGGATTTGAGAGGAAGCGAGGTGATCCCCTTGATTCCGAAAACAAGAGGGTGTGGGGCATTGCCTGTGTATTAACTACTTTGCTAGATGTTGAAGATACAAAAATAAATAAGAAAATATTGATGATCCCAAGGAGCTCCTCTTTCATCATCATTCTTTTTTTGGTGTTCTTTTGTTTTGTTTTGAGATGGAGTTTCGCTCTTGCTGCCCAGGCTGGAGTACAATGGTGTGATCTCAACTCACCACAACCCCCGCCTCCCAGGTTCAAGTGATTCTCCTGCCTCAGCCTTCTGAGTAGCTGGGATTACAGGCATGCGCCACCATGCCTGCCTAATTTTGTATTTTTAGTAGAGACGGGTTTTCTCCATGTTGGTCAGGCTAGTCTTGAACTCCTGACCTCAGGTAATCCACCCACCTCTGCCTCCCAAAGTGCTGGGATTACAGGTGTGAGCCACCGTGCCCGGCTGGTGATCATTCTTAAAGAAAGCATTTAGACTCGAAGATCTACAATAATCCAGACAGAAATTTGTTGATCAGGTTATAGAAGTCACCTAGCAAACACCATTGGGACTGACCTGCAGACAGGTCCACTGTGATGGGCAATGAGAACCTTCAAACAGCATCTTCTTGGCTCCCCCATGCCTGTCCAGCAACAGCACTTTAGGTGGTATGAGTTGATAGATGATCTCTGAATTGAATAAAAGGCATGCATCTGGAAGTAGATGGCCCCAGATGAAGCAATTCTGTGAGGAGACCTCAGAGATGCAAAACAGTCCTTGCCTTCCCCATGAAGAGAGGGTTCCAGAAAGAATATATTAGTATGCAGGGGCTGTTATAACAAAGCACCACAGCCTGGTGGACTTAAACAACAGACATTTGTTTTCTCATTATTCTGGAGGGTAGAAGAGTGAGATCAAGGTGTTGGCAGGGTTGCTTTCTTCTGAGACCTCTCTCCTTGACTTGCAAAGGGTCATTTTTTTCCCTGTGTCTTCATATGGTCTTCCTTCTATAGGTATTCATGTCCTCATCTCCCCTTCTAAAAAGGATACCAGTCATATTGAAATAAGGCCCCACCCTAATGACCTCACTTAACCTTAATTACCTCTTTGAAGACCGTGTCTCCAAATATAGTCGCATTATGAAGTAATAACCCCTAGTAAGGGGTTGGGGCTTCGATATATGAATTTGTAGGGGAGCACAATTTAGCCCATGTCAGCAAAGAAGCAGAATATTGAAGACAAATTGCCCATATTTCACAATTTTCACTTTAAAATCAACTTAGTCCCCTCTCCTTAGTCCTGTTCATATTAAAATGCCACCGTCCAGAAAAGAAAAACAAAAAAACCTGGTGCAGCAATGAGCTCATACTTACATTCACTAGGAAGGTGGGACACATTAAGCCAGTAGCTCCCAACACCTGGCTCATCAAAAGAAGGTCTTAGGATGAATTTTTTTTTAATCTAGATTACTGGGCCCCATCATGTTACCAAAATATCAGGGGTTCAGTCTAGGTCCTACTGCTTGCCACACAGAAAGCCAATCGATCACTAACACAATGAGTATTTCTAGAGAAGAAGGCTTTAATCGGGTGCTGCAGCCAAGGAGATGGGAGATGAGTCTCAAATTCATCTCTTTGACTGACTAAAATTAGGTATTTATATAGCAGGGAAGAAATGTAACCATGCAGGAAAACAGGAAATAGGGAGAGGTAAGAACAAGGAGTTGGTCAACAGGAAGCACGTAGTCAGTTAGGCAGTCATGAAGGGTGAGGGGTCTGTCATCTCATTGTCCAGATGCAGTGATCTGGTAAGTTTCAGTTCCTCGATACTATCTGAGAGGCTGAATAGTTGGTTTCCTGAGAAAGGAACTCAGATAAGACAAATGCAACTTTCTCAAGTTTCAAGACTAGGAGTGTCAATTTCCATGTTTATTCAAAAGAAACAATAAAAATCAGTTTGATGGGACAACTGGGTCAGTTTCAGTCATAAACCAATGAGGCCAGGCGTGGTGGCTCACGCCTGTAATCCCAGCACTTTGGGAGGCCGAGGCAGGCGGATCATGAGGTCAGGAGATCGAGACCATCCTGGCTAATAGGGTGAAACCCCATCTCTACTAAAAATACAAAAAATTAGCCGGGCGCAGTGGTGGGTGCCTGTAGTCCCAGCTACTCAGGAGGCTGAGGCAGGAGAATGGTGTGAACCCAGGAGGCAGAGCTTGCAGTGAGCTGAGATAGCGCCACTGCAGTCCGGCCTGGGCAAAAGAGCGAGACTCTGTCTCAAAGAAAAAAAAAACCAATGAATTGGAAATATCTAGTGAATCTGTATTTCTCTAAATCTCCTCAAATGTTTCTAGTAATTAGTAAGGTTTGAAAACCACTGCTTTTGACTTTCTGGCAAAACTAATAATTGTTTTCATGGAAAAAAAGTGTGTCTTGCCACTTCCATATTAATTCTCCCCCGTCCCCCTACCCCTGCTAAGGAAATTCTGCATATTATAAGTCATATATAAATATTTGGATTGAGCTTTACCAATAAGCTTGCAAATAAAGTTGAGGCTAAAACTTAAAGAATTTACAGGCATTCATCCAATCATTTATTAGAATCATTTAGCTACCAACTGTTGGTGAGTACTCACCACATGCCAGGCTGGATGCTAGGTGCTGGAGATGGTGTGGTGGACACAGTGTGGTCCCTGCCTTTGGTCCTGCTCTTGTATGTTTCTGTGCATAAAGTCTCCCACTTTCAGAGGAGGCAATGGGATTCTTCAGCTTCTGGCTGCTGTCTGAGGTTTAGACTCATCAAGGTGAGGAATGTATTTGTTGCCAGGCTGGAGTGGGGAGCTTCTCCTGAGGGTTGTGGCCCAATTGGAAAGCCAGCCACAAATCATGCTCAGATTGATAGTGCTCTTAAAAATAAATTATCTCCTGGTCTTATGCCACTGATGGTCTTGTCAAGAAGGTCATTAATCCTATGCTCCCTTTAATCACATGCCAGGGTTGCGTACAAGCCAACTGAGACAAAAAAGGTACCTATACAGCTGGACATAGCAAACTGTTTAAATGACAGCCCTGGCTCAAACAACTTTTCCAGGATGTGAGTGTGTGTGTGTGTGTGTGTGTGTGTGTGACAGAGAGAGAGAGAGAGATTGAGATTCTCATTGGCATTTGCAGATACATTTCCAACTCAGTACTAAGGGTAACGAATAGGCCTGGCCTGTTGGCCCAAGACTAATAGTAAGGACATGGCATTTAGCCGAGCTTAATTCCCCTGCTTGGTTTCTGGCTATTCAAAGATAGCTCCAGTGTCCAGACTGCAGCAGTCTTTGCTCCTCTGTTAAATACAATTGTGCCAATTGCCAAGGACACTAAGATATTCTTGATTCTTAAAGACACCAAGCAAGTGTGAAGGGGATGATGAAATACAAATTAGCTTCATCTAGGATATTGCTCTTTAGGCCGGCCTTCCTATTAGTTAGTTGGGAGAATGCAGATTGCCTTGTGGTTTGAGACCTGTTATTCAGTCCAGCTGGTGCCCAAATCAGGAGATTCTTTGGGACTAAACAAACGAGACTTGCTCACTCTTATCTTGACCTCATGTTTATTCCTCAGCTCTTCCTTTGTCATGCAAAGTGGATCCTATTTTTCGAGGACTATATTCCAAACTGCATCTGCTTTAGAACTAAATAAGTCTCTCGCATTCCCCCCTCCACTCCTTGCAATAGTTTTCCTTGCCTCTCTAATGTGCATATCCCCTTCAATTACATGGACCAGGAAAAATCTACTTAGCCTGAAGCCAATGACTCCAGATGATCATAAATAAACACCAGAAATGCTAAAGTCGTCCCTGCATTGGCCAAGAGCTCTTTATTTCTGCATGCTCAATGGAGCAGAGAAAAATGGATTAGAGCCTGGAAGAATGTGAGTGTAACTATTGTTCATTGATGATCAGCTACTGCTGTGTTTTCAAAAAAAGGGTGGGTCTCCTCTCTCTGACCCTAATTTGATTCAAATATTTTTACCCTCTAGATCAACAATTTGAGTGAATGTCAGCTCCCATATCTGGGGAGAGAATTGGGGCCTGAGATAAATTAGGATATTCAGCTCTCAACTTACCCCAGCAAGTTCTGACAATACTGTACCATCAGACGTAAACCATTTTAAATTCCCACTTATTCTCTGCAGAACCTGACTCTCAAAGGTAAATTACAGGAATAAAGAGCCATCCACTGGAGGTAGGAAGTGGGAGATTAATAACAAATAGAGAGCATAAAGACTAGTTAAATTTATTTATTTTTAATCTAAGTGTTCCTTTTATTATCAGATTTGGAGCTCAGGAGAATAAGGAGGTCAAAGAGGTAGAGAGAATACACATGGCTGAGATTATATAATGCCATTCTAACAAAGTAATAAAAGTGTCATAAACTCCCTGACATTTAATATCCTAAAGGACAGCTAGCAATCTCAAGGACTAAATAGCTTAGGAAATTTCCTTTAGAGATAAAGAGTGTGTCCTCAATCAAAGGGCTGTGGACTCGGTCACTCATTCACATTTTATGATGACATAGGATGATTTGCTTACAAATTGAGAAAACAAACCATATCCGCAAGTGCCAGCTTCGAAGCAAAACTGGGAAAACAAATCCACCTATACTGGCCATTTTAAATGAAATAAAAGCTTTCTGATTAAGGTTTGCGGATTTCTTTCCTTGTTTTCATCACAAAGAAAAGAGAAATGGAAAGGAGAGAAGAAAGGCAAAGCCCACTGCTCTTTGAAATACAGATCACGATGCCCACAGAACCATATTTTTCTTGGATATGTACATTTTTATACAACTAAGCATTCCTGGATTTGGGCTCTTTTAGGAAATGTATCCAACAACCTGATCACTAGCCAGAAACCATAGAGTGAATGTTGAAGAAGCTGACCCACATATTTCCAAGGTACCTTTAAAATGCATCTTTTTTAAAGATGATCAGTTCTTTTGGTGATTCACGTAGCTGGGCAATGGTCCAACTTCACTGTCTAATGTCTTTTTCCATGAACAGTTTCTCAGCAGTGGTCAGGTGAGTAGCATTGACCACTCAATGCTCCACTTTAGTTTAGGACATTGAAAGCCACAAGAGAATGTTACTACCACCTCTACAACCAGAACAAGTGAAAAGGTCTTCAAGAGAATAACATTTTTCAGGTCCTCAGAGAGCTGAGATTATAAAGTAACATATTGAATTAAACTCATGCTACTCCAAAGAGAGAGGAACATACAACCTTTTCATTCCCAACTTGTAGGCCAAAAGCGGACATAATCTCCAAAGGGGGAAGAACCTGACAGGCTTCATCAGCATTTCAAAACTTCCTATCAAGCTAAACCAATTTAAAAATGCCTATTAGATGGCCAGGAACAATAGTTTATGCCTGTAATACCAGTACTTTGGAAGGCTGAGGTAGAAGAATCACTGGAGGCCAGGAGTTCAAGAACAGCCTGGGCAAGATAGCAGACCTGTCTCTACAAAAAATAAAAAAAATAAAAAATTAGCCAGGTGTGGTGATGTATGCCTATAGTCCTAGCTACTCAGAAGCCTGAGGCAGGAGGATCCCTTGAGTCTAGGAGTTTGAGGTTACAGTGAACTATGATTGTGCCACTGCACTCCAGCCTTGGTGACAGAGAGAGACTTTGTCTCTAAAATAAAAATTTTAAAACCCTATAAGTCACTTAACGATTATTCACAAATAATTAATAATAATGACTAGTGTTTAGCATGTTATATGCTCAACTTCATATACCTTCTAACTCTTGAATCAAATACTGCCATTGAAAAATTTTTTAATAGATAAATAACCCAAGGCTTAGCAGAAGTGAAATAATTTGCTCAGAAACTATTTTACAAAGCCTTTAGCCCAGACCAGGCTACTCTTCCACTGCTGTTCGTGATCGGAATGAAAATCAGGAGGTGCTTACATTGCTAAAATTTTCTGAATATCTGAGGCAGATTTTCTTTTAAGTCCCAAGGAATCGTTGTGACATTCCCAGGGAAATGCAAAAACCTGAAGTTTTAAAACATATGCATACTTTCAATTTAACTGCCCCAAATCATCTGAATTGATTATGAAACCAGCCCAATATCCCCATAGAACTGAAGTTTATGGGTTAAAAAAAAAATAAACATAGAAATAGACCCCTCTGGTCTTAAAACTTGAGAAACTTACATTTGTCTTATCTGAGTTCCTTTCTTAGGAAACCCACCATCAGGCCTCCCAGATAGTATCAAAGAACTGAAACTTATTAGGTCACTGCATCTGGACAATGAGATGCCAGACCCCTCCCTAATTCCTGTTCACCTACACATAGTTCCCGTTGACCAAATCCTCTTCCTTACCCCTCTCTAATTCTGTTCTTCTACATGCAGTTAAATTCCTTCACTGCTGTATAAACCCCTAATTTTAGTCAGTTGCAGAGATGGATTTGAAACTGATTTCCCATCTTTTTGGCTGCAGCAATCAATTGAAGTATTTTCCTTGGCAATATTCATTGTCTCCGTGATTGGCTTTCTTCATTATTATTTTAATCTATTCATTTATTTATTTTGAGGCTGGGCTATGAGACTGGCTGATTTTTGTATTTTTGGTAGAGACAGGTTTTCACCATATTGCTCAGGCTGGTCTTGAACTCCCGGGCTCAAGTGATTCACCTGTCTCAGCCACCCAAAGTGCTGGGATTAAAGGTGTGAGCCACTGCGCTTGGCCCCAGTGACTGGCTTTCTGTGCAAAGAGCAATAGGACCTAGATCGAACTCCTGACATTTTGCTAACAGTTATTTAAATTCTCAAAGGAATTGTGCAGGGAAATTAAAGATATGCAAAGACTAAATGTTGCTTGAAATAAATATTTAGATGCCTAAGCCCCTCACTGCATAATCACTCTTGACTTTTTTTTCCTTAGGTGGTATATATATGAAATTATTATAAAATATATTATAAAAATTAGAATTTAAAATGTAAATATTCATTCCATGCATGCTTTGTTCAGGAATGTTACAATGATTTAAAACTAGAATAATCTACATCATCAATAGTATTTAACACGCTACTTATAAAGGCTTAATATTTAGAATTCAACCCAATTTCTATTTCAACATGGTAGACTAACGTGGTATCACTTGCCCTTCTCATTTAAACAAGCTGTAAGAAAGGCTGTTCAAAGGGGAAAACATACTTCCTAACATAGATAAAAGAGTATTCTGAGTCTCAGCCAGCCACAGTGGTGGCTCATGCCTGTAATCCCAGCACTTTGGGAGGCTGAGGCATGGATCACCTGAGGTCAGGAGTTCGAGAACAGCCTGACTAACGTGGTGAAACCCTGTCTCTACTAAAAATGCAAAAATTAGCCAGGCATGGTGGCATGCCCCTGTAGTCCCAGCTACTCAGGAGGCTGAAGTGGCAGAATTGCTTGAACCCAGGAGACTGAGGCGGCAGTGAACTGAGATCACATCACTACACTCCAGCCTGGGCAACGGTGCAAGACCCTGTCTCAAAAAAAAAAAAAAAGTATTCTGTGTCTCTTTGAGACTCTTTGTGGCTACATATTTCCATTAGTTTCATAACAGTTTCCCATTCTTCGCTGAGAAGCATGGGCTCAGAGTGTGACCACACCAGGCCAATCTGGCTCAGCTTTCATGTCACAACGTTGTAGTTGCTTTTCAGTTGTCATAAAGCACAGATTGAAGGTCACATAAGCTGAGCATGCCCAGATGAACCAAGTGTGCAACCATAGGGGGAAACCTAAGAGCTCAGACTGAGGGGAAGGGACTGAATTAAGAAGTGGATACAACATGGTAGTATCCAAGGTCTACTTAGATCAAGCTCTGGCATCACCCCATGGCAGGATCCAGACAGATCCTACCTCCCAGCATCATCTCAAATCTCATTGCAAGATCCAATCAGATCACATCTCATCACCTTATGCTTATAAACCCAACCCAAACCCCAGTGCAGGGAGACAGATTTGAGTATTTCCTCCTGTCTGCTTGCCAGGCGACTCACAATAAAGCTTTTCTTTTCTCTAAAGCTGGTCCAATGGTATTAGCCTCTCTGCACCTTGGACAGTGAGCTCATGATTACTCAGTAATGAGAGGACTTAACTAAGAGTTACTCAGAACATGAGCCATCCCTGCCATGAACTACCTAGAAAGATGATGTTGATGGCAATGACGATGATGATGGATAATTGTGAAATAGTCACTAAGTGGCTGGGACGGTGGCTCACGCCTGTAATCCCAGCACTTTAGGAGGCCGAGGCAGGGAGATCACTTGAGGCCAGGAGTTTGAGACCAGCCTAGGAAACATGGTGGAACCCTGTCTCTACTAAAAATACAAAAATTATCTGGGTGTGGTGGTGGCACCTGTAGTCCCAGCTATTTGGGAGGCTGAGGCACGAGAATTGCTTGAACCCAAGGCGCAGAGGTTGCAGTGAGCTGAGATCGCACCACCACACTCCAGCCTGGGCGACAGAGTGAGACTCTGTCTCAAAGAAATAAATAATAAAAGTAAATTAATAAATAAATATATTCACTAAGTGTTTTATGTTAGATTATCTGGTTTAAAAGTCACAACAGCTTTCTAAGGAGGATATTATTATTGTTGTTATTCCAACTTTATAGATGAGGAAACAGCAAAAAGATCTAAAGTCCCTTGCCCAGGACCGCATAGCTAGAGAGTATTAATACCTGGAGGCAAACCCAATAATCTGATTCCAAAGCCATGTCCTTTTCTCTATTGTGCCTCTGCGCCACTAGAGCTTACCATGTTATATAAAGTCTCTTGGACTCCTAGTCATAACTTGTTCAACGAGACCTTTAGTCTACTGGTTTAAGATTCTGGATTCTCACAAATTCCACCCATGGAAATAAAGTGTGTGGATGCTTAAAATGCACTGGAATACCCCTCACTTCTCCACCATGTCAATGTATTAATTAGCAAGTGCTTATTGCACGGTGGTAGCCTTTAGCTGGATGCTAAGGAATGCTCCTACTTCGGGTTTTTAGCATCTGCTTAGAAATACTCATTTTACTGGGCCAGGCACGGTGGCTCACGCCTGTAATCCCAGCACTTCGGAAGGTCAAGGTGGGCAGATCACTTGAGGTCAGGAGCTTGAGACCAGCCTGGCCAACACGGTGAAGCCCTGTCTCTACTAAAAATACAAAAATTAGCCAGGCATGGTGGCGCATGCTTGTAATCCCAGCTACTCAGGAAGCTGAGGTGGGAGAACCGCTTGAATCCAGCATGCGGAGGTTGCAGTGACCCAAGACTGTATAGCTGCACTCCAGCCTGGGCAAAAGAGCAAGACTCTGTCTTAAAAAATAATAATAAAAAGAAATACTCATTTTACTAGTATTCTATAAATTAGAAGTTACTTAGAGATACTTTTTGAAGCAAGTTCTTGTCATCAAAACACTACTCAGGCTCTCGACCTTAGCGCCATTTTCTTGGAAACCTCTGCGCCATGAGAGCCAAGTGGAGGAAGAAGCGAACGCGCAGGCTGGAGCGCCCAAGAAGAAAGACGAGGCAGAGGTCCAAGTAAACCGCTAGCTTGTTGCACCGTGGAGGCCACAGGAGCAGAAACATGGAACTCCAGACGCTGGGGGTGCTGGTACAAGTTGTGGGACTACATGCTACTGCCTAGAGCTTGTCTCAATGGATCTAGAACTTCATCGCCCTCTGATCGCCGCTCACCTCTGAGACCCAACTTGCTCATAAACAAAACTGCCCATGTCGGTCCTCTGCCCTGGACCTGTGACATTCTGGACTATTTCTGTGTTTATTTGTGGCCGAGTGTAACAACCATATAATAAATCACCTCTTCCGCTGTTTTAGCTGAAAAAAAAAAAATACTCAGACACTCAGATCTTCAATGTCAGAATTTTTAAAAACATGACCATGTTCTTTTACAAAAATTCATGCTCGGTTATCAACTGACGTCTGATCTCAATTCCTACAGCCAACTACCCTAAACTGCCTCACTTTGGATTATTTTTAAGCAAACCCCAGATATTAAATCATTTCATGTGTAAATAACTCAGCGTGTGTTAACAACTCAAGGAAAAATTTCCGCAGAACCAGAATCTCATTATTATACTTTTAAAAAAGTATTAATTTCTTACTATCAAATATTCAGTTAGCATTCCAATTTCTCTGATTGTGTCCTAACTTTTTTTTATACTTTGAGTATCATGTTGTTCTTTGTCATAATTAAAGGTTATCATTTCCCAAAGTGTCTTCCTTGAGATGTTAAGTGATGTTATGCAATTTTTACAAAACATCTTGTGGGCCAATAAATTTAGAGGACACTGAAGTAAAACAGACCTAAACAGATTTCTCACTGTAGGACTTTTTTTTTTTTTTTTTTTTTTGAGACAGAGTCTCGCTCTGTCACCCAGGCCGGAGTGCAGTGGCGTGATCTTGGCTCACTGCAGCCTCTGCCTCCTGGGTTCACGCCATTCTCCTGCCTCAGCCTCCCCAGTAGCTGGGACTACAGGCGCCCGCCACCACGCCTGACTAATTTTTTGTATTTTTAGTAGAGACGGGGTTTCACCGTGTTAGCCAGGATGGTCTTGATCTGCTGACCTCATGATCCGCCCGCCTAGGCTTCCCAAAATGCTAGGATTACAGGCGTGAGCCACCGCGCCCGGCCTCTCACTATAGAACTTTCTTAAGCCTTCGATATATTAGTGTGCATTGAGACCTTCAGCAGAGGCACTTGGTATGCAGCTTTTCCCAAATCAGTTTGAACACAAATTTTTTTTCTGAAACACACCTTAGAAAATATTGCCATGGGCAAAGATTTTTGTCTCAGTTTTCTTTTCCTTGTGTGAAATTTAATGGAGTTCATTTTGTCCTCCTAGAAATCTCAATGGAGACCAGTTTCACCTGTACACAGCCTAAATTCCGTTAATGAAGGGATTGTTTCAGAACAATGGTTACAGGGTTAGCATGTGAGTAGAGCAATGGCCACCATATTTTCTGCAAATAAAAGTTTAATATATGTTGGATTGATACATGGTTTGAATACATGACTTAGCAAAAATGCACAATATTTAAATCACTATTCTTAGAATTTAGCACGTGTGATCAGGCTTTTGGATAAAATGAAGCTGTTCTTTACCAGGGAAAACAGCCCATTCTTGCTAAGCGACAACTTGCGTAGTGACTATGCTTTCCAGAAACTGATAGAACACATTGTATGAAATAGGATTTCTGTATCACAAGGGGCTAGAAGTAAGCGATCTGAGAAATATAGATTTAATTCCAAAAGTAAGAAATGTCTAGGACATTTTGTCGGTTTATAGACATAACAAGGCAAAACATTTGCAATTAGGTGTCTCTAAGAGGTTTGAGATGTGCCATCTTTGAATGAGAAATGGCCACATAGACTTACCTAGTTCAACCACTGGATTTTCAGTTTCTCTTGAGGTACATGTTCTATGTCTAGTGCTCACTCCATAATCCTAAAACCAATACTATAGAGAAAAAGTGGCTCAATTTATGTTTCAAAATGAAAGCAGCTATACTGGCAGAGGACAATGATTTCCCATCTCCTATGAGGGACAGGGAGAAAATGGAAGGCTGAAATAATATTATATTAGGATTATACTGAGTTGGCCCAGGTGACCCTCACTTTTCTGTAATATCCCCAGGATCATACCCTCCGCCAGGGCTAGTCTTTGAAATGCCCCTATCTTTTAATCTACAACAGTCACCATCCCCTATGTAATGAGAATGATGCACATCTGCCCAGGACCTTTCCAAAGCCTGTATCTTTTAGGACAGTCATGAGTGCAGTAGCCCAGGGGTTATGTGTTGTTTCAGGATTTTACTTAGCTAACTTGCTTTCGCTTGGGCAGAAACAGCAATCAAATTAAAATGAGTGATGCTAATTGGGAGGCTGGTTGATTTCTATTTTCTTTTGCATCAACTGCTCTGAGAGCAAAGTTAGAAAAGTTTGTTTTCGCCGGCAGGCATCGGGAACATGACTGCAATTACCACCCTCTCATTTTCCAAGCTAAGGCTATAAAGAGTGAAGAATGACAATGTCTTCTTCAACTGCAGCCGCATTTTTTGAATTGCTGGTCTGTGCGAAATTTCTCTATTGCCTCTGGTTAATGACCAGGCACCTGTATTGAGGCATTAGCACCAGGCTTGGCTACGGAGGTACAGAGTCAGGCCCTAGACCTTCAGGGGTTTGTAGTCTAACTGGGGAGAGATGGCTAAATTATCAATCATAGAGCGTGTGGTCACCTTTCTTTCCAACTTTTTATTATGAAAAATGTCAACAGTCAGAAAAGCTAAAGGAATATACTGAGCACCCACATACTCACCCCTTCGATTAAAAAACTAACAGCTGTGATTACTTGCTTTATCGCTGTGTGTGTGTGTGATATTTTTGAACAACTTGAAAGTCAGTTGCAGAGATCATGACACTTAAAACCCCTAAATAATTTGGCCACATCTCTTAAAAATCGGAACATTCTCCTATCTAACCAGAGTACTACTATTATATCTAAGGAAATTTTAACTCCCTAATACCATTAATATCCCATAAATATTCAAATATTCTAACTTGTCCCCAAAACATCTTTTGGTGCTGTTTTGTTCTAACCAGAATGCAATTAAGGTTTACACATTGGATTTGGTTGTCATGTTTCTTTAGTATCTTTTTTTTCTCTTTTTTTCGAGACAAGAGTCTCGCTCTGTTGCCCAGGCTGGAGTGCAGAGGCACAATCTCGGCTCACTGCAAACTTTGCCTCCCGAGTTCAAGCGATTCTCCTGCCTCAGCCTCCAGAGTAGCTGGGATTACAGGCGCCCACCACCACTCCTGGCTAATTTTTGCATTTTTAGTAGAGACAGGGTTCTGTCATAGTAGCCAGGCTGGTCTCGAACTCCTGACCTCAGGTGATCCACCTGCCTCAGCCCCTCAAACTGCTGGGATTACAGGCGTGAGCCATTGCACCCGGCCTCTTCAGTATCTTTTAATCTAAAACAGTCACCACCACTCCTCTTCCGTCAGGACACCGGCACCCTGACTTTTTGAAGCGCTCAGGCCAGTCATAGAACGTCCTACTTTATAGATTTGCTTCATTGCCCCCTCATGGTGTCCGTTAATGTTTTTCTCTGTCAATGTTTCCTATAAGCCAAAACCAGAGATTATGTCAAAAGTCTTGATTAACTTGATTAAACATGCTTGACAAGAAAACTTAAGTACAAATATGAGACAGTGCAGCAGTTTTAGAAAACAATCTGGAAGCTGTTCAAAATACGAAGCATGGAGGTCCCGCCTGAGCCGGCAGTTCTGCTCTGAGGTGTACACCCAAAAAAAATGAAAACATGTCCAAACAAAAACTTGTAACAAGTGTTCATAGCAACGTTATTGATAATAGCCGAAAACTGGAAAACAACTCAACTGTCCATTAAATAATAGATTTTTTTAATGTGGCAAATTCACTGGTGTGGTGACTCATACCTGTAATCCCAGCACTTTGGGAGGCCAAGGTGGGTGGATCACTTGAGGTCAGGAATTTGAGACCAGCTTGGCCAACATGCTGAAACCCTGTCTCTACTAAAAATACAAAAATTAGCTGGACATGGTGGCACACACCTGTAATCCCAGCTACTCAGGAGGCTGAGGCATGAGAATCGCTTAACCCAAGAGTCAAAGGTTGCAGTGAACCAAGATCACACCACTGCACTCCAGCCTAGGTGACAGAGTTAAGACTCTGTCTCAAAAAAAAAAAAAAAAAAAAAGATAAAATGTGGCATATTCATACAAGGGAATATTATACAAGGAATAAAGTGCTGATATCTTGAGGAACCTTGAAAACATCCTGGGTGAAAGAAGCCAGTGACAAAAGACCACATATTAATAATATATGATTCCACTTATATAAAATGTTCATAATAAGAAAATACACAGAAAAGAAAGTAGATTTGTGGTTGCCTAGGGCTGGGGCTGGTAGGAGGGGGATAGAGAAATGACTGCTCATGGCTCTGGGGCTTCTTTTGGGGGTGATGAAAATGTTCTAAAATTAGATTCTGGTGGTGGTACAACTCTGTGAATATAAAAAGCCTTTGAATTGTATCTTTAAATGGGTGGATTGTGTGACGTATGAATTATACCTAAATAAATCTGTCAGAAGAAAAAGAAAATGTTCATAGATGCTGCAGTGCATTTTGTATTGTGTCACATCAAGAGGCTCCCAAGTTCACCCCATCCCCTGTTTAATGATGCTCAACCTCTTAGTTGAGATGGTGACCTCAGGTCTCTCCAAATGAAAGGTTTGCTTTCCATTTGTACAGAGCAAGCAATCTGTGGGGTGACAGATTGAAACACACAAGCAGCCTGCTCCCAGCATCTTCCCACCTCATGTTTTAGCAGACACTGCTAAGTCTGGTAAGACACTGCTAAGACTGACAAGTCTTACCAGAATCAATCATTTCACTGGGATTACAGAACGGCCAACAGTTCGTCTTACAGATTCAAAAGCTCAGATGGTTTGACAGACTTTCCAGAGTCACTAGACAGGATGGTAGCAGAACAGGGACTAGAGCCCAGGGCTCCCTTTTCTAGCCCACTCCTGGTGCCATTGCCTTAGACTGTAATTCACCTGTGTATAAAGAGAGCTTCTGCTGCACTGAGGGGCAGGAAAGTGCTAAATAAGGAGTATTTCAAGGATCTGGCCGCAAAATTATTGCCTCACAACCTGGAGGAAATCCAGAAAGACTTCCTGGATGAGGTTGGGCTGTTGCTGTAGGCCTTGAAGGTTAATTAGGAAAACACAGGAGGAATCCATCTGTAGCAGAAGCAAAGAATCCCAGCAGGAACAGCCTCAGCATAGGGGAGAAACACTGTCAGTGAGCAGGGGAGTTAGAATTAGTCATAACCTAGCACTAAAGGGCATGAGCCCTTGAGCCAAATTGTCAGGATTTGAGCACCAGCTCTGCCACTTTCTACCATAACCTCTCAGTGCCTTGATTCCTTGCTTATGAAAAGGGGATCACAGTAATACCAACCTCATGGGGTTTTTATGATAATTAAATGAGTTTGAGAACAGTTCCCAGCAACAGTAAGTTATCAAAAATATTGGTTACCTTTACATTGCACAAAATGTTTGGATGGCAATTTGCAAAGAATAGGAGTGCTATAGAAGTTAATGACAGCCAGCTGCCTTTCCCTCTGGAAACATGGCATTGCCCCTGCTCAGTAAGCACCCCTTGGGCACTGCTACTGCAAGAGGCAAAGTGGGTTTTAGGGAAATAAGTCAGGATTGAAACCAGGATATCTGGGTTGCAATCTCACATCTGCCACCTACCACTGAGTGTTGTAGAGTGAGTCCCCTGTCTTCTCTGAGCCTGTCTCTACAGTGTGAAATGGAGAGGTTGGACTAGTACATGTTCAATGACCTTTCTGCCTCTGACCTCTGACATGTGATTCTAAGAGTCTTCAGTGGGTATTTCAGCTCCTGCATCCTGCTCAGGGCTGCTAGGTTATGTAGAGTTGGCTCCTAGAAGTCTAAGGCATTACTTCTCTGACGTCAGAGTTGGTACATCTCAGAGCATCCAAGGTTACCCAAGGTTACTTCCATTTATCCATTTATCAAAAGGAGTAGATTCTTCCCTCTGCTGCACAGAAGATTGGTTCTAGAATCCCCACATATTCCACATTGACCATACTCAAGTCCTATACTCAGCCCTGTGTACAGAAAAAGTTGGCCCTCTGTGTACATGGGTTTCTTGTCCAGGAATACTGTATTTTTGATCCAAGTTTGGTTGAAAAAAAATCCACTTATAAGTGGACCCATGAAGTTCAAACCCGTGTTGTTCAAGAGTCAACTGTAGTTTTAAAAGACTCACCTGAATTAATCAATCCTACAGTGAGTATGTTTTTTTTTTTTTTTTTTTTTGAGAGGGAGTCTCACTGTGTTGCCCAGGCTGGAGTGCAATGGTGCGATCTCAGCTCACTGCAAGCTCTGCCTCCTGGGTTCACGCCATTCTCCTGCCTCAGCCTCCAGAGTAGCTGGGACTATAGGCGCCCGCCACCACGCCCGGCTACTTTTTTGTATTTTTAGTAGAGAAGGGATTTCACCGTGTTAGCCAGAATGGTCTCCTCCTGACCTCGTGATCCGCCCGCCTCGGCCTCCCAAAGTGCTGGGGTTACAGGCATGAGCCACCGCACCTGGCCGTGAGAATGTAATTTTTTATAGTTACTCTTATCGTGAGTCGTAAGTAGCTCATTGTGTCAATGTCATAAAAGTTATGTTTCTTTTATTGTTTTCTACTTTTTAGTCTATCTGCAACTTATAAATAAGCATGTTGGCTAGAAAACAGAATTCGTGGGAAAAATGTAAATCTTTGTTTGCACAAAGGTTTCTTTGACGCTCATAAGTACACAGCATGAAGCACATCTAAATGTGTATGTTATATTTATGATTGAGAAATATCAGGTGAAAAACATAATTCTGGTATGTCCTCAACTCCACATTCCATATATAATATTTTCCTTCTTTGCATTTTGAGACATAGTAGGCAATCAGCAAAGATAACTGATTGATATTATACCCTGTAGTGGAGAAAGAGGGATGAAAACATCCCCAAGCTGACCCGTCCGCCCCTCCCCTCCCCTCCCCTCCCTTCCCCTCAAGACAGGATCTTGTTCTGCCACCCTGGATGAAGTACAGTGGCACAATCATAGCTCACTGCAGCTATGATCTCCCAGGCTCAAGTGATCCTCCCACCCCAGCCTCCCAAGTAGCTGGGACTACAGGTACATGCCACCATGTCTGGCTTTTATTTTTTTGTAGAGATGGGGTCTCCATATGTTCTCCAGGCTGGTTTCAAACTCCTGGGCTTAAGCGATCTTCCTGCCTTCACCTCCCAAAGTGCTAAGATTACATGCATGAGCCACTGCACCTAACCTCATTGTTTTCTTTATTCCTGGGTTTCCAGCACCTAGAACAGTGCCTGGTACAAAAGAGTTACTAGAACAATATTGGATGCTGTCGTGGCTTTAAAACACATCCACAGGTCGGGTGCAGTCACTCAGACTGAGAGATTCAAGAGAGAGTGGGGAAGAAACTGTGGTGCATTTTGTGATCTAGTCCCTGAAATTGTATGCCTTCACTTCTGCTTTATGCTAAATCACTAAATCCAGCCTACACTTAAAGGGAGAGTAATTACGTTCTACTTCTTGAAAGGAAAAATGTCAAGGAATTTGTGTGTGTGTGTGTGTGTGTGTTTCTTTCTTTCTTTTTTTTTTTTTTTTGAGACAGAGTCTCGCTGTGTTGCCCAGGCTGGAGTGCAGTGGTGCAATCTTGGCTCACTACAGCCTCTGCCTCCTGGGTTCAAGTAATTACCCTGCCTCAGCCTCCCAAGTAGCTGGGGTTACAGGTGCCCACCACCATGTCTGGATAATTATTGTATTTTTAGTAGAGATGGGGTTTCACGATATATATAGGCCGATCATGGGGGCTCACGCCTGTAATCCCAGCACTTTGGGAGGCCGAGGCAGGTGGATCACGAGGTCAGGAGATCGAGACAATCCTGGCCAACATGGTGAAATCCCATCTCTACTAAAAATACAAAAATTAGCTGGGTGTGGTGGCGCATGCCCGTAACTCCAGCTACTTGGGAGGCTAAGGCAGGAGAATCACTCGAACCAGGGAATTGGAGGTTGCAGTGAGCCGAGATAGCGCCACTTGCCACTGCACTTTAGCCTGGTAACAGAGCAAGACTCTGTCTCAAAAAAAAAAATATATATATATATACACACACACACACACACAAATTCCTTGACACTTTTCCTTTCAAGAAATAGAACTTAATTACTCTCCCTTTAAGTGTAGGCTGGATTTAGTGATTCACTTCTAATGAAAAAAACAAAGCAGAAGTGTCCAGGCATGGTGGCCCACACCAGTAATCCCAGTTTGGGGAGGCCAAGGCAGGAGGATGGCTTAAGGCCAGAAATTCTAAACCAGCCTAGGCAATGTAGCAAGACCTCATCGCTACAAAAACAAAAATGTAAAAAGTATTAAAAATTAGCATGAAGCAGAAGTGAAGGCATATAATTTCAGGGACTAGATCACAAAATGCACCACAGTTTCTTCCTCACTCTCTCTTGAATCTCTCAGTCTGAGTGGAAGTAGCTGACGTATTGTGAGCAGCCCTATGGCAAGGCCCACATAATGAGGAACTGAGGCCTCCAGCCAACAGCCATGTACATGAACCCTTGTGGAGCAAATCCTCCAGCCACAGGCAAGCCTTGAGATGACGGCATTCCCAGCCAACATCTTGACTGCAGCCTAATGGAAGACCCTGAGCCAGAACCACCCAGCTAAGCCATTCTCACATTCCTGACCTTTAGAAACTTTACAAGAAGACGAATGATTGATGTTGTAAGCCGCTAACTTTTGAAGTGATTTGTTATGCTGCAATAGTAACTGTATTGTTATGCATCAATACAGATGCATAAATGAATAGAAAATCTGTTGCACATTTATGTACCCGAAGAGTGTCAATATCCAAACATCTTTTTTTTCTTTTAAGTTCTCCAATTTATTCCTTTTTTGGTTGTGTCAGTAAACATACAACTCCATGGGTAATTTTGTGGTAGAGCTGTCAAAATAACAATAAAAATATAATGAAATATGATATGATCTGATTAAGATCAAGTAAGATGTGTGAGAAGTCTAGCAAACTGGAGGGAAAACGCTGAAAAGTCATACTGGCATGAGACAAAATTCTGTCTTGTCTTCTCCACACTCATGCATAAGCTGGGAGTCCTCTTTTCCTCCTCTTTATAGGGAATAAAGTTGCTTCCCCTGCTCCTTCCTTTTTGCTTAGAAAAAAAAAAAAAAGCAAGCTGTAGATTTTTAGCAGCAGCAACCTGCTCTAAAGTAAGCCATGTTATCTAGGAGAAACAGGAACATTTCAATCAGGGCTAAGATGATTTCTTTAAGGATAAAGAGCCCAATATATCTCAAATGGAATTTTCCAGGAAAGGAACATATTGTGAGTCTAGCTCCCAAGTTAGTCCGCTGGCTAATACACTGAGAAGCCAGGGTTACTGGTTGTATCTTTCCAAACCAGTATGGTTAGTTTGGTTGGTTTCAACATGGCATAAATAAATCCAAACTTCTGAGTTTAGTAATCACAGTATTAGAGGTGACACTGACTGCTTCAACAACAACAAAATTAACCCCAAAATGTAGAATGGCTCTCAACACAATAGAAGCTTATTTCTCATTAACATAAAGCCCAGAACACACATTCGTGATCAGTAGGAGGCGCTCATCTGAGCCAGGCACCCAGACCCTTCCATCTTGCAACAGACATACAGCTTCCCATCTGCTGTCTTTGTCCACATGGACACAGAGAAGGCACACAAAGAATTGCAAGGTAGAGAGTCTGTGAGCCAGGCCGTGAAGTCGCAGGCATCATTTCTGCTCAGATTTTCTTGTCTAAGCCTCAGTCACTTGGGCTCCTGACCACAAAGATCACTGGTAAGCACAGGAAGAAGGGGAGACAGACGCTCGAACAGTTAGCCCGTCTCTGCCACAGTAAATGGCACCACTTACTCCTGCACAGCCATAGATAACCTCCTCAGCCGTCTCCCCTCCAGAGCCCATTCCATTCTTACCTGCATCCCTAACCCAAGACAGATTGAACCCCCTTCCTCTCTGCTCCAGGGAACCTTGCACCCATCTTATCTCCATCATATTAATTATTGCTCAATTGCCGTCATTTATGGGCCCGTCATTCCACTACTGTGTTAGCATCTGGAGAGCAGAAAGCATGTCTTTTCCTCTGTATATCATGGTGTCTGGCAAAGAGTAGACACTCATTTGACAGATTGAAGGGTGAATAAACTGTTACTCAAAACAAGTCCAGGTAAAATAATATGGAGAATTGTGTGTTAAGACTACTTTTTGATAGAACACAAGGTTGGGCCCAAAGGCTCATGCCTGTAATCCCAGCACTTTGGGAGGCCAAGGAGAGAGGATCACTTGAGCCTGGGAGTTCAAGACTGGCCTAGGCAACATAGTGAGACCCTGTTTCTACAAAAGAAAAAAGAATTAGCCAGGCATGGTGGCAAGTACCTATGGTACCAGCTACTTGGGAGACTGAGCTGAGAAGATCACTTGAGCCCAGGAGTTCGATGTAACAGTGAGTTATGATCATGCCACTGCACTTACCCTAGGTGACAGAGAAAGAGCTTGTTTCAACACAATGTGAAAAGGAAATATAAGAAATAGCAGAGCCATGCCACATTCAAAAACAAAGGGCAGCTCTTGTGGTTCCATCTCCTATCTGTGAAGTGCCAAGACAAAAGCAAGAATTCTAGTATTTATGACAGTCTGCTCATGGGCCATGCGAACTCTCACTTCAACACTCATGTTTTTAGGGTATCTAAGATGTACTGCCAGGGACCATAACAGGGTGAAAGTTGGACCTGGGCCGGGCACGGTGGCTCAGGCCTATAATCCCAGCACTTTGGGAGGCCAAGGCGGGTAGATCATGAGGTCAGGAGATCGAGACCATCCTGGCTAACACGGTGAAACCCTATCTCTACTAAAAATACAAAAACAAAATTAGCTGGGCATGGTGGTGGGGTGGCGGGCACCTGTAGTCCCAGCTACTCGGGAGGCTGAGGCAGGAGAATGGCGTGAACCCGGGAGGTGGAGCTTGCAGTGAGCTGAGATCGTGCCACTGCACTCCAGCCTGGGCAACAGAGCGAGACTCTGTCTCAAAAAATAAAAAAAGAAAGAAAGTTGGACCTGTAGGGGAAATGACAGGAAGGCAGACTTGGTCATAACGGAAGAAAGGAAAGGACATAGAGCGGACATCAGATGCTCTGAAGTTCTAGTGTTGGCCCTGCCCTTGGCTAGTGGTACATCCTTGGATAAATCATTTAATCTTTCCGTGCCTCAGATTTCTTGCCAGGGAATGAATGAAGTTGGATTAATTGGCCTTCCATATCTAGAATCCTAAGACTCCTTGAACTAGAGCTTGCCAACAAGCTTAGGAGGCCAGTAGCTCCCCATCACTGAAAGTATTTGAGCAAAGATGAGATGATCCTAATAACCATGACAGCCTCCTTTATTCTGTGCTTACTATGTTTCTGGAAGTGTGCTAAGCATTTCTTTTTTTGCATGCTTCCTCTTAAGAATACTATGGAGTAGGTACTAATATCATCCACATTTTACAGGTAAGGAAACTGTTTACAGAAGTTAAGTCACTTCCTGAAAGTCATTCTGCTGCCCAGTGGTGGTGCCAGGATTTGAGCCCTGACTAGTGTCTTGCTCTGTGTGTCTGTGTGTTGCATTTCTGTGCTTGGAAAAGTCTGACTGGATGGCTTCATAAGGACACTTCCCTTTCTTTTCTTTTTTTTTGAGGTGGAGTCTCACTCTGTCGCCCAGGCTGGAGTGCAGTGGTGCAATCTCAGCTCACTGCAACCTCCACCTCCTGGGTTCAAGCCATCCTCCTGCCTAAGCCTCCTAGGTAGCTGGGACAACAGGCACATGCCACCATGCCCAGCTAATTTTTGTATTTTAACTAGAGTGGGAGTTTCTCCATGTTGCCCACGCTGGTCTCGAACTCCTGACCTCAGATGATCTGCCTGCCTCAGCCTCCCAAATTGCTGGAATTACAGGCATGAGCCACCGCGCCTGGCTGGGACACTACTTACTTATGGAAACTATACATTAAGAAATTGAGTGACTGGGCCGGGTGCAGTGGCTCATGCCTATAATCCTAGCACTTTGGGAGGCCAAGGCAGGTGGCTCACGAGGTCAGGAGATCGAGACCATCCTGGCTAACACAGTGAAACTAAAAATACAAAAATTAGCCGGGCATGGTGGTGGGCACCTGTAGTCCCAGCTACTCAGGAGGCTGAGGCAGGAGAATGGTATGAACCTGGGAGGTGGAGTTTGCAGTGAGCCGAGATCACACCACTGCACTCCAGCCTGGGCGATAGAGCGAAACTCCGTCTCAAAAAAAAAAAAAAAAAACAAAGAAATTGAGTGACTGGCCTGGAAGGAGAAAGGGGAAACTCCTGAGCAAAAAAGCCCCTCCGATTTTTACAATCTTAGCATTTATAATTGCATGCTGGTCATCAGGCATGGCTCGTATGGGCCTAAGAATGTTTTCTGAGCTGGAGGATGAAAGTAAATCAGTGTTCTGCCCAGCAACAGCATGTGGGACACCAAGGCTCAACTGAGCTGAGCAAATAGAAGACTTGAAATGGCTTTATTTCAGTGGGGGTTTGTTTAGTAGTAGTTTTTTTTTAATTTTGTTTCGGTTTGGTTTTTTGAGATGAAGTCTCACTCTGTTGCCCAGGCTGGAGTGTAGTGGTGGCACTATCACAGCTCACTGCAGCCTCGATCTCGTAGGCTCAAGGGATCCTCCTGCCTCAGCCTCTCATGTAGCTGGGACCTGACTAGCTGGCCAGCCATATCCTGCTAATATTTATTTATTTAGTTAGTTAGTTAGTTAGGAAGAGACAGGTCTCCCCATGTTGGCCAGGCTGGTCTCAAACTCCTGAGCTCAAGTGATCCTCTCACCTCATCCTCACAAAGTGCTGGGATTACAGGCCGGAGCCACAGCAACTGGCCTTGTTTAGTTTCAGTGAATAAAATTGCCTTTTGAGGGAGCTACAGAGGCAATATAGCAGCTTGGAATCCAGGAAGCTTCCTTGGTCTTGTGTTTCTAAGGGTCCCAGGCGTATTATAAGCAACTGCTCCTGATGGAGGCGCTAGTGTGTGAAGAGCTAGGCTCTGGAGCTAGACCACCTGGACTTCTGTCTTGATCATGTGCTTTTGGGAACATGACCTATCCCATCAGTGCCTCACCCTCTTCACATGCAAAGTAGAAGCAATGACAGCAGCTGCCTCGTTGGGGTTACTATGATGATGTATGTCATGACTTAAAACACATAAGGTGCCGACAGCAGTGGCTGGTACGTAATGGATACTTAACAGAGCCATTCCTTTCAGGGTCAACAGGGTGATGGCTATTTTATTTTATTTTTTTTTTCAATTTGAGACCAAGGACTCAAGAAAAAAAATTCAGGCCAGACGTAGTGGCTCACGCCTCTAATCCCAGCACTTTGGAAGGCTGAGGTGGGTGGATCTCTGGAGGTCAGAAGTTCAAAACCAGCCTGGCCAACATGGAGAAACCCCATCTCTACTAAAAATACAAAAATTAGCCGGGCATGGTGGCACATGCCTGTAATACCAGCTACTCGGGAAACTGAGGTGGGAGGATCACTTGAACTCAGGAGGCGGAGGTTGCAGTGAGCTGGGATCATGCCTCTGTACTCCTGCACTCCAGCCTGGGGGAAAGAACAAGACTCTGTCTAAAAAAAAAAAAAAAAAAAAAAAAAAAAAAAAAAATCATCCTGAAGTCATAAAGTGAAAGAGTAACAAAGGTGGGCAGGCAGGAACTACTCAGCAGTGTAGAATGGGCCCTAGAAGCAAGGACTATTCCAGAGTCATCTGAACTCAGACTCACAGGCATCACCGACAGGCCAGTCCTGCCCCAGCTCAAGCCCTGATACTAGAGGGGCCAGGCTGGGTGGGGGCGGGTAGGGGGTGGCCCTTGCAAAACAGCCTCTATCCTGTGCAACAGTTTATAATTCAGCAGAGAGTGTTTTGTTTTTAAGAAATGTCCAACTGGATATATGGCATTGCTGTTAAAACTGTTTTTATTACCTTATGGAACTACAAGAAAGCCTAGGGATGTATTAATACATATAGGGTTGACAGGCCCATAACTATAAAGTAATGGCAGGCATTATCCAAATATATTCATGGAAGTGGGAGTCCAGGGGCAGACACAGAACATTCCCAGAGGGAGCTGACCCACTTTATTATTTTTATGTAGGTTCAGATATTATTTCTCAGGTACAGCATAAAATGATGCTTTATTCCATCAACTATAACCCAGGCACACAGAGTCATTCCATTTCCCGAAGGAATACAAGCAAATAAACCTTTAGGCAGCAAACAGAAATGCATTTTTCTCTCCTCTCCCTGACTTCTTTTGAGGAACAGAATTAGCAGGTTTGCCTAGAGTGCACTCTTCTCTCTTGAACCACATCCTCAATCCCCAAAGGGAGCACAGTGAGATCTTCCCCAAAGGTAGTTCAAAGTTGGGGGCCCTTTCATTTGCCAGGATCTAACCCAGCTACTCAGGAGGCTGAGGTGGGAGGATTGCTTGAGCCCAGGAGTTTGAGGTTATAGTGGGTAGTGATGGCATCCCTGCCCTCTATCCTGGATGACAGACCAAGAATCCAGCCCTAAAAAAAAAAATTTAATTAAAAAATTTTAAATCTTTAAAAATTAAAAATCTTACATTTTTCTTTAAGATTTATAAGAGGACTCAGTAAGGGCTGTGCTGGCAATAATATCAAACTACTGAATTCTTTGAGAACTCACTGGAGATTATTATTTTGCATGACATAACTAAACATCTTAATGGTTGACTTAATTACTTAGATGTCAGTCTGTGTGTTTTTGGTGTTGTAAGTACAAAGCTTAGAAATGTTACTTTTAGGGCCAGGAGCAGTGGCTAACGCCTGTAATCACAACACTTTGGGAGGCTCAGTCAGGCGGATCACCTGAGGTCAGGAGTTTGAAACCAGCCTGCCCAAAATGGTGAAACCCTGTCTCTACTAAAAATACAAAAATTAGCCAGGCATGGTGGCAGGCACCTGTAATCCCAGCTACTTGGGAGGCTGAGGCAGGAGAATCTCTTGAACCCAGGAGGCGGAGCTTGCAGTGAGCCGAGATTGTGCCATTGCACTCCAGACTGGGCAACAAGAGCGAAACTCCGTCTCAAAAAAGAAAAAAAAAATTACTTTTAAAACCAAGTACTAGCTCATCTCTAAGTAATACTATTTAAGTAGGCAAAAGCCCCTGGAGGTAGCCTGAACTTTTTATACTCTTAGCTGAGGGGACAGAACAGAAATGATATGACATTTACAGAAACCCCTATGTGGCCTGGCCTCATTGGAATTTTTTCTGTTAGTTAAATAAAGACCATTTGTTTCTATTGATTAAAAACAAAATTATTCATATGATGGGTTCAAGAAAACAAATTATTTCCCTAATGGACAGTGTAGGTCAGGACTAGAAGCAAACAAGGATCTTCTATCCCTCACACATCTCAACACTCAAGCAAAAACTCAAAGAAAACAATGATACTGACGGCCACGTCATGCACCGTGCTCACACAAGGATGCCAAGAGGCTTAATATGTGTTCCTTACCTGGACCCTTTTCACTGGATCAGAAACACGGATGTCTGAGTCTGATAGGCATCCTCTGCTAATGCATTTTAAATGATTGAATCAATAATTTGATGGGCCACTTTTTATAAGATGCTACGATACCCTATGAAGCACTATTAAAATATTCATTTTTCTGCACACCAGATGCGGCCCAATTGTTCATAACCAATATTGGTTCTCTGGCAAAAGGAGCAAAGGCAGCCCTCTAAGATATTCCTCACTGATATTCCATTTTTCAGTGGCTTGGGAGACATGAGTAGGAAGCAATTCTGGGTCCCTGCACCCACGATCTTGGTGCCATCAAAGTGCCGCTGCTGGCAGGTTCCTGGGCACCATCTGAGACCAACCCCACTGTGAGGTTGAAGGAGGCTGATCAGAACAGTGGTCCTCCACCTCCTCCCTGACTTCCCAAGTCATCTTCTATTGATGTGGAATTATTCCCATAACTGGGGCCAGATGATCCCACCCTGGGAAGACTGGGGAAATTCCCAGAATGCTGACCTGAAAGTCCAATTTTCCCAATGTTTCTACTGTTCCCATGTCACAAGTCTTTGGGCAAAATCTCCCAGGCTTGAGAGATTTCAATCCAGCCTGGATCACCTCTCCACTTCCTCCATCCCAGACTGAAATTAAAAATCCCGTCTGCTGTCAATGAGGAGTCCCTTCAGGCCCTAAAGTTTAGGAAGAGGAATCCCTATCTTGTCTTCTTCACTGTCATCCCGGCACATCAGTTACTTAAAACAACCCAATTTCAAGAACTGATAGACCTTCATTTCTGGACACACCAAAAACAAGCAAATTCCAGAGGATCAGCTTCAGGGTGGCAAAATGGAAAGAGTAAAAGCCAACCACGGGGCCAGGTGCAGTGGCTCACGCCTGTAATCCCAGCACTTTGGGAGGCTGAGGTGGGCAGGTCACCTGAGGTCAGGAGTTCAAGACCAGTCTGGTCAACATGGTGAAACCCCGTCTCTATTAAAAACACAAAATATTAGCCAGGCATGGTGGTGGGCGCTGGTAGTCCCAGCTACTCGGGAGGCTGAGGCAGGAGAATCACTTGAACCCAGGAGGCGGAGATTGTGGTGAGCCAAGATTGCACCACTGCACTCCAGCCTGGGTGGCGAGTGAAACTCCGTCTGAAATAACAACAACAACAAAAAGCCAACCATGGGATCTGTGGCACAGCTCTCACTTCACCATTAGCTCAGCCAGGACTGGCAAGGGAGTGCGGACTGGAGAATCTTATCCTCTGTTCCTTAGCTGTTTAGATGTATAAAGCCTGAGGGCTTTGCACCTAATTAGGGTTTCAGAGCTTTGTTTTTCTCTCAACTAATTACATTTGCCCTGTGGGGAAGAGCCTCTGTCCAGGAGGCACTGCTCTCTGAAAATCTGTCTCAGCCCAACAACAGGTGCGAGAAGGTGAACAGCTCCTCTCCCCACCAATGCGGTGAGATGCCGAGCCAGGCCCTGGCTTCTTCTTGCTCCTCTCCTTTCATTATCTCTAACTCCAGTGTCAGCCCTCAAGCAGTCCCCTGCTTTGTCACCCCTGGCAAGGTGGGGAATGTTCTCTTAACCTGCAGCTTTCTCCTTCGGGAACAAAGCGCAGCCTCTTAGCAGCTAGCAATCAACTCCTGTGCTCGGGGCCTTCCAGCCAGACCTTCTGCAGTGCACCCTGGTAGGGGGTAAATTATCCTGAGCTTGGAAAATGTGACTGAAATCACCTCCGACAGAGGGAAATGGGTTTTCATAAAAGACGTTTCCTCACCTTCGGTTGCAACTCAATTCAACTGACCATTTCCCAACCTGGATCTCAAAAGAAATTTCTGCTTTGCTTCTGGGTATGAGCCTGGGTGATAATGAAAGGTACTTAGGAAGCCAGGCCTATTGAAGCAGTGTAGCCCTCAGAGGGGCATGGCTGACTTGGCTAAGAGTAGGTCAGGGTGTGGGGTTGAGGAATCCATGGGGACTCAGGGCATCCTGTCGCAGACACAGGAGCTGACCCAGCCACAGGGTCACAGGACAGCCTGTGTCACCACAGTCTCTGTGCAGAGTCCAGAGTTCACAAATGAGATAAATGGACATTTGCTGACTGGGGTAACTCAGCATCTATTCACCCTATTTCTGGGAAAAGCCTCAATTTACATGTGGGAATGGACCACCCCCTTATTGTTATAGGAGTTATTAAGAAATTATTTTAGGCAGATAGAGAGGAAAAGAGGTCCTTGGGAAGTTTTTGTTTCTTTTAAAGCAGATCCAGAAACCTTTCTTGTCTAACAGGAGAGCGCCAGCTCTAAGAGCCACTGGCAAGCTTTGATATGCAAATGCAGGCCACTGGAAACTGAGTCCACCCAAACATGGAGATACCAGGTTTCTTCCTTGCCCCAACAGGTGGCTGGCAACATGGCCACCCCCACATATCCCCACGTGCGTAGAACATCATGGCGCCCTGCATTTGCATCTTAAAAGGCTAGAGTGTGAGGGCCAGCTTTTTCGCAGGCTATGTGAATGACATGCCTGGTCAAACCAATCCTCTGAGCCCTGTGCAAGCCAGCACCGCCTCCTCCAGCCTCCTCATATAACTAGCTGATTACACCACACACACACACGCCCTCCCCCCACATCCCTTCTCCCCACCGGGGTTTTCTCTCTGTTCAAATCCCCTCTCCCTCTGTCTCTGTACTGGGGAGCTGTTTTCTTCTTCCTTCCTTCTTTCTTGTATATTAAACTTTTCGCTCCTTAAAACCACTCCAGGTGTGTCTGTGTCATTTTATCCAAACGTGTGCTAGACCAAGAACCCTGGTGTTCCTCCAGTCATCTGAGCCATATCATTATCTCATTCTGTTTTTGATGGCACTAACCACCAGCATACCCTGCTCCATCAGAACACTCATCCTCCTGAGCTCTGTGAATGGCTCAGGATGCACAAGTGAGAGAAAAATGTAGCCAAGTGAGGAGGCGGAGAGAAACTGCCTCCCGGTAACACAGTGTGCGCCCCTGGATCAAGCCATGCCTGAAGGCAGTTTATTCTGAACTTTTACAATAAGTGCTCTTTTTGTTTAAATCATTTTGGATTGGGTTTTTGTTCACTTGTAAGCAAAAGCACACTATGATAAAAGGGGATACAAGACAAATATCACAAATCCAGAAATGGGAAGGGCCCAACCCCAGAGCCCAGGCCAGTCAGGGAAGTGAAGAAACAGACAGCATCTGAGATGCCTATGCCCAGTATCCAGGGGCTAGGTCCATGGTCTTTGAGCCTTAAGATGCAGGAGATCCCTGTGGGGAACTTCACAACAGCATAGATTCCCACTCATTCCCATAGCCAATTCTCATCCTTAAGTCTGGAAGGGGAACCAGAGGTTTGGTTTTTAACCAATATCCAGGCAATTTGGAAGCAGATAACACAGAGAATACTTTGAGAAACACTTCCCTACACTCTGAGCTGGGAGTTAAAGGACAGGGTTCCAGTCTCTGCAGTGAGGCAGTGGCAAGAGCTCCGTGGGCGGGAAGAATATTAGGCCAGAGCTTAGAACAGGACTGCAGAAGCAAGCATGGAATGGAAGCACATCTGGTGATCTGTGACATACAACGAGCCTGCAGATCACAGGCAATGATTTTTGGAAACTCATCACACAGTAGTTTGAAGCAGCAGGAACGATTTGATCCAAAGTGCCATGTGAACACTTCCGAGTCTACAAATGCTTTCATAGGTCAACCTAAGCTGTTCCTCCCAACCAACCTGTCTGGCAATTAGAAATTAGGAAATTAAAACTCAGAGTGTCTAAATAGCATGCACAAAGCCACACAGCTCACTGGTTCAGTAGCCTAGACCTGGGTCCCAGTCTGTCTGACACCAAACCCCACACTTTTCAAATAATTCTCCCTTCCACTGGGGGAAGGGCTGGGTCTCAGGAAAGGTCTAAGGGACACACAGTGCGGGGATCAGTGAGATCCTGCTCAGCAGGCCCAGATGAGGGAAGGGGATGCTCCACCTGACTGCGCAGGAAGGCAAGGCCATTTTAACTTTGCAGCTTCTTCAACTCATCTGGCTCAAGAAATCCCAGCCCAGCTTGGGGATGGAGAGTGGAGGAAGACAGGGGCACCCTTGCAAGTGAAGACTAAGCTTGGTTTTTTTTTTTTTTTTATCTTACCCAAATTCCCTATCTAAAGGGTCTAGGGAGTGATGCCCTACAAACCATAAATTCTCATCAGATGGATTTTATTTAACCCTATATATTGTGACTTACTTTCCAACCTGACTCGGTCATAACATTATAAGACAAGGAAGAAAATCAAAATATTTTACCCCAAAACATAGGCTTTTTTGTCCATATCTTGAAATGGCCCTGCAAAGCTGTCCTTTGTGGGGGAAAATTTGTATCTGTAAAGAATCTCTATTAACATAGCTAGATATTTTTCTTCCAGGCCCTCCCAATCCTAAAGAGATTAACTGAAAGTCTAGCACTTTGTTTTTTTTGTTTGAGACGGAGTCTCACTCTGTCGCCCAGGCTGGAGTGCAGTGACATGATCTCGGCTCACTGCAACCTCTGCCTCCCGGGTTCAAGCGATTCTCCTGCTTCAGCCTCCTGAGTAGCTGGGACTACAGACGCCCGCCACCACACACAGCTGATTTTTATATTTTTAGTAGAGATGAGGTTTCACCACATTGGCCAGGATGGTCTCAAACTCCTGCCCTTGTGATCCACACCCACCTGGGCCTCCCAAAGTGCTGGGATTACAGGTGTGAGCCACCGTGCCTGGCCAAGTCTAGCACCTTTTAAAGATCTGAATAGGAAACATTTGCCATCTATTGTCTCTGAGGACAGCCTCTATAAGACTTCAAAAGAACCTTGGTCTCCACCATCTTTTATCTTAACTTGAAAATTTCCTTTCTATGGATCCCAGGTCTTTAGACAAGCTCACTGAAATTTACCTACAGCCTGGAAGCGCCCCTCTCCTCCCGCTTTGGTCCCACCTTTCTGGACCAAACCAGTGTATTTCTTAAATGTACTTGATCGATGTCTCATGCCTTTCTAAAATGCATAAAACCAAGCTGTACCCCGACCACCTTGGACACATGTTCTCAGGACCTCCTGAGGGCTATGGCAAGGGCCATGGTCACTCATATTTGGCTCAGAATACATCTCTTCAAATATTTTACTGAGTTTGACTCTTTTCGTTTACAGGAGCAATGGAAATGATTTTCTTTGATCACAGTGTCAGCTCCTGACATTGGGTTGCGCCCATCTGTGCTGTGGACTCTTCCCTCGGAATGAGAGAGGGAGATGGCTCCCAGTGTGGTTGGAAGTCACCCCGCCCCACAACAACACAGTGCAACAGGCCCCGGCTTCACGCCCATTCAGTTCAGGACAAGCTTTTTGGAGTATCAACTCTGGGCCAGGCCCGCAGGATACTAAGATGAAATAGAGACAGTTCCTGCCTTTGAAGGGTGGTGATTTACTGGTGGGGAGAAAGGAAGAAGCCCATGAAAAGTCGTGTCTGTAGAAGGTAAGAAGGGGCACAACCGCCATGGCAGGGGAGTCACAAAGGAGAAGCATTCAGCCTGCCGAGAGGTCCCAGGACTTTCCTGGAGGATCAGTCCCCAAACTGACTGTGACAGGGAGCAATACCCAGATAACAGCAGAGGCCCAGAATAAGAAAGAGTCTGTGAGTGGGCAGAATTCCCTCCAGGGTCATGAGGGGAGCTGACTTCTGATTAGGGCATTTCATCCTTCTCTGAAATGCAGCTGAGAACTGGTCAGCCTCACTCCCTTTCTGAGACCAATAGCAATCCCTGATGATCTCACCACAGGTCCAGCAGGTGCCCCGTCCACACTTTGTCCCCAGCCCCTACCTGGAAGCTCCAAACACCTACCTGAGGGGCCAACTCTGATTCCCAAGGAGGTGACACCTCCTGCCCCTTGTTGATAGAACATTGATAAGGAAATAGGACTGAGTTTTAAGCTTCTTTCCATGTCAAATATTTAAAGGCAATATAATGTTCATGTTTAAATAATATTTCATGTGTAATTAAACAATCCCTTATTGTTAAATAGATGGGTTCCAATTTTGAACTGCTATAATCTGTGTATGTGTCCTTGATTAAATCCTTAAGAGAAATCCCTAGAAACATTATCTTAGGGTCAAATGGCTTGGATATTCTGTAAACTGCTGATAATTATGGGAAATTGCCTTCCAGGAAGGTTATAACAATTTGCCTGATCCCCAGCAGCAACAGACTTTACAAAGTACTCAGTATCTAATATTTAACTTTGATAAAGATAAGCTTCTCCCTTCTTTTTCACTTAAAATGCTGTGTCCCACCTCACTTTTCAGTGTCTCTTCACACTGACAAGACGGTTGGCTAATACTTCAGAGCTTGCAGAGCATCTTTATACACTTTTAATCCTCCTAACAACCGTGAGAGATGGAGCTTACTATTATCATCCGTGTTTGCAAATGAGGCCCTGAGAAGTTGAGTGATTTCTGTAAGGTCTCAGAGCCAATAGACACTGGTAATGAAATAAAATGCAACGCCCCTTATCTTTGGAGCCCAGTGTTCCTTCCACATAGGTGGTTCTCCACCCAGGCTGCCCAGGAGAATGTGGAATCTCCAGCAGTTCTGACTTAACTGGCCTGGTGTGGATGTCTGTGATGGGTGAACATTCCCAGACCCTTTTAAGAACCTGATAGAAGTGGTGGACCCACTTCCCAGAAAAAGGGACGCACAACAAAATAATTGTCCTGAGTGGGTCTCACAGAATCAAGTGAACCCTTTAAATCTGGATCTAGAGGTCAGAGACTGAGAATGTCGAGATGCAAAAGAGATTCAGTGCAAGAGAAATCCTCCTACTGGTTTTGAAGATAGATGTTAGCACCCTGTGTCAACAACCTGAGAGTGGCCTTGAGTTGCTGGGAGCACCCCAGACTGAGAAACAGCAAGAAGAATATGGGGACCTCAGTCCTACAACCACAGGAACTGAATTCTACTGACAACCAGTGAGCTTGCAAAGAGGACTTGGAGCCCCAGATGAGAAGCAACCCTGGCTACCCCGATCTCAACCCTGTGAGATCCTAAACAGACAATCCAGCCATGCAACACCCAAACTTCTGACCTATAGAAACCCTGAGATAATAAATGGGCATTGCTCTAAATCACCAAGTTTGTGGTAATTTATTACACAGTCATAGGAAGTGAATCGACCTGATGTATCTGAGCACCTGCTAGGTTATCATTAAGATTACTCTTCAAAGGTAAAAATTATTTTTCAAAATGTTTCTGCCCTACCTTCCGTGAGCATCTGGTGATGGATGGACACACACACGTAAAGGTAGACTGTGTTTAGGTGGGCATGCTGGTGCATGCCTGTGGTACCAGCTACTCAGGAGGCTGAAAGAGGAGGATCACTAGGGCCCAGGAGTTCAAGGCTGCAGTGAAGCTGTGATTGAGCCATTGCACTCAAACTTGGGCAACAGAGCAAGACATCAGCTCTAAAAAAAAAAAAAAAAAAAAAAAAAAAAAAAAACTGCTGAATGCTATAAATAAGATTGGAACTTGCTCTGCTTTTACAAGACCACTGTTAGATGACCGACAAGAAGACTGTGAGCTGGTCTCTGTAGGAAGCAGGGGCCTGGGCAGCTCTGGGGGCAGAGGAGACAGGCCTGGGGCAGAGACACCTCAGGGCATTTTCAGAAGACAGCCAAAGCAGCCATTCCAGCTTGCCCAGGTAGATGGCAAGTCAATGGGAAATGATTCCAGGAAGGTAGGGAAAGATGGAATTCTGGAGAGCATTGGACCTCAGATTGGGAGTCTGAACATCTTTCCATATGCATCAGGAAGTCATGGAAAATTCACAGACTGGAGTGACTTTGGCAAAGGTGGGATTTAGGAAGACTGATCAAGGCATGGGATAGACCCATGGATGAATAGCCTTCTGGTCAGTTTGTCCCTGTGGTTTTCTATGCTGAGAAGGTGGGAATGTGCTGGGTGAGTCAGCTGTGGATTTGTGTCCCTGCCTCACCTCACTCCCCACTGTCGTGGATTTGTCAGCTCATCTGTAGTGCGCTCCCTGAAGAAACACTCAGTTCACTCAGCTTGTTTCTAACCCAAAACACTCTGCAGGGCCCATCCTCTCGTCTTTGCCTGGGGATGCCAGACCACACACTGCGGATGCCTTCCGCCTTAGCACTAGTGGGCTAAATGATGACTGCCTTGCTGTCCCAACACCACCCATCAAAGGGAAGACATCCACTGGGGCCAGTATAGCCCAAGTGACAAACTCTATTCCCTCCTTTCTCTCCATCCCATGGACCCTTGATTTGCTAAGTGGGAAGACACTTTCTCGTGGTTCAACATCACTTAATCGGCACAATTGCTTCTGCAGGCTAACTCAGCCAGAAACCCTTGATATCTGGGCAGAAGCGCATGGAACTTTTAAAAGGATTACTACTGCTTTTAATATTCCCTCTGTCTTGAGTCAGACCACCACCAAGGGCAGATCAGAGTTAATATTATATATCAAAGTCCTGCCATCAGCCTGCAGGATTTATTACTAGCATCTGTCCACTTCAGAGCTATGAGAACCAATGGAATTGGATCTAAGGTTTTGAGTTGGCTCTTGTGCATGGAAATTTGATGCAAACACTCTAATTTATTGGCCCTAAAGGGCTTTGGCAAGTCATTTTGGCAAGTCACCCACTGAACACAGAGTGAAATTTGCAGAGGTTTCCCCTCTGCTCGAACAGTGGTGTTCTCAGCACGTACAGGGAAGTTCTGCCCCCTTCCAGCCAGGTGAGCTAGGGGATTTTGCCTACCCTTTCTGAACTTCAGTTTTCTCATCCATAAGATGGGAATAAAAACATGGTCCTGGATACATGTCTCATGCTAGGCACTGAGGCAGGGTACTCTCTCCCCTGAATGCCTTGCTATTGATGCATCACCAGTAAGGCATGCATTCATTGCACAGAAACTTAGGCATATGCCTACCAACATGCCCGATGTTGTGTGAGGCCTGACCCCTGTGAGGATGCACTTCCATCTGTGTGAATTGATTCATGAGACCAGCCCTCACTCTCAGGGCTGAGGGCATTGGTGCTCTAACTTGTCTGAATATGGAATCAGCTGGAGAGATTCTGTAAATTACCAGTCCCATTCCACCCCTGAGATTCTGATTTCATCAGTCTGATTTCATTGCAGCCTGGTCGTTGGGATGTTTAAAACTCTCCCTGGGAATTCCAATGTGCAGCCAAGTTTGCAACTACACGGAGCCAGGTTAGTGGTGCGGTCAGCATGGTGATAATTGGGCTCATGAACCCATGACCTCAGCTTCATCAGGAGACCCACTGCAAGTACTGGCCCAACAGGAGGGAAAGGAGCTGAGTCAGATGATACCACTGAGGGGCATGAGCAAATGAAAAAACAGGAACCCAGCCGTGAAGCTGGGCCTGAGTGTTGGAGATGCCACTATAGAGACCCTGGTCTTAGCAATCCAGACTTTTCCCCAGTAGAAGGGAGAGGCAAAGATTATCCTGGCCGGGACTGTATAAGGACTTTGAAGGTTGGCCGTCCATCTCACCTTGCTGTTTCCCTCCTTCCCTGCAGAACAGCCATTCACCTGAATGTTCCAGGCTTTTGGTTAACAACCCCTGGTCTTCTATACCCATTCACACTCAAAATCAGGGGGAATTCCTTGAAATGGTTAAAATGCAAAAGTGAAATTTAGAAGCCCTATGAATGAAACAACAATCCAACAAAAATTCCCAACACTTTAAGCAAATGCTTTTCAGGCAGAGCCTTCAAATTGCTACTGTCCCACTATCTTCTGGAATTGTGTGTGTGTGTGTGTGTGTGTGTGTGTGTGTGTAGAGCAACAGGTGAAGCAGCAACCATAAGGTAGCCTACTTCAGGTCTGGCACCTGTTTTCACTGCTGTCATGCCCTCTTCACTGAGATCCTGACTTAAATATGTACACATGTGAATGCTGATTTCTTAGCATGAATTTTAACTCAGCTCCTGCTCGAGCATCAATGATTCCCAATTCCCATCAGAGGAATGGCCCCTTCCTGGTCTCTGCAGTCAGTCCTCTGAAGCTGCTCAGCTGCACCCCTGGGAGCTGAGGGGCCAACTCTGACTCCCAAGAAGGTGACCTCTGTCTCCCTTCCAGGGCCAGAGATGCAACATCACACACACACTGCCTTTGGAATGTGTGATTAAGCTTTTGGCTGCCAGTAGCCTGACAGCTTCCAGCAGCTTTGTCTGCCACTGTGTCCGCTTCTCTGTGCCAAAGTCACTGAAACAAAGGGACTGCAGATGTTGCTGTGAAGTCCTTCCGATTCTCCAGGACAGAGGAAAGCACTACATTGGGTGGGGGGTGGAGTGGGGATGATGGACTGTGGGAAACCTGCATGATGGGCGTGAAACAATAAAAATGAAGCGGATTTTCTTCATGGCACTTGCTGCCATAGAGATACATTTGTTTCTGTGTCCCTCTCACTGGAATGTAAACTCCCTGAAAGCAAGGACTTGGCTTATTTCTGTATCCCAAGAGCCTGACACAGTGCCTGGCACATGGTAGACGCTCAATAGATGTTTGAGATAGGGAGGGAGGGAGGGAGAGAGGGAGGGAGGCAGAAAGGGAGGGAAGGAAGGAGCAAGGAAGGAAGGAAGGGAGGGAGGGAGGGAGGGAGGGAGGGAGGGAGGGACATAGACTGTGGAGTTGGATAGACTTGGCGTTAATCCTTTCTGTAGCAATTCTAGCTGTGTAAAAATATGCAAGTGAGTCATTTATTTTCTTTGAGTCTCTTTCTTCATCATAGTACCAATTAACAGGGCTGGGGTAGAGAGTGATACATGTAAGGTTGCTAGCACTATTGGCAATCAAAACATGAGAGCTACTTATTTACATTGTGAGTATTGCTACTACTGATATTATCAGTTCTGGACATTACTAATGATGTGAGCACTGGCCTTTCATCAGAGATTACTGGATAAGGAACATTTACCGTCTTGTCTCTGCTCATTGTGCTAAAGTTCCTTCTTTATCCAAAACACTTTCTCCTGTTTTCCCAATTTAGTGAAAGGATTAATCTTTTCACTCTCATTCTTCCTGTTTTGTTTCCCATAATATAGGTCCCATCCTTCCTCATGAGATGGGTATCTCAGCAATTGAGCCCACCCCACCCACATATTTGACCCTGATCCAAGACCCTCATTTCTGGGAATGAACCCCAGATCAGCCATGATAGAGGATAGCCTGGTTTTATCTTTTTGCTTCTGAGCAGGATCCAACAATTCTCATAAAATTTTCCCCAGCCTGTTCAGTGGAATTGTCAAAGCATCATTTTCAAAAAGTGAAAACATGATTCTTATATAAGTCTATAGGGAGTGTGTATAAAGATCTGTTTACTTCACAAAAGAAAGAACCAGAGGATGGTAAAGCTGTTTGAAAAGAGAATTGGAAGGAGAAAGATTTGGATAGACCATCAGAAACAGCATGCTGACATAAGTTTGCTAATTTGGAAACCTCACTCGTTAATGTCCTGTAGAGCAATAAAATCTTTTTACAGGACAAAAATCATTTGTATCTCTACCAGACAAAAATTAACATGTAACTTGGCAGAGTCTGGGCCCTAATCAATAGTAAATAGTAAGTCAAACAAAAGTACATTCCCTTAGAGAGTTAAAAAAAGCTTTGGTGGTTTGTTAGGCAACCTTCCAGTATGGCATTAGAAAGACGTGCAGTCATCCTATTTTTACTTCCAAGTTTGGGATACTTTTTTTTTTGAGATGGAATTTTGCTCTTGTTGGCCAGGCTGGAATGCAGTGGCATGATCTCACCTCACTGCAACCTCCACCTCCCCGGTCCAAGCAATTCTCCTGCCTCAGCCTTCCCAGCAGCTGGGATTACAGGTACACACCACCACGCCTGGCTAATTTTTGTATTTTTTAATAGACAAAGGATTTCGCCACATTGGCCAGGCTGGTCTCAAACTCCTGACCTCAAGTGATCTGCCCACCTTGGCCTCTCAAAGTGCTGCGATTACAGGCATGAGCCACCATGCCCGGCCAAGTTCAGGATACATGTTTAAAACAAAATTGGTCCCCCTCAGCCTGGTGGATGTCCCTGCAGAATTTTAAAATACTATTATGTTCTAGATGTCTGATGCTGTCAATTCTCAATGGCCAGAAGAGGGCATCTGCCCAGATCAGTTCAGGTGTCTATCCCTGCTCCAATCGCCTGTGCCCAGGGTAGCATATCAGGTACACAGGGCTGTTTCTTCCCTGCTATTGGTAGAATAGCTTTTCCAAGAAGGGGATAGGCTGGAATGGAAGAAAAGAGTCCAAAGAGGAAGGAACCACAACAGAAAGAGAATTGCTTTCCTTTCAGTTGTGGGAGCACCAGCTTAATGCCTCTTCCACATTTGCCCAGCAGAGGAAATGTTTGAGCCGAATGACAGAAAACCTAGGGTAGCCTTTTTGGTGCCTCCTGACAATCACAGAAGCAGGCTGGGATCCTACCCAGGTATGGCAGAGCAAGTGAGCCCACCTAGGTGGGAATCCTTACCCTCCTAATCCTGCAGGTTCACTTCACAATCTTGTGTAGACCTTAAACCACTGTTTAGACAGTTATATGAAATGGGGTATTTTCTGGAGAAAAGGACAGTGAATGGGGATATGGGGATTTTTTTTTTTTTTTTTGAGACAGAGTCTCACTCTGTCGCCTAGGCTGGAGTGCAGTGGCACGATCTCTGCTCACTGCAACCTCCGCCTCCTGGGTTCAAGTGATTCTCCTGCCTCAGCCTCCCGAGTAGCTGGGATTACAGGCGCCCACCACCACACCCAGCTAATTTTTGTATTTTTAGTAGAGACAGGGTTTCACCGTGTTCGCCAGGCTGGTCTCAAACTCCTGACCTCAGGGTATTCCACCCGCCTTGGCCTCCCAAAGTGCTGGGATTACAGGCATGAGCCACCGCACCAGGCTGGGGATTTCTAAGTCCACTTGGCTCTCTCCCCTCTGGGCCTCAATGGGCAGCATTTTATCTGTAGCCTTTTTATCTTATAATAGTTTAACTAATGGATCTATTTTGAGTAAGGGATATGTAGAAATTCTTTTGTGATTCCAGGAGGAGATGAGAAGTACAAAGTGCAATTATAAAATTATCATTGTCACCATTATCTCCAATCAGCACATCATTCACAGTGACAGTTCTAAGAGCTTTATATGGGAAAAGTGTAATCTATTGCAAATAGAGGGCCATCATTACTGCTCTTAGCCTCCCTTTAGGATTAGGGATGCAGGTTATCATCTAGGTCCTGTGGTCTCCTAGAGAGAGCAGGGAGCACCATCTCCATTAGTCAAAAGAAAGAAACGTAAATGTTATGAGATAAGACTAGGGCAATGACTCCCTTTTCTTGAGACAACGAGTCGATTCAGTGTCGAAGAAAAACTCAGTGAGCTTTGTTGCCTTGCTCTTAACCTACAAACTTGGTAGAGCCACAGAAAGAACATGGAGCAAAATGAAGAAATGGTTTAGTTCCTCTAAGGATCCTTTCATACTTAGGCATTGCTTAATCCAGTTGACTGATTTTTCAAAGCATCTTGCCATATCTGATTTGAAAGCACACAAAGGAGGTGGCTACTTCACGCCTCATCTCTTGGCTCTAGGATCATATTGGGATCAGGCTTTGGGATCAGGTTCTTTGCAGATCAGAAATGGCATAGGGGAGTGTACCAGGAATCAGACAAACCTAAGCACACATCCAGATTCTGCCTTTTTTTTTTTTTTTTTTTTTTTAGCTGTGTGGGAAAATCTCTTTGCTACTGACATGGTTTGGCTCTGTGTCCCCACCCAAATCTCATGTTGAATTGTAATCCCCAGTGTTGGATGTGGAGCCTGATGGGAGGTGATTGGATCATGGGGGTGGTTTCTAATGGTTTAGCACCATCCCCCAGTGCTGTCTCATCATAGAGTGCTCATGAGATCCGGTTGTTTAAAAGTGTACAGCACTCCCGCTTTAGCTCTCTTCCTCCTTCTCCAGCCAAGTAAGACGTGCCTCCTTCCCCTTCACCTTCTGCCATGATTGTCAGTTTCCTGAGGCCTCCCAAGCCATGCTTCCTGTATGGCCTGTGGAACTGAGAGTCAATTAAACATCTTTCTTTTTTTTTTTTTTTTTTTTTTGAGATGGAGTCTCGCTCTGTCACTCAGGCTGGAGTGCAGAGGTGTGATCTTGGCTCACTGCAACCTCCACCTCCAGGGTTCAAGCAATCCTCCTGCCTCAGCCTCCTGAGTAGCTAGGATTACAGGTGTGCACCACCACACCCAACTAATTTGTGTGTGTGTGTGTGTGTGTGTGTGTGTGTGTGTGTGTGTGTGTGTTTAGTAGACACGGGGTTTCACCATGTTGGCCAGGCTGGTCTCTAACTCCCGACCTCGTGGTCTGCCCACCTCGGCCTCCCAAAGTGCTAGGATTATAGGCATGAGCCACCGCGCCCGGCCCACCTCTTTTCTTTATAAGTTACCCGGTTTCAGGTAGTTCTTCATAGCAATGCAGACTAATACAACTACTTTGAGTCTCACCTTTCCTTATTTGGAAAAATATTTCCATTGAAGTGTTATGGTGAAGATTCAATACAATTAAATGATATAACATATGTAAAGGGCTTAGCAATAACCCAATGGCTAATAAGGAGCCAAGGAGTCGTAGCTCTCAGTATAGTCAGCCTCTAAGAAGAGAGCAAATGTTTATTTTCAAGAAGAATTATGCAGAAAGGGCCACTTTCAGTCTACCATCCCCCCAAATTCCTTGAAGGAAGGATGATGTGAGCAGCAAGGGAAGAAAGGAGAGTGGGCATGAAATACTATAGAACCTGCAAGGAATGAAGTCCCTCTGTCTGTGTGTGCCTATATCAATAATTTAAACTTACACATTCATGAGATGCACTGTGTTTATTAGGATGTACATGTGTCCCTAAGAATCTGAGAGTTCCTGAGAGACAGAGACGGTGTCTTACTCATCTGCTCTCCCCAGGTCCTGGCTTACTACCTGGCACTTACTGGGTAATAAATGTCTGTTGAATGCCTGGAAAAAGAAAGGTAGGAAAGGTATGAAGGAGAAGATGGAGGTCACGACCAGTAGAAATCTCAGCTGTTCTGCCTGGGCTCCATGTCATCTCCCTGCTATTAGGCCCATCAGAATGTAAGCACAAATGCCTAGAGAATGACAAGCTTCTTTGGGACTCTGCTGACTAGACATGACATAAGACTGGACCGCTCCTGGGGAACTTCCAAGAGCTGGCTCCAGGCAGTGACTAATCCTAGGAGCTGCTGGCTTGGCTGCCTCTCTCCCTTCCTTATTTCCAAGATTGGTCACCTCCTGCTCTGAAATAGCAATTGATTTTCAGACATGAGTTGATAGAGCCATGATTTTCTAATACTGTTCCAAAGGGGCTAAAGTACCTCTGAGGAGCAGTGCAGGCTAGGATCAAACTCTCCCTACCTTCCACTCCACTCCCTACCTTGCCCCTCCACCTCTGCCCACTTTCTATTTCCTCAGGCACAGCAGCTTCTACCTTATGGATTACAAATTCTGGTCATCCATCTATGGTTGCATTAGGAAAAGAGTACTGCTACTTTCATTTTCTTTTCTAACCACTGCCCTAGAAGAATAACACCTCACATTCTCTGGTAGACTGAAGCCTGCAGCTGCAAGGATGCTCAGAAAACCAGACTTGTATTCATTGGCCACTTGCTGCACTTTCTGTCCCTCGATCCTTGCAACGTACCTTTGAGGTAGGCATAAAAATCCCCATTTACAAGAGAGAAAACCAAGGCAAAAGAGGTTCAGTTTATTTCAGGCTCAAATGTGCTTCCAATAGCTTATAGCCTCTACAGCTAGTGTTTGAACCCAGGTCTGAAACAAATAGGATTGACAAGGGGAGGGAAAAGAGGAACAGAAATTCTTTTCTATAAGACAATTGTTTATGCAGCCAGGATTTCTTAAAATCCAGTTTGTGCCTACGGACATAATCTTTGAATTTGCTTTGTTTCTCGATGAATAACTTGGAAGCTATTCAAATAACTTGGAAGCTTCCTTTAAAAGGAACATCAGGAGGTGATTTTTGACTAACCCTAGGTGTACTTTCTGAGCCAAATAGATTTTCAAATAAGAAAATGGGAGGACGTGAGCTTGAGGAAAATGATAGGCATTCCAACCTCACCTGCTTGCTGACGACCTCCACATGATTTCAACAATGATTTCAAATATTTCACTTTTTAAGTCAGTGTGACTTAAGTATGAAATTGCCTCTCCCTAAAGCTCCCCTAAGGCCTAAACAGTCGTCATTACCATAGCTGTGACAGGGAGACTGTTGAATTTATAATCTATTGGCCATTCACAGCATAGCGTATAAACCTAGCTCATGATTTCTTTGCAATAGAAGTGCACATTTTCATCATATTCCCTTCACAACTTACTCACCAGATCAGACTTTGAGCTCTCCTCCTGCCTTCACCTGGATCATTTGAAATGGTCATCCATCCTTTGGCCCCAATACCTAAACTAAGGTCTATGAACAATAAGATGATTTTCTTCAGTGGGACTTTTTTGTTTAATATAATATTAGATATTTCCCCCAATACAGGGCTCAATCTTTTTCTTTTTAAAGCAATATTTCTCAAAGTACTTTTCACAGAACTTAAGTTTCATTAAGCACTTCACTAAAAGAAAAGTCTGTGATCTAATAAATTTGGAAAATATTGAGAATTAGAGCCCCCTCTTAGATATGTACTGTAGCTACTCAGCTTGTTACAGATGAAGTAAACATTGTAATATTCACCCAGCTTTTGAGTGATGTCTATTAACGTCACCCAAATGAGTATTCCATGGAATGCACTTTGCAAAAACCTATTATTCAAGAAAATTCTGGAGCATGAAAGCTATTAACGATAAACCCATTCACAAAATCACACCAAATATCTAAAATCATGTTTAAAATCTCCTAGAAATGGGTTGAATTGCCCACTTCAGAGACAACGTGATTCTTTTGTAATAACGAGTTTTGTTTAGTGAGTACTTATTATCTCATTGAATCCTGAGGACTACCTCACAAGGTAAGTATAGCTCTTTTCATTACACATGACAAACAAGGCTCAGAGAGGTTAAGCAACTTGCTCAAGATCACAAAACTGCAGAGTGACAAAACTAGAATTTTGAATCTAAGCTCAAAGGGTCACCAAACCAAATTTGGATCCATCCACCCAGCCTATCAAAGTCAAGCACTGATATCGGCATTGCTGAGACAGAAGTTGAGGAATTTATTGCAGGCAGCAAGCAAGGAGTATCAGGCAGCTAATCCTTAAGGCCTAATCTCCCTGATGGCTTATGTGTAAGGGTTTTTAAAGGTGGGAAGGCAGAGGTTGCAGGCAAGGTCATACAATACATGGAGGCTACATATTGGTTTGGCCAAAAAAGGCAAAATATCTCAAAGTGAGGGCCCACAGGATAGGTGACCATTAGATGAATTCAAAGATTTTCAGATTTGAGACCAGGTGCTGTGGTTCACACCTGTAATCTCAGCGCTTTGGGAGGCCAAGGTGGGTGGATAACTTGAGGCCAGGAGTTTGAGACCAGCCAGACCAACATGGCAAAACACCATCTCTACTAAAAATACAAAAATTATCTGGGCTTGGTGGTGTGCACCTGTAATCCCAGCTACTCAGGAGGCTGAAGCATGAGAATCATTTGAACCTGGGAGGCAGAGGGTTCAGTGAGCTGAGATCGTGCCACTGCACTCCAGCCTGGGCAGCAGACTGTCTCAAACAAACAAACAAAAACCCAAAGATTTTCTGATTTGTGATTGGTTAAGTTTTGGCTACAAACTTGGGGTCAGCAGAAAGGAATGTTCTGCTCTGGCCTGTGGGTGTGACTTCCTCCAGGTCCCTCAGGAAGAAATTTAGAACAAAGAACAGTTGTGAGAGTTCAGTCCTCAGTTCCTCCTTATCTGAGATCTACCAGCCAACAGGTGGTATTTTCCATTTAGCGGGGTCTGGGTTTCTACAAAACAACTCAGGGACATATGTTAAGATGTTATCTCTAGTTTCTATAGGGAAACAAACATTTTGTGGCTCCAATTTTCTTTTTTTAAATTATACTTTAAGTTTTAGGGTACATGTGCACAACGTGCAGGTCTGTTACGTATGTATACATGTACCATGTTGGTGTGCTGCACCCATTAACTCGTCATTTAAGATTAGTTTGTGGCTCTAATTTTCTTGACTATTGTTTTAAGCTATTATTACCTTCTTACTTATCAGGGTGCTCATCTACTTCTTGAGGCTAGCCAGGTGGCTGGAATTTTCCTTGGAGGGACTCAAGAGTTTCCTTTATTTTTCGTGCCTTAAATGGGTCTGTCCTCCCTCTTCAAAGCTCAAGCTCTTAAGGACTATGCTATTGTTAGATTTTTCGTATTGGAGCAGACCTTCCCTCCTACTCAAGAACACCCCTTCTTCAGACAGCCTGGCTGGGTCTTCATCCTGGGAGAGCTCATGAAACACAAACCAGATCTTGGCCCTCACATGTGTCTAGGCAGAGCTCAGCCTGGGCAACACCAAGCGTTCCCCTGATTTTGCATGCCCCAGCCAATTCAGAGTCAAGATCCATGCTCAGCTCCTTCCCTGCAAAGTGCTAATGATGAAGGATGGGGATCAAGTCAGCAAACTCCAGAAATGGTCTTAGACTAGGAGTCAAGCCTTGAGATCCTATTACACACCAGATTCATTCCCTGATTAGAGCTGCTGAATTCTTTTACTCTCACTGCACTCATGCTAAAGTTTCTTTCCTCCAGCCTCCTAACCCCAGAGGAGGCTGAGCCATGATGCCCATTGTCAAGCAATAAATATTTAAGGAGCCCCTGAGATATGTCAGGCACCATCGTAGGTGCTGGGACAAGTGAATGTGACCAGGAAAGTCCCTCCCCTCTCAGAGGTTCTTTTCAAGTTGGAGGACAGCAAATACAGAAATATAGAGTCTAACATAACAACAGGGAGTAAAAAACACTTTGAAGAAAAATAAAGTGGAATAAGAGGGTAGGGTTGCCATAGGGTTCTCTGGGCAGTCTTCTATGGGAAGGCCACTTGTTTGGGCAGAGAAACAAAAGATGTCTGAAAGGAGGACTACGGGCCCCCCATAAGTGCGCTCCGGTCTGTGCACAGGGCAACGGGCATGTAATTTCCCATGATTAAGACCTACAGTATGTACAATATTACTGCAACAGACACTGAGACTCACTTAGCATTGTTTCATAGCATCCAAGTTGCTCTGTTGGAGGAAAGTGCATGTGATGGGCATTCATTTGCTTCCGCCATCAGACAGATTCTCTACCTTTGTCCTTCCTACAAGATTCCCTAGGAAGGCAGGGCTCAGTGGCTCACACCTGTAATCCCAGCAATTTGGGAGTCCGAGGCAGTCAGATCACAAGGTCAGGAGTTCAAGACCAGCTTGGCCAACATGGTGAAACCCCGTCTCTACTAAAAATACAAAAATTAGCTGGGCATGGTGGCATGTGCCTGTAATCCCAGCTACTCAGGAGGCTGAGGCAGGAGAATTGCTTGAACAGGGACCCGGGAGGCAGAGGTTGCAGTGAGCCAAGATCGCACCACTGCACTCCAGCCTGGGCCACAGAGTGAGACTCTGTCTCATAAATAAATAATAAATAAATAAATGATTCCCTAGGAAGCTGACTCCCACTGAATGTGCCACTCAGGAGTCCCTGCTCTCTAGATTACAGTTGAGTTTGCTCAATGCAAGGCCCCAGCAGAAATGTTGAAAGTAAGAGCAAATAGATAGTTAACCACTCTTTAAAACAACAATGGATGTATACTTCTCTGGCCTCAGCTCCTGTGGGGAAGCTCCAGTGCCAGTCCCTGGGTGCTTCACCATTTTCAGTTAGTTCCTGAACCTTGTAAACAGACCCTTCACTAAATTCTTCCTAGTTAACCCTTTGAGAATGAACCCATTTCCTGCCAGGACTCTGACAGATACAAAGAACCCACAGCCGACTGCTGGGTGTGAGGCAGACCTAGTGCATGGCTCCACACTGCCATCTTGGGGGCTGGCACAGGCTGGCACTGAGTCTGGGGAAGGGAACTGGGGCTGGAGGTGTGGAGGGGAAGACCGTGCATAGTTGCTTCCTGATCAGCTCTTTATTTGATTGAGAGTGAGGCAGGGAAGATTAGAGGGAAGCTTACAGTGGAATTCAGGGCTGAGGCTGCTATTCTTTTGCTCCTTGTAACTTCCTACAGTGTTGTCAGCATCCACATACTTCTCTGTGGGGTTGGTCTCAGAGCCAGGTTACCTTGTCTTAGGTCCAGTGGCACCCTGACTGGCTTGGTGTCCTTGAACAGGTTACCTAACCTCTCCATACCTCAGTCCCTCAGCTGTAAAATTAAAAAAAAAAGAAAAGAAAAGTACCTACTGTATAGCATTGATTTGAAGATTGAATGAGCTGGTATTATACAACGTTTAGAAGCAGTGCCTGACACACAAAAGGCTCTCAACAAATACTATCCTTTACTAATATCCCGTGTGTCTGTATCAGACCTGGGGGGGGTGGAGGGACAGAAAGAAGTGGGAGAAGGTAAAGAGATGGGCAAATGATCTCTAAAGTCTCTCTGGCACTAACACAATTCTTTATTATGTATTTTGTCTGGCTCTTTATATTGATAGCTGTTCCAGAGGCAATCAATACCTATTAGTCGGTTTTATTCTTATTTTTCTGTCTGACCTTACAGGGGAGCAAACTGAGGCAAAGCATGAACTTACTTCTCAGGAAATTAACCATTATGTTGGCAATCGCTGTGATTATTTGAACGGCAGCATCTGGACAAATTTAGTCACATGAAGTACAGAAGAGAGAGTTCTCATGGTTAAAACGAAGCTCTCTTTATTTGCTTCTGCTAATTAAAAAATCAGAGCTAAAGATACTTAAACACTACAGTTAAAATGCCATGGTTGTCTATTGGCTTAATGAATTCTCTTATGAAATCAACTCTAAAATGTTATCCATCATAAACCATGAAACACAATTTTTCTTATTCTCTTTAGAGCTTTACAATTCATCTTAAAGACCAGTGTTTACACTCTCTTCTGTAGGTTGTACAATAACCTTTGGCGAGAAAAAATAAAAGTCTGGCTTTCTGACTCATAGGTGTGTTCCCTTTAACAGAAAAAGAAAATATGTCCTCTTTAAAACTGATGATCATTGGTCACCTCAATTTTATTGAAGTTCACTTCTGACCTCTTTAGATGTAGTTGTCTACGTAAAACTGCCCAACAGAATTCTCTGTCTGAATGCCTTCTCCACAAACAAAATTTTAAGAACTAAAATCATCATCTTTCCTTCCAAATGTGCTCTCCCTATGTCCCCAGGGCTCTCCATGTGTAGAGCTGAGACCATTTGCCACTCAGTTTCCTCACCCAATTAATTGCAAGTCCCAACAATTTTCCTTTTTTTTTTTTTTTTAAATGGAGTCTTGCTCTGTCACCAGGCTGGTGTGCGGTGGTGCAATCTCAGCTCACTGCAACCTCCGCTGCCTGGGTTCAAGCGATTCTCCTGCCTCAGCTTCCCAAGTAGCTGGGATTATAGGTGTGTGCCACTACATCCAGATAATTTTTGTATTTTTAGTAAAGAGGGGATTTCACCATATTGGCCCAGATGATCTCAATCTCTTGACCTCATGATCTGCCCACCTTGGCCTCCCAAAGTGCTGGGATTACAGGCATGAGCCACCATCCCTGGCCCACTTTTGCCTTTTTAACATCCCTCAGCTCTTCAAATCCATTTTCTCTTCTCTAACACCTCCCCATTCCCCAGCTCGTAATGAACTCTTAAGTAGATTACTACAATCACCTCCCAAATGGTCTTCCTGGCTCCATCAGCCTTGTGACCTTCAAGTTCATTCTCCACATGGATGTCAGAGTAACTTTCTAAAATGAAAATCTGACCACGTTACTCTCTTGCCTAAATCCGCCTATGGCCGCTGTTAGGATCAAGTCTAAACTCCCGACCCTGGAACATCAGGTCTTCGTGCTCTGTTCACTGCTTCTCTACCTCACCTGCAACCAACACCACTCCCACATCCATATTCTGCTCACCGTGTATCAACATGAACAGGAGGTGGGTGTTTCAGTCCCCAGGAAGACACTGGGCCTTTTCAATCATCTACTGCTGTGTAATAACCACCCCGCAAACTGACCACATGATTTCATTTTGCAAGGGTTCCTTCCTTGGGCTGTGTTCAGCAAAAGGGTTTACTGAGCTGGCAGGTCCAAGATGGCCTCACTCACAGGACTGGCTGTTGATGGGAGCCTTGATGCTCTTGGGCTCACCCCTTATCCTCCAGTAGGTTAGAGCTTCTTACAGTGGTTTCAGGCAGCATCTGAAGACAGTAAAAACAGAAGCTCCAAGGCTTCTTACATTCTAGCCTGGAAAATCACATCACATTGCTTCCTTCATATTTTTTTTGGCAAATCAGGTTTCAAGGCTTGCCCAGATTAGGGTAAAGAGGCTCCTTTTCTTTTCTTTTCTTTTCTTTTTTTTGTTTGAGTCAGAATCTCGCTCTGTTGCCCAGGCTGGAGTGCAGTGGCACGATCTAGGCTCACTGCAAGCTCTGCCTCCTGGGTTCACGCCATTCTCCTGCCTCAGGCTCCCAAGTAGCTGAGACTACAGGCACCTGCCACCACGCCCGGCTAATTTTTTTTTTTTTTTTTTTGTATTTTTTAGTAGAGACTGTGTTTCACTGTGTTAGCCAGGATGGTCTCCATCTCCTGACCTCGTGATCCGCCTGCCTTGGCCTCTCAAAGTGCTGGGATTACAGGCGTGAGCCACCGTGCCCGGCCAAGAGGCTCCTTTTCTTGATGAAAGGAGTAGTGAAGTCACATTGCATGTCCTTGCAAAGGGACATGCAGACCACATTAGTGAGAATATGTGCCTGTATTTTGCAATCTGTAACATGGGCATAAACTAAATGTTTTCCAAAGGGAGTAGGGCAAAACAAAAAGGACCTTGACCACTCCTTTGGCCCTGAATAAATCCAGAAAGCCTAAGAGTATGACTATCCTGAGGTAGAAAGAGGGTCACATGCTGGATAAGAGGTACCTGGGCTCTCCACTTACAAGAAGAGAGCATGGTTACATTTATAATCACCATTCCCAACATGCTGTGAGTGCAGGCAGCTACCAGGAGGAGAACAAAGGAAATAACCAGGACACCCATCTCTAAACCTGTTAATTTAATCACATGGAACACTTCTATTTAAAATTCCCGAGGGTTAAGATGTAAGAATGCTTATCAAGGTAAATGCTGTTCACACTGCTTGGAGTGTCAGGCCTAGATCTCTATCCATCAGAAACAACAATATCAATAACAACAACAGCAACATGATGATGGGGCAATTTCTGAAAAGCACCATGTATTTTATCGATACATGTCCGTTGCAGAAAATCCAGGTGAATCCAAAGAAGAAATAAATGTCTTCCACAATCCATAGCCCAGAGCTAACTAACCACTATAAAGAACCCAGCGTGGTTTTAACTAATGGATCAAAAGATGCTCATCAAAGGCTCTGAGCTTTCCTGAGTGCTAACAGGAAACATCCAGCATCTCTGGTCTCTCTAAGGCTGCAGGTGTCTTTGCCCATAGTGCCTGTTTTGTGTCAGGGAAAGAATCAACCTGGGAGCCAAGCCCAGGAATCAGGATGACCAAGACATACTGGACAAGGAGGGAACAAACCCATCCAAGGACACTCAAGGACAAATCAAGCAAATGAATTTAAGGGAGACCTGCTCATGGTCTGCTTTGCTGCTCAGCATGGCTGGGAGGCACAGTGGAAGATCATGCATCCTGCCCCTGGGACTCCTCTGCCAGAGCCTGAAAGCTTTCTCCTGCCCACAGGCTAGGGGTAGGACAGTTGGAATTGATCCATGCCTTCTAGCTAGACTGTGGGTCCCCTCAGTCTTGGGCATGGTGACAGCCCAGCATCAGACAGAGGTCAGTATCAAACTAGAAAATTTAATAAATGCTGTCAGATTTGTAGACCCAAGAAAATATAAACTGCCAATCACAGAGGAAAAAAAATCTCTCAATGATCTTATCTTTATATGATTCCCTTGCTGCCTGGAAATTGACATTTCCTTGGGGATAATCTGGTCATAGGATTGGTGAAGGTGGAAGGGAGGCAACCTCCGAAGGTGGGGCCCTCTGCTCACCTGGGACAGGGAGGGCCTGAGGTAGGTGTCTGTGTGGGCTGGGGAGGAGTATGGGAGCAGTGCTTCTAGATGTTTCCACTTTCTCCTCATTAGATAATAACGAATGGGTGATTTCCCTAGTCACTGCAGTGTGAGGAAATCTACAAAATTAATTTCCCAATACACTTTACAGGATAGGTGGAGAAACCCATGAAGCACAACTGCAGTGGGTTATAAAAAATGGCCTTTCAAGTTGAGCAATAAATTCATTCAAGCAGCCATTCTGAAGGACAAACGTGGCTCTGTATTTAAGAGGGGCATTCCAGCACTTCTCTAGCCACTGGGTTGACAATGACTCACCAAAGCCTCTGGTAGCCACCACAGGACGCCCAGAGCATATGTTTTAAAGCTGAACACCAAACTGCGGACTTCGGGAGTAAGTGAACTGACTGGTTTTTATTTTGTTTTACTGCTTTTAACATTACAGTAACTGTTACAGGTTCCAGCAGGCTAACTGGGTGGAAATGAGTTTGGTTTCACTTAGTCTTTCTAAAGAGAAAGCGAGTCCATAGACTAATACCTAATAAAAGCAAAGCTCCCAACAATTGAAATTGCCTGGGCTGCTCTGTGTGTCCCACATGCATGGGTGTGGGTGCCAGTGTGTGTGCACGTGTGCATGCATGTGCATGTGTATTGGGATAGAGTGGTAAGAAAATGGGAAATAATAAGAATGTTCAGTCCATAGCCTTTCATTATAAAAAGGTGAGCTGTAATAAATACTAGTGCCACATTTAGCCAAAACTTTACTCCAGCCAAAGGTGATATTTTCATGATAACATCCTGTGATTGCTTTGTTCTTCGTCTTTTATGTTCTTCCTAGATGGGCTCAGAACATACAAGAATTAAGTACACATCTTATTTTCCAGTGATAATGCTACCAGCAAATTCTGTTGTTTGTATAAACATCAGCCATGTTTATATAACTAAACTAGTGTTTTGTTTTGTCAATTCAGCAAGAAATTAGACCAAATGGTGACTTAATGCTGCATTGATTTGGCTATCAATTTCTTTTCACTTTTCTGCAAAATATTTAATACATTATTAAATTGAATTATGCTGATGCCACAGTTCTTATCTCAATTGTCTTAAAATTCATTTAATTTTTTTCCTTTGGTTTCATTATTCAAATTTTAACTTCAGTTCTCAAGATTTGATCTGATGGAAGAGATGGAGTCCATTACTAAGGACTCCATTGTGCTCCATCATGCCAGAGTTGTAAAATAGATCTTTTAAAGGAAATTTACTGTGATTTTTTTCTATTTAAGAGCTTCCTCTCCAGTTGAGCATGTAAGAAAATTATACCAGGAGAATACAGTAAACTCTATAAGGCAAGCTGTAAACATGTAGCATTGTGATTAGGGCTGGTTCTCCTTCTAGAAACATGGTAGGATTGCAATTTCATACCATCCTTGAAGTTAGAGACAGCCACGTGACTCATTTAGCCAATGAACTGTGAGCAGAATGACATGTCACTTCCAGCAGAAGCTTTAAGAATCTGAGAGACATTCATACGTTTTCCATGTGCTGTAGCCTTATACCCAAAGCCTGGGTCCCAAGTGACCATGACAGGCAGAGCTCCCTGTTGAGCCACAGAGATTTAGAGAATGGCTGTTAACACAGCATAATCTAGCCCATTCTGACTAATCTGATATTAACATGTATAATAAAGAATTCTATCAATGCTGAGGGAAGATGATTAGTTAAGGTCCTGGGTTGCAAGTCTCAAAACCTCTTCTAAGGATTGTAGATAGGAAATTAAATGACTTCTAGTCCCTAGAGTTCCCAATCTCCTACCATCCCATCCTAATATGACAGAAGTAATTCCTGAGTTGCTTCTGAAACCAGAGCTTCCCTCAGAACCCTTAGCCTGCCAGATGGCTTCTTGGAGAGCCCTCACTCACTTTTCTCCTCCTGCTATTGCTGTTCATTCATTCCAGCTTTTAAAAATTCATCTTTATCCAGGAACCTCGCTTCTAGAAAAGTCATACAGGTGCTTCCAGGAGGCTACATGGGCACCCATATTTTACTAGCCACATTCATTAGACCAATGCAGCAGAGAAGAGAAGCCTCAATAATTATTATGACATGGCATGTTAGGATACCAAGTAAATTGCATTTGTAAAATGTGATTTTCTGTTGGTGTTCACTTCTGCTCTACTGACATTTGGTAAGTATTATTGGCTGACTGAATAACTAATGTGGTCATTAGTCTTCATAAAGAAAGGCTCTCTACAAAAATGGAGGGATGCCCTTTTTCTGGCATTTAATACGTAAGAAATTGCCTCCGATAGAAACCAGAGTTGCCTGATTACTATCAGCACAGGAGAAATGTATTAATGTGCCTTTCTAGTAACAGGTTTTTAGAAAGTCAAATATAAACAAATCTGTCTATTTGTGTGTGTGCATGTGGTGGTGGGGAGGGAAGAAAAAATGAGGGGGAGAGAAAGAGAAATAAGAACCAAGTTTATTATACTGTATACAGGGGGAAAAAATTTTCCCAAGATCCTAACAGAAGAGCAAAGTGCCACTGTCATAGCCTCAGTAGTGTTAGGGTTGCTTTTATTTATTTATTTATTTACTTATTTATTTATTTTTCCTTTTTCTTTTTTTCTTCTTTTTTTTCTTTTTTTTTTTTTTTTTTTTTGGACAGAGTCTCACACTGTCGCCTGGGCTGGAGTGCATTGGTGCAATCTCGACTCACTGCAACCTCTGCCTCCCAGGTTCAAGTGATTCTCCTGCCTCAGCTGCCCAAGTAGCTGGGATTACAGGTGTCTGCCACCATGCCTAGCTAATTTTTTTGTATTTTTAGTAGAGATGAGGTTTCACTATTTTGGCAGGCTGGTCTCAAACTCCTGACCTCGTGACCCACCCACCTTGGCCTCCCAAAGTGCTGGGATTACAGGCGTGAGCCACCGCCCCTGTCCAGGATTGCTTTTATAGCCAGTCTTCAGGTGCCCACTGTAGGAACAATGTCATTTAACCCTCGGGATTATTCTGTGCCAAATCTGGATAATGACTAATATTCAACACAGATATTCTCAGCTCAGAAGAGCAGTTAGCAAATTCAGAAATTAAGTGCTTGCTTCCTTTTTAGTCAAATACAAATGTTTGTTAAAAGATATTATTTTGCTTTACACTTTTTCTCTCAGAAATAAACAGATGCTTGAATTCCCACAGTGCTGCTTGAGCCTCACACCATGTCATCCTGCCAGGCACCCAGATCCAGTTCTAGAGTTTCACATGATCATGAGTGTTGGTTAATAAGTCAATGTGAACTGGGAGGGGAGATTTTTCAGGAGTGCCACAGGGCTCTCCCTTTAATCACATACACTCCCTGCTTTCAATGGAAAGTGTACGATGATGTCAGAGTGCCCCAGAATGGAGCTAGTTGGAAGACTGCCGTCATAGGGATGCCTTAGTGAATTAATAAGGTTTTAATTTCTGGCTCTCAACTTTGTAGATGTAAAAGTTGATTTATCAATATGTGAGAAAGGATGAATCTTTCTGAAGGTTATGTCATCACACTCACTAAGCACACAGAGAATAATGTCTAGAATCTGAGTGCCATGTTATCAAATTATACTGAGACTCTTGCAGTCACAGGGGCTGATATGTAAGCATCGTCATGCCTAGTACAGACTCTCCCTGCAGATGAAATTATATGGGATGCTAAATTATAATCAGAACAATGTTTGGTGAGCCAAAACTACAACAAGGGAAGCTAATTGGATGAATTTATAAAAATATGCCTCAGCCAAAATAGCTTAATTCAGTCTCCCTTATCATAAGGATAATCTTGCCTAAAGGGACAGTAATATTAAAGACACTAGGAATAACCTCTGTACTTTGGACAGTAGACCTGCATAGTCCATTAGGCCTCAGTGAAGTCTTATGCAAGACCAGAAGCCAATTTGCCATTTTAAGGTGATTCTCCATGTTTCTGCTCTAACTGTGCTTCACAATACTCAAGACACTGAATCAGGATGTTTCCTGGAGTGCAGGGAGCTGTCCGTGGTACTGAGCAGTTCTCAGCAACCCAAAGATCCTACTGACTCCTCATCAGACTTCTTTCTCACTGGAATTTTACACCTGGGCTGTTAACACCAGGCCAGGTCAAATTCAAAGGAGAGAAAAAAGCTCATTATGAAGGGTAAAATCCAAAACACTGTGCATAAAGATATGTGTGCACAATTTTTATACATAAAGATTTCATAAAGCCAAAGCATCAGGAAATGAAAAGAGATACAGAAAGAAAAATGATGGTAAATGAGACATTAATTTACCCTTCTAATCTCTATCACAGCAAAAAGATAATTTAAAAATCTATATGAGAACCACAAAATACACAAAAATTATGTAGCAAAGCCTATAGCCTGAAAAAGTAAACATTGAAATTTGTATGTCCATAAAATGTTTACAAAATTGAGTACATATTACACACCCCACCGCAAAAACATCTAAGCAAAGTAGAGAATGTAGAAATGCTACAGATTATATTCTCTGATTATGACACAACAAAACTAGAAATTACGGCATGGAAATTTAAAAGCTTTCTCTTAAATAATTCTATGTCAAAAAGAAATCCAGGCTGGGTACAGTGGCTCATGCCTGTAATTCCAGTACTTTGGGAGGCCAAGGTGGGCAGGTCACTTGAGGTCAGGAGTTCAAGACCAGCCTTGTCAACATGGCGACACCCTGTCTCTACTAAAAATACAAAAATTAGCAGGGCCTGGTGGCGCAGGCCTGTAATCCCAGCTACTTAGGAGGCTGAGGCAGGAGAATTCCTTGAACCCAGAAGGTGGAGGTTGCAGTGAGCTGAGATTGCACCACTGCACTCCAGCCTAGGTGACACAGCAAGACTCTGTCAAAAAAAAAAAAAAAAGAAATCCAAATAAAATTTCCAGAATATGTGGAAAATAGTGATAATAAAAATATTGCACATGTGTAATCCCAGCATTTTGAGATGCCAAGGTGGCAGGATCACTTGAGGCCAGGAGTTCACAACCAGCCTGGACAACATAGGGAGACTCCATCTCCACACACACCAAAAAAAAATTTTAAATAGCCAGGTATAGTGGTACTTCTTGTAATCCCATCTACTTGGGAGGCTAAGGTGGGAGAATCACCCAACCTCAGGAGTTCAGGGCTTCAGCAAGCCATGATCATATCACTGCACTCCAGCCTCAGCAACAGAGCAAGATCCTATCTCAAAAAAAAAAAAATCACATGTGGGAAATAGCTATAGCACAATAAAAATAAATGTATTAAGTATGAACAACAAAAAAACTAGTAAAGGTTGAACAACAACTATCCTTAGGAAAGTGGAAATAATGTATTAATAAATATGAAAGAAGGCTAGGCACGGTGACTCACATCTGTAATCCCAGCACTTTGGGAGGCTGAGGCAGGCAGATCACCTGAGGTCAGGAGTTCCAGACCAGCCTGGCCAACATGGTGAAATCTTGTCTCTCCTACAAATACAAAAACTAGCCAGGCTTGGTTGCACACTCCTGTAATTCCAGCTACTTGGGAGGCTGAGGCAGGAGAATCTCTTGAACCTGGGAGGCAGAGGTTACAGTGAGCCGAGATCATGCCACTGCACTCCAACTGGGGCAACAGAGTGACACTCCATCTCAAAATAAATAAATAAGAAAGCAGAAACTAATAAATTAGAAAACAGAAACATAGAACTAATTCATAAAGCACTATGCCTTGAAAAGAGGGAGAAAAATTGTGAATTAAGGAAGGGAAGAGATGGTTGGACAGGAGGTGGGAGAAGGCAGACATAATTGAAGGAGCAAAAGCATCTGGAGAAGCAAAGCCACTGAAAGATGAACAGGGCTCTGAAAGAAATGCTTGATTGCTATCTTTTCAAATGACTGCAGTTCCCAGTGACATCATTTTTCTCCTCCCTGGAAGTCTGAGGGGCAGTTCACTTATCTCCTCCCCTCCCCTACTCCTCACCCCACACTCAAAACCTGTCTATGCTCCTTTCATTCTCATATGACAGATTTCAGATGGCATTCTTATTTCCCTGATTTCTTTTTGAGATAGCTTGCATTTCCCTCCTCTATATAAAGCCACCGTTTATCAAATGCCTACATGGACCAAGCAGTCCACAAGGGCTTCACAGACAGTTTTACTAAACTCATGCCAAAACTTTCAGGTTTTATACCTACCTTATAGGTAAAGAAATTGAAGCTTATAGAGTTTAAGTAATGTTTCCAAAGCCTCGTGGCTAGTAATTCAAACCTAATTTCTGCCTACTCCAAAGTCTATTTTTCCTCATGATACTATACTGCCTCTCCATGGATAAAGACAGAGATCACATATTAATAAAATTTGCACAAAGTCAGCAAATTGTTGAAAGGGAAGGCTAAGATGATTAATAAGATCAAGAGCCAGATGATCTCAACAACCTGAAATAACTGGCTGACAACCAATTTGAATAATTCCCTGCGGGTGAAGTTCAAAGTACTATTTGGGGTTTTTCTTAAAGTTTGGCTGGGTGCAGCGGCTCACGCCTGTAATCCAAGCACTTAGGGAAGCCAACGTAGGCGGATCATGAAGTCAAGAGTTGAAGACCAGCCTGGTCAACATGGTGAAACCCCGTCTCTACTAAAAATAAAAAATTAGCCGGGCGTGCTGGTGGATGCCTGTAGTCCCAGCTACTCGGGAGGCTAAGGCAGGAGAATCGCTTGAACCCAGGAGGTGGAGGTTGCAGGGAGCCAAGATCGCACCGCTGCACTCCAGCCTGGGCGACAGAGCGAGATTCCGTCTCAAAAAATTAAATAAAATAAAATAAAAAATAAAAGTTTGATATATTCAGAATCAGGGAGGTCTGTTGGGTGCAGTTCATTTGAAAAATTCCTCAGCATTTTAGTGATCTGTATGGTCCCTCTATCTGTCACGGTCCTAGCAGGAAATTGTTGCACTCTCAAAGGATTAAGCAGAAAGAGTTTAATGAAGGGTCTCTTTCCAGGGTTAAGGGAACTGCTAGGGTTTGGATATTTGACCACTCCAAACTCATGTTGAAATGTGATCCCCATTGTTGGAGGGGGGGCCTAATGGGAGGTGTTTTGGTCCTGAGTGTGGACCTCTCACGAATGTCTTGGTGCCATCCAAGTGAGTTCTTGCTCGCTCTCTTTTTTTTTCTTTTTGAGATGTAGTTTCACTCTTGCTGCCCAGGTTGGAGTGTAGTGGTGCGATCTTGGCTCACTGCAACTTCCACCTCACGGGTTCAACCCATTCTCCTGTGTCAGCCTCCAGAGTAGCTGGGATTACAGGTGCCCACCACTATGCCCAGCTAATTTTTGGTATTTTTAGTAGAGACGGGGTTTCACCATGTTGGCCAGGCTGGTCTCAAACTCCTGACCTCAGGTGATCTGCCTGCCTCGGCCTCCCAAAGTGCTGGGATTACAAGCGTGAGCCACCGTGCCCACCTAGTTCTAGCTCTCTTAATTCCCACAAGAGCTGGTTGTTAACAAGAGCCTGGCACAAACCCCTCTCTCTCGCCACGTGATCTCTGCACATGCCAGCTTCCCTTCCCCTTCTGCCATGAGTGGAAACAGCCTAAAGCCCTCACCAGAAGCAAATGGTCGCACCATGCTTCTTGCACACCTTCAGAACTGTGAACCAAATAAACCTCTCTTCTTTAAAATTACTCAGCCTCTGGTATTCCTTTATAACAACACACACACATGCGCACGCGCGCACGCGCGCGTGCAAAAGCAGACTAAAACAGGAACTAATTAGAAATGGTGACGCACCGAGGGATTGGCACCGAGGCTCCCCAACAGGAACTGAGGCCATGGATAGAAGGACACATTCATGTTATTTTTTTCTAATGGTTAAGTAATTATTTGCTCTTACTCTCAAAATTTCTGCCAAGGCCTCCCATGGACCAAACTCAACTAGAATCTAGGAAGCAGAGAACCTGAGTGTTGCATTCAGCAGAAGTCAGCTTCCTAGGGAATCTTGCAGGAAGGGTGAAGGTAGAGAATCTGGTGGGGAAGCAAGCAAATGCCCATCACATGCACTTTCCTCCAACAGAGCGACTCAGATGCTATAAAACTTGCTAACTCAGTCTCAGTGTCTGATCACAGTAACATACAATCCAGGTTTTAATCATCAGAAATCACAGTCCTATTGTCTTCTGCACAGACCCAAACACACTTGGAGGTCATGTTCAATATGAATACCTCACAGAGAAGGAAATTTACACACGAGAAGTACATCTGCAGAAAGCCAGCTGGCATGTCAACCATTCGAAAACTCAGGGTGTTCGGGATAAAGAAGACTCAGGAAGACAAGTATGAAGCATAATCTGTGACATTCCATGCGGCAGACGTTAGACACATACAAGAGAGTTGTTGGAAAGCGGAATTTATCTTCATATAAACAACACTGAGCTAAATCTCAATATTTCAGATCTCTAGAACTATCCATCAGTGAAATGGATTGCAAATAGAAAGAGTAATACCATGTCACTTAAGAATACAATCAAGGACGAGGCTGCCACCTGCTGTTGGGGGCCACTGCAGAAGAAATTCCAGAACACTGGACTGGAGAGCACCTCACTTTCCTTACAGCTCTAAGTTTCTGACTCAGTGACCTGATTCAGTACCATATACACAAAGACCCACTTACACAAATGACTGTTCTTCACACTAGGCCCATGGAGACAGGGATAAAATTCTGAATTTGCTCAAATACCTTCTCCGCTACTGACATCTAGGCATTACACAATTCATCTCTTCATACTTAACCTTTGAAGTTTGCTACTTCTCAGAGAAACTAATGAGTAGTGAGCAAATATCCTGAAGCTGAGAATGCTTCTACCTCCTCTCAAAACAACAGAATATTCATCAAAACACAGCAGTTCTGCACTTAAATTTAGGCCTTTTCTAACACCTCGTTTCTTGGCAGTAACTGTGGCCAGAATAGCTCTTTCCACAGAGAAAGGGCCTTTTGAAAGGATAGGGTCTCTAGATAGAAAAGCAAATGCCTCATTCCAGAAGGTCTTCAAGAAGAAAATGTTGTGGTGATAACAAACTGATTATAATCTATTCTGTGAAAAAAGCTTATGAAACAGTAGATGTGTGTATCTAGTACATAAGAGCTGAATGTCTTTATATATATAGATATATACACACACTCAAATAAATAATAGTTATCTCTAACTAGAGAAATTCTAGTTGCCTTATATTTTCTTCTTTTTCCTTACTATATTTTCTACAATAAACATGTGTTTTTAACAAGAAAAGTCTTTTCTGGTGTGCTTTTTAATTTTCTTTGTTTAAGTGAGAGTGAGGCTACATAACTACATGGCTAGGTAGACTTTTAGAAAACTTGGCTGCTCTAGAAAATTGACATATCCTGATTTCTTCCATAGCTTGATCTTGACCTAGAGGGAAATATAAAAATGTTGACTTGAAACTGAGGGGTGCCATTTTCACTGCTGAAGTAGTTTCATGGATCATGAATTGGAGAAATGACTTCAGCAACATGGGTGTTAAAAACAGAAAGCACAAGTGACCTACAACAGATGATGGAGAACAAAGAGCAAGCTGGGAGAAGCAGTGGCCTTTAATACAGAAAAGAAGAAGTATAGCCACAATAAATATTAGGCAGACAGCAGTTCAGCAGTTTATACTATTAAGCTGTTGTTTAGGGGAATGGTAAACCGACATGACCCTTGAGGTAGGTATATATAGGTAAATTCTATGTGTCCCTTGAAATAGGTGTATGACACAACTTCTGGCGTCTACATGGATTTGGTCACTCTAAAGTAGCCATGAGGCTTAAGATAGTTCAGCTGTTTGGGGATAAGCGAAATCATTTGCAGTTGTCTTTCTGCAATTTGCATATCCTACAGTTATCATTGTCATTACTGAGTGGCACAGAGAAAAATTCTGGTCTGAAGTGGTTCTCAAACCTGGTTGCTGGAGGGCCACCCTCAGTGATGATCATTTAATCTGTAGAAGAGTAGAACATTGATAGTTTTTATATATCTCCAGGTAATTTTAATATATAACTGGGGTGAGAATCATTGACCTAATTGTAAGAGGATAATATTCAAGAAATGTGGAGATAAATAATTTTCTTCTTGACATTAAAAAAATCTAATAAAAAGTTTTATCTTTTCCCCTAACTTAGGGTCATCAGCCTTCAAGCTTCAGTCTCTGTGTGTTCACAGGTGTTGCAAACACACGCATCACTACTAATATCCCACTTCAGTGCTATTGCTGCTCCCAAAACTCCAGGTATTTTTAACCTTATAAACCTCCAGAATAATGAGACCACTGGGTTCAGTAAATTGCTTTGTTTTGAAGCAGTGTTAGACAAAGTGGGAGACTAGAAGATAAATCTGTCAATGACATGTCCTTTAAGACTACTTAGATTTTGTTGAATTTGTGGATCATTCCTTACTTGAGCAAATGGTAAATTAACTCTCTCTTTTCTCTCTCTCTCTAGCTGGCACACTTTTTCCAGTAGCCATTCTACTTGGTATGCTTACTTATCAGCTGTCCTCCAGGGGCCGCACATTAGATGTTTCTCTTGACTAACCAAACATGACACACAGCTGAAGTCAGAAAAACCAGATTGATAATTTCACTCAAACTATTTTCCTTCATTCTAACAATTTACTGGAGTACACAATTGTGACTATTTTTAGCCATAGGAACTCATAGAAAGACCAACTTCATTAGACCTACAAAATCGAATTGTGTAACAGTATATGCAGTATGTGTAGGAATAAAAAGCATTTCTCAAATATGCAGTACTGGATTTTGCAAAAGCACCTTACACTTTGCTATAAAGGAGTGGAAAACACAAAGATGAGTAACTGCACCTTTCAAAAGACTAGAGCTATACCAATAATACAAAGGTGGAAACAAATAATGATGAGATGACAAAGGCTGAGTGTTTTCTATTTGGAAGCTATGTTGTTGAATTATTTATGTATATAATTTCATGCAATCTTCATGTTATGGGGGTGTTCTAATCCACTGTGACTCTGTCCTTAAATAAAAGGGAGATTTGGACATAGAGACAGGCACACGGGGAGGATGCCATATGAGAATTGACACTGTGCTGTCACAAGCCAAGGAACTACTGGAAGGAGAGAAAGAGGACTGGAACAGTTCCTTCCTTAGCACCTTTTCAGGCAGCCCAGCCCTGCCAGCTTCTTGATCTGGACTTCTCACCTCTAGAATTGTGAGGCAATAAATTTCTGTTGCTTAAGTTACCCAGTTTGTGGTACTTTATTACAGGAGCCCTAGGAAAATAATTCATTATATAATCCGCTAAGGTAGATATGATCATTGTCTCCAATTTCCATATGAAGAAACTATGCCTCAGGCATTGTGTCAGTTGTCCAAAATCATACATTCCTGACTCACTTCAATGAATTCTTCATTCAGCAAAATTTTTAAGGTACCTTAAAAAATTATGTTAACTCCTAGGTCCTTGCTTTAAAGCTTCAATGGGCTTTTCCTTTGCAAAGAATAAAATCCTAATACTTAAGCATAGCTCTCTTTCCTGGCTATGTTTCTGACATCCTCTTGTACCATGCTCCTCCTTAATCATTCTGAGGTTACATCTTAAGTCTTTTCCCCTTGCCATTCCCACTTCTTGGAATACTTTCCCGTCAACTCTTCAAAGAACTGGCTTCTTTAAGTATTTGGTCTCAGTTCAAATGTCACTTCCCTGTAAAAGCTTCCTGGCCATCAAGCCTTCTTTACACACTCTATTTTATTTTTTCATGGTTCCTATAACAACCTAATATATTCTCAATTGATTAACTGTTTTGCTGACTACTGCCTTCCATAAGAATGGAAAGAAAATGTGGCCAGGTGCAGCGGCTCACACCTGTAATCCCACCACTTCAGGAGGCTGAGGCAACATGGCAAAACCTTCTCTTCAAAAAATTTTTTAAAAGTTAGCTGGATGTTGTGGAGGCAAGAGGATCACTTGAGGGTCACTTGAGTCCATGAGGTCAAGGCTGCAGCGAGTCATGTTTGCACCACTGCACTCTAGCCTAGGTGACAGAGCTAGTCCCTATCCAAAAAAAAAAAAGAATGGAGAGAATGCTACATGAGAGAAAGGATCTTATTTATCATGTTCACCTCCCAAGAGGTGAACATATCCCCCAAATCCTGATAGAGAGAAGATGCTCATTAATATTTAATGCATGACCATGTGCAGACTTGGGAGGAAAAATATGCCTCAGCCTATCAAAATTGGATCCTTAATAAACAAGGATGCTTCTCCATCATTTCCCCATAACATCAAACAAGTGTGGCTCACTGTGGATGTTTAAGCAAATGCATTGTTTTTCCAGTTATATATCTGGTAGAGATGAGGTCATTGATAGGAATGGGAAGACGATCTCCTTTTCTTGTGATGACCCATCATTGCTGAACACTCAGTGACTACCACTGCACTTTGTTGTACTTTCAGCATTAGAGATGCCAGCCCTGTAGGATAAAAAACAGGAACATCTAGTCCTCAATTATATTCCCACTTTAGATACTGACAGCAAAGGGTTTGTCACAATGACAACTATACACTCCCAATATCACAGAAGAAGGAGGAATAAAAGGGTATATTATGAGTGACTGAAGTTTAGAATAAATCAATAAATATTATGTCCCTCATCCATAGAAACCACAAAGGTCTAGTAATGCTAAGGATATAACAAGAAAATAATATGAATATTTGCTTCCCCTTCCTAGTGTAATAGAGTAAGTTACAAATGGCTTCAGGAAGGGGAGAGAGGAAGAAGAGTGGATGAGATACGTAAGAGTGCCTGAGGGCTAATTTTATGAAAGCTTTGGGAAGTTTTAAGAAAAAGAAAAGCTATTTTTCAAGGTACATGTGTGTACGCGTGTGTGTGTGTGTGTGTGTGTGTGTGTGTGTGTGAAAGACAGAAGAAAGAGGGAGACCTAGGAAGACTATGAGACACTAAGAGAAAAATTAAGGTAAAAAAGACGCACACTTAGAAAAACACACATAGGGAGGAGGGAGGAGGTTAAGACATTTTACTATGTGCTGTGAATGGAAACTACAAACCATTTTTGATATATGCAATATATATACATATATACACACATATACATATGTATTTAAAGATTTAAATTACATTTTCTCTTTTTTTAGAGATGTGGTTTCACTATGTCACTCTGCCCAGGCTGCAGTACAGTGGTTGTTCACAGTCATGATCATAGCACATTATAGTCTTGAACTCCTGGGCTCAAGCAATCCTCCTGTATTGGTCTCCCCAGTAGTTGGGATTACTAGCATATGCCACCATGTCCACCCTTATGCTTTTTAAAGTGAAAAACCATACTAAGAATGAGGCAGCTCAACTTAGTAATAAAAACATTTCGAATGTAAAGAAATTTACAAAAGAAAAACAATCAACCCCATTAAAATTGGGCAAAGGGAATGAACAGACAGTTTTCAAAAGAATACATGCATGCAGCCAACAAACATACAAAAAAAAAGTTCAACATCACTGATCATTAGAGAAATGCAAATCAAAACCATAATGAGATACCGTCTCACACCAGTCAGAATAGCTATCATTAAAAAGTCAAAAAATAACAGATGCTAGTGAGGCTATGGAGAAAAGGGAATGCTTATACACTGTTGGTGGGTGTGCAAATCAGTTCAATCATTGTGCAAAGAATAGTGATTCCTCAAAGAGCTAAAAGCAGAGCTACCATTCGACCCAGTAATCCCACTACTGGGTATATACCCAGATGAATATAAACCATTCTACCATAAAGACACATGCATACAAATGTTCATTGCAGCACTGTTCACAATAGCAAAAGTATGGGATCAACCTAAATGCCCATCAATGACAGATTGGATAAAGAAAATGTGGTACATATACACCATGGAATACTATGCCGCCATTAAAAAATGATATCATGTCTTTTGCTGGAACATGGATGGACCTTCTATTATCCTTAGCAAACTAATGCAGGAACAGAAAACCAAATACAGCATACTCTCAGTTATAAGTGGGAGCTAAATGATGAGAACTCATGAACACAAAGAATAAAACAGACACTGGGGTCTACTTGAGTGTGGAGGGTGAGAAAAGGAAGAGAAGCAGAAAAGATAACTATTGGGTACTAGGTTTAATACCTGGGTGATGAAATAATCTGTACAATAACCCCCTGTGACACCAGTTTACCTATGTAACAAATGCCCCTAAACTTAAAATAAAAGTTAAAAAAAAAAAGAAAATTAAAATCTCCTTATCATCTACCTGGTAATATGAAAAACACATATCTTTCATTCATTCCTTTCAACTGATGAGGAAACTGAGGCATCGAGAGTTAGTAAAAGTCCACATTGAGATATGAGACCCACCACTGGCTGGACGCAGTGGCTCACACCTGTAATCCCAGCACTTTGGGAGGCCGATGCTGGTGGATCACCTAAGGTCAGGAGTTCGGGACCAGGCTGACCAACGTGGTGAAACCCCCATCTCTACTAAAAATACAAAAATTAGCTGGGTGTGGTGGCAGGCACCTGTAATACCAGCTACTAGGGAGGCTGAGGCAGGAGAATCGCTTGAACCCAGGAGGTGGAGTTTACAGTGAGCCAAAATCACGCCATTGCACTCCAGCCTGGGCAACAAGAGCAAGACTCTGTCGGGAAAAACAAAACAAAACAAAACAAAACAAACAAAAAAAAAACCACCATCATTTCGCAAGTGTTACCACTATTGTGTGTTAATATTGTAGAAGTATTCCTAATTATGATTTCTTTGTATTCCTAATTGTAATAGCTTTGTATTTGAAAAATTATTGATTCATACTCTATATGTTATTATTTTGTATGCGATGACAACAGAATATATTATCATGCTCCTTTTGTGAATCTCATTCATAATATAAAGTATAAATTTGTGATTTTGCTTTAATTTGAAATATTAATTTCAAATATGTTACCACAATTTGATACAAACTATTGACAGTAAATCTGTGGATTAAGTAATGTCTTAGTAGGTATTGGGAAAATTTGAAACTAGTAACATGGAGGACTATTGTCATTGTTTATTTCAAAGCCAGTTAAAATTCTGCAAAGCAGTGTAAATAAAAATAATTTCAAGAAATTTATAAAATACCGAGATTATGGTGTATAAACAACTTTAGATTCTTTGTTTAAGAAATTCTGCCAGTTTGTAATATATGCTTCATTCAAAGTAGCTAAGGGCTGTACCTGGCTAATAGTAGGCACCTAATATTTGTTGAAAAGGAATACTGAGTAGCTGGGACCACACACATTTAACCTGTATTTATAAAATTACTGTTTAGAGAATAACATTTGATGGAATCATGCTTTTACTGTCTGCTTATGACTCAATTGTTTGTACTGACATTAACATCCCAAATCCTTAGCATGGCCTACAAGGCCCTGAGCAATGTGGCACCTGCTGAAGCCTGCTGCCTCATTTAATAACTCTTTGTCTCTTTCCCAGATCCAGCCACTCTAACATTTTTTAGTTCCTGGACCAAGACAAGCTCTTCCCAGAACCTGACCTTTGTACCTGTTCTTCATTCCTGGAGTATTTTTCCCCTGACAAATTACTTATCATCTATCATAAATCAGGTTAAATGGCACTAACTCAGGGAAGGCTTCCCTAACTGCCTCCCTTCTCCAACCAAATTAGGAACAATTATATAGCCACATAGTATCGAATCAAGTTTATAATTTTAAAATAATTGGGAGATTTTGTTGTTTAACACTTGTTTTCACTATAAGACTGTACTTACATGCAAGTAAGAACCATGCCTGTTTGTTCACTCCTGCCACAGTCAGAATAGTGCCTGGAATATGCAGTAAGGGCTGAACAAACACTAAATAAATGAACAAGTGAATAAATGGATATTGTCTCATTTTTAGAACAGAGTACTAAATGGATCATGAACACTATCTGGTATGTCACGTAGGTAATTTACAAGGGCTACAATTTCAGCTCAGATTTACCTTTTCCTGGATACAAGTCTTGATAGGTCTCTTGATGTCATTTCACTTCAGATTCTTCTTTAGAAAACTTGGACAATAGCATTTGCTGTCTTGTCCAAATTGTTACTAAGAATCAAGAGAGATATCTGACATGAAATGACATTGGAAAACATTAAACACGATTGAAATAATGCTAGCCAATATGGTTATTATTAGAAACCAATTACATTTTCAACTTAAAAATAGTAATACTTATTGCAGACTCAAATGTGCTTATTCTAAAACAAGTAAATGTTTGCCTATGGTCTGAGATTCTAATCCACGGAGTTCATTCTAATCCACATTCAACACTATCATGTACCAGTAGGCCTCATAACCCACCTAGCCCTGTGATTTTTCAGGTTCACTTTTCTAAACTTGTGAATTAAATATTTATTTTCTTAGTTCAGAAGAGGAAAAAAAACTCTTGTAATTGTTGCCCATTTCAGGAGAAATCTTGCATATGAAAACAAGAGATAAATATACACAACTGAGGGCTGTGGTTTAAACAAAATCTTGAGAATGTTTTTTGACCTTATACATTTGTCCTTTAGTATAACAAAATGATATAGACAAAGGTAACTTTTAATAGAACCAGTCACTAAATTTAAAAAATGACAAATTCTTCTGCTTAGCTAAGCAACAGAGAAGGTAAAATACTAATTCAATTCATCAATTTAAGCAATACTCATTAAGAGCCAAGTATGTGCTTACTGAATAAGCTGCTAAGGTTTGGTGGTTACAGAGTGTGCGGTGAAATGATGTCTACATCACAGTCCAACATTCACAGAGTTTAAAAGCCTACCAAGAATCAAGACAGACACAAATACCTAACATAGACATTTGTATGTGATAAGAGAGCCAGAGTACAATTTAGGAGAAGAAATTGTATGGAAGGAAGGTTCATTTCCATTAGACCAGAAAAGACAGCACATTTGAAGGCCTGAATAAGAAATATTCCGGATAAGATATTGTGGCTGCTACCAGAATGGCTCTTGATGATCTCTACCTCTTGGTATTTATACCCTTATATAATCTCTTTCCTATAGTATAAGCTGGTCCCAGGTACTTGTTTCTATTGAATAGAATAGAACAAAAGTAATGAGATGCCACTTCTGAGATTAGATTATAAGATACTGTGAATTTCATCTTGTGCCCTCTCCCTCTCTCTTTCTCTTGCCCTCTCATTTGAATGAAGCCAACTGGCATGCTGTCAGTGGCCCAGTGTAAGTCCTGTTACAAGAAATTGATGATTACCTGTAGCCAACCCTAAGTGAAGAACTGAGGTCCTCAGTCCTACAAATGGAGAGAAACTGAATCTAGCTAAGAACCATGTGAGTGAGCTGGGAAGAAGATCCACCCTCAGTTGAAATTTAAGATGACATATTGAGCAGACATACTGAGACACACCGAAAGTAAGAGAGCAGGAGGAAACAAAACCAGGGTCATACAAAGAACACAACTGATTTTGAGATTCTCACATAAGTATTACACCTTCAGTGAGCACGTGTACTAGAAATCAAAAAAATAAATTAAATAAACCTTCAAAGAGAGCTAGCAAATAAATTTCCCTATGGTCTCAGCTCTGAGTGGAGAGAGAAAATGTTCCCTGTGGAGTTTATAGCCAGAATCCAGCTCTCAAACAGGTTTCAGCCTGAACTCACACAATCTGTGTGGCTTCCAAATATGCAAGCTGAGAATTTAATTCAAAGTGGTCTCAGGTTGATAGCAGTCCAAAATGCTAGGTCGGAAAAAAAATCCTCTCTGGACAAATAAATCATCAAAGCAAGCTCATAAGAGCAGGTTTCAAAGGTCATGAGCTTCTAACACACACACAAAAATCACACACACAAAATGGGGGTAGCAGCAACATGGGTAGCGTATTCAAACTTGAAAAGACTTTAAATATTTGTATTATTAGGTGTAGATTATGAAACACATATTTTAATGTGGTTAATTTTTTTAAGGAATCAAAACTATGAGTAAAGACCAAGAAAATTGTACTGGATGGCCACTTCCACCATGGCTCCCCTCCTATTTAAGTCTGGGTACTGTCTCACCTGAAGCCTTCAGGCACATTGTTCCAGGTTTGGGTTTGCCTATGAAAGAAACTCATGAGAGCTGGAAGTGAGGCGTGAAGAGGAGGTCTTCACATAAAGCAGGCTTAAGGATTCGACATAGCAGGTTTGACAGATGTGATGGCTTGCAGAATTCTTTATGAGCTCCCACTGTCCATCTGGATAAGATTTACAGATCTTTCAGAAATTCCTATAAGCTTGGGTTCTGTGCCCACACTCTAGACTGTCAGGCTAAGATCTCTGATATAAAACAGACCTCTTCTGATTTTGTCTAGCTGCTTTTCTAATATCTATTCACCAAGCTCTTCCAATAATAGCATAAGGCCCTAATTAATATTAAACTTTTATCATTATAATACATAGGATGTCTTCTGTTTTCCTGATCAAATTCTGACTATTAAAATATAAAGAATTGTCCAGAAATATATAAAAAAAGAATCACACATTGATCTTCTTTAAATGAAAATATAACAATTGTATGGACTAGGATGATTACAGTTGTTCAGTTCTGAATGTTATTTGAAGAAAAAAGCAATAAGAAGCCTCAGCAACTTAACAGAAGGAGCTGCCATTTACTAGGAGAAAAGATTGTGGATGAGAGTGTAGCAAAGGTCAGAATTCTGTGAAGCTTGAGATGTCTATTATAATGAATTATCTTTTATACTCACTACAATTTCCTAACAATTTTGGGGTTTATCTTTTTGAAAGAGATATACCTTTAATTTTCTTTCTTTGTACTATTGTTAGGTAACTTTAATGTGCAGATTATACTACAGTGAAAGTTGCCAATGACAAGGCAAAGTCACTTACATCAGACCCAAAGCAAAGTGGAGCCGGGTCATGAAAAAGGGGATCTTGTGTGTGTGTCCACGATAAGCACTATCACAAGGACTTTCTATAAACTCACAAGAAATTTCTGCCCACCCAGCACACTCTGTTTGTCCAGCTCACCCTGTAGGTGTCTCTATAATAGGACCTATCATAAAAAATTCCTCAAGACTGCAGCATTTCAGATAAGCCACCCTCACAAGAACACTTGCCTAGCAATGGCTGTTTCTGCCAGTAAGTTAACACCAGCTCCTGCATCAGGCCCTGTGACCAATGATGTTTGTTTCAAAACAGCTTGCATAGACTTCTTTTTGTCTTTAAATATTTTCCTTACCTCAACCTCTTGGGATGCACCTATGATTGATCATAGCACAAATATCTCAGATTATAATCCTTGTTTATTTCCAAATAAATTTATTTCTTTGGAGATCCACTTTTTCTGTTATTATACATTGACATTTTTATCATGAAATTGGTTGGGTGATGTGTCTTATTTTCTTGTCTCCAGAAGAATTTCTGTAACAGTGCAATTAAACGTTCTTTGCCTGTTTGCTAGAACTCACCTGTAAAATTGTCTGAGCAACCAAAGCCTGGTTTTTGTGTTTAGTTTTTCTTTTGTGATTGGGGAGGGGGGTTTATTGTACTGATTCAAGGTGTGAAGGTAACATCATTTTGATTTTATTCATCTTCTTCAGTCCATTTAAGCATGTTACATAGCGTTGTTCTTTTCATGATATTCTTTACAGTAGTCTCCTAAATGTTCCCTCTGCTTCTGCCATGAGCCCCTACAATCTATTTCAACTCAGAAGCTATAGAGTTTGTTTAAAACATGTAACATATTATGCCACATTTCTTACTGTAAAACACCCCATGGTTTCTCGTAGTATTTATAGTAAAAGTGAAATTTTTATGATGGCTTGAGAAACTTTTCCCATTAGATGCCCAAGTGCTGGTCTGGTCTGATCTTCTCGTCTTCCCTTGGGTGATTCTGTGGCAGTCACACTAGCCTCCTTGCTGCTCCACAAAAACTCCAGCATGATCCTACTTCAGGATATTTGCCATTGTTACTGCATCTGCCTGGAACCTTTTCTCCCATATAAACATAGAGATTGCTCTTGCCTGTCCTTCAAGTCTATTCTTAAATGTCCCATTCTCTGTGAAGCTTTCCTGCCCACCCTATTTAAATTACAGACTTCACTCCCAATTCCCCATCTACTTTAAGAGTCTTCATTTATCATTCCTTGACAAACTGTAAATATACATGTTCACTTTTTTATCGTCTGTCTCCAAATACTGGAATGTTAAGTTCTGTAATGTCAGATATTTCTGTTTGGTTCACTGGCGTATTCTTAAAGCATGTTACATACTAGGTATACTCAATGAATATTTGTTGAATAAATATCACATTGGGCTTATTCCAGAAATTCAAGCTTGTTTCAATAGTTAGAGCAATCTACAAATGTAATTCATTACATTAACTAATTAAAGGAGCTAAATCATATCACCACCACAATAATGCAGAAAAACACATTTGATACAACTCAATATTCATGTCTGCCTAACAAACATCTCATGATACTAGGAAAAGAGGAAGGGATATATTATTTTCATGTATAAAACACTAACCATTGTAGCATGCCAATATACTCAAAAATCAATGAAATTCCTATCAAAATCTTAGCGTTCCTCTTAGTCCTCAACAAAGCATTTCTAAAATGTGTATAGAAGACCAAAGGGCCAAAAGAGTCAACTTCTGAAGAAGTGGAAAAAGAAAGTTGAGGAAATCTTAAAACATGTTATTGAGCTTAAAGTTGCAAAAATAAACTCATGTACCATAATTCATGAGTAGAAAAATAGACTAGTGGAATAACATAAAAATAAAAACAATGCTTACATAAAATGTTGTAACTGATTTGGATGTCATTAGAAATCAGTAAGTAAATAGATGGACAATGTAATGAAAGATGCTAGGCAAATAATGTGGTAGGGAGAATAATGGCCCTCAAAGATGCCCATGCCTAACCCTGGAACCTGTGAATATGTTACACTGAATGCAATAAAGTCTCATCAGATGTGATTAAGGATGCAAACCGAGATGGAGAGATCTTCCTGGGTTATCCAGATGGGCCCAGTCTAATCACATGAATTCTTAAAAATGGAGAACCTTTCTTAGCTGAGTCCAGAGAGAGATATGACAATGAAAGAATGGTCAGAGAAATGTGACATTGCCAGCTTTAAAAAGAGAGAGGAGAGGCAATGAGAAAAGGAATGTTGATGTTCTCTAGAAGATAGAAAAGGCCAGGATATGGATTCTACCCTAGCCGCCATAAAGAAACATGCCTGTCGACAACTTGATTTTAGTTCACTAAAATTCATGCCTGATTTCTGACTTGTGTACACTGTAAGATGACAAGTTTGTGTTATTTTAGGTCACTTAGTTTGTAGAAATTTGTTACAGCAGTAATAGAACAAGTGGTTATCCATATGAGGCAAATTAGATTGGATAACTATCTCCAATAGAAATCAATTCAAGGTGAATTCCAGGAAAATACTTAAAACATTTAGATTAAAAATAAATGAGAATTTTTGTTACTTTTGGTAGGTCATAGAACCAAGAAAAACAAGCATTAAGGAGGAAAAATGAACATATGACTACATCAAAATATAAAGCTTCTCTATTTGGATGATATCATAAGGTGACAAATCATAAACTGTAATATTTGCAACATATATATGAGTGAATAAATATACATTTAGAATATATATGAACTCCCAAAAATCAACAGGAAAAATAAGACATAGAACAAGCAAAATGCATAAACAAAAGAAGGCAAAACAAAAATAATGACTCATAATTATATGAAAAGAAGCTCATCTTCATAGATGAGCAGATAAATGCAAATTAAAACCACCCTGAGATGCTTTTAACATCCATGAGCCTGATAAAAGTTAGAGTCTAAAAGTAATAATTAACAAAGATGGGAAGTAACAGAAAATCTTGTCCATTACTGGTTAAAGTATAAACTGATACAGCTACTTTATAGAATATTGCATTATAGAATAAAGTTGTGAGTATGTATATGCAGTGACTCAGCATCTTCATTGCTAGTATGTACTCAAGAGAAACTTACAGGAGTGGACTAGGAAGTAAATACAAAATGATTACAACATTGTTCGTTATATCAAAAAATAAAAAAGACACCCAATTTTCCAGCAAAAAAAATAAGTAAAAATAAATCCTGGTGTATTCTAACAATGGAATAATATATAGCCATTAAAATAAATCAACTATTACTGTACATATGAATGTAAGTATCAGCAAAACATATTGTTTAGTGAAAAAGAAGCTGAAGAAGAATATATACAATATGGTTACATTTATATGAAGTCCAAAAACTTGCAAAATAAAGAAATGTATTTAGAAATAGATTCACATGTGAGAAAACTAGAAGAAAATTAATGAAAGGATAAAAGGGATAGCAGTAATTCTGAGTAGTTGAGGGGATTTCAATTGGAAAAAAATAGTATCATATTCTTTAAGTCAGGTAGTGGGTATTAGCATTTGTTTTACCATCGTTCTTTATTCTTATAGCTACACTATATATTTTCAATGTATTTAATGTATTTTTTGCATAATTAAATATTATGCAATAAAAATGAGAAAACAAAAAAGTAGAAAATGATAAATTACAATAAAGAAATGGAGAAAAAATTATAATCTAGTTGAGTAATGGTATATTACATAGCTATTTTCTTAAGTAGATGTATGTACATGATGTATGCACGATTGTACATACATGTTCTTAATTATATATAAATATATATGTACATATTTTTAATATAAAATACTAAACAAAGTACACCAAAATATTAGCTCCTATGTTAGTGAGATAATGTTTTGTTTTTTTGTATTTTAAGTTTTACATAGTAGGTGTATTTGTCTGTTTTCATACTGCTATAAAGAACTGCCCAAGACTGGGTAATTTATAAAGGAAAGAAGTTTAATTGGCTCACAGTTCAGCACAGCTTGGGAGGCCTCAGGAAATCTACAATCATGGCGGAAGACAAAGAGGAAGCAAGCCAGCTTCTTCGCAAGGCAGCATGAAGAAGTGCCGAGCAAAGGGGAAAGAATCCCTTATAAAACCATCAAATCTCGTGAGAACTCACTATCACAAGAACAGCACAGGGGAAACTGCCCCCATGATTCAATTACCTCCACCTGGTCTCTCCCTTGACCTGTGGGGATTATGGGGGCTATGGGGATTACAATACAAGATGAGATTCAGGTGGGGATACAAAGCCTAACTATACCAGTAGGCATGTGTTGAATTTTAAACTCAGAGAAAAATACCAGTGTTTTTATAGGATTCTTACTAAAGAAAAACCAGAAAGTAATAAACCATCTACGCTAAGACATAAAATTCAGTTGTTTAGTTACAAGATAGAATGTGGCCTTGTAAGAAAGCAAATTAACTTCTAACATACAAAGCCTTAGAGAAGATTCAAGTGACTGACGGATCTTAAACAGAGCTATTATTGCAACTCAAACTGCAGTAAAATATCCTCAGCAACATAGATGTGTGTGTTTCACTAGTCAGAGCAATACAAATTTAATGAAACTCCATTGGTGGTGTTTTTAATCAGACAATTTCTGAAGATGTCCTGGCTTATTCATAGATGCAAGCCAAATCTCTAGAAGAGTACCATAATAAGAAAAAAAAGAATACAGGCAATTAAGAGCTGTTCCAAAGTTTAGGGAGTTTTTGTAAGGAATTAATAAATAAAAATGTTCTTGAAAGAGAGAAATTAATATGCAGTTCATACTGCCAGAATTGCAGGCAATTTATCAAACTCCCCTAATCCTCCAAAATCGCTATTTTTTTTTTTTTGACACACACTTTACAGTACAGAAGAAAATGTCTCCGGCAATAAATCACAAAGTTAAAATTACCTAGTCTACAATTAACTAGACAGTGATGGTAAATCATTTTCTACCAAAAGAAAGAAATGTCTTGTCTATTCAGGTTCTGCTCTACTTAAAAGTCTTCCTTGTTGGCGAGCAAGTGGTTAGAAAATCATATTTTATACGTACTTTCAGCTTAACTATCATTCAGTTCAGGAAGATGACTCAGGGCCTTCTCCATACCTTCAAGTTTGCTCTTAGCAAGTAATTGTTTCAGTATCTATATCAAAAATGGCTTAAGTCTGCAACATGTTTCTGAATGATTAACAAGGTGATAGTTCTTCATTGAATCCTGGATGCTTTATTTTTCTTAATAAGAGGAATTCATATGGATCAGCTAGAAAAAAATTAAGAGGAAAATCACATGGAAAGTTATATATTATATATATAATATTATATATCTATCATGTATTATATATCTATTATAAATAATATATATATTATATAATATATATTATATATAATAAAATATATTATATATAATAATATTATATATCTATTATATAATATATATCTATTATATATAATATATTGTATATCTATTACATATATCTTATATATTATATATCTATTATATATATAATATTATATATTATATATCTATTATATATAATATTATATATCTATTATATATATAATATTATATATTATATATCATTTCCAAATTCCCCAGCGTTCATATTTGTCAGTGCAAGTAAAGAGCCTTAGTGCTGATGAGGTTTGAGGTATGACCATTTGGCCAGAATTTATGAACTCTACATGTCGCTTGATGTGTGCTTCAGGGTACACTTTTTTTTTTTTTTTTGAGACGGAGTCTTGCTCTGTCGCCCAGGCTGGAGTGCATCGGTGCGATCTCAGCTCACCGCAAGCTCCGTCTCCCGGGTTCACGCCATTCTCCTGCCTGAGCCTCCTGAGTAGCTGGGACTACAGGCGCCCGCCACTATGCCCTGCTAATTTTTTGTATTTTTAGTACAGACGGGGTTTCACCGTGTTAGCCAGGATGGTCTCGATCTCCTGCCCTCGTGATCCACCCGCCTCGGCCTCCCAAAGTGCTGGAATTACAGGTGTGAGCCACCACGCCCGGCCAGGGTACACTTTTAAGCAGAGACACTACTTTGAAGGTCATAAAAAATATGAGATAAGGCTAATTTCCTTTAATAATAATAAAATCCTTTAATAAAAATATAAAGGAATAATATAATAATTTTCTTTAATAAAATATAATAAGAGATAAGGCTAATTTCCTTTAATAAAATATAGTAACTACATACCAACAGAATTCCAAAAAAAGAAATGGAGAGGAAGGGAGCATGGGTCATTAATCTTGTCAAAAATATAAAATTATATACGAGGAATTCCTAGAAACTGTTTTCCCTGTCTGCGGCCATTGTGCTGCTGCTACACAACTACCGCAAGCAGCCCTTCACACCCTCCTCCCAGTACAAAGCTAATTGACTTGTGAGAAATGTTAAGCTTGGAAGAGTCAGCATCACTGCACTTATTTTTTATTCTACTCTGAAATTAGAATAATCCTTGAGTGGGGGAAAGGTTAAAAACCCCCCTGGATAAGTGTTACTAATTAATGATGATTGTTTTAAACAATGTTTGGATAATTTTTCCTTGTCCCTTGACATAAACTTGATAAATAACTGAGAAGTGAGAAGGAGATTAGTGGGTTGATTAAATTCCATTCAGGTACTTAAAGTTAGCTCCAAAAATTTAGCTATTTATAAATTGTCATGCATTGTTAATGTATAAGAGATGCAGATTTCATTTATCTTTGGTGGAGCGAGATGAAGCAGTGAATCATTGAAGACTGAAAGAAAGAAAAAGGTCTTTTCCCTTTTCTTTAAGAAGCATCATTAGTTAAAAACATGTTAGTTGATACCAGAGAACTATATTTAAAGGGACAGCAATAAGCAAATTGATTACTCTGGTGATTATTGGAGTGACATTGCCTTTTAGTTGCACTTTCACAAAAATTCACAATATTTGCCAAAGTCAAGTTATCCATTACACTATTAATTTGTCATTCTTTTGTTTATATAGTCAATATCTCTATCTCAATTGGATCTATCTCAACTGCTTCTAAACAAGCCACCATAGTCTCTCCCATTTCAACAATCTCTTCCAAGTACCATTTCATTTCTTCTTTTCATATTTTTGAAAACTTTTGAAAAACTACCTATTTTCCTCCTCCATTTCTTGTTCATTCCATTCTAGTGGACATGGAATCTGTTCCTCCTCCAAAACGGAATTTGGTAACCCTTAAACTACCAAACCCAAAACAATATGTTGCTTTTATCTTTACCTCTCTGTGGCATTTAATGATAAGACCACTACTTTCTTCTCTTTTACCCTTCTTTCTTGAATTCAGTCAGACAACGTACTTACATTTTTCGTCTTATTCTCCATCTTAGAAACCACCTCAGCTTTCTCCATTCAGCCATAAAATTGTGCTTTTCCTCAAAGATTAATCTGCCTCTCCTCTCACTCTATTCTATCTCTGTTAGCTAATTTTATTTGTGCACATTGCTTATACTGGGCATTATATACACATATGCATGTGTGTACATGTGCACACACACACTGTATGTGGACATGTATATATATGTGTGTGTGTGTCTGTATAGTATATATATAAATTACAATAACATAAAGGTGGCATTTTAAATTAGTGGAAATTACCCTGATTTGATCACTACACATTCTATACATGGAAAGAAATATCACTCTGTATCCCAAGAATATGTACAATTATGGTTTGCCAAATGAAAAAGTTCATACATTGAAAAATTTTAGATAAATATCAAACTTTCTCTGAAACTGTAACTGTAAAATGTAAAAAACAGTAATTGCTATATTGCTTATTTCTGAGTAGAAGAATATGAGACATTTCCCTGATCATTATGTGTAATTACAATTACATATATATATGTATGTAATATATAAACATATATATATGTAATTGTAATTACACATAATGATCAGGGAAATGTCTCATATTCTATATATATAGACAGAAAGAGAGAAAATATATGAGGGAGAGAAAGAATCTTTCCATCTCCTTTGAGTTCCACGGTGTTGAGAGTCAGGACAACTACAATTGCTTCATCATGCCTGCTTGCAATTATAGGGCTTTTGAACCATTTGTTCCCTCCTTAGATATCCTCATTTTTTTCAGATTCTTGCTTAGAAGTCACTCCTCCGTGGACCTCCTCTGACATATTAAACATTGCAGTCCATTATAAGCTGCAAGAGGACAGGGATTTTTGCCTGTTTTATTCCCTACTGTATCACCAGGGGCTACAGCAATATCTGACAAACAGTGGGCATGTAATGAATATTTGTTAAGTGAAGTAATAAATTCAATCAAATCACATCACCTGTTTAAAGCACTTCATTGGCTTCACATTGCACATAGAATAAAGAGAAATTCTTTTTATACAATATAAGTTCCTGCAGAATGCAGACACTTTCTACTTCTCCAGCCTTTTTTCAACTCCTCTCCTACTAGCTTCTGTATTTAAGCCACATTAGACCTTTCTTCAGTTTTTTATATAGACTTTGTTGCATCACACCTCAGAGATTCTGTACATGTTCTTCCTCCTGCCTAGAAAGGATCATCCCTCCACTTTCGCCAACTAATCCCTGCTCAACTTTTCATCTCAGCAGGAGGCCCATTCTCTTTGGCAATCCTCTGGCCTCCAGCCCATTTATTATATACTCACATGTCAACATGTACTTCGTACAGCATGTAACACAATTGCACTTTTATATTTTAACAAATTATATTTCCCATATTGAACTGTAAGTCTCCTGAAAGGAGGAATTTTGTTCTTGCTCATCATCAACTTTTTCAACATCCAGTGCACCATTTAGAACTTAGATGTAGTCAATACAGGTTTGTGGAATGAAAGAGGAAAAGAAAGAATTAATATTCCTTTAAATTAGGATGGCAAAGATCGTATATAGAAAATTGGCTAAGTTGTGGTCCATTCATGTTTGCTCCCAATTAAGGAGCACAGCTATGAAAAGGAAGGCTTCAAATTAAAAACCAATCGATTTTTTAAAAAAGAAAACTGGCCAGGTACTGTGGCTTATGTCTGTAATATCAGCATGTTGGGAGGCCAAGGCAGGATTACTTGAGCCCAGAAATTCCAGACCAGCCTGAGAATTTGGCAAAACTCTGTCTCTACAAAAAATACAAAAATTAGCCAAGTTTGGTGGCATGTGCCTGTAGTACCAGCTACTTGGGAGGCTGAGGTGGAAGAATAGCTTGAGTCTGGGAGGTCAAGGCTGCAATGAGCTGTGATCGCACCACTGCACTCAAGCCTGGGTGGTAGAGTAAGACCCTGTCTCAAAAAAAAAAAAAAGAAAAATCAGTAAGCAAAATAAGACATGTGAAGGATCATGTCAAAGGTAAGAAAAATTAGGGGAACATTAAAAGCTTTCTTCCCAAGCCACTAAATCAACTTGACTAACAAAATTACCACTTGATTTAGCATTAGAAAATTACATTACATATCAAACATAAACCCATTAATCAAATACTAAAGAAATTTCTGAGTTAAATGGTATAATGTTAGCTTATGCCAGAGCTGACCTTGAAAGATTGTTCAAATATGGCTCAGTGTGATTGAAAGTTCTGTGTGAATATGTTTTTGGAAAGATCCAACAGCAACATCTTAGTGTATGTTTTTGAAATAAAATGTATCTGAGTAGCAGCAAAGTTATTCTCAAATTTCCATTTTATAGCTGGAGATGTTATACCGTGACATATATGATAGGACCCAATATGGATTAATCCCTTTTAGAAGTCAATCAGGAAGAGGGGAGCAGTTAAAAAGTTGCTTGGTTTACAAACATTAGAACAATTTTCTTATTCACACCATCTGATTATTGTATTTTATTTTTTCCCCAACGTTTAGACTACACAATGAGTTAAGAATGATAAAAATAAGCTCACCAATATACTATGTACATATTTACCAAAATCTGTGCATGCTTATACATATAAACACAGCTGATAATTTATTAGTTAGGTTCATTTGTAATTTTTGTCACTATAGACCAGTTTTTTATTTAAATTGAAGATTAGTATACTTTTAAATGATTAGTCAAAATAAAAAATCTAAAATGTGCTCTAAATACCTCTTAGGTCAGAAAAAAAAAAGTCAAAAGCTAGAATATAGAGAAATTAAGAAATGCCCTAAATTTCTAATCTGACAAAAATTCATATGAGATTTAAATATTTTAATGGAAAATAGAACAGAATTAATCATTGAAGAAATTATAGAAAGGAAACAAAATAAACAGATTATATGGAGGATTTTTAGAAGATAAGTAAATAAATTAATATACTAGGAAAAAACAAGGGAAATATAATTGATAAATAAATACAGGTAAGAGTTCTTTTGAAATAATGATAAAATAGAAAATCTCTGTCAAAACTAAAAGGAAAGATGCATAAATATATAAATAAATGATAAAACGATGTTGCATACATATATGACTTTTTCAGAATCAAAAAATTTAAATTTCTGTAATAAAATTTAAATGTTTATAAATTTAAAAAACTAGAAGAAAGAATGTTGACTGTTCACAATACAAATAAATGACAAATATTTGAGGTGATGGATATGCTAATTATCCTTATTTGATCATTGGACATTGTATACATGTATCAAAATATCACTCTGTATCCCATGAATATGTACAATTATTTGTCTCAAAAACAAACAAACAAAAGATAATGGGAGAATGTTGAAAACTCAGAGAGAAGAGCAACTCTCACAGATAGGGATCCAGATAACATTAGCAGCTGATTTCTCGGCAGAAACCTTGAAGGCCAGTAGGCAGTGGATTATATATTTAAAATAATGAAGAAACCTGTCAATTGAGAAATCTATAGCTGGAAAACTTATCCTTCAAAAATGAGGGAGAAATTAAGACATTTCCGGATTTTTTTTTTAAACTGAAAAAAAATCCATTTATCCCTGAATTTGCCATTCAAGAAGTGTTAAGTCCTTCAGGTTGAAATAAATGAACTCTAGGCAATAACTATATAAGTAAATAAGCAAGCTGTATGAATATACAAAGCTCTCTGGTAAAGGTAAATACATAAACAAACATAAAAACAGTCCTATTGTAATTTTGGTTTCTAACTCTGCTTTTTATTTTCTACATAATTTAAAAGGCAAATGCATAAAATGTAATTGTAAATCTGTTAGCTGGTATACAATGAATAAAGATATAATTTGTTACATCAATAACATAAAAAGAGTAGAGCTATATGTATAGCAGTAGAATTTTGGTATGTGATTGAACTTGTTGAAATAAATTCAAATTAAAATGTTATAACTCTAGGATGTTATATGTAATTCTCATAGTAACCAAAAACGAAATATACATAGAATATAAACAAAAGGAAATGAGACTAGAAACAAAATGTGTCACTACAAAAAAATCAACTAAAGATAAAAAAGAAATAATTGAGAAAATGGCAAAAATCAGTAACTCTGACGTATTAAAACTTTCCATGCTACATAAATCTGAAAACTCTATTTCACATAAAACTGGAGCTGAAAGAGACAAATATTTACCTATAAAGTTAAAAGTTATATAGGGAACAAACACTAATTTTTTTTAGAAAAAATTATAAAAAGAGTAAAAATATGCCTTATACTACCCCAATTTCATGTTTTACAGCTCTGGGAAAATAGAAAATAAAATGTTCTGTTAGCATGAATCCCTCTGTGCCCCCAAAAAACCCTATGGATTGCATCATTATTACCTAAAAAGTCTATTGTCAAATGCAGCAGAGTGATATTTTTTACAAGGTAGATATTAATTTTAGATATGGAATAATATTGGTGATTTCAATTTTATAACACTGGGTTAAGATGAAAGAATGAGAAGATAAAGGTCCCTCAGCAATATAACTCACAAACATGTTCAGAAGCAGTAAGAAGTTACATTAATTATCTTTTGAAAGTCAATAATCTACATCTTTAATGTATGCATATAGCATAGCTAATGTACTATCGCTGGGTCCATTTATTCAATGAATAATTGCCGCTATGTGTCAGACATTTTTCTAGGCCTAGGAATGGATACATAAGTGAACAAAGCAAAGATTCTGGTTCTTGTAGAGTTTCCATTAAAAGACCATTTAGTAAAACTTTTCTTCCCCCAAATTATAAAATCTGTAAGATGATTTAACAACATGTGTAAAAGTCATTGTGGGCCAGGCACGGTGGCTCATACCAGGTGTGGTGACTCATAGCACTCTGTCACCCAGGCTGGAGTGCAGTGGCACAATCTCTGCTCACTGCAACCTCTGCCTCCTGGGTACAAGCGATTCTCCTGCCTCAGCTTTCTGAGTAGCAAGGACTACAGGTGCACACCATCACGCCTGGCTAATTTTTGTACTATTAGTACAGACGGAGTTTCACCATGTTGGCCAGGCTGGTCTTGAACTCCTGACCTCAAATGATCCGTCTACCTCGGCCTCCCAAAGTGCTGGAATTACAGATGTGAGCCACAATGCCCGGCCTTATTTTCTACAACTTTGGTAACTTTAGCATATACCCCAAATCTGTAAGACATAATATTATAATTCGAATGCAATTCATGGCTTCTCATTGTACTCTTTCTCTAGCTTTTGAATTATTTATTCTAATACCAGTTTTAATTCTGACACAAAAGCATGGGAGTTCTAATCAAAATCCAACCTTTTATCATAAAAACTATGAAGAAATTATGAGTAGAACTTAAAAAGGTAAATAGGCCTATTAATTAGATTTGTCTTTGTAGCATTTAACTCTATAATAAATAACATAATATTTTATGCCTATGAGTACCCAACAAAGCCTCCAGCTTCTATTTAGATATAAAATGTAAAGTCACTACTGGATCCACAAGCAAGACTATGGTAAAGAAATTTCTCCACCTAACCAGCTTCTTTTACATGATGTTACATGTTTCTTTTGTTTTTTCATTTTGGCAAATATTGATTGTCATCTTCGTGTTTGTCTATGTCCTAAGTGCTGGGATACAGAATCTGAAAAGATGGACACAGGACCTGCCTTCAAGTTCACCCTTTTTTTTTTTTTTTTTTTTTTGAGATGGAGTTTTGCTCTTGTCGCCCAGGCTGGAGTGTAATGGTGAGATCTCGGCTCACTGCAACCTCCACCTCCAGGGTTCAAGTGATTCTCCTGCCTCAGCCTCCCAAGTAGCTGGGATTACGGGTCCCAGCCACCACGCCTAGCTAATTTTTGTATTTTTAGTAGAGACAGCGTTTCATCATGTTGGTCAGGCTGGTCTCGAACTCCTAACCTCAGGTAGTCGACCCACCTCGGCCTCCCACAGTGCTGAGATTACAGGCATGAGCCACCACGCCCTGCTAGGAGTTCACGCTTTAGTTGGGGAAAATATACAATAAGCAAGCCAATTTTTAAAAAGAGAACTGCAATTAGAGTTAAATGCTACAAAGACAAACTCACAGGAAGATGGGATGTAGAATGATAAGGCTCTCAGAATAGTAAGAGAAACTATTGCTTCTTACAATGTTTGTCTTTCTTTGTATCAGTGCTCAGCTGAGTCTGCAGTGCTTCAGAGGCAGCTTTCATTTTATAAAAATCTATGATTTCTCCTTCCAGTTGTTTTTTCTCTTCCTCAAGATTCCTTATCTCCTCCTGTTGAATCATTTTAAGATGCTCAAATTTGTCCTGCAGCTGTGAAACCAATGTGCAGTTGTGACACCAAAGCAGTGTGGCTGAACACCCAAAAGAATATGCTTTTTTCTGATTATCAAACAAACCCAAATCATCACAGTAGAGCACGATCTTAATAACAATCTCAAAAACTCAGGAGTAAACACTCAGATATGGAATTTTTCTTTTCTTTCTTTTTTCCTTTTATAAGATGGAGTCTCACTCTGTTGCCCAGGCTGGAGTGCACTGGTGCGATCTCAGCTCACTGCAACCTCCATCTCCCAGTTCAAGTGATTCTCCTGCCTCAGCCTCTTGAGTAGCTGGGACTACAGGCATGCACCACCACTACAGGCGTGTGCCACCACACCTGGCTAATTTTTGTATTTTTAGTAGAGATGGGGTTTTGCCATGTTGGCCAGGCTGGTCTCGAACTCCTGACCTCAGGTGATCCTCCCGCTTTGGCCTCCCAAAGACTTTTTTTTTTTTTAATATAGAGACAAGTTCTCAGTATGTTGCCCAGGCTGGTCTCAAACTCCTGAGCTCAAGTGATCCTCCCACGTCAGCTTCCCAAAGTGCTGGGACTGACTGGATGCAGTGGCTCATGCTTGTAAACTCAGCACTTTGGGAGGCCAAGGTGGGAGGATCGCTTGAGCCCAGGAGTTCAAGACCAGACTGGGTGATATAACACAATAGTAAACTTCAACAGGAGAGAGAATCTGTAAACTTGAATATAGATCTTCTGAAATTATCCAGTCAGAGGACAAAGAAAAAAGAATGAAAAAGAGAAAAGAAGGCTGGGCGTGGTGGCTCAAGCCTGTAATCCCAACACTTTGGGAGGCCGAGGCAGGCAGATTAAGAGGTCAGGAGTTCAAGACCAGCCTGGCCAACATGACAAAACCCCATCTCTACTAAAAATACAAAAATTAGCCGGGTGTGGTGGCACACACCTGTAGTCCCAGCTACTTGGGAGGCTGAGGCAGGAGAATCGCTTGAACCCAGGAGGCGGAGGTTGGAGTGCAATGTGAGCCGAGACCACACATTGCACTCCAGCCTGGGTGACAAAGCAGGACTCTGTCTCAAAAAAAAAAGAAAGAAAAAAAAAGAGACAGAGAAAAGAAAGCCAACAAGACACCATTAGGCAAACCATTGTCAGGGTATGGGAGTTTGAGAAGGAAAGTAGAGAAAGGAGAAGAAAGCTTACTTAAGGAATGGCTGAAAACTGCCTAAATCATGGGAAAGATTTAGACATCTAAATCCATGAAGCTTAAAGATTCCTAAAGAGGTTCAAACCAAATAGATACTCACCAAGTCACAATATAATCAAATAGTCAAAAGTTAAAGAAACTTTGCAGGTCAGGACAGAATCGAATAATACATTCAAAGTGCTGAAAGAAAAAAACTGCCAGCAACTAATACTATGTCTGACAAAGCTGTCCTTCAGAAAGAAAGAAGAAATAACGTGTTTCCTCGACAAACAAAGCTGAGGGCATTCAGGACCAGTAGGTCTACCTTAAAAAAATGCTTAAGGGAGTTTTTCAAGTAAAAATGAATGAAGTTGGGAGCTGTGGCTCATGCCTGTAATCCCATTTTGGGAGGCCGAGGTGGGTGGATCACCTGAGGTCGGGAGGTCAAGACCAGCCTGGCCAACATGGCAAAACCCCACCTCCAGTAAAAATACAAAAAATTAGCCAGGTATGAAGGCCACTGAGATCGTGCCACTGCACTCCAGCCTGGGTGACAAGAGTCAAACTACATTTCAAAAACAAAAAACAAAACAAACAAAAAAAACAAAACTTGAGGCCTGGCCTTCTGCTCATCTCCAACCTCCCCTTCTCTGGGCCCAAGCCACCTTGGCTGAGGAGGGGGCGAGGAGGTGTGAGCCCCTGCCAGGAACCCCCTGCCCGGACCAAGTACTCGGCCCCCAGGCCTGCGTTCAGTGAGGCCTCCCGTGGCGTCAGCATGTTCGTGTGGAGGAATGTGGAAGTTCACCCTGTGGTCGTGTTCCCCTGGTACTCCATCCCCTTCCTGACCACCCCCCCGCAGCCACACGAGGCCCAGCAACCTGCCAGTCACTCAGTGGCCTCCAACCAGAGAAAACAACCTGCCAAGTTGGCAGCTGTTGCTCATGAGCGTCCACCAGGTGGGACAGGGAGTGTTGACCCTGGGCGGCCCCCTGGAGCCACCTGCCCTGAAAGCCCAGGGCCCGCAACCCCACACACTTTGGGGGTGGTGGAACCTGGTAAAAGCTCACCTCCCACCATGGAGGAGGAGCCCTGGGCCCCTCAGGGGAGTCCCTGCTGGACAGTGAGACAGAGAATGACCATGATGATGCTTTCCTCTCCATCATGTCTCCTGACACCCAGTTGCCTCTACCACTCAGATGATGTCAGGCCCAGTCCCTCAGTGCCCTGCGCAAGGAACAGGACTCATCTTCTGAGAAGGATGGACGCAGCCCCAACAAATGGGACAAGGACCACATCTGGTGGCCTATGAGTGGCGGTCATGATCTTCAGCAAGCGGCACCAGGCCCTGGCAGGGTGCACCAGGGTCACCCCAACCAGGATAACCGGACCATCAGCCAGATGCTGAGCGAGCGGTGGTACACCCTGGGGCCCAATGAGATGCAGAAATACGACCTGGCCTTCCGGGTGAAGGTGGCCCACTTGCAACAAGGACCGAAAGAAATCCAGCTCAGAGGCCAAGCCCACAAGCCAGGGGCTAGCAGGAGTGTAACAAGGGCTCGTGGGAGCAGAGCATATCAGAGACGGGCACTGCCACTGCCCCTGGGGTGTCCTCTGAACTCCTGTCAGTTGCAGCCCAAACACTCCAGAGCTCAGATACCAAGGAGCAGCTTCTGTGGGGCAGAACGGCTGCACACAGTCAGGGAACCTGGCTCAGCCTGGCCCAAGCCTTCTCCCACAGCGGGGTACACAGCCTGGACGGCAGGGAAATAGACCGTCAGGCACTACGGGAACTGACACAGGTGGTGTCTGGCACTGCATCATACTCTGGCCCGAAGCCTTCTACTCAGTATGGAGCTCCAGGCCACTTTGCAGCCCCTGGTGAGGGAGGTGACCAGTGGGCAGCCCTGCTGCTGCCCACCTGAGCTGCTCATTCCCAGCACATGGCCAGTGAGGACATAGCAAGTGACGAGGAGCACATGGTCATCCATGAGGAGGAGGGGGTGATGATGTCATTGCTGATGATGGCTTTAGCACCACTGACACCGATCTCAAGTTCAAGGAGTGGGTGACCAACTGAGAGTGGGGACAACTCTGGGGAGGAGCCAGAGGGCAACAAGGGCTTTGGTGGGAAGGTATTTGCACCTGTCATTCCTTCCTCCTTTACTCCTGCCGCCCCTTGCTGGATCCTGAGCCCCCAGGGTCCCCTGATCCACCTGCAGCTTTTGGCAAAGTCTATGGTCCCACCCTGTCCTCCTCCTACACATACTCGGATGCTTCCTCCTCAACCTTGGCACCCACCTCCTTCTTACTGGGCCCAGGAGCCTTCAAAGCCCAGGAGTCTGGTCAAGGCAGCAGAGCGGGCCCCCTACGGCCCCTACCCCTGGGGATGGGGGCCCAGGGACGCCTTTCAAGGTGACCTGTTTCCTCCCAATGGATCCTGCCACCTTCTGGTACAAGAGACCTGAAAGTGTGGGCGACCTGGAGCTACCAGGCTCCTCAGTCATCAGGGTCCCTCCCAACACTAAGGCTTTCCTAGGCAGGAGCTGGGCTGAGCCACCCGGGGGGCAGAGCCTGAAGAGAAACTGACTGGGCTTTCGGGGTTGGGGCAGAGGGAATCCCACGGACATGGATCCCACACTGGAGGACCCCACCACGCCCAAATGCAAGATGAGAAGATGCTCCAGCTGCAGTCCAAAGCCCAACACCCCCAAGTGTGCCATGTGTGATGGGGACAGCTTCCCCTTTGCCTGTACAGGTGGAGAAGCCGAGGACAGGCTCAGGGAACCGGAGACCGAGAAGGCGCTGTCCTCTTCACTGCACGTGCCCTGGACCAGTGCCGGCCCTGATCATGCAGCTCTTCCAGGCCCACTGCTTCTTCCTGTCCACTAGGCCACAGCCGCCCTCCAGGACCACTATGCACACATCTTCCCCTCCAAGGTTTGTTCTGCCCCTGCCCTGACTCCCAGCCCTGTGGGGGTCCTGACCGCACCTCACCTGGCTCAGACTCTTGACGCTGCCCTGGCTGCCCCACCACTGCCTCTGCCCGAGAGTCACGTGAGGCTGAGAGTAGGGGCAGGGGCAGCAGTGGTGCCAGTTGGGGGGCGGTCCAGTGGGAGAAGCCTCAGCCTCGCGGGCTGCTCCGTGGGACTGATGACTGCATGATCTTCTGGGCACCTCACGGATCTTCAACTGCAGGTGAAACGGATGCTGGTGGTGGGTGCAGGGCCGCTGGGAGCTGCTGCATGGTTCCCAGAGGCTGGACTGGGGCAGGTGCCAACTGAAGCTGCTGGGGCAGCATGGGCAGGATGTTCTGCACACAAACCTTGGAGAAAAAGATGTGTGCATAGCGGGTCCACTGCTGCTGCACCTGCCCTGACTCCCAGCCCTGCCTGACCCCACTTCAACCTGCTCAGGCTCTGGCGCAACCCTGGCGGCCCTGCCACTGCCTCTGCCCCAGAGTTGGGGCCTTGACAGCCTGGTTGGAAGGGGATACCCCAGCCCTGCCTCAACACCTGGGGGTCTCCATAACTACCACAGGCAGGTGGGCGACCCCAAAGAAGATCCCAGGACTCACAGTACCCCCTGAGAACATGGACAGTATGTGGGAGTAGCAATGGAGGGCAGGATGGTTATCTTCTCCCAGGTAAAGCCATTTAATCCTTTCAGTTTGGGACGGAGTAAGGCCTGCTTTTTTTTTTTTTTTTTTTTTTGAGACCGAGTCTTGCTCTGTCACCCAGGCTGGAGTGCAGTGGTGCGATCTTGGCTCACTGCAACCTCTTCCCGCCGGGTTCACGCCATTCTCCTGCCTCAGCCTTCCGGGTAGCTAGGATTACAGGTGCACGCTACCACGTCCGGCTAATTTTTGTATTTTTAGTACAGACGGGGCTTCATCATCTTGGCCAGGCTGATTTCGATCTCCTGACATCGTGATCTGCCTGCCTCCCCCTCCCAAAGTGCTGGGATTACAGGCGTGAGCCACCACGCCTGGCCAAGGCCTGCTCCTCTTATCTATACCCCCTACCCCTGCAGCTGTGCAGGGGGAAAGCTGGGCAGTTTCCCTCCTCCGAGCCCCTGTACATACCATGAATTGTGGGACCTTCAGAGCTTTTCACTTTTCGGAAAATAGCTCCTGCTGGGGCTACAAGATGGAGTATGAAGAGGGCCTTGGGCCACAGGGAGGCGCCTGTGGACTAGGGGGAGTTCATGCACCCCTTCTTTCCCCAGAGGGGCTGGACTCAGGTGAGTATGGGGGTGGGGGCTCCTGCACTTCGACACAGGCAGCGGGAGGGTTTTCTCCCCATTCCCTCTGCACTCCCAACTTGAGCTATACTTTTTAAGAAAGTGATTCACCCTGCCTTTGCCCCCTTCCCCAGAACAGAACACGCTGATCATGGGCGATATTTTTCATTGTGCCAAAAAGTTGCCATGACCGTCATTAAACCTGTTTAACACCAAATAATAAGGAAAATAAAATAAAAAATTCGGGCATGGTGCAGAAACTCACTCCAAATAAATTACCTACCAAAATATATAATGGTGGAAATATTCCAAAATTCCATATTTTGGGATTTACACACAAAAGATAAACAAATTAGAGGCCAAGAGGCTGCCGGAAGGGAAAAACGGGGCCTGGAAAGGCCGTTGTGAGGAATGAGCTGGGCCTAAAGAGGCCACTGGCAGGCAGTAGCTGGACCTGCCGAAGTGGCCGAAAGGCAGGAGCTTTGGACTGGGGAGGCCGCAGTGAGGCGAGAGCTAGCTGGGCGTGGAGAGTCCGCTGTGAGGCCGAGGCCAAGGCCGGGCCCGTGCAGGCTTTCGAGAGGCAGGAGGCCGGGCCTGCAAAGGCCGACTGGAGATCAAGTTCTGCGCCTGAAGAGGCCGCCAAAAGTCAAAAGCGGGGCCTGGGAAGGCCGCCGAGAGCCATGAGCTGGGCTGGGCCGAAAGAGGCCACTGGGAGGCAGGAGGAGCTGGGCCTGGAGAGGCTGACTCAAGGAAGTTTTGCACCTGGAGAGGCTGCCGAGAGGACGGAGCTGGGCCCGGGGAGGCCGACTTGCTGCTCTTCCAGGCCCACTTCCAGGCCGATTTGAGGACGACTTGGGCCTGCAGAGGCCACCGGGAGGCCCAAGCTGGGCCTAGAGGAGCCCAACGACCGGAGGCCGTTTGGGGCCTGCAGATGCCATCGGAGGGCAGGAGCTGAGCCTGGAGAGGCCACCGTGAGGCCTGAGCTGGGCCTGGGGAGCTTGGCTTAGGGAAGTTGTGGGCCTACCAGGGCCGCTGGGAGCTGGGCAGGAGCTGAGTCCAAAGATGTTGTTGGGACCTGGAGTTGGCCCAGAGTCAGGCCTGGAGACGCAGCCGGGAGGAAGAGCTGGGCCCGGAGAGGACGCCGGGAGGCTGCAAGTGGGTCTGAGAGGCCAACTTGAGGAGACCCGGCCTCTGCCTCCCGTATGGCCCAGCTGTTCCTCCCGGCTGCATCTCCCGCCTCCCAGCAAACAAGCTCTTTTGGCTCAGCTCCCGCCGGCCTTTGTAGACCCCGAAGTTTCTGCAAGCAAGCTCTTCACACCCACATCCCTTCTCCCAGTGACTGAACAGTCCCAGCTCCGGCTGGAGAAGGGCGTCTGCAGACCCCGCTGTTGCCTCCCAGGGGAGTCTCCAGGCCCAGCTCTCGCCCCACCGCGACCTCCCAGGCCCAAGTCCCTGCCTACCTCCCAGCAGCCCGCGTGCGACCCTGCTCCTCCCTCACAGTGGCCTGTTGAGGCAGGGGCTCACGCTGACACCTCTCAGCATGGGAGGGGCCGGTGTGAGGCTAGGGGCTCACGCTGACCTCTGTCAGCATGGGAGGAGCCAGTGTGAGGCAGGGGCTCACGCCTCTGGGCAGGGTGCCAGAGGCATGAGTTGGGCATCAACAGGCCACCGTGAGGGAGGAGCTGGGCCGCACGCGGGCTGCTAGGAGGCAGGCAGGGACTTGGCCCCGGGAGGCCGCCGTGGGGGCAAGAGCTGGGCCTGGAGAGGCCCCTGGGAGGCAAGGGCGGGGACTGCAGAGGCTGTTCTCCAACCAGTGCTGGGCCTGTACAGGCCACCGGGAGGCAGGAGGTGGGCCCTCAGAGCTTGGCTGCAGAAAGTTCAGGGCCTAGAAAGGCGGTTGGGAGCTGGGCAGGAGTTGAGCCAAAAGAGCTTGCTTACTTGCTGGGAGGCCGGGCCGGGAGATGCCGACTTCAGGACAACTTGGGCCTGCAGCGGTCGCCGGGAGGCCCAAGCTTGGCGTGGAGGAGCCCATCGACCAGAGACCATCTGGGGCCTGGAGATGCCATCGGAGGGCAGGAGCTCATCCTGGAGAGGCCACCGTGAGGCCTGACCTGGGCCTGGGGAGCTTGGCTTGAGGAAGCTGTGGGCCGACCAAGGCCGCCAGGAGATGGGTAGGCACTGAGTCCAAAGAGGTTGTTGAGAGGCAGGAGTCGGGCCTGGAGACGCAACCAGGAAGAAGAGCTGGGCCCGGAGAGGACGCCCGGAGGGTGCAAGTGGGTCTGGAGAGGCCGACTTGAGGAGGTTCTGGGCCCGGAGAGGCCGCCGGAAGGGAAAAACTGGGCCTGGAAAGGCCGTTGTGAGGAATGAGCCCCATGGGCCTGAAGAGGCCACTGGCAGGTGGGAGCTGGGCCTGCCGAAGTGGCCGAGAGGCAGGAGCTTTGGACTCGGGAGGCCGCAGTGAGGCGACAGCTAGCTGGGCGTGGAGAGTCCGCTGTGAGGCAGAGGCTGGGCCTGTGCAGGCCTTCGGGAGGCAGGAGGCTGGGCCTTGTCGAGGCCTGCAGAGGCCACCGAAAGTCAAAAGTGGGGCTTGGGAAGGCCGCCAGGAGGCATGAGCTGGGCTGGGCTGAAAGAGGCCACTGGGAGGCAGGAGGAGCTGGGCCTGGAGAGGCTGCCAAAAGGCAGGAGCTTCGCCTGAGGATGCCACAGTGAGACACCATCTGGGTCTGGAGGGTCCACTGTGAGGCAGAGGCTGGCCTGTAGAGTCCGACAGTAGACAGAAGTTGGGCAAAAGGCTGATTTGAGGAAGTTTTGGGCTTCAAGAGTCAGCCACGAGGCAGGCACTAGGCCTGGAAATGGCCCGACAGTCATGAGTTGGGCCTAAATGGGCCACTGTGAGGGAGGAGCTGTGCCTGTTGAGGCTGCTGGCAGGCAGGCAGAAATTCGGCCTGGGGCAGCTGCCATGAGGCAAGAGCTGGGCCTGGAAAAAGCCCCTGGGAGGCAAGAGCAGGGCCTGCAGAGGCTGTTCTCAAGTCAAAGCTGGCCCTGTTCATGCCACCGGGAAGCAGAAGGTGGGCCTGGAGAGTTTGACTTGAGGAAGTTTTGGGCCTACATTGGCCGCCATGAGCTGGACAGGAACTGGGCCAAAAAAGGCTGTTGTGAGGCAGCAGTTGTGCCTGTAGACCCAGCCAAGAGGAAGAGGTGGGCCTGGAGAAGCCCCCATGAGGCAGAGGTTGGGCCTGTAGACGCTGACAGGAGGCAGGAGCTGGGCCTGGAGAGGTCAACTTGAGGAGATTTTGGGCCTTCATAGGCCACCAGGAGGCAGCAGTTGGGACTAGAGAGTCTGACTTGAGTAAGTTTGGGGCCCGGAGATGACGTCCTGGGACAGGAGTTGGGCCTGGAAAGGCCACCGTGAGGCATAAGCTGGATGTAGAGAGGCCAGTGTGAGGCAAGGCCTGGGCCTGTCTAGGCTGCTGGGAGACAGGCAGGAATCTGGCCAGGGAAGGTTGCCATGAGACAAAAGTTGGGCCTGGAAAGGCCCTTGTGAAGCATGAGCTTGGCCTAAAGAGGCCACTGGGTGGCAGGAGTTGGGTGTGTAGAAGCTGATGAAAGATTGGGAGCTTGGCTTGGGGGGTCCACAGTGAGGCAGATGCTGGGCCTGAAGAATCTGCTGTGAGGCAGATGTTGGGACTATAGAGGCCGACGGGAGGCAGAGGCTGGGCCTGGAGGGGCCCCCAAGATGCAGGAGCTGGGCCTGGAGAGGCTGCCAAGAAGCATGAGCTGGGCCTGGTGAGGTCGACTTGAGAAAGTTCAGGGCCTGGAGAGAAGGCTGGGAGGCAGGAGCTGGGTCTAAAGAGGCCATTGTAACGATGGAGCTGTGCCTGTGGAGGCTGTTGTGAGGCAGTAGCCTCATCTGCGGAGACTGCCGTGACGTAGGGTATGGGCCTAAATAGGCCATTGTGAGTCATGAGCTTGGTCTGTAGAGGCTGACTGGAGAAAGTTCTGGGCCTGGAGAAGCTGCCGGGAGGTAGGAGGTGGGCCAAAAGATGTAAGCACATTCACATTTATTAGGCACTTCATTTCCATTATTACACTGTAATATATAATAAAATAATTATAGAACTCACCATAATGTAGAATCAGTGGGCGTGTTAAGCTTGTTTTCCTGCAACTGGATGGTCCCACCTGAGCGTGATGGGAGAAAGTGACAGATCAATAGGTATTAGACTCTCATAAGGACAGCGCAACCTAGATCCCTCACATGCACGGTTCACAACAGGGTGCGTTCTCCTATGAGAATCTAATGCTGCTGCTGATCTGAGAAGGTGGAGCTCAGGCGGGAATGTGAGCAAAGCGGAGTGGCTGTAAATACAGACGAAGCTTCCCTCACTCCCTCACTCGACACCACTCACCTCCTGCTGTGTGGCTCCTTGCGGCTCCATGGCTCAGGGGTTGGGGACCCCTGCTCAAGTGCATCCAAAACGACCCTTCCCACACCAGTCTTCACAGTGGTCAAGTGCAGCAACCACTTAGCTCCCAAGGCATGTGCCTCAGCTGGCATTTCATCACAATCAACAGTAAGTGGTAGCTTGAGTCACTGTGAGGTCACCTACTGGAAATCACCAGCATCCCATTTCCCACTGGCAAAGAGCTCAGCACTGCCCCCTGGGAAACCAAACCTATGCCCAAATCCCATCTGTGTGGGTTTATCTCCTGGGACCCTTCCTAACATATTAGTCAGAGTCCAATCAGGAAGCATAAACCACTCAAAAGTTTAAAGTGGTAAAATTTAATACAGAGAATTATTCATTATAACAGGTGAACAGCATAATGAGAGATTGGCTAGCACAAAGTAAAGAGAACTCTAGAGAATATAGGACTAGCCCAGGCCAGGCATGGTGGCTCACGCCTGAAATTCCAGCAATTTGAGAAGCTAATGCAGGAGGATTGCTTAAGGCCAGGAGCTAGAGACCGGTCTGGACAACACAGTGAGACCCTGTCTCTATCCAAAAGAAGAAAAAAGTTAGCTGGGAGTGGTGGTGCACACTTGTAGTCCCAGCTACTCGGAATGCGGAAGTTTGAGCCTGGGAGGTCAAGGCTGCAGTGAGGCATGATTATGCCACTACAGTCCAGCCTGGTGACAGAGCAAGACCCTGTCTCAAAGAACAAAACAACAACAACCATTTACAGACAGAAAAGAAATAGAGCTAATAAGCTGAGGAAAGATGTTGAAATGTGACAAGTAAAGTAATATGAGTTCTTTTGTCTATGTAAAATAATCAAACAAAAAATGACTTACTAAATTATACTACCCTGTGCTGGCAAAGGTGCAGTGAAATGGGCACTTTCTTATACTATGAGGGGTGTTTAAATTGTGTATAAGCCTTCCAGGGTAAAGCCTGTCAATTTTTTAAAATAATGGAGACAGGGTCTCACCATACTGCCATACTGCCTCCTCCAACTCTTGGCCTCAAGCAATCCTCCTCTCTTAGCCTCCCAAAGTGCTAAGATTATAGCTGGGAGGCACCCAAAACCCTGTCAATTTACATCAAGGGTAATGAGAATGTCCATTCACCATGACTCACAGTAATCTTACTTCTGGGGAGACAATTCAATCTAAACAAAAGGTCATCTGTACACACACAGTAAAAATCTGGGAGTAACTGAAGACAGAGTTGGTAAGTGAAATAAGAAACAGTTATAAGAAATTAAACTATGGTATCAATAGGCACCTGGTAAAAGGTCAGTTGATGTTAGCTGCTACTTTTTTGTTGTTTTGAGACAGGGTCTCACTCTGTCACCCAGGCTGGAGTGCAGAGGCCTGATCATGACTCACTGCAGTCTCAGCCTCCCTGGGCTCAAGTGATCCTCCCACCTCAGCCTCCCAAGTAGCTGGGACTACAGGAACATGCCACCACACTAGGCTAATTCATGTATTTTTCTGTAGGGATGGTGACTCCCTTTGTTTCCAAGGCCTATCGCAAACTCTTGGCCTCAAGCCATCCCTCCTGCCTCAGCCTCCCAAAGTGTTGCGATTACCAGTGTGAGCCACCACACCTGGCCAGCTGCTACTTTTATCAGTATTATTCCACTCAAAAATTATTATTTTTAAGGCTATGCAACAGTATGTATCCTACAGCGTAATTGTAAAAACATATACAGTCGTCCCTCAGTATACAGAATTAGTCCCAGCCCCCCATCTCTGCATATACCAAAATCCATGCTTACTCACGTTTCGCTGTCACCCCTCTGGAATCCACGTACACAAAAATTCCAAATATTAGTTGGGCATAGTGGCAAGCACCTGTAGTCTCAGCCACGTGGGAGGTTGAGATGGGAGGATTGCTTCAGCCTGGAAGGTTGAGGCTGCAGTCAGCTGTGATAGCACTACTACACTCCAGCCTTGGACAACAGAGGGAGACCCTGTCTCAGAAAAAAAAAACAAAATAAAACAGGTTAGAAACTGTAATGAGGTCTGCTGGGCAAAATTCCACATAAGCAAAGTATAAATTAATAAAGCAAATCGTGATAAATTAGTACGATTGACTTTCTGGAGTTTCTGACAATAAAAGTAAGGAAAATGCAGAACACAAAGACAGAGAGTAAAAAGAGAAATTAGGAAAGCATTCTACATGTTTAATAGAAAGACACTGGCCATGTTCATGCAGCGGCAGTATGTCGTGACATGACATACCTTGGAGAGAAGTTAACAGATGAGGAAGATGATAAAAATCATCAGAGAAGCAAAATACTGGTAGCGACACTCAAGTAAACCATGAAATTTCCATAACTTATGTCAGCAAAGTGGGAATATTGTACGGTGTGTGTTGAAGTTCCTATACAACATTGTTTATCTGCCTTTTGTTTGTTTGTAAGGAATGTATATACTAAAAGTTCTTCTTGCTGTCAAAAGAATATGTGTGAATAAGTCATTTTAACTTATTCTTCTGTTTTTCTTTTATCTTCCTGCCATCATCCCACAGCCTTACTTTAGAAATTTTTTTTTTAGAAAATTGAACAAGTGCTCCTTGTGGTGGCACATGCCTCGAGGATGGGAGGCAGGGGTGGAAGGGTCACTTGAGGCCATTAGTTTGACACCAGCCTGGCCAACAAAGTGAGACCCCATGTCTACAAAACAATTTAAAAATTAGCCAAGTATCGTCATGTATACCTACAGTCCTAGCTACTCAGGAGGCTCAGGTAGGAGGATCCTTAGCCCAGGAGTTCAAGGCTGCAGTGAGCTGTGATAGCACTACTGTACTCAAGCCTGGGTGAGAGGGTGAGACCCCATCTCCTAAAATAAAAAGCAAAGAAAAAAAATGGTTCAAGTAGCAAGTTGTATGTGGCTTACTCTGAATATTTCTAAACTAGAAATTCTCAATCTTTTGGGGTCTAACATCCCTTTACATTTTTTAACTTTATTGAAGATCTCTAAGACTATTTCTTTCTGCAGATAATTATATTAGAACTAGAAAATAAGACACAATTTTTTAAATATTATTCATCACATATTAAAGCCATTACATGTTGATATAATACAAGATTTTTAAAATATTTAATATTCATTACATATTAATAATAAAACCATTACATGTTGATATATTACTTTTTTTTTTCTTTGAGACAAAGTCTTGTTCTTTTGCCCAGGCTGGAGTGAAGTGGCGCAATCTCAGCTCATTGCAACCTCCACCCCGCAGGTTCAAGCGATTCTCCTACCTCAGCCTCCCAAGTAGCTGGGATTACAGGCGCCCACTACCATGTCCAGCTAATTATTGTATTTTCTTAGTAGAGAAGGAGTTTCGCCACGTTGGCAAGGCTGGTCTTGAACTCTTGACCTCAGGTGATCCACCCGCCTGGGTCTCCCTAATTGCTGGGATTACAGGTGTGAGCCACCGCGCCCACCCCAATTAATATATGTTTTAAAACACTGATTAATCAGGCAACAACACCGGGCAGGGGTCTCCTCATTCCCAGGGACGCAAACCCCACTGCATGGCTGAGGGGTTGCAAGGGCTGCAGAGCCAAAAGGCTCTGACTTGAGATATTATTTTACTTGTATTTTTATTTGTATTGTGAGACAGGTCCTGCTCTGTCACCCAGACTGGAGTGCAGCTGTGCACTTACAGCTCACTGCAGCCTCGACCTCCTGGGCTCAAACCATCTTCCTGCCTCAGCTCCCCAGTAGCTGGTAGTACAGTTGAGTGTCACCATGCCTGGTTATTTGTTTAATTTTTTTGTAGAGTGAGGGGTCTTGCTATGTTGCCCAAGCTGGCCTCAAACTCCTGACCTCAAGAGATCTGCACACTTCAGCCTCCTGAGTAGCTGAAACTACAAGTACACATCACCATGCCTAGCTACATTTATTTAATTTTGAAAAATATTTTTGTAAAGAGCAGATCTTGCTGTGTTGTCCAGGCTGGTCTTGAACACCTGCCCTTAAAAGATACTCGCACCTCTGCTTACCAAATAGCTGGGACTACAGGCATGAGCCACTGCAATGAGCCTGAAGAGATTTCTTTAATCTAGCATCCCATACTTGGTAGGATTGGGAAAGGCAGTAGTGTTTTTTAAAATTACTTAATAATTTCAGTAACAATCAAACTCAACCTTGACCCCTGCCTTCTCTCACACCCCATATCCAGTCTGTCAGGAAATCCTGTTGACTGTCTTCGACATGTACTAAAGATCCCCACCCAGCAACTCCCTGGCCTCCTCCCCTACTTCTCCCCTCTGACCATCTCTCAACACCACCATGACCCTGGTCAGGACCACCATCATCTCCCGCCTGGATGTTGCCAAAGCTTGGCCCCCATGCTTCTATCACATCTTCCCACAGTCTTTCTCAACTCAGCAGCCAGAGAATGCTTTTAAATCGGGAGACAGATCATGTCGCCTCTCTGCTCAGAACCCTCCCGCAGTTTCCATCTGAGTCAGAGTAAAAGCCAAAGCCCCAGCAATAACCTCCCAGGGCTTATGTGATCTGTACTGATCCCCACCCAGCAACTCCCTGGCTCCCTCCCCTAATTCTCTCCCTCTCTCCATCTGCTCCATGGGCCTCCTTCCAGAGCCTCAGACACACCTCAGACACTTTATTCTATTGTTTCTGCCTACAATCCTCTTCCCTCAGCACCTTGGCCACCTCCTTCCCCTCCTTCAAGTCTTTACTCAATATTCACTTAGGAGGCCACCCCTGACCATTCTACTTAACATTGCCATCTGTCCCCATGCCCACCATGCTCATTTCTTCTTTCTTTACTTTCTTCTTTCTTTTTTTCAACATCTCACCGTCACCAAGGCTAGAGTGCAGTGGCGAAATCACAGCTCACTGCAACTTCAAATTTCCAGGCTCAAGCGATCCTCCCACCTCAGCCTCCCGAGTAGCTGGGACTCCAGGTTCATGCCACCGTGCCTGGCTAAATTTTTTAGTATTTTATTTTATTTTATTTTGAGACAGAGTTTCACTCTTCTTGCCCAGGCTGTAGTGTAACGGTGCGATCCCGGCTCACTGCAACCTCCACCTCCCAGATTCAAGTGATTCTCCTGCCTCAGCCTTCCAAGTAGCTGGGATTACAGGTGCGTGCCACCATGCCCAGCTAATTTTTGTATTTTTAGTAGAGCCGGGGTTTCACAATGTTGGCCAGGCTGGTCTCGAACTACTGACCTCAGGTAATCTGCCCGCTTCGGCCTCCCAAAGTGCTGGAATTACAGGCGTGAGCCACCACGCCTGGCCAATTTTTTCATTTTTTGTAGAGACAAGGTCTTACTATGTTGCCCAGACTGGTCTTGAACTCCTGGCCTCAAGTGATCCTCCTGCCTAAATTCCTAAAGTGCTGGGATTACCGGCATGAGCCATCATGCCTGGCTTCATGTTCATTTCTTCTTGCTGCTGCAACATAGTTTGCAGTTTCCTACATTTAGTGGCTTAAAACACCACAAATCTACCATCTTACAGTTCTAGGGGCCAGAAACCCAAACTAGGTCTATTAAGGCTAAAGTCAAGGTGTCAGCAGGGCTGCATTCCTTCTGGAGACTCTAATATGTTCCCTTGGCTTTTCCAGCTTCTAGAAGCCACTCCCATTCCTTGGATCATGGCCCCTGTCTCCATCTTCAAAGCCAGAGGTGAAGCATCTTCAAATCTCCCTCTCTTACCTCTGCTTTCATCACCACATCTCCTGCTCCAATTCTGAATCTCCTACTCTCTTTCTTTTATAAAGACCCTTGTGATTGCTGGGCATGGTGGCTCCCACCCAGAATCCCAACACTTTGGGAGGTCAAGGCAGGAGGAACACTTGAGGCCCGAAGTTTGAAACTAGCATGAAAAACACAGTGAGACCCCCCCTCTAGAAAAAAATAAAAATAAATATTAGCCCGACATGGTGGTATGCGCCTGTAGTCCCAGCTACTTGAGAGGCTGAGGTGAGACAATCGATTTAGCCCAGGAGTTTGAGATCAGCCTGGACAACATAACTAAATCTCATCTCTACAAGGACGAGGTGGGAGGATCACTTGAGCTCAGGAATTTGTGGCCAGCCTGGGCAACAAAAGAAGACCCCATCTGGCCAACATGGCCAACCTGGCCACCATGGTGAAACTCTGACTCTACAAAAATGAGCTGGGCATGGGTGACATGCATGTGTAGTCCTAGCTACTTGGGAGGTTGAGATGGGAGGATTGCTTGATCTCAGGAGGCCAAAGCTATAGTGAGCTATGATCACATCACTGCACTCCAGCCTGGATGACACAGGAGATTCTGTCTCAAAAAAAAGAAAAGAAATATATATTTAATCTCTGTCCCTGGTTCCTGGCACAGAGCTTCTAAAGCTCTTACAAAGACCTCAGTGATAGATGTGACAGGAACATCTTTTGTTTTAATATTTGGTCTTGGTCCCAGGTTTCTAACACAAGAGCCTCTAAGAACTTTGGGACCTCCAGCATGGTAAGAATGCATTTGGGGATGTTGTTGAGATGACTGCGTGACTGCAAGCTCCTAAATTTCTTCAAGAGGAGGGCTGATTACCATGCAACCACATGGTAAGAGGCTTGGAACTTTCAGCCTCATGCACTGAACTCCAGGGGGAAGAGGGGCTGGAGACTGACTTAATCACCAACAGCCAAAGATTTTATCAATCATGCTTGCATAATAAAGCCTCCATAAACACCCTGAAAGGGGTTTGCGGAGCTTTCAGGGTTGCTGGACACAGGAGATGCTGGGAGGGTCACATGTTCAACAGAGGGCATGGGAGCTCTGTGTCCCTCCGAACTTAACTTGCCCTGGGTATCTTTCTTTTTTTTGAGACAGGATCAGGCTCTTTTGTCCAAGCTGGAGTGCAGTGGCACAATCTCAGCTTACTGTAACCTAAGCCTCCCCAGTCCCCAGCTCAAGGTATCCTCTCATCTCAGCTTCCCTAGTAGTTGGAACTCTAGGTGCACAACACTACACCTGTTATTTTTTTTTTTTAAATTTTTTATAGAGACAGGTTTTCACCATGTTGCCCAGGCTGGTCTCAAACTCCTGAGTTTAAGCGATCCTCCCACCTTGGCCTCCCAAAGTGCTGAGATTACAGGCATGAGCCACTGCATCCAGCATGCACATCTCTTTCATTGACTGTTTCTGAGATGTATCCTTCACAATGAACCAGTAATAGGAAATGAACTGGCCAGATGTGGTGGCTCACATCTGTAATCCCAGCACTTTCAGAGGCTGAGGTGGGAGGATCACTTGAGACCAGGAATTTGTGGCCAGCCTGGCCAACACAACAAGACCCCATCTATACAAAAAATAAAAGAAACTAGCCAGATGTGGTGGTGCAGGCATGTAGTCTCAGCTACTAGGGAGGCTGAGGTGGGAGAACCACTGGAGCCCAGACAATCAAGGCTGCAATGAGCTATGACTGCACCATTGCACACCAGCCTGGGCAACAAAATAAGACCCTCTCTCTCAGAAAAAAAGAAAATAAACTGTTTTTCTGAGTTCCATAAACTGTTCTAGCGAATTATTAAACCCAAGAAGACAGTTATGGGAACCCCCGATTGGTAACAGGTTGGTCAAAAGTACGGTGACAACTTAGGACTTGCCATTGGCATCTGAGGTGAGGATGGCCTCGTGGGACTGAGCCCCTAACTTGTGGGGTCTGTGCTAACTCCAGGTAGTGTCAGAATAAAGTCATGGGATACCCAGTTAATATCCAGAGCACTGAAGAATTTGGTGTAGAAACTCCATACATACATTCAGTCGGAAGTGTGTGAGTAGAGACAAACATGGGCTTTTCTGTCACCTACCTGCTTAATTGCATAGGAGAGGCAATATGTGGTGCTCATGAACAAAGCAAACATTAAAGTCAGACCAGACCCAACATTTGACTCAGTCTTAATATCCAGGTGAGCCTGCGCAAATCATTCATTATTCCTAAGGTTTTCATCACTCCATTCATAAAATGGGGATAACTGTGGCACCTACATGTGATTCTGTGAGAATTAACGAAATATTATGCTTGGGGTTATTGTGATCATTATACCTGTTCCAAACTATTTGACAAGGACAGTGATGGATGAAGACATCAAAAAATCAGAAACTGCAATGAGGTCTCTCAGGCAAAATTCCATACAAGCAAATTACTGTGTCTACAAAGCATTCCTGCCACACTTAATTCACCATTCCCTGAACAAAATATGCCATCTTCATTGTTCAGGTCTGTACGGTGCTGGTTTCCCTTCCCGGGCAGTTTGCGCTATCCCATCCCAGCCCATTCCCCATCCCTCCACCTCCCCCTTCCCTCCCCACTCTCATACAACTCTTCCTCATCTTTCAGGACTTGGCTTCAATGTCACCTTAACTGGAAGCTTCTCTCACTCTCCAGAAGAGCTTCCCATTGCACTTGATGCATGCACTATTATTTGATCATTTTTAAGTTACAGTCCAAATCTTTTTGTACCTGAATAACATGTTGCCCAGTCAGTCTCTCTTCCTGGATTCAGAAGTCTTTCATGGTAGATCCAGCTGGAAGTGACAAAAAGACATCTTTTGACATAAAGGGATGACACAGACAGACATAAGTTCTTAAATGTCTTAAATGTTATGTGAAAATTAAACAGAATTCAAAGACTTGTGGGGAGCACTTAGGAAGTTACTGGGAATGTCATAAAGGGTTAATTTGTATTTTATTTTATTTTTTGAGACAGTCTCTTCTGTCACCTAGGCTGGAGTTGTGGTGCAATCAAGCTCACTGCAGCCTTGACCACCTGGGCTCAAGTAATCTCACTTAATTTTTATTTGGTTTAAGAAAGTCTTGGTTGAGGGTGGTGGCTTATGCCTGTAATCTCAGCACTTTGGGAGGCTGAGAGAGGTATATTACTTGAGGCCAGGAGTTTGAGATCAGCCTGGGCAATATATTAAGACCCTGCCTCTACCAAAAAACAGAGTGAATGTGTGGAAGACAATTTTTCCACAGACTGGGAGTGAGGGAATAATTTCAGGATGATTCAAGTGCATTACATATATTGTGCACTTTATTTCTACTATTACTACATAGTAATATACAATGAAATGATTCTACAACTCACTATAACGTAGACTCAGTGGGATCTCTGAGCTTGTTTTCCTGCAACTAGACTGTCCATCTGGGGTGATGGGAGACAGTAACAGAATATCAGGCATTAGATTCTCATAAGGAGTACACAACCTAGATCCCTCGCATGCACACTTCACAACAGAGTTTGTGCTCCTATGAGAATCTAATGCTGCTGCTGATCTGACAGGACATGGAGCTCAGGTGGTCATGCAAGCGATGGGAGGGGCTAGAAATACAGATGAAGTTTCCCTTCACTCGCCTGCTGCTCACCTCCAGCTCTGTGGCCCTGTGGTTGGAGACCGCTGCTCAAGTGCATTTGAAAGCATCCATCCCACGCCATTCTTCAGAGTCATCTTTACTGCTGCAGTGGTCAACTTGTAGCACCCCTAAGCTCGTAGGACATATGCTTCAACTGGCATTTCACAATCAACAGTATGTGGCAGCTTGAGTCATTGTGAGCTCACTTCCTGGAAATCACCAGCATCCCATATCCCATTAGCAAGGAGCTCAGCACTGCTCCTTGGATAACCAAACCTATTCCCAAATCCCATCTATGTGCGTCTATCTCCTGGTACCCTTCCTAGCATCAATTCTGTATTTGTAGGAGTCCAATCAGGAGACACAAACCACTCAAAAGTTTAAACTAGAATGAGCAAGATGGCTCACACCTGTAATCCCAGCACTCTGGGAGGCCAAGGTGGGTGGACTGCTTTGAGCTCAGGAGTTTGAGAACAGTCTGGGAAACATGGCGAAACCTCGTCTCTACAAAAAACACAAAAATCAGCTGGGTGTGGTGGCACTTACCTGTAATCCCAGCTACTCGGGAGGCTGAGGCAGGAGAATTGCTTGAGCCTGGCAGGTGGAGGCTGCAGTGAGCAGAGGTTGTGCCACTGTACTCCAGCCTGGGTGACAGTGTGAGACCCGGTATCAAAAAGAAAAAACGTATATATATATATATGTAAATTTAACATAAAAAGTATTAATTTTGGCCAGGCAAAATGGCTCATGCCTGTAATCCCAGCACTTTGGGAGGCCAAGGCAGACAGATCACCTGAGGTCAGGAGTTCGAGACCAGCCTGACCAGCATAGAGAAACCCCATCTCTACTAAAAATACAAAATTAGCTGGGCATGGTGGCACATGCCTGTAATCCCAACTACTCGGGAGGCTGAGGCAGGAGAATCGCTTGAACCCGGCAGGTGGAGGTTGCGCTGAGCCGAGATAGCGCCATTGCACTCCAGCCTGGGCAACAAGAGTGAAACTCCATCTCAAAAAAAAAAAAAAAAAGGTATTAATTTTTACAGAGGATCAGCACAATGAGGGACACACTAGCACAAAGTAAAGACAACTCTAGAGAATACGGAACTAGCAGAGGCCAGGCATTGTGGCTCATGCCTGTAATCCCAGCAATTTGGGAAGCCTAGGCAGGAGGATCGCTTGAGGCCAGGAGTTGGAGACCAATCAGTGCTAAATAGTGAGACTCTGTGTCTACCAAAAAAAAGAGACATTAGCCAGGTGTGGTGGTGGTGCACACCCGTAGTTCCAGCTACTTGGGAGTCTGGGGTGGGAGAAATCCCTTGAGCCTGGGAAGTCTACACTACAGTGAGCCAAGATTGTGCCACTGCACTCCAGCCTGGGCGACAGAGTGAGACCCTGTCTTAGAAAGAAAAAAGAAAAGAAAGTGTTAATCCCCCTATGGGAATCTCCTCTTCTCCTGCCCTCTCTGGAACCTCACTTGTCAGTTCTTCCTCCCACTTTCCTGTATCTTTAACCTATCCCCCACTTTTAGCTCCTTCCCATCATCATTTAAATTACTCAAACTTCTTCTGTTTTAAAAACCTCTCCCTAAACTCAGGGAGAGGTCTCCTGCACACCCATTGAGCCATCTGCTCTCCCTGGTGCCTTCTCTACAGCAGCCTGAGCCATGTCTCTAATCCATGAATCTCATCATGTTACTCCCCCATTTACATCACTTCTCCTTGCCTCAGGGATTAAGTCCAAACTCCTTAACAGCCCCTGCTCTGCCCTGCCTCACTGCTTGCCCCTCTCCATTTCATCTGCTATGGAGTCCAACTGAGCCTCATCTGCCCCTTGAACGCATACTCTTTCTCCTCTGGGAGTCTCTGAAGTGGGTAACATCCTCTGCTTATAATATGCTTCCCCTTAAACCTCTACTCTCTTCCTAGCTAGCTTTGACTCCTCTGTCACTTGTCTGCTTTGGCATCACCTCCTCATAGAAGACTTCTATGACTCCCGAGATTCTCAGGAGCATGGCAGGTGAAGTGCTCCTCCCATGAATGAATGGAGATTAGGGAGTGTGTGTTATTCATGCTTAATTCACCAGTGCTTAGCTGAGTACCTGGCATAAAATAGTTACTGTGGTGGCCAAAGTAATAACCCCCACCGCCACCAATTGCTCATGTCCTATGTTACACAGCACAATTACATAGGAAGGGGGAATTAAGAGTGCAGATAAAATTAATGTTGCTCATCAGCTGACCTTAAAACAAGATTATCCTGGAGTATCTAGGAGAGCCCAGGTAATTACAAGCATTCTTTAAAACTGGAAGAGGGAGGCAGAAGGTTAAGAACCAGAGAAAGTGGGCACAATGGCTCATGCCTGTAATACCAATACTTTGGGAGGCCAGGGTAGGAAAATCCCTTGAGTGCAGTTCAAGGTCAGCCGTGGCAACATACTGAGGTCCCATCTCTACAACAAAATAAAAACAAAATTCACTGAGTGTCACGATGCTTACCTGTAGTCCCAGCTACTGGGAAGGCTGACATGGTAGGATTGCTTGAGCCTGGGAGTTTGAGGCTATAATGAGCCATGATAGGACCACTGAACTCCATCCTGAGTGACAGGGCAAGGTCCTGTTTCTGAAGAAAAAAAGGACATTGGAATCAGGGTCCTCTCCATCCTGAGGTGCCTACAAGGCATCTCTCTCTGCAAATGAGTAAACATCACCCTCCAACTCCTTAGAGTGGAGCAACAGGGAAAACTCCTTCACCTCATTTCTGTGCTGCTTGGGAGGCCTGGACAGCCCAATAACCAGCTCCTTGCTGATGAAGCAATCAGGAAATGGCTCCAGTTGAGCTAAGGAGAATTTGGATCCTTCTTTTGGTTCTCAGTAGGCAGGATAGGGGCCAGGCATGGTGGCTCATACCTGTAATCCTTGCACTGTGGGGGGCCAAGGTGAGAGGATTGCTTGAGGCCAGGAGCTCAAGAACAGCCTGGACGACATAGCAAGACCTGGGTGGCATACACCTGTGGTCCCTACTACTTGGTAGGATGAGGTGGGAGGATTGATCACTTGATCCCAGGAGTTTCAGGCTGCAGTGAGCCATGATCACACCACTGCACTTCAGCCTGGGTGACAGAGCCAGACCATGTCACAAAAAGTTAGAAAGAAAAAAAAAAAGAGAGAGGGAGAGAGACTATACACAGGCACCACCACATTTGGCTAATTTTTAAATATTCTGTAGAGACAAGGTCTTGCTAGGTTGCCCAGGCTAGTCTAAAACTCCTGGCATCAGGCTGGGCATGGTGGCTCATGCTTGTAATCCCAGCACTTTGGGAAGCTAAGGCAGGCAAATCACCTGAAGTCTGGAGTTCGAGACCAGCCTGGCCAACATGGTGAAACTCTGACTCTATCAAAAATACAAAAATTAGCTGGGCAGTAATGGCGTGTACCTGTAGTCTCACCTACTCGGGAGGCTGAGGCAGGAGAATCACTTGAACCTGGGAGGTGGAGGTTGCAGTGGACCCCATCACTGCACTCCACCCTGGGTGACAGAGCGAGACTCTGTCAAAAACAACAACAACAATAACAAAAACAAAAACAACAACAACAAAAAAAACTCCTGGCATCAAGACATCTTCCTGTCTTAGCCTCCCAATGCCCTGGGATTATACTGTTTCCTATAATTGAAGACACTTGTTCTTATACTGCTTTAAGGTATAAAGGAAGAAAAAAAAACAGATAATGGCAAATGTTGGTGAAGGCCGGGCATGGTGGCAGCCTGTAATTCCAGAACTTAGGGAGGCTGAGGTGGGCAGATCACTTGAGGCCAGGAGTATGAGACCAGCCTGGGCAACATGGTAAAATCCCATCACTACAGAAAAATATAAAAATTAGCCAGGCATGGTGGCGTACACCTGTAATTTTCAGCTACTCAGGAGGCTGAGATGAGAGAATCACTTGTGCCTGGGAGGTCAAGGCTGCAGTGAACTGTGATGGCATCATTGCACTGCAGCTTGAGAGACAGAGCAAGCCCCTATCTAGAAAAAAAAAAAATGTCAGTGAAGATGTGGAGGAATTGGAACCCACATACATTACTGGTGGGAACATAAAATTGTGTAACCATTTTGTTTGGGTATTTCTTTTCTTGTCATTTTAATTGGATTTTTAAAAAATCAAGACAGGGTTTCACTATCTTGCCCAGGCTGGTCTTGAATTCATGGGCTCAAGCCATCCTCCTAGCTGAGCCTCCTGAGTAGCTGGGATTACAGGTGTGAGCCATTGCACCCAACTGGTATAGCCACATTAGAAAACAGTCTGGCAGTTTCTCAAAAGGCTAAATGTACAGTCATCCTATAATGCAACAATTTCACTCCTAGGCATATATCCCAGAAAAATAAAAATATATGTCCACACAAAAACTTGTACAACAATCTTCATAGCAGCATTATTCATAATGACCAATACATGGAATACATGGAAACAACCCAAATATCCACCAACTGATGAACAGATAAACAAAATGCAGTGTGTCTCTACCATGGAATACTGCCATAGAAGGAATGAAATATTGATACACACTATGACATAAAGGAACTTTGAAAACACTGTGCTAAGAGGGAAAAAAAGCCACAAAAGATCACATATTGTACAATTCTATTTGTCCAGATTAGGCAAATCTACAGTGACAAAAAAATTAATCAATGGTTGCCTAAGGCTGGGGGCGAAGGTAGGTGGGGAGAGTAGGAGGTAGTGGCTAAGGGGTATGGATTTCTCTATAGGGTAATGAAAGGTTCTAAAAGTGATGTGGTGATCGATGCACAGCTCTGTGAATATTCTAAAACCTACTGAATTGCAGATTTCAATAAATAAAGTGAATGGTATGTGAATATTTTAATAAAGCTATTATTTAAAATAATAATAATAGGGGGCTGGGCACAGGTGGTCATGCCTGCCTGTAATCCCAGCACTTTGGGAGGCTGAGGCAGGAGGATCACTTGAGGTCAGGAGTTTTGAGCCCAGTCAGAGCAACGTGGCAAGATCCCGTCTCTATGATAAAAAATTAGCTGGACATGGTGGCACATGTCTGTAGTCCCAGCTACTTGGGAGACTGAAGTGAGAGAACCGCTTGAGCCCAGGAGTTTGAGGCTACAGTGAACCATGATCATGTCACTGTACTGTAGCCTGAGCAACAGAGCAAGACGCTGTCTCTGAAAAGGAAAGAAAACAAATGCAAGTTTTTATCACTTTGTGAGTGTAGCCAAGTTGGAGGAGAAATAGACAATAATAAAAGAGCACTGAATAATGACGGTGAGTAGCTGGTTAGGCTCAGTTGCTAGCTAAATGGCTTCTAAAAAATTCAATAAAGTTACAGCTCTGGGGACAGTCATGTGGTCAAAGAATGAACGCTAAATTCATTACAATTGCCCATGGTCTTTATTTACATGCCTTCTAGTGAAAAATTCCTAAGTGCCTAAACAGCAAGTCTGCAATGATAGCAGCTGTTTATTAAAGACTACAAAAAAGAAATGGAGGCCGGGCGTGGTTGCTCACATCTGTACTCCTTGAATTTTGGGAGGCTGAGGCAGGCAGACTGCCCGAGGTCAGGAGCTCCAGAGGAGCCTGGCCAACATGGTGAAACCCCATCTCTACTAAAAATACAAAAATTAGCTGGGTATGGTGGCGGGCGCCTGTAATCCCAGCTACTCAGGAGGCTGAGGCAGGAGAATTGCTTGAACCCAGAAGGTGAAGGTTGCAGTGAGCCAAAATCGCACCATTGCACTCCAGCCTGGGTGACAAGAGAAAGACTCTTATCTTAAAAAAAAAAGAAAGAAAGAAAAGAAATGGCATCTTCTTCAAGAATTACATCGTGTTTCATGATAAAGAAGTTCTAATTTTGCATTTGTTCAAGTATTGATGAGATTTAGCCAATATGACACCCATCTTGGATAAAATGCAAACAACACAATTTCATTTTCTCATTAACAAAACCGATTAAGTAGTCTAATATAAATTCTGATCTTATTAAAAACTGATCAGATTTTAAAAATTATGGAATTATGGAGCCAATAAGATGTTACAACCTGTTCCAAGGGGAATTCCAAAATCCACACATATCTGAGACCATCAAGTATGATGAAATATATTTGATTACTATATTGAAAAATAAACTGATTACATAGCCAACAATTGGACAGGGGTCTCCTCATCCACAGCCACACAAACCCGATCATGCAGCTATATGGTTACAAGGCCTACATAGCCTAGAAGGGACTGGTCTGACTTGAGATTTCATTTGTATTTGTATTTTGAGACAGGGTCCCATTCTGTCACCCAGGATGGAGTGCAGTGGTATAATCATAGCTCACTGCAACCTTGACCAACTGGGCTCAAGAGATGCTCCTGCCTCAGCCGCCCCCATACCTGGGAATACAGGCAAGTACCACCATGTCAGGCACTTTTTTCATTTTTGTAGAGAGAGAAGACTTGCTATGTTGCCCAAGCTGGCCTCAAACTCCTCGAATCAAGAGATCTGCCCATCTCAGCCACATGAGTAACTGGGGCCATAGGTACATACCATCATGCCTGGCTATATTTATTTTATTTTTTTAATTTATTTTTTTATTTTTGTAGAGAGGAGGTCTTGCTGTGTTGCCCAGGCTGCTCTCAAACTCGTGGCCTTAAAACATACTCCCATCTCTGCCTCTCAAACTGTTGGAACTATAGGTGTGAGCCACTGTACCTGGCCTGACTTGAGATTTCTTTTATCTAGCATCCTTTACTTGGTAGGATTGGGAAAGGCAGTAGTGTTTTTTAAAATTACTTAATAATTCAATCAGAATCAAACTCAACCTTGACCACTGCCTTCTCTCACAGCCCACATCCAGTCTGTCAGGAAATCCTACTGACTGACTTCAACATGTATCCAGGCTCTAACCATCTCTCACCACCACCGTGAACCCGGTCAGGATCACTATCATCTCCCACCGGGATGTTGCCACAGCTTGGCCCCCATGCTTCTACCCAAATCTTCCCATAGTCTTTCTCAACTTGGCAGCCAGGTCGTGCTTTTAAATCAGGAGACAGATCATGTCGCCTCTCTGCTCAGAAGCCCTCGGTGGTTCCCATTTTAGTCAGAGTAAAAGCCAAAGCCCCAGCAATAGCATCCCAGGGCTTACACGATCTGTACCGATCCCAGCCCAGCAACTTCCTGGCCTCCTCGCTGACTTCGCTCCCTCTATCTCTTTGCTCCACTGGCCTCCTTCCAGAGCCTCAAACACACCAGAGAGTTTCCTCCTAATGCCTTTATCCTGTTGACTCAGCCTACAATGCTCTTCCCTCAGCACCTTGGCCAGCTCCATCACCTGCTTCAAACTTTTGCTCAATATTCACTTATGAGGCCAACCCTGACCACTCTACTTAATACTGCCATCTGTCCCCATTCCCACCATGCTCATTTCTTTCTTTCTTTTTGAAACAAGGTCTTGCTTTATTGCCCAGGCTGGAGTACACTGGTGCAATCACAGCTCACAGCAACTTCAACCTCCCAGGCTTAAACAATCCTCCCGCCTCAGCCACCCTAGGAACTGAGACTACAGCTGCATGCCACAACACATGGCTTTTTTTTTTTTTTTTTTTTTTTTTTGAGACGGAGTCTCGGTCGCCCAGGCTGAAGTGTAAGGGTGCGATCTTGGCTCACGGCAATGTCTGCCTTTTGGGTTCAAGTGATTCTCTGCCTCCAGAGTAGCTGGGATTACAGGCACCCACCACCACACCTGGCTAATGTTTGTATTTTTAGTAGAAATGCGGTTTCACCATCTTGGCTAGGCTGGTCTTGAACTTCTGACCTCGTGATCCACCCTCCTCGGCCTCCCAAAGTGCTGGGATTACAGGCGTGAGCCACTGCGTCTGGCCTTTTAAAAAATTTTTTTTTAGATATGAGGTCTCATTATGCTGCCCAGGCTGGTCTTAAGCTCCTGGGCTTAAGCGATCCTCCCACCTCAGCCTCCTAAAGTTCTGGGATTACAGGCGTGAGCAACTGTAACATGAGGTCCCAGCTTCATGTTCATTTTTTGTTGTTGCTACAACAAAGTACCCTACATTTAGTGGCATCAAACACCACAAATCTACCATCTTACAGTTCTGGGGGCCAGAAGCCCAACTAGGTCTATTAAGGCTAAAGTCAAGGTGTCAGAGGGGCTGCACTCCTTCTGGGGGAGGCTCTAGACAGAATGTGCTCCTTTGCCTTTTCCAGCTTCTAGAAGCCACCCCCATTCCTTGACTTACCTTGTGACTCCATATTCAAGGCCAGAAGTGCAGCATCTTCAAATCTCCCTCTCTGACCTCTTCTTCCATTACCACATCACTTTCTCTAATTCTGACTCTCCTACCTCCTTCTCTTATAAAGACCCTTGTGATTGGTGGGTATGGGGGCTCCCATCTGTAATCCCAACATTTTGGGAGGCCAAAGAGGAAGGATTGCTTGAGGCCAAGAGTTAGAGATCAGCCTGGGGAAAATAGGAAGACCCTGCCTTTACAAAATTAAAATTAAAATCAGCTGGACATGGTGATGCACGCCTGTAGTTCCAGCTACTGGAGAGGCTAAGGTGGGAGGATTGCTTTAGCCTAGGAGGTCAAGGCTGCAGTGAGCTATGATCACATCACTGCACTCCAGCCTCAGTGGCAGAGTGAGACTCTGTCTCCAATATAAGAAAAGAAATATACATTTGGTCTCTGCCCCTGGTTCCTGGCATAGAGCTTCCAAAGCTCTTATAAAGCCCTTCATGACAGAGGTAATAGGAGCATTTTCTGTTTTGATATTTAGTCTTAGTCCCAGGTTCCTGACACAAGGGCCTCTAAGGTCTTTCAGATCTGCAGCATGGTAAGAATGCATGTGGGATGCTGTTGAGCTAACAGGGTGGCTGCAAGCTCCTAGACTGCTTCAGGAGGAGGGCTAGCTGCCAGAGAAAGCAACCACATTTTTTTTTAAAAACAGAGTTTGGCTCTTGTAGCCCAGGCTGGAGTGCAATGGCACAATCTCAGCTCACTACAACCTCCACCTCCCGGGTTCAAGCAATTCTCCTGCCTCGGCCTCCCGAGTAGCTGGAATTATAGGGATGTGCCACAACGCCTAGCTAACTGTTGTTATTTTTAGTAGAAACAGGGTTTCACCATGTTGGTCAGGCTGGTCTCAAACTCTTGACCTCAAGTGGTCCATGTGCCTCAGCCTTCCAAACTGCTAGGATTACAGGAGTGAGCCACCGCACCTGGCCCCAACCACATTTTTTGAGGCTTGGAACTTTCAGCCTCACCTGCTGAACTTAACTACCAATGGCCAATGATTTTATCAATCATGCCTCCATAAACACCCAAACAGCAGGGTTTGGAGAGCTTCTGTGTTGCTAAACACAAGGAGGTCCTGGGAGGGTAGTGTGCCCAACAGAGGGCATGGAAGCTCTGTGCCCCTCCCCACTTACCTTGTCCTGTGCATCTCTTTCATTGGCTGTTCCTGAGATGGAGCCATTACATTGAGCCAGTAATAGAAAATAAGGTGGCCAGATGCGCTGGCTCATGCCCGTAATCCCAGCACTTTGGGAGGCAGAGGTGGGCGGAATCACTTGAGCCTAGGAATTTGAGACCAACCTGGGCAACATAAGAAGACCCCATCTATACAAAAAATAAAAGAAATTAGCCAAATGAGGTGGTGGGAACCCTGTAATTCCAGCTACTTGAGAGGCTGAAGCAGGAGAATCACTTGAGCCCTGGAGGTTGAGGCTTCAATGAGCTATGATTGCACCACTGCACACCAGCTTGGACAACAGAGCGAGGCCCTGTCTCTTAAAAAGAAAAGAAAAAAAACCTGTTTTTCTAAGTTCTGTGAGTTGTTCTAGTAAATAATTAAACTCAAGAAGAGGGTCATGGGAAACCCTGATTTCTAACTGGTTGGTCAAAATACAGGTGACAACCTAGGACTTGCAACTGGCATCTGAAGTGAGGGTGGTCTTGTGGGACTGAGCCCCTAACCTGTGGGTTCTGTGCTAACTCTAGGTAGTGTCAGATTGGAATTGTGGGATACGCGGTTGATATCCAGAGAGTTGGAGAACTGGTGTAGAAACTCTGCACACACATTTGGTCAGAAGTCTGTGAGTAGAGAGAAACGTGTTGCGGGAAGTCAGGGACCCCAAACAGAGGGACTGGCTGAAGCCACGGCAGAAGAACATAAATTGTGAAGATTTCATGGACATTTATTAGTTCCCCAAATTACTACTTCTATAATTTCTTAGGCCTGTCTTTACTGCAATCTCTGAACATAAATTGTGAAGATTTCATGGACACTTATCACTTCCCCAATCAATACCCTTGTGATTTCCTATGCCTGTCTTTACTTTAATCTCTTAATCCGGTCATCTTCGTAAGCTGAGGATGAATGTCCCCGCAGGACCCTGTGATAATTGCGTTAACTGCACAAGTTGTTTAAACAATATGAAACCTGGGCACCTTGAAAAAAGAACAGGATAACAGCAATTTCAGGGAACAAGGGAGATAACCTTAAACTCTGGCTGCCTGTGGGCCGGGTGGAACAGAGCCATATTTCTCTTCTTTCAAAAGCAAATAGGAGAAATATTGCTGAATTCTTTTTCTCAGCAAAGAACATCCCTGAGAAAGAGAATGCATCCCTAAGGGGAGGCCTCTGAAATGGCCGCTTTGGGGACGGCTGTCTTTTACAGTTGTAGATAAAGGATGAAATAAGCCCTGGGTTCGCATGGCGCTCCCAGGCTTATCAGGACAAGGAAATTCCCGCCTAATAAATTTTGGTCTGATGGCTTGTCTGCTCTCAAACCCTTTCTCCTGATAAGATGTTATCAATGACAATGCGTGCCCGAAACTTCATTAGCAATTTTAATTTCGCCCCGGTCCTGTGGTCCTGTGATCTTGCCCTGCCTCAATTTGCCTTGTGATATTTTATTACCTTGTGAAGCATGTGATCTCTGTGACCCATACCCTATTCGTACACTCCCTCCCCTTTTGAAAATCACTAATAAAAACTTGTTAGTTTTGCGGCTTGGGGGGCATCACGGAACCTGCTGATGTGTGATGTCTCCCCTGGACACCCAGCTTTAAAATTTCTCTCTTTTGTACTCTTTCCCTTTATTTCTCAGACCGGCTGACACTCAGGGAAAATAGAAAAGAACCTACATGAAATATCAGGGGTGAATTTCCCCGGATATCACATGGGCTCTTCTCTCACCTGTCTACCTGCTTAACTTAATAGGAGAGGCAATGCATGGTGCTCATGAACAAGGCAAGCATTAAAGTCAGACCAGACTAACATTTGACTCAGTCCTAATATTCACGTGAGCTTGGGCAAATCGCTCATTAACGCCAAGTCTTCATCATTTTGTGCATATAATGGGGATAACTGTGGCACCCACCTGTTTTTGTGAGAATCAATGAAATATTATGCTTGATGTTATTGTGATCATGATACTATCTGACAAGGGCAGTGATGCATGATAACATCAAAAAATTAGAAACTGTAATGAGGTCTCTTGGGCAAAATTCCATACAAGCAAATTACTGTCTCTACAAAGCATTTCTGCCACACTTAATTCACCATTCCCTGAACAAAATGTGCCATCTTTATTGTTCAGGTCTGTATAGTGCTGGTTTCCCTGCCTGGGCAGCTCACTCCATCCCATCCCAGCCCAATCCCCATCCCTCCACCTCCCCCTTCCCTCCCCACTCTCATACAACTCTTCCTTATCTTACAGGACTTGGCTTCAATGTCACCTTAACTGGAAGCTTCTCTCCCTCTCCAGAAGAGCTTCCGATTGCACTTGATGCATGCACTATTATTTTATCATTTTTGAGTTACAGTCCAAGTCTTTTTGTACCTGAATAACATGTTGCCCAGTCAGTTTCTCTTCCTGGATTCAGAAGTCTTTCATGGTAGGTCCAGCTAGAAGTGACAAAAAGACATTTAAAAAAAAAAAAAAAAAAAGAGGGATGACACAGACAGACATCAGCACTTAAAAGTTTTAAATGATACGTGAAAAACAAAATTTAAGGGCTTCTAGGAGAAATGTAGGAGGGAAGGTGTTACTGGGAAAGATGATAGAAGGTTAATTTTTATTTTATTTTTAGAGAAAGGGTCTTGCTCTATCGCCTAGGCTGGACTGCAGTGGTGCAATCACAGTTAACTGCAGCCTCAACCTCCAGGGCTTGAGCAATATTCCCATCTAATTTTTATTTTGTTTAAGAAATGCAGTCTTGCTCTTAGCAAAGCTAAAGTGCAATGGTGTGATCATAGCTTACTGCAGCCTCAACCTTCTAGACTCAAGTGATCCTCCAGTCTTAGCCTCCCCAGTAGCTCGGACTACAGGTGTGCACTGCAACGTGTAGCTCTTTTTTTTTTTTAATTTTTAGTAGAGACAAAGTGTCACTATGTTGACCAGGTTGGTGGTGATCTCCTACACTCAGGCAGTTCTCTCACCTCAGCCTTGCAAAATGCTGGGATTACAGGTGTGAGCTGCCACACCTGGCTGAGGGGGTTAATTTTTAATTATATAAAGAGCTCAAAGCAAATATTAGAAGGAGCCTAAATGCCTCCAGCAGTTGACTGGTACTGGTAAATTGTGATACATCCATATAATAAAATATTATGCAACCATGAAAAGGATTAAGATAGATCAATAGGTATTGGCACAAATGTCCACGAAATATGAAAATATGAAGTGATGTTCAATCACCATGTACGTATCTTGAAGGATATGGCCCATTTTCTCAACTGCAATTATTTCCTGAGATAAGATTATGGGTCTAAAGAGTGAAGGACATTTTTCACTTATTTAAAAGTATTTATTATTTTTATAATTTAATAAAAGATTAAACAGATCATTGAATTAGTAGACAAAATAACTCTATAAATAAATGGAAAAGACACAGATACCCCAGGCATGGTGGCTCATGCTTATAATACCAGTACTTTGGGAGGGGGTGGTGGGGGGATTGCTTGAGGCCAGGAGTTCCAGACCAGCCTAAGAAACAAAGCAAGACCTCCTCTCTAGTAAAAATAAAAAAATAAAAATAGTTGGCCAGGCATAGTGGCATGTGCCTATAGTCCCAACTACTGAGGTGGAAGGATCACCTGAGCCTAGGAGGTCAAGGCTGCAGTGAGTTGAGACTGTGCCACTACACTGAAGCCTAGGAGACAGAGCGAGACTTCATCTCAAAAAAAAAAAAAAAGGACAATAAAGAAATAAAGCTAATAAGCTAACATAAGGAAAGACAAAATATGTGACAAATAGGCTGGGCACATGGCTCACAGCTGTAATCAAGCACTTTGGGAGGCCAAGGCGGGTAGATCACGAGATCAGGAGTTCGAGACCAGCCTGATCAACATGGTGAAACCACGTTTCTACTAAAAATACAAAAATTAGCCAGGCATGGTGGCATGTGCCTGTAATCCCAGCTACTCAGGAGGCTGAGGCAGGAGAATCGCTTGAACCTGGGAGGCACAGGTTGCAGTGAGCCGAGATCACACCACTGCACTCCAGCCTGGTCGACAGAGCGAGACTGCGTCTCAAAAAAGAAAAAAGAATGGGTGACAAAGTAATAATATGAGGTCTTTCATTTATCACACAGAAAATAACTTGTTAAATTATAATACCTGTGTGGGTGAAGGTGCAGTGAAATGGCCATTTTCTTGTAGTATTAGTGGTGTTTAAAATGTATATAAGCCTTCCAGCATAAAGCTTGGAAATTTTTTTTAAATCATACAGACAGTGACTCATTATACTGCCTCCCCCAACTCCTGGCCTCAAGCAATCCTCCCACCTCAGCCTCCCAAAGTGCTGGAATTACAGGCTGACAGCCACCATGCCTGAAAGCTTTGCAATTTACATCAAGGGTAATAAGAATGCTCATGCCCTGTGACTCACAGTAATCTCACTTCTGGAAATTTCACCTTTCGATATAATTCAACCTAAACAAAAGGTCATATGCACAAACACAGTGAAAATCTGGGAGTAATTTTTTTCTCTTTTTTAAAAAAAATATGGAATGCTTCACAAATTTGCATGTCATTCTTTCACAGAGGCCGTGCCAATCTCTCTATTGTTCTAACTTAAGTATGTGTGCTACTGAGGCAAGCATGAGTAATTTAAGATAGAGTGGTTAAGTGAAATAAGGAAGAATTATGGAGAATTAAAAAATCTATGCTATTTATAGGCACCTAGTAACAGCTCAGTAAATATTAGCTGCTACTATTATTATTTTTATGGTAATTTCACTCAATTAAAAACTGTCATTAAAAATTACCATTGTCATGGAACATAATGTCTCCTACTGTATAATTGTAAAAACAGATACAATTTGTCCCTTGGTATATGGGGGGATTAGTTCCAGCTCTCCCATTTCTGTGTATACCAAAATCCACGCATACTCAAGTTTTCGAAGTCAGTCCTGTGGAATCCACATATAACACAAATGGGAAAATTAGTGAGGTGTGGTGACAAGCACCTGTAGTCCCAGCTACTTGTGAGGCTGCGGCAGGAGGATTGCTTGAGCCCAGGAAGTTGAGGCTGCAGTGAGCCATAATTGCACCACTGCACTCCAGTCTGGGCAACAGAGTGAGACAGAAGGTTGACTTTTTAATAGAATTTTTCTGTTCACTTGAAGATATGGTCAGGATTGTGGCATATGAAAATTCTTCATAAAATAACTATCTAATCCAATTAATGCTGGAATTGGGAACAGCAGAAGTGTCATCTCAGAGCTACTCACAATGAAAGGTGATGTCTGGGGCTCAGGTGTGTTGAGGTCCCCATGCCTGGACTATGGGTGCTGAGTGGGATTTACTTGTCCATCCATTTTCTATATTCCAGCACTGGGAAACTAGGGTTTATCCATCTTGATAAGATGTCATTTAAATTCCACTTCGCAAGAACCACAAATGGAAGAAAGGCCATGAAACCGCAGGACAGTACTTGTTCTCAAGGGAATCTTCAGCTTAGGTGGCTCTGTAAGAGAGAAATTACATTGTTGAAAAATCGTCGCAGGTCAGGTGAGGTGGCTCATACCTATAATCCCAGCCCACTGGGAGACTAAGGCAGGAGGATTCCGTGAGGCCAGGAGTTCAAGACCAGCCTGAGCAACACAGTGAAACCTCATCTCTACAAAAAATTAGAAAATGAACTGGGTGCGGTAAAACATTCGTATAGTCCCAGCTACTCTGGAGGCTGAAATAGGAGGATCGCTTGAGCCCAGGAAGTGGAAGCTGCAGTGAGCTCTGATCTCACCACTGCACTCCAGCTTGGGTGACAGAGTGAGACCCTGTCTCAAGACACACACAAACACACACACACCCCCAATCTCAGTCTGTCCAGCCTTGACTAATCAAAAGGGCCTTCTGGTTACAGAAGAGGTATGCTCTTTTGTAGGACAGGGAGAGACCAGCAAGCTTGTTCACAGACTTTTCCTCATCCTCTGCTTAGTTTTCCAAGAACCCTCACAGTGGAAATGGAGTCTCTGGGAAAATGACCTAAATCTTTGGGTTACCAGGGGAGAAATATGCCTCCTTTGTCAATTAATAAATGGAACATCTGCCTTAAAATCCAGGGAGTTCTGCTAGAATGAATCACTCCCTTAAGACCCTGACCAATGCATGGAACATGAAAAACTGAAGTTTAACTGGGCGCGGTGGATCACGCCTGTAATCTCAGCACTTTGGGAGGCTGAGGCGGGCAGATCACCTGAGGTCAAAAGTTCTAGATCAGCCTGGCCAACATGGTGAAACCCCGTCTCTACTAAAAATACAAAAATTAGTTGGGCATGGTGGTGCATGCCTGTAATCCCAGCTACTCGGGAGGCTGAGGCAGGAAAATCGCTTGAACCCAGAAGGCGGAGGTTGCAGTTACTTCTAGAAGAATTTCCATTAGCCCTTTGAAATCCTTCAACATTCATGAAGGCCAAAGAGTTTTCACCTAATTTAATCTGATGGGTATGTGACCAGAGTCTTTCTAGGGAATAGAGACTCCCAAACAGTTCAGCTGGGAAGTGAGGAGAGAATTTATTACTCAAAATCAAAGGGAAATGAAAAGAGGCCAACATAGAATATCATTATTCTTTCTTGGCAGGGAATGCATTCCAGAATCATTCTGTGACCTTTACATGACCTCCTTATTAGCATCTAAAAGCTTCCAGTGTAGGATGCAGCCAGCTAGGTTCTCTTCTAATGTAATAAAATTTGCTTCGGCAAATCTTATGCAGAGCCATCTCCAGGCTCCAGAAACAATAGGCTATAAATTACTGGATCTCCCATTTGATACAATGAAGCATGAGCACGGTCCTGAATGACTCCTCTACATACTACTCTGGGTGGCTTGAAGTGAATTTGATACAAGAACTGGAGCGAGCGCAAAGCAGAGCTAGATCTAGGATTAATGTGCTTGGGCCCAGCTCCTCACTACTCACCTATGAGTCTAGTTCCAGAACCCAAGTAGAGGATGGGGGAACAAGGCTCCTGACTTTTTTTCCCTAATGTCTGCATCTCTTTCACATTTCTTATCTCCTTGCAAAGAAACTAAACAGGCTCAACTGAAATAACTAAATGATTAAACCCTATACAGAGAATCTCCAAAGACTGACAAAATATCATTCAAGACTGTTACACAGACAACCTTGAGGATGACTTGATGTACCAGTGATCTACAATATTTGGGATCATTCCAAATTCCCATCAAGGATCTCCCTATATCAACAAAGGAGCCAAGGACCAACCATTCAAATGGGCCCTGCTGCCAAGCCTTTTTTTTTTTTTTTTTTTACAATGCCATCTCTTCATATTGTTCCATTTAACAAAACTGCAGCCCTTCATCTATCCTTAAGTCCCTTGGCCAATGGTACAGAGCCAGAGTATGCTACTCCCTAGCAGGAAATCAACAGGATGACCTACTAAACACCATTCAGAAGATGCTAAGACCCATGAATTGCAACAGGAAAGAAAAGACAGAGAATTAGTCAGACAGGTACATGCTGTGCCAAAAATGCACTACAGCCCCCACCCAATTCTGCCTAATCCTAGCTGGGCTGACACCAACCTGATGAGACGGGCCTATAAGATCTCAAACAAAAACAGAAACTCCTGAACTGGGTTCTTTCGAGCCCAGGAAGCAGCAGTAAATCATTAAAGAACAGATAAGTTCTTAAGGTGAGGGAGAGTTTCAGATAAATGGAATGCTGGTAGAACACAGGGCCCAAAGGAGCAAAAGTTAACCTAAGCCCAGGTAGAACCCTGTTTACTAGAGTATTAGGCATGGGTTGGGGCAACTATTCTAACCAGAGAAACTGGCTTCAGTGAGGGCAAGTTGGCAATCCAAGGTATAGCATGCATAGGGCTGGCAAAATTCAGGGTGACTGAAGCAAAAGCTTCAGAACCAGAAAGACCACATCTGGGGGTAGAGCACAAAACTCTCAAGAGATGAATCTTTGTAAGAGTGAGGCAGAACTATACAGCAGTTTTAGGAGATCTGTTGGTGCCCAGCAAGAGCTCCAAACGGGCTATATGCAGGGATGCAGGCTGTAGTCTCAGGAGAGGAGGTTCACAAAAGTCATTCAGTCCAAGACCTCAAACTGTGTTCTCTACTAAAAGGAATCAAGGTTCCCTAGAGAAATGGCTGACTCCATGTATGGTGCAGCATATTGATCCTGGAACATCTTTTTTGCCAGAAAGCAAGGAAGCCATCAAAGTCCAACAGGATCACGTCAAAAAGACATGAAAGTCAACTTGAAGAGATAATTATTAACCTAGATGAGACAATGTAAGCATCCAAAACAATAAAGACTGCAATGGCCTGAAATACATCAAATGCAAACAATAATCTATGAGTTCATAATGGTATTCAGAAAAAAAAACTACTGGTCATTAGAGGGAAGGTTACTAGGTCACTAACTCACTACTCTGAAAAGTGACTTAAGATGAGAGGTAGGGTGGAGAATTAGCTATTTATTCAGTCTTTCCTGTACAAACATAAATTTTTAGGGAGATTGAAGCAGACGAAACAAATCTGGAAAAATGGAGGTAACTGCTTAATCTGCGGGTTGGGTGCATGGAGGTTCAACATATTTCTTTTGTGTATATTTGAACCCCCTACAAAAAAAGCACAAGACAGAATGCAAGCCAAGCAGTTTAGGGTTTAGGCAAGGCTTCTGTCTACAAGAGACACTAGGATATGAGGGGTAGTTTTAGCCCTAATGGGCTGAGCCAACTGGAGGTATATAGGGAAGTGCTAAATTGCAGAGGTATCATGTTGCCCAGCACTTGATCAAATCCTAGATCCTAGGTCTGCTTGGTAGCATGCTTCCTAGGTAGTGGATCTGAGGCTACCTATAGAACTTCCTTTGCAGTCATAATTCGCTCAGAAACTACAAAAGTGCTTGCTCTTGAAAATGGAGTCTTTGTCCATTTCATGCTTCAATAAAAGAATACCACAGACTGCATAATTTATAAAAAGGAAAAAAGGAAGGAAAGAAAAAAGGAAGGAAGGAGGGAAGGAGGGAAAAAGGGAAGGAGGGAAGGAAAGGAAGGGAAAGAAGGAAAGGAAAGGAAGGGAAAGAAGGAAAGGAAGGAAGGGAAAGAGAGAAAGAGGGAAGGAGGAAGGGAGGGAAGGAGGGAGGGAGGGAGAGAGAGAGGGAGGGAGGGGAAGGGAAGAAAAGGGAGGAGAAGGGAAAGGAGGAAGAAAAGGAAAGGAAAGGAATACATTTTATTTCTTAACAGTTCTGGATGTTAGGAAGTCCAAGGTTGAGGGGCCTGCATCTGGTAAGGGTCTTCTTGCTGCATCATCCCACTACAGAAGGCAGAAGGAAAAGAGAGTGCAAGAAAGCAAGAGGGCAAAAGGGGCTGAACTCTGTTTTATAATAAGCCCACTCTGTGATTACTAAACTATTACCACAATAACAACATTAACTCATTCATGAAGGCTATTTTATTAGGCCCCACATCCCAACTGTTGCATTGAGGATTGAGTTTCCAGCACATAAACTTTGGGGGACACATTTAAACCATAGCAGAGCACTTGGTTAATTCAACTAAGAGGAGCTGGGAAAATCAAAGGCATGAGAAAGACAGCAAAAGCTAGCAGAGAGAAATGCATAGGTTAAGGAAAAAAGTCACAGTGAATCCTGTAGTGCAGGCTACTTTATCAAAAGCACCTAAAAAAGATCTCATTAACTCCCCCAGCTCACCTCCACCCACATCTAAAGAGCCACACACAGCACCACCAAAGGCAGCACAATGAGAACAGCATTCTCCTCAACAGACAAGCTGGGAGTATCTAGACATCTGACCTCAATAGCTCCAGAACAGCCCTAAAACATTTCCTCCCTAACCACCACTCAAGTCACCAGCTTGGAAAGTATTAAGAAAACCCAAATCCTGACACACCACTATGAAACAACTTAAAACAGCAAAGAACAACCCATTTAAACAGCAATGCCAGCTGTTGGTAAAAAAAGGAACAATGAGTAGAGGAGAAACAGACCTCTCGGGGTCCACCAAGACCCAGTCTCTCAGCTTCAGCACTTTTAAATGCAGAATCCATACCCCTCTGGGGCCTGTGGAGCTCCACAAGTCATGTCGTCCTCAAAGATAAATGAGCAGGCAAGCTGGCTAGAAAACCACTAAGGGTATTATTCTTTAAAGAATCTTTATAGGGTCAAAGAGGAATGGGTCTTAACTGGCTATGTGAACTCCCCACAGATTCTGAGGATGATGTCAGTATCCCTTTCCAGATGTGTTTAACACTTTGCAGTCACTTATATTCCTGCCACTGAGTGCCAGTGCTTTGCTAATTTGAACTGATTCCAGCTCACGCTGACCCCAGCTCCCTGGATGTTACCATTAGCCAAGACTGTCACCCATACTGTACCCTTTCAAAGAGTCCTAAAAACAGCTCTGCACCTACTCTTCCAAGACAAGTAAAAATGTCTGCCAAAGAAATGGGGAAAAAAGATTCAGAGAGTGAAAACAATTAATATACTAACAAGAGAGCAAAAAGCAAAGGGGGAGGAGAAACTAGGAAAATCATAGATGGGCTCACACCTATTTCCAAAGCTGGGCTAACGTCCTTTTGCTTGTGTCTGAATAAGGCACCAATTTTAAGCTGCTAATGAAAAAAAAAGAAAAAGAGAAAGAAGCAGGCCCAGGCTGGGCGCAGTGGCTCATGCCTGTAATCCCAGCACTTTGGGAGGCCGAGGCGGGTGGATCACCCAAGGTCAGGAGTTCTAGACCAGCCTGGTCAACATGGTGAAACACCATCTCTACTAAAAATACAAAAAATTAGCCAGGCATGGTGGCGCATGCCTGTAAATCGAGCTACTCAGGAGGCTGAGGCAGGAGAATTGCTTGAACCTGGAAGGCAGAGAATGTGGTGACCTGAGATCACGCCATTGCCCTCAAGCCACGGCAATGAGAACAAAATTCGGTCAAAACAAAACAAAACAAAACCAAACCACCATAAAATAACTCAGACTTAATTAAATACAACCCTAGTGGTGAATGACTAAAGATGGATTACTCATAACAGAGATAACAGTCCAATAAGAATCCAGGAATCTTACCTTTTAATAACAAAAAAATCCTTTCCTTCGAAAGTAACAACCTCTCAAGGCCAGGAATTCCAGTAGTAGAAAGCCTTCCTAAAAAACAAAATTCCTGGCCAGGCATGGGTTCACGTCTGTAATCTCAGCACTCTGGGAGGCCGAGGCGGAAAGATCACTTGATGTCAGGAGTCGAGGCGGGAAGATCACTTGACGTCAGGAGTTTGAGACTGGCCCGGCCAACATGGTGAAACCCCATCTCCACTAAAAATACAAAAAGTATCCTGGTGTGGTGGTGGGCACCTGTAATTCCAGCGACTTGGGAGGCCAAGGCAGGAGAATTTCTTGAACCCAGGAGGCAGAGGCTGCAGTGACCAGCAAGGTTGCGCCATTGCACCCCAGCCTGGGCGATAAGAGTGAAAACTCCATCTCAAAAAAAAAAAAAAAAAATCCTTTGGGAAGGCCTTCTACATAAAAATCTTCAACATGAGACTGGAAAAAAGGGTATAGGATCATCACCGGACCTTTGGCTTTTACAGCTCGAGCTATAAGAACAAAAAGAAAAAGGGATATCATTTAAACACAGATGTAGAAAAGAATAATTATTGAATCTGTACTGGTGTTTAACTTTTACACTTTGATCTTTAATTCTGTTATTGTGATTGAGTCCAAAGAAAAATAGTATGAGTAAAATAAAAAGAACACCAAAAATGCTAATATTCTGTTTACCAAAGTCTGTAGTGAAATATCCCATTAAATCCAAGTGCAGTGACACACCCATAATCCCAGCACTTTGGGAGGCTGAGGCGGGTGAATCTCCTGAAGTCAGGAGTTCAAGGCCAGCCTGGCCAACATGGTGAAACCCCAACTCTACTACAAATACAAAAATTAGGCAGGCGTGGTGGCAGAGGCCTGTAATCCCAGCTACTTAGGAGGCTGAGGCAGGGAGAATTGCTTGAACCCAGGAGGTGAGCTTGCCATCAGCTGAGATCATACCACTGCACTCCAGCGTGGGCGACAGAACAAAACTTCAACCTCCAAAAAAAAAAAAAAAAAAAAAAAAAAAAAAAAAAAAACAGCTAGCAGGTGACATTTGCTATGGGGAGACTCGGGATATGATCTTGCTGCAATCCTTCCATTTTAGTAAGTCTAAACAGTGTGAATCCATTCTGTTTCGTCCCCACTCCACCCCAGAGCCAAAACAAGAAAATCAATTACGTTTCTAGTTCTTTAAAAACATATCTAACGAAATCATCTAATTAAAAGATAATATGCATGGTTCCATACTCTAAAAGAAAACTTATGTCCTGCATATCATGGACATTTGATGAATGCTTATTCACTTGACTGGTGTAGACTTCAATAATAACCTGTTCAATGCATTATGCCAGATGAATCTCGCATCTCAAAAGTAGAACAAATATTGTTCTTTCAGTTTTGTCTACCCATAAATGCAATATTTACTAATAAAAAGAAAATGAGTTTATTGTTCTAGAGAGTATGAGAATTTTGACAACATGAATTCTCCTGTCCTAAGACATAATTAATACTTAGAGGCATACTATTTCATGTGGAAGCTACCATTAAATCAATGTTAAGTGTTAATTACCTCACATAATCTTCTAATCTGACTTAAGACTGAAGATGTACCTCACAAAGCTGATTTATCAAGTTGTAAACCTTCACCTGTTGAATTCATAAGTTCATGTCTGAAAGGTGAGAATAAATACTTAATATTCACTAGGCAATATTCAGCAAAGTAATATCCACTAGTACATATTTAATATTTCATCATGAACTGCGGGTGTGAAGAGAAAAGACAGGCTGGGCACAGTGGCTCACACCTGTAATCCCAGCAGTTTGGGAGGCCGAGGCAGGCAGATCATGAGGTCAGGAGTTCGAGACCAGCCTGGCCAACATGGTAAAACCCCGTCTGTACTAAAAGTACAATAATTAGCTGGGCATGGTGGCAGGCACCTGTAATCCCAGCTACTCGGGAGGCTGAGGCAGGAGAACTGCCTGAACCCAGGAGGTGGAGGTTGCAGAAACCATGATCACGCCACTGCATTCCAGCCTGGGCAAGAGAGCAAGATTCTGTCTCAATCAATCAATCAATAAAAATATAAGGAGGAAGCATTTACTGTGTATTTATATGTCTGGTATTATGTGAAGCACTTTACTATCTTATCAAATCTTCGGGACAGATCTTCAGTTCTCACGACCACAAAAGAGGATACTAAAGCTCAGACAGGAGAAGAGACGTGGCCAGCCTGTGTCCCCAGGGCCTATGGTCTTACCACTAGGTTACAGTGTTTCCAGATATCACATGTGGTGAGATTTTTGCTTTAAAATGAACCAAAAAAAACCAAAGGCGAAAAAGGCATAAGCTATTAAAAAGTGGGAGAAACACTAAGAGAACCTTAAGCATGCAACTAAAAATATTATGGAAATGTTATTGAATTCATTAGCAAATTTAATGCTAGGTTTTCATTGAGGAGTAGGTTATATTACTCATGATGAAGAAAAATGTTCATTTTAAGTATATTAACATAAATACCATCAATATTGTTTATCATGTTTAAATGTTCACTTAAAGCAATTCAGTTAAAATTCTGCATATCATACAATTTTATAGTTTGCTAGTAGGTTACAAGTAAATAGTCACCCAAATAAAAACATCATGTGTTTTCCACTGGTTGTTGCTCTTTTTAGGTGAGCATTTGATGTATACCAACAGAGAGAGGATAATAACAAATCACTAGTTTCTTTCATCACTATATAAAGGTGGCTTCAGGATAGAATAGTGTAAGGACAATGATGAATTTGAAATCTAACATCAATTCAGTGATGCATCAAGATAAAAGTAGAGACAATAGGGGCACCTTGGTGAGTACTGAACATTTTATTTATTTATTTATTTTGAGATGGAGTTTTGCTCTTTTTGCCCAGGCTAGAGTGCAATGGTGCAACCTCGGCTCACCACAACCTCTGCCTCCTGGGTTCAAGCGATTCTCCTGCCTTGGCCTCCCGAATAGCTGGGATTACAGACATGTGCCACCACACCCGTCTAATTTTGTATTTTTAGTAGAGACGGGGTTTCTCCATGTTGGTCAGGCTGGTCTCGAACTCCCGACCTAGATATCTGCCTGCCTTGGCCTCCCAAAGTGCTGGGATTACAGGTGTGAGCCACCGCACCCAGATGAATTCCAAATTTAACAAAGCAGACTAAGAGAAACAATTCATTTAAAAAAATAATATTTGGCCAGGCGTGGCGGCTCACACCTGTAATCCCAGCACTTTGGGAGGCTGAGGTGAGTGGATCAGGAGGTCAGCAGTTCAAGACCAGCCTAGCCAAGATCATGAAACCCCGTCTCTACTAAAAATACAAAAATCAGCCAGGCGTGGTGGCTGGTGCCTGTAATCCTAGCTGCTCAGGAGGCTGAGGCAGAGAACTGCTTGAACCCGGGAGGCGGAGGTTGCAGTGAGCCGAGATCGTGCCACTGCACTCCAGCCTGGGCGACAGAGTGAGGCTCCGTCTCAAAAAAAATAAATAAATAATTCAATGAAATCCCTAAGATCCAGGGCTTTGCAATAAATATGTAAATAAATTTCCAATCTCCATACTGAAAGTTTAAAAGAAATGCTAACTAATAACTAAAGAAATACAACTTTTCCTCAGCTTTGCAGCAATCTAGAAACAAAGTGTGTAGACACTACAAAGCACCTTACAAGGAGAAACGTGTAAGGATGGCATGACTCGCCGGCAGCCCTGGGCTTGTCCACGGTACCCCCATGATGAAGAGTAACTCCATTGTGTAAACACCCATGAACATAAGATTACAGGACTTTTCCAGTTTAGACATACCATATTTTCTTTCAGACAATTCTTCAATTTGTTTACATAGATCAGCGATACGATTATTCCACTTCTCTGAAAATCAAGCAAAAGTTGCTTCTCAATAATACGTCCCTATGTCAGAGCAGCACTAACGTATAATGACTTATTTCATATATTTTACATTCTAACGGTCCATATCATTTTACTGCTTTCAAGAAAAAATTTCCCCTTTTTGGTGGTTCTTAGAATTGGTTTAATGGGAGACTATTAGAGAAGCTGAAAAGCAGGAGGGCAAAAAAGTTCAATCAAATTAAACACAATAACAGGGAGGTCACAATGAGGCGGTCTCCCGGGGTGTTTTAGCAAACTTCCTAAAACATGTCTCAGCTGTGTGAAATAAGACTTTACAGCAGCCGGGTGCAGTGGTGCAGGCCTGTAATCCCAGCACTTTGGCAGCAGAGGCAGGCGGATCGCTTTGAGCTCAGGGCAACATAGCCAAAACCCCCCTCCCTAGCCCCACCCCCACCCCGTCCCTACCAAAAATACAAAACAGCAGGGCATGATGGCAGGCGCCTGTAGTCCCAGCTACTCAGGAGGCTGAGGCAGGAGAATCACCTGAACCCAGGAGGCAGACATTGCAGTGAGCCAAGATCACGCCACTGCTAGCCTGGATGACAGAGCAAGATTCCACCTCAAAAAAACAAAAACAAAACACAAGATTAAGAGGGACCCCCGACCTTACAGATACAAGTTTAAGAGGGACCCCTAAGCAAAAAATGCCAACCCTTTTTCTCCCAATCATTGAAACACCAGGAGGGTGTAACAGTTTTGCAGCCTAGCTGTAGCAGGCTGATGCCCCCAAGATGCCCATATCCTAATCCCGGGAACTGGTGAACATGACCTTATATGGCAAAAGGGGCTTTGCAGATATAATGAAGTTAAGGGTCTTCGGCTTTTGGGGTTGATGTACTCACTTGGATCCTTGTAAGAGCAGAGCAGGTGATGGGAGAGGGTGGGAGGTGTAGTGACAGAAGCAGGAAACTCCAGTAATTCGAGACGGGCAGCACAAGCTGAGGAGTGCAGGCCACCTCTACGGCCAGGAAACGGATTCTCCCGCAGAGCCTCGGAAGCCACCGACCCTGCTCCCACCTTGACTCGGTAGGACTTACTGTAGAATTCTGGCCTTCAGACCTGTAAGGGAATACATTTTGGTTGTTTTAAGTCACTAAGTGTGTGGTAATTTGTTGCAGCAGCCACAGGAAACTAGTATTGTAGTGAAGCCTCAAAACCCCCCTGAAGGGGCTGGGCTCAGTGGCTCATGCCTGTAATCCCAGCACTTTGGGAGGCCGAGGCGGGTGGATCACTTGAGGTCAGGAGCTCGAGACCAGCCCAGCCAACATGGTGAAATGCCATCTATACAAAAAATAAAAAACTAGCCAGGCATGGTGGCACATGCTTGTAATCTCAGCTACTCAGGAGGCTGAGACAGGAGAATTGTTTGAACCCAGTGGGGCGGAGGTTGCAGTGAACTGAGATTCCACCACTGCACTCCAGCCTGGGTGACAGAGAGACGCTCCATCTCGAAAACAAAACAAAACAAAAAAACCCCACCTGAAGGTTTCCAGTTCTGCCAGCAGTCTCCCACCCAACCCCCAGAAGCAGACATTACATTGCTGTGGGCCATGGACAGGCAGAAGGAAGCACCTCCTCATGGCGGAGGCCTACCCAGGAGAAACCCAAGGGAAGGCACTGCTGGGCTGGCCACTCTCTGCCAAGGCCATATTCTTTTTTTTTTTTTTTGAGGCCAGTTTCACTCTGTCTCCCAGACTGGAGTGCAGGGGCACAATCTCAGCTCACTTCGACCTCTGCCTCCCCAGTTCAAGTGATTCTCCTGCCTCAGTCTCCTTAGTAGCTGGGATTACAGGAGTGTAGCATGCCTAGCTAATTTTTGTATTTCTAGTAGAGATGGGGTTTTGCCATGTTGCCCAAGCTGGACTCGAACTCCTTGCCTCAAGTAGTCCACCTGTCTCAGCCCCGCAAAGTGCTGGGATTACAGGAGTGAGCCACTGCACCCAGCATTTGCCAAGACCTTTGATGGCAGGCTTTTTCCAGGTGATCAGTCCTTGTCTGGTCTGGCTCTGCCCCACTCTCCTTCTCACCTAGTTGGAATCCCTAGCTACTTTTCAGTAGAGGAGAGTGTGTACCCCAATCCCAGCTTGGTTCAGATCTGCATTTAACTCATGGAACCTGGCTGCTCCCCAGGTCCTGAAGAAAAAAAGGGTCTCTCTGTGGGTATGATAAAGGATGGGCCTGTCCCCAGGACCCTGTGAGAGGGAAGCCCAATGTCCCACCAGGTTGGCAGGGCTGGGGAAGGGAAAGTGTTATGGCAGCCCCAAGAAAAACAAGAGGCAGCAGAGGGAGCAGGACAGCGCTCACATGGAACTCATGCCACTGCCTGAGTGAGGGGAGGGAGGAGTGCACGCCAGTGACATCAGGGGGCAGAGAGGCGCAGTTCCAGGGCAGCTTTCCCCCTCACTTCCTGCCATGTTACTCTGATCGCCTCCAGGTGAGCCTGTCCACTTTGTGCCCAGGGGCCTGTAGAAAACCACAGCTCCCCATGGTTATGGCCCCAGGAGTGGGGCAGGGCAGGGAGGAGTCCTGGACAGAGGAGAGGCAGGGGCAGGAGGGAGTGGGCCTCAAACTCCAGGAGGGGGCCCTTCTCATGGGTCCTGCTTTCTGGCTTCTCCTTCCTTACCCCTCGGCTGATCACTCGGGGAAGAACTGAGACAAAGTTTCTCACCCTCAGGCCCAAAGGGTTTAATTACTGGGCCCTTAGGGAGGTGTGAGCCCCCTGAAAGGATGCAAGGTTTTGTTTTGTTTTGTTTTGTTTTTTGAGACAGAGTTTCGCTCCTGTCGCCCAGGCTGGAGTGCAGTGGCGTGATCTCACCACACTACAACCTGTGCCTCCCAGGTTCAAGTGATTCTCCTGCCTCAGCCTCCGGAGTAGCTGGGATTACAGGTGGCTGCCACCACGCCTGGCTAATTTTTTGTATTTTTAGTAGAGACAGGGTTTCGCCATGTTGGGCAGGCTGGTCTTGAACTCCTGACCTCAGGTGATCCGACTGGCTCCGCCTCCCAAAGTTCTGGGATTACATGAGGCACTGTGCTTGGCCACGATGAAAGGTTTTGAGTGGAGAGCATGTACATGCCTTTCTGGGAAAACAGTCCACAGCTCTTATTCTCAGCAGGCTTCACGGTCAAAAAAGGTTATAACTCTTGCTACAGAGCTGTGGAAGCAGCTAGGTGAGGGGCCTGCCAAGGGCACTCTGGGCACTACCTGGGCACTCTCGAGCCCATCATTCCCTAGGCAGGCTGCACTGCTTGGTATTTGCAGAGCTGAGGGGGTGGGGCATGTGGGGACTGTGAAATCGCCCTGAGATGACCCACAGTCCTCAGCTGGGAAGTGAGCAGTGCATCTCCTGCAGCGTCCTCCATCCCTAGAGCCATGGGGCCAGGAGAACTGGCCCTTGCAGCAAGTGAAAAGCCTATTATTGACTCCCTCCCTAGCCATGTAGACAGTGAACCAAGACACTCATATCAGGTAAATGCCTTGTTCTCTGTTACTGAGGTAACCAGTAGGCATTCCCAGATACAGTGAAGGTCCTCACACCAAGATATGCACCTGGCCACCTGAGGAAAGAGAAAGGACTATCTGAGGGGATGGGGCTGAGCTGGGTGTGGAGTGGTCCTTGTGGGTCTTGGAGAGTGGGAGGGGGAGCAGCATGAGCCAGGCCTCGAGGCAGAAGGACAACCAGGAGACAGCCTGGAAAAAGTGCTGGACCCACAAGGGCTCAAGGCTGGCCAGAGGGGAGGTGGGATAGGCTGCAAAGTCCTGAGGTCTGAAGATTGGCCCTGGCAGGAAGAAACCAGGTAAGGTGGGGTGTTACCTACACCCTCGGGGCCAGATGCAGGCCAGAGCCAGCCAATTACCAGGCCCTTAGGGAGGTGTGAGCCCCTTGAAATGACTCAAGGTTTTTTGTTTTTGTTTTGGAGACGGAGTTTCGCTCTTGTCGCACAGGCTGGAACCTTTGCCCAGAGCAGGCACCAAGACTTCTGGCTCTGGGTGTGACCTCAGTCTGGGTAAAAGCCCCAGCCCCCACCAGGACCACCTACCCCTTAGACTACTTCAGGTGCTGAGCCCAAGCCAGGGGCAGGAAGCTAAACTGATGCCTAGGGTAATCCCAACAAAGTCCCTGGTTCCCCGCAGCTATGGGGCTGACGGGGAATTACAGCCCAAACCCCAGATGCTGGCTCTCAGTGCCCACAGGGAGATACAATCAGCGCACTTTCCAGATGGGGAAATGGGATCAGAGAAGTGCAACAGCCTTGCCCAATGCCCCAGACCAGGGCTCCAGGCCCAGAGTGTTTTTTTGTCACTGTGTTCAGAGGGCAGCAGCTGTTGTGATGTACCCACCTGAGCCTGGCAGCTTTCTCCAACTTTGGAAGCCCAGGAGCATGGCCCCTGTCCACAGATGCACCTGGCATGAGGCGTGCCCAGAGGGACAGAAGCAGATGAGTTTCGTCTCCTCCACTGGATTGTGAGGGTCTAGAAGGAGACGAGGGTCTGCTTGGGAAGGCAGTGAATAGCGAGCAGCCTGAGGCAGTGCCCCTCTGGATGGATGCGCAGTGCCTGGATGGAACCTGGCTCAGACAGAGCTCAGTTCTGCAGGTCCCTGAGGCATGGAGAGTTCACAGCTACCAAGCGTAGGAGTCTGGATTCAAAGCCAACGGCGTGACTCCAAAGTCCCTGCCCTAGCCCCTGGACCACCCTTGCAGGCCCATCAGATGCCCAGGCCAGCAGCACAGCCGGCCAAGACCAGGGAAACTTGGGGAGCCTCAGAGCACCCCCAGGTATTCCAACCTAACCCTGGTGCCCCGCCTCTCACCACCCTTCTTCCTGCTTTAACCTCAACCCCTACACAAAGCCTGGGCCACTTAATGTGGCATCAAACAGATGCCTCAATAAATCAGTCTAATCTCGAAAAAAAAAAAAAAGACTTAACAGATATACAATTGCACGTTAGAATGCTAAAGACCATAAACATATAACAACTTAAAGTACATATAAATTCAATATATATCCAATCATTGTAACTATGACACAGTAGAATATTAAAATACTATTTTCAAAATGTATACAAGCTTAATGTTCTATGTATTCAAACTATTTATTCAAAATACAAATCATCAACATAAATTGCCACTAATATTCAGTCCCTTCACAGGACACATGATTCACTGGGAGTTAATAAATTAGCAGCCGGCAGGCAGCGACACACAGCAAAAATGAAAACCAAGAGGTGAAATAGTTCTGAAATAAAGGTTTTAAAGCTAACAGAAATCACTGAATTACTAAGTCATTAGCACTAATTTTGAGCCAACTAACTAACTAATATGAGATGATACAACGTCCTATACTTTGGTAAATACAGACTATGTTTAAACAATGTCTGTAACGTGACTTGTAAAATGCTCCTGGCTTTACAAAGATGTGATTAAGATGTAGTAACACATGCTAAACCATTTCCCCCTGTAGAGCATGTGGTAACTTTCATCAGTCACATTGAGAGTCCAGAAGATAAAGGAAAAGGTCATGGATTTCGCTGAGAACTTACCAGAGTTGAACTCCCTCATTTTCCGTTCCCCAGCATTGGCGGGTTCTGGGACTGGTGGCTGTGGTGGCTCGTTGGTCTTTGTCTCTTAGAAGGTGGGGAATAATCATCATCTTGAAAAAGAAAAAATGGTCATTACTGAAGGAACCATCTTAGGTTACAGCCACCTCTGGGTCAATTCCCAACATTCAAAAGCTGAGCAGGGCTTTAAAGCTATCTTATTAATAATTATTTCTGTATTGCGAACTTCAGCATACTTTTTCCTAGTTACATTTGAAATGTTATTCTTTTGGGATGTGCTCAAGTGAATACTGCTTTTTCCTCTGCCTTGCTTCATTACTTTTTAGTTTCCTTCATTTGAATCATCATTGTAAGTCTCCCCTTCTCCTCAAATAACTTTCAAATTGCTGCCAAGAACTATGTCTATCTTAAGGCTTTTGAGAAAAAACTTTCAATGAAGATAGCCGCCTAAAGTTATACAAATATAGAAGAAACGGGATAAAATAAAGCTTAGATTGGAAAAAATATTTAAGATTATACAAAATTCACACGTCAACAAGGGAAGCTGAGTAATTGTATGTTCAAATACTTTTAACAAGTACAAAATATGTAGGCTTAAAGAACTAGAGCTGGCCAGGCATGGTGGTTCACGCCTGTAATTCCAACAGTTTGGGAGGCCGAGGCAGGCAGATAACTTGAGGTCAGGAATTCGAGACCAGCCTGGCCAACAGAGTGAAACCCTCTCTCTACTAAAAATACAAAAATTAGGCCAGGAGTGATGGCTCATGCCTGTGATCCCAGCACTTTGAGAGGCCAAGGCAGGTAGATCACCTGAGGTCAGGAGTTTGAGACCAGCCTAACCAACATAGAGAAACCCCGTCTCTACTAAAACTACAACATTAGCCGGGTGTGGTGGCACATGCCTGTAATCCAAGCTACTCGGGAGGCTGAGGCAGGAGAATCCCTTGAACCCGAAAGGCAAAGATTGTGGTGAGCCGAGATTGTGCCATTGCACTCCAGCCTAGGCAACAACAGCAAAACTCCGTCTCAAAAAAAAAAAAGAAAAAATTAGCCAGGCGTGGTGGCGCATGCCTGTAATCCCAGCTACTTGGGAGGCTGAGGCAGGAGAATCGCTTGAACCCAGGAAGCTGAAGTTGCCGTGAGCCGAGACTGCACCATTGCACTCCAGCCTGGGTAGCAGAGCAAGACCCTGTCTCAAAAAAAAAAAAAAAAAAAAAAAGAGAGAGAGAGAGAAAGAAAGAAAGAGGGCTACATTATTTATGAAACAGATACTGTTAACTCAGTCACCAGAAAGCCTGTGTATAAATGAGCAGTGAGATATTCAAGCACAGCACACACACACTTCTCAGGACAGCTGTCGTGAGAGTTCCATGCTCGTTTCCTTCTGGATACATCAGCAACTCACTCTGCTATGATCCTGCAATACGTCTCATGTTAGAATTAGAGACATCTGGGCCAGGCACAGTGGCTGACGCCTGTAATCCTAACACTTTGGGAAGCCGAGGCAGGCAGATCACCTAAGGTCAGGAGTTCGAGACCAGCCTGGCCAACATGGTGAAACGCTGTCTCTACCAAAAATACAAAAAATTAGCTGGGCATGGTGGCATGCGCCTGTAATCCCAGCTACTCAGGAGCCTGAGGCAGGAGAATCGCTTGAACCCGGGAGGTGGAGGTTGCAGTGAGCCGAGATCGTGCCACTGCACTCCAGCATGGGGGATGGAGCAAGGCTCTGTCAAAAAAAAACAGAAAAAGAAAAAGAAAAAGAATAAAGAATTAGAGACATCTGGATCAAATCAGCTGCCAGTCTCGCAAAGTGTCGGGTAACATCCTATTAAGATTGCTGCTTACGCATCATCTATAAAATACTGAAAATATCATTTTAAGAAATCTTTTTTTTATTTTGAGACAGAGTTTTGCTCGTTGCCCAGGCTGGAGTGCAATGGTGCGATCTCAGCTCACTGCAACCTCTGCCCCCTGGGTTCAAGCAATTCTCCTTCCTCAGCCTCCTGAGTAGCTGGGATTACAGGCATGCACCACCACGCCTGGCTAATTTTGTATTTTCAGTAGAGACAGGGTTTCTCCATATTGGTCAGGCTGGTCTCAAACTCCTGACCTCAGGTGATCCACTGACCTTGGCCTCCCAAAGTGCTGGGATTACAGGTGTGAGCCACCATGCCTAGCCAAGAAACCCTTATTTTAAAACAAGCCAGGTGCGGTGGCTCATGCCTATAATCCCAGCACTTTGGGGAGCCAAGGCGGGTGGATCACTTGACATCAGTAGTTTGAGACCAGCCTGGACAACATGTTGTAACCCCATCTCTACTAAAAATATATTTAAAAAATTAGCTGGGCGTGGTGGTGGGCACCTGTAATCCCAGCTTCTCAGGAGGCTGAGGCAGGAGAATCACTTGAACCTGGGAGGTGGAGGTTGCAGTGAGTGGAGATCACGCCACTGCACTCTAGCCTGGGTGACAACAGAAAGACTCCATCTCAAAAACAAAACAAAACAAAACAAAAAACCACTAAAAGAAAGACTCCATTTCAAAAACAAAACTAAAACCAAAAACACAACACAAATGTAGTATACAAATGAAAATAATTACTGTGTTAAACACAGTTTCATAGAAAATAAAAGACCAATCAAATACAATAAGCTGCCTTTTTAGATGGGTGTTATTCTTCTTTCACAGCTAAAGAAACGGGCTCAGAGAATGTTATTTGATTGGACCGTGTTGCATCTCTGGACAGTGCAGCTGAGATCAGACTTTGTGTGTAACTCCACTAGCCTACCAGGGTGCCTCTCATAAAGGTAAGAAATGTAAATTTGGGCTAATATACAAAGTTGCCAGGGCAGCACTCGGTCAATTCTACATACAGTACTTCTATGTTCATCAAGGGAAACCTTAAGGGAAAGTGAAAATGCTTCTAGAAGGCGACTGGACACCAGCGCCTTTGCTTGTTGCCTTTGGGCTCTTCTTCTAAGGCCAACAGTGACCTGAGATTATTGACTGGCTTTTCCAATCAAGTGGACAAAATGGTACCAAGGTCGCCAACATCAGACAAATTCACTTGAGGGCCTTATCTATGTGCTTTGAAAGACAAAACTGCTTTTGTAAAGGACACTGTATTTCAGAAAAACATAATCATATTAACAAATAATAACACTGTAAAATGCTGATGTATTGAATGCTACTTTAGAAAAACATGCTCAAATCTAGGGAAAAAATCTGATACAAAACTACCTATCAATTATCTAGCTAGCTAGCTAGAGACATGCTTTCATTCTATTGCTCAGGATGGGAAGCAGTGGGATTATCATAGCTCACTGCAGCCTTGAGCTCCTGGCCTCAAGTGATCCTCCTGCCTCAGCCTCCTAACTAGCTAGGGCCACAGGTGGACACAGTTATGCCTGGGTTTTTGTTTGTTTGTTTTGTAGAGACAGGGTGTCACTACATTGCCCACGCTGGTGACAAACTTTGGAGTCTCGCTGTGTCGCCCAGGCTGGGGTGCAGTGGTGCGATCTCGGCCCAATGCAACCTCCGCCTCCCGGGTTCAAGTAATTCTCCTTTATCAGCCTCCTAAGTAGCTGGGACTACAGGCATGCGCCACCACGGCCGGCTAATTTTTGTATTTTTTGTACAGACTGGGTTTCACCATGGCCAGGCTGGTCTCCAACTCCTGACCTCAGGTGATCCACCCGCCTCGGCCTCCCAAAGTGTTGGGATTACAGGTGTCAGCCACTGAGCCTGGCGGAGCACTTTCTTATGTTATTAAGTAGCCTAACCCAGGTGGGGGCTGTCCCTCACGCCTGTAATCCCGACAACTCTGATGGCCAAGGTGAGAAGATCGCTTCAACTCAGGAGTTCGAAACTGGCCCGGACAACATAGCGAGCCCCCCCCAACCACCCCATCTCTAGAAAAAAATACAAAAATTAGGCCAGGTGCACACCGCGCCCGGCTAATTTTTGTATCTTCTGTAGAGACGGGGTTTCGTCATGTTGCCCAGGCTGGTCTCGAACTCCTGGGCCCAAGCCATCCATCCTCCCGCCTCGGCCTCCCAAAGTGCTGGGATTACAGTAGGGCCCAGCCAGCCTCATGTTTGATTTAGCAGTCCCTCCCTGTTGCACACTTGGATAGTTTTTTAATTTTTTTACACAGGGTTTACCTCAATCTGGCAGGCTGGAATGCTGTGGTGGGATCATAGCTCACTGGAGCCTTGAACCTTTGAGTTCAAGTAGCTGGGGGGCTGAGGTAGGACTACAGAGATGGGGTTGCGCCATGTTGCTAGGCTGCTCTTGGCCTGAAGGGTCCTCCCGCCTCGGCCGCGCCATAGTTTTCTATTTTTGACCAACATAAACACTGTGCTGGGTCTGAATTTTTCAGCTACCCTTCTTCAGCCGGCAACACACAGGACCAGGCGGGGAGGTCGCTCTTACCAGTCCCCACTCTGACGAGAAGACTGCCCAGCTCCAGGCACCGTACCGCCCCAGTGACGTAGGCGAACACCCGCGCCTCTGACGTCGCCAAAGGCCCACCGCTATGGTGTCGGCGAAGGCGCGCCCTTGTGACGTCACGGACGGCGCGCCCTTGTGACGTCACGGAAGCGCAAGAACCGCTTGAACCCGGGAGGCAGAGGTTGCAGTGAGCTGTGATCGCATCACTGCACTCCAGCCTGGGCCACAGAGCAAGACTCTGTGTAAAAAAAATTATTTTAGGCCATCGAACTGTATACCTGAAATTAGCAAATTTTATTATATGTAAATTGTATCTCAATAAAGCTATTTTAAAATTATAAAACTTGGCTGGGCACGGTGGCTCACACCTGTAATCCCAGCACTTTGGGAGGAGAGGCAGGTCGATCACCTGAGGTCAGGAATTTCAGACCAGCCTGGCCAACATGGTGAAACCCCTTCTCTACTAAAATATACAAAAATTAGCTGGGCATGGTGGCGCTTGCCTGTAATCCCAGCTACTTGGGAGGCTGAGGCAGGAGAATGGCTTGAACCTGGGAGGCGGAGGTTGCAGTGAGCCGAGATGGCGCCACTGCACTCCAGCCTGGGCAACAGAGCGAGACTCTGCCTCAAAAAAAAAAAAAAAATTATAAAACTTTAAAAATAATAACAGAAGTTTGAGAATCAGAGATAAATTGTGTAATGATTTTTAAAAAAGGGGCCCAATTTTTTTACAGTTCAGTTTCTAGAACAGGAGTTATTCACCTGTAAGTCATTTGACGAATAGAGAGATAATTTTTTAGCACTCTTTCCAATTACTAGCATGTGTTTTCTTTGTCCCAAATCATGTTTAACACATCATTTATACTAAAAATACTAACTAAAACAATTATGGTATACTTCTAATAATGTTAAAAGTGAGTAATAATACTTAACCTAAAAGGGTAAATTTATAATACTACAGTTTCAAGTTTCAGAAAGCAGAGAGGGAAGGATATTTCAAGACTGGAATATTCCTGCCATTCCTTAAATCACATTCCTCAGCATCTATTCATTTAACAAATATTTATTAAAGACCTGCTACACTCCAAACTCTTTCTATATGCTTCTGATCCATCAATGAGCAGAAAACACAGATATGCATCAATTAGGTTAGTTTGCAAAATCTCAGTGGCTTCTAGCACAATAGTTCATTTCTCACCCATGAGACCTGACAATTACTGGTTAACTACAGCTCTGTGACAGATTGTCATCTCTCTAGGACCCAGCCTGATGGAGTAGCCATTATCTGCAACTCTGAATAAACACATTGTAGTTCAGTCACATTTTGGAATACTATTCAGCAATGAAAAGGAACAAGGTGTCATAAACTCAAAAATGGGTGAACTCAAAAATACTACTGCTAAGTGAAAGAAGTCAGATGCAAAAGGCATTATGGCAGGATAAAGAACATGGTAAACCACACGCTGGCTCCTGTAACTTCTGCCTACAAGTAACAATGCTTTTGCTTATCTGTCAGCAATCAGACCCAGTCACGTAGCCATGTCCAAGGCCAATGGGGTGGGGAAAGAATAATCCTCCTGAGAGGGTCAGAGTATGTATTTGAATAATAGCACAGTTTACCGGTTACCTGTATATAGTAACATAGAAGGAAATAAGGGTTGTAGAAAAAAAGAATCGGGCATGCAGGATTGGAATGCAATGATACGGAGCAGGATGTGGTGTTAAACAGTTCTCAGTTCTTCAAACCCTGAGAAGACTTGAAGGAGGTGAGGGAGTTGGCTAAGCAAAATATGAGGAAAGAGCATTTGAAGAAGATGGAACATCTAGAGCAAAGACCTTGGAGTAAGCGTGCCTGAGATGCCGGAGGAGTGGTAAGGAAGCGGTTGGCTGGAGTAGATTAGAAGCACATAGTAGCTACTCCTCCTACTGGAGGTCATCACAGCAATGGGGTGGGACAAACAAAGAGGACTTTGTCGTCGTTGTAAGAACTTTAGTTTTCACACTGAGTGAAATGAGCTAGTACAGGGTTCTGAGCAGAGACTTATTATCTAAGTCACCTGTTGAAAGATCACTCTGGGACAGGCGCAGTGGCTCACGCCTGTAAGTAATCCCAGCACTTCAGGAGGCCGAGGCAGGCAGATCACAAGGTCAAGAGATAGAGACCATCCTGGCCAACATGGTGAAAACCCATCTGTACTAAAACTACAGAAATTAGCTGAGTGCGGTGGCATGCACCTGTAGTCCCAGCTACTCAGGAGACTGAGGCAGGAGAATCGCTTGAACCTGGGGGGTGGAGGTTGCAGTGAGCCAAGTTTGTGCCACTGCACTCCAGCCTGGCGACAGGTGAGACTCCATCTCAAAAACAAAACAAAACAAAACAAAAACACCTTGGGCTGTGTGCGGTGGCTCACACCTGTAATCCCAACACTTTGGGAGGCCAAGGTGGGCAGATGCCTTGAGTCCAGGAGTTTGAGACCAGCCTAGCAACATGGCAAAACCCTGCCTCTACAAAAACTACAAAATAAATAGCTGGGCATGCTGGTGCCTGCCTGTGGTTCCAGCTACTCCAGAGGCTGAGGTGGGAGGATCGTTTGAGACCGGGGAGGTGGAAGTTGCAGTGAGTAGAGATGGTGCCACTGCACGCCAGCCTGGGTGACAGAGGGAGACCCTGTCTAATAAAAAAAGATAACTCTGGCTATTATATTGGGGACAAAGGGAAGAAGCAGGGAGACCAATTAGGAGGCCATTGCAAGAATCCATGCAAATGTCAACGGTGATTCAGACCAGGGTGACAGCTGTGAGGGTGGTGAGAAGTGGCCAAATTCTGAATATTTTTAAAGGTCAAGTTCATGGCATTTCATGACAAATCGAATGTGGGTGTGAGAGAAAAATGGAGACAACGATGACTGTAAGGATTTTGTTTGTTTGTTTATTTGCTTACTTGGGTAACTGAAAAAACAAAGTTGGCTTAAGGACCTGAAGACGTTTTTCAAAGAAGACACCAAAATGTCCCACAAGTACATGAAAAGATGCGGAACATCATGAACCATCAAGGAAATGCAAATCAATACCACAATGAGACAGCACCTTATACATGTCAGGATGGCTACTATAGAAGACAAGCCATGACAAGGGTTGGTAGGGATGTGGAGAAAAGTGAACACTTCTAAGCTGTTAGTGGAAACATAAACTAGTACCCCATTATGGAAAACAATATGGAGCTGCTTCCTCCAAAAATTACAAATAGAACTACCATGAGATCCACCAATCCTACTTCTGATATATATCCACAGGAAACAACATCAGTATCTCAAAGAAATATCTGCACTCCCGTGTCCATGGCAGCACTATTCACAATAGCCAAGGTGTAGAATCAACCTGTCTGTCAACAGATGAATACAGAAAATGGAGTATATATACACAACAGAATAATATTCAGCCTTAAAAGAAGAAAATCCTATCATTTGACACAACATAGGTGAGCCCAGAGCACAGTATGTTCAGTGAAATAAAGAGTCAGAGAAAGAAATACTGGGTGACCTCACTCATTTGGAATCTAAAAAAGTCAAACTTAGAAGCAGAGATGAGAGGTGTGGTTGCCAGGGGCTGGGGAGTGAGAGAAATGGAGAGAGGTTGGTCAAATGGTACAAACTTTCAGATAGAAGATAAGTTCTGGAAATCTACTGTACAGCATGGTGTCTATGGTTACTGATTATTATATACTTGAGATTTGCTAAGAGAGAGCAGATCTTAAATGTTCTCACCACACACAGACACACACAAAAGGTAATTGTACACCAAAAAGTGTCTGAGACAGGCGTTGATCAATTTAGAGGTTCATGTTGCCAAGGTTGAGGATGCACTGGGAAAAAGAAACACAAGTTACCATACAATCTGTGGCCCACGTATTTTCCAAAGAGGGTTTTGAAGACTTCAATATTTAAAGGGGAAAGAGCAGCAGGAGGGGAAAAAGGAAAGAAAAGAGTGGGTAGGTAGCCAGATAAGTGGTTATATTCTTGTGAAACTTTCATTAGTGCTTACTGAATTCACATGTTACATGTGAGAGGAGGGTATAGAGGAACAGTCAATTACACATTCTTGTCACGCTCAGTAAATCTGCATTTTACATAAGATAAAAATAGAGTAGAGAAAGAAGTCAAATATGCATTTGTTTTGGGGTGGGCAGAGGGATGATTTCTAGTCTTGTCTTTGTTCCACACCCGTGAAGATAAGCTGTTAGTTATCTTACATTGTCAGGTTGATCTGGTTTGGCTGTGTCCCCATCCTAATCTCATCTTGAATTCCCACATGTTGTGGGAGGGACCTGGTGGAAGGTAATTGAATCATGGGGGCAAGACTTTCCCATGCTGTTCTCTTGACAGTGAATAAGTCTCACGAGATCTGATGGTTTTAAAAAGAGGATTTCCCCTGCACAAATTTTCTCTTTGCCTCCTGCCATCCATGTAAGATGTGACTTGTTCCTCCTTGCCTTCGCCATGATTGTGAGGCTTCCCCAGCCACGTGGAACTGTAAGTCCAATTAAACCACTTTCTTTTGTAAATTGCCCAGTCTCGGGTGTGTCTTTATCAGCAGCATGAAAATGAACTAATACACAGGCTGAGGGAAGCCACCTGGAGAGGTATGTGGCCTTCTATCCTGCAGCTATGAGTCTAGGAACAAAAGGAAAGCAGGTTTTGTTTTTTGTTGTCATTGTTGTTTTTTGCATGACTCAGCTCCCAAACTTAACTTTTCCCTTTGCCATAGGGGGTTTGAAGTCCCAGAGATTTTATTTTCCTTTCACATAACCACAGAAGGCAAGGGACATCTTAACTCACTTGATTATGGTAATCATTTCACAATATATAAACATATCAAATCATCATTGTACCCCTAAAATTTATATAATTGTATTTGTCAGTTATAGCTCAATAAAGCTGGGGGAGAATAGATTTATCAAAAACACATTAAAAAAAAAAAAGAATGGCATTGCTGTAACTGAGGTGGGGAAGGCTGCAGGTAGAGTGGGCTTGGTGTAAGATGGGAGATCAGGGGTTGAATTCAAAACATGGTAAGCCTGAAACATCTGTGGGATACACAGGCAGATTCCCAGTGCACCCTGGATGAAGTCGGTCTCAACTCGGGTTCTCCCGTGTCACAGAATGTCCCCTGGAGCCATAGTCAACAGATCCAGGTGGTAACGCCGGCCTTACCACCAAGAAGCTCTGACTGTGGGGAGGTCACTAGCACGCTCCATCTCTCCTCATCTGTGTGGCGGGTCAGTAAAACATGCCAACAGAGTTCTTCTGAGCGTTCTGTGACATAAGTATATGGCAGCGCTTTGCCAGTTAAAACATAGGATAGAAAATGGCCTGGCTGCTGCTGCTACTGCGGTTCACGGTAATGGTCTCATCCTCTTGGTCAGCCGGCTGCTTTGGGATGAAACACAACAAAAAGCGGATCAGATTTTCCTAGAGTCTCATGATCCCAGGTATCCAGAAACACAATTTGGAAACACTGAAGTTATTTTTCTTCCTTCGACGTGCTAGTTTTTCATTCTAGCCTACTCCACTCTGGGCAAATCCCTGTAGAATTCCTTGAGCAACATGAGCTCTTTCGCTGACTCAGATAAAATTGGACAGTATGTAATGTCCTGTGACGCTTGCCTGGAAGCGATCCCAGCTGGCGGCCAGGGTTGAGTCCGAGACCCTTAGGACCAGGCTGACCCTGAGGCCTGGAGACTGCCGAGCTCCCTGTTCAATGTCTGGAGAGCAGCGGGCGCAGCTGGTAGCCGGACCCTGCGTGGTTTGGAGCAGCGGGACACTCACTTTGAGACAGACAAACCTGGAAGTGAGCAACCACTTTCCACTTCACTGTGTGGTGCATGATGGGTGTTCAGCAACAAATATCAGCCTCCTGTCTTCTCCTGGCCCTGCCCCTGGCTTCGGTGAGTGGTCTGTTTCTGCCAACCGTCTCTGATTTTGGAGTCGCGGGAATAGAGTACGGAGCCGCACGTGATTCCCTTCCAGATGTCAGTCCCAACACACCCCAAACGCCTTTTCATTTCTCTCACAAAACATTATGACTCTGTCATGCGTGGATTGCCTGGGTTCTTTTTTCAAGCAATTCAGCAGGATGACATAGAGCCTCTTGGTGAGGGGATGCCCATACATTTCCTATTGAAGCATAAAATAATTCTGCCCACTGTTTTATTTAAAAACCACCTAACTCAAGGCTCCAGGGATTTCCTTTCCTCCTGGTAGCCTGGGGTTTGGTGAACTCATCAGGCTCCCCGCACTTTGGGGTGTATTCTTCCTCGGTTTCCCCAGATGTGCAGCCAACAGTTGTAACTAGACAGGTGCAGACATGGCCTGTATATTGATATTGACATTTCTAGCAGGTTATCGCAGGTGTTTGTAAGACAGCCTTAGTTATAAGCTTCTCATTATGATCTTAGAGTCTAAGATAAAAAATATTTTCATGTATTTTTTTGCTTTCTCCAAATCCAGTGAGGGTGAATCATGGCTACTTAGAGAATCCAAAGTTGAAAATCGAGATAAATAATGCAGTTTTGGCCAGGCATGGTGGCTCACGCCTGTAATCCCAGCGCTTTGGGAGGCCGAGGAGGGTGGATCACCTGAGGTCAGGAGTTTGAGACTAGCATGGGCAACATGGCGAGACCCAGTTTCTACCAAAACTATGAACAATTAGCTGGGTGTGGTGGTGCATGCCTGTAATCTCAGCTACTTGGGAGGCTGAGGTGAGAGAATCACCTAAGTGAGCCCAGGGAAGTCAAGACTGCAGTGAGCCATGTTCACACCACGGCACTCCTGTCTGGGTGATGGGAGTGAGACCCTGTCTCAAAAAAAAAAAAAATGCAGTTTAGGCAACATTTTGTCCTAATGAAGCCCTTGCATCATCATCATCCTTATAACACACACTTTTTTTTTTTTTTTTTGAGACGGAGTCTCACTCTGTCTCCCAGGCTGGAGTGCAGTGGCGCAATCTCGGCTCACTGCAAGCTCCGCCTCCTGGGTTCACGCCATTCTCCTGCCTCAGCCTCCCGAGTAGCTGGGACTACAGGTGCCAGCCACCACACCCAGCTAATTTTTTGTATTTTTAGTAGAGACGGGGTTTCACCATTCACAAGATGGTCTCAATCTCCTGACCTCGTGATCCGCCCGCATCGGCCTCCCAAAGTGCTGGGATTACAGGCGTGAGCCACCGCGCCCGGCCAACACACACTTATAACATAAAATGTAAAAGGGGAAAAATGCCTTCTTTTTGCTTATTTTATTAAGGATGTAATAACCCTAATGGCCTTTCATGAAGAGCATTTTCTCCAAATGCATTGCATTGGGACACTCCCGAGGGACTCTGGAATGGATTTACTGCTTTCTCTGAAAACCAGGACATGGCCTATTTCATACAATATTGTTTGATTCAAACACATAATAATAAAAAATAATAATTTTCAGTGCTAAAAGTCAGCAACCCTGATGTACGGTTTTGCCCCCTGAGTGACGGGAACAACACATGGATTTGTCTTCTCTTGTGTGACCGAAGAAGGGCAGAGCAGTAGGTTTTCATTTCACACAACCCAGGAGATTGCCATTTTCTCAGGATCACCTGATGGCACAAAACTTAGGCCCTGGCTCATACCCTTCGTCCACCTCTTACTCTAGCTATTGCTAGAGCAAGCAGCTTCGAGCAGGTGAAACCTCCCAGCACCTCCCCTCTGCTGCAGCATATCTCTTGCATTTTGACACCACAGCATGGAACACCTGCAACAATCGGCCCAGCACTCACACAAGCATCATCCCAACGCACAAGAGAATTCATGCCCCAAGAACACCCCTTGAAGAATCGGAGCTGGAAATTGATGAATAAAGGTTCCCCTCCTCTTTCAGGCGCACAGGCCGTCCATTCTGAAGTCACTCCGTGGCTCATTAGGAGCCCCTGCGCAGTCATGCCCCAGCTGCCTCCAGGAGTGAACAAGCTGAGATTGCACTCCCATTTGCCTTCCTTCCTTCCCTGTGTCACTCTTCCCAATCCCTCTATCTTGTTTTCTGGGAACACTTTCCCAAATTAGAAAATTCTGGAGGCCAATTAAGGCAATAAGCCAGGGAAATATGTTATGTAACCGTGTGATGAACTCAGAAGAGATACTTGGGGACTTGGAGAAGTCCATTCCCTGTATCTAGGCGAGACCACAGCTAAGTCATTGACCAAAGGAACTTTGTATTAAAACAAACAAACAACAACAAAAAAAACTTAGAAAAATGGAATTCCAAAATCACCATTAGTAATTCTATTAGGTATTCAGATATTCATTGACTATAAATGTTCCTGAATGCAAAGCAGGAGATACAGAGGTCTGAATGTGGGATGTAAGAACTCGTGTATGTAATTGCATGAGCCAAAGAACAAGCTTAATGGATCTGGGTTCTGTGACTTTGCTCTTTTCGGAAGTGCTAGCTCAGTTTCAGAAAAGAAGTTCAGCGTCATTTTTTTCTTTTTACATTTATCTCCACCAAGTTTATGACAAGTTGATCCAATGATTTACTCTCCTTGATCAGAAATACCAGAAATTCACTCTCAATTTCAGTCCTTTAACTGATTGGCATTCTTTAAACATAATGAACGGGAAAAGGAAATATATCTTAAAACAGTTTTTAAAAATGTGAAACAATTCAGGCATACAAAAGACACAGAAAATGATAAATTGTGTGGTATACCACCAAGATAAAACAGCTGTTAATATTTTATCTTATTTGCTTCAAACCCATCTTTTCAGTAAACATGCTATTTACTTAATAAACAAAATATTACAGTCCAGCTACTGCCTCACCCAGTGTGCATCACCCTCTCTTTCCCTCCATCCCTGGACATAACTCTATTCAAAAATTCGTGTGTATCGGCTGGGCACAGTGGCTCACATCTGTAATCCCAGCACTTTAGGAGGTCAAGGCAGGTGGATCACTTGAGGTCAGGAGATCGAGACCAGCATGGCCAACATGGTGAAACTCCATCTCTACTAAAAATAAAAAATTAGCTGGGCATGGTGGTGGGTGCGTCTAATCCCAGCTACTCGAGATGCTAAGGCAGCAGAATCGTTTGAACATGGGAGGCAGAGGTTGCAGTGAGCTGAGATTGTGCCACTGCACTCCAGCCTGGGCAACAGGGCGAGACTCCATCGCAAAAAAAAAAAAAAAAAAAAATTAGTGTATATCATCCCCACATCTGCTTTCTTACTTCTTCTACATAAATATACATCCATAAACAATATAAATTAGTCCTCTGCATTCTAGTTTTTGTTGCTGTTAAGAAGTCTAGTTGAAGTTCTTGGTAAATAACCTTTCAATCACCTGACTTAATATTGTAAACAGAGAAGCAGATTTTTATTAATGTCTCATCAAAAGTAAGTTTTTCACCAGGAATATGCTTGTGAATGCAACATAAACATTTATAAATGTACCATTCATCAGTTTTCTTTCCTGATGGGAATAGTGAAAGAAAATAGAATTCATCAGAACTCCTGTGCCTCTTTGGCACAAACTTATAGCAATACGATAAATAGCAAGTACACCTATGTGTGAAGTCTTACCATAAAAAACAAACTTGATCAACTGTGCCAGAGGAAAGACTGAGTATCTTTCTCTTCTCTCCATGGAAAATGATATTACAAAATTGTCGTCACATGTTGGGGCCAGCAAAGAGAATATAGCCAGATGATACAGGAAATGACATTTCTCAAAAGAAGACATACAAATGGCCAATAGGTATATGAAAAAAAAAAAGTTCAACATCACTAATCAAAGAAATGCAAAGTAAAACCACAATAATATATCACCACATACCTGTTAGAATGGCTATTATCAAAAAGACGAAAGATAGCAAGTGTTGGAGAGGATGTGGAGATGATTTATATTTATAAGTTTGTATAGTTATTTATATTTCAATACTATTGCTGGAAATATAAATGACTACAGCCCTTATGCAAAACAGTATGGGGATACTTTGAAAAATTCAAAATAGAACTGCCATGCTACAGTAATCCCACTACTGGGTATCTATCCAAAGGAAATGAAATCAGTACGTTGAAGAGATATCTGCACTCCCATGTTCATTGCAGCACTATTCACAATAGCCAAGATATGGAAGCATCATAAGTGTCCAGCAGCAGATGAGTGGATAAAGACAATGTGGGATGTACGGCATATATACACAGTGGAATGCTATTCATCCTTAAAAAAAGGAAATTCCGTCATTTGTGACAACATGGATGAACCTGGAGGATATTATGCTAAGTCAGATAAGCCAAGCACAAAAAGACAAATACCGCACGATCTCATTTATGTGTTGTAACCAAACCCAGGTTCAGGTACTCACCAAAAGTCAAACATGAGATACAAGAGTTGGTGGGACAGGCCGGGTGTGGTGACTCATGCCTGTAATCCCAGCACTTTGGGAGGCTGAGGCGGGTGGATCACTTGAGGTCAGGAGTTCGAGACCAGCCTGACCAACATGATGAAACCCCATCTCTACTAAAAATACAAAATTAGTCAGGTGTGGTTGCACGTGCCTGTAATCCCAGATGCTTGGGGGGCTGAGGCAGAAGAATTGCTTGAACCTGGGAGGTGGAGGTTGCAGCAAGCCAAGAGATCAGATCTTGCCATTGCACTCCAGCCTGGGCAACAACAAGAGCTAAACTCCATCTCGAAAAAAAAAAGCGTTGGTGGGACAAAAGCCGGGTTTGTTCAGAGAGCCAGTAAACCAAGAAGATAATAGCATCCTAAAGTGCCACCTTAAGTCAGGATAAATTTCAGTCTCTTTTTATGTTAAGAGCAGAAGGAAGAGGAGGGGCATGGGATCAATAGGTGACTGTTGACCACAGACATCTGGGTGCCAGTAAGGGTCTTAGAAGGTGGCGAAAGTCTTAGCTTTTGGTCAGGTCACAATGCTCCTATAAATCTTTTTATTTATTTTTTATTTTTTATTGTTAATAGGATCTTGGTCTGTCACTTAGGTTGGAATGCAAGGGCATGATCATGGCTTACTGCAGCCTCAAGTTCCTGGGCTCAAGCAATCCTCCTGCCTCAGTCCCAGTGGCCGGGACTATAGGTACATGCCACCATGTGTGGCTAATTTTTCCATGTAAATATGGTGTCTCACTATGTTGCCCAGACTAGTCTTGAACTCCTGGACTCAAGTGATCCTCCCACCCAAAGTGCTGGGAGTATAGGTGTGAGCCACTGTGCCCCACTCCTATAAATCTTTAACAAAATGTAGTTTACATACTTCTCCTTTAATCTCAGATGGCTGTTTTTGTGTTTTATCTCGTGCTCTAAAATTATCCTAGCCTATATGCTGGAATGGGTGAAGGCCCCTTAAACAATAATGGAGTTAGTTATGTTCTTTTGCTGTTTCACTGTTATACAATGTGAAATCTAAAAATGTCGATTGCATGGAAACAGAGAGTAGAGTGGTGGTTACCAGAGGCTGGGTGGCTGGGGAGATGTTGGTTAACGGATGCAAAATTTCAGTGAAATAGAAGAAATAAGTTCAAGAGGTCTATTGTAAAACATGGTGACTCTGGTTAATAACAATATATTGAGCTGGGCGTGGTGGCTCACACCTGTAATCCCAGCACTTTGGGAGGCTGACGCGGGCAGATCACCTGAGGTCAGGAGTTCGAGACCAACCTGTCCAACATGGCAAAACTGGGTCTCTACTGAAAAAAAAAAAAATACAAAAATTATCCAGGCATGATGGCGCGTGTCTGTAATCCCAGTTACTTGGGAGGCCGAGGCAAGAGAATCGCTTGAACTTGGGAAGTGGAGGTTGTATTGAGCAGAGATCGGGCCATTACACTCCAGACTGGGTGACAGAGTAAGACTGCGTCTCAAAAAAAAAAAAAAAAAAGCCAACATAATTGTATTCTTAAAAATTGCTAAGAGTAGTTTTTAAATGTTTGAACTACAAAAACATGAAAAGTATGTGAGGTAAGGCATATGTTAATTAGCTCAATTTAATAACCATTCTACAATATACACATATTTCAAAACAACATGTTGCCAACAATATACAGAATTTTAATTTGTCAATTGAAAATAAAATTTTTTAAATCCAGGAAAAATTGTAGAGATGTATTTTTCCTGGATTTGGTGATCTTTTGGCTTTTCTCCCCCCAGCTTTTTGAAACTTTTGGTTTGTTGTGACTTCTAGTCTCTAAATATTCACTTTACTGCCAAATTTTGTATTCATACTTTTGTATTCTTTGTCTTTTAAATGGCTTCCTAAATGGTATACATCATCAGGCCCTCAAAATGTGCTCCACCTGCTTTGAACCACAAAACCCCTGGGGATCCTAATCCAAACAGCTTCCACCCTCCCCAGCACTCTCTCGCTTGCTGTGCAGGCTTTCTGTGAATGCTCCAGGCATGCAAAGGAAGGAAGCCAAATGCTCCAAGCTGCTCGGTGTCTGACTCCTGGAGCCGCAGCTCCCATGACTTTGTAAAGGGCATGCAACTTGCAGGGCATGTGCCCCAAGCACCAGGGTTTCCTCCTACTCTCTTGGCTTTCGAAAATGAGGCAGCAGGAAGTGATGGAGAGCGCTGTGGTCATCAAATGTGGATGAAGTTAAAATTTGTTAACCAAATGCAAACACTTCGGGGAGTGAAAGTGGGGCACTATTCATTTATTTTTTTAAGTCAGGCTCTCACTCTTGCCTCAACTGGAATGTAATGATGTGATCAGGGCTCATTGCAGACTGGACCTCCCAGCTCAGGTGATTCTCCCACTTCAGCCTCCTAAGTAGCTGGGACTACAAGTGTGTAACAACATACCCAGCTAATTTTTTTGTATTTTTTGTAGACACGGGTTTTCACCACGTTGCCCAGGCTAGTCTCAAACTCCTAGACTCAAGTGATCTGGATGCCTAGAACCCCCGCAAAATGTTGGTGTTAGTGGTGTGAGCCACCTTGCCTGGCCTTCATTTGCAAGATTGTCCCAAAGGAAGTGACCTTGGCTGAAACCCTGGCTCTGCTTCCTCTGGCTGTGGGGCGAGAAGTAAATAGCCAAATCTGCCTGGGCTTGTTTCCTCACCCCAAAAAATGGCAGTAAGAGCTGCCTCACAGGCCAGGTACGGTGGTGCACATCTGTAATCCCAGCAATTTGGGAGGCCAAGGCATGAGGATTGCTTGACCTCCAGAGTTTGAGACCAGCCTGGGCAACATAGTGAGACCCCACCTCTACAGAAATCAAATGAGATGGGCATGGTGTTTCATGCCTGTAGTCCCAGCTGCTTGGAAGCTGAGGTGAGAGGATTATTTGAGCCCAGGAAGGTGGAGGCTACAGTGAGCTATGATCACCCCACTGCACTCCAGCCTGGGTGGCAGAGCCAGATCCTGCCTCTGAAGAAAAAGAAAAAAAGAAAAAAGAAAAAGAACTACATCAGTATTTTGTTAAAGGTTAAGGTTCGATTACCTAGATATAGGCTCTCTTTCTCTCCACATATATCTGTATATCTATCTATACACACACGTATATATTTAGAGTTATGTATATATATGCAGAGAGAGGTATAGCTATAGATAGATCTATATAAATATATATAAACAGCTGTCTCTCTTTACATATGGATATATATATTTATGTATCAATCCACAATACATAAACTTGGATATGCACAAAATATCACATTTTCTCTAAACCAGCTTAATTTTTATTTCAAACTCCCCTTCACAGCAGACTGGGAAGATGCTTGAATTCAATCTTTTCGAGGTATCCCACTGCCCCCTCCGAGATATGCTACAAACTCCCACACGGTGTCAAGCTCTGCACAGGAGTTACCTTGGAGAGCCTGTTGTCCCGGGAGCCTGACCCGTGAGTCCTAGGGGTCCCTGCTGCTTCCATGTGGACATCAGGTCAAGGGGCCTCTTTCCCAGGCTGCCCGCAGCCCCAGCTGCCCAGGCACACTCTGCTGCAGCTTTTCCTCGGGACGTTGTCTCCCCAGTGGCTCTGCGGTGACCTCTCTGGGGACCTAGGATCCTCATTTTTTAGTGTGGAAGTAATCCTTTCTTCACATCCAGCTAAGACATTCTATCAAAGCGTGAGAATCTGCTTCCTTTTCATTTCTCTTAAAAAAAATCATATACATTCTAGGCTGGGCGCGGTGGCTTATGCCTGTAATCCCAGCACTTTGGGAGGCTAAGGCAGGCAGATCACGAGGTCAGGAGATCGAGACCATGCTGGCCAACATGGTGAAACTCCGTGTCTACTAAAATACAAAAAATTAGCCAGGTGTGGTGGTGCACGCCTGTAGTCCCAGCTACTTGGGAGACTGAGGCAAGGGAATCGCTTGAACCCTGGAGGCAGAGGTTGCAGTGAGCCGAGACCACACCACTGCACTCCAGTCTGGCGACAGAGTGAGACTCCATCTCAAAAAAACTCATATACATTCTACTAAGCGCGTTGGTCCTGAAAATCTCAAAACCAGAGTGAACTCCAGTGGGTTTTGCTTTCTACCCTGCCACATCTCTCCTCGCAGTGCGTGAGCAATTGGGTTGGCCAAAGGGAGAAACATGGGGAAAACAAACTTTCACAATACTGCACTGGCCACACGGCACCTGCCATAACGAAGGGGTTCGGTAAGTGCTTGGCTCTTTTCCTGGAAATGATACCATAATCACCAGGATATACTGATCCAGCCTGAATCACTGGCAGCCTTTATGTGGGCAGAAGTGAAATGAGCAAAACATTATGGTGAAGCAATAGGACTGAACATTTCTGGGAGAAGCAGCTGAAAGAAGAAAAACTTCTGGACGAAAGAGTGAACACCTGGGGAGTCACTCATTAAGCAGAACAGGAAGAGAGGCAGAATTACTGACAAAGAGCGAACAAAACATTTTTTCCAGAAATCTGGGGGAAGACAGCGAAGAGAACAATAGCTGAAGTCCACAGAACAGCCACTAATACAGCAAGAAGATACCTTAGAGCTCAACTACTCAACATCGCCTCCACCCCATTTTACAAATACTGAGGCTACAGCTGAAAGCACTTGGACAAAACCAATAGCACATTAAGTTTAGCTGCAAGATTCCTAACTCCACCAATTAGCTTTTTACTATAATTACAATATGTTGTCTTTTTGTGACTGAAAATAAAGAGGATTGAAGAAGTCAGTTGGACCAGGGTTCAGATTTCGACTCTCTCACTTACTTTGTAACCTAGAGTCTCTTATTTGGCTCTAGCCTCTACTTCTTCTATAACATAGGACTAAGAATTCTTGTGTAAGAGTCTGGGTTGTTGTGAAGATTAAATGAGGTACTGAAGGACCCAATACAGTGTCAGCACATTGTAGCTGCTTGTTTGAGTGGTGATAGTAATACTCTTTCCAGTTCTTCCAGTATGATTCATTTTGATAAACTAAAACTCTTCATGAGAAATATCCCATTTGCTTTTTTTAAAAAAAAACAAACACATATATCCAAGATTTTATTTAACTCATTAATTAATGAGGGAACCAATAGCATGTTAAAACCAATACAAAGGAAAATCTAGAGGACATGCAGGCAAGAAGGAATGCAAATAAATGCAAAACTGGCCACTTTCATGGCACCGTAACCGGTTGCGTCTTCACCTGACATGTATCCATTCTCACAGTGTTATAAATACCTGAGACTGGGTAATTTTTAAGAAAAGAGGCTTAATTGACTCACAGTTCTGCATGGCTGGGGAAACCTCAGGAAACTTACAACCATGGCAGAAGGCACCTCTTCACAGGGTGACAGGAGAGCGAGAATGAGTGCAAGCAGGGGGAATTGCCAGACTCTTATAAAACCATCCGATCTCGTGAGACTCACCCACTACCATGAAACAGCTTAGGGGAACCGCCCCCATGATCCGATGACCTCCACCTGGTCCTGCCCTTGACACGTGGGGGTAATGGGGATTACAATTCAAAGTGAGATTTGGGTGGGGACACAGAGCTAAACCATATTAAGATGCATCATTCATTATTTTCTTTTTTTGTTAACAGTTTTATTGAGAGATAATTCACATACCTGTTATAAATATATATGCAATAATTTACATATTGTAATTGTATAATTCATTGGTTTTTTTTGTTTTATTGAGATGGAGTCTCGCTCTGTCACCCAGGCTGGAGTGCAGTGGCGTGATCTCAGCTCACTGCAACCTCTGCCTCCTGGGTTCAAGGGATTCTCCTGCCTCAGCCTCCTGAGTAGCTGGGATTACAAGCGAGTGCCACCACGCCTGGCTAATTTTTGTATTTTTAGTAGAGACGGAGTTTCACCATATTGGTCAGGCTGGTCTTAAACTCCTGACCTTGTGATCTGCTCGCCTTGGCCTCCCATAGTGCTGGGATTACAGGCGTGAGCCACCGCGCCCGGCCAATTCAATGGTTTTTAATGTATTTACACAGCAGTGCAACCATCACCACAATCAATTTTGAATCTTTTCATGATGCCAAAAGAAAACTCTGTGCCTTTTAACCGTAACTCTTAACCTCCCACTTCTACCCCCACGCCCAGCCATAGTCAGCCCCTAGTCTGTTTCCTGTTTCTACAGATTTTCTCTCATGGACATTACATATAAATGGAATCATACAATCTGTAGTCTTTTGTGGCTGGCTTCTTTCACTTGACGTACTGTTTTCAAGGTTCGTTCTTGTTGGATCATGTATCAGTGCTTCATTTCTTTTTATATTTGAGTAATATTCCACTGTGTGGCTCATTTTAAAATACTGACTGTGCATTTAGTGTGCTTTCATGAGAAGCAAAATATGGAGACCTCTGAGATCTAATAGGTTAGAGCTTTCAGTTTCTCTCCAACAGAGCAGATTCCTGATACAAATATCAGTTTCTGCATCCAAGCCATGAGGCTCAGTACTTTTGTCTTCCGGCTCTTTGTTTGAAATTTATATTTGCTTTCATACAGCTTAGCACAACCTGGCTAAAAGTAAATCCCACTCAGGCCATTGACCAGTTTTCCATGGTGGCAAGCACAGTGGACTCTTCCGGAACTGCATGTCTGGAAAAAACATAAAACAAAGGAGTCTCTAGAGAACATCAGCCAAATATTATAATTTGATACGGTGACCTGAGGTCTGATCTGGGGGCATGTACTTAGAAATATCAAAAGAAAGTAGGCAGCTTCACCTCCTCGTACCCTCCCAGCTGTTCTCAGAAAGCTGTGGATGAGTTAAGTTTGCCTCCCCACCTTCCCGCTCACCCGTCGTCTGCCCTTTTACCTGCTAGCACTTGGTGTCCTTCAGGGTTGTTGCCACACCTTCCAATGAGGGAACATCTGACCAAACTACTGAATTACTAAGAAATTGCTGATTCTTCAGGAACTTTATATTTCCAGAGAGGAGGCCAAGGAAAGGGCCATATGATTTGTAGACAGAATCTGTAATAGTGGGGGCTCCCTGAAGCCTTTTCCTTCAAACTAAGTACATAATCTTCTTTTTCTTTTTCTTTTTGGAGACAGAGACTCACTGTATTGCCCAGCCCAGGCTGGAGTCCAGTGGCATGATTTCGGCTCACCACAACCACTGCCTCCAGGTTCAAGTGATTCTCCTGCTTCAGGCTCCTGAGTAGCTGGAATTACAGGCACCCACCATCACGCCCTGCTAATTTTTGTATTTTTAGTAGACATGGGGTTTTACCATGTTGGCCAGGCTGGTCTCGAACTCCAGACCTCAAGTGATCCACCCGCCTCAGCCTCCCAAAGTGCTGGGATTACAGGTGTGAGCCACTGTGCCCAGCCCCAAGTGCATAATCTTAGTTCAGACACAACTGAGATCAGAATTCTGCCTGCTCCTTTTATTTAATTAATTTATTTATTTATTTATTTATTTGAGACAGAGTCTCACTCTGTCACCCAGGCTGGAGTGCAGTGGCGCGATCTCAGCTCACTGCAAGTTCTGCCTCCCAGGTTCACGCCATTCTCCTGCCTCAGCCTCCCGAGTAGCTGGGAGCACAGGTGCCCGCCACCACGCCCGGCTACTTTTTTGTATTTTTAGTAGAGACGGGGTTTCACCATGTTAGCCAGGATGGTCTCCATCTCCTGACCTCGTGATCCACCCGCCTTGGCCTCCCAAAGTGCTGGGATTACAGGTGTGAGCCACCATGCTCGGCCTGCTTGCTCCTTTTAATCCATCTATCCATCCATCCATCCATCCATCCATCCATCCATCCAATAAACATTTATTCAATACCAGTTGGTCAGTCTTTAAGCCTAGTGCTAGGTAGAAGGGAGCAATTTGGGCTGAAAACTTTTTCACAAATTGTGTTAAAATTATGTATTTGCCTCTTGTGGTAGGGTTTGAACTTCCTCTTCCTTAAGGACAAGGACTATATTCATTCCTGTGAATATATAGATGATGATTACCTAATATGCTTGATCATAGAGATACTTAAATAAATGACCGCATATATGTTCAGCAGTCAGCCTAGTGCTCATCTGTTGGTGGTGTGGATGAGGAACCAGGGATCTCTCCAAGTGGTAATAGTAGACTACGGAACCCAAGCTGACCACAGTCTGTTAGCACACTTTATTACACCTGCTGGAGCTAAATGAAAAGGAATACAGTTCAACGATGGCCCTTCACAATGACCATTGCTTGCTTTTGTCCTGTGAAAGTCAACTTCTTCCCTCTGAAAGCTGCTTGATTCCTAAATTGACCCTGGAGAGGAAAGCAGTAGCTCTGGAAAAGTCACAGTGACACTTCCTAGTAATAGGATGCTTTGGAGAGCTAAGAATCAGTACAGCAATGCAGGAGAAAGAGGTGACATGTTCCCCAAAAAGCAGTTTGAGGAAGTAATTATGTGCATCAAAGTTACAGAGAACTATCCATGCCATTTTAACATGGATCAACTTTATTGAGAAATAGTTTACATATGATAAAAAGAATCATTTTAAATGTACCTGGTGAGTTTCATGACATGTACTCACTCCTGTGAATAGCTGCCGCCATGCCCAAAAAACTCGCTTGTGATTTTGTTGTAGGCAATTTCCTCTCACCTCCCACTCTACTAGCACTGATCTGTTCTCAGTCACTATCAGTGTTTTGTCCTTTCTAGAATTTCACATAAATTGACTCATAAAGCATGCCCTTTTTTGGGTCGGTTGCTTTAGCTCAGCATGTTTTTGAAATCGGCCCATGTTACTGTGTGTGTCAGTAGCATGTTCGTTTCTATTGCTGAACGGAATCTCATTTTATGAATGTTTCACTATTTGTGATACATCCTATTTGTGATCCACTCTCTTGTTGGTGAACATCGGAATGTTCCCAGTTACCAGCTATAACAAATATGGCTTCTATAAGCATTGTGTACAGGTGTTTTTGTGGACATATGATTTTATTTCACTTGGGTAAAATACCTAGGAGTGGAATGGCTGGGTTGTGTGGTAGGTATACATTAATAAGGAATTTCTAGTTTTCCAAAGTGGTTGTACCATTTTTTATTTTGTGCCTTTTTGAAAATGCTGTTCGTATTATGAAGTCTTATAGGGCAATTAAAATTTAGGGTAAATTGATTTTTTTTTTTCTCTCGAAGGGAAGACTCTGGGCTATAACCATAGACAGACTGGTAACAGGAAGCAGACGTGGCAAAGTTCACAGATCCTCCATATGCTGGACATGATGGTCTTTGCCAAACAGCTGAAAGTCTTGGCCATGAAATGCTGCTTTTCATCACCGAGTAGACACTATGGAAAAGCAAGTGAGAAGCCAGAGCTCCAGAGACTTGGGTGCAAACATTACCATGGAAATAGCACAGAGACTTTGTGTGTTTATTTCGTTTCAAATTTGGTGGAAATTTTTCTCATTCAAGAAAAATCCAACTGTCACTACCCTTGCTCATTATTGCAAATTGGCATAGCAGCCCCCTACAGTTTTTATTGTTTTATCTCTAAGTGTCAGGTTAAGACCATGCTGCTTTCTGCCTTGCTACACTCCAGCCACTGTTTGTCCTGAGAAATTTCCATGGTCATGCTCTGTTAGTCCAAGGGGTGGTTTTTTACTCCATTTTATTTGGCCTTGCTCAGAGACAAGTGTTGTAACAAATACCTTGGGAGGCAGCTCACTGGTCACGTAGCTCTGATGTGGAGTCACCAGAGTTTCTATTGGCGGCCCTGGGTTTCACCTCTTTAAAACAAGTGGAGAGTACAGTCAGCTCATAAACCGACGTGGTTCTTCATAGCATTCTTCCTGAAGCACCCAACATCCAGCTTTCAAGGAGACAGTTCATTATCTCTTTCAAAGAATCTGTTTCACTTAACAAAGACATTCTTAGCATTTGGTCATTGCTTGTCATCAGTAGAGAAGCTTACTAGGAGAAATGTCAGGATCCCCAGCTCTAGAAGTTCTACTCAAAAGCAGAGGAAGGGCCTGGTGATCTCTTCGGGTCTGTGGTCACGAGACAAAGCTGTAAAGGGTGAATACAAGTCACTTGGTTTGTCTAGGCTCTACCAGTTGTTTGCTGGGTGACAGCCCGTGGAGAATGGTTATGAACAGTTTGGATTTCCAAGTCAAATACGTGTTGATCAAATCCCAACTGGGCCGCTGCCTCAGTTCCTTCATCTCTAATGCAGGAGTAACAGCTTATTAATGAGGTGTGAGCATTAAAAGGGACAGTGCAGGTAAAGCATTTATTATACTGCCTAGAAAAAACAGCCCCTCACTCCTTGTTATATTTGTTTCAATTACTCTAAATATGACGTTGCTGAACTAGTGTTGAGCATTTCTAGAGCTAATGTACTATGCTTCAAAATTTAAATAATTTTTCATCCTTCAGTTCAAGGTTAGACCTCACAGTAGCAGTAGTAAGTTATAGTGGTCATAATAACTCTAAAATATTTTAATTAACAAAATCTACAAAATGTTTGTTGTACATTGCAGGATGTACAAGAGTTAAAGACAACTAAATATTCAACAAGAATCTGTTCCAGGTGGTGAGGTGTTAGAGACAGAATGTGGCTGACGGGGAACTTTTCCTTATGGTCAAGATTCAGGAAAAGCAGCAACAAACGTAATAGTGAAATAGCAAAAGAACGAACATAACCAATTCCATTTCCGTTTAAGAGGCTTTGAGCCATTTCTGTACGTAGGCTAGGATGCTTTTAGAGCACTGGGGTAAAACACAAAAACAGCAACCATGTAGTTTTTGAAACTAACTGTGATGAAAGCATGTCAACAACTGTGTCGTGTTAAAGACTTACAGGAAGAAGCAGGCTTGACTACTGTCACATGAGAGACCATCACTCAAAGACAAAGACGCTTCATAAACCTCCCCCAAACCCTTGCTGGCAGCCAGATGCCTGTGGTTGTTGGCTCCCTGCCTGTCCCCCTTACCTAAACATAGAAGACAAAAACAAACAAACAAACAAACAAACAAAAAAAGCTGCATTTGTCTCCTACGTGTAGAGATCCCATTCTACCTCACCTTAGAGTGAATTGTTTACACAGCCATCTCCCAATAGACTGTTTCTTGAAAGTAAGTACGTACATCTCAATTGATGCTGATTCAATTAAACACATTTTTATTTTGGTTTCTAAGAACTTTCTGTATTATGCAAACACAAAGGGGTTATGCAAACACAATGAAAGGAAGATTTGAAATGACAAAGAATCAGAAAAAGCTTTTTGAAGGAGAACATTTCATAAAGTCATAGACGACTTAGACTAAAAGGGACTTGGATAATGACACTAGTGTCCTAAGTTTGCAGATGGGAGGACGGAACACACTGATAGCTAGGAGGGAGCGGGTCTGGATCTCAAACTTCCAAGTTTGGTTTCCTTTCCAAGTTAGAATCCTTTCAGGCAGAGATGTGGCAAGCAAATCCAAGGAGAGATGAAGGAGACAAAACGGCACAGATGTTTCAAAGCAAAGGGACTATCCAGGAAATGAAGATTACTTTAGTTACCAGGGAAGAAACGTGTATATGTCATGGGGGAAGGGAAGAGAAAATGCACGCATGTGGCACAGCCCTTTGTGGTGCGGTCAAGTGAAGGAAGCTTTATGAAGAGGTTGGTGGGACCTTGAAGCAGGAAGGAAGGGGAGGAAGACGCAGGGTACAGAAGGATGAAAAGCTCATGGTGGTCAAGAAACTTGTAAATGGTGGTAGATACTATAATGGGACACATAGATACGCACGTAAGGGCCAGAACACACAAAGTCTCAAAAGGTTAAGCTGTGAAACTTATAATTTTGAATAATAATAATGAGACATTCAAGATTCTTGAGCTTGATAGGATTAAAAAAAACAGTATAAATTGACAGTTATTGAATTTAAGATGACAAAAGTAGTTTAAATTTCTACTTTATTCCCCAAATACATCACTGTCATAAAGCTTTCTGATGATCTAAAGCTGGTTAAAAATAAACACCTTGTACATGCACATTACTTTAGGACATGAAGCTAAGTGAATTATATTGATCAGAATCTGCTAAGAAAATTTTTTTCTTTAAATAGTCAAACTAATAAGAGATTTCACAGTAACCACATATTAATAGAACTGGAGGATTCTTTCTTTTGCTAAGCCTTGGGAAATGGTTTATAATCATTTGATAAGTTGATGAAGTATTAGCAAGCAAGATGGTAAAAGAAATAAAATATACAATCATTGTATAAAGTTCCAGAAACACTTTATTTAAAAATGGAGTTGTAAATGCATAACAAAATAACATAAGTAATAAATGTAACAAAAATAAATAAGGAGGATAATGTATTCATACAAAATAAAAATAACATAGTAAAAGGCCAAATGTTTATCATTGAACCAAACTGTGTAAACACTTAAACAAGAATGTAAGCAGAGTAGATTCTAGTATTTTCCTAAACTCCTTACCTTCTACTTCCATGTGGATATAATCAGTACCCAAATATTAAATAAAAGAGGGAGCAATGCTGATTATTTTGTCCAACTTTTTCTTCAAATGGATTGACCCTGTTTTAACATTTCGTTTATTCCTTCAAAGCATTTGTATCTTTCCATTTATGTTCTTTAAAACCTTTTTTCAGTCTTCCTTTATTAGACAGAATGGGGAATTTAGCTTTACAAGGAGAATAGTTCATTTACCTTTTTTTTTTTTTGAATTTAAAGAAAAGTAGGAGATCCATTATAGTTTTGTTTTTACATCTCTATAAAGTTTTTTTGCATCTTTATTAATTGATCCAACAATACAGGATTTAAAAAATTCTGTAAAGTCTTGAAGTGTATAGAGTTACTTTGTTTCTTAAAACAAATATAGCACAGGATTATTGTGGAAATATTAAAGACCATTTCATAAAAGTTGCAGTTTAACCTTTATAGACTGATGGGGTCAAGGGGGAAAATCCAGGTCTACTAATAATATTTAACTGAATTAAGATACACCCCAATTATAGTGTTCTGGAAACACAAAGGTAATTACTTTTCTTTTTAAAATTATCCAAATGTGAACTTACTGGAAAGAGAAAAAACAAGTTTAAAGAAGAAATTTTTCATAGGCTTCTTGTTTAGTAGCACAGGCCAAAGGCCTTTGTCGTCGTCTTGCAGGGTCCTTATAAATGTGTAAGACAGACAGGATTTACTATTGAGTCCTACAGGGAAACACACAGAAGCAATTCATTGCTTGGGAGTGAAACTATCAACTAATCTTACGACTACTGGTTCTCCAAGTCCCCTAATGAAGAAAATTTTAACCTCATTATCATTTCAAGGGAATTTCTTTTTCAACTGTCACATATAAACTTGGTAACACAGGACCAATATACATGTTCTGAGTTTTAAAAATATACTCCACCTAAACTATCTGTCTAATCTTTCTAGTTATCATTTAACCTAAAATGAGAGACCAAATCTTATTTCCATTAAAAAAAAATGAAAAAAAGTGCCAAATTGATCTTTTTGAAAGTGGAGTAAAACACTGTGGGGTTAAAACAAATACAGTATTATCAATCTCCTATGTACAAAAAAGACAGTTAGTCCTTATTGATATATAGATATGTCCACCTACCACTCCCAGCAAATCTTAGTGCAAACATAATAGTTAATTTCCGTAAACCCCAAGACAATTTACGTATCAACAAAGTTATATAAATCACATCTATGTTGGAAAATTTTAGGACACAGAGTGACTGTTGTGAAAGGTCTGCTTTACTGTGGAGAGTACTTATGTCATTGTGTCCAATGGTAATGAGTACTAATATAAATCCTATTATTAAGAAGCAAATAGAATGGTTTAACAAATCTGTACAGATGAAGGAGTCCATTTCAGGGAGCAGCTTGGCACAGGAGACATAGGGGTTCAGAAATGTTGGCTATTTAGTTTGCTTGTAGGTCACAGCATGGCTTAAAAAAAAGAAAAAAGATCTATGAAGGGAAAGGGTGTAATCATTAAATTCAATTTGAAAATCATAAAACCACAAAAGGCGACACTGCCACAATCTGCTTTTTCCTATTTGTGCATCAAGTGGTTATCTAAATAGTTTGAAAGGATTGATATACTACATTATACGTCAAAAATAAATAAATAAAATTAAGAAGACAGGGATTCCAAGATTGTAGCTGACCAAGCTGTCTTGTTTTGCGTACGTCAACACTATGCTGCTTCCAATATTCCTAGTCATTCCACAGGTAATAATTTTTCAACAATCAAGAGAAAGTCATTCTTGTACTGTAACATCTTCCTCTTCCCCATCGGGGTTGAATCTATTGAAATGTATACTGAAATCAGCCTCAGATTCAGCATTCTCAAATTCAGCTGCGGCTGAAACAGCAGCAGGATGAAGAGCCCTAGCTTCTGGTTGGCCAAGGGTTGGTGTCTGACCCGGGCTGTGGTGGTTATTCACAGGGCTGGACTTCTGTTTCGGTGGAGATGGCAACATAGCACTGGGAAATCCCATGTTGTTCAGAGCCTCCAAAGTTCCATCAGGATCAATCATAGCATTGATTGCTAAAGGGCGGGAAAAGGAAATAATTTTAGATGCAGTTACATTCACATATAAACACTGTTCATGATTTGGATAATATTTAAACTATCAGTGCGTATCTGATCTTAAATGCGGCTAATCTTCCAATATTATATTTAAAACTCCATTCTTAGTTATTCTGTAGCTGTACTGTAAATCACCCAGCCCTGAATACTTTCTCTGGGTCCTTTGATGTGGCACTTACGGGCATTTCAGAGACTTGTAAGTCTGGTATTTGAAGATGTGGAATTCAAGAAAAATCTTGTTGAAATTTGTCTTCATTATTGTGAGAGGATAGAGAAAATACTGAATATGATTTTTAATAAACATCTAAACCCACATCACTCAGATAACTGAGGTATTAGCTGCTAAGTCAGGGTTCAGAGTAACCTCAAGGCTGGAGAGGCCAGAAGAACATCAGCATACTTTGAATGCTACCATAGAATACGGTCATTTAGCCTGGCCAGAGTGCTGGGGTTATCAGCTGTATACACCACTGAGATACAGGGGTTCCCTCAGAGCCTACAGACTAATATCACAGGGCAGCTTGCAAAGCCAAACAGACTTGCTGCCTGTATGGAAGGGGTCAGTTAAAGGTCAGCTTTCAGTCCAAAAGATCTTTGGGTTGACATGGAAAGTTCTCAGGCGGTGATTTTCAATTTGGCATTGGGCAGAGCAGGGAGTTGGGAGAAGGAAGTAACACAGATGTAAGAATCATGTAGCAGGGACTTTTAAAAGCATACCCCCAGTCTACCAGCTAACAAGCACTGTGTTAGCAAGCCACTTTTACTCATGGGGTGTACCATAACCCTTAGGTGTGTTGGGGCTAAGTAAAGATGAAAAATCATTTTGATAGGATCCACGTAAGTACCTATGATTATTCGATAGATAAAGACTCAGTAGAATTAGCAGTTGACTATGGAACCTGCCTGTTGTACCCCTGGGGACTTCTGGGTCAAGACATACATAGGCATGAATGCACAGCCCAGCTCTGACAAGTGTAGAGGGCAGCCTCTTTCACTTTCTTCTCTCCTTTCTCTTCTGGTCTCTATGGCCAATATGTACTCATTTCTTGTCAACCAAACAACTATTATTTCTATTAGAATGTAAGTTTGTTTCAGGTTACACCACCAACATAATTTAAGAACTGTCAAATCACACAAATAATGCTAATTAACACAACTTTATTATATATTTTTCACATATTATTTATATGTAATACATAAAAAATTTCAATTAGTTTATGACATCTAGCCTACTGTCAAACCTATGAACTAAAATATGCCCAACATATATCTTTATTACATTTTAAATTTTTATACTGGGTTTAAAAAAATTCCTTTTTATGAATAATGTGAATGTTTGAACTCTGTATTTTATGTATGTCATTACATTTAATCAAATAACATCCTAACAATATTTTAAGAAATACCACTCAGAAGGCACTTATTCTAAATTATTAGCTCTTTATACTTAATTCAGTAGTAAATTTACCTTGCAGCTGCTTTTCTACTCTTTTCAGTTCCTGTAAGATAGAAGAAATCTCCTGCAGGGAAAGCAATAACAAAAATTAGCCTACTTTTAGCTAAATGTTATCACTTTACAAGCAATGAATTTCACTCTCACTTTATTTGGAACACTTAATATTATCTACATGGTACTTACTACATTAATAGCAACATGATATGAAATAATTATGATATCTAGCAAACAAGATTCAAATTAAAATATTTAAACTAAAATGAAATAGAATAACTTTTTCAGTGAGATGATTGTAGCAGATGAAAAGTTTAAAGTCATTTACTACTATTTAAGCAAAGATTTTTTTTTTTTTTTTTTTTTTTTTTTTGAGACCGAGTCTCACTCTGTCGCCCAGACTGGAGTGCAATGGCGCAATCTTGGCTCACTGTAACCTCCTCCTCCCAGGTTCAAGTAATTCTCTTGCCTCAGCCCCCAAAGGAGTTGGGATGATAGGTGCCCGCCACAATGCCTGGCTAATTTTTGTATTTTTAGTAAAGACAGAGTTTCGCCATATTGGCCAGGCTGGTCTTCAACTCCTGACCTCAAGTGATCCGCCCTCCTTGGCCTCACAAAGTGCTGGGATTATAGGCGTGAGCCACAGTACCCGGCCGCAAAGATTTTTAAAATTCTTATTTATCAACCTTGCAATAACTATGTAAAAATGCCTTCAAATTATCTTTGTAAAAACATATAAACTGCAACCTCAATATTATAATTATATTCTGAGCAATGAAAATCTGTACAAATTCTTTTAAAAAGAAGATAAGCATTATATTAAGTAAACGGAAACGACTTATGTCAACTTAATATTTTCATGTTAGATTTGGTTCTCTTTAAAAATTTCATGTTTCTAATGTTTAATTATTACAAGAACAAACTATACTAGTAAGAAACACAAAAGGCTCCTCCTTCATACCCTCTGCAACTTTGAAACAATCAACATTTTAAACCTGTGAGTCAGTAGAAGAAATAAAATTTCCCAAAATTTTGCATTTATATCTTCTTTTGAAAAAGCAAATCAACAAACAGCTCAAAAATAAGGGTCTTTTCCTTAAAATAAAACTCTATTAAAATGTTTTAATCTTCAAGAAAAATTACTATACCATGCTTGAGGTTTTCACAATAGGGACTTCACTTTCGGCTCTTAATTTGCTTTCTATGTCATCCCAATTCCGATCTTTGTCTTTAAATAATATTCTATAAATCAAAAAACATAAGCATATAACTTTTTATATTTTAAAAACCTATTACTTTTTTGTTAATAATACCAAAGCAATGTATCTTTTCAAAGGTACACAAAGAAAAAAAACCAACCACTGCATAAACTGAGAATTAAAATACTAAGCCAACAGTACCAATTAATTCATGTGTATGAGCTCCAATTGAATGCTTATTAATACATGCATAAATTCTTTACTGCTTATCTTATTCTTTATTGAAAACAAAATATAAAACAAATATAAATGATGTTATGACCTCAAAACTTTAATATTTATAATTTACAATACAGTAATGCCCTCTTATCCACGGTTTCTCTTTCCATGGTTTTAGTTAGTGGCAGTCAAGCATGGTCCGAAACTATTACAGTATTTTGGGAGAGGGAGAGAGAGAGAGAAAAAAAAAAAGACCACATTCACATAACTTTTTTTTACAGTATATTGTTACAAATGTTCTATTTTATTATTAGTTACTATTGTTAATCTCTTACTGTGCCTAATTTATAAATTAAACTTTATCATAGGCATGTATGTGTAGGAAAATACACAGTATATTAGGTTTTAGAATTATCTGTGGTGTCAGGCATCCAGTGGGTATCTTGGAACAACATGTATCACCTGGGTATAAGGAGAAAAGACTGTGTAACTGTCACTTATAAAGAAAATGCAATTTTATTCAGACAGAATATATGCAGTATAGGAATAAGTGAGATGAAAATAGGTTGAATTAGGTATAAACAATTGTGTCTGTTAAGACCTCTTTATATGGGAATAAGCACCTTATCGATCAAGAAAAGTGTGTATATTATTTTAAAGACAAAAAATTGGGAGTACTTACTGTGCTTTTCTTTAACAATTGTTAATTCGTGTTAGTATACTTGCACATAATAACCTATTAGGAATTAGGATGCTATCCTTTTGATAAAAACAGTTGCCAATAAAGATAATTATCCTATCATTACCCTAACATCAAATAACTTATAAAATAAAGGACCACAAAATTTTGACGTGTCTTTCAAATGTGGGACACTTTTCTAACACTTTAGAGTCTATCAGACATGATTCAGCAGTCTTAGATGTAAATACTGGCTACTTTTTTGGTTTCTTTTAAATTTTTTTCAGTAAGTCTGGAAATCTAGTTTAAACAACACTATATAACCTCATGTAAATGTATTACTACTGCAAGCTGATCAGCATTTAAGTAGTAAACTAAGTTAATATTTGTGCTGGTATTTCTTCAAAGATCAACGTGCCAGACTTACCTTATTTAAAAACATGAAACTCATTAACATCACATCAAGTCTGGAACATTTGCTTAAGGTGGCAACGGGTCTAGAATCTGGTATAAGAATATTCTTATGGCCTACCTATTAAATTTTCTAAACTCAAAAAAATGAACACCCTTGCCAGCCATCTTTTCTAAATTATTATGTTCTTGTAAAAGAGTCCTTGCAGCATTAGGACTGATGGAAAATAAGGAAATAATGACGATTTCATGGACCAACTTAGAACTGTAATGGACTTATACAATAGAGAAAGACTCTGTTTAGCCACACAGTGCTAAAAATTCAGTGAATTTTTCCAGAGGATGGCTACTGAGTATAGTGTTTGTGGATCTAAAACTGTTAAACCATAGACATTTCACCTTTGGTGAAAATGGGTTTTTCACGGGTTGCCCCTGAAAAAAAAATGTCCCCCTGAAGAAATAAATGGTTTATTTTAAAATACAGTTTGTTGGCCAGGCACAATAGCTCATGCCTGTAATCCTAGCACTTTAGGAAGCCAAGGTGGGTGGATCACTTGATGCCAGGAGATTGAGACCAGCCTGGGCAACATGGCGAGACCTCGTCTCTATAAAAAATACAAAAAAATTGGCCAGGTGTGGTGCAGATGCCTGTAGTCCTAGCTACTAAGAAGGCTGAGGTGGGAGGATTGCTTGTGCCCAGGGAGGTCGAGGCTGCACTGAGTGAGTGAGTTGTGAACATGCCACTGCACTCCAGCCCATCTCAAAAACAAAAAACAAAAAAACAAAAAAACAAAAAACAATTTGTAATATATAATAGAACAGATCTAAGAAGTCAAACTTGTCATTTTGGCATTATGAAATAAACTTTACTATAATATTTACTATAATATTTAATATTTAAATACTAGAGAATCAGAAAACCAGACCAAGAAATTAGTTTAGACCAGGCTATAATGATCAGAACTTGTTTTTGTTTGAAGGTCCCTATCAATTTTAAGCTGAAAAAATCATAGCTTTCAAAGTGATATTCAGATTATATTATAGATTCAAAATAAGCTAAACTTCAGCATGAAAATACATAAAATTCCAAAGCTTATTTCATTCAATAATTTAAGAATTAAGTTAAAATACTTTTGATAAAGCCATTGGTTTTAGGGAAACAAACAGAAGTCTCAGGCTCCTATTCTATGAGCCATAAACAATTCCCTAGTACTAGCCCTTAAAACATGCGAACGCGGAGTTGCGAATTGAGAGTCTACCAATGCAAGGCCGTGCTACACAACCTAAGGGGGTCATTTTCACATGGAATGCAACGAGAATGCTGTACAACAGGAGTTCCTGTATAAATATTTAAAAATGGATTCCACAGACAGTGTTCATACAATGTAAGTACGCATGCCTCTAGGATGAACCCCAGTAGACATTTGAGGTTATAACTCCTGACACAAAGCTTAAAGACCAGTTGATTCTCAAACTACCCTGGCACTTTCCACGCAGAAGGCCCAGGTCTCTACCCCTTAGGTTTGGTTATCACAACTCAGACCTACCTTTGAATAGTATCTTCTTCCCAAAGCCTTCCCTAAACCTCCTAGGTGAAAGTGATCCTTCCTTTGCCTTTATATCTCTAACTGAGCACTAATCTATTATACGCTATCTTGTACGACAGTTGATTGCATATGTGCCTCACCTTGCCAACTACACTGGAAACTCTTTAATAATAGAAATGGTTTTATCCTCATTACCTTCCATAAAGCCTGCCATAGTGCTTTATGCATAGTAAAACTCAACACTCGAACTGAAGGCAATTCAAATACATTAAACATTCTGTATTTATGTACAACTTTATTGAGGCATTTTTATGCATCCTTTTTTAAACTTTATAAATTCTGTCACTTTCTGAGACAACACAGGTTATCAATCCATCAGCAATGTCTTCTTTGTTCTCAATTTTAGTTCGATGTCAAAGCTACAAAAAATATTTTTATTTGGGGGAGACTACGGAACGTAGGCAAGCTGCTCCGTGGTAAGGAAGAGAACGGTGCACAGCAGGCAACCTGTGAGCATCTGCTGAATAAATGAGTGAGTGGTTAAGACTCCAGTTAGCAGGGACGGACCTGTATTTCAGCAGGTAGGATGAAAAAACACTGTGTACTTGTTTACAGGTAAGGAGACTCCAGGGTTTTCCAGGTGCAAGCCACATGACCATGCAAGACTCTCATGATATTTTTACAGATAGCACTGGTGTATCAAGAGGACCCATATTGGATATATTAGCTTCCTATGGTTTTTAATGATAAAATCCAAACTCCTTAACAAATTCTGCCAAAACAGATCCATCCTCATCTCTCTAGTGTCATCTCTCACCATACTCTGGCCCTTTCACTTCACATAGCTTTTGAGTAACTCCTCTCCTCATCATTCAGGACTTAAATTTCATGGCAATTTCTCTAAGAGCCCTTCTCTGAATTTCCCAAGTGCCCTTGCTATGGGCTTCCATAGTAACCATCCTATATTTCCCTTAACACACTGAACTATAATTACCTGTTTACCTGCCTTCTACACTCAAATGTGAGGACATCAAAAACAGTGCTAGACAAATAACATACAGTCAAAAATCATTAAATGAATGAATGAGTCTGGAGACTTTATTCCCATATAAGATGATCTTAACCAATGTTTATTTCATTTATTTATTTCTTTGGTTAATAATCCTTCCATAATGCCCCAGCTTTAGAAAATAATTTTAGTGGAACTAAAATAAAAATGATAACAATTATATATTACATTTAACTACAATGAATGCTTGAGCCAAATCATGATATTAATAAGCAGCTGTGTGATTGAGGCCTATAGATTTGTTTATTCATGTGTAAAAACTAGTAAGTTAAGCTTAAAATTTTTTTCCCTACAAATTTCAGTTAGGCTTTACCCCAGGGAATGGTGGACTTCATTTGTCTCTGGCCATAGGATATATTAGCAAATCATAGGTGAATGGGTTGCACGGTGAAGGGGATTCTCTTACTTGTGAAAGACGTAAACCTAGGAATGATGGAGTCACTAGGGGAAAACATGTACTATATCTCACGTAAGACAATAATAGGGTGCTAATTACTTAATCACTGAGTGTGAGTAAAAGAAAAACAATGGACTCATTTATAAGCCCTATCAGGATTTATAAAATGTGGTATTTATAAACAGCATGCAACTAATTTAATTTCTCTAAAATCAATTATAAGCCTTAAAATTTTTTAGTTAATAAGGTTCCAATTTATACCTGAAATTAATATTGTTATTATACTTTTTATCTCATCAGTGTAACCAGTGATTTTAATAATAAGAAAAAGTTGATGCAGGTTATTGGGCTTCAAGTGGAAATAGAAAATGTGGGTAGTAAAATACAGGTAATATTCAAGTGAAATAATGAAATTAAGTCAAATCATGTGTAGATAGCAGAAATAGCTAACTTAATACAAGCTGACTGGTTTACATGATATAGAATGTAAATTTCATGAGAACAGGGGTCTTTGTTTTGTCAATGTCTAATTATAAAGTACCTAGAATGTACCTAATACTTATTTGTTAACAAGTACATATTAAAATATTATTCTGTAGAAAATTAAGTCTATTTAAAATTCATAAGAATATATGGGAATTGATAAAGGTAAATTCTCTTTCAAAAACAATGGATAGGTACGTAATGGTAGTCACTAAAAACACCTTCAACATTATTTATATGTACAAGGTACTCTTTACGAAAAGCCAAACGTTTTAAACATTCTATTGCTGTTTTTTGAGATGGGGTCTTGCTCTGTCGCCCACGCTGTGGTGCAGTGCCATGATCATGGCTCACTGTAACTCTGAACTCATGAGCTCCAGTGATCCTCCCATTTCAGCCTCTCAAATAACTGGGACTATAGGCATGTGCCACCATGCCCAGCCAATTTTTTTTTTTTTTTTTTAATCTCGCTTTGTGGCTCAGGCTGGTCTTCAAGTCCTAGGCTCAAATGATCCGCCTGCCTTGGCCTCCCAAAGTGCTAGGATTACCAGGCATGAGCCACTGCACCCAGACTCAGCTATTTTTTCACTAAGGCAGCATGCCTCATATGCCAATCAAATATGGAGCGGTCTGTCAATACATTTCACTCATAGTCTCTGGGGAAAGTAAAGATCTAATTAAGAGAAAAGATCAAGGTACAAAAGTAGATAAAATATGATCAAGTTTGTATAAACCTTTGAGAAATGAACCCAGAGTGGGGAAACACACCCACTATTAGATATAATAAATATTTTTCTGGAATATTTATATTTTTTAACCATGTTGATGTATTACTTTTGCTAAAAAGCTACACATTTTAAAATAAATAGAAAAATGGGACAAGACGGTGCAGAATACATTACTTTTAACATAAGGAATTTTAAATTAATATTCTTTTAGGAGGCAATAAAGTGAAGAGAAAGTCTGGTACACCTTTAAGAAATTATTATTTATTTATTTATTTGAGACAGAGTCTCACTCTGTTGCCCAGGCTGGAGTGCAGTGGTGCGATCTCGGCTCACTGGAAGCTCTGCCTCCCAGGTTCACGCCATTCTCCTGCCTTAGCCTCCCGAGTAACTGGGACTACAGGCGCCCGCCACCACGCCCGGCTAATTTTTTTGAATTTTAATAGAGACAGGGTTTCACCGTGTTAGCCAGGATGATCTTGATCTCCTGACCTCATGATCCACCTGCCTCGGCCTCCCAAAGTGCTGGGATTACAGGCGTGAACCACCATGCCCGGCCACCTTTAAGAAATTTTTAAGATACAGGCTCAAGATAAAAAGAAAGCTCTTTCTGTTTCTTAACATGCCAAGTAAAATTTACCTATATAGGCCAACTTTCTACATTTCCTTCTGAATTTCTCAATTTTTCTAGAAGATGATGCGAACTTCGTTTACAGTAACTTAAAACAGATTATTTTGAGTTAAATAGACTGTTTTTAAGAATACTTTAATTTTTAAATGGTGCTTTTGAAATTGTTTTTGAAAAAATTTAATGGCTTCTTGGTACTCATCAAATGCTGATAAAATATATTATTTCAATATATAAGCAATATAGAATTATATTTGTGTGGAATATTACAATTCACAAACCATGTTCAAATACTGTTTCATTACATTTTAAATTTTAATTATAGGAATCAGAAATAAGCAATAGCAGCATGGATTTCTGAAGTACTGTTGAATAAAATCTGTAAGTCTATTTATGTTTTGAATTAGTAATAAATTTAAAGTTATAAAGTAGTACTGGATAGATATTTACTTTGGGACAAATTTTTCCAAAGGTAAACATATTCATTCTGATGATACATTTTTAACCTTGAGAAAAAGCAAAAAGCAAAGTGAGGTGATATTAAAGTTAAAGCTATATGTACATGTACCTGATCTTTCCAGCTGTCTTATCTATAGATTGTCTTATCTTCTTAGAGAACTGAAAGACGGATGACAGCAGCAGATTATCTCCCATGACCTGAAACAGCCAAAGAAAAAAGTAGATATTAAAATATTACCCCTGTATTGTATAACTACTGAGATCACTAGTCACAAGTCACTATAGTTAGGGGCAGTTAGTATTTATGCTTATTTTAATTGTAAACCAGTGAAGAATATAATTAATATGTAACTAAAATGAGAAAGTGAAAGAAACACTATTAACAAAGGAGTTCTTATTATTAAATAACTTGTCAAAGTTTCCGTATTATTTTGGTCATATCAGTTTCCAAACACAATCCATTTTATCCTCAGTTTATCTTCAATTACTATTGTGATCCTGTCTCTCTTACTTCCAACTGAATTATAAAAGAGAAGATACAAATAACTTAGAGTACTAAATTTATTATTTATTCTTTCACCAAGTAATGTGAATACAGAAATCAAGAAGAGTACAATCCTTGTTCTCCAGCAAAGAGTCTAGTGGGAAAGATACATTTTGAAAAATTTACGCAAAATAGTAAGTTTTTGTACTGAGTGTTGGTATTACTCCAGTTGAGATGCATGGGCAAAACCAGGGGTCACCAACCTCTGTAAAGAGCCAGAGGGTGAAGGTTTTAGTCTTTGAGGGACATAGGGTCTCTGCCACAATTCCTCAACTCTGCCTTTGCAGAGTGAAAGCAGCCATAAATAATGAGCAAATTATGCATGTGGACATAGCCGTGTTGTAACAAAACTTTTACAAAACAAGTGACAGGTTGGATTTGGCCTATGGGCTGAAGTTTGCCAAGCCCTAGGCCAAATCATGAAAGGCAAAGCTAACGAAGCATGGTAGAAAAAGGACAAAACTTGAGTCTAGCCGTGGGTTTCAAAATGAACTCCTTATATTGTCAGTACTATATCCAGAGCCTGAAAGAAAACAGAAAATAAGGCCCTAGAAGGCAAAAAGGTTTAAAGACCACTGGGAGAGGTGACGGTAATATACAGGGAATACGATTACATGTTTTATCATAAAGCCTAAGGCCTACAAAACAAGAGACGTTCACATAAATTTTGGGATTCAGTGCTGCAAGAATTCTAATGAGGCCGGGCGCAGTGGCTCACGCCTGTAATCCCAGCACTTTGGGAGGCTGGGGTGGGTGGATCACGAGGTCAGGAGATCGAGACCATCCTGGCCAACATGGTGAAACCCCATCTCTACTAAAAATACTAAAATTAGCGGGGAGTGCTGGTGCGTGCCTGTAGTCCCAGCTACTCAGGAGGCTAAGGCAGGGGAATTGCTTGAACCTGGGAGGCAGAGGTTGCAGTGGGCGGAGATAGCACCACTGCCCTCCAGCCTGGTGACAAAGCGAGACTCCCTCTCAAAATTAAAAAAAAAAAAAAAGAATTCTAATGAGAGTTCATTGATGAGTGGCATAAATAAGGAAGTGATCATGGAAAAACGTGAACTAACTTCAGAATGACAAGGATTTGAATTTAGTGGGTAATAAAAGTTTATTTAGGTTGTGAAAAATAACATTGTCAAGGAAAGGATAAATAAGCAAAATGGTTTTTGTGGGCCTTAAGAAAACAATCAAATAAGGATGGAAGACATATACAAATTAGGAAGGCATGAGAAAGGGCAGGAGAGTCTAAGGAAACACTGCAACACAGAATAGGATATTTCTCTTTTCTTTGCTCATGAAGTTTAGTTTGTTGTCACAAAGTATTAAATAAATTCCTGATATCAACCTTGAGATAACTATCAATCTAGATGTTTCCATTCTCTTTAAAAACATACACTTCTTCCACATAGTTTTATTATGTTTGGAGAAATTTGTCTTCCTAGACATCGGGACAGAATGATTATGAGTAAGTTTAGAGAATAGGCTCTTTTCCTGATACCAAGAACAAATCAACTATTAGGCCAGGACAGATCAAGTATGCTGTAAAACGTTTTAGTATACTTCAGTTGTAACTTTCAGGCTAGTTGCATACTTTTCTACCAAGTAGATCTTTTTCTACTCAGTACCATGAGAAACATACATATTCTTACATAATAATCTCAAGATCTTATTCCTAAATCCAGGGATCCACAGATATTAATCTATGATCAATCTCTTCTGGTCAACTGTTTCTTTCTACATTATTCCTCTACCCAGCCCTTAAGCCTATACCACCTCTGTGTGTTGTTCATAAATCACCTCTTTCCACAGTAGTATTTGAAATAACCATTCTTTTATGAAGAAACTCCTTTATATCTTTGAGTTTTTTATTACTCTATTATTGTTCAATTTGGGAATATACCAGTTTATACATTCACTTTTCAGCTGATGTAAACAGTTTCCAAGTTTTTGATACTGTCAACAATGTTACTATAAATGTAACTTCTACTATCAATGGGAAAGGGTTTTTCTTGTACATATACTAGCAAGAAAATTGCTAGATCATGTGATGTCTTTATTTTCAACTTTAGGAGATAGTGTCAAACTGTTTTCCAGAGCCGTGGCACCAACTTAACCTCCACCAACCACACATAAGAAAGCCTATGTAGCTACCTTTCCTCCAATACTTAACATTTTAAGACTTTAACATGTCAACAATTGAATGATTATAATCTCACTGTAGTCTTGACATGCATTTCTCTGAATGCTCATTAAGTTAAACTTCTCTTCATGTTTTGTAGGCCTTAAGTATTTTCCTTTTCTTTTTTTTTTTTTTTGGAGACAGAGTCTCACTCTGTCACCCAGGCTGGAGTGCAGTGGTGTGGGTTCAGCTCACTGCAACCTCTGCCTCCCGGGTTCAAGTGATTCTCCTGCCTCAGCCTCCTGAGTAGCTGGGATTACAGGCACATGCCACCACGCCCGGCTAATTTTCTTATTTGTAGTAGAGACGGAGTTTCACCATGTTGGCCAGGCTGGTCTGAAACTCCTGACCTCAGGTGATCTGCCCGCCTCAGTATTTTCTCTTTGGTGAAATGTTGTTCATGTCTTTGCAGATTTTTCTATTGTGTTTTTTAATTGATTGGAGGGAGTTTTTTATATATACTGTATACTAATCCTTCAAAGGCTGTATGTTTTGCAAAAGTTTGTAACTTGTATTTCTACCTTCTTTATTTTTTAATAAAGAAAAAGTCCTTAATTTTAATATACTCAAATGTCTCAATTTTCTAAGGCCAAAAGTTTGTGTTTCTCTTAAGAAATCACTCCCTAGTACAATATTGAAAGATATTTGTCTGTATTTTTTAAGTAAAAGTTTTAGTTTTTCATGCATTATTTAAGAACTAAATTCATTTAGAGAATGAATTTAAGAACTAAATTCATATTCATGAACTTACATGAGAAAAAACAATTACAGTATTATTTTCGCTAACCTCTAAGTGACATAATTATTTGTATATGATGTGATGTCATGGTGAAATTTCATTGCATTCATTAAGGAGAATCACTTTTTCCCCAGCCCTACTCACTGAATGCTTCCTCCTTTTCTTACTTACGGAACATGCTGCTTCTGCCACATGTTAAAATTTATAGTTTACTTACTTCATCCCTGCTCCAGGTTCTCCGCCTTGTAATTGTTAAGTGATCGGGAGGCTCTGCTGCTTGAGGTCTTGGATCACCAGATCGACCGTTGTTTCCTTCTGGTGTTTTGGAATGAACTAATGGAGGAATCTTTCGGAAGTTGAGGCTTTCATCAAAAACACGATCAACCAACTAATGGGACGAAAGCAAACCTTTATGAGAACACAGTAATTTGAAAAAGTACCAATATTGGCATTACAATTTTTATGATTAGACAGAAGTTATTCCATTCTCAAGTAGTAACAGAGGCACAACATCTTCAATAAACCAATTACTCTTTCTTTTTATAAGCACTTCAAATGTATTTCCTTTATAAAATCGAGATTCATCTACATAGGTTTTATTTTCAAAATCTAAAATATATAACTATGTTAAATTTAATTCTTCCATGGATAAGATTTTCTCCAAATGGAAAACAGATGGTAAATAGAAAAAAAGCTGAGCCATGTAGATGGACAATGAGTTCATTTTACTCACATTGCCTTACCAGTGTAAAATAATGTTTCTTTTTCTTTTAGTTTCCTATCTTGTTTTTTCCTCCCCAAATCCAGGTGTCAAATTTCTTCACAAGATACATAAATTGCAAATTCCAATTAAGTTTACAAAAGGAAAATATTTTTTAATCCACAAAATAAATATTTTGATCTTAGTCAAACTTTTAACAATGCTATAGAAGTTACACATTCTAATAGAAATGATATACTGCCATCTACAGTGCAAATCACAGACATACAATACTAAGTAACTCGGGTTTACTGAAGAGGGAATCAACCTAGTACAGTATTCTGAAATAAAACAAAAAGAAAATAAAGTTTATTCAATGAAATGTTTAAGTAATTTTACTGGGTCTGAGTGAATGTATAATCATGTTAGGTAAAATTTAGTTAGAAAGCTGAGAAAATAATATCTTCAACATTTTAAATGTACCAGAAGAATTGTGTATGTCTTGCCACCAGGACGATCCTTAAGGTTTTCATCAATAAGGATGATTTCATTTACAGTTACATTTGATCAATGTGGTAACAAAACTCTACACAGATTGATGAAGTATCATTTATTAAGTTAAACAACACACTGAAGGAAAACAAACAAAAAAGTGACCATTAAAGAATCAGATTAAAGAATGTGACAAAAAGCAAATGAAGAAAATATTATTAGCACAGTTTACGACAATTAAATTTGTCAAAAAGGCTAGCCATTTTTGCCTACTATTTAGGATTATCTTGTAAAATTGAAGAAGCAGAATAATCAATACCAGGGGCTGGCAAAATTTTATTTATAAAGAGACAGATAATAAAACCTCAGGCTTTGCAGCCATACAATCTCTGTCTCAACTACTCATTTCTGCCCCTGTAGCAAAGAAACAGCCATAGATGATAGTTAAACAAATAAGTGTGGCTGTGTTCTAATAAAACTTTATTTATGAATACCAAAATTTGAATTTCATGTAATTTTCATGTTGCGAATTAGTATTCTTTAGATGTTTTTTCCTGCCATTCAAAAATGTAAAAACCATTCCTAGTTCTTTGGTCTGTATTAAAACTGGCAGCAAGGCCAATTTGCCAACCTCCAAACACAGAAGTTCATTCTTTTAAATGCCAATCCTTTGCTTACATTTCTGCCCCAAATCAAAGCAGCCAACATGGCCAAATAGTACCATTAATTTTGTATTACATGTTAAAGGCGCTGTCTGGAGCAATGTTATGCAAATGGTGCCTCCTGGAGTTATACTGTAAGAGGCCCTGATATTGGATGGGTAATAGTCTATACATGGTAACTTGCATTCCAGACTTTATAAAAATGTTCTGAATATGTATTTATATGTATGTATATTACATATATATTTCAATTTTTCAAAATATCTTTATGTGTATGTGTTTGTATTTATCAACAGAATTATTAAAGCAGTGAAACTGTAGGATTTTTCTCTTTGTTATCAGAGTATTTTCTAGTTAACTAGCGATAAAAATACTTTTAATTGGAGCATTTTCATAGTCAAACTTTATAGAAACTTTATACCATCATTTATCAAATTTTGGGTTGCTTTTCAAAATACCATTTATATTCATGTTTCAAGTGAAGCTATGGACCAAGAATTAGCAGGCAAAATGCTGTTTCTAAAGAATTTTCCAGCTTCGTGTTAATAGTAGACCAAATGTTAGCCTTCACTAGTTTTGTTACAAAAACATAAAATAAACTGTTAAAGCAAAGTTGGAAAATGCAGAGCTTCATGCAAACAGGGAGGGTGGACATAACTAAAATAAACTAAGCAAAAAGCTAAAAGCAAAAGAAATAAAGAAAAGAAAGAACCTTATGCATTTCTCCATGAAGATCTCCTACCTCTTCTCTAGTGTCTATGGCAGAGCCAGGGGTGGTGGCAGCAGTGCTTACTGTGGTACTAGGGGCAGTGCCTGATGAAGTCACTGAATCTATCTCTCCTGCTACATCGTTGATCTCCCGAGCAATGAGAGCAAGATCTTGGCTGATCCTGGTAATAATTTTAGAAAAGAAGTTTAATCCCTTTTAAATAAACAGCTCTAGAAACAATCATTTATGAGATAATCAGTCATGTAAGTTGTATATCTAATTAAATATTTGTACCCCAAATTAACTATTAACTATTTTGATAATCAGTCTTAAACCTTAATTCCAAAATTAAGATTAATGAAACTAAACTCCAAATAACCTACAAGATATCACCTTGACAAATGTACTTTAAATGCCCTTGAGTAGAGCTATGCCCTTAACACACACTGTGTTAATGACTAGCATTAATACATCACAGGGGTCTTAAACTTGGGGAATAATGGATAGAATTCAAGCAGTTCATGAACTTAAATGAGAAAAAACAATTACAATGTATTCACTAACCTCTAAGTGACGCTTAGCATTTCTTTCAATTATAAATACAGGCAACAAATCACAGTGGTATTAGCAATACTGGTGATTTTTGTCATCAACAGAGATCACATTACAGTTGCTACGGGTATATTTAAACATCGTTTATGGTCATCACTGCTTCAAAACTACTGAAGTCATTAAACACACAATAATAACATTTTATTTAATGTTAATAAAGAACCATAAATTCCTCTTACTTTCAAATATTTTGATAACTGAATTTCAATATAATTGGATTTCTTTGTAATTCTTTTATGTTTACACCTGAGAAGGGCCCTACAAGCTTCACAAAATGGCCAAAGGGGTCTACAGTACCAAGAAATTAAGAACCCTGCACTCTTTCGTAGAGCACTTTATACTATGCACAGCACTTTCTAGTACATGTTATGTCACTTGAGGCCCACAAAGTTCTTTTGAGGTAGGATTTATCTGACTTTATCACAATCTCAGAGAACCTGAATGGCTTGCTCATGATCACACCTTTAGATGTAGCTAAGGCAGGACTGGATCCAAGCTTTAGTACTCATTTCCATAAAGCCATTTGCATTTTTACCTACATGGACTGAAGAACTAAATAACTGTTACCTGTGATAATCAAAGGTGAAAATAGAGATTTTTCTTTCAGAGTTTTTTTTTTAAGAGGGAGAAACTTACAAAACCTACCACTGATATTCTTGTTTTTTGAGAAACATTTCATTTCAATAAGACATTAACGTTTTCCAAGCTGCATCCACTGCCCATAAACTCAATGTGGCTATTTCCACAGGGAAGGTTTTGGAATGACAGAATATTATTAAAAGTATATATGAAAGTTTCTGCAACTTCAAAATCCAAAGGAAATACAAAGTAACTTAAAAAGAAAAAAAAAAAAAAAGAGCCTAGGAGGTCTGGTTATATTGCCCAGGCTGGTCTCGAACTCCTGAGTTCAAGCAGTCCTCCGACTCAGCCTCCCAAATAGCTAAGATTACAGACACATGCCTGGCTTAAAGTAACATTTTTTTAACTTATGCAAAATGTGAGTTTGAAAGACTTTCAAGCACATTAGTAATTACATAAAAATTTAGATTTAAAAAGGGAACTAAGTTGAAGTTTATGGACCAACAGAACCAATTTATGGTCAATATATAAACTTTGTAAAAACGTCAGTTAATTCTTCATTTATTTATCAACACAAAGAGGCAGGAAAAACACCAACAAATATTTACTGATTGCTTATGATGTGCCAGGCACTGTGCTAAGTCCTAAAGACTACAGCAATGAAGAAGCAGACAGGGTCCTTGTCCCCATGAAGCTTAGAATACACAGAAGGCACCATTATAATATGATGAGTACATTATAAAGCAGCTTCATAGTCCTCAACTCATTTAATTCCCACAACCACTCTGTAAGAGAAGTATTAATCATCTTGTTCTACAGATGAGGAAAATGAGGCACAGGAGAAGACATGCGACCATTTTTTTGGCCAAGGTCACACATAGTTAAGTGCCAACTAGATCTTTTCACTATGTCATGCTACGTCTCACATGATTGCTCCATATATAATTTTTTAAAACATATTAACTGTTGATGTGACTCTTTTGAAAATGTGTTTAAAGTGTTCCCTTATATAATATAGCAAATCCTTGCAATTCCCCAAAATAAATGAACTAGAATAAGAAACAGAATAACCAAGCTTAATGAGATAAAATACAGATAAGCATCATTGTATCCAAAACTCTATTTTTCATTAAGGATTTTTTATGCAGACGATCTGTACAATGAAGTTTCTAATATTTGTGGAAAACAGTATAAATTAATTAGAAAAAACATGGACAACAGCAATCTCCACATGTGATATAGTAAAATATGTATTAAAATGAGCAATTCTTAACGTATATACAACATATATTGTTGATTTGAAAACCTAATAGATATTTTCACATTTAATTCCATTTTATTACAAAATATGGATAAGAAAATAGTGCTGAAGGAACAAAACAGAAGCTAAGGGTTCAGTTCTCTAGCATTAGTCCTAGTCTTTATGTTTTCCCGAGTGTCAGAACCACTGACTCAATTTCAAGAATTCTGTAGAAATAAGTATGCATTATTTAAGAAAAAATGGTGAGATAACATGAGAAATGTACTTTAAGTCATAAAGTTTATAATTTTCCTATGTAAATTATCTCAGTCATAACACTTTTTTTTCACTGAAGGGTTGTATACTGGAAAAAATAATTGTACATTTGGGTATATTGGAAGATTAAAGGATATATTAAAAATTAGAGTTCTAGTTATGTGTATACCCAATTAAACACACAATCTTTGCAAGATTATATATTATTACAACTATAGTAGAAACAAACTATCAGACTTCATTGATTTAAACTGCCAACAAAACATTGTTTTAAATTAGCTATTTAAAAATTTGCCTTATTATTATTTTTTGAGGTGGACTCTCACTCTGTTGCCAGGCTGGAGTGCAGTGGTGCAATCTCAGCTCACTGCAACCTCTGCCTCCTGGATTCAAGTGATTCTCCTGCCTCAGACTACCGAGTAGCCAGGATTACAGGAGTGCACCACCACACCCAGCTAATTTTGGTATTTTTAGTAGCAATGAGGTTTCACCATGTTGGCCAGGATGGTCTCGATCTCTTGACCTTGTGATCCGCCCGCCTTGGTCTCCCAAAGAGCTGGGATTACAGGTGTGAGCCACTACGCCCAGCCAAAAATTTGCCCTATTTTTTAATAGCACATTCGTTTTCAAACGTTTTTACATGTAAAACTTTCCAGAGGATACACACATGAACCTCTGGAATTAAGTTTCCTTTGATATTACTGGAAAAAAGCAACTGGTGGGCTATTAATGAAGTATACTAGCTTTAGAATCCTAAAACCAAAGCTTATGACCGCAAGTCAAACCTCCTGTTACTTTAACATGGGCTAAGAGATCATAACTGTAATGACTCAGCTTTCAAGAAATAATTTAGTCTAGTTTGTAAATGACCAGAAGTGTTAAAATGTAAAATGAGTTTAAGGAGAGACATTTAAGGGTCATTCCAGAAAAGCTCATGGTTTCCACACTATCTAGAAGAGTTTAGTAAGCAAAAAAAGTTTTGTAAGAGGAAAGAGGGGATATCAAATGAAAGGTACTCAGGAAAACTGGAAAAAGAAAATATAAGGAAAAAAAAGTCTAACGTCAATTATTCTAAGTGAAGTAATTCAGGAATCGAAAATCAAACACCACATGTTCTCACTTGTAAGTGGGAGCTAAGCTGTGAGGATGCAAAGGTGTAAGAACGATATGAATTAGCTTTTAATCCTTGTATAAATTATGAACTCGTTTGGAACACAGGCTCTGTGTTTTAGGTTTATTTGCCTCCCCAATGGTGACAGATATGGTCAGCGATTCATAAAAAAGTATGATTTATAATAGGATGCACTAGGGAGACTTTTAATCTGAACAGAGGTCACGGGAATGAGATTCGCGAAGAAGAACGCAGAAGAGATTAGTGACCCCTCTCCTTCCCAATTCCTTCTAATGGTATAAAAGCCAGTCAGCCAAATAATGAAGAGCCATATTATTTTTAAAGAGCCAAGGATCCTGTATCAGGCCCCAAAATTTCAAAGGCAGGTATAAAGTACAAATTCATAAGCATGTGGCTAAAAAATTTTTTTTATTTCCATAGGTAAAAACAAATTTTGTTTCATTAAGTATTTGGTTTAGCTTGTATTTTTCCTTCTAAGTGATTACTCACTCATGCTCTCCCCTGCACCTCAAATAGAACAAGTATAGTGGTTCAAGGTTTACAAGGCATGGGAAGAAAAAAAAAAAAAACCCCGAGATATTAGCAAATTAACTTCACTTCATTTAAAATTCTCATTGCTTATACAATGCAGGAAAAAGTACACTTGTAAGAGACCCTATACTAGCACACAGAGGCGGTAAGAAGTCAAGTTAAAAAGTACACGAATGCAGGCACCAACTGGACTTATATAACAGGACATGTAAGGTTTTTACTTTGTGCATGAGCAAAAAGTTCTAGATGTTCCCTAACCAGTAAAGACCAATTGTGAATCCCCCCTAACCAGTAAAGACCAATTGTGAATCCCCCCAACCAGTAAAGACCAATTGTGAATCCCCCATCTAGAGGCACTCCAGATGGAATGCTCAGTATCATTGGCTACGAAGCATGAATGCTTAGCAAGGTCAAATACATACTTGGAAATGCTATCTCCAAATAAAAGACAGTATTCTTATTACTACACTGCCTACAAATAAAAATACAGTATTTTTATTAGTATATAAAAAAGTACCCAGATGTGGCTTTAATGTGATAAGGCTATAATTTTAAAAAATGTACATGCCTTGTAAATACTTGTAACTACATTTTCCCCTGAAGCCTTTTCCTGGTTTTGGCCCATTATTCAAGATTATTTTTCTCAGCTGTTAAAAGCAATGAACATAACCACATTTATGCTATTCTGCCACTTAACTGGATATCTTCTTTCTTTTTTATTAGCCAGCACATAATTTTAATACAGCCTTTGGCTTGTTGTGAAGCCACATCTCATCTTCAGTTCTTCTTGACATGCCTTTCATACAGATGTGTTACCACTGTAAACAGCTCAAGCAGATCTTAAGAAATTCACTTAAGGTTTCCTAGAAATGTGATTCACATGAGTTCTGTATCTTAAACCATGACTTTCAAAATGAGGTAAAATATTGTATAATGAAATCAACATATGCAGGTGTGAATATAAACAAGCAATACTGACTTCCATATATGGATCCTTGAAATGTTTCATTACTGGATGACTGTATCTTATACAGTGAATAATGCTATTATGATAAAACAGAAATATAATTTCTCACATCCTAATTTTTTTTTCCCAAAAAAATTAACTGTAGCTAGGTAAAAATGGGGCTAAGACAAAGAATTTCTACGTAAAAATTTTTAGAGTTTGACTTAAAAGTTTTCAATTTGGAATCTTAAGCATTTGAACTATTCAGGGCCTACTGATAACGAGCTAGGTATCTTTTAAAAAACAAAAGAGGCTGGGCACAGTGGCTCACGCCTGTAATCTCAGCACTTTGGGAGGCTGAGGCAGGTGGATCACTTGAGGTCAGGAGTTCAAGAATAGTCTGGCCAACATGGTGAAACCCTGTCTCTACTTTTACAAAAAATTAGCCAGGCATGGTGGCATGCGCCTGTAGTCCCAGCTACTCAGGAGGCTGAGGCAGGAGAATCCTTTGAACTTGGGAGGTGGAGGTTGCAGTGAGCCGAGATCATGCCACTATACTCCAGCCTGGGCAACAGAATGTGAGACTCTGTCTCAAAAAAAATCCAACAAAACAACAACAACAAAAAACAAAGGAGACATAGACAAATTTGGGAAGACTCCAGGCATCATTTATTCAACAAAATTTATTTGGTATCAGTATCAGCTGGGCGCGGTGGCTCATGCCTGTAATCCCAGCACTTTGGGAGGCCGAGGTGGGCGGATCACCTGAGCTCAGGAGTTTGAGACCAGCCTGGCCAACATGGTGAAACCCCATCTCTACTAAAAATGCAAAAAAAATTAGCAAGGCGTGGTGGTGTACACCCGTAATCCCAGCTACTCAGGATGCTGAGGCACAAGAATTGCTTGAACCTGGGAGGCAGAGGTTGCAATGAGCCGAGATCGCGCCACTACACTTCAGCCTGGGTGACACAGTGAGACTCTGTCTCAAAATAAAATAACATAATTTTAAAAATTTATTTAGTATTTACAAAGCAATAGTTATGAATGATTCCATGATCTCACAGTACAATAAAGAATAAGAAGTCCGGGCAAGAGGCTCAAAGTTTAATTCATGTATTGATTAACTCATATATTTGACTTACATACCAACTATGAAGAAGGTTCACAAAAAAAAGTTTCCTAAGGATAAGGAAAGATCTTTCTCTTCCATCAGTGGAAACTGTCAGTTAATTTGTTAGATGTTAGTGGCATTTTGATTCAATAATAGAAGACCTTAATGAAAAAAATTTGGCAAACCCCATTCTTTATGCAACAAAAGTATGGAGAACTGGGAAAGAGTTACACTGAGCCACAAAAGATTTAGGATGGGATAATAATGAGTTGAAATTGGAGGTTTCTTTTGGGCAGCAAGAGCAATTTAATGAGTGGCTTGATTAGAAAAGCAGTTTGAATAAAGTACATGGAGTCTACTTCTAGCCATCAAAAGAGATAGAGATTTAATTTTTTTAAAGGCACCTCCCATTATTGTGAATGAAATGTTTATCGCTACAGATAAGTTACATTTGGTAAAATGTAGAAAGATTCTAGTCTCGAAACTAGACTTAGGAATATGCTTCAAATAAGCAGAGGAAGTCACAAATAAAGATGTAATTAAGAGGATAACTTTAAAGGTTTTAGCAAACCCATGCTATCTCCACCAGAGACAAAATCGGCAAGTTAAAAGAAGATGGTCTGACGTCATCTGACAGCAAAGTATTTACTCAAGAAACAAGACCTGAGATAGCCAGAGTATTTTTAGAGACTTAGGTACAGACTATGAGGAAGGAATAATGAAGTTCTAGGAAATGTGGAAAACTACAGAGAAACTGAAGAATCACTGTCATCTGAACCTGTGGGCAGGTGGTTTATTTCCCTACTCTTGCTGTTTGGATCTGACCTAGCCCAACAAAATAACAGGGCCTAGACTTGAGATATTATCAATCCACAAATGATGTCTTCAAACTGACTTGGCAGATATGCCTTATTGCTTGATTAGGGTAGTTTTTATATCCATAATATTTTCTCCAAAACAAAAAACATTTTGGTATTATCAAAGCTCACCTCCAATCACAACCCAAAATGTAGTATATCCTTCAATTATAGTGTAATTGAAGACTTGTTAGCTAAATTGCAATACACAGAAAAGCATTATATTACCTTACAGACAATAAGAAAACCCACACCATTGAATTCTGACAACTAAATTAAATTGGTTCCTACCAACAAAACAATAAAAGCACAAAGCTTTTAATAATGTAGTAAAATTACAAGTAATTTGGTTTTTTACTGTTAAGATTATCACTCATTCATAACTTTAACTGTACATATTTTAGGCTTTGAAAAACATAAACCACAGTTCTATTTTAAAATGTTTTCAAATATATTTGATCAGTATTCTTTTTACTTGAATTTCACTAATAAAATTATGTGTAAAAGACTTAGTAATAATAAAAGCTTTTTGTCTTACAATGCCAAGTGAGTTTCATTTGGGGCCAACAAATCAGGGAACGGGACTGATAGGTGTTCCGTGATACATCTATTTTTCAGACAGAATCTCGCTCTGTCACCCTGGCTGGAGTGCAGTGGCACGATCTCGGCTCACTGCAACCTCCGCTTCCCAAGTTTCAACGATTCTCCTGCCTCAGCCACCCGAGTAGCTGGGATTACAGGTGCATGCCATCACACCCGGCTAATTTTTGTATTTTTAGTAGAGACGGGGTTTCACCATGTTACCCAGGCTGGTCTCCAACTCCTGACCTCAGGTGATCCGCCTGCCTTGGCCTCCCAAGTGCTGGGATTACAGGCGTGAGCCACCCCGCCCAGCTGACACAGCTATTTAACGATCACTTTAATATTAAAAAAACAAACTACTTATATACCACTGTTTTTACTAGGAGGACAAAAAATTTTTTAATAAATAAGTTTGGACGGAAATTTGAACAAAGCATTGGCTGGGATTCTTAAGCACAAATAAGGTAAGCCCAGCATTTTATAAACTGTAGAATGTAATGCTGGTTCTGAAATTCCAATTATATCTGGATTCTCATAAATTTAAACGTGTGAGATCTACACAAAATTAAAAGCTCCAAATAAAGTTCTAACTATAATCATAAACCACTGTTTTCTCTGTATCCCTCTTAAATATAACATTTATTGACTACTGACTATATGTCAAGCACTAGGTTAAGTATGTGCATCAACTTGTCAACTCTCTCAGGTTGGCACCATTACGTCCATTTTACAGATGAGATCGCTAGAACACATTTAATTAACTCATCCTAGGTCACACAGACCTTGTGGTCGAGTTGGGTTTGAATCTCAGACCAAGAATATGGTCTGAGTCCAGAGTCCATATTCTTCACCATTCAGCTACACCACATCCCTGTCACTGAGGTTATCTCAGAGTTCAGCCGCATTTGCAGCTCCCTCACCATTCCCTGGTGATACTACAATAGCTCCAAGTATTTACTCTTTACGAATGACTACAACGATGAGTCTAGCCCTCACGGCTTCCTGTTTCACAGCCGCAGTTCAACTGTCTGCTAGCTTTTTTCACAGGGCTATCCTTTAGGCATGTTGGTGTCAGTATGACCAAAATACAACCTATCTTCTTTTCCCATGCCTTTTGTGTTCCCTACTCCCACCAATCTCCCATCTGATCAACCATGGAACCATTTTAAATTCTGTCTTACTATTCTGGCAATCATCAAAAGCTAGGCCTCTTGTGCCATACAGCCAAGTTGTGAATGCAAAGGAAAAGTTCTTGAAGTAAATTAAAAGTGCTACTCTAGTGAACACAGGAATGATAAGAAAGCAAAACAGCCTAATGCTGATATGGACAAGGTCTGAGTGGTCTGGATAGAAGATCAAACCAGCCACAACATTCCCTTAAGCCAAACTAATCCAGAGCAAAATCTGAACTCTCTTCAATTCTGTGAATGCTGACAGAGGTGAGGAAACTGCAGAAGAAAAGTTTGCAGAGGTTGGTTCATGAGGCTTAAGGAACAAAACCATCCCCCTAACATGAAAGTGCACAGAGAAGCAGCAAGTGCTGATATAGAAGCTGTAGCAACTCATCCAGAAGATCTAGCTAAGATAATTGATTAAGGTGGTTATAATAACAACTGATTTTCAATGTTGATAAAACAGCCTTCTATTGGAAGAAGATGCCATCTAGGACTTTCATAGCCAGAGAGAAGGCAATGCCCAGCTTCAAAGCTTCAAAGGACAGGCTGACTCTCTTGTTAGGGGTTAATGTAGCTGGTGACTTCATGTTGGAAGCCAATGCTCATTTTCCATTCCAAAAGTCATAGGGCCCTTAAGAATTATGCTAAATCTACTCTGCTTGTGCTCTACAAATGGAACAATAAAGCCTGGATTACGGCATATTTACAGTGTGGTTTACTAAATATTTTAAGACCACTGTAGAGACATACTGCTCAGAAAAAAATGATTATTTGCAAAATATTACTGCTCATGGACAATGTACCTGGTTACCTAAGAGCTCTGATGGAGATGTACACGGTGATTAATGTTGCTTTCATACCTGCTAACATCCATTCTGCAGCCCATGGATCAAGGAGCCATTTTGACTTTTTTTTTTTTTTTTTTTTTTTTTTTTTTTTTTGAGACGGAGTCTCGCTCTGTCACCCAGGCTGGAGTGCAGTGGCGCCATCTCGGGTCACTGCAAGCTCCGCCTCCTGGGTTCACGCCATTCTCTTGCCTCAGCCTCCAGGGTAGCTGAGACTACAGGCGCCCGCCACCACGCCAGGTTAATTTTTTGTATTTTTAGTAGAGATGGGGTTTCACCATGTTAGCCAAGATCGTCTCAATCTCCTGACCTCGTGATCTACCCGCCTCAACCTCCCAAAGTGCTGGGATTCCAGGCGTGAGCCACCGCGCCCAGCCATTTTTTTTTTTTTTTTGAGATAGAGTCTAGCTCTGTCGCCCAGGCTGGAGTGCAGTGGCACAATCTCGGCTCACTGCAACCTCTGCCTCCCGGATTCAAACAATTCTCCTGCCTCAGCCTCCCGAGTAGCTGGGACTACAGGCACGTACCACCATGCCCAGCTAATTTTTTCTATTTCTAGTAGAGATGGGGTTTCACCGTGTTAGCCAGGATGGTCTCTATCTCCTGACCTCGTGATCTGCCTGCCTCGGCCTCCCAAAGTGCTGGGATTACTGGCGTGAACCACCGTGCCTGGCCCGTTTTGTCTTCTAAGCAGAAAATGTATTCCTTTATTTAAGAAATACATTTTGCAAGACATAGCTGTCATAGGTAATGATTCCTCTAATAGATCTGGACAAAGTAAACTGAAAATCTTTTGGAAAGGATTCACCATTCTACATGCCATTAAGGACTTCTGTGATTCATGGAGGAGGTAAAAATATCAAGTTTAACAGGAGTTTGGAAGAAACTGATTCCAACCCTCATGGATGACTTTGAGGGTTCAAGACTTCAGTGGAGGAAGTCACTGCAGATATGGTGGAAACAGAAACAGAACTAGAAAGACTAGAGTTAGAAGTGAAGCCTGAATATGGGACTGGATTGCTGCAATCTCGTGATAAAACATTAACAGATGAGAAGTTGCTTCTTATGGATGGGAAAAGAAAGTGGTATCTTGCAATAGAATCTACTGGTGAAGCTGTTGTGAGCACTGTTGAGATGACAACAAAGGATTCAGAATATTACATAAACTCAGTCGATAAGCCAGCGGCAGGGTCTGGGAGGACTGACTGCAGTTTTGAAAGAAGTTCTACTCTGGGTAAAATGCTATCAAACAGCATCACATTGCTACAAGGAAATCTTTCATGAAAGGAAGAGTCAATCAACGTGGCAGACTTCACTGTTGTCTTCTTTTAATTAAGAAATCGCCACAGTCATCCCAGCCTTCGGCAACCACTGCCCTTGAATAAGTCCACAGTCATCAGCAGGGATGTAAGACCCTATGCCAACAAAAAGCTGATGACTTACTGAAGGCTCAGATGATCACTGCTGTTTTTTACTAATAAAATATTTACTTGTTTAGGTATATACTTTTTTTAAGAAGCAGTGTTACTGCACACAGTATAGTGTGAACATAATTTTTACATGCACTAGGAAAAAAAAACTGTGTGACTTGCTTTGAGGTATTTGCCTTACTATAGCGGTCTGAAACCAAACCTGTACTATCTTCGAGGTGTTACTGTAGATAATCTTCCAGTATAATTTTTAGGTTGAATGTATTTCATTTGGTCATCTGTAAAGCTGGTATTGTAGCTCTGTTTACCCTAATATTCATAAAAACCTGCATCATGTGTTACATTCCTACTCGATGGAAGTCAATATCTGTTTTCATAACAGAGAAACTGAGGCAGGAGCTACCAAGCATATGCATCAGGGATACCTGAAAGAAACCTTCCCTCGTCAAACTGAAGACCAAATATGCCATATCTCGCTTATACACTTCATATTCTAAATGGAGCTTGCTTTTGTGCTTTAAATTTAAATGCAGGTAAACAGTTACTATGTACAGATTAACAAAGTGCTGATCAAGTGAAATAGTCCTAAATTCTAAACAGAAAGAGTATGCTAAAGCATAAAACATTTTTGTAATAAATTAAAAATCACTATTATATTTTTCAAATAAAAGTGTCTTTATCTATTACTCTTCAAATATTGCTCTCAGCACAGGAGTCTTTTAGGTGACAGTAGTTCATTTAAATAAATAAAATTATTTCTCATATTCTACTTAGTTTGTGATTCATAGCCATTTGAAAATACATTTTCTCACCCTAAGCAAACTTATCACTGCTCTATAGAAACATTAAATATCCACATTTCCTTCCATATTTTGTATCTTTCCTTCCTTCCACCACCCTCCTTTTTTCTCCACATAAAACAAACAAAAAAACCACTTCTCTGGCTTTGAGATATATAGCTAGAAAGTATAACTTGAAAAATTAAAATCCCAAAGGCAAGTTTTATTAGCATAGTGCTACTGACAAACTAGAGGGATAAGGCATGAACATCACTGTAGGTTAAATAGCCTGTTCTTAAAGTCCTGCCATAGATAATAAAAAGTACACATTGATAATAGTAACACTATGCACATAGCAAAATGGAACCAAGTGAAAATACAGTGTATAGCCCTTATTCCCTCTTCTCTTTGTATTACAACTGTTTTTTTATTTGGGGGTAGGGAAGTGTATTTGGCTCAGAAGAAGAAGAAGGTTTTTAGTCTTTCTAGTTTGGGGTAGAGGGAGCTTGAGAGAGGAGGCCTCCTGCCAGGAGGCATCTAGACATACAGGCACCACTGGATCTTGTGTAGCTGGACATCTTTTTCAAGGGAAGGGGAAAAATGATGAGACAAGAGTAAGACCTGTTGTTGCTAGCAGCGCCTGGAAGTACAAAAAAATGTGTCCAGATGCTCTCACTACAAGCATTTTGTTGGCCCATAATGATCCATGGATCCCAAAGTACATATATGCCTTTCCTCTAACTAGAACAACTGGCTTAAAATGCTTCATTAATTACTCTCCTAAAAAGCTATTTGTATGATAAAGCAAAAATGTTTTAAGCAGCACGATGAGATTAGAAAGGCATGTTCTCTCCAAGAATAAAAGCAATGACAAGTGAATAGTCTTTAAAAATAAAAAACTAAACATTACATCAAACCAATGAGCCAGAAAAAACACAATTCACAGAAGTCAATGAAATAAAGAACAAAAAAGATGAACATTAACGTAGAGTAAAAGTTTCTTGTTTTTTAAAAGCATCTATGAAATATTATGTATAAACTCTTTAATAATGTCCTCAAGTATACAACTTGAAGATTAAGGTCTTAAAGACAGAAGTAAGCTTAGTATGTATACAGTGAAAATGTTTAGGTAACATATGGTATACTGCAGTAAAATCTAACATCTCACAAACTTTAAACAAAAAATCCTTATATTTTAACTACTATAGTATCTGCTTGAGTATAATCTCTCTTCAAAGTTCAGCCATAGTAAGTTATTAATTTCCATAAATTATTAATTAAAAATCGTATCTGCAGCATAAATTTTTTTTGTACATAATCTAAAGGTTACTATAAACAGATTTAATCTTCAAAATAGTCATATTTTGTTTTACTTACTAAAGGGTTGAACTGCCCATACTTAATGAGCTCATAAAGTATGAGTGAAAATCTGCTTACCCTAATTCTCTCCAGAGAGCAGTAGCCACATCTCTAACAGGTATACTATTACATCTTTGGAAGTTTAAAGGAAAGTAATCCATAAATTGCCTGCAGTTCTTAATTATGTACATCTGATACTGCCTACCTTTCAAAGTTACACTTACTTATCACCATCTTTAAAAGAAATTCTTAAAAAGGGAGGGGGGGGAGACAGAAAAGGTCAAAATAAATTAATTCTACAATATGTTAGTGGTACAGGCATAGAAAAAAAAGAAAAAAAGCTGGATAGAGAGTAATACTACTGACTAAACAGAGTTCACAGTTATCTGTGGATTTCAGTTCTTAGACTATTAGTAAAAATCAAGTACAAGCTAAACTTTGTTACCAAGTTGTAATGTTCATAGAAATTTTCAATTCTTAAAGATAAGTCCTGAAAAACCAACCTGGCTATCTCTTCTCGATGAGCAGTCCAATCTCGGATGTAGTCTTCCTGCTCTTTAATCCGGTGTTTGAATGAAGAACTAGTAGGCATTGCTGATCCAGCGCTCTGCAAGCGAGTGGTTTTCAGGGCTGGAGAAGTACGTAGACGGGTATGTTTAGGGGAATTACGGTTTGATCCAAATTCATCTTCTGAGGTGGAAGCATAATCAGTAGGAAAGCGCCTCCATCTTGAATTTACTAAATTAGTTTAATTATTAAAAAAAGAATTATTATGTTATCATTTAAAGGAGGTAAAATAAAAGTCATGACTTCAAAACACCATGAGAGCGCACACACGGCACAATTTTCAATAACTGACGTACACATACCTCACAAAAACCATAAGTCTACTACTCCTTAGAGATAGAAACATTACACTTCGGTGAATTAAAAACAATGAAGAATCAAAAACAATCGGAAGACCATGTTTTCCATAGTGTGGTGAGTAAACATTCAGATGAAAAATTTCGCTAATGATAAACAACTAAGCAAGCTCTATCCATCGATGTTTAACTGGAGTACTTTTCAATTGCAAATATTTCTTACTTGAGTGAAAATATGAATTTTTCAAAAAAAAAAAAGACAGTAACAACATCAACGACAACAAAAATAAAAACAAGGGAAAAGATTTCCTCATGCCACATGGACTTTCAACATGGAGATGGTAAAAACTCTCTTTTCCCAACATACAGATGTGCATAATTCCAGCTGTGGAAATTATGCCTTGATGGCAGAAAAAAAAACATTACCTCTGTCATTCAACATCCTGTTACGCTATGGTTGGAAAAAATCTTTTTACGTGGTAAAAACACAACAAAGCATCTTCAGTACAACTCTCTGCTGCTTTGACACTGAAAGCATATGGTGAAAATAGACAATGGCATAAAATCTACAAAAAGCAAAACTGTACAAGCTTTTGTCACAACCATTGACACTGAAGGCACAGGAGATACTGTGAAGAGTCACATTAAAGAAAGTGGCAATCACTTTCTTATTTACAGTTAGTAAAGACATTAAAAAAATGGTATTGCTCACACATTTAAAAAATCAGAAGACAAGGCAGACACTTTACTACTGTTAATATGAGAATCAAACATACAAATAATTTGTGAAGCATAAATAGAGGCAAAAAAGAGAGATAATGGCTAATTCCTGGTAAACTTAACAAGGGCAGGAACCATGTCTGTTTAATCCAATAATGTATACCTAGCACTTAGCTGAGTGTTGGCTAGCAAATGTTTAACAAATATTTTTGAAAAAAATGTAAGAATTCCTGGATGTAAACATTTACTTTTCCGAAACCTAGTGAAAAGCATTAAATGTTATTGGTGTTTAAAGTGAAAAAACCTTAGCATCTTCTTCCTTTTTAATAGAAACTGACCCAAGCTGCACAGAATCCAGAAATTCCTCCACTCTAATTTTATGCCTTTTATGTCTTTTCCTCCAAAAACTACATTTTCAGCTGGGGATCTCTAAGGCTGAGGTTGCTCTCAGATAAAACTGGCATATATTGCCACCAGAACTGGCTTAAGAAACAGAGAACTCTACAATGAGGAATATGCCATAAATTAGAGCCTATCGATTCGTCCTTATTCACACCCCTATTTGCAGATCCTGATGTTTGGAACTAGATTCATTCATAGGTATGACAGAATGAACATATGCAGAAAGTTCATGGCTCTCTGTAAAAGTGTATGCAAATGCATGTACTAGGTAATTAGTCAATAGACCTTTTTTGAGGAGCTTAAATATAATTTCTGATTTTAACACTGTAAGATAATTTATTAACATAGATAATACTTTTACCATGGTGATAATGTGCTCATTTCTAGATAAAAAAACTTCCGTGAGTTGAAGTGATCCTGAGACTTGAAACCAATTTTAGGAAAAGTTTAGAACAAGAGTAAAGAGGTTTAGAAAAAAATTAAGAAATACGGCAGGCAAAATCAGAAATAGTGTAAACAAATTTGTACGTTTCAAAAAAACATTTCATTAAATGCTAAATGTGTGTTTCTTGTGCTATCTTACAATAGTGTTCATAAATAAGAAAAAAATCATTTGTTACATCAAATGTTCTGATTTTTGATGAGGCAACTATGGTCACTATACATATGATTGGAAACTAGAGAGAAAAGAAAAGCAATTAACAAAGAGCTTTAATAACTGCAGAACATATGAAAACGTAAGTATGATAAAACTCAGACAGTTAATTTTGAGGTAACTTAGAAAGAATGGCATCGATGGCTGATACATTTCGTGGCAGACTACATGAAAGCAGAAGGAGAAATTGAGTACCAAGTGCTATTAATATACGTTAAATGTCAGGTGATCACATGTAAGTAGAGCCATGCTAGAATCAACTTTTAATAGTCTGAGCTTAGGATCAAAATGCAATTACATTTTGAGGAAAAAAGTACGAGAAAAACTTCCTTTTCACAAACTTTCCATCTCTTTTCATAGGCTGGTCTACCTAGAAGTCAGTAAGAATAGTAAAGCTACTAATAATATCTTTTAAAAGCAATCAGGGGCCGGGCACAGTGGCTAACTAACGCCTGTAATCCCAGCACTTTGGGAGGCTGAGGTGGGCGGATCACAAGGTCAAGAGATCGGGACCCTCCTGGCCAACATGGTGAAATCCCATCTCTACTAAAAATACAAAAATTAGCCAGGCGTGGTAGGGCGCGCCTGTAATCCCAGCTACTCGGGAGGCTAAGGCAGGAGAATCACGTGAACCCTGGAGTCGGAGGGTGCAGTGAGCTGAGATCGCACCACTGCACTGTGGCCTGGCGACAGAGCCAGACTCCATCTCAAAAACAAAAACAAAACAAAAAGAAAAAAATCAAACGAATACAGCATATTTTAAAAAGTAAAAGGTAACATCTTTAGGTATGTTCTTTAAAATTGAGGAGGAAACTGGATAATCAGCATAGAGCAGAGAAATAAAAATGTGATTAAAAATCATTAAGTAATTAAGAGCTCCCTTTGCCAGTGGAAAACATATCACACATGGGATGCTATGAAGAAAAGCTCCAGTTAACTCTGGACACAGTCTGTGTAACGACAAAGAACAGAGCTGAGACTGAGTGAAATGATGGCTACTGGTGGAGAAGGGACTGGGAAAGGGAGTTCAATGCTAGGCCTTCTAACCTGTTATTTCTCAAAGAATTTATTTCAAAACTTTCTGCTTTCTTAACATTTGCTTCCAAACTATAGCAGCTACCTAACCTTTTTTCTTCTAAAGAAAATTCCCTATCATCTGCTAATTAACACCAAATAAACTTCAAGTTAAAATATTTTAAATTTTCCATCTACTTATTTCATAAAATTTTAGAAGAATGGCCTTTGACATGAGTCTAAATTCTTCCATTTAAAGAGAAGAAACAGGCCCAGAGAGGTCTTACCTTGCTAAAATCAAAGTATAAGCCAGGTCTATGGACTCCCAGAGTTCAAAACGAATTCTCTGTTATTCCAAGTGTTGTATACATTCTACATTTTTGTTTCCAGTAAGGTTTTGTGTGTGTGTGTGTGTGTGTTTTTTTTTTTTTTGGGATGGAGTCTCCCTCTGTCACCCAGGCTGGAGGGCAATGGCGTCATCTTGGCTCACTGCAATCTCCACCTCCCAGGTTCAAGCAATTCTCCTGCCTCAGCCTCCAGAGTAGCTGGAATTACAGGCACCTGCCACCATGTCTGGCTAATTTTTGTAGTTTTATTAGAGACGGAGTTTCACCATGTTGGCCAGGCTGATCTCGAACTCCTGACCTCAGGCAAACCATCTGCCTCAGCCTCCCAAAGTCCTAGGATTATAGTCATGAGCCGCCGTGCCCAGCAAGGTGTTTTAAAAAGACATCCTAAATTTCTCATGTAATGATAGTTTTTCTGATTTCTACCTGTGTTGAAGAAAAAATTTATTTCTTTCTCTTGAATTTTATTCAGCTTAAGTAACAATTTATAAAAATAAATTTGATTTTTTTTTTTTTTTTTTTTTTTTTTTTTTTTTTTTTTTTTTTTTGAGACGGAGTCTCGCTCTGTCGCCCAGGCTGGAGTGCAGTGGCGCGATCTCGGCTCACTGCAAGCTCCGCCTCCCGGGTTCACGCCATTCTCCTGCCTCAGCCTCCCGAGTAGCTGGGACTACAGGCGCCCGCTACCACGCCCGGCTAATTTTTTGTATTTTTAGTAGAGACGGGGTTTCACCGTATTAGCCAAGATGGTCTCGATCTCCTGACCTCGTGATCCGCCCGCCTCGGCCTCCCAAAGTGCTGGGATTACAGGCGTGAGCCACCGCGCCCGGCCTGATTTTCTTAATATATTATTAGGCTCATTTGATGGGTTGATATTACTAAGGCATTGGAAGGTGTCTGAAATGCCTATCTCTAAGAGACTTATTCGTTAGTAAAGGCCTAGACAGCATATATATTAAAATGAAAGTTCCAAGATGGGCTTGATTAAGCTTGTAGCTAGAGCTACAGCATTCATTACAAAATTTATTTTTTAATTATAAAATAGGCAACATTCCCTCTTGTGTTGTAGTACTAAACTACTATATTCACTACAAAAACATACTATCATTTATGATGTCTAGAGACTTAAAAAGGAAAAAAAGAGTTGTTAGTATCATATTTCTGTGAATGTTCCAATTTCTTTGTTGGCATTAAAACATACAACTATAGATTTTGCAAACACGCTTCAGAAAACACACATTGCATCTTCATACAATATCAGAATATTTTAGTGGAAAATTACCACAAACATGTTTTGAATGTATACTTATGAGCATTCAGCAATAACATCAGTTGGGGAGAAAAACTGCTGACAATGCTCTGTTTTGTCCTTTGACCTGGAGAAAGAGTTAACTCAAGCCATGCATGTCTAACATTTAATTTCTACTGCCTATAAATTTTGAAGATTAGAATTAAAAAGGGACTGCAAACAGTCTAAAAAAATTCTAAGGATATTAACATAATGTTTTTATTTTCTAAAATGTGCACTTAAAACATAATGAAAACCAAGTGCTTTATTTTGATAATTCAAGGTCTTTAAATTTAAATATATCTTGCCAAAATAAATCTGGATATTTCAGTTACAACTTGATATCAAGAATCACTGAAGGAGACTGGGCGCAGTGGTTCATGCCTGTAATGCCAGCACTCTGGGAGGCTGACACGGGAGGACAGACCAGCCTGCCCAATATGGTGAAGCCTCTCCTCTACTAAAAATACAAAAATTAGGCGGGCATGGTGGCACACGCCTGTAATCCCAGCTACTTGGGAGGCTGAGGCAGGAGAATCACTTGAATCCAGGAGGCAGAGGTTGCAGTAAGCTGAGATTGTGCCATTACACTCCAGCCTGGGCAACAAGAGCAAGATTCCGTCTCAAAAAAAAAAAAAAAAGAAGCATTGAAAGAATGTTTTGGGGAAAAAAAAACTAGTTAAACTCCTAGAAGCAAATTGCAAATTACATCAGAGAAACATACAGAACTCTTCTCTTCATATTGCTAAATCTGAGATTTCCAATCTTCTATTTTTATCACATACATTTCTTTAAAAAAACCTTTTTTTAAATGGAGACAGGGTCTCACTTGTCCAAGGCTGGAATGCAGTAGTGTGATCACAGCTCACTGCAGCCTTGAACTCCCGGGCTCAAGTAATCCTCCAACTTTGGCCTCCCCTAAAATACTGGGATTACAGGCATGAAACACTGTGCTGGCCTAAAAATATTTTAGAGACATCATCTAAAATATGAATTGGAAACATTATGGAATTATTTTTACATATCCAATTGGGACAATATCACAAGTGCTAGGTTCAGATTATTTCCAAGGTCTTTAAAGTTTATCCTGTGCACAGCAACACTGATCGGCCTGATTTAACATTCTTTTAAATCATGTTTCAAAAGTTAAAATTTTTCTTTTCTTTTTCCATTCAAAATATTATAATTATCTTAAACAGAAATGTTATAATATCAAAGGCACCTAAATTAGCAAAATCAAACAGGTAGGTTTGTTTGTTTGACCACCTTTTCCATACAGCTATTATAGTATGTTCTCACTGAAGGAAAGATCCTGGCCACTGTCCTAGATAAGGTCTAATACTATAAGTGGGTATCTTGAGAGAATCTGAATATACAATCCTAGATTACAATATGGCTTTACACTCATAAGGTGGAATAGAGAATATAAACTGGGTAAAACATCAGAACTGCAAAGATTTTAGTAAACAATACCAAAACCTTTATATTGTATATTGACCTTGCATATACTCCTGATAATAATCCAGTAGATTCTAGCTGTCTTCTGGAAGCTTGCATACAAGTAAACACTGAAACTATTTCTTAGAGCTAGAATAGATACGGTAGAAAAACAACAGGCTGGGGATTAAAAGTCTTTGATTCTTATTCTGCCCCTGCCACTGACATGTGCCCAGGGCGGGTTATTTCCTCTCTTGGCCTTGGTTCCCTTAAGAGAATAACCCTTCTAACTTTTAAATTCCATGATTCTAATTATTTAATATATTGCTAGTAAGTATGAAAAGACTGAAATCATATACATCAATGTGTCCTAGGGAATTTCATACACAATTCAAGGTTATTTTTGGACACAGAAAACTGAGTATTTATCAAGTTCTGTATTCAAAGAAGCAGAAAATGAAATCTGTCTTTATATATAGCATCTTACAGTTGTTTCTTAGACTTGCTGAAGTAATCATATTTAGCTTGCATCTCAAGCCTTATCCTAAATATCGAGGAATAAAACCATATCATGTGTTAAGAGGTACTCCAAGCTACCTGGTAACATAGAAATTATGTTAAGACAGGAAAATACATACATATCTTAATGGAGATGAGGTGATAAAACAAGGAGTACAGCAGAAGAAATTTCATCAGGAAATGCAGCACAGATGAAATGTGAATTGAAGTAAAGCCATAACCAAAAACAGAATGAAAATAAACCAGAATGTAGTAGTTAGTTTTAAAATATTTGGCAATAAATTTGTGAACCACCAACCAAAGCTTCAAGTGTGGAAATGAGGACCGGGGTAATAAGGAAAATGTTGTCTATTTTTTTTGGAATCATGATTATATGCTATCTGGCTTCACCCTACGTCCATTTCTACCATAGACAGTGACCATCATTACCAAACCCACTGACCAGCAAAGAGATACAGGTGAATGGAGTGGAGGAAAGCAGCAGTGAAAAGAGGAAGAAAAGTGAAAAAAGTATCATATGCAAAGTACTGTTCCTTTAGGGTCTTGTAGGAGATGGTGTGGTAGATGTAAACCAATCAAAAATAAAAAGATGAAATTTCATATCAACTTCCCCTCCACTCTTAACTCAAGACTTAGGGCTTACTTAGATGTCTGCCTACTGAAAATAATCACACATCTTCATGTCTGTTGTAACAGCTGGCCTCCCACACTGGCCTTTGCAGCCCCGCCCACATATGAGGCTCATTATGAAGTAATGAGAACATGCATATAGGACACAAACAAATATCCACCTCATTACTCTTTGGTCACACATGTATCTCAATGGCCTCAGCTCTGAATACAAAGCACATAAGCAAACAAATATAACAGCATCAGTTAAATTCTGGTGGAAAGTAAGTAGTTTTTGTAGTTCTTATATTCAATTACACCTAATTACTAGAGTTAAATGATATAACAGCACTTTGTGAGATAATGCTCATAACCAGTTAAATTTCTACAGGTCAGTTTGGCCAATATACGCTGAGTGATTCCCCATGAATCCATCTTCTTCCACTGAAATAAATTAAGGTTAGTTTTCACCTGCTCCAACTATAAACAGATCTAACTTTAAAAAGTATAGGTAAAGTATGTGAGACATTTCAAAATGGGTAGGAAAAAAAAAAAGAAAACATTGATTATTTTATTTAACTCTGAAAGGAGTAATAAAGCATATACTGCTTTTCTTCAAGTTCTTAAGGGCTTTGAATTATGTGAGGATATTTAAAGGTTAAACACATGCTTTTAGAAGCACAATGTTAATTCCTATACTTTAAACCAGATACTTCCAGATAATTTAATTTTGACACACACATCCAAATATAGCACCAACTGGAAAATTAAAACTCCTAAATCAGCTCAATGAATTCCTAGTTTTGAAATCACTATTTTGCGCCAGGACTCTAATTGGAAGTATATATAACTTCTGATTTTCCATTTACTATGCTAAGTAAAACTGTTTTATACACCCCCCACCGCCGCTGCCCCGTATATCATAACTTTTGTTTTGAATGAGTATCTTGGGAAGACAACCTTACTTTTTTTTTTAAAAAAAAAGGAGCCCCCAAATATACAACATGCTAATGCTATTAGAAATCTGGATCCAATTTACCTGAAGCAGAGCCATGAGCTGAGGTCATACTTTTGACCTTGGAGTCTGAGAGTCGAGAGATACTGTTAGCTCTAATTCTAGGAGAAAATTTATCTGATGGTACTAGTCTGGCTCCACTTCTAATGATGGCTTCTGCGGTCCTCGAAGAGGCACTACTTCTAGAAATTGTTGCTTCAGAGTCACTACGCGCTGACAGTGAGCCAAGTCGTGTTCTACGAGGCTGAGCCAATAAATCAATCCGAGAGATGTTACGCCTTCCTGTGGGAGGTTTTGATGTAGAACTTGTTGTGGATACTTCAGAAGCAACAGATGCTTTGTCAGCATCGGCAAGTTCACTGTCTGAAGCTTCACCAAGTCGTGCTCTGCGCAAGAGGGAAGTCCTGGTAGGTCGTGGCCTTGGAAGGGTGGTTGATTTACTAGATGAACCAGATACCACCGGAGAAGTCTTAGATTTCGTCACTTTACTTCCTTCCAGTTTGGAATGTACATGCTCATCAGCTGAGGTAAGTGGAGTCCGTCCATGAGGTTTACAAGAGTAAGTTTCTTGATCAGATGACATAATATCAGAGATGGCAGAATGAGGTACACTAGAGGTTTGGTCATCATCTGTTAAGTCTACTGAAGGCTGTCTTATTCTTCCACTGGACTGAACAAATTTACGACCATCTGCTCTTGAACCCACATCTGTGGAACGACTTTTTGTTTTCTTTTCCATTTTTTCCCTAGTACCTGAAGATGATGATTTTGTAACATCTTTGGAAGGAGAACCTGTGGAACACCTATCTTTATAGAGGCTAGTGAAACTCTTTCGCTTTTGGGTTGACTTTCTTTCAGTTTCTCCAGTAACCAGACTGATTGTACTAGCTGTATCTACATCAGATTCTGGTGAAATAGAATTGTCTCTATTATAACTGGGAGTATCTGGTCCTTCATCAGTTTTATTATCTTCACGTAGTTTAGCTTCTAGAAAAGCCATTACTGCTTCTGTGTCTTTTAGAATAAGGGTTGTGTCCATACTAGAATCAGGATCCAAAGACTCACTTCTTTCTCGTATTCTACTTGCAGATGTTAATGCTAAAGAAGAAGGAGTAGAGGAAGTCTGTTTATTTATATGGGGAATAAGTTCTATGGGTATGTTTGGGCTGGGTTTTTCTATAGTGAAGCTCCCTTGTCGCACTAATGACTTGGAGGATTCCTTCTTGTCTCCTCCCTTTGGAGTCTGACTTTTCAGAATTTCCTCAGCTTTTCTTCTCTTGCTCTCACTTTGTGCCACTCTGTCTCCTTTGCTTGTAGAATGTCCTGAATTTTTTTCTGGAGTTTGTGATTCTTGTTTAAAAGTTTCCTCCCTACATTTATCTGTCTGACCTGAAACATTTTTGGAAGACAATTTAGTAGGTGTCCACTGAGCCTCCTCCCTTTGTTCTTGTTGTTGAAGTTTTGCTAATGTTTGCTTTACCAAAGAAGTTTCCTTATCAGTTTCACTTTTCTCCTTTCCAGGAGCAGAGCTGCCTAAGTGAAGTAGGGTTTTATTATCTCCACCAGTTTTGAGAGTCTCTCCATTTACTGCCCTGTTCATTTTACTCAAGGGTCTGTCAGCATCTTGTTTATCTTTCTGGTATACCTGTGTAGGTGTTTCTTTCTCCTGAAGCTCTGTGTCTTGTTTTTCTCCTATCTCTGACCTCTGTGTTACAACCTTTGCTCTGTGGCTCTCAAGAGACTTTTCTTCATTTGGAAGCTGGGGAAGAGTTCGTCTCCTTCTCTCTCCCTGGCTAGCCAAGGAAGTTGCAGAGCCAGTACTTCTCACTGTCATGCCAGACTCACTGATCTCTGTCTCTATGAAATAAAAACCACAAAGAAGGAATTGATGAAGATAAAAAAAATAAAAATAAAAGGAGCATCATACAGTTGTCTGTCAGTATCCATGAAGACTGGTTCCAGGCCCCTTATTCCCCCAGGATACCAAATCCCAAGGATGCTTGAGTACCTTATATAAAGTGGTATAATATTTGTATATAACCTACTCACACCCTCCCATATACTTTAAATCATGTCTAGATTACTTATAATACCTAATACAATGTAAAAGCTATGTAAATAGTTGTTATACTGTATTGCTTAGTGAATAAGTACAAAAAAATAAAGACTACACACGTTCAGTGGGGACGCAATCATTTCTTTTCCCCTCTCAAATATTTTCAATCCTCAGTTGAATTCACAGATGCAAAACCCACTAATACAAAACCTATGGCTAGAGAGGGCCAGCTATATTACATTACATTTTGAGATCTAAGTTAAAAATGACTTAAGTATACAAAACAAACGAGCCAGCATTGTGACTAAGTAGTTTAAGTACAATTTCAAGCTGCACAAATAAGCAATTCCTAGAGAAGTCAGGAAGGCCAATTGTATGAGATGAAAATTAGAGTCATCTGATCATTTTTCTCCTTTCATATATTTAATTTTCTATTTATGAATTGACAAAAATTATATATATTTGTGGTGTATAACATGATGTTTTGATATATGTATACCATTATGGAATGGCTAAGTCAAGCTAATTAATATATCCATTACCTCACGTACTTATCTTTTTTGTGGTGAGAACATTTAAGATCTACTTTCAGCTATTTCAAATACACAAGGCATTGTTATTAACTATAGTCATAATGGTATAAAAGGGTCATCTGATCTTAAACCTAAATATATTGCTCTTCTTTCCTCTTAATGTGTTTTATAGAAGGGAAGTTCACTGTGTTCATTCTCACTTTTGTAACTTTCCATCCTTGAGGTTTGCTCAAAAAACCAGAATCTATTGTAGATTTATACAGAGAATGTCAAATAAACATTGTTTATTTTCTATATTTTCAACTACATAGTAGAGAAGAACAACATATCTAGTTTTTAAAAAGTATTATCTACTTGAAAGAATGATAATTTTGGATTTCCTAAGTAAAGTGAAAAATGCAGAACTTTTAACAACATTTTAAAAAAATCTATAGCTGATTAAAAGAATTTTAAAAATTGTAAGTATGTAACAGCAGACTTTTCATAGTTAGGACATAGCAAAATTTTATAAATTGAGGAATTTTTAAATTATAGTCTTCTGGTTATTAATGCCACATATGGAAATACAAAATCCCTTTCTTTTTTTTCAAGTAGAAGCCAATGAGAAAATATATATTTTGATTTTTCCACCTGAGAGAATTTGAGAATATTTAAGGATTTTCCTGACTATTAAAAAATGGAATGTATTTCTGAGAAAAGGGAAACATCTTTTCAGGGAAATATAAATTAACATATAAAGCTTCCTAATCTTTTAGGGATAAATGGAGAAAAGATACTAGATATAGCTTCTGTGGGTCTTTTTTTTCTCTTTATAATCCTAAAAGTTTAGTATTTAAATATCATATCAATACAATGGATGTGATGGAGGAAAATCCATACTGAACTGATAGATTTAACTTTAGTCATTAATCATGTTATATCTTGTTTTGTTTCTTCTTTCATATATCTTATCTCCTTAGTGCTAACTGAAGCATCTAGAATGTAATGGCTACTTTACCCTTTTGTATTTTTCCAGTATTTCTCATACTGCCCCCTCCTCATATACATTCAATATGCTTAACAAAAACGTTTTATTATTTAAGTGGATTTATCAGCTTATGTAAATAAGTTCATTTAAATATGATGACATAGAAATGAGATCATGAAAGCTAAGTGGTCTATTATTTTTTATAACAAGGGTAGAACTTTGCTTTTCACAGATAATACTTAATAATTTTATAACAGATTCTTTGGTAAAGTTATCTAGCCTTCTGTCTGGTTTCTTTGTTTCCTAAACACAGTTTATATGAACCAAATGACTCTGTTCTCTCAAAAGAATTTTTGGTAATACTATCAATAACTTCTAGATTCTAATATAAATAAATGACGTAGCTTTTCTAGTACACTGCTATGTAGCTTCCTCAAATACTTCTAATACTTACAAAATTCTTAAAACATATTTTTGGGGTGCCACAAGCCTGAGACAAAACAAATTTCCATTTTCAACCGGAATGAAATGAAGAAAACAGATAAAAGCCACATACAAAATCTCATTGAGGGTCTTTTTGCTTTTTAACTGTAAGTGAGTATTTATTTTTCAACTTGGATAAGTTTTTTAATTGTTTATTGTAAGTTGACAATTTATATTTGTATATGTTTATGGTGTATAAAATGTTGACCATAAATACAATGTGAAATAATTAAATCAAGCTACTTAGCATATTCATCACCTCAAAGAGTTAGCACTTTTTGTGGTGAGAACATCTAAAATGTACAACACTATCTTATTAACTATATTCCCCATGCTGGGCAGCAGACCTCAGCAAAAAAGAAAGCTTCTTCCGCCACCTGTGTCTAACCATCATCTCCTCATCCTCCTCTCAGGGTCTTATTGTTAATTAGAAAACGAATGAACAAAAAGTCATAATGAAATCCTTGAAGGTACACAACTTCATTTTGTTTAAAAAGCCTTTATATTTCTGTTCACAGAAATATAAAAGGTAATAAAAATCATACTACATAGATTTGTAAGATTATTAATTTCTTTTTCACTAAATGTACCACATGAAGTAGGCACTCAATAAATATCTGTTGTATTTATGAATGAAATCGTTTGGACCTGTCTTCAGCTTATTTTTAAATTTTAACTTATATATATAATATATATGTGCTTCATCTTTCTATGTAATATATACACACACCTATATATGCTTCATCTAAAAATTATTTCCTTATCTTCAGTTAAGATTATACTTGAATAATAGCTGCATCATTAGTCAAAATCATATCTTAAGATATCGGCATATCAGAAAGAGTAGGAAGAATTTTCATTTAAAAGTAAAGACAAAATTAAAAAACCAGTCTTATTTTCAACAGCAGAAATTTACAACTAAAATGAAAAGTGCCTCGGAATGAAATATTAAATCCAAGCTGGTGTCTGTCCACCTGTCCTTAGGAAGTCTCAACTTACGAAGTCCACAAAATTTCTCAAAAAAGAGTTTTATCACTTTGAATTTGTCCCCTGCTTAAAATCCCTCAAAATATACAATATCTAATAAAAATCAGCCTTTTACTTATAAAATAAATTCATTTATCAGCATGAGAATATGTGAATATGTTTATTTAGGTTTAACTTACTTCTTACTATATAGATTTGGCTTGTTTTTTATAATAACAACTGATATATGATTCACAAAAAAGCAGAGAAGAATAAGAGAAAGAGAGAGAAATGGAGAAAGAGAAGAAAAAAGGGATAAAGAATGAAAGAGAGAAAGAGAATACCATTCTCTAAAGGAAGAGGTGCAGAAAATTCCATTATCCTTTCTTCTTGATCATGCCTTGTATGATTGGCAGCCAAACTAGCCCACTGTGAAACCCAACGTTTGCTTCCAGATGAAGATGTGCCTTCCTAAAGGACAAAAATAAGAAAACAAAATCATGCAGCCTGGTCTATCTGAGTCTCATGAAAGACAATTTCATTTAGTCACATTAACTTGTCATACAAACCTATAATTAAACCTCACCTTGCTATATTATCATTGATTACATTTTCTCTTATATAAAATAAAAATTCTCTAGAAAATAAAGATCTTCTCTGAAAAAAACTATGTTACTAAAAATGACACCTCTCAATGAAAATCCAAGACAAGCCAAGGCTTCATATGAAAACTGTAATGACAACTAGGGAGTGGAAAGCTACGACGGAAACTTTATTACCAACTAGTCACAACAAATATTTCATTAAGAGTGTCAGATTTGGGCCGGGTGTGATGGTTGATGCCTGTAATCCCAGTTCTTTGGGAGGCCGAGGCAGGTGGATAACGAGGTCAGGAGATCGAGACCACCCTGGCCAACATGGTGAAACCCTGTCTCTACTAAAAATACAAAAATTAGCTGGGCATGGTGGCATATGACTGTAATCCCAGCTACTCGGGAGGCTGAGGCAGGAGAATTGCTTGAACCCAGGAGGTGGAGGTTGCAGTGAGCTGAGATCGTGCCACTGCACTCCAGTCTGGCAACAGAGCGAGACTTCGTCTCAAAAAGAAAAAAAAAAGTGCCAGATTTAATACGTTAATAATGACAAGCTAAACATTGAAGAAGTGAAGACTTCAAATAGATAAATCACTATAAGATTTCAAGAATAGTAGGTAAGAATAGTAAGTGTAGGCCAGGTGTGGTTGCTCGCGCCTGTAATCCCAGCATTTTGGGAGACCAAGGCGGGTGGATCACCTGAGGTCAGGAGTTCGAGACCAGCCTGGCCAACATGGCGAAACCTCGTCTCTACTAAAAGCACAAAAATTAGCCGGGCGTGGTGGCACGCACCTGTAGTCCCAGCTACTTGTGAGGCTGAGGCAGGGGAATCGCGTGAACCCGGGAGGCAGAGGTTGCAGTGAGCCGAGATGGCACCACTGCACTCCAGCCTGGGTGACAGAGGGAGACTCTGTCTCAAAAAAAAAGAATAGTAAGTGTAGACAATGACACACATACAGTGAAGCCTCCTAAGGATACCAAAGCCTGCTGCATCCTTAATCCCATCCAAGGTTTTCTGTTACCTGCCCACATTTCTGAGTAGTGAAGGTGGTACCAGAGCCATGTGGACCATGCTAAGAATACCAACAGTATGAGTGTCACTGACACACGTGTATGTAAAACCATACTGTGAAGAGTGTTCTAAATGTCCTGTTAGGTAATGTTAGGTAATTCCTACAAAGGAACCTACCAGGGCTATAGCTTTTGCTTGGCCGGGGTTGAAGGAATAGAGAAGAAAGAAGAGAGTCTATTTAAATTCACATTTACCAAAACCATTCCTGGGTTACTCAGAATGGCAACATATTGCCTCAAATAATTATCACCTGCTTTCAATAAGTAAATTAAGTATCTCATAAAACAGAAACCAGAATAAAAATTCTCCCAATCACAGGGAAATAATGAGCACTAAAATACAGTAATTGCTTTGACAGTTTTCAGGAAATAGGCCATATAAAGAAACAATTTTAACATTAATAAACAAACAAACAAACATATAGGTCTATTTACCTGTATGTAAGAAACAAATCTTATTTATACTTCATACAAATGTAACATTTTATTTATATTTTCTTTATTTATACCTTGATTTTCTTCTTTTATATTTTGTTTTCTTCTTTTATTTTCTATTTTCTATTAATTTATATTTGTATATTACAAATTAGCTCATTTCCTGAGAGACAACATAGCATAAGTCAGAGAATGAAAGCTTCCATTGAAGGTTAGCTCTTATTATCTGAATAAATAATAATTAATACTTATGCCTTAGATACTTCTTTACATTTCTTTTTGACACATCAATGTGGTATGAAATTCTATTATCATTTCTGATAAAGGTAAAAAACATTTGTTAAGTGCATAAATCTCAGGCAAGTACTATGCTGGATGCTTTATATACTTCATTAAATTCTCTGTAAATAGATTTTATTGAAAATGCCATTTGTGTAGATGAGAAAACAGAAGATAAGGGAGAAGTGACTGATTCAAAAGCTTTGAGCTAAAAGTGGCAGCTCTGGGTCAGATCTTTCTAGCTCTACTATGCATACTGACTCTGTAATTATCTTAACCAAGCAATCCTTAATTAATTTCATATTATTCTAATTATATCCTGGGCTGTACTGTATTTGCAGTTACTGAGTTATATAAACTGTATCTATCAGGCAGTGCCCTCGTACATGTTTCCTGGTATGATATACAGGAAACATATACTTCTAAGAAAGCATAAGCAGGATATGTTTCTTGTTTTATCTCATAATGCCAATCAGAACCATGAGCATATAGCTCATTAACTGCTTACTGAAACCTAATATTTTCCTCATTGACAAATGAATATTTCTCAAACCTAATAAAAATTAAAGCTGAATTACTGCAAAATTGCTTTAGGCTTTCATTAGAAAATAAATTTATAAAAATTTAGTTTTTAGAAGCATTTTACAAGGAGATACATTAATTGCTTAAAATAATGTAATTTACAAATGATAAGAATTCAGGCCGAGTGCGGTGACTCACGCCTGTAATCCTCGCACCTTGGGAGGCTGAGGCGGGTGGATCACTTGAGGTCAGGAGTTCGAGACCAGCCTGACCAACATAGTGAAACCCTGTCTCTACTAAAAATATGAAATTAGCCGGGCATGGCGGTGCACGCCTGTAATCACAGCTACTTGGGACGCTGAAGCAGGAGAATCACTTGAACTCAGACGGCAGAGGCTGCAGTGAGCCGAGATCCTGCCATTGCACTCCAGCCTGGGCAACAGAGTGAAACTCTGTCTCAGACAAAAAAAAATAATAATTTATACTTTATGCATTCAAATAGGTACACAGAAGAGATGTATACCTCTGAGTGGTGAAATCCAGATGTAGTCAGTGGTTTTCTTTCTTCCATTACTGCTGCAGCAGAACTGAGAGCCCAATCTTTTACTAGATCTTTATGTTTTTCGTTGATAACAGGCCTATTATAATCCTGATTGTCATCTACTCCAAACACCTAGAGGGAAAAATTATTTTATAAATGAAAATGAAAAGTCTGAACACAAGATTAATATGTGAATAGTATAATTAACCTCAGAGGCAAATAAAAATATTCCAAATTAATTTTAATAGTTAATTTCAAAACTAAGGAAAACTTCTTGAATGACAGTAACAGCTAATTGTGATAGCTAGAAACGAAAGCAGGCAGTCACAGCTTATGTGAAAGTAATTATCCTTTTTTTTTTGAGACGGAGTTTCACTCTTGTTGTCCAGGCTGGAGTACAGTGGCGTGATCTCGGCTCACCGCAACCTCCGCCTCCCGGGTTCAAGCGATTTTCCTGCCTCAGCTTCCCGAGTGGCTGGGATTACAGGCATGCGCCACCATGCCCGGCTAATTTTGTATTTGTAGTAGAGACAGGGTTTTTCCATGTTGGTCAGGCTGGTCTTGAACTCCCGACCTCAGGTGATCCGCCCGCCTCGGCCTCCCAAACTGCTGGGATTACAGGCATGAGCCAACATGCCTGGCCGAAAGTAACTATCCTTTTTTTTTAACATTTAGCAAATGTCCTGTTCGATTAAAAAAAAAAATATTCGAGACATATTTTATTTGTTAAAAGATTTAATAGGTCAGGCGTGGTGGCACACACCTGTAATCCCAGCACTTTGGGAGGCCGAGGCAAGCAGATCACTTGAGATCAGGAGTTCCGGACCAGCCTGGCCAACATGGTGAAACCCCGTTTCTACTAAAAATACAAAAATTAGCTGGGCGTGGTGCCATGCGCCTATAGTCCCAGCTACTTGGGAGGCTGAGGCAAGAAAATAGCTTGAACCCAGGAGGCGGAGGTTACAGTGAGCTGAGATCACGCCACTGCATTCCAGCCTGGGGGAAAAAGTGAGACCCTGTTTCAAAAAAAAAAAAAAGATTTAATAATGTTGTTAAACACTACAACAATGCAAAGAGTTAGAAAAAAGTATCTCTTCAGTTTCTTTTCAGCTTCTTTGCTCTATTATTTTTGTGACACTTGTTGAAAAACCATAAACATGTGGCTGATTTTATCTGTTCCTTCCCTAGCAAATGTTTACCATTTACATATCTGAGTTACATTTACGCATAAAATTTTCTAAGATGCCATTTTATTGTATAATTGCGACATAGTAGATAGCATAATTCTCAAACTGTATTTGCCTAACAATCCCTTAAAGACCTTTGTTTGAAATGCAGATTCCAGGCCTATTTAAGATTAATTGTTTCAAAAAGCAAGTTGTCAATGTCCAACACTTCTGAAAAGTTCTAAATACAAAGACAAACAATGGCGCGCTTTTCTTTTATGGGCAGGACCTGAGTCTTACTCATTTCCTGGCACACAATAGGCCCTGGATGTCACAGAATAGATTGGAAAAAATTTAAGCATATAAATATTAACATTCTATTCTGCTATTAAATCTCCACTGTGTTCCCAATTTTTATTCTTTATTGTTTGTGGCTCTGATTATTACAATCTAGAAAAATATCATGCATTTGAATGAGCAATTTGCAGACAGGATCTTTAGGATATAACCAGAGAGCCTTCATTATCTATAAGGAGAAGCTACCTCAGGCTAAACTATTTTCTAGACATAAAGTTTTAATGGTCTTATAGTACAGCTATCTGATAAGCTCTAAAGTTCATATTTAGTGAAACAGATATCAGACTTTCTCATTCACTAAAACTTGAAAATTTTACCACTAGATGGCCTTATTACTTAATATTTAATTCTAACATAATTGTCAAGAATTACGATTTAATATTCTCTTGAACTCCTCAATATTTAAATTATCTTTGCTTTAAGAGCAAATTATGCAGTTTATTTTAAATCAAATATGAATTTTAATACATGGAAGCACAATGTACAGAAGGGAAAAAACAAAAACTGCTTCGTTTTGCTTAACATTAGCGTTAACAGCAGTGAAAAAACCAGAGTATAACCTGTGTCCTCTACCTTTAACCCCCACTTGTAAAGAAAGCTAATTATAGCTATTCAAGTTATTTGTGTCCGTCTTTAAAAAAGTTAATCACTCCTAACTCAAGTCACTGAACTCCAATTTTACTGAAGTTTATTTACTTATTTTATAATTACTAACAAAAATCTAACTCAGGTTTGAAAGTTAAAATAACCACATGAGTACTTGCATTTTTGCATCTCTTTGACATGTAATTTAGAAATTACCTTGAGTGATTTTCTGATGAATATTTAATTCTAATCCACACTAAAAACTTGATTTCCTCAAACATCTAAGCACCAGCAGTTTCAAATAAAATATCATGAACCTCTCTAAATCACTTCTGACATCACTTTGAAATGACAACAAAAAACACACGAACTAATCCTGTGAGGAAGGGGAGCTGAAGCAGGACAGAAAATACTTGGATGACGTTCGACAGATTCCTTTTAAAGCATTAGAGACAGCTATACATACATTATTAAGTAACAATTATTTCGTCTCCAAACAAGTGGTAGGGCCTGACCTACTACAGTGTGGGGAAAGAAGCCTTCAAATTTCACATCTGTTTTGATAGCGTTTTGAAAAATTAATGATAGCAATGACTACCAGCCCAGATTGAAATCCATTATCTATGCGTTTCTGCCTCTAAGTAGAAACACATCCACCTGTGACAACTTTTATGTGAAAACAAATATATAAAGTTTATGATGTCTATATACTTCAAGTTAGTGTACTTTTCACACTTATAAAAGGTACCTACAGTCTGAAAAAAGAGCTGATAATTGTACAGAACTTGAGAGCTCCTCAAAACCAAGACCAAGTATGCTAGGTCCTCTCACCTTTCATTTTAGATTCTATTCCCAGGTGATTTCACCTAGGAACATGCAAGGCTTCACTTCAATTACTAACTATATAGACTGTTGCTTACTGTCATCCCACCTGCTGGAAGGCTCAACGGTATTTCTTTTTTTTTTTTTTTTTTTTGAGACGGAGTCTTGCTCTGTCGCCCAGGCCGGAGTGCAGTGGCGCGATCTCGGCTCACTGTAAGCTCCACCTCCCGGGTTCACGCCATTCTCCTGCCTCAGCCTCCCGAGTAGCTGGGACTACAGGCGCCCACCACCACGCCCGGCTAATTTTTTGTAATTTTAGTGAGACAGGATTTCACCGTGTTAGCCAGGAAGGTCTCGATCTCCTGACCTCATGATCTGCCCGCCTCAGCCTCCCAAAGTGCTGGGATTACAGGCGTGAGCCACAACGCCCGGCCTCAAAGGTATTTCCAACATAGAATCTCAGCTCTAGGCCCATGATTCTCTTCTCTGGTCTGGTCTCAATCCAAATCCCAAACATGAGATAGTACAAAATCTAGGTCTTTCTTTCAGCTAGGAACTTCTGTAGGCTACAAGTCCACAGTGGGGAAGGAGATGAGACACCTAATTTTTATGCTTGCACCCCAAGTTTGCCAGTTTCTAATTCTTGCAGAGTAGGATCAAAGGAAGGCGGAATAGGACAGGAGTAGAAAACTTCTTTGTGAACTTGCACTTGCATGGAGAGCTGTCTGGGCCTGGCAGATGTTTAAAGACAACTCATTCGTATTGGGCGTAGGAAGTGGCTTTCACATATTCTCTCCTACAGTTCCCCCGATCCGAGTAGATACATCTCTATTTGCGGAGTGAGCCACAACCCCTCTGCCATGGCCTTTAGGTCTGGGGTAAGAAGGCAGTACCTCCCTCCCTATCCCACTCCAACAATCATGAAACAATCTTTTCTTCTGAATACATTTGTATATTTGGCATTTCACTTTGGGATTTCAAATCCAAAGCTCAGTGGCTACTGTAAACAATTTTAACAACCTGTTACTGAGGAATGGCACTTACTCTCCACAGGCTATTTGGCTAGCCACTGCAGGGGATTACAAAATCTGTATGACAGTCTTTGCTTTTGAGGAGGTTACGTCTGATAAAGGAGCTTATAAAAAGAAGAGGCTGTCACCTGAAAGAACCATGCAGGAATATTCTGTAATTAAAACCAAATATCCATAAGAACCAAACTATATTTTTAGATTTTAGTTTTAAGTTTAAAGAGACTAAACATTCTCCAGATAACAAACTCGTACAATACAAACCAAACCTATGAAAAGTTTGACTGATTTTTTTCACTAGCATATTATGATCATAGTCATTATTATTGAAAAGCTCAGTCTGTGCAAAGATGCACAGTGTCCAATTCTGAAATCAGAATGGTGAGGATGGGGGATACAGGGTCAACTTTCATGGGGATAAATATCCTACCTATTGAATATTTGCAGAGAGGTCAAAATTTACATTTAGTAACATCAGATACGGGAAGCTTGTGGATTGTGACAGAAAATAGAGACCATTGTGAAAGAAGAGAAGCGCCGTGGGGTAAGATGTAGGCATAAAACTATAGTAATACAATGTAGAGCAAAATGATAATTCAATAGCAATAGTGCTAATTTATTAGTTTAAAAAATATCCAAATCAGTAGGAATTCAGAATTCATATTCCCACAGAAATGAAAAATATAATGGCAGATTAAACATCTAACTTCTACAGTCTTATTTTAAAGTAACAACTGAAAAACAGTATTGCATTAGTATATCAATCACATCAAGGTGTCCAAGTAAAAATGTACTCAAGTTTCAACCTCAGATAACCAGAACATCTTTCTCCTCAATGAGCAAAGACTTCTTGGGTGAGGAGAGCAGGGTCTCTGTTGGATCAAATCAATAGTAGAGGTTCCCATGGCCCATGAAAATAATTTGACACTTTAAGAATTAAGAATTATGCAGAATTCTAGCCACTAGTGTCAAGGAACTAAATCAGGATGATTTAAGAGGGGAATTTATTTTTGTAATTGTCTATGAAAATCTAATTTTACTTTTAAAAAGAAAAATCCCTTAAAATTCAATGGAATAAGTTATTCTGAATATTTAACACTGTGATTTTTATCACATATTTGTAATCAACTTTTAAATTTAAAATTCAGACAAAATTATTAGAAGAGCACAGAAAGGGAGTCAGGAGAGACATTTTATAGTTTATCCTGGTCCACAAATAAATATATGTACATGCACATTCACAGCAGTGTTACAACCGCCAAAGGAAGAAACAACACAATTATCCATCTGTGGATGGATGGATGAATAAAATGTGGTTTATGCACGCAATAAGATATTTATTCAGCCATAAAAAGGAATGGGCAGGGAGTGGTGGCTCGTGCCTGTAATTCCAGCACTTTGGGAGGCCGAGGCGGGTGGATCACCTGAGGTCAGGAGTTTGAGACCAGCCTGGCCAACATGGCAAAACCCCGTCTCTACTAAAAATACAAAAATTAACCGGGCGTGGTGGCAAGTGCTTGTAGTCCCAGCTACTAGCGAGGCTGAGACAGGAGAATCGCATAACGTGAGCCGAGATCACGCCACTGCACTCCAGCCTGGGCAACAGAGCGAGACTCTGCCTCAAAAAAAAAAAAAAAAAAAAAAGGAATGAAGTACTGATACAGGTTACAACACATGTGAACCTTGAAAACATTATTCCAAGTGAAAGTAGCCGGTCACAAAAGACCACATATAGTATGATTCCATTTATACAACATGTCTAGAATAAGCAAATCCATAGAGACAAAAAGTAGATTAGTGGCTGCCAGGAGGCCGGGAGAGGAAGGAATGGGAAGTGACTGCTTAATGATCATGAGATTTGGTTTTGCAGTGATGAAAATGCCCTGAAATTAAGATAGTGCTGATGGTTGTACAACCTTGTGAATGTACTAAAAGCCACTGAATTGTATACTTTAAATGGCTAAAATAGTCAATTTCATATTATATGAATTTTACCTCATATTTTCTTTAAATGGGACTCTATCTTCTTCTTCTTTTTTTTTTTTTTGAGATGGGTCTTGCTCTGTCACCCAGGCTGGAGTGCAGTGGCACGATCTTGGCTCACTGCAACCTCCGCCTCCCGGGTTCAAGCGATTCTCCTGCCTCAGCCTCCCGAGTAGCTGGGATTGCAGGCTCATGCCCCATGCCCTGCTGTTTTTTTTGTATTTTTAGTAGAGAGGGGGTTTCACCGTGTTAGCCAGGATGGTGTCAATCTCCTGACCTCGTAATCACCCGCCTTGGCCTCCCAAAGTGCTGGGATTACAGGCGTGAGCCACTGCGCTCAGCCTCTGTCTTCTTCCTTTGCTCTCCTGTCTGGGTGAAAACATGTTCTTAAATCTTTGTCTTCCCTCTTAACCTACCTTGTGTCCTTGATTCTCCCCATTACTTAGAAGTCTTACATCCATAATCTCTTCCCTCCCATCACTTCCTACATCTTTCTTGATTTGCTCTTTCTTTCATATCTTCAATTTATACTTAGATCTCATCTAATTCCTCTAAAATTTAAATGTCCAATTTCTCTCCCTTTTATGGTTCATTCCCTGGTCATGCATCCCCTCTTACAGTCCCTATAAGCTGGAAGTTCATCAATAATCATATTCCCCTTTCCTTGCCAAGCAGATTTTCCAGCTGGAAGCTGTCAGGTAGGTATTGCTAGGAACTCAAAGGTAAGTCTAGTCTATTTATCACAGCATCTCCCCAAAATTTATACATTTCTTCTTCTTCTGAGACTATCTATCTTTGCTGCTTTCATACTTAATATTACAAAGCTAAGTTTATAATATATACAAGGTTTTAAACTATATATTTTAACAAGTTATTTTGGAATCAAGATATAAACTAGTTTCAGCATATAAAAATGCAGAAAAATTTCTTTGTGGGGGCATGGTTGGATTTAATTAATCTATAAATTCATTGAAATAAGTTAGCCAATCTACAACGAATCATATACAAATGCTAACGAATGAAAAAGCAGGTCACAAATTTTTCTTTCTCATTCATTCACATTCAAAAGATATTTATTGAGTGTCTATTACATGCCAGACACTGTCCTAGACACAAGGGATACGATGTGAACAAGACAAATAACATCATCTTAGAGTGGACAAACAGAAAATAAACCAGACGGAAGTGAGTTCTATAAAGAAAACACAACATGGCAATCTGATGGAGAGATATAAGAAGTGAATGACGCAGCTACTTTAAATAGAGTGGTGAGTAAAAGCCACTTCAAAGTGAATTATGAGATGGGTATAGAGTTTCCATTTTTCAAGACAAAAAGTTACAGAGATGGATGGTGGTGATGGTTGTGCAACATTTTAAACGTATTTAATAACACTAAACGCTACATTTAAAAATTGCTAAGACGATAAATTTTCTTATATATATTTTCCACAATAAAAAGATGGAAGGAATAAATAAAATGAATTATGAGAAGCTAGGCATGCCAAAAAGACAAGGAAGAGCTTATTAGATTGAGAGCACAATTTCCTCAAAGAGGAAAATAAACAGAATTTCATACAATAAGAGAGAAAGGAAAATGAGGACAAACCTATTATGTTAGGCGTCTGGCTGAATAAAAGGTGAGGGTTCCCTCGTGAAGCTTTGGAAATTAACACAGCAGGAGAGGGTTTCTTATACCCAGGAAGGAGGCAGCAGAGGTTAAGAAGGGTTGAGGAGAACTAATCAGAGAAACCAAAAGTAAGCTCTCCTGGTAGAAATTAAAAAGAAAAAATTCTCAATACAGAAAAAATTGCTCAGTCAAAAATAAAAATGCTGACTCCGTTGTCAAAGTCTTCTCCTATTGTCCAAGGCTCTTACTTGATCTCCTACTCCTTGAGTTCCCATGCACATCTAATTCTCTATCTGAGTGGACTTTGGACATCCTGCCTTCCTCTACATAGATTTTGATTCTGGTTTATCATCGTTTCCCTGGCTCTTACTTGGATCTCATCTTAAATCTTGCTGTGACTTTCAGGGTTTGGAATATTTTTACAGGGTCCAGATCCTCAGCACTGACTTTCTTGAGCTGTTTGACTCACTGCTGTAAATGTTCTTCCTCCCATGTTTCTAGTTTTGTTATAGGTCTCCTGGCTCTAGATTCTTCCCTACCAACTGTTGCTTATAGAACCAGCAGTGACCAGGCCCTATGAGGGAAGAAAAGACGCTAATAAGAGGCTTTGTAGGGGAGATATATTGACACAATGAACAAGAATCAAAACTCAGGACAAGAAAAGTATCTGGCAGTTGGTCTATGGTATGAAATTTATGAGGAGAAATATTTCTTTTAAGAGGATAGTTCCTCGAGCCCTCCACAATGATCATTTTTTCTTGTTCCTTTAATGTTCAGCTTTCTGTTCTTACCACAAGTTTCTCCTATTTAGCTTAGGAGGTTAGGAAGTAACCCTGACAAGGTCTTCCTCTTGCCTCAGTGGTTATCTCTTTTGATGGAAGAGTGGAGAGAAGAAACTGGTACTGTGATGGGAAGGTAGTTATCGGAGAGGCCAAGGGAGAGAGGGTTGGGAGAGATAATTACTACTATGAGAGATAAATGCCTTTAATCTAGGCAGTCAACAGCACTTTCTTATAGTGTATTTCCATGTAAACTTAGATGTAAAACTTAAGAGGTCTTTATCAATATCAGGTATTTGTGTTAACATTTTAAAGGTGAATTTGAGGACATGCATAAAATAAGGTGATCTATTGAGAGAGACAGCCCCAAAATACAAACCCAAATGCTGTAATCTCATAACTTGGCGACAGAAAAAGAGGGTAGGTAGTTCACTATCTTTTAACTACTACCAGCACAGAAAAATAAGGATACAGCAGTTTAGCTTGGTCATCTCTTTAAAGAAATCCTATTTTAATGCTATGCAACTCTTCCCAAGGTAAGATGCAAATACACGGTTTGCTCATCTTCTTTAGCCCAAGAATTACAATGTATTTTGGAGAAAAACTGAAAAGGCATTCTGTGCTCATCATAGTTAACATCAGTGTGTCATGTGATACTGTTGCTTACTGACTTCTCTTTGCTCTGCTTTTGATTCCAAGATGCTACATATTCCTTTGGTTTTCTCTTATTCCTGTTACATATTTTTCAGTTTCCTTTGTTCGCCCTTCTCCTTTGTCCATCAATGTTGGTGTTGCTGAGATTTTCATACTTTATTTGCTCTCACCCTATACATTTTCTCTGATTAATCTCATCTCTTATTTTGTATTCAATTACTGCTATGGTTTGGATGTGGTTTGTCCCTGCCAAAACTCATGTAGAAGTTTAATTGCCAGTGTGACAGTGTTGGGAGGTGAGGCCTAATGGGAGGTGTTTGGGTCAAAAAGGCAGATCTCTCATGAATATATTCATGCTATCTTGTGAGTTCTTGTTCTTATGGGAATGGATTTGTTCCCTTCACAGTAGACTGTTATAAAGGGAGGCAGCCCTTCTTGTTTTGCCTTTTTGCATATGTCCACTTCCCCTCTGACTTTCTCGACCATGTTTTGACCCAGCATGTAGCCCTTAACGTAAGCCAGCCATATGTGGAGCTATGCTCTAGAATTTCCCAGCCTGCAGAATTGTGAGCTAAATAAACCTCTTTTCTTGATAAGCTACCCAGTCTCAGATATAGCAACACAAAACATACTAAGACAGCTGCCCTCTATTGTCTAATAATTCCCAGATCTGTATTTTTAGCCCAGGCCTCTTACCTAAGATCTAGTCATTAACTAATTGACTACTGGACATGACAGCAGCTTTTAGATTGCCTTCTGTGCTTCTGGCATTTCCAATGTTCAATCCATACTTCACACTTCTGACAGTGACTCGACCATGTCATTGCCCTACTTAAATGTTTTCAATGATTCCCCACTGCCTTCGGCATTAAAGTCCTCAGTATGATATATAATGAACTTCAATATCGAGTCCAATCTCATCTCTTCAAAAGTAACTGTGGTCCTCTGAACAAGTCATGTGTGCTCCTGTGCTTTCGAATAGGCTGTTCCATATTTCTGGAAAACTCTACCTAGCATGCCTGTTATGGGATTAATTACGTATGTTTCACGACTAGCTCAGCTGGCAACATTTATTGAGGACATTTTATATGCTGGCACTAGGTTCCTACAGTCATGGAGTTTACATTTGTTTATGTCTCTTTCCAATGGGAGTGGGGAGGCAAATGAATAAACAGTGAACTGGTGAAGCAGTAATAAAACTTATGATTAAAATGAAACAAGTTGATGACAGTGACTACTTTTTTTTTTTTTTAACTGAATGACTAAAGACTTCTCTGAGGAAGGAATGTCCTCTGAAGACCTGAGATCTCCTCTTGGAAGCTATTGGTAGCTTTCCTCCAACAGCTTTATTTTTAAAGTCTTGGTTTTCGTCTGTGTATATCTATTCCAGTACACAGCCATTTCTTGAGAGAAAGAGCTCAGTCTTTTCATTGTGAATCACCTTCTCGTAGACACAAAGCCTGGCACATAGTTAATGTTGAATTAAAGTTGCTAAATAAATGAATCAATGAAATAGAACACATCTCAAATGATGACGTGAAAAGAAGAGTTAGACCACATGAACGTTTCCAGGACCAAAGAACATTTAAATTCAGACAAACAACAGCTGATGGCCCCAACTTCAATCCCACACACCCAAACCTCAAAATGGAGAAACTGGATGACAACACTCGTCCAGGCAACTTGATATGATGCCTGTATCTACTCCTATCCTCCCAAAGTGCTTTTTCTGCCTTCCTTCTGGCTGTTGTTGGTCTTTGTTTTCTTCATACCCACAGGTTACTTCATCTTACTCAGACATGATTACTGCTTTTATGCTTTTGTTTTCCCAGAGCCTGACTTTAATTAGCCCGAATTTGGCTTTAAGCTTTATGTGGATTCAAGCTAATGGAATCTTAGCTCTTTTTCTTTGGTAGTCACAAGATAATGTAGTGAGCTTTGTTCTTCCCAGCAATATGGTCTCAGCTTCATTTTCTGGTTTATACAAACTAAGAATGACTTTGAACTATGTACACAGTCACACACTACCATTACTCCTTTAAATGACTCCTGCTCTAAAGTCTTGGGTTTCTCTATCCACAGTGTGACCATATAATTTGCTGTCAAAATGGACTCTGAGAATAAAAAATGATGCTTATGATAATTGTAGGCAACAGGTGTAAAACAGGTTTTGTGGCCACCCTCTCTATCCAGCAGTTTCCTGAAGAGTTTCATCTGCTACAATGACTTCTTTCTTGGCTTTCTGCTGTCCTGGCCAAGCTAGCCCCTCACACTGTCACTTCCATTGTGGTTTTATATTTAACCCTTTCAGTGCTGAAAGAATATTCTGGGATTTGTCAGTACTTTATGTAGAGATTCAAATGTGGAAACTCCTAATAACAGTAATGATAAAGCAACACTTATAAAGCAATATAATAAGATAGGTATTGTGATAAGCCTTTTACATGTTTTATTGAATTCTTTTTATAATCTAGTGATATCGCCTCTGTTTCAGAGATAAAAGAAACTGAGGCTTAAAGAGGTAACTTTACCCAAGGGCACACACAAGCACATGCAAAGTTTATATTTAATCCCAGATCTGTCTGCTTAGAAGTGTCCATGTTCTTAAATTGCACTCTCTCTCTCTCTATATATATATACATATAAAATCCTTCACTGCAAAATAATCTTTTAATGGGAAAACATCAGCCATTATGATCAGTCATTAAGAAACATCAGATGTTTCTTGAACACTATACTTTTCATATTAACAACTATAATATTGCTCACCTATTTCCCAGACAATGGGTCTCTAAAAGTTTGGAGTTGAGCAGCTCAGTGGTAAACCTGAAGCATGTACTCCACAATAAATGTATGTTTAGAAATTATACGTACTCTCTTACAGTGTAGTAAGATATTTTATACATTATAGAACACAATCCAAAATAAAAATTAAAAATATGAAAATAAAAGTAAACATTAAGTTCTAATATTTTTCCTGCATCCCAAAGGGTTATCTTATCTTGCCCTCCTCCCTGAAGAGGCCATTCCAGAAACTCATCATCTAAATAAGTGCATCTCAAATGTTAATGTGCACATTAGTCAACTGGAGATCTCATTTCTAATGTAGATTTTGACTTGGTATATATAGGATGGGCCTGAGAAGCTGCATTTCTAACAAGCTTCCAAGTAATATTTATGCTGCTAACCCGTGGAGCGGATTTGAGTAACAAGAATTCAAACAAAAGATTAACGTTTAGCCAAACGGATACTGCTGTTTTGCAAGAGGTAATATGAGGTTGGTGCAAAAGTCACTGCGGTTTTTGCCATTACTTTCAACGGCAACCTTGATAGCTGATTCTAAAGTCAACCTTTCACGACCATTGGCAAAACTGAGAAAAATTGCTTTTTAAACCATGCAACAATCCTTACACACGCTAACCAATAATATCAAAGAATACACTTGAAATGTAGGTAACTATCACGACTGGTCATATACGTGGTTAAACTAGTAAACTAAATCATAAACAACTGATTTTGTTTTCATATACTTCTCTTCTACCACCAATGACAGCAGTGAATTGAAATTAAGAAAACATACGGACAAAGAACAAAGCTAAAATAAGTATTTTCATCTTCCAACATGAAATCAGCAGGTAGGAAATCTGTGGTTAACTATTATTGGCTAATATCTACATTTATGTTAACAGAGTTATAGCAATGTTTGTTGGTTGTTTCTTTTTATTTTTTAAGTAAATGCAAAGCAAGAATGTCCAAAGCATACTATTTTTAAAACCTATCTTTAATTTACACAAATTTAAAAGGTCCAAACCTTTTAAATGTACAGAGCTTTATGTATGAAACTCAGGTAAATTCAGAATATCAGCAAATAAAATCACAAAGCATGTTGGTCTTACTGTTAGTCTTGCAGTTCCCTAACAAAACCCTAAAATTCACATACCACTGACTGCATGACAACATCTCATGCTGACTCTCCAATAATTTCCACCAGTCAAATACACCACACAACAACTAAGATCACACTCAAATTTCAATTATTTACCTTGTCAATCATTTTTCTTGCTTCCACTTCCTCACTGTTGGGATTCTCTAACTCAATGGTATAAGTACCCTTGTCACTTTGGTCATCATCATTATCCTTTTCAGAAGTAGCAGAAGTTGCTTGATTTTTTAACATTTTATCCATCTCCTGGCTTGGTCTGTGCCCAAGACTCCCTGAACTTCTTAATAATGCAGTTTGTAGGAAGGGTATTGACACCGATGGCTCCTCTGATTTCTGTTTTAACAATTTCCCATGTGGAACACCATGCCCCCCTCTGTGATGCGCAGAGCTAGTCTGTAAAGACAAAGAAACCACTTTGGCATCTGCTGTTGGAGACTTTGCTTTCTCAAGTTTTGTATGTGGTGTTGAATATGTAGTTTCCTGACACAAGATTCCCGCACTTTGAGTAAAAGAATATGACCTTCTTTTTCTGGGATTGTCTTCATCAAAGAATGCAATCATAAAAGCAGTTTGACTTACAACAGCTTGGTCTTGATGCTTTTCAGTAGCCTGGACCTTCTGTAGCTTTTTGTGTTCTGAATGGTGGCGTCTTAAGTGTTCCTCAAGAGTTGCACGTTTGCTACAGCGCCTGTGAGCCCCAGCGTTCTCTGAATCACTTTGCGTACCATCATCATGTTTATTTCCTGGATACAAAAAGAAAACACACAATAGAGAAGGAAAAAGTCCCATGTAGAAATTTAGAAGCATATACAAAAGTGCTATTTGTTTTGCTCCCCTCCTCCTTTTCAATCCAAAGTCATATGTTCTCTTCAGTAACAGGCTCGGCAAACTTGCTCAATTGCAATGGTTACATTCAAATTTTATCAACTAACAATGAGGTCCTTTATAAACAACTGAATAGGATCGCCTTTCTCCAAATTTTAACTTTATAATGTTTCATCAATGTCTTAATAGATAATTGATGCTCTATCTCTGCGATATTTGTATTCCTAACGTCAATAAACATTAATTCTGCCTTCAAATTATACATCTTATTTAGCAATAAAAAATTTGACTCTAGCATTAGAGATGAAAAAAGACAAGAAAAAGGGTAATGTCACTGAAATGCTTACTGTTACACAGGAAATGAGAACACAAGTATTGTAAAAATGTGATGAATCTTAAGCTTCACTGATGTTCAGTACTTTCAGAAGCTCAGCATATTTTTCCTTTTTATTAAAAAGATTCAAATTTGCAGTCCCCATTAATTATTACAAAATTTTTTCCACATATCTTTCCAGCTATGAGAATTTTTGAAAACTGCATTTGCACTCGAAACTCTAGTGGCTTCAGAGTTAAAGAAAGCATGCTGAGAGGTCTATCAATGCAAAGGGTCATCTATGAAATCTCCACCTAGATCTAAGGACCACTGGGCAAACAGCATGGTGCTAAATATAACCAGCTATTTTCCCCATGAAGCATATCAGGTTAGAATATATCTGAATTTTGAAAGATCACCTCTTTAACAAAGGTTTTTCTATTTTAGAGCAAGTAAAAGCCACTAGTTACCCTAAATGGTTCTGTTAGGTTTTGGATGTGATGACACAAAAATTATTTTTTTCCTGATTTAAAATTCTCATTACCTAAATAATAAGTATATGATAAAAATAATCAAATGATATTGTATTATTATAGCATGAAATTATTAGAAAGTCAAGTTATTCTGTGCATGTTTTAAATGGAATCACAAATCAGAGCTTAAATTAGTTTTAAACTTCTTTAGCTATAAATGAATTTAGTCAACGAGGTACATTCTAATGCTTCCAGGACTAAATCTGATTTTTAAATTTACCTGGGCTACAAATTTTAATGTGAACACCCACTGAATAATATGGTACCAAACAAAATAATGATCAGACACGAAAGACTTGGGGGTGGGAGAAGCAAATGACCTATGTCTAGGGAAGTTGAGTGTTAATGTTTATAGGTTGTTCCTAATGAATTTAGAGATTACTAACTGGTCCCAATGATTTAACACAGAAACACTAGTTATAAAAATGTGGTGCATAAAAGGAATGAGAAGACACAGAAGAGAGAACTGCAGAACACACAGAAAAGGGTCATGTCTTGGAAAAGTAATAGGCAAGGGAAACAAAGGGAGTAAGATCAAAATGAAGGTGATTTGGAGATCATGTCTATCAAAGTAATAGTGATTAATACTATAAAAATCATATATGACAACAAATCTGAAGATCTTTCTTCAAATTGTTGACTACTCAAAATGCAATCTGAAAAGAAAAAATGGGATTAATTAATGAAATCCCTGCCTCAGGTAATTAAGCTAGGAATAACAGATAGCAGATGAAAGGCAAGCCCAAACAAACTCATTAGTTCAAATATAGACTTCATTAAAAACACTAGATTTTACAACCTATTTCATTGTTGTAATGGCTCTATTGAAAAGGAATCCAGTTTTAAAAGCTGAAAATAACTAAATTCCAATATTTGCTGTATCATAAGAATAACAGATCACGCACATACAGAAAGATTTTAATGAAAATACCATCTTCACAGAATTTAATTGATTCCAATAGATAAAATTTGGCACTTAGTGGTGTCAGGCCCTTTCAAATATCTTTCCCATAACTTGTAGTTCAAAACTTTTCTTATAAATTAGTCATTTTCTTTTTTGGAAAATTACCATTCCCTCTTGTATTTTGTCAGGGTTATACAAGTCAACATCTCATCACAGCTGCAATTTTCTGTTTCTACTCATTAAAAAAGTCACTAGGAAACAGTCCTCACCAAGTTCTTTTCTTTCCTTTGCTCATCATTAACCATGCCTAAATATGTTGAAGTCCTTTTAATATTTTTAGGGTAGGTTAGCTGTAACAAGTCAGTGGTGTGGCCTAAAACAGTGGCAACTCTCCTAAAGGGTTAAAGTGTATGGGCTGTATTTTCCTCACTGTCGCAAAGCACCTGCATTTTACTCTTGTAGGAGCAAAGTTTTTTGTTTTAGTTTTGTTTTGCCTACTTTCAATTCTTTGATCTAAACAGTTGCTGAAAACCTAATTTTTGTAAAATTTTTATTATTTGCTATAATTACATTTATTTAGAGTCTGGCTATATACTTTTTATATCCTAAATCATGGAAAATTGTTATCTAATGATGGAAGCTCTGACTTTTGGAGAAAGTCACATGTCATTTATACACATGTCCAGAAAAGTAAAATGAGTCTATCTTGGATCAAAAAATGAGTTATATTCACAAAAACATTATCTTCAATGGCTTGTAAAATGGTCTGAAGGCAAATCCAAAAGAAGAGTTCTCACACTGGCACCATACTGGAATGTATGTCTACCTATAAATCAACTTTGAAGGACAACAGTAATATGATTACATAATTTCTAGTAAGGGCTTAAAAGATCTAATCATTAAAATATAGATATAGTATACATGTGGACATTAATCTCTCTATTTGGAATTAGGCCCACAAATGGGCTTGTGAGGACAGAACGTTTTAAAATAATGGCTTAAAAATAATAGTCGATACAGGCCAGGCGCGGTGGCTCACGCCTGTAACCCCAGCACTTTGGGAGGCTAAGGTGGGCAGATCACGAGGTCAGGAGATCAAGACCATCCTGGCTAACACGGTGAAACCCCGTCTCTACTAAAAATAAAAAAAATTAGCCGGGTGTGGTGGTGGGCGCCTGTAGTCCCAGCTACTCGGGAGGCTGAGGCAGGAGAATCGCGTGAACCCAGGAGGCGGAGCTTGCAGTGAGCCGAGATCACGCCCTGCACTCCAGCCTGAGTGACAAAGCGAGACTCTGTCTCCAAAAAAAAAAAAAAAAAAAGTAATAATAATAATAGTCAATACAGAAAATAGTTATAATGACTAAGTTATAAATGGGTTTAATAAAGGTTTTTGTTTATTAAGAGTGGTTTTAAAATGTCTAAGTTATTTCTAAATTCTCAAGGTTCAGCTACCTCTTATACTGTACTAGATCAATATTATTTATCCAATTCATATAAACAGCCTATGTGTTTGTGAGTGTTAACCTATAGAAACAAAATGTCTCAATTACGTATTGTCTAGAAGTAAAAGGTCACAATCATGTCTCAAAAATACATATGCCAGGTAACTGCTGATAACTATAATTAAATATTGTGATAGGCTCCAACAAATAATTAGGTAATCACATCATCTCAGTGTCCGGAAATGTCTTAGAAGCAAATCAGAAGTAAGTATACAAATACTATTTCTTCATTACTTGATCAGAATGCCAGGACATAAGGTACAGATTAAATCAGGGACAGTCTTGTCATTGACAGAGAAGTCGCCCATTGTTTTCAAATTAGTACCTATCACATGCTCAAGTACTAGATGAAGTGTTAGGAGTATAAAAACTCCTAATATAGTAACAGAATGGTCAGATAAACATGTAATCACAATTTGTTCAAAATCGTTTTCCTTATAGATAGCTTATTAAATAAAAGATAGGGTAACATAAATCTATACTCAATTCTAAAATAAATTTAATTGGCAAAACCAATGAGAAAAAACTGATCAGCTGATACATCAGTGTACAAACATACAAATTTTACTAATTTTGGCTAAGTTCTACACAAATAAAGTATATATAACTATTTCAAAAATGAACATTCAACTCTAATTTTCATGAAGTCCTAATATTAAAAAAAATTTTAAACTGGATTAATAGATCCTACCAAATATTTCCAAACCAAAAATCTTTGTTTTATGAGTAACCACTGAGAATACTTTGAAGCGCTCCATCAATGATGTGACTGCATTACCAAAGTAGAACTTTTGGCTCAGACCAAATGGCTTAAAATTTCTTTCAGAATCTAGATATTGATCTCAATAGAGAACAGAATTGAATATATCTTTTCCTTAAATCAAGAAAATGATGGAACTCATCTTCTAGGGAACTCTACTGGTGAACTTAATAAATCTTATATTTCTAGAAGAAAAAGAAACATGTTTTATAGCATAAATATAAGCTCATAAAACCAATCTGGTTTTGTCAAGAAAATGAAGGAAGACTATTTTGAAGGAGGAAATTGGACATGGGCAGTGTGGCTTCCTGTTTAGTTTTAAGACTAAATATAACCTTTGAAAAAAGCAGAATGTTTTCTACCATGTAAGTATCTACTAGTAGTCTAGTAAATGAAGACCAGATTTTCTTTATCGTAAAGTAGGAAGTTCTGAATGATCAAATCACTTTACCTTTCAACCTTTTCAAGTACACTGGAACATCACTTTTAATGCTTTTAGAATCCTCTTCTGTTCTTTCCCATAGCATTTGAGGAGGGTTGTTTTGTGCTAGCCAGTCAGCAACTTTGTTTTCAGGTGCCATCATTCCTGTTTGAATCCCCAGCAAGTCTTGAGTTCCAGGAGAAGACTTCTTGGACTTGTGGCGCTGATCAGAAGTAAACTTTGTCACATGGTCTCTAATAGTTACCTTCCCTGGGGTACTGTCATCAAATTCAATGGTAAATGAAGCATGCCCTGCACCTGTTATATGGGAACTTGGCGTGTCTTTTGTTGGGATTTCATGAATAGTGCTTTCTGTTATTTGTGATGGTTGCTGGAATTCTTTTGTAGGGATTTCAAAATAACTTGGTTCCCTACAGAAAGGAAAAAGTACTTCTTCATTTGCAGCTGCAGATTGTTCCTCAACTTGCTTGGCATCTATGCTGCACCCTAATGAGAAAAATAAGAGAAAATTCAAAATATTTGATTGCTTCTGGCACTGGAGGGAGTCTGGTAATGGCCATGTGTACTACTCCGTGAGAACCAGAAGGCAGATCAGAGTTTGGATGAAAACCAATGGCATTTATATCACAGAACAAATGTCACAGAGAAGAAAGAATCTTGATTATAAACATGCAATTTGATTACCAATAGGGGATGGAAGATAAGCAGCAGCAATGGCAAATGAGAGCAAAGCAGTTAAGAAATGGATCTTGCATGGCTAGGTCCATATTTTTTCCAACTTGGATCTAGAATTCATCAAGGTCCAAAAGAATTAAAATAAAATGTAGATGGAGATGCATGTTCAATGTATATATAAAAAGTGACAGAAAAACCATGAACTCCCTTCTCAAGTCGCCAAGATGAGATATCTGAAATATATATGAACACATGTAGTGCTCCAAAGGAGAATAGGTGCTCAAATGAGAATACAAACATGAAGTAAATATGTAAGTGATCTTCTGGAAGTAATGATTCCACTTACCATTCTTCACCATTACATTCAGAAACATTACTTTCAGAATGACAAAGATATTGCTGAAGTGTGATCCTTGCAAGAAGATACAAACATTTTATAAAGACTAAAACATGTGGTTTGCAATCCAAGCAGCAGTGTGAACGAAATAAGGTTAAAATAGGAAATTCAGTTTCCAGACAATAACTCTGGAAGTTTACATTTCCATACAGCAGAATATGCAAAAGTGTCAAAATTCCTTGGAGGAAAGCTGAATTGCAAACCTCAGATTAACATGAGTTGGCAGAAGGAGCAAGCAACTCTGGAACACTATCACTATTCTTCTGTTGCCTCAGAATCTAATACAAAAGTATAAAAACAGATGCATTTATGAATAAAATACATAAATAAAAATGACAACTAAAACGTTTTCGGTATGCAAATGCAAAATAAAAAAATTAAAGATGCTATTGCCCTGTTGTTGAAGAAGCAAAGCATGTCCATTATCAAAATGAAGAGCAAGTTGAAATGAGACATATTTCCCTAAAGCTCAAAAATAAATTCTGCTTTTAAACAGATTAATAGAAAAATCACTTACAGACAATTTATTAGGAAAACAAGGCAATACAGGGAGACTAGGTTGTTTCCAAACATTTTCTAATTAAGTGAAGTGTTTGGTCTTATGAAACATCTTTTCAAAAATTAAATTTTAGTGGGATCTGTCAGGTACTATAATTGGTTTCTTGACAGCAGTCTGAATATGAAATAATATAAAACCTGACTGCTTTTAGGTTACAGAAGAATGATATAGTAACATCTCTCTTTCATAATCAAATGTGTGGGATAGGGCACGGAAGACAACAAGCTCCATTTCCACAATAAATATAATAATAATAAACTGTCAAAAAAATCTAAACCCAAGGCAAAGAGAACATATAATATGAAAGAATATATTGTAATTTTCACTGTGAAAAATTATCCCTTTTAAAATCTACTCAGCTTTCCTATCACTGAACATGAAAGAAAAGTATTGGAAAAACTCTACATTATCAGAGAAATAATCATACATTTATATGACATGACCTAAGTTTAAAAAAAGTTTGATTAAAGAGTTAATTTGTCTTTTTCTTAAAAATAAAATGTTCAGCTGGACTTTTGAGTGTTTACTCTGAAGTCATGTTAGTTAAAATTTCCATTAGAATAAAATGTATTAACTGCTTCTCATATATTAATAGTTCATTAATGTTATTTTTCTATTTTTTCAGACATTGATTTTTTTTTTACTATGTACAATGTACTGTACTTGATCAAGTCCATACAGTACAACTGGTTCATAAACCTGTCCTCTCTCCCTCCCCCCATATAGATATATACATATAGTTTGTTTTTGCTTTGCTCATCCTTCAGGTGACAGAACAACGTCAAGATGGTAGTTTCTAATACCACTACACAGAGAGCCAAATAAAACTGATCCACTATACAGAGAACTAAATAAAACTGATGTGGCTCAGCTATGAAGCAACACAAAAAAGCTGGCCAGGGATATAGCACTTATCAACCACTTGTTGTTCATGATTCAAAGGAATATTATCTCAATTTTCCTCCCTTGCAAAAAAAGTTCACAGTTAATACTGACATGTTTTAACATGTTTCATGCATTAAAACAGCTGAGATCAACAACTGCACTGCACTGTTTTGAAGGTCACCATTCCCATGTTAGTACTACTTCAAACTCGCATTCACTCAAAGCTAGAAACTTGAGACTTATACAAGTTAATAACTAATTCATCTAGAAATCAAGTACCTAACCAGGTCAAGTAGCACAATAGAGTGGAAAGGCAGCAGACTATGATCTGATGATCATAACCAGGCAGCCTGGTTTCATGCAAAGCCCAGACAAGATCTGAAATTAGATAAATCTTATCCCTAATCAGTCTGTAGTCCTCATTTTCCTCATCATAAAGTGAGAAAACAGTATCTTCCCATAAGATTGTTGTGAAGATTTAGTGAGATGAGTATTAAGTGAGATCATGTAAGTTACCCAGAACAAAGCAGGTACACAAATAAATGCTTCTCCCTCCACCTTCAAAAACAGCTGAGAATCAGGAAGACAAAAAGCTAATACCAAAACCCAACTCTAAAAAACCCAAGACAGATATGACAATGCCTATCCTTGAATATTCATAAACATTACTAACAGTTAAGATCTTCACCGAGAGGTTTTTACTATTTACTCAGATCACATGTAGCAAACCTTGGGCAGGGTACAAAAGTGAGGATTAAGGACAGACAAATTGCACCAAGTGGTAGAGACAAGATGAAAAACAAGAGCAGACAAATGGCCCCAAAAACATGATAGTCCAGTACCATTCAGTATATAGGGCAAACAGTCTTATATACTACAGTCTCCTGAGGACATTACTGTAAGGCAGTATCAGTATTATTATATTACTAATATATTTGATTATTGATTATATCAATATTGCTATTGCTATTGATATATATAATAGTAATACTGATATTGATGATTGATGATTTTGAGTCATAAGAAAAAGTTTTAAATTATACTGAACCTTCTCTGCTTAAGAAGGTGGTAATATGGGTAATTAATTTAATAGAAACTTAGGAAATGGTTAAACTTTAAAAAAACTATCAACTGTAAAAGTAAAGTTCAATCATCTGGAAAATTCATTATGTGGAAGGATTCATTTCCCTAAAGATGATAAAGACAGATGAAGTGTGGTCCAACTACACTTGAGAAGTACCTAATAGAAAACTATAAGGGGTCTTCTAGTCAACACAGAAAAATAAAACACCTTTCCTCCCTCAGAACACTAACAGAACATATTCTGGAATTTAGAAATTTAACATTCATCTATCTTCAAAACTCATTTTGTTATACCAAATGAAACTAAATAATAAATACTTGTTTAGACTAATATTATATTATTAATCTCAATTACTAGATTTTAAAAAATTATTTAATGATTGATTATGCCATAATTAATTCCATAGATCTAAATCAGAAAAGCAATTGGTGATAATCTGCTTATGTTCTTAAGGTATTTTATGACTGTGTTACCTTAACACAATATGTTATCAGGGATACTTATACTTCATCCAGAATAAATGTTCTTTTCATTCTTCTGTACTAAATTCAATGAAATATTAAACTTATTTGAGATGACAAGGACTATAATTATAACAGCTCATTCTGCTTAAGACATCCGTCTAATCTAGTCTGTTCAAGCATGTCAAATTAAGAAGACTGGGAAGCTCCTTTTGCTTAAAAGGAGCTACGACTTGAAAATTTCCAAATTTAGTTTCGCTGGATTAAAAATCAACATGAGAGAGCCAAAAATCTACGATTCCCAGTTGCACATGCCATTTCAAAATGTGTGCAACAGTTAAAGGCCTTTAATTATAACCTAAATTAATTGTTGAGACCAAGTTAGGAGGTAGAAAAGCATAGCTGTAAATAAATTGAGGACAAACTTTATGTCTTAATACGATTAAAAATAGTCACACAATTTCTGGAGAACGAAATTGCTCTAAAGTAAGTATTTGCTTAAACCAGGGCTTTTTAAGCTATATGGCAAGTCTTCGGGAGTTTCTGGATATATATGAACCCACAGAGAGGAACGTTAAAAATTACTAGGTAGCAAACACTCTATTATCCTTTCTGGAATGCAACTCTAAAAATTAATAACGAAGAAGCAAATCACTTTTTGCTTTCACTAAGAGCATGCTACAGGATAAATTATTAAACTAATCACGTATATTCCACAATTTGAAACTTAAAAAAAAAGTTTAAGTTTTAAAAAATACCTTAATTTCAAAATGACCACATTAAAGAACACTTGATATACATTTCAAATCTGATCCTACAATTTCTGCTGGCTTCATAAATTATTTCAAGACAGTAAACTATTTTCCTCATCCTATATTTTAAAAAGCTGCAAATGATAAATCTGAAACAGTAATATCCTCATACTAACATAAGAAAGCAAGTGAGAGTCTCTTAAGGCTATTACTAATCAGCTGTATCTGACAGGGCACTTTAAGGAATTTGACACAAGACATAAATCACTGAATTATTACTCAAAAAGAACCCCAAGATCATGAGACGGCTTTTGGTCATCTAGCAGAAAGAGCACACAAGCTGAGAATTCAGTTACATTCATATAGATGAAAGTATTGCTGGATGCTTCACATTTGAAATTTATTTTATTATGCTGAGCTAGGAGGGATCAATTTTTATGGCTATTTGATTTTGGAGTATTTGTTTAAATCTTTGTACCCTATGAAGTATATCCTTTTAGAGTGATTGTGTTTACAAGAGTAATGATGGCTGAAATATTAAAACTTCTTATGGTTAAGAGCGTGGACTCAGGAGTCAGGCAATCTAAGTTGAAATCCCAGCTCCATTATTTGTAGTTGGGTGACTTTGACAAGTAAATTAATTTCAGTATGCCTCAGTTTCTTTATCTACAAAATCACAGTAACTGTACCTTTAGGTATTGCTGTGATGATTAAAGAAATGCATACAAAGCACTTAGAAGAATGTTGGATAAAGTAAACACTACTGAAGTGTTAGCTATTACTGTAAATCATGGTTGTGCCTTCTGTACAAAAATTACATATACACTTCACTGTATGTTAGAAGTTACGCGCTTCAGATTTCAAAAGCTGTTTTGTGTGTGACAGGGGAGGGCTAAAATTTTAATGGCAAGATAAAAATTACTATCATACTGATTTTCAGAGTTTGGTGATAATTATATTCAGCTATGTTTTCTTAATCACCTAATCGGTAAATCCTTCCCCCTCTCAGTACTAGGTGGCTCTAGGGCACAGTGATAGTATATTATGCGGTACTTGAATAAGACATGTATAGTTTAGCTGTGGGGAGAAGGCACACACACAACATAATGAATGAAACTGTAACGTACTGACGATAAATATACAGACATCATTTAGAATGTATCTCTTTATCATTTAATGTATGTGTGTATTTATGTCTGTGGGAAAAGAGCAGGCAGGAATTAGCATAATTTATGGGGGATGCATTGGGAGAGACCACTCAAACAACTGGTAATGGGACGTAAGGCTGACCATGGAAACTGGGACAAAATTAGAAAACTCTGACATGAACAACTTAGTTTAAAATCTATTTGGCAGGCAAAAGACAGTCATTGTAGTTTCTTGAACAAAGAAAATAAAGATCAATTTAGATGTGTTATACAAAATAAACTGCAGGAGGGTTGAAACCAGGAGGTTGGTAGCCCAATCATGACTCAGGACGGGGGGCAGCGTGGGGAAAGGCAACAGACCTAAGGATTAGACAAGGTGAAGGGAAGGGAACACCCAAAATTTACAAATAAAGCAGACATCCTTGGTTTTCTTTCAATATCCTTTCCCTGTTCTTTCCTCCTCAAAGGACTCCAAAAATCTCTGGCATCCACTCTTTCCTGACATAGATCATGTGGCTTAGGGGAAAACTAACATCACACACAGCTTCAAGGTGAGCAAGACTGGTTTAAGGATAATCTAACTTGCCTTGCCAGGGATTGGTTCAGAAATAAGCAGGTGACCCTCTCCTGATCCTGTGAGAGGCCAATGAGATGGGAGATGTTAAGAACTTTTGGCAAAGTTCTTCCAAATTCTGGAAGGTCTTCCGGAAGTAACGTTTTCGCTTTCCTGTTGGATGTGATCAAAGTAGCATGTACCCCTTCCTGCTACTGGCAGGCAGCCTATGAGAGTGAGGGTAAACTCCTCAGTCTGCAACCACTATGAAGAGCAAGACTGAGAGACGGAGAGAAGCTAGCTAGCTGATGACGACATTGTTGAGATGCTGAAGTAAACAACCCTCATGGGGTTCAGTTATGTGAGCCAGTAAATTTCTTCCCTGTTTAGTCTCAGGCAGCATTTGTTATTTACATCTGAAAGCGTGCTAAGTAATACTGTTTCTGTGCATGGGCATGAAGAAAACTGCTGGTGACAGAAACAATAAAGCTGGGATGGGAATTTATTTGCAAAGTTGACAAGTTCAGCCTTGGGCACTGTAAGATGAAGTTGATAATGCTCGCTTTTCTAGACTTGTATCCATTAGAGCATACCTAAAGAACCAATGTTCTTATTCTCCAGCTAAGAAAAATGTCCTATTTATCTTGTAGAATTAGGATGAAAAGTAGAAAAGTGAGAAGAGTTCTCATGGAATTTATCCTTGGTTCAGAGCCAGACTTAGTCTTCCATACTGAGCCCAGGTGCCTGTACTTAATTCCTCCAGTTCTGGATCCTTGTCTGCTGTTATCTCAAAAACTGGCTGCTCCATCTTTCTGTTCTCATGTCTTTGCAAGGTCCTTATGTGGCAACTGGCACCTCCATTCATTTCCTGGAAGTCTTGATTTTCTGGTTTATGGACTGAACCACTCCATTAACAATATCAGAAATATCAAAAATATGTTCCTTGACTATTAATCTGAGAATCTGACCCAGAACTATTTTTTCATTCTGGCTGCCAAACTCAACTAATCTTGTTGCTGCCATTTCTCATTACAATGAGCACACTGAGGTTTTGAAGAATTTGTAATTTCATATCACATTTCTGAACAAAGTGGGAATTGTTCATTTAAAAATATGATTAAGCCGGACATGAGATGGTGTGTGCCGTAATCTCAGCTCCTCGGGAGGCTGAAGTGGGAAGATGGCTTGAGTCCAGGAGTTCAAGACTAGCCTGGGCAACACAGTGTGATCCCATCTCAAAGAATAAATTAATTTATTTTAAAAATATGATTATATTCTGGGGATCTAATAAAAACACAAAATTAATGCCTACAATTTTGGTCTAATTGATATATTTTAATAATTATTTTTATAAACTTAAAATGCCTAGTTATATCATTAATCTACTTTCCAAATCTTAACATCTCCTTTAAACTGTAAAAAATATTTTAAATAGAAGTGCTTTATAAAGATATTAAAATTAATACTTTACTTATAATCACACAATTTTAAATTTTACATTAAAATAACAAGGCCATTAAAACATTCATCAATTTTAAAAAATCAAAGTATAGAATACTAGATCATCTCTTTTCATGGTAGACAGCTGTTTGCTTAGATTACAGATACTTCCCAAAATATCCATTTAATGTCACAGTGACTGAGATTTTTTTACCTGATGTTCCAGCTTCATGGTTTTTTTCTTCAGGTTTGCCATTTGTCTTGAAAGCTCTTTTTTCATCCACCTCATCATCCCCCCACCATGACGGCTGCCCATATAATGGAGTACCACGGGGCATAGCAGAAATATCTGGAAAGAGGTGGGAAAAATCTGTCTAAAGCAGATGAAACAGAAAAGAATACACTTTCGCAGAATGCTAGAACTGCCTGCTTGATTAATTAAATTAAAAAGCAAAGTATAGTCTTGATAGCTAAAATGTACTCTATACTGAATTAACTCGGTATTTGTGGAAGATCTTATACAATGTTGGACATGACTAAATAAATAAGATTTCCACTGGGTGGTACCTAAGTAACACAACGTGCTACATATCTCAAAAGCTTTTTGTTAAGGTGTTATGAGTTGTTTGCTATATAACTGAACTGCTTGTAACAAATGGCATTTTACTTGAATTTAGACAGAAAGTGACCTCAGAAGAACAAGTCTGTTGAAACTAGACAATAATCAACTAGGGAAGAACAAAACCAGTCTGATCAGAAATGGCTCATTAAGGCTAAATGTAAAAGACAAAGCTAAAGTAAATTTTCACATGAGTAGCTATTTTCCAATTTTTTTCAAGCCCAAGGACACAAAAACTAGTTCTTAACAGAACATATTTTTGTTAGAGCAAATGTAGTAATGCCTATTCATTTAAAAACTTGTTTCTGTTTGAATGGGATTATTTATGTAAGGCATTTTATAACGTGCCTAGAATTGTAAATTATTATATGGTGATATAGCCACATTTGATTTAAAAAATTTTTCTTTTAATTCGTTTTCGTTGTTATGCTGCAGAAGAAAATGCAGACAAACATGAAATAATAAAAATATTATAAGGTAAACTACACAGTTAACCCTCTGAATCTGTAGGTTCTGCATCCATGGGTTCAATTAGCTGCAGATGAAAAATGTTTTGGGGGAAAAAATTCCACTACATTCCAAAATGCAAGACTTAAATTTGCCTTATGCCAAGTACTATTAAACAAATGAAGTGAGGTGTATGCATTGTATTAGGTATTATAAGTGATCTAGAGATGATTTAAAGTATACAGGAGGATGTGTTCAAGTTATGTGCAAATACTATGCCATTTTACATAAGGAACTTGAGCATCGTGAATTCTGGTATTCATGGGAGTCCTGAAACCAGTCCCCCACGGATACTGAAGGATGACCATATTTACTTCTCTTAAACATTTAAACATATTAAGCACACCTATATATAACTGCTATATATAATTTTGTGTTTTATAATGTTTCCTAATGAAAGCACTGGTAGCATTAAAACACACTCTGAAATTATCACTATTATAAATTATTTTTATATGGACATAGCCAACTTTCTGAGAACAAAGCATGCAGTGTCTTCAAGATCAAGTATAAAGATGTTCTTTCGAGAGAGGCCAGCTTACCCATGGCTTTTTCCTCGGATTTCAGTGCTTCAGTAGTTTTGTGCTGCACTTCAGTAGCAGCGTCTGCTACCTTTGAATCTATGCTTTTGGCACTTGCAGATTTGGATAATTCTGATTCTGAAGATTTTTGGGACAACTGAAGCTGAATGGTAAACTTCTCATGCTATAAAACATTTAAAAATGGAAGTGAAACATCAAGAAGTAAAATCAACCATAGTGAAGAGCAGATTTGCAAAAGAAGTTAAGTAAAAACTGTTACCTTAAGAGCTTCTTCAGGGACCCTCATTTCTCCTTGTACTACAGTGAAAAGATTTGTATGTAAACGGGGCTAAGGAAGAATATAACCTCAAATTTCTGGTAATTGAGCTAAAAATCGTCATCAAATGTAATTTAGAAATTGTTCTATTTCAACAGGTAATTACAGCAGAATTATTATATTTCCCCTGAATAGTTAAATATTAAAATATGGTCACCAATGTAAACATTTTCATTTTAAAATACTAAAAATCTTAAGATCCAGCAAGTTTTCTAATTTTAAGTAATGGTGGCCCTCAAGAAGCAAACAACTGGGTAATTTATCAGAGCACAGAGACATTTTCAATTTTCACTAACAATAATATGAGATAACTACAAAGAAAAAGTACATGCATCAAATTATATTGAGAGCTAATCACAAAAATGTAAGGAAATATCTCATCAATGATTAACCAACAGCAATTCCTAAAAGAATTTGATTACTCAAACTTCATAAGCATTGATAAAAATGAAGTTCATTTTGCAAGTGCAAAAGAAATGCTATAATTAGGGTCCTTACAGCAACCACAACCATGACTGTTCCCCATGAATTGCAATCAAGGTCGTATTACATTATCAAACAATGGATTCTATACCAAGATGAGATTAGAACCAAGTGCTAGATATAATGAATGCCTTCATTATTAAGCCAAAAAGAACAATGCCTCTGTATATTAAAAAGATCTATTCACTAAAGAGTAGAGGTCACATTTCCCACCATTACTTAACTCTGTAATGAGAGGACTTTTATAACCATATACTAAATTCTATTCCTTACCAGTTCAGAGCACTCATGACTTCGAGGGTAGAAAGCTGTAACTATCATGACTACTTGGGGGAAAAAGATGACTTCCCAAGCATAAGGGAAGTAGGAAATTTGTGAGTATTTATTCTAGGTTTTTACTTGTTAAAATAATAAAAATTCAGAATTGTAAATATAAAGAGTTTTGGGAAATATTCTGTTCAATTCCATTAATCCTTCCTGTTTCATAAATAAAGAACCTGGGTAATGGACGGACAGAAACCAAAACAAGAGTCTAGTCAACTGAATCCCAGGCCAGGGCTCTCCTATTAATCTACATTGCTTTTTCCTATAGCTTTGAAATATTAAAATTTTCCTTTTTGTCACATTCATACACTGGTATATATTTGCTGGTACATATGGAAATACACATCTCATAACTAAGTATATTTAATAAAATATAATGTCTAAATTGCAAACATATGGAATCAATCTAAATGCCCATCAACTGATAAGTGGATTAAGAAAATGTGGTATATATACACCATGGAATACTACTTAGCCATAAAAAATGAAATAGTGTCTTTTGCAGCAACTTGTATGGAACTGAAGGCTATTACTCTAAGTAAAGTAACTCAGGAATCAAAAACCCAAATACCACATGTCCTCACTTCCAAGTGGGACCTAAGCTATGGGTACACAAAGGCATACAGAGTGGTATAATGAACACTGGATAATCAGAAGTGGGGAAGCCGGAAGGCGGGGTGAGGGATGAAAAACTACCTATTGAGGTACAGTGTATACTACTCAGGTGGTGGGTACACTAAAATCCCAGACTTCACCCTTGCACAATTCATCCATGTATCCAAAAAATCACTTGTATCCCTAAAGCTATTGAAATTTCTTTAAAAAGACAAAAAATGTGATTAAGCTATTATAAGAAAAAACCTAGAATTTAATAAGTATACATACATTCGCATATTTATATAATATGAATTATATAAACACATATATATAATATAGAAAAATACTGGCACGACTACTGCAGATATTATTGAAGTTTTTCATTCTTTTCTGAAAATTGCTTTTTATCTGATGTGGTTACAGATGTGAGTTCCCTGAAGCAATATTATGGTAAAAACTTTGCTTTAAATATAATAATAATACTGTCTAGTAACTTTGTTTTATCCGCAAAAAACTCATAAACAGCTAGAGAAAATTCATAGCATTCCTACTTTTTCTATGAAAAAATGCATTAAAAATGGACAGTCATTACCATTTTTTCCATGGAAAACACAAGTGATTTCAGCCTGTTGTGAGGGTTTTCGGGTGCTTCAAGCTTACCTCCTGGGAGTGCCTGAAGGCAACTTCCCAGGGCTTGTCTGGGGTATCCTCTTTAAACCTAGACACTCTTCAGGTCATGGAGAGCTTGAGAGGAGCCATCCTTCTCAGGTTCAAACATTTTACCTTCCAAAAATGTTTCTGTGTGTGGAAACGAAGAAGACCTCAAGAAGCCTCTTGTTTGGGTCATTAATTCATCTGGGAACTCTGGTGTAACTGTGAGATCTGGAGACTGCTCTAGCCCCAGCTTTTCCCTCCAAGGCTACCATCTTCTTAGTGGTGCAGGCCTATGTAGCTATTTTTAACTTGCTAATCAAGAAAAATGACAAACAGAGGTAGAATAACGTATGATATCAGTAAGTTATAAAAAGTTTGAATTCTTGCTTATTAAAAAATCATAATTTGACAGGTTATTTCTCCACTTCTTTATATAAAACTATGATTGCTATTCTAAGCCATCCCCCTGTACTGACCTAAGTCAATTTATTCAAGAAATGTTTATCTAAAAGTAGGACTGTGGAAACTCCCCTGAATACTAGTAATGTGTTCTTAGATACGGTTCCTCCCACTCTTTTATTTTAATGACAAAATAAAAAACAGAGCAAAACTTTAAACAGCGTTAGTTATTCCAAGGGGTATGACCTAAAATATGAAGTGTCAGATATCACTGTAAACATATCTTTCAAAAATCATGTCAGATAATTAAGAAAACTTGAATAAAATTATTTTATACAAGGAAAGATCAGAAAAACATATTTTTCAAAATTAATATATTTCATACATGTGATTTAAAAAAATATATAATAAGGCTATCCCTAGAAATTCTTAAGGTTACCCAAAAATGTTTCCTTTTCATTAAAAATATGGAAATTTTCCCTCATTTAACAATAATTGATAATAAAACATACAATTATGATAAATTAGAGTCCACAGAGAATTAGCAAGGTAGGTCCTAGGAGACAATAAGGGTTTAAAAGAAAGTTAACAGCAGGAAACTTTCTAAGGGGAAAATTTTATCTATCTGCTTAATTTTGCCTATACCTTCAAAAAAAGGTATCATTTTATTTTAGGAGATGATTATCTTTCCAACTTGTAGAAGATCCTGTTCTTTAAAAACATAGTTTTCAAACAACTGATTTACACTTCTCTATCACTTCATTTTTTCATCCAAAAAAGCTCATTTCCATTAATTTTTAAAATTTAGTTCTTTTAAGCTTTGAGAAATGTCCTCTATTTTTGAAATTTGAAAAATATTAATATGCTCATGTTTTGTTATGGATATCAACCACATAAATAAGGAAAAATCTTAACTTCTCTGAATGAAAGTTCTTAACTTTTGCTTACATTTAACTTCCCCTTGATCATTCAGCAGCCGTTATCTTGACAGCCTACCAAACAGTGGTATATATAGTGCTGGAAGTACAGGTTAATTATAGTTTTAGATGCTATGACATGATGTATTGGAGTTTTCTTTAACCTGGTTTCTAATATGACTAACCCAATCATTTTGTGGGCCATTATGCAGGAATATACAACTTCTTTGGGAAAATATATAAATCACAATTTTAAAATAGAAGGTACTGGGTTCTTACTTATGATGACTTACATGATTAAAATGATTGGCGGGTGGATCTTGTGATTCAAGATATTTAAGTAATGTGTAAATAATTTCCCACAAAATGTGGAAACCATACTATACTCTGCTTTTCCTCCTAGCACATTAGTGGTTTCTCCTTAGTCTCTTTTACTGGTTCCTAATCTCACCCATCTCTTAATATTGGAATGTACCAGGTGTCAGTCCTTGAACCTCTTATCAATCTATATTCATTCCCTTAATGATCTCATTCAGTCTTATGGTTTTAAATATTATTTATATAATAAAAATCCCCACATTCATATCTTTAGCTTCTACTTCACCCCTGGATTCAACTTTACATTCAACATGCCCCAAATCAACTTCTCAACCTTCTGGATAAGATGGAGTAAAAAGAATTGGATTTATTCTCCTACATTAAACAACTAAAAGATGGGTAAAACACATGATACAATGTTTTACAAGACAATTGGCATCAGGCAACAAAAGACAATGATCTCCCAGAGAAGGGCAACAAAGCAAGAGTCCAATCACTGCCCCAACTCACTGCCCTGTGAAAGTTTCTAGGTCACACTGTGAGGAAGAATAATCCAGACAGAGCCTGGCAGACTCCCTGAGTTGTGATGGAAATGAAGTCAAGAGTCCAAGCAAATCAACATTACTGGAATTCACAGGACTGAGTACTGAAGACAAGCCTGCACAGAAAGAGAATTCCAGAGATTTTCAGTCTCTGGAAAATATTAGAGATAATAGTACCCAGTGCCCACACACAGGGCCAGGAATAGTACCTACTCTCAACAGCTAGACTGTAAAACCTCATGCATGATTCATGAGTCACTGGGTAGAGCACAAGTCAGCAAACTTCTTCTGTAAAGGGCCAGATAGTAAATCTTTCAGGTTTTTCAGGCCACATGATCTCTGCTTCAGCTACTCAACTCTGCAGTGGTAGAGCAAAAGTGGCCACAGAAATATGTTAATAGATGGGCATAGTGATGTTCCAACAAAACAGCCTGAGGACCAGATTTGGTCAATGAGTTCACTGACCCCCCATAGTAGAATATACAGAAAGGTCTTGCCTCAGTAGTTGGGAATAATTAGCCCAGAACAATCTTAGAAGCCTAACAAATCTTAAAGAAAAGACTCAAAGTGATAAAACTGTTTCCAAGTAACTTGTATTCCAGAAGAATGCTCAAAAATACTTATATAAATACTAAAATGTGCATATAACACTCAGCAAAGTAAAATTCACAATGCCCGCCATCTAATAAAAAATTACTATGAGTGTAAAAATTAATCAATGGAAATCAACCCAGAAGAGATGAACAAATTTTAAAATAAATAATGGAGATTTTTTTCCAAATTGGATTGAAACTATAAAGCCACAGGATTTTAGAAGGTCAACAAACCCCAAGGGAGTAACAAAAAAACAACAAACAAAAAGAAAGAAGAAGAAAGAAGGAAGAAAGAAGGAAGAAAAAAGAAAGAAGAAAGAAGGAAGAAAAAAGAAAGAAGAAGAAAGCTACACCAAGACACATCATAATCAAACAGTTCAAAGCCAGGGACAAAGGAAAATAATGTGAGAATACAGTGGAGCAACATCTTTAAAGTGCTAAAAATAAGAAAAAGCCAATTTCGAATTCTATCCCCAGCAACAGCAACTTTTTTTTTTCTTTTTTGAGATGGAGTCTCTCTTTTGCCCAGGCTGGAGCGCAGAGGTACGATCTTGGCTCATTGCAACCTCCGCCTTCTGGGTTCAAGAGATTCTCCTGCCTCAGCATCCAGAGTAGCTGGGATTACAGGTGTGTGCCACCACGCCCAGCTAATTTTTGTATTTTTAGTAGAGACAGGGTTTCCCCATGTTTGCGAGGCTGATCTCAAGCTCCCAACTTCATGATCCGCTTGCCTCAGCCTCCCAAAGTGCTGGGATTAGAGGCGTGGGCCACCGTGCCCGGCCAATATTATCTTTCAATAACTAAGATGAAATACTTTTCTAGACATATAAAAGCTGACAGAATTCATCACCAGCAAAGCCATAGTACAAGAAATGTTGAAGGAAGTCCATCAGGTAGAAACAAACTGACATTATGTGAAAATATGGATCTGTACAAAGGGATGAAGAATACCAGAAATGGAAGGTTCATGGGTTTTAGACATAAGTACAATGGGTATAAAAATATGTATTTTAAAATATGTATTTTAAGATTTTAAAAATTATTTAAACCTCTTTAAATGACAATTGACTTTTTACTAATAACAATGTAGTATGGGGTTTGTGACACACATAAAAATAAAATATATGACATCATAGCACAAAGGTCAAGACGAAAGTATACTGTTGTAATGTTCTTGTACAATATGTAAAGTGGTATAATGTTACTTGAAGATAAAACTTGAAATTAAAGACAAATTATAAGTCCTAAAGGTACCACTAAAACAACAACAAAAAATTACGGCAAATAAGCCAACAAAGGAGATAAAATGAAATAATAAAAACTATTCAGATAACTCAAATGAAATCAGAAATGGGGAAAAAGAAAACATAAAACTAATGGGTCAAACAGGACACAAATTTCAAGATGATAGATTTAAAACTAACCACATCAATTATCACATTAAATGTGAATGGCCTACATCACCAAATAAAAGTAAAAATTATCGTATCAGATAAAAAAGTAAGAACAACTATATGCTGCCTACTTTACATGTAAAGACAAACAGGGTAAAAATTAAAAATATAAGTAGACAACAGAAAGCTGGAACAACTATAATATTAAGACAAACTAGATTTCAGAGCAAAGAATCTTATTATGGATAAAGCAGGTCATTGCATAATGATAGAGGGGGATAATTCATCAAGATAGCATAATAATCCAGGTTGTCTATGCAACTAATAAAAGAGCTGCAAATGACAAAGCAAAAAGTTCTGCAAGGAGGAGGGGGTGAACCCATAATTATAGCCTGAGATTTCAATACCCCTTTCTTAATAATTGAAAGAGTAAGAAGACAATAAATCAGTAAAATACAGCAGACCTGAACACCCACCAAGCCAACCTGGCCTAACTAACATTTATAGAACATTCCAACCCCCAAATAGCAGAACGCATATCCTTTTTAGGTACATATGGAACATTTACCAAGATAGAACATATTCTGGGCCACAGAACAAGTCTCAATAAATTCAAAAGGATTTGAGACATACAAAGTATGTTCTCTGAGCAAAATGGAATTAGAAATCAGTAACAGAAATATATCTGGAAAACTCCCCAAATATTTGGAAACTAAACAAACTTATAATCTGTGACTCAAAGAAGAAAATAAAAAAGGAAATTAGAAACATTAAAGTAGTAATTGGGGGAAAATTTATAGCTCTAAACACCAGTATTAGAAAAGAAAGGTCTCAACTGAATGACCTCAGCTCCTACCTAGAAAAAAGTTTAGAATAAAGGTAACAGAAATCAAATAGGAAACAGAAAAATGTGAAAACTTGGTTAAGCCTAAAGCTAGTATTTTGAGATGATTCTTCCCATTTTCTCCACAAAACTTGCTCTACCTACAGAATTCTCTATCAGTTATTAAAAGGATGCCTTCCTTTTTCATATTGCTCAGGCCTAAATTCTGGTTCATCCTTGACTCTTTCTCTTACTCTACATCCAGTCTAATCAGAAAATTTTATTGGCTACCTCTTCAAAATATACACAGAATCCTTTCACTTCTACTTCCAGATATATCACCCTGGTCCAAACCTCCTTTACCGTTCACCTGAACTACTGCAATAGCCTGCTAACTGGTCTCTCTTTTCACACCCCTGCCCACTCCACCCTTAGTTTTCTTTGAACAAGAGTAGCCAGAGGATCTTTTTAGATGTATGTCATTTATCACTCCTCTGATTAAAAAAAAACAAAAACAAAAACGCCTCCAAAGACTACCCATTTCACTCAGAATAAAAGTCAAAATCCTTATAATGTCCTACGAGAACTGATATATTCTGACTCCTAATATACTCACGTTCTTTGCTGGCTCCAACCACACTGGCTTTTAAATGCTATTCCTCCAATATGTCAAACATGTCTCTGCTTCAGGTCCTTTGTACTATACCCTCATCTGTCTGCAGGACAATATCTCCATATATCCATATGGCTAACTTCTTTACTTTCTCCACATCTTTGCCCCAGTGCTGGCTTCTCATTGAGGTCTTCGTGTATATTCTTTTTAAAACTCTAACTTCCCACTTACCAACACTAGCTCTCTGCCTCCCACTTTCACTTTTTTCCATAGAACTTACCATCCTCTAATACCCTCACTTCTAGTGTGTGCTGTCAGTCCCTTCAACCCCACTAACGTGTAGGCTACAGGAGAACAGTGATTATGATCTATTTTATTCACAGTTATATTTCCCAAACCACTGGGACTACGCCTGGCACATAGGAGACATTTAATAAATAATTAGGAAATGAATAAACTTTTCCTTATCAGCCTCATTTTTGGCTACCTGAAGATTTATTACCACTTTTTGAAGTTTTTCTTGATTACTGCAGCATTTTAGTACTCCTTATGAGTTTACAGTCATTTTAAAAGCTTGTATATTTCACTGAGTATGTGCTTTTCCAAATCACTTATTTCTCCAGTTACAAAAAAGACTTATGTTGCCTAATTCTAGTCTCGATCCATGTTAAATTGCTCCTTCTATTGATGTAGCATTTTATTTTATTTCATTTATTTATTTATTTTAGACGGAGTCTTGCTCTGTCACCCAGGCTGGAGTGCAGTGGCACGATCTTGGCTCACTGCAACCTCCGCCTCCCAGGTTCAAACAATTCTCCCTGCCTCAGCCTCCTGAGTAGCTGGGATTACAGGTACCTGCCACCATGCCCGGCTAGTTTTTGTATTTTTTGGTAGAGATGAGATTTCGCCATGTTGGCCAGGCTGGTCTTGAACTCCTGACCTCAACTGATCTGCCCACTTTGGCCTCCCAAAGTGCTGGGATTACAGGTGTGAGCCACTGCGCCCAGCCTGCTGTAGCTTTTTAATCAAAATAGTTTTCCTCTCCAAAGTATAGCAGTTTATAGACTGCCTATTAAGATTAATTTTAATTAGAATAAAGTACAAAAATGTCTTCAATCTAGCATAGCTAAATACAGGAACAAGTCAATATATAAAATCTGCTTTTAAAATTACGTATATAATATAATTTCTGCCACTATAACAGATGGTTTTTTTTTTTGAGACGGAGTCTGGCTCTGTTGCCCAGGCTGGAGTACAGTGGCACGATCTCGGCTCACTGCAAGCTCCGCCTCCCGGGTTCACACCATTCTCCTACTGAGGTAGGAGGTAGGAGCCTCCTGAGTTGCTGGGAGTACAGGCGCCCGCCACCATGCCCGGCTAATTTTTTTGTATTTTTAGTAGAGATGGGGTTTCACTGTGTTAGCCAGGATGGTCTCAATCTCCTGACCTCATGATCCGCCTGCCTCAGCCTCCCCACGTGCTGGGATTACAGGCATGAGCCACCGTGCCTGGCTAACAGATGCTATTTTAAAATAATAAAATTATATGAGCCTCCTCTGGGCATCCAGACAGTAGTTATGGCTCAACACTAAGTGCACAACTCTGAGAAAGTCTTTGGGACAAAACATCCGTCCCAACAATTTTAGACAGACATATTATGAGCTAGTACGTAAGAGAAAAATGTCTGTTTGCTGTTAAGAAAATAGTATACTATTGTGTAAAAGCATGAGGTTTTTTTCTCAATAGTTTCTTCTTGATATAAAATTCAAAGTTAACTTGACAGAGTTTTACTAAAACTTAAATTTCCTAGTATTTTCTCATGATTTGTAACAGTTGATGCCAAATGGATTAAAGGAGGTATCTAAATTCAAAATATACTTGTATTTGTTCTTGATGAAACTTAGGCTGGTAGAAAATGACACCCATTCATTAAGGCTTTAATGCTAATTCTTAATTATTTTGCGTGAAGCATTTTTTTTAAAGACTTAAAATAGATACAAGTATTACTATTTAATGGTTTGGCTTTTTGTATATTCCTTTGGCTCTGCAAGTGTGAACATTATAAAGTATGCTACAAAACTTTAATTTTAGATTTAAAATTTAAAAAATTGTAATATTATTTTTCGTAATTTTTTTTTTTTTTTTGAGATGGAGTCTCTCTCTGTTGCCAGGCTACAGTGCAGTAGTGTGATCTTGGCTCACTGCAACCTCTGCCTCCTGGGTTCAAGCGATTCTCCTGCCTCAGCCTCTGGAGTAGCTGGGATTACAGGTGCGTGCCACCATGACTGGTTATTTAAAACATTTTTTTGTCTTTTTAGTAGAGACGGGGTTTCATCACATTGGTCAGGCTGGTCTCGAACTCCTGACCTCGTGACCTGCCCACCTCGGCCTCCCGAAGTGCTGGGATTACAGGTGTGAGCCACAGCACCTGGACTATTTCTCGTAAATGTCAAGGAACAATTTCATAGTGTTAATACATTTACTTTAAGCATCTACTCTATTTAGCTGAGACTATGCTTTTTCTGCTACGGTGACAAAAGTCCATCCAAATTGCTATGCTTAATACATTCTTTATTACCAAAGTCCCAATAAAAGTAGTAATTCAAAAAAACTAAAACTCAAAAAAAAAAAAAACAACCTTCAGCATTATGTGGAATAGCTGTATTTTAATTAAATGTACATAAATCCTTTTTACAAAGCTTCTTGCCTACTATGAATGGAAATGTCTTTCTTCTTCTGCAATCATGCTCCTTCCCTTCACTAGAGATTCTTCACGCTGCCCCATGCAGTTTAATACAGTCATGTCCTTGTTCAATTATTAGATTCCTAATTTTAAACATAAGAATTTTAAATACACACTAAATGCATAATGTGGATTAATCAGAGAGCGTAGGTCTTAGAAGACACAGGATATTGAAAAGTTTGAATTTAACAGGCAATATAGCTGTGATGCATAAAACAGTTAACGGGAGGGATGGAAGGAAAAGTAGGTTTAAATTCTTACATTCATCCCAGGAGGCTGATTCATGCATCATGTTCCACCTGAAAGCAATCCCTAGGCTGGACTAAAATTAAACATTCCCCTGTCCTCTCCCCAGTTACATTCTTTGATGCTCAAATTATATATGCAATAGCACTTCAGTGAGACTGATGCTGAAACTACATAAATAGAGAGAGAGAGGAAAAAAAAAAAGCTGAGTCCACCAACTTTTCCATGATTACTTTTAGGAACAGGCATAATAACTAAAAATATATACGTATTTTAGTATAGGAATGCACCCAATAAATAGAAATTCTGGCATATCTATATTGTGAATTGTGTTTTAAAAATGTTAACTTACACCAGAGTAAACATATTTGAATAAATTTAATAAGTACATAAAACCATTTAAGGATATCATATCCAAATCTCAGCTTATCTTCAAGTTTCAAGGTGATATAAGTCTGTTCCGGAATCCTTACATCATTCACAAAAGTCTACAAGGAAACAAAAAAAGATGTTAGGTTACGTATGAGGTATTAATTCTTACATGTCAGATAAGCAAATTCTCAAATCTGAGAGTTAAAAGCACATATCATACGGTGGCTAATACAGCCTGAGTATCATAAGATGTGCCATGCAGCCTGTAGGCTGATAATGATTTTATACTAAGCCTTTTATCTCTCTTACTGGTAACACACAAAGAACCCAGTGCTGCCAAGATGAATTTAGGCACTTAGAATAGTTCCTAAAAATGGTGCCAAGAAAAGCTCCTAATCTAAAGCTGGCAAACCGCAAAGGGTAAAATATTTAACTGTTAATACACCATCAGGGTTTGCTCAACCCAATTTTAGCTTTTTGAGAAATTCTGTCTATGTGTAAGCACTGACATTTCATTACTTTTATTTTTGGAATTATTATAAAGAAGAAGAAGAAAATTTACTTTAAGAAAATAGAATAAAACTCAATTTATTTTGCAGTTGTCATATGGGTCCTTTGGATCCCTTTAGGAATCAGATACATTATAAGGTTTCAGTGATCTTATTTTTCTGATATGTTGAAATTCTGCTATTTTATCATCCTAGCAACTATTTAATATTTACTCATCAATTATTCCAAACAACGCTAAAAGTGATCCAAATAATAAGACAAAAGAATAACAGAAGCAATAACCAACAAAAAAATATTGTAAGCCGCATTTACTATTATATTTTCTTTCTTTTCTCTCTCTCTCTCTTTCTTTCAGGGTCGCGGTGGTGCGATCATGGTGCACTGCAGCCTTGATTTCCTGGGCTCAGGTGATTTTCCTACCTCAGCCTCCTGAGTAGCTGGACTACAGGTGCATGCTACCATGCCCAGCTAATTTTTGTGTATTTTTTGTAGAGACAAGGTCTCCCTATGTTGCCCAGGCTGATCTCAAACTCCTGGGCTCAAATGATATGCCCACTTTGGCCTCCCAAAATCCTGGGATTATAGGTGTGAGCCACCATGCCTGGCCAAATTATATTTTCTAGTGGGCACATAAAAAAGGAAACAAGATAGAGGTGAGATTAGTTTTAATAATATATTATACATTTCACCTGATATATCCAAAATAGTACCATTTCAGTAAAGTATCAATATAAAAACTAACAAGATATTTCATATTCTTTTTTTTTTCTTTTTTTGGTACTATGTCTTTAAAATTTAGACTACTCCACATTTCAAGGGCTCAACAGGCACACATGGTTAGTGGCTACTGTAGTGAAAAGCACAGACCTACGAGCATGATGCAATAGTGAAATAAATCACTATTTCATCATTCTTTAGTTATCTTCCTGCAGTGGCCAAAATATTCCTCATCTTTCCAAGAAGATATAAAAGACATCTGGAGATAAAATCTTTATACATTTTGGGGTTTCTTTTTTCACCTATTAAAGAGCACAGTTGAAAATCCAGAATTTCTGATTTAACATTCATAAAGGCAAAGAGAAGAAAACAGGAAGATATTTCATAATTATAAGATAAATACAAGAGACAGTGGGATTCTACACTATGATAATGTTGATAAAGCTGATAGCATCAGCAAAATTATCAGACTCTGTGTCTTCAGATGAAGACAGTCATAGACACATTTTCTCTAATGCAAGAATCAATGAGAAAGAATGTGTCCATGGGAAAAAAGAAATTTTCATCTAGTTAGTCATTCAGTAAGAATCACGTAGTATTTTTCAAAAAGAATCTGAATGATTTTGGGTTTTGTGGGGGTTTTGTTTTTGGGGTTCTGAGACAGGGTCTCGCTCTGTCACCCAAGATGGAGTGCAGTGGCATGGACCACATCTCATTCTGAAGCCTCGACCTCCCAGGCTCAGGTGATTCTCCCACCTCAGCCTCCTCGGTAGCTGGGACTAGAGGCTTGTGCCACCACACCCTGCTAATTTTTAAATTTTTTGTAGATGGGGTCTCACTATGTCATCCAGGCTGGTCTTGAATTCCTGGCCTCAAGCAGTCCTCCTGCATTGGCCTCCCAAAGTGCTGGGATTACAGGTGTAAGCCACCATCGCCAGTCTCATTTTAAAAGAAGTGTCATATTTTAAAAGAAATATTGACAGCCTTCTTTTTTTACATCTGTGTTCCAATACTTATTTGATATAGTATGTAAGTGGACATATTCTCAACACAAGTATCTATACAAAGGTGACTGGAAGAGATGATGTAGACATAAAATTATTGGATTGAGCTTCTAATTGTTGTTTATAAATCTAAAAATAATAAGTGTTTTGCACTTTATGGAGGAAAAAAGATGGCTATCCTATTAACAAAATTATAAGCTGTAAAGTTTTGTTTTGTTTTGTTTTGTTTTGAGATGGAGTCTTGCTCTTGTTGCCCAGGCTGGAGTGTAATGGCGTGATCTCAACTCACTACAACTTCTGCCTCCCAGGTTCAAGCGATTCTCCTGCCTCAGCCTCTCAAGTAGCTGGGATTACAGGCGCCTGCCGCCACGCCTGGCTAATTTTTGTATTTTTAGTAGCGATGGGGTTTCACCAGGTTAGCCAAGCTGGTCTTGAACTCCTGACCTCAGGTGATTCACCTGCCTCAGCCTCCCAAAGTGCTAAGATTACAGGGGTGAGCTACTGCGCCCAGCCAAAATTTTTAAAACACTGTGTTTTGACCATGCAAGAACAAGAAGCACCAGAAATAATACACTAGAATTAAATAAAGACATACAGTACTTGAGATCTGGAATCAACATTTATAAGATGGATATATGTTCCAGGTGAATACATGTCAACTGATGAGCAGTTAGTTGCATTCAAACAACACTGCCCATTTTGGGTAGTATATACCTTTAAACACCAGGAAAATATGGAATAAAAATTTGAGTTTGTCATGTCTAATTTTTTATTAAAATTTCAAGTTGTTTTAACTACCCTTTTATTTTTACTTTTGTAAATTATTTGTACAATATTTTTTTTAAAAAAGGGTCCACTGGATTATTGCCGGAAGTCAGCGACCCTGAACGGAGGGACCAGCTGAAGCCATGGCAGAAGAACATAAATTGTGAAGATTTCATGGACATTTATTAGTTCCCCAAATTAATACTTTTATAATTTCTTATGCCTGCCTTTACTGAAATCTCTGAACATAAATTGTGAAGATTTCATGGACATTTATCACTTCCCCAGTCAATACTCTTGTGATTTCCTATGCCTGTCTTTAATCTCTTAATCCCGTCATCTTCGTAAGCTGAGGATGTATGTCGCCTCAGGACCCTGTGATGATTGTGTTAACTGCACAAATTGTTTAAACAATATGAAATCTGGGCACCTTGAAAAAAGAACAGGATAACAACGATGTTCAGGGAACAAGGGAGATAACCATTAGGTCTGGCTGCCTGAGAGCCGGACAGAACAGAGCCATATTTCTCTTCTTTCAAAAGCAAATAGGAGAAATATCGCAGAATTCCTTTTCACAGCAAGGAACAGCCCTAAGAAAGAGAATGCATTCCTAGTGGGAGGTCTCTGAAATGGCCACTCTGGGAATGTCTGTCTTTTATGGTTGGAGATAAGGGATGAAATAAGCCCCAGTCTCCTGTAGCACTCCCAGGCTCATTAGGATGAGGAAATTCCCACCTAATAAATTTTGGTCAGACCGGTTGTCTGCTCTCAAACCCTGTCTCCTGATAAGATGTTATCAATGACAATGCATGCCCAGTGGGACATGATACTTAATTAGCATTTTCAATTTCACCTGGGTCCTGTGATCTCGCCCTGCCTCCCTTTGCCTTGCGATATTTTATTACCTTGTGAAGCATGTGATCTCTGTGACCCACACCCTATTCATACACTCCCTCCCCTTCTGAAGATCACTAATAAAAACTTGCTGGTTTTGCGGCTTGGGGGGCATCACGGAACCTGCTGACGTGATGTCTCCCCTGGATACCCAGCTTTAAAATTTCTCTCTTTTGTACTCTTTCCCTTTATTTCTCAGACCAGCTGACACTTAGGGAAATAGAAAAGAACCTACGTGAAATAACGTTGAATTATCGGGGGTAGGTTCCCCTGATACTAGATACAGATGGTAAATGGTGATGACTATCTTTACTGGCATACTGAGAGTTAAGGGCCTAGAATTTGCTAAATTTATAGAACACAGAACAAAGGTTATGGTTAACTGCCTATGCAGACATCAAATAAACACCCAACAAGTTTTTCTTTGATAAACTGAAATTTAAAAAATTACTTTATTCTTTCCTTTTTTAAATTTTATTATCATTATACTTTAAGTTTTAGGGTACATGTGCACAATGTGCAGGTTAGTTACATATGTATACATGTGCCATGCTGGTGTGCTGCACCCATTAACTCGTCATTTAGCATTAGGTATATCTCCTAATGCTATCCCTGCCCCCCTCCCCCCGACCCCACAACAGGCCCCAGAGTGTGATGTTCCCCTTCCTGTGTCCATGTGTTCTCATTGTTCAATTCCAACCTATAAGTGAGAACATCTGGTGTTTGGTTTTTTGCTTTTATCATCTTCTATTTTATTAGATTTGAGATGGCCATGATAGCTTATTTGAGAAGACTGCCCTTCCATGATGAGGTAGTTACAGTAAAATACTTAAAGGGATTAGGTTATTAAACTCTCATATTTCTATGCATAAATAGCTCTTTGTAATATGCCATAAAATAAGTTTTAAGTCTACAAAAGAAATCAGAAAAAGTTACAATCTTAGTTTCAAGCATATATATAGGGATAGGGGAATATCATTAAGACTCTAGATTATATCCTAGAATGATTTATGAGTAATCCTAAATCACAAGCTTCCAACATGTTTTAAAGAAAGGTTGAAATTGTAATACAAAGAAAATTCAAAGGCTTCAGAGACTTATAAACTCTAACTTCAGGCTCATTTCCAAAATGAAGACTTCAGTGTTTTAAAACTTATGTCTTGAGTTTACTAAAGTATTCGGAGGATACAGTCATGCATTGCTTAACAATGGGGCAACATTCTGAGAAACACATCACTAAGCGATTTACTTCACTGTATGAACATTATAGAGTTTACAGTACTTACACAAACCTAGATAGTATAGCCTACTACACACCCAGGCTGTATTGTATATCCTATTGCTCCTAGGCTACAAATCTATACAGCCTGTTACTATACTGAATATTGTATGCAATTGTAACACAGATAGGAATTTTTCAGCTCCATTATAATCTTATGGTACCACTGCCGTGTATGTGGTCTGCCGTTATGGGATGCATGACTCTAATTACAAAACAGAAGAACTGAGGAAAATGATGCAAAAGAATGAAAGAAAATGTTAATTTACTAATGTCTGGTAGGCAAAAGATAACTAGATACAGTATTGAAGAGGAGTGCTACAGTTCTGAAGTTCTGAGCCAATTTTATTTGAAACTTGTCTCTAATAACCTAAAACACCACATTTACTCAAAAGGCCTGTGATGACCTAGAAGATCCATTTAAGTTTAAGATTGCATAACTCTCTTAAATATTAAGCACCTGTTGTGTGTTGAACATGTGTACTAGGCACTTTCAGAGATCGAGAAACATATAATTTTAACATGCTGCCATTTATGACAGAACTATTCCCTAAAGTCTAAAAAGGCTTAGGAAATATGAGCCAGACACAAAATTTCAGTTCACAAAAATGCAAGTGAAAACGTCTGTGAGGAAATAGTCTCCTGAAGGTCTAAAATTACCAATGGAAAAGAGAAAATTTCAAAGAGCCAGAGGAAAAATCATTTAACTAGATCAAATTTTAATAACTTAGATACGGGAAAAAAAATGAGTTTTGTTTCTTTGTCAGTGCCATTTCAACACACCAGGTAGAGACCTGGTGGTGAGGAAAATGAGGCAAAGAGAATGAAGTAATCATCAAGATCTTGGAGTCCAGAAGTGGCAATGTTGGGATTCGAAATCAGGTCTCTGAACTACAAATCCTATGAGCGTTCCACATCAAGATAGATTAGGTGCCCAAGCTAAACCAGCTCCCGAAATTCCTCCATTCAAACCACTAACCCCACAGAAGCAAACCAAACTTAAATAAATACCTATTTAATTTACATACAACTACATGACACAATTGATAGTATAAAATCATATAGCCAGCATACATTGTATTGATGATCTGGGAAAGTGAGCAGAGCACAACCACCTCAATCTCTCTGCCAGCTACAAAAGCCTCCTCTCCTTCCCTAACCTTTCCCTTCAACCTTTAGTGAAGACCATTCTCTACTATATACCACACAGGTCTGATGCTGGCAGGAACTCTAGTGTGCAAAGGGGACACAGTGTGTCTGGAACACAGACTGCTGATGGGGGCAGTCCAGTAACAAATGGCAGGCTTGCAATGGCACAGGAGGGGTAGGGCAGAGGCCATGGTGGCTACCAGAGGGGCAAGGGCCCCAGTGGAGGAGGCAGGAGGAACTGAAGGCAAACAGGGGTTCCCAAAGAAAGAGAACCTTCAATGGGTTTGCAGGAAAATGGCCCGTTAAAATATCAGCAACGGAACTGATTGTAGCTTTCTCAGGCACAACAACCTCATTTCTGGTGGCAATTCTGTAAATTGTAGATCTAGGTCCCTTGGGAGTGTATTCTGGGCTAGGGTGAAAGGGGACAGGAGTGGAAATGATCACTTTTAAGTTGAATTTAGTTGGTAAGTGATTTTTCTAAACAGTAACAGTGAATTCTTTGAAAAGTATATAGGCTACAGGTTGCTAAACTTGTCTTTGCTGCTTTTCTTACCATAATAAAAATAACTTACATTTACTGAATGCTTACTATGTACTGTTGTTTAAAATTATTCGCTTATTTATATCTTTACAACACATACAACACGCTCACACAACCTGTGAGTACCATTTTATTATTTCTATTTTTTTAAAAATTGAGGAATAGAGAACTTAGGTAATTTGTCCAAGGTGACATCAAAGCTGGGTTCATAACCACTACACTGTGTCCTCCTACCTCCAAAATTACTACTTTTAACCTGATACTTAAAGTTCTAGAATATGGATAATAAGAGTAAATAGGCTGCGAATAATAGTCTACAAGTTCTCTTATGATTAAAATGCATGATAGTTGGTAGTTCATAGACTTTTGACATTTTTTGGCTGCTAAAGACCTTTGTGGCATGTTTCTTAGGCTGTCATTTGGGTAACAGTGTATTTATCATTTATGTAATGCTTTAAAGTTCTATACTAAGCGCACACTCAAATGTACTGTTACATTTAATCCTCATAACAATACTACAGAGCAGGAATTATTTCATCATTTAATAGCTGAAGCAAGATTCTGCATTGCATCTTTGCTTTCATAAACTTCAACTCATTACATGTTTACACACTTTGGAAGGTAGTATATATGAGGAAACTGAATTTCAGAGAGATTAAGTGATTTGTCCCAGGTTACACTGCTGATAAATAACAGATCTGAGTTTCAAATCCTGGTCCTGATTTCAAGCTTAAAATGCAGATGTTGCTCTCCATGAGTTAGTATCTTTCACAATATTATTGAGTATAATCAAATTATAAGAAAGGCCAACCTAGAAAAATGTCATGTTTCACCTGATTATTTTTGGAACCAATACCAAGTAATTTCCATGTTTGATCATAGGCTTTTAAAAGACTAAAATGCTGATGTAATTCCCGCTTATTATTTTCCAAAATAACAATGTAAAGACATACAGACTACCACTGTTCATCTGTTGTCAAGATGAAACTTTCTAGACTTAAAGACAATATAACATTGTCAAAATGTTCCATATATAGAAGTTAAAATTTTTCACTATAAATTCTTCAAGTAGAAAATTAATTCAATTCCACTAAAGAAAGATTTACTGGGTTCATGCACCATGCAGAGCCCTCTGCTAGGCACTGTGGTCACAGAAGCAGAAGGCACATGAACTTATTCAGGAGCTCATAATTCAGCATAGCTACAGAGGTATAAAAGTAGATTTAATACCAGGCTGATCAAGGACACAAAGGCTTATGGGTGTGGAGAAGGAAGAGAGAAATTCTAGCAAAGAGGAGTTGAGAATCAAAATTGCTAACATTCATACCTAATGTTACAACAGTTTCTACCTACTTTGCCTATCTCTGCTAATTTTAATCCTTTCAACATGTCAACATCAGCAGGTTAAAATTCCTAAGTAAACGGGCCTTTGTTTCATCTCTTCAAAAAGAAGTAGAATTTGAGCTTTATTTTTAAAAATGTGTAAAACTTTTATAAATGGCAAGGCAGATGGGAGAAATAGTAGACTGAAGAAAATCTAACAAATTATTTGAAGAAAGACATAGCATAGCAGGAAGACTACTGTTTGGAAGAAGAGCAAGGGAAAATGTAATGATGGAGCATCAATCTGGAAAGGTGGATAATGCTAAATGTGAGAGTTTTCAGGGCAAACGTGAAGAACATACACTTAATTGTACGTGCTTTGAGAAAAAAAATGCTTGAATAAAACCAACAGAGAAAAAAAAAGGCTTGAATAAAACCAACAGGAAAACATGCCTACAAAAAATTTGTATTTATCTCAAAGAATAAACATAAAAGTCCTTCAGTAGCAGGCCAATTCAGAATTGGTAAAAAAAAAATGTATTACCATATTTGCCAAATTTCTGCATGTTCTTGTACATAATGTTTGATGTACATTTGAAAAGCATGAATAGTCTGAAGCAGTTGGGATGCACTTATTTCTGTTAAATTCATTTTAAGAATTTCAACAGCACAGATAGGAACAACACAGTATTTGCTTGTGTTAGCAGAACCATAAGCAAATGAAGAAACTGAAATAAAAGAAATAATTCAATACTTCAGCACTCTTTTTAGTTTGTAGCTACTTATATTATGCCAAATGTAGACAGACCAAATGAAGAAATAAGAAAAAATTCACTTCAGTAACACAAAAATATATTCAAAGTATGAATTCCAAGAATAATGAACAATGGCGGTTAGATAATGTACTATATTTGTGAAGGCAAATGGTTGTGTTGTTTCACCTTTTTTACCCTAGCAGAGAAAGTTGTCTACTCTCTGGCACCTTTCCATCTTTCTTTTCTTTTCTTTTTTTTGAGACGCAGTTTTGCTTGTTCTGTTGCCCAGGCTGGAGTGCCGTGGTGCCGTCTCGGCTCACTGCAACCTCTGCCTCCCGGGTTCAAGTGATTCTCCTGCCTCAGCCTCCTGAGTAGCTGGAACTACAGGCACATGCCACCACGCCCAGCTCATTTTTATATTTTTAGTAGAGACGGGGTTTCACCATGTTGGCCAGGCTGGTCTCCAGCTCCTGACCTCAGGTGATCTGCCCGCCTCAGCCTCCCAAAGTGCTGAGATTACAGGTGTGAGCCACCACGCCCGGCCCCGGCTCCATCTTTTTTTTTTTTTTTTTTTTTTTGAGACGGAGTCTCGCTGTTCAGCCCAGGCTGGAGTGCAGTGGCGCGATCTCGGCTCACAACAAGCTCCGCCTCCCGGGTTCACGCCATTCTCCTGCCTCAGCCTCCCGAGTAGCTGGGACTACAGGAGCCCGCCACCACGCCCGGCTAATTTTTTGCATGTTTAGTAGAGAGGGGGTTTCACCGTGTTAGCCAGGATGGTCTGGATCTCCTGACCTCGTGATCCGCCCGCCTCGGCCTCCCAAAGGGCTGGGATTACAGGCGTGAGCCACCGCGCCCAGCCCCAGCTCCATCTTTATTTTCTAAACTTAACCATTACTTCTCTGTCCCTGAGAGTACTTTTTTGCATTCTCACTGCCATGACTTTTTACCGTTTTCCCTCATATAAATTACAGCCATATAGTGAAGTCAAGCTTAGGTTCCAACTCCTTAAAGAAGTCTTCTTTAGCCATCACAGACAATGACAACCACCTTCTGGATTCATCTGCTTATAGTTTCTTTGGAATATGGGCTAGTTTCATATTCTATTGGATGGTCCCCAAAGTGCTATGTACCTGATAAGCATTTGAACATAACATACAAAGTAAAGAAAAAGAAAATGTAGCTAGGAAATGTAATCTGATTTTTATTCTTACAATATTAAACAAATGTTCAAACAAGACAAAAAATAAACCATTGACTTACCCCATTGAGGCTGCCCAAATCCTTCACTAAATGCTCATCCGTAGACGCATCATAGTTGATGACAGCGTGTTGCTTATCCACACTACGAGACTGAAAGGAATGTTTTCAGTTAATAAATATAAGAAAATACTAGAATAAATACCAGTCACATTTTGGCTAGATACCTAATATTAATAGGACAGTAAATATAGGGAAATAGCAAAGTAAATGTGGATTAAATGAGATTAAAATAGTGCCACTATACAACAAAATTTTTTTAGCATCACTCCCCAAAGAGGAAAGCATAAAATTTTAAAGATATTCTTTTCTACTAAATTCACATGTTCTATTAAGAATTTACATCAGCTGACTTCGTTGAATGTATTAACTTAATTTTTTTAAATTTAAAACTGTTATAGAGAAATCATGTGAATTATAATTTTACCATGTTTTACATATCTTATTGTAAAAAACATTTACCTTGTAGGATTTTCTTCTTTCAAAACAAAAAATGAGCATAAACTATTTAAAGAGTCCAAAGATTTAGAGGAAAAGGGACACAATATGACATGTTTCAGAACAAAATTATCTTCACTTAAAATATGGGCTCTAAAACTGGAATTCACGGGACAGCTCTAAGAGGGAAAGGGACTGAAAGTCAAAAGAAAGGTATTTTAATGGCAAACTGTGGTTTTTGAAAATTGCTTTTAAGTTTCTTTTAAAGTTTTCTCTCTCTCTGTCTCTCTCCAGAGCTTAGTAAGTTGTCTGCAGATGGAAGCACCCAAAAGCAGAACGATAAGCCTGTGGAAATTGGTATTGAAAGGAAATATCATTATAGTCACAGAAGAAACAGTCTGTGAACCAGTGAATCTGAACTTGATCACCATGTATTACGGGGTTACTGTGTGAACCCTGGTATACTAAAAGCAAAGAGAGTATCAAAAATGGGGAACAGACATGACTTCCAATTTTTGGTCCAACATGGAAAGAATCTGAAGTCATCGCTCCCATCTTCATAATAAGAAAAATGTTGAACAAACTGAAAACCAAAAACTCATCTTAGTTTTTCAGAGACCTGAGGTCACAAGACAAATTACCACCCTGAAAAGTAGAGAGACAAGCAAATACAGAGAGAATCACAGCTTGCCAGGAGCAGAAGCCTCCGCTAGAAACAGCAACCAGCAGGACAACTTAAAGGTGAAGTGATTAATTGCTAGAGACTTGAGGGTGGACCAACTTGAGATTTAAAAAAACTCCTGCATTAAATCTAAACATTGCTTAAAATTCATTTTTGTTTTCATTATTTAAAATTTTTATTCATCTGGTTAAACTAATGAAATACTAAATTCAGTTCTTGAGTTGGCAAGAAGCAACAACGCACCACTCAGCAAAATAATTTCACCATATTGTTGATGTATCAAGTTGATCTAGTCTAAGGATAAAACCTCCAAATGTTGTTAAGAGAAGTGAGATTTCAAGTATATGTAGGCTCTCAATAAATACTGAATGGATCCTCATAAATAATCTCTCTCTGAGGAAAAGAATACATAGGAAAAGGGCAGAAATCCTTTGGACAATGGACTGAAATTCAAAGAAAAAAATCTAAATTAGAGTTGAGAAAAGGCAAATTCCAAAGCAAAGTGAAATGTTACCATTAGATAGAGGACTAAAGGAGTCAAATGGCTACTCATGGAGCCAGAGAATGGTGGCTTTCGAAGGAGTGTGATAAACACAGATGAGGGATATTGAGAAAAAGTGATTTGGGGAGGAAGTAGTTTAGGACAGGCTGCTTCACTAAGTGAACAACTTGTTTGAAATCTGGAATATCCTTAATCTACAATGTACCCCGCCCTCCAACTGCTTATGGTGAACACTGACGGTACATAAACACCTACAGCAAAAGACAGAGCACACTTAAGACCTAAGAGAACAACAGAGTCCACTGAGTCGAGTGAGATGCCATTACAACTCTGGGGATTAGGGAGTGAGGAGTGGGCCTGTTATGTGGGATCACGAGAATACATCGTTTGTTTGTTTAATAAAGACAGTAACAATTCAAGAAGAGTAGTCAGGAACTCAAGGCAAAGAAGATCAGTTTAGTACTCACAGAATAAGACAATCCCATTTGTGTAACTATTTTTTAAAAAAAGCAGCCAATGAAAAAAAATTCCTATGTTTTTAGTTATTATGAAATGTATATAAAGTATCAGTGTGTTTCAGCACCCATGACAGGAATTAAGCAGAAGACCAAGATTACAGAACATAATACATCTAGTGACCGAGTCAAGGAAAACTGAGGGAATAGGAAGAATATGTAATGGATATCTAACCACTTAAGCATTAAACTGTTTTCATTTCTATATAATCAAATTCACATTTCCTCTAGATTAAACTGAACCAGAAGGTGCATGACAACTTGATATTCACAACCCATTTGGATATTTCAATGAAAATTTAATAAAAATCTCTCAGAAATACATAATTTAAATCCTAACAAAGACTGCTAACTTAATCACGTTTCTGATACTAATGGGAAAACCTTAGCTGATCTGAGCTTAAAACTGCAAAGACAGGCAATTTTGACCAGGCCCTTTTTTTCCTGTTACTTAAAGTTCTGGTAAGAATGAAAGACTCCAGTCCCTGTCCTTTTATAGCAAGGGTGTCCAATCTTTCGGCTTCCCTGGGCCACACTGGAAGAAGAATTGTCTTGGGTCACACATAAAATACACTAACAACAGCTGATGAACTAAAAAAAAAAAAAAAATTGCAAAAAAAAACCTCATAATATTTTAAGCAAGTTTATGAATTTGTGCTGGGCCGCATTCAAAGCCGTCTTGGGCCTCAGGTTGGATGAGCTTGTTTTATAGTGTTTTCCCTGTAAGAATCTATGCCTCCTCCATCTGATTCTTACTCCTATAGAGACCCTCTTTCTGAGGCTGTGCACTCTTGAGGATCCATTTTACTTGGAGTAACTTACAGTCACTTTTATACTATCTGTGTGTATCACATAACATCACGTTGTATACCTTAAATATACACAATAAAATTTACTTTTAAAAATTGTCAACAATCTTCACTTATGCTTGAACTCCTGGCAGGTATCATAATGAACATCTCTAAAAGTGATGAAACTAACTTCCATTATCACTGAAGTATCAGTGATCAAAATTCAGTTTTACTCCATGCTATGCTGATTTTTGCAATGTCTTATTTTAAAAGCATATAATGTGAAACTTTCTGCTTACTAATAAACTTCTTTATTCTGAGAATTTATTTTTCTAAATTGAATCTTCAAGACTTAGAACTTTTTTTTAGATGATTCAAGGGGGCAAAAAATTAATCAGAATGATAGCTGGAGCTAAAAGGAGAGAAAGTTCAAATCTAAATAGCACTGTTTTCTAAAGGAGTAGAAAAAGATTTTACACTAATTTCAAGTTTTGAATAAACACATATAGAGAAGCTTGACACAATTACCTGCAACATGAGCTCACAGTCATCTCTTCCAACAAAAATCATTTCTCGTGGCAGCCTGTGGCGAGTGCCTCCACTGCTCACCAAAAACCAGGATGTTAAGCTCATTTTCTGCTTAGCTTCTAAGTCTTTGGCAAAGCTACGTCATCCTGAAGAGAAACATGAAGAAAAATATACGTTCAGATATTTTTAGCTTTAGTGGCTATTCACCAAACACTGGAAGGCCTAAGAATAGAACTGCGTTCATCAACATTTATACTTAATTAAATGAACTGTCCACAGGTCCCAGGAAATGACATATATACTAAATTCTCATCAGTGAAGTAAGCCCACGGAATCCACTAAGAGTCCAGTTAAAAAGGAAGAGACTAAGGCAATAAGTGGGTGCTCAACTAGCAAACTTTTATAGTTTTCATACTTCTGAAAGCCTTTTAGCACAGTTTATAAAGGTCTATAATCCTCAAGTAAATGCTCATGTTAGCATCATGTTAGTATTAGAAAAATAGCAATACTGTACCAATAAATGTCTTAGGTACAAATGGTTTGAGAAAGACACAATGAATTCAGTAAGTATATATGATACCTGATTAAGAACTATGTTGACCAAATAAATTGCTCCTTTGTCTATCAGGTGTAAACCACAGAATGCAATTTCAATTTCTTTTTCCTCACATGTACTTTATTTTCTTAATACGTTTTCCTAGAACAGCAATTCTGAAACATTCTGTTCTTGGGACCCTTTTATACTCTTTAAAAAATGAACTCCAAAGAGCATTTGTTTACATGGGCAATACATATCTATCTATCTATATATATACACGTATATATGTACATGTCTATCTCTCTATAGATATATGGGTATATATATCTAGATATATATACCTATATATCTAGATATATATACCCATATATCTAGATATATATACCTATATATCTATAGAGAGATAGACATGTACATATATATACACATATATGTATGTATATATATAGTTTACATATTAAAATGAAACTGGTATTTATTAAGATAACATTAACCCAATTTCATTTAAAAATTACTAACATTTCTATAACAAAGTAACCATATTTTCCAAAACAAAAATAAGTGAGAAGAGTAGCACTATTTTACATTTTGCAAATCTCTTTAATGTCTACCTTAAAAAAATAAAACTGGTATCAGCTTTGAATTTAATCCATTGCCATATACTGCTTAACTTGAACTATATAAAGAAAACCTGGCTTCATACACATAAACAGGTGGAAAAGGGAGAGGTAATTTAATAGGCTTTTCAAATAATTGTAATTATTTTGTAATTTCTTTGATACTACATAAAAATTATATAAGCAGTAATTTCTTGAAGGTTTTTTGCAATATGGAATCTGAAACCATATTAATGAACTTTTCACACAATGTTGTAGGAAAATCCATCTTATGGCTAGGCACAGTGGCTCACGCCGGTAATCCCAGCACTTTGGGAGGCCGAGGCGGGCAGATCACCTGAGGTCAGGAGCTCAAGACCAGTCTGACCAACACGGAGAAACCCCGACTCTACTAAAAATACAAAATTAGCTGGGCATGGTGGTGTGCACCTGTAATCCCAGCTACTCGGGAGGGTGAGGCACGGGAATCACTTGAACCCGGGAGGCAGAAGTTGCAGTTAGCTGAGATCACGCCACTGCACTACATCCTGGGCAACAGGAGTGAAACTCCGTCTCAAAAAAACAAAAAAAGAAAAACCATCTTATATTTTGATGGGATTTTGTAACACCACGTATTTGTCCTTGGGAAAATACTGATTTCCTGAGTAATGCAGATCTTCCAAATGTTGATGTGTTTCATTATACTATTTTAAAACATCACACTCGTTAACATTACCACCTATCTTACCATAAAAGTCTTTTAAGTACAGGGCAGCTGTTAAGCTCATGATGGCAGAATCAAGTTTTCTAAAATTCTAACTTCCTCTTGACAGCTCAAATATTATCATTGGTCAAAAAAAAAAAATTCCTGTCACTTAAATTCCTTGAAGTGACAAGCTCACGTTGTCTGTCAAACACCCAAGTGTATATAACCAAAATGTGTCTCTCAGTCATTTGTTTAAAGTAAAGTGGTATTTTATTAAATCAAGAGTCTAGTTCTGCAGACAACTCACATAAGGACACAATTTCTCCTTCAGAAAACCACAGCACTTTGGTATACAGCATAAGTGCTCTATGCATACTTCTATTTAGTCACACAGAATATTCGAAAGATGTGATTCAAGGGTCAGATTTAATACAATTAATAACTTTTACCATTTCATCGAGAACATTCTTAAGTGAAACTGGCTTAAAAAACAAACAATCAAACTCAGGAGTACACAGCAATGATGATTACAATTACTCCTTGGAGAATTTGGTGCCACTACTTTGATCTATGCTAAAGAGCCAAAAACTTCCATTGTTTTTGTAATGTCAGGGCAAATGTCAATACAATAAAAAAGGCAAATAATGCTTTGATGTCATTACGAAAAAGGTTTTGACCCTGTGGACCCTTGTAAGGTTTACCGAAGGCCTGTGGACTGAGAGCTTTGAGAATAGTTATCCTAGAGAATGGGGCTTGGTCATTAAGGGAATAAAGCCCTGGAGTCATATAGACAGATGTGAGTCTGAATCCTGGTTCCACCACTTTTTATTCTGCATGACCTTAGGCTAGCTATTTATCCCATGTCCCTTAGTTTCTTCTTCAGTAAAATAAGAATAATGTCAGTTTGCACTCAAGTTCTTTCTTATGAATCAAAAGAATAATACTTGTAAATATTTTCCCATTCAACGGTATATTCTACTACACTTGAATTAGAGGCAAACTATACTACAGTAAAATGAAATATTCTGCAATAAGAAATATATCTCTATATATTAAACCAAAATCCTGTAAAATGCAGAACTTTATGTTAAGGTAAAATCTTGAATATCATATGTTATCTATACACACATGAAAAAACAATGGGTTTCATCAAAGCAAGTAAATAATTTTCTGTAAAGCTACAACAATCAACTCGTACTCCCTCCTCAGCTTATCTGATATAGTTGATTTATGTGGATTATTAAATCTCCCATTTACTCAACTCCTTAATGCAGATGTTGTTGGTCTTCCATCTGTCTACTTTGTCAATTTGGTTTTTAGCATTTCTTTCCCTGGTTCAGAATATATACTTCCTGGCCAAGTCTATAAAGGTGAATCCAAATTTTACCGGAGAAAAAAGCCCTCCGATCTAAATATAGTATATAATTTGCATACTGTATTTTCAGGGGACGATTTTAAAACACAACATGAATAAACAGGTCAACAGTTACACGTTTACTCAAGGGAACTGAAACAAATCCCAATATTAAGACATGTTAAAAGAAAATAAATCCAGCCTACATACAGTAAACTAAAACATGACAGCCAAATACGGATAACAGAAACAGTTTCTTAATATAGCAAAGTCCCAGAGTTAATAAGCATTATTCATATGCTCTAAAAACATACTTTAAGTATTTACATAATATCAAGCATAATTATATAAAACACAAATAAATATGTAATATATAATTGTACAATATAAACATACAATAATTATACAGTTGGATAAAATAAAATAAAAACAATGGCTTTTTACATATTTCATCTTGACTTTAATAAGACTTAAAAGAATACATAGTTTCTGAAAAATACAAACAAAACACATTAATACTCAAGATGTGGAATATTTATTTCTTGAGCTGGGGAATGACCCTGAGTCCACTTACAGCTTCTCTGCTGAGTGGGAATGTGATATAACAGGAAGCTACTGTCTGTTTTTATATGAGACTTTCTCCCTGTCAGACAGCTTTCCGACTGGTCCCTCAGTATTAAGACACTCTTTTTCTACTAATTGGATATTACTAACACCCACACATGGATAAAACTAAAACCTGATTGGTGGTTTCTTCAGTAGCCAAGGCACGTGATTCAACTCAGGTTCCGCTAAATGGTGGGAAAGGAGCCTGTGGGTCTGCAACTTGTACAGAACACAACCAAGGTCTTAACCAGATGTGATAGCAGGTATATTTCTTTCCAGAATTTCTGGATTAGTCAAATAGACATGGGTTTTTGAATAGACTTTCTGAATTAAATTACCAGTCCCTCATGCTTTCTAAATGACTGCAAAAATATATACATTACGTTTCGGCATTTCAGGTATCCTGCTTGTAAGGGGGTAAAAAAAAGGCCAAGAAGATAGCATCTAAAGATGCAATTGACAGAAATGATCTGAAGTGACTATTTTGGAACTCTGGCGTATAGTAAAAGAGGGTGATAAATGTCATGGAATTGCCATCTTTCGTGGTAGCAGCTATCACTCATTCCACAGCCACAATCCCAACAGCTCCAAGAAGCAGCCTGGAGACAGCCTCCTGCATTCCTAGTGTGGCTTCCTGGAGCCAGGGTACACAAAAAGGAACTAGTCTTCCAAATACTGGATTGCATGATCTCATTGTTGCTTTTGATTACTGAGAAACCAACACAAAAGCTGGCCACCTACTTCAATACCCACGGACCTAAGAAACTTCCAAGGAATTTATTATATAAAGACAATGTGTGTGTGTTTGTTTTTCTTTCTCCTTTTTGAGGCCAGATATTGAAAGCAATCTTTATCAGGTCAACAGCTGACCACAGAGGAAACAGAAGAAACTTCAGTGACCACATTATAACAAAAACTACACACCTTGCAAAAACAGTTTACAAAAGTCACAAACAGATCATCACTTCAACCCTCAACAAGTAAGATTCAGCAATCCCTGGAGAGTGGAAGGATTACATTTCCAGATCTACCACAACATAATGTTTAAAAGGTCTAGTTCTCACCGGGCATGGTAGCCTACATATGTAATCTCTCCACTTTGGGAGGTGGAGGCAGGAGGATTCCTTGAGCCCAGGAATTCAAGACCAGCCTGGGCAACATAATGAGACCTCATATCTATGAAAAATTAAAAAAAAAATAGCTGGGCATGGTGGCATCCAGGAGGTTGAAGCTGCAGTGAGCCATGATCATGCCCTGCACGTCAGTCTGGGCAACAGAGTGAAACACTGCCTCAAAACAAATGAATAAATAAAAATAAGATACAAAATACAGTTCTCAAAAACCAAAAAATAACATAATGAAAATAAAGAAACAACAAAAAAGATTTGACAGAAACTCTCCCGTTAAAGCCCATTGTAGTTATTAGTTGAAGGTGTTAAATCAACTATCTACTGTCTTAAATATGTTGAATGAGCTAAAGAAAACCATCAACAAAAAAATTAGCAAAACAGTGTTATGAGAAAAATGAGAATATCAGTAGGAAGACAGAAATTATGAAAAGGAACCAAACATATTCTGGAGCTAAAAAGCAGACTAACTGAAGTAAGAAAAACTCAATAGAGGGGCTCAAAAGCAGATATGAGGAGGAGTTAGAAAGGTTCAGTGAACCTGAAGATAAGAACAGTGAGGCTGTCTTATCTTCAATATGAGAAGCAGAAAAACAAATGAAGTAAAATGAACAGAGCCTGAGGCACCAGTAGGATATCATCAAACATACTAATATATACATATAGGTGTCCCAGAAGGAAATATGACAGAAAAGTATTTGAAGTCTTAATGGAAAAATACTTCCAAAATACATCAATACACACATCCTAGAAGCTCAATAAACTACCAGCAGATAAACTCAAAGAGCTCCACACAAGAAACATTACAGTCAAATTGTCAGAACCTAAAGAAATAGAAAGAATTTTGAAAACAGTGACAGAAGTGACTCTTCATGTACAATGGAGCCTCAGTAAGATAAACAGCAGATTTCTTCTCAGAAACTATGGAGACTAGAAAGCAGTGGGATAGCAGTGGGAAAGGAGAAGAAAAAAAAACAACTGTCAACCAAGAATTTTATACCCAGCAAAACTATCTTTCAAGCATCATTATTATTATTATTATTATTATTATCATTTTTTTTTAAGCAAGCAGAAATTAAGATATTTCTAGTTAAACAATAGCTGACACAGTTTTTTTTTTTTTTGTCAGTACAGTGCCCTACAAAAAATGTGAAAGACATTTGGGCTGCAATGAAAGGACACTAGACAGTAACTTAAAACTGTGAAAAAAAATTTTAAAACCACTGATAAAGGTATCTATAAAGCTAAATATAAATCCACTGTTTTCATACTTTTCATATGGTTTGTAACTTCTGTTTTTCCTATATGGTTTAATAAACAAGTTCATAAAGCAATAATTATAATATGTTACTGGAAAGGGAATGTATAAAGGTGTAATTTGTGACAATTATAATATTACGGGGGAGGAATGGAGATGTGCACAAGCGAAGTATCTGTATACTCTTGAAACTAAATTGATATATTCAAACTAGGTTTATAAGTTTAAGATATTAATTGGAATCGCCAAGGTAACCACTAAGAAAATACATTAAAAATATACAGTGAAAGAAAGGGAAATCAAAATGATACACTACAAAAAAGTTCAATTTTTAAAAAGACAATAATAAAAGAATAAGAGAAAAAACACATACAGAAGACAAATACATCAATGACAGAATTAAAACCATCTTTATGCTGGGTGCGGTGGCTCATGCCTGTAATTCCAGCACTTCATTTAAAGTGATTAATAATACACCTAAAGCAAACCCCCAAATTCTTCCATTTTTCCACATCAGCAATCCTCACTGTCTTTTCTTCTTCTTCTTTTTTTTTTTTGAGACAAGGTCTGGCTCTCTATTGCTCAGGCAGGAGTTCAGTGGCAAGATCTCAGCACACTGCAACCTCCACCTCCCAAGCTCAAGCTCCAGGCTCCCACCTCACCTTCTTGAGTAACGGGGACTACAGGTGTGCAGCACCACACCCGACTAATTTTTGTATTTTTTTAGAGATGGGGTTTTGCCATGTTGCCCAGGCTGGTCTTGAACTCATGAGTTCAAGCAATCCACTCGCTTCAGCCTCTCAAAGTGCTGAGATTACATGTGTGAGCCCCCATGCCTGGCCTTCAGTGTCTCTTCTAATACTGTAGTACTTGTTCTTGAAAGCAGACTAGACATAATACAAAATTATATCAGTCTCTATCTTCTGTGCTTATCAATTTCAGCATTTAGGAAATCTCAAAGAGTATGAGAAAGTACAAAACTAACAGATTTGCTTTTTGGTAAGTTTATTCCCATTCCCCCAGGGCAGAGTTAGCCATACTTTTCTCTGTAGTCCCACAATATTTTGTTCAAACACTATGCTACAATTTAAAGTATCATTTTTAGTATTAATAATTCTATACTGTAACGATATGATTACACCTCAAGTTGATGAGCTCTTTGAAGGCAGCAAAACTGTCTTCCTCCATTCCTCACTTCTTTCAACAGCTATTGAGAAGCCTGCGGAATCCAGACACTCTGAGGATCAAGGACACATAAAGATAAAACAAACAAAAATATCTTGCCTCAAGGAACTCACTACTGCAGGGAATGGTAGTAGATGCCATGACAGAGATAAACCTAGGGTGTTACTAGAACAACAGGAGGTTGTCATTACTCCAGACATGGATGGTGACGGTAGGGATGGTATCATTCTAAACCAGCACAGAGCTGAAATACAGAGACACTTTTTCATCTTTGTATCCCTTGAGCCTACCCCAATGTTTCATCTACAGTGAGCATTTGACAAGCTATTTTTCAATGAATGAGTAGCTTTGGAGCTGCTACAAGTCTTGAAGTGAGTCACGATAACCTAGAAATTTCCAGGGGCAGGAGGTGAAATTAATCATCTAACCTTTGACAGCAATTCAATCTAGCCATTAAAAAATCCTAGTTATAGTCCTCTTCGGTTGTCTCTTTCTTATTATCTTTTTGTCACATAAAGCTGTTTTCACTAGCGATCTGAGAAAAGTTGAAAGCTCAGACACTTGGGTGTCAGATGGATGTGAACACTGGCCCAGCATCACAGTTCCATTTACATGGAACTATCATTACATTTACATTTAAAGCTATCATTAACTTTAAAAACTGACTTTCCTGCTAAATCAGAGTTCTTTTCATGATTTAATGGACTAAAATGTTAATATTTAAGTTTTACATTCTAAATAAACATGAAACAAAGAAAAATTCTGTAGCTATTGAGCAGAGCACACAGCTTCACTACACAGGTTTCAAAATTACATACATTTTACTGCTTTTTAAAAATATTTCAGGCCAGGCGCGGTGGCTCACGCCTGTAATCCCAGCACTTTGGGAGGCCGAGGCGGGCAGATCACGAGGTCAGGAGATCAAGACCATCCTGGCTAACATGGTGAAACCCTGTCTCTATTAAAAATACAAAAAATTAGCCGATTGTGGTGGCGGGCACCTGTAGTCCCAGCTAATTAGGAGGCTGAGGCAGGAGAATGGTGTGAACCCAGGAGGCGGAGCTTACAGTGAGCCAAGATCACGCCACTGTACTCCAGACTGGGCAACAGAGCAAGACTCCATCTCAAAAAAAAAAAATATATATATATATATATATATATATTTTAAAACGTTGCTACTAGTCACATATCATTCAAATCGAGGAATGATGGCAAGAGGGGTCTGAATGATGTTAATTACTATAATACTTAAGTTGAGACAGGCAATAATAAATAAGTGCACTTGATATATGACAGTATAACAAGAGAACTACAAAATAGTGCACCATATCACCCATAAAAAGAAACTGGTTTACTCAGATTATTAAGCCTGAGAAAAAATCATTATTCTATAAATGATAGTCAGTGTATACAATTACTTGAGCTAAAACACATGTTAAGGGCAGTCTATCCTTATGGTCTGGCAATTGGCTGGCTGATTCATCACCAAATGGCTTTATAAAGATTAAACCTCCTCTCACCCCACAACTCCTGCTATTGCAGAGAAAGAAATAGCTGGCCTCTCATTAGGACTATCGGTCTACACAGTAGAGAAAGAAATAGCTGGCCTCACATTAGGACTATCGTCTACACAGTAGGAAATGCTTTTCTCTAGCTTATGCATTTCTCATTTTAATAAGATATTATCTACTTAGGCATCCATGTGACAACTTTTCTTTTGGTACCAACAGGCATGAAAGGGTGACAGTATTCTCCATGGGGTTGGCCCAGGACCTAGCTTTGTTTCCTGAAAGAATAAATCGTAGGAGAAAGATGATCTGGTTTTCTTAATAAAATCAATGAAAATCTAAACAAAGGGGGGTTAAAAGTGATACACTTTACCTTACAAAATTGTAATCTGAACCAGCAGTAAAGCTTATCAACTGAAATAAACACACTAAGGCATTGCATCAACTGGCATCTGTAATTATGCCATGTCTTTTTACCCCATCATACCAAGTATCTAAAAGATACAATTTTAAACAAATGTATAAATTCAGGAATCCTATTTTACATTTTCACCCCTAAAAAGTCCCTAACAGAAAATATATCCTCAACACCAGAAGTCTGTCTTTTGATGCCACGTATTTCTGAAAATGAAGAAATAATTAGGGGTGGCATTTCAACTAAGGATTCATTATCAAATAAAGTCCAAACATACATCATAGTAACTCAGGATCAAGTAAAATGCAAATCATATATTATAAAAGCAAATGGTTTTATTCATAATTGGTAGCATTTATTGACTACTTAATATGAATCAGGCACTGTTCTAAGAATTTCACATATAGGTGTGTATACAGACATAATTGGTTTTAGCTACAAAAATTCTTCAAGTTCGAGAAAATGGACATAAACATTATATACTGTTACACATGAGGACCCCATTTTATAGAGTACTATAAAATAAAATCCAGTTTGTTTCTTCATTCACAAGTAGTAAGCACTATAATACTGGGGAAAGAGAATGGATCAAGATAGAAAAAGTTCCTAATCTCACAGCAGCAAAAATAAACAAATAGCTAAATAAATGAATAAGAAAACCTCAGGGGCAGTGGGAAGAAAGAAACATGAAAAAACAAAGAGGACAGGATAATTCGGGTGGTGCTCTTTAGGCTGGGGTGGTCTACGGAAATATCTTTGAGAAACTGACATATGCTTAGAACATATTCAAAAATTCAGCTCTGCTGTATAATTAATTTGATCTGGCACACATAATGAAATATACTCTTGGAAAAAATTCATTTATTTAAAATCTCCACCCTTGTTTATATAGTTACTCCAAAAGGATAAATCCACAGCTGTGCTTTTTTTGGATACTTACCAAGATACTTGTTTCATGCTCATGTGAACAAACTCATTACTGGGAAAATTTCTGCTTTCATACACTCATGATTATTCTGGAATGACTACTCTAAATTTTACCTTTATCATCTGCCATATACATTATTAATTCTTTTGTGAAAGGCAATTAAAGCAAATAGGTTTAAAGAAAAAATATAAGCTGCAACTTAAATCTGATATAGCATTAAAACTAAAAAAAAAAAAAAATTCTCATAAAAATAAGTGAAGATGACATTCCAAATACCAAGCCCCATATTCTATGTCTGAGTTTATTATATATTTTTAACAGAAGATTTAGATTTGATGGGAAAAGCTAGCAAGCCAGTGATTTAATTAAAGATTTCTTCATAAAAAACATTCAATAAAGTGCTTAAAGAAAATACCTAAGAAAAAACAAGTTATACTTCTCCATAAATTATCTAGGCATTAAAAATTCTTGCTAGGTTTTCCCTGTCAGTTTATGAAACACATAAAGTCTGACTTGTTTGCTTTTGTAGAACTGTACTACCCTCATTAAAGCATAATTTTGTTGCTTTACACCAAAAAATCAATTGACTTAGATTCAGACATTTATCAAGTACCTCCTTTGTGCCAGTAACTGTGCTAACTGCTTCTGTTAATACTTGCATTCTTTCATTTAACTCCCAAAACAAGCATTCAAGAAACATTTTTCCCTTAAGAAAACTAAAGTTAAAGGCTTATTCAAGGTTACAAATGCAGTATAAACAGGAACCACCTAGATTCAAATCTGGGCCTTCAGCTACCAAATATGGGGCTTTTCCCACAAATCACTATCTCCTTTGTATTTTTCTTAAATATACCTCAAAATGATGCAGGTGATTCTGCCAGTCTCGGATTTGGCTAGAGTTGGAGTATGATTGATATGCAATATATTTTAACTTAACAACGAGTTCTCTAACACTCTGTTTGGGCAATAAATGCTGACAGTTCATGTAAATTTCAGCCTATTTTAAATCTTCTCAGCCTCCTGTTTGGCCACCAGCAGGCTCCAAGATTCTCTCCTCGAGAAGTTCACAGACAAGAAAGAATCAATCAGTTATTAAAACCAAAAACCAAAAATCAGCTGGCCAAAAATCAGCGGATCAATCTAGAGAAACGAGGGAAATTTAGTAAACTGGGGTATAGCATGGATTAGAAACCTAGACTCTGAAAGAATAGTAAACTATCTCCACGTTCACCAAATAACTATAAATATAAAAAACTGTCAGATCATAGAGCACTAGGAGCAGGAAAAGACACACAAAGCTGTTTCGAAGACCTGAAACTGTCTACAGGAGGGAGTGACAATGGGAAGAAAGCAGTCTGGGTTAAGGGTCTGTTAAGATCCTGAAAGTCAAATGCTTTGATTCACTGTTCTTAGCTCACGCATGACAACAATTTCTCTGCCATGTGTCTGCAATTAATTTTAGCATATCACTAATTCTTGTGCCCTTTAAAAATGTTTTCTGTTCATCTTCAATACCTTTTCTGATTCACTATACATTAACTATTTGGGAGGTGGGTACAAATCATTTCCATTGCATTATCAGTATAACATATGAAAAGTGAATTGAAACTTCAAAGTGTAGAAAACTGAAACGTCTCAGAGTCTATTTTAAGCAAGAATGTATTTAGTGAATATATCACTAACACACTTTACTGTATAACAGTAAGTTGCTAATTACTAGCCTAAATTATGCAGTTTTTCTTTTTATCTTCATGTTAAATTATAATTTTTATAAATATCTCTATACCAGCACTGTGCAACAGACTGTGATGATGGAAATATTCCTGTCCAATACATTAGCCACAAGCCATGTGTTAACTATTGAGCACCTGAAATACAGCTAATACAACTAAAAAGATGAATTTTAAATTTCATTTAATTTTAATTCATTTAAATTTACATATTCATATATGGCTAGTAGCACTCTAGCTAGTTCAGCTCTCAAACTAACAAATGACACTATTATTTACCTTAAGGATCGCTTTCGTTAAATACCTCATACTTATAGCATATAAACATGCAGAATAGCTGATAAAATAATGCATGCTGGAAAAGAAAATTTTAATCTAATCAAAAGAAAATAAAGTGCTTTGTATTTTAATTTAATTGAGATAGTATCACTATAGGCCAGGCATGGTGGCTCACGCCTGTAATCCCAGCACTTTGGGAGGCCGAGGAGGGTGGATCACCCTGAGGTCAGGAGTTCAAGACCAACCTGGCCAATATGGTGAAACCCCTGTCTCTACTAAAAATATAAAAAATTAGCTGGGCCTTGTGGCGGGTGCCTGTAATCCTAGCTACTGGGGGTGGTGAGGCAGGAGAATTGCTTGAGCCTGGCAGGTGGAGGTCGCAGTGGGCCAAGATCACACCACTGCACTCCAGCCTGGGCAACAGAACGAGACTCCATCTTAAAAAAGACAGCATCATTATGACTTTCATACAAAGTAGTAAATTATATAAACAATCGGGTCTATCTTTTGTCTAAAATTTTAAAATATTCATTGTATTGGCAAGACTGTTCTTTCATATACTGTAGTTCTTAGGCTATGGATGTTTAAAGTGATTAGGTTTATCTTTACCAGAATGCCATGAGGTATGTAACAGTTCAATGGAATTGTTCTGTAGTTTGATTATTTCTGAGAAGGTGAAATACAAGAATTCTCTTAAGGGAGGGAATCGCTAGGCACAGCCAGCCTAAAGAACACTGAACACTGGGAGGCCGAGGTGGGACGATCACTTGAGCCGAGGAATTCAGGACCAACCTAGGCAACAAAGTGACACCTTGTCTCTACAAAAAAATAAAAAAAAATAAAAAAATTGCCAGGTGTGGTGACGTGCACCTGTGGTCCCAGCTACAAGGGAGGCTGAGATAGGAAGATCGCTTGGGCCCAGGAGGTCAAGGATGCAGTGAGCCAAGACTGTGCCATTGCACTCTAGCTGGGGCAACACAGTGAACTGTCCTGGGGAAAAAAAAAAAAGAATAGTGATATATTTCATTTAGAGAAGAGCTTCTGCAATTTTGAGGGTAAAGAGAAGCTAACACAGATAAAAGATTATTGGTATTAATAGCCAACAAGTGGAAGTAACCCCAAACCTAATGGTAGATCATTTTTTAAAAGTATAATTTTCCTCATTATATTTGAATTTTCTTTTTGCAAACGTACTAGAGTGTATGGTATATATACATGTATTAAAGAAAAAATCAAATCATCTAATCAGAAAGTAATTTTATAACAGAACTCAGTCCACATATTAGTAGTAAATTTGAATTTCCAAAGTCAAAGTAATTTTTGGAATTTGAACTATGGTGCTAACGGTTCATGGTTGAAAATGTCCTCCTGTTAAATCTAATGATCTCTAGTATTGCTATCTTAAATTACCTCTCAATATCTTTGACCATTCTTGCCTTCTATAAGCATCAGTCTGCTTTCCTCTCACTTCTGTGGGCACGCCTCAATCTCTTTGAAAGTGTCTACTTTTTCTTTAAATTCTGTTTTTACGGGGTTACTTCCCTATACATAATCTCTTTGGGACTTCTTTGAAAACCCTGGGCTTCCAATATTGCTTATTATAATGTTACACATATAATTTCAAGTCAAAACCTTTTTTACAAGATCAGACCTTCCCTCTGCTTACGAGTCATTTCCAGTTCAAGGTCCTCCTGGACTCCTCAGATTTAATTTTTAAAAAACAGAAAGAACCCTTTCATCTAACGAAATGTGCCTTTTTTCCTGTTCTCCCTGTCTTAGTGAATGGCATCATCAACTGACCTGATATTTTCTCTCCCACTCCCGCTTTAGTTAGGTAAGTCATTATGTCCCTTTGATTCCACATCCTAAATATCTTTCTTGGTGCCTTTCCTCTTATCCCACTGGTTCTTACCAATAAATTACTGCAGAACTCTTTTACCTGAATCCCTTGTCTCTAGCCTCCCACTCTCCAAATCCTTTCTCTATCCAGCTATCAAAATTACATTTATAAAAGTAAATGTAATAATTTCACTCCCTAATTTTCAATAGCTCCCTATAGAGTTCAAGATAGAATTCAAACTCTTCAGTTTTGAGTAAAAAGCCCTGTTATCTCCCCATGTTACTCTGCTCCTCCCTTGTATTCCATGTCCAACTGAATTTGAAAATGAAAGCTCTATGCTGTCCCAAGACCTTTCATAGTGAGCTTTCCAGCAATCACTTCCCCCAGAAAAACACCCATAGAATTCCCAGCCTCTCAATTCTGATCACCTATCTTGCCCTTCACATATACCTACAGCAACTCCTAAACTTCTTTGTACAAAATATATTCATTTTTGTCTATTTTCCCTTATAAACTGAGTTGCTTGAGTAAAGTGGCTATTACTTAGTAATCCTGGTATCTCTTGTACCTTGTATGGATGCCTGAAACTTTAGTAAATGTTCAGCAAATATTAATAGGTAATAGTGGCACAATATAAACTTTTCTGGTGAAGTTTTATCAATAGGCCAATAGCCATACTAGAAATCTGACATAAAATTCACTGGGAATTTTCTGATTACTTGGTAATATGAATACAATCTGGCCGGGCTGTAATCCCAGCACTTCGGGAGGCTGAGGAGGATGGATCACCTGAAGTCAGAAGTTTGAGACCAGTCTGGCCAACATGGTGAAACCCCGTCTCTACTACAAATACAAAATTAACTGGGCATGGTGGCACATGCCTGTAATCCCAGCTACTCAGGAGGCTGAGGTAGGAGAATTGCTTGAACCTGGGAGGTGGAAGTTGCAGTGAGCTGAGATCGCGCCATTGCACTCCAGCCTGGGCAACAAGAAACTCCGTCTCAAAAAAAAAAAAAAAAAAGAATACAATCCATTTAATACAAAATAAATCAGACTAGAATTGCAATAAGCAATCCATATGATCCGTTTCAAGATTCATCTCCTCACTTTGAAAGTGAAGCCGTTCACCATCACGGTTAGACGTTCCACCTTATTTCCCTAGAAGACAACCCTTAGTTAAGGAGATCACCTTAAGCTAATGGCTCTTAGACCTGGAATCACTTGCGGAGATTTTTACACACAGGAACACTTCTATGTGTATATGTATTTATCAATATGTCTAGGCTTCATACCTGAAGACTTGAACTTATAATGTAACTGGTAAGGTATGGGTATCTGTATTTTTTTTTTTTTTGAAATTCTGCAGATTTCACTGTGCACAGATTAAGATGCACTTATTTATTCATTTATTTTTGAGACAGAGTTTTTGCTCTGTTGCCCAGACTGGAGTGCAATGGCACGATCTCAGCTCACTGCTACCTCTGCCTACTGGGTTCAAGTGATTCTCCTGCCTCAGCCTCCCAAGTAGCTGGGATTACAGGTGCCTGCCACCATGCTTGGCTAATTTTTGTATTTTTAGTAGAGACGAGGTTTCACCATGTTGGCCAGGCTGGTCTTGAACTCTTAACCTCAGATGATCCTCCCACTTCGTCCTTCCAAAGTGCTAGGATTACAGGCGTAAGCCACCGTGCCCAGCCAGAAGCACGAATTCAAACAACAAAGTGCTTAATATTCCATTTTCACACTATGAAAACAAAGTTCAAAGTTTTAATAATATCTAAATGAACAGAGAATTGTAGAAGGCAAATTTCATTTTGTGTAGGAGGGTGCCTCCGAACATAAAAATGAAAAGTTAATGAAACACAACTTTTTGCAAGAATTACTTAGAAGTACTAAGGAATACGAATATTTTGAATCACAGATTCGGTTCAGACCAAGTGTTGCAAACTACAGGTGTGCTCCACATTAAGACTACAAAACTAGAATGTGCAAAACAGAAAAACCAGACACTAGCAATTTAATCGCCTTATAAAACAATGTTAACGACATCCCTTTCTTTACCGAAATGCCATTATAACTAAAATGACTGCTTTGTGAATTAAAACATGATAAGAATGCTTCACCTTCTATAAAGGTATTTTAAAATATAAAAGAAGGTGATGATATGATGAGAGCTATAAAGAGATTATCTTAACTATATCAAGAAAATGTAGGCCAGGAGTGGTGGCTCGCGTCTGTAATCCCAGCACTTTGGGAGGCCGAGGCAGGTGGATCACTTGTGGTCAGGAGTTTGAGACTAGCCTGGCCAGCATGGCAAAACCCCGTCTCTACTAAAAACACAAAAATTAGCTGGGCGTGGTGGCAGGCGCCTGTAATCCCAGCTAATCGGGTGGCTGAAGCAGGAGAATCCCTTGAACCCGGGAGGCAGAGGGTGCAGAGAGCCGAGATCTCACCACTGCACTCCAGCCTGGGCAACACAGCGAGACTCTCTCTCATTAAAAAAAAAAAAAAAGTATACATTTTCTAATCTCTCAAATAGACTCCTTCAGCTTGGATTGCATGGGGTGACAATACAGGAGGGTGGGGGGAGTAGGCTATGAAGTTGACTAGGAAGATCAAAAAGAAAGAAATAGAAAACATATTAGAGCACAGGAAAAGCACAATGTACTGATTTAGAATGCAGACTGGAGGAGGAGACTACAAATTGGGCCCAAGAACAAGAGAGAAAGGAAAGTCAAACATTAGAAATCCTAGTGGCAAAAACAGACATCTGAGAAGTAGATGAAAGCAAATGGTTGTCAAAACAGCATTCTTTGATGAACTATTCCTCCTACCCTCATCTTGTTATATTTGAAGGGCAGAGGATGTTAATTTGGAATCGACCCAATATCCACTAGGAAAAGGTGCCAGATTCTAGTGATGAGTTATGTTCTTTTTTCTTTTTTTGGGACAGTCTCGCTCTGTCGCCCGGGCTGGAGTGCAGTGGCGTGATCTCTGCTCAATACAAGCTCCACCTCCCGGGTTCACGCCATTCTCCTGCCTCAGCCTCCCGAGTAGCTGGGACTACAGGCGCCCGCCACCACGCCCGGCTAATTTTTTATATTTTTAGTAGAGACGGGGTTTCACCGTGTTAGCCAGGATGGTCTCGATCTCCTGACCACATGATCCACCCGCCTCGGCCTCCCAAAGTGCTGGGATCACAGGTGTGAGCCACCACGCCCGGCCAATGAGTTATGTTCTAAATGTTACTCACAATAAACACTAGACCTGCTTCTGCCAGATACCAAACAGTCCCATCCCCTTGTCCCCAGGGTATGGTACCCTCCCCAAGTTCTAAACTTTACTTTATTTACCTTTCACCGACTTGGCATTTGTTCATGCCTCTCCAATTTATAAATTTTGAATCCTTTTTTTTTTTTCTCCAAGACGGAGTTTTGCCCTATCACGCAGGCTGGAGTGCAGTGGCGCAATCTCGGCTCACTGCAACCTCCGCCTCCCAGGTTCAAGCAATTCTCCTACCTCAGCCTCCCAAGTAGCCAGGATTACAGGCATGCGCCATTGCGCCCAGCTAATTTTGTATTTTTAGTAGAGACGGGGTTTCTCCATGCTGGTCAGGCTGGTCTCCAACTCCCGACCTCCGGTGATTCACCTGCCTCGGCCTGCCAAAGTGCTAGCATTACAGGCATAAGCCACTGCGCCCGGTCCTAAATTTTGAATTGTTGATTCTCTATAGTAGATCCTTAACATTCTGGAATTTGTTATATACCACTTAGAATCATAGAGAAAAGGCTAAGCGTGGTGGCTCATGCCTATCTGCTTTGGGAGGCCGAGACAGGAGGATCGCTTGAGCCCAGGAGTTTGGGGCTGCAGTAGGCTATGATCATGCCACTGCACTCCAGCCTGGGAGACAGAGTGAGAGAGAGGGAGGGAGAAAGGAAGGAAGGAAAGAGTCATAGGGTAAAACATAAAGCAAGGGCTCTCATTTTTTACTAAATAGACCAACACAGAATTCCTCATGTAGGTAAAGAAGGGTAGGGGGACAGTGGAAGTGGAATGTAGTAAGATATAAAATTTAGAATGAATAATTTACTCCTGGATTTGCCACTAAAGGATAGAACCTCTAGATGAGAGAAACAATATAAGCTTCCCTAAATAGCTCTTTAGCTTAAAAAACAAAAACAAAATTCAACTTACCATTCTGATTTATTTATTTATTTATTTTTTGGAGACAGAGTCTTGCTCTGTTGCCCAGGCTGGAGTCCAGTGGGGCAATCTCAGCTCACTGCAACCTCTGCCTCCCAGGTTCAAGTGATTCTCCTGCCTCAGCCTCCCGAGTAGCTGGGACTACAGGTGCACACCACCATGCCCAGCTCATTTTTGTATTTTTTTAAAGTAGAGACAGGGTTTCACCATGATGGCGAGGCTGGTCTTGAACTCCTGACCTTGTGATCCGCCTACCTCAGCCTCCCAAAGTATTGAGATTACAGGCAGGAGCCACCACGCCCGTCCATCATTCCTCTTTAAAAGTAGACACCACACACACACACATACACAAATGCCCTACCCCCAAAAGGAATAACTCAATGTCATCTGTGTCAATTTAGCTACCTGTTTACAGAAACACCTAGTTCACCAATACTATTGGAGTGAAAACCAGTATGTTCATTTTTTAACTGTCTTTTTTTTAATATAACAGTGATTGGTTGGAAAATATTTCAGTAGTACATTCGGAAAATGTAAAACTGAAACAATTAGCCTCAATTAATTTAAGAGCACTTTAGTTAAACACACACAAATACTAATATCTGCAATTTACTTTGAAATGCATCAAAATACAATATATGCTGATGAATGGAATGATAAATAAATGGCTAGGTATGTGATAAAACTGCTATCGTGTTCCTAGTAGAATCAAGATGGTGAGTATATGAGTAGTCATTGTGAAATTCAACTGTCCTGTACGTTTGAGAATTTTCATTACAAAAAAAAGAAAAAAATCTAGAATAACCCCCCTGCCCAAAATAGAGAGCTCCTTGTATCTCACACACACACACACACACACACACACACACACCCCCTCAAAAACTTACCTCCCAATTTAACTCTAGTGAAAAGAGGAAACTAAAAAACAAATAGTTCAGAAAGTAAAAACTCTGGGCCAGGAGCCGTGGCTCACGCCTGTAATCACAGCACTTTGGGAGTCTCAGGCAGGCAGATAGCTTGAGCTCAGGAACTTGAGACCGGCCTGGGCAACACGGTGAAACCCCATCTTTACCAAAAACACGAAAAAATTAACTGGGCCTGGTGGCATGTGCCCTGTATTCCCAATTACTTGGGGGACTGAGGCGGGAGGATGGCTTGAGCCCAAGAGATCGAGGCTGCAGTGAGTGGAGATCCCCCCACTGCACTCCAGCCTGGAGGACAAAGTGAAACCCTGTTTCACAAAAAGTAAAAAAAAAGAAAGTAAAAACTCCGAAGAGTTACACAATAAACTGACACAGCAGGCTATATATGACTAAATACATTCTAAAAAAAAAAAAATCAATTAACACACTTGTATGTAAAAATTTAAACCACAAATACGATAGGCATGTATTTAATAAAATTTCATATAGTGAGATTATTTCATAAGGAAAAGGAAATAAGAAATTTGACTATATACATGTTAAAATCTTTGTTGGGTAAAAATAAATTTAAAAGGCAATGACAATCTGGGAAAAAATTTTACAGTATCTGTTACCCAAAAGTTGTTACAAGTGAGGGAAGCAGGGTGATACAACAGAAGTATGGTGATCCTAGAATCTGCTACAAGTGAATATAATGATGAACAAGTGAATATAATGTATGTGTGCAAAAGGCACACATACAAGCAACCCAGATCAGAAATACAATGGCCAATAAGCACTTTTTTTTAAAATGTCAAGTGTTATTGATAAAAGAAATTTAAATAAGGTTTTTTTTTTGGTTGTTGTTCATCAAAGTGGCAAAATTGTCCAGATTGGGTGGCTCATGCCTGTAACCCCACCACTTTGGGATGCTGAGACAGGAAAACTGCTAGAGCCCAGGAGTTTGAGACCAGCCTAGGCAACAAAATGAGACCTTGTCTCTATAAAAAAATAAAAAACCCTTGGCCAGTGCGGTGGCTCACGCCTGTAATCCCAGCACTTTGGGAGGCCAAGGTGAGCGGATCACGAGGTCAGGAGTTCAAGACCAGCCTGACCAACATGGTGAAACCCCGTCTCTACTAAAAATACAAAAATTAGCCAGGTGTGGTGGTGTGTGCCTGTAATTCCAGCTACTCAGGAGGCTGAAGCAGAAGAATTGCTTGAACCCGCGAGGCAGAGGTTGCAGTGAGCCGAGATCTCGCCACTGCAATCCAGCCTGGGCGACAGAGCAAGACTCCATCTCAAGAAAACAAAACAAACAAACAAAATACAAAAAACAAAACAAAAAAACACAAAAAAGAAAAGAAAACAAAAAAACTTAGATGGGCATGGCAGCCCATGCCTACAGTCCCAGCTACCTGGGAGACTGAGTGGAGAGGATCCCTTGAGCCCAGGAGGTAAAGGCTGCAGCAAGCCATGAACACACCACTCCACTCTAGCCTGGGTAACAGAGCAGGACCTCGTCTCAAAAAAAAAAGAAAAAAGAAAGCAAATTTTAAAAAAGATATGTAATATTCAGCACTGATGAAGGGGTGAAGAAACACACAGTTTCATATGCCAGTGGTAGAAGAATAAACTGATATAAACTGGAGGGGGTAATTTTATTAAAAAGTTAGAAAAGGTTTAATTAGTAGAATTCTGCATTTGTATCTGCATTGTATTTTAAGCATAATTTGTTGAAATCAAAGAAAAACATTGATTTGCACAGAAATTCAGAGTTAGAAATGTCCATTACAGTGTTGTTTACTTTTTTTTTTTTTTTTTTTTGAGACAGAGTCTCGCTCTGCCACCCAGGCTGGAGTGCAGTGGAGCAATCTCAGCTCACTACAACATCTGCCTCCTGGATTAAAGCGATTCTCCTGCCTCAGCCTCCCGAGTAGCTGGGATTACAGGTGTGCACCACCACGCCCAGCTAATTTTTGTATTTTTAGTAGAGACAGGGTTTCCCCATGTTGGCCAGGCTGGTCTTGAACTCCTGACCTCAAGTGATCTGCCGGCTTCGGCCTCCCAAAGTGCTGGGATTACAGGCATAAGCCACCGGGCCCGGCCTGTTGTTTACAATTTTAAAAATACATTTAATTTTCATAAATTGTGTGTAAGTAGATTACATGTTTGAGAAGACAGATTCTATGCCACATTAAAAGTTAGAGCCAGAAAGTTTAACTTCATGATAAAATGTTACCAAATTAAACCAGAATAGACAAGAATACATAACAGGGTTACTGGCTAGTGGGATTATGATAGTACTTAATGGTAGAAAATCTTGTTTTCTAAATTTTCTGCCATGTATTAGGATTAGATTTGTAATATAAAAAATAAAATGGCCTTCAATTTGCAATGCATTATATGCATTTTTTATCCAAGGAGAAGTATTTAATGACCAGCCATAGCAAATCATATTATATAAGGTCTGCAAGATACCTACGTATTGTGAAGTTATAGTCCTATTGCCTCAAAAAGCTTACCACAAAAAGTCCTGTATTTGCGATGTTCCTTTTTCACCAAAATAAGTATTTTGCACTTTACCCCTATTATCATCAAGCAGACTCATTTCCCCCACCCTCCTGTTTCCTCAAATCAGTTTCTAGCTGGCTGCCTAGAGTTCAAAACCCCTAACCAGTCCCTAAGCTTTGAATTTGCACTTTTTCTATTCCATGTAACATGTGACAAACCATTACTCAGTTGAACACTTTCCAGAAAAAAGTCAGTTAAAAGAAGACAGTCTTCCTGGCTGGCCTAGGGAAAAAAAAAGTAAGGAAGCCTTTTAACTTGCTTACTTTTCTACCTCAATTCTCTTTATTTAGACACTCTTTAGAATTAAAGGATGAGTTTAGGATTGGGAAAAAAAGCTATTATCTCAAAGCCTGGTTGTTCTTTTCTTTCTTTTTTGAGATGGAGTCTCACCCTGTTGCCCAGGCTGGAGTGCAGTGACGTGATCTTGGCTCACTGCAATCTCCATCTCCTGGGCTCAAGCAATTCTCCTTCCTCAGCCTCCTGAGTAGCTGGGATTACAGGCCTGCGCCACCACGCCTGGCTAATTTTTGTATTTTTAGTAGAGATGGGGTTTCACCATGTTGGCCAGGCTGGTCTCGAACTCCTGACCTCAGGTGATCCACCCGCTTCGGCCTCCCAAAGTGCTGGGACTACAGGCGTGAGCCACTGCGCTTGCCCTGGTTGTTCTTATCCTCTTTCTAGCATCAAGCCCTTTTCTCTACCCTCAAGAATATTATAAAATGATGTGCGAAACTGCCTATCGGGATAGAATGCATAGGAAGTAAACAACTATTCCTACAGACTCAAAATGAAAAATATTTTTATTTGCCAACATAGTTCTTCAAATCTAACACTATCAAGTTGGTACCACACTTGGGGCAATAAGGGAAGGAGACCCCTACCTGCAATTATACCTTTCATTTGGTTTTTACATCTACCTCATTTGGCTACCACAATAAACCTCTGAGGTAGCTGGACTATCACTAGCTTCCTGATAAATTCTTCCTATGAAACAGCATCGCTTCTCCTGTTCAAACATCAGAGGCAGCAGCAGCTGCCATACTCATCCACGTAGGAAACAGCATTGGCCTCTTTACGAGTAAAACTTTGTTCAGGACTTTAGATTTAGTAGTTGCCAGGGGAGAATAACTGTGAACATTCATGTTGATAAACCAGATTTAAAAAAGGAAATTGCTTTCTCAGAGACCATTCAGAAAGAAAGAGGATACTGCCTGATTTCTTATGAAGTATTTAGGTGATTAAAGGTGATACAGGGGACTGATCACTCCTTATCTCTAAAAATACTTCCTTTACTTGGCTTGTGGGACAACACACTCTTCAGTTTCCTCACACCCCACTGTCCACTTTTCAATCCTCCTCGATGGCGCCTTCTCTTTTGTTCAGCTTTCCATGTGGAAAGTACCAATTCTCAATTCTTGGATCTCTTCTCAGTCTAACTCCCTAGCCAAGAGATCCCTTTAAGTCTACTGGTGATGCTTAACATTTAACTATCTTCAGTCCAAACCTCTCCTCTGAATGCTTGACTTACATATCTAACTGCCTACCTGATGTGTCCACTTGGGCGTTTAACAGACACTTCAAACTTAACATATCCAAAACATTTGACTCTCTAAAGCCAGAAACTAGTAACTTTCACTATTGCCACTACTGTCGCTCTAGTCTAAGCCATTAATGTCTCTTAAACCAGATCATTCCAATCATTTCCTAGCTTATCTCATGGTTCCCAGTGTTTTAAAGAATTCCCAGAGCCATTCTTTAAAAATATAACCCAATTTTCTGGCTTTGCTCAAAATCCTCCAATGAATGCTCATAGCACTTAAGATCAATGAATAAAATCTCTATGCAACCTCATTTCCTCCTATAAGCACCTTTTCCTCACTCACCTTCAGCCACAGTGTTCTCCAAATTCACTTCTCCCATTCCTGCTTCAGAACCACCGCACCTGAGTAGAATATTCTCCACTCAGATACCTACAAGGCTTGCTTCCTTACCTAATGCAAGTTCTCTGCTAAATGTCGCCTCAGAAAGAGGGATTCCCTAACCACTCTAAGATAGTTCTCAAGGTGTAGCATAGTGGATAAAGAGGCTATTTTTTTGTGTCATAGAGGGGACACAAAATATATATTTATATTTGCTTGAGGTGAAGAAAAATTCATGGCCAGGCGTGGTGGTTCATGCCTGTAATACTAGAATTTTGGGAGGCTGAGGAAAGAGGATCACTTAAGCTCAGGAATTCAAGACCAGCCTTGGCAACATAGTGAGACCTCATCTCTACAAAAAATTAGCTGGGCATGGTGGCGCACACTTGTAGTCCCAGCTACTCAACAGGCTGAGATGGGAGTATTGCTTAAGCCCGGCAGGTCGAGGCTGCAATGAGCTGGGATCCTGCCTCTGTACCCCATCCTGGGCGACAGAACAAGACTCTGTCTCAAAATAAATAAATAAATAAATAAATAAATAAATAAATAAATAAATAAATAAATAAAGTTCACTGAAGAATACATAAGAAATAATAAAAATAGCTACTTACTGGATTGGCAAAAGTGGTAACTCAGCAGATAAGATGTAGGGTGAAAAGGTTTTTCATATTATTTCTTTTCAAAATATTATTTGAAAACTACCTGAATGAACACTTGAAAATAAATTTAAAATAGCAGTCCTCCATCACTGTCTCTTTACCTTGATTAATTTTTCTTCATAGCATCTATCCTTACTTGACTTTACATCATAAAAGAATTAACCATATCCTCCATTATATTGTAAACTTCATCTAATTCCGTTACTACTAGAGGATATAATGGTTTTCTCTTTAATTTAAAAAACAAAACAAGGTCAGGCGCCATGGCTCACACCTGTAATCCCAGCACTTTCGGAGGCCTAGGCAGTGGATCATGAGGTCAGGAGATCAAGATCATCCTGGCCAACATGGTGAAACCCTGTCTTTACTAAAATACAAAAAATTAGCCGGGCGTGCCTGTAGTCCCAGCTACTCGGGAGGCCGAGGCAGGGGAATAGCTTGAATCCAGGAGGCGGACGTTGTAGTAAGCCGAGACTGAGCCACTGCACTCCAGCCTGGTGAGAGAGCAAGACTCTGTCTCAAAAAAACAAAAACAAAAACAAACAAAAAGGCCCTAAAAACAAACAAACAAACAAAACCCATCCGAATGGTTTTCATTATTTTTGTGTCACCTTTCCTCCCAGCATCTTTTATTTATGTAACATTCATTCTATTTATAAATGTGCATGGCTTCGTCCTTGGCTATATTAAGTATATGGCCAGGATGGAGACATAAGAGTTTGGCTTGTTGAATTTATAAATGTCAAAAAGCCAGGAAGGAAAGCTAATCCCTTGGATGACAGAATCATGATTCAAGAAGATCTCAAGTTTTAACTATAGCTACGTTCACGGAGATGAAATTTAATAGGGGGCAATGGTAAAATACTGGTTTAAAAACATCATCTGTGTGTTTATACACAATGGGAGAAATCTAGCTAAGTGTAAAAATGTTGATTTATGTTGACTACATCAGTGGTTTCCAGACCAATTTTTCAGAAAACAAATTAAGAATCAACATAAGGCTGCCAACTTTTTATTGGTTAATCAGGAACACTAAAATAAAACAAAACCCCATGACCAACATCAAAAGAAACTTAACACCTATCATTACTTAATAGGTGTTACTAACACTATCATTTAATAAAGGCCATTTATGAACATTAGAAAAGGAGAACAAAATCTCAAAAAATAATACCTTGAATTACATAAATATAACTTGAAAAGCCATGTAACATTTCTCTCTCTCTCTCTGTTTTTTGCTTTGAATTAGCAGAGATGACTGTTGTTAAAGAGTTGATACAATTTTAGACTTTAAACACAAGTGTATGGCTTGAAATAAGGAAAGGGACAATTTCACTGCACTTTGCATTCAGACCATAACTGCAGAATTAAATATGGAAACAAGATCAGAACACAAAGAATAGCACTGACAAAACTGATTGAATCCAGCTGAGAGATGTGAGGGATGGCAAAGGAAACCATATGAAGTTGGAGGTGTCGTAACATTTAGACAAGAGAAAATCTAGCTAATATATTGAGAAAAACCTTACTTCATCTTACTCCTGAAGACTGAATTGCAACCAATGGGAAGAAGTTATATAGTAAAAGCAGCTACTAGCTCAATTTAAGTGAGATCTTCCTATTATACTTTTTGGAAGTTAAACAGGCTTTCCTATGCCCAGGGAAGGGTTTGTGGAGAAGTTGGACCCAATAACATCTCAGAGATATTAGTAGTGGGTGATACATTGTATGAGCTGACTTCTAAAGTTCCCTTGAATTCTAAAATTTTATGAACCAGAGTAAGGAAATAAGTGGTACCCTTTAACTTACTACAAAAGATGAGTAGAAAGAATTTTGGCTTTAGCCAAAAAGACAAAGGTTCAATTATAGGCCCTATCACTTAGGAATGTGTAATGCAGAGGCAAAGTTATTCACTAACTCTATGCTTCAAATTTTTTCAATGTGTAAGAATAATACCTTAATTTAGAAGTTTGTTGCATAAATTAAATACACACACACCACACACACATAAACTTCCTGGCACCTAGGAAATGTTCAAAATTTGGTAGGTATTATTCAACGATTCAATAAATATTGTGTTTCAAAGGGTAATATTTTCTATATCATTTATTACTTAGATATACTTAAAAAATGACTTGTTCTCTGCTATGTGTCATTTGTTTTTCAGACCTCAACAATGCATGCTTGGGATTCTTTTCCACTTCTATACTTTGTGCAATTCCTGTTTGTATGTAAGTAGATTTTATGAGGTTTTCTTTAACTTTGCTTTTGCTGTTTTGTTTTTCCACCTTTATTTGATATAAAAGTGGGCTTTAACAGCAACACACATTGGCTATGTCACTGGCTTTGGCTAAAACATTTCTGCTAAACTGGACAATATATCCAGTTTAATCAACCACACTACCAGACAGATGTTTTTTATCTCTCACAATGGCTAACTCACTGCTGAACACTCCTTTATGAAATTTTTGAGTAAGTAAATCAAAACCTAGGGTATCTGATTAGAAATTTTGGTTATTAATGAAATAAAGATATTTCTTCCCATCAAAAGTATCCCATTTCTTAATGAAACAGATCAACACTGAATGCTCCAGTCAATACTATCTACTCACCAAGCATTCTTCAAATGGCACGTAACTGCTCTTTTGTTATACTTCCAGAATAATTTGCAACTGTACAGATACTTTAGTTAGCAATTAAATATCAGGTTGTCTGTCAGATACTTAGTTGAAGAGTACACTGCTTAACATCCCAGTGTTTGGGACAGATAAGAAAGAAAAGTCTTTACCTATTAATTAGTATAGAAAAAATATTTTTCAGGAATACAATTTTGTGGAATAAAAAACATTTTGACAAAAAAGCTTAAGCATATACAATATTTAGTACTAGATGAGCATTATCTAATTGCAATCAGATACAATAATAAAACTAGTTCTTTTTTTCAGTAGATAAAAAGGAACAAGAAACTGATACTTAGAACAAATCAAATAAATCACGAAGCACAGAATTTTAAAAAGTACCATAACAGCATTAATATGCAGAATGTATGCTAAGGTTTACAGTATAAATTTCACTATTCTAATGTTAAAATAGGGAACAGGCAGATTATTTCCATACAAAATAATCTCAGAACACAATGAAATTTACTAGTAAAATACATTTAAAGCATGATTGAATATAATCCCACATACTGAAATTTAGTTACAGATTTTTAAAGTTGAAATTTAAGATAAATAATAAATCCTTTAAAGAAGTCTATTAAAATGCAACGTAAAATTAAACGATTAAAATTATAAGGGAAGAAAAAAGCACTTTATGGCAAAATCAACCCAATAAAAAACATAAAGTTAATATATCTTAAAATGTAAATTCTAGTTTAAGTTAAAAGTAATCACTAATAACTCATTAATGATTACAACTCATTAACTGTGGCAAAATAAACATCATAGGTTCTTGTTATGCGGAAATTTTATTTTTAACACAGCCTATAGAGTTGATCATCATACTATTATAAAATACTATTGATTTTCAAGAAATAATATTAAAACCTACCGTTAAGTAGCTACCATTAGGTAGTAGGGAAAACACTGCAACACTTCGTTTTTATGAAAAGCACATGTTAGGACATCTTTCCTCATGTAGTAAGTTACTTTATAAAAGTAAAGGTCCATTTCAGGAGGATTACTACTTTTACATCACAAAGGCAAGAACTAGATTAATCACGGTGAGAATCAAGTTCAGTGATAGTCACAGCCTACTCAAGGAGCACATAGAGAAGCTTTCTATACATTTTCACAAGGTAAAAGGGCTAGGGGGACACAGGAAAGATCACTCTGCAGAATGGACCTTGAGTTTCGTTTGGCTCTGCCTTCGATTAACTGTCTGGCTTGGGCAGACAAGTCAGTTAACTTTCTGAGTTTTAGTGTCTTCCTCTGTCAAGTGCACTTGGGCTCTTCCGTGTTATCTACAAAGCTAGGAAGAGCTAAAGGCAGCCCTAGTTTTACTTTTTAAAAAATAATGACAGAAAAATACATAAGTTGCTATTCATCAGTGTACTGTTTCCAGAGCTGAATTCCTAAGTCTCTGAAGCATACCCAGTTAGGGTTATACCAGTGAAGATCCAGATACTATAGTCATAATGTCACTCTCTCCTCTCCCATTATTCCTCCACCTGCTCCTCCCCATCCTGCTTTATTCTCTCTTCTGGTGTGTTTTAAGAAGCAACGCCAGCAAACGGCTGCATACATTGTAAGCTTAAGGATTAAATCATTTTAAAATATGCATTTTCAATCAAATGTATCATCTGCTTCGCCAAATTCCTCCCAAATGGCTGAATTTTCATTAAGAGAATAAAAATGAGTTAACAACTTCGGTAACAGAAATGTACTGGGCCAGTTGTTTTGTTTGTTTTACTTGCTTAAAAAATAAACGGAAAGATGTATCCATTCCCTCAGGAACATAAATGCATTACCCGCCCAATGAAAAAACAATTCTGCTTGTTCATTTCCCTGACACAACAGCTTCGTTGTCAGGCCCTCTCTAGCCCAGGCTCCAACGTCACCTAGTAATTTTATATTGATCACCTTGGCAGTGCTTGGACTCCAGCAGGCATAGTCCCTGTCTTCCTTACATTCCTCTAAATAAATAAATAAATAAATAAATAAATAAATAAATAAATAAATAAAACTCTACGAAACACCACCGAACAGAGATTCTGTGACTTAGTATACAAATCCCACGTCTTCCCGCCCTGTGTTAGGCAGCTGCAAATGTTATTTTTTCATCGCTTGCATAAAATGGAAGCGAAACGTACCAAAACCCTATATCTGAATTCTAGGACAATGAAGCCGACAGGAAGCCACTCTCTCCTCCCCCGGGTTTACTACAGAGCCAGAGCCTCCACGGGGTGCAGTCGCCAGGCAGGGTGCATGACACCGCGTCTTCCACGCCCTCCCAACGCGTCCAAAAGGCTGCTCGCCTGACCTCGCCAACCGTCTCACACCCCAAAACCAACCACACAAAAGGGATCGGCCCGGGGAGCTGCTCCAATGGGGGAAAAATCCCTTCCCCAGCGGCAGCGCAGCCATTCCCTCCAATGCTCCGCCCGCACCCCTCGCAAACTGCTACGGCGGAGGGGGGAGGGCTGCACAAAGCCAGTCGAAAGCTGAAAATGATTCAATGCACTTAGGGGATGCGGAGGCGGCAGCAAGGGGCTCGGGAAAGCCGGGGGGCCGCAGGACTGGAGCTCCGGGGGGCGGCGGGTGGGGGATGGGAAGGGTGGTCCCGTCAAGCCCCGGGTCCCAGGCGGGCAGAGGGTGGGGGTGGCGGCGCCGCGCGGAGCATCCGGGAAGCGCCCCCTTCGCGGTCCAGCCCCGCACCCCCGCCCCGCGGCGGGCGGTGCCCGAGTCCTCGCCGCAAACCCGAGGAGCAGGATGTGGAAAAGCAGCCGCGGCGGTGGCTGCGGCTGCGGCGCCTACACCGAGCAGCCGATCGCATCACTTACCCCTTACCGTGGAGAGAGGGACCGGACGGGGGAGGCGGGGCGCGTCGCGTCCCGTGAGTCTCTCGCACGCCGTCCTCCCCCCACCTCGTCGTCGTCGTCGTCGCCGCTGTTGTCGTCGCTGCCGCTGCGGTCGAGCTCCGGGGCCCTCAGCTCCGCTGGGCAATAACGTTATTCCACACACGCCCCACACATAGCGGTAACGGCAAAGAGCGACTGCCTAGTGCGCAGGCGCCTCGGGAAAGGGCGAGGAGCCGGACCCTATCCCCTTCTGCCCAGTTCCAACGATCCCTTACTGCGCAGGCGCCAGACACAGACAATGAAAAGGGGTTGTGCGAGGGTCTCACCCACACGCTTTTCCAGCTTGCCCACTGCGCAGGCGTGTCCCGAAAGACCAGCTTGAACAATGAAGAGGACCTCGGCGTTAGGTGGGACCGCAACCGGCAAGGACTACAGTTCCCAGCGGGCAGAGCGCCAACTCCAAGTGAAGGTCCGGTTGCTGGGCATGCTAGGAGTTGTAGTGTCGGCCGCCTTTACAATCTAGGCTGTTTGGAAGATTTAGAGCTTCTATTTCTTGAAGATTTATTCGACCGTTTTAAAAAATCTCGCAACTGAAGCAGGGTTCAGAGTTTACTATCTGCGTCCTTGAGTAGCCTAGGGATCAACTGCTGCATATTAGCAAATTTCGAAGCGTCAAGGCCTTCAGTGAGCCCTTTCTGTCATTTGGGTGGTCCAGGCAGCTGAAGAGTGGGATGGAGGCGGGACTAAACCAGGCTGGGCTGGAGGAAAAGGGCGGGGCCTGCAAGCCTGTCTCTTGGCAGCAGGCTCTGGCAGCCAAACCGTCCAAGCTAGCGCCTGGAGCGCAGTGGTTTCTGGGAATTGTAGTGTAACTGGAAGGCTCTGAGGATTGTCGAGCTTGCAGGTTCTGAACGTGAGGACTACAACTCCCGACGTGCAAAGCGAGGGCCAGTGGGTGGGAAGAGCCCCCAAGAGCTCTGTGCGGGATTCTAGGCTCCCCTGTGACAGCCGCGGCAGGAAGCAGGCGGGCGCTCCCCGGCCACAGGCCTGTTGTTCTCGGAAGGGAGAAAGCTGGACGTTTCCCCACGTAACTCCCAGCTCTGGGCCTAGAGTGTGTGCATGGCGAAGTCCCCGGAGAACTCTACCCTGGAGGAGATTCTGGGGCAGTATCAACGGAGTCTCCGGGGTGAGTTGCTCCAAACCTCTGTCCCTAGCCCCGAGGTGCCCAGGGCCTAGTGGGCGGGAGCAGACCAGGTGCGTTTCCTAACACCTGGGTTCTGCCCCGTCCACGCTACAGAGGAGCAAGATGGATGTTGCTGTGGTCTTGAGGAGGATGAAATAGTTTGATTTAGTTTTTACAGTTAAGCAACGATGTTTCCTCAGATTCCCGTAGTTACCTGAATCAACTCCTTGATCTTAACTTGGCATCTTTCTCAACCGGCGACAGCAGAAACTCTTGGATAGCTCTATGCCATTTTTGTTCAGTTCCCATACGTTGCTATTTAATCCAATAAAAGTCTGATTCACAGTTTTTACACATTTAAATTATGGCACAGTGGATTGAATGTGATTTATGGGATCAGTGGGGGGAAACACTAATAATTATTTTAATCACAAGAGCCCCCTTTTAATTGATCTAGGCTATTTACATACAGTAAATCATCTGCAGCTTACACCAATCGTGTGAATATTTTACACATGGGGAAAGCGAAGCTCAGAGAGGTTGAATTACAGGCCAGAGCCCACACAGCTGGTTAGTTGCAGAGCCAGGTATTATCAGGCTTGCCTTCAAAGCCTATGTTTGTATTTACTAATCAAGCCATAATTACTATTATCAAAACCTTATTAATTTAGATTTTCTTACCACATTACCATATGAGCAAGTATCTGTACAAATAATGTCTGTATTTATTTTCCTTTAAACTCTGTTGGACTTAATGTCTGTACTTTTAGATGGCGCTGTCAACTTGGACAGCATATATAACATCTAGAAATTTCGATTCTGTTATAATGGAAGTTATGGAATTGTCCATAGGGTTATTGTGAGGAGCAAATGAAATAATCCCCATAAAGCAGTGATTTTAAGACTTCTTAAAATGTTTACCTATAGTAAGAAATAAATTTTATATGGGACATATGTGTACATATAAACTAAAAGTTTCACTGAAGAATTTTTATTCTACTAAATGTAATAAACTCTGCTTTCTATTCTGTTGCATTTTCATAAGCCTCTAGGTCATGACTGTTTGCGACATTGAGAATAGTAAGTTATGAAGCACGTGTTGTTCTGCATAATATGCCTACTATGTGTCAGTGCCTCCTACTATGTGTTAAGCATACTAGGTGCTAGGCATGCAGTAAGGAACAAGACAAAGTTCCTATCCCCATGGAGCTTCTGGATTAGTTGGGGAGAAAGACAAAAAAAAAAAATAATTATAGATTACTATGATAGAAAGTAAGGGTAAAGATCAGTGCTTACTAGACAAGCACTCATTAAATGTTAATTGTTATTTATACTTGTTACTTAAAGCAAAGTGAAGGTTTTTCAATATTAGAAAGTTTATCTTCTCATGACTCTAGATTTTATAAGGGTTACTATGTATTGTTACATCTGTCAATTGTGTTAACAAACTGTCGACATTCTCAGTATTCAAACTGCAGGAGTAAAAAAATCGGTTTTAATGAACACCTTCCTCAACCTACTGATGTTTCAAGAGCTGTTAGATACAAAATAAGCACTTCTAATTTTTCATTTGGAAGCAAGAAAAATACTGTGCACAATGATATGAGTAATTGTAATTTTTAAGATTGGCAAAATTTTTTGTTTTCATTGAAAGTTTTTCCTGATTCTTCTCTTCCTTTGACCTTATTTTAAGTCTTTATATAATTGTTGGAGGCTGTTTAACATTAGGCATTTTGACGCAGTAAAGGGGTTCATTTTAAATTAATGTTATAGTAATATGTTTAATACTAGTGGTACTGCTTTCAATAATTACAGAATGAAGGGTTTTCATTTAAGGATAATACATTTTAAAATTAGTTTGAAATAAAATTTAAATTTAGTGTGATAACAATATAAGGTAGTGGAAACATTTCACCAAGAGCAAATACGAAGGATAGAAAAAGTTAAACAACTTAAAAAAAAATGTATTCATAATTTTAACAGTGAATCAAGAAATGTAACCTGAAATGTTTATGGGTTTTTCAGGACATATCATTTATTTAGTAGCACTTTTATTTTTGTATGTTAGCTTATATAACAGCTTCTGGAAGGAAACAAAACAGAATTAACTCTGAACTTAAGTACAGTCAGAAGTTCTTCACAAATATAAATTGCTATTTTTGAGTAGTATAATTTATTTATTTAGAGATGGAGTCTCACTCTGTCATCCAGGCTGGAATGCAGTGGTGCCATCTCGGCTCACTGCAGCCTCTGCCTCCTGGGTTCAAGCAACTCTCCGGCCTCAGCCTCCCAAGTAGCTGGGATTACAGGCACGCGCCACCATGCCCGGCTAATTTTTGTATTTTTAGTAGAGACTGGGTTTCGCCATGTTGGTCAGGCTGCTCTAGAACTCCTGACCTCAAGTGATCCGCCCACTTCAGCCTCCCAAAGTCTGGGGTTATAGGCGTGAGCCACCGTGCCCGGCTGATAATTCCCTTTAAAGTAAAGTATTCTGTTCCTTAATAAACAATGCTGGAGTTATGTGGAAATTCCTTATTTTGAGTGTGCCTAATAATTTAAGAATTGTATTACTATGTAGTAAGATAAAATGCAGTTTAAAGTTCTATGTCTTATTTTGTTTTGGTTTTGTTGGTTTGTTTGGTTTTGTCTACCCACCATTACTTCCCCAAATGCCTTGCGTAGTTTATGATTAATGGAAGCCTAATAAACAGTCTTGGTCTTTCCTCACCGGTTTTTCCTCTAGCTTGTAAATAACTGCACATGTAGTCACTACTAATATCCCTTCATTGATATTCAGCCAGGAAGTGGCCGCATAAAAATGCAAAATGCTTTCCCTATTTTCCGTGATCGTACTTCCATTTTAAAAAGATCTTTTCCTGGGGCCGGGCGTGGTGGCTCACGCCTGTAATCCCAGCACTTTGGGAGGCTGAGGCGGGCGGATCACGAGGTCAGGAGATCGAGACCAGCCTGGCTAACATGGTGAAACCCCGTCTGTACTAAAAAAAAAATACAAAAAACTAGCCGGGTGTGGTGGCGGGCGCCTGTAGCGCCAGCTACTCGGGAGGCTGAGGCAGGAGAATGGCGTGAACCCAGGAGGCGGAGCTTACAGTGAGCCTAGATCGCGCCACTGCACTCCAGCCTGGGCGACAGAGCGAGACTCCGTCTCAAAAAACAACAAAAACAAAAACAAAAAAAAAATTTCCTTATTTCTTTAATGTTGGTACTATTATGGTATATCAAAATTTGAAGTTCTAATGTGAAAACTGAGTCAGCATTTACTTTCTTGTTTTTAAAATGAGGTTGGGCGCGGTGGCTCACGCCTGTAATCCCAGCACTTTGGGAGGCCGAGGCGGGTGGATCACCTGACGTCTGGAGTTCGAGAACAGCCTGAGCAATATGGAGAAACCCTGTCTCTACTAAAAATACAAAATGAGCCAGGTGTGGTGGCAGGCGCGTGTAACCCCAGCTACTTGGGAGGCTGAGGCAGGAGAATTGCTTGAGCCTGGGAGGCGCAGGTTGCGGTGGGCGGAGGTTGCAGTGTGCTGAGATCGCGCCACTGCACTCCAGCCTGGGTAACAAGAGTGAAATCCTATCTCCAAAACAAACAAACAAAAAAAGATATTTTCCTCATTTCTTTAATTTTGGTACTATTATGGTATATCAATAATTTGAAGTTGTAATGTGAAAACTGAGTCAGCGTTTACTTTCTTGCTTTTAAAATGAGATCCTTGCCTCATTTTGACCCTGATGATCTTGGAGCAGCTCCACATTCACCTTTCATCCATTCCCTTACACTTTTCAGTGGATTTGCTGTTTGACTTCTCTAAAGATATCTCTTGCTTTGGGTCGCCTATGCCCTTTTACAAGAAATTGGAGACATTTAATGATTCTTCTTCAAAACGAGAGTTCTGGCAGAAAAACCGGAAGGCTTTGTTGCCCCCACAGATCTGTTGTATTATTCCTACATAGTAAATGGTCTGAAAGTTTCCAGTGTGGTTAAAAGTGTATATATCCTGGATATCCTGGGAACCACAGAATTTAATCTAGAACTGGAAGTGATTTGGGAGGTCTCTTGGCAGTAAGGTTAGGTGTTCATTTACTCTATGGGTAGTTATAATTCAACAACCACAGAATGGCCGAGAACTACATTTGTAAGTGGGCAAGATAGCACATGCCCCTTCTCTAAATTCAATACATCGTTGTATAAAGCCAAGAGGTATGAAATGAACTATTTCATAGCCAAGAAAGGGTGAAAAAAGCCACAATTACAGGCAATCCAGGCCCTATTTTAAGTACTGCACACTTGAGTGTAAGGGGATATCAGAAAGGAGAAAAATTGCTAGAAATGCAGTATCTTAGCCTTAATAACAGAATCATGTCTCATCTCTTGCTGCAGTGTTGGGAATAGATAACAATTTTATCAACAACACCTGTATACATGACTCACCTATTCACCTCATTCCTAGCCACCTTTGGTTGGGTGAGTATAAGGAAAAATGAAACAAACTTCTTGTATGACAGGAACTCATGATTTTCTATATACATTTTGCATTCTGGTTTTACCTTTTTCTGTCAACATTTTGGTGTTTCAGCCTTTAGATGAACTTATGGGAAGAGTGTGGTGGGGTCAGAGGAGAGAATGTGGAGCTGGGAGCCAGGTCACTGCACTTACTTTTGCTTTGCTGACAACCATCTGGGTAACCTTAGGCAAGTGAAACACACTGTTCTTGGATTCCCGTTTCCTCAACTGTAAAACGAAAAGTTTGGACTGGATGTGAGAATTATTGCCTTTAGGTGCCAAGCAAATGATCAAAAGGTATGATGGAGTCAGTGGAAGACATTAAGGGAAATGATGAGGCTTATGGCCAAATTGGGCAGTTTCTGCTTTTTCTAAAAACATTTCAATTTCTTCCTTGCTCCCTCCCTCTTTGCTTCCTTTTTTTTCTTCTCTCTTTTTCCCTCTTTTCCTCCCTCTTTTCTTCCAAGAAGGAAGCCAAGCAAAACACACCCAGAGCCTGATTCCCCTTTAGACACCACTCTCTGACCCTTTGATCATTAATGTTCCTTCCATCAGCACTTGTTTGGACCAGATGAATGATAAGGGCTATGTTTTTGTCTTATGGAAATGCGAGTAAGGAGTTGAACCAGGTACACAGAAAGTGAGAGGATGAATATGAGAAGAAAATATATAATCTCAGGGATGGGCCTTGTCTTTACGAATTGATGTAGTTCAAGAAAACCAAAGATAAGGCTGACTTTCTACGTTTTGCTTGTATATGATTAGCACATCTATCCAAATCCTGCAAAGTGGCTCACAATTGTAGAAGGGCTGTGTTAGTCTTACTAGCCAACAATTTGGTCAGTGTATTAGCCAGCAGTGATATCATCTGGCTGTCTTAAGAAAACATATGTGTAACTCAAATAAGTATTCCTGTTTTCTTATAAAACTTATATTTCTTTTTTGCTTTTCTCAAATATTTTCTGGATTTTTAAATATTGTTTGCCATATGCACTATATAGGAATATACACACATAAACATGAGGGGTTTTTTGCCGATAAAATTCAAATTATACATATTCATCTTTTGTTTTATATATTCATGTGGCTTTTCTTTTTCTTTTTTTTTTTTTTTAATCTCAGCTCACTGCAACTTCCACCTCCCAGGTTTAAGCGATTCTCCTGCCTCAGCCTCCCGAGTAGCTGGGTTACAGGCACGTGCCAACACACCTGGCTAATTTTGTATTTTTAGTAGAGACGGGGTTTCTCCATATTGGTCAGGCTGGTCTCAAACTCCCAACCTCAGGTGATCTGCCCGCCTTGGCCTCCCAAAGTGCTGGGATTACAGGCATGAGCCACGGTGCCCGACTTTTTTTTTTCTTTTGAGACAGGGTCTTATTCTTTTGCCCAGGCTGGAGTGCAGTGATGTGATCTTGGCTCACTGCAACTTCTGCCTCCTGAGTTCAAGCAATTCTCCTGCCTCAGCCTCCCGAGTAGCTGTGATTACAGGTGCCACCACCACGCCCGGCTAATTTTTTTATTTTTAGTAGAGGCAGGGTTTCACCATGTTGCCCAGACTGGTCTCGAACTCCTGGCCTCAAGTGATCCACCTGCCTTGGCCTCCCAAAGTGCTGGGATTACAGGCATGAGCCATTGTGCCTGGCCTCATGTGGCTCTTCTTAGTGCCTTTAACTTTTATGATCTTTTATTTTACTAGAACTTAAAAGTACAATCTCAATTTTTCTTTCCTACTACTGATGAGATAAAATTGGCAAAAGACAGGATTTAGCAACCAGAAAAGAAATGAATGTTCTACAAGTAAATAGTCATCCCTGGAATAATCTAAATCAAAGCTATGTTTCAGTGTTAGGAGATTGTAGGGGTACTTTTTCATGTTCTTTGTCAGAAATAGGTATAGAGTAAGTTTTTTTCAAACTATTGAGATACTGAGAGTAATAATATTCTCTCCTGGGATGTTTAAGGACTTATGGTCTGATCACATTGCCAGTTTGTGCTAAGATTTTCACCATTTTACTTGATAATAACTCTTCTCAGAGTCCAAAAGTAGACAAGGTAGCTAGAAATGCCCTTGTGCACTGGCTGAAGCAATCCTGATGATGGTGGAACTTCATCAAAGCCCACTGGATACTTAAAGGGATGGCCTTAGGGCAAATATTGCTTTTAGGCCCTGAAACAAAATGAAGCTAAATATGAATTCTGAGCTCTTGCTTCTGATAGATATAACACCTATTCCTGACACCTGGATCAGATGTGTCCCATCATGGCACTGTCGGTCTCAGGCTGTGTCCTCCCCACCAGCACTCCTGTGGCAGAATAGCTCACTGTCACGCTCATTTTCCATCAAGAGGCGGCAACACTTACAATGTAATGTGGTCAGAGTGATAGCAAGTCTCCCCTCAACACTGAAAACTCTTGTTGTATTGATCTCGTTTTATTGACTTGAAAACTGTCTTGTTTTATTGATTTTTTTTTTATTGTCACAATTAGGGGTGGAGATGAGTGCTGCTGGCCTCTAGTAGGCAGAAGCCAGGGATGCTATTAAACTGGCACAACACAGCCCCTTCCAAAAGAGAATTATCAGGTCCAAACTGTCAATAGTGCTGAGGTTGAGAAATCACGATCTAGAAGTACAGGCTTTGCTTATAGCCCTTGCTCTGCAAGAATCCTACTTTACAGTAATTACAAGTAAGGATATACAGATTGTATTTGCTGGTGATTTTACCTATGTTCTTTGCCAGCCTGGCTAGGTTTACTTCTTTTATCAGTGGAAAGTGACAGGTGCATCAGTCCTCTCCGTTGATGCCAAAGAAATACCAGGTGTATCCCTCAGAATGCATATAGCCAATCTCCTGGATTTGCCAACACCCACATATCTTTAATGGTCTTCCAGACATTGCTTTCTTAAGATGTTTACATTCTTTATCAGATTATCTTTTACTCCTGGCGCCAACCACTTTAGCATGTTTTCAGTTATTAGAGTCTTAGGATAGTATTTTCTTTGAGATTCAAACAAAAAAGTATTCTACATAGTACTTGTAATCTCTTTCACAATTGTAATTGCCTTTCACAAAGCCGACATTGTCTGATTTTTTGATTCTGCTGTTTATATCTTGGTAGTGTTACCTGTTGGTCCCCTAGTAAACAGTGACAGCAATCTTCTGAACCAGGCTGAGGCCCAGTCAAGTGTAGATAGACATGTATTTCTTATCTCACTGTGGTTTCATTTTTCTGCATGTCTGCCCTAATCAAAGCTTGTGCTGGGAGCTGCAGTGCATCTCATATCTCGGCCTCGGGAGGAATGGTTCATTGCATATTCTCTCAGAGACAGCTGGGCGCTTCGCAGGGAGTGGTCCCCCTCCCTGTCACCAGGGCAATTCTCTTTCACATCTCCCAGGACAGATGGAGAATGAAGAAATTAATAATTCATAGTGTGTATTTAAGTGGTGATTCTTCCTAGACTGAGACATACTTGCATTTTGTTCAAAAACATCTTGATGAAGACAGGCCCAGTGGTGACCTAAGAGTTAGAACATAGGAAGTAGGGAAACTCTTACTAAGAAAATGGACAATACAGGCCAGGCAGGGTGGCTCATGCCTGTAATCCCAGCACTTTGGGAGGCTGAGGCGGACGGATCACCTGAGGTCGAGGGTTTGAGACCAGCCTGACCAACATGGAGAAACCCTGTCTCTACCAAAAATACAAAATTACCCGGGTGTGGTGGTGCATGCCTGTAATCCCAGCTACTCAGGAGGCTGAGGCAGGAGAATCGCTTGAACCTGGGAGGCGGAGGTTGCAGTGAGCCGAGATTGCACCATTGCACTCCAGCCTGGGCAACAAGAGCGAAAACTCCATCTCAAAAAAAAAAAAGAAGAAAGAAAATGGACAAGACAGACTGAAATTAGCCAGCAGCCATTAGCTCAGGTACCTTTTAAGTGCTCATTGTACTGATTGATGTTTGGATAGTGCATTAGCAGAAATATTATCTACTTGCACTTACGTTCATGTGATCTGTAGGACTCAGGGGTCCTGTTTGTGTCTGTAGTCATAGTTAAGTTTATAGTCAGTTCCTGGTTGGTGCTGGGGAAAAGAAATCAGGATGCATTCATTGTGAAATACCCTTAGTGTCCTCTCAGGAGAGAAGAGGAAATGAGTGTGTTCTTTCTCTTGGTTAGAAACAGATAAAGCTGTGTCCCATTAGCAGTTGGATAGGAAACGGTAACTGGAACCTTCTATCTAATCTGGTTTCCTTAAATGTAAGGAGCAGATAACTGCATCTGGGGAGTAGTGCTCTTAATAAGGATTATGGGGGCTTCAGTTGCAATGGCTCCAGTTGAAGAGCCATGGGATTTCATCTGTCCTGAATCATCTGAGTGTTATTCTTCTTCACATTAACTGTGTTTATCTGTTATAGTATATAATTATGCTGCTTTGTTATGTATTTGAAAAGCACTTAGCATGTTTTGAAATGTAGCGTTGAAATGACTTTAAAATGTCAACTCTGTAGTTTTAGTTTTAGGGCACAGTTCTTGCAAATTCCTGCTTTTCCTCTCTGACCCTAGTAACTCTGAAATCAGTAGTTGCAAACAAACAAACCTTAAAGCCTTGTGTGTCACTTTTCTTTGGGATAGTTGTTGAATTCAATAGCTCATTATTTCACGTAATATTATGTTCATAGTGCAATTTAACATGTAGTCTTCGAATGTTATAAATTCTAAAAGATTAAACAAGAACATTAGAAAAGGAATGAAAAGTGCTCTTAAAATCCTGCCCTAGGCCGGGCACGGTGGCTCACTCCTGTAATCCCAGCACTTTGGGAGGCCAAGGCGGGTGGATCACCTGAGGTTAGGAGTTTGAGACCAGCCTGGCCAACACGGTGAAACCCCGTCTCTACTAAAAATACAAAAATTAGGTGGGTGTGGTGGCGCATGCCTGTAATCCCAGCTACTCGGGAGGCTGAGGCAGGAAAAATGCTTGAACCTGGGAGGCGGAGGTTGCAGTGAGCCAAGATCGCACCATTGCACTCCAGCCTGGGGACAACAGGGAGACTTCGTCTCCAAAAAAAAAAAAAAATCCTGCCTTTCTTGTAATCTGATGAAAGAACTCTGCCTACAGAGGCTTTTAACTATGCAAATTCTTTCCATATTTTTTTTCTTTTTCCTAATATAGTTTATTAGCTTTTACTCAGACTAGGTATAAATAAATAATTATCCCTTGCCTTAGAGGTGAAGTCATTTGAAAGCTCCATGGAATACATTTCTTCTTTAAAAACGCAACAAAAATTTTTTATTGTAAATTGACAATTTATAATTGTATAAATTTATGGATTACAAAGTGATGTCATAAATTGTGGATACAATGTGGAATAATTAAATAAAGCTAGTTAACATATCCAATACTTCCAATACATTTCTGTGATGAGAACATCAATTTTGAAATGTGTAATACTCCATTATTAAGTATATGCACCACACTGTACAATAGAACTCAAAAAAAGTATAAAACATATTCTTCCTGTCAGAGATTTTGTACCCTTTGACCATCACTGAATTTTTTTTTCTTTTTCTTTTTTTGTTTTATGAGACAGTCTCACTCTGTCACCCAGCCTGGAATGCAGTGGTGTGATCTCGGCTCACTGCAACCTCCACCCCCCGGCTTCAAGCAACTCTGTTGCCTCAGCCTCCCCAGCAGCCAGGACCACAGGCACACAACACCACAACCTGCCAACCTTTTTTGTATTTTTAGTACAGATGGGGTTTTGTCACGTTGTTCAGGCTGGTCTTGAACTCTTGACCTCAGGTGATCCACCCACCTTAGCCTCCCAAAGTCCCAGGACCACAGACATGAGCCACTGTGCCTGGACTAAAATTTTTATGAGACAAAATATCAATTTCAAAACAGCATCAAAAAGTGAGTAGGCCAGGCACGGTGGCTCATGCCTGCAATCCCAGCACTTTGGGAGGCCGAGGTGTATTTTTCTGTACTAAAAATACAAAAGTATTTGTCTCTATTATAAATACAAAAAAAAAAAAAAAAGAAAGAAATTAGCTGGGCACTGTGGCACATGCCTGCAATCCCAGCCACTCAGGAGGCTGAGGAAGGAGAACCATCTGAACCCTGGAGGCAGAGCCACAGTGAGCTGAGACTGCACTCCAGCCTGGGCAACAAGAGTGCAACTTCGTCTCAAAAAAAAAAAAAAAAAAATGCTGGGCGCGGTGGCTCACGCCTGTAACCCCAGCACTTTGGGAGGCCGAGGCAGGCGGATCACAAAGTCAGGAGATCGAGACCATCCTCGCTAACACGGTGAAACCCTGTCTCTACTAAAAGTACAAAAATTAGCTGCGCGTGGTGGCGTGTAACTGTAGTCCCAGTTTCTTGGGAGGCTGAGGCAGGAGAATGGCGTGAACCTGAGAGGCGGAGGTTGTAGTGAGTGAAGATCGCACCACTACACTCCAGCCTGGGCGACAGAGCGAGACTCCGTCTTAAAAAAAGAAAAGAAAAGAAAAGAAATATACATGATAGAAATTCCAGGAATCTTATGGATTCTTCTTTTAAGGTCCCGGTCACTGGGCGTGGTGTCTTACACCTGTAATCCCAAGACTTTTGGAGGCTGAGACGGGCGGATTTCACCTGAGGTCGGGAGTTTGAGACCAGCCTGACCAACATGGAGAAACCCCGTCTCTACTAAAAAAAATACAGAATTAGCCGGGCGTGGTGACAGGTACCTGTAATCCCAGCTATTGGGGAGGCTGAGGCAGGAGAATCGCTTGAACCCGAGAGGCGGAGGGTGTGGTGAGCCGAGATTGCGCCATTGCACTCCAGCCTGGGCAACAAGAGCCAAACTCCCTCTCAAGAAAAAAAAAAAAAAAGTCCCGGTCAACTGTGGGCACAATGTAACACTTACACACACTTAGGCTGAGTTACTCTCTGTACTAAGCAGTCATGTGCATAGGTTCCTGTGTGTGTACATGGTAATTGTTCAAATCTTGGATCCTTGGCGATCCTTAGAGCCACTCGATACTTCTGCCCCAATTTCTCAATTTCAGCCATTACACGATCAGTTATACAAGGGATACACTTGACATGCAGACAGCCCATCATTGACTGCACTAAGTCCAGTTTGGCTTTTATGGAAAAGTTGATAAAGTTGGTATCAACGAGGATGTGGTAAGGTGGGCCCAGCTGTGTATTATATTGGCAAAATAATCAGGAAAGGTGTTGCGGAACTTCTCTTTCCTTTAACGCGCTGGGATCCTTCTTTTCTTTCTCTTTAGATTTTAATCTATCCTTTTCTTTAAGCCTCTGATCTCTGAGACTAAGCGTTTGCTTCATGGTTGTGTAGTTCCTCATTTTCTTTTGCTTCCTCATGGTCACACCACACTCCTGTTTCTTCCGTAATCACCAACGGCGCAATGCTTTTACCTGGAATACATTTTTATGTTAGTCAAACTGTCTCGTTCCTTTCTAATAGATTCAATAAAGATAAGTGTTTTATTCGTGGATTTAAGGGCATAAATCTAAAGCTCCATGAGCTGAATTGCTTATCATGTAACACTTTGATTTTCCTTTTCCATGACCAAATCGCTTTTCTAGTCTGTTTTCTAATACTAAGTTATTGTAAAACTATCACAGTTTCATATATTCCCAAAACCAGGAATGCGTCTTATCTGAACTTCCTTAAACTCATGATGAGTCAGAGGAGGCCAGTTTTCATTAGTAATCAGCGCCAAATTCATTTCAAAGAAAGATCTGTGTGGACATAGGATTGGTATGGAGAAAAATATGGTGATAAATTAACTGTGTCTCTTGTATAGTTGAGTAATAGAATTTCATTGTCGAACCCTGACCTGAAATACATGTTTTCTTTTATCAAAGTAGAAAATGAGTTGCTGCAAGTAAAGAAACTGTATTAGATATTGTATAACAGAGACTTTTTTTTTTCTATTAAGTACTAACATTGCTTTTGTTTCTGTTCCAAACTTTGAAATCAGTGCACTTGGAGAAAATGGAAACTGCTTTTCAAGGTCCTACAGAATATATGTTTATAAATGTATTTTCATACATGATTGGTAATGAATCAGGTCTCTTTCGTGCCATTGCAGTTAGAGGGCCTCTGGTGCTGGAGTCCTCTGGAGGACTGGGCTGTCAGAGTGGGGCAGCGGGTTGCAGTGCGGGGAGGGCTTTTCTCTTTCTTCATGGGGTCTCAGGGCCTCTCTCTTCCTCTCCACGTATGCTCTTCACAGGTCTCTCCAGCAGGGTAGCCAGATATCTTACGTAGCGGCTTAGGGCTCCCAAAAGCAAACATTCCAAGAGGAAGCAGAAGCTGCCAGTCCTTTTAAAGATGAGGCTTGGGTGTGACATGGTGTAACTTTTATTGCATTCTATTGGTTAATGCAGATTACAGGCCCAGTCAGTTTCAGATTAGAAGAGAACAAGGGAATGAGGCTGGGTTCCTTGGAGGCTATTTTTTTTTTTTTTTTTTTTTTTGAAACAGTCTCGCTCTCTTGCCAGGCTGGAGTGCAGTGGTGCGATCTCGGCTCGCTGCAACCCGTTGGAGGCTATTTTTAGAGATGAACTATCACAGTAATATACCTTAAAAATACTTCATTTTAGACAGTTTTTGTGTGTTCTAGGGGTGGTCAGTTGCACTAACCAAGAATCTATGAGGTGTGGTTAGCCAGCAGTATATAGGAAGAGCTGTACTGCCGGGGCTACCACTATAAGCACTTCAGCTATGCAAATTTTGATCAAAACTAGGCCAGACATGTGGATGTCTCTTGGTGGGGGAGGGATTTCCTGTCCCCAGGGACAATGAGGCTTCCCTAGGTTGGAACTGGGTGTGACGCAGTCCCTTTTGCTGGCTCTTCCCACCTCCCCACTGCTCCTTTCGTCCCCCTCTGTCTCCAAGTTGGTAAAGGAGTCAGGCATGGTGGGAAGGAGAGCACTTCCCTTAGCAAGTTATTGTTTAATGGGAGCTGGTGGGAAGAGTTCTGTCATTTAATCCTTGCTGGTGGTGCTATATGTAGTGAAATCAACTGCTACAGTGGTAGGGGCCTTAGAGATCGTCAAGTCCTACCTCTAAACCATGAAGTTAATCTTCTCTCACCATCTTTGGCACATCCCTCAGCAAGCTAGAAACAGAACTCTGCGTTTTTTCCATAAAGTACGAGAAATAATGATTTCACCTTTAAAAACTGCCTTCTTGAGCAAGTGTCCGTTTGGTCAACCAGATTTCATTGGTCCTAACTTTCATCAGGTTGTTCTTGCAGAACATGCCAGTAGAAGCATTCACCAACTGAAATGTGCCCTGAAAGAAGGCGATGTCACTATTGGAGAAGATGCACCAAATCTTTCTTTTAGCACCAGTGTGGGAAACGAGGATGCCAGGACAGCCTGGCTCGAATTACAACAGAGCCATGCTGGTGAGTGTGAATGTCAATCCTAGTCTGAATGATGCATAGTGAATTTTTTAAACTCCGTAGAATAATAACTCCATTCATTCTTCATTCTGCTGCTATGATGTTATTCCTGAAACACAAATCAGATAATTTAATTCCCTTGCTTAATCTTGTTTTCCTTTGACTTCCCAATGCTTATAGGCTAAAGTCCAAAATTCTTAGTTATAAAATAACAGTGTTTTCCTAAGATAGCTCTAACCTGCCTCTTCGGCTCATCTTTGTGTACTTCTCATGCTAATCATCCATCTCACAACTCATATTCTAGTTATAATAACCTCCTCTCTATGCTTTTATGCTTTGACATGTGCAGTGACTTCTAATTGGAATTTTTCTTATCCTTTTCTGCTTGGTGAACTCCTTCCTGTTCATCCTTGCAGTGTTATCTCCTCTGTGAAAACAAGCACAATTAGGTTCTTCCTTTTCCTGTAGCACTGTGCATAGCTTTAGGTCTACATACAAACTTATTTTATATCTATTAGTGTCTCTCTCTTCCTTGCTAGATTCTTAGCTCTTAAGGGGTAGAAATTCTTTTTTTTTTTTTATGTTGGTCTTGTATCCCCAGTTGATAGCAGAATTCTTGATGCATAATATATCAGCAATTTTTATTAGTTGGAAGGATGGATGGGTGGTAAGAAACCATGGATCTCAAATAAGGTTAATAAACCCTCTGCTTTTGCTCTATAGTTAATCAGCTCAAAGATTTGTTGCGCCAACAAGCACATAAGGAAAGTGAAGTATCTCCGTCAAGAAGAAGAAAAATGTCCCCCTTGGTAAGTATCAACTTTTCCAAGTTGGCAAAGCGTTCCTGTGTTTTACTGTATTGTGTTATTTTGTAGTACATGTTGCAGAAAAAATTTAAGCATGGCATGCTAATAGTGAAAAACATTAAAAGTAATTCTCTTCCCTCTGATTATTTTGGCTGAAAAAATAGATTTCCATGGCAGAGGGAATCTTGATTTTTTTAATTTATTATTCACTTGGAAAATGGGAGCAAGGGAATAGTTTGGAGAATTTATTTTGCAACTGTTAGCAAAATATGTAATATAAATATATAATGTATAATAAATTAATATAATAAATTATATAAGTCAGAATATATGTAAAAGATAAAGTCATTATTTTAGTAATTTCTTTTTTAGAGGGTCATATCTATTATTGATCATTTTTAGAAGTTACTTAATTATAATTGTAGCCCTACTTTGTAATATTTTTTAAATTTTGAGTGTCAAAATAATACATTTTATTTTTAATTAATTAATTAATTTTTTTGAGACAGAGTCTCATTCTGTTGCTCAGGCTAGAGTGCAGTGGCATGATCTTGGCTCACTACAACCTCTGCCTCCCTGGTTCAAGCGATTCTCCTGCCTCAGCCTCCCTAGTATTTGGGTTTACAGATGTGCACTACCACACCAGGCTAATTTTTTGTATTTTTAGTAGAGATGGGGTTTCACCATATTGGCTAGGCTGGTCTCGAACTCTGAACCTCAGGAAATCCATCAGCCTCGGCCTCCCAAAGCACTGGGATTATAGGTGTGAGCCACCGCGCCTGGCCTCAAAATAATACGTTTTAATATGTAATGTTCTATATGTTAAAATATATGGTTATAAAATAGTATGATATATAAGAAGTGGTGCTGTATTTCTTCTGAAGTTGTTTGTTATTGCTTTGACAGAGTGTATTATTTCTGATTAAAGCATTTTATATGCTAAAGGCTGAGATAGATGTGAGTGAAAGCACTCTGGACCAGATTTAAGTGGACAAAATAATAGTCAAGGGCTTAGTTCTATCTAGGGTCTATCACATACTCTCTAAGATATTGTGCCTGTCTCACAGAGTTTTTGGAATAATGAGATAAGATTGCATATTTAAAATTCTTTAGAAACCTATGAAGTGTTACATAAACATAACATGTCATAGCAGCAAGTAACCACCTCACATTTTCAATGTGTTTTCTAGTTCAATACAATGCCTATATGCTGAAAAGTGTGGAGACATGTCACTTTCTTTTCTTCACCACTGAAATATCAGAGTATCACTCCCATACGAACACTCCATTCCAGGCTGACACATACTTTTAAGCTTAATTCCTACTTTAGAGAAATGTACTTCATATGCATATTCTAAATTTATAGATATAGATTTTATAATTTTAGTAAAACATCTCATCATTTAATGAATTCATTACTATTGACATCTGGTTTCTAGCTTGCTCTTAAGCACAGACTGGTGGAATGCTTTTAAGTCTACTAGATGAAGTTGCTTTATCTGTTGAATGCTCAGACATGCTTATTTGCCTTTTAAAGTCTGAGCAGTGATATTATGGAGCTTACTGAATCCAGACAGGCAGGAAGACCTTCACTAAGAGAATCAGTTTAGGACATACAGAGTGCACTTTAATATACGCAAGTCTATTTATATGGAGCTATGTAAAAGAATGGAACTTAGACTCTATATGTATACAGCCTACATGTAATAATTATAAACCATAATAGTAATAATTAGCTTTTTAAGATTATACCTTTAGAATGCACTTTCATAGCCAGTATAACATATTAGAAATACATGCATATATTGAGAGTAAAACTGAGGCACTGTTGAGATGGAAAAAAAGTTATTACTTATTGTCTTAAAATGTAGATATCTAAACTAAAGCCCTTCAAAGTAGACACAAATGATTTCATGTGAACATTTTTCATACAATATTGGCTTGAGCTTTTTATTTTTCACATTGACTTCCTCCTGTATACTCATAGTAGTAATTTATATTTGCCTACCTTCTGAACCTATTGCTATTAATGGAGAATGATTATAATTGTTTGATTTCTACTCATGACAGATAATTCATTTAATTAGAGTTACTTTGGTTTGTAAATTTCTTAAATATACCAAAAAACCAAAGCTCTATTTTATTTTATTCTGCCATGATAGCTGGTACTTGATTATCATTTAAAATGTCTGCTGTGCTGAGAAAGAGAGTGGCTAAGAAACAGACACTGTGCCTCATTTCAAGCTTTCCTCTGGCTTTGTTTAACTGGTTGACCCTTGTTTTACCTTTTCCTGATTTCCTCATCCTTTAAAAAATAATCATGTGATGGGTATATGATTTTACAAACTATTTTAGGATAAGGTAAGCTATACATTAACAGTCAGTTCCAGGAATGCTACAGAGCTAAAATAGCATTAGCGTTTTTTTGAAATCTCTTCGTTGGACCCCTCAATGCAGTGTGTCTCTACTTTAGGGTTCTACTCTTGGAGGTTCTATGCTCCAGAACACCATACACTTGAATTGCCTTCAATACTAGAGTCAAAAATCAAAAACTACATTTTGCTAATGTATCTTTTTTGAGATGGAATTTCATCACATTGACACTGGCTTGGCATCAAACGCTTCCTAAAGAATCTCTCCTTCACGGAGCTGCTGCAGTTTTAGCTAGCAAATCCTCTTCCATGGCAGTTTCTTGGAGAGAGTTGTCCCTTGTATCTCAGCATTACTGAATGGAATGTTGTTTTTCCAATTTGTTAAAATAGTTTATTCCAAGCCAGTTATACTACTGCTATCCCAGCATTTTTCCATTCACTATATGTGCTTTTTATAACCACTTTCACCATCCATCTTTAAAAAAAAATGATATTCACATCCATGAATCTTGTGTATTTGTGGAATTTATAGGATAGAGAAGCAAGTATTTGTATTAGTCCATTCTCGTGTTGCTAAAAATAAATACCTGAGGCTGGGTAATTTATTTAAAAAAGAGGTTTAATGAGCTCACGGTTCTGCAGGCTGTATAGGAAGTGTGATACTGGCATCTCACTCTGGTGAGGGCCTCAGGAAACTTTCAGTCATGGTGGAAGGTGAAAGGGGAGCAGGCATTTCATGTGGTGAGAGCCAGAGCAAGAAGTGGGAGAGGTGTCACATTCTTTTAAACAACCAAATCTCACCAAAACTCAGAGCAAGAACTCATTATCATGAGGATAGCACCAGGACTCATTCATCATGACCGAAACACCTCCCACCAGGCCCCACCTCCAATGCTGGGGGCCACATTTCAACTTGAGGTTTGTGGGGGACAAGCATCCAAACTATATCAAGACTATAAGCTACATTGTGATCGATTCTATGTTTATATCACATCAGTGCAAAATTGAGTATGGAGAAGGTAACAACTGATTCTTTGCTAAATCCAAACATGCTTAATTTGGCTTTTTAAAATTTATGTATTTATGTATTTATTTATTTATTTTTTGTCATAGAGGTCATTAGAACATGAGGAAACCAATATGCCTACTATGCACGACCTTGTTCATACTATTAATGACCAGTCTCAATATATTCATCATTTAGAGGCAGAAGTTAAGTTCTGCAAGGTAAGTTTCTCATTAAGAATTTAAAACTAAATAAATGAAAGCTTATATTAACTATAGATTGTATTAAAATTTGCTACTATAAATCTTCATGTTTGTAGCAATACATTGACAATTGCTATTCTTACGTGATTGAGAGACTGATGTGTCACAAGAGCTTGTCAGACTTGGGAATGATGCTCTTGACCATACCATTTCTGATTGCTTGATTTCCCAGTAGTTCATTACTATGTCTAATGATTTCATAATATGCTCTCATATTTCAGAAGTTTTCCTTCTCACCCCGCTTGCTGTAGCCCAGCAAATGGCAAATGCTTTGGAATACAAATACCAATCATTCTCCCATACTTGTCAACCTATTGGAGCAGTGGTACAGCAATCAGGGATTCTAAACTGGTAGACCAATTCTTCTCTGCTGTCAGTATTAAGGCTCTTACTTTGACTTTGAATGAGAATGGTTCATAGGGTACTGACAGCAATGATCAAGAAACCAAACACATCATATATAGCTTATGACACTAGAAGGTTATATGCTCAACTGCGTGCAGTTTGCTAATGTCATTAATGCTAATAGAGCCTTTTCATCTTCCCGAAGTATGTCGTGTTTTACTTCTTTTTTTTCTGTTTCTTTCTCTCTTTCTTTCTTTCCCTCCCTCTTTCTTTCTTTCTAGTATCAGTGTATTCGATTGTATGATATTTTTATAGGAATTACTGATATCTCTTGTATCATGTTTTTATATATAGTATATGATATTATGTATTATATTGTTGACATTTTAAGATGCAAGGCCAGTGTGTAACTTAAGGAGGCTTTAGATGTTTCACTGTCCTGATTTTACCAGGGAGTTTCTGATCTTAACATGTAATTTCCTGTTTGTTCTTGGAGGACACAGTTATTAATATACACGTGGTCTTGGATTACCAGTAAAGCTGGAATAATATCCTAGGAACTATTTCATTAACAAGACTCTATTAATCCCTAAGATGTTGTGGATAAAACTTGAAAGATATAAAGCAGAATAAATTTACCATCTAGTTGAGAAGACAGAACTATTCCCTATTAACACGATAAGGAGCACATTAGAGAAAATAGTATAGGCCTTTACTTTTTGGTATAAGCTATAATTATAATAAGAGAAGAAGGTTAGGAAAAGCTACTGTCTTTGGGAATGTTTCTATGGGAGAGAGAGATCTTGAACCAATCTTTTTTTTTTTTTTGGTGGAGTCTCGCATTGTCGCCAGAGTGGAGTGCGGTGTCACAGTCTCGGCTCACTGCAACCTCCGACTCCCTGGTTCAAGCTATTCTCCTGCCTCAGCCTCCCGAGTAGCTGGGATTACAGGCCTGCGCCACCACGCCCAGCTAATTTTTGTATTTTTTGTAGAGACGGGGTTTCACCATGTTGGCCAGCATGGTCTCGATCTCTTGACCTCGTGATCCGTCCGCCTTGGTCTCCCAAAGTGCTGGAATTACAGGTATGAGCCACGATGCCCGGCCTAAACCAGTCTTAAAGGAATAGGATCATTTAGATCAGCAGAAGGGAGATGAGTTTCATAAAGAGAATGGCAACAGTGAAACACGGTATTCAGGATGAATATGGTTTGTGGGGGCCATAAGGCGTCTACTTTATCTTCCTACAGTGGAGAATGTCTCATAGAAATAATGAAAGTAATCCTGAACTGGTAAAATGGAAGATTACGGAAGCCTTGACTGTCAGACAGAGTGTAAATTTGGTACATTTTAGTAAGAGAAAAATAGAATTAAAATAATGTTTAAGTGGTTTAGAAAGATTTTGTTTATTTAGTTAATGGACTTTATTTTTTAGATCAGTTTTAGGTTTATAGAAAGGTTGAATGGCAAACACATAGAGTCCTGTATCCTCCTTTCAGTGACATCCTTCACCTCATAGTTTCCCTTGTTATTAACATCTTGCATCAGTGTGGCACATTTGTTACAACTGATGAACCACTATTGTTAAATTATTATCTAAGTCTCTCAGTTTGCATTAGCTTTGTGTTATACATTCTACGAATTTGACAAGTGTATTATGACATATATCCACCATTACAGTATCATATAGAATAGTTTCACTGTCTGAAACATCCCCTTGCGCTTCACCTATTCATTCTTCTTCCCCTCCGCCCCTTCCCTCCCATCCCCTGGCAACCATTGATCATTTTACTCTCTCCATAGTTTTGACTTGCAGAATGTCATATACTTGGAATTATTCCGTATGTAGCCTTTTCTGACTGGCCTATTATACTTAGTAATATGAATTCAAGGTTCCTCCTTGTCTTTTCATAACTTGATAGCTCATTTCTTTTTATTATTAAGTAATATTCAATTACATGAATATACCATAGCTTTTTTATCTGTGCACCTATGGGAGGGCATCTTTGTTGCTTCCAAGTTTTGGCAATTGCGAATAAAGCTACTGTAAGCATTTGTGTGTCAGTTTTTGTGTGGACATCTGTTTTTACCTCTTTAAAGTAAATATCAAGAAGCTCAATTTCTGCATCATATGGTAAGACTAATTTTAACTTTGCAAGAAATTGCCTGACTTTTCTAAAGTGGTTGTACCGTTATGCATTATGCAGTAAATGAGAGTTCCTAATACTCCATATCCTCATTAGCATTTGGTGTTGTCAGTGTTTTAGATTTTAGCTGTTCTAATAGATGTGTAGTGGAACCTCATTGCTGTTTTAATTTCAATTCCCTGATCACAAATGATGCTGAGCATCTTTTCATATGGCTATATTCCACCTATGTAACATCTTTGAGTGAGGTGTCTGTTCAGGTCGTTCACCCATTTTTAAAATCAGGTTATTCGTTTTCTTAGTGTTGAGTTTCAACAATTCTTTCTGTATTTTGGATGCCAGTCCTTTATCAGATATGTCTTTTTCAAGTATTTTCTCCCAGTCTTTGACTTGGCATTTACTTCTCTTAACAGTATCTTTCAATGAGCAGAAATTTTTAATTTTAATGAAGATTAACTTACCAATTTTTTTCTTTCATAGATTGTACTTTTAACTTTGTGTTTAAAAATTTATTACCAAATCCAGTTTCATTATATTTTCTCCTTTCTTCTTCTAGTATTTTATAATTGTTTATTTTACATTTAGATCATGTTTGAAGGATAGTTGTCCATATTTTTGGGTCTATTTCTGGGCTTTCCTGTTCCATTGATTTACTCGTCAATTCTTTGGCCAGTATCACTCTATCTTGATTACTGTAGCTTTACATTAAGTCTTGAAGTTGGGTAATATCAGTACTCTAATTTTGTTCTTTTTCAATATTGTGATGAGTATTCTGGGACTTTTGCGTCTCCCTGTAAACTTTAGAATCAGTTTGTTGATATCCACAAAATAGGATTTGGATTGGAATTGTGTTGGATCTATTGATCCAAGTTGGGAATAACTGGCATTTTGATACTATTGAGTATTCCTATCCATGAACATGGAATATCTCTATTTACTTAGATCTTCTTTGATTTCTTTAATCAGTGTTGTGGTTTTCCTCAAATAGATCTTCTACAAATTTTGTGAGATTTATACCTATTTTATTTTATTTTTGAGGCGGAGTCTCGCTCTGTCACCCAGGCTGGAGTGCAATGTTGCAGTCTTAGCTCACTACATCCTCCGCCTCCCGGGTTCAAACAATTCTTCTGCCTCAGCCTCCCGAGTAGCTGGGACTACAGGTGTGTTTCACCACACCTGGCTAATTTTTGTATTTTTAATAGAGATGGGGTTTCACTATGTTGGCCAGGCTGCTCTTGAACTCCTGAACTCGTGATCCACCCGCCTCAGTCTCCCAAAGTGCTGGGATTACAGGCATGAGCCACTGTGCCCAGCCACCTATTTTATTTTTTAGTGTAAGGGTATTATGTATTTAATTTCAAATTCCAATTATTTATTGCTAATATAGAAGAAAACAATTGACTTTGTATATTGACCTTGTATTCTGCAACCTTGGTATAAGTCACTTATTAGTTCCAGCATTTTTTGTTGATTCTTTGGGATTTTCCTCATCGACAAGCATATTATCTGCAAACAAAAGACAGTGTTATTTTCTCCTTTCCAATATATTTAGATTTTGTGTTTTTTAAATTTTTCATTTATTTTAATTAATTTTCTTGAGGAAGGGTCTTGCTGGAGTGCACAGGCTGGAGTGCAGTGGCATGATCATGGCTCACTGTAGCCTTGACATCCTGGGCTCAAGTGATCCTCCTACCACAGCCTCCCTAGTAGCTGGGACCACAGGTGCACACCACCATGCTTGGCTATTTTATTATTATTATTATTATTATTATTATTATTATTATTTGTAGAATTGAGGTCTCATCATGTTGCCCAGGCTGGTCTTGAACTCCTGGGCTCAAACAGTCCTCCTGCCTGGGCTTCCCAAGGTGTTGAGATTACAGGCTTTAGCAAATGTGCCCAGCCAGATTTTATTTTTTTAATTGTCTTATTGCATTAGCTAAGACTTTTGGAATGATGTTGAATGGTTGTGAGAGGGGCCATCTTTGCCTTGTTCCTGATCTTAGTGGGAAACTACTTTCCTACCATAAAGTATATTAGCTATAGGTTATTTGTAGATGTTCTTTATCAAGTTGAGAATGTTTCCTCTATTCCTAGTTACTGAGAGTACAGATGCCTCTCGACTTAAAATGGGATTGCGTCCTGATAAACTCGTCGTAAGTTGAAAATGCATTGAATATACTATAGATTATTGGTTGTTTACCTCTGTGATTGCATGGCTAACTGGGAGCTACAGCTCACTGCCACTGCTGCTGCCCAGCATCATGAGAGAATATTACACTACATATTGCTAGCTTGAGAAAATAACAAAATTTGAAACTTGAATTATGGTTTCTACTGAATGCATATTGCTTTTGCAGCATAATAACGTCAAAAACATCATAAGTCAAACCATCACAAGTCAGGGACCATCTGTGTTTATCATAGATGGCTGCCGCATTTTGTCAAATGCTTTTCCTGCCTCTACTGTTAAAATTACGATTTTTCTTCTCAACATTGTTGATGTGATGGATTACATTAACTGGTCCTCAAATGTCAAACCAATGTTGTGTAATTAGAATAAATCTTACTTTATCCTGGTGTATAATTGTTTTTTACATTGTTGGATTTGATTTGCTAGTATTTTATTGAGGATTTTTTCATCTATGTTCATTAGACATATTGATCTGTAATTTTCCACTCTTGTAATGTTTTCACTTTGTTCGGGTATTAGGTTAATGCTGGCTTCATAAAATGAGTTAGGAAATACTTGCTCTTGAATTTTATGGAATATATTATAGATAATTGGTATAATTTCTTTCTTAAATATTTGATACAATTCACTAGTGAACTTACCTGGGCCTGGTGCTTTCTGTTTTGAAAGGTTGCTAATTATTGATTTAATTTTCTTGATAAATATAGGTTTATTCAGATTATCTATTCCTCCCTCTGTGAGTTTTCATGGATTGTGTCTTACAAAGAATTGGTGCATTTCATCTAGGTGACTAAATTCATGATCATGGAGTTGTTCATAGTATTTCTTTGTTATCCTGTTTTTTAAACATTTCTTTATTATCCTTTTAATGTTCATGGGATCAGCAGTGATAGCCCCATTTTCACTTCTGATCTTAGTATATGATAGAATCTAATTGGTATTTTCTCTCTTTTTTTCTTAACCTGTATAGAGTCTTATCAATTTTATTCATCTTTTCAAAGACCCACCTTTTGATTTTGTTGTTTTTCTCTATTGATTTTCTATTTTTAATTTCATTGATTTTTACTCTAATTTTTATTATATGTTCTTTTCTGCTTACTCTGCAATTAATTTGCTATTGGTTTTGCAACTTCTAAAGTAGAAGCTTAGATTATTTATTTGAAATCTTTCTTCTTTTCTAATTTTTTTACACTCCTTTTGCTGCATCCTTTTAATAAGTATATAGCTTTTTATCAGTTGTATTTTAATTTGTACTTAGTTGACAATATTTCTAAATGGATCTTGATACTTCTTTGATTCATGTGTGTCATTTAGAAGAGTGTTGTGTCATCATCAAGTATTTGGGGAGTTTCCCAGCTATCGTTCTGTTATTGATTTCTGGTTTAATTCCATTGTTGTCTGACAGCATACTTTCCTATTCTTTTAAATTTGTTAAGGTTTGTACATTGTAGTCTGTCTTGGTGAATGTTCTGTGTGAGCCTGAAGAAAACGTGTGTACTGCTGTTCTTGGATGAAGTAGTCTATAAATGTCAGTTAGATCCAGTTGATTGATGCTGTTGTTCATTTCAATTGTGCCCTTTGTGATTTTTATAATTTTTGATAGGGGATGTTGAAATTTCCAACTGTAATAGTGGATTCATGTGTTTTCCTTTGCCTCATACATTTTGATACACTTTTATTAGGCACATATACATTAAGACTTGTAACGTCTTCTTGGTGAATGGACCTCTTTATCATTATGTAATGTACCTCTTTATCTCTGATCATTTTCATTGGTCTGAAGTCTGCTTTGTCTAAAATTCATATTGCTACTCCAACTTTCTATTGATTAGTGTTAACATGATACGTCTTTCTTCATTCATTTATTTTAAATCTATCTGTGTCTTCGTATTTATAATTGGCTCTTTTTTTTGTTTTGAGATTTCTTTTTTTTTTTTTTTTGGTTAGAGATGGGGTCTCACTATATTGCTCAGGCTGGTCTTGAACTCCTGGGCTCAAGGGATCCTCCCATCTCAGCCTCCCAAGTAACTGGGATTACAGATATGAGCCACCTTGCCCAGTTATTATAGGCTTCTTGTAGACAACATATAGTTTATTGTTCTTTTTTTAACCATTCTGACAGTCTCTATCTTTTAGTTGGTATATTCAGACCATTATATTTAAAGAGATTATTGTTATGATTGGATCAATGTATAACACATTTGTTACTATTATCTTCATTGTCTTTATTTTTTGTTTCTTTAAGAAAAATTCACTCTTTTTCTGCCTTCTCTGGCCTTTTTTTTTTTTTTTTTTAGAGATAGAGTCTTGCCCTGTTACCTAGGCAGTGACGTAATCAAGGCTCACTATAGCCTAGAACTCCTGGGCTCAAGCAGTCCTCCTACCTCCTCCCTGCTGAGTAGCTAGGACTACAGACATGCACCACTATGCCTGGCTAATTTTTATGTTTTTTTACAGAGATGGGGTCTCACTATGTTGCCCAGGCTGGTGGCGAACTCCTGGCCCCAAGTGATCCTCCCACCTCAGCCTTCCAAAGTGCTGGGCTTACGAGGTGTGAGCCACTGCACCTGTCCCTTTTGTGGCTTTGATTGAGCATTTTATATGATTGCATTTTATTTTTTATTTTTGGAGACAGAGTCTCTCTCAGTCGCCCAGGATGTAGTGCAGTGACGCCATCTTGGCCCACTGCAACCTCTGCCTCCTGGGTTCAATCAATTCTCGTGCCCCAGCCTTCCTAGTAGCTAGGACTACAGGTGAGCCACCACAACCAGCTAATTTTTGTATGATTGCATTTTTTTCCTGTCTTAACATATCAATTGATCAATTGTACTTCTTTTTTTTTTTCTTTGCTGGTAGCTGTTGATTGATGCTGTTGTTATTTGCAGTAAATATTTATAACTAACTTAAGTTTACTTTCAAGTAAACCTATGCCACTTCTTGAATAGTATAAATTCCTTATAACAGAATTCCCAAGCCCTCTCTCATCCTTTATAACATTTCTGTCATTAATTTCAGTTATTCATAAACTAAAATTACTACAAACACTATTGCAATTATGATGTTGAACACAAAGTGTCATCTGTCAAATTAATAAGAAAATATTTTATCTTATATCCACTTATTCCTTCTTTAATACTCTTTTTTTCTTTATGTAGATGGCAGTTTCTGACTTTATCACCTTTTCTCCTTTCTGAAGAACTTTTTAAAACATTTCTTGCAAGGCATATATGCTAGCAATAAATTCCATCAATTCTTGTTTGTCTAAGAAAATATTTTTCTTTCTCTTTTGAAGGTTAATCTTGCTGAATCCAGAATTCTAGGTTGGTGGGTTTTTTCTTTTAACACTTTAAAAATTAGATTCATTTTATTCTCTTCCTGTTTGCATGGCTTCTGCAAAGTACTCCCAGGTAATTCTTATCCTTGCTTCTTTGTAGGTAAGGTTTTTGTTTTTTGTTTGTTTGATTTTTGTTTTTTAATTATTATTATTTATTTGAGACTGAGTCTCGCTCTATCGCTCAGGCTGGAGTGCAGTGGCGAGGTCTTGGCTCACTGCAACCTCTGCCTCCTGGGTTCAAGCAATTCTCATGCCTCAGCCTCCCGAGTAGCTGGGATTACAGGTGCCTGCCACCACACCTGGCTAATTTTTGTATTTTTAGTAGAGACAGGGTTTCACCATGTTAGCCAGGCTGGTTTCGAACTCCTGACCCTCACATGATCCGCCTGCCTCGGCCTCCCAAAGTGCTGGGATTACAGGCATGAGCCACCGCACCCGGCCTGATTTTTGGGTTTTGTTTGTTTGTTTGTTTACTTTGGCTTACTTTAAGATTTTTCTCTTTGTCTTTGATTTTCTGCAGTATGAATATGATATTCCTCAGTGTATTTTTGGGGGGTATTTATCCTGCTTGGTGTTCGGTGAGCTTCCTAGATCTGTGGTTTGGTGCCTGTCATTAACTCAGGAAATTTTTCAGTCATTATTGACTGAAATGTTTCTTCTTTTCCTTTCTTTCCTTTTTTGTGTCCCTGTTTATTTATATATATATATACACACATATATATATTTATTACACCATTTGTAATTGTACTGCAGTTCTTGTATAATTTTTCTGTCTTCAGTTTTTTTCCTTATTGCACTTCTTTTTTGGAAATTCTTATTAACAATTCTTAAAGTTTACTAATGCATTCCTCAGCTATATCCAGTCTACTGATGAGCCTTTCAAAGGCACTCTTCATGTCTGTTAATAGTTTTTTATTTTGAGCATTTTCTTTTCATAGAGTTTCCATCTCTCTGCTTATATTACCCCACTGTTCTTGCATATAGTCTATTTTTTCTGTTAGAGACCTTAACATAGTAATCATAATTATTTTATTTATTTATTTATTTTGAGACGGAGTCTCACTCTGTCGCCCAGGCTCAAGTGCAGTGGCGTGATGTTGGCTCACTGCAACCTCTGCCTCCTGGGTTCAAGTGATTCTCCTGCCTCAGCCTCCCGAGTGGCTGGGATAACAGGCATGCACCACCACCCCCGGCTAGTTTTTTTTGCATTTTTAGTAGAGATGGGGTTTCACTATGTTGGTCAGGCTGGTCTCGAACTCCTGACCTCAGGTGATCCTCCCACCTTGGCCTCCCAAAGTGCTGGGATTACAGGTGTGAGCCACCATGCCTGGCCTTAATCATAATTATTTTAAATTCCTGGTCTGATAATTTTAACATCTTTGCCTTATCTCAGACTGTTTCTGATGCTTGTTAAATCTTTTCAAACTGTGTTTCAGTCTTTTAGCATGTCTGTAATTGTTTGATGAATGCTGGACATGACATATTTGGTAAAAGGAACTGAGATAAGTAGGCCTTTAGCATGAGCTTTTATGTTTATCTGGCTAGAAGCTAGGCTGTGTTTGCTGTCACCGTACATGTCAGAGGCTAAAATTTCCTTCAGTGTCCTGGTCTTGTCTCTTCTGTTGTCTATGGATTACCCTGGTGAGTTCTTCCTAAATATAGTCTGAGATATGCAGTTCTTTCTGTTGAATTTCTCTGTCAGTATATGGGAGCCCTAGTGATGTGGTTGTTAGATGTGGGAGTAGAGGGAAGCGTTCAATAGTCCTATGACTAGATCTAAGTCTTTTAGTAAAGCCTTTGCCTTGGGCTGTGACATTCACAAGTGCTTCTCAGTCTCCCCTGCCCTTTAAGTTAGACGAGGTAGCTAGAGGAAGCCGGAGGCCCCTTCTCCCACACGGAATGCAAGAGGGGGCTGGAGTTGGATTTCTCTTTTTTTAGGCCGGTTAGGTGGCAGCAGCCCTCCAGTCAGTTAGGCTCTGGTAAAGTTGTTTCCCTTGAGGCAGGCCTGTTACAAGGAATGCAACGTGCCGAGCATATTTCAAACTGGCTGCTTTTCTTCTTCCTTTAGGTTGCATAAGGGGATTTTTCTCTAGTTTTTACTGTGAAAACCTGGTAGTGTCCTGGAGATAAAATTGGGGAAGTGGGGCAGTCCTTCTATGACTGGGTCTTCCTGGAATTTTTTTTTTTTGAGACGGAGTCTCGCTCTGTCACCCAGGCTGGAGTGCAGTGGCGTGATCTTGGCTCACTGAAACCTTGGCCTCCCAGGTTCAAGCCATTCTTCTACCTCAGCCTCCCGAGTAGCTGGGACTACAGGCGTGTGCCATCACACCTGGCTTATTTTTGTATTTTTAGTAGAGATGGGGTTTCACCGTATTGGCCAGGCTGATCTCGAACCCCTGACCTCATGATCTGCCCACCTCAGCCTCAAAATGCTGGGATTACAGGCCTGAGCCACCGCGCCCGGTCTGGAATTTTTAACTCTCAAACTTGCTGACACTGAGCTTCCAGCAAGTCATCAATTATGGTTTAGATTTTCTACCTCCTACAGAGGTTTCTGATTTCCTCCTGTAAATTCTGTGTCTCAGTGTCCACCCATCTCTTCAATTTTGGGGCAGCAGTTTTCCCTATGACTTCATTTCTCTGATGGATCTAAGAAGAGTTGTTGATTTTCAGTTCGTTCAACATTTTTCCTGTTGAGAAGATGGGAGTGAGGTGTTCCAAGCTCATTACATTCCAGACTGAAAATTCAAAGTCCACAATATTTTTTAAATTACAGCTTTTTATTATAGCTTTGGGTTTTTAAAAAATAATAATTGAGAGGAATTTTCACATGTTGTACAATAGCTTTTGATTACACTAGTAGTGAATATTAGGTTAAGTATTATATGATTGATATGTTGATATTATTGAAATGTTTTTCCAGAGACTGAGGTGCCACTCAACAGCTATTCTAATGATTGTTGACCTGTAATTTCTTATGTTACGTCCTGTAATTTTAATTGTTATTGATTTGTAATTCTTTATATTACACCCTGTGAGGCCAAGGAAATACTCTTTCAGAATTCTCCATGAAATGTTTTACTACAATTCTCTCTTATTTGGCTACCATTTCATAGATAATCATCACTCCCGTCTATGCCTTTCTATCTCAGAGCCTCCCTCTATTTAATCTTCCATCAGTTTTTAACAAGTTGATGGTATTTGATCATGAGTAATAATATATCTTATTTTTCAGAATCTACTCCATTCTTTAAAATCTCTTGGATAACCCTTTTAATTAAGGCTTTTCTTTGAGCCTCGATTCCTTGGAGAAAAGGAAATTGTCAGAAACGACACACTTTTGTGATATGCCACCAGCAGGCCCATTACTATATACCCCAGCCTTCTCTTTGTTATCTAGCTAATGTTAGGCTGCCTTGTTTGTCTAAATATATAATTATATTTCAGGAAAAGGAGAACATAAGTCTTCCGTACTTTATATCATGCTGTGTCCTCTAATAATCAACAAATAAAAACACTGCTTAATAATGCTTAATGTATTTGGTTTTGTTTATTATAGGAGGAACTCTCTGGAATGAAAAATAAAATACAAGTAGTTGTGCTTGAAAACGAAGGGCTCCAGCAACAGCTAAAATCTCAAAGACAAGAGGAGACACTGAGGGAACAAACACTTCTGGATGCATCCGTGAGCATTATTTTAAATCATAAATTTTATTTTAGTGTGAATATTCCCTTCTGCCCTCTCTCCTCGCCTTCTTAGCTGCTTAGATTTTCTCCCTGAAGTGTGGCCAAAGTACTATGTTGGTATTTGTTTGAGACCTCAAATATCAAACTTCACTGTGGTGGAATGAATCCTCAGATGAAATGATCTTGTGATATTTTGCTACAGTTTCCTCTCTGAGCATACCATTTCTGCCTTACCATATGGAAAGAGCCGGTCTGAAAGCAGGAAGTGTGTTATACAGGAAGGACTTTGCTAAGTCTAGAAACCGTTCAGAACCTTAACTTAGATTTCTGTTGGATTTCTCTAAATTTTCCTTGAGGTCTGAAATCTAATAAGTCTAATTAGCTGCATGATGTAGCAGAAAAAATGTTGGCCTTAGGATCCAAGAATCAAAATGTTAGTCTTCCCATTGTCCCTAAGAAGGCTGGTGTTTAGCAAGTAATTTTAGAAGGCTTTACATAGCTTAATCCCGTATGTCCTGTATTTCTTTATTGGTAATTTGAGAAGATTAACCTATACCAGGAGTTTTCAGTGCAAATTCCTGGACTCCATCCCCTGTGAGTCTGATTCACTTGGTCTGGTTGGCTCCTAGGAATCTAAACTTTCATCAAGTTGCCTAAGTGATTCTAAGGTCAGCGGCCCAGAGTTTGAAGAACGTTGGGTCAGATTATCTCTATAATTCTGTGACAGAGAATTATTGTGGTGACATTTAAATAGTGCTTAAATCTTATGACTTATCAGAGTACTTTTGTCTTAAACTTTTTGTAACTCTTTTGCTATAAGATATAGTCACAGCTTGTTCTGCTTTTTGGGACAAATTCAACTTTCCATGTGGAAGTTTTCATACTTGCCTATTCCAGCTTCACTTTGCAGTTTACTTTGGTGGTTTTGACTTTGTCGTCATTAGTAAATCAGCTGTTAAGAAAACATGAAAGTCTTGATGTTTCATTGGGATATCCTCTAATTTTCGTTTTTGAAGTTTTTTTTTTTTTTAACTTGAATTGATAGTTGGTTTATAATCCTGGAGTTGTATATGTTCGGGTTTGCTATTGAGAAGTATAGGAATGTATTAACTCTGATAAATGAAGTGGGCTAATTAGTATTTCAGTTTAATTTTCTGCAATTGCATTTAAGTTTGTGATCAGTTCTTTTCTCCTCACTGTATAACTTTTTCCTGAAGATTTGTATAATTATTAGTGGTAAAAACTCCATCTTAGTTGCTTATGATTTTAATGTCAATTTGAGGAAGATATCACCATATACAAAATACTTAGAAGTAGTTTATTTTAAAAATATTCATTTGCTTTTCTTCCAAACACGTGGTCACTTAGCAAGCAGTGATTCAATTATTCATAGTCCTCAGTATTTATGTAATGCCAAAGAAGTGGAGGAAGGGGAAGTGAAGTGAGAAAGGAAATTAGGCAGACAAGTGAATCAGAGGGCAAGAGAAATGAGTAATGCAAAAGGGGAAGGAAATGATGGTCAGAGCACACATGCCTTGCAGCATGAGCAAAGAAAATGTGCTAAAGAAAACTACAGTCAGAATCATAGAAAGGATAAAGTTTTAGAGAGGTTTTGTTGTTTTTTAAACATTCATGTGAGCTAAATGTAATGCAGATATTGAAATGATTACTGCAGGTATGCCAGATGACCTTGATATCTATTTTAATGTTAATCTTCTGTTATTTGTTGTTGTTGAATTGTTACCCCCACGTTTTACCTGTGTAAGTGAATTGAAATATTTCAAGGCCAGATACAGTGTCTTACGCATGTAATTTCAGCAGTTTAGAAGGATGATCACACGAACAGATGGATCACTTGAGCCCAAGAGTTCCAGACAAGCCTGGGCAACATAGTGAGACCCCATCTCTCTAAAAATAAAAAAAAAAATTAGCCGAGCATGCTGATGTACACCTGTGGTCCCAACTACTTTGGAGACTGAGGTCAGAGGATCCCAGGAGGTCAAGGCTGCAGTAAGCCCTGATCACGCCACTGCACTCCAGCCTGGGCAACAGAGTGAGACCTTGCCTCAATAAAAACAAGACAAACAAAAAACCAGACATTTCAGCAATACATGCATGGTGCTGTGTTACAAGTTGTAACATGAATAAAAATGTTTAGGATATCTTAAATATAAAAAATCAAGAAATATCTTCTTTTGGGGGGAACGGGTTTTCGTAATGAGTCAATTAAAATGTTGGTGCTAAATCTTCCCTTGCTATATTGAAATTTGCTGATTTCAATATAGATTTTCAGTGTTTCATAATGCCTTTTAAAAAAGATAATTGAGGTGGCCAGGCACAGTGGCTCACGCCTGTAATCCCAACACTTTGGGAGACCAAGGTGGGTGGATCACAAGATCAGGAAATAGAGACCATCCTGGCTAACATGGTGAAACCCAACTCTACTAAAAATACAAAAAATTAGCCGGGCGTGGTGGTGGGCACCTGTAGTCCCAGCTACTTGGGAGGCCAAGGCAGGAGAATGGTGTGAACCCGGGAGGCGGAGCTTGCAGTGAGCTGAGATTGCACCACTGCACTCTGGCCTGGGTGACAGAGCAAGACTCCATCTCAAAAAAAAAAAAAAAGATAATTGAAACATTTATATGGTGTATTAGGTTCTCTCAAAGGACAGAACTAATAGGATATAATATATATATATATAAAGGGGGTTTATTAAGTAGTAGTAACTTATTAACTGACACAATCACAAGGTCCCACAACAGGCCATCTGCAAGCTGAGGAGCAAGGAAGCCAGTCTGAGTCCCAAAGCTGAAGAACCCGCAGTCTGAGGTACAAGAACAGGAAGCATCTAGCACAGGAGAAAGATGTAGGCTGGGAGGCTAAGCCAGTCTAACCTTTTCATGTTTTTCTGCCTGCTTTATATTCCCTGGCAGCTGATTAGATGGTGCCCACCCAGATTAAGGGTGGGTCTGCCTTCCCCAGCCCACTGACTCAAATGTTAATCTCTTTTAGCAACATCCTCACAGACACACCCAGGATCAATCCTTTGCATCCTTCAATCCAGTTAAGTTGACACTTAGTATTAACCATCTCATATAGTAATAACTAACATTTATTGATGACTACATGGTTATAATGTGCGAGGCACTGTGTCAAACACTTTATTTACGTTATATTACTTCAGATTTGCAATAGCCACACAAGGCAGGTGTTATTATCTCTGTTTTCAGAGGAGTAAATTAAGGTACACAGCTGTTAAGTAACCTAAGTAATTGGCCTAATGTCACAGAGCTAGATAATGGCAAAGCAAGGATTCAAACCCAGAACTATCTAATTCTCTAAATACACCCAGTAGAACCTTAAATTATACCGCCTTTCTGCATAAGTTAGGAAGAGCTTGTCGACATTGAACCAAACCATCTTTGTTTACAGAGGATAGAAGTTTTCCCTGGCAGAAAAGAGAAGAACCTCCTTTTTATTGTCTCCTGCTTGTAGCCCTGGACTTTGATGGTAGCCTGCAAGACTTTCAACTTTTGGTCTAGTTTATGACCTAGAAGTTAAAGAAGCAAGCCATTCAAAGTATATTTCATTCCTGTCCTGATTTTTCATCACTTTTCCTTCTCATAAAATATTTCCTCATGGAAAGCTTTTCTCTAGAGTTCACAAAATCAAAATAATACGAAAATATGTTATTTATTCAACATTTTTGTCATGTGTCCTTCTTTAAAGATCCAGGAGTTTTTTCTTAAGGAGAAAATTTCTCGGCCAATATTTTTCACATTTGTTTTCATCCCCTCTCTTACCACCGCTCCCGCCCCCCGATCCCCCGCCACCCGATTAAGAAATCAAAGGTTTTGAATGATCTTCAAGGATTTAACGTACTTAGATTTTTAAAAACATCTTGGTTAAGTAGCATTCAAGTTTTTTAAAACTATCTGTGAAAGAACAAAATGTCCGTTAGACTAGCAATTCTTTCCAAAGAATGATAATATTTTATATCATAAGTCAGTGATCTGTGGTCTACATGCTCCCTCCAATTTCTCCATAGAAAATTAGTACCACCCTCCTTCACTGATCTCAAAAACAACTTTAAATGCAATCATATCTTAGGGGATTTGACTCTACCGAGAGAATCAAGTGCAGACTCATTCCATGGTGTGGTATACTCTCAAGTCCCTTACTTGATTCTTTAGCTTCATCTTCTGACATTCATCACCTTATGTTTTCACGTCTAGTAATGCTGAATTGTCTAAGACCCCCCTGCAGGCACCATGCTATTCCATACCTCTGTGATGTTTATCATGAGGTTCTCTCTTCTTAGAATGCCCTTTCCATCTAGCTTACCTTTACTTATCCTTCAAGATATCACACCAGTGTCAATTTTATTTCTAGAAAACCTTCCTTGGATTTCTGGGTGCCCTTAGTATCCCTCCTGTGTTTTGATAGAGGCCTCTGTGCACACCTTTGGCCTAGCACTCACATTATTAAATTGAAATTACCTGCCTAGGTGTGTGTCTCCCTTATTAGACTGTAAACTCCTTGGAGCTAAGATTGATCTTGCTCATTTTTGTCCTCCAAGCTCTTAGCACAGTGTCTGAACACCATAGGTGTTACACAAATGTTTGCACTAAACTGAACTTCCAGAAGAATATAAAATAGACTGTCAGAGTACTACTTTAGGTGAATGTAGTTTACCACATTCGAGCATGATACGACACTGCAGTATGGTTCAGTGTCTGGGGACCTGTCCTGTCTTGTGACTACTACCATATCCTTTGGCCCTTAGCAAGTGTTCAATAATTATTTGTTGAATTAAATTAATATACATATTTTAATCCTTCTTGTACACATAAATTCCCCAGATCGTTGGGCTGCTTACAACATTGAATGTTGAGAGGGTGACAGAGGTTGCAACTAACAATGGGTACACTAAATTCAACTCAGGCATGTTTGGTTTGTTTGATAAATTTTGAGCCAGTGTTTAGTAATGTTTCACATGAAGGACCAGATATCTGGTAATATGAATTTTCACTCCCACATGGCAGTGATTGACTGGAATTGAGTAGTGGCTGCTTCCTTCGGATGGTACACATTTCTGTGGTTTGTCACAGAGCCTACTCTTCTTCCTTTTTGAATCCCTGGCATGCAGGCTGCATGTCAACTCTGTTTATCACCATACATGCACTGTTTCTTTTTACTGAAGATAAATATTTTTCTGGAAAGGCAGAAGATCGTAATAATAAAGGACTTTAAAGGAAAAAACTGTTCCTTTTTCTCATAACGCTTCTGACACCAAATGTTTGGGTTTGTTTTCTCCTACACCTGGCCATTCTCTGTTTCTCTGTAGATACCAACTAGGTGTCCAGTGATTCAATTCAATTCTGACACTCACTACACAGTATCAGACCCACAGGTTAAGGGCTCAGTTCCACATGACTGCCTGCTACTTTAGATACCAACTGCAAATAGTAGGTCTCTTGGTTATCCACAATTCTGTCTGATTTGTCTGTAAATTGGGGATTCCTACAATCCCTTCCTCATGTGTAATAATTTGCTATAATGGCTCACAAAATTCAGGGAAACACTTTGCTTGCTATTACTGGTTTATTACTATATAAAGGATATAAATGAACAGCCAACTGAAAAGGCACGTAGGGCAAGGTCCAGGCTGGTCCCAAGTAGAAGAGCTTCTGTCTGTGGAGTTTGGGTACACCACCCTCTTGGCATGTGGATGCATTCGCCAACCCAGAAATTCTCTGAACTTCATCATATAGGATTTTTATGGAGGTTTTATTACATAGGCATGATTGGTTAAATCATTGGCTGTTGGCGATTAAGTCAATCTCCAGTCCTTTCCCCCCTTGAGGTGGGGGAGTGGGGCTGTAAGTTCTAGTCTTCTAATCATGGACTGCAGCCACCAGTCATCTTATTAGCATACGAAAGGATACTCTTATCACCATGGAGATCCTAAGGGTCTTAGAAGCACTTGTGTCAGAAACCCAGGACTAAGACCAAATATTTTAACGAAAGATGCTCCTATCACCCATGTCACTCAGGAAATTACAGGGTTTTAGGAGTTCTGTGTCAGGAACCAGGGACAGAGACCACATATATATTTGGATTCAGATTGACAGGTTTCAGATTCTAGTGCTGCCACTTATTAGCCACTTCCTACCTCTGTGACCCTCAGCTACTCTATGTGACTCAGTTTCCTCCTGTATAAAATGGAGGCAACAATGAAACCTATCTATCCCATAGAACTGTAATGATTAAATGAGTTAATATATATGACATACATAAAACAGGGTCTGGAACATAGAAAGCAGCATTTTGATAAAAATTATTATTAGCCATGCCTTTATAGGACATGGAAAATGAAAGACAAACTAAGAGAGAGGTGTGTGCTTCAAGAGTATATGTCTTCAGAGGAGTAAAGAATAATTCCATTTGTTGAATGCACTGAAATCTAGCCCTCTTTGCTCATATTTAGATTACTGCCTGTACCCGAAGGAATTTTACTTTGCAACACTTGTAGAATATGACCCTAATAGCCTGAAAATGTGAAGTGATTCTTGACCTGTAGTGTAGAAGCATATGCTTTTTCTTTTCATCATAGGTAAGAATAGGTATTTTATTTGTAAAATATGCATGTTTATTTAAAGTTGAATTCAATTGCAGTTACTGGCACATTTTATTTTAGGGAAACATGCAGAATTCTTGGATTACAACAGGTGAAGATTCTGGGGTGGGCGAAACCTCCAAAAGACCATTTTCCCATGACAATGCAGATTTTGGCAAAGCTGCATCTGCTGGTGAGCAGCTAGAACTGGTGAGTATTTGGGTGCTTTTCTCTTATACATCTTTTTTTTCTTTTTCTCTTTTGTACTTTTTTAAAATTCCGGTAAAATATATGTAACAAAATTTACCATTATAACCATTTTTAAGCGTACAGTTTATCTGCATTAAGTACATTCATGTCACTCAATCATAAACATTATCCATTTTCAGAACTTTTTGATCATCTCAAACAAAAACTCTGTATGTATTAAACAATATCTCCATTCCCCTCCCTGCCAACCCCTGATGACCTCTCTTCAACTTTCGGTCTGTATAAATTTGCCTATTTCAGATACTTGCCATAAGTGGAATTAAACAATACTTGTCCTTTTGTGTCTGGCTTATTTCCCTTAGCATAATATTTTCAAGGTTCATTTTGTTGTAGCATGTGTCAAAATTTCAAGACTGAATAATGTTCCATTGTATGTATGTTACCAAACTTTATCCATTCATCTATTGACTGATATTGGGGTTGTTTCTATCTTTTGACTGTTATGAATAATTATGCTGTGAACATTGGCATACGAGAATCTGTTTGAATCCCTGTTTCAATTATTTTAAGTATATACCCAGAAATAGACTTATTGGATCATATGGTAATTCTTCATTCTTCTTTCTGCTCCTCAGACTTGATCATTTTAATTGTCGTTTCTTAAAGTTCACCGATTCTTTTTTCTACCTGCTCAAATCTGCTCTTGAATACCTTTAATAAATTTTTTATTTCAGTTATTACTTTTTAGCTCCAGAATTTCTGTTTGGTTCCTTTTTATAATGTGTTTTCCTGATTTTCTTTAGTTCTTTGTCCATGTTTGTCTCTTGGCTCTTTGAGTGTATTTAACACAGTCATTTTAAAGTCTTTCCCCAGTAAGTCTGATGTCTGTAGTTTCTCAAGCGTAGTTTCTGTCAGCTTATCCTGTTCTTTTGAGTGAGCATGTTTTCCTGTTTCCTTGTATTCCTTGTTATTGTGTTGTTGAAAATTGAGCATTTCACTATCGTAATGTGATAACTCTGGAAATCTTTAACTCCTTCTTTTCTAGAATTTGCTGTCTTATTTTACTGTTGAAGGCTGTAATAGTCCTTTTGTTTTGAGACATTTCCATACTATTTTTGTGAAGACTATTCCATGCCATGTGTGATTATTGAAGTCTTTGTTCTATTAGCTCATGTTCAGCTAATGTTTGACAGAGATTTCCTTGAATTCCAGGAGCTGAAAACAACCCCCCCCAACTCCCCCCAAAAGGTGGGGGTGGGGGGGAGAGAGAGAGAGAGAAAGCGAGAGAGAGAGAGAGAGAGAGAGAACAACCCACCTCTCCCAGTCTTTTCAGATTGGCTCTGTGCTGGGACATTCTTTTCCCATTTAACCAGGTTTGCTCTGAGCCTAGGGATCAGCCATAGGTGAAAGCTTACAGTCTTCTCAGGATGTTTCTGAGTGTGTATCTTTCCTAGGCATACTGTGACTTTCTAAATTCCCCCCCACACAGCTGCCTTTGAACGTCCTAATTTCCCAAAGCGTCAAAAACAATTCTATTTTAAGACGAAATAATACTTTTCAATCCTTTGATGTATGTAACAGACGTTTATTCTTCTCTTGCTAACCTGAAGTCTTCTTTGCGTTAAATTTGACATGTCAGTGTTGATCAACAATGATGAAAGAGTGAGATTAACACTGTAAATGGAATGTTCCAGGGGAAGATAGAATGAATCGTAGTTCAGGTTCTCAGTATTATCCACAGATGATATAGTTTTCTAAAGATTCTTTCTGCCCAGTCGCCCTCTCCTGTCTTAGTCCCTAATCCAAGCTTCATTCTATTTGGGAAAGAGTACCCTTCTTCAAAAAAGAAAATTGGAAAGACTAAGTAAATTGTATCTTTTTTTTCCCTATCTGAATAATTTACAGTAGCTACTTAATACCTATAGGATAAAGACCAATGTCTCAAGTCATCCACAATTTGCGTCAAACTAATGTTCGAGACTAGTTTCACACTCTTCTCCTGTCTTTTTTTTTTTGTTTCTTGTTTCTTTTTGAGACAGAGTCTTGCTCTGTCGCCCAGGCTGGAGTGCAGTGGTGCCATCTCAGTTCACCACAACCTCGGCCTCCCGGGTTCAAGCGATTCTCCTGCCTCAGCACCCCAAGTAGCTGGGACTACAGGTGTGCGCCACCATGCCCGGCTGATTTTTGTATTTTTAGTAGAGACGGGGTTTCACTATGTTGGCCAGGCTGGTCTCAAACTCCTGACCTCATAATCCACCCGCCTCGGCCTCCCAAAGTGCTGGGATTACAGGCGTAAGCCACTGTACCCGGCCTCACTCTTCTCCTGTCACTCTTACAAATCTTATCTGTAGGCATGCAGACCACTCACCAGTTGCTGCTTCATAAATTTATAATCCACTTTCATTTCTCTTTGAAGAACTGGCTTTGGTTTATGCAGTCCTCCCTCCCCAAAATGTTCCCTTCTTACCCTCTACCTATTGAAATGTTTCCAGTCTTCAGGGTATAGTTGAAATGCGCCCTCTCATTCTGCTTTCCCGAATAGCATGTCTTCTCTCTTCCCTTTTCTGCATTAGGATTCCTTTCTCTTTTATGCCTCCCCCTAGCACTGTGTTTATGACTGTTGGAGACTCATCTTTTTTCCTTGTTTATGAAAAAGGTCAATTTCTGCATTTGTGTGCTCTACCTCACAAGTGTTTTTCACTTTTTCCAAGAGTTTCATTCTGGGACTTTTCTTTCTCTTGTATCCTTTCCCTATCAATGGTTTATTCTTTTTATTTTATTTATTTTTTTGAGACGGGATCTAGCTCTGTCACCCAGGGTGGAGTGCAGTGGCGCAATCTCAGCTCACTGCAACCTCTGCCTCCTGGGTTCAAGCAATTCGCCTGCCTCAGCCACCCAAGTAGCTGAGACTACAGTCATGTGCTACCACACCTGGCCGATTTTTGTATTTTTGGTAGAGATGGGGTTTCGCCATGCTGCCCAAGCTAGTCTCAAACTCCTGGCCTCAAGTGATCCACCATCTTCGGCCTCCCAAACTGCTGGGATTACATGTGCGAACCACTGCACCCGGCCAATAGTTTATTCTTAGCAAAATATATTCTTTAATAGCTCCCATAAAGCAAACAAACCCAAAATATATTCTCCTGACCCTGCATTCACTTCCAACTATCACCCTACATCTACATTCTCCTTTTCATACCAACCTTTTTCCAAGCAGTTGTCTATATTTATGTCTCCACTTCTTTACCTCCTATTCTTGCTTCAGTTGAGCTTCGTCCCCCTGTAGTCCACCCCAACTGCTCTTTTTAAGGTCATTAATGACTTCCAGCCATCAGTCCTCATTGCTCTAAACCTAGTAGCAGCTTTGTATAACATGTACATTGGTTGACTATACCCTCCTCCTTTATATTTTCTAAGACACAATTTAACATGACATTCAGTAAAGTACACAAAACAAAAATTTACAGCTCAAAGATTTATCTGTAAATGAACACCTATGTGATTATCACCACTTTATGCTTCCTCCTAGTTACTGCCCCTTCATGCCTTTAAAGCTAATCATGATCCTGAATTTTCTGAAAAATACTCAAGTATGCATCATTAAACACTTTTGAGTTCTGTTTTTTCAATGTTATATAAGTGGAATTGTATAGTATGTATTCTTTGTATCTGGCTTCTGTTGTCCACCATTATATTTGTTAGATTCATCCATGTTGTTGCATTGGCTGAAGTTTGTTCATTTTCTTTGGTGGGTCTGCTATATGAACATATGACTTTATCCATCTGCTGTCAAGGAACGTTTGTGTTGTTTCCAGTTTGCAGCTATTGTGAGCAGTGCTGCTATGAACATTCTTTCATCTGTTGGTGTGTATGACACAAATTTACGTTGCATATGTATGTTGGAGTGGAATTTTTGGTCTCAGGATACGTCTGTGTTCAACTTGAGTAGGTAATGACAACCTTCCAAGGGGTTTTATCAGTTTACACTCCTACCCATACAAGGGGTTTTATCAGTTTACACTCCTACCAGTAGTACATGAGTGATACCTTTGCTCCATATCCTTACTAATCATATAGTATTGTCAATTTTTCTGGTGAACTTATAGTGCTATCTTGTGATTTTCATTTGCATTTCCCTAACTACTAGTGTGATTGAGTATTGTTTCATACGTTTATTGTCCATTTGATGCCTCTTTTGTGAGCCGCCTATTCAGATATCCTTCTTATTATTTTTATTAAGGTATATATCTGACATATTTATTTGGGGAGTTCTTTATATATTCTGAATGCAAGCCCTTTGTCAGTATATGTATTATAAATATATATTCCCACTCTGTGGCTTCACTTGTAACCCTCTTGATAGTTTGCTTGCTTGCTTGCTTTGATGGCTAGAACTTCAGTTTGTTTTCCTTAATTATGTAGTTGTTTTTTATGTCCTTTTAAAAAAGTTTTTTTCCAACTACAGTCATGAAGCTATTCTTCTACATAGTCTTCTAGAAATTATAGTTTCACTTTTTTTTTTTTTTTTTTTTTAAGATGGAGTCTCACTCTGTCACCCAGGCTGGAGTGCAGTGGTGCGATCTCAGCTCACTGCACACTCCACCTCCCTGGTTCAGGCAATTCCTCAGTCTCAACCTCCCAAGTAGCTTGGATTATGGGCGCATGCCACCATGCCCAGCTAATTTTTTTGTATTTTTAGTAGAGACAGAGTTTCACCATGTCGGCCAGACTGGTCTCGAACTCCTGACCTCAGGCAATCCGCCCACTTTGGCCTCCCAAAGTGCTGGGATTAGAGGCATGAGCCACCGCACCCTGCCTTTTTTTTTTTTTTTTTTGAGACAGAGTTTCGCTTTTTTGCCCAGGCTGGAGTGCAATGGCACAATCTCAGCTCACTGCAGCCTCCGCCTCCCGGGTTCAAGCGATTCTCCCACCACGGCCAGCTAACTTTGTATTTTTAGTAGAGACGGGGTTTCACCACGTTGGCCAGGCTGGTCTTGAACTCCTGACCTCAAGTGATCCACCTGCCTCGGCCTCCCAAAGTGCTGGGATTACAGATGCAAGCTACCATGCCCGGCCTATGGTTTTACTTTTTGCATTTAGATCTACAACCTACCTGGAATTTATTTTTGTATATGGGGTCATAGTTTGTTCTTTTCCTATGTGTTTATACATCCAAGCACCATTTCTTGGAAAGGTAGTCCTTTGCCTTTATGATAGTACGTTTGTCTTAAATAAGTTGTCCATATATATTTGGGTCTATTACTGGACTGTGTTTCAGTTAATTGTGCTAATACTATACTGTCTTGATTGTTATAGCCTGAAATCTGGCAGACCAAGTCTTCCAACATTGTTCTTTATCCTTTGGCCTTTAGCATTTCCAAATACAGTTCAGAATTGTGAAGTTCCAAAAGTCATTTTGGGATTTTGATTGAGATGGCTTTAAATTATAAATTATAGGTCATTTGAGAATCAACATTTTATGATATTATCTAATCCTCGTAAACTGCATATCAGTCCACTTATTTGAGTCATCTTTAATTTTTGTCAATAACCTTTCATAGTCTTCCGAGTGAAGGTTTCATACATCTTTCATTAGAATTATTCCTGACTTTTTATTTTTTATGCTGTCATAAATGACACATATCTTCCAAATTTTTATTTTCTAACTCCTAATTGCTAGTATAGAGAAAAACACATGAGTTTTGTATTTTGATTCAATGTCACTTTCTTTTCTTTAGTGTTAGCATGGTATATCTTTTGCCTCCTTTTACTTTTAACTTTTAACCTATTTGTATCTTTTTTGACGCGGGTTTTTATAGAAAGCATATAGTTGGGTTTTGCTTTTTTATCCAATCTGACAATATTTGCTTTTTTTTCTCCCTCCCCCTACAAAGGCAGGGTTTCGCTTTTGTTGCCCAGGCTGGAGTGCAATGGCATGGTCTTGGCTCACTGCAACCTCTGCCTCCCAGGTTCAAGCGATTCTCCTCTCTCAGCCTCCCAATTAGCTGGGATTACAGGCACATGCCACCACACTCGACTAATTTTTGTATTTTTAGTAGAGACGGGGTTTCATCATATTGGTCAGGCTGGTCTCGAATTCCTAACCTCAGGTGATCCGCCTGCCTCGGCCTCCCACAGTGCTGGGATTACAGGCATGAGCCACCGTGCCCGGCCATATTTGCTTTTTAATTTGGGTATCTAGACCACTGACATTTATTGTGATTATTTATACAACTCAGTTTAAATACACCATCTTGCTATTTGGCTTCTTCTTTACCTATCTGTTATTTGTTCCCCTTTACCTCTTTTTCTGTCTTCTTTGAATTAATTTTTTTTTTTTTTTGAGACGGAGTCTCACTCTGTTGCCCAGGCTGGAGTGCAATGGCATGGTCTTGACTCACTGCAACCTCCGCCTCCCAGGTTCAAGCAATTCTCCTATCTTAGCCTCCTGAGTAGCTGGTACTATAGGTGCATGCCATCACACCCAGCTAATTTTTGTTTTTTTTAGTAGAGACGGGGTTTCACTATGTTTGCCAGGCTGGTCTTGAACTCCTGACCTCGTGATCCGCCCGCCTCTGCCTGCCAAAGTGCTGGGATTACAGGCGTGAGCCACTGTGCCCGGCCATGAATTAATTATTTTTATGATTCCCTTTTGCTTTTTTTTGTTGGTCTGAAAAAAATCTTTAGTACCAGTATTCACTTGATTGCTCACTTCAGAAACCCAGGATTATTTTTAGTGTATTTTTCTCCCCTACATCTATTCTGTCATAAAATTCTGTCAGTTTTTCTCTTAAATATTTCTATACTAAATCCTTTCTTTTTAATTCCTACTGCTTGATTGCTTTTGTTCATGTGCTTATCTCTTACCTATGTATTTGTAATTACTGGTTTCCCTTTCTTCACACTTCAATTATGATTTAAGACTCAATTCTGATAAAAAGTTTTCAGTGGCCCTCCAGTGTTTCTTCTAGAGGGAAAGTACAGGAGACATGTGTACCAAATAAAAGTCTTGATACTTTTATTCTTCTTGTGGCCCACCTTTACCTATTTTGCCCATCTCCAACCACCTCTCCACCTCACATTTTACATTCCTGTGATACTGATCTACTTACTTTCCAAACATGGTTTGGACAGCCTCTGTGCCTTCTGCTCTGCTGGAAATTATCCTTCAAATCTTAACATTTCCTCTGTGAGGCCTTCTTTACTTCTCTTTGGCTGAATTAGGAGTTCCTGCCTCTCTAAATTTTTCAGTTTCCATATACTTCACTAGAGCAATTTATGAACAGTTGGCTCTTGAATAAGATAGGTTTGTATTGTGTGGGTTCACTTATATGTGTATTTTTTTCAAGAAATGTACCAGAATTTTTTTTGAGATTTGTGGCAATTTAAAAAAACTTGCAGATGAACCATGTAGCTTAGAAATATGAAAAAATTAAGAAAGAGGTATGTCATAAATGAATAAAATATATGTAGCTAATAGTCTATTTTATCATCTACTACCATAAAATATACACAAATCTGTTATAAAAAGTTAAAATTTTTCAAAACTTATGTACACTATCACAGACTGTACACGGAGTCATTCTCAGGAGGAATGCAAAAAAACATAAAGATGCAGTATTAAATTATAACAGCATAAAGTTAAATGTAGTACATACTGTACTACTATAATAATTTCATAACCACCTCCTATTGCTATTTTGGTGAGTTCAAGTGTTTTGAGTGTCTGCTTAAAACATCATGTGACACCAGTTAATCTCTGCATAAACAGTTTGTCTTTCCAGTAAATTGCATATCACAGTAAAAAGTGATCTCTTGGTGGTTCTCGTGTAGTTTTCATCATGTTTGGTGCAATACTGTAAACCTTGAATAACACCATGAGGCCCATGCAAAGTGCCACTAGTGATGCTGGAAGTGCTCCCATGAAGCAAATTCATGACATTACAGGAGAAAGTTACATTGCTTGATATGTTCCATAGATTGAAGTCTGCATCCCCATTTCAAGTCTGTTGCCCCATTTCAAGATAAATTAATCCAATATAAGGACCATTGTACAAAAAGAAAAGGAAATTTGTAGAGCCATCACTGCAGCCATGCCAATACGCACCAAAACTTTGTACTTTTGCACAATGCCTTTTTATCTGTCATGGAAAATGCAGATTTTATATAGGTACAGGATTTCTATAAGAAAAGCATACCTGTAGACTCTAATATAATTTGAGAAAAAAAAGTCATTTTATGACAACTTTTTAAAACAAAAGGAAAGTAAAGGATATAAAGCTGGAGATTTTAATGCCAGCAAAGGATGGTTTGATAATTTTAGGAAGAGATTTGGCCTTAACAATGTCAAGATAACAAGAGAAGCAGCTTCTGTTGACCAAGAGGCAGCAGACAAGTTCCAAGATGCCATAATGAAAATTATTTAGGAGAGGCTGGGTGTGGTGGCTCACACTTGTAATTCCAGCACTTTGGGAGGCTGAGGTGGGCGGATCACCTGAGGTCAGGAGTTCAAGACCAGCTTGGCCAACATGGAGAAACCCTGTCCCTACTAAAAATACAAAAATTAGCTGGGCATGATGTCATGTGCCTGTAATCCCAGCTACTCGGGAGGCTGAGGCACGAGAATCACTTGAACCCAGGAGGTGGAGGTTGCAGTGAGCCAAGATTGCACCAGTGCATTCGAGCTTGGGTGACAGAGTGAGAATCTGTCTCAAAACAAAACAAAACAAAAAAAAGGACGAAAATTATTTAGGAGAAATGATATCTGCCTGAATAGGTTTTTAATGCAGATATAAGTGCTCTACTCTGGGGGAAAAAAATGTCACAAAGGACATTTATTAGTAAGGAATAGAAGTGAGCACCAGGATTTGATGCCGGAAGGGATAGGCTAACTCTACTGTTTCGTGCAAATGTACTCAGGTTTAGGATCAGGACTGCCCTTATCTATAAAGCTCCTAACTCACGAGACTTGAAGGGAAAAGATAAACACCAACTGCTAGTCTTTTGGTTGTGCCACAAGAAGGCCTGGACAATGAGAAACCTTTTTCTACACTGATTTCATTGATACTTTGTCCCTGAGGTTAGGAAGTACCTTGCCAGTAAGTGACTGCCTTTTAAAGTTTTTTGATATTGTACAATGGCTCTGGCCACGCAGAACCCCATGAGTTCAACACTAAAGGCATCAAAGTTGTCTCCTTGCCTGCAAACACAATGTCTCTAATTCAGCCTCAAGATCTAGGCAGTCATAAGGACCTTTAAGGCTTATTACACATGGGTACTCTATGGAAAGGATTTTCAACACAATGGAAGAGAACCCCAGTAGCAAGAACATCATGAAAGTGTGAGAGGATTACAGCATTGAAAATGCCATTATTGTTGTAGAAAAAGCCATGAAAGTCATCAAACCCATAACAATGAATTCCTGCTGGAGAAAACTTTGTCCAATTGTGGTGCATGACTTTATAAGATTTACAACAGTCAATCAAGGAAATCATGAAAGAGATTGTGGATGTGGTGGAAAAGGTTGGGAATGAAGGGTTTCAAGATAGAGATCTTGGAGAAATTCGAGAGCTAATAGACACCACACAAAGGAATTAACAGAAGATGACTTGATGGAGATGAGTGCTCCTGAACCAGTGCCAGAAAATGAGGAAGAAGACATAGAAGAAGCAGTGCAGGAAACAAATTGACATGAGATAATCTGGCAGAAGGGTTCTGATTATTCAAGACTGCTTTTGACTTCTTTTATGACGTGGACCTTTCTATAATATAGGCACTGAAACCAAAGCAAATGAAGGATTGATATCATATAGAAACATTTTTGGAGAAATTAAAGAGCATAACAAAGTGAGACAGAAATTACCACATGTTTCCATAAAGTTAACTAAGTATGCCTGCCTCTCCTGCCTTCCCTCCTAACTCCTCCATCTCTTCTGCCTCTGCCATCCCTGAGAAGACAAGACCAGCCCCTCCTTTTCCTCCTCCAACTCAGCCTACTCAATGTGAAGATGGTAGGGTGAAGGCCTTTATGATGATCCACTTGCATTTAATGAGTAGAAAATACTATTTTCTTTTCCTTATGATTTTCCTAATAACATTATCTTTTCTCTAGATTGCTTTCTTGTAATAATACAGTATGTAATACATATAGCATACAAAATATGTGTTAATTGTTTATATTATTGTTAAGTCTTCTAGTCAATAGTAGGCTATTAGTAATTAAGTTTTGGGGGAGTCAAAAGTTATACATGGGGCCAGGCGCAGTGGCTCACGCCTGTAACCCCAGCACTTTGGGAAGCTGAGGCGGGCAGATCACTTGAGTCCAGGGGTTCGAGATCAGCCTAGCCAATATGATGAAACCCCATCTCTACTAAAAATACAAAAATTAGCCGGGCGTGGTGGCACATGCCTATAATCCCAGCTACTTGGGTGGCTGAGGCACAAGAATAGCTTGGATCCAGCATGTGGTGGTTGCAGTGAGCTGAGATTGCGCCACTGCACTCCAGCCTTGGCGACAGAGTGAGACTCTGTCTCAAAAAAAAAAAAAAAAAGTTATACATGGATTTCCAACTGTACAGGGGTCAATGACCCTAACCTCCATGTTATTTATGGGTCAACTGTAATTGAAATTCTTCATTTTTCTATTCCTTTCTGGGATATTTCATAAGTTCCTTGCAGTTCAAGCCACCTTCATCTTAGATACACAATAAATATTTGTTGAATGAAAGAATAACTGGATACCAACAGAGGCTTGTAGGAGTTAGTCTATTATCATGTGATATAAAACTTTACTTTTGATCATTCATCTGGCACATATTTATTATATGTCAAATATTCAACAGCCACAATGAAGGATTCTAATAAGATTTGATCTTTGCCCTAATGGACCTTATGGGTTATAACTGTTTTTCCCCAGAGTCACACTTTTAGGGATAAGACCTGATATATGCAATTTTGAAAGACAAAGAAAATCAATTTTATGACTTAGCGGTTATTTGCAGGCATTCACACAATAAAAATAGAAAAATTCAAGTGGACTAGGGAAAATATTTTCTAAGAAGACAGGTTTCCCCCATGTTGGGTAAAAAGAAAAAAATTGAGTTTAATATTAAAAATTAAAGTTTACTTATAAAATACAGGACATAGAGAAAAATGTACTTCTATTTTTCTTTTGTATAGGAGAAGCTAAAACTTACTTATGAGGAAAAGTGTGAAATTGAGGAATCCCAATTGAAGTTTTTGAGGTAAAGTGAAATCGTCCATTTATAGTCATACCAAAAGCATAATGATCTTAAAATATATTTGAATGTTTGCTGAACTTCTAGTTTTAGTCATTATCAGACTTACTTGATGACATTTTATATACACTTTAAAAAATTTCCTCAGATTATTAAAGGATAAAAGGCCTAAAATTGAGTTCTTTTCCAAATCACATTCCCATTTCTTCATCAGTTGTAAAATATTTGTGTTTTCTTGTAGAAATAAGAATCACGGCCGGGCGCGGTGGCTCACGCCTGTAATCCCAGCACTTTGGGAGGCTGAAGCGGGCGAATCACGAGGTCAAGAGATTGAGACCATCCTGGCCAACATGGTGAAACCCCGTTTCTACTAAAAATACAAAAATTAGCTGGGCCTGGTGGCACGTGCCTGTAGTCCCAGCTACTTGGGAGGCTGAGGCAGGAGAATCGCTTGAACCCGGGAGGGGGAGGTTGCAGTAAGCTGAGACCACGCCACTGCACTCCAACATGGCAACAGAGTGAGACTCCATTTCAAAAAAGAAAAAAAAAAAGAAAAAGAAATAAGAATCACTAACTGCTCTTATAGAAATTATGATATTCAAGTAAAATAATGAAAATAAAGCACTTTAGTTTTCAAATTATTAGTATTTTTTCTCTGTAGATAGTCTTCATCTAATTTTAAAATTGCAATGATAATAGAATAGTTTGAGTATTTGTATACATGATGAATTTGAGTATATATGATGAATATTCATGTACTTTTTATAGAATCTATTTATTAGAGATCCCAGTAAGACCTATATATTATAGATTAACCATTAGTGATTTATGTATAATGAGTAGAAAAAGACAGCAGGAATTAATATTTTTGTTGTTAAAGATTATTTTTAAATAGTAGTAGTGAAGTAATTTTAAATCAAATAAACTTTGAAATATTGTTTATAATTTTATTTTAATAAGTCCAATTTGAAATTTTAAAATCTTCCAGGCCATAGCCTATCTAGAGACATAACTAGAGTAATACCAAGAGCCAGAACTCAGCTGACTGTGGTGGCTCACGCATGTAATCCCAACACTTTGGGAAGCCAAGATGGGTGGATCATTTGAGGTCAAGAGTTCGAGACTAGCCTGGCCAATATGGTAAAACCCTGTCTCTACTAAAAATATAAAAATTAGCTGGGTGTGGTGGCACACATCTGTAGTCCCAACTACTCAGGAGGCTGAGGCAGAATCACTTGAACCCAGGAGATGGAGGTTGCAGTGAGCCAAGATCATGCCACTGCACTCCAGCCTGGGTGACAGAGGGAGACTCCATCTAAAACAAAAAACAAAAAAACCGAGCTGGAACTCATAGCTTTCACTGTACATGGTCGTTTATTTTTTAAATGTTCTTATGTTTTTCATAGATTACCCTGATTAGTTTTAGGATTTCTCTAGAGATTTTTACTTTTTTACAAAGAAATGTTAACATTTAAAAAGTACTCTAATTTTTGCTTTCTTGCTTTTTGTCCTATTTTATTTTATTTTGATTTTATTTACGACTTGATTCTTCAGTTTTTAAAGTGATGTATTTCTAGATCATTGTAGTTAAGGGAATGTGACTTATTTTGTCTCATTCAGAATCCAGATATTTCATCTTCAATTACATTAAAATACCAACTTGTAATGAATTAGACTTTGTTCTCTGAATCCTTCTGTTTCTTCATTTTCTTTTACTATAATTTAAGATTATTTAAAGAGGCATTTTCATAAATAAATAAAATCAGTCTTCTTTTCAACTTTCTTTTTAACTTTCTCTTTTGCCATTTCTAGTAACCAAAATCTACTTGAGTGTTTTGAGTTTGGAGCTGACCAAAATTAGTAATGGGGACCCTTTGACTTTGGAATGTGCTTCCCAAGTTCTTTTTATAAAGCCTTTGAAAGTCAGACATTCCCTACATGATATTGAAAAAGAAAACTTATCATGTTGGTGTTATTATTTTGGGCATAGGGTAGAAGCAGCTCATTTTTCTTCCCCTCAACTTTGGAATGCCATTCCAAACTTTTTTTTTAACCCTTAGATTGCCTGTGGGTCTTTTGTGCCTCTCCTGGGTTGCTTGAAAGCCCCCAAAATCTCAACAGTTGTCTGACAGCCAGGCTGTTGGCTTCTCCTCTGTGACGGTGAGCCAGTTAAGATGGCCACAGCCCCTGAGCATGGAGACTCTGACAATGACAACAGAGAGTAGACAGAGATGGAGATAAAGTTCCTGCCTTCAGTAGTCTCATTTTTCAGCTAGAAAGTTTTTTTTTTTTTTTTAAAGTACAAAAGAACCATCTAGGCAAGGAAGCTCAGTTGCCAAGATGACTTTAGCGCAGCTTTACTGGGATAAGGTAGGAAAATACAACCCATGTACCAGTCATTTAATCCTTAAAAAGTCACCTTGGAGAAAAACCTCATCCAGAGGTGAGCTGATAAAGTAAAAACAAACAAAAACTGCACCCACCCCCACCCCCACACCACCCCCACCCCCACCATTCCCCAGCCCTTTCTTTAGCAGCCTGTATGTTTCCAGCTAATAGCTACTACCTCTGAAATCTTATGACTGGCAAGTTCTATGTAACTTCCTTCTGTAACTTACTTTCTTTTGAAACAGATCTTTGTAGAAGTTTGTCGTTAGATAATTATCTATCTAACAGTAATGTTTTCCTCCTGAAGAAAAATGGGCAGTAATAAACTAGTCAAGGATAAAAATCCATGTTTTTTTATGTGAACTTTTAAGACACTCTAAATATTTTAAGAGATTAATGCTTGAAATAGGGTATTTTCCTCACCTCAAGTATGTTGTGTTATATTACCCCACCCCTTTTTTAAGGAAAATGATTTGGGATTTATATTTGGAGTTTTATTTTTGTTTTGTGGTTAATATAACATTAATGGAGGTTGGATTCTGGGACAAGAGAGCCAGTATCAGGCAGATTCTAATCTATATTAAAATCTTACAAGAACCGAAGCTAATTATGTAATTTATTCAAGTCTCATATATTCAACGTGTCAATTAGAATCACCACACCAAAGTGTCAGGGTCATGGTAAAAATTAATAAGGTATTGGATGTAAACTAAAGCATAAGGTGAACGCCCATAAACGATAGTAGTAGTTAACATTATGATGATTCATTTTAAAGTCATGTAATTTTACCTGGCCATTTTCTAGAATTTTTTCACCCTCTTTTTAGGAACGACTTAGCTGAATATCAGAGAACTTGTGAAGATCTTAAAGAGCAACTAAAGCATAAAGAATTTCTTCTGGCTGCTAATACTTGTAACCGTGTTGGTGGTCTTTGTTTGAAATGTGCTCAGCATGAAGCTGTTCTTTCCCAAACCCATACTAATGTTCATATGCAGACCATCGAAAGACTGGTTAAGTAAGTATGCTTCTACGCGCACGGAGACTTTGGCAATATGGAAAATTCTGCCTTTAAAGGGGCATTGTGTTCTTTTAGCCCTATGCTAAGTCACATGTGATTGTTGTTAATCTTCAAATACAATGGATTTTAAAAGGTTCCTTCATTATAGCTTCCTTGAAGACAAATGGATGGGTTCTGCCATGTCACCATGTCACTTTGAACAGAAACCATGCCACTTTGAACAGATAATAGTATCTCTTGGTTTCAGTCCATCTTCAAGTGAGAGAATTGAACTAGACAGTTCTTTACGATTCTGTCCAGTTCTATGAATCTATGATTACAAATCTAATACTATTCTTAACAAAACTGAGTGTAATAGAAATTCCTTTGGTTTTGCCATATCTTGGATTTTTCTGCTGTACTTCAGGTAGAATGAGTTATTACCACATCTTCATCATGTGTCTGTTGTAAGGAATATTATAAGGACCCACTGTATCCCACTATTGATATTTGAGGGTTAACTGAGAACAAGTTACAGATGACCTTTTGTGTTGTCCAAGTTTTCGTCTAAGCTGAGTGAAACAATTCTCTTCGTACATCTGTTTTGTTGTTTTCACTATTCCAGAGGAGGCCTTTTCCTGTGAAAATTTTATTCTGTGGAAATTGAGATTATTACGTAATATAGAACCCAGTGGCAGTTTATAGTGTATGTTCTTCCATGCCCCCTACTTTGCTTTGTGCTCAGTGTCACCTCTCTCTATCTGTTGTGCTCACTTAAATAACCCCAGATCACTTCCTTTTAGAAGAAGTCTCTCATCAGCTCTGCCCCATTTTGTCCTAACTGACTTAGGTTCCTTTCTTCTGTGGTCATTAAGGTCAGACCGATTTTGCTCCATGTCCTGACCTTCAACAAATTCCTTTTCTTCTCTGAGCCTGGCATCTTCTGTTGCTTGGAGGAAAATACCTGCTTCTTCAGATTTAAGACCTTTTTGGGATTTTACTAAGGCAGGTTAGCCTGTGACCAGAAGTACTGCTTTTGAAACTGACTGCTTGGGTTCATATTCTGGTTCTACTGCCAACTTACCATGGAACCTTGCAAAAGTTACTTAACCTTTTTGTGCCTCAATTTTCTCATCTTTAAAATGGTGACATAAGTACCTAACTCATAGAGTTACCTTGAGGGGTCACTAGAGAAAACCTATGTAGTGCTTAAAACACTTCCTGACATATAGTAAATGCTCAATAAATATTAAAACCATTCTGTACCTTCTATACTCCCAAGAATGATCAATATGTCTTGTAGCTGTGATTTCCACACATGGCTAACTCGCTCGGGTGGGGGGTGAGTTGCTGTTGTTTTTGAGTTGGGGTCTCACTCCTTTGCCAAGGCTGGAATGTAATGGCACAATCATAGCTCAGTGCAACTTTGAACTTCTGTGCTTAAGCGATCCTCCTGCCTCAGCTTCCTGAGTAACTGCAGACATGTGCCGCCACACCCAGCTAATTAAAAAAATTTTTTTTGGTAGAGATGTGGTCTCACTATGTTGCCCAGGCTGTTCTTGAACTCCTGTGATCCTCCCACCTCAGCTTCCCAAAGTACTGGGATTACAGACATAAGCCACCACACCTGACCTAACCTACCGATTGTTATATGAACACAGAATTTCCAGTGTGGACTGACTGGTAGTTTTTTATGTTTGTTTGTTTTGTTTTTGATTTTTGAGACGGAGTCTCTCTCTGTTGCCAGGCTGGAGTGCAGTGGCGCAATCTTGGCTCTCTGCAACCTCTGCTTCTCGGGTTCAAGTGATTTTCCTGCCTCAGCCTCCTGAGTAGCTGGGACTATAGGCGCCCACAACCATGCCTGGCTAATTTTTGTATTTTTAGTAAAGACGGGATTTTACCATGTTGGCCAGGATGGTCTCGATCTCTTGACCTCATGATCCACCCGCCTTGGCCTCCCAAAGTGCTGGAATTACAAGTGTGAGCCACCACGCCCGGCCCGACTGGTAGTTTTTATGATCTATACTGCTTGGTTCTGTTTTTGTTAAGTATTTTAAGTATTCAATATGTTGTTAATTTATTCATATAGTCTCAATATAACTATTAAATATGTATTAACTATTTTCAGATACAACTAACAAATGTAGTAAACATTTATTATATGTCAATGACTGTGCTAGGCAATTTAAGAACATCATTTTAAAAAATCTTCAAGCATTCATGAGGTACATATTATTACCCCCGTTTTATAGCTAGGGAAATTGGGGTTCAGAGAAGTTAAAAATTTGCCTGTTTATATTTGAAAAACAAGAACAGAACTGTACCTTACAAAAATAAATTCATGGTAGTTTAAAGGTTCAGATACAATTCAGACTATAAAAGCATTAGAAATAAATATAAAAAATATCTTATAGTTGTGGGTTATAGTCCTAAGGATGACGTGAAAAGTGGAAGTCATAAGGGAAAAAAAGATACATTTGTTTCTATTAAAAAATAAATTCCCTTACAATAAAACATTACATATTCAGTTAAAAGGCTGAGAAAAAATATTTGCACTATACATGACAAAAGACCAATAGAATAAATTTCCTTTGAAACAAACAAAAAGGACAAGCTGCCTAGTTGCAAAGTAGGTAAAGAATAGAAATCAGTGAGCAATAAAAGAGGAAGATGTCAGCATATGAAAATGTATTCATTCTATTAGTATTTGAGGAAATACAATAAAAAAATTAAAGAACAACCCATCAGACTGACAAAATAGAACAAGATTGATAATTTCAAGAGTTGGAGAGGTCATGAGTACACAAGTATTTTCACTCTGCTGGTGGGTTCATAAATTGGTGGAAATACTTTGGAAGTAAATTAGTCCTGTCCATTCATATTCAAATTGTGCATTTCACTTTTCAAAATCTACCCTCAAGAAAAATACTCAAGTACATGCATAATGGGGTATGTATAGGGAATGCTTTTTGCAGCATTGTTTATAATTATGTGAACAACCTAAATATCGTTCAAAGGAGAGTAACTAAACATGGTTTAGATAAACTATGACATTTTGTGCATAGTATGAAAAACGGAAGTAGTTCTATGTGTATTAATGTTGGACCATCTCCAAAATATATTGTTGCAAGAAAACAAAACAAAATGGCTAAAGATACATCTAGTATGAAACCTTTCGTATTTTTTAAGTCCATATACAACCATACTACATTTTTCCCCTTCAAGATTCATAGATATGCACAGAAAAATATTTGAAAGAGTAAACACCAAATATTTAACAGAGATAACCACTAGAGAGGTGGACGAAGGCAATGAAATTGAAAGGGTGTCAAATAGACCTTTAACAATATTGGTAACTAATTTTGCAAGGAGAATATAGTTTAAAAATTAATTTTAGAAAGAGGAAAGCATATTAAAAGTTGCACATAAAAAGAGGCAGAGCTTAAAACTAGGTAGTCTAGCAAAACTAGTAAGCCAGGCACAGTGGCTCATGCCTGTAATCCCAGCAGTTTGGGAGCCTGATGCAGGAGGATCACTTGAGGCCAGGAGTTTGAGACCAGTCTGGGCAACATAGGGAAACGCTGTCTTTACAAAAAATTTAAAAATTAAAAAAAAAAAACTCAGCCAACAAATAACAAGTTATTATGTTGTCTTTTATATTATCCCTCTAGATTATGAAAAAATATTTTTAAAGGAAGCTATAATGTTTCGGTTACTTCCAAGCCTGGCAGTCATTCAGAAATTAAGATTCTTGATCAGTTATGTATTCCTTTGTCTCTATCCTAAATTTGAGCTCTTAGCCTCTTAAAGTAAATGTCAACCTACTTAGTTCAATTTTCTGCCTTGTCAGCATATCATTGTCTCATGTTCTGCATTAATGACAGAAAGGATATTAAACCTATTAACACTGAACGGATTCTGCTTTTATTGTCAATGAATTCTTCTTCTGTATCATTCTCTTGGCCTAACTTAACTAATGCAGAGTGCTGAATATTGAGTGCTATGCTAACTTTGAAGAGTGTCCAGCACCTTTTGGGTTTGGATTTGTAGTTTTATGTACAGTTAGAAGCCTGACCCCTCCATAAGCTGTTATCATATTACCTGAATGACTTTAACATGGAATGTTTAAAAATGATACCTTAAATATGATAAATCAAAAGTTTCCTTGTAAATGTGGTATTGTGACAGCAGCTTTCAGCTCCTTTGTTGCATCCTTTAGCATTTACTATTTTGAATATATATTCATGAAACAAGAATGGCTTGATGGCCGGGGCATGGTGGCTCACACCTGTAATCCCAGCACTTTGGGAGGCTGAGGCAGGTGGATCACTTGAGATCAGGAGTTTGAGACTAGCCTGGCCATCATGGTGAAACCCCATCTCTACTAAAAATACAAAAATAGCTGGATGTGGTGGTGCACGCCTGTAATCCCAGTTACCTGGGAGACTGAGGCAGGAGAATTGCTTGAACCTGGGAGGCGGAGGTTGCAGTGAGCCAAGATTGCGCCACTGCACTCCAGCCTGGGCAACAGAGGAAGACCCTGTCTCCAAAAAAAAAAAAAAAAAAAAAAAAAAGAATGGCTTGTACAGTTGACAAGGAGGGGATCAGGCATGACTTGGAGAGCAGGCCACCCATATGTTTCTGGTGGTTTCTTAGGACTCAAGGACTTTTTGGAGAATATACTTAACAACTGTTGATGACATTGGATATATTTTTTATGTTGATTTGAAGTCTTCATATTGTTTCTGACCTTTCGCCTTTCACTTGGCCTCTTTATGCCATAAGGGAGGTAAGAGTAACAGTAACCTCTTTTTCTTGCTTAATGATCAAAGTACCTTCACATGGTAACCAAGATGGAACTGCTTAAATTCCTTTCTGTAGCTCACAGTACCTTGGAGAAGTTTCACTATACTTTTCAAAAAAAAGAAATGATTCCAAGGGTACTTTTCTGGGGCTTTAGTCCAGCTTGTGATTTTGGAGTGGATCATTGGCCTGCTCTGCATAGCTGGCTTTAAAAGACTACAGCAGGAACTTCCCAGAAATGAGGAACAAAGAAATGTTGTAGTCAGCCTTCTAGACTTTCTTTTTAAAAACGGTGTAGTAACACTTATTAGTGATGCCTAATAATGCTTAAAATTAATAATAACTGGAGTAATTTAGAAATTATAAGACATTTCTTGGCCACTCCACATTTCAAGGTGGAGCTCATGCATATACATTAGACCAACTCTTTTGCTTAAACACTTGGCTGAGATTGTTAAGGGACTTTCTCAGTCCTTTTGGCCCTGATTGCTGCGCTAAGTTTCTTAAATATTACATGCTCATTAGTGCGTGTAAGTACATGCTTTTCACCCCAGAACACTCATGATCTTTACGTCATCTTTCTGCCTCAGCTGCTCTTTCATCTGGATCATGGAACGTTGCAGGGTTAACACAGTGTTGCTGGCTTTGCGTCAAGAAGCTCCTTGATTACATTCATCAACACATTCACATGGTGTTTCCAAGCACTCACAGAACATTTGCCATGGAGGATGGTAATTTGGAGAACTGCCCTTTTACTCTCACATTGATATGCCACATGTGTCTGTACAGCTTCCCATTGTGAGAGCCTCATTCAGGTGTGGCTCTGGGCTGGACCTGTGGACTGCGGGATCTAGAGCAGGACTGTAGCTAACTGGGCAGTTACCCTGGGTGGCTGGAATCGGCTGTTTCTGAAAGGCAGATTATATAAGTAGCACTGTTAGTCCCAGGGGATAAGTGGGCTAAAAAATGAAAGCTCAGACAAGATGAAGCCAGATGGCCACAGGAATGGAGTAGGAAGCAAGGCCTTGTGTTGAGGAGAGGGAACTGCCAGCCCAGGGCTCTTTCTAAAAAAATTATTTGTGGGGTTGCTTGCTGCTATTTGTTATGTGGACTGGCTGAGTCGAAACAAAACCAAACCAAAACCAAGATTTAGTAACACCTGAGTGAATGAGTAGATAATCCTAAATTGCCAAAATGACTACCTACCTGCAAGCTTCCCAGGTGGGCTCAAAGCTACCTTGAAGCATGCGTTGCATTTGCCTTACAGAAAGGAGGAGTGTGTCAGCCCAGTGGTTACATGGAGTTTGAGTGTCATCATTTTGTGGTCTCACTGTTGAATGATGGGCCTAACAAGACATCTGTATATTGGAGTTTTATCTTTGATAATTTTCTGTGGTTCCATAGTCTAAATTTGGTGAGTTAATATTCTGAAACACTTTTGAACCAGAACGACTGAACTCTAGTTTCTAATTCAAAATAGGTAATGTTTTCAGTTTAGATCATGAAATATTAGAACTGAGAGGGAGCTTTACCTCACCTCTTTTGACACCATCCTATAGCAGACTCTATTCATTTATTTGTTTTCTTGTTGTTTATTCTGTTGAGCATCTACTGTGTGACAAACACTACTCTTGACAAGAGGATATTCTGAAAAGAGATAAAGTCTATTAAACATAAGTTTCCCATAAGCAGCAAGTTTGTTAGATTTTTATCCTGTTGTGGATCTGTCTGTTTGCATACTTATAAACACTGAGCTTTTTTGATCATTCTTTTTTGAGATGGAGTCTTGCTCTGTCACCTAGGCTAGAGTGCAGTGGCACGATCTCAGCTCACTGCAACTTCCACCTCCCAGGTTCAAGCAATTCTTGTGCCTCGGCCTCCCAAGTAGCTGGGACCACAGGTGTGCACTACCACACCCAGCTAATTTTTGTATTTTTAATAGAGACAGAGTTTCAGCATGTTGGTCAGGCTGGTCTGGAACTCCTGACCTCAAGTGATCCGCCCACCTTGGCCTCCCAAAGTGTTGGAATTACAGGCGTGAGCCACTGCGCCTGGCCTTTTTTGTTCATTCTTTTTCCTTGGAACTTTGGCTTTGGTGACTGCATGGTATCAGGAACAGATAAGAATCTCATTGAATAGTTACTTTTGCTCTTCATTAAGTCTTAGTGATTTAAGAAAGGTGACTGTAAGATGCCTATATTGACTTGCTGTCCTTAAAGAGTGAATTTTTCTTTTCTTTTAGAATCATAGATCCTAACTGGATTGCATATCCTTGATAAAGCTAGACCCCTTTTACGTTATAGAACTTTTATGGAAATGCAAATAGACACATATTCAATTTTGCTGGTGTTTATTTTTTTACTTAACTAGGATAATTTAATCTTGCCTTGATTCTTCCACTTTTTAACATAGTAATTGTGTTTGGTTATATTCGATTAAAACAATTTACTTCTTTTTTCATTTCCTTGGAAGAAAAATTATTTTTATCAATTTAAAACAAATCAGGAAATTCTAAAGTGAAGATCATTCTGCTTCCATGAGTTTTATATTTGCAGCAACTTATTCTTTTTTAAACAAAAAGGGCTTTTATGAAACTGCTAATAATTGTAACTTTGTTCAGTATTACATGTTTCTTCAAATGTGGCTGCTTTCCAAATACCACAAATAGTTTATTTTACCTTTAAGAGATGTTTTAAATTGAATCATTGGTTAATTCTGAAAGTAATTCAAGCAGAGTTTATAATCCTCTACTTACTATGACTCTTTAAAACTTGCTAATTAAAAACAAAATCATAGTTGGCCCTTTTCTCATAGTTTAGACCTGGGCAATGAAAAGGAAACTGCAAGCATTTATTTCAACTGAATTTGAAACCGTGGTTTAGTCTTCAACTCTTTAACAAAACAGGGAATACCATATGTAACAGCCCAGCATACATTTTTTGCTTTTTGTGTCTTGAAAGTTTCCTGCCTCACTTTCTCTTTGTCTACTGGATATTTTTATTCAGTTGATAAATTGCAAATATCCTAGAATATTTTATATGGGACTTATTTAATCAATGAGATTGTATCCTTGCTATTTTACATGCCAGAGCATTTTGGCATTTGGTTCACTTCTACTCCCAATAAACAGCTTAGGATAGAGTAGTAGTTCTGAGAATTGCTGAAGAAGGGTGGGTCTTGGCAATGATCAAACCCAGTGGGATAAGATTGTGTTAAATCGTGAATGTTATATGCATAGCCAGGAGATTGGAGGAGTTCAACAGTACTAATCATTGAACAACAACAAGTGTTCATAAGTCACTGAAAGAATGTAATTGAAAGAGAAGTGCAAAAAAGAGGATTGTGGAGAAAGATAAAAAGGAAAGGACATATATTTGTTCAAGTAAATGAGAGGAGAATCTGCTGCATGGACAAAGCCTCAGTCCTTCCTTAAAACGTTGACGGCTACCTTGATTTACAATTCGTACCTTCCCTACTTTGCTGCATTTTTCCTTTTCAGCACCTCCCCTCACTTTTAAAAAACTAATTTGCTCTTCTCTGGGCTTTCCCCTGCAGCCCTCTCCACAATAGATGATTGTCCCGCACAGATGCCGTCCTGCCACGAAGGCTCTTAGCCTTTCTGGCTGCTCCGCCCGCCGCTCGCCAAGTGAGGACAGAGGGTCTTTCTCTGGGGTGTGCTTTATTTCATATGTGCTCAGCCGGCCTACCCTGGCTCTTCTAATACATATTAATGCTTTTCTCTCCCTGACTTATGAGGACAGGATCGTTTGATCATTTCTTGTTTTGAATGTTCTTTTTGTGCTGACAGAGAAAGAGATGACTTGATGTCTGCACTAGTTTCCGTAAGGAGCAGCTTGGCAGATACGCAGCAAAGAGAAGCAAGTGCTTATGAACAGGTGAAACAAGTTTTGCAAATATCCGAGGAAGCCAATTTTGAAAAAACCAAGGCAAGTCTAATAAGATGCAAATAAAAGTGTCCTTCTTTTTTTTTTTCTTTTTTCTTCTGAGTATTTATTTTGTTATTCTTCTATAACTAAACTCTGTTTTTCAAACACACAAAGTGAATTATCAATCTGTTAATGTTGACTTTTCTGAATTAAACAAATTTGCTATTTGGAGAATTCTTACTCCTCTGCAAATACTGTTGTTGTATCACTGTTCAGAGACTGTAGTACAGTATAATACTTTGAGAGACCTATATGCTTAATCTTTTTATTTGCTGATAATTTGCAATGCTGCAAAAATCTTAACACCCAGGCATTAGTTTGTATATGTTCGTATATGACTAAAGACAAATGTTTTTCCTCAATAATTGGAAATTTTTGAGAAAATCCAAATATACCAAAGACAATAATATATACATATTTAGTAGCTTTTTTTTTTTTTTTTTTTGAGACAGAGTCTTGCCCTGTCGCCCAGGCTGGAGTGCAATGGCACGATTTCGGCTCACAGCAACCTCTTCCTCCTGGGTTCAAGTGATTCTCCTGCCTCAGCCTCCCAAGTAGCTGGGATTACAGACACGGGCCATCATGCCCAGCTAATTTTTGTATTTTTAGCAGAGATGGGGTTTCACCGTGTTAGCCAGGCTGGTCTGGAACTCATGACCTCAGGTGATCTGCCCACCTCGTCCTCCCAAAGTGCTGAGATTATAGGCGTGAGCCACTGCGCCCGGTCTTAGTAGCATCTTTGAGTCTGGACTTACTGTAAGGTAACTCAAACATACTTAATGAGAATAACAGTTTATACTTAGTGATCAGACGGTGTTATAGGCACTTTGAAGAATAGGAGGTTACTGTTGATTCATTACTGTGTTTGGGGGCCACACCGTAATCCGTTAAAGTTGCATGTATTTTCCCTAGACACACTAGCATACAATTCAAGTTCTTAATGGCCACATGTAGCAAATATTGGACAGTGCAGATATAGAGCATTTTCATTATCATGAAAAGTTTTGTTGGATAGCACTGGTCTAAACCATATACGAATCTCGGTGTTTTATTAAAATATTAGGGCTACATTACTGAGTATATGCCCAGAGGAATATAAATCATTCTGCTGCAAAGACACATGCATGTGAATGGTCATTGCAGCACCCTTCACAATAGCAAACGTAAATGATGGAATTGATGGAATCAACCGAAATTGACGGAATCAATCTAAATGTTCATCACTGACAGATTGTATAAAGAAAATATGGAACATGGACACCATGGAATAGTATGCAGCCATAAAAAGAGTGAGATCAGATCTTTTGCAGGAACATGCATGGAGCCGGAGACAGTTATCCTTAGCAAACTAACGCAGGAACAGAAAGCCAAATACTACATATTCTTACTTATAAGTGGGAGCTAAATGATAAGAACTTACGAGCACAAAGTAGGAAACCACAGACAGTGGCATCTCCTTGAGGATATAGGGTGGGAGGAGGGAGAGGAGCAGAAGAGATCACCATTGGGTACTGGGCTTAATACCTGGGTGATAAAATAATCTGTATAACAAAACCCCGTGACATGAGTTTGCCTATGTAACAAACCTTCACATGTACCCCCAAACCTAAAATAAAAGTTAAAAAAAAATTAGGGCTATTCAATTCTGCATTAAGCCTCTTGTCAGCCATTGCTATGTCCATTTGTCTTTATCCAGTTCATCCATAACTCTTCCCGTTTGACCCTCATGCCTTCTGAAACTTAGGTTCAGTTATGACCAAACTCCCCAACATACTGTTTCCTCAGACTCTCCTGTTTCTTCATTTGTTGTGAGCTCTAGCTGTCCCTCGATGCCATGACTTTCAAAACCTTCAGTGAAGGCCCTTGTGTCAGTCAAGTCGTCTCAGGTGGGTGTGATGGAGGAAATCGCAGTTACTTCACTCCTGACTGCCATTTCCAGGGCTTTGTTTTGGCACTTACTCTCAGGTCCTATTCCTCTTTGAAATTAAGCTACTGCTCTGTGTTAATCTGTTTTGCATTGCTATAAAGAAAGAGCAGAGATTGGTAATTTATAAAGAGAAGTAAGTGGTTTATTTTGGCTCATGTTGTGCAGTCTGCATACAAAGCATGGTGCCAACATATGCTTCTGGTAAGGCCTCAGGAAGATTTCACTCTGACAGCAGGCAGAGGGGAGCAAGCCTCACAAGGGAGCAGGACTGAGCGAGGAGGAGAGGGGCCAGGCTCTTTCTAACAATCAGACCTCAGGATAACTAATAGGGCACCAAGCCATTCATGAGGGATCCACCCCCATGACCCAAACACCTCCCACCAGGCCCCACCTCCAACACTGGAAGTCACATTTCAACATGAGAGATTTGGAGAGGACAGGTATCCAAACCATATCACACTCCTCTTTGAAATCAGTGTTGTCTCTCTTCTCCCTAATCAATAAAATCTCTCAATTGAGAAGGTGCTCTTTGACCCTTTCTATTTTATTTTATTTTTATTTTTATTATCATTTTTTTGAGACAGAGTTTCATTCTTGTTGCCCAGGCTGGAGTGCAATGGTGCAGTCTCAGCTCACTGTAACCTCAGCTTCCTGGAATCAAGTGATTCTCCCACCTCAGCCTCCCAAGTAGCTGGGATTACAGGCATGCGCCACCATGCCTGGCTAATTTTGTTTTTTTAGTAGAGACAGGGTTTCACAATGTTGGCCAGGCTGGTCTCAAACTCCTGAGCTCAGGTGATGCACCCATCTTGGCCTCCCAAAGTGCTGGGATTACAGGCGTGAGCCACCACGCCTGGCCCCTTTTTAAAAGTTTTAACATCTGACCCTTTTCCTCTTCATTCTATCTCTTTCATCATCCTTAAATGTTTGAATTTCCATGTTGCTGATACACAAAACACTAATACTCTTCAGCTTCCTTAACTCTACTATATCTCCTACTTCTACGCTAACGTCCTGCATGAACTGAAATGCCCCTAAGATCTCTCTGAAACCACACTCTCTGACTAGGGCCTTTGCTCTTCTGTCCTCCCTATCAAAGTTAAATCTACTCCATGTCTTCATTTTCACCTCTAGTTCTTCAGCATTCTTTCTTTTTATCTCTCATTTTATCTGTTGTGTCCAGGCTGGTCTTCTTTTCTTCCCATTTAAATATAAATTTTGCCATCTCAAATTGAACTCACATATTCACTCTCCCAAATCTGCTGCCCCTTCTGTATTCTCTTACTGGATGGCACTTTTTATTCACTAACATGCTCTGATCAGAAAACTGGATTTCACCCTGTCCTTCACCCCTAACTTTTAACCAGTCACTAAGTACAGATCTGAGTTTCTAACATTTTCTTGAATTCTTTCCCTCATTAACACTTTTCTTATGGAAGCTAAGTAATCTCTGGATTTATCTATTACACTTCTTCCTAGCTTGCCTCCCTCCTTCGTTCCACTCCCTACACTGCAGCCAGAAGCGATCTTTCTTAAAGACACATTTGATCATGTGACTCTGATTTAAAATTCTTCGGTGGATTTTCACTGCCTTCAAGACAGTCTCCACATTCTTTCCCATGCCCGTGGTCTGTCCTAATGTGACTCCCTTTTGCCCTCCAAGGCTGCTGCTTCTTTCCTCCTCTCGTGCCCTGTCTCCCAGTACACTCAGCTATCATCAAAGGCAGGAGGGTTTAGGGGGTGAACATGGGCTTACTAGAGTTAGCCAGACTTAGATTCAACTTCTGGCCCCACCATTCACTGGCTGTGTGACCTTGGATGAGTTACTTTAACTTCTCTGTGCCCCAGTTTTTCCTCATCTGTAAAATGGAGGAATATGTGACTCCTAGGATTGTGAATGAGGACTGCATTTTAAAATGTATATTGGTTATCTTATACAAACCCAGGCAGGCACAAAATATTTTCTCAATAAATAGCGGTGGTGGTGATAACCCTGCTGATTATCCCATCCTCTCTCCAGCCTCTGAGTCTTTGTATGTGCCATGTGCATTCTTCTCTGCTCCACTGCCTGTATATTACTCTAGCCTTACTTATCTTAGCCTACATGGTACTCCCTCTAGGAAACCTCTTATCTCCTCTGTCTAGATTCGATGTACCCTTTATATGCCTTTATAGCAGGGTTTTTCAACCTTGGTGCTATTGACATTTTGGGCTATGTAACTCTTTGTTTTGAATGCTGTTCTGCACATTGTAGGATGTTTAGAAGCCTCTACCTACTCAATGCTAGTAGCTTACCCTCCTCCCCCAAGTTGTGACAACTGAAGATGTCTCCATACATTGCCAAATGTCCTCTGGAGGGCACATTTACCCCCATTTGAGAACCACTACTTATATAGCATTTATCAAAATGTATTATTATTGCTTGTTTGTCTGTATCCTTCATTAAACTTAAAAAAAAATATTTCAGCTTTTATTTTCGAAAGAGGGGTACATGTGTAGGATTGTTACATATGGTGGACCCAGGTATTGAGCATAGTGCCCCATAGGTACTTTTCCAGCCCATGCCCCCCTCTCTCCTCCCCCAAGTTGTCTGCAGTGTCTGTTGCTGCCACGCTTATGTCCATGTGTACACAATGTTTAGCTCCCATTTATAAATGAGAGCATATGGTGTTTGGTTTCCTGTTACCGCATTACTTTGCTTAGGCTTATGTCTTCCAGCTACATCTATGTTGCTGCAAAGCACATGATTTCATTCTTTTTTATGGATGTATACATTCCCTGGTGTATATGTACCACATTTTCTTTATCCAATCTGCCATTTATGGGCACCTAAGTTGATTCCATGTCTTTTTTTTTGAGATAGAATCTTGTTCTGTCGCCCAAGCTGGAGTGCAGTGGTGTGATCTTGGTTCACTGTAACCTCCGCCTCCAGATTCAAGTGATTCTTCTGTCTCAGCCTCCCGAGTAGCTGGGATTACAGGTGTGCACCATCACGCCTGGCTAATTTTTGTGTTTTTAGTAAAGACAGTGTTTTGCCATGTTGGCCAGGCTGGTATTGAACTCCTGACCTCAAGTGATCCACCCGCCTCCGCCTCCCAAAGTGCCGGGATTACTGGCGTGAGCCACCATGCCCGGCCTCTATGTTTTTGCTATTGTGAATAATGCAGTGATGAACATTTGAGTTGATGTATCTTTTTGGTATAATGATATATATCCCTTTGGGTATATACCCAGGAATGGGATTGCTGTGTTGAATGGTAGCTCTCTATTAAGTTCTTTGAGAAATCTCTGTTAAACTTTAAAATTGTCACCAAGCCAAGGGCTTGCTTCCCTATGCACATAGAAGCCAATGCTATGGCACTGGCTTTTAAGAAAAGAAAAGGCTTTATTGCAAGTTGACTGGCAAGGAGGCAAGAGGCCACACTCAAATCTGTCTCCTCGTTCTGCGGCAAGATCAGGAAGATTGGTTTCAGAGGTGTTTCTAAGTAGCCCCAGGTGATACCAGTGCAGCCAGTCTGCCAGGGTGGTGGTAATCACAATGAGGAGGTTAAACCTCTCATGTACCCCACAAACATATGCATCTACTATGTACTCAAAAAAAATTAAAAATAAAGTAAAAACAATTAGGAGGTTAAAGCTTTTTCCCATTGCACATGCCTGGACTACATGACTTGCAATTTTGGCTCAGTGCTATCTGTAACAACTTAAACAATGGTTAATCAGTCTGCACTAGTCCCTTGGTTACAAAATCTCTGGTGTTACGGAATTTCTCCACCCTGATCACTGTTAAATCCATAGCATCTTGCGTAGATCTCAACACATAATAAATAGGTACTCAGTAAATATCCACTGAGGAAGGAAATTGCAACTCAGTTCTCACTAGCACTCTACAGTTCCTTTATTCTTATCTTTCCAGCTTACCTACTTTGCCAGCAAAAGTACCCAGTGAAAATTAGGCCCAATCACACTTTTTTTTTTTTTTTAATGGCTAGTTCGAGCCTCCCAAGCATTGCTAAAGGAAGTCATTTAACAAAGCCACTTAATAGCGGGGCACAGTGGCTCACGCCTGTAATCTCAGCACTTTGGGAGGCTGAGGCAGGCAGATCACGAGGTCAAGAGATTGAGACCATCCTGGCCAACGTGGTGAGACCCCGTCTCTACTAAAAATACAAAAATTAACTGGGCATGGTGGTGTGCACCTGTAGTCCCAGCTACTCGGGAGGCTGAGGCAGGAGAATCGCTTGAACCTGGGAGGCAGAGGTTGCAGTGAGCTGAGATCACGCCACTGCACTCCAGCCTGGCAGCAGAGTGAGACTCCATCTTAAAAAAAAAAAAAAGCCACTTAATGAGTTCCACTGAAGAGTAATACTAGTCACCTTCAGTGGTTGTAGGTACTGTTGAACAATTCTTTTCTCTGCAGTTGAAGACCTTATATACTCTAGCCAGGAACTCCACTTTCCTCACTTTTCCAACTCCACTGCTGGCACCTCACTTTCTTCGGATGACCTACTTCTCACTTTACTAAGATTAGGACCAACTGACAAGAGCCTCCTCAGCATCTTCTCATCCCTCGAATGTCTCCTCTCCTTATTTCTCCTTTCTTTTCTGGCCCTCTTATTTCCCAAGATGAACATCTTTCTCCCTGTTTTTGATGTCTCCCACTTCTATGTCATCACATTTTTCTTGCATCCTTTGTCCTTTTCTCTCCACTGTTTTTCCCCCTCATCCTGCCCACAGCCTTTGTTTAAGTAAACAAAAAGCAGCTTTCCTGTGATCATCTTTCACTCCGTTTATTACCGTCCATTCCTCATTTCCCTGGCAGACATCTCACAACAGTTGTCCACCCTGGTAGCTTTCCTTTCACTTCTGAGTGCATCGCAGCCAGGCTTTGAACAAACTGTAGCCTGATTTTATGTTACTGAAGTGCTCGCTTCATGATCACTGGTCACTTCCTGATTACCAAACCCAGTGACCTCATCTCAGTCCTCATTGGACTTAAACTCTATAGATTTGGAACCCTGTTAACTGGCCTATCATAACATACCATCTCTTTCCCTTGATTTAGCTGATATATTACTCTCATGGGTCCACATTGTACCATTCTTGTCTACTCTTAAGTCTCTTTTAACTTGTTTCTTGGTTTCCACAAGTCTTAAGTGTGGACGTTCCTCAGAGTTAGTTCCCAGCCCTCCTCCCATGTTGCCTGGACTTCCTGGGATTCATTTCTCCTCACGTGGCCAAATATTACCAGTGAATACGCCCACATTATGCCTTTAGCTTTAACTGCTCTCCTGAGCCCCAGCCCTACGTGTTTTGCTGCTACTAGATCTTTTTTTATGGATGATACACTGCTGGCGTCTGAAACTCTACACAACCAAACCGTTCATTGGCTCCGCCTTCCCATCTACCACTCCTTTTCTTTCTACCATTTTCTCTATGATCGTCTTCAAACAAAGGCATCACCATCTTCACCGCAGTCCTGGCTTGCATTCTTTAAAACATCTCGGTTCTTCCCTATGCTTGCTCTTGACATTCCATCAGTTCCCAAGGTCTTTCTCTCTCTCTTCAGAGTCAAATTTCTATTTAACTATGCCTACCTTTTCATTCTTATACCACTGCCCTGGTTCAAGTCTTCACATCTTCACATGCTTTTTTTTTTTTTTTTTTTTTTTCAGAGACAGGGCCTCACTCTGTCACCCAGGCTCGGTGGTGCAGTCATATCTCACTACAGCCTTGCACTCCTGAGCTCAACTGATTCTCCCTCCTTAGCCCCCCAAAGTGCTGGGATTACAGGTGTGAGCCACCGTGTCCAGTGGTATACTTCACGTATTCTTATACCAAGTATGCAGACAATTACAATAGCTTTCTAATTGGTTTCCCTCAAATTTCATCTAATTCCAGCATACTTTTCACAGTGCTCTCATAACATTTATAGTTCCTGAGTTATAAATCTCCCTGTTTAGGTAGCTCCCCTCTTGCAGTAGAATAAAAGACAAATCTGGCCCCATTCTAACTTTGCTAGTCTTCTCTTTCACTCTACTCTTTCATGTCACCTTCACTGTTTCCAGAACATGACCTGCAGTTGGCCATTTTCATTGATTTGCTCATGCTGTATTTTTCTGCCTTGAAATAATCTATGAAGTATCTGTTCAATCTATGAGGCTCAACTCAAGTGGCAGTCTTCCTGAAGTTTTCCCCAGCCCCTTCTTGTTTGAATTAACTTCTTTTTCCTCTGTATTCCTATTGATGTGGTGTATAATTTTGGTAGTTGTTTACACAGTTTTCTCCACCAGAAGACCTTGAAATCAGGTCTGTGACATCTATCATTGTATTTCACACATGACCATTTACGTCTTAATTAACAATAAATGTTTGTTCAGTGGAAGTCAATTATTATTAATGTGAAATTTGTAATTAATTTTTTAAAAAATTTAATAACTGAGAGCAAGCAACACTATTCATTAGGAATCTATAGCATTTTCAGTAAATTAGTAATAATGAATGCAAGGACAAAATGTATTGCAAGTCTAGTAGTTTTTATCTAGAAGGTATGTTGAAACACACTAGAATTTTTGCTTTCTAAGCGCATTAAAAAGCACAATGTGCACATGTACCCTAAAACTTAAAGTATAATAATAAAAAACAAACAAACAAAAAAAACTTCAGCCAAAAAGCAAAAAGGTGGGGAGGTAAAGGGAGGATAGATTAAATACGTATGGCAAACTTGATGGCTATTGAAACTGGTTGATGGGGTCATAGGGGTTTTTATGTAAGTCTGGAAATTTTGATAATAAAAGTGGTTTGTTTGTTTTAAAAAAAAAAAAAGCCAGGTGGTATACATATTTTAATTTAAAACCCAACTCCTTATATTACTGAGTGATGAAATGGTTACTTGGTTTAGTTCCTTGACGTTTGTTGCCATCTAGTGTGGCATTTGGGTATCACATGCTAAGTAGAAGGAATTATATATTTACATTCTTTGTGGCAGTGAAAATGCCTGAGGATTTTATAAGAAAATAAATATGTAACTTGAGAAGTATATAATGCTGTGCAAAGATTCTTGTGTGGAACTACCTTGGATAAACTCCCTACTCTCACCACTTTCTAGGTCTCTGATTTGGTCAAGTTACTGAATGTCTCAAAGTACCAGTTTCTTCAATTGAGTGATAAGAACCAATTAAAATGTATTGAGAGGGTTAAATAATCCATGTATACCACTTAGCAAAGTATCTGGCACCTAGTAGGTGCTCAATAAATATTTTTGTTTGAAAATGGAAGTTATTTCAATTGGTGATAATTTTAAAAGAGGAAAAGAATTCACCTGGGACTAAATGGTGAGAAAAAGTAGAGGCTTTTGCAGTCACACCTTGATAAAGCTACACAAAGCAGATGAAAAGGTTAACCAGGCCTTAGGCCTGCCTGCTTGTGTTGGAAGGGAAATTGTTGAGAGGTATGTGTAAAGGCCTGAAGGCACAGGCTGTGGCATGAAGTTACCATAAGCATATCTGTAATGACATAACCCTCTAAGGAAAAAAAAAAATTTCTTTTTTACTCATAACAACTTGAACAAAGTATGTATTTCCAATTTGCTAAGACCTATCCTGCCATATACCTTTGTGGGTAAGTGGTGTGAACTTTTAAAAAAAGTTAATTATTATGTATACATAATAATTGTACATATTTATGGGTTACATGTGATATTCTGAAGATTAGTTTTTAAAACAGCAGCCTGGTAGGTTGAACAAATATTTACAAAGACTTTTTCTCCCTTTTCAAATATCCAAATTATTCTGTTTCTTGGATTACAGGGAGTCAGAAAGGCAGGAATTAGAAACCTGGATTAAAAATAAAATCAGAAAAGCATTGACTATTTGGTTATAGTCACAAGGATAGAAAATAATGCTTCTTGATTTGCACATTATCTGTCACAAAAGAAGTGTAAATATCTTGAAAAATGGTACATAGGGATAGACTGGTAAATTTCTGGTTAGCAAGGGTTTATAAATTAAAATCAATAGTTTGCATTATTCATAAGTTAGATGCTTGAAATGTGTTAATCTTTTTAATTTTGTGGGCTTTATTCATAAAAATAAAAATGTTTATAAGCTTTAAAGTTCATGTTCATAGGTGTGAGCTGTATATTTTTCATAAGATCTTAATTCCTTAGTTATGAATTATTCTGTCACAAAGATTTCTTGAAAACTAACCCTAGCAGCTGGGAAGGACTTTTATATGATCTACAATAGGTTTCCTGTTTTAAAATTTTAGTTGACTAGATATAAATTTTGTTTTCAAAAATGTTTTGACTGCCTAAGATAGTAGTGCCCACCCTTTGGCTTAATAAAACCAGGACTGGGAATATCAAGTCCAATAAACTGTGTTTGAAAAAAAGTGTTAATATGTCAACACAGAATGACCACAGCTAAAGAAATTTCCCAGAAAAGAAAAGGTACCTTCAGGAATGAGTCTGCTGGGTGGGGGAAATGTATAATTCCCCAACTTCCCAAGACCTACAGCCATTTCCACCAAGGAAAGGGCCGTGTTCAGGGAAAGGGAGAGAAGCCAGGACTTGGGAACTGCTGAGAGAAATAACAGCCGCAGGCCCCAAATTAACTTTGTCACCTATAAAGATCTATCATTTAATGGTAATTGCCTGTTTATAGCATTCAGTTACTATAAAATTATAATTTATAATTTTACATAAATTAAAATTATAATTTATAATTTTATATAAATTAAAATTATAATCATTTGATGGTAGTTGATTGTTTACTGACCTAGCCTTTGAGAAGTCAGTTATTATGTCTTTACTGAATGGTTATAGGGGTACTCAATCGACAGGGATTCTGAAACTAGGAGAAGAAACTCTAGAATTAAGAGAAAGCTTTAATGGAGATAGTGTATAAATAATTGTTTACTAGACCCAAATCTTTTAGTATGTGCGGTCCAGTGTGAGAGAGTTATCTTTAGAAAGAATAAATCATTTTTCTGATTCCAAGTGTTACTACGCTTTTCTGTTTTCTTCATTGTGACCGGACATATACGTTAAAATCAAAGCAAATAAAAGTAAAAGCTATTTTTGTTTGTTTGTTTTGTTTGTTTGTTTGTTTTCGAGATGGAGTCTCGCTCTGTCGCCCAGGCTGGAGTGCAGTGGCGTGATCTCAGCTCACTGCAAGCTCCGCCTCCCGGGTTCACGCCATTCTCCTGCCTCAGCCTCCTGAGTAGCTGGGACTACAGGTGCCCGCCGCCACAGCTGGCTAATTTTTTGTGTTTTTAGTAGAGACAGAGTTTCACCGTGTTAGCCAGGATGGTCTCGATCTCCTGACCTCGTGATCCGCCTGCCTCAGCCTCCCAAAGTGCTGGGATTAAAGACGCGAGCCACTACGCCCGGCCTTAGAAGCTATTTGATAATATGGAATTGTTGGTTACACGCTAAGAGACATCAGTAACCAGTTTTTTGTTTGTTTGTTTGTTTTGTGTGTTTTTTGGGGACGGAGTCACACTCTGTTGCCCAGGCTGGAGTGCAGTGGCACCATCTTGGCTCACTGCAACCTCCGCCTCCTGGGTTTAAGCGATTCTCCTGCCTCAGCCTCCCTAGTAGCTGGGATTACAGGCACGCACCACCTGGCTCAGCTAATTTTCATATTTTAGTAGGACGGGGTTTCACCATGTTGGCTAGGCTGGTCTCAACCTCCTGACCTCAAGCAATCCACCCGCCTCAGCCTTCCAAAGTGCTGGGATTACAGGCGTGAGCCACCACGCCCAGCCAATAACCAGTTTTTAACCTAATATTTTTTTTCAGTGTTTCGTTGCCCATTACTCATCATCAGCCATTGGTGGTGGCCATTCCTAATAGAGAGAAGACCATCCACAAAACCAAGGCCTCAGCAGTGGTTTTGTTTACATGATTTTACAGCTTCTCACTTTGTGCTTTTCACTGTATCATCCTATCTTGGCATTACACCTCTTATCCTGCCAGGATTATTTACTGTTGCTTGTTCTTTAGTTGATTGAGTTCTTTGAATTGATTCTGTAGGTGCCTTTCATGGTAGCCTGGTTTTAGATCTTCAGTCTCTTCTGCTGTTCCTATACTTAATGATGATGACTCCTGAGTTTTTGTTCAATTGAAAACTTTCTGATTGGATATATTGGTTTATATTAAGTAAGCATTTTGTCTATTCATACCAGTAGTGTTCATGATATCAGGGAGAGTTATGAACATTTACTAGATTCATGTGAAATATTTTTCACAAGAGCAATTACATTTTGAATCACAAAAGTAACTCATTCATATTTCAAGCTCCAAGGGCTTAAATTATAGAAAAAGTATGCCTTTTCATTTATTTTAATATCTAATTTAAAATTTCCTTTTCCTGGCATTCTCAGCTGGAATTTTGACTTGGGACTAATTCCCTAGAAGAATCACTTTTTACTCATTGTATTTGTTTATTAGTTAATCTGAGACAATTGAATTTTACCTTTATATTTTATGCCTGGGAGCGTAGAAACTTTTCAGAAGAGACCAAAAGAAATTGGAGTTTAATGCTTTCCAGATGAAGAGAGGAAAATTCACATATCCTAGATATTTATTGTCTGTATTTATTATAGCTTTCACCAGAGGGAAGCATAACTATGCATAAAACTTACAGTGCTTACTGAGGCCATTTCCATCTCCATTAAAATCAAATGTGACTATGAAATTTCTAATCATACAGCATGTAAGTCATATGAGACCTGGGGTTCTTTCTACCATTTCAGGGGAAAAGAGAGGTTGTGTGAGGTGGATATTGTACATAAAGGCCACTGGAATAAGACTATAAGATACTATAGTACCTTACTTTTATTAGGATTTTTAAAAATTGGGATTTTACTATGCAATCTGTGTATGTAACTAAATTACATTTGTACCCCATATATTTATACAAAAAAAGACCTCCCCAAATTGGGATTTTTGAAGTCATATTTCATTATTGGGTGTTATAAATAAAGATATTGTAAAAGTGGCCAAAATGAAGTTAGAGAGTTTTTATTTCTGGAAATGCAGAGTGGGAAATTTACAGTAAAGGACAATTATGAACTTTACCAGAAATGAAAGAGCCTTATAAAACTAAGTAGTGAATACTGTCTTGAGTCTTTCCATTTAACTTACGATTATTACATAATTTTTACTTCAGTTGTATGTTTAAGGGGAGTGAACTAAATTTTCTCTTAGTTATATTTAAGGAAACTTGATTATTATATAGTATTAAACAAAAGATGCCTGTGTGTAATGATATATTCAACATTTCATTTTAGTATTTTGATCTATCATTTGAAGTATTCCAGTAATTTTTATCCATGAGCAAATAAGAAATCAGTTAAATTGGATACTTACGTATTTCGTGTAGTATAAACATGATATATAATTGAAAATATTAGAGCACTTGGTGTTTCTGGTTCCCTTTTTTAAAATTCTGACTCATCTGTGGCCCTCATCAAGGTTCATTACCTGGATTTTGTCATTGATTAATTAATATGGCTTTAATCATGAAAATTGAAATATGTCAATAAATGTAACATTTGGATACTCTTTTAGGTCAATAAGTGGTATTGATAAACAATAAAAATTATTCTAATGGGCTTTATAGTGAGTTTTTGCTATTTTAAATATACTTAAAGCTTAATTATGTCATTTTGCCTATATTTTTTCCAAATTCTAACCTCCTCTTTCAATCTGTTCTATCCTGGCAGGCTTTAATCCAGTGTGACCAGTTGAGGAAGGAGCTGGAGAGGCAGGCGGAGCGACTTGAAAAAGAACTTGCATCTCAGCAAGAGAAAAGGGCCATTGAGAAAGACATGATGAAAAAGGAAATAACGAAAGAAAGGGAGTACATGGGATCAAAGGTACTTAAGGACTCTGCTGTTATCCACATTGCAGAAGAAAGGTTTTTTATGATGCCATTGATGATTCCATAGGCTGGAGTTCTTGAATGAACTTTAAATTTTAAAATCGTTATTATATAAGTAGTTAAATTTCATATAATTTAGAATTCATAAAAATGTTTTATCTTTTCATATATTTCTCAATAGTTTATGCTGATCTTTTCAAATAAAATAATCAGTTAGATTCCATACAATGAAATTACAAAATTTACTTTAAATCCTGCCATTCTGTTGGATTCCCTCTCTCGTGTTTCCCAGAGTCGTGCTATGAAGATACCCAGATTTTATTTCAACCTTGGCTAAATCAAGGAGAGATGACTTCCCCTGCATTATCTCCTACCCCTAAATTAAATATGCAGAAGATGAAACACTTGTAAGGAACTGAGTAACCAAGAAAAAGTGATTATGCACTCTGTATGAAATCAGTTCTGACAAATTACATGATGAATAATGACGGTAACCAGATGAAGGGAGAGATTTAAGGCAAAAGGAACAGATAACATGAAATGAGCAGTGTTTGAAAAGGAGTTCACAAACTAGAATACAGAGTTGAGTGGGACCTAGCTTTAAAATTGCTAACTAGACTCGAATTGAGCAAGTTGTGGTCCATCAAGTAACCAAAACAACTGTGTTACATGTTTGTTTTTAAAAGTGGACTCACAGCTTGTACTCTAAATGCTATCTTGTTATCAGATTCCAATGTGTGATAATTAACTTATTCAGTAAGTATATACTGAGTATGTGCTGTGTGCAAAGCAATGTGGAGGCCTAAAGATATGTAAAGAGAAAAATCACAACTTCTGCCCTATGAGTTTTAAGTCTTAATAAGAGTAAACTCAGGCATTTCCTGTAAATGTCCTTGTCTTCTTATCTATTTTTAAAAATTGTGTCTGTCAAAACCCTACTACCTACCTTCTCTGCCCTGGATTGGTGATCTCAGCTGGTAAAAATCACACAGCCTTGCAGATGACACGGCTGTAGACTCCAGGTCTTCGGTGTCCATGGTCCTTTCAGTGCTTTCTAGCAGTCCTCTTATGCCTTCCTCTCTCTTATTCATTCCACACTCAACAGATATTAACCAGAGGGGCTGGGAATGTTGTAGTCACAGGAACGATGCAGTTTCCTCATGAAGCTTACAAACTCGTAGGAGAAGTAGATGTTACACAAATGTTTTCATAAGTGAGTTTTCGATCATCATTGTGATAAAGCCATAAGGTTCGGTTTAGGATACCGTGGGAATGTGTAACAGGAATCTGACCTTGTCTAGGCAGTCACGAAAGACTTTCCTGAGAAAGAGATGTTGAAAATGAGACCTGAAAGCATTGATGAGTGGTCAGGTGAAGAGGAGAAGAGGGTTTCAGGCCCAGGAAAATAACACACCCAAGACTCTGGACCTGGAAAGCATCGCACTTTCTAGGAATTTGGAGAAGGCCCTGATGGCTGGAGCATAGAGAGAGAGGAGCAGAGTAGTGGGAATGAGTTTGGAGAGTTATGTTGGGATGGAATCATGAATGGCTTTAAAATCCATATGAAGGATTTTCAATTTTGTCCAAAAAGGGATGGAAAGCCATTGAATGGCTTTGAATTTGTCAGTGTCACGATGCCATTTATATTTGAGAAAAATCATTTTGTCAGTGGATTGGAAGGAGAAGCAGAATAGATGCCTGGAGATCAGCTGGAGGTCATTATCGTAGTCCAGGTCTGGAGGTGACTATCACAGTCCAGGTCTGGAGGTGATTATCATAATCCAGCTCTGGAGGTGATTATCATAATCCAGCTCTGGAGGTGATTTTCGCAGTCCAGGTCTGGAGGTGATTATCGCTGTCCAGGTCTGCAGGTGATTATCATAATCCAGCTCTGGAGGTGATTATCATAATCCAGCTCTGGAGGTGATTTTCGCAGTCCAGGTCTGGAGGTGATTATCACGGTCCCGGTCTGGAGGTGATTATCGCTGTCCAGGTCTGCAGGTGATTATCGCGGTCCCAGTCTGGAGGTGATTATCACAGACCTGGTCTGGAGGTGATTATCGTGGTCCCGGTCTGGAGGTGATTGTCGCAGTCCAGGTCTGGAGGTGATTTTCGCGGTCCAGGTCTGGAGGTGATTTTCGCAGTCCAGGTCTGGAGGTGATTATTGTGGTCCCGGTCTGGAGGTGATTATTGTAGTCCAGGTCTGGAGGTGATTATCGTAGTCCAGGTCTGCAGGTGATTATCGTGGTCCCGGTCTGGAGGTGATTATCGTAGTCCAGGTCTGGAGGTGATTATCGTAGTCCAGGTCTGGAGGTAATTATCGTAGTCCAGATGGGAAGTGATGGTATCTTAAATGCATTTCTTTAAAGACTGTTTCAAATCACTTGTTCTTCTCAAATTCTCTATAATACCATTTTTCCTCTTATTCTCAGCAGAGAGCCTTACTTAACTAACAAAGAAAATGGAAGCCGTTGGGTGATGACCACCTCAACTATTTCTCTTGCCCATGCCTTAAAATAAATTTTCACCTGTATTCCAACCCAGTCTGAATGGGAAAGGTGTCTTCCTAATCCTTTCCCCTTCCCATGGACCTCGTCTCCTTTCACCCCCTCAAGGAACTCATTCCATTTGTTTGTTCCACTTTTCTGAATCAATGTTTCCTTCACTACAGTCTCTTTCTTATCCTCAGGAAAATACTTTCAGATGTCTCTTACTGTTGAAAGGAACAATCTTTCTTCTAATCTGTGGTTCTTAATTTTTGGCACGCAAGAAGCTCTAAAAATCTGATTGTCCAAACAGTACCCCACACCCATTACATCAAAATGTCTGAGAGGAGCATCCAGGCGTCAGTGTGTTTGAAACTCACCTAGGTGATTCCAACGTGCAGCCAAGGTTGGAAACCACTTCAGTAATTCCATCTCCCTCTTTGACTCTTTCTCTTAATAGTCGAGTTTCTTGAAAGATTTGTCCATACATGTTGTCTTTATTTTGTCACCTCTCACTTACTCTTCAGCCCACTGCATTTCAACTTCCATGCCACAGCCAGTGAAATTACCATTGCTATGTTCACTGAAGATCTGTTTACACTATATTTACTGATTTTTTTTCAGTCTTATTCTCCTTAAAAGATTCTCTTTCCTTTTATGATTTCTTTGAATTCATATTCTTGATTTGGGAGAATGACGATGTGTGCTTTTTACATTACTCTGAGTTTAAAGTGCCTTTGAGGCAATAAAAGAGACACATCCAGAAAGCAGCTTGATAGGAGGTTCTGGAGTTTAGCAGGGAGCTAAAGATTTAGGTGTCTTTAGCAGTACTACAGCTTGAATTCCATGTATATATAGCCTTAGGACCTAAAGCTTCAAGACTAAAGCTATTTGATTTCTAGATCCTTAACTGTATACTGAGCTCCCAAACCAGCTTTACTTTCCACCTCCTATCCCAGTGGACCCACTATTTATCCAGTTATCCAGCACAGAAATCTTGTCACCCTTTTCTCCCCCGTCTTTCTCACCCCACACATCTCATCATCACCAGGTTCTAAGACTTAAGCCCCTGAGCATTTACATTGCCCTGTCTCTCTACCCTACTGCTACCATATCTCATCCTTGGATGGTTCCTATAGCCCCTGTGGTGTCCTTGCCTCCAGTCTCACCTCCTTCCTATCTGTTCTCCAAACTGCAGCTGGGATGATCTTTCTCAATATGTCAGTCTCTCGCTTTAAAAATCCTTCCACGTCTCCCTGCAACCTTGAATAAAATTTAGGATCCTTTATCATAGCATGAAGACTCTACAATATTGTTCCTCTCTTTGGCTCTCCAGTCTTATGTTCCTTCATTTTTCTTCTTTGCACCCTCACCACACTGACCTACTTGTGCTTCCCCAAGCATGCACATATGCCTCTCTTCCATACTGTTTTTTCCAGTGCAGGATATTGCATGTGCTTTGCCCTCTGCCTAGAGGAGTCTTCCTCTGCCCTCTTTAACTGATTCTTCAGAGTTGTTTGTTTGTTTGTTTGTTTGTATTTGAGACAAGGTCTCACTCTGTCACCCAGGCTGGAGCTCAGTGGGGTGTTCACAGCTCACTTAGCCTCGACCACTTGAGCTCAGGTAATCCTCCCACCTCAGCTTCCCAGGTAGCTGGGACTAGATAGGTGTGCCACCACGCCTGGCTAATTGTTTGTGTTTTTTATAGAGACAGGTTTTTGCCATGTTGCCCAGGCTGATCGCGAACTCCTGGGGTCAAGCAATGTACCCTCCTTGGCCACTCAATGTGCTAGGATTACAGGCATGAGCCACTGCGCCTGGCCCAGAATTTTTCTTGGTACCACCTCCTCTCAGCGCCTCCCATAACTGAATTGAGACCGTCTCCTGTGGGCTCCCATAGCTCACTTCATTACAAATTCATGTCGAATAGCTTGCCTCCCCTAGTTCAGTGAGTCCCTTGCATGTAACATCCTCAATGCCTGGCACATTCCTCTCATGTAAAATGTGCTCAGTATATATTAGATGAATGAAGGAATGAATTACAAGGAAAAGAAGAAAGTCCCTATGCCATTGGGAAGTTATGGCTAAAATGCTGAGAGTTCAGAGGATCAGAACTGATTGCAAGAGATCATGGAAGGCTTTGGGGAAAAAATGGCATTTTAGTTGAGCTTCCAAGAATAGATGGGGTTTAGAAACGCAGAGTATGGGGGAAGGAACGCCACCTGTAACCAATATGAATAAGACATGGAAGGGAGATGAAGTTGCGAACTGAGTGTTGTGTGAGAGAGAATGATATCAATAGCAAACACCAGCTATTGTTCACACCTAGGAAATTTGTATTTTTTGGTTGTTTGCTGGAAACCATTTGCCTTGCTGAGTAGTTCTACTGTGTAGAAGTATGTTGATGAGAATTCCTGATAAGAAAGGAAAAACGAAGGCTGAAGTGTGCCTGGTAGTATTCCAGGTGCCTTCATATGTAACAGAACCTCTCTTTTACTGACAGTTGTTTCATGAATAAAGGTGGTGACAGAAATGCAGCACATTTTTTATGTATCATTTATTTATTTATTTATTTTTAACTTTTAGATTCAAGGGAGTACATGTGCAGGTTTTTTACTTGTGTATATTGCATGATGCTGAGGTTTGGTTTACAAATTATCTTGTCACCCGCTACATAAGCATAGTACCCAATAGTTAGTTTTTCAACCCCTACCCCACTCCCTCCCTCTCCTCTCTAGTCATCCCCAGTTTCTGTTGTTGCTATCTTTATATCCGTGAGTACCTAATACTTAGCTCCCACTTGTAAGTGAGAACATGCAGTATTGGATTTTCTGTTCCTGCGTTAATTCACTTAGGACTACGGCCTCCAGTTGCGTCCATGTTCCTGCCAAAGACCTGATTCCATTCTTTTTTATGGCTGCATAGTATTCAGTGGTGTATATGTACCACATTTTCTTTATCCAGTCCATTCTTGATGGGCACCTAGGTTGACTCCATGTCTTTGCTATTGTGAATGGTGCTACAATGAACATGTGAGTACATGTGTCTTTTTGGTAAGACAATTTGTTTTCTGTTGAATATATATCCAGTAATGGGATTGCTGGTAGAATGGTAGGTTCTAAGTTATTTGAGAAATTTCCAAACTGCTTTCCACTGTGGCTGAACTAATGTACATTCCACCAACAGAGCAGAAGTGTCCTTTTCTCTGCATGGTCTGTTGTTTTTTGACTTTTGAATAACAGCCATTTTGACTGGTGTGAAATGGGATCTCACTGTGGTTTTGATTTGCATTTCTATCATGATTAGTGTTTTAGTCTGTTCTCGCACTGCTATAAAGAAATACCTGAAACTGGGTGATTTATAAAGAAAAGTGGTTTAATTGGCTCACGGTTCTGCAGGCTGAACGGGAAGAATGGCTGGGGAGGCCTCAGGAAACTTTCAGTCATGGTGGAAGGGAAGCAGGCGTGTCTTCTGTGGTTGGAGCAAGAGGAAGAGAGAGCAGGGGGAGGCGCTACACACTTTTAAACAGCCAGATCTTGTAAGAACTCACTATCATGAGAACAGCCAGGGGAAACCGCCCCGACGATCCAATCACCTCCCACGAGCCCCCCCTCCAACATCGGGGATTACAGTGTGATGTGAGAGTTGGGCGGGGGCAGAAGTCCAAACCATATCATTCATGAGTGATCTTGAGCACTTTTTCATGTTTGTTGGCCATTTGTATGTCTTCTTTTGAGAAGTGTCTGTTCATGTCTTTTGTTCATTTTTTAATGGGGTTGTTTTCTGCTTGTTCAATTGTTTACTTTCTTTATAGATTCTGGATATTAGGCCTTTGTCTGATACATAATTTGTGGGTACTTTCTCCCATTCTGTAGGTTGTCTGTTTACTCTGTTGACAGTTTCTTTTGCTGTACAGAAGCTCTTTGGTGTAATTAGGTCACACTTGTCAATTGGTGGGTTTTGTTGCAATTGCTTTTGAGAACTTAGTCATAAATTCTTTCCCAAGGGCCATGTAGGAAACACCCAGAATGGTGTTTCCTAGGTTTTCAGCTAGGATTTTTATAGTTTGATATCTTACATTTAAATCTTCAATTCATCTAGGGTCAATTTTTGTGTATGGTAAAGGGTAAAAGCCCAGTTTCATTCTTCTGCATATGGCTAGCCAGCTATCCTAGCACCATTTATTGAATAGGGAATCCTTTCCCCGTTGCACATTTTTGTCAAGTTTGTCAAAGATCAGATGGCTGTATGTGTGTGGCTTTATTTCTGGGTCTCTATTCAATACAATACATTTCTGAGCTGGAGTCATTGAAGCTGATTTTGTCCCTAGTAAGCCCTGGCTGACATTTGATCTCAAGATCCTGCTCTAAATAAAGATGTATGAAGAGCTCACAGTGGTCCTAGCACTGAGGTCCCAGCTCTCACCAGGAAATGGCAGAAAGTGGTTTTGGAGTAAAAGGATTTAGAGTTGAATCCAGCTTGACCTTTCTGTGACCTTGAACGATTCACTTAACCTCTCTAAGTTTCAGAGGAGTAAATAATGTTAATAATACATCAAGAATTGATAGGATTAAGTGAGATAATGTTTAGAAAATATCTAATATAATGTCTGACTTACTGAGGGCATTTAATAAATTTTAGCTTGTGGCTGTTTTAGAGAAAGAGAGAATGAGCCTTATTGGATAGATTTCTTGGCCCTTCATGTTAGTAAAAGCAGACAGACTTTTACATAAAGCCCAGCTTTACCTTTTACTTATTAGTTTGAATGAACTTGGGCAAGTTACTTAGTTTTCTGAATCTCATTTTTTCAAATGAAAATTAATTCTGTATAATTCCTTCTCTAGGGGATTTAATTATTTATTTATTAGAGACAGGGTCTCACTGTGTCACATAGGCTGGAGTGCAGTGGTGTGATCATAGCTCATCGTATCCTCAAACTACTTGGCTCAAGCAATCCCCCTGCCTCAGCCTCCTAAGCAGCTAGGACTACAGGCATGTGCCACCTTGCCTGGCTAACTAAAAAAAAAAATTGTAGAATTGGGGTCTCATTTTGTTGCCCAGGCTGGTCTTGAACTCCTGGCTGTCCTCCTGCCTCAGCCTCCAAAAGCAGTAGGATTCCAAGCATGAGCCACAGTGCCCGGCCTTTCTAAGGGGATTTAAAGAGAGAATGCATATCACACTGCCTGGCCCAAGAACATAATGACTGACCAGTTAATCATACCATTGTAAGTGCCAGGTAGTTAAAGTTAGTGCTAGAACAAGAATCTCTGCTTTCCTAACTGTAGGAATACTTGTGAAACATATAGATTTTCTTTCTTTCTATGTTTTTTTTAATTCCTCCCTTACTTTTCTTTTTTTTTAAAAAAAATTCCATTTGTGTGGGAAGCTGTAGGAGAACAGATGCCTTCTACCTAGACAGGTTTGAATCATTCCCCATCAACAGTACTTGCTGTGAGTTTGTGTGTTATCTTCAATAATGGTCCTTGGTGTTGCACTGAGCACTCAGCTTTGTTAGTTCATTCAGTCATTGATCATTTATTTATTGAGCACCCCCTGAGGTCCACACGTTTTCTCAGTTGCTTTCCTTGACAGTATCCATTGTTAAAATCCTTAATTCTTATATCTCTTGCATAGGGAGTACAGCTTCATACCAGGTTCAGTACACTAGGGACTGCTCTGCAGAAATTTCTATCAGCCTCTCCCAACCTGGGTGTCCTTGTCTCTTCCTTGCCCCTGTCAAAGTTTAAAGGACTTACCTGATGTCAACGTCCTGGACATCCAGCAGTGTTGCAGCTGTGTCTGTGTTACTTCTGGCTCTGCAACAGATGTGGATGGAGAAGCTCCTGCCGTGTAATTTTGACTTCCAGATGGTGGGTGTGGGGAAAAAGAAGGTGTGACAACAGGAGGGGAGACCTCAGAAAGTGGGCGACAGGAGGTAGCAGACAGGTAGTGGGCAAAGGAAGGAAATGATGGGTGGCAGAGGGAGGAATCCTAAGGAAGGGGAGAGATTTGTGACATGCCTTAGAAGAGAAATGGACTAGAATTTATAATTAGCAAAATAAATGTCAGTATATTTACTTCAAAAACCATACAATGTTAAGATGTTTACCATCAGTTATATATGTCCACATAAATAAGTAAAATATGATTTTTAGTAGCTGGTAATTAAAGTTTGTTCCTGTCATATGGTTCCAGAAAAGCTATAATTACACATTCATAATATATATGCTGATGAACTCGAAATTTTAAATTGAAATGAAATTGATATTTTTGATTTGTTATATTTAACTTCTTTTCAACCTTAGTTTTATATTGTAATGTGCCCAAGAATATTTTTTAGTTTGTTATTAGTAAAGCTAATTGTATGTGAAAATTAGATTTGTAGACAATCCTTGGATGATAGGGACGTGTAAACAACCATAAGTCAAATATAAAATTCTCCACTACCTTCAGAAAAGTTAATTAATATATCTGCCTAAATTATTTTCATAGGGTCAACTTTAACTAGTTCTGTAGTTCAAAGGCAGACACCTATCTTCGTTTTATTGATGTCAGTTTCTTAATTTACTAAAACTTTGGTTCAATGTTGATTTTTATCATAGAATTTTAGCAATTGATTTAAGTTATAAAACTGAATTCACACCCATGTCAGCATACAATGGTAAGTTTCAAGCATCATTATTTAAAATGTGTCACCAGTTCTTGTTTTAACAGATAAAAATTGATAGGTATTCCTATATGTTCTGCTGCTTCTACATTTTAAAAACTGCCAGTACAGTATGACATTAAGAGCCTAGAAGAGTGACTTCCTGGAAAAGAACAAAACATAATTGGAAACCAAAAACTATAAATGATAAATCTAAGATCTAGAAAGCATTTCTAATCTTGAGAAGAAAAACTGAGAACCTAATATCCATAGAGTCCATTGGAAAGCCATTTATTCTAAGTATTTATTCATTCATCAAATATTTGGTACCTCTTGAGGAACTTCTACTCTAATGAGGAAACAGACAACTAAAAACAGTGGGATGAGTACTGTGGTTGAGGTGCACAGAGGTTGTGGTGTGATGGAGGTATATATACTGAGATTGTAGGAGCACATGCCATAGTGATATTCAAAATATTAATCTTTACAGTGTGGGAAACAGTGAGAGTGGACACAGGCTACAAACAACAGGCATGACTGTCCCAGTGCACACAAGCTGAATATCAACCCTGAACGTGGGAAGGGTCACCTATTTTGTGCTGGGAACTGGAGTCAAGGAAGACTTCCTAGAGGAGAGGAGATAATGGCTGAGCTGAAACCTACAGGAGAAATGAGGGAGAACTAGATAATAGGGGGGCGATTGGGGTTTTACCGACAAAGGGCACTGCACAGAGCCTCTTCTTTGTTGGTTTGCGGGAAGGGTAGTGGGAGCCATAGCAGACCAGCTGCTCTCTCTAAAGAACTTCCTCCTTAACTCTCCCCATCAGTCCTTTTATACCTTCCATGTGGAAGAAGGGTTTAAGAGTTGTATGCTTCTGTATCTCCTCTGAATTTATTTATGGCACTCTGTTTCATAACTTAATTGGGTGTTTGATAACTGTCACTTTAGGGTTTCAACCAAAACCTTGATTTTATCATCTCGTTATACATTTTTCAAAATGAGGTTAGAGATCAGGGGAATTAATAGGAGAGAAGTACATATTTCAGTTCACTGGGCATAGGTGAATAGAGGAAGGAGAAAAATGAACATACCCAATCCACAGAGAAATGGCTCACAGAGCCCAGTGACTATGCTGAGACACTATTAATTCAAGAAAGTTTTAGTATTTGATTTGTCAAATAACATTATTGTTTAGGACTTTTATTTTCCCTTACAGATGTTGATCTTGTCTCAGAATATTGCCCAACTGGAGGCCCAGGTGGAAAAGGTTACAAAGGAAAAGATTTCAGCTATTAATCAACTAGAGGAAATTCAAAGCCAACTGGCTTCTCGGGAAATGGATGTCACAAAGGTACAGAAAGAGATTTTAGTGTAATCGTTACTTACGGAAATATTTTCTTTGAAAAATGTTTTCCTAATGTACAAAACTCTTTCTGTTATCAGGAGGAAGTTTGGAGTAGAAAAGTTTTGTGATTTCAAGAATAATAAAAGGCCACCTAATGGTTACTCAGCAAACATTCAGTTACTGTATGCAGCCCCTCAGTGGGTATTGCATGTGCAAGGATGAATTAGACACCAATCATGGCCTTGAAGAGCTTAAGGGTTAAGTGGCAGAGACAGACTTACAAATAAATAAGAGTTATATTACTTTAATTATTGAATATTTGATAAACCTCATTTTTCTAAATTAATTAAGAGTGCCTTGTTTTTGCCGTAGATAGCGTAAGGTTGGTGTTTACAATAATTGCCAAAGACATATATTGACAACTTAAAAGGTGTGCTTGACATAAAAAATCTTCCACTTCCTTTTCCTTTTCAGACTTGGTCATTAAAATAAAGATTCTAATACTACATGATCTTATTGGTGCTTAAATTTATACTTTAAAATACTACATTGTCTGTGCTATGGGCATCACTGGTTCGTGAATCAAGAACTAAAATGTTTAATCGTCTTTACTGGCAATGATTAAGATACATATTGTAAGAAATACTAAAAGTCCATCTAGATTTCAATAGTTAATTGCTTTAAAACTAAGAAACTAATAAAATCAATTTATTTTTTACCACTAAATACACAGATAATTTGCTTAAAATACTCTTTGCATATTACCTTTTATTCCTCAATGGATTTTCCTAAATTTTGACATATTTGTAATGCCATTGTTGCTCAATAATTCAGTAATTAAAATTAATTTTAACATGTATTAGGAAAAGGAGCCATTTTACCCTTTTTCTTGAGTTTCTATAATTCTCCATTTGCTTTTAAAAATTCCTATTAGCTAATGTAGAAGTTTAAGAAGCTCAAATTTTTGTGTGGAGATAGGGTGGAAGTGAAGGAATTAGTTCAGAAGGATGGGATTACTTAACCTAGATTTATAGGTGAAAGCTATGATAAGACAGTTTTCAGTTAATAGAGAGGCAGCTTTCTGTTGAAATCAGTACAGCAGAGAGAGAGTTCTCTGTCTCAAGAACTAGCTGAAAGGACATATGCATCAGAAGAGCGATTAGACTAAATCGCCTTGAAGTTGCTTCCAACGTGGAGATAACATAGTTCTGGTTCAATTTAATGTGTTAATTTATTTGAAATAGAATTTGAGTGCTGTGGATAAACATAGCAAATGCTGAACTGAAAGTAGTAAAGCAGGGAACCGTAGGAGTAAAATGAAGGGATAAAATAATTTTAAATAAGACCTGATGCTTAAACAGTCTTTACATAACCAGTTTGTATTGGTGTTGGGTTTCAAACATCATGGTTGTATAATTATTATCTTCTGATGTTATCAATTCGGGGTTTTATTCCATTTTATTCATAGACATAAATAGTAATAGTGAACAATTGAGAAAGAAAATAACGTATGGCTCCTCATTTTTTTCCTGTCACTCTGAATTTGTAATTTTTATTTAGGTTTAAAATTAATAGTTTTTATAAATTTATAATTTTTGAAATGGGAAGAATAAACTCTCTCACATTGAAGGCATTTGAACTTCCAGTAGAATTTTTAATAACTTCATTATTGTTCTAGCTTTCTGAGGGCTACTAGGGAGAAGCCTGTTGACTTTTTCTTCTGTCTTGTCACTATAGCTTTTAAACATAGATTAATTTATTTTTAAAATTACTTTTAAGGTTCTGTTTTGTTTGTTTGGAGACAGGATCTTGTTGTATTGTGCAGGCTGGAGTGCAGTAGCTATTCACAGACACTACCACAGTACACTGCAGTCCTGAGCTCCTGGGCTGAAGCCATCCTTCTGCCTCAGCCTCCAGAGGAACTGAGACTACAGGCATGCGCTACCATACCCAGCTTAAATGCATATAGGTTTTATACCTTAGTCTATTCTAATACCTCAGTAATGATGAAACTGATTTCTAAAGTTTCCAAAATCATTATTTTTGGAGAAATACCAAATACTTGAAAAGTTCCAAGAAAGCATAACTGTGAGATAATATATTAAGAGCCATATATTTGTAAATTAGAAGCCAACTTAGCTGACTTGTACATTAATTGAACTTTCTATAGGTTCTCAGTTCTCTCAAAAGGCCCATAATTTGCTTGTTTAGATTTATCTGCTAATTACACTTTTCAAATATATTTCCATTTCTGTAGCAGTCCTAGATTCGAAAAAATAAATAAAACAAAGTTCTTAGTGTTAAGTATAGAGGATGATACACAACACTTTTAAGATACTACGTGTGTTCATTATTGATGCCGTATTACAATTATTTCATTTAAATGCATATTTTCCTTTTATATTGAATGTTACAGTCATAAGTGCATAGTGTGCTTAGTTCCAGTCTATGGCTTTTGCCAGAAAATCTTCCTTAACTTGAATACCTCGTATTATGTATGATAAGATGACATCTGCAAACCTTGCAGTCAATACTAGATATTACAGACCTAGATATCAATAGTATATCTATCAGCAGACAAAAATTCCTTTATACATTTCCTTTTAAAGAGCATAACTGATGAAGTCTTTAAAAGAAAACTTTGTAATATAGAGTGAATATTTAACTGTATCAATGTGAATGAATAATAACATAGCTTAACATTTTAACTACTGACTTTACCTATTTAAAGGTTAAATGATAGTGCATTTTGGTTGATAATATGCAATTGAAACTGTTACATAAAATAATCTTGGGCACGTTACTTAAATTCCTTAGTTATGCATTTATTTATCTGTAATTTCAAGTTATTAGAATCAATAATCCCTGGTGTTGCTTCTGAATCTTAACAAGCTACGTTGAATAGTCTAATAGAAAATGGCATTCTTAGAAAAGTTTTGTTGTATTTTATCTATATGACCTCTAGGGGGCACCAGAAGATCTAATTGCAGGCATTGCCTGGTAGATTCCAGCAGGTAATCATCCAGTTTTTTACAATCTAACAGGTGTGTGGAGAAATGCGCTATCAGCTGAATAAAACCAACATGGAGAAGGATGAGGCAGAAAAGGAGCACAGAGAGTTCAGAGCAAAAACTAACAGGGATCTTGAAATTAAAGATCAGGTAAGAGAGGACACAGCATAATTGCAGCAATTATAGATATGAGTAACATTCTTTCTCAAGTTGATGTTGTTTTATTCCTAATTTATTTATTTGTATTGTTTCTAACTAATGGGATGATCCAGTTTACACTGTTAGGAAAATTTCTTTTATAGTTGCCTAAAATTATCACCTTTCACATGAAATGGTGAGAATACAACAGCATGCATATAAAATTCCAATCTGACAGGTCATAAATATACATTTGGATATGTGTATCTATTACTTACAAAAGTAAAAAGAAATGTTCTAATGCACAGTTTGAACCTAAAATATACATACATAAAGTTCTTGAAAGATGCCAACTTGAATCCAATTTTAAATGAAAAAGTTTAAAATTCGTAAGATGAGATGAGTTGATATGTAAATATGTCAATCAAATTGATTGTTGGCAGAGTGAAACCAGTTTTAACTAAGATAACCATGAATACGTTTGTTCATGAAGCCTAAATACAGTGACATTAGAAATGTTAGTGGATAAAAGCTGCGTACTTTAATTTCAGTTTGAACAGATGTTTTATGTTATATCTTTATTGAGATGAAGTAGATAACTCCAATTTTAGTTGACAACATGGATAAAGTTTTTAGAGAGGCAGTTCTAATAGGCTGACTTTTGATTTTCTATTTTAATGTTACAGTACAGGACCTTGAAGGTTTTCATTCTTTGTATTCAATGAAAGCAGGTTGTTTATTCAATTAAAATAGTAAGACTGGGTTCTTAGTGTCAATATTTTAAAATAATTGTTTTAGAATTTAGAAGTAGGTCACTCCAAATAAGTTTTTTTCAAATATGTTTCTAGTTCGAGGTTTTTCATCATATTTTCCAACATATTTTCTCTTTTGAGCCAATGAAGTCTTTACAACAAATGATGCAAAGACAATTGGGAAAAGTATTGAAAATGAAAGTGATAATGAAGATTAGAACAAAAAGCTTTTCAAGTCATAACTGAAATCCTTAGTACTAAATTAAAATCCTGGCAACCAAAGTAAAATTCTGCTTTTGTACCACTATATTTGATGTTGTAATGGGTTTTACATTTTCAGAAGACTTTTAATTATTAACATGTGCAAATAATGAAACATTTTATTTCATCCAGTTGGGGGCGTGCCTGATAGTGGAATGGAAAATGCTTTCTGTCAGGGACTGAAGGCCTAGGTCTACTAAGTTTATCACAGATAACTTTTCTTTCCTGATATATTGTAATTTTTAAAAAAGGAATCAATATATTGGCATACTTTTGGCCTTTCGTATTACTCTACAGCATTCTGACAGCATAATATTTTGGACTAACTGCAAAAATACATCAGGAAAGAGTCTCAGTTATTTAAAATTCCATTATAATTTTCTAGAGGAAAAAAGATCAGGGACAATAGGAGTATAATATCACTTGTAAAGGAATAACTTGTTTAGAAGCATTTGCAATATTAGAAGTATTTGCAGTATTAAATCTCATTTTAATTAATCCGTGATGGTATGGAGGCTAAAGCTGCAGGATTTACAAGGAGCAGTTTTCATTTGTAAACGTTTTCTGATAATAGTGAAACAATAGTAGTTTTCATAATGACGTTTAGTGGTATGTTTTTAGATAGAGATGTGCCTTTTTAGGAGGTCACAGCTTTAGGAATAAAACCTCTGAACAGTTACAAGATGTTTGTGATGTGTTGTGAAGTGATGTGCTTGTTACCATTTTTTTTTCCCAGACGGAATGTGAGGAAATCTTATAGGTACTCTTTTTAACTGTTTTGTATTGAACAGACAGTTTCAGAAAAGAAGTCGTGGTGTCTCATTCCATGGATGATTTGGAGTAGCAAAGCAGCAATTGTTCTTTGGTCTTTCAGCCATGACCTGACCTTCTGTCTGTGAGACCAAAGAACTACTTTGCTTGGCCACCATCTGCACTCAAGAGAGAAATTTACATTTAACTTTTAAAAGCGGGGCATGTTGAGCATTTATCTGAAATACCTACAATAATATAAAGTAGATTAAATGTTTAAGTGTTGTGTATCTTACAATTCAGCATCACAAGCAGGCTATCTGTAGGTTTGCAAACAAGGTGTTCTTCATAATACAGTCATTTTATTCATATTTTAGTTCATCTGACCACTTGATACATTTTTAAAGTGGGTGGGAAACTGTGAGATTGGAATGTGTGAGAACAAGAGCTTTTTTGATGTATACAAAATAGGGCAAATGGTTGACCACCAAAATAATTTTCCTTGTGACCTGAGCCTTGGCTCTGGCATAATTAGAAGGAAAGGTTAGGAGAGTAACAATGGCAGTCGCTTCCACCCACTTTCTTCTTTTCTTCTTTATATTGTGTCAGGAACCGATGGGCGGATTATCCTTCCCATCAACTCCTTTGTATCTCTTCAGCTTAGAGAATTCCTGTCAGCCTCAGAGGATGCTTCTTGCACCAGAAAAAGAGGCATTTGGTATGGAGGAGAATGTGAAATATGCTCTTTGATTTTTATGAGAAATTTTTTTAGGCAATGGTTATACACACACACACACACACACACACACACACTCGATCAGGGGAATTTAAAAACATGTATGAGGGTATAGGGAATATTGTAGTGAGTCCTCACATTTCCATCACCTACACTCATCATTTTGCCAGTCCTCCTCCTCAGTCCTATTCCATCTATCTCACTTTTTTCTCTCTACTTCTGTCCTCATCGTCACCTTCATCTTCTTTGTCATGTTTTTTCTGCTCCACCTTCTCATCTTCATCTTTTTCTATCTTCTTCCTCTACCTCTTTTTCTTCTTTTGCAGAAGGATTTTAAATGGATCTCAGACCTTATGTTATTTTACTCATAAATACCCATGTGGATCTACGAAGGATATTTTTACATACTATGTCATTATCATACCTAACAATGTTAACAATACTTCTTTAATATCAAATAACACCCAGCCTATATTCACATTTCTTTGTCTCAAAAATGTTTATTTTACAGTTGGTTTATTCAAATTAGGAGAACAAGTATGTTTTTGTATGTCCAATTTTCTGGTGTTACCCTTTTTAATAGGAAATAAACAGAACTCTTAGTAAAATTTCATCTTTCTTTGTTGTTGTCTGTTAAATTTTGTACATAATGTTTTGATTGTGCTTTATTTTTATAAAATGCCTCATTGTCATTCTAAAGAGGTATAAATTAATCCTACAGCAAAGTATGTGAAGGAAATGGCTACCACGCAGCATTCCTGATAATCATATCCCAAAAGGAGCTTCCTTGCATCCGAAACCCCAAATTCAGCATTAATTTCACAGCCTTGTATTTAAGATTTGGACATGTTGCAGGAGGCCCTAACATGACAAGGATGAGCTGACCTGAAATGAGTGATGCAGAAATAGAGTTTTTTTGTCAACTTCCCTTTTGGTAAATTAATCTGAGAAGACGATTCTTTATAGCCGCTAACCTTTGGTTAGGGCCCAGTGCAAAGTGAAAATACAGGACCCTTTTGTTCAGAAAGCAGGAAAGAAGTGATATTAAAAAGAACTAAAATATAAAACATTTTCCTTTCTTCTTCAGTCTCTCTCTCCTTGCCCCTCCTCCCTCACCAACCCAGGCTGGACATGCATTTTTTTTTTTTTTTTTTTTTTTAGGACGGAGTCTCCCTCTGTCGCCCAGGCTGGAGTGCAGTGGCGCGATCTCGGCTCACTGCAAGCTCCGCCTCCCGGGTTCATGCCATTCTCCCGCCTCAGCCTCCCGAGTAGCTGGGACCACAGGCGCCCACGACCACACCCGGCTAATTTTTTTTTTTTTTTTTTTTTTGTATTTTTAGTAGAGACGGGGTTTCGCCGTGTTAGCCAGGATGGTCTCGATCTCCTGACCTCGTGATCCGCCGGCCTTGGCCTCCCAAAGTGCTGGGATTACAGGCGTGAGCCACCGCGCCCGGCCTGGGGCGGGAATTCTTACCTCCCTGTCCAGCTCTAAGATGGCAGGAATGGGCACACTTGACTCAATCCTCTCTAAACACACATTCAGGGTTCTGCCAGGGGCAAAAGACACAGGAGAACACACACCTCCCCCAGTGACATACGCACCTCCCCCAGTGCCCTGGTCCCACCCTAGGTGGAGGGACCCACCCCAGCAGCAGGGCAGGGCGGGATAGAGGAAGCTGGAGAGGAGTATATTTCTGAGAACTGCCTAGGGCTGCAGTGAGGCAGTGGAAAGATGAGACCACATATAGGAGTTCAGTCTCCATTGTTCCATCAGAGTACACCTACAAAACACAATTCTAGCCGGGCGCGGTGGCTCACGCCTGTAATCCCAGCGCTTTGGGAGGCCGAGGTGGCGGATCACCTGAGGTCGGGAGTTTGAGACCAGCCTGACCAACATGGAGAAACCCCGTCTCTACTAAAAATACAAAAAAAAATTAGCGGGGCATGATGGCACATGCCTGTAATCCCAGCTACTCAGGAGGGTGAGGCAGGAGAATTGCTTGATCCCGGGAGGCGGACGTGGTGGTGAGCCGAGATCGCGCCACTGCACTCCAGCCTGGGCAACAAGAGCGAAACCCTGTCTTGGATAAAAACAAAACAAACAAAACAAAACAAAAAAACACAATTCTAAGATACAATTGCTAATAATTTCAAGACATTGACCACAGAGTATTAAACTGCAAGTGTAAGGGCCCTTCTGAACAGCACATGTGTGACTGCACTGATCACGTGCCCAAGAAACTGCCATGACCAGGGGGATGGGCAAATGGAGATTTTGCATACGAATATATGTGTATATATCCCCACTCACATATACAGACACATATGCATATTCAATATGCTAATGTGCCCAGTATTCATAAAAAAGTGTTAGCCAACTACAGCTCATAGGTCAAATCTGGCCTGCTGTCTATGTTACAAATAAAGTTTTATTAGAACTCAGCCATACCTACTCATATATGTATCACCTATTGCTACTTCCTGCAACAACAGCAGAGTTGAGGAGTTGTGGTAGAGACCATATAGCCCACAAAGCCTAAAATATTTACTGTCTGACCCTTTACAGAAAAAGTTGCCAATCCCTACTTTGAGTATAGAAATACAACTGTATTTTTTAAGTTTCCTCTGACTTACTAGGATGCTGAGCTTTGAGTTTGAAGACCCATGTATCTTAAATAATAACAATGGTTTTAGAGTATTTTGCAGTATAACAAATGTGCCACATCTTTAGTCTCTTAAATATCTAATGGCATTACTCAGCGAGTGTATCACTGATAATCATGGCATTTTCTTATTAGTGGCACATGACTTACTAGTGGCTTGGATGGGAGTGTAAATACCGTATGATTTTATATTTACAATTTTGTTTTTAGGTTGGTTCCAATTTTATTTTTCAGAGATAAGAAGGCTGATATAGAAAGCGTCTTTTTTTTTTTTTTTTTTAACCGGTATTGTATAAATTATAATTTTGGAGTCGTGGCTACTATTGAGTAGAAAACATCAAGTTTGAAATGACTTTAATGGAGCAATCAAAGCAAATATTTAGGGTGGGGTATCTCTGCAAAAGAAATAGATCTGAAAATTTTGGCTGGAAAAATGAAGGCAAAAAAGGATTTGAGGGTTGCTCATATCTACAGCAGTGATTCAGCACTTGGACACTGACATTAAGGATGGAGTGTAAGGACACAGGAATTATCGCCTAAATTCAGTTGAATTAACTAGACTGTTGGAAGAAGTGCATCTATATTGTGTGGCTTTGTGTAAGGAGAAGAAGGCCTGCCTACAAGCCCTAAAAGTCAGTCCTTTTTTCTTTCTTTTTTTTTTTTTTGAGACGGAGTCTCATACTGTCGCCCAGGCTGGAGTGCAGTGGTGCAATCTCGGTTCACTGCAACCTCTGCCTCCCAGGTTCTAGCAATTCTCCTGCCTCAGCCTCCCAAGTAGCTGGGACTATGGGAGCACGCCACCACGACCAGCTATTTTGTTGTTGTTGTTGTTTTTTAGTAGGGACAGGGTTTTACCGTGTTGCCCAGGTTGGTCTTGAACTCCTGAGCTCAGGCAATCCACCTGCCTCGGCCTCCCAAAGTGCTGGGATTACAGACGTGAGCCACTGCGCCCGGCCTATGTCAGTCCTTTTTAAAGTTAGAGAAATATAAAAGCAGTAAAGAAAAGTTGAAGAATTGTACCTTTTACTTAGAGAAGACTTCAACATTGCTTCACATCTTCAAGGATTTGACAAATTATTTCAAGGAAAAAGTTAAACACCTGATTTGAGTCTTCAATATGGACAGAACAAGAACAAAGGGATTTAACTACAGCAACTACAAATCACAATAGCCTGAAACAAGAATTTTCTGACAGTAAGAAGATTGAAATTGCTGCAACAGGCCATGGAACCTTTTCCCTGGAAGTTTTAGTTTTAAATAGTAGCAGCAATATGATTTACCTGAAGACCCAGCTCATGGACCTCTGAGGTCCAGTCTTCTATTTGATTCTGGAAGCGTCCTAGAAAGACATCGTTGTATCTTTTAAAAGTGGGTAACAGCAGTGTTAGTCTTTTCTACTTGAAACCTAGCACTTACAGATTAAAGTAAAATCCTGTTCCGTTCTATTCTCTGCTTTGTGTCTTTAAAGCTGTGTACTCTTTTTCAGAAGGTTTTTGGGGAATATGCTAAGATAATGGATGACTTCTCAAGAGCCAGACTTCAGAAACTTATCCAACTACCACCTGCAGTCTCACTTCTCCCTCTACAAAATGACTGGGAGAGGGGCCATTTGGGCCTGCCTTTGGTACATGTAATCACTCGGTCCTGGTGATGACAGAGTTGCTCTCCAGTATTCTTCACACCCTCTTTCAGTCTGTAGACTTAGCACATTCTTGTCCCTGCTCCCTACGAAGACAACAGCAGTTCCAGAGGGCTTGGCTTACCCAGACCAGTATGCTAGACACTGTGGGGGTAATAACTAGGAGACCCAGGTCCTACCCTTAGGGAGTTTATATTCTAGTTGAGGAGTCAGAGTACACATTCGAACATGCCTTAAGAATACTTGCAAAGCAGCATATCGACAAGTGCAAATTAATGTAGTGTGAACTTCATGCTGGCTACAGCCCATGAGAGGGAGAATCTGGTTCCATGTGTGTGATGCAATAAAGCTTTTTTATAGCATCTTCTCTAAGTATGCCCTAAAGCATTGTTCAGCATACTTAGAGAAATTTGTGTTCTTATCGCAGCCTAACCAAGAATTCTGAGAAAATTCTTCAGCCTAACATATGTCTAATAAATCAGCCTCTTTTGTTCTTGTCCTGGATGATGCTTGAATGGGACAAGTAGAATTTATTGGATTATACAAATAATTTAGAATATGTTCATTTAATAAAAGTCTAAGTTATTGATTGAACTTATTTTTCAAAAACGCTGTGCCAGATTACTTTCTTCATCTAAAATCATCATGTTGGTAAAATCACAAAATTAGCAGTAAAAAAATATAATTCAATTTTTCTGCATAAAGAAGCAGTTCCAAATCAATCCAGCGAATAATACCGAGTTGGAGATCATTGGGGCATTTAGCATTTAGTCACGTTGTTAATGATTTAGGCAGTTGTTTTCTGAGGCAGGGTATGTATACCTCATTCATAGAAACACTGACTTTTCAATTAACATGCTCAAAAAAGAATCTATTAATTTCTGCTTGTTATTTGATTTTCCAACAAAGATGATAATGCTATTTAACATAATAATTTATTTTACAAAATCAAATGTATAAGCAGAGACAACACATCTGAAAATAGCAATTTAGGTATATTTAGAAGATAAGAGTACAAATAGGAAGTAAAACAAGCTTTCTTAGAAATAATATGCCTTATAGGAGAAACATTAAGAAATAAATGTTTGCCTTTGGATGGGAATAGAAAACTGTAAACTGGACTCTAAGAATATTCCTGTGTGCCCTGAAGAAATATAATGTTTGCTATATTTTCAGTTTCAGTGGATGACATGTATTTTGGTTCTTTGAACATTTTTTTGCATGCTTGTTTTGACTGTAAAAGTTGACTTACCAGCCAACTGCCAACTTGCAAAGTGCCTTCTCAGGTACCAACTCTGCAGTTCTGGTAGCTACCAGGTAGTGACAGTTCTTTAAATGTGTCCATGCAGCCCAACAAGCTGAGAGACATTAGACATAAGACAACTACATATGCTTTCTTTTTGTTTATAGTCCAGAAATATTAGTAACTATATCCAATATAAATATCACTAATTACTACATATGCATACATTTAAAAAAATTTATTGTATAAACATAAGCACGTTAACAGAAGCCAGTAATTCCATCACCCAACAGTGCAAATTGTTTTTATTTTTCTGTTTTACCTTCCACTTTTTGCACATATGCATCTATAATATTTGCAAATATAAATAGATTCTAGTTTTGGTTTTTGCTTTTTTCATTTAACATTATCTTAAGCATTTTTTCTGTGTTGCTTCTTATTCTTCATAGTGATCACTTTACTGTGGCCATTTACATATACCTGTAAGGGAAAATGATAGTAAGTTAGATTTTGAGAATAGCCACTATGACAGATTTAGAGCGCTTTTGCCCTAAACTTCATATGTTGCTTTAATTCAATAACCATATATTATGTGCACTCTACTTAGCTATAATCAATTTCTGTCAGAAAGGAGTATGTAAACCAGGTATGCCAATAAATATATGTCAAAGAGAACATAGTAACTATCAGCAAAATGCAAAAGGCATGGGAATTTGGGAGGGGAAAGGTAACATCCTTGCAGGATGGTTAGAATGTTGCCTAGGGCCAGCCGTGGTGGCTCATGCCTGTAATCCCAGCACTTTAGGAGGCTGAGGCAAGCAGATCACTTGAGGTCAGGAGTTCGAGGCCAGCCTGGCCAATGTGGTAAAAACGTGCATCTACTAAAAATACAAAAATTAGCCGGGTGTGGTGGCGCGTGCCTGTAATCCCAGCTACTCGGGAGACTGAGGCAGGAGAATTGCCTGAACCCAGGAAGCGGAGGTTGCAGTGAGCTGGGATTGTGCCACTGCACTCCAGCCTGGGCAGCAGAGCAAGATTCCATCTCAAAAAAAAAAAGAATGTTGCCCAGCACGGATAGAAGAAGAAATTTATTTGGTTAGAAGGTTCAACATGGCAGCTTGAGTGAAGGAATGGGGGTGAGAAAGGAGGGTGCATCCAAGAACATATGTGTCTTTTGATTCCATAGCATTTTTGTATAACTGACCTCCATATTTCAAGTGCCACTTCTCTGTTGTAATAGATTGCTCATAGAAAATGGGTTTTAGTAACACTCAGAATCCCAATATAATTGTCTCCTTGTAATATACTGTATGCCCTGCAGTCAGGCACAGAAGTCATGGTATCGTTTGGGAATGTATGCATATGTATTTCATTTGCTTTGTAGTAGTTTTTATGTAATGGAAAAATTTTAAGATTTTTCAAATTTCAGATAACATAAATAAAATGTCATTTTATTTACAGTGTTAGAGTCATATAGGATTGTTTTCCTAGAAATAAAGAATTGACAATTATCTTGATTTGTGGAGGATTAGCACATGACTGTTGATGAAAGGTGAAACACAGATCATATAGGGTACTACTTTACTTAAGGACCATGAGTACAAAGACATGACTTTCTGATTTAGCTTTTCCAACTGATTTCCTGAGCAAACCTCTCGGAGCCTCAGTTTATTTCCCAGTGAAGTGAGAAGCTTGGACAAGTGGTAGCAAAAGTTTTCTCTAGCTCTAAATTCTTACATTTCTAGAAACACAGGAAGTATTTCTTTGCCCCTCTTAATTGTGAATTAAATATTCATAAAATCAACAGAAATTGCATGGAGCCTCAAGTTTTATTCTGTATTTTCCAGTTATTCACTTTCACTTTATAAACATGACACTTTTGTTAAGATTTTAAAAATGAATTTTGACTGTCATCTGCAATTTTAGACATTTTCGTTATGATTGGTAATAGAACAATAAAATGTCTAGCCTTGTAAAGAGTTAAGTTTACTTACAAGACAGACATCATCTAATTTACAACAAGGATTAAAGCCCCACTCTGAATTAAAATTTCTACTGGAAAGATTTGAGGCACTGGCAAACTGTCAAAGGTAGTATTGTGCGAGAGTAGCCAGCTTTTGCAAGACCTGTGAAAGTAAATCTCTTCGGCCAGAGTTTCTTAGGTGTGTGAACTTATGATGATCAGGAATACATTGGTGGATTCCCACTAGAGAAATGCACCATTAATAGTTAATGCTTTCACTTTCTGTTTTCACTTGTTGCCCTCATAAATGCAAGCATGGGATGAAAAGCTGTGGTAGTTCTGGACACAGATGACCTAGAATATGATCATGTTAAGATTTTGCTCTGGGAGTTCTTTTTAAAATAAATCATCAAAATGAAACCAAAAACAATTTTGCAATTGTCTTAGAGGTTTTACAGATCCCTGGCATGTTTTTCTGACCCTCACTGGAGTTCAGTATGAGACAGACCACGCTACAAAGAGATTCCTGATCTAACTCTAGGCTGTTCATGAGTGTTAGACACACAGTGTGAGACAGATCACCCTACACAGAGATTCCTGATCTAACTCTAGGCTGCTCATGCGTGTTAATGAGTTGCAAGGTGTTTAGAGTTTTCATATTACTCTTCTTAACAGATGGTCAAGTTAATTTAACTCTTTTTGGTGTTAACATCTGTACTTAAGTGGATTTGTTACACTTACATTTAGGAAAAAGACAAGAAAGCTGCAGGGTCTTTATTTCTGTCCTGCCTTCTGCCATCCCTGAAAATTTCTGGAGTTTCCTGTAGGAATGGAAAATTCTTCTTTGTATAAAATCTCTCTACTTACAACTGAAGTCCTGATACCTTCTCTCTCTCTCTCTCTCTCTCTCTCTCTCTCTCTCTCTCTCTCTCTGTCCCCTACCCTCTCTCCATGGTAATAAATTATACAAGTAGTAGTATTAGACTTTCTTCATGAGTCAAGCTGTCATTGAAAGTTCCCATTAAAGTGCAAGGGGATGCTCATATCTTTATAGAAAGTGTGGCTGCCAAGGAAACAAGGGAGGTAAAAATAAACTTTTAAGGAGATCTGAAGATGGAAGAGAAATAATTGTTCTACTCGAAAGATTATTTCAAATGCTACCTTTTCTGTTGGACTCTTCTTTCTTTCTTTCTTTATGATTAATATTATTATTTTTGGATTTGGTGTTTTACTCTGTTGTCCAGGCTGGAGTGCGGTGGCACAATCTCGGCTTATTGCAGCCTTGACCTCCTGGGTTCAAGTGATCCTCCCGCCTCCACCTCCCAAGTAGCTGGGACCACAGGTGCATGCCACCACACCTGACTAATTCTTTTTGTATTTTTTTGTAGAGTCAGGGTCTTGCTATGTTGCCCAGGCTGGTTTTGAACTCCTGAGCTCAAGCCATCCCTCCACCTCTGCCTTCCCAAGTGCTGGGACTACAGGCCTGGGCCACTGCACCTGGTGTGGATTCTTCTTTAGCTTGCTTAGAATGTTCTGCAAAGAAATCTGAATTCACTCATATGGAGAGGTGATTGTCATATCCTAGTTTGCATTAGAAACTTTAGGGTGTCATTTTCAACTAAATTTATCGTAGAACTGTAGGAGGGTCAGTGTTTCTTCCCTAATTTACTGAAGGTCCACTATGTGTATAGCGAATTAAGCTATGCAAGGTTTTATATAATAAGAACCAGACATGTTTCATTTTAAAGGTGGCATCAACACAGACTAATGAATAGGTCAAATATCTGTATGTATTTTTAAATCTATATGTAGATATATAGCTTTCTATATATCTTATTAATCTATAACCTTACTGTGTCTTACTAATGATTTTTCTTGAGCAGAACCTGAAGTTTGAAGTATCTCAATGCTGAATTTGACATACCATAGACTTACTTCAATGGCTAGGAGAGCAAGAAAGATGCTAGAATTATCTTTAGTTATAAAAACAAGAAGAGAAAAGAAAAGTAGTGGCGGAGGGGGGTGGTGGGGGAAGTGGGAAGAGAAAATGGGAAAGACTTTAGAGGAAGACATTCTAAAGGCATTTATACTAAGAAGAATTGGGCTTTTTTTTTTCCTGTTTATACTGTTTCACCTTAAACTATAACTCAGAAAAGGCAAACATGACCACCTATCCATCAGTATAATAATGCATCAGGATTTTCAGAAGGGAACCACAATAATGGATTTTAAAAAACCATTACTGGTATGAACATCCCTTTTCCCCTACAACCACTGCTGATTGTCGAAAATAACTTCATGCTAGACATGGTGGCTTACTCCCATAATCTTAGCACTTCAGGTGTCCCAAAGCGGGAGGATCGTTGAGCCCAGGAGTTTGAGACCAGCCTAGCCAACATGGTGTGACCCCATCTCTACAAAAAAAAGAAAAAAAAATCAAAAAATTACCCAGGTATGGTGTCATGTGCCTGTAGTTCCAGCTACATGGGAGGCTGAGGTGGGAGGATCACTCACGCCCAGAAGGTCAAGGCTGCAATAAATTGTGTTCATGCACTGTACCACAGCCTGGGCAACAGAGCAAGACCCTGTCTGAAAAGTAATAATAATATATAATAATAACTTTATGTACTTTGGCATTTTTCAGAAGATGCTTCTTACCCACATAGCAATGGAATTTATGAAAGTAACTTTTGGGCCGGGTGTGGTGTCTCATGCCTGTAATCCCGGCGCTTTGAGAGGCCGAGGTGGGTGGATCATGAGATCTGGAGATCGAGACCATCCTGACTAATACAGTGAAATCCCATCTCTACTAAAAATACACAAAATTAGCCAGGCGTGGTGGCACATGCCTGTATTCCCAGCTACCTGGGAGGCTGAAGCAAGAGAATCACTTGAACCTGGGAGACGGAGGTTGCAGTGAGCTGAGATCGTGCCACTGCACTCCAGCCTGGGCAACAGAGCGAGACTCTGTCTCAAAAAAACAAGAAAAAAAAAAAAAAGAAGGTAACTTTTGTCTTTAGTCTTTCCTATTTCAATGGCCACATATAAAGGATGGAAGGAAAGGCCTCAGATAATAAAGAGCAATGGCTTGGTGGGCACCAAGGGTCAAAAAGACTTTAATAACTTAGTCCACCTCCTCCATTCTGTATATGATTAGACTGTGAGTCAGCTGGGAGTAATTACCTTATCTCCATGCAGCCATTTATTTAACTAATAATTAGTGATAACCTATTATGTGTTGCAAACAAATACGCACAGGGGTGCAATGAAAAATAAAAATATATTTACTGCTCTTAACAACTCTTATAGTTTGGTGAGGAAGTTAAATGTGCTGGGGGCTCAGCGAAGGGTGTGGCCTACTGTGGTGGGAGAGGGTCCAGAAAGATTTTACACATTTACAGTCAACTGATTTTCAGCAAGGATAATAAAACTCAATAGGGAGCAAACAGACTTTACAGTAAATGGTGCTGGGAAAACCTGATACCCACAGGTAAAAGAAAGAACTTGGGTTCCTACCTCACAGTGTAGACAAAAATTAACTCAAAATGGATGAAAGACTAAATGTAAGAGCTAAACTTAGAAAACTCTTAGAAGAAAACATAGGCATACATCTTAGTGACTTTGGATTAGGTAATGGTTTCTTAGGTATGATGCCAAAAGCACAAAGAACAATAGAAAAAAATAGATAAATTGAATGTCATCAAAATTAAAAACTTTTGACCTTTAAAGAACATTATCAAGAAAAAAGACAACCCACAGAACGGGAGAAAATTTTTGGTAACTCATGTATCTGATAAGAGACTTGTATCTAGGATATGTAAGGTACATTTACAATTTAATAATAAAAAGACTCCTCAACTTTTAAATGGGCAAAAGATCCGAATAGACTTTTTTTAAAGAAGATGTGTTAATAATAACTATATTATTAACAAATGATTAATAAACATGTGAAAAGATGCTCAACGTCATTAGCTATCAGGAAAATGCAAACCAAAACCAAGATGAGAAACCATTTCACATCTACTTTGGATAAGTGTAATAAAAAAGACAGATAATAACAAGTGTCGGTGAGGATGTAGAGAAACTGGAACTCCCCCATAAGTTGCTGGTAGAATTTAAAGTCATACAGGCTGAAAAATATTCTGGCAGTTTCTCAAAATGTTCAACATAGAGATATCATATGACCCAGCAATTCCAGTCCTGGGTCTATACTCAAGAGAAATCAAAACATGCTACTCAAAAACTTCTACACGGATGTTCATAGCAGCATCATTCATAGTAGCCCCAAACTGCCAATACCCCAAATGTCTATCAACTGATGAATGGATAAATAAAATGTGGGGTGTGTGTATATAGATACATATTACATGGCAGTAAAAAAGAATGAAGTAATGATACATTCTACAGCATGGTAGACTTACAATTGAAAACATCATGTTAGATGAAAGAAGCCAGTCACAAAAGACAACATATTGTATGATTCAATTTATATGAAATGTTTAGAATGGGCAAATCTATAGAGACAGAAAGATTAGTGATTGTCCAGGTCTGAAATTGGGGACAAATGGGAGGGACTCCTGATGGGCATGGAGTTTCTTTTGGGGTGATAAAATGTTCTAAAATCGATTGTGGTAATAGTTGCACAACTCCGTGAATGTACTAAAAACTATTCAATTGTATACTTTCGGTGGGTGAATTCTATGGTGTGTGGATGATCTTAATAAAGTTGTTATTTTAGAAAAAAAATATATCATCCAAGTCATATTTTAGCCCAGTCTGGAGGGAACAAGAGAGTGGGAAGTGAAGGCCATTCAGGAAAACAGGACAGAGTCACAAAGGCACTGTTCTGTGTGTACCTGGAGGGCACAAGCGGGTGCAACAGATGAGGAGGGAAAGACAGAGCCCCACAAAACTGAAATGACGTGCCAGAAGTGGCTGTAAGGTCCTTAAAGTCAGGGTCTTAACTTACCCTTCATTGTGTGTCCGCTACTCGGCACAGAGGAGACCTACCGCAGATATTTATCTGTTGATTGAGTGAATGCATAGTGAGCTAAGAACAAACCTTGAATACTTAGTGATAGTATCTAAATGAGATGACTGAGCTTCTCACTCCTAGGTCAGTCTTTGTTGTGCTATGTCTGTTGGAAAGTTTTAGAATCAAGATGAGAATAACTCCTTTTATAATGATACTCATATTTTAGCAGTTATATGTGTTGAAAATGTTTGATCAGTCTTTTTATATTTAGTTGTTCTAGTAAGTATGTAATGGTATCTCATTGTGGTTTTAATTTTCATTTCCCTAGTGATGAATGGTACTGAGCATTTTTTCAGATGCTTTTCTTCTGTCCATATATCTTCTTCACATATATCCACTACTACCGTCTAGTTCAAGGTACTGTCATCTTCAGCTGTGTTATTGCAACAGTCTCTTTTTTTTTTTTTTTTTTTGAGATGGTGTCTCGCTCTGTCACCTAGGCTGGAGTGCAGTGGCGCGATCTCAGCTCACTGCAAACTCCGCCTCCTGGGTTCACGCCATTCTTCTGCCTCAGCCTCCCTAGTATCTGGGACTACAGGCACCCGCCACTATGCCTGGCTAATTTTTTTTTATTTGTATTTTTAGTAGAGATGGGGTTTCACCGTGTTAGCCAGGATGGTCTCGATCTCTTGAGCTTGTGATCTGCCCACTTCGGCCTCCCAAAATGCTGGGATTACAGGCGTGAGCCCCCATGCCCGGCCAGCAACAGTCTCTTAACTGGGGCTCCCTGCTTCTCCTCATCTAGCCCCTTCACAGCATAAGGGCCAGAGAAAGTCTGTTAAACCTTTATCAGCCAGGTGAGGTAGCTCACTCCTGTAATCCCAGCACTTTGGGAGGCCGAGGCAGGTGAATCAGGAGGTCAGGAGTTCAAGACCAGCCTGGCTAAAATGGTGAAACCCTGTCTCTACTAAAAATATAAAAATTAGCCAGGCACGGTGGCAGGTGCCTATAGTCCCAGCTACTCGGGAGGCTGAGGCAGGAGAATCGTTTGAACCCGGGTGGTGGAGGTTGCGGTGAGCCGAGATTGCGCCACTGCACTCCAGCCTGGGCAATAGAGTGAGACTCCATCTCAAAACAAAACAAAACAAAACAAAAAAACAAACAAAAAACAACCTATGTCTGATCTTGTCACCCTTCTGAAACCATCCAGTGGTTCCTACCTCAGTAGCAGTCAAAGGCAAAGTCAAACAGTGACCCCCTCATGGCACGCATCTGCTGACCTACAACTGGGCAGTTAATATAGACATTTGCATTTACCTGTCTGGAACTTGGTCATTTTCGTTTGGGCCTGTTGTGTCAGCTTGTCCGAGCTCTCTTGGATCCTCTTTTCAACATATTGCCATAATAAATTATTCCTCTCAGGTTTATGTCACTGGTTAGCAAGGTGCTAACCAGTCTGCCCCCACGACTACTTCAGAGCCTTTGGACTCGCTCTTTTCTTCGCCGGGTTCTCTGGGATATCCTGTGGATCACAAAATAACCCTTCAAGTCATCGCTGAAATCATCTGTGTGAGACTTTCCTGACTACCTTGTTTTATGTTGTAAACCAGTTTCCGAGTACTCCTGCCCCCTTTCTGCTTTATTTTACTCCATATCTTACTCATTTGTTTATTATCATCTTTCCTTATCACAACCTTAGCTTCATAAAGTTATGCCCTCTTTATTCATACTCAACACATTTGCGAAAGCAAAACGTGAATTGCATTGCATTGCTCTTCCATTTAGCAATTTGGAATGGCTTCCCATTTGCATTTAGAAACATGAGTCCAAACTCCTTTCTACAGTTTATAAGGCCCTGCATAATCTCCCCACTGCCTGTCTTTCCACCCTCTTCTCATCCACCCTTCCCCTGTCCATTCAGTGGAGCCTCTGTGGTTTGCCTTTAGCTTCTCAGACATGCCACGGCCTTTGGACAAACATCTTCCACATATATTCTTTCCCACTCTTCCTTTGCTTAACCAGCTCTTTTTCTTTCTTTTGGTTTCCAATTCAATATCTCTACTTCACTGGCTACTAATGTATACTCTGTTATTCTCTCACAGCACCTCATTCCCCTCCTTCATGGAGCTTATTATACGTTTTTTATTTTATTGTTCATTTGCTTTTAAACAATCAGTTTCTTCCATTAAAATGTAGGTTGTTTGAGGACAGAGACTTTTACTTGTCTTATTCTCTTTTGTATTCAGTGCCCCAGTGCCCTGATTGCAATTAGGGTCACAGTAACTGGATGGATAGGTAGGTGAAGAGATGGCCAAGTGACTGCCTCAAGTAACACAGTAACTGGATGGATAGGTGGGTGAAGAGATGGCCAAGTGACTGCCTCAAGTAACACAGTAACTGGATGGATAGGTGGGTCAAGAGATGGCCAAGTGACTGCCTCAAGTAACACAATAACTGGATGGATAGGTAGGTGAAGAGATGGCCAAGTGACTGCCTCAAGTAAATTTCTCATTTTACTACCCACTATCTGATGAATCTGAACAAGTTACTGAAAATGTGCAAGCTTCAGTTTTCCTCTTTGTAAAATAAGGATAGATACAATGCCTACCTTATAGGATTTTGTAAAATTTTAGGTCATCTATGTTAACCTCATAGTACAATGCATGACATGTAATAATTGCTCAATACACACTAATAATTACTAGTTTTACTAATACTGTGATCCTTACCTTTTCCACCTTCATCTCTCTCCCATCTGTGTCCCATTTTATCACATCGCTTTCCAGAGTCGTGATGATTACTGAATATGAGACTGCTGGTTTGAACTGCCCAGTGCATAGCAGTGGAGCTATTGCCTAAGCTTACGTTAATCTAGCATCAGAGCCAACTATCATTTGCCTTATTGTTTATCAAATATGTCTCATTGTAAATTCTTATTGAGCTTAAAATTCAATTAAAACCCCTCATGGCACGCATCTGCTGACCTACAACTGGGCGGTGAATATAGACATTTGCATTTACCTGTCTGGAACTTGGTCATTTTCGTTTGGGCCTGTCGTGTCAGCTTGTCCAAGCTCTCTTGGATCCTCTTTTCAACATATTGCCATAATAAATTCTTCCTCTGAGGTTTATGTCACAGACACATTTGATCAGCACATTGGTGGCATCCTCATTAAAGTCAGTCGTCTAAATAGTATAGCACAGAGAGCATCACAGAGCCTATGACCTGCAGCTTCCTTGTAATTTGATATTTGCTGTTCTGTCTTCCATATGATTTGTTCTAATTGATGTTTAAGAACCAGATCATGTTTATTTTTCTGTTTAAGAACAAGACCATTGCCTTCTTCAAAATAATTCTAGTCAAATAAAAAAATTATTTTTATGCCTACTGTGTGTAAGTAGCTTGCCTAGATACCGATGAACCATGTGACAGAAGCTTGCCTTGATGGTGGGCAATGAGGAAATCGGGCATGGATGGCTAAGAAATCAAAGTGCCTTTGTAAATATGGAGCAGATTTGTAGTTTGGCAGGATATAAACCCGTGTTGGGAAACTCCCAATGAGAGGGCAAAATTGAAATGGGTCTGCCTGAAATTCCATTTTGTTCATCTAGATAACCTGGATAAATGGGCTAAATTGGAAATTTGAGTCTTAAAATCATTTTTTTGAGATTTCTCCTATTCATTCTATTGACTTACTCTCCATTTTAAAGTCTTTTGTCCTAATCATTTACCCTATATCTCTCTGTTCTATGCCTATTTTATTTTTCTTTATGAAAATGGGTGAAAGCAGGAATTTTGCTAGTTTTCTAATTATCACAGCATATAAACTCAGTAATGTATATGAAAGTGTTTTCTAAACTATGAAAAGCTGTATACATACATAGGAATAGAATGGATTGTCAATAAATTGAAGAGATGAGTTTACTCCTTTGTATGTGGAAGCTGTTAATTTAAAATAACACACTCAAAATATTAGCTAAAAATCTACTTCACATTTTGGTGCTGCTTGCTAAAATTAGTTAGAAAATATAGGTTATTTTTGAGTTAAAACCAAGTTCAATAAATTCTTAAGTTCCTCAAATAGAATTTTACAGAAATATTTACATAACCCACAGCTAAAGTGAGTTTTCTAAAAACTCCCCATAAGGTGAGATCACGTACACCATGTCTCAGTACAGAAGGATTTTTTTTCAATCAGTTATGTCTCTATAAATAAACCTAGTTTTGTTGTTAAAATTGCTGTTTCCTCTTCACATAAGAACATTTCATTAATTTTGGTGAAAACCTTCCAACAAAATAAGGTTAAATTGTCCAGTTTTCCAGTGGAAGAGGAATTATTTTGTGTCACCAACAAGCAGAGTAACAGCTTAAAGGTAAGTTGAACACAGACATGCTGTTTGGGTGGTCAGAATATTTTGCATCCAAGCATAAATGTTAGTAAGAGCCTATAGGTGAGAATGCTTTAGGTATGTTTTTAGTAATGCTTTACCTCTGCTACTCTCCTTAGGATTTGGGAACCAGAGCATTCATATTGATGTTCTCTGTAATTAGGTACACCAAGGAGTAACAGAAACTGGGTAGGTAGGTAGGTAGAGAGAGGTGACCTCAGCCAGAGCCGGTGTGTTTGTATAGGCAAGAAGAGGAGCTGTATTCCATGGTCTGAACTATTAAGTGATCCAGACTACAAGAATATGACTTCCTTTTCTCAGTTGTTTGAAGTTCATTTAACGAAAAATTAAAATACAGTTTCCTACAAAACAGAATCATTTAGTTTGAACTGGAAAAACATTTGAGGTTTTCTTGGTTTGAGAGAAAATAAACATTTTCTTTTGTCCTAGCACCTATACCAAACAGTAATATTGACAAAAACCAAACCTAAGAAAATGCATTTTTTTCCTCTAAATTAAGAAATAGTATGTATGGCTTTAAGATGCTGCTTAAAAAAAAAGAATAAGTCTTACATTTGTTCTAGTTGTCAGAGATTGACAGAACTAATAAGAGAATAAAAGAGCAAAACGAAAAAGTTCTTGTTGATTAACAGTTGTCTGAGGAGAAACAGACGATATGTTTTCTTTATTGCATTGAAAAGTTAATTATTGCCAATAGAAGCTTATTTATGCTTGTAACTGAGTTAGCGTTGTGGCTTGGCATTATTCCACATTTGAAGGGAAATGGGTATCGGCGAAGAGTCTGGAGCTTGAGTTCTAGTACAGTTGAGTGGGCTTAGCGGGTGGTTTAACTTCACTGGATCCCACGTTCCCACCTGTAAAGTGAGGCGATAGATTAAGATGATGACTGAGGTATCTTGTGTCCCTAACTGCATGTTTTTTTCCTAAAGGCCTATTTTGTTTTTTATGAAACAAAATATTTTATGTTCACAGGGGAGTTTACTCCCAAATGTTTTTGGGACCATTTAGATAGGAGTACACTTTAGAAAAAAATATAAGCAGCACAGTATTTAAAGAACAGAAATTGTATTTGCTAAGTAAATACTGTACATCGAAGTCTTGGAAGTTAGGTACAAAATAAGCCAAAAGTTTCATTGTATATTCCCTTTAGCAATCAGAATATTTGATTATTTTCTAGACAGTTTCTGTAAGAGTACCATTTGGTATAAGAGTTTTAATTTGTGATAGTAGAAAAGTAATAAAAATGTGTACACCATCTAAGAGACAAAATAGTTTTGCCAAAAATTGCCTTTTGTTCTGGTTAAGAATAAATGGGCCAATTTCTTTTACACAATAATTTTTAGTAGCAGATACCATATCTAAAAAACTATATTTACTATGGCAATAGTAGCAGACTAATTATCCAGCTTTCTTTGGAAATTGTGACTTTTGTAGTTGTCAGTACTTTTATATCTACACTGAAAAGTTTTTGGCTTTGAAAAGTATGCCTGCATGTATGTTGATTTTCCTGTAATTTTAGTATCTGGGAAAATATTCCATCTGAAGCATATGTAGAAGTATAGAAAATTGTTGAAATTCCATTTTGAAATGACCTTTAGGCTGCTCTTCATTTAAGGTAATAGTGTCGATTTTGAACAAACTGTTTCAAAAACCTTATTTAATTTAGGATTATGAATGGCATCCTTGTTGGTTTTTAAGTATTTTTAACCTCATGATGAGAATCTGAGAGCATTGTAAATACATTTAATAATGAAAAAGATATTTTCTAAACTTGAAGTCAATAATAAACTTCTTGTATTTAAATTGACTTATGAAGTTTTCTTAAGGCAAAATCAGTTATAACTTTATGAATAGCAATATTTTCAGTTCATTTAAATTTATTTTATTTTTATAGATAGTGAAAGCATCTGTATCTTATTTGAAAGTGCCTGTCATTCTCTTATTTATTAAAATTGCTTTAGTGTGGTTTTTATATTTAGTCTTGCTTTTTACTTGTGTTTAGCCATATTTCTACACATAGGGAATGGTGCAGGAGCTACACCACTGTAATTAGTAGTGGGCAATGTGGCCAAGTTTTTTTAATCTTATATTTCAATATAATTTCAATGCAATTACTCTATTGAGTAATTAATAACTTTAATGTTTAGACATAAGTGAATATAATTAGCCCAAAATATAACAACATAATGTGAAAATGATGTTTAGACTTCACTTACTGAGTCCTGAGGCCCTAATATTAATACTTATAATTTCCTGCTGTAAATTTTTATGAAAACTAAATAAGAGTATCATAATAATTTCTGTTATTTGCTGTAGCCCAGATGATTGTAAATTTGAGGAGGAAATGATGTACCTTAGATGTGTCATTGGACTTGCACTTGTTTTTTATCAAAATGATAGGGAATCAATTAATATTTTAATAGTTACAAAAGGAAGTGAAGAGTGAAATAGCTTGGATATTATTCATATATAGTGTGTATATGTGTGTGCACATATGTATATGTAGGTATATATACATATATATAAAATTATCTGGCCATCTGGATCATATATATATATATAATGTCTGGCACATTGCACATAGCGGGCACATAGTATGTGCTCAAAAATATTTATTGTATTGAATTGAGAGCTTGGGAAGGAATAGTTTAAGGGAATAAATTAACAGTTTGCTTTCCTAAACTGGAATTATTTTATTATATTTTATTTTTGCTTTTGGATGATTTTCTCAGTTGGCAAAAAAAACTATTTTCAAATGGTAATAAAAGTCAGTAACTGTAATGAATATTCCTTTTATTATGCTGTGATATGTTTTCCTGCATTTTGGGTAACTGTTTAAAGATAATTTTTCTTTGGTAATTCTTTTATCTACCAGCTTTTATACTTTTTAGATTTTTCATTTTTATTCGCCATTGGAAAGACTACTTTTCTTATATGGAGATGTCCCACCAGAAAAGATTGTTTTCCTGGTTTTTTGCAGTTCATTTTGAAAGAAGCAACTCCAGGCTTATTTTTCATTTGAATACAGCTAGTGTAGCATAAGAAAATCCTTTTGAAGTGCTTTCAGAAGGATTAGGTCAGGGTTAGGTGTAGTTTTTTTTTTACATAAAGTAAATTTAGAGTTGCTATTTTAAAAAATTGTGCCAATTTGTTAGCAAACACAGGTCAAAGGTACCTTTACACTGGTGACTTTCACCTCAGAAACAGTGGGGTGATCTTCACCAGTCACCCTCTTTCTGCTTTTCTGCCAAGGAAGGGATCATGGCTTGGTCTCAGGGAAGAAAGGGAGGAGTCCCAGTTTCTTCCTGGTACTTTTGTTTACTAATGTACCAAGGGCTATTTTATTAAATAACATTATAAGTCAACTTGAATATATTACATATATTTAATATATGCATTCATGTATAATATTAATATATTATAATATATTATATATGTATATCTTAAAATAGATGTACATATCTAAATATTATATGTAAATATACACTTGTATAAAATTAGTCTTATATATTAACATTTTAAGTGGAAAATGATTTTTTCTTTCATTAAATTGGAATGTCAAGTACATGGCTGACATAATTTCCTTCTAGAAAATAAGAACCTGGCTAGACACAGTGGCTCATGCCTGTAATCCCAACATTTTGGGAGGTCAAGGCAGGAGGATCGCTTGAGCCCAGGAGTTCAAGACCAGCCTGGGCAACATGACAAAACCCCGTCTCTACAAAAAAAATACAGAAATTAGCCCGGCATGGTGACACACACGTGTAGTCCCAGCTACTTGGGAGACTGAGGCATGAGAATCTCTTGAGCCGGGGAGGTTAAGGCTGAAGTGAACTGTAATCTCACCAGCCTGGGTGACACTAAGACAATGAGACCCTGTCTCAAAAAAAAAAGAAGAAGAAGAGAAAAGAAAAGAAGGGCCAAACTGTTACTTTTTTGAGCCTTTCTTTCTTTAGAAATCATAACATTTGGGTGGTCATAGCATATTAAAGGATTCCTTTTATATGTATACCAAGCAAAGGAATATAGGTCTACATTAGTCTTTTTAGTTATGTTCTCTCCACAAACATTATAAGACCATCATATTTAAATGTCCCAATATAGCATTTTATAGTATGTGCAGTAGAATAGATGCCATAGAATTACCAGCTTTGCAAAACAAGGAACTGCCAAATATCCAAAATGTTTTGAGTTTATTAACTTCGTTAACATAGCTCTTGTGATACAGCTCTGAACAAAACATAGAAACATTCTCTTGGATGATAGTTCATTTAGGTGGGTTTGTAAGTCATTGAGCATCATTCCTGGGATGTCTTTCCTACAGATACAGTAAACATTGTAGTCCTCCAGTAGTCAGATACTAAAAACAGTCAACTCCCAGCTGAGTGAGGGGGAAGAGCGGAATTAGGAAGCCGCTTTCAAAATCTGTACAGTGATATCAGACCCTTGATATTTGTAGGGACAAATCTAAGATCTTCACAAGTGAAGGCAAAAACAATGAATTTCTCCTAGTAAGTGTTGTAAGGTATAACGGGTCCCTTCAACCTCTGGAATGTTTATAAGCATAGAATAAAAATTATTTGTGAAGCCAGTGAAATAAATCCTACTACTAAGATAAACTCAGTGTATTTCATCCCAGTGGAGTGACATTTCAGGAGGGGGTTATGTTCCAAGTTCAGCCTAAAAGGTTGAATATTGCATGTGACCAAATTACTTTAAAAAAATCTCATAAATTCCTCATAATTTAATGGTCTACATGGATTTGTCTGTATTGATTTTATGTGCATTTAGAGCCATCTATTCCTGCCACATTGGAGACATTCATACCCTATCTCAAAGATTTTAACCCGTATCACTTTACTTTCATTGTTGGGATAGATTGCTGTTGAATCAAATGGGGAGTCGATAAACAAATTGACTTGTGTTTGGCAATGTTTGTGCTTTGTATGAAAAATATACGTGTTTCTTAGATGAAATTACCACATAGTGTTGTCAGATGGTCATACTATGAAAGGTACACATGTACTGTGACCGACCAAGGGCTCAGTGGATTCATGTCTCACTCTTCATGCTCACTCCAAGGCATTCACTCATTGAGTTGAATGGTGGGTGGAGTCTCCCATACTTCTTCCATTTATCTCTTTCTGTTACATGTTGCAACTCTACTATATGTTCCTATTGCAGTAACTATGAACCATCTGATTTTATGATGGTAATGTTTGAAGACAAGGATGAAATGTACCACATAGCAGGGTGATAAGAGATTGCATCTCTTGAGAGCCATTTACATCAAACTCAAGAGCAGAAACGGGGGACCTTAAAAGTAAGAAATGAAGGATACAACCTGGGCAAGAGACAGGTGTGCTTCTGAAGTGGTAGGTTTTTAACATTGTGATTGGTGGCTGTCTTTTATAGTTCAGCTCTTGATACATTTTCTGGTATTGAACCAATGCAAAACCTATTGTCAGACAATTTTAAAACTCCACACCATTGACAGATGATAACTGGTGTGGTCAATAATTAGGAGATTTATATATTTGACTCCTTCATTATTTTAAGACTTTTCTATTTATTTCAACATTGTCTTTTTTCACTTCACCTCTTTTTGCTCACAATTTCGGGTTGTCTTTATCCATTTCAATCTGTAATCTGAATCTACCTCTCCCAGTTACTCTTGGCGATATTCACATTACCCTAACAACTCTTTTGCAATGCATCATTTGAAAAATGTATCACCTCTCTTTTATAGCTTTCCAACAATCACATCTTATTTCAGATTTTTCCCTCATCCAGGGCTATCTTGATGTTCCTTTACACCTTTTATGTCTGCTCCTAGCATCAGCAGACATAAAAAGTCAAGATCTCTATCTATGTATGCAAATATGTCAGCATACAATACTTTGAACATTGTTAATATTTTACTCATTTAGAACACTGAAAAAGCATGATAGGATTAGGGGCAGAAAAGGCCCTATATTATTTTAAAGAAAAAAAATTGCAGATTTAAGGAATGGCCTGATATTTTGTCTGTGATGATTAGAAACTTACATTGATAAGAGTGCAAAGCAATTTTTTTTCCACTTTTAGCAAACATAAAGTCTTATTAAACCTGTCCCAAAAAAGTAGAGATATCACCTGAACTCATTTTTGTAAACTGACCGCAGAGTTGTAATGATTCTTTTGCCACTGAATCTCCTGGCATGACAGAACAGTGGTGTAAACTTGGCTTAGTCAAAAAGTCTGCTGTATTGTCGCAATGTAATACAGTCAGCTTCATATCAGATGTCTTAAATTCTTCTCTTCTTTAGACACATACTTTTAGAAAGGCACTTCTTTCTTGCCATAGTTCCATTTCATCTGTTTTGAACACTTGTTTTGGCTGAGAGCTACGTTAGCTCTGAGGAAGTGCTTCTGAATTTAAGTGATCAGTTGATGCCACTTCTGTTAACATTATGCAAAGAAAAAAAAAGTTTCTTAAAATTCCTTAAAGAATATTTGCTTAGAGTAAGGATTGATTAAATAGCCACATTGGAAGCAATTGGAAAACTGAAAAGTTCCACAAAAATGTTGCATATTTTATTGGGAAGGCTGAAAGGTTAAGTTGCACGTTGATTCTTAGGCTGGCGTGGAGTTCATCATGTTGTAAAAGGTGTAGACAGTGGGACTTGAGGCTAAACAAATCCAAACCTCAGGAAGTCTTCAAGTCACTAGCCCTAAAGTCTCCTGCAGAAATGCTTCTTCAGAGTGAACCAGGCCCAGGGCTTTGCACATTGAGATCCTTGTGTTTGGTAGCATGATACTTGACCCATGTCATCTGGGTTGTATCTTCTCCTTTGTCTCTGTGCTATTTGTGTCTTCCACCTATGTCACATTATAGGCCAAGAGGTTTTAGAAGGCAGACTGTGTCATTTCCTCTTTATTTTCTCTTGTATCTAGGATTGTTTAGGGAGACAATATGGTGTAGTAGAAAGATTATAGGACTTGAAATCAGACTAACTCCGTTTTGAATCTCAGCTCTGCCACTGTATAATCTTATGTAAGTTACTTAACATCTGTGAGCTTCAGTTTTCTCATCTGTAAAACAGGAATAGGATACTTATTTTTATATGGTTGTCATGAACACAGAATGGAATTTTAAAATATAAAATGCTAAGACAGTGCTTGGTACATGGTAAGCACTCAAAAATGATAGCTGGTATCAGTGTTACTATTAAGTCCACAATGAAAGCATGAAGTCAGCGTTATGTGCAATCAACAATGGTAACCGTGAACAGGATTTCTAGAATGGTATCAGCAACCTTCTGCATCTGCTACAGTGAAGAGGACAATCATTTTTGGCTGTTTCTAAAATGAGTTACTACTTATAATATCCTTTTGTTCACATAGGCTGGTTCCCCAAGTGTCTAGCTTGGAGAATGAGTCTTAGAAATAAATTTTGCTATATTCTAGACCAGTGCTATGCCAAAAAATTTTCTGTGATGATGAAAATATTTTATACCTGCACTTTCCAATATGGTAGCCATGGAATCACCATGTGGATACCAAGCACTTATACTGTGATTAATGCAAGTAAGGAACTAAATTCTTTATTTTAATTAGCTTAAATTTAAATAGCCAAAGCAAGCTAGTGCAGCTCTAGACAAAAATTTACTAATGATTTGACAAAATCAATCTTAACATCTATAAGTTAATAAAAGTATGAACTAGTAAATACTAAATTTCCAATGAGTTCATATTTTACACACACCGAACTTTATAGAAATGATTATTTTCTCCCAAGTGATAGATTATATGTTTCAATTTTCAGTATTATGTACTACCTTACTTTTGGAAATATATTCTTTGAATTCATCCATTGGCTTCTAAGTGATAAATTCACATTGTCAAAATTTGTCAGCCTCAAATCCACCAGTTCCTTCTTTTAACTTGTGAGGATTTTTGGATCTAGTCTTCTTACTGTTCTGTAATTTTTCTTCTCCCCATTCTCATCTTCTGTTACACAAACAAGTCACCCTATATTAAAGATGGCAAAATAATTTTTAAGTCACATAATGTTTACTAGCAGGAATAAATCACTACCATTGAGGTATTATAGTTTATGCTTCTTTTTCTTTCCAGACAAATTTATCCTTTTGAATTAAGATGTTATATAATTTTTCAAATAGGTTTTGCATTCATTTCTTTGGATTTTTTTTCTTAGGAAATCAGGAAAAATGTATAGTAGAATTTCTTTTAATGAAACTTTTTATTTGGTTCTACTTAATTTATGTAAAAATATATTTTAATTATCTGAAGTACAGAATGCTTCTCAAATTGTAGGATTGTGAAATCAATTTTATAGATTGAAGCAAGAAATGTTTTTTTTTAAGGAGTGGAATTGGACAGGCATAGTGGCTAATGCCTATAATCCCAACACTTTGAGAGGCTGAGGTGGGAGGATTGCTTGAACTCAGGAGTTCAAGACCAGCCTGCGCCATATAGCGAGACTTTGTCTCTACTAACAATTAAAAAAAAAATTATCTGGGTATGGTGACACATGCCTGTAGTCCCAGCTACTTGGGAGCCATATATATATATATATCTTAATATATATATAAGATAAGATAAAATAAAAGAAGTAGAATAAAATAAGATGGAATAGGAAATGTCAGAGCACATCACACATAGTAAGAGTTAATATTATTTCTTGAAATGCTTCTTACATTTATATGTGTGTGTGTCTCTGAATTGTGATTTAAAATGGATTTTTTACTATGGATCTTGGCCAAAAAAATGTTTGAAAGCAACTGCATAATTTATTGTACGATGTGGTGAAGGCAGTGAAGTCAGAAGATCTGGTTCAAGGCTTGAGTGTACTGCTTTAGACAATTTTCAATGTCTTCAACCGAAAATTTCTTATATGTATAAACAGAGATACCTGCCCTATATGTTTCATGCAGTTGTTTCAAATATCAAATAAAATTCTAAGGTGATGTATAGTTGTAACACTCCTTATTCCTTTCAAGTAATAATTTTATATTGACAAAACTCAGTGGCTTGCACCAGCAATCATGTATGTTTATATTTATGAGTCTGAAGGTCAGGTACGCTTTGGCTGTTCTGTGCTGTATTTGACTGGGTGTTTCTGCTTCAGGTCGTGGGTTGTGCATTGTCTGGGCCATGGTTGGGGTTTGGGTCTGATCTCCATGTATTCTTTCTGTGGTCTAAGCCGAAGGGGCAACGGCTACCCAGTGCATACACTTCTCATGGTTAATCACCAGAACATGAGCTAAACATAAACCTATTTATGATTTTTGCTTACATTATAGCCATGCAAATTCCACTGGCCAAATGAAATTATATGGCTAAGCCCAAAGTCCCTGGGGAGACATAATGTATTCCACTCTCAGTGGAAGGGAGATGGGAGTGAATATTTGCTGAACAACAGTCTAAATAAACTATCATATTACCCCAAAACTTATTAAACCCACACGTTTATTAACTGCCTCATTCTTAAATATAAAAGGATAGCCAAGTATTATCCTGTATTTGAGGAAAACCTACAACATAATGGAAAGTCCAAATCAGACAGACAAGAAAGGAATGTGGAGGAAACTGAGGCAACATATAATAAGCAAAGGAAAACATTTAAATACTGTATATTCTAATAGGTAAAATATTATATTCATAGATTAAAATTAGCATGCTATGTAAAAAAGTGTCAATAAAAACAAGAAATAGCTCATAGAAATACAAAATGGGTAGAAAATTTTCTTAATGTTCAAAATGAGGTGTCATCAGTCAAAGAAATCTTCCAGAAGTTACAATCAGAAGACAGAGATGGAAAATATAAGAAAATGAGATAATCAATCCAACAACTAATGTCCTGGAGCTAAAGTGTATGGCATTAAAATATTTTAAAATAGTAGAAGAAAACATCCTCACACTGAAAAAAATAAGCATTCAGATTGAAAAGGACTCACTGAAAACTGCGCACAAGGAATGAAAAACAGCTCCATTCCAAGATTCAGCATTGCAAAATTTCAAAATGACAAGGAAAAAGAGATGACTGTAAAAGTTTCCAGAAAGAAAAAAACGTAAATCATAGACCAAGTACTAAGAATCAGGATGGCCTAGGGATTTTCGTGGAATAGTTCTTAAAAATCCTGAATGAAAACTAATTTCAAAATAGAGTTTTATACCCAGCCAAACAATCAAGTGTATGCATACAATAATAGCATTTTCAGGCAGGTGAATACTCGAAAATGTGTTTTTTGTGTACCTTTTCTTATTAAAGCTACCTGGAGATTGTACTTCGACCAAAAAAGGGAATAAATTGAGAAACATGATGACTTATGACACAGAAAACAGAGAACTCTAAAAGAGCATAGGGAAGGCTTGACACAAGATAGAGATCAACCAGGCCATACATAAGGTGCCAAGAAGGATATATCCAGTTCTTAAAAGAACATACACTTTATCTAATATGTGTTGTTATTTAAAAAAAATTATTGATGGTTGTTTAACAGATATGTTTGAATATTTGGGGGAAAATGTCAGTTATCTAGAAAAACAAACTATTAAAAAACTAGACAATTCTAGAAATAATAAAATGATACATAAGAAAATTAATTTAAACAAGATAATGCTTGTCTCAGCAGTGAGCAGATTTTTCATAATCACTATAATGTAAATGAACTACTGACTAATGCTTTAACCAAAATCATTATATGGGAGCATGAGGTGGGTATGTAGGGTGGGTGGTGCGAGACCTAAATTGTCACCCTTCTTCATGTAAGAAAGGTCTAATATTGAAAACTTAAGAAATAGCAGTATAAGTTTGTCTTTTAAAAATATGAAGATAAACATCAGAAGAACTAATGGTGCATGCCATTTGAGATTAGGTTTGAAATCGGGGAGGCAGACCATGGGCACTGCTGTTCCTTGTTATGAGCCATTTAATACTATGTGACTTAAATTAGGTGCATTACTTTGATGGGCAAATTTAATCAACAATAAAAAGAAAGTTAACATATATATGCCCATGATTAAGAAAAAACTTCCTACAGTGTGGAGGGATATAAATGAACAGCATCAAGTCTCCCTTTTCCAAATTCGATCCCCAGTACTGTTTTCTTGCAGTGACCACTTTTAACAGTTTCTACTTTGAGTTGTTCTGGTGGTTATAGTCATGATTGAAAGATACCTTTTGATAAGGTGTAAAGCTATCTGGACCTGCCTTTGCCCAGTTAGCCAAAAGATGGCCACATCAAACTGCACTGTAGACATGCAGGTTAATAGGGTGCTTTGAGAGTAATGTACAATTGGCCTATGGCTGTTGTTGGTCTTTCATCCCCAAGCTACTATATACAGCCAGGGAAGCAGCCCTGACCTAGTTGGGTGAGGCAAAGGGTTATCCTGCCAGTGGGAGCATGGCATTTCTGGCAAGAGATTTCTCTTCTAACGGTTGGACTTGGTGCCATGGCAGATTTTCCTGACTCAGGGAGTAAGTGTTGAGCCCTGGTCCAGCTGGTTAGATTATTTGTTGATTTTGATTATCTGCACCAATAAGCTCTTTCACTGGCATGGATAATCAGAAGCAGGCAGTAATTTTCCATCTTCCTAACAAAAATGCATTTCACATTTTGAAATTACAATAGATGAAGTTTTATTCAGTTTTCACCAAAATACTGCTTCATTGAGAAGGGGGAAGTTTTATGAATTAAATTGAGAACTCTTTAGAGATAGTCATATACTCTTAGGGGGGTCATTTTTTCTTGTCACTTTGCTGTTCTTGAAAGACAGAGGGAAAAATCAGTAATAATGATATTCGCTGTCTTTTATTCAGCTTTTACTATGTGCTGCTATGTACTCTGCTAAGTATTCCTAGCCTAATTTAATCTTCACAACAGCTTTAGAAGCTTGTTATCACTCCGATTTTAGAAGGAAGAAACTGTATAATAGTCTAATGACTTGTCCAAGGTCACAGAAAAGTGCCAGAGCTGTGTCTGGAGCCCTGATTTGTGTTGGCTGTTAGACCCATGTTCTTTACCTCTGTGTTTGGACTGTTTTGGCAACGCAACCCTTGACTTTTTATTACATGAGGAAAAGAAAGCAGCTAATTTGTACTTAAAATACGTTGTTATTGTTGCATAGTGCTTACAAAAATTGTATCTTTTCTTTTTAAAAAAGTTTTGAATTTTATACGTTTTCTATTACTGTCATTCTTTTGTCTTCTCTCAATTCAAAATTCCGGAGTAATCTTTGGTCTTCTGATTCCTCTCCTTTTATTTCCATAAAATCACCATTTTCTCTTTATATTTCTGTTTTAAGTCCCTCCACTCCTCATGTCTGGAATACTGCAATTATCTTTTCATGGTCTCCCTTCTGCCATTCTTTGCCACCTTAAACTGATTGTACACATTGATCCAGTTTTCTCAAGCTCAACCTCTGTCATATTGCATACCTGTTTAAACCATTAATGTCACCCTATTATCTATAAGAAAAATGTAGCGTTATTAATCTACAATTAAAGAGCTTTCATAATGTGATCTAAAGTATCACTCCAGAGCTTTTGTGCCCTTACTTCTTTCTCACTTTTCTTGCTCATGCTAATATATCCCTCATCTGGCTACTGAGGCATGAATTTTCTCTATAACTCAGTTGGTGTTTTTATATGCTTTGCATTTTGATAGTCTTCTTGTGTATCTATGTCTCATTTACCCAGATGAATTATTAACTACTGAGTTTAGAGATGGGAACTCTGAATTCATCATATTATTTAGTATAGTTTCTTACATATAGGACTGTGTAAGAAAATTAATGAATAAATTTTTGAAGTTCTAAAGTTAAGCTATAATTCCAATTCTGTATTTCTTTGCTTTTGTTAATTTTATACATGTTAAACAATACAAATTTAATAGTCTTTATTATTTTTATCTCTTTAATTATATTTAATTATGAAATTGGAAATATATGGGTATAACTTTAATAACACAGTATTTTAAAGAAATAAGTCAGTTTAACTTAGTATTCCAATTTGAAAGATACAGAAAATCTACACTGAATGAAAATGATACAATTATTTCATAGTTTTTCAAATAAGCCAATATTTGAGAACTGTACTAAGTTATTGTTGGTTAATGTATGGTTTTGATGGAGATAAACTGAATATTTATGCTGTTATGAATACAAGAAAAAATGTAAATGAATTATTTAATTTATCTTCCATGATGTATCAAATGTAGTTGGAGATTGTTCAGAATATTGAATAAGGACATGAGGAAATTTGGAAGTTTATTTAAATACTAAATTTAAATCCCTCTACTTACACATGATTTTGTTTTCCAAAAGGAGGTTGCAATTTTTTCTGTATCAAATTTGCTTCTTGCTTTCTGCTGAATTTGAAAATGTTTCTGCCCTTTCTTTTTTTTTTTCTTGTTTTAATAGCCTAAATATTTTTAAAGGTTCATCTTTTTTATTCTTTGGCTTAATTTTACAGATGTTCTATTGATAAAGAAATATTTCTACTTTAATATATAAATTATTTAAAATTATGGCCTATATAAGGTATTTTTGCTTTGAAATATTTGAGTTTCAGTAAGATAAGGATAATTTCATCCCGAAACCAAAAAATAAACCTTCATAAATTTTATATATTCATATTTGTCTTAGAGTGTTCTTGTTGACTTTTTAAATTGCAAATTTAAATGGAAATATTATTTTAGCTCAGAAATCTCATACACTCTCAATGCTTAAATTTCTCATGCTTTTTTTTTCCTGGATTATTTTTTCCAAGTAATATTGAACATCATAATCCTGCCATTTTTTACACCTCACATTTTTCGAATATCTCTCTTAAATTATTTATTTTACCTTTAATTTGGGTTTCAAAACACCCAAATGAAGCCATTAATTTATCTTTTAGAATAAAAAGTACATACTTGATGTAAATCACTGCATGTGTCTGATTGAATCTCACACAAAAATGTTACATTTTAAAGGCAGTGGTATTTTAAGTAAATATTACTTTTTAAAGGGAACGACTCTTAGAATGAAAGTGCAATTATCCACTTTGACTACTCTCATTTAATCATTTCATTTTTAAAATTAGATTTCATTTTACAATCCAAAATAAAACCTCATTCATGTGCATTTTTGGATGTGCTAATTCCTTTTGTCATAAAATGGAAGCTAGCCTAAATTTTCTAATAATTTTTTATCACATTGAAATTCGTGGCAAAAAATAAAAATGAGCTAATTTTGAATTCAAGTGCATGTATTTTATATGGATGCTTTTCCCCCTTCTCTCTACCTAAGGAAATAGAGAAATTGAGAATAGAACTGGGTGAAAGCAAACAACACTTGGAACAGGAGCAGCAGAAGGCAGCCCGGGCCAGAGTGGAGTGCCTGAGACTAACAGAACTGCTGGGCGAATCCGAGCACCAACTGCACCTCACCAGGTACTCCCTAATCCCATTATGCACCATAGCACCGATTTCATTCCACTGATTTTTGCCACAGGCTTCCAAACAGTTGTTAGAGTTAGTCTTAGTCATTCAATTCACACATAGCTTTCAGGCATATTAAGAAAAGTGGAGATGTGGTAAGCAAAACACCCAGACATGTGAATGATAAGTGTGGCAGGGAATTACTGATAGATTACAAAACCTTTCATCTACAATGCTCAAATATTTAGGTGATTCTCTATCAATATAAGCGAAATGACATATTTCTCCTACCACCACTACTACCTCTTCTGCTAATTCTACGTCTAATAAAAATCTTGAATTGAAGGATGCGAGGAATTCATTTAGGAAAATAATAAAATACTGTCAGTGGTGAGAGAGACAAAGTAAATAAATTGTAAGATGCAAATTGAAATGGAACTGATACAAAATAAGGAATCTGCATCCTAAGGAGGTGTAAAATTTCGAGATGAAATAGATTGGCACTGCTCATGTTCAAATCATTATTATAACCAGGCTTACACCATTGAGGTTTCAAATTACTTCATTTCCATCATGAGATTTTGTGATGTGATCATCATTGTCATCAACTTTAGTAAATATGTAGCTCGGCCCTAAATTACAGTAAGACTCTTTAGGTTGTAAGCATTGTGAATTTGCTGCATTGGAAAAAAACACACACACACATACACACACACATAAATACACACATGGAAAGAAAAATTCAAAACAGAAAGTAGATATTTCACTTTATCATATGTGGTTTCTTTTCACTTTGAGTTTTATTACGATTTTGCAGTGTTCACATCAAGCCTTTGGGGTTGCTCAGTTCTTAGAGTTTTTCAGTTTTTAGAGAGAACTTTGTTTAAATAAACATGTAAGTTCATGATATTTGGTTTGGTTTATAAATTAGAAAAACATTGGTCTTCCAATCATAGTAATATGTTGAATTTAAACTATGAAAGGGGACTGATCCCTTTTACATTAAATATGACAATGTAATTCTGAGCACGGTATGCTAACAGATGGAGAAAAGCACCACTTGAACAGCCTGCGTTTGGAGAAAAAAATATTCTAGAGGTTGGTGAACCTCCCAAAGTTTTGGGTGAGTGTTAAGATGCCTCTGGTTCTGTTAAAATCAAACCTTGTATAAAACATTTTGTTATGATAATATTCCAAATGATTTGACATCTTCCCTTTTAAACAATAAAAGAAAGAGGAAAGAAAGAGAAAGCAAAGAAAGAAAATAAATTATTAATACATGTATGGTATCTAGAAAGAAATCCTAATAGATGAAACACATATATGAGAAAAAAATTGCTTAATATTGCAGAATAATAACTGTTCTTTTAATGCTCATTTAAACTATTGTCATTGTAGAACTGAGAACATAACGTTAGCGTAATTCCTGTGGCTATTTAATCTTAGAAGTTTCAGAATTTAGCTTCATCATGGTAATGTTAATTGTTTTTCTTTTCTGTCAGACTTCTATTCAGAACCAACCATTTGTGTGCTAAGCACTGCTAAACCTCAGAAATAGGACAGCTTTTAATGTCTCAGTGTGGCTGAGCTTCAGTAAATAAATATTAATGCTGGTTTTGCCCCTTTTGCCATTCTGTCTTATTCAGAGAGTTAATTTCTGAAGTCAAAGTCCGTAGAGAGTTTTCCCGTGTAGTATCAATTTGTAGTGTTTGACAAGATCAATTTCTTGCAAGTAGAGCATATTAAGATGCAGCAACTGCTGAAAATGGACGAGTGGTAACTAATTCCTTTGTTCTTAAGAAAAACGGTTTTGCTTGGTTCCATAGAAAGCTTTTTTTTTGTTGAGCTTTATTTAAACCAATTCTACTAAAATTTAAACGTAGTTTTACAGGAAATAAAAATTATTTTCTAAGTGCAGTACTCTTTTGTAAGCATTTTATGCTTAGTCTATATTCATGTTTTATAAAATCCACATTCATAAATTTAAAGATGACAATTAGAAATGCAAGGAACTGTGTATATCTCCCCTTTGCACTGACAATGTGATTTGGTTGTTGGGCTATTTCTGATATATAGTACTTTTTTGTTTTTCTGGTTTTTTTTTTAAGTTTGCCACCCCTCACCATACTTTATTGATTCAGTATACTCAGGTGTGTGACTGAGAAATGTTGTGTCGTTCTTTTCCAGTGTAGATCAGCTGAAATACATAACTCCCACGCAGATAACACCTTACCACACAGTCTCAACTTAAACACTTCAAATGGCATATTCTAAACAAAGTTTAAAACTGAATATGAAAACCATGTTTAAAGTAATGATGAAATAAGGATCCAAATCTTTAGAGGCAAAGAAAATTTAAAAACTGTAGTAGAGATCTGTACATCAACCTAAAAGAAAAATAGCCTACCGCTTTTTTGGTGTTTCTCCTTATTGGATTTTAAAATGGTAAACAGAGGCCAGGCGCAGTGCTCACACCTGTAATTCCAACACTGTGGGAGGCCAAGACGGGAATCACTTGAGGCTAAGAGTTCGTGATCATCCTGAGCAACACAATGAGACCCCATCTCTACAAAAAAACAAAAAATATTAGTCAGGCATGGTGGTGCACCTATAGACCCAGCTATTTAGGAGGCTGAGGATGGAGGATCACTTGAACTCTGAGGTTCAAGGCTGCTGTGAGCTGTGATTGCGCCGCTACACTCCAACTTGGGTGACAGAGTAAGACCCTGTCTCAAAAAAAAAATGGAAAATAGAAATTTAGCATTAATTAAAGGACCCAAATGGGTGAGTGTAACATTCACTTAATCAACAAATATTTATTGAGCACCTACTATCTTTTAAGTACTTTGCTTGGTCCTAGGCATAGAGAGAAAAAATGAAACTCAGTTTCTACCCTTAGATTGCTCATACTCTAGTAAAGAAGCTACATCTGTATATGCAAATATAATAGACTGTGACAACAATGCAATGATAAAAGTGATGATTACCACAGGAGCACATAGGGAGGGGGATTGGCCCATTCTACACCATAGGTGAAGGCGATAGCCAAAGAAAGCTGATATCAGGGAAAGCTGACAGTGAAAAGGGATAGTCAGGGAGGTAGAGATATTTGGCAGCAATCTTGATTAGTGAGTTCATGAGTAAGAATTCTGAAAGTGGAAGAAAGTGGGTTGGGTACCCCAGGTAGAGAGACCAATATATACAGAGACATAAAGATGGGAGAAAACAGAAACTCTACTATCAGATTAGGTGTTTGGTAGGAGATAAGACTGGAAAGGGGAGCAGGGACCAGCAGAAGAGCCTTATGGGCCATCTCCGGAGTTTCGCCCATTCTGAGTTACTCTTAATGCATTTTAGGCAGGGGCGTCAACATGATTGACTTTCTGGGTTGGGAGCTGGACTCAGAGAGCAGTGTGGAAAGTGAGCTTTGAGAGTTGATCTAGGAGACAGGAAGACCAGTTAGCCCAAGGTCAGCAATTGCAACCCATGGGTCAAGTCTGACCCATTATCTGTTTTTGTGTGACCATTAACTAAGAATGGTTTTTATATTTTTAAATGGATGAAAAAAAGGGGAAACGATATTTTTGACACATAAAGATTATACATCTATAAATAAAGTTTGATTGGAAAATGCTACCATTATTCTTCATTTATTATGTATGGCACTACCACACTTGAGTTGAATATGGTCCTCAAAGCCTAAAATATCTACTATCTGTCCCTTTACAGAAAAGTGTACCAACTCCTCAGGAGGCTGTTTAGTTCAAATAAGAAGTCAAGAGGGCTTGAATAATGGCAGATTCAAATATGTATTTAAAGAAGGCAATTGAAGAGCTTTGTGAAAAATGGATGGGTTGAGAAGAGATGACTGGCAGGGACCCCAGTTAGAATATAAGCACCATAGTCCAGGGGGAGAGTAATGAAGCCCTTGGCTGTGGCTGTCCCGTGAAGTGGAAAGGAAGTAGTATCTTCAGAAGGTATTTGGAGTCATGAATAAGAGAGGACATAATTAAAGGTGACTGTAAGTTTTCTAGCCCAAATTGACTAGAGGATCTGTTAAGCCAACTGAGGAACTTAAAAGAGGTAGCAGAGGAAAAGAATACTTTTCATTGTGCAACCCCAGTGGAGATGTCCAATGTTGGCTTGGTGTGAGGAGAAGGTCCTGACTAGAGGCTTAGATCTGGATCCCTTTTACATAAAGGTATTCATTGTAGCTAAGGGAGTGGTTAAAAGCACATAGAAAGGATCATGTTTTAAAGAACAGTGGAAGAACAGCCACCAGCCCATAAGACTGAAATGGGGTCTTTGAATATATAAGAAAAGAATAAAGAAGAATGATTCAAAGAGTATTTTCGGGGGGCAGTAACAATTAAAACCATATACTTTTCTTAGGGGAGGTCCCCAGACAGCCTAGGATTGAAGAAACCTGAATTATAGTATCTTCTGTAGGCATTCACTCCAGGGATTCTTTGCAACTTTTGACAAATTACTTAACTCTTTGGGCCTGCTTATGTACCTATAAAATGAGGTGAGGCTAGATGATTTATAAGTTTCCTTCCAGTTCTGATAATCAATGATTCTAATAATGATTTAAGACAACCCATTATTAAGTTCCTATTTCTGGACATTAGGCATTTAAATTGCTTGGATGATCTTTTGTTTAAGGTATTTCCTTAGTCTGAACTTCAGAAAGTTCATTGAAATGACCCTCAGACCCACCACTTAAATTCATTGTAACTTAGGTTCTGCTGACCTCTCACAAAGGTTATCAAAATTGTCTCAACACCCTTCCAGTCTCTTTTGCTGACCATTGCCCAGTGAATATTCATAAGCCTCTGCCTTGACTCTGTTGCTATACTCTATTAGCAACAGAACAGTGTTCCATGGTGCCACTCTATTAGAGAAAGGCAAATGACAGCATGGCATGTGAGGTCATCCTGATAGGCTCTCAACCTTCCAGTCTTATTTCATCTAAGATGAAACCCTCTTACCTGCTGATTTCCAGACAAATGTCAGTACACATAGCTCCCCTTTTTCCCTCCATTTGCTGTTCCCTATACCTAGAATACCCCTCTGACCTTCTCTTCTCTAGCTCTATTATAATCTTACCTTCTTACCAAGGTCTCCCTGAAATCCTGATTTTTCTACCTAGGCCTCCCCATTGATTCTTGTCAGAAAGGAGCGCTTCTCCCCTTGAATCCTTCTTCCCACTTTGAGCTGATGGCATTTGAGTAAATGAATTACTCAAAGGAGGAAAAAGCAAAATGTGGGAAAAAAAAGAATTAATATTTGGAAGTTTTTTGTGTACTTGCTATTTTTTGCTTCTGGAATGTGTTATTCTTCAAGTAGGAGGAGAGGTCTTTCAGTATTATATTTCTCAGAGCCCCTAGCTCATCACTTTGCAGAGTTGGAGCTCAGTAAGTCATTAATAAAAATGGTGACTGTATTCCAAATGTATGACTATTCTTTCAAGCTCAGTACTGCTATACAAATAAATATCTTCTCACATATATCAGAGTACAAAGTATAAGAAGGTGATAAGGCTAAAATTTTTTATTGGGAATTTTACTTGTCCCTATGATACTATATTATGATTTTGTAATAATCACTTTTTTTAATTTTTAACTTTGTGTAAATATATATGTTTAAGTATATCAGAATCAAATGATAATCATTCTAACAAACAATGCAAGTAGGTTTAGTAAAGTGCACCAGGCCTCTCACTTACATGTACCTGTTTAAAAACCACACACACACACACACACACACACACACACACTCTCTTAAACTAGAGTTCCGCATAATTAAAAGATGACAGTGGAAGCCATGTACTGTGGTGCACACCTGCAGTCCCAGAAACTTGGGAGGCTGAGGTAGGAGGGTCGCTTGAGCCCAGGAGTTCAAGGCCATCCTGGGTAACATAGCATGACCACATCTCTGGGGGGAAAAAAAAAATGGCAGCATTTGAAACAAGTGCCTCGTAAGCATGTTCACTAAACATGTCTAGCCTAGCATGTATGAAAACAAAGCAAGGCTGCTTTCTTCCGGTTATTACTGTTAATATTATTCAAACAACTTCTTCCTTTTCCATAACAGACTTTCAGGTACATTTAAAAATGTTCATCCATTTATTCACCCATTCTACATGGAGCATTTTCTGTCATAAGACGCTGTGCTAGGGATGATGGGAGATAGAAAGATAAAGAGGCCTCAGCTGCTGCCCTTCAGAAGCTTACAGGCTAGTGGGGAAGAGAAGAAAATACATGAGTAGATCGGGTGTGGTGGCTCACGCCTGTAATCCCAGGACTTTGGGAGGCTGAGGCGGGCAGGTCACTTGAGCCCCAGGAGTTTGAGACCAGCCTGGGCAACGTGGCGAAACCCCATCTCCACAAAAAATACAAACATTAGCTGGGCATGGTGGTGCGCGCCTGTAGTCCCAGCTGCTCTGGAGGCTGAGGTGGGAGGATGGCTTGAGCCCAGGAGGTCAAGGCTGCAGTGAGCCGTGATGGCACTGCTGCACTCCAGCCTGGGCAACAGAGCAAGACCTTGTCTCTAAAATTAAAGAAAAAAGTAAGAAAAAGAAAATACACATGTAGTCGGTAAGATAAATGATAAGATCCAGAAGGGAGGTTCTAGAAGAGGATTACAGGGAGAGAGAAAGATTACTTCTTACTGATTTTGGTAGGATTTGGATGTAGGAAAATGGGAATGAAGGGCATTCCATGTAGGGGAATCGATGGTATTTGGGAGGTGCGCATGTATGCATAAGAGTAAGTTAAATACAGTACACACAGCGATCAAACAGACACCTAACAAGTATCACCTCGGAGGTTAAGAATATATTCATCTTAGGCCAGGCGTGGTGGCTCATGCCTGTAATCCCAGCACTTTGGGAGGCCGAGGCGGGCGGATCACCTGAGGTCAGGAGTTCGAGACCAGCCTGACCAACATGGAGAAACCCCGTCTGTACTAAAAATACAAAATTAGCCAGGCATGGTGGTGCAAGCCTGTAATCCCAGCTACTCGGGAGGCCGAGGCTCGAGAATCACTTGAGCCGGGAGGCAGAGGTTGCAGTGAGCTGAGTTTGCACCATTGTACTCCAGACTGGGCAAAAAGAGTAAAACTCCATCTCAAAAACAACAACAACAACAACAATATATTCATCTTAGTATCTGCGTGGTACCATGCTACATGTAGCAGCTCTTTAAAAAATAATAGAGTTATAGCTAACAGCAGTGGCTAACATTTGCTGAGCCCCTGCTGTTCCAGGAACCAAGCTGAGAGCTTCTCATGTAATCCTACCAATAGCTCTATAAGGTGCAGACTCTTATTTTCTGTAATTTACAGCTGAGGCAACTAAGGCACAGAGAAGGAAAGGAGTCATCTGAGGTTACACAGCTGATATGTTATCGAAGCAGGTTTTGAACCCCAGTAAGTTGCCTGCAAAGCTTGTACCCTTATCCATTAAGCTGTAATTCTATGTAAATTACTAGGGAAATGGATTAATGCAGTTGTTCTGAAAAAGACAACTTAGAAAATCAGTAACATGAATTTATAATAGAAATAAATGTTAGCTGCTTCTGGCTGGGCGCGGTGGCTCACGCCTGTAATCCTAGCACTTTGGGAGGCTAAGGCAGGCAGATCGCCAGAGGTCAGGAGTAATCCCAGCACTTTGGGAGGCCGAGGCAGGCGGATCACGAGGTCAGGAGATCAAGAACATCCTGGCTAACATGGTAAAAACCCGCCTCCAATAAAAATACAAAAAATTAGCTGGGCATGATGGCACGCGTCCGTAGTCCCAGCTACTCAGGAGGCTGAGGCAGGAGAATCTCTTGAACCCGGGAAGTGGAGGTTACAGTGAGCCGAGATTGCGCCACTGCACTCCAGCCTGGGTGACAGAGCGAGACTCCATCTCAAAAAAGAAAGTGAGAGAGAGAGGGAGAAAGAGAGAGAGAGTGAGAGAGAGAGAAAGAAAGAAAGAAAGGAAAGAAGTGTTAGCTGCTCCCTTATGCTTGACACGTGACGGTGAATTTTGGCTTGAATTTTTCCTAAGAAACATAGTTTCCTTTGGCCCATTATTTGCCATTGTCATTTAAGCATATTATAATGCAATTGTCATTCTACTTTACTCCCTTACTTAATTTTCACCCAAGAAGAAAGAGAGGCTTTTATTAAAAAGTAGAAATTTTTCAAGTATTTATTTTTGACATGTCCAAATATCTGTAAAGAGCTATAGGTATTACCTCGGAGGTTAAGAATATATTCATCTTAGGCCAGGGGCGGTGGCTTATGCCGCTCATATGACTACCATTTATACACACGTGGTTGGGTTAATTTACGATATGGCTGAATAAAGCAACCACTTCTTACCGTTTATGTGATTCTTATTAACTGCTTACTGAGACATTCTTTTCCATACCTTTTGCCCATGTACTGAAACACATTTTTTTAAATCCTGCATTTTTTTTTCTTGTATCTGATCTTGAGGGGAACTACTGCAGGAAGCTTTCTTTTGTTATCCAGAGAATTTAGAACTCGGATTGCCCTAAGTACAAAACCTTAAAAATTCTTATTTCTCCTTTTACATAAATGACCTTTTTAATAATATGTATGTACTTCAAAGAATTTCTCAGAGCAGGAATCTAAGTGAGAGTCCACCAAACAGGTAGTATACTGTGACCTACTTTTGTGATCCAGATGGGAAGATCTGACCTGTGACCTAGAGAGACAGCAACTTGACCTATAGGACTTGTGTCTTTTTGAAAGTGAGAAAAGGGTACAGCAGAGGAGTCACTAGGTTAACCTGTTATGATGGATAGATCATGTGGGGAGAGTGATAGAGGCTGCCTTTCCAGGGCTTTCAGTTTCCACATAGTAACTAGTACAGATACTTATTTGTTTCTTTAATTTGAAGCAAGAGTCTTGCTCTGTTGCCCAGCCTGCAGTGCAGTGGTGTGGTCTTGGCTCACTACAACCTCTGCCTCCCAGGTCCAAGCAATTCTCGTGTCTCAGCCTCCCAAGTAGCTGGGATTACAGGTAGGCACCACCATGCCTGGCTAATTTTTGTATTTTTAGTAGAGACGGGGTTTCACCATGTTGGCCAGACTGGTCTCGAACTCCTGACCTCTGGCGATCTGCCTGCCTTAGCCTCCCAAAGTGCTAGGATTACAGGTGTGAGCCACTGTGCCTGGCCTCTAGTACAGATATTTTCTTGAAGTTAATTGTTTGACCTCCCAGCCTATCCATACGAGTCAGGACTTTTTGGGTGAACTGAAATCCAAAAAGGAGAAATTGATAAATTTTTATAACTAGACCATGTACAATCCAGGTGCAGCTGGACTCAGGGTTTCCTGGAGCCAGCATGCTATCATATTCTAACTTTCCAGAACAGGGCTCAATTTCTATCTGAATTTTGCTAATTCTTTCAGATTCTTTCATACCATGAAGTAAAACATCTTTCATTCTGAAATTGATGATAAAGGAAATACCCTTGATTTCAAACTGTAAGAATGTGACTTCCTAGCTCCTTCACTTCCAATTTCAAAACCTTTGGTTAGGATCACCCTTGGGCACACACACGCACTTTTGGGTGCTGTGGCTGGTAGCCTCTTCAGAACCACATGGAATAAGGGAAGAAAGTTGCACTAAGTAAGGGGAAATGCTCTTACTAGGGGAAGGGTGTCAGGGATCCTGGGTGAGTAAAACACCAAGTATCTGCACTGTTGCCCTTGTTGTCTTTTTAAAAATATAATCCCTGGTCAGGTGCCATGGCTCATGCCTGTAATCCCAGCACCTTGGGAGGCCAAGGTGGGAGGATCACTTGAGGCCAGGAGGTCAAGACCAGTCTGAGCAACATAATGAGACCCCAGCTCTACCAAAAAAAAAAAAAAAAAAAAAAATTAAAAAATTAGCCAGGCATGGTTGTGCATGCCTGTAGTCCTAGCTATTTGGGAGGCTACGTGGTGGTGCGTGCCTGAGTCCTGGCTATTTGGGAGGCTACGTGGTGGTGCGTGCCTGGGTCCTGGCTATTTGGGAGGCTACGTGGTGGTGCGTGCCTGGGTCCTGGCTATTTGGGAGGCTACGTGGTGGTGCGTGCCTGGGTCCTGGCTATTTGGGAGGCTACGTGGTGGTGCGTGCCTGGGTCCTGGCTATTTGGGAGGCTACGTGGTGGTGCGTGCCTGGGTCCTGGCTATTTGGGAGGCTACGTGGTGGTGCGTGCCTGAGTCCTGGCTATTTGGGAGGCTACGTGGTGGTGCATGCCTGTAGTCCTGGCTATTTGGGAGGCTACGTGGTGGTGCGTGCCTGAGTCCTGGCTATTTGGGAGGCTACGTGGTGGTGCGTGCCTGGGTCCTAGCTATTTGGGAGGCTACGTGGTGGTGCGTGCCTGAGTCCTGGCTATTTGGGAGGCTACGTGGTGGTGCGTGCCTGGGTCCTAGCTATTTGGGAGGCTACGTGGTGGTGCGTGCCTGGGTCCTGGCTATTTGGGAGGCTACGTGGTGGTGCGTGCCTGGGTCCTAGCTATTTGGGAGGCTACGTGGTGGTGCGTGCCTGAGTCCTGGCTATTTGGGAGGCTACGTGGTGGTGCGTGCCTGAGTCCTGGCTATTTGGGAGGCTACGTGGTGGTGCGTGCCTGAGTCCTGGCTATTTGGGAGGCTACGTGGTGGTGCGTGCCTGGGTCCTGGCTATTTGGGAGGCTACGTGGTGGTGCGTGCCTGTAGTCCTGGCTACTTGGGAAGACTGCTTGAGCCTGGGAGTTTAAGGCTACAGTGAGCTTTGATTGCCATTGCACTCCAGCCTGGGCGACAGAGCGAGAATCTGTCCCCCCCCCCCAAAAAAAAGTAATAATAATAAATAAAAATGCAAGTCCTGATTTTTCCTCTAAGAAATGATTTCAAGTGGAGAGAGGGGAGTGAAGCGCACATTTTTGTCCATGTATGTTGGAAAATGATATTCTCCATGTCAACACGTGATAAGTCCAAAGAGGCATCATCAGTTCTTCGCAACAACAGGGTCTCTTTGTTGTTTTACTTAGAAAACTCTTAGAATATAAAAAGAAAGAAGCACAGCTAAATCTCTAGCATTCACATGTGTTGTGCTTGGTTTCTGCATAGTGCTGTTCCAGCTGTGGCCCATGATGGCTGCTTGTTAGTGTCTATGGCAAGATAAGTACCGGAATCTACAGAAGTATTTGGCAAATTTTATATCAATTTTAAATTGTCACAATTTTCAAGCGCATGATCAATGAGCTTTTTTTGGGGGGGTATCTTTTAAATTTTTTTCTAGTAATTCATTGTTATTGTGTTTTAAAAAACTATTTGCAAAATATTAGAAATTAAAACAAATATGCTGATCATTTACCACAAGAAGCTTGAGATGCTATGCTTCTCACTGCTTCCAGCAAGCCTAAGAAAAAACAGTCCTTTATAGATGAGGAAGCCGAGCCTCCGAAGGTGAAGCTTGAGGTTGGGCATCCAGGAGGGAGGAGAGTAGGCAGGGGATGAAGGGCAAAAGCTTGTTTCAAACTGAGATAGAAACACTTTTGATGTTGTAAAATCTCAGCACCCAGACCAGGAAGCAGGTCTCTTTCATCTCTGTGCCCCCAGCACCAAGTCAGGCACTGGGTGTTTAGCAGATTTTCTATAAACATTGAATAAAGTTCCCTTTGCTCTTTATTATTGGGAAAATTAAAACAAAAAGTTGGGGGGAACTCATCTTAAGATAACAACAAGCTTAGGTCAAAAAGCCAAACTCGTTATCTGTTTATTTGAAGAGGATATTATAACATTGATGTATATTCTTGCTATTTTACAGTGAACTTTATCTTTTTTTTCCTCCTGAGTTTTATTCAAGAATTTTTAGCCTAAAGTTTCCATTTCAAAGTTAAGCTCATTTTTTTCTTGTACTCCTTTCATGAATAAATTAAGCAGAGAATGTGTCAAAAATAATTTTAAATGGATATATGTGCAACCAACATCTTCAAGGCTTGAAATAGATGGCCTTGGTGCTGTTTTAAATTGCGTCCTCTTTTCCTTCCCCCACCCAGTATCAGAGAAAACAGGCTGTCAGAAAGCCAGAAAAGAAAAGGCATTTCATTTTGCTCTGGTGGACACCACACTGCCTGAGCCTGCTCTGCTCCACCTGTTTGAAGGGCTAAGAACCCTGGTCTCAGCGTGGCCCGGGGCGGGAGAGGTTCGAAAGTCAGGCAGTGCCAGGAAATGTGTGTTTGCAGGTTCTGCTTAACGTTCCCTGGCTCGCTCCTCTCAGTTCTGTGAAGCCCAAATGTGAATGCAATGAAAATCTCCACTGGGGATGCACTCGTCTCCCCTGCCACATAGGCCCACAGCCTGGAGCATGGTGGCAGCGGCAGCCAACTCATTTCCTGAAGAAGCCCAGAGGAAACCGAGAATGTATTGCCCACACCACTTGCCTGACTCAACAACAATGAGCATCAGGTTCAATGAAAATAGGAAAGAAAAAGCAAAAACATAGAATTGTTCTCATAGTAGCCCTAAGCCAGAGTATGTCTCTAAAAGAAAGTTCTGCTCTCCAATATTATTTTTAAAGTAAAAGGAATATACCAAAAGCCCATCACCTTGATGTTTAATTTCTTCCGGTAAATTTCTAAAATTAATTCACATTCTTTTATATATATTTTTAGAGGCACAGTCTCGCTGTATTGCCCAGCCTGGCTTCAAACTCCTGGGCTCAAGCGGAACTCCCGCCTGAGCCTTTCAAGTAGCTGGGATGACATGTGCGTGCCACTGTGCCTGCCTTTGATATTTAGTTTCTTCTTAAACACCTCCTCCTAGTGAATGTGTTCTTTACATCAGTTATTAGGCATTACTCCCTTGTTATTTAATGTTTCCGTGATACCCACAAAGTACATGGTGATTTGTTGATGGATAAATCTTGGAATTAAAGCTCATTTTAAGGATCCTGAGCAAGTAAGAGGCTTGGGGAATATTCAGTCTCCTCAGTGCCCTCTCCCAAGCCATGTCTCATGGGAGACCAGGGCCCACTTCAAGTAAACACATTTTTATTATGCTGCAACTCTGTTAGAGCCACCAAGCAAAGGATGCAGTCAATCTCGGGAGATGAGAGTAGGCACCAAACAGGTCAGAAAATGTTTGGAAGCAGCTTGCCATCTACCTGAGCTAAGACTGTGCTCCACCTTGGCTCTGTGTGGCCTCTCCCCAGCAGGCAGGGTCACCTGTGATAGGGCTGAGCATCTCCTGCCTTGACCAAGCCATGGGGGGTAGGGAGGGAGAGCCACAGGCTGCTTGGTTTTCAGAATATCAAAGGGGTTCCTTCCCCAGGGTGGGCACCAGTGAATAAGCAGGGCATCCCTTTGACACCTTTCCTGTATCTAACTTCAAGAAGCCTATCCCTGACCAGGAGATTTACCAAAAGAATGAACCCAGTGTTGAGGAAATAACCATTAGAACCATATGAACAAAAGAGGTAAACAAAATAAAGAGCAAGTCACTATTGGAATGTGTGCAGGAGGTGGGGGTGGTAGGCGGTCAAGGTGAAGCATTCAGAGTGGGTTTGGGCAGTGGTTTGGGCAGTGTTCCGGATTTGCCCTTTGCCCGGTAGCTCATCTGAAGTGTGGCTCACCAGGCCTTTGCCCGGTAGCTCATCTGAAGTGTGGCTCACCAGGCTGGACGTTGCTTGAGCTTGACACTTGTCCTAGTTCTATTTCTGATTATTTTTTGTCACCTTGGGGAAAATCCCCTATTGTACTTGATTTCCTACAGACCTTAACTGTGATTTTATGAGGATATATATGAGTATGCAAAATCATTTTAACTCATTCAGCATTTTGTAAATCTGAAGCTTGTCTATTCAGGCGCTCCAATGATTTTAATATGAGTTCAGGTAAAATAAATTAATGAGTAGTCAGTGTATTGATCCGTCTAGAAAACTTTAGAGCAATTAAGGGCATGATCACCTGACTGAAGCTCTTTATGGCAAGGCTATTTGGGGCACAGAGTAATATATTGTTCTTTCTACATCTTAAATGATCCTCTTTGTCTTTAGAGGGCAAACTATCTTGCCATTCCTGATATCAACTCTTTGTCAAAACAATATCTAATGGAAGCAGCTCTGTGCCCTAGGGGCTCTGTAAGTTCTGCTTTGTTGCAATGATGGCAGTTCTCTATTCTTAGCCTATTTCCGAAGTCAGGCATTTGTTCGGAATCATTCACTATTGAATTAGTTAACAACGTTTGGTTTGAGGAAAGATGATAATGATATTAAGGAATGATAAAATCCATCTACAGTGAAAATCAAGCCCAGATCAGAACTGTGGAGGAACCCAAATTCAGATCCTGCACTCAAACTGATTTGCACAAAGAATTATCTGTTAAAAGTGGGAAAAAGAATGGCAGCATGCGACAACTCACGTAACTAATCAACTTTTTAGATGCTGTTTCATATGTTTGCTTTTCATTAAATGCAGGAATGGTTGGGACTATGTTGCTGTGATTCAGTCAACATTTATTCCTATCTGTTTTTCATATACAAAGGCTGAGGGATGCCAGCAAATAAACTGTTAACGGAGAATTAACTTCTTTGGCATGCTTTCATACTTATCTTCCAAATTAAAGAAAATGAAATGGGCAGAAACAGAGTGTAGATTACCTCCTTTTTGTCAAAAATGGTGGGAATTTGAAAATTAATAATAAAAAAGGGAACAGATGCAGTAACATGCCAGAGGGAGATTAATGTGGAGAGTAAAATCTGTGAGCAACAAAACTGAAGCAAACTGAATCAGTGGGAGGTGGTTGTACAATCAAAATCAGGATAAAAGAGAAATTACAAACAACCCTGCACTTGTCAAAGTAGTAGTAATGAAATCCTGACTCTGCCAGCAGTGAGAACCTGTGTTAGCACTTTGGGGTAAGGATGGTAGCCGGGTGCCAGGTAGGAGGGCAGTGTTAGGTTGCTGGGCAGCAGCCATCTTGTGTAGAACAGATGGCACCGAAAGCTGGCAGGGGAGGGGCTCCTTAGCAGAACTAATCAGACAGTAACAGATAGGGCAGCTGGGAAGACTGACCACAGAGAGGGAGTCTGCGGGGTAGCCGAGTGCCATGATGTTTGCAGTGGTGTGCCCATTGGTCTGAGATAAGACCTTGCAATGTCTTTCCCATCTACAGAAGAACTGAAACTTTGTTCAAAAAGGAAAATTGAGTTGAATTGTGTCAAACTTGGAGGGTGGGGGTGGGCATTGGGATAGTGACTGAGAAAGGAAGAATTGTCCATCTCTGAATTTGTCCTGTGAGTTTTCAGTTCCAGCTACCATGGAACCTTGATTTTTGCTGTTTGTATGGTTCTGGCAATCTAACGTATACAGTGTGGCACATGGAATGATCACTTTATACATTTTATGCATCAAAAAGTTTGCAGTATCAAGGCTATAGTTAAAATTAGAAAAGATTTTTTTGATATGCTTTCTACCACATATGTCTTTCACAAAATGAAAAACTAAAAGCAACCATGTGATACAGGCATTTCTACTTAATAATTTTTCATAAGCTCATTTAAGCTGTGTTTGATTCAGAGTCACTTGCCCTTCTTTTTTCCCCCATTTAACTGTGGGTTGAACATCAAAATATAAGCATAATTCAGAGCCAAAAACCTTAAAACAAAAATCAAACCAACTCATTCTGCAAATAAAAGAGAAAACTGACCTGTTAAAATTTGATAACTTATTAAGGAGTCGTGGTTCTTGAAGTATAGAGTTGGGACGTTTGTATTAAAATGACGACTTTAACAAAGAAATCCAGATCTCCTACATCTGCTTTTGAACTTGTCTATTTCTTTTTTTGCAGAAGGTTTATAACTTGGCTCAATTTATTCATTTTGGAGGGGGAGGGGGAAACATTACAGGATTTGAAATAGGTGGTATAACATAGCCATATGCTATTTATGCAGCAGTTTCTGCAATAAATCTAATTTGGTGCTGTCAAAAAATTAGACTTATTTGATATAGCAGCACATTAGTAAATGATTGTGGCAGATTTAAAGTTGTCATTTAGTCTCTTCTTACTCTTAACAGAATCTCGCAAATTCATTTTCCCCCTTGATCAACTCTATGAAAATATCCCAGTTCTTTGTCCTGCAGCCCTGAAAATATTTCCACATCTGAAAGAAGGTCTTGCCTTAAGGTAATTGAGGAAGGGGGTGGAAAAATGAATATCCTCTGTCGTTAAAAGACTTCATAAACATATAGGCAGAAAAACAAATAAACCAGAGAAAATTACAGTATTTTCATCATTTACAGTTCTTAGAAAAACAGAACTGCAAGTCTCATTCAGAATGTAGATAAATTAAGGTCAGTTCTTTATTAAGGAGTTTAAATATTTTACCTTCCATCCTACGTCCATATGCTGTTTTAGGAAAACTGATATTAAAGAATGTGAGTGACATCAGCTCTTCGCCTTCACCTAGCAGCGCCCTTAGAAACGGCTTTACTCTTCGGTAGTGTAACCTGGCAACATTGCTTCAATGCCTCTTTTTCTGTTTTTTTTTTCCCCTGTAAAATTTGTGTTTCAGGTGTTAGTATCAAACTATCTAAACTTTTTCCTAGTTTTTCTGTTTGAAAGATAAGATAAGCAATGACGCATTAAGCAGGTAAATATTAACGGTGTTCTCTGAGTTCCTGAATTAGTCCATTTATAAAAGTAATGATTTCGTTTCCCGTTTCTTTTTCTTGCGTGTTTATGGAAAAGTGTATGTGTGTATCGCGTTTACGTGTCTGCGTGTGACTGGAAGTGATGTTAAAACTGAGTGCTTTTCATTTGTTTATGTTCGTATCATACAAATTATCCAAAAGAAGGCTACTAGTGTGTTTTTGAAACGCAGTTTACTCAGAGTGAAGAGTTCCTTCACGGTGATTTAAGCAGCCTCTATTAAACTAGCATCTTGCAAATGCTTCTTTCTTTTATACAGCAAATCAGACCATGGAAGTGATCAAATTACCAGGATTGTTTCACTGCTATTCAGAAGCAGGGATCCAGGTGACCAAAGTACTGTCAAGCACAGATTACACTAAAGGAAAAATATCCAGAAAAGCAGTAACAAACTTGCTGGGAAAACTTAAGCAATATTTTTGAAATTTCCTCCACATGAAGAGAAATTATTTAGAAAGGATGTTTTAGGAAGATGAAGAAGAAAACACCTCCTAGAATTCATATTTTGAGTAGAAAATCCATATATTAAATTACATTGTATATTACATGAGAATGATTTATATGACACTGGGTATTTTGAAGGTCAGCAATAAAATTGAAATTATAGCTAAGAAGCATGTCTCAGTACTTAGATTTTAACCTATCTTTTTGATTTTGTTTCTGTTTTTAATTTAGCCTCACAATTTTTAAAAATATGTCTGAAAAACTGCTTTGATAAAATCCTTTTCATAAATTATAACTGTTTAATCAGTCAGAACTTTAAGATTTAAATTTTAAATTCCATGTTTTCTCCACTGCTTTTGTTAATAAAATTGACATTCAATTTTAAATCAATAAAAAATAATTTTTATTTTTTCTAAAAATTTATAAAATTTTACAGACTTGATTGATTTTACTTAATACAAGCATCTGCCCTAAGATTAAATCTTGGGATAATCCTTCAAAATATAAAAGCAGCCTTATGAATGAAGTGCCATTTAGGTTCACGTTTAAGTTCACATTTGTAACAGTGTTACTTTTTTGCCATATATTTTCTCCTAAAAAATGATCTTCCATTTTCTTATAAGAAATTTGAATTGAGTCATTGGTTTGCCCTTTTCCTAAAGAATATGATATCTAAAATACCAGTAAATAATTCAACATTGAGTGATTTCATGTCTGATTTATGAAGGGAGAGTAAATACTTGATAGCTATGGATGCCACGAAATAAATTCAATTGAGAGTATAATTTTCACCTAATTTCTATGAGTTTATTTTTTTCACAGAACTAGACTATTGATACAACTTACATTTCTTTAGATAGATTATGTGTTTGCTTGGCAGCATATATTTGAACATTATTGAAACAGAACTTTGTTTTTTAAATGATGGAATTTATAATATACATGCATTGATTTGTATATTATGGGTTAAGTTTTTCAAAGCAGTAATGGAGCTGTGTGTTAATATATAGCTTATAATTGAAATGGTACATATTTGTACATTTTAAGCCTTTCAGTGTAAAATTTCTTAATTGGAATACTCTCTCCCTTGGCTAATTCATTAGTGAAAATATTTATTCCTCAAGTTAATGCTATATAGTATGATGCAATTTTTATATAGTGTAAACTTGTTTATGATATTTTGATTTCACTTTAAAACTTTTATTTTGCTACTTAGACATATAGTTCATACTCAGTATAATGAGAAGTGCAGACACACATGAAGAAAATACATATCAGCTGTCTGGTTTTACAAATGATCATTAAAACACCATGTCTTACTACTTTGACTCCAAATTATTGTCTTCCTGAACCCAAAAGTAATTTTCACAAGTACATTACACAACAGAACTTCATCTTCTGCTGGTTAGCAGTAGAGGATTTAAATCCATGCCGACAGTTCAGTTGACAATGACCTTGAGGGGCTTTGCTTCTTGAAGAAGAAAGCAGAAGCTTGCGGTAAACAAAGTTCACTTCTGACAGATGGATTGAATGACAGAAAGGTTGCGAGTGCCAGAATAGCCCTGGCAGAGGAGGAAATGTTCAGTGGAATCCAACAGGAGAGGAGGTGTGAACAGGTGCAGGGTTGCTGACGGAAGGGGAACCAGATGGAAGGAGCCAGAGCCAGTTTATTTAAAGGAAAAGGCAGAAAACATTGAAAGGCTGTGCGATCAGTGGCTAAAAGTGTTCATAGAGGAAGGTAAAAATTCACAAAGCAAAACTGCACAGTGGGGTAGCTAACACTTAGCATAATGGTAGTAATTTGTGAGTTTAGTTTGGAAGTTGCGATTGAAATACATTCATCTTGGCTCTTGACACCATCCAGTATAGATATTTGAAAGTTGTTTATTTTTTTAAGTTTCTAAGCTTTTTTAAATCCATCCATTAATTTAATTTTTTCCAGCCAGAAGCTCCATTATGATAATACTAAAATTATGTCGTCAGCTAGGAAAAGAAAAAAATTTAAAGTGAAGGTTAACGTTCCATTCAAATTTATCTTGTGATGCCTCAGTTTTGTTCACATATGGAAAGCAAATGCATGCACTGTTGGGTGACATCTGTAATATCTAAGAAATTTGCAATGTTAGAATAGATGCCGTTGGTTGCTTTTGTTGTTTTGGATCTCTGTTCATTTTGTGAAGTCCGGTTTGATTGTTTCAGTAGGAATAATGCTCTTTAAAATACACATTTGCCGGCCACAATCTGCAGGTTAATTTCTGCTGCTGAGGTTGACCTGATTTTCATTGACTTTCAGTGACCTGCCTTTGGGCAGACACCTGCAAACCCAAGTACAATTTACAAAAGGAACAGTACGCATAGAGTGGAGCAAGAAATGAGGACTTTCTTGTTTTCTAAGACCTATTAAAATGTAACTCTCTCCACCGCAAACCAGAGATAGCCCTGCTAATACTCTGTGTGGTCAATTCATACATACCACTTATGTGGGCCCTTGTCTACCACAGTTTTCCTTGAAAATTTTACTACATTACATTTCTGACAAAGAGACGCCAATAGAGGAGGAGCTATTAAGAAGCTATCACCGGGAAAAATGATGACAATGCACAATTATTTTGAGGTTTTAAAGATCTCGTAAATAATCCACAAAAGTTTCTGCACACTGCTCACAGAGATTAAACACACAAAGTAAATGAGTACTGTATTGACATTCCTTGTCTCAGAACTGCCTGGATCAAATAGATTACGTTTGATTAAGGCTGGATGTTTTGAGTTTAGAGAGAATGTCTGTGATTCGTGGCATGCTTTTGTCAGTAAATATAAAGAATTGAAGTCAGATTAACAGTTATAGAAGATGTTGATTTACTCCTGTGCTGTATATCAAGATCATCAATTTTGGTCTCTTTTTTTTAAATCTGGATGAGGCAATATACAACTATATTTTGAAGGAAAAATGGTAAGTGATTTCTTCTAGTAAAAGGAAGTTGATGACCTGTATTTTAAAATCATCTGCAAAATGTACTTTTTTCTCCCACTTGTTAAGGAATTTTTATCTAATAACTTCTTATTAATCTAAAATTTTATATAAAATCGATTGGAGTATCCTTGCTTTGATTATAGTGTACTGATTTTGCCATCTCTTCCATCATAATTACCAAATTTATTTATATAATAATGCTACTAGCATGGTGCAGCTTTTTAAAATAATAACATAAAACTAACTTGAACTACGGGGTTCAAATTGAAAGATAGTAAAAAGAAACTGCAACAATCAGTGTCATCATTTGATAGTCATATCACAAATTAAATTGTAAACTTCTTATAGGTAGAACCAATAGCTTCCCAGAAATATGTAAATTTAGTTGTACCTAGTAAAGTGTCTTATGTGATATGAGTCTTTAATTTTTTTGAATGAAGGGATAACAAGTTGATTGCTGCTAAGCAGGTATTCAGTCAACATTTATTGAGCACATGTTCTGTTCTAGCTACACTAGGCACTATGTAAATTTTCAAAATAAAGAGCCCATGATCCTTTTCCACAAGTATCCTGCAACCTACCAGACAAGGTTTATGTAATTACATATACACATACGTGTGTGTGTAAAATCTAGAAAATAGTATATAAATTTACAAACTTTCTGTGACTCATGATCATCTTAAATGAATTTATGAAACTCTCATCTAGCCCAACACTTATAATATGTGAGAATGTTGAGAGAAGCTAAGTGATTTTCCTAATACCAACAGTGGTTGAGTGACAGCAAAAAGTAGAGTCTAAATTTCCTTTCTCTAAGTCTAGTGCTCTTCCTGCATCCCACGTTATACTTCTTTGTTCTCATTGATGATATGACTTGTCTGAGAAACCCCATTAAAACCCTTCAGTGCAAGTCTTTCACAGCCTGTTTTGGAAAGGAAAAAAAAATTATTTTTGGATTTTGGCACACGGTTACTGGTTCTTGAAACAAACAAAACACAAAGGTTCTTTAGCTTGCAAACAGTAATTACGAAGTTCACTTCTTAGAACTTTTTAAAATTATTATTTATTTATTTATTTATTTATTTTTTGCTGGAGTCTCACTCTGTCGCCCAGGCTAGAGTGCAGTGGCATGATCTCAGCTTACTGCAACCTCCGCCTCCCGGGTTCAAGTGATTCTCCTGCCTCAGCCTCCCGAGTAGCCAGGATTACAGGCATGCACCATCACACTCGGCTAATTTTTGTAATTTTAGTAGAGACGAGATTTCACCATATTGGCCAGACTGATCTCAAGCTCCTGACTAGGCTCAAGCGATCACCTGCCTCGGCCTCCCAAAGTGCTGGGATTGCAGGCATGAGCCATGGCACTCAGCCCGTTTCTTGGAACTACCTCTGGGAGTGGTAGTAAAGATAACCTCCCGCATAAACGCTGCTTACCCTGTAATAGGCATATTCACCTAATCCCCACATAACCCTACCAGGTAGATTCTGCCATAAGCCCCATTTTACAGATGAGAAAACTGAGGTATTCAGAGGTTAGTACCCTGACCCAAGTCACAGCACTGCTAAGTGGTGGCGTAGGCACTGAAGCCTAGGCAGCTAGGCTCCCGACTACGATTTTATCCATTACACTATATTGCCTCTGATGGTGGATGTTGTGAAAAATAACTTCTGTCACCAGTTCCTTTTGGAAAGTTGTATTCAACAGGCTAAACCAGGTTTCTTGACAGTAGGGCTTCTCAGCGTTTTTAATATGTTAGTGCACACTGTGACTCTCTTAGAAAGGAATTTAGTTTTCAGTGTTTCCGAAATTTATATGACTTATGGAAGCTTTTCTATCAAATCTCCACACGTCTTCCAGGAATCACGTTTTTAGGAATACACTTGGGGAAAAACTGAACTAAACTAATTTGTAGTAGGACTGCTGAAGACTATCATATGGGGATTATTCGTTATTGTATCTCATCAGTGCCTCTGCAACACCCTACTCCGTCTCACCCTGCCCCGCAACTTCACTTTCATTAGAACACACACAGTTCATGGAAAGAGTAGATAGGTTGGTAACTTTCAATTTTCATTTAGTCATTTCTCTAAAATGGGGGTGTGGGGTGGGGAAGCATCTTTGACCAGACTTCAAGAGTAGCTGGACAGTTAGCTGTGCCAGAGTCACGTTCCAAGTTCTTCCATATCTTACTGTCCCAACTTTGCCTTTATGTGATAATTCTATTTATTTTAAATTATGTGTTTATTCTAGAAAACAAATTGGACAATTACATAACTAGATTGCCAGCCAGTTCATTGAAGTTAGACACCTTTTAAAGCATGACTCTTTGAATGAGATTTCATAGAATAAGATGTTATTGTGGATGCTCTCCTGTATAAACGTTTTAGGCAATCTCCTGCCAGGAATTATTGGCACAAATTTGAAGTATGGGCCCCTAAGTCAGACTGCACTAGATTTTATTTTCCTTCAACCCATGATATGGCAATATTCCTCCCTTTTATGTGTATTCTTTCCTGTGTTAGGAAGAAATGGAGCAACTCATGGGCAATAAGCTCTGGAAGTCGGGAAGTTTAGCACTCATAATGTGCTAATTTTTCTGTAAATACACTTGGAGGTGCCTATAATTTATAATTAAGTCAAGCAGTTTCTACTGGTGAGGTTTTCTATAAATAACCATCTTGTAATGATAACGACTGGAATTGTGATTCTCATGAAGACTTACTATGTGTGGTCCTAGCTTTCCCACCTGCCCTGCTTTCTGGGTTCTCAAATTACATTTCCTTCAATAAATCAACTCCAGCAATTTTTATTAAAGTTTGAAACCATTCACTGGCTTATTTGTATTCCTCAAGGTGCAGAAAATGTTTGGGAATAAGCGAAAACTACAAAGGCAACAGATTAAATCCCCAGGCAGTGGGATAGCTTACTAAACTGGCTGACACATTGATTGACAAGCTAATATGACTGCAAGGTCCTCTTGATGAACTTTGAAACTAGTCGTTTCTTACTAGAAACAAGTAATGAATGATATAAGGATGATTACTAGAGATTGAGTAAAGAAATCCATGTCTATTTGCCATTTAAAAATTATAGAAACACTATCCAGTGATGAAGATTTTCCAATTTTATTTACATTCACTTATTAGGAAGGAATCTGTGACCCAGGTACATAACTGAACATTTTAAAAATAATTTGCCATCTTGGCTGTATGGATTAACTTTTTCATAATGCTTTGTAATTTAATTTTAAATGTGAATATGTTTTTTGGGAGTTGCCTCAAACCAAATCTGATTTACAAAAAAAAAAAAAAAAAAGAAGGGGATCATTTTGGTGTACTATGGTGACTGCTTCAGCTTCGGCTGTTCTTAGTGTTCTATCAGAATCCTCCTTTGTTTCTCCTTTCAGATCATAGGTGAGTGGCTGAATTAAATGAGAAACTTATCAAGGTTAAAAAAGGTCATTTTAATAGTTTTTGAAAATTATGAGTTTTGATATCTTCATGAGGCACTTACGTTTAGTAGTTTTGGGCACCTGGTTATTTTTATTTGTGGAATCAGGATTTAAAATGCTGCTTTGCTATAGGGTGGTAGACAAAGGAGTGGCACTCAGACCAGTGCTGTCCAATAGAAATACAGAGGGAGCCACAAAATGTAAACCACACAGGTCATTTAAAATTTTCAAATAACCACATTTTAGAAAGTAAAAGGAGGCTGGGTGCGGTAGCTCACGTCTGCAATCCCAACACTTTAGGAGGCCGAGGTGGGCAGATCATTTGAGGTCAGGAGTTTGAGACCAGCCTGGCCAACATGGGGAAACCTTGTCTCAACTAAAAATACAAAAAAATTAGCCAGGTATGATGGCGCACACCTGTAGTCGCAGCTGCTCAGGTGGCTGAGACAGGATAATCGCTTGAACCCGGGAGGCGGAGGTTGCAGTGAGCTGGGCAACAAGCAAAACTCCGTCTCAATTAAAAAAAAAAAAAAAGCAAAAGGAAACAGGTGAAATTAGTTTTCATAACATAATTTATTTAACCCAATGTATAGAAAATAGTATTTCAACATGTGATTTATATAACACATTATTAATGACGTATTTTAAATTTTTTTCTAAGTCTTCACACCCCTTTGTGTATTTTGCACTTACAGCATGTCTTGATCCAACCTAGCCATATTTCAAGTGCTTACTAACCCCACGTGGCCAGTGGCTGCCACTCCAGACGTCACAGCCCTAGACGTTTGTTACTCAGTTTTCCAGCTTTCCCACAATGCCCAGCAGAGATGAAGTTAGATTCCCATGAGCTTAAACCCTGAATTGTTTCTACAAAAACGGGAACCATTTTATTAAAACAAGAAAATCATGTCATCTTTTTCTTGAATTTTGGAGGCAGTAGCCAGGACTCATATTGATTAGTCTTTTTCTGAAGAATCGCCCCTTTGAGGAGGAGGAGGAAGACAGAGGAAGCTGCCACTTACTGGCCATTACTTGAAGAGCAGATGAATGATTAAATATACCAGCATCACATTATAATAAGTTCTTCTATATCTTACTGTCCCATCTTTGCCGTTATATGTTGAAGAGTTGTTGAAAATAAATTTGACAGTTAAATAACTAGATGCCGATCTGTTAACTGGATTTAGACAATTAGGAACCTTTCAAATGGTGATCTGGGCTGGACGTTGCCGGTTGCCTCATGTGGAGCTTCTCACATAATCCTGATAATATCATTTTATTAATGAGAAAACAGAGGCTTAGATTGAGATGAGGTTCCGCCTTGACGTGACACAGCTAGCACATGGTGGAGCCAGGGCTGAGGCCCAGCCCTGTGTGTGCAATGCTGGCCAATGCTACCTCCCCCTGTGTAGCTTATGTCAGGAAATTGAGGAAAATTTTTATTCTTTCCTCAAGGCTGTCTTTGAGATAATTATATTGATTGTTTCAGTTTGAGTAGTCATCTTCTAGGAAATAATAAGGATAACAATAGTAATAATACGTACTAATTAATATTTTTAACTTACTATATGTCAGTGCTGTACTAACAGTATTTTATATGTAATATCCTCATAGTCCTATGAGGAGAGGTACTGTTATTAACCTTATTTTTCATTCAAGAAAACTGAGTCGTAGGTTATGTGACTTACTTAGAGCAGGAGTTCCCAACTCGGGGTCACCTGACCTCCATCTCCTGTTGGAGCAGCAGCATCATTGGATTCCCATCGGGGCGCTAACCGTATTGTAAACTGCGCATGTGAGGGATCTAGGTTGTGCACTCCTTATGAGAATCTAATGCTTGATGATCTGTCACTGTCTCCCATCACCCCCTGATGGAACTGTCTAGTTGCAGGAAAGCAGGCTCAAGGCTCCCACTGATTCTACATTATGGTGAGTGTTACAATTATTTCATTATATGTTACAGTGTAATAATAATAGAAATAAACTGCCCAATAAATGGAATGCAGTCGAATCATCCCCACACCCCCTACCCTGGTCCGTGGAAAAATTGTTTTCCATGAAACCAGTCATTGATGCCAAAAAGGCTGGGGACCACTGACTTAGGGCACACAGCTGCTAAGTGGAGGAATTGCAACTTTGATGCTAAGTCTAGCACACACCAAAGCCTGTTCTCTAAACTTCTGCCTCCTTGTGTACAGATGCCCTGCTGGCAGTGGAGCTTACATGCGAAGGGATAAAGGCTGAAAGTATCCTATTGTTTTTAGGGGTATTTTAGGATTTCAGTTGCTTATATTTATTTTCTCAGAGCACAAAGTCCTCCGTTTGGATATAGTCAGGGCAGGCTACCTTGTGGAAATTAGTTTGAAGATAGATTTAGAAGGCTGGAAGCAGCAGGTTTCCGGGAATGGAAAGGGCTGCTCTGTAGCTACAGGAATGGTGAGGACGAAGACTAAGAAATGGCTAGAGGAAGAGAAAGATCCAGCAGACACAGGTTATTGAAGCAGAGGAAATAATTAAGGATGTAGATAAGAATAGTTATAAGCAAGTATTACAAAGTCAAATAGAAATAATGTTAAATCATAAAATGACTAAAAGGCAAAATGTTTTGATGAAGAAAGTGACTTAATTATTGTATCAAGAAAAGAATTTTCTTATTTAGAGGAATGAGAATAGTGGAGTAGGAATCAGAAAACTTGGGCTCACGTCAGTTTTTTTCTTCTGTAGATGTCGTGCTTTTTACCTCCAGAATTGTGTGCAAAGACGGAGAGGTTACAGAGTTCTCAATCAAACTCTAAAAATGGACTACAGTGGTCTTGTTGCCAAGTCAAGGTTACTAGTCCATAGAATACAGCCGTAATTTCTGTATACATGCACATTGGATGTTTGACCAAAGGCACACCATCTCAGCAATAATGAAAATTCTACTATCTTTATTACAGAAGTTCCCCACTTACTCAAACTTAGACTTCTTTTTTTTTTTTTTTGGTTTTGAGACAGAGTCTTACTCTGTCGCCCAGGCTGGAGTGAAGTGGCATGATCTCGGCTCACCACAACCTCCGCCTCCCGGGCTCAAGCAATTCTCCTGTCTCAGCCTCCTGAGCAACTGGGATTACAGGCATGCACACCATGCCCAGCTAATTTTTGTATTTTCAGTAGAGACGGGATTTCACCATGTTGGCCAGGCTGGTCTGGAACTCCTGATCTCAGGTGATCTGCCTGCCTTGGCCTCCCAAAGTGTTGGGATTACAGGTGTGAGCCACCGCGCCTGTCCCAAACTTAGACTTCTGGCTAGTTTGAAATATAGCTGTAAATTGAGGTATAAATTAAAATGTACTTTTAAGAAGCAAGCAACTATCACAAAGCCCTTGCACTTTTCTGTGCAGCATCTGTGGAACTATCCTAACACACTTTTAGGTGTTAAAAAGCAAAAAGGAAAAAAATTAAAAACAAAATAAAAAAACATGGCAGCAAATCACAGCAAACCAACCAATAAAAAATTATAAGAAGACCAGTATGCTTTTGGTTCTTTAGAATAACATCTGAGACCTTTCTTGCAATAAATATTATTGAATGCCTTCTGTTTCTAGCCACTCTATTAAGCCCTTAAAGATCTGGCAATGAGCAACGATCCATAGGCACTTACTAGCAAAAGGAATAGCAACAGTAAGTATGCCTACCTTGTTTTAAATTATGAACCTTAATTATTAAGGAGAGCTTATTGTATTTGGTATAGTTTGCTTAAGAAAGCAGACATAATTAACACATTTTAGACATATTTCTATTGTAAATGGTGAGAATTCTGTGGATCTAATACCTGGAAAATTCTCGTATGTGGAACATATTCTCAACATTCTAGATAAATGATGCATGCATTACTCTGTCATACTTATGAGATAAAATATAATAAAAAATATATAAATTATAATTCTTACTATTATACATATTTCTGAATAAATTTTATAGCCACAAGGGAACCAACATGTTCCCCATTTAATATTATATCCTAGAAATTAATTCCTAAAACATTTTAATAATAGAATAATAGAATAGAATAGAATAGAAACTGTTATGCTACAATTTGCTAATAATGCATTTCCATTGACATGTTATAGAAACACCACTAGAATGCATATTGATCCTGCTGATACCTGATTTGAAGTTACTCATCAGAGGGATTAGTAACTGGGAATTTGTAGATCAAGTGATATTTTTCAGAGAAGAAAGCCAAGAATGCATAAAAGTCATTAGTTTATACAGACAAATTGAAATGGAAAATATGAATTTTTGAAAATATGAAGATACAAAGGCAAAATCATGATCGAATTTATTTTAGGTAATAGCATATTTGGCCTTATTATTTAGGGTGATGAATTGGGCTCAGGGTGTTGTATAATAGGATGCAGTAGTGCTTTACTATCTCACAGGATCTTTGCCCCATGCAATCACTTAATGCATCAGGCACCCTGAGCTATTGAAAACATTTGAAGACTGAAAATTAATGAAGTGTGCATTGTCAAATGCACTGAGGCTGTTCAGTCTCAGTATCTACCTATGGTATCTACCGTATCTAAAGAAACCATTACAGAAATTGCTCTTACTATTGCTGTAGTAATAAGTGCTTTCCCTGATTCTAATGTTGTCCCTTCCCCATCTGTTCCCCACACTGCAGCCAGAGTGATCTTTCTAAAGCACGAGTGTGATCACAACACTCCGCTGCTTAAAACCCTACATTGGCTCCCTATTTCCCTCAGGACGAGGGCCTTAAAAATAGCTTCATGTTCTGGCTCCTGCCTACATCTCCAAGTCTCGTCTTTCTTCAATAATCTCCCCTCCACCAACTGTGCGCTGCTGCCCCACAACATATATCCTCCAGCATCCCGTCATGCCAAAAGTGTTTGCAGTGTTCTCAGGGCACCTGGTTATCTCTCCACCCTGTGTCTTTGCACAAACTGTCCACTTCACTTGTAATAATCTTCTTTATATTCTTTGTATGGCAGATTAGTACTCATATTTTAAGCTTCTGATTTTTTTTAAGCTTCCTGAAACCCTTCCTCCCTGTCCCCAGCTACTCCCCAATTCCTATCCTTTCCACCTGTATCATGGCAGGAATTTAGCCGTACTTTAATATTTACTGTACCATGAGTTGTTTTTTTTCCCCAAAACTCGTTTATTTTGTTCACTAGACCATAGACTCTTTGAGGCCAGGGTCTACATCTTGCACACTGATGCATCCCCATACTTTTGTGCTTGGCACAAAGTAGTTGCTTAAGTATTTGTTGAATGGATGCGCAATCCACTGTTTGATTAAACAAACCCATCATGTGAGGCAGTGCCATGGAATGGAAAGAACACTGGACTTGGAATGAGAAGACAGATTTGGATTCCAGCTTTGCTACTTACTAGCTGCATGGCTTTGAGAAAAATCTCTTAATTCCCGAGTTTGAGACACTTTATCTATCAAACAGGAATATCTGTTCCATCTCTCTGCCCCACAGAGATGTTATGAAGAATAGAGAGGTCGGTGCATTTGAATGTGCCTTTTAAAATAGAAAGTACAGACATGCAAAGGGTGATGCGCTAGTAACTGGAGTTGATAGAGTCTGTGGTTTTGTTTTAAAAGTAAATGGGAATTGTGCATATGTAATAGAAACAGGCAATAGCTAGTCTACTGTACTGTCTTTTGCCTTGAAGGTAAGTTTTCAAATTATTTTGGAGATACTGTAAGAACATTTTTGGAGGGAAAATTATTTTTAGAGATGTTTCTGTTAAATATTTCCTTTCTTTTGTGTATATTCCCTTGAAAGAAGTTGACCTCCTTTCTGTTTCTGCTTTCTTCCCTAGAAGTGACTCATTCTCTGATCTGATAACTCATCTTTCAACATTGTGCTTGAAGTTCTGACATACTTTGCAATGAAGAAAATAGAAGTAATTTACTCCAGGAAATATGCCATTAAGTCTTTTGCATACTTAAGGAAGTAGAGATTCCAGAATCTCATTCCTGTGTTTTCCTTTCTATTTCTTCTCAGTAGTTCCACATTTGCTCAAATAAGGGAATACAGCCCCTGTTAGCTGTAAATAAGCATAGAATTTTGGGTTCTTCTGAAACGTGGAAGACATCATGCTGTCTACCAATTTTATTATTGTTTTTGTTTTGTTTTATTTTCAATAATAATAATAAATTCTTGCAAAAATAGAGATTATCTTATCACATTCTCTGACTGTAGTCAGTAGACAGGATGATACTTACACCTGTGAGGATACTTAGTACTTTCCGTCTTTTAGTAGTTGATCATTCATTCATTCGTTTATTCATTCATGAAATGTTCATTGACCACACAACTGTGTACCAGGCACTATTCCAGATTTTCGGGATAAATTAGTGAGCAAAACAAAGGTTCCTATTCTCCATGGATTTAGATTCCAGACTGATGCACATGTCTTATCTTTTCTAGAGTCTGTGGCCACTTGAGGCAGGAGATGTGTTTGTGGTACCTTTCAATGTTTTTGCAAAGGTGAATATATGTCTTCGAGAAGGACACAACTAATTGATGGTGTCATTGTAGGAGAAAGTAATCCAATAGCTTAGGGGACAACAGGGAAAGAAGAAGGAGAACTAGCTTGGGATTTGGCTGTCAAGATGGATAATATGGCTATTAAATGGCACACTCCCATATAGATAATTGAAATAGACACTTGTTATCCTTTCAACCTTCTCTCATTTCTCTACATCCCTGATAAAAGAAGAGATTGAAGCATAGTGATTCACTGTGGACTTTAGAGTCAGATAGCCCTGGATTTCCTGGCTGTAACCTTTAATAACTAAAGAACTTGGACATACTGTATAACCTCTCTAGGCTCCCATTTTCTTATCTATAAAGTGAAGATACTAAGAGAACCTACTTTATATGGTTGGTATGAGGATTAAATAAAAGAATGCATGTAAAGACCTTAGCTTATGTGTAAACATTAGTAATTAGTAGCTTCTTAAAAGGATTAGTCCTTTAAGGTTGGATTTTCTTTTTGTTCTGCTTGAATGAAGAACCCCAGGATTAAAGGAAGAAAGTTATTAGTCTATAGTCACACAGGTGATAAGGTGGTAGATGCCATACTCTGACCCTCTAGCTCTGTGAGTTTGGCTGTACTCCATTGCCTCTCAAGGTGTCATCTTCCCAGAGCACAAAGAGAATAAACTCAAAAAGTACCTATACATTTGTTTAAAAAACAAGGCAAAACAAAACAAAACTATAAGCAAATATTGAAATGTAGTTACTAGTAGATTTGCTTTCCATAGATTATTAATTTTGAAACTACTTTCTGTGTATTCCAAGTTTGAACAAACAAGTATGTTGAGGATAATAGGAACCAAGTTTCTTACTATTGAGGAAAAAATTACAATTATGGAAAAAAGGGAGACAAGGTTCTATGTATGTTGTTGGATTGTAATTGGAAAGACCAGTATGAATGTGTATGCATATATTCATATAGGATACAGACAAATATTTATATTTATATTCACATTTATACACTTACATGTATATTCATATCCAGACTTAGTCCACCAAGGTGACCTAGAAGCAATGATTTTGCAGTAGCAATGAGCACCACCTAGTGACAGATCCTGGTTTCTAAATACCATTCTCCATTAAAGGCACAAAAACAGCTGCTTGGTCAAATGCTGATTCCAAGACTGGTACAAGGACATTACAAGATGAGCCTGCAACATTTTGTGGAGATAGAAAGCCACATGAATAATAGAGACATGTCACATAGGAACCACCTTGAAAGGGTTCCCCCTGGCCAAATCCAGGATAAATTGAGCATAAAAATAATAATCATAATGGATTATAACCCACTGAATAAGATATGAATCCATGACTCCATGCTGATATTAATGAATTAATAAATGAGAGAGAAGGGAAAGCTCTTTCTTATAATACAATGTTAACTAAAAAATAGAGAAAGAATGATGGAGTAAAAAAGTCATTTTTGGATGTAAAACTATTAGATGAGAGCTCAATGAAGAATAGGATGTTTGCATAGTCTAGGCATCTCCCAACAAATTACCTCTTACTTATTAGGTTGGAGCAAAAGTATTGTGATTTTTGCCATTAAAAGTAATTACTTTTGTGCCAACCTGATACAGAGAGGAAAGGAGTAACTTTACAGTAGAGAGGCCTGGGACAGCTCACCTAACTGCTGTTTTGCTGAGTCTGACTTGTACCAGCCCATGAGAGCCAATTATGTGTATTTCTTCCCAACTTGGTATTCAGTGATGTCACTTTGGTAGCTGAAAATAGAGCATGGTGGAAGTGTCTACACTGAAAATTGGTGAATACTACCAAAGAGGGATTTCCTGTCCCCTGGAGCCCTGTCGTTAAATATCGTCTGGCACACCAATGATGTTAATCAAGCTATCAAAGCTAATAGCACCAATACTGGGACAGGTGTACATTTTCTGTCTAAACTCACATCAGTACCCAGCACCTCCCTGCCCCTTCTATCTGTATTCCTTAATGATTTTCAGCCAGTAAGCATGCTATAAATTCTCACAAGTTTTTTCATACCAATATGCTACTATCACAAAGCTCACAAAATTTTATCTTAAAAGGGAAGCACCTTTTAGCCAAAAGAGTTGTATGTCTCACATTGGAACTTCAGACATCAGTAAAAAGGTGAGTAGGAACATGGAAGGTGGGATTGGTGCCTCAACCCCACAACTACCAGGTCCTTGTTCCAGACTTGAGCCTTTCATTTTTTCTGTCCCAGGGTCATTGTTGAGCTAAATTTAACATCATTAGAAAATGTACTTTAAAAAATCTGCTTAACAAATCATTTTTGCTCTGTGACATGAACATTTTTTAAATTGCAAGATTTAAAATAATAAACGATATGAAAAAGTTGAGTATCAAAAATATAAGCTTAATGCTTCAGTGCCGTTTCTAAAAAATGGGATGGTAAATATCATTGTGACCATTTTTAGAAAATGCAATCAACCAGAACTATAATTGGTAAAAAGGAATGACTATGCTTCCATGTATATGTAATCTGTGTTTGAGGCCTAGCCAGTACTTGTTCACTCCTTTAATTCTGAATTTTTATGAAGAAAACATTGACATGGCCTACATACGCCTGGATTACAGGTGATGTGAATAACTTGGAGAATAAAGGTGGATGTTCCTATTCTAGATCATTTGCTCCTCCTTTAATTTATTTATTTATTTATTTTTTGAGACAGGGTCTCACTCTGTTGCCCAGGCTGGAGTGCAGTGGTGTAGTTACGGCTCACTGTAGCCTCGACCTCCCTGGGCTCAAGTGATCCTTCTGTATCAGCTCCTTGAGTAGCTGGCACTACAGGCACAGACCACCGCATTTGGCTAATTTTTGTAGTTTTTTTTGTAGAGATGGATTGCACCAGGTTGCCCAGGCTGGTCTCGAACTCCTGGGCTCAAGTGATCTACCTGCCTTAGCTTCCCAAAGTGCTGAGATTACAGGTGTAAGCCACTGATTTGCTCCTTTTAAAGATCAGCTTTATTGGGGTAAATTTAAATATAATAACATATCACCAATTTCTAACTGTGCAGGTAAATATGGTTTGACAAATATATAGAATAGTGGAAAGATCATAGTCATAACATAAAAGAACATTTATATCAACCCAAAACGTGTCCTTGTGCCCTTTTGCTCCCTGGTACCCCTCTCCTACTTCCAAATCCTGGCAACGCGGATCTACTTTCTGTCCCTTAGTGTTTACTTTTCTTGAATGGCCTGTGAATGACATCATAATATATGTCTTTGGTGTCTGGCTTTTTAAATTACGTGTACTGCTTTTGAGGTTCAGCCAAGTGCTGTATGTAGCATTGTTCCTTTTTATTTCTACCCTTCCTAGCCATGGTTAGACTATACCACAGTTTATCCATTGAACAGTTGATGCACATTTAAGTTGTTTCCCGTTTTGAGTGATTGTGAATAAATCTTTCAGCCCCATAACTACCAAGAAATTCTTTTTTATTCAGTGTTTTGAGTGGGAATTAAAGCAAACCGATTGGAGAGACTGGCTTGACCATCCTTCACCAGGCTCTCACACCCAGCTGGATTTGACTCTCATTTTGTTATGCTTTGGTAAATTTTCCCCTTATACCTTTCTTATGAAATATTTTGCCATCTACTTTCTGTTTGGCCATTTTGAACTCCCTGCTAGGGGCAAGGAGCATGTCTTATTTATCTTTATTTGACCCAGTGCCTAGCAGAGTGCCTTTCACATAAGAGAGTTATGATAAATACTTAATGCATTGATTTACATTCTTCCCTAGTTGCTCCTTGAATGCCTACGTGCTTTTTATAATTTTTTCAATCCATTATTGTATTACCTCTAGAGCAGTGTGTCTGATCTTTTGGCTTCCCTGGGCCACACTGGAGGAAGAATTGTGGGCCACACATAAAAGACATTAATATTAATGATAGCTGATGAGCTAAAAAGGAAAAAACAAAAAGGCCTGTGCATAAATCTCATAATGTTTTAAGGAAGTTTATGAATTTGTGTTGGGCCGCATTCAAAACCATCCAGGCCGCAAGCAGAGTAAGCTGTCCAACTGGCGGCCCAGGACAGCTTTGAATGCAGCCCGATACAAACTGGTAAACTTTCTTAAAACATTATGAGATTTTTGTGTGTGTGATTTTCTTTTCTTTTCTTTTCCTTTTTTTTTCCCCAGCTCATCAGCAATCATTAGTATTAGTTTTAGTGTATTTTATGTGTGGACCAAGACGATTCTCCCAGTGTGACCCAGGGAAGCCAAAAGATTGCATACCCCTGCTCTAGAGTATTATAAAATAGGATTCCCCAAATAAAAACATTTTAATCCTACCTCTGCCTTTAAATCATTCACTATGCAACCTATAAGCAGACTTCAAATTCTTTGTGACCCTTGGAGATTTTTTAGTAGTTTTTTTTTTCCAACTGTAAAGTGAGAGGGTTTGATGAAACACATTTGAGGTTCCCTTTTAGTTCTAACATTCTGGGAATTTATAAAAAGCCTACCAAGTCAGAACCTGCAAGAGAGGAGAGAAGGCAACATAGGAAAGTAGAAGGGGAAAGGAGGTTGGAAAGCAAGACATGTTTCTAGGCAATGAAACATAATGTATAGTTTCCCAAATAGAGGGAAATTTGGGGAAGGATTCGAGAAACATCAGTTGATGTGTAACTCAACATTTGTTGGTAGAAGTCTTTTAAATTGTTTTATTTTATAAAAAGGACTTCAATTATGACAGTAGTTCTTTTCTATAGTCAATTTATTTTTTATTTTTATTTATCTATTTTGAGACAGAATCTCACTCTATCACTCAGGCTGGAGTTCAGTGGCACAATCTCTTCTCGCTGCATCCTCTACCTCTCAGGTTCAAGTGATTCTGATGCCTCAGCCTCCCAAGTAGCTGGGATTACAGGCATGCACCACCACGCCCAGATAATTTGTGTATTTTTAGTAGAGATGGGGTTTTGCCTTGTTGGCCATGCTGATCTCTAACTCCTGGCCTTAAGTGATCTGCCCACCTTGGCCTCGCAAAGTGCTGGGATTACAGATGTGAGCCACCGTGCCTGACCTATAGTCAATTTAGAATATCGGTAATTAGGCAGCTTATTCTAAAGAATGATGGTGAGATTGACAACCCGTTTACATTGGGGAACTGTAAGTACCAGTTTGTGATGGGTAGTTTCAGTTGTGACTGTTATCTTGGTATAATTATTAACAGTGCCCCTTTCACTTTCAGATGGGTATTGGTGTTGGAGAATGCATTTATGTCACCCAACTGTTAGGGGTTGCAGAGCCCCAGGTTTCTATCTCTGGCTCCTGCCCCAGCAGGGGGTCTGACTTGGGGATGGTCTGACAGGGCTTTTTGTTTTTTTAGCTGACTCCTTTAGCAGCACGGTCTCCAGCTGGCAGAGCCATTAGAACCATTCTCTTCTAAGCACCTTTTTCTAACACATCTGAAAAGTTTTTGCCTCCTCTCGTAAGACTTAAGCAGATTCTCCAGCTACACGTTAAGATAGCAGCCTTCGTTTCCCCTATGACAAGAGTATAACAACATCCCATCATGAAATATTCACCGCCCACTTCCTGTGTGCCAAGCACTGAGGCTGGGCTGAGGGTATAGAGAGACAAAGATGACAAAGGAAGCAGACATGTTAAACAATAACTAAAGTGTGATAAATACTATCTTTGTACGATGTACACAACATATATTGAGGTCATTGAGGGAAGAATAGTTAATTCAGGAGAGAGGAAGGAAAGGAGAAGAATTTTGAGTTAGGCCTGAAGGGGGTAGTTGTACGTATACATCTTACAGGGGGATTGAGTGGGCAGGTGGAGGGGCTTTCCAGGAAGAGGAAGAGACATGTGCAGTGATCCATGGCCAGAAAATACATGGTGTGACTGGGGAGGCAAAAAGTAGCCTAGTCTGACTATCCATTTGTTGTATATACTGGTTTGGAACTGAGTGCGACGCAAGACCTTGGACCACATCCCGGGGGGAGGTGTTGTTATTAGAAGTACCAGACAGGACCTTATTTCACATTTAGCATGGACCCCCGATGATTCCATTTGAGTGAGGTGTGGGTGTATTTTCATTCCAGAATTTTACACTACAACATGACCACATGCATTGACCAATTTTAATACAGGCTTTCCTTATGTTGCTTTATAATTAGAAGCCAGTGAATTGAAGTTCCACAGCGGTACATAGACTAGTAGTGATAGCTTTATGGAATTGTTTATTTTTAGTTTGGCAAAGGCTAAGCAGTAAATATCTCCATTAGTAAACTAAAGCAGCATGGATGAGAAATGCCCGCAAGGAGATCAGGAGTTAGAAATAACTAAGTCAGTTAATTGAAGGAAACCCTCATATCACTTACCCATATTTAGAGTTTGAAGAACCATCCTAATATGTGTGTGTGTGTGTGTGTGCACATGTACATGCACACACACACTGTCAGTATCCACAGTGCTGCCAGCATTGAGGTCCTTTGCATTCCCCAGGTTCTAATTGTTTAGGAAGTTTCTCTCTTTGGAGCCACCGTGCTTGGTTATTGACCCAGTGGGATAGGTCAGTGTCCTATCACAGTACGATGGGTTGTTGTCTGACTACAGAAGCTTTTCATCCTGCAATTTATTTCAATGTGACCCACGAGGGATTTTATTATGAAGTGCTGGGGGAAGTTATTCATATTCATATTTGTATTCATATTCACATTATATGGCCTGATGTGTGAAGATATTTAGTGAAAACATGCATGTGGCACTGCAGAATCATTTACTCGCCTCTAGATAGAGGCTCCTGCATTATATTTAAGATTCCATTTTAAGTTTAGAGTGAAAACAGAGGTGGTCTACAAAGCTTAGTTTTAAGAATTTAAGTTTTGTTCCTAGAGTTCCAGTATCTCCGGGAAAGATTGACCACTCAGAAGATGAAACATTCATTGGTAGTGTAAAACATTAAGAATGTTAGAGAAAAAAGGTTTGTGTTTTAAAGTTACAAAATACCATTATTTAGTTGTTATGATGTTTTGACACTGCACACTTTAGTCCATTTGGATTCATGGCACGTATTTAACACTGTATGGAAGGTTGTTTGGATCTTCCCCCTAAAGTGGGGGAGGGTCAATAGAAAGGTCCTTGTCTTCTTATGCTTAACAATTTACTACGTATCAGCTCTCTCTGGTCTATAGGGGACATGATGGGGGTTTGTGCATCTGCAGATTAAATTTCTGTATGTCTCCTCTCTGTTTTGCAGACAGGAAAAAGATAGCATTCAGCAGAGCTTTAGCAAGGAAGCAAAGGCCCAAGCCCTTCAGGCCCAGCAAAGAGAGCAGGAGCTGACACAGAAGATACAGCAAATGGAGGCCCAGCATGACAAAACTGGTAGGTGGTAGGGAAAGATTAGAGCCTGGGCACTCGCTCACAAGCCAGGCCCACGCCTTACTGTGAAATGACATCAGGAACACCTGTAACCTTTGGCTGGCCGAAGGGAGCAGATGCTAACTACACCGGAGATTCCGAATTACATATTAGTTAGCGTTTAAAAGAGAAAATGGAAAGTATTGCCCACTGTCTGTTGATTTCAGAGTGCTGCTCTCACATCTGTTGCACCATCTGGATTATGAGTTTATTTACCTGTGTTCAAGAAACGTAAAGCTGAGAGAGACCACAACAAAGTAGAAAAACAAAGGGCTTGTTTTTGGCTGGGTTTTCAGGCACACATGTTATATAAAGAAAATAGCATCAGAAGCTCTGCGGGAAATGCTCTGAGCTTACAGTTAGAGTCTCCTGAATAGCATTGAACAGTTCCCACAGTACACACATTATAGCTACTCTAAAAGCCTAATGAGTTTGCTTCAGCATCCAAACTGGAGAAAAGCTTTAGCCATTAATCGGTTCTTAATTCACTGTCGCAGCTGGATGTAATTCAGTGGCTCCAAATTGATATGTTCCTTTATTTAATCTTTGCAGCTTCGAACATTTTTAGCATTTGTATGATTTCCCCACCTCCCCCAACCCAATCTAGAGTGATGTTTAATCCTTTGCATTCTTCAAGTTCTCACAACTGCTGTTAAAATTCACTAATACAAGGCACTGACCACAGCTGGCAGCTTGGCTAAAAATTGCCATCTTTCATCACATTGGCACTATTCTGCAGACTGAGTTGGCCAGTAACTCTTTACCTTTAATTTGAAAGTAAAATGCACTTTGAAAATAGACAGTTTGATTTGTTCAGTCAGAGCATTATGTAGTTTCTTTCACTTTTGAGTTGTGTGTTCACAGACAGTGTTAGTCAAAACAAGACAGTGTCAGTCATTATAATTCCACACCACATACTCCACACTGATTGTACTATTAAAACAAAAGTTTAATTGATCCTGTCTCTTCCAGAAAAATGTTGCTTAATTTTAGTGCCTTGATTTATTTTGATTTGTATGCTATATGCTTTTTGCCAATCATTGGCTAAAATTGAAAAGAAATAAAGGCCTCTTAAAACTTATGCTTAGAGGTAATTTTCGAAAAGAAATAAAGGCCTCTTAAAACTTATGCTTAGAGGTAATTTTCATATGATTTAATGTATTAATATATTATATTTGATGACACAGTAAGAAATTATTTCTTATCCTATGGGTGAAAAATTGCCAACAGGCAAGTCATTAAATAATCTATTTACTTATAAAGAGGCAAATGTCATATTGACTCACATAATTCCCTCTATCACTTTCAGTAGAGATTTTCTTCCAACAGCATTTGGCCAGAAGAAACGAAAATTCACCAGGTTTAGTAGATGTTTTTCCTCTAAAAACAAAAAGAGGCAATTGTAGGATAGATTATTGTTTTTGCCCCCACTGCTAGCATGATCCTAGTGATCAGAGTCTTGGGCAGAATCTAAGCACTAGATTAGAATGTATTTAACTGTTAAAACCGCCTTAAGAACATTTCCTTTTGTCTTGTACACACATACACAAAATCACACTGTTTTCAATTTCTTTGACCAGATCTCCATTGAAGCTCATGCTGTTGACAATGAAATTAAAATTCTAAAGAAAATACACATTTTTACCTTCATAATTAGAGAAGTGTATGCAAGATTGGGGGTGGTGGTGGTAGTAAACCATGTGTGCAAATATGAAGCAAAGCATGAATTACAGTGTAGAAGAGAATTCCTCGATGATTTTAGTTTTGAGTTATCTGGTTGTGATAATTTTTGACACTCTGTTTATAGTAAAATTGTCAAAATAAAAATATAATATCTTGCATATTGCAAAGATATAAGCATCTATTCTTCCACTTGAGGTATTTGACACTTTATTAACATGTTAAAATGTTACACCAAGCTGGTATGATGAAAAATGTTTCTGGTGTATAATTATGTTGAAAATAAATGACTCCCAAGATTGAGTGTCTTTCCAGATGATAAGTCCTTTGATTTAGGACATTGAAGGTGATCTAGTGGCTTATTGGAAATGTGTAGGGGTCTAAGCACTTTACCACTCTATGTATGGAAGCACTGCAGAGCGACAACCATAAACATCTTATGTTGGTGGGGGTTTATTGTTATTTCTAGAAAATGAACAGTATTTGTTGCTGACCTCCCAGAATACATTTTTGACAAAGTTAAAGGAAGAATGCTGTACATTAGCCAAGAAACTGGAACAAATCTCTCAAAAAACCAGGTAGGTGATGTTATAGAATACTTTCAAGAGCACTGTTTGTGTGATTACTCTAATTTTTCCTTAAAAAACATCATTTGCACTGTTTTATAGTCTAATGTCAAAATTAGGTATCTGCTGATGTTTTCTTTGAAAATATTTTCTACATATGGACATTTTCTTAATTGTCCATACGCTTTTATGTTTTTTCATGGTTATGTGTATGTACTATTATTTGACGTTTCAATGTTTAGAATTGAAAACTGTGAAATTTCAGGAAAGAAGGATCAATATGGTAATAACATAAAGATGCAGATAAATCAAGCAGTTATAAAATCTTACATAGGTATGGTTAACACATTTTAATCTATTGTTACAATTCACCATGAACACAAAAGCTGTCTTTAGGTTAAATGATAACAGATGAAATGTGTATATATAAAAATGAAAGTAGATGGTACTTTGAAATAAATAAACCAAAACTATTCTTCCCTTCTCCTAAAATTGTTATATTTTAATAGAACAGCCATCATTCATTTTATAGCATACTACTCTTTTATAAATCCATTGATTGGAATCTTAATGACTTTTTTCTATACACTTTCTAGTCAGATTATCTCAATGAATAAATTATTTCATATTCTAAACTGCAAGAAGCCCGACTCCCCATCTCAGCTCCGACAGTAACGGAATAATCTTGGACAAATGTATTTGACCTACTTGGACTATAGTTTCTTCTTTTGTAAATGAAAGACATTGGACAGAATCACTTTAAATTGAACTATAGAAGGCAATATTCACATAACTGATAAGATGTCAAATACTACTTTATATGATAACTCAATGAAAAAATTGCCTGTGTGTCTTCTCTTCTGCATTTTTCTGAAACTCACATAGATCTATTGAGAGCAGGAAATATGGCTCAGCAAACAAACTACTGACCTAGATGTTTCATTCGGAAAGGATTTCTGGGAGTATCAGGGCATATCTGATCACTCTGAGCTCCATCTTGGAATCCTGCATCAACAAGCTGTCTTAGCTGATAGAACCCCCATCCCTGAATCTTTTGGGGAATCAGAGGGCTCGTGCATCCAACTCTCCCTGCTCACCAGGAAGGCAGAGGCTCCTGTAACCACCAAGAATGTACTCTGACATGCGCACCTTCCTAGCGTATACTAAGATTGTATTTTGGTAGGGGAAAACCTAGGTGCCAAAATACCAGATATTTCAAGGAAATTTGACCAAGAAAACCAAATGATTTTGTCATGAAAGAGACCCATAAAATATCAACAGTAGCTATTCTTAACCAGAAATACTTGATTTGCACCACATAGATCCAAAAGTAATTTGTTAGAAGCAAACAAACAAGATTGTATCATTTAGGGATAAAATGATATTAATCTGGGTTTTATATAAATGTGTTAGGTCTAAAATTGGTTTGTGAATGATTACTGATCTTGCTCTCCAAGGAGACCTAATTAGGGAAATTTATTATATAAAAAAGACAAAAAGGTGCTTGGTATATGTTATTTAATTCTCACCACAACTTGAGGCAGGAATTATTATCTTCCAGATAAGGAAACCAAAACTGTTTAAATAACTGGTGAGTGGGAGAGCTATGGTTCTAACATAGGTATTTCTGGTTCCAAAGTATACGTTCTTTCTTATGGTAATTACAGTATTTTACATCTATTGCTAAAGAAAATTCAAGCCACAGTAGTTATGATGAGAAAGTTTGGGAAGGAAAAATTAACCTTTAAATTTCCGTGGAGAAGTAAGCGTCCTTGGCATGTGACGGTTAACTTACTCTGTGCCCCTAGGCCCTCTTTTTCCTCCTCTAGATCTGTCATCTTAGCCTGTACTGGTCTAACTCAGCACCTCTATTGCTCCTCCTGCTTCTCATTCCTCCAGCTCCTGAACACTACTTTGTAAATTGGATGTATTCTTTTGTATCTGACATAGATGGCACTTAATGAATAAATGATGAATGAATGAAACAAATAGGTGTGGTGCTATTCGCACCTCCTGATCTGACTTCTGATGCCAGTCTGTCCCATTGTTGATGGCTGACAGTGTGCAGTAAAGAACACGTGGCAATTCAGAGGAACTAGGTTTGAATCTCACTCTCCCACTTGGAGCTTTGTAACCTTGGGTACATGGCCTCATCTCCCCAAACCTCAGCTTCTCCTTCTGTAAAAACATTTCTAAAGCCACACTGCAGGATTGTTATGGGAATTAGAATTGTGTATATAGATACACATACATACACGTATCAAATGCCTAGCACAGTGCCTGACACATAGTAATACACGGTAGCTGCTATTAATTTCACTGGTGGCATTTTTAAGGGTCTTGACTGGTAATTTGGGTATCACTTTACATAGCTATTGTCTTTGCCAGGGAAAGTCTGACTGTCATTTTCCGACGGACATAAGTCTATGCCACAATGAAAGCCTTTTTAAAACAGCCAGATCAGGAAAATGTGGATCTAGTTGTATTTTGTAACTCTGATGAATTAAAGCAGGCACCTACTCTAAGTTTACAATTTGACTCAACCAAGGCCTGGCAAGTAGTAAACACTTGATAAATTGTTACTTACTATTTTTAAAACTCTCAAGTGCCCCTAAAACTTACGAAAAGTGCATTTTGTGCGCCTCACAAGAAAGTAGTGAATAGGACAAATTTTGATTTTAGGGTTGTTTGTTCTTAATTTCTTTTAGTTCCAGTTTCATTTCTCCCTGGCTTCTTACTATGACATTTTCAATAACTCATTCATGTTAAGTTTTACATTCCATTTTGATGTTACCTTCTGCTTTGAAACCACCTATAAAACTTGAAGGGCTTAAACTGCTTCTTTTAAAATACAAATTATTAATGTAGTAAACTCTGAAGAAGCCCTCCAGGAGTGTGCCTCTGCATACCCCATGCCAAACTATTGGGATAAATAATTTTCCCTGTGCTTTGAGGTAAGGAAAATCTTGGAGTTTCTAAAGTTTTGTCGTTGTGGAAACTCAGTCTCCAAATTTATACTTATGCAATCCATATGGTAATTTTGGTCCAGCTTTTCCTCAGAGTATTACAGTAAAATTCTTCTTGAAAGTAAGTGTATTTATTTTGTATTGAGCAATAATTAAGACATATTTTTCCTTCCTCTGTTACTAGCAACATTACTCTAAGAGTCTTGTTTTTCAAAATACCAACTAAACAAATAGATTCCTACCATTTAAAACAAGATTTTAAACTCACAGATCTAGTCATTTGACTGAAGCCCATGCAGAATGACGGGAAAGCTGACAGCATGGGCTCGGCGTGCACGTACGCCCTTACTCGCTGCCCCAGCTTCATGCTAGGCTGCTCTGTTGCTCTGTGAAAATGTTTTGAAATGGTACCTCCGTGTGTGTGTCTGTTGTATGTGTTTTCTCCCCAAGGAGACCGTAAGTCGCATTATGGCAGTGACGACTGCTTCTGTTTTCTGGAAGCCTCCATAGTGATTAGCACAGTAGTTTGCATGCTGTGTGTACTCCACACTGCACGTAGTGGTGTCTGTAACCCCGGGGTTTGTGAATGGCACGTCCCATTTTAAAACTTAAAATGAACTGCCGATTCTGTGCATGTTGTATAGCTTGTTTTTGACCATCAGGCAAGAGAATTAATTCCATTTTGCTTTTAATTGGCACCAGGCAGACATTCTGGCTGATTTTAGTTGAAGCTCACATAAACTTTCGCTATCCTTCCTTCTGTATTCCCCAGTACTCTGAGAGCTTATTACAGTTATGGGGTTGTTTTTTGAAGGAGGTAAACGGAGCTATTTAAATATCTTCGGTACAACTGTGATTTTTCTTTATCAAAGTGAAGGAAGTGTTCTCTCTCCCCACGCGCTTAGATGAATCAGCAGTAAAACGTTGCAGTGCGGTTTGCAGTGCTATCTAACACCTGGCCTGGGAGAGCTGGAAGGATTGGGTGCTGGCAGGGAGTGAGCCTCTGCCAGCCACAGAGTGGAGAGAAGTGTGTGCTAGGTTTTAGCTTCCACCTCTTGCACACTGAAAAGAACAGGATAGAGCATAGAACCAGGGTCTATGTGGTTTTGCTTCTTTCTTTTCTGTCATTGTCACTTTCTGGGTTGTGAGGCTTGTGGACTGATGTCTAACACTGCCCATTGTGTATTTGTGATTTGCGTTTTGTAATTAAGAGGAACAATGGGAGTCCATGGGGTCTCGTTATATATAATGGTTGGTTTAATTTGTTTCACTTCTATCTTGTTAATTGTAAATTGATCATTAAGATTTGAATTCTAATCTGTCACCAGGGTTGTGAGTATTGAGGCTAGAGCAATGATCCTGGTTTTAATCACTGATGATGAGAAACAAATTTTATAATTTTGGTACATATTGCAGTTCATATATTTTAACACTATACTTTATGGTGTTATAAATATTGTTAAATGACTTTTAGTGTAGTTTTACTGTGTGGACTATAATGTATAAATTATATTACTGTTTTGGCAACAGTAGGTATCCAACTGTGTGAGTTTAATTGAGGTGAAGAACACACACCCGGTTGAACTGTTTTTTTCCTTTGCATGTTTAGATGATGTTAGGTTGGGATACTATAAAAATTATATTTTCTACAAGAGGAGACTGATATTGGCCTCTGCTAATTGTTACCAAAAGTCAAACTAGAACCTAAAAGAATAAAAAATTAAGATATTGTATTTCCCTTTGAAAGCAATTATCATTTTAATCCGAATTATAGTAGTAAAATATATTTCATGCAAATGCAATTATACAACATAACTGGTATATAAAAATACAGGGGAAAGTTCATGCTTCTGTAAATCCAGAAATTGCCTAAATTTTCTATGAAAATGAATTAGAGTCAATTATCCTTTTATATGACACAGGATAATCATGCCAGAAATGTATCTCCGAACTAACAGAAAACTTGTAAGTTTAACTCTTTGAGCTTTGCAAACTACTAGTTCTAGGAACATATCATGAGCTGCAGACAGAAAAAGGATGATGTGCAGGCATATATGTCAAATTTTTATTGAAAAATGGAAGTTGGTAGGCAAATTACAATTATAAATAAAGAAAAAAACAAAAATATGTGAAGCAGAAAAAAAGATTCTTGCAATACACACTTGATAGTGATGTGTACTTTATAAATAACATTTATATTTTTGGGATTATGTAAGACATCCTCAATGCAGGGAATTTGGAAAATACAAAGAAGAATTAAGGAAAATTTCCTGTGCCACTACCATCTGGAGATAACTATTCTTACCTCTGATATATTTCCCTTCAGTCATTTTTCATGTGTATGTCTGTGTACATTTATAGTGTGATTGAGATTATACCGTATATACAGTTTTGCGTCTGTTTTTTCATTTGATATCTGATGAACATTTTTCTATATCAGTAAATACTCTGAAAACAAAACTTTATTAAATGATTTGCGTGTATAAGAATTATTAGGCTTTTAAGATGCTTCCAATTTTTAACCATTTTTGAATAATAATACAACAAAAACTTTGTACCTAAATCTAAATTTTTGATTGTTTCCTTAATTGCTGGTCCAAGACGATGAATCCTTTTAAGGGTGTTGATGTGTTTTACCTTGCTGAAGTACTACACTAACTTCTAATCACTGCATATGTAGCCGAATTAGTAAATAACATTACAAAGAAGTGAGATTTTTTAAAAAAAGAATGAGAGGCAATATTGCACAGGTGGGTGGAACCACCCCTTTAGAGGTGGACTAAGTAATATCTGGGCTTGACTACTTGGATGACCTTAGGCAAATTATTCAACTTCATGTTTACCTCACAGAGAAAAGAAAAGAAACCCTTACAAGTACCTTATAGGATTAATTGAGATCATGAATGTAAAGGATGGATTTCACTGTTTGTTATACGGTGGCATGCAGTAAATATTTGGTGGTAGTATCTGGTTTTGTTGTGCTATTTTTTGAATAATAGTGAAATTGAATATGTTATAAATGTTATTGATCATTTGTGTTTCTTCTGTAGATATTTTCAATATTTCTTATACTTTTTAATTGGAATTTTGATGGAGAGTGCAGTGTTTCATTAAATTATGCTTTTAATGTTTATTTGTCTTATTTTTGTAAATAATTTCCTGTTGTTTACATTGATTTTAATTAATAAGCTTTATTTTTTAGAGCAGTTTTAGGTTCACAGCAAAACTGGACAGAAAGTACAGAACTCCCATATATTCCCTGTTCCTTCCACACACAACCTCCCCCACCAGTGACATCTACATTTTGTTTTATTATGATTTTTTTCAAAATCAGAATGAATTTATTTAAAACAAATAAAATACATATCTATTTTAAAAATTTAGAAAGTATGGAAAAGGATGAATAAAGAACAGAGAAAACATTCCTGATCCTACCATCCAGAAATAACCAATGTTAATAGTTGGTATGCATGTCAAAATATTTTTCTAAATTATAAAATGAAATCACATTATACATGCTGACTTCTAATGTTTTCTCTTTTTTACCAATATGTCACAGTTTTAGATCAATAAATATCACTTATAAATAGCCACATTATCAGAATAATAAGTAACATAACCAAGCTCCTGTTGATAGATTTCTTGGTTAAGTTTCCAGATTATGGGTTGCAAAGAAAGGTTGTTTCTAGAAACAATGCTACAATGAATACTCTCACACAAACCTATGATATATTTTAAACATATGATTTTTTTATGCATAAAAGTTTTGTATTTTTATATTGTAAAATCTATTTTTTTCTTTGTGATTTTTCTTTTTAAAAGTGCCTTTTGCTTGGAAAGTGCCTGAGAAAAGATCAATGTTCTGCATTTTTTTCTAATCTGGTTTAAGGATTTTTTTTCTTCTTTTGAAATTTATTTTAGTGCATGGTATGATAGGAGATACTAATCTTGGAAGGGATACCAGATCAAAAATTTATCATAACTGCCTCTAAATTCTTTTGTATTGTATGTGATTCTGAAAGGAGAAACGTAAGTCATTATTAACTCCTTTCGGACTATTTCAAACATGGGTAGATTCTTATTAGGAGAAGCAAATGTAGATTGAGCACTTGATCTGAACTTGAAAATGAGATAATCCATGCTCTCATACAGAATATGGTAGGAAAGACAAGGCACAGAGCACAATTTAAAAGAATAAATTATAAGCTAATGTATGCATAAAGGCTAGAGGTAGCTTCAAAAAACGTGCTGACATATTGAGAACTGCAAGGTATTAATCAGGGCAAGCTTCCTTTGGGATGACATTTGAACCAAGATGAAAACAAAATGAAGAATGAGGTGAACTAAAAGCAAGAGTTTTTGCTCCATACACTTGAGCAGCCTGGTCCTTGGGATGAACAATTTGTAAAGTAAGATTTCCCTTAGCAAATCCAAATCCTTTTCTGACCAGGAAGAAAAGGCTATCTTGCCTACTGGAAGAATTCTTTCTTTGAAGGGAATTAATTTTATGTCAGGAGTCTTCAGAAAACAATCCAATCATTAACCTGAAAACGACTCATAATATACAAGAGTTTTAAACTTTCCATTCTAACTGATTAGGCATTAGGGCATGAGGAGATTGTGGCAGTAGGCAGTAATTTAGAGTTTACTTAATACAAGGAAAGGAATATAATTCTTCTTGGATAAACATCTTTTTGATCTTCAAATTTTGAGACTTGGATTGTCATCTAAGACACGAAAAACAGGATATTCCCATTTTGCTCAGGGGAGGTCAATCTTTTTTCTATTAAGACCTTCAGTGGATTGGTTAAAGCCTGCCTGCATGGACGGCAATCTGCTTTTCTCAAAGTCTACTAATTTAAATGTTAATATCATCTAAAAAACACCCTCACAGAAATGTCCAGAATAATGTCTGGCCAAATGTCTGGGCACCATGACCCAAAGAAGTTGACACTTAAAATTAACCATTAAAGAACTATTTTTATTTTAACCATGTGCCATTAAAATTATGTTAATTAAAAGAAACTCTGTTATAGAAATTAGGCCTAGGGTTTCTTCTTTGACAGCATAGTGTTTGGCCTATAACAAGCACTCAGTAAGTATTTGTTAAATGAATGATAGTCTTTTAAAAAAGAGATTTGATCATTATCATTTTTGTCTTATTCCTTAGGGAAGCCATTTCTATTAGAATAAGTTGTTATTCCTTTTTCTGTCTAACACATGAGTCTCTACAATGTATCTTGCCATTTCTGAAATATTTTCTTTTGCAAAGGATTTAGTTTTCATTATGCTATCATGTTTAAGTGTGGAGTTTAAGATAATGTTAAGGTTATATAATAACAATATGCCCTAGTAATAAGAACCTTTAACATCTATTATTTTTGTGTTTTCACCTCTAGATCTGAAATAGCTCAACTCAGTCAAGAAAAAAGGTATACATATGATAAATTGGGAAAGTTACAGAGAAGAAATGAAGAATTGGAGAAGCAGTGTGTCCAGCATGGGAGAGTACATGAGACGATGAAGCAAAGGTAATCAAGGTTTCATGTCAACTCATGTGCCGCATATTGAATGTGTTTGGTTTACACACTGAAGGGGAATTGCTGCGGAATAAGTAGAACTCATCATCATTATGCTACTTGTGACATGCTCAAAATCTAATACTTTTATTTTATGTATTTATGCTTCCTTAATTTAGGTTGTTCTTATTATATTCAAAGAGGAGAGTACATCCTCTTTTTGTTATTCTCTGAAGACATAGAATTAGATTTAACATGGAAGAATGGAGGAAAGCCATTTTCCTTTAAGGTGTAAGTCGGTAATATTGTAATATGGAGGAATTTCAAATTATCTCTCCTAGAAATTAGATTTTATATGCTTTTTGTAAGGTAAAGCACATAGTAGGTCTGTAGGTCTAAAGAGGTTAAACATCTTATCAGAGGTTGCACTAATAGCATTGCTAGAGTCAGAACTTGACTACAAACAAAACCTTCCCTTCTTTCTGGTGGCGTTACTTTGAGCAAGTCACTTAAGTTCTCTGAGTGACTGTTTCTTCACCTATATATTGGCACTAATCATATCTACTTTGCATTTTGATGGAAAGATCAAATATAATATAGCAAAGCACATGGCTCGTAAAGGCCACCCACTAAATGTCATCAATGATTATTATTCTCTTTTTCTAGATGAAGAAATTCGGCTCAGAGAGGCTGATAGGTTTGCTCAAAGTGACAGATGGAATAAGTGGTAGAGTTCAGATTTGAATCTTGATCTTTTGACTCCAAAATCCTTTTCTTTTTGTGCAGTAATGGGGATTTTTTTTTTTGGCAATAAACACAGCCTCTTACTATTTTTTATCCATGTGCCATTTCTCATTTCTGTGTGATAATGGATTCCCTGGGCAGAAAATAATCTCAGTATTTCACAGCAGACAGTGAATAGGCTTCTGTAGACTTGGACTTCCACATGACAACCGCATGCACGATGATAGCAGCCACCCTTCCAGTGGACACGGTTCGCGTGGCCTCCAGCTCTGCATCCCCACACCATTTCCCAGCCATCCATGCCTTCTCTGTTTCAAAAACAGTTCTTGATATAATTGAAGGAAAGGAAAATATTTATAGACTCCTTGTATTTTTTTAAATGTAAAGTAAGCATATTAGCCTGGGGTGTGGGGGAGGTATTTTTACGTTGATTACTTGCTTTATTGAATGAAGACAGGCAGTCAGATGATGGCACTGCTTGTCAGTTATCAAAATACCAAAATATGGATATATTTGCAAAGTAATAATTATTCATTCACTATTAAAATGTTTACTTAAGCCCAGGCACTTCTGTAGGCCAGGGGTTCTGCAAAAGTTTTCTGTAAAGGGCCAGAGAGTAAATATTTCGGACTTTGCAGGCCACACGTGGTCTCTGTGGCATAGTCTTCCTTGTTTTGTGTTTTTTACAACGCTTTGAAAAAGTAAAGACCATTCTTAGCTAGAGGACCAACAAAATGAGCCAGAGGATTTGGCCACTGGGCCAGCCTTTGCCCCAGTCCTGTGCACCTGGGGCATCTTTCCATTTATTTTCTTACATTTGTGTATTGCTTTAGAGTTCCTAGAATGCTCTCACACATATTACCTTATGTACCTTGAAGCAACCTTGAAAGTAGCTGCATTTATCATCTCCATTTCCAGATGGAGAACTAAGCCTAAGAAAGACAAACGTGCCGAATGAAGGTCAGGTGGCAAATTAATGGTTCGTTCATTCAACATTGATTGATTGATTGATTGATTGCTGCTGTGTGTCACATTTTCTACCACATGCTGGAATAAAATAGCAAAGTAGATATAGTTCCCACTCTATTGGAGCATACATCCTTATAGGGAAGATGGATATTAGCAAAAGAATTTCATAACTGTCTAATTAATTATAGTTGACCCTTAACACAGATTTGAACTGTTTGGGCCCATTTATACACAGATTCTTCTCAATAAATTTATTGGAAAATTTTTTGGAGATTTGCAACAATTTGAAAAAACCCGCAGATAAACCATGTAGCCTAGAAATAATGAAAAGAAGTTTTAAATTTAAGTATGTCATGAATACATAAAACATCTGTAGATACTGGTCTTTATCATTTACTACCATAAAATATATGCAAATCTATTATAAAAAGTTAAAATTTATCCAGACTTACACACACAAACACTTACAGATCATACATGGTACCATTTGCAATTGAGAGCAATGTCAAATGTGAAGATGCAGTATTAGATCATAACTGCATGAAGTTAACTGTAGCACACACTGTACTACCGTGATAATTTTGTAACCACCTCCTGTTGCTATTGCGAGGAGCTCAAGTATTGTAAGTATCCACTGAAAACGCTGTATGGACTAAATCGTCTGCATGTGAACAGTTTCTCTCTCCAGTAAATTGCTTATTGCAATAACAAGTGATCTATTGCAGCTCTTGTGTATTTTTCATCATGTTTAGTGCAATACATAAACCTTGAATAACACCGTGGGACCCATACAAAGTGCCACTAGTGATGTTGGAAGTACTTTCAAGAAGCAGAGAAAAGTCATGATATTACAAGCAAAAGTTGCATTGCAGGATATGTAGCTTAGGTTGAAGTTTGCAGCTGCAGCTGCCTGTCATTTCAGATGATTCATCTTATAAACAGACATTATAAACTTACGGCATCAATATATAACAGTACAGTACTGTAAAAGTATTTTCTCTTATGATTTTCTTAATATTTTCTCTAGCTTACTTTACTGTAAGAATATAGTGTATAACACATATAACATATAAATATGTGTTAATCAACCATTTATGTTATCAGTATAAGGCTTCTGGTCAACAGTAGGCTGTTGGTAGTTGAATTTGAGAGGAGTCAAAAGTTATGCATGGATTTTTGACTGTACAGGGGGTTGATGCTCCTAACCCCCATGTTGCTCAAGGGCCAACTGTACAATAATGACCAGTTCTATGAAGGAGAAATATATTTTGTGGTACAAGTACATTTAATAAGGGAACTTGTTTTTTAAAAAATTATTTTTAAGAGAATATCTCACTCTGTCGCCCAGGCTGAAGTGTAACCTTGAACTCCTGGGCTCAAGTGATCCTCCCTCCTCAGCCTTCCAAGCAGGTAGGGCTACAGGTACATACCACCATGCTCTGCTAATTTTTTTTTTTTTTGAGACAGAGTCTCACTCTGTCGCCCAGGGTGGAGTGCAGTAGTGCGATCTCGGCTCACTGCGACCTCCGCCTCCTGGGTTCAAACAATTCTCCTGCCTCAGCCTCCGGAGTAGCTGGGATTACAGGCGTCTGCCACCACGCCCAACTGGTTTTTGTATTTTTTAGTAGAGACAGGGTTTCGCCATGTTGGCCAGGCTGGTCTTGAACTCCTGACCTCAGGTGATCCGCCTACCTTGGCCTCCGCTGGGATTACAGGCATGAGCCACCATGCCTGGCCTAATTTTTAAAACTTTTTGTGGGTACTAGGTCTTGCTATGTTGTCCAGTCTGGTCTTGAATTCCTCACCTCAAACCATCCTCCCGCCTTGGCCTTCCAAATCTCTGGGATTACAGGTGTGTGAGCCACTGTCCCCAGCAGGGCACTTAACATTGATTAAGAAAAGCTTCAATGAGAACATGACATTTGAATCGGTAAGCAGTGGGATTAGATCAGGAATTGGCAAACTATCTGGCCCTCTCCTAAAAAGTTTTACTGACTCCTGTTCTAGAGAAAGAAAATCTATAAAATGGAAGTTCCTGAGATAAGAAAGCATAGTACTCGAGGAAGAGCAAGAACTGTGTGTCCAACATAAAGGAAAAAAGAAAGTGTGGCATACAATGAGGTTGGAGAGGTAGGAAAGGGCTGGACCTAAAGGCAGGGTCTTTATGTTTTTATTTTTATTTTATTTTATTTTATTTATTTATTTTTTGATACGGAGTCTTGCTCTGTCGCCCAGGCTGGAGTGCAGTGGCGCAATCTTGGCTCACTGTAAGCTCCGCCTCCCGGGTTCACGCCATTCTCCTGCCTCAGCCTCCCGAGTAGCTGGGACCACAGGCGCCCAACACCACGCCCGGCTAATTTTTTGTATTTTTAGTAGAGACGGGGTTTCACCGTATTGGCCAGCATGGTCTGGATCTCCTGACCTCGTGATCCGCCAGCCTTGGCCTCCCAAAGTGCTGGGATTACAGGCGTGAGCTTCCGCACCCGGCTGGTCTTTATGTTTTTATCATGGACCTTTAAATTTATCTTGTTACTAATGGGAAGAAATCAAAAGATTTTTTTAAAAACAGAGGAGGTGTGATCAGATTTGCATTTAAAAATTGTATTCTAACTCCACAATAGATAACAGATTGGAACAGAGCCATCGTGTTTACTCAAGACCAGTTATGGGCCGGGCGTGGTGGCTCACGCCTGTAATTCCAGCCCTTTGAGAGGCCGAGGTGTGTGGATCATGAGGTCAGGAGTTCGAGACTAGCCTGGCCAACATGGTGAAACCCCGTCTCTACCAAAAATACAAAAATTAGCTGTGTGTGGTGGCGAGCACCTGTAATCCCAGCTACTCGGGAGGGTGAGGCAGGAGAATCACTTGAACCCGGGAGGCGGAGGTTGCAGTGAGCCAAGATGGCGCCACTGCACTCAAGCCTGGGTGATAGAGAGAGACTTTGTCTAAAAAATCAAACAAACAGAAAAACGATTAGGGAGCTTTTGGACTTAGTCAAGCAATGATGATGCTTGGACTGGAATGCTAATATTGGTGACAGAAATAAACACTGGCGAAATGTGTAGGAAGTAGAACCAGCAGGAGTTACTTGATTGGCAGTGCTGGGTGGAGAAGAGGAGCGTGTCAAGGATGACACCCATATTTCTGACCTGAGCAATGGGTGCCTAGTGCTGCTACTTACTGAGAACTAGGGAACACTCTAAAGAAGCTGGTTTGGGGTTGAGATGGCCTGGGTTTGGGATGAGATCAAGCGTTACGTTTTGGCCATGAATTTAATGTTCAAATGATTGTAAAGATCATTCAAGTTGTAAAAACGAAGAAAGTTAAATTTTCAACTGGTGGTTTGGAACTCCTGGCGTCCACAAAGGCAGTCCAGGGAATTCATGTTAAAGATGGCAGTGCCATTTTTTTTTTTTCTGTTTTTATTTTAAAGTAAGTATCAATTCACCTATTTCTCCCTAGAAAATAGAGCTGTGTGAAAATCCCCCAGTGTATTCAGAGTGGACAAGCCCCAGAGCCAGTGGAGCAGTGCTGAGCACCTGTGTCCTCTCATCTGGGCGTTCACTGTCACCGACTCCCAGTAATCCTGGGGGTTTCGTCAATTACACAGTTTTACAGGAGTTTTTTCCCCCTTTTGTATGGTAATATATTGTTTAAAGTATATCCATAAAAACCATTGTCTAAAGACATACAGCTTCTGATCGAAGTGTAACAATCTAGTAATGAGTTGAAAATAGGTAGTTCTTCTATAAACTAGATTCAGGATGATCTTTACCAAATCCATAAGTTTTATGTTTGTCATAGAAATTTGATTCTTCAAAAGCCAATGTTAAAAATACAAATTATAATCTTGATTTCATCTAATTTGACATTTTAATTTGGGGAATTAACACTATTTACTATTTTCAGAAAAGTGCTTGAAAATAGAAGCCTGAAATCTTAATCTTTATCTCATAATTTAAAAACAAAAAGAGTCCTTTGCAGGAACATGAATGGAGTTGGAGGCTATTATTCTTCAAACTAGTGCAGGAACAAAAAACCAGATACTGTATGTTCTCATTGTAAGTGGGAGCTAAATGATGAGAACACATGGATACTTAGAGGGGAACAGAAGACACAGGGGCCTGCCGGAGGGGAGGAGGTGGAAGAAGGGAGAGGATCAGGACAAATAACTAATGGGTACTCGGCTTAATACTAGGGTGACGGTTATAATCTCTTCACAATCTCCCATGATACAAGTTTACCTATATACCTGCACATATACCCCTGAACTTAAAAGTTTAAAAAAATGGGAAAATTAAAAAAAAAGAGAGAAAGCTGTAACAGTAGCAGTTGAATTTTATATTCAAAAAGCAAACATTTCAAAATAAATCATGAAATTGTTTTTATTTGTTATTGATTTTATAACATGGGTTTAATTTCAAATCTATGTTTTAGAGTATCTTTTGGTGTGAAGATGTTATTAGCCAATGGTGCCTTTTTCTTTCATAATTAATTCACTGTGGATTTAATTTATGTAAATGAAACAGTGGCATTATTTATTGCACAGGAAAATTAAAATTTTATGTTACAAAGTTCAAACTTATGCTTATTTTAAATGAAATGCTTTTACTTAAAAAGTTCCTCTTTATTATATATAATAATGAGATGATTTAATAAATTCCATGTGTTTCTATCAAGGGGGTTTGAGAGTCAAAAGAAATTTGGAGACGCTGAGGTAGACAAAGTGCGGCGTATAAGGTTCCTGAGAAGAGAGGTGGGTTGGGATACCAAGCACTGAGCAGAAAATGATAGTGAACCGGGCGAAGGGTCACCTCCTCCGTTGCCATCGCAGCAGCTGTAGCAGAAGAGATTATATGAGCTGATAAATGCAGGCTTATGGATACGGTGCTGGAAAGGTAACCTGATGCCAGACTTAGTTTATTCTGTGTTTATTGGGCATCTGTTTTGTACCAGTCACTGTGCTAGGCCTGGAGACACAAAGATGTAAAAGATATACTCTGCCTTGGAGAACTGCGTGAACTCGGAGGGCGGAGGTTGCAGTGAGCCGAGATCGCGCCACTGCACTCCAGCCTGGGCAACAGAGTGCGACTCTGTCTCAAAAAAAAAAAAAAAAAAAAAAAAAAGATATACTCTGCCGCACTCTCGTGGCTGCAGACTTCCTTTCTGTTTGGGCTGGCCTAAGTATTGCAATCCTGCAGTGCAGAGTAGCCATGGCAGCACCTGCCATCTCCTGGGAGGTCACTCCTGGCTGCTGCCATGCCTCCAGAAACCCAGATGCAAGAAGAAAGTCTCTCCTGAGGAACCAGCCTCCCTTGGCAGGCTAGACAGGAGTTGGCTGCCCTTAAAGTGTTTATTTGTTTAAGTCTCCTGTTCTCTCTGTTTTATATAAACCTAAAGGTCTGTTATTGAGATTTGGAGTGTATGGTCAAAAACTTCCACTGCCCCTGGGGAAATGTCTTGAGTTGTTCATCCTTTGCTTAGAAAAGTGATCAAGGTGTAGACCCAAGCTCCCTGGGTAGTGATGACCAGAAGACTCACCCTGAGTATAGGTGTTTTTGTCAATTCTTATGGACAGTTTCAAAATCTATTAAGTAAAAAATTTAAAAGTACTGAAATTTGGTTTTTATAAGCCAAAACAACTTACTGCAAATGCTAATGCAATATTCTACTGGCCGCCTCCACACCCGGCAGAGCTTGTGCGATGTAACATAAGCGCTGCTAGTTTGACTTTTGATGATTTGGGGAAAGGATTCTAATTATTACTAGGTTATCAGCGTTGTTCTGAGGTCATCTTCATTTTCAAATGCTGCTCTTCTTGCTTTTAATTATAAATTGCTGTTAATTTAGCTTCATCACAATAATTTAGTTTGTTTTGGATTGTTTTGTTAACCCCCTACGGTGCAGTATTGCATACTTGCATCAGCGGTATAATGGTTTCCCAATAACTACATTTTAAGTCCCGTATGACTTGTAATTCAGAAATGAATCACCCATTATCTCTTTTGCTAAAGCAGATATATGATCCCTGCCTCCTGCCACCACCTCAGCAATTTGCTGTAGAGAGGCACTCCTTTGATTTGCTCCTTGCAAATGTTTGTTTTTAAGTAACTGATAACATGCTATTAAGAGCAAATTAACAAAATTAGATTTATATGCCATTATTTTATAATATAAAATTATACTCTTATGAAGAAATGGTAAGAGATGTATATGTTGCTAGAAAAGAATCTTATTACCTCTCGTTATCCCTAGAGTTTGTTTCGCTGGACCACTGACATGTTTGGATTAGGGAGGCTCTCATCTAAGGGGTCTAACAACAGACAATCGAATACTAGAAATCACATAGAAAAGTTTATCCTTTCCAAATTATTCAAAAATTGTAAGCAAATTGGGGTTCAAACAGTCCCTTTGTAATGAGCCAGTTGTATGCATTGAGAACTCCCTGTGAGGACTGGAAGACACGTTTGTTTATACTGTAGTGGGAAGGCCAGATCAGACTGCTGCCCTCCCAATAAGTTGGGAGCTTTGCCACTCTGTGGGAGTTAGAATTTTGATCTGGGAATGGATAATGAGTTATTTAAAGCAGGCTGTGCATTTACCTTAGCTGGGACAAGGCAGCTGCTATAACTGATTACCAGGGAGAACATTAAGTGGGAAAAGGAGGCAACAAAACAAAGTTGGGACAATGCCAAAGAAATGATGTTACACTTTTGCCTGGGATAGGCCCACTACCCAGGAAAAAGAAAAAGACACCCTTTGATTTATTCATCAAATATTTACCGAGTGCTTATACACTGCTGATGTGCTTGGGATACATCAAAGGACACGTAGACAGCCTTGTCCTTATGGAACTTACATGCTTTAAGCTACCTTCAAGATCTAGTCCTTTGTTTTTAAGACCTAAAGCCAAAAGTAGAGAGATAGTATGCATCGTACTTAACAGCATCCTTCCTAAAACCAAGTTCTCTGGGCTTTCCTCAGTTTACTTCTTTGTAGCTGCTTTGTAGCTCCATGGGCTAATTCCTTAATCTTAAACTTCATCTTCCTCACTTTCTTGATCTCCAAAATGCTACCTTGTAGGTTGTGAAAACTGCCTAAAATAATCCACAAAAAGGTCTTCAGAATAGTTCCTGGCACAACGTTAGTGCTTAACAAATGTTTCACATTGCTATTCATTCATATCCTTCATTCAACATATTTATTAGGCCCTTAATACATGCTGAGCTCTGTTCTGGATTCTGGGATTGCAGCAGGAACTTCAGAGACTTAGATTCTAAATGGTTGTTTATTTATATTATAGGTTAAATTGACTCTTGTGAGTTAGTCTGTGAACCAAAATACCATGTTTACATAATGTTATTTCTAAGGCAAAATGCCTTTTGAATTTTCAACAACTGATTTATGGAACGACATTTTGGACCACAACTTGGGATATGCCTATGATGTTCTAAGTGTTTGTGAACATGTGAATGTGTGTGTGTGTGTGTGTTTGTGTGTCCTCTATTCGATGGTGAAAATTTTCAGTATGAGCCCCAAGTAAAATTTCAAGAGGGATATATCTATCTAGTTGCTTTTTTACAATCGTATTTTCAGCATAGTTAGGAATAAGGAACACTCTAAAAAATTTTTTAATGCAAGTTTTAGGTTCACAGCAAAACTGAAAGGAAGGTACAAAGATTTCCCATATACCCCATACATGCATAGCCTCCCGCATTATCAGTATCCACCACCAGAGTGGTATAATTGTTACAACTGATAAGCCTTCATTGGGACATCATAATCACCCAAAGGCCATAGTTTACATTAGGGTTCAGCCTTAGTTTTGTACATTCTGTGGTTTGGACGAACACATGATATAGATCTACCATTGAACATGCTCTGTATGATATCATATCATGTTTATCAACTTTTTTTTTTTTTTTTTGAGCAGTGGCAAGGTTTTTTGTGAAGAGCAAAAGAACAAAGCTTCCACAGCATGGAAGGGGTCCCGAGCGGGTTGCCCCAACTTTTTTTCATGGGTCGTACCTTTGGTGTTGTAGCTATTGTCCTACCTGTGGTCACCTAGATGTTCTCCTATGTTATTTTCTATAAATTTTATAGTTTCGTGTTTTACAGTTAAATCTGTGATCCATTTCAAGTTACGTTTTGTGAAGGGTGTAAAGTCTGTGTCTAGATTCATTCTTTTTTTGCATATGGATATCTAGTTGTTTTAGCACTATTTGTTAAAAACTCTATTTTTGCTCTATTGTACTACTTTTGCTGTTTGTCAAAGATCAGTTAACTACATTCATCTGAGAGGAACACTCTTTTTAAATTCCTAATTGTAACTTCATTAAGTCTTTAGGAACAGAAAAACAAAAGGCTAACAGAGTTTAACTTCTACTCCTGGGAGGGAAAATTTTATATTAGTACTGGGAAATAACTAATGCCTGTTTGGAGGCAAAAATTCTGACAAACCATCTATAACCTGCCAATTTTAATATTTTTATAATGTTTATTATTTTTGCTTTTTCTACAATTAACTGTGGATAATACAAAAATATTCAATTAATAATAATTGCTACACCCATGTTAGCATTGTACAAAGAACCACAAGAGGCTGTGAGTATTAAACACCTATCTGTGGAAAGGTCTTTTCGCAAAAAGACAGAATAGGTAAATTTCTGTTCTTATATTAGAGGGGAAAAAAGGTGCATTGCAGTGCTGAAAGTCCCTGAAAAATTTCTTCCATATATCCAATGTAAACCTCTTTCAGTCAATTCACTCTCTAAAGCTAATTTTCTCTCTTTGGTTTATCTTTTTGGTAGATCCAGAACTTCTGATTAGAATTTTCATTATCTTAACTCTTAAGACTTAAAATTTAACTTAGAACTTTTAAATTAAATCTGATTTTTCATTTCTGTAGTTGTGTTTGTTGCTTTGCCTTAGACTCTATAATTTTAAACATTAAATATTAAATGTGAAAACCTAAACTAGATTGCCTGTCTTTTGCTTTATTTTGCACCTTCTAACTTATTAATGTATCCCTGTATTTATTAACATGCATTCAGCACTAGGTACAAAAGGAAAAAAGACATGATATTTCCCCTTTAGAAGCTTTGAATCCAGTGCAGGAGGTATACGGTAATCATACAGGTGTAATAGACTACGGTAAGAGTAAACCCAGGATGTTCTGTGTGCACATCAGACTGGCATGTCACCCATGTTTGGAGGTACAGGGCACAATTCTTTTGAGAAATAATGTCTATCGTCAAATCCTAAAATGACATGGAGGAATTCTTTTTTTTTTTTTTTTTGTATTGAAACGGAGTCTCACTCTGTTGCCCAGGCTGGAGTGCAGTGGCGTGATCTCGGCTCACTGCAAGCCCCACCTCCCGGGTTCACGCCATTCTCCTGCCTCAGCCTCCCGAGTAGCTGGGACTACAGGCGCCCGCCACCAGGCCTGGCTAATTTTTTTTGTATTTTTAGTAGAGACGGGGTTTCACCGTGTTAGCCAGGATGGTCTCGATCTCCTGACTTCGTGATCCGCCCGCCTCGGCCTCCCAAAGTGCTGGGATTACAGGTGTGAGCCACCACCCCCGGCCAGAAAGCTGTTTTTTAAACATTTACCATCACACCACTGATGGATTTTGCTTTTGCCCTCCCTCAGTGACAGTTCACATTTTTCCTAGGATCAGGGCAACAGGTTTCCACCCATTTCCCAGAGGAAGACAGCTTTTGCCTCTCACCTTCTCCTGGAGGCAGTGGGCCTTTTTCCTGAGAAGGTTTCTTGCCCCTCCCCCAGGAGCTTGAGGCGTTTGCTTCATATGAAAAAATAGTCTAGTCAGGGGGCAGTGGATGTCCTCATGCCCCACCTCGGAGGGGGAAGCTGCTCGCGGGGTTTTTTGCCCCGCCTTCAATCTTTCCTGTGCGCATCCGGGGAGAGGAAGGCTGTGGAAAGTGTTCAATAATGAGTGCAGGTTTCTCTTGTCCTCTTGTGTTTGGGGCTCCCAGGGATTCCAGGCTGGCACACTAGCCCACACTCTAAGAACCCATTAAAAGGTCGGCTGCTTTCCTTTTATCTACTTTTACAGTGGCCATTTCCCCTCTCCTTGCTATGCCAAAGATAAAACGGTTCAATTGTTCTGCCTTCAGAGAGTCATGTCACCTTTTGGAATTTACATCAGCTAGTTACCTTGCAACCTCAGCTCTCTGATTGGCTCAAGAAAAAATACGATTTTGAAGATTGTCTGGCTTTTGCCCATTGTTAGAGTGGGAGTGATTGTGTGTGTGTGTGTGTGTGTGTGTGCACACGCGCGCGTGCACCTGCCTACCTCCTAGTAGGAGGTAGACCCCTCAGAAGTTAGACCTGGAAGAGTCTTTCTCTTGAACCTTGTAAAAATGTTTAGGATTTCTTCTGAGCACTCTGAGAGGGGCCTTTGAAGGGTTTTAAACAAGGGAAAGACATTTCTGTGATGTTAGCGTTTTCAGTACCATGAGGCTTTTCTCATACTTGGTGAGCCAGAGTGGCTCCTGATAACTTTCTGCTGATCATGGCCTATCTTTAACTTTGTAGTTTGTTTCTGATCTCTGAGTTTATTGACATTTTCACCAGTGATTTTGCTCGCATTATCCAACTACTTCCATTCCTATGACATTCCTCTGGTTTGTATCTTTCCATATCTGTTTTAAGATATGTTAACTAACCAAGTGAGTGACTTCAATGAAGATTCTGCCAATTCCTTCATTCCTACTGTCTTAGAACCTGTGCAAGGATTAAATATGAATGTTTATTTTGGCTGTAGTCCCTGGGCAGTGAGAGTGAGGGAACGGAAGGTGAGGCGTGGAAGAATGGAAAACAATGTGTGATAATGTGTTACAATACTGGTGACTGCTTCTTCTTTTATTTTTATTTTATTTTTTATTTTTTGAGACAGGGTCTCACTCTGTCACCCAGGCTGGGGTGCAGTTGTGCAGTCATGGCTCACTGCAGCCTCAACCTCCTGGATTTAAGTGATCCTCCCACCTCAGCCTCCCAGGTAGCTGGGACCTCAGGTGCATGCCACTGCACCCAGTTTACCATTTTAAATTTAATCATCTGGCCGGGCGCAGTGGCTCATGCCTGTAATCTCAGCACTTTGGGAGTCCAAGGCAGGTGGATCACCTGAGGTCAGGAGTTCAAGACCAGCCTGGCCAACATGGTAAAACCCTGTCTCTACTAAAAATACAAAAAATTAACCAGGTGGGATGGTGGGTGCCTGTAATCCCATCTACTCCAGAGGCTGAGGCAGGAGAAACGCTTGAAGCCAGGAGGCGGAGGTTGCAGTGAGCCAAGATCACGCCACTGCACCCCAGCCTGGGCAACAAGAGTGAGACTCCATCACACACACACACACACACACACACACACACACACACACACACACACACACACACACACATCATTGGAGCTATTCTGTAGAGATAGTAGTATTGCCTTCTGTTTCTAGAGGGGGAAATTGAGGCTCTGAGAAGTTATATAACTTACCCAACATCACATAGCTAATATGTGGCATTGTTAGTCTAGGAATGCAGGGCTATCTGATGTCAGAGCCCATGCTTTTAACTACCTGAGTTTCCCCAGCAAGCCAGCCTCTCAGCGGGGCTTGGACTACAAGTGACAGTGTTTGTTACATCTAAGTCAAATTCTCTCTCTACTAGGGGCCTTTCAGGCTAATGTGTCTTAGAAAGCTTCCCAGGTTATAGCAAGACTAAATGAGCTTTTAAAAAGACTTTTTAATTGCTAGTGGAGCATATGGTGCATAATGGTTAATGATATGCAGTTTCCGGAGCTTTCTGCCTGGGTTCTAATGCCAGTCCCACCACTGAACCTGCTGTTGACCTTGTGCAAGTTACTTCACCCCTGGGTGAGTCAGTGTCTTCATTATAGGAGAGAAAAACAGAAAAGGTCCCACCTCATAGGGTTATGAGGCTTAAATGAGCTTAGTGTTTGCCTGGCGTGTACAAAACAATGTATGTTTTTGTTAAATAACATAAGTTCTTCGGTTTTATTCTGCAATTCACACTCAATAGTATATCATTATTAAATTAAAAAAAAAACAAAGGAAAAGAAAAACTTTAACTAGCAGGTCTTCCTTTAAAACTAAATAAGCTCTGCTGCTAGACAGGACCCTGCTTTTGTCTCAGGAAACACTCAATTTCAGGCTGCCTTTGAGAGGTTTTGTTCCAAGGCAGACCCTTTTCACCTGACTTGGGAAGGGCAGTTCACTTTGCCTGTCGGAGAGCCTATGGGTCAGTTCCAGGAAGAATTCCAGGAATTCTGGGAAATGGTTGGAAGGCATTGACATGGGGTTGGAGCTGTGTGTAAGGCCCTGTAGGCAGCAGTGTTCCAATTGTGCACTTTTGATGTTGCACAAAGGATTGAAATCTAGACTCAGTCAAACATAATGAATTAACTGCTTTGTGGGATTCCATGGCTTTTTGACATTTCTTTGGTAATTTTGAACAAAATAACTTCTGAGGTGATTACATAAGGAAAGCAACGCCTTCCGTGCTTTTGAAGAGTGTTTTCCTTTGTTGAGCTGAATGTGTATATTTAAGGGGGAAGAGCAGTTTCGTGCATTGTTTTGGCCGTGTGTAGCATGCAGGCTGCTGGTGATGGGAATTGAGCAGATTAAAGTGAATGTTTGGTTTTGTGATAATATCTTGATGATCTATTCCTGGTGATATTTTCTGGGCTTTTGTTTTCTAGAAATTAATTGGTTTAAAAATGGCCATTATCCATAAAAGAATTTATTTTGTATATGAACATGGGCCAAACCATTTTCTCCTTCTTATCTATGGAAAATAGTCAGCTTTAAGGAGCAGGTATTTTAAAGGCATTTTGTATGAATATAGAAAAACAGCATTAAAGAGGCTTTTGAGTCACTCTTTTCCAACAAATGTAAATTTTAATATTTATATGTCAGGCAAATGTGTCATTAAAAGAAAGTAGGCATCCATCTAGCTGATTTATTGCTGACTCTGGCTGCTAAGTGAAGCTCACACAGTCCTCTGCAAATGTGGGTACAGGGGATGGATGGGTATTAAGATGCCAAACGTGCTGTTCATGCTGAATTGTTTTCTAACCAGCCCATGGTACTTCTCTGCTATTTCTTTATCTTTTTCTTTGTCTGATACTCCCCTCAATTTTACATTACTTTCCTGCTCTCTTTTCACGGTCCTGTTGCTTTGGTTCTTCATTTCTAGAATACCCTCTTCATTTCTAGAAGGAAATCTGTGGTCAGAATTTATGCTCTTCTACAGTAAAATGGTAAATGGTGTGCCTAGGAGTAGCATTTTCTTCAAATTCATATGGCTAGATTTTATTATCTAAAATCTGAGATGTACTAATTAGGGAACAAAGAATTTTAATCAAAAATCTAGTTGTCAGAAAACTCTAGGTTTGTTAAAATATATATATGTAAATATAGGTACAGATATATCATACAGACTTTGAAGTATCTTAACATTGAGATTGTTTTATACAAGTCAGATCAGCACATAGGAAGAGTCACAACTGTCATTGATCATAATTTATGACCCTTTCTAGACTTTCTGAATGTTGTTATAGAAAGAAATGTCTTATATTGAGCTTGATTCTTTAACATCATAGAAATCCATTAGAAAAGTTTGATGAATAACAGAAGAAATCTTTATTCACTGGCCCAAAGCTTAGTTTATATTCTGTGCTGTTATAACATCTATATGTGTGTCTATATTAGTACTATCAGTTCTCTGTGGCAAAAAGAGGCTCTTTAAAGATGGAAACTATTATAATAAAACTTTGTATTTTTACAAAATACCTCAAATTGGTAGCATTCAAAATGAATTCATGTTGGTTAATAATGAGGTGTACATTTTGCTGTGTAAGTGAATAGATCATCATATTACACCAAGAGGTGATTTTTACATCTATATCAACAGTGTTTCTTGAGATTGAGGAATTGTGAAAAGGATTTTAGTAGAAGGGTGGCAATTTGCAGCAGATGTGTATCTACACCTCTGGTATCACTGGTTGTAATTGAACAATAAAAATGTTGCAACCGTCTGGGTAGCAAGATGGCTAAGGTCGGCTCTTGCCTGTGATAGTAAGAATGGAGGAGATTTGTTTGACGTCATAGACTCTGGATTATAAGAAGGAGACATGTCAAGCAGTAACTACGTGGCATGTGGCTGTGATGCGTCTACAGCCAACCTCCTGGTGTGGCCTTCCCAAAGACAAGGAAGCGTCCCATTCAAGTGTGTCTCAGTGCTTGCATGACACAGTGCCTCTGGATTTTACGTCAGTTCTGCCTTCAGGGTAAAGCCCTGATTTTCATAGATAACCTAATCTGTAGGAAAAAAGAACACTAAAAAAAAAAAGTATAGCCACAAAAGTTCTTTCCACTCATGTGTGGATCTTTCCAGTTTTTTCAGACAGAAACCAAATGACAGCCTCACAGTCACAGAATCTTCCAACACTGAAAGTTAAAGCTGATTTCTTCTTCATGGAGAAAAGCTTACAAACCTTTTCAGACTACTTTAGTGTCAATTCTTGGAACCACATCTTCTTCCTGATTTAAATGTTTGGCTGTGTACCTCCAGCTAGAGCTATTAGAGTTTTTGCTGATTTGCTTGGCATATCTCCAGCAAAATAGTCCATTAAAATTCAAATCCTTTCCCAATAATTGAGACAATCAATTTACATTAAACAAGGCACAAATATAATTTTATGTACAATTTAAATTCTATAGAAAATAATCAGTATGCAATAAAGAGGGACACTTATTTTGATGCAAAGAGATGTTTTTCTAGTCTGCATTAAACAAATCTTTCATATTTTCAAAATAGTTCCCTCATTATCTTTGTGTAGAGGAGCTCTATTGTGTTTTATTTTGATGTAGGAACAAGTTTGTGTCCATGGCTGCATGTTTGATAAGCAGTGTAACTTTCTCTCAGTGACATGTGAAGGGAAAGGTTTGAGATAGAATAAGGAAAGTATTTGCTTGCTATTTAACTTGGAACAATTCTTACAAAAAGGGCGAAGAAGATGCATGGGGAATTTATTGCCTTTGTACCAGTGTTAGTGAAATGGGCATTGTTTGTTCATCTTCACCTGTTTATGATAGACCAAGTGGTTGTTGCTCTGCCAGAGGTTGTGTGTTAGGTGCTAGGCAAATCACTCAATGGGACTTGGGAAGGTTGCATAGGATGGGGACCATGTGCACACACATAATTGTGTGCCTTAGTGCAGAAGAGTTCCTGGGAAAGTTTTAAAGCCCCAGCAGGTAACCTCGCAAGGCAGCTAGACCCCACCAGTGTGCCTGAATCCTCCACAGTTCTCATTTGTAAGCTCTTAATGAGACTGGTATTGTCGGTCAGGAAATCTAGAACACTGGAGAAATATTATTAGGAAGAATATAGTAAAAATAATGACAAGATCGAAAACAAATCCTGTCAGAGCCCAAGAATAAATTTGGCTTCCGCTTGCTGTGTCTGTCTGTTTCCATAACGTCCAGAATAGAAACCGGATGTTTAAAATCTCTCTCCTTTTCACATGCTCTCCTCCCCTCCTGTCTTCCTTCCTCTTCAGTATTAGTAGACTTACTATTTTTATTATTTTTTATTTATATTCCTGGTTTTCAATATTTGCCATTTGTGTGGATAACACATTAATTTTTAATGAAATATTTTCAGACTCTTGGAACTCTTGGAATAGCTGAATCATAAAAGAAAACTTGATATAGACTCCAAGGCAGCACACAAACTGAAAATTACGCTTGTTTTTATTCTTCCCACTGACAAATGACAAATGGTTATTTGAAAGGATCATGTGTACTTAGATTTAAACTTCTTATGTTTCTATATGAGCCTAGTTTGTATAATTTTTGTGGCACAGAAGGTAATTCAGACACCATTTTAATTAATAATTAAAATGAAAGAAGCAGCAAAACAATATGTGAGGTAGTGAGCTCCAGTAATTTTCTTTTTATCTAGAAATACTTATTTTTGACAAGCCACATTTCTAGTAAAGGAATTCAAGTGTGATTTAGATTGCGTCGTAGGCTTAACTTTATTTTAGTTCTGTTGCAGCACTAAAGTTTTTTTGTTTGTTTGTTTGTTTGTTTTGTTTTTTTGGGGGGATGGAGTCTCGCTCTGTTGCCCAGGCTGGAGTGCGGTGGTGTGATCTTGGCTCACTGCAACCTTCACCTCCTGGGTTCAAGCGAGTCTTCTACCTCAGCCCCCTGAGTAGCTGGGACTACAGGCACATGCTGCCATGCCCAGCTGATTTTTTCTATTTTAGCAGAGATGGGGTTTCACCATGTTGCCCAGGCTGGTCTCAGGCTGGTCTCAAACTCCTGAGCTCAGGCAGTCCACCTGCCTCAGCCTCCCAAAATGCTAGGATTACAGGCGTGAGCCACCGCGCCTGGCCAGATCTAAAGATTTGAAAGAAAGTGGCATTTGTTTCTTTGGGTAATTTATTTCCACCAATCAATAATTGTTGTTAGTGAAATTAAAGTTAATACTGGATATTATTTAATTTTATACTGCATGGTATTCTCAGAAATGCAACTTTGTAATCCACTTTGGAACTGTAAATTAATAAGAATAGTTTCTTCTAAAAGTTTGTTTTTTGTTATAGATAGCATGGACATTTAATATATAACATCTTTTAGATCTTTTCTTATTCTCAAATTATAAGGATATCAATTTCTATTTTATGTTGGCAACTTAAATCTTATTTTAATCATTTATATATGTGGTTACTTTTATATTTTCTTCTTTTAAATTAAAATTCCTTAAAAAGTCTACTTATCTCAAGTAAATTTACTTATTCTCACATTAATAACAAACACATATTTTTCCAAATATTATTTTCTAATGTATTTCTAAAGACTAATAAATTTTTAAGGAGCTCTGCCTGTCTTATATGACCCGAGTTATGTAGAATGGCATTTTATAGAATCAGAAGAGGCCTGAAAGATTATCTAGTCCAACTTCACCTCTTGTCGTCTACTCCCACCCTCCATTCCCATCCCCATCCCCAGCACCACATTTTATAGATAAGAAAACGGAAGCCCAAAGAATCCAGGTAATGACTCGAATCCGTTTTCTGGCATCAGGTCTAGTGTTTTCTACTGTACCCACTCAATAACTTATATGCTTCCAGAAATAGGGAGGTGGACTAGTACTAATGATGAAAAGGAAAATATACAATGGACATAAATAATCAGATGTTTACCAGAAGCTATTTTGTCCAGTGACTTTGAGACCAGAAGTTGGATGGTTAATTGGAAGGTCAAAAAATACATGACAGGTGATGGATATGTGGGGCTGAGGCATATTTTTTGTGTGTAAGGATCACCTGATTTGGCATGCCATGTCATTTGCCCTGGATAAACAACACCCAAAATACATCTTTTATTGCACCCAATTTTGATTTCTCCAAACCAAGTGAGGACATAAAGACACTTGGGAAACAGCCTTCATGCAGAATTTGCTATTTTAATGGCCCTTGCCCACCAAATCTTTTACATTTATTTCAGGCACACCTAATTGGACAAACTTTTTGTGTTGGGGGGTGGAAATTCAGCTTTGTTGAATGCTTCTGAATCATTCCACTGCATTTTGATAGAATCAGCAACTCTTTTTTTAACAATCATACTTCTGAATTCAGCAAACATGGAATTACGTTTATGTAAGCAGCACACACAGGCTTGGGAAGAAACACGGCTGACTTTAGGAAGTAGAGCACAACAGTTGGGAGCACAAGCGCCCATTTGTGCTGGTGAGTAGCAGTCATTGGCCATAGTACTGAGTGTGCCATAGACATCATTCATGTGTTTGACAGAGGGAAAAGGAAAGGGTTAGTTGTTGGGTGATCAGGGTAAGTGGTGCTCCATTTAGAGAACTTCTACTGTACTTTGGAAGGAACTACCTGAATCAGACAAGTAAAGATGTATAACATAATAACTGGTTAAGAAGAATGTGCATTGCATTCTCCATGCACTATCTTTCCTTCTTCTTTTTTTAAGACAGGGTCTCACTGTCTTTCTTGCCCAGGCTAGAGTGCAGTGGCACTATCACTGCTTACTGTAGCCTCAACATCCTGGGATCAATTGATCCTTCCACCTCAGCCTCCCGAGTAGCTGGGACTACAGGCATGCACCACCATGCCGGCTAATTTTTGTATGTTTTATAGACACAAGGTCTCACTTTGTTGCCCAGGCTGGTCTCGAACTCCTGGGCTCAAGCCATCTGCCCACCTTGGCCTCCCATTGGGATTATAGGCATGAGCCACTGCACCTGACCAATTTTTTTCTTTGTGTCAGAGAAAGGCCAACTTGGAGGCAGAAGAAAGGGAACTTTATCTGTTCCCTTTCTGCTTTCTCTGTTCCTGGCTTAAGAACATCAGCCTCACCCCACCCAGAAGCTGGGCCAGTGGAGCTTTTATATACTGAGCAAACCATCCATAGCTACTTGGCAATAAAAGCATCGGCCACTGTTCAGCCTGGAGAATATACCTCATGTACAGGTTTTCAGGTGACCTGCTGCCCAGTTGGGGCTGCTTGGGGCTGCAGCCAGGCTTTCTCGGATGGGGAGCTGATTGACTCCTTGCATAAAAGTCATGGAAGGACTACTTTCTTAGGAGACTGTATGGCTGAAAATACAAATAGCTTCAAATGGGTTTAGGAAACTCTTGGATTAAGAACCCATGCTTGGCCGGGCACGGTGTCTCACGCCTGTAATCCCAGCACTTTGGGAGGCTGAGGCGGGCAGATCACCTGAGTTCAGGAGTTCAAGACCAGCCTGGCCAACATGGCGAACCCCTGTCTCTACTAAAAATACAAAAATTAGCCAGGCACAGTGGCATGTGTCTGTAATCCCAGCTACTCCAGAGGCTGACAGGAGAGTCACTTGAATTCAGGAGGCAGAGGTTGCAGTGAGCCGAGATCGCGCCACGGCACTCCAGCCTGGGTGACAGAACAAGACTTCGTCTCAAAAAAACAAACAAACAAACAAAAAAACCATGCCTCATTCTTAAAAGGCGTTATGAATGTATTAAGTCTCATCGCTAAATGAGGAATGAACAAATCAATAGGTAATGAACAACTATTCTCTCTCTAAATTGGGTGAATATAATCCTTCCACTTTTCCTTTTATTTTGGGGGAGGAAGGGGATCTGAGCATCCATTCTATTTTTCTTCCTTAATTAGGTCTTAGTATCTATCAAGATGGTGATTATAGTGTGTGTGTGTGCCTGCGCACGCACACACACTATCTTACATAACTGCCTGTTTACTCCTTTGCTACACTGTGACTCAAAGGGGTGGGGCAGCACTTTTGCAAATGTGTTTTACAGACAATCCGTCCTTCACAGATAGTCTTTGAAAAAAAGGTTTGCATGATATCTTAGTTTTGGAACATACTGCATAAACTATGTACTTTTTAGAGAGTCAGAATGTACATTAGGATATTAAAAGCATTGATAAGTCTTCAGAATTATTAACCATTTTTAAAATTTAAGTTATAGTTCAAATAATATAAATAAAAATATTTGTAAACATTTAAAACTTTACAAAGAAGGGTAAGGGGATATGGTGTGAAGAGCTACAAACTTCCCTGTGGGGTGGTTGTTGGAGACATGTCACCAAACTAAGCATGTAAATGGCTCCCTGTGGCATTTCTTAGAGGAGCTAAATAGTTTCTTCGTGGCTTTGTGATCATCTTTCACCCTTCCTGTCCCAACCGTGGCTTTTATTTTGGCTTTATTTCCCTTATAGCATAGTGTGCAGCAGGATTCCCGAGTCCTTGCTTCCTAACTCATGGGTTGGGAGAGCTGCTCATGGCTGTAGCTGCTGCAGGCACCCGCATTGCTGAACAATGGGAGGTGTCATCCACAGGTGAAGCTTGAGGTGTGGTTCATCCAGGTTTCTGGGACCTTGTCAAGGCATAGATTTAGACAGAAACAGGTCCTCCAGGGCTTGGTTATGTCCATTACTAAATCTGGCTGTAGCAAACAAGGAGAGTAAACATCTTTTCTTTATAGTTCATGAGCTCTGAAAAGGGATTTTCTGTTGTTCCGTTCTTCTCAGGAATCTAGAATCAAGTGTGAATAAAAGTAGAGAGGTGGTTGGTGTTTGTTCATGTATTTATTTTATTTATAGTTCTTTCACTCTACATACATACATTCTTCAGATAGGTATTGTGTTCTAACAATGGTAACAGGGGCCTGTGGTAGGCTTTGGAGTTGAAAAGATGTGTAAGACTTAACCCTTGTCTCTGAGAATTCACAGTCCGGGTGCTCGTGCCTGAAAGACCTTTTCCTCCCCTGCCTAGAGACCTCTTATTTCCCAAGACACAGGTCAGCCATCATCTCCAGTACAGGCTTCCTTAATGCCACTCTCTGTGTTACTCAGTACTTCGTTCAGACAGCAGTTTGCTCAAACGTACAGGACATTATAATTATTCTTTGACTGTCCAACTTGTTTAGACTGTGAACTCCTTAAGGACAGAAACCATACTCTGGTCATCTTTGTATCTCTTGCCTATAGTTCAGATCCTGGCCCTTAGAAGGCATTTACTAAATGAATTTGTAGTCCTTTTTATCTTCTTTTTTAAAATCATCATATTTTTATCATCCTTTTTATCTCCTAAAATTGTAGAAGGGTAAAAATGAGACAAAAGCAGAACTTGATGTGTATGTGCAACATTTAAAAAATATTTTATAACCTCTCATGTATATCTTCATGTTTGGAAAACCTACTCAATATATGTGTGTCTAATTACTATTATTAAGTAATAAAAATCTATAGTTTTATTGTATAATGATGCACATCCAGTGGACACTCAGTAAGTGTTAATCACACTATTAAATATGCTTTGATCTCATTATAACTGGAGTGGCTGCCTGGCTCTAGTTAGGCTATTTAACAACTCATTGTGTTATTAGTTGATCCTTATTTTTCAAGGTTTGTAGGTCATGCTTAATGGAGCGACTTGCTAAGGTTGTTAGCAGTTACATAAATGACTCTGACTTTACAAATTTTATGATAGCCATTTGGAATGAATTATATATTTTCCAAGCTTTTGGTTCCCCCAGTGGCTGATACATTAAAGAATAATTGGTAAGTTGCAAAATTTGTGACAGTTTTGTTTTTAAAAAATCAGCTAAATTTGGCTTTTTACATATTGCTAGTGATTTCTGTATCATAGATGAAGGAGATAGCATAGACTTGAGGCTGGGAAACACGTTTCTTCTTTCACATAGCCAGGCAGAACAGCCCTTGGAAGACGATCCTTGGAAACACATTATCATTTCTTGTTCAAACCAAATATACTTAACTTCTGTATCTCTTCCACTTTAAAATCATTATTTTTGTGACCGACGTCTGGAAGTGCCCCAGTTTTTCCACATGGCCCTTAACACATAGTGTTAGTGTTGCATTTCGTAGTTCTCATTTTGAATTATGCCTCTGTGTTCACTAGCAGGGTTACCTCCTGTTAGGCCCGACTGGACCATGGAGTCCTGGGCTCCTTTTGGCCTTTTGCCTAGAGTAGGGAGGCCTCAGTGACTGCAAATGTGGCAACTCGGGCAGTCCCTTGGCCCTTTCCCCTTAGGTTCACACTCCCATCTTGGGATTCTGTCTTCTCCACTTCAATAAATGGCTCCAAGGAAGAGCTTGAAAACGTATTTGGATCTGATTGCCAAATTTCTCACCAGAACTATTCTTTCAGGGTGGGATTTTTGAGGTTGGGTAGGGGCAGGGTTAAAAACATGAGCTCTCTCTAGAGGCCAACATTCCCTGATTCTAGGCAGTTAGTCAGACCTTGTTCCTATGGGAAACGTCTCTGTTTTCTAGCACTTAGAGCACTGTATTCATGGCCTTCGATGTCCTTCTCTCCTCATTAGATTGTGAGGTCTTCAATGTGAACCATGTGTTATCAATCTCTGAAGTCCCAGTGTATGGAAGTGTATTGAATTAATGAATGATTCTCTAGGAACTGACATTGTTTTCATTTAAAAGTTGTTAGGTAATGGTTAGGATTAATATAGGCTGATTCCATATGTGTCCTCAGTTCTTTCCACCACACCATTAGGGTTTGAACTCCCCTGGCTTCATTAGCTATTTTAAAACTCCTTTAAGCTACTGTATAGTTTGGTTCATTTGAAACAGAAAACCAGCGAAAAATACAAAAGTGATTGAATACCTATTACATGATAGGAATTCTGCAGACCTTGGAGATATGGAAGATAAATCAATCACTGACTTCCAGGGATTCTCGTCTCGTGGGAAAGCATGTATTCTAGCGTTGCTAGCCCCTGTTTTAATAGAGATATGAGTGGACAGCATAGGGTATGTATAACCTGTTTATTTTTGTTTGTTTGTTTTGTTATATAACCTGGTTTTGTTTGTTTGTTTGTTTTGAGACAGAGTCTTGCTCTGTTGCCCAGGCTGGGAGTACAGTGGTGCCATCTCAGCTCACTGCAACCTCTGCCTCTCGGGTTCAAGCAATTCTCCTGCCTCAGCCTCCCGAGTAGCTGGGATTATAGGTGTGCGCCACCACACCCGGCTAATATTTGTATTTTTAGTAGAGACGGGGTTTCACCATGTTGGCCAGGCTGGTCTCGAACTCCTGACCTCAGGTGATCCTTCTGCCTCGGCCTCCCAAAATGCTGGGATTACAGGCGTTAGGATTAATATAGCATTTAATTCTAAAATGCTGCTAAAATCACTTGTTGAAAAAGAAGTGTTTATTGATATGACAGAATGTTCAAAATATATCCCCTAAGGGGAAATAGGGTAAAAGTAGTATACATTATTTCATCTTTTGCATACACAGAAGGTATATAGTTATAGATCTATAGATGGATATGTACCGCAAATGTCACATCTTCTTCATACTCTAGCTTGTGTATCTCACACATGTAGACTCAAATTTTGCCCCATGTCAGTTTGTACATAGAGCTCAGCATCTCCTTGAGTTTCCCTAAAGATTTCATAGGCACAAATGTACTGCTGATCAGCATGGATTTTACTGAAGATATTATAAGATGGAAAACATTCATGCCATACCTCCCTTAGAAACAACATAACAATCTCCATTAATACTTAGTTCTCCCCTCCATAGTCCTTTCCTGGGTGCATTCCCAACTTGGAACTTTTTTTTGTCCTATCTCCCGCTTTCCTTAACCCTATAACTTTCTAATTCTTTGCCTTCTGATATTTCTAGGAGCCAAACATTCTTCACCCCCTTCTATTATGCAGAACCATCCAGTTCTGCCACAACTCTTGTCTTAAATGGACATATTCAGAGTAGCCTGCTTCTTGAGTAAGCACACATTGTACACACATGCATACAGACACTTACATATATATACTAAAGGAAATTTAAGCCAGGCCCGATGGCTCATGCCTGTAATCCCAGCACTTTGGAGGCCAAGTTGGGTGGCTCACTTGAGCTCACAAGTTCGAGATCAGCCTAGACAACATACAGAAACCCCATCTCTACAAAAAAAGAAATACAAAAACCAGCCAGGCTTGGTGGTGCGTGCCTGTAATCCCAGCTACTCAGAAGGCTGAGGTGGGAGGATCGTTTGAGCGCAGGAGGCAGAGGTTGCCATGAGCTGAGATCACGCCACTGCACTCCAGCCTGGGCAGTAGAGCCAGACTTTGTCTCAAAAAATAAAATAAAAAGTTGATTGTGGCCTGCTAAAGTAATTTTGTGACCCACTAAAGGGTCATGACCCACAGTTAAAAAACCCTTCCATCAAAGGCCCTTTAACAACCACACAGCTGCTGAATAAAATTGTCTCCCTCTTGTTACATCTCGTTACACCTGCGTGTGCATGCTCAGGCGTTTCCATGTGTGTACACACACATACAGACAGTAGGCCACACACCAGAAAGGAATATAGTAGTGCTCTCTGGGATTACTGGTGTGCCTTCTTCCACTGCACTTTCTGACCATTTCTAAGTTTTCTGCACTAAGCATGTGTTAATTGTGTAAAAGGAAATGCAAACAGTAACAGGCTCAGTTGAGGTTTTTCGTCTTCCCCTTTTTGTTACCTCCCCTAGTAACCCTTGCAAACAGAGTTAGACTCCTCTATCTCTTTCTCTGTCATACCTTTTTGACTTCTCCCTATCCTTGAGATGATCTTTTTTTTTTTTTTTTTGAGACAGTATCTGGCTCTGTTACCCAAGCTGGAGTGCAGTGGTGCAATCACAGCTTACTGCAGCCTCGAACTCCTGGCCTGTAGGGATCCTCCTCCCTCAGCTTTTTGAGTAGCTGAGACTGTAAGTGTGCACTATCACACATGGCTATATATATATGTATATATTTTAGAAATGGGGTCCCACTGTGTTGCCCAGGTTGGTTTTGAACTCCTAGACTCAAGTGATCCTCCTGCCTCACCCTTCCAAAGTGCTGCGATTACAGGTGTGAACCACCGCGCTCAGCCTGCAATGAGATTCTTACACTGAAATGCATAGATGGGCTGTGAACCTTCATAAAATTTATATAAAACTTAATGTTTATTTATTTCTTTTCTGAGAAGCAGATCCAATTATTCTGTGAGGGCTTCTGTTGTGCCAGGCAAGGTTCTAGGTCTGATCCTTTAGCAGCCTCTCAAAACGTTGAAGAACTGAGTGATTCTTCTTACTCTGTTGTTTTCCTTCTCTGAACTGTGAGTGCCACGAGGCAAGGACTTCATCTGTCTTGTTCATCACTGATTTCCTGCTGCCTAGAACAGTGCCTGGAACATAGTAGGCACTCAAAAAGTGTAGTGTTCTGAATGATTAGGCATTGTGAAGTAGAAAATACATTTATCTTATGACTCTCCTTTTCCGGAGTTGATGAGATATCATGATGTTATTGGAGGGTGCAGGAGGTGATCAACAGTATTCTAGGACTCTGGGAATTCAGACTGGGGATCACAAAATTTGGAGCAGGTTTCGCTTGGCACTCAGGTGGGCATCTGTCTCCGTCCCACTGGCTGTACTCTGCAGTTGCTGGTAAATTACACTCTTCTTGGTGGGCTCGAGGCCCCAGCCCAAGACTGCAGGGTCAATGCAACATAAAAATCCAGGTCTCCTGACTCGGAGTAGAGACTATGGCAGCACTCCTGAGCTTGACTTTCCCTGGGCTTCATTTAATATGGTTCATTTTGTTTTTGAAGGTAGTTTGTTCCATAGAAACCAGACAGGGTGTTGTTTAAATAGTAGGCTGATGTCTCAATGTAACATATTGGCCCACTGAGCTCTACAAGAGTGTGAATCACAAACCCGCCTCTGTACATTTCTGATACAGTGTGAATGTTCTGGATGTAAGAAAATCCTGTTAAGAATGATCAGGTTATCTCATTTTGCCATCAGTCGTATTTTGAAATGTTAGGTTGATAGAATAACTGCTCTTCCTGGCTAAATAGATTCTCTCAACTCCAGCAAAATATTTTTAAAATCAGGTAATTCAGCCACTAATCCAAATTTTATTTGGTTTATTTTCTTCAGACTGTATATATAATACCGGGACTGAGTGTTTAAAGTTCAGCTCGGTGTGTAGTATTCCTGTGATAATTTCAGCACATAAAATAAGATGTTTACAAAAGCCAACCTGAGACCGATATTCTCCAGCAGTTTAGCAGCAAATTCCTACTCTGGGTATATAACAATAATTGGGATCTTTCTATTGGCTTTACATAAACTCAGATTAGTAGTAAAATCTAAGTACCATCCCATTTGGCAAACTCTTAACTTCAAGCAGTCACAAATTTGCTTCTGATTGTGCTTTTCATTCGCACCTAGCTCAGATTTTTGCCTGATGCTTTTTTAAATCCTCTAATTTACATACTGTGGTAAATTTAAAATGAGAACAGATGAATGCTGCTAAACTTTTCTATTTCACTGATGAATATGGTATTTTGCTTTAACTATCTAGCTGTTATATATTCAATGACCTTTAAAACATGAAATAGATACTTCTTTTCATATATACCGTGCAAGATGAATTATTAGTATTGTCTTCCTTTGAAACTATGAAACTGAGACACAGAGGCCAAGCAGAGCATCTGGGAACTGATTTCCACAGGCCTAAAATCAGAGTTTCCTCTTCCCGGGACTCACACCCCGTCAGCCAGGCAGAGAGGCCTGGTTCACTCACGTTTGGTTATCTTGGAACTGTGGGAGGTAATGCATCCACTCGGAATGCACTTCTTTCCTTACCCCACAGCCCCCGTGCACCACAGCCTGCATCACTGTACCCGTTTGGGCATGTCGGAACAAGCACGAGTAAGGGAAGAGGTCGCCGTTTGTGAGTGGCTAATAGGAATCTGCTCCAGCTAAGAATATGTTATCTCACATATTGTTGTTAATAATAATAATAATCGTGTTCTCCAAAGGAGCCAAAGGAGTGTTGGAGAAGTTACATTATTCAACAACTGAGATGTCTAAAGCCTGTGCTCCTGTACTATCTTCTGTTTGTCCCTGTTATCTTGTTTAGTGAGCAGCATAGCATTTTGCAAGAGTGGACCGTTCACCTGGTCAGGATTTCAGTCAGCATGACAGATGCACCCTCCACTGTGGTCGGTGTCTGGGGTAACCAGAGAAAACTTCCCAGATACGGTGGAAATAAACTTCCCAGATGCGGTAGGAATAAACTTCCCAGATACGGTGGAAATAAACTGCTTGACAAAATGAATAGATCCACCATGACGTAATTTTCTAACTGTTCATTTGTTTTCAATAACCAAAATCAATATTAATTTTGAAATTATATACACTACTTATGATTAAAATGCTGTAATTCATAAGACAAGGAAAATCTGGGGCACATTTTAAAAGAAAAGTTTAATTTTGAAAGGAGGAAATCTATTTCAGAATGAAGAAATGAAAACTTTTGAAAGCTTTAACAAAAAATTCCTAGGGAATTTTGAAGTTTTATTTTGCCCTAACATGAAAAAGTAGGCCAGTTGCTAAACGTTAATTGCTTTACTTCCATCTATCTTTATTTTTATTTTTATTTTTTGAGATGGAATCTCGCTGTGTTGCCCAGGCTAGGGTGCAGTGGTGCTACGTCAGCTCACTGCAACCTCCACCTCCTGGGTTCAAGCAATTCTCCTGCCTCAGCCTCCCAAGTAGCTGGGATTACAGGTGTCGGCTACCACGCCCAACCAATTTTTGTATTTTTAATAGAGTTGGGTTTCACCATGTTGGCCAGGCTGGTCTCGAACTCCTCACCTCAAGTGATCTGCCTGCCTTGGCCTCCCAAAGTGCAGGGATTACAGGCGAGAGCCACCACGCCTAGCCTACTTCCATCTATCTTGATCACACTTGATCATGTTGAGAGACTAGAGGCTCTGAAATTTAATAAATGACCCTAATTCAAAATATCTTACTCCAAATCCAGCTTGATAGAAAGCCAAACTGTTGTCAGTATATCTCACTTTAAGCAAACCCAACATATTAAATCCATATTTACAAAATGGATTAGTTAAGTAGTCATTCTTCACTTAGCAACATAATTCATTATAGTAAGTTCCCCTTGTAATGCATATAAACGTGATTTAGTTTATTAGAACCCTCTGTGTGTGCCACATTTCAAGTGCAAAGTACATTTGATAATGTTACTCAACAAATTATTTTCTCATTTGTCCAAATATTTGGTTGGGCATCGTTGTGGCCCCTAAGGAAACAAACAAGTGGGTCAGAATGGCCTCTGGACCGAAGGGATGCATGTTGCAGGAGCAAGGACTGTTGGCGTGGGCTGATCGCTGGTCTAGAGGCTGTGGGAGCTCAGAGCATGGACCCAGTCAGTTCAGTCTCCATCATCCTAGTTTTCTGGATCTTCCAACTCCTTATTCATCGAATGAACCGGGAGCATGCAGAATTTATCTTGGTGGAAAGCCTTTCTCCTCAGTTTTCTCTCCCTGTTTTGGTTTACTGAACAGGAAAGCCTGACATAATTCGGTCTGAGAAGAGTCATCGGGTTCTGCTCTCATCCTTGAGCCTGCCCTGGTTGGTAGGGAAATTCACTTATTAATTCTGTGGCTGGCTTTGGGTCATGCAGATGACCCAGGGTCACTGGGCTTCTCAGGTTATCAAAAGCTAAATGACGTGGGACACTTCTGGGGATTAGTTTAACGAAGCTGCACAAATATAGTCAGATGACAAATCTGGAGATGTAGTGGCAGAGTAAATAGTATTTTTAAAAAATGCATGCCTCTGAATGTAATAGTAAACCTGTATGAGAGGCTCTGCTTAGAGAGAAATTAGAGTGAGCTATTAGCTGCACCTATATGTTTATTTTCATATAAATACATCAAGAAAGCTAGATTTTTTGCTTTTGTTTTTATACCAATATGCCTAGGTTAAAGTGGGTCATTCCCAGCATTTAAAAAGGGGGTAGAGGGAGGGCAATTGGCTTGGTTTTGGTAAAGGGGTAGGGGATTATTTTTTATTTTATTGTATTTAGGGGGCAATCTTCCATCTTTATCTCTTCGTTCTTGTGCTTTTCCTGGACCATGTATTCTGATCATATTTAACTTTCTATTGTAGAATTGGGATGGAAGACCTAGAGTTCAGCTTGAAAATCTTTTGGTAGATGCTATATCTTTAATAAATGTTAAATACAGGCATCACACTTTTAAAGAACATTTGTTTTTAAGGGTCTTTGTGCATTCATCTGAGGAAAAAGCAACCAAATCTGTTTTATTCAAATTCCAAATTCTAGGGGAGCAGATTGTCACAGAATATACAGTGATGAACTTCCAAAAAGGAAAATGGGCGGAAGACTCATAGGTATTTATCACGCATGCTAGAAACATTAATGCTTTCTGAGGAATCAACAGATCTTCGATTCTCTTTTGGTTGAGTGCACTTTATTTTGTAAAAAAATAATTTATTGATTATTTCTTATTTTTTTCTTTAAGGAAAAATCTTATAAATATTCATATTCAGAATAGCATGTGTCTATTCTGTTGATCCTGAAGCCATAAAAGAAGTTTCATTCTCAGTGTCATGTCAACAATGAAAATTATCACAAAACCAAAAATAATTCATGTAAATGTCCGCATTGTTTAATCATCGGTTTTAGATCCAAAGCATCATTCTTTCTGTTTAAAGTGGTCATTCAGAACCGAATATTTTAAATGACTTATAGGAGCCCTGTAGAAAATGTACAGAAAGAATTCACCGTTTAAGTAAAAATATATTTGCTTTGCTTGGCCTGTCAGTTTCCATATTTGCGGTGGCTTCCCATTATTGACTAGCATCATGCATTGAGGATTAGGTTGTCAAGTGCAGTGTATTTACTTTTGAACTTCTCTGCTGGTAACAGTCTGTGCATACGTGACATTTGTAATGCTGATGGTTGATTTCAAAGTATAGTATCTAAGTCCAATTTTTCATGCATTTTATGAAGCTTTTGTCCTTAACACTTTGATTTAAGTCGCTCAAAATTCATTCTTAAAAGAGAGATCATTTCTATGTTTACATAATTGCAACCTCAAGCGTACTTTGCAAATTTCAGCTGGCACTCTCCAATCCCTCTGTTAAGTGGTTATCAAGGGTGGTTATTACCATTTACAATATGAGGAAACCAGGAGACAGGGATTTTATTGACTTATACTGTGAGGCAGCATTGCTGCTAGTCTGTTAATATGTGTTTTCTTCTCTTTTCTAAACAGATTTTAAAATTTGGCTATAATATGTTAGGCATCACTCTCTGGCAGAAATATAATTGTCAGGTGTGCTGGTATGGTTAGAGGTCCTGCAGAAACCTTCAGGACCCATCCCAAAATGACGAAGACACAAGATACAGTTCTGTCCTCATCTTGACTTTTGTGTGGGTCAGAGTGAGTTACTAATTTTAGAAGTGTTCTCGTGAAGACATCTGACTACTCAGCACACACAATCTTAAGGTCTTTGCTGTAAGAAGCTCAACCATCCTTTAGCCTCCCTAGCCAGGGACCCTGGCCTCTGCTTTTGTGTTTCAAGAATTCTTGGTTCTGGCCCTGTCCTTGATTCCCTAATTTCCACAGTTTGACAGCACCGAATGTTGTGTTAAGCTTCTTGCTACCATGTAAAAATTTCCTGACACCCCTTGCAATAATAATTGTTATTATATAATATATAATTATGTAAGATATAATAAATATATAATAATCGTCATTGTAATTCTCATCACTGTAGTAGCAGCAGCTAACTTTAGAGTGTGCTTGCTATGTACCAGCTCCTCTTCTAAGCACTTACCTTTTAAACCCACTAAATTTTCATAACCACCACATGAAGTGAGTACTAGCAATATCTCCATTTTAACAATGAGGAAACTGAGGCACAGTGAGGTTGAGTAACAGGCTGAAGGTCACACAGCTACTATGTGATAGATGCCAAACGTGAACCTGGGCAGTGTGGCTGCCAATTCTGGGAAGAAGGGATGCTGATTTGAAGAATCTTAGCAATATTTTAGCTCCCATAATAGTAAAAATTTTTAGAAGCGCTTCCTGTGATTCCAGTCAGATATGGCATTGTTTTATATTCCCATTCTCAGTGATCTCTAAACGGCATTCCTGCCACTAAACTGCCACTGTTTTCCTACAAGGGACATCTGATCAGTTTCTGAATTGAGTCCCAAGATACGTGCCTTAAGCTATTGCATGAATATCTCTATGTGGGAAATTCTTGTGTTCTGATAGATGGAGAAAAATGTGGTGGAGATAGTAAAATATTACCAGTTTCAAATGTGTTTATGTTACCTTAAATTTGAGGCAGATTATGGAGAGTGAGAAGAAAAAGAAGAGGAGCAATAATCTGAAATAAAAGAGTGACAGAAAGGACAATTTGGTAAAGCCTTTCCTTCCCATAATGAAAAAAGTAGTCCCTAGTTATTGACAATTCACTCAGACATTACTGTACTTTACAATAGTCTTTACAATAGTCTTTCAAGGTTTCTTCCAATTTATGATTGAGGAAGTGGAGGCTCGGAGGGAGGAAGTGTGGCCACAGCTGCACAGTCCTAGGAGGGAAAGCTAGAATTTAAATAGGTTTGCCTGACTCGAAAGCTTGTGCTCTCACTGAAAGTTCATAGTATCTTTCTGCCTCTAAAGAGAAGATGGTCCTGTTGAACCTGGAAAATCAGTGGCTAACATGGGGCTTTTCAAGACTCAATAAGGTGGAGGAGGCCAGAGGTTCAGCACATTCTGCCAGAAACAAGTCACTGAAGAATGGAGGTGTATTACAGAAAGGCTTGGGGGGTGGGGGGTGGAAATAATTGTACCTAAAATGAAAGAAAACACAACCTTTTGAAAGAGTGGGAATGGAAGGTGATACTAAAATATTTAGAAAGCTAATAAGTTTTTGTTTTTTAAGAGACAGGGTTTAACTCTGTTGTGCAGGTTGGTGTGCAGTGGCACAATCATAGCTCGTGGCAGCCTTAACTCCTGTGCTGAAGTGATCCTCCCACTTCAGCCTCTTGAGTAGCTGGGACTACAGGCGTACCAACACCCTCAGCTGATATTTTTATTTTTTCTGGTGATGAGGTCTCACTACATTGCCCAGGCTGGTCTTGAACTCCTGGCCTCAAGTGATCCTCCTGCCCAGGCCTCGAGAAGCTAGTAAGTTTCTAATCAGTTTGCACGTGCTTCTGAATATGCTAATGCTTTTTTTTATTACCACTCAATGGTAATAAATGGTGATGTGGTAATTCCAAGCTGTTTAGGAAAATTTGTACTACCAAATGTCACTGTCACTCAAGGGATTATTGCATATAGGTCTTATTTTGTTTGTTCTTTTTTAAGGCTTTCTCTGCCTTTCTCCCTTCTGTTACCATGGCAATATTAATGTTATTGATCTGAGTGGAACATGATGTTATTCACCAGTGTGACATACATTAGATTTGTAAAGAATCTATTTATTAGAACAATTTATCAGGTGTTAATAATGCTCATACATTATATTATTTTTTGGTCACCCAATATAGAAGCCTCTATTGAGATAAAGAGGCATGATTTTTTTTTTCACAAAATGGATGATTTCTTATTTTAAACACAAAGTGTGTGTAGCGAGCACTACTTTCACTAGGAGGATCTACGGGAGGATTCTGGTGGCATGTTGGTCAGCCTTCCCTGAGGCGACCCGCAGGAATGGAATTGGCGCCAGCAGGGAACAGTCACTCACAGTCCACCCAACTCACAGTGTGACTGATCACCACGCCAGCCATGTCAAAACTGGACATCTCCTGTTCACAGAAAGTTGAAGCAGGTCCATTTTGAAGAACATCTGATTGGACATTTAAAAATGGATAAAGATGATTCAGAGGACCAAAAGCCCAATTTTCCATTTTCACAAGCTATAGGTAGAGCAGCCCTAGCTGACTGGAACAAAGTGTGACTGAAGCACGTTTATTGTGAAGAAAGAGATGGAAATACTGGAGATGGGCATTGACTTAACTCTATTTCGGTAATGTTGTGGCCACACCAATAAGTCCCCAGCTTCCCTCTCCCCTGTGTAGCTTTTTCTCCTTTTTCTATTTGTTGCACCCCTGACGGCAGCATGTTCGGCTTGTTCCCTTTGTCAGGTGGTGGAAGTCTGTGGCCTCTTAGCCTGTGCCTCCCAGCACACCTGAAGAAAACCACAATTCCCAGTGAGGCACTGATGCTTTTATCTTATTGCTTAATTATTATACCTATTTAATGCTACTTAGAACATTGTCAGCTGTTGAGAAAAGGTAATTATCACTAGTCAAATGAAAAACACTTTTTTGGCTGCCTTACGGGTACACATTTTACTGGTACCTTGATACATAATGAAGCCTGATAGCAAAACTTTTGCTTGTCTCTTCTTCAAGCCACAGCTGTTTCCCTGCTAAATTCATCCCATCTGTCTTCCCTTCCGTAAAGCTGTAGGCAGTATAGCAGAAGTACAGAAGCAGTTCAGCGCTATTTTGGATAAACATAGCTGAAATTTGAATCTTTGCCATTTGCGATGCACACATTTTGTTTTACTGCTGTAAAGAGAGCTGTCAAAATACAACTACATGGATAATTTACTAAAATGCAGTCAAATGTAAGGTTGATCAAAGGGAGAGTACATTGGGTCACTCGGACTATTCCAGTCTGTGCTCTGAAAGGTGTCACTGACCTCGAGGTCCCCATGAATTCTGTTTGGGGAGAGTAGCATCTGAAGTCTTTGCTTTAATTCCGCAGCATGGTTTTGAGGAGTTACCAGTTCCTTGTAACTGTGTCTGTGGCATGACTTTCAGAGTCTTTAAGAGGCTTCAGAAGTCCATTTTCTTCATCTTCAAAAAATTTGCACTGATGAGAGATGTTTTCTCTTTCTTGGCACAGTCAGACAGAGCTGAGCTACATGACCATTCTGCTGAGTTCTGACATTTATTTCACTGGAACCTTTGTTACCACTGAGGCAGTCTGTTTCATTTTCATCCCATTCCTTATTTCTGGACTATTGGTGCATCTAAATGTACCAGGGTACGTTTTTAAGACTCAATACTATACAGAGCTTTAGCGTCAAGGGAGATGTTTTCTTGGATGAATTCGTCTTCCCAATTCTAAGAAGATTCACCTCCACCTGGCCCACAGCCCTCACACACATATTTACTGCTTGTTCCCATGTGCAAAGGTCTTTTCCGAGCCCAAATGGGTCATGACCTCTTCGAGGGGAAGGGCGAATACCTAATATATTTTGGTAGCCACTGTGATCAGAGCTCATAAGAGGTACTTGGACTTCAGGTAAGTGAAACACAACATCTTTGGAATGAGATCTTATCCCATTGGTTCTTTACTCTAAGATTTCACTTTACCTTACCCTCTCTCCACCACTTCTCAACCCTGCATCAGTGTAGCACAGAGGGAATGAAGGGGGCTGCAGGAAAGGTTTGGAGGCCAGGCCGAGGATTGAGCCCACTACTTTCTGCCCTTCCCCATTTGCCAGAACTCAAGTCACCTGGCTCACCCAACTGCAGGAGCTGGGATGCATGATCTAGAAGAGGAGGAACCTGTGGAGTGGTGAGCTCCAGTGTTCTCGTTCCTATCATCCCTGCCTCTAAAAATAACCCTCCATAAACAAATGATAGCAAAAGTCATCTCGTGCATATAAAGACATGACAGAAAGCAATATCTTTTTAGGTAAGGGGCTGTGTGGCTGTGAAGGTAAGGACAGTAACCAGTGAGGTTTCCCTCCTAACACTGTCATACACACATCCTTTTCACAAACGTCATCTTGCTAACAACTATGCAGCCTCCTTGGAGTGAAATCTTGGCTGTCTTGTTCTCCACTGTATCCCAACGCCCAGTAAAGAAGACATTGTAGGTGCTCAGAAAATATTTGCTGAGCAAAAATGAATGCATGAATAGTAGAACAAATTTACATTGTATTTTTTTCACATTATCTTAAAACTCCTACCTTTTGTACAGCCAGAAGACACCAGCATCTGTGTGTGCACTGCATTTAAACAGCTTTAGCAATATCATAGTGCTGTTGGGTCCCCAGCTGCTGCCAGTGAAATTGTTTACCTAGAAAGTCCCCAAGGCCTTTTCTGCACCAAGATATTTGCCTTCTCTCATCTTTTGGCGAAAAACAAAAACAAAAACAAAAAAAACCCTAGGCTCTTTGGAAGACAAAAAAAGTATATGACTGCCACACATGCAACCAACTCTCTGCTTCCACCAAAGGTGGAAATGGTTTTGTCAGTGGTTCTCTGAAAGCCGTTTATTTTAAAAGATAAATAAATCTTTCCCCTTACCCTGTGACATCTGATCCAGGGCCAATAGGAGCTTTCAAAACACAGTCAAGTCCACTGATGCTGTTCTTAAAAATGCATTCTTTCATTCAAGAGCTGCATGTGTTGGACACTGTGCTGGATGCTATGGGTACCAGCAGGATTCAGTCCTGACTCTCAAGGAGCTAACATTTTAGTGCAGGAGGCAGACAGTCATAGTGCACTGTGGTAAGAACCATGTGTAGGGCACAGAAGAAGGAACAGGTAAGCATGAGGAGGCCAAGAGGAGCTCTGTAGAGTGGCGACACTTGATGGCTAGGGAGAGGCTGTGTATGCAGAGGAGAATAAGGCCCTTTCTCTTCTAATATTTTTTTGGATTGCACACTTTAGAAAACAATTTTAGACTTAAGACCCAAAATGAGAAGAAGCACATGACTTCTGGCTGACAGCCCTGACATCCCCAATATGAGGACATGATTCTGTGCCTTGCTGGACCTCCTGACTGCCCAGCCAGCCAGGGCTGCTCCTGTGTCTGTCCAGCCCCAAGACCAGCCTGATGGAAGCCGCTTCCTGTAATGCCTAATATAGCACAGTCCACTCACGATATGGGTCTAAAACCAGACTTTTATCTTGGGAGGGAAAAAATAATATATGTAACAAAAATGTAATCCGTGGTAATATTACTCATTAAATTCACCATAGGGTTAGGTTTTTGAGTTTTTAGTAATCCACTGACATCTTCTCCCTGTCTTTGTGATGAGTCCAGAGCCTGCGCCGTTGACTCTGTTTGCCTGGGTGGGACTCCGACATCTTTGATGGGGAGGGTAATGAGACCGTTCTGCCAGTAGGGCACATGGCCACATAGACTGTTTAAATCATGAAATCTCTTGGAAATACCCATCCAAGGGGTGGATGTGAACTCTCGGTGTTCCCGTGAGAGCCAGCAGGAGTAGGTGCCATTGGCTAGAGAGAAGGCTGAAAATAACCCTTCATTCAGAGCCTTGTGTAGAAAGTTGGGTTGCTGTGCTCATGTCCTCTTGACCCAAAATTGTTAACATGGTTGGATGAAATGCTGTTCCTAGAGGGGAACAAAAGTGGCTATCACAATTAACATGGCCCTGTTTGACACCTGATCCTAAAAGTGATTTTTGTAAATTAGAGTTTGAAGCATGTGGTGGCATTGGTGGTGCTTTTTCTGAATGTTGTTCACTTAGGTTTTCCAGTTACACGAATTGTTTTCGGGGAGCTTACACACCTGTTCCCATCCTCTGGGGTGGGCTAGTTGCTATGTTATGAACCTTAACCTTTGCATATACCTCTGTTTTATTCATGGGAGGTCACAACTTGGTAATTCTGTCTAGTATTCAAGCAGGTTATTACAAGTGCTTAGAAGACTAATATAGTTAGCATTTGATTTGAAAGGGACAAAGACCAGTTAATAGTTTTCTGTAAGTATACTTAATATTTCATCAGGCAAGTAAGGTTGCTGCCACTTAGTTAACTGGGATGCCAAGGAATTGCTAAAAAAAATCAAATTAATACACATTATTACACATATTTACACACATTGAACTATTTCAAACCAGTATTGCTGGAATAAAGACAAAATAATACTGTGTATTTACATAACACCATAACACCTTTCATCAGAAAAATCTCAAGCCTTCGCAGACTAACTAAGCTGCACAACACCGTGTGAGGTGTGTAGGAAGTAAGGTAGGACAATAAACAAGAAGTCGATGGAGGGAAAAGGCAGGCAGGCAGGCAAGCTTGCTTGCATAGGGTGAGTGAGACTCCTGCTGGATGACCCACTGGCATTCAAGTCCTGGTCACCCCATCGTGAGGACACCTAGATTGAAAGCTCCAGTACATGTCATAGGTGATTACAGACTTGAGTATTCTTCTGTGTGTTGTTTTTCCATTCTAATGTCTGGATTTTAATTGAATCGACTGGACAAAGATACAGCATTCCACCTCTACTGGACTGTAACAGTGACTCCCAGTGTGATCAATCATTTGATCATTGTTTCACTTTCCCTAGGGCCAACTAAATACAGTTTCCTTTATTTTTCCTTAGCCAGAATTTTTTTACTAAAGTGTGACAGTTTATTCTCTAGAAATGCCTAGAGATGGCTGGGTACATGCTAGTCCATGGAAAAGGCATGGGTGAGTCATGGTCTCTTTTGGGAGGGTCGGGGCTGGTGGGAACAAATTCCTGCCCAAGCCTGCTTCAGTGGCTGCCATGCCCAGCGCCTCCCATGATAGGCCTGGCCTGGCACTGTGGGCAGAGAGAGCTGACCAGGCCTTCTGTGGAGCATCTGAGACAGGCCTGGAGCTGGAGGCAGTAGCGAGCCAGGAGAACCAGCGTGAAGAACACAGGAACAGCAACAGGCCAATGGGAGTCGTGAATTTGGCTTTTCGAATTTTGGAAGAGCATACATTAACATCTTTAAATCAATTTTGAATGTACTATGTTCTATTGGATATTCAAAAAGTTTAGTCCTGAAACTTAGTACTCATTCAGTTATCCCATGCAAAGGATTTATTCACCTCATCCTTTGAGAAAAAAGAATTTTCTGTATGTTAGTCTTTCACACAGCCTCTGTTTCGGCTTAACCTTTCAGATTTTCAGATAATTTAGGTGTCACAGATACTCATGATAGGATCGTTTTTCAGACATTATAATTTAAATGTCTCTGAAATGTAATAAATAGAGCTTTGTCTGGGTTTTGGAAATGATGTTTTCTTCCCAAACAGCTGTTCATTTGTATTAACACTTTTTTCTGTCTCTAACAGAAAGGCAGCATTTCTTTTTTATGTATAATCTCATCTGCCTTTTCATCATGTTAACTGTGTTCAGTCTATTGTTGTGGTATTATTTTTAATATCCTGGTGTACCACAGGCAGATGACTAGCGTGACCTCAGGGCTTTCTGAAGAGAAGATACCACTCATTTTTCCATAGCCTATTCTAGGGCAGACTCTCACTCTCTATCTTAGTGGGGCTGGCTAATTTCATTACCTATTCAATTCATCTGAGACCATTTTGGTAAAAGCGTTGAAATAGCAATGCAGTATGAGCTAGTCTTTGCTCCTGTATTCAACTGGCAAAGCAAAGGACTTTGGTTTTCATTTTGGGGGCCCCAGTTAACACCCAAAGGATGGCAATTTATGAGGCCCTGATGAAGATGGTGAGAACTGGCATTTGATATATATCAATATTTGATTTATTTGATATATGTGATCTTCTAACAACCTTGTGATGTAGGTAGGAGAAGTATTGTTAAAATTAAATTTTACTTTGAAGAAATTCAGGCCTAGAGAGGCTAAATGTCACAGATTCCCATGGCTGGTAGGCTGGGCCTCATACCCTTTCCTACTTAATGCCTCTGAGATTCACTAGAGAGAAGAGTAGTTAACAGTGGAGTTTCTGAACTCAGACAGTTTAAGTTCAAATCCTGTCTCTACTATTTCTGTGCTATGCGATTTTAGGGCAAGCTACTTAACATGGGAGTAAACTTCTTCATCTGTAAAATTATGACAGTCGTGCTACCTGTGTCACAGTCTTCTCTCAAGCATTGAATGAGTTATTACACAGAAATGTTAAGAACAGTGCAGGGCACATAGTAAGTACTCAACAAACATTAGCTAGGTGAATTGTTTAAAGTGTCCAGCACAGGAAGCAGCCTGTAATAGGAAATGAGCCTGTATTATGCCTGGGAGGTGATGTTACACAGGTCCTATCGAGAGTAGACAAGCTGACTAAGGAAGGTGCTCAAGTCCGGCAGGGAAAGTTCATTCTGCCCGTACTGTTAGCAAAGTTAGAATATGACAATACTTCTGTTTTTGCGGTACAACCCGGGACTATTGCAGCCTATTAAATTAATGAGAGGCAGATAATTGACAGTGTCTCCCACTGGGGAACCAGGTCTCCCTCTGGGTGGAGCAGTTAATATGCAGGTCTCCACTCTGGAGGGATAGGAGTGCTGCTTCCTCATGCTGCATTCCAGAATCCTTTCTAGATGCCTTCAAGATTTATACCCTTAAAGTTGGAAACCTGGGGGGCACCTTGTGCCCAAACGGCGCTAAATTCCAGGTAACACATCTCCAGTCACAACCTGTTGTGCGTAGACCCTCCTGGACACTGCTATTGACCATTGACTGATTATGTGATCAAAGACTGATGAATCTGGAAGCACTGGAGGGATAGCAAAGGCTTTCATTTTTTTGTTTGTCTTTTTAAATCCTGTTCCATGTTCCACTTTGAACTGGATTGAAGTCAGCAGTGAAATCAGGAGTGTGGAAGCTGTGGTACCAGAGGAGAGAACCAGTGAGAGAGACTTGGCTTATAGCAATCAGTCCAGCTCCAGTCAGATAAAGGAGACACCAGTGAGGGAGTGAACAGAATGGTAGAGAACAACCCAGCTGAGATTCCAGCATCCTTTTCTTCTATCATCAGATACAAGAGGAGAGTTCACAAGAGAAGCCCAGTAGCTTTATTCAGAGAGAGTTGTCTGGTTAAGCACATATGTGCACCGCAAATCCACATTTGAGATCCACCCGTTTACATTTCTTCATATCAGCATCTGATCAGGAACCTCCAAATGTTCTAGCATCCTTTGCAAATAATTTTGATTTGGAAGGCTTCTCTGGATAGTTCATTTTTACTGAAAGACTATTCTCTTGATAAGAAATTTCTGACAATTTTAGTTATGTTAAATCAGATTCCACATATATAATGACAGCTTTGTTGGTGTGTATTTGTGCGTGAAGCATTGAAACGCATGTCACGTCCTGCCATCTTATAAAGAACGCTGCCTTAATTTTTAACTATGCTGTAGGGAGCACCCAGCGTTCATACACATGTATAAGTGTATGTCAACATACATAGGATGATTGAACCATGAACTCTGTAAAGTTTGGTAGCATACACAGAAATTTGGTAAGGACAAGGATTTTTGTGCTACAAAACTTCATTATCAAATGCCCAGTAGCTCTACGTGAGTTCCACCCAAGGACCTTGTTGTATGGACAAAAGGGCACAGGATTTTCCAGCCGTTGCTGCAATAATAGGTTTAGAAGACAGACCTGGGATTGTGTTCCAGCTTTACCACTTACTACCCCTGTGAACTTAGGCAAGATATTGTAGCATCTCTTAGCCTCAGTTTCCCTGTCCATAAAATGAGGATCATAATATTATCAATAATACCTTCTTCAAAGGGTTGATGTTAAGTGGTTTTTTTTTTTTTTTTTGAGACGGAGTCAGCTCTGTCACCCAGGCTGAAGTGCAGTGGCATGATCTTGGCTCACTGCAACCTCTGCCTCCCGGGTTCAAGCAATTCTCTTGTCTCAGTGTCCCGAGTAGCTGGGACTACAGACGTCCACCATCATGCCTGGCTAATTTTTGTATTTTTAGTAGAGATGGGGTTTCACCATATTGGTCAGGCTGGTCTCAAACTCCCGACCTCAGGTGATCCACCCGCCTCAGCCTCCCAAAGTCCTGGGATTACAGGCATGAGCCACCGTACCTGGCCTGATGTTAAGATTTTAAAATGCGGCCAGGTGCAAAGGCTCATACCTGTAAACTCGGTGCTTTGGGAGACCAAGGTGGGAGGATCACTTGAGCCCAGGAGTTTGAGGCTGCAGTGAGCTGTGATCATGCCAGTGCACTCCAGCCTGCATGACGGAGGAAGACCCTGTCTCTAAAAAAATTAATTAATAAAAATAAAATGGCTGACAAAGCATTTAGTACAGTAACTGCGCATAGAAAGAGCTCAATACATATTGTTTATTGCTTTTGCTATTTTTATTATTGAATCACAATTACCTCATTCATTAGATAGAAGAAATACTTCCTACATAACAGAGCTGGGTTTCAGAGTTGACTGAGCTAACGTATGTGAAAAGTACTTCGTATATGCTCTGAAGCACCCTGTGAAAATAATAATGATTGTATGTTTATTTACTGAGGATCTACTAAGCACCAGTCACTTTATATACTCTCCAATTCTCACAGCAATCTTGTGAGAGACATAGTATTATTTTATATAGCAAAAGAAAAAACAGGCTTACAAGGATTTGCTTAGGATCATGCTCAGATTTCGACCCAGATCTATTTTAAATTCAGATTTATCCTTCTACAAAGCCACATATCAATGATGATAAACTTGAGAATTGCTAATAATAGTTTCTTGACTTTATTAACGGTCGAATTGGACTCATATTATCTAGTTTAGGCTGATTTGTCATTTTTTTGAGTAGTATAGCATCCATGGCATGCTTTTTTTGTTAAAATGTATGATTTTGATGAAATGCACTTAATACATCCTCACTCACAAACTTGTATATGTAGCTACCTACAAAAGATATTTGTACCACTAAGCCCTTGGCTATGAAGGCAGTTCCAAATAAAAGAACATGTCAGCAGAGTCCTACGCAATGGCAGTGTGGTTGAAATATACATGCTGTCCTCAAGGTGAATAATTTGAAGGGCATACTTTTTTGAATGGATAAATTCTGATTTTTATTATAATTTTCAATGCTTTTTCAGTCACTCCTCATGTTTTTACATTTCAGTTACATGAATTTTCATTCATATTGTGGATTACAAGTAAACTGAATTTACAATTTGATGCCCCTGCCTGCATACTAATGATAACTAGCTTATTGCTCACCAGCTCACAGTGATCTGCTCAGATTGGCATATTGGACCCTGGGCATATTCATGAGGTAATGTATCTGCCTGCGAGTGCATGTGTGCATCTGGAACCTAGCGTATTGTAAGGAGATAGGCATGGCCTTTTCCGTTTGGTCCCTTCCTAGCTACAGGGCTTTGCGAAAGTGTTCGTTTTTTTTTTTTTTTTTTTTTTTTTTTTTTTTAGTCTTCTAAGCCTCAGTCTCCTCATCTATTAAACTGGAATAATAATACCCATCTCTCAGAGTTTCTTGGCAAGTAAAGGGGTACTTCAGATAACATGCCCCATACTCAAAACATGTAACTCCCCTTTCCACCCTTCTTTGTTATCAAAAAAAAAAAGTATAGCAACAGTAGAATATTTACTTTGCTTTTTCACTGGATCATAGTTCCACACACAAGAAAAACCATGTCTGGTTAACAACACAAGGTCTAAACAGATTTACAAGGAGATCAGATGCTTCGCCTTTCACCTGACTGAGATGAAGCCACCAACGAGGCTGTCCCATGTGTGCAGTGCCTTCTGCCCAGATGTGGCGCAAGTGCTCCAGCTGCCCCAACGGGGCTGGGGCCTCAGAATCCCCCTCACTCCGCCTTTTGGGTTTTTGCTCCTAAAGCATCCTGGCCGTCATCACTCACATGTGCTCACCAGGTTTCGTTTCTAGTTCAGAGGAAACCCCTACTTTTCACCTGTGTCTTTTTGATCCCTGGCCTGATGGAATATTTTTCTAATGCCCCCACTTTTCCCAACTGCTCTAAGTTACAAATGGCCAGATTTCAATCATTAGGAGAGTAGAATTTTTTTTTCCTTTTCCTTTTTTTTTTTTTTTTTCTTTTTTTTTGCAGCCTGTCTCACTGGGGGCTGGATTCCAAGGAAGCAGCCCGTGCACTCACAGGCCAGGGGAGCCAGGATTTCAACGGTGTCAACAATCTTTGCTCATCACACCAAAAAAGCCCTGTGTCGGTGCCGACTCATTAGCATACAGCCGTGCTGTGCTTGCTAACAAAGCAGGCTCTGGGTATCTGCTAGTTTCTCAGCTTGTCTGTCTTCCTTGACCGAAAAGAAGAGAAGAAATAGATTCAGGCAAGGGTGCTGTCCCCCTCCTGTGGCAAGTCAGCATCACAAGGATTCCCAGAGAGAGCGAGCTTTGAAGTGATTTTAAAGTCACCATCCTTGGGAGAAAGGAGACTGTCCACCCTTTGTTTTTCTCATCTTCTTCTCTATCATCAACAAGCAAAAGAAAAATCGCTATGTTCTCTAGTTAAAAATGATCGAGCCCTGAATACTTCCTGGTCATCTCTTTCATAGTTGTTGTTGTTAGAGTGCATAAGAAGAAATATCTGTATAGGCAGAGGTACACAAGCATGCTCTCCCCTCAGCCTGTCTCTCGATCCCTCTTTTGTTGGGGGATGGAGGGAAGAAGAAACGTACAAGCAGATGTGCTGTAGATCTACAGGCTTCTGCCAACCATATGGCATCTTAAGGAAAGATGGTTGGAGCGTCTGGATTAGCAGAGTCGGGATGGGAAGCCATGTGTCGTGTTGGTACAGGCAGTTGTTTGAGCTCTCTCTAAATGGCTTCGGGAGATTGTGTAATGGAACAAATGGTCCTGCGAGCCCAGGAACAGCCTTGCCGCTGCTGGAGAGGCAATTGGCCCTCGGGCGGGTACTGCTTCCCTTTTTTCCCCCAGTATTATGTATTCTTCATTTAATGTTCTTCGAACTCTGAGACTTGACTCGGAACTTTTCAACTTATTACGCTCGTGGGTTCTGTCTGCCTCTGTGTCTGCCTGAACTCTACTCTGTCCCTGATCTGGTAATTAATAATGCCCCAGTCCTCTTCTGTGTCCTCTCCCTCGGCCCTCCACGGGGGTCCAGGCTCAGCAGGCCAGCTTTTCGTGCCTCTTGACAAAGGCCTTTTTGGAGGAGGCTGCCCTGCTATTAGGGGTTGGGGGGTGGAGGGAGGATGATGTATCCACCCATCAGAATTCCCAGAAGCCTCAGGAGATGGAAAATCTTTCATTTCTTAATGAGTTAACTGGGAGTTTTACGTCGTCCTAGGTGTTAAGCACATGAGAAATATGTAGCATCACTATTTTGGACCTCATGTGTGGCATTAAAAAAAAATTATTCTAATTTCATACTAGTGAAAGCATTGGACTATTAGGTCACAGGTGCCATTTACTCAGCAATTTGAGACCTCAGGATTCTACTCTCTAATACATAATTTAAATACTGTATGAATATACTGTAAATTGGAGAACTGAAACACTGTGAGGCTGGCAATACATGGGCAGTATTTCAACTGTGGTCAGGTTCTCAGGCCATTCTTATTTTGGGAGGCTGGAGGCGGGAGAAGCAGTGAGACCTCACAACTAGAACAGATCTGGTGAGTTTCTTCTCATAGGAAGGCTCTTTGGACATTTCAGCTGCCTTTTAGGGCAAACAGATCTTGTTTTGTTGATGTTTCGGGGTCATGGCACACGCAGTGCAGTGTCTTTAGCTGCTGAAATAGTTAGGTCTGCCTCCTCTCTGGGGTAGATAACAAAGCCTGAGGCTCCAGGTGTGTCATACATTGTGCTTAATGGAAGATAAAACGGCTAGTTGATTCAGTCAAAGAACCTGTCCATTTATCTGACTAAATCATCAAACCAGTTTGAATTAAGTCATCAGCTTGAGTCCCTGAGAGTAGCTGGTCAGTACCTGGTGGGCATTTTTGTTTGTTTGTCTGTTTCTACGTCCAGGGCTGGAGAAAGAGGTCAGTACCTGGTTTGTGCTGCACACCATGGGGGCAGAGTGCCCTTCCTCCTTTCTCACAGGCAATGACCCCAAAAATGGAAGCAAGTAAGAAATGCAGCATCCAGGTTAAAAATGAATTCACTTATGGTCAGCTGTGTCCAGGCTGAAAATGAGTCACCTATGGTCAACTGTGGGAAATAGGAAGCTGTCATGCCTACTGCAGCTTCCCTCAAAGGCACTTCGAGCAATGAAAATACATTCTAATTTATTTGCTGTGGAACAATGCAAAGGCTTCCTCAAAAAAAGAAATGAAACCTGGAGAATGTGTGACTGAACTCCAGCAGGAGAACAGGACACAAGTCTAGAAATCTCAAGTGTCTTCAAACTGTTATTATTTTTATGGACTTGTGACTCCAGCAAACAACTTTTACTATCTTAAACAAGGTCATCTGAAAATCACTTGAAGATTGTTACCAAATTCCTTCATAAATATTTTCTACAAACATAAATGTCAACCAGAAGTTTCAGATAAAGTACTATTTCTCCTGTGTCAATTCTTTGTATTTAAAATTTATCTCATATACCTAGGTTTTAAAACACGTTTTTAAATTTTCAGAGCTCATTTCATGCTGAACATGTTAAGTGCTAGGATATTCTTACTTTGTCTTCCGAGTTTAGGATCTCTGCGGGGGTGTTGGGGGTGTGTCTGTAGAAAGCATAATTTTGATTGTTATCCACCAATTGGAAGAAATCCCTACTTTAATCTCTTTTACCTTCCAAGTGTACATGGTCCCAAATTTGTCAGTCTTCGAATTTCTTGAAACAATGCAATTAAACTGCAACATATTTCCTAACATTCTTAATTAAGACAGTGACTGAAAAATGTAGATTAACAGAAGTTACTGTTTTTATCAACATATTTTCTCTCTCTTTCCCGCCACCATCACATCCCCCTCCCCCTCCCCCTTCTTGCTTTAAATGTCTGATGTCAGTTTCATCCACATGTACATTATGCACATGGCACTGAAGAAACAAAGTAAAAAATTCTCTTTTAATTCTGAGCTGCATGCCCAGCGCCACATGCACTGTCTGTTACATGTCGCTTCTTATGAGGTTCATGCTGGGAAGTTTCTTTTTAAAGGCGAAGTGTTTCTGAAGGAAAGAGTTCAGGTTGGGCAGATTGTGTTAGAAAAATCTCACTGTCTCCGAGTGGAATTAATATACTGATTATTCTGTGCAGGCTCAAACTGGCAGCGTGTGCAAAAGTTCAAGAGTGTCTGGGAATTGAAATATGGAGGAGAAAGCGGGAGAGTGAGCAGAGACAAAGAATTGGAAGTAGGGCTCAGAAGTGAAACTAAACGGTAACTTTGTAAAGAGGGGAAGGGAATTCAAGTCTGAACAACTGTCATGAAGCAGTACTTACTGAAAATATTTTTATGGAATCAGGAAGCTCCATTTTCCATGGCACTTTTTAGGAGGGGTCTTACAAATGAGTTTGGTTATTGGAGGAGAGTTGACGGGGGGAGAAGTACTTCTTTGAGTTCTCAAGATCCTTGCCAGTTTCAATTAAGTCACATGAGAAGCTTAATCACTAACATAGACATGTAAACGGGTTGCAGTATTTCTTTGGCCTATTAGCCAAGATTTTTTTTTCCTGTTTATTAAAATTTGAGTCCTTCATGATCACTGACAAACAATGATTCATTGATTTACAAATAAGGAATTAAAAGGTAAGAAAAGCAAATGCAATCACGCAGCACCTTTCCCATCGCGGGGAAATCAACCTTTTTACTCATTGCCTCTCAGGGGAAAGAACTTGGGACGTGAGCATGGAGTTAATGAAGCTTTCACCCATCTCCTCCTCTCAACGGTCATCCCGGTTTAATCCTCTCCTTCTGCCAAAGTCCAGAGGCCCTGCGAGCCCCCGTGGAGTCGCCTGAGCCAGATGCTCCGCACCCAGCCTCCCCAAGCCCCGGCCGGCTGCCCTCCAGGTGCGGGCTCCAGGCCCTCTCGCGCGGCTTCGGGGCTCGGCCGAGCCCGGGCCTAGTATCCAGAGTCGAAGCAGCCGCCGGGAGGTCTGGGTGGGCAGGGAGGCCGAGAGGACGGTGCACCGCCCGGCAGCGCTGAGACCTGGCCGCCTAGGCCACCCTGCCCGGCGAGGGAGAGGGGTGTCTCCTGCCTGGAGCGCTCCGCGGTGGCCCGAGAGCAGGTGCTGGCGTGCGGGAGGCGCACGTGGAGCCCTGCGGTCTGTTCCACCTGCAGAGGCACAATTGCGCAGCGTGGGGTGGAAGGCAGGCTGGGAGCTCCCGGGACGCGGCGTGGCAGCGGAGGGCTCGGCTAGATGCGCTCCTCCTCGGACTGGTTGAGTAAGGGAGGAGGCTCGTCCTGAACGTGCACAGCCGTTCCTAACTCCGTCAACGGAATTTCACTCAACTCCGAGACTGAAGCATTTTATTGGCAGCATTTAGAATCGGGGGAAAATCTACCTTCTGTTTAGCAGTTGCTCTTTTCTGAAGCAGAAAATTATCTCTAGGGATGACTTAGTAATAGGGTACCCCATTGCCATGTGGGTCAGGGATTGGGGGAATGTCCGGATCCTGCCAATGCACCTCTGTAAAAGGTGGCATTCAGCCTGGGAGGAGAGGAGCTGGCAGGGCAGGCCGCCCCCAGACACGCACAGGCCCAAGCTCTGTCCTGCAGCCCCTCCTGGACACGCACAGGCCCTGAGCCCTGTCCTACAGCTCCTCTCCTGTTGTCATTTGCTATCAGGGCAGTTCTACCGCCGCCACTAAGCTTTGCTTCTCCCAACACAACCAAGAGACGGGCATATAGCAGTGAATACTGTCCGGATGGTTTAGCATGTCTGGGGCGGGGGTCTTTCTATTGCCTGCAGGGGTTTCCGAGTCTACCCAGCAGGTGCTCACCAGGAGTGGGGGCTGTGACTGGGACCCATGGCCTGTGGTGTGAGGGGTGAGGGGCCACTGTGTACTGTAACCGGGAGCAGCCTGGAAGAAGGCCCCTGCTCCCCCTTCCCTCCGGCGCCTCTTACTCAGGAAATCTTAATGTGGGAAGGATGTGTATGGGGCTCCATAAGCAACACTGACCCAGTCCTGGGGAGAGACAAACCCCTCGTCCGCTCTCAGATCATCCTCAGAGATCCTCTGGGGCCTCTGAGTTGAATTCCAGGCTCTCCCCTGCTTTCGCGAGGACCCAAGGCTTATGCACACAGAGGGTTTCTGGTTGGAACACCTAAAGGTTGATTGATGACAGAGAGATGGTGCTAAACTGGCATATTCCAAAGCAATCTTGGTATTTGTTCTTTGTCACCTTCCTCAAGGCTCAAGGTGCTTTTTGGGCTAAAATTGGGCATTCTGTGAACGTGTGCTACTTTTGAAAAATAGAGGAAGGGGTGTTGGAAGCCTAGACTGGTTCTCTTGCCACTCCTCAAAAAGCAAAATTTTGCAGCCCAAATATTAAAAATTGACTCCGCATATTCCTTCTCCCCCACAGTGGCACACAACTGGGCAGGCTCCATCTCGTCTGCTGCTGGAACCCACTAGAAACCAAATGAGCCCTCCAGCAGGCCTAATCACTCTGATCTGTCATGGACCTTCTAGCTGGAAGAGTTATGCCATCATATTATCCCAACACTCATCAGTGTGTGGAGGACCCCCTTTTACTAAATGATTTATTGCTCTTTGCAGAATTCCTTTGGCTGCAGATTTTATTTCTGAGTCACTCTGTTCAGCTCAATTGGTCGCCTTCAGTTACCGTGGCAACCAGCAGATGGGGTTCTTTGACAAGGGTCAGCGGGGAGGCTGCCTTGGTTTAGACAGAAGAGGAGCTAAATAAAAAGCTTTCAGCATTGACAGTTCTGTAGTGGATGGCCAGGGGTTGTTATCAAATTACTTGCATTAAAACCTAATTAAGAGGTGTGCCAATAAGTGGGCTGCAGTGATTGAATCGGGTTACTTAGCTGCCGTGGGCCCAATCCTATGCCATCACACCTCTGTGGCTCGTTTGGCTATCCCAAGAATGGTCAAATATGAAGGAAATTGAGGAAGACCTCACCACAGTGTGGAACGTGACATACTCTGGGACCACACCAGGAGGGTTTTAGTCTCTGGGAGCACCAGAAACTTCCTGAAAACACAGCAGTGTGCCCCCCAAACCCAAGATGGCAACTGAACAGGGCCTCCATGCGTCTGATAGTTCCATGTCTTCCGTTAAGACTATTGGTAATTTAGTTGCAAATAGCATTCAACAAAATAAAACTGGCTTGTAATCACTCTGGGTTAAAGAAGTCTAAATAGAGACATGCCAACTAAGTATGAAGGATCTTTTCTGGAGTGGGAAGAAAGGAACATTATTGGGCCAGTCAACAAGATTAGAATCCAATTCAGTAGGTTAGATGAAGCTATTAGATCAATATGAAATTGACTGTAGTTGGTAATATACTGTGGTTCTGTAAGAGAATGCCTTTATCCTTAGGAAATACACACTGTAGCATATAAGATAAAAGGGCAATGGTGCATGCAGCTTACTGTCAACTGGTTCTGTACACACACACACACACACACACAAACACACACACACACACACACACGGAGAGAAAGGCAGGAGAGCGTAATCAATCAGATGGGGCAAAATTATTACAGTAGGTGAATTTGAATAAAGGGTATGTTGGTATTCTCTGTAATATTCTTGCAACTTTTTATCAGTTTGACATTATTTCCAAATAAACCCATTTTTAAGGACGGCTTTAGGGTGAGGTAGGGTACAGTGTGCGTGGCAGTGTGGGTTTTCCTGCTGGTGCTTCTGTATGGCCTTGAGCCACATGCAGCATAGATACTACTCTGCAAAGATTCTGATTTTCAACAATTTCTATTCCTCTGTCCCATTTCCTTTGCACAGTGGGGCTATCCTCACCATTACTCTGTTCTTGCTTGAGACAAAGCTGATTAAGGTAACTCTTGCTTCAGGCAGACGGTCTTCTAGGTTCTTCAAAGTCTGAGATTCATAACGTGTCAACTCCTGTTTCATGGTGTCAGGATCCTTTATTCATGCCCAGTCTTCCAAAGGTATTACAAACTCAGCCTTTGTTCGATAGCACTTGTATTTTAAGAAGGTTACAAGGTAGTGATACAACAGATCTAATTGCCCTAAGATGAAGCTGTGCCTCCTTTTTGGTAGAAGCACTGTTTGAAGAAGTTGGTCTTTGAAGAGCCTCGGTGATATTGTCAGAGGCTTTAGGTTCTGTCAGAGGCAGCAGTGCTGGAGCTTGAAGAGCTGAAAGTGTCCCCTTGGCCATGGGCCCATTCACTGGGGGCCACTGTGGCACTGTGGGCTTCCCAACGTGGTATTCCAAGCTTCTGGCCTCTTTTGCATCCTTTGTGCCAACACCAGTCTGTGGATGAGATCAATGTGGCTCAGAGTGTGGTTTCCAGAGTACGGTCCTCAAACTGTTACTGGTCTGGGATGAGGCAAGAACTGAAATTGAGTCAGAAATTTTCAAAGCAATCAAACACTGCTTCCTCCTTTTTATTGTACTCCACAAAACCATTAGTCTACAATAGATTGGAAATTTTAAAAGAATTAAAATCAAGTCTGGTTCTCCTCACTGAGCTCATTGGGGAATCCCTGGCCTAGGGATTTCCCTCTTCTCCCGCCCCCAGGCCTCGGAAAATGAGCTGGTGTCAGCTGCTGCCCAGAAGGTTACCCAGCGTGTTCTCTCTCTCAGGGTCCTTCCCTTAAATTCTCAAGTTTGACATGGAATAGAAGAATGTCGGGCGTTTCAAAAAAGGATTTTGAGATGCTGCAAAGCTCACTGGATTTAGAGTCAAGAGATGTGGGCTCTAGCGCCAGATTTACTACAGACAGGCTGCCTGACCTTGGGCAAGTCACTTATACTTTCTTGGCTTCACCATAATGGGCTGAACTGAATGTTCTCTAAGGTGCCTCTCAGCCCTAACATAATATGATTCTTTTCATGAGAAGAGCAGGACTTGATCCCCCCATCACTTGGGGGCATCCCCAAGGAGCCCCCTGTTCTTCCTCTGCAGGCAGCCAAGGCTAATTAGGAATCTGAGAGAATGAGCCAGGAAAGGGGCAGTACAGGACATACATTCTCTTCATTGAAGGTGGTACCCCCTCCCCACTGCACGATCCTCAGGAAGAATTCCTTTATTGAAACCATTATTGAATAGGGTAGATTTAGGCACGGGAAATGTAAACAGCAAACCAGCCACTAAAAGTGCGTTAATGTCACGCCTGTAATCCCAGCACTTTGGGAAGCTGAGGTGGGCGGATCATGAGATCAAGAGATCGAGACCATCCTGGCCAACGTGGTTAAACCCCAACTCCACTGAAAATAAAAATAAAAAAAATTAGCTGAGCGTGGTGGTGTGTGCCTTTAGTCCCAGCTACTCGGGAGGCTGAGGCAGGAGAATCATTTGAACCTGGGAGGCGGAGGTTGCAGTGGGCCGAGGTTGTGCCACTGCACTCCAGCCTGGCCACAGAGTGAGACTCTGTCTCAAAAAAAAAAAAAAAAAAAAAAAAAGAAAGTGCCTTAATGTTCTGAGCAAGGATAATGGGCTAGAGCGTGTTCCGGAAGCCTCAGCACACTGCTTGTTCTCACTGATAGGACCTCGTTCACGAGATGGAATTATGTAAAATGCCGCAGCAATGGTTAAGTGTTGGAACAAAGTAATACAGCTTTACATTAACATGGTTTATTCACTAGAATTAATGACCTAGAGCAGTAATTGCATTTTCAAAACTTCAGCTTGCTGACTAGGTGTATTGCTATGTAAATAGCTAGCGATATTTGAAGATAGGAACACAGTAAAATCTGTAAAGTAATAGGATTGTAGAAATATGGAGCTGGAGGAGAATGTAGTCATCTTCTAGCCCCGAGGCTGGCAAACTTTAAAAGGTCAGGTAATAAATATTGTAGGCTCCATGGCCATATGGTCTCTGTCGCAGCTACTCGGCCGTTATGGTGCAAAAGCAGCCATAGACAAAACGTGAATGAATGGGCATGGCTGGGTTTCAATGAAAGTTTATTTAGGAGCGCTGCAAGTTGAATTTCATGCAGTGTTCACATATTATACTCCTTTTGATTTTTAAAAATCATTTTAAAATGTAAAAATCACTCTCAATTGGCAGATCATACAGAAACAGGCAGTGGCCTGTAGTCTGAAGTTTGCCGACCTCACTTCTAGTTTTCTCCTCTCATTTCACATGTGAGGAAACTGAGATTCAAAGTGATCACAGGATTTACTTAAGTTCTCATGACTGACGCCAGAGTATTTTAGGAGCAGACTAGGAGAGTTTTCATGTAGACAGTTGGTTGTTTTGATGATGAAAATTGAAGCCACACAAAAATTATTCTCCAGAAGAACTCATTTTGTATGTGTGATTAATACTGTGAATTAGAATGTACCAGTGGTTCTCATGCTTAAGAATTCATCAGAGTCATCCAGGGGCCTTATTAAAACACATGCTGCTGGGCCCCACCCTCAGAGTTGATGGTTCAGAAGGTCTGGAGATCTTATTTTCTCCATTTTACAAATGGAGAACCTGAGGTTGAGAGAGATACTCAGTTTCAGGCTTAAGGTAAAATAGCTAGCTTGTGATGTCCCCCATTTCCAAGTTCAGCACTCATAGGATTAGGATTAGAGCTACAGGTAATCATCAAGCAGAGAGGCAGGGCTGCAGTTTTGTTTAGAGAGATCCTTCTAGTCTAGCTGTTGCGGGGAGTATGGATTCCAGGGGGCCGTGTGGAAGCACACAACTCTATGAGAAGGCTGTGCAGGAACCTGGATGTGAAGTGCTGGCAGCTGGACTTCAAGAGTGAAGGTCATGGAATGGATGGGTGGATGGATGAGTGGGATGGATGGATGGGTGGGATGGATGGATGGATAGGTGGGATGGATGGGTGGGTGGGATGGATGGATGGATAGGTGGGATAGATGGGTGGGTGGGATGGATGGATGGGTGGATGGATGGATGGATAGGTGGGATGGATGGGTGGGTGGGATGGATGGATGGGTGGATGGATGGATGGATAGGTGGGATGGATGGGTGGGTGGGATGGGTGGATGGGTGGGATGGATGAATGGGGGATGGATGGATGGATGGATGGGTGGGATGGATGGATGGATAGGTGGGATGGATGGGTGGGTGGGATGGATGGATGGGTGGATGGATGGATGGATAGGTGGGATGGATGGGTGGGTGGGATGGGTGGATGGGTGGGATGGATGAATGGGGGATGGATGGATGGATGGATGGGTGGGATGGATGGATGGATAGGTGGGATGGATGGGTGGGTGGGATGGATGGATGGATAGGTGGGATGGATGGGTGGGTGGGATGGATGGATGGATAGGTGGGATGGATGGGTGGGTGGGATGGATGGATGGGTGGATGGGTGGGATGGATGGATGGATGGGTGGGATGGATGGGTGGGGGATGGATGGATGGGTGGGATGGATGGGGGATGGATGGATGGGTGGGATGGATGGGTGGGTGGGATGGATGGATGGATGGGTGGGTGGGATGGATGGATGGGTGGGATGGATGGATGGATGGATGGATGGGTGGGTGGGATGGATGGGTGGATGGATGGATGGGTGGGATGGATGGATGGGTGGGATGGATGGATGGATGGGTGGGATGGATGGATGGGTGTGATGGATGGATGGGTGGGATGGATGGATGGATGGGTGGGATGGATGGGTGGGATGGATGGATGGATGGATGGATGGATGGATGGGTGGGATGGATGAATGGGGGATGGATGGATGGGGGATGGATGGATGGATGGGTGGGATGGATGGATGGGTGGGATGGATGGATGGATGGATCGGTGGGATGGATGGATGGATGGGTGGGGTGGATGGATGGGTGGATGGATGGATGGGTGGGATGGATGGATGGATGGGTGGGATGGATGGATGGGTGGGTGGGATGGGATGGGATGGGAGAGGTTCAGAAGGCCTAGAGGGCTCATCTGTGGAACCAGGAGACTGAGCTGTGGGGATGGTGACTAGGGGTGGTCCCACCCACATGAGAGGGTCACAGAGAGAGGAGCATTAGAAGATGACTCCAGTGTGTCAGGTGGTGAGTTTGAGGTGGGCTTGGAAATGCAAGAGAGAGGCCCGAGGCTGAGATCAAGTGCTCAGGATCCTTGGCCTCTCCACTTGGAGTCATGAGTGTAGATTTTAAAAATCATGCAGGCGGAACATTTCCAGTCAGGAGAGCGCTGAGCCCAGCCCTGGGTCACACCAGCATTTGAAGGTCTGATGGAGGAGGAAGAGGGACCAAAGGGGAGTGAGAGACCTGTACAGAGTCTAAGAAGGAGAGTGATGAGTCACACTGTGGGCCTTGCTCTGTGGCCTTGGTGGCTTAGGTAATCCTGGCTCTGCCTTACCTTGTGTGCGCTTGGGCAAATGATCGCTTCTCGGCACCTTGCTTCTCTTATGCATAAAATGCAGATGATAAAGTAACGTGTAGTATTGTTATGAGGATTAAATTAGGGAACGTAAAATGCTTACAATGTTGGGCATTTAGTAAATGCTCAGTAAACATTAGAGGAGGCCACTGGGAGGAGCAGGAAAGTGAGTGCATATTTTACAGTTCATGTATCTGCACCTTTGAAATCCATATGTTGTTTGAAAAATGTTCTTCATTTCCATGAGGAAGACGCTGCTCCCAGGGAAATAGTGAGTCTAAGCACTTTGAGAACACTTATCTAAGAGGAAGGACAATCTTAGCTGTAGTCAGAGTGACCACAGGGAGGAGGCTCTGGTCTGAAAACATTTCAGAACAAAGGATTTTACCACTGCCACCAAAACCAAACCCAAAACAAAACCCCAAAACAACAACTAAAACCTTCCACTGTAGTCCGTAGGTAGCTCCCAGGGGGAATTGTCCAGTGAAGCAAAAAACTCTTATTGAAAAACATACGCGCATAAGGATATGGGCCCCCTCTGGGGAAGGCAGGGGCTGGCCTGGAGAAGAAATCCATTGGTAGTGGCCCTCTGGGGCTGGTGCTGGGTTCACAGTGTTCATTTGGTTATTATACCTCATAACTTATTTATACATTGCATATATTTTGTATGTATCACATACAACATAAAAAAATTTAAATCTATGTATTCACTCGCTTTCACAGTATTCATAGCAAATGAGTGTCTGAAGCATAGGACCAGAGCTGGCAGCTTGCACCACTTCTGTTTTGCATAAGATATTTTCCCCAGCCCACTCAGCTCTATAAAGTTGTTTTGTATTTCACCACTTGCTCCATCTTATCTTGAAGCCTTGCATATTTTTTTAAATGCTGGTTCTGATCATGCTTGCAGGGTGTGGCTCAGAGGATCGCTGTTGGACCAATGGAGATCTGCCTGGGCCCAGCACACTTATGAGTCCCCTGTGATTTCATCAGCATCTGCCTTTAGAAACCCGGGCGTGCTTGTTCCCATGGTAACTGCTGCCCCTGACACGCCTGAAATTCCTGGGATGCCCTTGCGTGGAAGGGGAGCCCGTGCTGCCCGTTCTACCCCTGCATGGGGCAGCTGCTTTTCTCCCTCAGGGTCCCCAGTCCTACCCAGGCAGGGGTGGCAGTTGTACATCTGCAGATCCTGAAGGACATGGACCCTGTGCCTGAGATTAGGACGGCCACACCAGCCTGGGTGCAGGCTCCCTCAAGTGTCCTTCCTCATGGACCCGCGGACCCTACCCTGTGCTGTGAGGGCCGGGGAGCACAGGGGCTTCCTGGGAGGAGGACTGGCTTCCTGCCCCTGATGGGGCCTGGCCACAGCTCCCAGGGCTCCATGACAGCACGGTGAAGATAGCAACCACATCCTGGGGGCCCTGGATGCAATCCCTGCCTGTTGCAAAGATGAGATAAAGGCGCGGGAAAGAAGGGTCTGAATTAGGGGTTGAGCTCTGAAATCGGACGATTCTGTGTTTCCTGCCGCATGGAGGGTGTGTGTGGTTCGGAGGGTGTGTGTGGTTCGCAGGCTGTGGGGGGCTTCTTGCAGCGGGGGCTGCTGCCTAAGCAGACTCCGCAGGCCCCATGATGGCAAACCCCCTCGCCCCGTTCATGACTTAAGGCCTCCTAGAAGAAAAGGCTAAAAACAAGACACACAGAACAAGAAATTGCACTCCCTCAAGACGACAGTTGCCCTGAAACGAACGCTGGAAGAGGTTTCCAGGCCCGTGGCGAGGGTGAGGGGGGTGAAGGTCGCAGGTGGAGGGCACGGGGCGGCGGCTGCGGAGCCGGGGGAGGAGGCGGCGGGCGCCCGGCTCTTCCTCAGAGCGCGCCCCCTGGGCTGGGCGGCGTGTCCCTGCCTCCCGCCGGCGCCCTCGTCCCCGCAGCAGCGTCCCCGCCGCCACCCCGCCGCCTCGTCCCCTTTCTCGCAAACGGCGGTGCCCTCTACGTGGGGGATCCTGGAGGCTGCTGAGCACGAGCGCCCTCCGCGACCCGCCCCTGCTCCCGCCTCCACTCTTGCCTCGGGGGGAGGGTCTCAGTCTTCTGCCTAAGGCGCCCTCCTCCCTTGGGAAGTCCGCCGTCCTCTGCCGCGAAGATTGCCCCTCTCTCCTCCAGTGCCTCCTCCCCAGCGGCTTCGGTGGCTCCCACCCTCCGCACCCCGTCTTGCGACCTCCCCGCCAGCCCAGCCCCTCACCAGAAGAGGCTTTCTCTTCCAGCCCCTGAAATCTGGCTTCTGCCCCAGCCAGGAGGCTCCGCAGGGCGCTCCGCCACCAGGTGGCATTTCCCACAAACCGGCCACTCCGCCCTGACCCCTCTCCTCCCTGGACCTCCATCTCCCAGTTTTCCTCCCTCCAGGATCCCACTCTCAGTGTCTTGCCGGATTCCAGTCCACTGCCAGCCATTGAAGGCGGAGGTTCCTTAACCCCTATCCTGGGGCGAGCCCTTCCCTCTCACTGCAGAAGAGCTTCTCAGCTAGGGGGGTCGTGCGGACCCGGATAGCTGCATTTTTAACAAACTCCCCACATTGACAATCTTTGCCAACCCTTCCCAGGCAAATCTTGCCCCCACGTTCATGGTCTCGCCTCCCAGCAGGTTTGGCCCACTCAGCTAGAGCTCCAGCTCGGCCCTTCCTAAGCCCCAAGCTGCATAGCTGCCTGGTGGGTGCGTGTTCCACAGGTACCTCGGACTCGCCCTGACCCCAGAACGTCTCTTCTACACCAGGCCGATCCCTCCTGCCATCCTCTGTCTGGTAAATGGCACTGCCATTGCCTGCAGGACGAAGTCCATATTTGCTGGTTTGGCTACAGAGTCCAGCGTCACCTTCCTCTGAGCAGCCTGCAGCCTCTGGTGCAGCCACACTGCACAGCTTGCAGTTTCCAGACACGCATTGGCCTTTGCAGTGCGGCCCCGAAGTGGGAAGGCCCCGCCCCTGGCCCTGGCCAGAAAAGCACCCACTCATCCTTTCCCATCCCAGCTTGCCCGCTGAGTGACTTTGAATGAATGATTCATGTTGTCTGTGCTTCAGTTTCCTTAACCTTAAAGTGGCATAATAATTAGTTCCTGCCTCATGGAATTGTGAGTGCTAAATAAACAGTAAGTCTAATGCCCGACATAAAAGTGCTCAGCATACAACGATCGTGAGCCATGTCTAAGCAGGCGCAAGCCCTCCCAGGCTTCTCATCTGCAATATTGGCCATTTCTCTTCATGCCTCAGTGTCCTGTTTGAGTTGAGCATGTTTCTTTACAAGTGAGTCTCTCCTCCATTGGCCGGGAACCGCCCGAGAGCCGGGAGCATTTGTCATTCTTGATGGACCCCCAGGTCTTAAATCAGTACTTGACCCTTAAGAGGTGTTGGCCGGGCGCGGTGGCTCACGCCTGTAATCCCAGCACTTTGGGAGGCCAAGGGGGGCAGATCACGAGGTCAGGAGTTAGAGACCAGCCTGGCCAACATCGTGAAACCCCATCTCTACTAAAAATACAAAAATTAGACAGGTGTGGTGGTGCGCGCCTATAGTCCCAGCTACGTGGGAGGCTGAGGCAGGAGAATTTCTTGAACCCAGGAGGCAGAGGTTGCAGTGAGCCAAGATTATGCCACTGCACTCCAGCCTGGGCAACAGAGCAAGACTCCATCTCAAAAAAAAAAAAAAAAAAAGAAGCAGCAGCAGCAGCAGAAGAGAGGTGTTTAGCAAGGCTTGGTTCGTTTGGTGAATTAACTCAGTGAGTTAACCACCATTAACGATGGTTAAGGACACCTGGGCGCTGGCTCAATTTGACTCCAAGCTCTACCGATTACTTGTGTGACTTTGTGCAAGTTAATTAACATCTCAGCTTGTTTTCTCATCTGTGAAATGGGGATGATACTAGCATGTACCTCCTAGGACTATAGTGAACTTTTAATTAAGATAATTATTGAATTTAACAGGTAGTTTATTAATGAAATTTACATAGGTAATTGTGGTGCAGTGAGCCCAGGGGCTCAAGGTGTTAGCAGTCATCAACAGTGCTATTTGAAACTGTGGGTGGATGAAGAGGTGAACTCAACACCACAAATATGACAGAGCAGTAACCACCATGGAAAAGAAAAGAGAGCTTATGTGTCTAGGACACCCCAAGAAATCTCTTCTGAATGAATGATGGCAATGAAATAGCCATTAACAGAGGGTAGGCTGGTTTGTGCAGGGTTGGAGGCTTTTCCAAAAATAAATAACTTTCAAAAAATCTCGGCCAGGCGCGGTGGCTCATGCCTGTAATCCCAGCACTTTGGGAGGCTGAGGTGGGTGAATCATGAGGTCAGGAGTTCAAGACAAGCCTGGCCAAGATGGTGAAACCCTGTCTCTACGAAAAATATAAAAATTAGCTGGGCACGGTGGCAGGAGCCTATAATCCCAGCTACGGCAGGAGAATCGCTTGAACCCAGGAGGCGGAGGTTGCAGTGAGCTGACATAGCACCGCTGCACCCTAGCCTGGGCAACAAAGCAAGACTTCGTATCAAGAAAAAAAAAAAATCAATCTCGGGCCGGGCGTGGTGGCTCACGCCTGTAATCCCAGCACTTTGGGAGGCTGAGGCGAGTGGATCACTTGAGGTCAGGAGTTTGAGACCAGCCTGACCAACATGGAGAAACCCCGTCTCTACTAAAAATACAAAATTAGCCGCCGTTGTGGCACACGCCTGTAATTCCAGCTACTCTACTCGGGAGGCTGAGACAGGAGAATTGTTTGAACCCAGAGGCGGAGGTTGCGGTGAGCCGAGATCGCACCATTGTACTCCAGCCTGGGCAACAAGAGCAAAACTCTGCCTCCAAAAAAAAAAAAAAAAAAAAAAAAAAAAAAAGAACAAATCTCTTTTCCCAATATTTGTAATATTGGGAGTGTTCAAGTTGATTTAAAAATTGAGTCAATTGGAATCCATCCTCAGCTGTTAGCCGTGAAGGGAGAGCTGCCCCTTCTCAGGGATCTCACTCCTCACAGCAGGGGTGCTTCTGTGTGTGGACATCCTGGTCAGCTGGTCCCCTGCTGTCTTGTGGGGCTCACACCCAGGCACTTGATTCAGCGGGGTCTGGGTGGTGTCTCCTTCCTCCTTCCCACCCCAGTAATCGCTATCGCCTTCCCAGGCCCCCAGGTTGCAACGCACTCTGGACTAAACCTCCTCCAGGTTCTGAGGGCTCCATAGGAGGAAGGTCTAGGCCAGAACCGGCCCCATCGCTGAAGGTGGAGCCAGGGCGGCCAGCCGTGACCGGTGTTTATGCTGTGAGAGCGGCTTTGGCCCTGCCCATTGCCCTGGATGGGCTGCCATCCCTTTTCAGGAGTTCAAAACCACATACTGAGCCCATCGGTCCAAAGGACCGTCATCTCATTTGATCCAAGCACAGGGCAAGGGACCACATGGACAATGGCTGCTCGTGGCACCTTCTTGCCATGCAGCCATGTCATGGTGTCACTTGTCATGTTTCCTGGCACCTTCTTGCCATGCAGCCATGTCATGGTGTCACTTGTCACGTTTCCTGGCACCTTCTTGCCATGCAGCAATGTCATGATGTCATTTGTCACGTTTCTGTTCCATTCTTTTCGAGCAAGCAGGAAGCCACGGGGCTACTACCTCAGTTGCTCTTAGCCAGTAGCTCTCTCCACAGGTAGGCCTTCATCGGAGGGGAAGAGCCACCTTAGGGTTCCAGAGCTCAAGGGCAAATGATGCTTTCCACCCACTAATTTAAATACGGAAGCATCAGATTGTCTGCTTCTCAAGGAAAAGAGCTGTTACCATCTCTGTCTTTTCAACGGGACCCACTCCTGGGCCCCACAGCAGGGCAGGTGCTCAGATGAATGGTGGCCGCCTGCCTGTGTCAGAGGGTCGGCCTAGGCAGGTTCCCCAGTCCGCTGGCCCGGGACGTCCTCCTCTCTCCCGGCCGCTCACTGTTCAGGACAGCCCGGGTCCCCCCCTGGGGCCTTGCAGGAGAGCTTCTGTGATCCACTGGGTGGCTTTGAGGGTAGCTCCCAGGAAAGGCTGCCTCAGCCCCAGCGTGATGGGGACGGGTAGGGGCCGATGAGGCTTCCCAGAGCAGCGATGGCCTTAGGTATCGCCAGAAGGAAACCTACTTTTCCTCCAAGATCAGAGGGAAGGATGAGGTGGGGTGTTGGAGCATCACCATATATATACATCACACACACAGGGAAACACTCCTGCTTGGATGGAAGATCTTTGCTGTTCTGTTGAGGCCAGCCTGATCCTGGAGGCAGGGCAGGGCCTGGCTGTTGCCCAGGCTCCAAAGAGGCGCCAGGGCGTCCCTGAGTCCTTACACTTTCTCCAGAACCTGCGGGCAGCAGGAGGCCCTTGTCGGGATAGGCAAGGGGGGTGGTGGTGCGGAATTGTGGGCGTGGCAGTCGGAGGCGCCAAGCCCGGGGAGGCGGGGCTTCCTGGGAGCATGCGTAGTGCCGGCTCTGCCTGGGCGGGGTCCTAGGCTGCTGCTCCCGCCTCTCCCGGCACAGGTAGGGCGCCCCGCAGACCCGGACAACGCTGGGTGTGGCTGAAAACAGGGAGTCATGGTGCGTTCTGGGGAAGGGTCAGGGCTGGGGGCTCGGGCCCCTTGACCAAAGACTCTAGCCAAATCCATCGGAGGCTGAGCAGGGCGATGGGGCAGGGCCGGGGGAGCCGTGGGGAAATGGGAGGGTGTGGGCCGAGCAGCGCGGGAGGCAGGTACCGACCATCGCCGGGTTTCCCAGAGGGCAGTGGTACCTGTGCCCACATGTGCGGCCTTTTTTGTAAAGGAACCTGTCCCAACCCGAAGGCCCAAACCTGTGGCCGTGTAAGTTTAGTTGTGCCCGGAGTCCCAGGAGAGCCCGAACTGAGGGCAGCCAGAGGCCGGTGTCCGCAGAACGGCCCACGAGGCCTTCGGCTCAGTAGCCTGGAGTTTGAAATGCACCTTGAGCTTTAATGGCCTTTTCCTTGTGAGAATTCGAGTTAACGTGCCTGCTGGTGCTTTTGATGCGTGAGGACGGTGAGGCAGGCCACACATCTCGCTTCTTTCCAGAACACTTCTGGGTAGTCGTTCAATTCCACATTTAATCCAAAGCCAACAGTTCCATGGGTGACTGTGCTGCTGGCTGTAGGAAGCCGACTGTGGACAGATGAGGATAATGGTCTGAGTGAATTAGCAAGTCTGGAGAGGAGCGCCCATCAGCAGAATGACAAATTTAGGATCTTTAAAGACATCTGGTCAGCGATGCCGGAGCTCGTGATTGACTGAGTGATTAATAATGGAAAACCCTTACTTCAGTGTTTCCACGGCCCTCACCCACTTCCCCAGCCGGGGCGGCCGTCTGCTCAGCCTGCCAGAGACCTTTCCAGCTGAACAATGGCGGCATTTAGGCCCCTCATCTTTGACCTCTGCTTGGGAGTTCAAAGCTTCCTTTTCCTTCTACTTACCCCACTTATCTGCGTGTTTTCTAATTGATAGTGTACTGAGATGGCTCCCAGTTCCCACGCACATTTGCTAGAATGTTACTCACCTTCACACAGTGCGTACCAAGGACCTAGTGCCAGCCAGAGCCTGGCACCTCAGGGTCACCCTAGGCGTCCTGCTCATGGTTCCCTATCAGGGGCTTCCCTCAGATACACACAGCCCCTGGGCCTGTTGAAAGGCTGACGTTATCCCTCTTTAATTCTGCGGTGGATTTTTCTCCAGGCTAAGGCAGCTGGATAAGCACAGCCAGGCCACAGCCCAGCAGCTGGTGCAGCTCCTCAGCAAGCAGAACCAGCTTCTCCTGGAGAGGCAGAGCCTGTCGGAAGAGGTGGACCGGCTGCGGACCCAGGTACTGTGCAGAACGCGGCGCAGGTGGGAGTCCTTGGGCGGGCGTCTACAGGTGGATCTTTTATGCACCTCAACAGGCCGGCTTTCTCACGGATCACATCGGTTAGCAGTAAGCTGGGAGGGAGGTCCGGAAGACTGTGCTGGGCACAGTGCAGGACCCAGAGAAGCGGAGCCATGGGCCCGTCCTGGTGAGGGAGTGAAAGTCCGTGCAGGTGAACAGACCCGGGCCCGCGAATCAACGAACCACACCGAGTGCCAAGTTGCGCCGTGCAGGCTGCGGAGGGTGCCAGAGCAGGGAGAAGCGGGAGGACGGCCGTGGGCGGCAGAACAGGCTTTTTGGAGGATGGTGGCCTTGAGCTGCCTCTGAAGGTCGTGTATGGTTTGAATTGGTTGAGGAAAGAGGTGTTCCCAATTAGCAAAGTCGTCTTGAATGGAAGGCAGGCATCTCATCCTAAATTAGCTGACTGATTACTGGGCTAATATCTGGAGTGCTTGCAGAGCACCCGGCAGTGTTACACACAGAACATGCATTAATTCCCTTTACCCTTGAACAAGCAGGCGATGCTGACTTTATTGTCTTCATGTTTTAGATAGGGAAACTAAGGCCCAGACAAGCATTACAGCTGGCAAGTAGGGACACCGCAAACGGAAGCTAAGCCTGACTCCACAGCCCAGGCTTTCCCCATTCAGGTTAGATCCGGGGCCACCAGCAGGGAAAAGGGAGGAAGGAAAGTGTCCCGGTGAGTTTGGAACACAGTATGAAACCTCGTTTTCTAAATCGCTTCTCTTCCTGTCAGAGAGGCTGTGCATTTTGCCCCATCAAGCAGTTTGTTAGGATAATGAGGTGGTCCGTGGGCTGACCAAGGCCTCCGCCTTTAATTAGGATTGCACCCAGGTGCTCTGTGAGTGCCCTGGGGACTTCAGGCACTAAGTGCTTGGAATGATTAATATGAAAAATGCATCTGGAAATGAAAACGAAGAGGAGTCTCATTCTCCTTACAAAATGACCCTGTGCTCAAGGAACCTGTAAGTACTGACTTTTCCCACTCGGTCCAAAATCCCTCTGCCAAACATGTGTTCACAGACAGTAAATGAGCACACCCAGGCGCCACGGAGCTAAGGCCTGGAGGTGGAAATGCCTCTACTGTCCCCATGCTTCTGAGACTGCTCCCAGGGACTGTGGGGGAGCGGGCCGCTCAAAGTCCAAGCCACAGCCGCACTGCCACAGCTAATCTGGGAGGCGAGGCCTCACCTGGCACGCTCCATGGCAGGGCCCTGGAACCTGAATTTTGCCAAGCTGTTGGGATGATTCTGGACGACACTACATTTTGAAGACCTCTGAAGTGTTTGGAGCTGGAAAGAACAGAGAATTATTCCAGGCTGTGTCACTGTGCTGAAGCCCCTGCCCCCGCTTCGGACAAGTAACTTAAGCCTTTTTCCAGCCTCAGTTTCTCCTCTGCACAGTGGGCATGGTGCACACCTGGCTTCACGGGCTACTGGGTGTGCTGAGTGCAGGCGGGATGCCCCACAGGCCCTTGGGCACACAGGCTGAGGACATGTGAGGGTGTTTCCTTTCTCCCTCATCTTCAGAGGGTCCTGGGAGAGGTTCAGGGAAGGCAGAGGCCTGCAGAGCAGCAGCTGTGGGACCAGTGCCACTGCCCTCCCCTTTGCTTTCAGGATGACCCCCTCATCCTCCACCAGACCCAGCCCAGAACCCAGCCCTGTGGGCAGGTCCCCAGGGAGGGCCCCAGCAGCACCTGCTTTAGGCCTGGCCAGCCAAAGATCAGGACCACTGGAGCCACTAGGTCTCCTGGCAGGTGACTAGGCTCTTGTCACATAGGAGGGAGGGACCGTGACTCCTGGCATGAGTGAATCTTCAGCCTCTAAAGCCAAGAACTCTGTCAGACCTCAGGTTGTGGGGAGTCTTCCGTGGAAGCTGGAGCACACGGCAGCTTCCTTTGGGCTCTGGACTAGATCAGGAGAACGTGGGCTTTGCCTTTTAACTCCCCATCTGCCTGCTTTACAGCACACTTAGATCTTAACATGGATCACCGATGCTTAGAAGCTTCTTCCAGGGCTTTAAAAATCTGGTTATTGCCAAATGAGTTGCAAAATTTTCACAAAATGGCATTAAAAAAACCCAAACCTCAAAAAATCCTCAGAAAAACTAGCAGGTCTTTCTTCTTTTGCCTGAAGCAACAGCAATGATTTGCCCATTCCTGTGCTATCTGATACTGGCCCATCTGGCTCATCTCTAAAGCGGCCTTTCAGATTCAAATATTACACTTGGAGTTATTTTAATATGAACATGACAAAAGAAATTTGGTAGAGGGAATGTTGGCTTTCAGTTGCAAATACTAGTGGTCAGAGAGGAGGCAGGGATCCAGGTTTGCAAGCTCTCTGCTGAATATCTAAACCCAGAGCCTGCTTTTTCTGGCTAAGCCTGGCCTTCACCTCTAGGTAGGGGCTGTCAGTGGGCTTCAGCCTCTGCGATGCCTTCTTGTCATGGAATCAGCTTGAGTTGTGAGTTAGGCTTCTGCTGAGCCATGATGTGGGCGAGGCTGCTGTAGGTTCGAGCAGGTATTTTGGACGCGGTGCCGCCTGAGGGCTCCGGAGTGCTCAGCCACCCTCTCTGTTTTCCTGGAGTGGCCTGTGGGTCCAGATCTTGGGCAGCTGAGGGTTAGAGCTGTCCTCATGTCTGGGTTAGAGATGGTTTAACTAAAGGCTTCCGTTTTCTCAGCCTGGATGAGTTAAGCTTAACTTAATTTTGCATGTCAAACTCTAAACATCTCTGTCCACTTAATACCCAGAAGAGAATGGGTCGGGCAGTGGTTCCAAAGCAAAGTCCACCCCTTTCCTTCCCTCCCTGTCCTGGGTCCTGAGCCCTGCTGCCCCTGGTGGTGGGGCTCAGGCTGGCCTGTGGCCTCCAACAGGAAGTGTCTAGCCTGTTGGCAGGCTTCATTATTCTAATTGTTTCTGCTTGAATTCTGAAACACTCACAACAACATGGCTGGCAGAGGGAGCCCCTGGTAGTGGTAGCTGCCACATGGATGCTTTTGGCCACGAGAACCCCCATCCTCCCCGCTCCCCGGCGCTGTCTGCGGTGGGCAGGACTCAGGGCACTGGCTCAAGCTCTCGGCTCGTTTCTTGGCTTTTTTTTTGAGACGGAGTCTTGCTCCGTCACCCGGACTGGAGTACAGTGGTGCAATCTCTGCTCACTGCAACCTCCGCCTCCCGGCTTCAAGTGATTCTCCTGCCTCAGGCTCCCAAGTAGCTGGGATTACAGGCACCCACCACCACGCCTAGCTAATTTTTTTGTATTTTTAATAGAAACGGGGTTTCACCATGTTGGCCAGACTGGTCTTGAACTCCTGACCTCAAATGATCCGCCCACCGTAGCCTCCTAAAGTGCTGGGATTACAGGCGTGAGCCACCGCGCCCAGCTGTGTTTTTTTTTTTGATGAGTTTTGTTCTTGTCGCCCAGGCTGGAGTACAATGGCACGGTCTTGGCTCACTGCAACCTCTGCCTCCTGGGTTCAAGCAATTCTCCTGCCTCAGCCTCCCAAGTAGCTGGGATTACAGGTGCCTGCCACCACGCCTGGCTAATTTTGTATTTTTAGTAGAGACTGGGTTTCTCCACGTAGGCCAGGCTGGTCTCGAACTCCTGACCTCAGGTGATCTGCCCACCTTGGCCTCCCAAAGTGCTGGCATTACAGGCATGAGCTTTGCCCGGCCTCTTGGCTTGTTCTTAGTTTAGGGTGACTACAAATAATGGCATTATTGATCTCCTGCCTCACCTGGGTTCGGAAACAACTTCAAGAAAATAGCTTTTAAATGTCATGAAATGGCTCTTACTTGTCCTTGTGGAGAAACAGACACTGAAGCACTAGCCCAGCTTTGCCTAGACGCAGTTCCCCACACTCTATATTCCGAGAGGGTCAGGGCCCCCAGACACACACCCTGGCCTGTCTTTTGTTTGAGACTGGGCTGGGTAGTCGCGCTCTCGCCCTTTCTTGAGAGGCAGGCCCTGGCTGGGGGAGGCTGAAACCTTGGTGGTGGGGGTGGGGGGAGGGGGATTCGGGGGGAGGGTGGTGGGTCTCGGGGGAGTTTGGGCAGGGCCTGACAGCTTGGAGCAGGGTCAGGGGTCTGCGGCCCAGAGCCTGGGGGCTCTAACATCTGGCTAGGAAGGTTGGAGCCGGCTGGTGAGGAAACATGAGTCTTGGGGAGAATGGCATCTGGGACAGGGGAAAACAGAAATTATCTGTCCACTCAGAGGATGGTCTCAACCATCAAGATGATTTTCTGTGTCTGCTTTCTTATTTGGTAATGAATATGGTTTTGGCTGACTTGCATTTTCTGGTAGCCGTCGTATCCTGAGCAGGCTGCTTGGTTCTGTCTGCAGTGTTCAATCTGGGGAGTGATTCCCTTTTAGTCCCCTCATATGAATCACTTACAGTTTAGAAAACAGAGTCGGAAACTGACTTGTCAGTGGTTAATCAGTTGGCCCTATGACTTTTAAGCATTCTTGGCAGTGAATTTACTTTCTAATTTGATTTAAACTTGTGCATGGATCCAGCAGCCATATGTGATTATATTCAAGATCATCGACATTATCTCATTATACCAAAGGACTCATAGAAGAGAGCCGAAAACAAGCAGGGGACACAGAGACACAGAAGATGATGAAGGGAGGAAAGGCCCATTGCAACTGGAAGCAAAGGGAGAAGGGAGGCTCTAGAAAAGTGACAGCTCTCAGGGAGCAAGACTCCCTGCTGAGGGAGGCCTGGCTGCAAGGCGGAGCTGCTGCAGGCTGCCCATGTTAGGCCTTGGAGGTGTCACCTAATTTACTGTGGTCCTTCCAGGAGCCCTGGGGGCCTCGCCCAGCTGACTTAGAAGCTACCACAAAGTTAGCTACCTGTAAGACAGATGGTGCTTGAATAGAACAGCAAATACATTGAATAAAATAAATTAAAAAGCCTCCTCCTGAACCAAGATTTTTTGGAAAGAATTCTAAATAGATGAAAACAAACAATTTGATTTCAACCAAATTGTTGTTTTTTTGTTTTTATCCTGATTTTCACCCGAATTGTCAGTCTCAAAAATAAACACTGATACATTCCCAGAAAATATTTTTCAAATAAAAACTGACTCTGTTAAAGTTTGCCCTGATTCTTTCAAAACTGTGTACAAGACACTGTCAACCAAAGTGACTTGCATATTTTTTTAAATAAACTTGAACATATGCAGCTAAAATGTCATTAACTCCCTGCTGCCTGAGTGTTTTTAAAAAATGACACAAGACCCTGGGTGCTGCATGTCTAACATAAGCATCTCGCGACCTTCGGAGAAACTTCCCCAAACACCTCCAACAGCAGACAGTTAAACTTTTTGTTTTTTGACTGAGCGCCCCGTGTATAATTAATATTGAAAAGCACATAGGGCTTCATTTTAGCCAGACTTGCTCTTCCGTTAACAGTTCACTTTGTCCAAGAGTGAGTACTTTCAGAATAAGAATCATGGGAGAAAAGTCAATTGAATTTTATATTCCTTCAGATACATTCGCTCTACTTATTGCTTCCTGAGTCAGACATTACATTTCACAATATAAATTCACAATCAAGATTTTAAAGGGAGCTAAATATTTTAATCCAATTAGACAAGTGAACAAAACACTGAATATTGCATGTAGTGTAGATAAGTGGTTCTTGCCTTTAAAAGACTGTAATTCCGTCACATTACAACCCCAAATGTCAGTGTTGTCTTTATTTTTAACACTTTCAAACATGAGGCAGCCAGAGGCTCCACTCTCTGCTGTTGGTGACACTGTCTGTCCTTTGGGAATTCTTAAAATCTATTTACCATGGAAACATGGTTCATATAAAACACAGACCTGCCTGTGTGTAGAGGAAGTTCTCATGACTCAGGGGACTTGAGAAAGCTGGAAGATGACAAACTCAGACCCCACGGTTGGGAAGGAACCCTTGGGCTTGGGTGCGCCCTGGGGAGGACAGGTGGCACCGCAGAGCCAGGGCCTCCACCCCGGCCTCATGTGTGCTGGGGCCTCCCTGGCCTGTGCGGGGCCGCCTCCCTCTCCCGGCCAAGTCCAGCTCGAGATCTTACGGAAAGTCCCACTTCATGTCTGCAGAGCGGCCTTCTCTGTGGATACCTTTCCATTCCTCTGGTTTCTGCGGCCCTGTTCCTTTCTCGGAGCCCAGAAGCAGCAAAGCCAAGCCCTGCGGTGGAAGGGAAGGAGGGCTTTGAACTCTGACTGCGGTGTGGAGGCTGTTATCAGAGGCCCAGCCGGGCAGCCAGGAGGGAAGAATGGCCGCTGCCCTGCGATGGCCTTAACCGTGAGCCCCCGCCTGCTTTGCAGCTGGCAGAGCCAGGTTCCTGGAAAGGCCTGACCCGGAGGGGACGAGGCCCCTCAGCGAGAACTTCAGTCGCTGTGCTGGGGACAGCAGGGCCGCAGGGGCCTAAGGGTGGCTGACTGCCCCTCGGCTCTGTAGAGGAGTGCTCCCTTCTGACAGGTGGGCGGTCCTGCTGGAAGGCCGCGTTTCCACGACGTTCTGCCCAGCATGCTGAGGGCACCTCGCTCCTCAGTGCGTTGGTGACGAGCCAGAGCTCACGTGGCTTACTTCATCCAGGTTGCCTTCCCAATTTGGCAGCTTAATTCCGTAGATATCAAACTGGCTGCCCCTCATCTGCCAGAGCAAGCAGGAGAGCCTCGCATGGGAGAGTCTGGACTTTGAGGTCAAACTGCCTGGATTCGAATCTCAGCTCTGCGTCGCTTCAGAGACATGTGTTAGCTTTCATGTCACTTGATTTCTGGCAGAGAAAAAGAAAGAACCAGCTTCCCTTTAAAAGGAAGTGCCTCATATTACCCAGAGCCCAGCACAGATGATTATGAAACCAACAGGATTAGTGCTGAGATCATTGTGGGCTTGAAAGGGCCATTTGAGATAAATAACCATTTTGTACAGATAGAAAAATAAGGCCCAGAGAAATGAAGTGAATGGAATTGGGAAGTGGCTGGGCAGGGAAATGAACTTCTTCTCAGGCCACAGGATGTGTGGATGGGGGCAGGTACCCGAGCGGGTGCGGGCGGAGCCGGGCCTGGCTGGAACAGCTGCCGAGCCCTGGCCCCGGTGCCCAGAACACGAGGCGGAGGCGGGAGGCAAGCCACCAAGCGAGGCAGGGGCTGCCCTGGAGCTCTGTCAACTCAGGGCCAGCTTTGAAATGCCCCAGATGGAGGTGGGGGGAGGGGCCTGCCCTCTCCAGTTACAAATGGATGCTTTATTGCCAGACACACAAGGAACAGGACCACGTTTTGACTTGGCCAAACGGAGACAGCGTGCCAGTGAGCAGAGCGGACAGCAGGGGGGGAAGGGGTTGTTACCTTCAGAAGGGTTGGCTAGAGCCACCCACGGAGAGAGTGAAGTGCGAAGCCCGGGCAGGTCTCCTGTGAGCAGGGGCGAGGGGTGCCACCATCTCCCCGGGCTGCCACTTCTGGCCGGTTTGGGAACAAAGCAGCAGCAAAGGCTGGCTGGACCCCACAGTGTGGTTGCCTGGGGAACAGTTCAGGTCACCCAGAGCAACTGATTTCTTACACTCAGAACTTAACAAACTTCAGAAATAAATGAGGCAGGGTTTGTGGAGAGACGACTCCGATAGGATTTAAAATGAGAAAAGAAAATGGGTTAGCAGCTGTGTGCCCGCAGATGGGGGCACGTTTCCACCACCTGTGGACAGCACGGCAGGGGAGCAGTGGCCAGGGCGCCCTGTCGGCCCCCTCTGAGCTGCAGGACAGCCACAGGAGGGCCACAGCAAGGGCCATGATGACAAATGGAAGGGCAGAAGGACGGGAGACACTGGCTGAGGGCTCATGTCCCACTGGCATACGCACGCTCTTCTCTCCTGGATGAGACCATGGTCACTGTGGTGTTGATGACAGGACTTCCTGGAAATAAGCATCGTGGATATCCCTAATGGCAGACAAGCCAGATGTGGGCAGTAACTAAGGCTTCTGTCTCGGTCAGAGAAACGTGTGTTACCAAAGAGTCAGCAAATGGAGGCGACAAAACGGTGACCTCCTAGGACAAATTATCCAGCCCTCCAGTGCTGACTGAACACTCACCATGGGTCAGGCACGGCTGTAGGCACGGTGGGGGGTTGAGCAGTGAACGGTAAGTTCAACAGTGTGAAAGTGGGGTTGGATATGGGGCTTCTCACCTGAACCGCAGGAAATACAAAGCCCATGCAGATGGCCATGGCTGATCTGCCGCAGGAAGGAATCAGGCTGACTTTGATTGGTTCCTGGTGAGGCCCGCACATCTGTGTCACCCCCGTGCAGGCCCACGGAATCAGGAGGCCACCCGTTTCTGGAACAGCTCCGATAGTGATAAATTGCTAGGTGGCCTGGGAGCCCACAGGCATTATGTAGACTCATCATGAGAAATGCCTGTTTCCTGGAGCTTATCAAAAAATTCTGTAACACATTTTACTTTTACTTCAGGTCTTTATGCCTATTCTGTATTGTGTGTACGTGGGTGTGTTCTCTACCCAAAATTCATCACTGCAGCCTTGAATTCTGGGCTACAGCAATTCTCCTACATCAGCCTTTTAAGTCGCTGGGACTACAGGGGTGCGCCACCACACATGGCTAATTTTTACAATTTTTTTTGTAGAGATGAGGTCTCACTATGTTGCCCAGGCTGGTCTCGAACTCCTGGACTCAAGCGATCCTATTGCCCCAGCCTCCCAAAGCACTGGGATTACAGGTGTGAGCCACTGTGCCCAGCCAAGAGTTGGGTTGTTTTTCTTTTGAAGTGTTATCTGTTGGGATTTATGCTTATCCCTTTTGTATTCAGTCATCCTAGCATTTCTAAAGTTAGGAAGCCACTGTGTCAAGAGCGAGGCCACCAGGCCACCTGCCTTACGTGGCCAATCCATGGAGCAGGGGTGGAGGGCCATTCAAACCAGTCATTTAGCAGGACTGTGCTGGGTCAGTTTGATCACCTGGCCTGGAGGGCATGTCAGCTTGGTGCAAACCCTGCGTTTGACAATCAGGTCGTGTTGGTGGCAGTCTCCGTGCTGTCAGTATCCCACTGAGGACAGAAGGGAGTCCCCTCTGCAATGGCAGGGCTCTAGGGCATAGTGCATGGGGTGGACTCCTCATGGGCCACTCAGACAGGGCCTGGAGAACAAAGCATCGTGTGGGCCCAGGAAATTGTCCACCTGGCTCCACGGGCCTGGGAGGGCTGTGTGCATGGGATGGCAGGTTTACTAGGAGGAGTGAGGCCTCCTGCCGGAGCCCCACCTGCATTCAGCCTGAGGCCAGGCCCCCCACCTACTCTAACTACCCTGCTGAGACCACCCCACTACTCACAGACCTGTTCAAGAAAAAGTTGTCCTCAGGGTCTCTCACACACTGGGAAATCTACTTGAAATGTAAACATTACTTTTTCTCATTTTTCATAAAAGGCAACAGGCTGATGTTCATATATTTCTCTTGAATGCGGATTCAGTTTCACTCATTGCCCTGTCTTGGAAATCCCCACGTTAATGATGGCTTAAATTAGGTTGACAGAGTCCTCCCTTGGAGTCCAGCTTGGAAAATCCTCACTGGAGAGGGGCAGGCCCACTTCTCTTTTTGGAAGATGGTTCCTAACTAAAGAAAGAGGGACCAGATTGGGCCCCTGGCCCTGCAGTGCGTCCCAATTTATCTGACGTGGAAACCGGGATTTGGAAAATACCATCCTGGCTTTTCTCTGGACTTCACAATCTAGAGGGCGAGGACTGTGGCCCAGTCACCTTCCCACACAGTGCACTGTAGAAACTCCAGACATGCTTTGTGGAGTGGAACCATTTCCAGTGGCTTCTGACTCTAGTTCCTGATGTGGTTTAAACTAATTTGGGCAGCCATGGCAGCAGAGGCCAGGAACAGTATTCAATACTTTCTGAACTTGTGATTCTCCCCCAACCTGATTTGCATGAAGCGACTTTGGAACATTTGTATCTGCGTAAAACTAAGAGACCTCAGTACACCCAATCCCCTCTTCCAACACATGTGAGGTTTCCATGTGAAAGTACTTTTTCATAGGTTACAATAAATTGTTTGCAGTTACAAATTTGGAGGTGTTTCAGCTTGTATTGTTTCACGAGGAATTTCTTAGGGGCACTTGGCCTACACCCTGTTTTTGTTCTAGAATTACCTGCCGTTAAGGTCAGATAAATTTTCAGTAAACAGCTTATGGCACAAATCAATGTGTCCTTTCCCGGACAGAAGAGATGGCTCTCTGGCCATGTCCTAACAGCAGACTGTCCTTATTTAAGAGGCAGGCATGTCTTTTGTCTAGGTTGTCTTCAAATTTAACCCATTAAGCCAGTTAACCTTATTTCATATGTGAAGGGCTTTGATGTGGACAAGATGAGGCACAAACTTTTCATATAATTTCCACATTTTTAGCAACAGGTTTTTTTCTCCAACAACAAACAGTTTTCATCATAAAAGGTGACTAAACCAGCAAATGAGAAGACAAATAACATTGAAGAACATGAGCTATTGAAACTTACTTTTTATTATTTTTTCCAGTTACCCAGCATGCCACAATCTGATTGCTGACCTGGATGGAACAGAGTGAAATAAATGATTTACAAAGAGATATTTACATTCATCTGGTTTAGACTTAATATGCCACAACGCACCATGACCTTCCCAGGGTGACACCGCCTCAGCCTGCAGTGGGGCTGGTCCTCATCAACGCGGGCGCTGTCCCCGCACGCAGTCGGGCTGGAGCTGGAGTCTGACTCTAGCTGAGCAGAGCTCCTGGTGTATGTTTTCAGAAATGGCTTGAAGTTATGTGTTTAAATCTGCTCATTCGTATGCTAGGTTATACATATGATTTTCAATAAATGAACTTTTTAAAGACTTGAGTTGTAATGTTTGTTTCCTTTTTATCTCGTAGTGATGAACAAAACACATCAAAAAGGCACATATTTTAACTAGGCCAAAGTATATTAAGGACCAAACTTTTTTTCCTGCCATTCATTTTTCTTTTCATGATCTATATATCAATCATCCTTCACCTTTAATCAATGTCCCATCAGACTCCATTTTATTTATCGTCCTACTTTGTGCACAATCAGGAGACACCAGGAAGCACTATGCATTACTCTTTCCATTCTGTTTGTTAAACAACGAAAACAGACAAAAAAGCATCTTTGGCTCGGTGGTGTCAGATTTTTTTCTTCAATATGCAGTATTTGAGAGGAGCCTAAAAACGTACTTAGTGAAATTAGAAAATTTACTTAGAGTATATCAAATATCTGTACACAGATAATTATTTGTCTAAAATAGTATTTCTACTATACACAATTAAGCCCTCAAATGCTTTAAAGTAATAAAAACGGACACTGGACATACCGTGTTGTATCTGAGAATGACAAACACTAAAGGCAAGGCTGCAGTTAGGACAGGTCCCTGACCTTCGGCTGCCCTGCCTGGCCAGCGAGCCATCATCCTCATCACCATCTCAACACAGAGCTGATGTCACCATATGCTCAGCCTTGCCTCTCAGAAGTGATGTGGATTAGGCTTTGGAGGCGGTGGCATGATCTACACACAGAGACCATTCGAATCTCTTGAGCATGTAAAAGGTTCAAGCCTGAAACAGTAGAACTTCTATTCAGATTCAGAAGTTTTTTATTTCATCAAATGTGCTAGACATAAAGGCTGTCACATAAGATATTTTAATTGTCCTTAATTCTGTTTTAGATATACTGTGAATAAATTATACAATATTCTAAAAATAGCACCTTTAAAGAATTATAGAGGTCACTTTATTTTAGCCTCCTGGATCTGTCAACCCCAGTGGTTTTGAGAGAAGAGCACATGTGAGAATGCCCTCAAATTTGGCCGTGTGACATACACATACATGCTTGACTCACTCTGGTCCCAAAAGCCATTCCTCTGTCTGGCTTCGTCACAGGAGCAAAGCCAAGTTTCTACAATAGTAGCTTTATGAGGTAAAATCAGAAAAAGGCCCCATCCAGAATGATTCAACGTGAAGTCAGACTGCAGTCCAGCCATCCTACCCATCTACATCACCCACGTCTAAGTTTGTTAATTTGCCATGACATGTTAGAAATACACTCTAAGAAAGGAAGTATGCAGAGCAGTACATTATCAGGAAGACGTTAATGAAAAGCTACATTCCTTCAGATTCTGGGTCCAAACCGTGTGTTGTATAGATGATTAGGGTCTGAATGTCCCCAAGGTCTGAGACCTCCTTCATCCCTGGCTTCACAGTACATCCATCCTAAATCCAGTGCTGAGAGGTCAGCGTCTCCCCTCAGAAGCAGCCCTTCATCAAAGTTTGCATAACCGCACTACTGCCATTTCACTGAAGTAAAAATGATCCCCTATGTGTGTGTGTGTGAGCTACAAGGAATTATTTCTATATTTTCCTGTCACATTTTATACAAGGTAGGTTAATACCAGCTGGGGCTATTAAAAATCATCTGTTTTCATTAAAGAAGATTTAATTTGGGGGGATTATAGAACCACATCCAACAACAATAAACAGAGAAGTAGCAGATTGACATAGTGCTTTATTTAAGCTGTCTGTACGAAGGAAAATCATGTTCATCCCTATCATATACGTGTAAAAATACTAAGGATGTACAGTGTACAAAAACAGTTTCTCCTAGTTATTCCACATCCTTGTGGGTCATATACTTCAGGAAATAGACAGGTTTAGTATGACCAACAGTAATAGTAATACAGTTTCTTGGGTTTATAGTTGCATCTGCTTAAAATCCTTAACCAGATGACTAGATCTTGCGCAGATCTAATGAAAGAACTAGCAAGGTCAAGAAATGTCACAAACTATAAAGCTACAGGGAGGTAATTCAATTACCAATTTAGAGGTTTTCTTTTTATTTAAATAAATACTTTACATTTCATGCTTGCCTGTAATGCACTACCAGGAGCAAGATAAGGAAATTCTACTGTAGACAGTACAAACAGTAGCAGCAAAGTGTGTACGTTGAGGTGTAATAGAGAGACCCTGCAGTTAGTAAGGAAGGCCCTTACTTTTGTACTCTAGGAGAAGCAAGTGGCCCCTGCAAGAACAGTCAGCTTTAAGAAGCTGGAAATCAGGGATGGGAAATGGAAAACAATACTTGAATAATGCTATGTAATTAGTGTAGAAAGCAAAGCTGAGCGCGACCCTGCCAACCATCCAAGCAGAAATGGCCAATTTCCTCCAAGATGGCTGCATTATGACAAGAAGTCAAGCTTCATGACAGTTAGTATGGGCTGGAGTCTGCAAAGTCTGAACTGTATTCTCATAGAATGATTCCAGGTTTCAGGGTGTTCCACCTGCCAGAACCCAAAACTACAACTATGGGCGACACAAGGGAAGTTTTAGAAATCTCCCTCTACACGCATTTCTGGTTTTCTATTATTCCTCCATGGCAGCTGACAGATCTGGAAGTGAAAATAGGGGATTCTCAAAATCAAAGCCAAGAAGACACCTTGTGTGACACCAGTGGAGTCTCAGAGGGTGGAATAGAAGTGACTGAGCCCCAGGCATGGCTGGGGACTGAGAGCCAGTGTGAGGAGTGGCCCGCCTGGGGCAATGTCAGTGCCAGTCATTAATCTTTAAGAAGTGTCCTTGGCCAAGGTCATGGGAATGACTTTAAGATTTGCGGGAGAAAAAACCAAAACAACAAAAAGCTGTGTGCTTAGTGTACGGTGTCATGCTTTCCCTCTAGAGGAGTAAGTGCTCTGAACATCAGCCAGTCTCAGCTTTCTGCTCTTCCTCTCACCTGTTTCTTTCTTATATAATGGATGCAAGACAACTTAAAGAACATACCTTCTAGTCTACTTTTTTGTCAAAATGAAACATTCAACATAATTCCAAGTGAAAAAAAAAAGATTAGCTATGTGTGTAAGTAAGAATGAACTACCATTTACTGTAACTTCCTACTCAATACTAAGGATGAACTTCACTCAGGTAGAAATATGAAAAATAAGGATAACGTTGATGTCTGAATATGTCTTAGCTGCCTTAGTAAAATGCCCTTTAACCCCCGTCAGTCCCAGTGGCCCACCCACTGCCAGCAGTGGTTTCATAGCTATAAGTCCACACTTCCAGCGTCAAGAGGCTAAGACATCTGCATATGAATATGATTCATCCTACTTAGAAAGTCACTTGCTCTTTCATACAATGCAATCATAATACTACGTCAGGCTGTAGTCTTCCGTTTGGGAGCTGTCAGAGTTTAACTAAAATACATTTCCATGATCACTCCGCGGAGTAGGATGGCCTTCTGCTTGCCGCAAGAGTGGCCCCCAGCCCCTAGGACTTCACAGGCTGCTTTGGAAATTGTCAGCTCCTAGCACCAAAGGGTTTAATCTGAAGATCATCATTAATGAAGGAGAAAGATGAGGTTTGCATACATGCCCCCTTTCAGTGAGAAATGTTGGAATCTGGGGACATGAGTATATACAGAAAAAGAAAAGCTGGAGGTGTTCTCTTTTTTTGTTGTTTTTTCCCTGATGGCTTAATTCAGTGATAAATGTACCATGATCCCAAGAAACACACCAGGTTCTTAGCCTTCACTGCCCATTTCCTAAATACTCAAGATGTGTTCATTTTGCCATGTAAAGATCATTTCTTATCTTCACTCAGGTCTCAATTTTCTTCATTACTTTTTGTTGCCAGGTCATCATAACGTTTCAAATTCTTAAATGAGCAAACGCCAACAGCTATTTGTTTCATTAACCCCTTGGCATGGATAGTTGGGGATTTTCTCATTTTCAGTACCAAGGGGTTAAATGGCAGCATCTCTTCTCCCAAAGCCAAATTCTAACCAAGATATTCCATTTCAGAGCCTTATCATTTTTTTTTTAACAGAGGAGAAAAAGTGCATGATTCTCATCAGCGTGTACAATCCTTGCACATGGGTCAAAAGTAACTGCAGTAAGTCTATTTTATGTAAGTTGGAGCTGCGTTTGCTAACATGACATACAATTCTCATCACTAAAAAATAAATACTACTGCAATATAAACAAAATCATAAAAGGACATTCAAAGTTTCAACATCTGAGAAAAAGCTAATTCACGTAGAACTGAAAGTAAAAAATTAAATAAGGCAAACACCTGTTTACCTTGGTGTAGAAATTTTGGTGAAAAGCAGTATCATTATACCTGTCTACATTCTTCAGCCATCAGAGGTGATAAATGTCAAGAAGGAAAAAAGGTTTCCAAGCACAGGGGAAAGATGCTCTCTGGCTCAAATTGTTTCATAAGACCCTTTAAGTGACCTTGACTGTGCATATGCCTTCAGTTCTTGGTAGAACAGTGTTCACTTGCTCATGATTGCCCGTGAAGTCTCGACATCCACATGTGATATGGGCTTCTTCTACAGTATCCACCAGGAATTAAAAAAAAAAAATTATATATATATATATCCCAACAGTTGTTCAGTCCTTCTACCAAATGCTTCCTAATCAATTCCAGCCACAGCTTAGTGATATATGCCTACTTCACGCATGGATCTGATGTGCTTTACATATGCACGCCACCACCCTTCCACAATTGCTTGTTCTGAATTTATAAACTAAATCTTCTTAGTCTAGTTAGTTTTTCTCTTCTAGAAAGTTAAAAAATGTACCTAGAATCAGTGTATCTCATTTAGCCTTCACTGAGGGAAAAACTAAAAGATCAAAAGATGATAATTGGTGCACAAATGAACAATGGTGGGCTCATGACTTCCAAAGGTTGGAAAATTACTTCTTAAAGTTGCTATAATAGTAAGACAGTAGCAGCAACAGCATGAGACCTTAGACTGAGATACAATTTCATGCAAAAACAAAAACTGGAGCGTATTTGCGTGTATGTGTGTTTTCATGAGGGTGAAAGGTGGCGAGGGGTGAGGACCCTTGGCTGGTCTGGGATGTCGGAAGGTGCCCCTGCTATGTGTAAGAGCTAGGACTGGTGATGTCCAGGAATCATTTTCAGTAATAAATTGAAGATGACAGTGAAGTAGCAGAATGAAAGAGACTTATTCTCGTCCACTTGCAGAGTAGGAAAATTGAGGGAAATGCGGCCGCCTCTCATTGTCCATGCAGTCCATACCATCCTCATCATCTGTGGGCAGGAAACATCTATTTTAATTTTACACATTCATTTTTTGCAACATTATCTCTAGTCTATGTTTTTTAAACTCTGAACATAGGAAAGATGAACAGAGGCAATAGCTCCCATAAACTTGTGTTCATCAATAAGCTGTATAGTAATTATACTTCAAAAATCATCTGATTTTCATAAATACATAGTCTATGAAGAAATAATACTATAGAATCATCTCTAAGACATCAAAATTTCAAGACTCAATGAAACAGTGAAAAAAAATGGTATTGAAGAAAACAGAAGTTTTTAAGAAGGAGCAGTCTTCAGTAACCTTTCATTTCATGTAACCACATATATCAAAATTGCAAGTCAGTGAAGTCCACAGCATCCAAAGTCTGTATAGAATTCATCATCGAATGTCTTCAAGTGCTTATATTTTTTCTTTGTGATGCTTTAAGTGCAACTGCAAAATAAAGCTTCTTATGAAATTTCATTCAACATCTAGCATCTGGCTTAACTCACCTTTCCCAATTTCCCTATGATAAAACTTTAGCATGAAGGGACTAAGTGAAAGAAAAAGAGGGAAGGATGTCAACATCTGAGTCCTAGCTCATCAGGAAACAATGGAAGAGACTTGAAAGGCATCAAAACAGGCCGCTGACAATCACAGTGTTCCTCCTGTCAGCTTTCCTGGTTTCCTGTATTTCAAAGATCACAGATGATCAGCACCCTCTTCTCATAAATGTCCTGTGATGACAGTCCTGTGCTGTTGGAAGCTCTCCCTGATATGTGGCCACGTGGTCGCCACTCAGTCAACATGCGCTCCCGCGCATCTGCTCTGGGCTGAGCACCCCTCAGGCCCATGGACCGCAGAACTTTGAACAAAGTCCCAAGGGCCCCCTGGCCTCACAGTCTCCTGGGGGAGGTGAGGACGTGCTTGCCTCTAAGCTTGTTTAATCATATGCTGTCCTGCAATGGAAATCAGTGAATCTTTCCAATACTCAACCCTTTTCTCTTCAAGCAAAATAATTCGATGTCCTCAAACCCATATAGGAAGTACATTACCAATTTTTTTGAATATTCTAACCTCTCCAGGGAGCATCCGCTGGATGTGGGTGTAAACAAAGAAAGCATACAGGCCAGATCCCACTGCACTGAGGCTCTGACTCTGTCACTCCGAAGAGGAGGGGGCTCTGCCTTTGTCTGAAGAATAAACACTTCCATTCTTGTATCACTGTTTTTCTTTTCTGTATCCCACTCTTAATGCAGAAGATTCTAGAAATGGGATCAAGCTGGCATTAGCCAAAATTTCTGACCCCTAATGTACCAGAAGATATCCTCGTATTAGGTGAGAACTGATCCATCAAGAAGCATTTGTGGCTCCCTGCTCTGTGTAAGACACTGAACTCGGAGGCCCTCTCTTCTTCTGCAAATAGACCACTGTAACTGCAGTCAGCATTTCTAGAAGGTATTGAGATTTGGGGAAATCTCTACCTCCTTATAAAGTTATTGGTTCCAATATTTGTACCAAGCAAGTCACACGCATCTTTTAGATCAAATACCTTCAGCAGTATTTTTAGCTACAGTAAAAACGGAAGGAGCTGGGAATGATGGTGTACCCGTGGTTGAGCCCCAGAGTATAAAAATGCTCTAGAGAATACGGGCAGCTAAAACCTTAATGTTCAGATTCTGACATGTGCCAATCACATTTCAAATAAACAATTTTCCTCACCAACAGCTTTATTTTGCTCAGTGTTTCTGCACAGCAAACCTGCAGCTGGCTCTGGACAGCAATGGGGAGCCTGGTGCTTGTCCTGCTCAGCCAGGAAGGGCAGGAGCTGCCTGGACTCCTGGGGCCATGGCCAGGACTCATTCCAGCCCGGGGAGGTTCAGCACCCAGGTTAGCCAGATGCTCAACAGGGGCAGGTGCTGGACACCCTTTTGGAAGAGGAGGGACTCTTGCTGGTGTCAGCTAAGAATTGAGAGACAGCCTTCATTCTGTCACTTCAGTAACACATTCATCACAATTCTGAATCTAGGAAATTTCACAGATATCCCTGAGGGCCCCAATCCTTGATATTCTTTAAAGCCAATGATCTCCCTCCATCATTCCTGCCCCTTTCTGTTGTCAGGCTTGGAAACAATGAGGCGTGAACATCTGATCATGGCCCTAAAAGAGCTGAGAGCCTGGGCAGGGGCTGTGGTGGGAGGGGAGCTGGAGGAAGTGGCAGCTGACTCTGAGTCGGAGCCTGTCAATGTACACAAGTTAGTTCCTGCTGTGAGAGGCTGTGCATCGGGAATAGTGATGATAATGAACATGAACTATGTTTTTCAAAAACACTTATCTGGAAAAAGAAGACAATGATCAACTCTACTTGCTACATCCCTTGAATTCCTGCATCCAAGGAACATCAGTTGCCTGATTTTCTTAGAACATTTAACAAATGGCATTATATGGCAGTAAAAGCGACCAGATCTCAAAGAAACCCTCTTTTTCTGTAAGAGGAAGGAGGAGGACCATCAATGGCGATAACGAAAGATGACACATTCCCAAATCTGTTCCATTATTAACGCCAGTGAGGACAATCTGGCATGTCACTGCAGCTGTTTGTAGAAAATGGAACATTTTGCCTTTCTAACTGCTGATTTGTTCTAAACAATAACTGTATTCTGTTTTATACAAGCAAGGTGGCAAGTGGGAAGACAATTGCTAACGAATGGTACTACCCTGGACTTTTATCAACAAAACCTCTGTGTCTTAGCAGTTAGGGAGCTGCAACGGTTTCTTACCAGTTAAACTATTCAAAGCTGCAAGAAAAAGGTTATGTTGAATGTAATCACTGTTCAAGGTTTCAGTGATTCTCATTTTATCTGCTCCTTAAGGGAATCTAGGATGTGTCCAGGAACTGTCAAACTAAAAATACTGCCCCTTTGCCCTAGAAGAACCCAGAAGCTGCAGTTAACCACCATCAAGGCTGCTCCCCTAAGACAGGAAGCCCAGGGCCCCATGGCCCCCAGTGCTGAGCGCTGCGCTGTGCTGAGCCACACAGACAGCAGCAGAGGCTGCTGAACAGAGGTGCCTGCAGATGCGTCGATGCTACTCTTTGCCTGGGCACACTCTGCTGAGCTCTTTCGTCTGACTTTCCTTGCTACAGAGGTCCTGAATAGGGAAAAACACAGCAAGTCCATAGCGCCCTCCCCACCCCTCAATTGTGGTGTGCCCTGTCAGAAACAGATGACACTGCTGGGCTCTCGTTTCCGTACTGTCCAGGGCCCAGGAGCAGGGCATTTCTGACACCCCATTTCTGACACCCACAAAAGCCAGACTTTTTTTTTTTTTTTTTTTTTTTTTAAAGACAGAGTCTTGCTCTGTCACCCAGACTGGAGGGCAATGTTGTGATCTCAGCTCAGTGCAGCTTCCGCCTCCCGGGTTCAAGCGATTCTCCTGCCTCAGCCTCCCGAGTGGCTGGAATCACAGGAATGCACCACCACGTCTGGCTAATTTTTGTATTTTTTTTTGTAGAGAGGGGGTTTCACCATGTTGGCCAGGCTAGTCTCAGACTCCTCCTGACCTCAAGTGATCCACCCGCCTTGGCCTCCCAAAGTGCTGGGATTACAGGTGTGCACCACTGCGCCTAGACAAAAGCCAGACTTTTGTGGTCCTACAATTGCAGGTGGATTTTGATAACCATCTTGAAAGTTACTACAATGTACAGGCTTCCTAGGTATCTCTGTCTCAATCTAGAAGTGAACCTATTATCATTTAAAGACACCAAGGTTGTAGGGCTTTTACAGCATGATCCATGTCTGAAATGACACATGTTATTTAAGAACAGAGGTGCTGTCAGTGGTAAAATATGACATGCCAGGAAAAACATTCTTGATGGCTTTTATATTGCTGATTAATGAAGCCAAGGAACTAGGTTCAAATTATGTTCTAGAAACTGTGCTGGGGGACTTGTAACACCTTCTAACATTTCAGTCTCATTTTAGAAGTCCTAGAGATTGAGCAATAAAATGCACACTAATGACAAATTCTCATCAGGACAAGTGCCCCGCGGGTGTCGAGTAAGGAATAAAGCAGGTAAGATGAATTTCGAAGAGATTCTGGTCCTTGAAAGCTAGGGCTTTGAAATTCAAGTCAATCATGAAAAAATGACTGACTAGCTAAGAGTCATACACAACAGTTTCTAATTGACCTTATTTGTACCCAAATCCATTTTGATTTGCTCTGGTCTTTCTAGTCTCACATTTCTGAGCATCGCATTAGTCAGCCCTGTCCGCCGGCCCTCCACTACACCACCCCTGCAGCCAGGTGCTTGCTGCGTTGGGCCTATCATCCCCCTAAATGGACTGGCCCACAGCATACAGTAACACTATGGACTAGCTAATCTGGTGCTTGAGCAGAATTGAAAATAGGGTGATTCGAATTGGCAGAACTCTCGGTGCCTCTCCTAAAGAGATGGCTTCTCAGGCACACGGGAGGACAAAAACGCCACTGAGAGACTATCAGCCCTGCTCCCTGCTTTTCCAGGGGACAAAGTGACCGGCCATCGCCCAGAACTGTAAGGGGCACAGGCAGGACACAAGGCAGGTTCCCCAGGTCCGAGTCCTGGGCTTTTTCAGCCTCACTCCATGTCCCAAATTGGGATTCCACTTTTAGCTTTCTTAAGTAAAATATCTACTCCTGGCTTGACATTTTAGAGCCTTCTTATTTCTATGACTTCCAAAATAACATATTTACTTGCTCTAAAGGTACGCAAATGCCAAATGCTCTATTTAAGAATGGAAACTTTCTCAGAGGCTGAGACTGAGGAAAGAGACCTGTCAAGACCTTCCTATCCCAATATCTGCTTTGGATATTCAGAGGGGAGGCAAGCCTGGGTGTCCTCCCGGCTCTGAAGTTCCTAGGCCCTCACCATATTCTGTGTATTCATGCACCTAACAAGTATTATTGAATACGCACACTGTGCCAGGCATCTAACTAGGAGCTTGGGCTAATAACAAATGAGACAAACTAGATCCTTCCTCTCCAACCCACTGCATGTTAGTGGCGGAAATAGACACTAACCAAACAAACAGAAAAATACCAGCAAGTCAAGGTGCCAATGTAGAGAATGAAGAGAGAGAGGGAGTGTTGTCAGACTGATGCTCTTCAGACTAGGAGGTCAAAGAAGGTTCTCTGATGGAGTGACATGTAAGCTTAGAGCTGAAGGACAAGAAGGAGCCATCCAAGTAAGATCAGGGAAGAAGAGCATTCCAGGCCTGGACACCATAAATACTGTCCCCAGAGCCCGAGGCATGGTGACGTGTGGCATGTTCGAGGTGTGGCTGGAACCCAGGGACAGTGGGGGAAGATGGAACAGGAAGAGGTCAGAGAGGTGGACAGGGCCCAGATCAGTCAGTGCTGTGCAAACCAGTGTGAGCAAGTTTGGATTTAGAGTGCAATGGGATGGCACCGGAAGGTTTTAAGCAGAGGAATGATGTGGTCTGATTACAGTTAGGATTATATCCAAATGAAAGGGCCTAGCAAAGGCTGTATGGCAGGAACTGCCCATGGGCCGATCCGAAAACTCACTGGTGTTACCCAGCGTTTTGGACAATTCTAATGCCACAGTCTATGCTGGGGACAGAGGCCAAGGCCTATGCCCATGATTTCTACTCAGCGCTGAGCTACTTGCCCATGACTCCACAGGCTTTCCAACATTGTCTGTGACTCTTAGTGATTCTAAAATTCTAGCAATGGCACAAGATTGAGTGGAAACTCTGCCTCACCACAGGACTGACCATGAGTAGCTCACTTCAATGGATTGGTATTTCACAACTTAGCCTGGACATCGGTCAAGTTGGTAAGCCCTGCTTCTGGCTATGGCTGACCCAACTTCAGGACCTGGAGCACCTTAACTTTTTGTGAATCTAAAGAAAGAAAAGCACACACACGTCATCATATCTTCACTTTCAGGGTGTTCACAGTCCCCTTGTCGCCAGACCATGGTCCCAAGATTAAGACCTCTTGGCCCACATGACCCCTTGTTTGCCTCTCGACAGTAGAATCTGCTGCCTGTGACCATCTCTGGCACAGCATTAGCCTCCAATCGCCCCTCTCCCGGACACTGAGTCCACATTAGCACTATGGATGAATCTGCCTCCAAAAAAGGAATGAGAGGAGAAGACATATAGGGAAGGAATCAAAAAGAAAAGGAAAGAAAAACTATGATGTGAACCCAAAGATGTGTAACGAAGCATTCTTGCAGCCATCCAAATATTGCCCTGAAACGCAATCTTATCCACATTCTTAAGTTAATGATGATACACACAGACCTCTGTCAGCATGAAAATGTTTATCAATTATGTCTGATCACCTTTTCCCTCATTACAGCTCCACTTATTTATGGTATTTCTCCAAGTGTGAGACATACTAATGTATATGAATTGACTTGAAGTGGTACATGAACACACAGTTTTCATAAATATGTAATTTATATGTATCCAAAAGTATTAGCAAACTAAATTATGTCTTCACAGATAATACTATTTAAGAGAGAGCTAAGTAAAAAGGAGTGACTCTACATGAATTTTAAAACTATTAAGTAAGTAGGAGACCAAAACTGGCAAAATTCTGAAGGTTATGTGGGAATGAACGAAGTCTAGGAAAGAGGGGAGTCTCTATTTCACAATCCTTTCAGTTGGTGTCAAAACAATCTATTGGAGAACAGTAAGGAAGAGCTAGTCTGTAATTTCATCTACAATTTCTCTCTATATAATTTGTCCTACTCAGAAAAGCATTTCTTGCAGTCTTTTGATATTACCACTGGGAACTCAATATTCTTAAATTCAATTCAATATTCAATATTCTTAAATAGAATGGAGTAAGTCACTGTGGACTTTGATCTTGAAAATATCAGATGAGTTTTTAAAAGACTGTTTTCTTCAATTACATTAGGAGAAATTATATTAGAAATTTATCAATTGCCTTCTAAATTTACTTACATTTTTCAGGTGGTGTTATTGTAATAGTCTGAGCTGTAAATTCTTCATCAAAATATCTAGTATCTGTCTCAGATGTTACTTGAGGTTTAAAAGGAGGTACAAGCTGTAAAAAGAAAGAAAAAGAATTTTATTAACTGATTTCAATTCAGGAAAATTCCTTTCTAGGAAAAAAGCAGAGAGCACGTAGTTAAATGAACAGAACAAAAGTCTACAATGCTGAGTCGCTGGGTAAGGGAGACATGATATTTGGCTTCCCAGTCAACAGTCTAAACCAACCGGTGGGTAATTGGTGGTTCTGTATAAAATCTAATGGATCACGAAAAACAACAAAAGAAAACCATTGAATAGGACGGGAGAGGGATATTGAAAAATCTGTGCTGGTTTTTTTCCCCAATAACACACATACATGCAAAACCATATTGATGGGGAGCAGTGTGCCAGGATGTGGGCTCTTCCTCGGGCAACCTCTTTCTAGTGCTAGCTGAAGAGGGCAGTAATAAAAATACAACTTAATAATACAGCTATCACCAGGTTACAGATGAGAGTGCTGCCTTTGCCCTTTGTAAAGAACTACAACTTTGTACTTTGCTAAGAATTTGCTGATAAGAGATGGGCATTGATGCCTGCCCTGCTCTGGAAAAGGGTTTCCTGGCAGCCCCTGATGTCACATGCAAAATCTTGCCCACAGCTTTCATCAGATCCTCAAAGGGGACCACAGCCCAGAAGAGATTAAGAGTAGCTCCCCTGGGATTGACAGGGCAGGAATCATCTCATTCGCACTGCACCTGCGGCAGGCATGGCGTTAGGGGAGGTGGGGGTGGAAGGAAAGTCTCGGGCTACTGGAGGTTTCAGGAGCCGGAGCCCTGTGAACCTCCACTGGTTGGGAGGGAGAAGGAGCTAACACGAGGCTCCTGCTTCTCAGGGCTCTAGCCTTGAGGGACAGGTGGAACCCACAGGTTCCTTCTGGCACAGGATGCCCAGTCCCAGAGCATTAGGGTCAGAGTGCGTGCTCTGCAGAGTATCATTCAGAACAGGGGATGCTGCTTTAGAATACAGTTCTCACGGGGATAGGAACATGGCAAACAGAATGACAGAAATCAGCATGTTTTATAAAAATTTTACAAAAACAAATACACAATTGGCTTGAGATCAGTGCATTTTCCCACTCTGTCACCAAATTTATGTTAAATAATAAGGAAAATCTTTAAATTATTCTCTAGACAGAACTATATTTTTAAGAATCGTGGGATGAGCAGAATTAAAAGCAGGTTTTCAAAATAAGGGACATTTCAGTTTATGGTACATGCTACAAAGCATTCTTAATCTCTTCTTTTTATAATTCTTTCTGTTTACCCCCAGCACACAGCTATTCTAAGGTCTTCATGATTAGCAAGCACTCCTTTGGGGATGAACCAACTCTACGTTCCACTGATCAGCTGGTAATGGCGACTAATCCCTGAACTGAAACAAACTCCTCCACCAGTGGCAAGGAGAAGCCTGCCATTGTGCCAGACCATATTTCTTTCTAGCTGCCCTGCTGGATCCCCTGGACATGAGCAAGCACGTCACTCCACTGCTAGAAACCCTCCCTCTGACTCTCAGGCTAAATTCTCCTCACCAGCCTCACATATCACATGCACACACACAGGGAACCCCAGAGGTGACAGAGGCTGGAACAATTTTGTTTTGTTTATTTTTTTTAGAAAACCAAGGGGGTAATTGCCCCTATCTGGCAGGAAACGGGAAGACTGGAGTTCTGGTTGGGTTTTTCTGATTTACTATTCTACAGATGTTCACAAAATACGTCTTTATCTTTCCAATCAGAAGTTAACCACAAGAAATTCCTGTGGCTGGAATCGGCTTCTCTTGGGCACTAGGAGTAGGTTTGCTCACCTCTGCCCCATCCTTTTCATCTGGTTCTTTGTGATGTCAAAAATTTAAATTTGCCTTCAAGTTAGGGGAAACTTGTCCTTTTAGATGAGAGAATGATGACCTGTAACTTTAACAAACTGAAACCTATCTTAACACAGTTTTCAAAAGATTACAGGGGAGCTTAAAATAGTCTCTGTTTCAAATGCCACGTGTACTGAGGACTTTCCTGACCGCCTTCTTACATTAAACAGCTATCCTCCCCCTCACTTTCTATCTTCACATTGCTTTTTCTTCAAGACTTTGCGACATCTGATACACAGGCACGTATACATACACACATATGATATACGTGTATTTGTTACTGTCAATGTTCATCACCAATAAAATATAAGTTCCACGAGGGCAAGGACTTTAAAAAAAAGTTTATTGATGCGTAATTAACATACACTAAACAGCACACATTAAGAATATACAACTTGGGCTGGGTGTGGCAGCGGGCGCCTGTAGTCCCAGCTACTTGGGAGGCTGACGTGGAAGGATCACTTCAGCCCAGAAGGCAGAGGTTGCTGTGAGCCAAGATTATGCTATTGCATTCCAACCCGGCCGGGGCGAACGAGTAAAACCCTCTCAAAAAAACAAACAAAAAACATGCAACTGATACGTTTTGACATATGTATATACCCATGAAACTGTCACCAAAATCAAGATGATGAAAACATCTACCACTTCAAATGTCTTCTTGTGCCCATGTGTATTTCCATCCTCCCATCCCCTGCAGGCCATGACTGACATACTTTCTGCCATGACTGATTTGCTTGTATTTTAAAGAATTTTATGCAAATGGATCATAGAGTATATACTCTTTATCTGGCTTGTTCATTTAGCATGATTACTTTGATATTCATCCATGTCACCACATGTATCAATAGTTTACTCACTTTGCTGGGTAATATTTCAGTACACAGATGTATCACAATGGACCCACTCATCTGTCAATGAACATAGGGCCTGCTCCCAGTTTGGGGCAATTACAAACAAAATTGCTATTAACTTTTATGTCCACGTCTTTGTGTAGACATATGATTTAATTTATTTAGGACAAATACTAAGGAGTGGAATGGCTGGGCCATATGGTAGGTATACATTTGACTTTTCCAGAAACTGTCAAATTGTTTTCCTTTGCCATGTTAAAAAAAAACCCCAATTCCTAATTCACTCAGAGCGTTTCATTTTTTGTTTAAATAAGTTTTAAAAAGGATGGATTTTTCTTAGTTTTTTCTTTGCATCATTTGATATAATCATTTCCTTCGTACTCTGTTAATAGGTGAACTATAGTGATTGGTTTTGAATGTTAAATCAATCTTATATTCCTAGAACAGACCACACTGGTAGTGATTCTTTGTATCTAATGTTAGATTTGATTTGCTAAAATTAAATTGAACATTTTAGCATATATATTCATTAAGAATATTGGTCTATAGCATTCTTTTAAAAATCTCTTTGCGGGCCAGGTGTGGTGGCTCATGCCTGTAATCCCAGCACTTTGCGAGGCCGAGGCAGGCAGATCACCAGGTCAGGAGATCAAGACCATCCTGGCTAACACGGTGAAACCCCCGTCTCTACTAAAAATACCAAAAATTAGCCGGCTGTGGTGGCAGGCGCCTGTAGTCCCAGCTACTCGGGAGAATGGCATGAACCCGGGAGGCGGAGCTTGCCATGAGCTGAGATCGCGTCACTGCACTCCAGCCTGGGCGACGGAGCAAGACTCCATCTCAAAAAAAAAAAAAAAAAAATCTCTTGCATATTGATATCAAGTTAATACCTGCCTCACAGAATGAACTGAGAAATGTTCTCTCATCTTCAATTTTCTGGAATAATTTGTATAGAACTGATAATATTCCTTAAATGTTTGGTAGACTTCGTTGGTGAAAATATGTGGGTCTGGTGTCTTTGTCAGAAGGATCTTAACCACAACTATAATTTCTTTAGCAGGTACAAGGCTATTCATGACATCTATTTCTTCTTGGTAATTTGTATCTTTCAAGATATGTGTCCATTTCAGCTAAATAGTTGAATTTATTGGCATAAAGTTATACATAATGCTTCCATATTATCCACTTAATACCAATAGAATCTGTAGCAGTGTCAACATTTATTATTTGTCTTCTCACTTTTCTTTTCAGTCAGGTGAGAAATACATCAATTTTAATGATCTTCTCAAAAGCCCAGTTTTCCTTTCATCAATTTTCTCTATGATTTTTTGTTTTCTATTTCATTGATTGCTATCCCAATCTTTATTTCCTTTGTTCTGCTTACACTGTGTTTAACTTGTTCTTATTTTTCTAATTCCTTTTTCTTTTTCTTGTTTTTTAGAGACGAAATCTGGCTCTGTCACCCAGGCTAGAGTGCAGTGATGTGATCATAGTTCACTGAAGCCTCAAAACTCCTGGCCTCGAGCAATCCTCCTGCCTCAGCCTCCTGAAGCAATCCTCCTGCCTCAGCCTCCTTGAGCAATCCTCCTGCCTCAGCCTCCTGAGTAGCTATGACCACAGGTGCACACCAGTATGCCCAGCTAATATTTTGTTATTTAGAGATGGGATCTCACTATGTTGTGCAGACTAGTCTCGAACTCCTCTACCTTGGCCTTCAAAAGTACTGAGATTATAGTTGTGAGCTACTGTGCCCAGTCCTAGTTTCTTAAGATAGAAGCTAAGGTCATTAATTTTACACTTTTCTTCTTTTCTAATGTTTAAAAATATCTTTTAGTACTATAAATTGTATTTAGTACTATAAATTTAAGTATTGCTTTAGCTGTATATCACAGCTAAACACATTGTGTTTTCGTTTTCAGTCCATTCAAAATACTTTCTCATTTCCCTTTGATTTCTTCTTTGATCCACGGATTAATATTTAGTTTCCAAGAACTTGGGGATTTTCCATAGATCTGTGTTTTTTTAATTTCATTTCCTTCAAAGAGAAAATGTTTTACAGTACTTAAATCCTTTAAAATTCATGGAGTTGTTTTGCTCAACATATGGTACACTGTGATAAATGATCTGTGACCTTGAGAAAAATAAGTGTTCTTATGCTGTTGGGTAGCGTGTTCCATAAATGTCAATTAGATCAAGCTGACTGACAGTATTGCCCAAGTTGTCTATAACCTTACCAATTTCTCTCCAATTGCTGTATCAATTATTTGAAGATGGATATTGAACTGTCCAATAGTAACTGTAAATGTGTCTATTTTTCCTTATATTAGTTTTCGCTTCATATATTTTGTTTTGTTATTAGATGCATAACTAAGACGGTTAATACTTCTTGATGAAATGACTCCCTTAATTATTATGAAATGTTCCTCCTTATCTCCAGCAATATTACTTGCTTTGAAATCTACTTCATATGATTTAATATAGCACTCTAGTTTTCTTTTGATTAGGTTGAGCATAGTATATAATTTTCTGTTCTATTAATTTTAATCTACTTATATCTTACATTTAAAGTTGGTTTCTTATAAGCAGCATATAGGTAGTTCTTGCTTTTTACCAAGTCTAATCTCTGTCTTTCAATTGTGGTGTTTAGAACATTTACATTTAATGTGATTATTGATACGATTAAGATTAAATTTACCATCTTGCTATTTGTTTCCCACTTCTCTCCTCTGGAACTTTGTGTTGCACTAATGTGATATTCCCAACTCCTAAAACGGTCCTTGCCACATAGTAGCATTCAACAATATTTGCGGAACAAATGAATCAATCATTCAATCTTGCAGCTGAGTAAGACGTCAGTGAGCATGTAGTGTACCTTTTTAGAGATTAGGAAATTAAAGCTGACACTGGTTAAGTGGCTTGCCAAAAATTATACGAATAAGAACTGGAGCGGCAAAAACCTAGGTTTCTTGATCTCAAGGTCTTTTTACTGTAGCATTTACAATGTGAAGGCTTTGAATGAAAACTACTTTTGCTTTTGATTGTTTCTCTATACATTAGTCAAGATATTCATTCTAGGAAGCATTATTCCCCCTTCCACTTCCCCTGTCCCTGAAGGTGAACACAACTCAGTGGAATATAAACATTTGTAGGGAAGCAAAGACCCTACATTATGTATATGGGGAACATTGTCGGGTAGGGCTTGTAAAAAATTGCCTCAGTACGGCTGGGTGCGGTGGCTCATGCCTGTAATCCCAGCACTTTGGGAGTCTGAGGCAGGCAGATCAGGAGTTTGAGACCAGACTGGCCAACATGGTGAAACCCCATCTCTACTAAAAATACAAAATTTAGTTGGGTGTAGTGGCACATGCCTGTAGTCCCAGCTACTTGGGAGGCTGAGGCAGAAGAATCACTTGAACCTGGGAGGTGGAGGTTGCAGTGAGCCGAGATCATGCCATTGCACTCCAGCCTGGGTGACAGAGCAAGACCTCGTCAAAAAACAAAAAAAAACTGCCACAGTACTTGAACAGAAGCAGTCCCACAAAAATCATCAGAATGCCCCAACTTTAGATTTCATTACAGATTTCTAGAATATATAATATTCTTGAGTAGTCTTCATAAACTTTATGGAAAATGTGTATTATGAAAAAACCATGCACAGATTTCAAAAAATTTCTGCACCAAAATTAACTCATACTAATTTGTTATAACATGACTGTACAGGATCAAGTTTGAGGGACTAAGAAGGATAAGACATCAGTTTGGACAGAGCCCCTGTAAGAGCAACATGAATTCTAAAATTGAAGCAAGAACAAACATGAAATTCATGGTGAAGCTTGGGTGGAAGAATGATTAAATCACTGATGCTTTATGAAAAGTTATGGGAAGTATGCCCCAAATAAATCAGCAGTCTAAAAATGGATAACTTATTTTAAGAAGGAATGAGACAATGTGGAAGACGAAGCCAGCAGCGACAGACCATCCACATCAATTTGCAAGGGAAAAAATTAATCTTGTTTGTGCCCTAATTCAAAAGGACCAATGATTAACAGCAGAAACAACAGCCAACACCATAGACAGCTCATCTGGTTCAGCTTACAGAATTCTGACTGAAAAATTTAAGTTGAGCAAACTTTCCACTTGATGGGTGCCAAAACCATTGCACCCAGATCGGCTGCAGACAAGAGCAGAACTTTCAATGGAAATTTTAAACAAGTGGAATAAAGATCCTGAAGCATTTCTTTGAAGAATTGTAACAGGAGATGAAACATGGTTCTATTAGTATAATCCTGAAGATAAAGCAATGGGTATGAAGAAGTGGAAATGGTCCAGTCAAAGCAATATTGGACAGGTCAAGGGCAAAGGTCATGGCAACAGTTTTTTGGGTGCTCAAGGCATTTTGCTTATTGACTTTCTGGAGGGCAGGAGAATGGTAACACCTGATTATAAGCACTTGGAGAAAGTTGGCCAAAGCTTTAGCAGAAAAACTTCTGGGAAAGCTTCACCAGAGAGTCCTCCTCCACCAAGATAATGCTCCTGCTAAATCCCTCTCATTAAACAGGGGTATTTCGTGAGAGCTTTCATGAGAAATCATTAGGCATCCACCTTACAGTCCTGATTTGGCTCCTTCTGACTTATTTTTCCCCTAAACTTAAAAAAGCTTTTAAAGAGTATTAGTTTTTCTTCACTTAATAATGTAAAAAAAGACTGCACTGATATAGGTAAATTACCAGGACGTTCAGCTCTTTAGGGATGAACTAACTAGCTGGTATCATGGCTTACAAAAGTGTCTTGAACTTGACGGAGCTTATGTTGAGAAATAAAGTTTATATTTTCTGTTTTTATCTTTTAATACCATTTTCCATGAACTTTTTGAAGTCCCCTCATATTTACTTTAAACAACAGCTGAACAAATTTCAAATATTGTATTATTATAGGTTGAAATGTGTCCCTCCAAAATTAGTATGTTTAAACCCTAACCCCAAGTACCTCAGAATGTGACTCTATTTGGAGATAAGGTCTTTAAAAAAGTAACTGCATTAAAATGAGATATCAGGATATGTCTTACCTCAATCTGGTATCTTTATAAGAAGAGGAAATTTGGACACCCAAGTAGACACACTAAGGAAAAACCATATGAAGACACAGGGAAAAGACGGCCATCTGCAAGCCACGGACAGACACCTCAGAAGAAACTAACCCTGCCTGCACCTTGATCTTGGACTTTCGCCAGAAATATGAGAAAATGAATTTCTGTTGTTTAAACCACCCAGTCTGTGGTATTTTGTTACAGCAGCCCTAGCACATAAATACATTAATTTCCTATTTCAGCTTTAAACCAGTATCTTCATCTCTTCTTTTCCTCTAACCACATCTCTCAAAACATTTCTGTATCAACTGACTGAATGTAAATTCCCATTTAGAAAAGATAGTCATATATATTTCTGTAAATCTCAGCTACTTTTATGGATCAACTCAATGAACAGCTATAGTGTCATTAACTGCAAACAACATATTTTTCTGACAAATGCACTAAACTTGAAACAAATCTTTATTTGAAAACCAATTTGCTTTCAGAAAATGTAGTATCCAGTGATCTTAAACAAGAGGATAAAGTTTCTGGGTTCAAGACATCAATTTCATCTCACTGAAAATATGCAACTTCAAGTCCGTATGGTGACAGCAACGTTGAAGCTCCCTAAATTCTTTCCACACTGATCTTTTATCAAATTTTAAATGCTATGAAATCACTCTACCATTTACTATCTTCCTAAAAGTGTCAATGAAAGAACAAAGAGATAATTTTCTGCAGGTTGTTAGAGTAAGTCACATTTGGTATTTCTGGTATGGCTGGAATGATTCCATGAGTGTATGCATGAACACCAAGGTCTCTGAAGGTAAGAGATTCCACAGACCTTTTTTAGTAACAAGTCACGTGCTACTATCAGATATCTATATTCTTTCTTCTATTGTTCCTTCCAGGGGCTTAAGAAATAGACTGGAGAACTTGAAACTTTCCGGGACAGCTGATGTGGACAGTGATTGTGGTATCTTAATTGCCTTAACAACTGTGGTTATTTCCACCACTTTGTGTTGGCATATAGGGTCCAAAATCCAGTGAACATAGATGTTTGCAGTAAAGAATTGCCAACACTATTGCATGTTTAGATTTCCCAGAGACAGTAATCTGGTGCTGTAATTTTCACTTCTCTGAAACAACATGAGAAAGTAGTCAATCATAGGTGGAGATTCTGGTTTATTTAATCTCTATTAAATACTGGCTTCACGCTTTGTGTATATGTAGGTGTGCATGTACTGGAAAAGCAGGAGTATAAAAGAGGATTTATTTCTAACAAAACTAATGGATATGTGGCATACATTATGTAGTTACTTTGTATGCTAAGCTGTGCCATACCAATGAATTCTTCTTGACATAAAACTAGAAACTAAAATAATTATATTTCATTTTTACAAAACTACACAGTAATAATTGAAGTTCATGCTGTTAATCTTGTGCCTACATAAAATGTACCAAGGGGCCCAAGGTATATAACAAATTAATATACCACTATTGTATCGTAATATTAGACCTGCCAAAATGAGTACTTTAACTATAAAAGACATTAAATGTTTAATTAATACATCTACTTTCCTTGTTGGAATTCTGAGGGGTTTGTTAACACATGATATGGATGATTTGCATTACTTTAAAAAGTAATCCCCAGAAACTGGAACTTGTATTTTCTTTTCTGTGATAAATTTTCTCATTCAAAAATAACTTCATAAGCACTCATCCTATTGACTGTAGGTTTATGCCCAGGTGATGTTATTCACAAACATCCATAGATACGATACATTATTTGAAGATCTCAGTTATACCTGGAGAGGATTCACCTATAAATTACAACAAAAGGGCTCTCATTAGTGAAACACTGGGAGCCTTTTTAAAAGGCATGAGAGGGTAACAAAAAGACTTTGCACCTAGTAGTGTTAAAGGACAAGTTGCATTTATTATAACTATCAGAACTTCACTAAGAGCCTAGTGAAACAATCTACTTTCTCCCTTCTTCAGCTGATTTTATAGGCTCTGTCCAACATCAGCAGTGTGGCAGCCATTAATCACTATTTCTCTTAGAAATATTCAAGAACATGAGCAAAAGTTGAATAAGTATGCAGACTGGGGAGAAATGACATAAAGGCAATTTCCAACTTACAAGCTAATTTTGTTATAAAAGCCTATATATGTAAGGCTGGGCACAGTGGCTCACGCCTATAATTCCAACAATGTAGGAGGCCAAGTTGGGCAGATCACTTGAGGCCAGGAGTTCAAGACTAGCCTGAGTAACATACAGAGACTCCATCTCTACAAAAAAATTTAAAAATTACCCAGGTATGGTAGCATGTGCCTGTGATCCCAGCTACTTGAGAGGCTGAGGTGGAAGGTTGAGGGTGAAGTGAGCTGTGATTGCGCCACTGCACTCCCCTGGGTGACAGAGAGAGACCCTGGCTCAAAAATTTAAAAAAGAAAAGAAAAGAAAAATGCAGCCTACATATAAACTGGAAAAAACTTGGGACCTGTTTCAATAGATACACACACATACACAGAAAGGCTATATAATGTAGGTAGGTTACTAGGCAGTAACATTAAGGTCTATTAAACCAGAAATAAATAAAAAATATAACATTAAAGCTTCTAACAAGTATCTATTATTTTTATAGAGAAATTCCTATTATATTTCTGTAAAGATGACGTGACCAAGACCCTCTCTCTCTCTCCGTCCAGGTTATAGCACTGACAGCCACAGCCACTCTCTTAATACCACACCAGATGAATGCTGGAGAGACCCAGTGATAGGGAACATTTGGGTTGGGGGATGAACTTGTGGTGAGAAGGAAAGATAGGCGCTTTAAAAGCTGAGGAGTAAGAGGTAGAAGGTCAATTTGAGGCATAGGGGCAGGCAGCAATTTCTATGTTCTGCAAGGAAGCTATTGGAGAAAAGAACCTGTATTTATCCAGAGCTACTATGCCCAGGTGCTGTACTAATTAAGTGAATGCAGGAAACCAACTGGAATTTTATGAAGGACACAGAAGATGCAAGCTATGTTTTGAAGCTCTGGCTCCAAAAAGGACGGACACACACACACACACACACACACACACACACACACACACACACACCTTTCAGAAACCAATTAGATATCCAAGGCTCCCCTTGCAGGTTTGTACTGGGCAGCTAAACATCAGAACAGGAACAGGCAAAGAAATCACAAGTAGTACTTCCTGTTAGCCTGGTAAACTCTCAAACAGGAATTTAAATGATCTGAAATACTCTATTCCCTAAAAAGAAAAAAGAAGTATGTTTTTTGAGCATCTCTTCAATGTGTCTTTAAACTGACAAAATATTCACATTGAAAATAATCTTATAGATCTAGTCCAATCCCCTCATTTTAAGATGAAGAAAACACTGAGCCCCTAAATATTCACACTAAAGTCATACTAAAGCATCACAATATCAACCACCACCCAATTAATTTTAATCCAGTCCTAACTGCAGCTTCTATAACAGGTCCTTTACTCTTAAAATCTGGGTCAGGCAACCTCTGAAATACTTCTACCACCTCTGAAACACAACCCGCATCACATGAAAATGTAAATCGCCTGCTTATTTATCTGTCTCTTCTACTAAACTGTAAGCAACCGTTTGAAGACAGGGACTTTATCTTAGCTATCTTTGCAAGGCTAGCTGTTGGCACAATACTTACCATAAACTACAGTCGTGTGTCACTTAATGACAGGGTCTCTTCTGAGAAATGCATGTTAGTTGATTGTGTCATTGTCAAACATCATGGAGAGTACTTACATACAAGCCTAGATGGTGTAACCTACAACACACCTAGGCCATATGGGATGGCCTACTGCCCTAGGCTACAGCCCTGTACACGTTACAGTGCTGAATACGGTAGGCAACTGCAACACAATGGTAAGTATTTGTGTATCTAAATGTAGAAAAACTACAGTAGAAATACGCTATTTTAATCTTATGGAACCACTGTGGTATATGCGGTGTGTTGACTGAAGCATCATTATGTTGTGCATGACTTACAGAAAAGCACTAAATATTTGGTGAGTAAACACAAGAAAATATTCACAGGAGGTTCTTTGGTGTTTTGGCCACTGGTGCCAAACACCAAGCACCAGCCTCTGCTGACTCCTGAACCATACATGCACAGGGAAGCCTCCAAGCTCCCTAGTGAAGTCTAAAAGGCATTGTCAAAAGGTAATGAAATTACACGTTCTCTAAAAAGAGGTCTGAATTTGTTACTGAGAATTGGGACAAAAGAGAAGGGGAACAGCCATGAATTATGTTTTGGCTGCACTGAACTAACCATAACATTCACTGGTAATTCACACTGTTTAAATAAGCTCTCTCACACAAGCTCTTTAGAAGGTTGCACAAACGTGAATCTGTGAGATACTTCCTTGCATGAATACAAAACACTGCTGTGCCACATGAAGAAAAGGTGTACATCTGGCATGCAATAATGCATAATTAAGAACAAATACTCAGTTTCACTTACAATCATGGTCAAGCAGCTCCAATTGGATTAACCCTCCTCCATATAACTGTAACCTCAGGAGAAAGACATGAAAACAATCTAAAGGTTCTGGGAAGCAACTGAAAACAGGCAGGTACTAAAGAGGAGGTGGGCACTAGGAATAAGGAATGGCACCAAATGAATTTCTCATTTTTATGGCTTTTTGCCTGAAGGTGGGCCCCAGCTTATGCCATTTAGGGTAAAAATCTGAAATTAGAAACCCACAGTTCTACTGCCATGAACAATCAGAGGACAGAGCTTGAACAAGTACAGCAGCTTTAAAGTGAAGGAGGTGAAATTCCAGAAAAGAGGCGGCCAAAGAGAAGAAGCCCTAAAATCTCAGTATAAAGTCTGCCCAGATCTCTGACTCTTGAACCACACATGCACAGGGCAGGCTCCAAGCCTCCTAGTGAAGTCTAAATAAAGCAGCCTGGAATCTTAACCCACTGGAAAAAAGAAAGCGTTTGCAGTTTGAGTTCATCCATGATGACTGGCCTAAGAAAATAAAAAATTCAGTATTCTTTGCTGCAACCTAACCGAATTCAGAGGCACAAAATACCAGTCACAATGCCCAGGATATATTCCAAAATGACTCAGCATTAAAAAAACAAAGGAAACAGAACCCATACACTAGAAAAAGACATCAAAGGAAACTGATGCTCTGATGATCTCATGTTGAAATTAGTAGACAAAGACTTTAAAGCAACTTTATAATTATCCTCAATGACGTAAAGTAAAATATGTTCATGAGTAAAAAAGTTGAAAATCTCAGCAGAGACACAGAAACTATTAGGAAAAGGACCAAATGGAAAAACCTAAAATTAAAAAAAATAAAATATCTGAAATAAGAAATTCTCTCTATGGGCTTGGAGCACATTGGAGATTATATAAGAGTCAGTAAACTTGATATACCAGCACAGATTATTATCCAATTTGAATAGCACAGGAAAACAGTGTGAAAAAACAAGCAGAACTTCATACCTGTTGGACAACTTCCGAAAGAAAGAAAGAAAGAAAGAAAGAAAGAGAGAGGGAGAGGGAGGGAGGGAGGGGGAGGAGGAGAGGGGAGGGGAGAAGGTGAAGAGGGGAAGGAGGAGGAGGGGAGGAGGAGGGGGAGGAGGAGGGGGAGGAGGAGGGGAAGGAGGAGAAGGAGGAGGAGGAGGAGGAGGGGAGGAGGAGGGGGAGGAGGAGGGGGAGGAGGAGGGGAAGGAGGAGAAGGAGGAGAAGGAGGAGGGGGAGGAGGAGTGGGAGGAGGAGGGGGAGGAGGAGGAGGGGGGAGGAGGAGGGGGAGGAGGAGGGGGAGGAGGAGGGGGAGGAGGAGGGGGAGGAGGAGGGGGAGGAGGAGGGGGAGGGGGAGGAGAGATAGATAATAAGACAGAAAATATATTTCAAGAAATAATGGCTAAAAGTTTTCCAAAGTTAAAGAAGGATACGCAAGAGATTCAAAAAGCTCAGGCAACTCCAAGCAGAATAAATAGAAAACCTCACCTAAACACATTATAGTCAAAAGGCTTAAAACCAGTCTGTCACGGTTCCATGAGAGAAGCAGAACTACTCTGTGTGTGTGTAAAGAGATTACAGGTAATTGAATTTACCTGATTGTGGGAGCTACTTATGTTGTCTCTGTAAGGCTGTTGTCTCCAAGTTCACTGCTGGGGCTTGATGCCCATAGGACAGTAAGTTGAGAAGCGAAGATGCAAGCAAAGCCAGGAGAGGAAAGATGAAATGGAATCTAGAAGCACAAGCTGGAGCCCAGGAGGATAGACTGAAACCCGTGTTAATTCGTACCGCCTGACCTTGCTGGTGTGAATATCCTGCAAAAGCTGGGACTTTCATCATGGAGCTAAACACACACTCCAGCCCAGAAGTAGGCTCAAAGGCTAACAGGATGCAGGAGGAGGTGGAGCTGATGCAGGCCTGACCACTGCTACGTACCAATAAGATGGTCTAGCAGACAACATGAATGAGCTACAAAATGGCTGTTCCGTCACGTCTATCCTCCAAATCTCCCATGAGAATCTTAAATAGCAAAAGGAATCCTGGGAAATGTGGCTCAGTCTAGTCAACTGACATATTACAAAGCCATCACACAAACAAAAATATCTTGAAAACAGCCAGTGAAATATACCACATAACTTGCAAGGAAGAAATATTTAAATATGTACTCACTAAACTATCAACCCACAATTTTATATTCAGTAAAAATATCCTTTAAGAATGAAGGCAAAATAAAGACATCATCCCATAAAAGAAAACAAATTTTTTGCCAGCTGCACTACAAAAAATGGTAAAAAAAAAAAAAAAAAAAAAAAAATTAGACTGAACAGGAATTATTCCAGAAGAAAACATGGATCTTTAAGAAAAAAAATGAAGAAATGAAAGTGTTCTGAAATTAGACAGCAGTGATGGTTGCATAAGTCTGTCAAGACCCTAAAAACCATGGAAGTGTATACTTTAAAGGGTGAATTATCTCAATAAAAAATTAACAAAAGAATAACACTGGAAACAGCAAATATGTAAGAAAATAATAAATACTAAGAGTCCTAACTTAGAATCTGGGACAGATATGAAGATTAATCTTCAAACAGAAACACAGATGTTTAATGAATAAACCGAAACACTTAAAATTAATATAGTAAGGTCTGGAAGATTCACTTAGGCCCTTTCAGAGGAGACATTATTTCATCGAGGCCTCTCTGTGCCTTGCACATGATAGATAAAAATATTACTTATTTAATCAGTTGCCATCCTATTGAAATGAGTATCAACCAAGTGACCAAAATAAACTATAAAGTACCTAAATTACTCTCTAGAGGCAAGATTTTTTCTTTTCTGAAGGAAATCTCTGAAAGATAAGTAGGAATGCAATAAGTATTAAGATCCATTTCAAAATAATCCAAACATTCTAAATCAATCTTCCTAGAATACCTCTTAAATCTTTTCTAAGTTGTGCTTTATATAATACTTATATAATTATGTTTTATAATCATTATAATTTTTTCTTTCGAGGAACAAGGCTTTAGCAGTCAGCATAAAATTGGGCTTTGGGATTTTCAACCTCAGCTGGGCCCTCCAGCAATCGGTACCTCTTTATAGGTCCCTACTTGGGTTTCTCTCTAGCTCCCTCTGAGCCTATCCCTACATGTGACAGTCACTGTCTTAAAACTTCTAATATCAACCATAAAACATTCTTCTCACTCTTAATAAGAAGGCAGAACTTCTGCCATAAAGATGGTGGGACTTATACCTGTAGTCCCAGCTATTCGGGAGGATCCCTTAAGGCCAGGAATTCGAGGCTGCAGCGAGCTGTGATCGTGCCACTGCACTCCAACCTGGGCATTACAGCAAGACTCCATCTCTTAAAACACACACACACACACACACACACACACACACACACACAGAGAGAGAGAGAGAGAGAGAGAGAGAGAGAGAGAGAGAGAGAGAGAGAGAGAGAATTTGAGGCCTTCAGTCAGAAACTACCATAACTTTCTGCCTAAATGCTTATAAACACATCTGCTCTGGTGGGCGTCTTACTTCTTTCCAATTGATGTCACTACAAGGGTATCCCACCTCCTTTCTATAGGTTAGCTATGCTTCAGAGATCTTACATTTTTTTCTGTATTTACTCACTTTACATCTTACTATCTGTATGTTTTTATCTTAAATATTACTTCTTTCTATGTAGCTCCAATTTCACACTCCCTTTTGGATCATTCCTGAGTGTATGAAATAAATATCACCCATTCTACATGCTCCCTTTAGCTACTGCTCCTTTCTTAACTCTTCAATTTTCTCTATTTTTTAAATTTTAGGTTGAGTGGCACACACGTAGGTTTGTTATACAGGAAAACTGCATGTCATGGGGGGGTTTGGTGTACATGTCATTCCATCACCCAGATAATAAGCACAGTACCTGGTAGGTCGTTTTTTGATCTTCACCTTCCTCCTGCCCTCCACCCTCAAGTAGGCCTTGGTGTCTGCTCTTCCTCTCTTTGTGTTGATACGTACTCAATGTTTAGCTCCCACTTGTAAGTGAGAATATGCAGGATTTTGTTTTCTGTTCCTGTGTTAGTTTGCTTAGGCTTATGGCCTCCAGCTCCATCCATTTTGCTGCAAAGGACATGATCTTGTTCTTTTTGATGACTGCATAGTATTCCATGGTATATCTGTACTACATTCTTTATCCAATCTGTAATTGATGGGCATTTAGGTTGATTCCATGTCTTTGCTATTATGAACAGTGTTGTAATGAACATATGTGTGCATGTGTCTTTATGGCAGAAGAATTTACATTCCAATAATGGGACTGCTGAGTCAAATGGTAATTCTGCTTTGAGTTGAGATATTGCCAAACTGCTTTCCACAGTGGATGAGCTAATTTGCATTTGTACCAGCAGTGTATAAGTGTTCCCATTTCTCACAATCTTGCCAGCATCTGTTATTTTTTGACTTTGTAATGAGGGCCATTCTGACTGGTGTGAGATGGTATCTCACAGTGGTTTTAATTTACATTTCTCTAATGATTAGTGATGTTAGGCATTTTTTCATATGCCTGTTGGCCACATGTATGTCTTCTTTTGGGAAGTGTCTGTCCATGTCCCTTGCCCACTTTGTAATGGAGCTTTTTTTTTTTTGTAAATTTGTTTAAATTCCTTATAGATTCTGAATATTAGACCTTTGTCAGATGCATAGTTTGCAAATATTTTCTCCCATTCTGCAGAGGTCTGTTTACTCTGCTGATAGTCTCTTTTGCTGTGCAGAAGCTCTTTAATTAGGTCAAGTTTTGTTTTTGTTGCAATGGCTTTTGGAGTCTTTGTCATGAAGTCTTTGCCAAGGTCTATGTCCAGAATGGTATTTCCTAGGTTATCTTATATGGTATTTTTTATAATTTTAGGTTTTACATTTAAGTCTTTAATCTATCTCGAGTTGATTTTTGTATATGGAGTAAGAAAGGGGTCCAGTTTCCACCTTCTCTGCATATGGCTAGCCAGTTATCGCAATATCATTTATTGAAGAGGGAGTCCTTTCCCTATTGCTTCTTACTGTTGACTTTGTCAGAGATCAGATGTCTGTAACTGTGTGACATTTCCGGGCTATTTATTCTGTCCCACTGGTCTATGTGTCTGTTTTTGTACCATTACCATGCTGTTTTGGTTACTATAGCCTGCAGTATAGTTCAAAGTTGCGTAATGTAATGTCTCTGGCTTTGTTCTTTTTGCTTAGTATTGCCTTGGCTATTCGGGTTCTTTTTCGGGTCCACATGGATTTAAAAATAGTTTGTTTTTTTTTTCTAATTTTGTGAAGACTGTCCTTGGTAGTTTGAATAAGAATAGCACTGAATCTGTAAACTGCTGTGGGCAGTATGGCCATTTCAACAATATTGATTCTTCCTAACCATGAGCATGGAATGTTTTTCCATTTGTTTGTGTCATCTCTGATTTCTCTGACCAGTGTTATGTAGTTCTCATTGTAAAGATCTTTCACTTCCCTGGTTAGCTGTATTCCTAGGTATTTTATTCTTTTTGTGGCTATTGTGAATAGGATTGCATTCTTGATTTTGCTCTCAGCTTAGATGTTGTTGTTTGCATAGGAATCCTGATTTTTGTACATTGATTTTGTATCCTGAGATATTGCTTATGTTAATTTGTCAATTTTTGTTAGGTTGTTTATTGGACTGTAGAGCTTTTGGGCCGAGAAAATCGGGTTGTTTAGGTATATAGAACCATACTGTCTGCAAACATGGATGGTTTAACTTCAGCAAATTTTTAAAAACCTGAAATCATACCAACCACACTCTCAGACCACAGCACAATAAAAACAGAAATCAATACTAAGAAACTCTCTCAAAACCATATAATTACATGGACATTAAACAACGTGTTCCTGAATTACTTTTAGGTAAATAATGAAATTAAGGTAGAAACCAAGAAATTCTTTGAAACAAATGAGAACAAAGATACAACATACCAGAATCTCTGGGACACAGCTAAGGCAGTGTTAAGAAGGAAGTTTATAGCACTAAACGCCCACATAAAAAGTTAGAAAGATCTCAAATTAACAATGTAACATCACAACTAGAAGAGCTAGAGAAACAAGAGCAAAGCAACCCCAAAGCTAGCAGAAGGCAAGAAATAACCAAAATCAGAGCGGAATTGAAGGAAACTGAAATGCAGAAAAAGTACAAAAGATGAACAAATCCAGGAGTTGGTTTTTTGAAAGAATTAACAAAATAGACTGCTAGCTAGAATAACAGAAAAAGAGAGATGATCCAAATAAACACAATCAGAAATGACAAAGGGGTCATTACTACTCTTCAATTTTCTTGAGTAGCCTAAGCTTGGTGTTCTATTTCTTTTAACTTACACTTGAATTGAAAATAAAAAAAGAACTAGTTTAAGCATTAAGAATAGAAAATAAGATAACCAAGTCTAACGGATGTTAACATTGTACTATATGTATTTTCAAACATCTGTTTTTTTCAGAGGTAAAATAGTTACTGCTAAATACCTACTTCTTCCTACTCATTAATGTTCAACCATTCTATCTATCTCTATCTGTCCATCCCTCTCTCTATCTTTTGAGATGAGGCCTCGTTCTGTCACCCAAGCTTGGAGAGCAGTAGTGTGATCACAGCTCATTGCAGCCTTGATCTCCTGGGCTCAAATGATCCTCCCACCTCAGCCTCCTGAGTAGCTGAGACTACAGTCGTGCACCACCATGCCCGGCTAATTTTTTGTTATTTTTGGTAAAGGTGGGGTTTTGCCATTGGTCTTGAACTCCTGGACTCAAGGAATTCTCCTACCTTGGCCTCCCAAAATGCTGGGATCACAGGAATGAGTCACTGCACCTGGAAATGTTCAACCATTTTAACCTGTGAGAATGGCAATCACCTATGATTCAAACAAATATTGTCCTGAAGTTACTTCATATCATTTGCATGCAAGTTTTTATACTTTTCTCCCATATATATATTTGGTCATAAATACAATGCTTTTTATGGTGCATTTTCAGTTTTTCTAGTATGGTATTCTGTAAATATCCTCAGTAATTTGTTTTTCTGTGTTTGTTTTTTGAGATTTATCAATATTGATACTTATAAATTTGAGTTGTTTTTTATTCTTGAATAGTATTCTACCATAAGAATAAGAAAAAACTGCACTGAATCTGTATTATCACTTTGAGTACTCTCATCTTAAATTAAATATCCAATATATAAACATGAGATGTCTTTCCATTCATTTATGTCTTCTTTTCTTTCTTTCAGCAATGTTTTGTAGTCGGTAGTGTATAAGTCTTGTGCCTCCTTGGTTAAATCTATTCCTAAGACATTTTTTGATGCTATTTTAAATGAAATTGATCTTCTTAAGATCAATTTTACATTGTTGATAGCTAGTATATAGAAATGCAATGTATTTTCTAGCTTGCTTTTGCATCCTGCAACTGTACTGAGTGTATTAGTTCTAAGAACAAGTGTGGCACGTGTGTGTGTATGTTTTAGGGTTTTCTACATATAAGATCATGTCACCTATTAGTAGGGGTAGTTTTATTTCTTCCTTGCAAATTTGATTGCTTTTTATTTCTCTTATTTAACTCCTCTGGCTACAGCTTCCAGTGTCACGTTAACAGAAGTGTTGAAAGTGGTATCTTTGTTTTCTTCCTTATCTCAGGGGAAAAACTTTCAGTCTTTCACCATTGAATATAATGTGAGCTGAGGGTTTTCCAAACTATAGAAATGATCCCTTAGAGGACAGTCTTTCCAAGAATTTTTCATATATGACCTTTATAATGTTGTGGCAGTTTCCTTCTATTCCTAGTTTTTTTTTTTTTTTTAGTGTTTTTATCATAAAGGAGTGAATTTTGTCAAATGCTGCCCATCAGTTGAAATGATCATGCAGGTTTTCTCCTTCATTCTATTAATGTGGGACATTACACTGATTAATTTCTATACGTTGAACATCCTTGCATTCCTGGAATAAATCTACTTGGTTAAGGTGTACAATCCTTTAATTATACTGCTGAATGGTTTGCTAGTATTGTTAAGAAATTTTGCATCTGTATTCATTAGGGACATTGGTCTGTAGTTTTCTTTTCTTATAATGCCTCTAGTTTTGACATCAGGATAATGCTCCCTTCATAGAGCAAGTGAGAGAGTGTTCTTCAAATTTTTGGAAGAGTTTGAGAAGGACTGGCATTAATTTTTCTTTAAGTGTTGGGTAGACTTCCCCAGTAAAGCCATCTGGCCCTGGGCTTTTCTTTGGTGGGAGGTTTGTGATTAGTGATTTTATTTCTTTAAGAGTTACGGGGTCTATTTGGATTTTCAATTTATTCTTAAGTCATTTTGGTGATTTGTGTATTTCCAGGAATGTGTCCATTTCATCTAGGTTACTCAACTTGGTGGCATACAGTTCTTTAGAGTATCATCTTATAACCCTTTCTATTTCTCTAAAGTCAGGAGTAATATCTTTTTTCATTTCTGATTCAGTATTTCATTTTTCTCTTTTTCCTCCTTAGTCAATCCATTTAAAGTTTTGTCAGTTTTGTTGATTTTTCAAATAACCAACTTTCGGTTTCGGTCATTATTCTCTATTGCTTTTCAATTATTGATTTCATTTATTTCCGTTGTAATCTTTACACCAATAAATTGGTTAATCAAAATAATGAAGAGGTAAAACTACCAAAAAGATATAACAATACTACAATTTGGGTGCATCTACACATGGAACTAAAAAAATGTCAAAACTGATAGAACTATAAACAGAAATAGCCAACGCCATAATTATAGTTGAAGGTTTCACTTCTCTCTTAGTAACTGATAAAAGCAAGCCATTAAGCTATCAGTAAAGATGCAGAAGACTTAACACTATTAGCCAATTCTATCACTGACATTTATAGAATATTCTACACAAGAGCAAAGTACCTATGGCAATTGTACTATCTGTGAAATGATATGGTGCTATTTAAAAGAGGACTTGAATTAGTTATAAGTGTATACTTCAAACTCAAGGGCTGGCAGTTAAAAAAAGTTTAAAAAGCATAATTTATTCAATTAATATGTTATGAGAGGGAAAAATGTTGCCTTATACAATGCTCAATTAAACCAGAGAAGGCAGAATAAAAATGGGATACACACACACAAAGAAACAGCAAGGGCAATGAATAAAAAACTGTAAGAAGGCCGGGCGCAGTGGCTCACGCCTGTAATCCCAGCACTTTGGGAGGCCGAGGTCAGGAGATCGAGACCATCCTGGCTAACATGGTGAAACCCCATCTCTACTAAAAATACAAAAAATTAGCCGGGCGTGGTCGTGGGCGCCTGTAGTCCCAGCTACTGGGGAGGCTGAGGCAGGAGAATAGTGTGAAGCCGGGAGGCAGAGCTTGCAGTGAGCCGAGATTGTGCCACTGCACTCCAGCCTGGGCAACAGAGCGAGACTCCGTTTCCAAAAACAAAAACAAAAACAAAAACAAAAAAACCTGTAAGAAATCCAACTGTATCAATTATCATTTTTAATGTCAGTGGTCTAAAGACATCAGCTAAAAGACAGAGACTGTCAGAGTAGATAAAAAAAACAAGATCTAACTATATGGTCTACAAGAAACCCACTTTAAATATAAAGACACTGATAGATTAAAAGTAAAGGGATGGAAAAAAGATAGGCATGCTCATAGTAATTTAAAGAAAGTGAGAGGAGCTATATTAATTTAAGACAAAGTAGGGCAAGGAAAACTATCAGAGATAAGGAGGGGCATTACATAATGATACCTGGGCCAATTCTCCAAGAAAACATAACAGTCCTTAATGTGTATGTGTCTAGCAACAGAATCAAAATACGTGAGGCAAAAACTGATAGAACTGGAAGGAGAAACAGATGACTCTACTATTACAGTTGGACACATCAACATGTCCCCCCAGTCAGTTAAGGACATAACTGAACTAAACAGCACCATCAATCAACTGGATTTAATATCAACATTATGGAATATTTTATCCAAGAAAAGCAGAATACGTAACTCTTCTCTTCTCACACAGAACATTCATCATGACAGACCATGTTCTGGGCCATAAAATGCACCTTTAACAAATTTTTAAAAATCATATAAAAGTATGCTCTCAGACCACAATGAAATTAAACTGGAAATCAGTAACAGAAAGATAGCTGGAAAGCTCCAAAATACCTGTAGACTAAACAACACATTTCTAAACAACACACATATTAAATAATTCAATACAACTTAAAACTATTTGTAACTAAATGAAAATAAAACATCAAAATTTGTGAGATACAGTTAAAATAATGCTTAGAGGAAAATTTATAGCATTGAATGCACAAATTAGAAAAGATCGAAAACAAATAATCTAAGCTTTCAGGTTACAAAACTAGAAAAAGAGCAAATTAAATCCAAAGTAAGGAGAAGAAAAGATATAATTAAAATTAGAGCAGAAATCAATGAAACAGAGAACAGAAAATCAATGGAGAAAAACTAACAAAAGCAAAAGCCAGATCTTTGTAAATATCAATGAACTGATAAACCTCTAGACATGTTAAGTAAGTGTATTTCTATCAGCTCCCTTGCATAAATTTTAAAATATAAAATTAAAAATTTTAAAATATATTTTAAAATTTTGAAAATATTTTAAAATATATTTAAAATTTAAAAATATATTTTAAAAGATATTTTTAAAATTTTAAATATATTTTAAAAATTTCAATAGCTTTAGGGGTACAGTGGTTTTTGGTTACATGGATGAATTGTATAATGGTCAACTCTGGGCTTTAATGTACCCATCACCCAAATAGTGTACGTTGTACCCAACCGGTGACTTTTCATCCCTCACCTCCCTCTTCCATCCTCCCCTCACTCTGAGTCTCCAGTGTCCACTCTACTACTCTGTAGACCTCTGCATACCCATAGCTTAGCTCCAACTTCTAAGTGAGAACATGCAGTATTTGATTTTCTGTTCCTGAGTTACCCCACTTAGGATAATGGCCTTCAGTTCCATCTAAATGCTGCAAAATACATTACTTTGTTCTTTTTTATGGCTAGTGATATTCCAAGGTGTGTCTGTGTGTGTGCGCATCCCATTTACTTTATCCACTCATTGGCTGATGAGGACTTAGGTTGATTCCCTATCTTTGCAATTGTGAATTGTGCTGCAATAAACATACATATGAGTATATGTATCCTTTTGTATAGAATGACTTCCTTTCCTTTGTGTAGATACCTACTAGTGGAATTCCTGGATCGAATGGTACATCTACTAGTAGTTCTTTGAGAAATCTCCATACTGTTTTCCATAGAGGTTGTACTAATTTACATTCCCACCAACAGCATGTAAGCATTCCCTTTTTACCGCATCTACATTAACATCTATTGTTTTTTGACTTTTTAAAAATGACCATTCTGATTGGGGTAAAATGGTATCTCACTGTGGTTTTATTCGGTAGTTTCCTGATGATTTGTGATGTTGAACATTTTTTCCCATGTTTGTTGGCCATTTGCACATATTTTCTTTCAAGAAATGTGTATTCATGTGGTTTGCCCACTTTTTAATGGAATTACTTGAATTTTTTCTTGCTGATTTGAGTTCTTTATAGATTCTGGGTATTAGCCCTTTTTCAGAAGTAAAGTTTGCAAATATTTCCTCCCAAACTGTAAGTTGTCTATTTACTTTGTTGATGATTTCTTTTGCTGTGCAGAAGCTTGTGAGTTTAATTAAGACCCATTTATTTATTTTTGTTTTTACTGTATTTGCTTTTGGGGACTTAAGTCACACATTCTTTGCCTAGGTCAATCTCCGGAAGAATTTTTCATAGGTTTTCTTCTAGAATTTTTTATGGTTTCAGGTCTTACATTTATGTCTCCAATCCATCTTGAGTTAATTCTTGCATTTTTAATAGTGTTTGTTTTGTGCATATAGATGCTGTTATTTGGTGCAAATAAATATGTTTCTCATTTATGCTACAAATGATCTACTTATCACATTCAATATCTGAAGTCTACTTAGCCTCAAATTATTATTGTTGCCTCTGTTTACTTTTTGTGTCATTTGATGATTAAGCTTTTCCTCATTCTTATTTTTTCCAGTTTGCTGTGTAATTTTATTCTAGGTGAGATTTTTTGTAAGGAACATCTAGTTCTATTTCCTAACCCAATTTGAAGGCTTTTAAAGCTTTAACTGTATACATTTTATGCCAGAAATAACACTGGTTTTGACAGCTGTTTGTGTTTTTATATCCTAAGTACAATGCCTCATGACCAAAAGAAGACACTAATTGTAAGGCTTAGCCATCAGAATGTCTAGCAGGTATTTGGAACACATCTTTCTTTGACCCCAAGTTTAAAAGTGGGCCATTATTTGAGTGTGATAAGGGAAGTATCAAATAGAAACCTATTTTCAGCCTTTCATCTCTCTTCCGCTGGTGCATCTGTTCTACTCCTCTGGCCTTGCTTCACTTGTAAAAAAGCAGTAGCTTACAATCATTAACCTCTGCGTAACTGCCATCAATCACCGAACTCTTCAGGCTGAATATCTCAACCAGAAAGTAGAAAGTCACAACTCAGGAAAGTTCCACTTCAACTCTGGCACGATGCTTCACAAATGATCTTGATACACCTTGCAAAAATGTGTCCTCAAACCAACTTCCATTATTGACCATGAATATTTTCCAGCACTCAATCCCAACCTTCCACATTCTCACTGCTTCCCTCCCTCCTGACTTCCCTTTCAAATTTTCTCTTCCCTCTCTCCTATCCATTTCCTTAGCCCTCTCCTCCTTAATCATTTCCACAGCTCTAATTAAACTCTGAATTTCCAGACATATTTATTTCCATTTTCACTCCCAGAAGTTAGTGCTATATTTCTAGCCATTAGACAATTCTATCTGAAATTAATTACCAAAAACCAGCTATAATCCTCTTCCTTAAACTTTCTCCCAGTATTTCCCCCAGTATTATCAGACTAAAATAGGAGTCCTCAATTTCTTGATAATTTCTATGGAATTCACACTTCCTTTCCCTTTGTTGCCTATGTTCTGCTTTAGTAAGAGCTCTGTCACTTAACACTGTATTACTGCAGTAGTCTCTTAATGAGATTCCCTTTTCCAGGCTCTTCTCCGTAAGAGTCTATTCCAACAAAACTTGAAAAAATCCAATTGCTGCGTGTCATTTCCTTACTTCAGCATCTACAGTTCTGTTAAGTGGATCAAGCAAACATACGTGGTCGACTTTCAAGAAGCCGCAGTGTATTCACAGGCCACCTGTCCGCTGTTTACATCCAGATTCTATCCACCACAGATTCCCAGTTCCTCCAGTCAGCATATCTTCATTCACTTCTCGTTACTTTTTTTTCTCACATTGTTTTCCCATTCTGAAATGTCCCATTTCCTTCATTTCCCAATCCTGTATTCCTTCCAACACATTTTTCCATGAATTTTTCCAAACCCAGGGAGGTGGAAGTGGAGTTAAAGGAGCCTTATAATCAAGAAAACAATGATGGCAGGTAGAAGCATAGTCTATGTAAAGGAATGGAGAGTGCTAATAATGGTTAATGTGTAGCATTTTCAACCACTTTAAAATATAATTATCTAAAGCAAAATCTAATTACCATTACCATGTATTGTGGTGTTTATTAACATATGTGAAAGTAAACTGTAAGAAAATAATAGCCTAAAGAATAGATGGAGGAAACAGAAATATGCTGTTGTATGAGAATTGGTTATGACTCAAGGTAGACTAAGTTAAACATGTGTACTGCAAACTCTAGAAACAACCTCCAAACAATAAAACAGACATACAAGAAGACAATAGCAGTGATAAAATGGAACCATAAAATATTCAACAAATCCAAAAGAAGGCAGACAAAGAGAAAAAAAGGAACAAAGAAAAAAAAAAACAGCAAGATTGTATATTTAAACCCAACTATGTCATTAAGTGCATTAAATGAAAATGGGCTACCCATTACATTAAGTCGTATTTTCTAATGAATAACAAAAAAACAAGAATTGACTATATGCTGTCTAAAAGAATATCCACTTAAATATAATTGGCATAGGTTAAAGGTATAATGATGGGAAAAGATATATTACACAAAAGCAAAAGAAAGGTGGAGTACTTATATTAATATCAGATGAAGTAGATTTCAAAACAAATATTGCTGCCATCTATACAGAAGAACATTTCCTAATGATAATGAGGTAATGATGAGCGCAGTGATGTATGCTTGCAATCCCAGCTACTCAAAAGCCTGAGGCAAGAGGACTGCTTGAGCCCGGGAGTTCAAATCCAGCCTGGACAAAATAGCAAGACCCCATCTCTTAAAAAAAAAAAAGAAAAAGAAAAAAAGATGAGGTAAATTCACCAAGAAAACAATCCTTAATCTAAATATGTATGCAACTAACAATGAGGCTTCAAAACACATGAGGCAAAACCTAAAAGATAAAGTCCACGATTATAGTTGACAACATCAACTATCTTTTTCAGAAACCAATAGAACAAGTAGGCAGAAAATCGGTAAGAATATAGAAGACATAAACAATACTACCAGCTGTCTTGACCTAATGAACACTGGTAGAACAATTTATGCAATAAAAGCAGAATACAGTTGACCCTTGAACAACATGAGATTGAATTGCATGGGCCCACGTACACCCGGATTTTCTTCTGCATCTGCCACCTCTTGAGACAGCCAAGTCCAATCCCTCCTCTTTCTCCTCCTCCTCAGCCTACTTAACATGAAGACAACGAGGAGGAAGACCTTTACGATAATCCACTTCCACTTCATGAATAGTAAATATATTTTCTCTTCCTTATGATTTTATTAATAATATTTCCCTTCCTGTAGCTTACTATATTATAAAAATACAGTATATAATACAAATAACATACAAAATATGTGTTAATCAACTGTTCATTAAGGCTTCGTCAACAGTGGGCTACTAGTAGTTAAGTTTCTAGGGAGTCAAAAGTTACTGGGTTTTTGAGCATGGTGCCCGTAACTCCCACATTGTTCAAGGGTCAATGTATAGATTCTTTCAAGTGTATATAGAACATACAGCAACATAAGCCATTTTCTGGGCCATAAAACAAATCTAATTTTAAAGTGTAAAACAATTAAAATCATATAAAATATGTTCTCCAACCACAAGAGAATTAAGCTAGGAATCAGTAACAGAAAGGTATCTGAAAAATCCATATATTTGGAAATTAATCAACACACTTACAAATAACCCTTAAGAAGGAATCACAAGGGGAATTAAAACTCCTTTGAAATGAAAACACAGCACATCAAAATGTGCAAAGCATGACTAACAGTCCTTAGAGAGAAACTTAACTTAGATGATAAATTCCTTGAAAGACACAAAGAGCAAAATTCATCTGAGTAACAACAGATAACCACAACAGCCCTGTAACTATTAAATAAATTGAATTCACAGTGAAAAACTTACCAACAAAGACAAAACTCCAGGTCTAGGGAGAGCTTCATTAATTTTTCATTAATAAATAATACAAATCCCATACAAACAATTCAATAAAATTAAAGAGAAAGGAGGAGTACTTCCCCTTTTGTTTTTAAAAAGCAAACATGATCCTGAAGTGAAAATTATACAAAGACATTTTAGGAAAAGAAGATGACATAGTAATATCACTCAGGATTTCAGGATGCAAATATCCTTAGAAATACAATGTACCAACGCTAGCAATATATAATAACACATCATGAACAAGTGGTTTTTTCAACAGGAATGCAAGGTTCACTCAACTTTGGAAAATCAATGTTAATTCACCATTTTAACAGAACATAAAAGAGAAAAGCCATATGATCATTGCAGTAAGTGCAGAAAAAGCTTTAATAAAATTCAATACCCATTCATGATTTTAAAAACTCTCAGTAACCTAGGACTAGAACTTCCTCAATCTGATAAAGGAGGCATAAAACACCTATATTATAACATCATGTTTTTATAACATATTCAAATAATTCTGGACTTAGAGAAGACTTACAAAAATATAGTACACATAGTTACCATATGCCCTTTACCCACCTTCCTCTGTTAGTATCTTGTATAACCATAGTATGAATATCAAAACAAAGAAATTAACATCAGTGCAATACTATTAACTGAACTACCAACTTTATTTCAATTTCACCAGTTTTTCTACCAATGCCCCTGCCTAGTCCAGGACCCAACCCAGGATCCCACATTGCAGTTAAGTCATCATGCCACTTTAGTCTCTCCAATCTATGAGTGTTCCATCATCATTCTTTGCCTATCATGGGGCTGACACTTTTAAAGTTATCAGGCCAGGTATTTCGAGGAATGTCCCTCCATGTGAGTTCTTCAGGTTTCCTCATGATTATACTGAGGTTATGCATCTTGGAGGAGAGCACTTCAAAAGTACTGTGCCCTTCTCAGAGCATCTTATCATGGGTTCCATGAGGTCAACATCTTACTTACTGGTGATGTTAACCGTGATCACTTGGTTAAAACTGTGTTTTCCAGATCTCTCCACTGTAAAGTTAGTCATTTTACCTTTGTAAATGATAAATGTTCACAGGGAGATATCTTGAGAGTATGGAAATATCCTCTTTCCTAAACTTTTGCTTACTAATTTTAATAATCATAGGTGAATTCTGAATGAGCAATTTTCACTCTGGAGTTCTAATGGTGATTTTCTACTCTACTCACCTCTTTTACATTAATTGGAATTCATCTGTAAGGAAGACATGTCCCTCTCAACACTTTATTTAGACAATCAATCACTTATTTATGCAATATAGACTCATGATTACATATTTCATCCTTTGGATCATAAACTAACACTATATTTACTTTATTACTGAAATTGTTTCAGCTTCTGCCACAGGACCCTTCAGCTTGGGCTGTTTTCTAGGTCTTGCCTTTTTTTTTAAGGCTCCCTCCTTACTTTCTGACACCATAAAATTCTCCACGCTCATCTTTTTTTCTCCCCCTATACTAGTGCTGAAATCAGTCGCGTCCTCAAGGAGCCTTGGTTCCTTTTATTGGAGAATAATAGTTAGAAACCCAGATCTGGCTGCTAGATGTGCTCATTAACATCATATTTAATGGTAAAAGGTGGTTTTCTCCCTAAGACTAGAAACAAAGTCAGGATGCTCACTCTTACCACTATTCAACATTATAATGAAGGTCTTAGCCAATACAGCAAGGCAAAAGAAGAAAGAAAATGCATACAGATTAGAAATGAAGTAAAACTTTATTTACAGAAGATATGATTGTCTGTGCAGAGAATTGTAAGTAATCTACAAAAAAGGTTACTACAACTAATTCTTGCAAGCCTGCAGGAGAAAAGGTCAATATGAAAAAACCAACTGTATTTCTATATACTGGCAGTAAAACAAAGTGAAAATGAAATTTTAAATATCATTTCCCTTGGAAGACATGAAACACACCTAAGGATAAACCTAACAAAATTTGTGTGAGACTTAAACATTGAAAATTACAAAACATTACTGTGAGAAATTAAAGACCACCTAAATAAATGGAGAAATAAATTGCATTCATGGATCTGAAGACTCATTGTTAAGATGTCAGCTCTTCCTAAATTTATCTACAGATTCAACACAATCTCACACAAAATCTTAGCAGACTGACAGAGTGTAAAATTTACGTAGAAATCTATATAGACATTAATCTAGATAAATTCATGCTATAAAACACCCTGCTAGAGAATCTTAAAAGCTTGAAGGTACTTAAAGGATCATATCTTTTGCATGAGTAAATGACCTGTCCATTTCCACAAAGAAAGCAAGAAGCAAATCCAGGACCAGGATCCAACTTTGTTCTTTCATGTTTTGATACTGTGCTCTTTAGAGTGGTGCATCATGCTACTTGTAATTAAGATTACTTTCACTTTTTACTTTGCCTAGAAAGAGATTCAGATCTCCTCAACAGATGCCAGAATCTCTAGATGTGCCATCACCTCTCGATGTGCAGCAATAAGTAGAAAAATAACCAATAATTATGTGATAATAAATTAAGAATAAATTTATCAAAACTTAATAAAAATGTAACAATAATCCCTGATCTTAGGAATGAATTGACTTTTGCAATAAATTACACATTTTAAAGATATGAGGACTCCATTAAAATGTTTTATTTTATAAATTATTTAGTAATTTACACTAAAACACTGAAATTTTAACTGAATTCATTAAAACAGCTACTAACCCCCAGGCTGGTTCTCAAAATTAATTTCATGTTCATCTGTGATATGATACAAACCCAAATAGACTCAATCACATTTTCCTTTTAGAAAGAAACTCAAATTTAAAAGTGCTGCTATAATAAAGTTGCTCCTTCAAGTATGTATGGGGCGGCAGAGAACACCAGAGCCTCGCGGGTCACACAGGACACCGTGAGTGAGCCTGTAGATGGCACCAATCCACGACCAATCTATTGTTTACAGAAACAGTCATTTTGGGTTGTGCTTCTTTATGCAAGATATTTAACACCTTTGCTCAAATTAAGTGGCACCCATTAAAAAAAATAATTATAACAACTTGAACGAATTTATCTACATATGTCATCAGAAGGTGTTTAGGCAGCTCCTCCTCCCTGCCAGAGCTGCTGGCTCCCCTAATTCCATTCCCACATGGTAGCTCCTGGCTGTCTTACTATCACCTTTACACTGGGCATGTCTAACCCAGTGGAGCTGAGATAGGACAGGCCTTGCTTCCTTACTGGTATACTGGTTGGGCTCTCAGAGCTTTCTCCAGGTGGGGCCAAACTCTTATTCAACATGAATAGCTGAACACTGAGATAAGGAAACTTTGTAGCAAATCTTATTTCCTCACAGGACTAAAAAGGTCCATATTTTGGCCCTTCCTTGAATTTACAGGGCCACATTGGTACCTCAACCATTGTCTCTTAAAGAAATGGTTCTTTTCCTCTTCTTTTTTTTGGAGTAAGTCCTCCTAGAAGAGGGTGTCTAGAAGGGATGATATTTGGTTGTAGCTTATTATTAGCTATTTATTAAAAATAAAACCATGCATGATTTCTGGGAGACACAGCAAGCCCTTCTCCCTTCCAGGTTCTTTTGTAGTGTACTGACACGATGAAAACAGTACACAGCTCATTAGAGGCATTCCTATATATGCACGCAACTCATAAGGAACATCCTCAGTGATACTAAGTGGATATAAAATTGTCTGTAAGAAGTGAATAAACATTTAGGAGTGCTCAAGTGCTTCTCATAAAGGTTGTGAAGGATTCAGTACTTAACATGGTACTTTATACATAGTAGAAACTCAAGATATGTGAGTTGAATCGAGTAGAGGTGTCTAATATGATGCACCTATTTTAAATTCCTAGTTACAAGAAACAGAAAATCACCATACTCCCAGTAACCAATAACATAATACAGACATGAAGTGCTTGTGTTACTTCCTCCTAACTCATCTAATTCATATGACATAATTCTATCTTTACCTTAAGGCTTAACAGAGAAGAACACTTGGCACATAACAGACCCCAAATAAATGTTGTTGACTAATAAATGTTTCAGAGAAAAATATGAAATGCTGGAATAAACTGAAACGGATGAACTAAAAATAATTACAGAAAAATTCGGAGTAAATTATTGAATGAAAAACATTTCATAGTAAACATTTTATACAAGCATCTGAAAATCAAAGTATCAAAATCCCTGTCTGTACTAACAATATCTGAGGTAGTGAAAAAAAAAAAAAAAAAAAAGCAGGGGGAGGGGGGGACAGACATCATAATTTCCTGCTGCTGAACTTCAGCAAAAATTGCAGTGCTAAGAACAAGAAGGGTGGCTGCAGTGGCTCACGTCTGTAATCCCAGCACCTTGGGAGGCCAAGGAGAGAGGATTGTTTGAGCCCAGGAATTCAGTACCATACTGGGAAACATGGCAAAACCTACAAAAAGTACCAAAAACTTAGGCAGGTATGGTGGCTCATGCCTGCAGTCCGAGCTACTTGGTAGGCTGAGGTGAGAGGATACTTGAGCCTGGGGAGGTAGAGACTGCTGAGCTGTGATCGTGCTGTGCCACTGCACTCCAGCCTGGCCAACAGAGACCTTGCCTCAAAAAATAAATAAATAAATAAATAAATAAAAAGTAATCAGCAGATCACAATAAAACTAAACATATATAATTAGTAGTGGTTTCTTTCTTTTTTTTTTTTTTTAAGAGATTAGGTCTCACTCTGTCATCCAGGCTGGAGTACAGTGGTGTAATCACAGCTCACTGCAGCCTCAACCTCCTGTGCTCAAGCGATTCTCCTGCCTGCCTTAGCACCTTCTTAGGAGTGCGCCACCACGCCCAGCTGATTTTTTCTTTTTCTTGTAGAGATGGGGTCTCACTGTGTTGCCCATGCTGGTCTCAAACTCCTAGCCTCAAGTGATCCTCCCACCTCAGCCTCCCAAAGTGCTGGGATTACAGGCATGAGCCACCACGCCTGGCCTAGTAGTATTAATTTTGTGGGCAATAAAGTTCTGTTGCAAATGACAGAGAAGTCCAAAATAAGACACTGTGTTTACTACCTTCATTAAATATTAAAAACAAATTTCTTTAAATTCCTTTTAAAACAAGGATTTGTATAAATGAATCTGAAGTGTTCACTTTAAAATTAAAGACATAAGGGCAAATTAAAAAATTTTAACTAGTTTTCTTAAAGAAAAATTAACACTTGGTATCTTTACTAAAATTAAAGAAATAATGAGAGGCAAACAAATTATTATGGGAAAAAATAGAAAAATAAATTCTGTGATCATGTTGAGCAAAATCTCAAGAGGCATTTGGGGAGTCAAAATCATGAGTAAAATTTTGTGCACAGAAGTTCAATAATCACTGAAATGTCAGTAAAATGGAAAGTATCATTACATCATTAACTTTTATTCACTTAAAATATTTTTGCTATAAATTCATTTTAGCAGTGCAGCCAAAATATATACACACTATGCCATAAAGAAATCTTACCTTTTTATCATATACATCTTGCCAGTTTACTCCAGAGAAGAAACTGTGTCTCATAATTTCTTTTGCATCATCTGGTCCTCCACCAAGGCTATAAGAACAGAAATAAAATTAATTAAGTATAAAACATTTACATACGCTCAAAGCATAACAAAAGATGTTTTGTGAAAGTGTAATTTTCTGTGTAATAAACAGTTCTTGGGATAAATAGCTCTAAAAGTAAAAAGCTTTTGCTATAAGATCTATTTTTCCTAATATGCTTATAAGAACTAGCTTCAGAACAGTATGGTATTTGGAAAAGAGCAGAGGCTTTAGAGATAGATCTGGAAGAGGCAATCATGCCTGGCACTTATGAGATGTGTGACAACAGAAAAGAGGCTTAACCTCAGTTTTCTCATCTGCAGGGTGGGGAATGATAACGTTTGCTGGTGGGTCACTGCAAGGGTTAGAAACGACATAGGAATATGGTTTGGCTGTGTCTCCATCCAAATCTCATCTTGAACTGTAGCTCCCATAATCCCCATGTGTCATGGGAGGGACCAGGTGGGAGGTAACTGAATCATGGGGGCAGGTTTTTCCCATGCTGTTCTCATGATAGTCAATAAGTCTCATGAGATCTGATGGTTTTATAAAGGGCGATTCCCCTGCACATGCCCTTGCCTGCCGCCCTGTAAGATGTGCCTCTGCTCCTCCTTCACCTTCTGCCATGATTGTGAGGCCTCCCCAGCCATGTGGAACTGTAAGTCCAATAAACCCCTTTTTCTTTATAAATTATGCGGTCTCAGGTATTTCTTCATAGCAGAATGAAAATGGACTAATAATAGGTAAAGAAATTTCAGTGTTTTCTGGCTTATTCAGTTTAATATAGTATATATTACTAAGCATAAAAGAACTAAAAGCGAGAAATAGGAAGAACAGGAGGAAAAGAGGGGAAAAGAACAAGGAAAGGAAGATAAAATAAACCTATTTAAATCTGAATTTTATATAGTAGGCTTTATTTGGACTTGTTCATTATTAGAAATGATATGTGCTGGTAAGTGCTTAACAACCAGCTCTCTGTGAGGAATCATGCATTTACACAAATATAATTTTTTTTCTTTTTTTTTTCAAAGGCACAGTAGATACCAGGTGCTCAGAGCAGAGCAGCCACGGAGCTGCTGGGACCAAACCTTGCCTGACCTAGCCACCACCACACCCCAGACATATAAATTTAAATTTTACTGATATAAAGAATGCAAAACACAAAATTTACAAAGATCATAAAACATACAATGTTGTGTATTGTAAATTAGTCACCTGATTCTCACAGAAAACTTGTTAATTTCTGCTGTACTCCAAAGCCACTAATGGATGAAACTTATGATTAGTTCCAACATGAATATTGGTTGACATTTTTGTTTATGTTAAAGTCAAAGCTGAAAGTGATACAATGGAGACTTCAGAATTTCACTTGTCAGTTATGTGAGTGACTTCTTTGCTAAATGGTTAGTAACTTAGGGATGGTGGAAGAAGACTCATTTTTTGGTGCTATTTACAATGTAATGAATCTGCATTATTAATATTTTCTCTTAAGTCTAAACAGTCAACAAAACAGTAAGTCCAGCCCCAACTCATAGTATTGCCAATTCTGGTGGTATAAATTCTTCCACTGTGGCCAGTTTCGAGCTACCAATAAGATGTCACTGAACATGTAGGCAGGAAGAGATGCAGAGTAGCAAACCATTATATATTATGTCCAAACAGATACAGCAGACATAACTAATCTCAAAAATACAGATAACAGTGAAACATAACAAATTAAGGAGTAATGACTTTTTAGTATTTATGACCTTTGATTTTCCTATTCTTAATTAGTAAATTTATATAATTTTTAGTAATGACTATAATATACAACCAGCTCATAAAATTGGTGAAAATTTAACAGTTGGTTCTTGAGAGCTGGTATATGCTAACTCCAAAACACCACTGGGTTGGAAGAAAACCAAATAGGTCATAGAAAACAAATACAGATGCTCCTAAACTTAACGATGGGTTATGTCTAGATAAGCCCACATTTCAACTTAAGATGAGTTTATCTGGATGCGATTCCATCATTAGTTGAGGAGCATACTAAATACGCATCAGTTTTGCACCATCATAAAGTCAAAAAATTGTCAAGCCATCGTAGGTCAGAAATCATTTATAATTATATAATTCTAATGAATTCTGGTTATTAGATCTAAGAAACACATGACTGGGAAGGACCTAGTATCCTTTGACACACAATTAAAATGGAAAACAGTCAACTGATACCTGAATATCTTTAGTGATGATAAATAATTCCCACCAGCTGGGTCTCCAACTCCCAGATCCTTATACAATTCTCTAAATGAACTATACCCCAGAGATGGCACTTTTAGGTTTGATCATAATAGTGCTGTTCGATGTTTGCATTTGGAATTTTCAGACTGGTAGTTCTGTGTTCAGTGAGAGCTCAGCATTTCAGACCCTGCCCTCTTTTTCATTCTATTTCAGTTGTGTAGGTTTCTTTCCCAGGAGACTGCAAACTCCTTTGAAGGCAAGATCAGTGCTGGATTATCCAAAAGGCATTCTAAGCTTGTGCTTGGGGAACCAGAGAAGCAAAAGCACCAAAACACATTTCTGAAAAGCATTTAATATTTTCAAGCATGCGTCAACATAGTCTGCATGAGAAACATCAAAGCTCCATGGCATTTTCTTACACTTATGTTGTAGTTTATTTCAATACTGTTTTCATTTGAATTGTACTTGAGATGGGAGTTGGAGTGGAGAATCATAATCATTTTGTAAATAAAATGTTTTAATCCAGCTTTAGTTATCCATTTTTGTAACTCCTCAAGTTTTCTAGCAATACTTTGGTTTTGAACATAGCCAGCATTTATTCTATATTTATCAAATACATATAAAACTAAAATATCAGCTATGAATACTATGCAAAGTCTGAGAATACAATCAGACTTCCATTTTAGAAGCTATGAGAAATTCTTTAACACACTTCTTCAATGTGTGAAACTGTCAAAAATTTCAGTGTCAATGACTCTCTAATATACAATTTAAGACTTCAAAAATAATAACAAAATATGCTTTGAAGTAAGATATTTATGTCTAGAATACTAAACTCCAGTATCAGAATGCCAGACTAAATCCTCAGCTACTACGAATTCCTTTACTATTAGGAACATCACAGAATTCACATTTTCCTAATGTTACTGAATACATGAGGTCATGCTTTTCCTATCAACTCCGCATAGGAAGATAAAGGAGGGGCTAACAGAATGAACAGAAAGGATGGAGACTAAGAAATAAAAGCAAAATGATAGTTGACCCTTGGATAGAACTAACAGCAATTCACTAAGAAATACCAGAAAAATTCCAGTAGTATTTAAAATAGCTGCGTAGAAAAAATGAAGAGGTGTATTATAATGCTATCATTACTTATGTTTCCAAAGGCTTTTCAAGGTCCTTGTTAGCTTTCTTTTCTTTCTCCCCCTGAAACTGAGGTTCCCTAAGATTCTGTCCTAGGCCCTCTTCTCCTTATCCACTACCCTTGCCACTACTGCCTTGGCTCTAGCTACCTCCTAGATATAGTTATGGTTCCCAATCCATGTAGTCAGTTACCGTGTTTCTTTTAAGCATTCATTCTATTATTTCCAGCTGCTCACTTGACATTTCCATCTTGGTTTTATATAGAAACTTCAGACTCAGTGTACCCGAAGTTATTATCAACATCTAGCCCCATCAAGCCTCCTTGGTTTGCATACCCTGTCTGTTAATCACCCTAGCTGGAAACCTCAGAGGGATTCCTAACTCCTCCTACTTCCTCACAGTTTCTAGTTAATCATAACCTCTATCACTTGTGTACTACTGCTTCAGGAAGGACTCCATCTATTATCTGAACAATTCCATAAATATTCTTTTTTAAAAAAAGACAGGGACTCACTCTATTGCCCAGGCTGGAGTGCAATGGTGTCACCTTGGGTCACTGCAGTCTCGACCTCCTGGGCTCCAGCGATTCTCCCACCTCAGCCTCCCAAGTAGCTGGGACTACAGCATGTGCCACCATACCCAGCATTTTATTTTTTTTAGTAGAGATGAATCTTGCTATGTGCCCAGGTTGGTCTTGAACTCCCGACCTCAAGTGACCTTCTTGCCTCGGCCTCCCAAAGTGCTGGGATTACAGGCGTGAGCCACTGTGCCCGGCCCCATAAACACTTTTAACTGCTCTGCCTGCCCCTGGATCCTCACTCATCTAATCTGTCCATGACAAAGCTGCCAGAGTTACCTTTTCATGACACAAATCTGATTATACTATCCCTTGCTTTAAACACTTAAGCAGTATCTCACCCTCTTCTGAATGAAGATTAAATATTTTCTAAGAAACCTAAGATCCTTATAATCTAATATATCAGCTTCATTTCCCAATGTTACCCAACTCATATTCTACACTCTAGTCACTGAACTTCTCAAATGCCATGTTCTTTTGCAATCCTAGCTATACTCTACATGTAAATTTCTGTGCTTGAGTGCCAATGCAAATTCAAACTCCTTTCTGATTCAGCTCAAGTCCCCCAATCCCCTAGACAAAGCCAATAATTTCAACAGTACTTTGTATGTAGTTTGACCTGAGCATCTGTGAGTATATGTTTTGTGCCCCAAATTATTCTATGAACATCTAGAGCAGAGACTGGTTCATCTCACTCATCCTTGTATTCTCTGTATTTTGATGCAGCAGTGGAGGGGCTTGACACATCTATTATAAAAGAAATTATTAGATCATTGAAAATACTGCATCTTCTCATTAGATCAATATCAACCTCCTGGTGAACAAACAGTTAGGAATTGTTCTATTAATACATACTAGGCGGTTAACATTCTAAGAATTTGCCTCACATTCATTCAATAGTTCCTAAGTACCGACTATGTGCTATTCATGGAGTGGGCTGACAAATAAAAAAAAATGAATGAGACATACACATGAAAACCACAAGTACATTTTGTTCTACTAGCCACTTATATAAAGAGGGCCACAAAGTAAAGGGTGGTCAAAGTTGCCTGCAGGAATAAGAAAAGGATGAGATAAATATTCACTGCCTTGAATACCAAGCCAAATATTAGACCAAAAAATGAAATAGATAAAAGTCGGCTGGACACGGTGGCTCATGCCTGTAATCCCAGCACTTTGGAAAGCCGAGGGGGGTGGATCACGAGGTCAGGAGATGGAGACCATCCTGGCCAACATGGTGAAACCCCATCTCTACTAAAATACCCAAAAAAAAAAAAGCCAGGTGTGGTGGCAGGCGCCTGTAGTCTCAGCTACTCAGGAGGCTGAGGCAGGGGAATTGCTTGAACCCAGGAGGCGGAGGTTGCAGTGGGCCAAGATTGCGCCACTGCACTCCAGCCCAGACAACAGAGCGAGACTCCCTCTCAAAAAAAAAAAAAAAAAAAGATAAAAGTCACCACTCTGTTTAAAGTTACCTATCATCGGGGGCTGCTCCTTACTTAATTGTAAAAGAATGCTATCAAACGGAACACATTTCAAAACTTAAACTGAGAAACTGTTGCATTGTAAATAAGATACATAAGAAATACCAAATAGGCACCAAGAAACTTGACTTCTACTCTTGGTCTGCATGAATGTTCTGAGAGACCTTGAATAAATCAGCTAACCCTCTCTGGGCCTTTGTTTTCAACTCAATGAAATGGAAATAATAATAGTATCTCCCCTATCCACCCAACAAGGCTACTGAAAAAGCAACGGAATTAATAGATGTGAAAGTGCTCTGAAAAAGAAAACAAAATCACTTTACACATATAAATAATATCTTTAGCTAGGATTACAAAATGTTTCTTGAATGATTCTTCACAAAGCAAAAAGACAATATCTCTTTTATTATGTTTGCTTATTTCTGCTGAAGATAAAGCCATGTTCCTTACAAGGTTAAAAGCTAGAAGAATACAATGAAAACCATTTCTCAGATAGACTTAAAAATACAACTTTTTGGGATTCACTCATTAACCCACTCATATATATATAATATATATATATATATATATATGAGCATCAACCATAAATAAAACATTTTCATAAAACTCTGTGAGATATTATAAAATATTCAACAATATGTGAAATCATCTATGCTTCAAATGAGTAGACTCAGAGAAATACTGATATGCACAGATACCTAGATGGGAAGGCAGATATATCCATATACAAACACACATATTAAGAAACATTTTAATATTAATAGTCATTTCACATATGATTTATGAATTTATAAATATGAATGAATGTATAAACATGAATAAAAAATACTGTAGCTCATTGAACAAAGCAGCAAGAGCCATAGAGTTCTTCAATTCATAGCTGTAGCTACAAAAACAGAAATTAAAAGTGTGTACAATTATTTTTTGCCATCAACTCTTTCAGCTATGCATAGAAAAGATTATTTTCAAATGACAAAAAAGCAGTTAGAGGCTGGGTGCGGTGGCTCACGACTGTAATCCCAGCACTTTGGGAGGCCGAAGCAGGCGGATCACTTGAGGTCGGGAGTTCAAGACTAGCCTGGCCAACTTGGCAAAACCCCGTCTCTACTAAAAACACAAAAATTAGCCAGGCGTGGTGGAGGTGCCTGTAGTCCCAGCTACTCGGGAGGCTGAGGCAGGAAAATCACCTGAACCTGGGAAGCAGAGGTTGCAGTGAGTCAAGATCACGCCACTGCACTCCAGCCTGGGTGGCAGAGTGAGACTCTATCTCAAAAAAAAAAAAAAAAAAAAATGCAATTAGATATGTTAACACAGGTTGCGGGTGGGAGGAGAGTATTGAAAAATAGGTCTATTCCTTTTATAAGAAATACAAAGGCCCAGAGACTGAAAGAAAGAAAAGTGATTCTTCTATCCCCACAAGATCAAGTAACAGAGCAATTAAGAAATTTTCACTCATAATATGGATAATGAAACTCTCAAAATCCTTATTTGGTAAATCTGCATAAAATTTCCAAGTTAGGAAAGAGTTGAGAAAAATTTTTAAATGTTCTATATTATGCAGTTAAAAATAAGTCAGGATCTCAGTGGGAAGATGTCTACACCAAATACATTGCTTCTTGGAGTTAGTTATATTTGAATTAATTTCCATATCTCAATTTTTAACCACATTCATCAGTAATTCACTAAGCGTTATTTGAGGCTTACCGTTTATTTGGATCCTTTATCAAGAGCCCTGAAAGCAATGATTTTGCATCTGAAGAGAGTGTTCGAGGAAATTTAATGTCTTCCATTAATATTAATTCAAAAAGTTTCTCATGGTCCTGGTTGTAGAAAGGTAACCTCCCACACATCATTTCATACATGACAACCCCTAGGCCCCACCAGTCTACTGCTCGGCCATAGTCATTATCTTCTAACACCTAAAAGTGAAATCAGTAAAAAGATTAATTATTACATGTTAACTTTTAAAGCATTATTCATAAAACATAAGATTTTTACATAAAAATGAATCTTAACTTTCAAAGCCTAGGTAGTCTGAGATCTTGACATTTAAACTGTGAAGCATCCTACAAAAAATACAAATCACATCAAATATGTGAAATATTCAATATATATCCAGAAATGGCCAGTGTACAAAAAAAGGGGCAGGTCGTACAAAAAAAAAATCCCAAGTACATGAATATACATAAGGATCAAATGAAAAACGTTAGCTAGCATATTTACATATTTTTTCTTAGGCCTACTGACTTTTTCATTCTGGTTCCACCCATGTGGACTTCAAGTAACAACTCACAGCTAGGGTGTGCTGATTATAGAGCACATAACGTGCACTGCACATTCTTGCCTTAAGAAGAACTAAGTAATACAAATTAAACATTTGTTTAATTTGTGAAAGACAGTAGTAAACAAAGGCAATGTAATGGAGAAGTCTACAGGGCAAGACAACCATTAAAATAAGTTTGAAAAACCTTTGGATGCCCCTGTGTGTTTCAACTCTTTCTGGAACTATTTAAGAGACAAAGTGAATATAAAAGCTTATGGTATGAGCTGTAATAAACTTTGATAGCCACAGCTTTATACCTCACAACAAAAATTCCTGTTACAGCAAAAAATTGGACTTAATATCTGTGTGGTATATGTCCTTAAATTTTTCCCAAAATATATTACATGCAAAATAAATTTAGTTAGAAATGATACAAAAGTATCCGTTTGCCTATGCTGGAGCAACCTGTTCAAATGGTAACATGGTAACCTACCATTTGCCCCAGGAAAAATTTGGTTTTATCTTTTTATCAGATTTGTTCTTCATCCAATGGAATATTCCTCATCTATATGCAACTTTGAATATTTTATTTTAAAACTATATTTGATAATCTTAAAGCTTATTTTATTTGATCCTCTCAGCTTTGGAAAACCAGATCAGGAAAACCAAATATATGAATTTATCAATTTAAAAACACTTATAACCGATTACAAAGGAGAACATTTGATAAGGACAAAGCAGTACTTGTGTTCCAAACTTTCTTGCTTCGAATTAAATATTTTCTGGAAGATTACTCTTACATGACTTTTATTTAAAATTTACCAATAATCTCACAGAATTACAGGTGATATTTTTGACAGTTACATTATGATTACCTAAAAATACTATGAAAGGCACTTTGGTAGGGTATTTAAAGACAAAGGATATAATTTATAAGAAAAAATATGTTACTTAAAAGATCTATTCAATAAGCATTTCTATTATGAAAAGATTTTTAATTCAATTATATCAATGTTTGTTTTACGGCTAAAAAACTGAAAACTTCACTGGTAAGATATGAACACAAGTTTAGATCCTATGCTTTTCTAGAAATGTTTTGTAAATCACAAACTAACAAAAAAACATTTTCTGGAAGAACAAATTCTAGTTTTCATCATCAGCGCAAAGAATGTCATATTTTTACTTGTTTGAAATGAGTAATTTGAGAACAAATAGAAAACAAAAAATAACCTAAAAAAGCAGAAGAAATTCTACTTCATATTTACGTTAAAGGAAATGCTGCATATATTATTTTAAAATACCACTGACTTTTGATGATTCAAGGATCTAGCTCATGGCCAATTAGTACAATGCACTGTTTGTGGGCCTTTATCTAATTGACACAAGATTTTAACTAATAACAACCAAAAATTTATATCTAAGTAACCTTTAACTACATTCCTACAACACCAACACAACAGTGGCATATACGAAAAGGAGCCAAATGTGGTTTTTAACCTCTTTTTTTTTTCATAAAACCATAAAAAGCATAAAAGCTGGATTAACTGCCTCCCGAACCCACATTTCACCAGCCGGGTTCTCATCCCCAGCTGGCAAAACTGGCAATCCTTTATTTTTGTTTAAATACCTGGTTTGCAGCCAGAAGGGAAAGTGAGTACATAAAAAAGGGGGGTTTTATTTTTGAAGAGAAATAAGCAACTGAAAAATAAAACTGCATTGTAAAAAAATCTGTTTGATAAAATACATTTTATTTAGCTTTGTAAAATGAATATCGATTCTTAAAATAAGTGATTTTGCCTCTGAACATACGTGCCTTAATTGATCTACAGATACATAATGCTATAATTAGAACTGTTTGCCGTATTACTTTGTATTGAACAAAACTGATGTAACGTATTGTCTTCCTGACATGTAAACTTAAGCAATGCTGAGAAGAAAACACCCTAACAACTAAAATCCCTCTTTACCTAAGAGACTTCACTATCAATTAGAAAGATTTTTGTCCAAATCCTATCTCCAAACAGCTATAAGATGAAGCATACATAAATAATGATTACAGTATCCTACATGTGGGATACATATGTTCCCACTATTAAAACAATATCCTTTCTCTTTCCTGAATCTAAATTATTTCAAAACACAATACTTTCAAATACTCTGGAAATCCCACAGCCAAATTAACCAATTCGAATCCAATAACCTCTTTCACATTATTTTAAGAAGACAATTTTTCTCCCTCTACTCAAAGCACTTATTATTCTATAAATACATAACATATAAAATTTACATTTTTTTAACTTAAGGATTGCAAATTCTTTCTAGCTACCTCTGATCATTTTTTTCTAGCTAAAAGGCTAATTTATTTCATGGTTATTGTGAGGGCTGGCTGAAAGGTATGATAAACAGTGGTATAATGGACAGGTACAACAATGGTAGAGCATATTTCAACTTCATTAAAAGGTTAATTTCTCATATAATTTGGATATAAATGCAGATCAAAATATGCTCCTGAAAAAATCCAGTGAAAGATTTATCTTGAAGAAATAAACTTCTGTCTCCTTTCCATAAAACCAACATTACTGACTTGTAAATGAAACCCAAACTTTAAATAGGAAAGCAGACATTTGGTATTTCCTCTACCCCTACAGTCCTTTGTAACCACAGATGTAGTTGTACATTATACCTACCTTTAACACAAATGCCCAAACAGAGATGAAAGAGGAGATTTGGAACATCAAAAAAATGTAATTGTTAAAAAATGATGAGGGGTCACATCAAATGAAAACTTAAACAGAGCACAAAGTCTAGAAAACAAGGCTGTATTTCTAATAGGAGCCAGAAACTGCTTTACTTTATGATACGATAAAACCTAAGACCCAAGGAGGTTACAGCAGATACAAATTAACATTAAATATCCTGGAAATATTTGATCAATATTTGATGAAGACACTTACATTTATAAAACAGCCAGGTGAGTTAAAACACATTAGTTCTTGAATTGTTATTAATTTCAAAGAATGATATTGAATGAGAAACTACATATTTTTAAATGATACTACCAATTCAAGTTACTAATGTAAATATTTATTTGGCTAATGGGCTTTTTCAAAACAAAAAAAACTATTCATTCCAATATTTGTTTACCAGGAGGATTTACTAGGAGGTTAAAGGGACCCCTCTCTCAGCTTGCCCACCAGGCCACACAATGCACCCAAGGCAAGCAATTATAAGGAGGCTATGTATGCCCTGGAGTGGCTTACTGCTCAATCAATAATCCTGACAGAACAGATGGGGGAAAAAATTAAACATCTAAACAAACTGTCTGCACACCTATGCTGTGAAAGTAAACTGTGAACTTGGATGAACCAATTTACCACTAATTCAAAAAAAAAGTTTTTTCTGGTAGCCTTACATTTCAGGTAACTGATAGATGTGTGTTTTATACCTAAACATACATCTGTATCATTTATCACTTATGGGAGCCCTTCAGATATTCTTAACATCACAGGTATGGGCTAAGAAAAAAAGACCTATAAATCTTCTCATTCAGATTTTATTTTAAAGTAAACTGCAGCTTCAGGAAAAGTATCCATTTCAATACATAAGATTATAAATTCTACAGTTGCTTGGTATTTTCTTCATAAATATATATTTTATAACTATTTCTCAACTGCTTTAATAGTTCTTAAGTGACAGCAACTGTCAATGCCATTTGCTATGAATTAGAATGCTGTACGCTTTATGGCCACCTCTCCTAGCACACACAAATACTTGTATACAGTTAACATCGTACTTTCAAAAGCAAACTCTGGCTAGCACAGGAAAAATCCTTTGACAAGAGAAAGGCTAAATGGATACAATAATGATGATTAGATCATACTTACACATATCTTCCAAGAGATTTCTATACTTCTTTTTTATTCTGAAGCAATAGACATTATGGGATTCCAAGAAACTGAGCCTTCATAACCCAAGTAACAATAGCCATTGTAAAATACTATAGGTAATCACCAGTGTTTCCAGTTAGGGTTAGTTTTGTATATGTTCTCATGGTACAGAGAATTTAAAATTAAACTTCATGCTTAAACTAGAATCACACCAAAGTACTGAATGCAAATATTCTGTTAAAGCCAAAAGACCATATAACATTGAAAAGAAGTTAGGGCGAAAAATAGCTACTTTAAGAACTGACAGACCTCTAAGTAAGTAAAAGATGCCACTTATAAACATTGAGAGGCGTTAATTCCATTTTAGTTCATATTTAAACAATGTCCAATTATGAGATAAAATGGAATGGCTTTTAATATTACCCAGAAAATCATATAAAATAGCAACGTACTATAGAAAGAAATTAAATATATTCAACTAAATAGTAAGCCAACTCATATGAGAGTTAGAAGTTCTTAAACATGAATTCTAACTATAGAGCAGACAGCTTCTATCTGAACTCATCCCTCTGCTCCTTTAATGTTCCCTTTAATCATGGTGATGAGACCTTTTCTGAATTCCCAGGAAGATGAAGGTTTTCAAAATTACCCCAGGTGGATAGATATCATATGAATTATCAATAAGTAAATAAAATGTTAGGGTTGTCCACAATTTTAGAAAGGCTACTAAAACAACTCTTTCTTTTCACAAAAAGCATAGAGATTCTAAGACTAGTTTTACAATCTGCTGGAATATAGTAGGACTTTGTGCAAAGACTAATCAGAATGTAACTACATGTGCTACTATTTTTACCTACAGATTAAATGTGCAAACATATGTAACTTTAGCCTCATTCATTTCTCTTCAGATCTCCTAAAAACAACATTGGCAGCACCCACAAAATGACATATTTTACATTTATTCTTTGTTGGATTTAAAATAAAGAAAATTCTGTTTAATACATTTCAAGCAAGTTAGCTTCTAACTATTTCCCACACCTACAACACTAGTCCATGCCATGGCACTGCCTTTACTACCTTTTGTGGAAGTTAATATATATCTTTGATTTTTAATTTATATAGAAATTAATCTCCATTTGTACTATGAGCTAACACAATGACTTTGAGCAAATCTTTGTATCAAAATAGTTGTCAAAATATTCTCATCTATTTCAGCTATTTTAAAAATGTTACATTATATGCAAGATATTAAAGATAGTAGGTTTCAAAGAAAAAATCAGGAAAATTTTGGCAAGCGAAATGTCTTCTAAGAATGGGGTTCTAAAAAACTAAAAAGAATGCATCAAATACTGCACTTCAGCCACTGGAAAAACAAATCATTTTACATTTAGATGAAATAAAATTATATGCATTTTTTTCTCAATAGCAACCACAGCTAGATATATTTCCCAACAATCAAGTCATTTTTTGCAATCTTTGTTAGTTCTAACTTGATTATCAAATAATTTTTATTTTTACACTATTACAGAAGTGCATTTCTCTAGGTTTCCAAAACCACCTTATTCAACCTTCCCCATCTGTCACCATCTGCTTCTTTTTAGCATGTACTTTTTGTGTGATCACATAAGCATGTGAAAAATAACTAACATTCAGATGATTATCTGCTGGTACATTTGAGGACTGGGCATAATAAAAGTGAACTGCCAAAACGCACTTAACACTTTTAATTTTGTTGGGTCTTGCATGTAAGCTACATTTGATTTTCAAACTGTTTTACAGTTGGAAAGTGGATCAGGTACTGCTAACTCAAGAGCAAAGCTGAGACTCTAAATAATTAGCACTGCATAAAATGGTTTGGATTCAATAGGAGCCAAATCAAATAATAAAATTTAACAGTAAGAGTTTATATGTGATTTCTAATTTCTTTTATAATTTCTAGGTGTGAAAATACAGCACAGATTATAAAAACAAAATCCCCTCAAGATATCATATGGTCCATAATTTACTATAAGTTTATTTCCTTCTGATGTACAAAAGAGCAAAAGTACATTCATTTAAAACTATACATACAAATGCAGTTTTCAAGATGTAGCACACTAAATGCATAGTGCATATGCCAGCTAGAACTGAACCACTGTAACCTGTTAAAAACACAAAACAAAACAAAAACTAGCCTTTTCTACATTAACAGTATTGTTAAATGCTTCCCAAGTTGGAAAACTGCATTGTAAGCTGCATTCTTCATCAAAAGAGATGAGAACAAATACCTTAAAAATATTCTTTTTTCAACAAATGGCATATTTATACTGTAAGTTTTATGTTTTTCTAATTTGCCATAAGAAACAAATTAAGTTCACTTAAAACTTAAGTTTATTTTAAAACCTGCCATGTATCTGACATTGGACATTTAATAAACTGGCTTTAAACTGATTTCTAACACTCTTTGTGAAGTATCTTCAAAATACCCTTCACCTGTCTGTATACCAGATTAAAACAACGTAAAAGGCGAAGGAACACTATTGCTAGATGAAGTATAGGTTGCAGCAAGATTCCTACATAATGTGTAAACAAATCTTCTGTAAAGACAGAGGGGAAAATGTTGACAGTGAGTCATTCACAAGAGAAGCAGTAGTCAAGAATGTATTACAGATTTGATACACAACTACTACTTCTAGTACTGTCACGAAAAGCCCAGCATTAATAATGGTAATGTACTAGAAATTTCAAGGTCCAAAAAAAGTGAGAGACACCATCTGAGGTAAAAGGAAGAGGCTGGCTTCAGCTCCTGCCAATCCCTCTCTAACACTGACCATGTAAATCTGATCACAGTATCGCCTTGCTCTCAATTCACAAGTGATTTTCCCTAGCCCACAGGATCAAATCTAAAACTGTTACATTTCAATCTCTATCTATGTGTCCAGCCTCCTCTCTTCCTGCTTCCCCTTTTCCACTGCCGGACCCTCCCTGCAGGCTTAAGCACTTTTCCTTTTCCTTCCACTCCACTGTATGGAACTAGTAAAGCAGTTATTTTCTTGCACAGTAATAATTGTTTTCCATGTCTTATCACCTCAGTGAACAGCAAGCCACTTGAGGGCAAAAACATCTTCTACCATGGTTGTATTCCCAGTACCTAATGTAATGCCTGATACTTAATATTCAATAAATAATTCTTTGATGAATGAATGAGTGTCCCTCAGTAAAATGGTCCACGCTGAAGACCAGAATAAAGGAATTAAATTCTTATTTTTTTAAGGGTAAACACAGTCAAAGTTTAAAAATGCAATATGTGACACAACATTTAAAATATAAAAGTTACAATTTCGTAAGTTGTTTCAAGATTTCTCATACTCAAATAATAACAACAATAATCACTCTTCCCTATAAAAACATGGTGTCCAGATTTGAATTATGAATCAATGTGTATCCACCAAGGATGGGTATACAAACTGTTTTTAAAGACCAGACTTCTGAAGTATTAAAAAAGGTATACAGAAATGTTTTCTTGTCTTTAAAGAGAAACTGATAATTTTGTGGCAACTATAAACTTTCCATTCAGAAACAAGTGGACTCTTCTTGCATTAGATTCTTAATTTGTTCTTCAGTTGATGACACTGCATAGGAAATAATATATTTGTTTCTCAGATCATCTGCTTCTTAAATGAGATGTATTCATCTTCTTCAGAAATAATTTACCCTAATTGTGACACAATTAATTTTGTTATTCTAAATATGGCATATCTTCTTCCATAGCAAATTTATAGCAGGGGTAACTGAACTCCAGAGAAACAAATAATTTTTTGTGACATTTATAAAAACAATTCTATTCTAGGAAATATTTTACTTGAATAAACAAGAAACAGTGTTACTAAAGTTTTACCTAATTCAACCACAAAAATAGAGAATTCTAAACTACAAATTTTTAAAGAGAGAAAATTATATTTTTGGCAAGAAAATAATAGTATGAAATTTATTGTATTTTAAATAGTAGCACTTATTTACAATAACTTAACATTGTTGAAATGTAAATGTAATCCCTAGTTGAAAAGAACTATTAGAATAATAGACCAGCATGAGTTACTTTATGTTTAAGGAATGCTAGTATCACTGGGGATTTATTTTACTTCCTAATTTCTTTTGATTACCTTTTCCTGTTGGGCATTTACAAAGCATTCATTTAAAAATTACGATTATTTATATTTGTAAGTGGTCTTCAAATTAGGATTTTTTGAGGCCAGGACGTATGTAGTTTAAAAAGTAAAAGTGGGCTTTATAGTCAGACACACTAATTAGAATCTTCATTACACTTCTACCACCTCTTAGCTGTGTACAGATAACATTTAAATATTCTGATCTTATGATCCCTCACCTTTAAAAAACTGCATTTGCTATCTATCATCAAAGATTATTCCAAATGTTAAATGAAATAATAGCTGTAATGCACTTACACAGCAGGTGGCACATAGTAGATGCTCATTAAATAGTTACCCTCACACATCAAATATTAACACCTCCCTATTTGCCTATAGCCACAATACCTGTATTGGAGTTTGAGGGGAAATGGAGCACCAGCTGCTCTCTTTGGAAAGCTCTTCCCTTTTACCTTTGCAACAGGTACCATCACTTTCCATCAACCATCACTTTCCCTGAACATAGTATCTGTGAAAGATGTTATTTTTCAAAGATGGCCGTGGCAGTATCTCCCATCTCACATGCTCTTCTGTAATGTAAAGGTGTGGTCTCTGTCTCTACCACTTAAACCTGTGCAGGCTTACAACTGCTTCAGGGAGTAAGGGTATGACAGAAATGATGTGTGACTTCTGAAAATAGGCCATAAAAGGAGATGCATAAACAAATGTTCATAGCAGCAGCATTATTCATAGTAGCCAAAAAACAGATGCAACCCAATGTACATCAGCTGCTGAACAAATAAACAAAATGTGGTATATCCATATAATGGAATATTATCCAGCCATAAAAAGGAATGAAATAAGTATAACATGCTAAAACAGGGAGGAACACTGAATTTTACGCTAAGTGAAAGAAGCCAGTCACAGAAGACTCCATACTGTATGATTCCATTTGTATGAACTGTCTACAATAGGTAAATCTATAAAGACAAAAAGCAGATCAGTGGTTGCCTGTGGCAGAAGGAAGAATGAGGAGCTAACGGGTATGGGGTTTCTTGCTGGAGTGATGAAAATATTCTGGAATTGGACAGCGATGATAGTTGTACAACTCTGTGAACATATTAAAAACCACCAAGGTGTGTATTTTAAAAGAGTAAGTTTTATGGCATATGAATTGTACTCCAATTATAAAAATATCTGTGAAATCAAGTTTTTAAAAAGTTAATAGTCTTGATGGTTTACTAGGTGGAAACAAAGGCACCATGCAGCTTCTAACGTGTTCCCTAGGACATTTGCTTTTAGGGCTCAGAGCCAAAGAAGTCTGACTGCATTGAAACTGTCATTATGAGGAAGTCCAGACTCATGGAGAGAAGGGCTACATATAAGTGTTCCTGCCAACAGCCCAAATAAGGTACCAGTGGACAGGCAGCAGAACTGTCGGACATGTGAGTGAAGATGCTTCCTGATGACTCCAGTCTCCAGCCATAGAATCATGCTCTCACTGTAAAGTCTTTCAAGCTGAGACCTCATACATAGTGGAGCATAAACTAGCTATCCTTGCTGTGCCCATTTGCATTCCTGATTCAGAAAATTCATTATTTTATATAAAATGGTTGTTTTCCACTGCTAAGTATTAGGGTGGTTTGTTACACAGCATTAGTAACTGGAACACCATCTACAACAGCCACACCACACCCTTACATTTAATCTTGCTTTTTTGTTTGTTTGTTTATGAAACTTAAGACATTATGTTATTTATTTATTTTTATTCTGTCTCCCTCCACTGAAAGTTAAGTTCCCTGAGACTAGGATCCTTTTCTGTGTTGCGCCTGTAACCACATCATCCAGAAAAGTACCTGATATACAGCAGATACACAATAAATATTTGTTGAATAAACAAATTAATAAATTATTGTGGAACCCTTAGCACAGGGAAGTTACCAGTTTGGAGCTTCCTCTGACATAAATTTCAAAATGTAGCTACTGTCATTTCAATAATTTTCCCAATAAAATAATTTTAAATAAACCCACAATACTATAAATTAAAAATCACTGTTGTTTCTAAGGAAAGTCCAAGATGGTTTATAAATATAAATACTCTTGCTGAAATCAATTATTCTATTTTAATAAATGAATCAAAATGGGTATAGCCAAGATAAAATGGATATGGCCAAGAAATAAAAATTGATTTAACTGACTATAGCTAGTACCTTTGTGCTTATAGTTTATAAAATTTAATTTCAGTATATTCTTGATCCTACAATACCCCATTATAACAAATTAAGAGCCAAAAAATTTTGATTCAGGTTGAAATATAGATAAAAGTAGTAGATACTACAGTTAACTTTTAATGCTTAAATGGTTTACTTTGCAAATCATTATGTCAATGTTACTTTCCTATTAATGGAACCGAAGCCTACCTCTGGTGCCAGATATTCTGGAGTGCCACAGAATGTCTTCATGGTGGCTGCATCTGTGATCCCTTCTTTGCAAAGTCCAAAATCTGTAATTTTTATGTGGCCATCTTTGTCCAGCATTAGATTCTCCAACTGTGTATTAAGAAAAATGACATAATTTGTTCTATAGTCTTCAACAACACGAAAATACCATTTTAAAAAACTACTGAATGCTGAGTAAGGTATTTTGGAAACAGGACATAGTTGTAGCTAATAGAACGTTCAGTACTTACAAACTCTGTTGCTTCACGTGTAAAAAGAAACATGTTTTATCAAATACTTCACGATGATAAAATTATCTATTTTTAAACCGATGGGAATAAGTGATATAGCTTTAAGAGCCATTATTTTGTAAGTTCTGAAATTAAAGCCTAATCAACTTTTCAAAGCAAACATCAATCCTCTTTTTTTAAAAAAGACAATGTGATCTAAACAATCCCAAAGAGATGAGCATCTTCTTCTAGATATATACAGATGGTTTCAACAATTTCTCCTGGGAATCTATTGCTATTATAAAATATTCACTTACAGAAATGTTTTTTGGTGATGCTTGTAAATCAAACCTAAATCTTATTTTGTAAGGTAAGGCGATATCCTCTTTTGCAGTTCTTTGTAATAAAGAAATACCAACCCTTTTAAACATAAAAAGAAAAAGAATATCAAAGTCAAACATTCAACAGTTAATAAAAATATATAGCATAAATGTTATAAAGTTGGACCCTCTTTGAACCCATTAATTCAAAACACCAAAGAAAATCTTAAAGATTTAACCAAGTAACAGGATCATGTGCCTCAAGTGGAAAATTATGAAATGTAAGAGAGGAGGAATTTGTGCAAAGCCAACACAATTAGAAATAAAAATGTAACCAGCCAGTTCCCCTCGAGCTAATTTGAACCTAAGATTATGATTATCATCAAACAAAGATACAGATGAGTTCTGAGTTATGATCATACAGCCTTATGTATTCAGGGCCCATAAAACTTTGCCTAGTCATGTAGACACAACCTGAAGGTATTTCTTCTGTCATACTGAAAAAATATACAAAATGTGAAAAGTATATTAACAGGATAAATGATAGTTAACTTTTATTTGAGGAGTAGATTCTTATTCTACTCCTTAATGTGATGACATTTGAAAGAATGTACCTGGACGCTTAAGTTAATATCAAATTTAAAACAGATCTCCACTTTAGAACATAAACATATCAGTCATATAAAATATGTTATCATACTCTCTGCCATATTGTCAAATGTCTTATAAACCAGACACTAAATACAGTTAGGCAAGTTGTGTTCACTGAAGCAAAGTTAAGAACAGACAAAAGTCCTTTTTTATAGTACTTCAATGTGCCATCTAACTAAACCAAATGCTTGATATACATTTCATGTATAGCATATCTCACAGAGGTAAGTCTGGCTTCAATTTTTTTCTACAGAAAGCTGAATGAACACATAAAATATACTGCTGAACCTTTAAAAAAAATTTCTTTTTTGAGACAGAGTCTCACTCTGCCACCCAAACTGGAGTGCAGTGGTGCAATCACAGCTCACCACAACCTCTGCCTCAGCAGCTCAAGCCACCTCAGCCTCCTGAATGGCTGGGAACACGGGCACGTGCCACCATGCCTGGCTAATTTCTTAATTTTTTTATAGTGACAAGGTCTCACTTTGCTGCCCAAGTTGGTCTTGACCTCCTGGGTTCAAGCAATCCACCCACCTCAGCCTCTCAAAGTTCTGGGATTACAGGCATGAGCCACCATGCCCCCACCAAATTAAAATTTTTTATTTTATCCAAACTCAGTTATCTTGTATCTTCCTGTTTCTCTACCAGCCAGAACCTAGAAACCAAACCCAATCTGCACAAATGACAATAAGTCTTGTATATTGAAACCAATCAGAAACATCCAGAGTCTTCAACTGTCCTGTTTTCTCTTTCTGCCTTGGTCTGTCTCTTCTCAGCCTCTGGTTTCTCTCTTTTTTCCACCTCTTTCAAACAACCTCTCTTCTTCCTCCCTCCCACTTTGCCATAATGAGAAACGTTAAGTATATACTAAAGCTTCTGTTGTTTTACTGAATAAAAATGTATATGCCCTTTTATTAATTTTTAAAAATATGCTTAATATATAAATATATAAAATGCTGAAGATCTTTAGTGAATACTCTTTTACTAATATAATACATTAACAATTCTCGTAAAAATTCCAAATAATACAAAATATTGAACAAAATGTGAATGTACTTTTTACACCATTCCATTCCCATCTAGTTTGGTGTGTAATGTGCCAATACTCCTCACATGCTTTGTATGCATGGGAAAGTCTTCATGGAAACATGACAGACAGGATGCACTATTTCTCTACGTTTTGACAAAGCTATTTTTGAAGTGGCTGGATACAGAAAAACCAAAATGTATAAACACTGCTTTTTAATACCAAGCTCCATGTGTGTGTATGTGTGTGTAAAATTCTGACTTGCATCTAATTCTGTAACCTCGTATCTCATCTCTGAGCCTCAGATCATGGTTGTGAGAAGAAGAATGAAATGAGATGCAAGGATAGGTTTGGGTAAGGAATAGGCTGAGGGTGACCAACTCCCAGTTTGCCCAGAACTGAGGGGTTTCAAAGAATGCAGGACGTGTAGTGCTACAACTGGGCAGTCCTGGGCAAACCAAGAGAGCTGGTTACCCTACTTGTTTTATAAATTAGCTTTTAAAAAAATTACAATGATATAGTAAGAAATAAGATAAGCCTAAGGGATGATTGAGAGAGATGGGGTAAGGGTCATGGCCATGGGGACTGGTAGCATACTGCCTGGGAGGCAGTAGAGAGCAAAATGGATAAGACTATGGGTTCAAGTCAGAGGGTTCATATTAAAATTTGAGCTGTATCCCTTATTCACTGTGTGACCTTGGGCATATTATTAATTTCTACGTGCTTCAATTTCATCTATAAAACAAAAGTAAATAACAGTAACAATCCAATGTGACAGTTTTGAGAAATAAGATGCTAAATGCAAACTTAACATACCATAAGAATTGAATAAATGAACTCATCTTTTCTTAAAACATGAAGAGTTTAATGGCTTATTTGTAAATTGTCATGATGTGGGCTCTTCTAAACAACACTGTATTTTAAAGAAAAGAACAAAGTTCAAGAGTGGAACCCCATAAAACATTTCTGTTGGCTCAATGACTGCATTAAAAATACTTTTCAATATGCAATAATTTATTTTAAGTAACAAAACACAGGCTAGGCACAGTGGCTCATGCCTGTAATCCCAACAATTTGAGAGGCTGAGGCAGGCAGATCGCTTGAGCTCAGGAGTTCAAGACCAGCCTGGGCAACATGGTGAAACCCTGTCTCTACCAATAATACAAAAGATTAGCTGTGCGTGGTGGTATGCGCTTGTGGTGCCAGCTACTCTGGAGGCTGAAGCGGGAGAGTTACTTGAGCCCAAGGTGTGTGGGGAGGTTGTAATATGCAGAGATGGTGCCACTGCACTCCAGCCTGGGTGACAGAGTGAAATCCTGTCTCAAAAAAACAAAACACAAATATTTTATAATTTTCTTATTTTTGAGACAGGGTCTCGCTCTGTTGCCTAGGCTGGAGTACAGTGGCACAATCACAGCTCACTGCAGCCTCAACCTCCCAGGCTCAACTGATCCTCCCACCTCAGCCTCCTAAGTACACAGGCGCACACCACTACCACGCCCTGCTAGTTTTTGTTTGTTTCTTCCTTTTTTTTTTTTTTTTTTAAGAGATGGTATTTTGCCATGTTGCCCAAGCTGGTCCCGAACTCCTGAGTTCAAACAGTCCTCCCACCTCTGCCTCCCAAAGTGCTGGGATTACAAGTTTGAGCTACTGTGCCCAGCCTCATAATTTCCCAGTTATTTTGAAGTAGTGTCCACATTCTTCTATCAATTACTTTGTCTTCTCTCACCATCCTAAAACGTCGTTTTGCTGAGCATGAATGACTAAAACTTGTCCACCAAAATATTAGCTTAAAAAATAATATCCCCAAATCTAATCTTGTATAAAGATAAATCAGGAGATAATAAAATGTACAGTTCTGTTATACAATGCATGATAATTTTACTCAGGATGCATTAACAGAGTTTCTGTAAAATACAAGAACCATTAGTAGGGTGATTCGTAAACCTGCAGAATGCACAGAAACACCTGTAAGTCTTTCCAAAGCATATCAATGGCCTAGATATATCAATAACATCTGGAAATCACTGTCTTGGTTCATTTAACACTAACATAATGTAAGTAGTATTTACATTATTTACAGTAGTCATACATTTTTAGGAATCTTTCTACTGTGTAAAGGAGGAAGAAAAATATTTACAAATGATCTTTGTTTAGTCTTCTCTTCTAAATCACTTTCCTTCTTCCCTTTGTTAGCCATACAATATGTAATGCATATTGTCACTGACTGCTTAGGTACTCTAAATTTATGAAACTTTACATGCATCTGTTTAATATTCACAGCCAATCTTAGTTTCCAAGATGGAGAGTAGGGCAGCATGCTTATGCTTAATGGATGCATCCACTAACAAAAGTAGTGATGAAGTCAAATATGAAGTCATAAGAAACAAGATTGTATATTAAAAATCTAAGTAATGCTTACTATTTCTATCAGAGGGTTGTTATCTAAAAGGTCATGCTTTTGAGGAGAGAGAAAAAAAAAAACACTAGACATAATACATCATAGAATTTCCACCAAAAAAAAGGGTAACATTTTTTGCCCAGTTGAAGTGGACAGGCATTACTTGACAGAGGGTCTTGATTCAGTGTGTATATGAAGAAATGGTAGATTTTTAAATCTTTTTTCCTGTGCTTAGTGGGCACAAAATTGTAACAAAAATTACTATGTTTCCTCCTGTTCTTGCTGATGGCTAGCATAAAATTAAACTTTAAAAATCCTAGCTGTCTTTAATACAATGCTTCCCAACCTTTTACATTTCACAGTAAAATAACAATTTAAAGTTGTGGGGCATACCAGGTTCACTGGACAAGATGCTTGAAACCAGAACTCACTGGCCTGGAAGCTTCTCTGAACACTTTGCAGGCCGAGGCATGGTTGTAACCTGTATGTAGCACCCAGTCTGAGAAGCTAGGCTTGAATGTAGGCCAGACTAAATATTTGAAAGTTTAAAAACACCATATATATGGTATCATTTTAATTAAACGACTGACATTGTGATTAAACAAAGGAATGAAAATAGCAGTTCCTAAGGGCTCCGATGACTACTGCAGCAATGGAAATAAACAATTCCTGTCACTCACTCTTACACCACATTTTAGCCCACATACATCAAACTCAGTTTTAGGCACCAAGACTCACTCAGGCCCAAGAAGGTAGTAAGGAATTCCTACTCTGCACATTGCAAGTTTAAGTTTACGGGCATCCAGTGCCAAAATGTCACAAGCTAACCTGCAGAAACTGAATGACCATGGAATGCTGAAATTCCAAAAGAAAAACGTTTCTTCACTTCAACCTCTTAATCCAGAAAAGGACTCATCATGTAAACAGACCCCAAATAGGTTGCCAGGCTATTTACAAATTTATTACGAATAAGGTACATAGTCCAATACCAGTACAATTTTATTTTAGAAGTGGAAGGAATGAAGAGCAGTGGCTTAAGATTTCTATATAGGGGGAAATCCAGTGACCATCTGGTTAGAAGTGGGAGCTGGGGAAAGTGTCTTGAAGCTCAGCAAGCAAAGCAAGCGTGCTTTCCCCACCCAAACTGCATTTATTTGAGGTGAACATTAGGGAGCTGATGAGGACGAGGAGGGCTATGATAAAACTCTCTGAAGCCACCCCTTCGTGCCATTACTGAGTGTTAGAAAGTACCTAAATTTATTTGGTGCTTTCTCATATTAATACTGTAAATGGTTAACTATTCTCACATTAGGTGGAAAACAAGATTAGGTGTTCTACAAATAGGAAATAGCAACAACTTATGTATTATTTTCTCCCATAAACTAGCAAGAAATTAATTCTTAATGATTTCCAATATAGTTATATTCACCTGTGCAAATGTCCCTGTTCAGCCTACGCTGTGCTTAGATGGCCATGGTCATTGGTTGTATTTGTAAAATAAGAGCTAAGCAGAAAAGAAGATTTTAACATATAATTTGGACTACTGAAGAAGTCTTTGAAGAGATTTCTTCGAAATTTTGGGCAATCATGAAGCAACAGCAGTTTTCCTTAAGTAATCACAAGGAATTTGGGTCCTTAATAAAAATAAAACTTCATTACATGATGTGTATTGACAAATTAAATGAACTTACTTTCTAAAGTACAACAAAGGCTTCAACAATTTTTCTGTTGCTATAAACACTAATTTATTAGGAAACAGGAACTGATAAAAATATCTTAAGTTAACCTGCACATAAAAGAAGGCTCTGCCTCCAATGTGAATGAGACAGCGGCAAACGGGTATGGATTTACTTGAGAAGTGCTGCTACTGTAGGCATAGCAATTGGATTTGCATTTGAACAAAGTCAAGCTTATTAGTAATGAGAACAGAGACAAATCTGAGACTGATCAAAGTGGGTACCTAAATCAGTTCATGATAATGTTCTTTAATACATCTGGTATAAATATATTTGAAACACTCATTCTCTTACCTTCTGCAGTTTAATTTGAAGTTTAGGCTTACAAAGATTTCCCAAAGTTAATCCAATGCATCCCCCCTCTATAATTTCATTTCAACTCTAGAAGTCAGAATGATATAGTGACAAGAATATTCAATAAGGAGCTAGGATTCATGAGTTCCAAAAACCCTGACTGCTATCAACTTAGGTCATTACTTTTAGTAAATCATTTACTAGGCTTCTAGGTTTGAAGGAGATCACCTATAAATTAAAGACCAGCTCGAAATTTCTGTGATCTTACCTAAAATATGTCATTGTATTATAAATAATCCTGTTACTATGGATACAAATAACATGTGTGTAAGTTTTGGATGTTTGATTTCTTATGTTACATGGATTTTTCTAGGTGTACCTTTACAGTTTCTGTCCTATGCTAACTATATACTTAGGTCTTTAAGTTAAGGCTATATTTTTTAAGAAATAAACTCAGGGAGCAGAGACCACTTAATTGTCTAGTAAACTTGGTGAACTGTGCACGTGGTAACTAATTGACTGATATTCATATATAAAGTAGGTACTTTATACTGCAGTTTGACAAATTTAGTCTAATTCCATCATCAGAAAGAATGGGGCAGTGGAACTCATTTAATGAGCTTCAATATACCAATATGTTGGCTGGGCATGGTGGCTCATGCCTGTAATCCCAGCACTTTGGAAGGTCGAGGCAGGCGGTCACGAGGTCAGGAGATCGAGACTATCCTGGCCAACTCCGTGAAACCCTGTCTCTACTAAAAATACAAAAATTAGCTGGGCGTGGTGGCACATGCCTGTAATCCCAGCTACTCAGGAGAATCGCCAGAACCAGGAGTTGGAGGTTGCAGTGAGCCAAGATGGCACCACTGCACTCCAGCCTGGCGACAGAGCGAGACTCCATCTGAAAACACACACACACACACCCTCAATATGTTGATTCATTTGATGAGAAATGATTAAAGAAGAAATACTGACCAAGACCATAATCAATACTGCAATCAAATGAACATTCTTTTCTTTAGCAGTCTTTAGGCTAATAATTCAATCTTTTGAATTTAAGCTTTCTGGATGTTACCTATTACTTCAAAATTGTTATAATTTCCTTAAATCTAAGCCTCCATGCTTCTATCCTTCCCCTTTTCACCCCTACAAATAGGATTCATAAAACATGTAGTGGGAATACGAGAAGTGGACTCAGGAAGAGCAGAGCTAACTACTTCTAAGTATATTTGGAAAGTTAACACATTTTGTCATGCCACATAACTAATTCCTTTAAAGAAATTGATATTTAAGACATTTAGACAGTATAGGATTATCTGGCCATGCAGATACATGAATGCTGAATTCTGCCACATTCCTAGTTATAAAAAGATTCAGGTTAAATACAATCGAACTATTAATTTGTATTAATCTTTAGCCCATTTTGGCACTTAGACAGTTGGTCATCTCTGATCTAGATGTTTTATAGGTACATAGTTCAGTTCTTCCTACATACAACATCTTATAGCTTCTATATACCTCATTTCAAACAAAACAGAATTTCATAAAAGCCTCATGTAACTTCTGTTTCTACCAATCATTATGTTACATGAAATAGTATTTGATCAATAAGGCAATTCTGTGTCAAATTTTATACACAATTTGCTTCTTACAAAAGAAAGACTGTAACATCTAGAATTTATTCAAAATGTGTCATGGTACAAATTCTTTTAATGTCGCCAACCTAATTCATAACACTGTCATGAGAATTACTATTACCTTGTATGAGTTACTCCAGGGATCAACAAATGACAACCTGTGGACTAAATTGAGCCCATCGCCTATTTTGTTTACTGGAACATAGCCAAACATATTCATTTACATACTATCTGAGGCTGCTTTTACCCTACAATGATGGAGCTGAGTAGTTTACAAAAGAGACTATACACGAACAGCAAAGCCTAAATTATTTTATCTGCCCTTTATAGAAAGTTTGCCAATCCTGAGCTACCCTAAGGGTCTCATCATAATGGAACTTACAGCAGTCAAAACACTATTACCAACAGAACAAATAGAGTGCTTTCATAAATAAAACACGAGGCACATTAATAAATGGTTATTATATTAAAATGCTTCAGGTATTTAAAACCACCCAAAGTTAATACTAAAATCAAAATGAATATGTTCCTTCCAATAGTCTTACTATGTTTCTTCATAAAATATTTCTGTAAACATAATAAAACTTGTTTTAAGTGTAACTTGTGAATTTATTTGACTTAATCACGTTTAACATTTTTATTTGATCCAAGCAGTCGGGCAGAAATTACTTTGCAAATCAAAAACTCACACATAAATCAACTACATACATGTTAGTGAATAAAATTTCCTTCAAATGTAGTGAACTAAATTTTTAAACATAGTGCTTTTTTCCCAACTAAATCTGCTTTTCTCAAAACTGTATAACTTTGTAATTACTTTATGTTTGTCCCTATAGTCTCTGCAAAAACAAATTTTGATTACTTTTTTTTTTTTTTTACCTTGAGATCACGGTACACAATCTTTCCGGAATGTAGATAGTCCAAGGCAGAGACAATTTCTGCACCATAGAAACGTGTGCGGTCCTCAGAGAACACCCGCTCTCTCGACAAATGGAAAAACAGCTGCAGGGTAAACAGCAGGGACAGGATTGTAATAATTACTGATTTAGTGGGGGAAATTAACACAAACATAAAACACCTCTCATCACCATATTGTGATGATAGATAGTGTACTCTCAGTGGACACTGAGCACTCTTAGACAGCAGCTGGCTTATCTTTTCTAGGTTTCCAAGGGGAAACTGCGAGCTGTGAAATCAGCGTTTTAATCAATATACCAATCTTGTTTAAGGCATTCTGCTTGCTACCCATTTAACCTTCAGTTACCAGAGGAAAAAGGTATGCATCATCAGATTGCAGTTTCCCCCTCACTGTACTGTTGCTTCACTCTTCAAGGATTAGGTATTGAGATATTACTAAAATAAATGAACACAAGCACAGATATATTTTCTACTTAATTATTTGATTTCAAAGACAAGACTGTCAATTTGCTGAAACTGATTTACGCGAACTTGTTATATTCTACAATTTTTGATTAATCATGATATCTCTAAAAATATTTTCAAAGTCAAATTATTATTGAAAATAGAAAATAATTTGACATTTTCTATGGTGAGAAACTTTAAGGTTTTATGTTTTTAATTTATTTTAGTAATGCCCAAAATGAACTGAGAAACATCCATTATTCCTATTGCAGTTCTCAATGTATATTCTATTTTCAATAATAATTAGCTACAATGCCAGTCCTTTCTCATATAATCACTTAAAACTATAAGCCCATCCATTTCCTAGTCAACCACTTAAAACATATACCATTCAATAGTCAACAAACATTCACTGGGTGCTTACTGTGACCAAGCACACGGCTCTCCAATAGGCCACTTCTTCATTAAAGAAACTACAAATATTATCTCAATTGGACAACATACAGGAAGAAAGAGCAGGTTTCAGGCACTGTGAATTGACTATCAATCTTTGTTGTTGAAACATGCTCAGAACAATGAAAGATTGTTTACAGTGCTGAGTATATTGCCAGGTATCATGGTTATTAATAGATACACAATACATGTCTGTGAAAAAAATGAACCAATCAGCCAATGTACCCTTGACTGCAAGATCAGAAATTTTTCCCTTACATGGATCATTGACTCGTAATGTTTCTACAAAATTGGTGAAAATTATGGTTAACTAAGATTTGTTCTGCATACACCAAAGTCATTATTTCAAGTAACATAAAACAGGCTCCCTACAAATTCATTCTTCCCCATTCCCACCCCCACCTTCACTTAACAGCATATTATAAGATAAGCTTTATGCATGACCCATTGGCACAGTAAACAGAGAGAGAGAGAAAATATCACCTATAGCCCCAAAAAGTGTAGCACAACAATAATTATATTAAAACTAAAATATTTTGCAGTCTCTAAACTTTAATGCTTCCTACTATATTACTGTATTTTATCAAATCTCATATGCTACGAATTGGGACTGCATCATCATTTTATAAAACACCAAGGTAAAAAAGGTTGTCAGTTAAAACTATAACACATGATCTATTCTAAAAGGCATTCTGATTACAGAAATGTTAAGTATATCTTCCAAATAATCAAATACAGTATGTGAAAAATCAAGTCATTTATACAATTACTCAGGGATATTTTTAAAAATTCATTCATTTCATATAGTTAGATATATATTATCAATGTATTACCAGCCTAACAAGGATAGAAAGTAGAAGGAGCCATGTTTTCCAGGTTAAAATAATTTCTGCCATGCAAAATATCACTAACTTTGATGAAAAGATCGTGTGATCTCTATGTGGAGTTGCAGTAGTCTTCTAATGAGATGAAAATAGTGATTAGGTTTCTAAATTTTCTTAAAAGAATGTCAAGCCTACTTACCCACTCATTTAACTTTACAAAAAATATGGATCCTCCCTAAATCGATATAATATATGCAAGATTCTAGATCTTTATTTAGACTATGTATCTTCAATGTGTCTGCCAGCCAATTTCTATAAATGTATCAGCTAAAAATTATATTTAAGGGTAAGAATTTACTTCTCAGTCTGCTATCTGATGTGTAACCTTACTACTTTATGGAACTTGTTAAGATAACCAACAACCTCTTAATCGCCAAATCCAATAATCTATTTACAGTCTGCACTGCTTCTTCCAATTTTGAAGCTTAGGACATCACCTACTGCCCTCTTTCTTGAAACACATTTCTGGGCTTTGGTAATATGACTCTCTCCTGATTTGCCTCCTAACTCTCTGGCTAATCCTTCTCAGTTTCTACTTTGGCTCTGAACCAACTTTTCAATTCAGCATTCATTTAGTGAGTATCAATTATTTTAAAGTCACTGCTGGGCACTGGAGAAGAAAAAGAGGGAATACAGTGATAAGACAGAATCTCTTATGTTTCCAAGCATTGACTGTGGTAACATTCTCATGAGTATACACTTAACTCCAAACCCATCAAGTTGTTCCTATTAAATATATACAGCATTTGTATATCAATCATAACTCAATAAAGTGGTTTAAACAAAAGACAATTCCTGCCATTAAGCAATATGAATGAAGAGGACACAGGTATTGATTTTTAAAAAAAGAGGGTTGCGATACATTTTATAACTCAGATATTAAAAGTACTTTGAAGGCAAAGAGGGATTAACCTGTGCTGGCATCATGTAAGGAGACTTGATAGATAAGAAAAAGCTTTACCTAAGTTTTGAAGAATAGGTTTTTCATAATGGAAAATTTAAGGGAAAAATCTCCAAAAAAGTGCTACTCAAGTTTTATCCATTTGTATTTCCAACACAGCCTAGGACAGTACCTGCACATAGTAGGTGATTAATAAAAATTTAGAAAGCATTAATACTAAAGAGGAAAAATAGCAATGGCAAGAAGACACATGTAGGGAACACATGTAGCCAAAAAATAATATGTAATCAGAGAAATAATAGGACTTCTGGAAAAAAAAGATGAGATCAGATTGGTTAGGATCTTTACTAACATGACAAGAGCATGAATTTTTTTTCTGTAGATAATAAGTATGAAAGAATTTTAGGTTAAAAATTAGCATAATTTGGATCCACATATGCAAATCAATGAATGTAATTCATAATATAAACAGAACTAAACACAAAAACCACATGATTATCTCAATAGACACAGAAAAGGCCTTCAAAAAAATTCAACATCGCTTCATGTTAAAAATTCTCAGTAAACTAGATATTGAAGGAACATACATCAAAATAATAAGAGCTATTTATGACAAACCCACAGCAAATATCACACTGAATGGGCAAAAGCCAGAAGCATTCTCCTTGAAAACCAGCACAAGACAAGGATGCCCTCTCTCACCACTCCTACTCAACATAGTATTGGAAATGCTGGCCAGGGCAATCAGGCAAGAGAAAAAAATAAAGAGCATTCAAATAGGAAGAGAGGAAGTAAAATTGTCTTTGTTTGCAGATGACATGATCCTGTATCTAGAAAATCCCATCCTCTCAGTCCAAAAGCTTAAGTTGATAAGCAAATTCAGCAAAGGCTCAGGATAGAAAATCAATGTGCAAAAGTCATAAGCATTCCTATACAACAACAACAGAGAACCAAATCATTTATGAACTCTCATTCACAACTGCCACAAACAGAATAAAATACCTAGAAATACAGCTAACAAGGGAAGTGAAGGACCTCTTCAAGGAAAACTACAAACTACAGCTCAAGGAAATAAGAGAGAACACAGACAAATGGGAAAACATTCCAGGCTAATGAATATGAAGAATCAATATTGGGAAAATGGCCATACTGGCCAAAGTAATTTATAGATTCAATGCTATTCACAATAAACTACCATGGAAATTCTTCACAGAATTAGAAAAAAACTATTTTAAAATTCATATGGGACCAAAAAAGAACCCACAGAGCCAAGACAATCCTAAGCAAAAAGAACAAAGCTGGAGCCATCACACTACCTGACTTCAAACTATATTACAAGGCTATAGTAACCAAAACAGCATGGTACTGGTAACAAAAACAGACACATAAACCAATGGAACAGAATAGAGAACTCAGAAATAAGACCAAATATCTACAACCATTTGATTTTTAACAAACCTGACAAAAACAAGCAATAGGGAAGGACTCCCTATTGATTGATTGATTGATTGAATGATTGAGACAGAGTCTCGCTCTGTCACCCAGGCTGGAGTGCAGTGGCATGATCTTGGCTCACAGAAACCTCTACCTCACAAGTTCAAGCAATTCTCCTGCCTCAGCCTCCTGAGTAGCTGAGATTACAGGCATGTGCTACCACACTGGGCTAATTTTTATATTTTTAGTAGAGATGGGGTTTCACCATGTTGGCCAGGCTGGTCTCAAACTCCTGACCTGAAGTGATCTGCCCACTTCAGCCTCTCAAAGCACTGGGATTACAGGCATGAGCCACTGCATCTGGCCAGCACTCCCTATTTAATAAATGGTGCTGGGAGAACTAGCTAGCCATATAAAGAAAACTGAAACTGGACCCCTTCCTTATACCTTATACAAAAATTAACTCAAGATTGATTAAAGACAAATGTAAAACCCCAAACTATAAAAAACCTAGAATAAAATCTAGGCAATACCATTCAGGACATAGGTATGGGCAATGTTTCATGATGACAACATCAAAAGCAATTACAACAAAAGCAATAATTGACAAGTGGGATCTAATTAAAGAGCTTCTGCACAGCAAAAGAAACTACCATCAGAGTGAACAGACAACCTACAGAATGGGAGAAAATTTTTGCAACCTAGCCATCTGACAAAGGTCTAATATCCAGAGTCTAGAAGGAACTTAAACAAATTTACAAGAAAAAAAAAATCCCCATTCAAAAGTGGGCAAAGGACATGAGCAGACACTTCTCAAAAGAAGACATTTATGTGACCAACAAACACATGAAAAAAAGCTCAACATCACTGATCATTAGAGGATGCAAATCAAAACCACAATGAAATAGCATCTCACACTAGTCAGAATAGTGATTATTAAAAAGTCATGAAACAATAGATGCTAGTGGGGCTACAGAGAGATGGGAACACTTTTACAATGCTGGTGGGAATGTAAATGAGTTCAGCCACTGTGGAAGACAAGTGTGGCAATTGCTGTAAGACACAGAACCAGAAATATCCTTTGACCCAGCAATTTCATTACTGGGTATATACCCAAAGGAATACAAATCATTCTACTACAAAGATACGTGCATGCATATGTTCACTGCAGCACTATCACAATAGCAAAGTCATGGAATCAACCCAAGTGCCCATCAATGATAGATGGATAAAGAAAATGTGGTACATATAACCCAAGAAATACTATGCGGCCATAAAAAGGAATGAGCTCATGTCCTCTGCAGGGACATGAATGGAGCTGGAAGCCATTATCCTAAGCAAACTAACGCAGGAACAGAAAACCAAACACCGCATGTTCTCACTCATAAGTGGGAGCTGAACAATGAGAATACATGGGCACAGGGAGAACACCACCACACATTAGGGCTTGTGGGGCAGAGCCAAGGGAGGGAGATCAGGAAAAATGGCTAATGCATGCTGAGCTTAATACTTAAGTGATGGGTTGATAGGTGCAGCAAACCACCATGGCACACATTTACCTATGTAACAAACCTGCACATCCTGCACATGTACCCTGGAACTTAAAAATAAAATAAAATAATTAGCATAATGTTAAAAAGGCAATTCAGGTAGCAATGAGAGAATCAACTAAAAATGCCTGAGACTACAGACTGCTAAACAATTTTTAAAGTACAACAAAAAAGTTACTGATCACCACTGTTATGAAAAGCTGCAGACACAATGAGAGAAAACCGTACCAATCTGCAAGGACATCACTATCTGGTTACAAGAGCCAGATACATAAACTTTTCTACTAAAGTTACGGTAATTATTATAAAGCAGAAAAGACATTCAAAGAATAAGCATCAGAAGTTATATTTGAGCTCGCAGAGAGCTTCTGAGGGACATCAGCTAAGGTAGTAGTAACAGACATATAAAGAGAATCAATATTCCAGAGGGAACTAGCTTTTACCACTTGGGTCAAGGGAGAAATCAACGATGTTGAGGTTTCTCTATGGCTGACTGAGTAGATGCTGATATAAAGGAAAAGAATGGGAATGGGGACAGAGGAGCAATGGGTTTTATTTTGACATGCTGATATCTAAATAGGCATTTGATAACACAGCTTTGCAAGGTCATGAAGGTAGATATGGGAATCATTCATAGAAAGGATATTGTTAAGACTGAGAAAGCAAAGAATAGTCTAGGAATTCAGTAAAAACTGAAAAGATAAGTGAAGGCAGAATCTTAGGGTATACTATACATAGGACAGAAAAAAGCAGAACAGGACATTCAGATGGAATACTAAGAGATATAAAAAAAGGAAGCAAGACTACAAGAAGTGAAGGGAAAATAAAGTTTCAGAAAGACAGGAACATTTGCTGTACTTAGGAATTAGGTCATCTGTTACTTTTCAAAGGTAAGTTGTCATATTTAGGTGGGCTGAAAAGAGAATGTGAAGGTAGAAATAATACACCATTACTTTAAAAAAATGAATGAGGTGAGCCAAGGTATTATTGAACCAGAAGGTTTCTGGTGCTACATATTAAATAGTGCCTTCAAGAAAAAGGTTTGTCTAAAGAAATTGACTTATATAACTACAATTCATATGGAATAGGTACACAAATGAAACACCAAAGAAATAATGAAGCAAGGAACAGGTTATTTTAGGTTATAAAAATTTAATACAGAATACTTGAACATGACAATATATGATAAAGTATATGGGAAAATGACAAATAGTGCAACAATAATTAACTGTGAAGAAACATAAAATTTAATTTTCACCTCATAACAAAATAAAATTTATATGTATTAGTCAAATATAAAATTAAAAAACTAGAAAATATGTGTAAGTGGTTATCTAGTCTCAAGATGAAGAAGAATTTTCTAAGCATAAAAGAAATGGAAGAAACAGACTTTTTGCTTTTCCCCAAGAGGGTGGGTTAGAGGCTTTCTTCATGCCTCAGCCACTTGGACATAGCAAGATAGCAGATAAAGATAAACTCTGTGAGCTTTAATTCAAGAAGGAAAACAGGAATCTACTGGAATCATGAAGTACACTCCAGATCCCAGAGAGGAGAAGGCCAGCAAACAGCCCCAGTGACGGCATCCAGCTGATAAAAGTTAAGTGAAGCCCCAGTGCATGAGAGAGGCAAGGAGCCTCCCTCTGTGACTCACCCTTCCACTGGGGATCCAAGCAACCTAGGCCAAGGGAGACCACTTTGTTTCTCCCAATCCTGGAGCTAACTTGGGGAGTGGCCTGGAGTCACTGTGACGGAAAAAGCTGAAGGCATTTTTCCAGACCCGGGAAAAAGAGCAGGACAATGTTTTAAATTTGGGCACATAAAAAGTCAGCCATTCCTTGGTGACCCAGCAGTGTGGCTGCACAGGCATGTCAGTCTTGGACCAGAGATCAAAACACCTGCTCTGGAGTGGGATAGGGGCTTCACAGTCAAAACCGTGGAAAGTACCCCAACAAAAGGGCTAGAATTGTGCTTTCCCCACTTTCAAGCCTGGGGCAGCAGGAGAGCCGCTACAGCTGCAGTTTCTCCTGGGCTGCAAAACTTGCAGTCACGTTCAGCTTGGCAACCTGGAACAGATTCGCATGTGCCATTGCTGGGTAACCCACTCTGTTCTCCTGAGATCGTGGTGCAGTAGGGCCCTTGCTGCTCCATCTCCAAGCACATCTCTGGCATCCAGAGTAACCATTTGCCTAGTTCAGTAGCCTGAGCCACCGCACTCCTCCTGGACATAACGTTATGGTGAAGCAGAGCTCTCTCTGCTCCATACCCGGGAAGATCCTAGGCATTCAGAGCACCTCCTTGCCTGCTTCTGGAGTTTGAGTCACCCCACCCCTCCTATGCAGAGATCTTAGTGCAGGGGGTCTCTGCTCCATGCTCTAGGCATCTTGAGCACCTGCTCTCCTGGACTAGAAGTTTAGACCATCCCCTATCCCTGTGCAGAGAACTTGGGGCTGAGGAGGTTTCCCAGCTACACTACTAGGCACATCTCTGGGCCCTTGGTGGCCACCCACTGCATTCTCCCTCAGCACTAGTGCCTGTGTCTGTCATCAGGGGACCTGTAGGTGGACCTGTCAGGTCTGGCCCTGCCATTCCTGCCCTCTGCCAACCCCCTGACCCTGGGGCTGGGCAGTGAGCTCAGACCATGGTACATTCCATGAATTGGCCATAGCCTGTGGCAACAAAGAGCTTCTGCCAGTAAACAAGTATCAAGGTATACACTAAGCCATGTTGGCTGCAGTTAGCTCTTACCTCTAAGTGCCATCTACAGGCTTGCAGGTCAAATGCCACAGCCCAAAATAAAATTGGCCAAAAGCAGCACAGAGGACTAAAGAAACAAAGTCAAAGACCCTACCCAGAATTCTCTATAGTCACATTCTGAAGGGAGGGGAAGAAAAGGGAAAGGAGAAAAAAATATATAATAACATTAGAGGGAAAGAAAAAGAAAGAAAAAATCCTACCCGCATGAAAATAATTACAGAAGTTACAAGTGTTAGGGTCTCCAGATAAGAAAAAAGCAGCGTAAGAATTCCAGCACTATGAAAAATCTGAATGTAGTGATACCACCAAAGGATCACACTAGCTCTACAGAAATGGTCCCTAACCAAAATGGAAACTCAGAAATGACAGATAAAGAATTCAAAGTATGGATTGCAAGTAAGCCCAATGAGATCCAAGACAAAAGTTGAAAATCAACCAAAAAAACCTTCTAAAGTAATCCAGGAAATGAAAGAAGAAATAAGCATCTTTAAGAGAAATCAATCAGACTTTCTGGAATTGAAAAAATTCACATAAGGAATTTCAAAATACAACTGAAAGCTTTAACAATAGACCAGCCCAAGCAGAAGAAAGACTTGCAGAGCCTGAAGACCAGTATTTCAAACTAATCCAGTCAGACAAAAATAAAGAAAAAATAATTTTAAAAAATGAATAAAGTCTTCAAGAAATATGGAATTACAGAAAGTGATAAAACCTACAAATTACTGGTATTCCTGAGAGATAAGAAGAAAAAGTTAACAATGTGGAAAATATATTTGAGGAAATAACTCAAGAAAACTTTGGTAATCTTGTTAGGGAGACAGATATCCAGATACAAGAAACCCAGAGTACAACTGTGAGATACTGTGCAAAATAAACATAACTAAGGATATTATCACCAGACTGTCCAAGGACAACACTAAAGAAAAAAAAATCTTAAAGGCAGCTAGAGAAAAAGGGCAGATCAGAGGGAATGTCATCAGGCCAACAGTCAACTTCTCAGCAGAAACCTTACCAGCCAGGAGAGACTGGGGACCTATTTTTAGCATTCTCAAAAAAAAAAAAAAAAGAAATTCCAACCAAGAATTTCATAACCTGCCAAACAAAGCTTCATAAGTGAATAAGAAGTAACATCTTTTCCAGACAAACAAGCACAAAGGAATTTGTTACAACTAGACCAGCCTTATGAGAGATCCTTAAGGGAATTCTAAATATGGAAACGAAAGAAAAATAAATGCTACCACAAAAATGCATGTAAGTACATAGCCCACAGACCCTATAAAGCAAAAACACACACTAGAAAGTGTAAGGCAACCAGCTAATAACTTCATGATAGGATCAAAACATCACATAACAGTATTAGCTTTGAATGTAAATGGTCTAAACACCTCACTTAAAAGGCACAGAGTGGCATGTTGGATAAAAAAACAAGACTCATCCATCTGGCTGTCTTCAAGAGACCCATCTTATATATAATGACACCTATAGGCTCAAAGTAAAGGTTTGGAGAAAGAGCTACCACACTAATGGAAAACAAAAAAGAGCAGGAATCACTATTCTTTCATCTGATAAAACAGACTTCAAACTAACAGCAGTTAAAAAAAAAAGACAAAGAAGAGTATTACATAATGATAAAGGGCTCAATTCAACAAGAAGACTTAACTATCACATATATATCTTCCATATATATAATATGTATCTCTCTCTCTTCCAGTATGTATATATATTCCATATATATATATCTCTCTTCCATGTGTATATATATATATATATACACACACACATATATCTTCCATATATATATCTCACATATATGTATGCACCCAATATTGGAGAACCCAGAGTCATAAAACAAGTACTACTAGATCTACAAAAAGACATAGACAGCAATACAGTAATAGTGGGGGACTTCAACACCCTACTAGCATAAGTGAGATCATTCAGGCAGAAAAGTTACACATTCTGGACTTAAACTCAACACTTGACCAACTGAACCTGAAAAACATCTACAGAATACTCTACCCATCAGCCACAGAACATACATTCTTCTCAGGTGCACATGGAACAATACTCCAAGACTGACCACATGCTCGTCCTTAAAGTAAGTCTCAAAAAAAAAAAAAAAGAAAGAAAAAAGAAAAAAAAAGAAAAAGAAAAACAACAAAAAAACCCTGAAATCGTACTAACCATAATCTTGGACCACAGTGGAATAAAAACAGAAATCAATACCAAGAAGGTATCTCAAAACCATACAGTTACATGAAAATTAAACAACTTGCTCCTGAATGTCTTCTGGGTAAACAACAAAATCAAGGCAGAAATAAAAATAGTATTTGAAATAAATGAAAATAGGTACACAACACACCAAAATTCCAGGGATGCAGCAAAAGCAGTGTTAAGAGGAAAGTTGAAAGCACTAAATGCCTACCTCAAAACATTAGAAAAATCTCAAATTAATACTCTAACATCACATCTAGAGGAACCAGGAAAACAAGAACAAACTAACCCATAAGCTAGAAGAAGAAAAAAAATAACTAAAATCAGAGCAGAACGGAATGAAATCAAGACCTAAAAATCCACATAATGAAATGATGAAGCCAAAAGTTGGTTCTTTGAAAGGATAAAGAAGATTGCTAGACTGCTAGTGAGATTAACAAAGGAAAAGAGAGAAGATATAAATAACCACAATTAGAAATGACAAAGATTACATTACAACTTATCCCACAGGAATACGAAAGGTCCTCAGAGGCTATGTGTCTATACCTACAAACAAGAAAATCTAGAGGAAATGGATAAATTCCTGGAAACACACAATTTACCAAGACTGAATGAGGAACAAATTGACACACTGTACAGACTAATATCGAGTTCCAAAACTGAGTCAGTAATAAAAAAAACCTACCAACCAAAAAAGTCCCAAACAAGACGGATTCACAGTTGAATTCTATGTGAGGTACAAGGAAGAGGTGGTATAAATTCTACTGAAACTATTCCCAAAAAATGATTTTACAAAGCCAGTAACAACCTGATACCAAAACCTGGCAAAGACACAATGAAGAAAGAAAATCACAGGACTATATCCCTGATGAACACAGGTGCAAAAATCCTCAACAAAATACTAGCAAACTGAATTGAAAAACACATCAAAAAGTTAATTCACCATGATCAAGTAGGCATCATTCCTGGGATGCAAGGGTGGTTCAACATATACAAATCAATAAATGTGATTCACCACATAAACCAAATTAGCTTTCAATAAAATCCAACATCACTTTATGATAAAAACCCTCAACAAACTAGGCATCAAAGGAACATACCTGAAAATAATAAGCACCATCTATGACAAACCCACAGCCAACATCATACTGAACAGGCAAAAACTGGAAGCATTCCCCTTGAGAACTCGAACAAGATATGGATGCCCCCTCTCACCACTCCTACTCAATATATTACTGGAAAGTGCTAGCCAGAGAAAATCAGGCAAAAGAAAGAAATAAAAAGGCATCCTAATAGGCAAAGAAAAAGTATAACTATCTCTCTTTACTGATAATGATTCGATACTCAGGAAACCCTAAGGGCTCCACCAAAAGGCTATTAGAACTGATAAATGATTTTTGCAAGGTTTCAGGAGAGAAAATCAATGTACAAAAATCAGTAGCATTTCTATATACTGATAACATCCAAGCTGAGAGCCAAATCATTTACAATAGCCACACACAAAAAAAAATCCAGGAATACATCTAACCAAGAAGGTAAAAGATCATTACAAGGAGAACTACAAGACACCGTTAAAAGAAATCATACATGACACAAACAAATGAAAAAACATTCCATGCTCAGGGACTGGAAAAATCAATATCAGTAAAATAGCCATATTTCCCTGCCCAAAGCAATCTACAGATTCAAGGCTATACCTACCAAACTACCAACATCATTTTTCACAGAACTGGAAAAAAAAACCTACAAAATTAACAAGAAACCAAAAAAGAGCCAGAATAGCCAAAGCAATCCTAATCAAAAAGAAGAAAGCTAGAGGTATCACATTACCTGACTTCAAACCATACTATAAAGCTACAGCAACCAAAACAGCATGGTACTGTACAAAAAACAGACACAAAGGCCAATGGAACATAATAGAGAGCCCAGAAATAAAGCCAGCCACCTACAATAATCTAATCTTTGGCAAGGCTGACAAAAATAAGCAATGGGGAAAGGACTCCTTATTCAATATATGGTGCTTCGACGGCTGGTGAGCCATACTCAGAGGAATGAAACTGGACCCCTATCTTTTACCATATACAAAAATTAACTCAATATTGGTTAAAGATTTAAACGTAAAACCTCAAACTATAAGAATCCTAGAAGAAAATCTAAGAAACACCATTCTCGACATTGGCATTGGAAAAAATTATATGACTAAGTCCTCGATAGCAACTGAACAAAACCAAAAATCGACAAGTGAGACCTAATTACACTAAAGAGAATCTGTACAGCAAAAGAAACTATCAACAGGGTAAACCTACAGAATGGGATAAAATATTCATAAACTATCTGACAAAGGTCTAATATCCAAAGTGTATAAGAAAGTTAAACAATTGAACAAGCTAAACACAAGTAACCCAATAAAAAATGAGCAAATAACATGAACAGACATTTCTCAAAAGAAGACATACAAGCAGCCACCAAATATGAAAAATGCTGCACATCACTAATCTTCAGGGAAATGTAAATCAAAACCACAATGAGATATCATCTCATACCAGTCAGAATGGCTGCCATTAAAATGTCAAACAATAATCGGTCTAATAGTACAATAACATGTTGACAAGGCTGCAGAGAAAAGGGGATGCTTATAACACTGTTGGTGAGAATGTACATTAATTCAGCCACTATGGAAACCAATTCTGAGATTTTTCAAAGAACTTAAAATAAAGCTACTATTTGACCCAGCAATCACAGTACTGAGTGTGTACCCAAAAGAAAACAAATTGTTCTATAAAGTAGACACAGGCACTTGCATGTTCATCGCAGAACTATTCACAACAGCAAAGACATGGATAGACCGGATTAAGAAAATGTGGTGTATATATATATATGCCATGGAATACTATGCAGTCGTAAAAAGAACAAAATCCTGTCCTTTGCAGCAACATGGATGCAGCTGGAGGCCATTATCCGGAGTGAATTAACACAGGAACAGAAAACCAAATACTGCTTGCTCTTGCTTATAAGTAGGAGCTAATCAATTGGTACTCATGGACATAAATATGGTAACTATAGAAACTGGAAACTACTAGAGGAGGGGAGGGGGCAAAAAGGGTGGAAAAACTAACTGTTGGGTACCATGCTCAGTACCTGATCATGGGATCATTTGTATGCCAAACCTCAGCATCATGGCCATATACCCAGGTAACAAACCTGCACAAGTACCTTCTTGAATTTAAAATAAAAGTTGAAAAAAATAAAAAAGAAATGGAATAATAAAGGGAAAGTCCAGTAGATTTAGCCATATAAAGTAGCAAAGATAGAAATAAAATGGAGTATTTATAACATGTGACAAAGCTCATATTCTTAATATAAAAAAAATTAAAAGACTAAAACACAAAAAATTGGGTAAAGGTACAATTAACCTGAGAGGGCTACAAATTATTAATGTATATGAACATAGGCCACCTTATAATAATCAATGTAACAGAGACAAAACTTAAAAAAGGACAATTTTAAATTTATGAAAAATTAGCATTGTCAGTGAAAGTGAGGTGAGATAAGCATCTTTATACACTGGTGGCTAGTATGTAAACAGACAGTCTTTGCAAAACAATCTGGCAATAGATAGCAAGATAATTTTTAAAGTTCGGTAGTTGCTCTCCTAGAAATTTCCTTAAAAAATAAAAATATACGCTGGGTACAGTGGCTCACGCCTGTAATCCTAGCACTTTGGGAGGCCGAGACTGGCAGATTGCCTGAGCTCAAGAATTCGAAACTAGCCCAGGCAACACAGCGAAACCCCGTCCCTACCAAAAACACACAAAAATAGCTGGGCATGGTGGCGGGCGCTGTAATCCCAGCTACTCAGGAGGCTGAGGCACAAGAATTGGTTGAACCTGGGAGGTGGAGCTTGCAGTAAGCCGAGACTGCACCACTGCACTCCAGCCCCCGTGACAGAGCAAGACTCCGTCTCAAAAATACATACATACATACATACATAAAAATATAGAAGCCATCTTCTACACAAGGATATTTTCAGAAGTATATACATTGAGAAAAATGTGAAAACGGCCTTCCAACCAGGTTGAAGAAAAATTAGATTTTTACCTCACAATATAATACGATAAATTTCAGATTTTTTAATATTTTAAATTTCAAATTTTTTATATTTTTTAGTTAACTACTAGTTAAGAACCAGAATATATGAGTGAAAAGTCAACAGGACTGAACTTACCCAACTGCCCTAAACATTTGATGGGCATATCTAAAACAGAAGATGAAAACTGAGCAAATATATAAAAGAACTCTCATTAGATACTGGACAAGAGGAAGTGCATGACGAAGGTACCTGTTACAACAGAAACAAATGAGGTGAGCCATATGATTATCCACCTTTTGTTTGGGGGCACTTTCTGACACATTATTGAGGAAGAAAAATCACAAACCTAATTCAAGGGTTTCACTGCTGAAAAGATAAACATCAGATTTTGAGGATGATGAGGTAGATGGCATTTGCAGGACAGAACACTAGTGAGGAGGAAGCTATACAGAATCTGCACAGTTGAGTCTGCAGTTGAATACTAAGCAATGCATGTGTAGGGTTTAACTTTATGAGGACAAGCAGAGAAGGAAAGGAAAGCTGTAAATATGTAGTAGCTCTTAGAGCTCACGCAGAGCTGAGAGACATTCAATTTCTAAGGAGTCAGAGAACAGTCATTACTGAACTCTCAGGCATTCAGTAGATATCTCAAGAGTCAGAGTGAAACCTGAACTTACACGAACAAAGCTAACATCAATACTGAAATATCAATCATATTTGTAAATACTGCCTTCCAGAATAAAAACTAACACTCTGACAGAAGAAAACAAAATCCAGTAACTCACGTAAAACTCAAATTATCTAATCAATGGAAGAGAATCAAAAGCCAAAAATAAATCCATGCCTATATGGTCAACAAACATTTGACAAGGGTACTGAAAATACATAAGGGAGAAAGAACAATCTCTTCAATAAATAGTGCTAGGAAAACTGGATATACACATGCAAAAGAATGTAATGGAGTCTTATCTTTCATCATATCAAAAAACCAACTCAAAATGGATTAAAAACTTAAACGTAAGACCTGAAACTATAAAACTCCTAGAAGAAAACATACCAAAAAAACCTCCTTGATATTGGTCTTGGCAAGTATTTCTTGGATATGACACCAAAAGCACAAGCAACAAAGGCAGAGATAAATAGGTGGGACTACTATTTATCTCTTTGCTTATGTGAAGCAAAGAAAACAATCAACAGAGTCAAAAACCTATGGAATGGGAGAAAATACTTGCAAATAATATATCTGATAAGAGGTCAATATCCCAAATATATACAAAACTCGGCTGGGCACAGTGGCTCACGCCTGCAATCCCAGCACTTTGAGAGGCTGAGGAGGATGGATCATGAGGTCAGGAATTTGAGACCAGCCTGACCAACATGGTGAAACCCTGTCTCTACTAAAAATACAAAAATCAGCCAGGCGTGGTGGCAGGCACCTGTAATCCCAGCTACTCGGAAAGCTGAGGCAGGAGAATCGCTTGAACCCGGGAGGCAGAGGTTGCAGTGAGCTGAGATTGTGCCACTGCACTCCAACCTAGGCAACACGAGCAAAACTCCATCTCAAAAAAAAAAAAGAAAAGAAAAAAAAAAGAAAAAAGAAAAAAAATCTGATCAAAAAATAGGGAAAGGACCTGAATATACTTTTCAAAGAAAATATACAAGTGGCCAGCAGATACATGAAAAGGTGCTCAAGATAGATCACTAGTCAACAGAGAAGTGCAAATCAAAACCACAATGAGATATTACCACACACCTGTTAGGATGGCTATTATAAAAAAGATGAGATAGCAAGTGCTGGTGAGGATATGGAGAAAAGGGAACCCTTGTGCACTGTTGGTGGGAATGTAAATTGGTATAGCCATTATGGAAAACGGTATGGAGGCTCCATAAGAAACGAAAAATAGAACTATCACATAATCCTGCAATCTCACTTCTAGGTATATATATCTATCTGAAGGAAATGACATCAGTATTTCAAATAGATATCTGTACTCCCACATACACTGTAGCATTATTCACTGTAATTAAGGCAGGACTGCAGGTATCTCTATTCCAAGAATGGAAACACTCTAGAATCTAGATTTCTTGGATATGAAGAAGCAACATCTATCAGCAGATAAATAGATAATGAAAATGTGGTATATTTATACAATGGAATATTATTCAGCCATAAAAAGAAGGAAGTCCTACCATTTGTTACAACATGGATGAACCTCAAGGGCATTATGTTCAGTAAAATAAGTCAGGGGTGACAAATACTGTATGATCCACTTATATGGGGAATCTAAAAGAACCAAACTCACAGAAACAGAAAGTAGAATGATGGTTGCCAGGAGCTGGGGTAGGGAGGTAAGTAAAATGGGGAGATACTTGTCAAATGGTACAAACTTCCAGTTACGGGTAAGTTCTGGGGATCTAATGTACAGCATCATGACTATAGTTAATGATACTGTACTGTATATTTAAAATTTGCTAAGAGAGTAGGTCTTAGGTATTCTCATCACACACATACAAAGGTAACTGATAGGTGACAGACGTATTCACTAATTCAATTGTGGCAATCCTTTCACAATACATACACGTATCAAATCACTACACTGTATACCTAAAATTTATACAATTTTATTTGTTCATTATACCTCAATAAAGCCAAGAAGAAATAAATTAAAAAAAGAAACCCCCAAGAACAAATGATTTAGCATCCAATCAACGTTTACTAAACATGACAAGATGCAAGAAAATATGACCTATAACCAAGAGAAAAATCAGTCATTAGAAACATACCTAAAAATCAGAGATGATGGAATTAACAGATACTGACTTCAAAATAGTACATGAACATAAAGAAGAGATAAAGGGAAATAGAAACAAATGAGACTGTAGAGATAAAACAAACAACATCTAAAATAAAAAATTCACTAGATGGAATTAACAGATTCGACACTGAAAGAGAAAGGACTTATGAATGTGAAATCATAGCAAAAGAATCGATATAAATTACAACTGGGAAAAAAAAGCCTCAGTGACCTGTTGGACAGTATCAATGAATCTAACACATATGTAATATAAATTACTGAAAGGAGAAAGACATTTGAAAAAGAATGGCTGAAATTTTCTAAAATTGGATAAATAACTAAATGCACAGATCTACAGTTGCCCAGGAGAAAAGGGAAATGAATAAGGTGATAGTTATGATTACTCCAGCTGGATACCTAGAAACAATGTCCAGGCTGTAACACAGGGAGAGAAAAACAAAACAAAACAAAAAGAGCCTACGAGGATCCTTGATTTAATGATACTGAGTTCAGAGATTGGGGAGACCAAGGTATCTAGAATTTATGAGACAGGTAACTAGACAGAAGACAGTACCAAAGACAGAGCTCGAGAGATCTACAATGGATTGCCTCGGAGTCTCATTGAGCAGCACCTGTATGTGGGGAAAAGCTACGGAAAGAGCCACTGAAAAGGACCAGATGAAACAATCACCAGGCTAACAGAGAGGCAAAAATATTTCATGTTCTCACATGGCAAAATAGAAAGATCTCCTAAAAACTATGGCATCTAACAGAGTTTTAAAAAAATACTGCCTCAATAGTGCAGCCGTGTTAGTGCTAGAGCAAAGGATATTCCAGACCAGTCTTACTAAGCTTAAAAGCAAGCACTGATAGGATCATACTGTTTATACATAAGAATAATGCCTAAATATATTTTTTAATCCCCAAACTTCCAGCATCTGACAATGTAAAATTCAATGTCTGGCATCCAATAAAAAATTAAGGGACATAAAAAGAAACAGGAAAATAATAACCTATAATCAGGAGACTAATCAATGAATAGAAACAGACTGAGAAAATGACACATAAGATATAATTACATGAATACCATAATAAATTAGCTGTTGAAAATATAAAAATAGCTGTTGAAAATATAAAAGTTCAAAAGGTAGAGGGAAGCAAATAAGATGAAGATGAAAACAAAAGTCCCAAATCAAACTTCAAGAGATGAAAATGTCTGAAATAAAAAATATACTAGATGTTACTAGACACTGGAGAAGAAAGTATTAGTAAACTTAAAGACACAGGGGGAAAAACCCAAAATTAAAGACAGAGAAAAGACTGAAAAAAAGAAGAGAACATTAGTAAACAGTGGGATAACATCAAGATGTCTAACATGTAAATAAGTAGATTCTCAGGATGGAACAAGAGAAATGAGTAACAAAATACTTAAAGAACAATATTCAAAAATTTTCCAAATTGAATGAAAACTATATGCTTATAGATCCACAAGGCTTAAAACACCCTAAGCCTGGCCGGGCACGGTAGCTCACACGTGTAATCCCAGCACTTTGGGAGGCCGAGCTGGGCGGATCACGAGGTCAGGAGATCGAGACCATCCTGGCTAACATGGTGAAACCCCGTCTCTACTAAAAATACAAAAAATTAGCTGGGCTTGGTGGCAGGAGCCTGTAGTCCCAGCTACTCTGGAGGCTGAGGCAGGAGAATGGCATGAACCCAGGAGGCGGAGCTTGCAGTGAGCCCAGATCACGTCACTGCACTCCAGCCTGGGCGACAGAGCGAGACTCCGTCTCAAAAAAAAAAAAAAAAGACAAAAAACAAACAAACAAACAAAAAGCCCTAAGCCAAAGAACTGTGAAGGAAACCATACCAAGGCACATCATAATCCATAGCTGAAAGGAACTAATAAACAGAAAAGCTTAACAGCGACCACAGAAAAAAAGACACATGAAGCACAGAGGAACAGAGCAGACTTCTTGACAGAAACTGTATAAGCCAGAAGAAAGTACAGTGACATCTTTATAGTAATGAAATGTAAAAATGGCAAATTAGAATTTCATACATAGCTAAATATCTTTCCAAAAATGAGAGGAAAATAAAGCCATTATCAGACACGTAGGTTAGAGGACTCACCACCAGAGACACTGAACTAGAAATTGTTCAAGAAAATGTTTCAGAATGAAGGAAAATGACACCACATGGAAAACAGGATCTACCCACAGGACAGAAAATATTGGAAATAGTAACTGTGTCGGGGAACAGAAATTAATTTTTCTTCTGTTTTAAATTTCCTTAAAAGATAATCACTGGTTTAAAACAAAAATAATAATGCATAGTGGCATTTATAACACATACAAATGTAAAATGTATTGTAACAACAGTACAAAGGCTTGAAGGAGGAAATAAAAGTATACCAGTGAAAGGATCTTAGGATGTATGTGAAATGGTATAATCTAAGCGGAACACAAAATGGGAAAAAAAGTCAAATACGAGTTTATAGTTAACAGTCATCCCACAATAAAAACTGGAGCTCCCAAAAAGTTACTGATGAATTCCACCACCCCTTTAAAGAAGAAATAATTACAATTTTATAGAAACACTCCCAGAAAATACGAGAACAGTTGTTAACACATTGCATGAGGCCAGCATTGCCACAATACAAAACCAGACAGAACTATTACATGAAAAGATGAGTACAGATCAATATCCCTCAAAATCATAGATGTAAAAACTTAACAAAACTTCTCTAATTCAATTCCAACAACATATAAGGATGATAATACATTATGACTAAAAGATGGTTAATCTCAAGAATGAAGACTGGCTTAACATTTGAATGTCAACGTAATTTATCAAATGTACAAACTAAAAAGAAAGCCGGGCACAGTGTCTGTAATCCCAGCACTTTGGGAGGCCTAGGTGCATGGATCACTTGAGGGTAAGAGTTCGACAGCAATCTAGCCAACATAGTGAAACCCCAACTCTAATAAAAATACAAAAATTAGCTGGGTGCAGTGGTGGGCACCTGTAGTCCCAGCTGCTTGGGAGGCTGAGGCAGGAGAATCACTTAAACCTGGGAGTAAACCTGGAAGCTGCAGTGAGCTGAAATCACGCCACTGCACTTCTGCCTAGGCGACAGAGTGAGACTCCGTGTCTAAATAAACAACCATATGATCACCTCAATGGAGGCACAAAAACCTTTAAAGAAAAGTCAATGTCCACTGATGGTAAAATCTTCTAGGAATAGGAGAGAACTTAACCTAATAAAAGGTATATATGAAAAACTTATGACTAACATCACACTTAATAATAAAAGACTGAATCTTTTCCGAGACAGGGAACAAAAACACAATGTTCGCTACTTTTGTTCAACACTGCACTAGCAGTCACAGGCAGTGAAAGATGCACAGATAGACAGTTAAACAGACAAATATATACATGCCATACAAACAAGAATGGAAGTAAAACTGCCATTATTTACAAAGAGCAAGACTATCTACATAGACATTTCAAAGAAATTTAGAAAAAGGGTTTCTAGAACTAATAAGTGAGCTTAGGAAGGCCATGGAATACAAGGTTAATATATAAAAACCAACTATATTCTTATATGCTAACAACAAACAATTGTAAATGGGAAAAAATGGGAATAGGTAAAGAAAAATTGAAAAATTATACAAACCTATACACTAAAACTACAGTGTTTCAATAGACATTAGAGAAATCCATAAGCAAACAGAGTGTGTGTCCATGGATTAGAAGACTCAATATTCTTAAATAGATTTATGGATTAAATGCAATCATAATCAAAGTTACAGCAGGCTTTTTTGTAAAAATTGACATGATAATAAATTTATATGAAAATGCAGAGGACACAGAAGAGTCAAAACAATTCTGAAAAAAGAACAAAGTTTTTCTCTATTTCAAAATATACTCCCAAAGCAACAATTATCAAGTTAGCGTGGTACTGATGTAAAGAGAAACTCAAAGATCAATTAAACAGAATAAGACAGTGCAGAAACAGACCCATATGTGTGACAAACTGATTTTCAACAGAGGTACCCAAGTCACACAATCAGAGACAGGGTCTTGCTGTGTTGTTCAGTCTGCAATGCAGTGGTATGAACATGGATCACTGCAGCATCAACCTCTTGGGCTCAAGCAATGCTCCCAATTCTGCCTTGCACCACCAGTCTAGGCTAATTTTTTAAATTTTTTATTTTGTAGAGACAGGGTCCTGCTGTGTTGCCCAGGCTGGTCTCGAACTCCTGGACATAAGTGGTCTTTCTGCCTCAGCCTCCCAAAGTGCTGGGATTACAGGTATAAGCCCCCATGTCTGACTAAAGGACAGCCCTTTCAATGAAAGATAGTGAAAGAACAAGATGTCTGTAGGGGGAAAAAAATGAACCTCAACTCTTAGCTCACAGCATACCTAAAAATTAAAATGGATCACAGACCTATACATGTAATAGGTACAACTTAAAAAGTTTTAGAAGAAGATACAGTCATGCACTGCTTAATGATGGGGATACATTCTGAGAAATGTGCAATTAGACAATTTCATCATTGTGACAACATCCTAGGGTTTACTTACATAAACCTAAATGGCATAGCCTACTACTTCTAGGTACAGACCTGTACAGCATGTTACCCTACTGAATACTCTAGGCAGGTGTAACACAATGATATTTGCACATCTAAACACATCTAGAAAAGTACAGTAAAAATATGATATAGAAGATTTAAAAACGATACACCTGTCTATTGCATTTATAATACCATGAATGAAACTTGTAGGACTGGAAGCTGCTTTGAGTGAGTGAGTGGCGAGTGAATATGAAGGCCTAAGTGATTACTGTAGACTATGAACACTGTATAATGTATAAAATAATTTATTAAAATTATTTTTTTCTTCAGTAATGAGTTAACCTTTGCTTTCTATAACTTTTTCACTTTATAAACTTTAAAATTTTTAAAAACGCCTTGACTCTTTTATAACAGTTTAAAATATGAACACATTGTACAGCTATACAAAAATATTGTTCCTTTACATCTTTATAAATATTTTTCTATTTTTTTTAACGTCTTTAACTTTTGGTTAAAAATGAAAACACAGCATATACGTTAGCCTAAACCTACACACAGTCAGGATCATCAGTATCACTGTCTTCCACCTCCACATCCTGTCCCACTGTAAGGTCTTTCGGAGCAGGCATCGAGTTGTCATCTCCTACGCTAACAATGCCTTCTTTTGGAATATCACCTGAAGGACCCACCTGATGCTGTTTTACAGTTACCTATTTTTTTTAAAATAAGTGAAAGTAATACACTTTAAGAAACAATGAAAAGTACAATATATAAAATAGATAAAGAAGTAACATAGTCATGTACTATCACAATCAAGTATTATGTATCTAACTGCATGTGCTATGTTTCTATACAACCGGCAGCACAGGTTTGCTTACACCAGCATCACCAAAACATGTGAGTAATGCACTGCAGTATGACTTACAACATTTACATCACTAGGCAATATGAATTTTTCAGCTACATTATCATCTTATGGTATTGTCATATACATGGCCCACTGTTGACAGAAACTTATTATATAGCACGTGACACATAACAAATAGGAGAAAGATGTGTGACCTGGGGTACACAAACATTTCTTGGACAGTACACAAAAAAAGTGAAAACCATAAAAGGCAAGAATTGATAAATAAGACATCAAAATTAAAAACGTCTGTTCCTCAAAAGACATCACTGAGAAAATGAAAAGGCAAGCTACAGTCTGGAAGAAACCATTTGTAATACAAATATTTGGCAAACTATTTGTAACCAGAACATCCAAAGAACTCCTATAATTCAGTAAGAAGATGAACAACTGAATAATAGGTGAAATATTTGAATAGACAGGTCACAAAAGTATATGCAATGGCAAAAAGTCTGAGTGAAGACATTTCCTATCATTAGTCATAAGAGAAACGCAACTTAAAACCACAGTAACATACTCCCACACACTCGTTAGAATGACTAAAATGAAAACCACTGACCACAGCAAGCACTGGTGAGGGTGCAGAACACCTAAAATTCTCATTACATTAATGCTGAGACTGTAAAATGACACAACAGTTTTAAATTTTTGTAAAATGTAAGCATATGCTTACCATAAATCCAACAATCATACTCTTCAGTATTAATTAAAGAGAAAAGAAACAGGCCTATCAGCTTTATTCATATTAGGCAATGACTGGAATTAATCCGCATGTACGTCACCAGTGGGAGAGATTAACAAATGGTGGTATAGCTGTGCAAAGGATAATGACTTCACAATAAAAGAAATAAATGACTGAGAAATGCAACAAAGTTAACAATCTCAAAAACATTACACAGAATGAAAGAAGTAGATACAAGACAGTATATATTGTATGAGTTCATTTCTGTGACATTTTTAAAAAGATGAATCAAATTTAGTGTCTGAAAGCAGACCAATGGTTACCTAGGGCCACGTGTGGATGTACTATGGGTACAGGGAAGACTGACTGCAAAGAGGCATGGCAGAACTTTTTGAGGCAATGAGAATGTTTTATATTTTTATTGTGATGGGGGCTACATGCATATATATGTTTGTCAGAAGTCATCTAATCATGTACTTAAAATGAGTTCATTTCATTATATGTAAATTATACTTAAGTTGACTAAAAAATGAAAACAACCTAAACGTTCAATGATTTGGGAAGGTTTTAATAAGTTAAAGTATATCTACATAATTAGTAGGCAACAAGTAACATATTTTAAAATGATAAAATTGAAAATATGTGTACAGTATAAACAGTGGAAAATATATTAACACGGTATTAGCAATTATTTCTAGATGGTAAGATTTAGAGTGGTTTTTATCTTCTGTTTCATACCTCAAAAAATACTTGTAATTATTTAATATCCATTCCCCAGAATACTATGCATTTTTGTTTTGTTTTGTTTTGTTTTGGTGACAGGGTCTCACTCTGTTGCCAAGGCTGAAGTGCAGTGGCATGATGGCTCACTGCAGCCTCAACCTCTTGGGCTCACTCAATCTTCCCACTTCAGTCTCTCGAGTAGCTGGGAGCACAGGCACTGGCTACCACACCTGGCTAATTTTTAACTATTTTGGTAGATACAGGGTCTCCCTATGTTGCTCAGGCTGGTCTTGAACTCTTGGGTTCAAGTGATCCTCCTGCCTTGGCCTCCCAAAGTGCTGGGCATGAGCCACTGGGCCTGGCCTATGCCCTTCTTAAATGCAGAGACCATCTGTCTTGCTCATGTAGTATACTAAGCACATAGTACAGTGCCTGCCTTGAAGATAGCAGCATTCAATAAGAACTTTTTTGACAGAATTAAAATAATTTTTTTGGCTTTTTGAAGTTCTCTGTAATGAACGTACATTATCACTTTTGCAATAGAAAAAAATTATTCAAAGGTTTCAAACAAATGTACTAATAATTAATGTACTGATTTATGCTTATTATACATTTAATGCTCTTTTTTTCTTGGCAAAGGCATAGGAAAATGAGAAAATTATGACAGTACACTGTATCTTTGCATCTTCAGCACCATGCCTAGTATATGACACATATTATATTCTTCATAAATATGTATTGCAAAAAATAAAATTAAATTCAGAAATACCTCTCAAAAAATTATAAGAAAAATCATCCTTAAGGTTTTTGAGGTAAAATATTTTCATTGGAAGTATTAAAAATCATATATAATAGTTGAATAATCTTATCTTTGTTCAAAAAGGAAAGTGAATTATTTGCTGCTAAAATAGGGAGCTTATCTTTATCAAGTTAAGTTCCTTTATAAAGGCAAAGACTACATAGTTTTTTTTTATTGTTAAGCTTAGCCATGCTATAGGAATACAGTAATGTAAAATGCATTAACTCAAACTACTAAATATACAAGCATATTTCATCATTCTATTAGGAAGAAATTTTCTCCATAACTCTCTCTCATAATAGCCTAACAGGAACTGCACTAGAGTGTAGCTGTACTCCCATGGTTTAGTAAGTGAACAGGTATTCAGCCCATCCTTGCAAAAAGATGACTGCATCTACAGCCGTGCCCTAAAGTCTCATGCTCAACAGGCTTCTCTCATCAGAGCACAGGAAGTTCCTTCCCACATACCCTTCAAATGTCAACCTAACACTACTTCCTCAAAGAGATAACTAAATTTATAGTAGGTTCTCCATTATTCTCTCTCATACTACAGCACTCTGTTGCCATTATATTTATTGGGTTTATTTTGTTTTATTATTTTATAATATGCATCTCCTTCTAGAAATCATGACTGTTTTATTCATCCTAGCGAACGCAGTAAGCATTTAATACATACTTTTGATTGAATGAGCTAATCTTATTTGGGGAACATACCTGTTCTTGAAGATTTAGTCCAAATGCACCTTTCCTCCTAAAATCTCCTGTATAGGAGAATATTTGTGGGGATGTTATTTTTATCGTGGTGATGATTTCATGGGTCAAAAGTTATCAGATTGTACACTTTAAATATGTACAAATTATTAATAATTTGTTATTAACTCAGCAAAACTGTTTTAAAGAAAGGGAAACATCTTAAGACAAAATGCAGATTTTCTCACACAAATAAAAGCTAACAAAAGTTACGGCTATCAGACCTGCACTACAAAAACAAATGCTAAAGGAAGTTTTTGTGCAAAAGGAAAATGTAATAGATGAAAATGTATACCAACACAAAGGAAAAGAGAGCACTTAAAATGACTACTTTATGAATATAAAACATTTTTTCTATTAAAAATTATTTTAAAGATAATTGCTTAAAGCAAAAACAGTGTATTGTAAAGGTTAAAAAATACATGGAAGTAAAATGTCTGAGAACAACTGGACAAAAGACAGAAGGCAGGGAAACAGATGTATGCCTTTTAAGGTTCAGATAGAAGGTAAGAAAATAGACGTATGCTGTTATAAGGTTCTTACAGTACAAGTAAAGTGACACAGCATATTGTTTGAAAGTCTACTGTGATGAGAAAAGATAAATATTCTAAACCCTAAAGCTACCTCCATAAGAACAAAGAAGCAGAGCTAATCAAACTAAGATTATTTAAACTCATCAAATTACTAATAGAAATTCTTCAACTTTTAATAAAGAGCATCTACGAAAAATCTACAGCTAACAACATGGTTAATGGTGACAGTATGAATGCTTCTGCCCTAAAATTAGGTATAAAGCAAGGATATTTGCTCTTATCCTGCTCTTTAACACTGTTCTAAACATCCTGGATAGTTTAATAAGGCAAGGAAATGTACACATATTAGAAAATAGCAGTAAAACTGTCTTTGTTCTCACCTGACATGATCATCTACATAGAGAAATCCAATATATTTACAATAAAAGACTATTAAAACTAATATTAGTATGGCTAATAAGTAAACATCAACTGTATGTCTATATATTAGCAAGAATCAACTACAAATTGAAATTTTTAATAATGACTGATAAACCATTTATAACTTAAAAACATAAAATAATTATAAAGTATCCCTAAGGATAAATTTTTAAAACTTTCAAGACCTGTACACTAAAAACTACATAATATTGTTGAAAGAAATTGAAGACTTAAATAATGGGAAAACATATACCATATTTATGAATCAGAAGACAACACTGTGAAACTGTCAATTCTCCCCAAATTGATCAACAGATTTAACACAATCACAATTAAAATCCAGTAGGCTTTTATGTAGAATTCAACAAGCTTACTCTATAATTTATGTGGAAATGCAAAGGAAATTGGATAGCAAAACCAATTTTTAAAAAGAATATCAAAATTGAAAGATTCAAGCTGCCTGATTTTAACACTTATTCTAAAGTAAGTGTGTGGCATAGTGAAGACAGTGTGGTATAGGTTTCAGGATAGATATAGACCAATACAACAGAATGCAGAGTCCAGAAATCGACCCACACATATATGACTGATTTTTGACAAGGGTACCAAATCATTCAATGGGAGAAAGACAGTCTTTTCAACAAATATGCTGGAACAGTTAGATATCACTTTGCAAGAAACAAATGAAACATGACCCTTATGTAGCAGTATACATTAAAATTAACTTGAAATGGCTCATAGACCTAAATGCAAGAGCTAAAACTATTAACACTTCTAGAAGAAAGCATAAAAGAAAATCTCCCCGACCTGCCACCACCCAACAGGTCTAGCTTTGACTTTAGAAAAAAATCTTAACAAACTTCAGTTAGAAAAAGATGTTTTAAAAACAAAATGTATAAATCATAAGAGAAAATAATCAATGAATTGTGTTTCCTCTAATTTAGAAGTCTGCCCTTCATACTGGTTGGAAAGCCTATCAGTGGTTTTCAGGGTGAGAGTGAGGGGAGAGAATTGACTTTAAAGAGACATGCGAGGCTCTGTTGTGAAAGAAACATTCTAGATCATGATTGTGGTGATGGGAAACTGCTTTATACAGCTGTCAAAACTCACTAAATTGTACAGTCAAAATTGATTAATTTTACTGAATGCAAACTATGCATTAAAATGCTGATTACAATAGATTACAACAAAAGTATATTTTGGAACAATTCCCCATTATGAAATGAAAAGACAAACTATAAAATGGGAGAAAATATTTATAAAATATATATATGATAAAGCCCTTACATGAAATAAATAAATCTGACAACTCAATATTAAGACAACAACCTAATTTTTAAAACAGACAAAAGATTTTAAGATACTTCAAAAAAGATGATGTATAAATGGCAAATCAGAATAAGAAAAGAAGTTCAATATCATTAGTTATTTGAGAAATTCAAATTGAAGCTATAAAATACCACTATACATCCACCAGAATGAGTAAAATTTAAAAAGACTACCATGCCAAGTGTGGTGATGTTGTCAAGTAACATCCTGGGAATGCAAAATGGTATGGCTGATTTTGAAAAGAGTCTGCAGTTTTTAATGAAGTTGATCATAACAAATGACACAGAAATTGCATTTCTATGTATTTACCCAAGAAGATTAAAAATATATATTCACACACAGATTTGTACTGGAATATTCACGAGCTTTTATTCTAATAGGCCCAAAATGTAAAGAACCCAAACGTCTATCCAGGGGCAACTATATAAACATATGACTGTACATCACACAATGGAGCAAAGCCATAAAAAGAAAAAAACTACTGATATATGGAACAATATCTATAAATTTTAAAAGTATTATGCTAAGTGAAAAATGGAGAACACAAAAGCCTGTAAGTATGTTTTCAGATTATAGTTTTTCATATTTAAATACTGTTTTGTGTCACTGCCCTCTTTTTCCTCCTCAGGGTTTCCAATTATACATATGTTGCTTCTTCTGTTTTCCCTCCCTTGAAATACCCACTCTGTGGTAAGCCAGCCTTTGTGTAAGAAGTTTGACTACCTTGAAATGGCCATGCTCTGCCATAACCACATGGAAAGGAATCATGTAAATACCCAGATGCCTGGCAGGCCCCTGCAGTTCCAGCCACTTGATCTGAGATTTTAGATTTGTAAGCAAGCATGTTACATGTTGAGGCTTGTAATAACATCTCCTAATAACTAAATTCAATGCATTCAATTACATTTAATGCAGTGAGATACTGGTTTAACCATTCATTTTTTAAAAATGTCTTTGAATTATGAAATTATATACTAAAAATGCTTCCCGACTTTACATTGCCTTTAGATGCTAATGTAAACATTGTAATGCATCCTTCTTCACTTGGGAATTTTGAAAAAGCATTGGGTGAAAGACAAAATTCTGATATAACCTACATAATATATTAATAACTAAAATAGTTAGCAAAGAAATTAGCTTGTCAGACACCTGACAATAAAGATGTTTATATACCTGAAAACTTTGTAAAATTTTAAAAATCATCACTATGAATATGAAATGATAATTAAATTAATTTAAAAATCACCCAGATCACACCTCCGTAAATTAGTAAGGAGAACTAGAATACTGACTACTGGTGCTTTTGTCTTATGTGAATTTAAAATGAGATAATTTTGGTTCACTGATAACAAAATGCCAGCCAAATGAGAAATCTGAATAAGCATGAGAATCTCAAGAATGGCAAGAACCTGAAAGCCGTATTGCAAAAAAATCAAATACATGTTATCAAATAAATTAATATAGAGTTTACAATGAACTAAGTATGGACAAAAATAGTAGTACATAACTGAAACTGTTAGCTTCATTACAACCTACATAAAGAAAATAGAGGAATGTGAAGAATTTATCAGATGAATAGCATTTCTACACAATGATTTTCCTTTACTCCCCTAATGAATCTTTAACTTCAGGAAATTTCAGACTTGAGAGAGATTTGCAGAGGTCCAACAAATAAGCCTGAAATAAATGAAGCTATGAGTAAGATTTTGGAAACAAGTCCTAAGTAGAGACTTCCTAAACCAAAGAAAACAAAAACACCTCCTTAGTCAATTTTGTCTACTTTATTCTCCCAGTATATTTTTCTGCTTCTCATGTAAATTTAGTAACATTTAAGGAATAAAAAGAGAGCTGCCTGGATATATTAGCAGTGTGATTGGTCATATTATTAGAGAGATTTTACAATCAGTTCTACAAATGCCCCACTGAAATTGCACTGAACTCACTCTTACAACCTTGTTCTACTGGGCTCCAAACCAACCCTTTTACATTCTATACTACAGCCAAGGTGCATACCTTGTACCAAACCAGAAAAGGAAGAATCCCTGGTAGTCTCCATAGGAACTATTAGATGGCAAATCCAATGGACAATTCTCAGTTATCATCATACAGGATTTAATATACTCTGTTGTACCTAATCTCTCCTTAACTTCTAAGGCTTCTCTTGTCTGGCTCCTCCTGCCCAGGATCCTCCTTAGGCTTCTCTCTGCCTCTACACCTGTGCACTAGTCTCACTGCATCTACAGCTGTGTCTACAGCATGTCTTACTCTGGCATTTCCAGGCACCATCCTTGGCCACTGATGTTCTAACTGTACATACTTTCCTCACATTGGATATTTCCTCACTTTCTGGGTTTTAACACTGCTCATGATGCCTATTTGTATCTCTGATTTAACTCTCCCCACTCCTTGGCTGCCACACTAGGTGCCTCAAATATAGCATGATCTGCTTAAGAACTCATTCTTCTTCCTGTGTTTTCTATTTTTATAAATACTCCAGTATCCACAATTCCCCAAGCAGCAAACAGGAAATCATATGATACTTCTCTGCATATTTATTCATTAAATCCTGGTGATTCTAATAACTAAATATTACTAGAATTTGCTTCCTTCTAACACTGCTTCAATTAATAATCTTTTTTTTTTTTTTTTTTGAGATGGAGTTTTGCTCTTGTTGCCCAGGCTGGAGCACAATGGTGCAATCTAGGCTCACTGCAATCTCCACCTCCCAGGTTCAAGCAATTCTCCTGCCTCAGCCTCCCAAGTAGCTGGGATTACAGGCATGCGCCACCAGGCCTGGCTAATTTTGTATTTTTAGTAGAGACGGGGTTTCTCCATGCTGGTCAGGCTGGTCTCAAACTCCTGGCCTCAGGTGATCCACCCACCTCAGCCTCCCATAGTGCTGAGATTCCAAGCATGAGCCACCACATCCGACAACCTTATCATTTTTATAATTGAATTACTGAAAACCTTCTAACTGCAGCAACCTCCCAAGTATTTTCCTTGCTTCCACTTTTGTCCTCTCTACTTCAAGCTCTATACTGCCAAATATTCTTTCTAAACATTTCCCCAAAGAAATTCTTCCATGATGCTCCACTGCCTTCATCTAAATGACTTGAGAGTGAAGATCTGTCTTAATGTGATTCTGACTACCTGTGCAGACTCTCTGGCTTTCCTCTGCAGAACTCTATGCATTATCCACACTGTGCTATATTCGGGGGGTGGAGGAACCTGTCTGCTCCTGTGTACTCTACACATGCCATTTTACCTGTGTAGGAATGCTCTCCTTCCCAACCTTAGTGATATAATGTATAGTTGTTCTTACGTCTTAGCCTAGCAACCACTTTTTAAGAAGAGTTTCCTACTCTGGCACCCTTTGCTTTCCTTTCCTCTGCTCCTCAGGTTCATTAAAGTGCTCATTCTCTCCATGCACAGTAACCAGTATTATCAGAGCAACCATGTCACTGCAGTGTATACAAGTATTTTCTCATCTATCTCCCCAGTTAGTCACTCATCAAAGGAAAAATAGTCTGTTTTCCTTATTTATGAATCTTCTGAGGTCTAGCCCACAGAAGTTGCTCATTATTTAATAGATGAATGATAATGTACTAGATTATAAAGTTAATCCATAAGGTATCAAAAATAATCAAATCACTCCCAAACATTCCTTAGAACGGTATTACACTGGAGACCAACACACTGTCATCTCTCGACATAGTTAAACCCAGGACAGTTTTCTATCTTTGGTACAAGAATATAGTCTTTTTTCTTTTATTTTCTTTAGAGACAGGGTCTCACTCTGTTGCCCACGCTGGAGTGCAGTAGCACAACCATGGCTCACTATAACCCTGAGTTCCTGGGCTCAAGTGAACTTCCCACCTCAGCTTTCCTGATTAATTTACTAGGACTACAGGTACACATCACCATACATGGCTAACTTTTTTTTTTTTTTGACATGGGATCTCACTATGTTGGCCAGGCTGGTCTCAAACTCCTGGCCTCAAGCAATCCTCCTATCTCAGCTGCCCAAAGCACCAGAATTACAGGCATGAGCCACCAGGCCTGGCCAGAATATAGTTTCTTTAAATGAACACCTGCAGTTACAATGCACTCAATGACATTCTATGTAAGTTTTGTATTTTAAAACACCAGAGTTTATATTCCATGAAGCTCTATGCATGGAAAGTAGGAAGTAACAAGGAGTAAAGAATAGCAAATTTATATCTCTCATCCTAAGGTCACTCTGTAAATACACTCATTGAGAAAAAGAGCAGAATAATCACATCATTTAAATCAACTTGTCTATCTCAGCTATATCTTATTGAGCCCACTTCTTTGAATTCATATAAATTACATGCAACTATGATGAAATTCCATTGTACCAATACGACCGTAAGAAGTTAGTGCTGATTTTTCACAGCCAACATTTCTTTCACAATTCACTTCCATCAAAAATTTTTAGTGCTCCAAATACAGTCATGCATTACTTAACAACTGGGATATGGCCTGAGAAACTTGCTGGTAGGCAATGATATGGTTTGGCTGTGTCCCCACCCAAATCTCATCTTGAACTGTAGTTCCCATAATCCCAATGTGTTGTGGGAGGGATCCACTGGAAGGTAATTGAATCACAGGGCTGGTTACCTCCATGCTGTTCTGCTGATAGTGAGTGAGTTCTGATGAAATCTGATGGTTTTATAAGGGGCTTTTCCTCCTTTGCTTAGCACTTCTCTCTCCTGCTCCTACGTGAAGAAGGACGTGTTTGCTTCCCCTTTCACCATGATTGTAGGTTTCCTAAGGTCTCCCCAGCCCTGCAGAACTGAGTCAATTAAACCTCTTTCCTTTATAAATTACCCAGTCTCAGGCAGTTCACAGCAGCATGAGAACAGAGAATGGACTAATACAGTACATTGGTACCACAGAGAGTGTGGTGCTGCTGTAAAGATACCCAAAAATGTAAAAACGGCTTTTCAACCAGGTAACAGGCAAGGCTGGAACAGTATGGAGGGCTCAAAAGAAGACAGAAAAATGTGAGAAAGTTTGGAACTTCCTAGAGATTTGTTGAATAGCTTTGACCAAAATGCTGACAGTGATATGGACAATAAAGTCCAGGCTGAGGTGGCCTCAGATGAAGACGAGGAACTTACTGGTAAGTGGAGTAAAGGTGACTCTTGCTATGCTTTACCAAAGAGAATGGTGGCATTTTGCCCCTGCCCTAGAGATCTAAGGAACTTTGAACTTGAAGGAGATGATTTGGGGGTATCTGGTGGAAGAAATTTCTAAGTGGCAAAGCATTGAAGAGAACGCAGAGAAGAAAAGTTTGCAAAATTTGCAGCCTGACAATACAATAGAAAAGAAAAACCCATTTTGGGGGGAGAAATTCAAGCCCACTGCAAAAGTTGGCATAAGTAACAAGGAGCCAGATGTTAATCACCAAGACAAAGGAGAAAATGTCTTCAGGGCATTTCAGAGACCTTTGCAGCAGCCCCTCCCATCATAGGCCCAGAGGCCTAGGAGGGAAAAACAGTTTTGTGGGCCAGGGCCCAAAAGCAGGGGCCCCCCCACCGCTCTGTGCAGCCTTGGGACATGGTGCCCTGCATCCCAACTGCTTCAGTCCCAGCTGTGGCTAAAAGGGACCAATGTACAGCTCAGGCCATTGCTTCAGAGGGTGCAAGCCCCAGGCATTGGCAGCTTCCATGTGGTGTTGGTCCTGCTGGTGTGCAGAAGACAAGAATTAAGGTTTGGGAACCTCCACCTAGATTTCAGAGGATGTGTGGAAACACTTGGATGACCAGTCTGCTGCAGGGGCAGAGTCCTCATGGAGAACCTCTACTAGGGCACTGCAGAAGGGAAATGTGGTGTTGTAGCCCCCACACAGAGTCCCCACTGGGGCACTGCCTAGTGGAGCTGTGAGAAGAGGGTCACTGTCCTCCAGACCCCAGAACGGTAATCTACTGACAGCTTGCACCGTGCACCTGGAAAAGCCACAGACACTCAACACCAGCCCATGAAAGTAGCTGGGAGGAGGGATGTACCCTACAAAGCCACAGGGGTGGTGCTGCTCAAGGCCATAGGAGCCCACCTCTTGCATCAGCATGATCTGGATGTGAGACACGGAGTTAAAGGAGATCATTTTGGAACTTTAAGGTTTAATGACTGCACTATTGGACTTTAGACTTGCATGGGGCCTACAGCTCCTTTATTTTGGCCAATTTCTCCCATTTGGAATGCGTGTATTTACCCAATGCCTGCACCCCCATTGTATCTAGGAAGTAACTAACTTGCTTTTGACTTTACAGGCTCATAGTCAGAAGAGACTTGCCTTGTCTCAGATGAGACTTTGAACTTGGACTTTTGGGATATTGCTGAAATGAATTAAGACTTTAAGGGACTGTTGGAAAGGCATGATTGTGTTTTGAAATGCGAGGATATGAGATTTGGGAGGGGCCAGGAGCAGAATGATATAGTTTGTGTCCCCACCCAAATCTCATCTTGAATTGTAGCTCCCAAAATCCCCATGTCATGGGAGGGCTCTGGTGGGTAATTTAATTATGGGGGTGGTTACCACTATGTGATTCTTGTGATTGTCAGTGAGTTCTCACAAGATGGTTTTATAAGAAGCTCTTCCCCCTTTGCTCAGCACTTCTTCCTGTCACCATGTCAAGAAGGATATGTTTGCTTCCCCTTCCACCATGATTGTAAGTTTCCTGAGGACTCCCCAGACCTGTGGAACTGTGAGTCAATTAAACCTCTTTCCTTTATAAATTACCCCGTCTGGGGCAGTTCTTTTCAGCAGTGTGAGAACTAATACAGGCAATTTCATCATTGTGTGAACATCACAGAGTGACTTACACAAACCTAGACAACGTAGCCTACTACACACCTGGGCTATATGGTATAGCTTATTGCTCCTAGGCTACAAACCTGTGCATGTTAGTCTTATCGGACTACCATTGTGCTATCCATCATTGACTTCAACATTGCTACGTGGCATGTGACTTATATTGACAAACACATAAAAATCACAAGCATAATCAAGAGCATGCTAAACCCCTAACTCAAATTATAATTCAAGGTAAACTTTCTAGAGCATAGACTAAGAAGAAGATGCTATTGTTAATTAAAAATCAGTGAACAATAAGCATAAATTGAGTAAAAATTGGGCCAGTTATTTCAACGAGGCCACTAAAGCAGCTCATCTTAGGGCAAAAACTTGATATAAAAAGATTTGAGTGTGCTGCCATTTTGGTATTATGAACTTACCAGAGCTTGCTTACAAAAGGCCAGTATTCTCACGCTGAAGTCTTTAGATGCCATACAGATCCTACCCCACTGGCTGCGTCTTGGTATATGTGTGGATTGTGCTAGTGTGAATTGTTTACTTGTGTTTATTGTTTCCCTTACTTTAAACCTATTTCAAAAATATAACTACTATGTTTAATACTTTTTCTACAGTAATTAAGTTTTTTGCTTTTTTTTTTTTTTTTTTTTTTTTGAGACAGAGTCTTGCTCTGTCACCCAGGCTGGAGTGCAGTGGCGTGATCTTGGCTCACTGCACCCTCCGCCTCCTGGGTTCGAGCAATTCTCCTGCCTTAGCCTCCCAAGGAGCTGGGATTACAAGCACCCACCACCATGCCCGGCTAATTTTTTGTATTTTTAGTAGAGATGGGGTTTCATCACGTTGGCCAGGCTGGTCTCAAACTCCTGACCTCGTGATCTGCCCGCCTCAGCCTCCCAAAGTGCTGGGATTACAGGTGTGAGCCACGACGCCTGGTCGTTTTCTGCATTTTTATAAGGCATCCCTGGGCAGCATAAATGGCAAGGTGAACCCAAAGCAAAACCAAAATTAAACAAGTTGCCACAAGGATAAACACATCAAGCATAGATTTCCTCCCCAGTCATGATAAATCAAGAATTGAAATAATCCTACTATACTCCAAGAACTAAATAACTATTTTAAAATACATCTGATAATCTAAAAAAAAAATTGTGAGGTTAAATATATAAAATTCTATTTCCTACTAAAGTTATTAAATATAAATAACTTTTCATTTTCTGTGTGTGTGTGTGTCTGTGTGTGTGTGTGTGTGTGTACCAACACTGTAATTACCTACGCACGTTAAAATCATACACCACATACAGGGAGGCCGAGATGGGCAGATCACTTGAGGTCAGGAGTTCAAGACTAGCCTGGCCAACATGGCCAAACCCCGTTTCTACTAAAAATACAAAAATTAGCCAAGTGTGGTGGCGCATACCTATAATCCTAGCTACTCAGGAGACTGAGGCATGAGGACTGCTTGAGCCCAGGAGGCAGAAGTTGCAGTGAGCCGAGATTGCACCACTGTACTCCAGACAGGGTGATGGAGTGAGACCCTAGAGAATCAGTTCACTTGCTTCAAAATATTAAATAATACTTATCTATAGCCCAATCCAAAACAGAAATTCTGAAGAAAAACAAAGATATGCTGAACAAGAAAAATAATGTAGGAGTATTAATGCTAACGAAAATCATCTGGCTAATCTGAAAATCTGCTTTTAGTGTAAATTTTTTTTCAATAATCATCAATTAATTAACCTCTAAGTACTCTGGGTTTAGAAAAGAAGTGCAGATGCCAGGTAGCGCCCTCTAGGAAGCTTTCCCTCATCCCACCAAAGTCCCACAATCTATCTATCTGTTATGATAGAAGTGATAATTATTTCACACTTAGTATTATTTTTGTACCCTTTCTCCAGTAGACTATAAACTCTTTGAGGGCAAGATCTATGTTTAATTCAGATTTCTATGCCCTAGATATCTACCAGAGTGCCTTCCACAAAGACTTAATACATATGTAGTTTCGAAATAAAAAGATATCCTCTCCTAAATTTACACTTTCAGCTTTTTTAACAAAATAAACTGTATACAACATCAATTTCTGTTTTTCTTCCTACTCCTCAGTAGTTCCTATTTTACCACTTTTAGCTAACTTCTCTTATCCCTAATCCCTGAGGGAATGTTCATCCATTTGTTCACTTATTCATTCAAATAATCCAATGAATATTTGTGAAGCACCAACTATGTGCAAGTAGTGAATAAGATGCTAGGGTTATACCGTGAACAAGCCTCTTAGAAAGCTAACACTTTGATGGGAAAGATAGACAAGTAAATAGGTAATTGTAAAACAATGTGAAAATTGTTACTATAGACATGAATACATAATACCGTTTTAAAAAGAGAGACATTTAATAGTGTTTTTCCAAGTTTTGTCTGCGGACTGTTTTATCTGTCTTACTGTTTCCCTTGGTCATCCATTCATCCAACCATTTATTTGTCTGTCTACTTTCAACTATTAGATAATACATGTATGTGGCACAAAACTCAAAAGATACTGAAAAATACATAAATGAAAAGTCTTCCTCCTATCTTATCCCCGGCCACTCAGTTTATTTTCCCAAAGACAAGCACTAATATCCAGTGCATAATTTCAGAGATACTCGATCAATAGACAAACATATATACACATGTTTACGGTTTAATTTTATTTTAACACAACAGAAGTATGCTTTATACTCTGTCTGCACCTAGTTTTTTTAACTTCTATTAATGCCCATATTGGGCTGTCTCATTCTTTCAGATGGATATAGAGATTCCACTGCATGAATGTAACTTTATTTAAGCAGACTCCTTACGAATGCTCATTTAAAGTACTACAATGCTGCAATGAGTATACTTATCTATATATCATTCTGTGGTGCATCTGTACGTCTGTAGGATAAATTCTTAGAAATGAAATTGCTGAGTCCAAGTATAAGCGCATTTTAAATTTTGATAGATACCGATGTAAGAGGTTTCATCAATTTCATTTCCACCTCCATAACTTAAATTATAATCTTTATGGGAATGGCTGCCAAAACTGCATCCACAGTTTTGACTCTTTATCCACTCTCCATCATAGTTCCACACATATATTACTTTAAAAGCTTAGGAAAAACTGTTTCAAAACCAAATTTATAAGGTTAACATGTTCTTCATAATTGCACTGTATCTGCTAAGGCTCCCAAATTCCAACCAAAAATCACTTTTCATTGTACCTTTTTGTTTCTACCAAGATCTAATTAATTGGTCATTAAGATGTAACAATATGGCCAGGTGTGATGGCTCACGTCTGTAATCCCAGCCCTGTGAAAGGCTGATGTGGGTGCATCACTTGAGGCCAACAGTTCAAGACCAGCCTAGGCAACATGGCAAAACCCTATCTCTACAAAAAAATACAGAAATTAGCCAGGCATGGTGATGCATGCCTGTAGTCCCAGTTACACAGGAGGCTGTGATGGGAGGATAGCTTAAGCTTAGGAGGTGGAAGTTGCAGTGAGCAGAGATGGCACCACTACAATCCAGCCTGAATGACAGAGCCAGACCCCATCTCAAAAAAAAAAGATGTACCAATCCTACAGTTCCACAACATCCATTTTCTTCGTATTTTCTCAGACATCTTACTACAAGGGCCCAGTTCTGTATTCCTGGGTTATTATTATTTAATTATCTTGTCCTATCACCCACCAGTGATTCTGCCCATCCCATCCTCTCTGCCTGAAACAACTTCTTACATCAATTCCCTGGGTGAAATCTCATTAAGCCTACTCTAAGTGCTGGATCATCCATAAAGCATTTTCTTTTATGACTTTATTAGAAGTTAGGTCTTTCACTATGCATTCTAATTTGTAATACACTAAGGGAAGTTATATACTCCTTCACAGCAAGGATAATATCTTAACACATTTTCATAAACCCATACTGCCTAGGCACTCAAAATGTGTTTACCAAATTAATGAATTAAGTTTTGGGTTTTCTTTTTTTTTTTTTTTTTATTTGAGACCAGGTAATGCTCTGTCACCCAGGCTGAAGTGCAGTGGCATGACCATGGCTCACTGCAGCCTTGACCTCCCAGGCTCAAGTGATCCTCCCGCCTCAGCTCCTCAGTAGCTGGGAGTACAGGAGCTGGGTGTGTGCCACCATGTCCAGGTAATTTTTTTATTTTTTGTAGAGACAGGCTTCCACTATGTTGCCCAGGCTGGTCTCAAACTCCTGAGCTCAAGTGATCCACCCGCCTCAGCCTCCCCAACTGCTGGGATTACAAGTCTGAGCAACCATGCAAGCCCTGAATGAATGAAGTTTTGCAACAAACGAATTCCTGCAAATCAGATAATTCTACAGGAAAAAAATTCCATAAAGGATATTTAATTATTTATTTTGGAAAATAAGAATATTTTAAGTTCATGAGACACAAACAAGACCCTATTTAGTAATTAAATTTATTTCAGAAAGCCCACAATAAAAATATTTCCAGTTAGCTTTTCCAGTAAATTTACTTTTCCCTCACATTGACTGTGATCAAAACCAAGGAAGAGAAAGGAGAAGGAATAAAGGAATGAGTGAAATGTGCTAATAAAAATATTAAATTTATCTCCAAAATATTGTCAGTCTCTTAAATATAATCATGGTAGGCCCGGCGTGGTGGCTCACACCTGTAATCCCAGCACTTTGGGAGGCTAAGGCAGATGGATCACAAGGTCAGGAGATCGAGACCATCCTGGCCAACATGGTGAAATCCCATCTCTACTAAAAATACAAAAATTAGCCGGGTGTGGCGGTGCGCGCCTGTAGTCTCAACTACTCGGGGGGCTGAGGCAGGAGAATCGCTTGAACCCGGGAGGCAGAGGTGGTGGTAAGCTTAGATTGTGCTGCTGCACTCCAGCCTGACGACAGAGCGAAACTCCATCTCAAAAAAAAAAAAAAAATTTATATATATATATACACACACACACACACATATATATACCCACCCATATATATACATATACATATATACATACATATATATACACATATACACATATATATACACCCACATATATACATACACACACACACACACATATATATATATATATAGTCATAGTACTCTACTATGAAGCAGAGAAAACTCAGCCATAATGTGCCCATGGACTATTGTTCCACTGAGTTTAGAATGGGTAAAATAACTTTTGACCATGTTCACAGCCTACTTGAAAAGAAACTTTGTGAAACAATAAATCTTGTATTTCTGGTTTTCAAAATTTAATAACATGATTTCAAAAATCATACTTCTGTTAAAACTTTTTACATTTAAAAACACAGGAAAAAGAAGAACATGATTATGCTTTCCAACATATAAATGTAGTTATATAAAAACAATCATTACATCTCATCACAAATAATTTCGCTCCCATCTGTTCAATAGTATTAAGAGCTACACAAATTCCTATCAAGAAATGGAGAACTGCTATATTGTAACTTGTATTTTAAGTCATGTTTTTAAAATAATGAAAATACTACCATGCAAATACTGGATTTACTTCTTGACTCACCTCGCCCCCATTAACATATTCCATCACAAAACACAAACGGTCTTTTGTCTGGAAGGAATATTTCAAGGACTTGAAATAAAAAAAAGAAAAAATGTTACATTATAATCCTGTATTCTTATAATTATAATAGTACTAAAAATAGAACACATAGAAATAGTAAGCATGAAAGATGAAAAGAATTGTTATTGTTTAAGAGTTTATTTACTACTTAAAAGTGCTTAAGAGTTTATGAGAAACATAAAACAAATGTTTAGTTCACAATAGGTATTATTACAAGAAAAACTAAAATTAAAATTTCAAGTAAAAGTAAACTTAATTGCAACAAGCACTTCTCAATCTAATTTGCCATTGATTTGAAGCTGCATTAGTACTCAAGGTTCTCATCCATGCAACCTCACAGCGTGGCCAACAAATTACACTAGTTGAAGTTCCTTAGGAATGTAGCTACGGTTGTTATACTCAGGTTTCTAATACAATGACAACATCACTTTTTGCATATTGAGTGCACAACAGAACCCAACCCAACAGAGTTGGTTTATATAATTTTGTAGGTTATATATAGGTTATTAAAATATACCCAAATGCTATCTTATTACACTAGACAATAAACACACCAAAAAAGGTAGCAAAGTAAGTCTAGGTATCTACTGACAGCTCTGAAAATGTCTATTTCAGATATTCCAAACAGTGTAAAGGGTTCCACTTTGGAAAGTCTAGCTATTATTTTTCATCTCAATATAGTTCATCGGAACCAAGAAAATACAGAAACTTTACCAATTATCCCTATATTACAAGGAATCTAAGAACAGAACTAAAAAATCCAGTTTCTTTCAAGACAACTAAGTTGTAGGCATACCATATAATCAGTTTATACTTTGTCTAGTGAAAAAAACGTAGCATGGCTTATCCCACCTCTAATGTATTTAGCATTCCCATATTTCTTAAAGTACTCTATCCCTCAAAGAAGTCTCATTTCTATAAAATATATTCGATAAACATTTCTGCCTTCCATATTTGAAGAAATGCTTCTGATTATTAAAATATTTATCAGAAGCCAATAAAACAAACATAAAATCTTTACATTTAAGAAAATTTTAAAAATCAGCCATTTCCTCAATAGTCTCCTTAAAATGCCAGAGGTAATGTATTAATTCTATGGTCTGTTTTTGTTTTTAATGGCAAGAGATTCATGGGAGAAAAAAAATTCTCAAAAAAGTAATAAATGCATAATGGGAGGAATTATCAATGCATACACACGGTAAAAATCCATACATTCTAATAAGTTATAAGAAATTTGACTTACGGTCTTTCCACAAAGAAAATGAGATATCTAAATGAATAGTATTTTTCACAATTTAATTTCTAACATAAAATTCCTTAAACTTCAAATGTTACAATTATAACATCTGTCCTCTAGTCACTTACTGTTAAAAAGGGATGTCTAGTGTTCTTTAATACTCTGCTTTCAGTTAGAGTGTGTGCCACTTCATCCTACAAAAGAAAAAAGGCAAACCTTCAATATATGTTTTGAGCACTGATAATAATAATTTCACTATTTCTCTAAAATTGGAAGAGGTTAAGCCCAGAGATCGAAAAGGATTTTAAAACACAGTGGCATGCTTCCTTTACCACTCAGCATTCTCTCCACCAAAATACAAAAAAACTCAAATTAATGATTTAATTCAGATGACTGTATAAGTTCATATAAATTCACTCATACTTAATCAAAGTATATCAATGATGATATAAAAATCAGTCAGAAAATTATCAGGGACACAGAAAATTAAATATTGAGCTTTCCTCCTTGAAGGGAACAATTTATCAACTAATATTTCTGCTTGAGGTAATTTAATATCTCCATGTTTGTAATACATTTTATTCAGGGGGATGAAAGGATATATTTCCCAATAAATATCAAAGAATTTAAAAGTCTCGTACTTTAAATAAATCAGTTATTAGAACACAGAATACACATGCAATATTTAGTTCTAAATTACACATTTTAGAAATAGAAAGGAACAGAGTATAAAAATATATACCTTTCTGCTTGTGGCTTTTTAATTTGCGTCTTAATTTTTAAAGCCAAGTTCTTGCTCTGTTGCCCAGGATAGAGTACAGTGGTACAATCACAGCTCACTGTAACCTTGAACTCCTGGACTCAAGCATTACTCCTGTCTCAGCCTCCTGAGTAGCTGGGATTACAGATGTGAGGCACCATTGCCCAGCCTTATATGCTTCCTTATTTATTTTTTTAGAGATAGGGTCTTGCTATGTTGCCCAGGCTGAGCTCAAACTCCTGAGGATCAAGGAATCCTCCCGCTTCAGACTCCCAAGTAGCAGAGACTACAGGTTGTTTTTTTTCCTTTGGTTGGGGGCGTGGGTGTTACACATTTTTTTTTATTTCAATAGGTTTTTGGGGAGCAGGTGGTGTTACATGAATAAGTTCTTTAGTGGTGATTTCTGAGATTTTGGTGCACCCATCACCTGAGAAGCATATGCTGTACCCAATGTGTAGTCTTTTATGCCTCACCCTGCTTCCATCCTTTCCCCCAACTCCCCAAAGTCCACTGTATCCTTCTTTTGCTTTTTCGTCCTCATAGCTTAGCTCCAGAGACTACAGGTTTAATGTGGTTTTCTTAAAAAAAAAAAAAAAAAGCTCACAACCCTCCTACTGTAGGTGATCATTTTAAAATGTAAGTATATTTCAAACCAAAAATAAGCTAAGAATGTTTTCCCCAACTTTGGGCATAAATCTCATATTGATATCAAAAGCAAACTAGTGTTTTCTTCAACATATGGAGAACTGGAGATAATGTTTCATATTTCAAAAGTAACACTATCTTAAAGAAGAAACGAAAGGAAGACAACTGCTGAAACTAACACAGCATCTCTGTTCTTCACTTCTGGCAAGATCTTAAATAAAGCCCTTGCTGAATCAATTTCTTAACACTGTCAGAAAATCAAAATTAGATAGAAGAAAGACATGAAAAGCAAAACACCAGGACACTGCATTATATTTGTTATCTTTATAAAAATATTTGACCTTAAACTCGAAAGATAATGATAACTAGATTAATCAAAGAAGCTAAGATCCCACAACCATTCAAAGAAGGTAAGATCAATTGTGTCTGAACAGAAAGTATAATTAACAACGAGTGAAGGAAAGCATAAACATGAAATCATCTCAGTCTTATTTGTTTTATAGGAGTCAGTTTTAAGTGCTCAATTTGAAAGCCAATGTCATATCGTACTATAGTTCCTAAGTTAATTAGAATAGCAAACATTGTAAAACAAAATAAATCAGAAGCAGAAATGACACCAGAACTTACTGATTTCCATATACACTGTGCCTAACATAATGGTAAGCATACAGCAGATACTTAATAAATGTCTATTGAACTGAATTGTGTATCATAGGAAAGAATTCCAAGACGTCAAGTGTGCAAGAGCTCATTCATCCATCCACCCACCCACCCACCGACTTCTTCAACACATATGAAACAAGTATCTTCTGGGTATTCGTCCGCACATCAGAGACAGGACACTGAACAAATAGACAAAATTCTCTGCTCTCATGGAGCTTTAATTCTACTTACATGGTGATCAGTGTTAATGGGAAAAACCAGAGAAGGGGATACTACAGTTAATGAGCATCACAGAGGGAATATGAAATACATAATTAAGCATTATACAAGTGGCTATTTTGTGATATACTGAACCAAGTCCATTCACTTAAAAAAAAAACTGCTGATGTGTACTCACTAATTGCTAAGAACAGTGCTGGTATAAGGTAACTTAATAAAAAAAAAAAGATCCCATTGCTCATAGAGTTCAAAGGCTAGTGGAAAACACAAACAAGTAAATTATCCAAGTTAAATAATTACTCTTTCTGATAAGTGATATTAAGGAAAAAGTGGAGGTTATCCACTATTGTCAATGGGGCTGTAAGGGAAAACCAATGCTATTGGTAGAGTGTAAGTTGGGTATTGTGATGGTGTGGGACATAGAGAAAAGTGATGGGGTGGGGGTGACATAATGTTTGTAAAAGTCTACTCACGTTCTTCTAAGAAGGATCAATTAGGAAAGCATTACAGAACCCCAAGAGAGAAGTGAGGATGGCTTGGACTACTATGGTGGCAGCGGAACAAGAAAAAGGGGATAGTTCTGAGATATAAAGTTAACGGTGCTAATATAAAAGTTACATGCCTCCAACATGAGAGTGAATCACAGACATTTTTATAGGCAGTTCAGAAAGAAATTCACAGAAGATAACATCTACCTGTTGTGGTTTAAGATGTTAAGTGATCTGGGTCAAGAAATTAGGAAAAGACTAGAGAAAAGTATGTATGAAATTTATTTAGAAATAGAAAAGATATTCTAGTGCTTTGAATATTTTCAGTGGGGTATTACATTCTATTTTGTTAAAACAGGCTTATCACACATAATAGTTATTTTTCTAAATCACTTAGTAACTTTCATGAGGGAAGACTTTTCTACCCCCTAAATTTGTAATCTGACCACATCCAAGGAACCAAGTAAAGACGTATGGAGGCAAAAGCAAAAACAGTATTTGTTATGAGAATGGAACTGGAATGAACACCATGTACATACCAAAATGTATTTTCTGACATATTTTACAGCTGATCAGATTAGAATTTCTTCCCATTAATGCATATTTAATGGTACTGTATTTTACATACTAATTAGTTTCTGCTATGAAGATAAGGTATGCGCAAGCTAAAAAGTAAACACAGATGCCAATAATTTTTAATTACAATTAAAAGCAACATGTCAAAACAAAAAGTTAAAAATAACAGTAGTAAAACAGTGACTAAAACAATGTGATGCCTTTTAAAAAATCCATTTGTTGATCATAATTATGAAGAGTTCTAGAAATGCTTGGGGTACAATGTATTTTTTTTCATGGAAAAGCTTTTGAGATACAAATTTACGTATATTTATCCATGGTAAAATAGTAAATAATGAACTTTTAAATCTAATTTCTTTCATAGAAAGAAGAATTAGGGGGAATGGGATTTTATTTCTTGAGGCAGAGGAATAGTCTTTTTAATATTTTATTTTCCCAATCCTCTCCAATTTATCATTCACCCTCTACTACACATGATCTAAAGTTCTCCTTTCATTTGACCCTCTCGATGTTTTGTGGTAATTAGGTTATTTGAGGGAATGAGGTGTAGGAGAGGGCAAACAAGAGGAGAAAAAGAAAATTTCTACCCTTAATGATCAAGAACACCATGAGTGTCATCTCCTTTAATCCCTGCACCAACTGATCCCACATCTAAGTTCAATAGTAAAGGTCATTTCTACTTCACAAAACTGCCTCCCATCTTCAAACAACCTACTATCTACTTCACTAGGTACTCTGCTCACATTATTTTCTCCAAATTGACCACAAGTCTAGTTGAAATCAAGACACATTCTGTCTAAACCATTTCCTCCATCAACCCAGAGCTACAAATGAGACCTAGAGGAAGACACGAATCAGGTGGGAGAAACGGGAAGAGGGTAGAGAAATGTTACTTTGGCACATGTTTTTTTGATACATAATAGTTGTATACATTTTCGGGGTACATGTGTTGTTTTGACACATTCCATATGTGTAATGACCAAATTAGGGTAATGGGGATATTCATCACCTCCAACCTTTAACTTTTCTTTATGCTGGAGACATTCAAATTCTTCTCTTCCAGCTATTTTAAAATACACAGTAGGTGGCTGTTAACTATAGTCGCCCTACTGAACTATCTAACACTAGGTCTTATTACAACTGTACTTCTGTACCTATTAATCAACTCCATCTCCCCATCCCCCTACCATTCCCAGCCTCTAGGAACAACCAATCTACTGTCTATCTTGATGCAATCTCGTTTTTTAGCTCCCACATAAGAAAATGTGCAATATTTGTCTTTCTGTGCCTGGCTTATTTCACTTAACATAATGGGTTCCATTTCCATCAATGTTGCTGCAGATGACATGATTTCATTCTTTTTATGGCTAAATAATATTCCACTCTGTACGTATATCGCATTTATCCTTTCATTCATTGATGGGCACTTAGGTTGATTACATATTTTGGCTGTTGTGAATAGTGCTGCAATAAACCTAAGGGTGTAGATGTCTCCCCGATATGATGATTTCCTTTGCTTTGGATATATATATGGTAGTTCTATTTTTAGTTTTTGAGGAACTTTCATATGGTTTTCTATAGTGGTTATACTGATTTACATTCCCACCAATAGCATAGGAGAGTTCCCTTTAGCATCTGTGATTTTTTTGTTTTTTTGATAAAAGTCATTGTAACTGGGGTGAGATGATGATATGGTTAGGTACCCACCCAAGCCTCATCTTGAATTGCAATCCCCATAATCCCTACATGTCGAGGGAGAGACCTGATGGGAGGTGACTGGGATCAGGGGGCAGTGTCTCCCACGCTGTTCTTGTGATAGTGAGTGAATTCTTAGGAGCTCTGATGGTTTTATAAGTGTCTGACAGTTCCTCTTCAAACACTCGCTCTTTCTTCGCCTGACACCACACAAGACATGCCTCTTCCCCTTTCCATCATGACTGTAAGTTTCCTGAAGCCTCCCCAGCCACGCAGAACTGTGAGTCAATTAAACCTCTTTTCTTTATAAATTACCCAGTCTTGGGCAGTTCTTTATACCAGTGTGAGAATGAACTAATACAGATGATATCACATTGTGGTTTTGATTTGCATTTCCCTGATGAGTAGTGATATGACACACTTTTACAAATTAAACAATGATTACCAGTGATTATTATTTACTTTTCCACTGTCTCAACAAGCCATATGTTAGCAATGTATACTTTTTTTTTTCCTGCCAGAGGAGAGATGTCACACTTATCAAGCTCTAAATTTTGGGTTCTAACTTTTGTTTCTTGAAAACTTGAGCACTGGCCCAGATAATGACTTCTAATACTTCTTCCATTCTCCAACTGTCAGACTGTCTTCTGTTCCTTGATTTCTATTCCTTTTTTTGAAGATTTCTCACCTTGATGGAGATGAAAGCACCGTTGTTCTCTGTTAACTACAAACATTATTGCGCCTTTCTCGAGTATTGTGTTTGATACTTTGTTCTTGATGCTCCTGTTCCAAACATTCCTTAGATGAAGGCCAAATGAACTCCTTTGACTTCCATCATGATATAATCACTTTGGACTCCAGTCTTTCTTCTGCCTCTCTCATACGCGGTATTGGGACAAGTTCATCTCTACCCTCTTAACTCTGTATTTCACATCTAAAGATAAATTTACACAAACATATTGACTAACACCATTGGAATCTCCCTAAAAACTCAGCTGAATCTTCTGAGGCCTCTTTCATCCATCGCTACTTAGGTCACTCTTCAATTTCTCAGGATGGTTGTTTCAAATCTTTCCCAGGCCTTCTTCCTTGCCTGGTAGGTATACTTAAATGTACACACTAACCCTTACCTAGTCAAGCTACTAAGCTAAGACTAGAACCCAGGTCTGTGCTGACTTCCAAGCACAGGAGCTTTTCATTTATTTGTCTCTCTTTATCTCAGTCTCACTCGTTCACACTTTCAAAATGCGATCTTACTTCCTACTCAGAAGAGAAGCCATAAACGTAACATTTAACACATTTGATCACTCCTTCCTCCTGAAAACGTGTTCTTCTTTTGGGTCCCAGGACATCCTAATCTCTTCATCTTCCTCCTCTTCAGTGGTTGTCTTTCCGCAGTCTCATTTGCTGCTTCCTTTGCTCTGAAACCCTTATTCTGTAAGCATCTCCAGGACTTAGTCCTCAGAATTCTCTTCACTGGGTACACTCTTCCTTTGGTGAACTCATTCAGACTATGGCTCTAATACAGGATATATGCTGACAGACTTCCAAATTTATACCTCAAATCTAGACTTCTTTCCTCAACTTAAAAAATGCCTATTTGGCATGGATGTATAATCAATAACATAAACTGGAGTATCTAACAAAAATAGCAAATTTGACATATCTAAAACCTAATTCCAAATCTCCCCTTGAAAAGTTTCTCCTGCAGTCAACTTCAATGTAGTGAATGGCAATACCATGCTTTCAGTTGCTTAGACCAAACATCTTAACAATGATCTCCAACTCCTTTTTTTTCCCACTCATACTCTACATTCAATCTGTCAAGCAATCCTGTTGGTTCTTCATCAAAATACACCCAAGGTCTCATTATCATCACTACCTCCATTGCTACTACCCTAGTACAAGCCACTATCATCAATTATCTAGATTACTGCTGCAATTAGCAAACTATCTGCTTCCAATCCACAGTCTATTGTCAACACTGCAGCCAAAGTGATACTGAAAACTAGACTGTGTAACTACACGGCATAAAAATTTCCAAAGGCTTCCCACTTCATTCACAGTAAAAGCCAATATCCTTACAAACATCCTACACCATTCTTGTTCCACACCATGCTAGACTCCTAGCTATTCAAAGAATGTGTTAGAATGTGCTAAGTAAGCTCCCTCCTCAGGGCCTTCTCAATTGCTATTTCCCCTTGCTGGAACATTCTTCCTTCAAAATATCTAAAGGACTTGCTTCCTGATCTCCTTCAAATGCTTGCTGAAATTTCACCTTTCAGTGAGGCCTTCCATAGTCATGCTATTTAAAACTGCATTAAGTCCCCAAAATCGCTACCATCATTATTCCTTATTTCCCTACTCCACTTTTCTCTGTAAGTATGGATTAGTTTATTACATACTCTATGGTTTATTTATTATGTGTATTATTTATTCTCTAATTGCTGACTTGAATACAATTTCCCAAAGGAGAGGAGTTTGTCAGTTTTGTTCGTTCAAATGGTCCCAGTGCCTAGAGCAGTACCTAGCAAATAATTAGGTGTTCGACATATATTTATTGAAATAATGAGTGAATGAACTAGTAAATAATGAATAACCTTGGTACATGCTGCTGAAGAATAGAAGCTACACGAACTGCATGAAATAACTCTAGAACATAAATCACTGAAATCATACTCCCAATAGAACAATGACAGTTGATGAAGGTATAGCAGATCAAACCATTATCTGCTTCCTACAATAAACCACAATCATTGATGCAATGTTTAATACAGAGGTTCAAAAGAACATGAAAGAAGAGAACAAAGTAACTGGCTGATCACGTTAAGAGATTTCAGTTAAGATCCACCAGTAAGAACTTAAGAGTCCAAGGAAAAAGAGATGCCAGTAATCAAGCAAACGCATTGGGTTATTTTAATGGACTTACGTGCAGAAAAAGGGTAACACATCAGGCCTGGGTTGCCCAAACTCTACACATTCCCAAAAAAGTCAGTCTTCAGAACTGGCCCTTGGCCAACTCCTGGGAAATGAATTCTGAGCCTTTGAAATATTCTGCCTGGTCAGAGTATTTTTGTATGCTGGAGATCTTGGGCCACATGGTACCAGTTTGACTAGATAGTTTATGCAAACAACAGGATGCATGATTAATACTTCGTGCCTGATTTTGCTCTGAGAGGTTGGAATCTGAGCATCTCAGGGCAGTCATGAAGGTACTGCTTGCCTATGTGACTGACTTCCAATAAAAACCCTGGACACCAAGGCTCAGGTAAGCTTCTTTAGTTGACAACACTTCACTACTGGGAGAATTAAAAATTAACCATCACAGAGGCACTTATGTGTCAACTTGACTGGATTAAGGAATACCTAGAGAACTGGTAAAGCATTACTAATAGCTGTTTCTGTGTTTCCAGAGGAGACTGGAATGTGAATTGATGGACTGAGTGAGAAATATTCACCCACAATGTGAGCAGACACCATCCAATCAACTAAGAGCCCAAATAGGACCAAAAAAAGCAAAGAAAAGGCGCTCTCCTGGAATGGGGACACTCTTCTTCTCCTGTCCTTGGACATCAGAACTCTAGGCTCTCTGACATTTGGACTCCAGGCTTTATACCAGCAACTCCCTAGTTTCCCACCAAAACCCAGGTTCCTGGCCCTTAGCCTCAGACTAAGAATTACACCATCAGCTTCCCAGGGAACTTGGACTGAGATACATTACCAGCATCCGAAGGTCTCCAGCTTCCAGATGGCCTGTCTTGGGAATTTTCAACCTCCATAATCACATGAGCCAATTTCCCAGTGAATTCTCTCTCATATATGTATATGTATCCGATTGTGTCTGTCTCTCTGGAGATCCTTGATTTCACCACACCATCCATGTGACTCCACTGGAAGAAGATACCTTAAAGCTTGCACTTGGTTTCTCCACGATTTTGCTCTATGTGGTTTTCCCTTTGCTGATTTTAATCTGTACTTTTCACTATCATAAACAATAACCATGAGTCTTTTCTGAGTCTTGTGAGTCATGACTCACTGAGCCTGAGAGTGGTCTTAGGGACAGCTGACACAGTTGCCATCATAAGTAGGACTCATTAAAGCATGGCAAAAACATTGTTTCAAAAAAGGAAGAATGACAGGGCAGACAATGACAAACTCTGATGCCTAAATGGGTATACAGTGACCAATGGCATGAGACGGCAGCTGTACTGTGCTGTTACTACATATAGAAGTTGTCAATGGAATTTAGAAATGACAGACCAAAATCTCAAGGACTTAGATCACTGGATACATAAAGAAATGCAAAATGATGAGAAACAAGCTAAATACACAATCCACTGGTAACTTGTACTTTTTTTCCCCACATGTAAGATTTTTATTCCAATTTGATTTGCATTTCAAAGGAAATTATAAAATGTATCCACTTTTTTTAAGACAAAAATTTAATTATAAAACATGATAAACTTCCAGGTTAAAATTAGGCTAACTGCTTGGAATAACAAACTCTTAAATCACCATTTTCCACCTCCACACCAAGAATAACCATTTAATCAACCATACTGTAACAGCAGGATAGCACTGAGACTTGAGTAAAGAGGAAAACTAAAGAGCTCTTCCAGCACCAAACCATGAACATTTTTATGACTTCTTATAGTGGTGAACGGCAACCACATCATCACCAAAAGTAAGTCATAACCACTTCACCATACTTAATTTCTCTTATAAAATATGTTTCTTTGTCATCCCATTTCTGTATGTGAATGAGTTTGTCTCTGTCCAGACTAACAACAAACTTGCAGTTTCTGTCATCTGTAGTGGTTTCATCAAACTCTTCTCCCAGATGGAAACTAACCTCTGTGTTCTTGAACATACTTTGAATCCTCATCACCACCTTTTGTCTTCTTCTTAACTGATAATCACTGTTGGTTTGTCCACATTTCCCACCTGCCTAGTGACAAAGCCCATCCCTAGAGCCTTCATGTACTCATCAAAGTTCTGTCGGTCAGCTTCCAGGTATTACAGAAAGCCTCCTCCACCCTTGCCCTTTCCCCACTTTAGAGACAGAAGTGAGAAGCTGCTGGACTTACTGCCACTGCAGTTTGTGTTTTTTTTTTTTTTTTTTTTTTTTGAGAGGGAGTCTCGCTGTGTCTCCCAGGCTGGAGTACAGTGGCATGATCTCAGATCACTGCAACCTCTGCCTCCTGGGTTCCAGTGATTCTCCTGCCTCAGCCCCTCAAGTAGCTGGGATTACAGGCGCATGCCACCAAGCCAAGCTAATTTTTTGTATTTTTAGTGGAGACAGGGTTTCACCATGTTGGTCAGGCTGGTCTCAAACTCCTGGCCTCGAGTGATCTGCCTGTCTTGGCCTCCCAACGTACTGGGATTACAAATGTGAGCCACTGCGCCTGGCCCAGTCTGCTGTATTTTAAAACAGCTAAAATGAAAGTAAGAGAGAATGTTAAGGAAATCCTGATGCTCAAAAAGCTTGGATTTTGGTTAGCTTGAGCTATGGCTGTTAGCCTCCAGGATAAACCCAATGGAAAATTATGCTGAAAAAAACAGACAGTATTTCTATGGCCTTTGACCACCAGGAACATTGTCCAAATGGTGGGTGACAAAACCAAGACAGTACTGGAAGCAGGGGTTATGTGTGAAGGAGTTATCTTGCCTTGTGAACTGGTATTCATCGGGTTCCTGAAAAACATTTAAGAAAATAGATTGTGAGAGTGACTAACTTGGGAGCAGTATCTTTGATTCTGAATGTTGCAGAATGAAGAAGTCTGCTTGGGGTTGATGCAGGAACCTTATTACTGAACAATCATGGATTGTTGTACATGATCCAAAGACACAATAGATTGTTCCTAAAGGGACAGCTAGTCTGGTGGACTGGGTAAAAGCCACTGTAAAATTTGTTTACCCTGAAAAGGGAAATGGTCCTTCCCCTCCTTTAAATGCCAAGTGGCACTCCTCCATAGATGACATAGCTGGTAAGCTGCATATGCAAACCATGCTGGATTAACTTCATGGTCATCGCGATGTTTGTTCATCCTTAATATGCCCTTTAAATCATGGTAAATACTGTGACTAAAGGGGCCCCTCTAGGCAGGCATCTGATATAACTGCTGCAAAATCTATCAATGGTCCAAGAAATGTGTCAGATTTGTTGTCTCAGCTTCTTAATATGGGTCTTACAGATGCTAAGAAAATAAGACTGAATCACAAGTGAATGGGTAACACAAAACAGATAGTCAACGAAGTCCCAAGCAGGATGAAGTTTTAAATGGTTACTAAGAGATGGGATGAATAAAATGGACACTGATGTTAACACAAAGGTCTTAATGCTGCACTATCAGAAGTTAGGTTTACCAATGGGAGCGCCTCTTAGTCCCCCAACACTGAAGGGCCCTAAACAAACACTCTATGCACCCTAATTTCAAGGAATGCACCAAGCTGGGAAGCAAAAATGACAATGAAGAACCTCAGTTCAAATCATCAGAGGTGATGGGCTACCAAATTAATCAGGATGAGGACTGACACAGAAGCAGGGCTTTCTTTTAACTAATCTCCTAGTAGGGACTGAAGGCCATATGCACACCTGTAGGTACAATAGAAGGTAAAAAAGAAACCTTCCAGGGGTTCCTGACATAGAATTCAGTGCCTCTGATTCCAAAACCTATTGGTAAAATCCTAGCAGAGGCAATAACTAGAAAGACAGGATATGAGGATGAAATGGCTGATAGGATTAAATTAAAATTTGGATGAAAATTAGTATGTTTGAATGAATCTTGGAAGTATTTGCATCCACATTACCTGAATATGTTTTGGGGAAGGATATGATGTTTGACCAGGGAAAACTTCAGCTACTATACTGCAGAAAGCTTGTTAGTTTTCCCTTCAGTCAGAACAGGCTAAATGAGAATCTGTGCAACTTCCCCAGCTCACATAGGTTGTTAATTTGAAACAGTATCATGGTGGACCAAAAGAGATTTAGCACATGAATTAATGACATGTTCGACACTGGAGTGCTGTTACCAACAAATTCTGTGTCGTGCATGAAAAAGGTGAATTATTCATGAAAACTCACAGCAGATAATCAAGACTTGAATAATATAGTGTCATCTACAGCATCAGCAGTCTCTGACATGGTTTCAGAAGTTCTCACAATAAAACAATCTAAAAGAGACATACTCAGCCAGACATAGTGGCTCACACCTGTAATCCCAGCACTTTGGGAGGCCAAGGCAGGAGGATCACTTGAGTCCAGGAGTTCAAGACTAGCCTGGACAACATAGTGAGACCCTGTTTCAATTAAAAAAAAAAAAGAGAGAGAGACATACTGATTGATCTTGAAAATACTTTTTTCTTGGTCCCAATCTCAGGAAAAAAACAACTGCACTTTGCCTTCTAGTGGGAATGATCCCAATTTACACTTACTGCAGTGCTGCAGGTTTATCTGCATTTATCAGCTTACCATTATAATTTGTTTCGAAGGGATTCTGACTTGACACAGGTCCAGAATACAACAATATACTACACTGATGACATTATGACGGTATCAGAAACCTAAGAACAAGCTAGGGCTAACTTGAAAATAGTGGTGGCTCACAGGAATACCACAGGCTAGAGGATAAATCCAGCAAATACCCCAGGGTCTAGCCAAACTGTGAAATTCTTACGAATAACCTGGGCAGGAACCACCCATAACATTCTACAGGCAACTAAAATTAAATTGCTCTTATTACATAACCATGAAAGTAAACAAGAAGCATTCACTGCACCTGGTTTGCTTGAGTTTTGCGAAGAAAAATTCTGTATCTGGGGACTAGTGCTAAATCCAATCCGTAAAACTACCTGAAAGGACACATATGAATGGAAACCTAAACAACAGCAGGCTATTATCTAAGTTGCAGTGGCTCAATTAATGCCTTTGGGTCCTTATGATATACACTCAGATATGACTTTAGAAGTATCTGCAACTCATACTTAGACTGGAGCTTATGGCAAAAAGCCCATGAATGCTGTCCGGCAGTAACCACTGGGACCATGGGCCAGACAAGAAAGTATAGAACACATCATTAGAGAGACGATTATTGGTTTGCTCCCGGGCATTAACTGCAACTGTCTTTATGACTGAAGGACATAACATAATCCTAAAACCTAAAATATCCATGTCTTGGGTAATGTCAGAGAAACACTCTAACGAGTACCAATAACAAAATGAAAATGGCTTAACGGGAATGTGCTGAGGAATGCAAGAAGACACTTAGCATATTCAATAGAAGAAAACCTTTTTTTTTTTGAGACAGGGTCTCACTTTGTGTCACCCAGGCTGAATACAGTGGGGGCAATCACAACTCACTGCAGCCTTGACCTCCCAGGCTCAAGCAATCCCGCATCTCAGCCAAATGAGTAGCTGGTATCACCAGAGGCATGCCACCACACCTGGCTAATTTTTATTTTTTGTAGAGATGGGAGTCTCACTATGTTGCCCAGGCTGAGTCTGAGTCTGAACTCCTGGACTCATGCGATTCTCCTGCCTTGGCCTCCCAAAGTGTTGAGACTGCAGCCATGAGTCATCACACTTGGCCTCCTCTTTTCTTCCAGATCAACTTTGGAACCATCTGTAAAGCTACCAGATCCTATTGCCACACCCTACTGTTCAAATGCTAGTGTCTTACAAAGAGCTCTCACTGACCACCAAAAGGTGGCTTGTTTTACAGATGATAGCAGTTCAAAGGTAATCAGCCAGCATCCTGTTTGGAAGGCTGTCACACTATAACTGACTGATGTGAAACTGATGAAAGAACAACAAATCAGCTCAAAGGGCTCAATTGTACACTGTTCTCCTTGCAATGATGGATGAACTAAACAAACATAACCTTCATGTGTGGATGTACACCCATGAATGGGCTGTGGCCATTTGCCTGGCCATATGGTCAGGCCAATAGGCAGTGAAAAACTAGACTATTAAATGGATGTGCCAGGCATGGTGGCTCACGCCTGTAATCCCAGCACTTTGGGAGGCCGAGGCAGGTGGATCACCTGAGGTCAGGAGTTTGAGACCAGCCTGACCAACATGGTGAAACCCCGCCTCTACTAAATACAAAAAGTTAGCCAGGTGTGGTGGTGAATGCCTGTAATCTCAGCTACTTGGGAGGCTGAGGCAGGAGAATCTCTTGAACCTGGGAGGCAGAGGTTGCAGTGAGCTGAGTTTGCACCATTGCATTCCAGCCTGGGCAACAAGAGCAAAACTCCATCTCAAAAATAAATAAGTAAACAAAATAAATAATAAATGGATGGGTGATTAATGAGGCATGGCTCTATGAGAATCATTATGGGAATTTAAGGGGTGAATTAAAGTAGGACATGTTGATGGTCATCAAAAGAACTTCTTTCAGGATCAGGAGATGACTGGAACCAGCAAGTGGATGTCCCAGCATGCTTGTTTGAGGTGGCTATCTGGGTCCCCAAAATAAGTAGATATGGGAGATATTGGCCGGGCACAGTGGCTCATGCCTGTAATCCCAGCACTTTGGGAGGCCAAGGCGGGTGGATCATGAGGTCAGGAGACCGAGACCATCCTGGCTAACATGGTGAAACCCCGTCTCTACTAAAAATACAAAAAATTAGCCAGGCGTGGTGGCGGGCACCTGTAGTCCCAGCTACTCAGGAGGCTGAGGCAGGAGAATGACGTGAACCCAGGAGGCGGGGCTTGCAGTGAGCCGAGATCGCGCCACTGCACTCCAGCCTGGGTGACTGAGTGAGACTTTGACTCCAAAAATAAAAATAAAAAAGATATGGGAGATATGCAGCAATGCAGACAGAGATGGGCTGGCCATTGATATATTCCTCTTGTACCCTCTGATGCACAAAATTCCAGAAAGAGCCATCCTGTCTGCCAGAAAGGGAGAAAGAGACTGCAGATGACTATGGCATATATTCCCCAGAAAAAAGTCCCCCCACTCCCATATATAGTTGGCAAATACACTACACTGAGCTACTGCCACTATCCCCAGGAAGCTATAAATGGTCATTCTTGGAAATAGACGTTTACAGTGGATTGGGCTTTGCATACCCAATGGTAGATACAAAAGCTCAAAATACTGTAAGATGACTGGAACAGAAGGTACTGCACCCCCACCAAGTTACATGTCTTTAGACCAAAGAATGTACTTTATAGCCCATATGCCATACTTTATAGCCAATATCCCCAAAAGTCTCAACCAGTGCAGTATCAAGTCAAAGTCCAAAATCTCATTTAAATATCATCAGCTCAAAAGTCCCAAGTGTTATAACCCAAATCAGGAATGGGTGAGACTCTATGCATAATCCACCCTGGGGCAAAATTCCTCTAAATCTGTGGACCTCTCACACCAGAAAACAAGTTATCTGCTTCCAAAGTCCAATGGTAGAAAAGGCCTAGGACAGATATTCCCACTCAGAAAGGGAGAAATTGGAAGAAGTAAAAACATCACTGATTCCAAGCAAGTTCTAAACCCAGCAAGGGAAATTCGATTTCAAGGTCTGTAACTAATCCTCAGTAATTTGTATTTCTGTCCTCTAGGCCCATGGTGGCTCCATCAACCTCTGCCTTTGCAACCCTGGTGGCTCCATCACCCTGTCTCTGGCCTCCAATTCATTCTTTTTTTTTAAAAAAAAAATTATAACATGCTTTCAGCTGACATCCATCAACTATACCATTTCTTTTACACTGACAGGGTTTATAACATTTTCAGTCTGTTCTGTAACTACACTTAAGTCTTCGGTGCTTTGTCTATTGATAAATCCTAAAAACTGAACGCCAATTTGGTGTTTGCAATGGTGTAAGTAAATGAATATTATTCATGGGACAATCAAATAGTATGGTCAGACCTGTAATGAAGGAAAGGTTACTCTACATCAACAGACCTGGGCTTCTCAAGACCCAATGTTTCATGTCTCAACCAAATAGCCTCTTTTTTTTTTTTTTTTCCATACAGGCATACGTCAGGTTTCGTTCCAGACCACCACAACAAAAGTATTGCAATTAAACGAGTCACACTAACTTTGTGGTGTCCCAGTGCATATAAGTTATGTTTACACTGCACTATACTGTAGTCTATTAAGTGTGTAACAGCACTATGTCTAAAGAAATGTACATATCTTAATTTAAAAATACTTGACTGCCAAAAAAGGCTAAGGGTCATCTGAGCCCTCAGCAAGTTGTTATCTTTTTGCTGGCAGAAGGTCTTCTCTTGACGTTGATGGCTGCTGAGTGATCAGGGTGGCAGTTGCCAAAGGTGAGAGTGGGTGTGGCAATTTCTTTCTTTTTTTTGAGACGAAGTCTTGCTCTGGCACCCAGGCTGGAGTGCAGTGGCACGATCTTGGTATTCAAGCAATTCTCATACCTCAGCCTCCCAAGTAGCTGGGATTACAGGCACCTGCCATCACACCCAACTAATTTTTGTATTTTTAGTAGAGACAAGGTTTCACCATATTGGCCAGGCTGGTCTTGAACCCCTGACCTCAAGCGATCTGCCTGCTTTGGCCTCCCAAAGTGCTGGGATTACAGACACGAGCCACCATGCCCAGCGTGGCAATTTCTTAAAATGAGAAAACAATGAAGTTTCCCATATTGACTTTCTCTTCCAAGAAAGGCTTTCTCTTTCGCATGCCATGCTGCTTATCCACAGCACAACTTTCTTCACAATTGGAGTCAATCCTTTCACAACCTGCCACTGCTTTATCAACTAAGTTTATGTAATTTTCTAAATCCTTTGCTGTTATTTCAGCAATGTTCATGGCATCTTCTCAAAGAGTAGATTCTATCTCAAGAAACCAGTTTCTTTGCTCATCCATAAGAAGCAAATCCTCATTTGTTCATGTTTTATCATGGGCCTGATAAAATTTAGTCCTATCTTCAGGCTCCACTGCTAATTCTAGTTCTCTTGCTATTTCTACCACCTCTGCAGTTATTTCCTCCACTGGAGTCTTGAACCCCTCAAACTCATCCATGAAGATTGGAATCAACTTCTTACACACTCCTATTAATGTTGATATTCTGACCTCCTTCCATGAACATTCATGAAGACTGAATGTTTTTCAAGGCATCTAGAATGGTGAATCTTTCCCAAAAGGTTTTCAATTAAGTTTCCTTGGATCTATCAGCAGAGGAATTATTATCTATGGCAGTAATTACTATCTATTACAAAATGTATTTCTTAAATAATAAGACTTGAAAGTTGAAATAATGGGCTGCAGAATGGACGTTGATAATGAGCTGCAGAACTGACGCTGGGTTAGCAGGCATGAAAACAACATTCATCTCCTTGTATATCTCCATCAGAGCTTTTGTATATCTGGTGCATTGTCAATGAGCAGTAATATTTAAAAAGTAATCTTTTTTTCTGAGCAGTTCTCCACAGCAGGCCTAAAATATTCAGTAAAACATACTGTAAGCAGATGTGCTTGTCATCCAAGCTTTGTTGCTTTACTGATAGAGAACAGGCAGTGTAGAGTTACCATAATTCTTAAGGGCCCTAGGATTTTTGAAATGGTAAAGGAGCGATGGCTTCAACTTAAAGTCACCAACTGCATAGCCACTACTGAGAGAGTCAATCTGCCCTTGGAAGCTTTAGAGCCAGGCAATGACTTCTCCTTTCTAAGGAAGTCCTAGGTTCAACTACATGGAAAATCTGTGGTTTCGTGTAGTCATCTTCACCAATTATTTAGCTAGATATCTGGATAACTTGCTGCAGCTTCTGTGTCAGCACTTGTGGTTTCACATTGCACTTTTAGGCTATAGAGATGGTGTCTTTCCTTAAACCTCACACGCCAACCTTTCCTAGCTTCCAACTGTTCTTCTGCAGCTTCCTTACTTCTCTCACCCTTCACAGAATTGGGAGAATTAAGGCCTTGCTCTGGATTAGGCTTTGGCTTAAGGGAATGTTGCAGCTGGTTTGATCTTCTATCAAGACCACTCGAACTTTTTCCATATCAGCAATGAGTCTGTTTTGCTTGCTTATCATCAAATACAAGGGCACCCTAATAAGATTATCGAAGATTTCTCATCAGAAACACTGAAGGCCAGAAGGCAATTGGTTGATACATTCAAAGTGCTGAAGGAAAAAAACTAAAGCAAGAATCCAGCAAAACTATCTTTCAAAAAATGAGGGAGGTATCAAGACACTTCTAGGTAAACAGAAACTGAGGGAGTTCATTAGCACTGGACCTGTCATACAAGAAAAGCTATAGTGAGTCATATTAAACCCTTCAGGTTTAAATATAAGGACATTAGACAGTCACTTAAAGTCAGGTGAAGAATTAAAGATCTGGTAAAGCTAAATACACAAAAAATTATAAAAGCTAGTATTACTGTAAGTTTGTGTTGTAATACCACTTTTTGCTTTCTACATGATTAAAGAGACTCATACATTAAAAAATTAGTAGTCTTGTTTTTGGACACACAATGCATAAAGATGCAATTTAAAGACACCAACAATTGAAAGGAGTAAGGACAGAATTGTAAAGAAGTGGAGTTTTTGAGGGTTATTAAAGTTAAGGTGGTATAAATTCAAATTACAGTACTATAACTTCAGGATATTAAATATAACCTATACAAAGAAAATAGCTATAGAATATACACAACAGGAAATGACAAGAGAATTAAAATGTTTCACTAAAAAATCAATTAAACACAAAAGAAGGCATTTATGTAGAAAAGGAGGGACAAAAAGCAATGAGGCATATAGAAAATAAATAGCAAAAGGACCGAAGTCAGTCCTTATCACGACTCACTTTAAACATAAATGGACTAAACTCTCCAATCAAAAGAAAGAGATTGGGAAAGTCGATTAAACAAACAATAAGAATGATCCAATTCCATGCTGTCTCCAAAAGCCACAAACAGGGTAAAAGTGAAAGAGAAAAAATTATTACATGAAAATATAGCAGTTCCCCTTATTAGTGGAGGATATGTTTTGAGACCCTGGTATTTGCCTAAAACCATGGATAGTACCAAACTCTATAAAGTCATTCCTTGATATCCATGGGGGATTGGTTTCAAAATCCCCCTGCAGATAACAAAATCCACAAATGCTCACGTCCCTAGTATCAAATAGCATAGTATTTGCATATAATCTATGCACATCTTCCCATATACTTTAAATCATCTCTAGATTAGTTATAATATCAGATATAATGTAAATGTTATGTAAATAGCTGTTACAATACATTGGTTTTTTAATTTTTAATATTTTTATTCTTGTATTATTATTTTTGAGTATTTTAAATCCACATTGGTTGAATCCATGGATATGGAATACAGAGAGCCAACTGCATATACTGTGTTTTTTTCCTACACATACTACCTAAGATAAAGTTTAATTTGTAAATTAGGCACATCCTTTATAAATGGATGTTAAAAGTAGATTAACAGCTACTATTAAAAGTAAGTTAACAACAATAATAAAATAGAAAACTTATAACAATACATTGTGATAAAAGTTATTGTGATGCATGTGGTCTCTCTCTCAAAATATCTTATTTTACTCTACTCATCTATATTTAGGCTGTGGTTGATTGGGGGTAACTCAAACCATGAAAAGCAAAACTGCAGCTAAAGGGGGTACTGCCATAGTAACCAAAAGAGAAAAGGGGTGGCTATATTAATATCAGACAAAATAGACTTTAAATGAAAAGGCCAGAAAAGACCAAAAAAAAGATATTATTAATAAAAGAGTTAATACAGCAAGATATAACAATAATAAACACTTACATACCTAATAACAAGACCATCAAAATATATGAGGCAAAAATTGAAAGAACTGCAGAAAGCAATGACCATTTTACAATAATAGTTGGAGATTTCAATACCCTACACTCTCAATAATGAATACAACAACCAGAAAGAAATAAGTAAAGCAACGGAAGACTTCGACAACTCAATAAAGCAACTAAATCTAAGACATATACACAAAATGCTCTATTAAATATACACAAAATACTCTACCTAACAACAGAATGTACAGTCTTTTCAAGTGCATAGGGGACGTTCTCCAGGATAGATCATATGTTGGATTACAAATAAAGTCTCAATAAACTTTAAAAGACAAATACAAAGTATCTTCTCCAACTACAACATGAAGTTAGAATATAAAGAAAACAAGAAAATCCCCAAATTTGTAGAAATTAAACAACAGACACAATCAACGACAAAGGAAATTAGAAATACTTTGAGATGAATGAAAACAAAAATACGACAGACTAAAATTTATGGGATGCCACAAAAGCAGTGCTAAGGGAGAAATTTAAAGCCATAAATGCTTATACTAAATAAGAGAGATCTCAAATCAACAATCTAACTTTATAACTTAAGGAACTAGGAAAAAAATAAATTAACCCAAAGCAAGCAGTAGGAAAAAAAAAAAAAAGATTAAAGCAAACACAGATAAAAGAAAGAAAAGTCAACAAAGCCAAAAGTTGGTTCTTTGAAAAGATTAACAAAATTGATAAACCCTTAGCTTAACTGACTAAGAATAAATGTATAAGGAATGAGGGAAATAGAAAATCACCATTAGAACACAACAGTAATAATTATTATGGGCAAAATCCACTGATATGGGTGTTAAAATTAGTACATAAAAGTTTAAGAAAAAATAGGTTATTTATATAGTCCCAGAGTATTTCCTCTAAGATACTGATTACTTATGAATGGAAAAATAGCAACTTTAAAGTGAAGAAACACAGTAGACACCACTGTAGTCAAGCAATCAAAGTTAACATCACCAGTAAAAAGATATCAAAATCATTTCTTCCCTGATATGTTGCTCTGAGAAGGGCACAGCAGGAGCCAAACCCCAGGTCTTGTCACACTCCAAATCTTCATAGTGTTGATCATCTTGCTATAAATGAGCATATTTTCTTTCAAGAAACGATAAATAGATTTGTTGGGAGAAAGCAGCAAGGCACTACTTCAATCAGAATAGTCTATCATTTGTGAAATATATGCAGTTCTGTACAGTTACTCAGAAAAGTGTAAGTAGTGAGATAAGACAGTGTCTAATAGGATATTCCCCAGTCTGATGAACAGAAATTAAATAATGGGATACAAGTGAGGCTAATATATAAAAGAAAAAACAGAATGGAATAGATATTTACTGATGCTTGATACACAGTAGGTAGTAATAATACACAGTAGGTAGTAATAATAGTAATAATAATTATAGCAAATATTATAACAATAGCATATTTTAATTTCATTTGATTTGTAATTTAATTTGTTAAGTTTATTTAATACTGATGGCATGTACTATTATATTTATCTATTCATTTAACCCTGAAAATAACCATATGAGGCAGGTACTACTATTAGCCCCACTCTGTAGATAAGAAAATAAAGGCATAAAAAGTTGGATCACTTACTAAGCAGCAAAACCTACCTGACATTATACTACCTCCCAGAAAATATCAGCTTAATTAATAATAAGTGCCAGCTAGGATGCTAAATACCTTACATATCCCAATCCTCAAAATATTCCTGTCCAGGGGTTTTATTATACCAATTTAAATGAAAAAAACTAAGGCTCTGATTGGTTGCCCAACACACTGCAAGATATTTAGCACATTCGGCTTCTACCTGGTAACTGTCAGAAGTACCCCTCCTCCTCAGTTACTGTGATAAGCAAATATGTGCCCCCCATAAACATTTCCAAATGCCCCTAAGAGACCAGTACTTCCCCAAAGTACTGCTTTAAAAAGTACTGGTTGTTAAAGACTATTAGGTGAGTAGTGAACCTAGGTGTGTATGATTCCAAAGCCAATGTTCTTTCCAATAGGGGCATTGACTTGTAAAGGAGTTGAGGTCAAAACAAATGTACAAAGACAGGGAAACAAAGTTTCACAAAGTGTAAGGGGCAATACACTCCAGATGAGGAAACTATAGTAGCAAATAACTGGAAGTTGAAGTAGTCCATAAAGTATAACAGTAATTTATGTCATTTGTTGAATTAAGTAAGACTTAAAGCATGGACCAATTTGTAAAGTGTATCTCCTGAGGGAATTGGGATTTCGTTCAGAACTCTGAGTGAGAACTGACATCATTAACATGTTATTTATTTAAAAAGGTCTAAGCTGAATAAAGGTATGGGGGTGGGAAGTAAGTCTTCCTAAAATAATTTATTTTAATTTCACCATTCTAGTATTTTCAAATCTATTTAGGATGTTTTTCCATTCAATGTTATATAAGCTTTAGAATTTATGAGTAAAAATCATCTACACTAGTCAATCTTAATAAGAAATTCAGAACGATAGGAGAAATTATTAAAAAGCAATCCTAGTATAATTATGATAAAGATCACAAAACATTCTCCCAAACATGCAAACATAAACATTTCTATTTCCTTAAGAGAATAGCTTTAGTATATAATATACAAATATTATGAATGTCTGAAAACTTTAAAAATTACAAATATTAATACACAAAAATTACTGTAGCAGTAGTCTACAACCATATTTTGGTTGTTTAATGGAATTTGCATACATTAGCGTGTAAATTCATGAGCCCACAAACACATGCACACTGCAAACAAAAATTTAGTAATCAACTTTAATAAATCAGTTACCTTTGCAATAATGACTTCTTTCTTCAGAATCTTCATAGCATAATATTTTCCACTTGCCTTCTCTCGAACCAAAATAACTTTCCCAAAAGTGCCTTTACCTAGTAGTTTCAAATAGTCAAAATCATTCATTGTCTGAAAAATACAAATTAAAAAATATAATATGAAGTATTTGATGCAATTTATTTGTTAGCATATATATATGTGTTTGCAATATCCACTCAAAACCAAATTTTACCAATTTATAAGCACATTTAAATGAAAAAGAATCAGACTGGCATTGGCTGTCTCATTAGCAACCATGGATGCTGAAAATAATTTAAGCAGTTCTCAGATGTTGGAGAAAATGATTTTGAACCTAGAATTCCTCAGCCAAATTATCAGTTGTGTAAAAGGGCAAAGGAGGAAAAAAATTATTTTCACTCATTTTTAAGGACTCAAGTTTTCAAGGATTTAGTAGTGCTGCTACCCCCAGAAAATGTGATAATCAAAAATGTTCCACACAAACATTTCCAAATATGCCTAAAAAAGCAGTGCTTTGGAAGGAGCTATCTGAGAATTTACTCTAGCAAAATAAAGATAAAATCCAAGAAAGAGAGAGATATAGGATATATTTATAAGAAATGTCGAGAACCTCGTATACTTCAGTTAAAATAAATCAAAGAAAGCAGTTGTTATTCCTGAGAGAGTACTTTATGCAATTCAGAACAGCAAGGAAGGGAGCTCTAAGAAGAATATCTTTAATTAATGTGCCTGTTTTCAGTTTCACTTCTCTTTCTTAAGTCAGGTAATCCTGAGGATTTTGCCAGTCACACGTGCCACTTGTTCTCTACAGTCCCCTCTATGTACTCTTTTCCTGCTCTGCTCTATCAACATTCTTCCAGAAACTTCCAAACTTTTGAAGGCATTTGTGCCCGAATGCCCCTCCCCGACCCAGCTTTTCATTTTTGTGGACTTGCCTCCTTTTGAAATTCCTTTACTTTCATATTAATAGGATTTTGAAGAGAAGAGAAGGTAATTGTATATGATCAGTTTACATAAATTTAAACTCAGTTTAGAGGTTTATAAATATCAAATAAGTATTTGGGTTTTATCTTGAAATTACAAGTCACTGAAAATTTTAGTGCCTTTTATAACTTTTTTTTTCTGTTTATCATTTATCTAAAGTAAACGTGAGAAATATTTCAAATCAATTGCTTCAGTTTCCACCTTAACAAACTTAAAAAAAAAGCAAGTTAACCCAAAAGAGTTAGAAGAAAATGATACAGATCAGAGCAGAAATCAATTAAATTTTTAAAAGAAAGAAAAAGAGTAGAGAAAAAATCAGTGAAACCAAAAGCTAGTTCTAAAAGATCAATAAAAATTGATAAGCCTCTGGCCAGGTTGGTCAGAAAAATAGAGAAGACACAAATTACCAATATCAGGAATGACAGAGGTGGCATCACTACAGATTCTACAGATATTAAAAGAAACGTAAGAGACTATTATAAATGGCATTTTGACAATAAAATTGACACCTTTGATGAAATGAACAAATTGCTTGAAAGTCTCAAGCTTTGAAAGCTCTTCCTTTGAAAGAAACAGATAACTTGATAACCCCATATTTATTAAGAAAAATTGAGTCTGTGGTTAAATACCTTTCATCAAAGAAAACTCCAGGCCCAGATGGTTTCACTGGTGAATTCTACAGACATTTAAACAAGAAATGACACCAATTTTATACAAGTTCTTTCTGAAAATTAAAATGAGCAATACTTCTCATTCATTCTGAGACAAGCATCATCCTGATACTGAGATAGGAGTCTGGCAGGTCTCCTTTCACAAGATGCAGGTCACAAAGACCCTGCTGGTAAAACAGGATACAGTAAAGAAGCCAGTCAAAACCCACCAAAACCAAGATGGTGATGAAAGTGACCTCCGGTTGTCCCCACTGCTCATTATACATTCATTATAATATATTATCATGCCAAAGGAACCTCCCATCAGTGCCATGACAGTTTACAAATGCCATGACATATCGGGAAGTTACCCTGTATGGTCTGAAAACGGGGGAAACTGTCAGTTCTGGGAATTCCCTGCCCCTTCACCAGAAAACTCAGGAGTAATCCACCCCTTGTTTAGCATATGATTAAAAAATAACTACAAAAATAGCCAACCAGTAGCCATCAGGGCTGCTCTGCCTATGGAGTAGCCACCCTTTCATTCTTTTACTTTCTTAATAAACTTGCTTTCACTTTATTCTGTTGTTTGCTCTTGAATTCCTTCTTGTGTGAAGCCAAGAACCCATGTGGTCTCCCAGGCTGAACCCCAATTTTTTGACAATACCAAAATGAGAGGAAAACAATGCAAGAAAACTACATCCCAATATCTCTCATGTATATTACATAAAAATTCTTAAAATTTTAGAAATGCCTACGTTCACTTTCAACATTTTTTGCTGCTCATAATTTTTATAATTTTCCCCAAATGTCAAATTAAAGTGTCTTACATTCAATAATATCTCTAGTTCAAAGATAAAGTAGCAAAGAGATAGCAGGGAAAATAACAAGATATATTAATTCAACTAAAAATCAAACATGTAGCTCTAAATATCAAATATAGTAAATCAGCTAGTGTCATTTGAACAAATAACAGGTAATATTAGATTTAATTGCATTAATAGAGCAGAAAAAATCAGGGAATACTACATAACAAGCTATTTGTGCTAGGTAGTCTGCAAAGATGGCTGCCACAAATTCCCATTTCTCCCTGTATGCACATTCCACTCTTCCCATGAAGGGGTGGAGTCAACTTTCTCTCTCCCCGGGCTAACCCTGTATCTTGCTTTGAACACAGAATATGATCAAACTGATACTATGCCAGTAACAGACAAAGCCTTTAAGCCTGGCAGTTTATGCGTTCTCTCTCTTGGAAAGCTCTAGAAAGCCAGCTCTAATGCTGTCAGTTAGTCCATATTATCCTGCTGGAGAGGGAGGCCATGTGGAGAGACGCTGGAAAATAAACTACCACTCCAAGAGAGAGACCAAGTGGAGGAGAACCAAGACACCATAGCCAACAGTCAGCACCAAGGCCCCAGACACATAAGGAAGGTTTTGTTGGATTTTCCAGCCCACCCATGTATAAGCTGTAGGCAGCTGATTGAGAGCCATGCATGCAAGACCAACAGAGTGGCCCAAACTACAAAATCATGAGATATTTACATGGCTATTGTTTTAAGACATTAAATTTGAGGTAGTTTGTTCCACAGCGTGAGGGTTAATACTGAGTGTCAATTTGATTGTATTGAAAGATGCAAAATATTGATCCTGGGTGTATCTGTGAGGGTGTTGCCAAAGGAGATTAATATTTGAGTCAGTGGGCTGGGAAAGGCATACTCACCCTTAAGCCGGGTGGGCACCATCTAATCAGCTGCCAGTGTGGCTAGAATATAAAGCAGGCAGAAAAACATGAAAAGGCTAGACTGGCTTAGCCTCCCAGCCTACGTCTTTCTGCCGTGCTGGATGCTTCCTGCCCTCGAACATCAACTCCAAGTTCTTCAGCACTGGGACTCAAACTGGCTTCCTTGCTCCTCAGTTTGCAGATGGCCTATTGTGGAACCTTGTGATCGTGTGTTTAATACTCCTTAATAAACTCCATATATATGTGTGTGTGTATATATATATATACACACACATGCACACACACACATACATATGCACACACACACATACATACATACACACACACATATATATATATATATATATTATTAATTCTGTCCCTCCAGAGAACCCTAATACACATAGCAAGTAACTCAGAAACATTATTTTCATAACCAGGCCAGAGTGTCAATTTATTGCTCAAAGTTTCATTTGGACAGTATGTTCCTCATTTTTTTATTTAAAAGCACTAGAAAATAATACTTGCTGTGCCCTATTATTAAATATCATAGAAAATGAAATTGAATTATTGGGGGGTAAAAATTAGAAAACAATCTGTAAAATGCTTTATGACATTTTCAGTTGAAAACAATATTTAATTATAAAATATTACTATATTCCTTAAGAATTGCAATCCTTATTCTTGGCTGGGCGTGGTGGCTCACACCTGTAATCCCACAATTTGAAAGACCAAGGCAGGTGGATCACTTGAGTGCATGAGTTTGAGACCAGCCTGGGCAACATGGCAAAACCCTGTCTCTACAAAAAAATACAAAAATTAGCCAAGTGCGGTGGCAGGTGTCTGTAGTCCCAGCTACCTGGGAGGCTGAGTTGGGAGAATTACCTGAGCCTGTGAAGTTAAGGCTGCAGTGAGTCACGATTGTGCCACTGCACTCCAGCCTAAGTGATAGGAGTGAGACCTTGTCTCAAATGAAAATAAATAAATAAGTAAATAGTAAAATTGCAATTCTTAGGAACAATGAGGCTAAAAAAAAAGTATGACAGCCTTCACTGAACTTCACAGCTTGTCAGTTTGACTCTCAATCTTTTAAAAAAAAGGGAATTTACATGGAAATTACTATTAGTTAAAAAGCACTGTATGTGATAAAATCAGAAACAGATTTCCCATCTATTTTGACAAAACTTCAGGAAATTAAAAAGGTATTTTTGCTGTCAAATGCTCATGGTCAGAATGGTATACACAGTAATTCTGTAGTCTTTACAAATGAAATGTACACTATTACAAAATGTTTTGGTCTTCTGGATGATGTTATGGAAAAAGATACAGTAAGTCCTTTTGTTTGTTTGTTTGTTTGTTTTGAGACAGAGTCTCGCTCTGTCGCCCGGGCTGGAGTGCAGTGGCACGATCTCAGCTCACTGCAAGCTCTGCCTCCTGAGATCACGCCATTCTCCTGCCTCAGCCTCCCGAGTAGCTGGGACTACAGGTGCCCGCCACCACGCCTGGCTAATTTTTTGTATTTTTAGTAGAGACGGGGTTTCACCGTGTTAGCCAGGATGGTCTTGATCTCCTGACCTTGTGATCCGCCCACCTTGGCCTCCCAAAGTGCTGGGATTACAGGCGTGAGCCACCACGCCCAACCACAGTAAGTCTTTAATAAAAATATAGGAGTATGAATACTCTCCAGAAAAATAATCCTCCTCCAAAGCCTGATCTTAAGAATTTATTGGGGAAATACTTTACAGTTACACTCTTCCCTTTACATGTTTACGTGGCTGTTTTAGGTAAAGAGATACATGGGCATATATAACAAATGCTTAATAAATGTGTTCAAATCAGGCACACCAGAATATAAGACACTGTCTAGCCCACAAATTAGATTAAAAATAAACATATAATCAATGAGGAACATAAAGAACTTCCAAGAATACCACAGTATTAGCATATTTGGTCAAAAAAAGATAAATTCCAGATACATTTACAATGTAACAGCAAAACCAAGTAAGTAGAAAGAGGAAAAGAGCTCTGACGAAGTTCACTCCTTTGCCTCCATCTCTGCCCACTTCTCCTGGTGCTCTTTCTCACGGGAAGAGGTGGAGCTAATGTTATTAGTCAATTTCTACATTGGTTACGTCGCTTCTCCCTTTTAAATAAGCAGATTCATGCAGTGTGAGATCATTAGATTTCAGCAGGTCTGGCCATTGTTCTTTTTTTCCTTCCCTTTTTCTCTGGATACTGGCCACTGGTATGAGTTACTACAGCCAGGAATTAGGTGATACAATCCCAAGAACTGGAGTCAAACTTAGTGGGAAAGCAGGAGGCCCTGCTTATACTTTAAACGTAAATCATGAGATTATAGCCAGTTGATCCCAGAGAAGCTTATGCTAGTCTGTTAAAAATTAAGCAGAACTTTGACTCTCACTTGGCTTTTTATCCTTTTATGCTATGCCCCTTCACATACTTGACAAGGCATACAAGAATGGTAGCTTGGCTGACCAAGATTAGGCACTTCTGGGTTCTCTAAGCAAATTCCTCTGAAACACTATCTTTTAATTAAAACATAGAACCACACTTTCTTTTAATTCAAACAAAGAAGAGCACTTAAACCTGTCTGTGAGGCCCTTGCCTCTTTACACCCAACATCCTTCCTTTCCAATTGAGTTTTTAACTGGAAGAGCGACGCTGTGGCGATAATCCACCACTAAGGGAGGTAACAAACCCTATTTCATGCAAGAAATAGCAGTCTGACAACTGTCACCATAGCCACCATAATCAGTACCTATTCTTTTAATCTTATTGCCATTTGGCAAAAATTAAAGAAGGAAATGTATCCTATAAATTATTAGAATAATATTCTTATTTCACAATGTGTGGTTACAGTCTTAAAAATAATCCAAACTTCTGCAATTCTTTGCATGATAATTGATATACATAAGGGTATAGTTCTAGAATCATTTATCTTATGAAAATGACAGTAATATTTTACCACTTGAGGCTAAGTCATTAGGACCGTTATGGAGTTAGTAGTGGTACAAATGTTCTTTTTCTGCACTAACTTCTGCAGTAATTTAGAACTATTTTAAATTATTTCAAAAAAGATAACAGAACTTCAAACATATAAGATCTTTTAATTGTATACTGTAACACGTCAATATACAGCTTATTTCTTTTTCTTGGTTCATATATCTTGAGCCTCTCTAATCTCTATAATTTTTATGCTTATAATGAAGTTATATTAGAAACAAAATTATGCAGATATTCTCTTATGACTATACTCTGTTTCTCAAAATATTATGAAAAACTGTTGTCCTTATATGACATTTGAATATTAGTTAATTTCAATTGATAATAAAGCTTGTAAACTCTTGAAAAAACCAGTAGAACTTTACTATCACAACCTAGTGCTAGAAAGGGAGGAGTTCAGATCTTACTGCCTGGGGTTAAGTACTGGCTCCCACCCTGTGTGTAATTAAGGGGAAAATTTCTTAATCCTTCCATCCTTTATTTCCCTTAACTATAAAACAGGAATAATAATGGTACTCAACTTATAGTTGAAGTTCAAAATGAAAAAAAAATGTTTAAAGTGTTTATGTAATACGTGCTCAATAAATATTAGCTATTAAAGTTAGCTACTATTCTTTGTCCACATAAAGATAATTAAACATAAACATCACTCTAAAACAGATTCTCTTAGAATTTTTTACTCCAACTGAGTCTCCGAAAAGAAAAATCCATAGAAGTATTTTGAATTTGGGGTTCAATTACTTAACCATATCAGATTTACACTATTCTTCATTTCATTTCATTTTAAATGAAATAATTTACACATGTACAAAAGAAGCTTTCTTATCTCTGAGTAGGTAGGTGGGTGTAGCTAGACTTTGTTTTTCTTTTTGCAATGATGGAGGAACAAGGCAGATTAAATTGACGTAAAAGAAAAGAGGGATTCAGTTCAACAAACAAATAGAGAAGAAATCTACAATGAAGACAGAAAGGGATCTCAGACACTTGGCCCAGATCAAGTATAGAATATTATTCTTATTCACATAAGGAAAGGATAATTAACTTTATGTTGTGAGTGTGTAACTTCACCAAGTCCACAAGTTTAACGTGGAAAAGGGAGGATATGAACTCAGGCAGTCTATCTCCAAAGAGTTCTTAATCACTGTGCTAATACCAAATTTCATGGATAATACCTTGAAAATTTGTGTTTTCCTACCTGAAGATTAATTTACAACCTATTAAATCAAACATATTCTAAAGTGATAAATGGCAAGCTTATCTCAACACCTCTATCTTTAGATTAATCATGAAAATATCATTTTTGTAATAAGGAAATTGCTTTTCAATTTTCTATTGCAATGAAAAAATTTATATTTCTCATAAAAATATAAATTCGTACTTATTATGCTGGAACACTGAGAGAAGGAAAAGTCTACTTCCCTACTGACTCAGAAGCAGCCATTAAATAAGAGTTATTGTTTCCAAGATTGTTCACTTTCCTGCTGAGTTTACTACGACTGAGGGCACCAATCAGGAAGTACATCCGAGCCATTACTGCTCGTGCTTTTCGGGAGAATATGAAATGCGAAATGGAAAAGAACAAATCATCAGGGAAAACATTTTATTACAAAGTTTCTAAAATTGTATTAAAGATAATAAGGCAAAAATGCAAATTATAAAGTAGTGTGATGGCACATCAGTCACACATGAGCCCTATCAGCATTCAGTGCTAAAGTGCTGGATCACTGAAACGATGTTCACCTATTTGGTTTTAAACAACAGTAGGTATTTCAGATTCATGTGAATAAGACCCACCAATATATTTACATATCGTAAGAAAACTGGCTGACATCTTTCTGCAAATGGTAGCTTTTAATATGTTTCTTCCAGACAAATGAATGCTGTGCTGGGAATAAGTTATTATTTTCTACCTTTCTTTTATGATGGGTTGTAGAGGCATCCATCTCTTCCTCTCCTATATTATCAATTTGTGAAGTTGGACTACAATTCATTCTCTCCTCTTCTTGCCTCTGCAGTCTGTCTGCTACAGCCTGGATAGCTTCTGTCCATTCTTCCCTATAAAAATGAGTAAAATTTCCCATTAATAGAAGATGGTAAATGATTTAAATATTTTCCTTTTATAAACTATAAAATCAATACAAATAAAATCTATTCAGAGATCAAACACACTTAACACAGATAAGCATACACTCTCACCATCACCCCGAAGTGAAAATAATCCTAAGAGCATTTCATTCACCACATGCCTAAAGTCTGTAGTAGCATTTTTTGGAAGTATGTTAAAGGAAAAAAGAAAAGAAAAAAATTGTTGAAAACTCGAGTTAAAATCATTTACATGAAAAGTTAAATTTTATTTGTCTGTACATATATATATCCTACTTTTTTTTTTTGGAAACGGTCTCACTCTGTCACCCAAGCTGGAGTTCAATAGCATGATCTCAGCTCACTGCAACCTCCACCTCGTGGGTTCAAGTGATTCTCCTGTCTCAGCCTCCTGAGTAGCCGGGATTGCAGGCATGTGACACAACGCCTGACTAATTTTTGTATTTTTAGTAGAGACGGGGTTTCACCATGTTGGCCAGGCTGGTCTCGAACTCCTGACCTCAAGTGATCCATCCGCCATGGCCTCCCAAAGTGCTGGGATTACAGCCATGAACCACCACAGTTGGCCAATCTTAACTATTAAGTTGACCCCCTAAAAGTTTGCTGCAGTTTTCAGAAGTGTTTTGCTTAGCTATTTTAAGTCCATCATTGACATCCTGAAGATTTCTATGAGGTCCAACAGACATTCCAAGGAAAGGTTTTCAAAGCCAAAACCTTTCATTGTTTCCAGATCATAGTAAATTTCTTAGAAAAAATAAAAAAAAAGGATACAGCCTGTAGTTTGAACAATCAGTCTCAGGAGCATTTATATCAAGCATTTATTTTTTGACATTTGGCTATCAGACCAAGGATCATTATTTTTCCATGTGAATTTTTAAATCAGCTTGTCTACTTCTTAAAGTCTATTTGGATTTTGACTGGAATTACATTAAATCTATAGATAAATTTTGGGAAAACTACCATTGTAATCATTTAAATCTTCCAATCCATGAACATGGTATAGCTCTACATTTATATAGGTCTTTAATTTCCCAATGCAATGTTTGTAATTTTCTGTGTAAAGATCTTTCACATCTTTAACTGAATTTATTCCTACATACAATCATGCACCACATAACAATGTTTCAGTCAATGATGGACTGCATATACGATGGCGGTCCCCTAAGATTATTACACTGTATTTTTACTGTACCTTTCCTATGCTTATATGTTTAGATACATGAATACTTACCATTGCATTACAATTGTCTATAGTATTCAGTACAGTAACATGCTGTACAGGTTTGTAAACTGTGAGCAACAGGCTACACCAAATAGCCTAGGTATGGGGTGGGCTATACCACCTAGGTTTGTCCAAGTAGTGTGTTTACACAATGTTCCTAATGACATGTTTCTCAAAACGTATCACTGTCATTAAGTGACACAAGACTGTTCTTTTATGCTATTGTGGAGGGTTTTATTTCACTTTCTAATTGTTCTTATTAGTATTTAAAAATACAATTGATTTTTGTATATTGACTTTGTATACTGCAACTTTATTAAATTCATTTATTAGTTCTAGTCACTCTTATTTTTCTGCATTTTCTACACATGCAACCATGTGGTATGCAAACAAGAGCAGCTTTACTTGTTTCCAATCCGTATGCTTTTTACATCTTTTTCTTGCTTTATTGCCCTAGATCAGACCTGCATTACAAAGTTAAATGAAAGTAAACAGCAGCATACATGCTTTGTTTCACAAGTTAGGAATAACATTGTTTTCATCCCCCTTGAATATTATGTAAGTTGTAGATCTTTTATATAACATTTACTTAATCAACTAAGTTCTGTTCTATTTCTAGCCATCTGCATATTTTTAATGAAAGTTTGTTGAATTTTTGTCAAATGTAGGCCAGGTGCAGTGGCTCATGCCTGTGATCCCAGCACTTTGGGAGACTGAGGTGGGCGGATTACCTGAGGTCAGGAGTTCAAGACCAGCCTGGCCAACATGGTGAAACCTCGTCTCTACAAAAAATACAAAAATTAGCTGGATGTGCTGGCAGGAGCCTGTAATCCCAGCTACTCGGCAGACTAAGACATGAGAATCACTTGAACCCAGGAAATGGAGGTTGCAGTGAGCTGAAATCACACCATGGCACTCCAGTGAGGGTGACAGAGCAAGACTCCGTCTAAAAAAAAAAAAGAAAAGAAAAAGAAAATAAAACTGTCAAATTCTTTTTCTGCATCTCTATAAAATGATCACACAGATTTTTAACTTTATCATATTAATATGGTGAAATTAGCTTAATAGTTTCCAGATGTTAATACAACTTTGAATTCTTGGGAGAAGCTCCATTTGGCCACATAACTTAAGCTTTTATGCTTTTTACCTATTGTTTAATTTGTTGATACTTTGTTAAGAAATTCTGCATATGTTCACAAGTGTATTGGGCTATAGTTGTCTTTTCTTAAAATAGTTCTGTCTGATTTCTGAAATGAGGGTGACAGTGGCCTTATAAAATAAGTTGAGAAGTATTCCCTTCTCATTATTTTCTCAAACAGCTTGTAGAGGATTGGTCAAATTTCTAACTTAAATGTTTGACAGAACCCACCAATAAGGCTGTCTGGGCTTGGAACCTTTGAGGAAAGGTTCTTAATTACTAATTCACTTCCATTCACTGATATTGGGTTTTCTAATGTTTTCTTGGGTGTCAGTAATTTGTGTCTTCCCTCTTTTTCCTTTAACAATACCCCAAAACGTTTTTCAATTCTATTAATTTTTTTCAAAGAAGTACTTTTGGTTTTATTAATTATTCTCTACTATTTTTCTGTTTTCTATTTCACTAATTTCTGATTGCTATTGTTTCTGTTTTCTTTTGGTTTATTTTTCTGGTTTCTTAAGATACAAGCTTAAGTTAACGATGTGAGAAATTTCTTCTTTTCAAATACAGGTATTTAAGGCTACAAATTTCCTTCTAAGCATTCATTTAGCTACACCCCACAAATTTTGATATGTATTATTTTTATTATTGTTCATTTAAAATTATTTTCTAATGGCTCTTGTGAGTTTTTTGACCCAATGATTATAAAAAATTATGTTAATTTCCAGTAATTGACATCTATTGTCTTACTGTTATTGATTTCTAATTAATTCTGTGGATTACAGAACATACACCGTATAACTTTCATCTTCCAAAATGTACTCAGAATTATTTTATGACCAAGAATATGTTATGTATGTGTGTGTGTGTGTGTGTGTGTGTATGTTGGGTGTGTGTGTGTATATATATATGTTATGTGTATATATATACACACATACACACATACATACACACTTTAAGTTCTGGGGTACATGTGCAGAACGTGCAGTTTTCTTACATGGGTATACATGTGCCATGGCGGTTTGCTGTGCCCATCAACCCATCACCTATATTAGGTATTTCTGCTAATGCTATCCCTCCCATAGCCCCCCACTCCCTGACAGGCCCCAGTGTGTGATGTTCCCCTCCCTGTGTCCATGCGTTCTCATTGTTCAACTCCCATTTATGAATGAGAACATGGGATGTTTGGTTTTCTATTCTTGTGATAGTTGGTTGAGAATGATGGTTTCCAGCTTCATCCATGTCCCTGCAAAGGACATGAACTCATCCTTTTTTATGGCTACATAGTATTCCATGGTGTATATGTACCACACTTTTTTTATCCAGTCTATCACTGATGGACATTTGGGTTGGTTCCAAGTCTTTGCTATTGTGAATAGTGCCGCAATAAACATACGTGTACATGTGTCTTTATGGTAGAATGATTTATAATCCTTTGGGTATATACCCAGTAATGGGATTGCTAGGTCAAATGGTATTTCTAGTTCTAGATCCTTGAGGAATCGCCACACTGTCTTCCACAATGGTTGAACTAATTTACACTCCCACCAATAGTGTAATAGCATTCCTATTTCTCCATATCCTCTCCAGCATCTGTTGTTTCCTGACTTTTTAATGATTGCCATTCTAACTGGTGTGAGATGGTATCTCATTGTGTTTTGATTTGCATTTCTCTAATGACCAGTGATGATGAGCATTTTTTCATACATTTGTTGGCTGCATAAATGTCTTTTGAGAAGTGTCTGTTCATATCCTTTGCCCACTTTTTGATGGGGTTGTTTTCTTCTTATAAATTTGTTTAAGTTCTTTGTAGATTCTGGATATTAGCCCTTTGTCAGACGGATAGATTGCAAAAATTTTCTCCCATTCTGTAGGCTGCCTGTTCTCTCTGATGATAGTTTCTTTCACTGTGCAGAAGCTCTTTAGTTTAATTAAATCCCATTCGTCAATTTTGGCTTTTGTTGCCATTGCTTTTGGTGTTTTAGACATGAAGTCTTTGCCCATGCCTATGTCCTGAATGGTACTGCCTAGGTTTTCTTCTAGGGTTTTTATGGTTTTAGGTCTTACATTTAAGTCTTTAATCCACCTTGGGTTGATTTTTGTATAAGGTGGCAGTAAGGGGTCAGTTTCAGTTTTCTGCATATGGCTAGCCAGTTTTCCCAACACCATTTATTAAATAGGGGATCCTTTCCCCATTGCTTTTTGTCAGGTTTATCAAAGATCAGATGGTTGTAGATGTGTGGTATTATTTCTGAGGCCTCTGTTCTGTTCCATTGGTCTGTATCTCTGTTTTGGTACTAGTAGCATGCTGTTTTTGTTACTGTAGCCTTGTGGTATAGTTTGAAGTCAGGCAGCATGATGCCTCCAGCTTTGTTCTTTTTGCTCAGGATTGTCTTGGCTATGCGGGCTATTTTTTGGTTCCATATGAAGTTTAAAGTAGTTTTTTCCAGTTCTGTGAAAAGAGTCAATGGTAGCTTGATGGGGTTAGCACTGAACCTATAAATTACTTTGGGCAGTATGACCATTTTCTTGATATTGATTCTTCCTATCCATGAGCACGGGATGTTTTTCCATTTGTTTGTGTCCTCTTATTTCCTTGAGCAGTGGTTTGTAGTTCTCCTTGAAGAGGTCCTTCACATACCTTGTAAATTGGATTCCTAGGTACTTTAAGCTCTTTGGAGCAATTGTGAATGGGAGTTCACTCATGATTTGGCTGTTTATTATTGGTGTATAGGAATGCTTGTGATTTTTGCACATTGATTTTGTATCCTGAGACTTTGCCGAAGTTGCATATCAGCTTAAGGAGATTTGGGGCTGAGACAACGGGGTTTTCTAAACATACGATCATGTCATCTGCAAACAGAGACAATTTGACTTCCTCTCTTCCTATTTGAATATCCTTTATTTCTTTCTCTTACCTGATTTCCCTGGCCAGAACTTTCAATACTATGTTGAATAGGAGTGGTGAGAGGGGGCATCCTTGTATTGTGCCAGTTTTCAAAGGGAATGCTTCCAGTTTTTGCCCATTCAATATGATATTTGCTGTAAGTTTGTCTTAAATAGCTGTTATTATTTTGAGATACATTCCATCGATACTTAGTTTATTGAGAGTTTTTAGCATGAAGGGGAGTTGAGTTTTGTTGAAAGCCTTTTCTGCATCTATTGAGATAATCATGTGGTTTTTGTCATTGGTTCTGTTTATGTGATGGATTACATTTATTGATTTGCGTATGTTGCACCAGCTTTGCATCCCAGGGATGAAGCTGACTTGATTGTGGTGAATAAGCTTTCTGATGTGCTGCTGGATTCAGTTTGCCAGTATTTTACTGAGGATTTTTGCATAGATGTTCATCAGGGATACTGGCCTGACATTTTCCTTTTTTGTTGTGTCTCTGCCAGGTTTCACCAAGGTTAAAATGTAGGAAAAAATGTTGAGGGAAGCCAGAGAGAAAGGTAGGGTTTCCCAAAAAGGGAAGCTCATCAGACTAACAGCGGATCTCTCTGCAGAAACCCTACAAGCCAGAAGAGAGTGGGGGCCAATGCTCAACATCCTTAGAGAAAAGAATTCTTTTTTTTTTTTTTTTTTTTTTTTGAGATGGAGCCTCACTCTGTCGCCCAGGCTGGAGTGTAGTAGTGCAATCTTGGCTCACTGCAACCTCTGCCTCCTGGGTTCAAGAGATTCTCTGCCTCAGACTCCCAAGTAGCTAGGAGTACAGGTGTCTGCCCCCATGCTTGGCTAATTTTTTTGTATTTTTAGTAGAGTTGGGGTTTTGCCATGTTGGCCAGGCTGATCTCGAACTCCTGACCTCAGGTGATCCACCCGCCTTGGCCTCCCAAAGTGCTGGAATTACAGGCAAGAAAAGAATTTTCAACCCAGAATTTCATATCCAGCCAAACTAAGCTTCGTAAGTGAAGGAGAAATAGAATGCTTTACAGACAAGCAAATGCTGAGAGATTTTGTCACCACTACAAGGCACTAAACATGCAAAGGAACAACTGATACCAGCCACTGCAAAAACATGCCAAATTGAAAAGACCATCAACACTATGAAGAAACTGCATCAACTAATGGTCAAACTAACCAGCTAGCATCATAAAGCATCAAATTCACATGTGACAATACTAACCTTAAATGTAAATGGGCTAAATGCCCCAATGAGAAGACACAGACTGGCAAATTGGATAAAGAGTCAAGATCCATCAATGTGCTGTATTCAGGAGACCCATCTCTCGTGCAAAGACACACACAGGCTCAAAATAAAGGGATGAAGGAATATTTACCAAGCAAATAGGAAGCAAAAAAAAAAAAAAAAAAAAGCAGGAGTTGCAATCCTAATCTCTGATAAAACAGACTTTAAACCAACAAAGATCATAAGAGACAAAGAAAGGCATTACATAATGGTAAAGGGATTGATGCAACAAAAAGAGCTAACTATCCTAAATATAGACGCATCCAACACAGGAGCACCCAGATTCATAAAGCAAGTTCTTAGAGACCTACAAAGAGACTTAGACTCCCACACAATAATAGTGGGAGAAAGAGACATGAAAAAACCCTTCAAAAAAAAAATCAATGAATCCAGGAGCTGGTTTTTTGAAAAGATCAACAAAATAGATAGACCTCTAGCCAGACTAATAAAGAAGAGAGAAAAATCAAATAGACACAAAAAATGATAAAGGGGATATCACCATCAATCCCACAGAAATACAAACTACCATCAGAGAATACTATAAACATCTCTATGCAAAAAAACTAGAAAATCTAGAAGAAATGGATAAATTCCTGGACACATACAACCTCCCAAGACTAAACCAAGGAGAAGTTGAATCCCTGAAAAGACCAGCAACAAGTTCTGAAATTCAGGCAGCAATTAACAGCCTACCAACCACAAGAAGTCCAGGACCAGACGGATTCACAGCTGAATTCTACCAGAGGTACAAAGAGGAGCTGGTCCCATTCCTTCTGAAACTATTCCAAACAACAGAAAAAGAGGGAATCCTCCCTAACTCATTTTATGAGGACTGCATTATCCTGATAAGAATATGTTCCAGCCTGATCAATGTACCATGCTTACTTGAAAATAACGTCTCTTCTGCCACTTTTGAGTGTAGTGTTCTATAAATACTAGGTATATCAAGGTGGTTGATAATGTTATTCTATGCCTTAGCTAGTTTTTTGTGTAGCTCCTCTACCAAGTGCTGAGAATTTTTAAATCTCCAAATACGGTTGTGAAATTGCCCATTTTTATCCCTTTAATTCTGTTACATGTGTTGATGACTGCTATATCATCCTGTGCAACAGACACTTTTCTCATTATAAAGTATCCTAGTAATCTATGGTAATACATTTAATTTGAAATGATATAATACGGCAATCCATTCTTCTTATGCTTACTGTTTCCATGATCAATCTTTTTCAATCTATTTATTTTCAACCTGTATCTTTATCTTTTTCTCCTTTCCTGCCTGTTTTTTAAATGATTTTACACTTTTTCAGAATTCCATTTTAATTTTCCTGTTGGCTTTTCAGTCGTCTTTTTTTGCAATTATTTTTATATATATCCTTAGCTTTACATGGTCCACTTATGTAATATATGCCAGAATAATTTCTAATTCCATTTCTCCTCCAATTAGCCTGGTAGCCATCATACTCTCACTATCTTTTTAGTAATTGTAACTTAAATTATAATATTTAACTTTGACTTTGCAAAGTCTAAAATGTCCATACTTTTAACTCTTACCAGAAAATACAGCAACCTCACAAAAAATTAACTCCATTTTTGTCAGGATCTCAATTTATGTTATTACTTCAGGTATTTTTCACTTATATAATTAAAACACAACATAAATTATTTAAAAATCAACGCTTACTTTTATTTATTGGTTTATTTAAGCATTTTGTTTTTCATTCCATTCTGTACTTATCCTCCTGAGATTATTCTTATTGTGTCTAAAGAATACTAGGTTAGTTATTATAGGTGTGCTAGTGACAAATCTTATCAAATTATTGGAGGGTGAAGGGAGTAGAGACAGGATCTCACTATGTTGCCCAGGCTGGTCTTGAGCTCCTGGGCTCAAGTGATCCTCCTGCCTCAGCCTTCCAAGGTGCTGGGATTATAGGCATAAGACACAATGCCCAGCCTCTTTCAATTTTTTACTGAAAATATTTTCATTTTACTTTTATTCATGGAAAATAGTTGTTTCTTAGCACTCATTTTCTTTCAGAACTTCGGGGATATCATTTCATCATCTTTGGAAATATTCCATTATTTGGGAACATTATTCCATTATATTTCATTATTATTCCATCCCACATATTGACATTATCTTTTGGTCTACATGCTGCTGCTCTGAAAGCAAACATTTTTTTCTCTGTCTACATTGGGGATTTTCCCACTATCTTTGTTTTTTAATAGTCTAATGAGATTAGGGATTTTCTTCATATTTTTCCTACTTGAGATTTATAGGACTTTTGAAATTATGGTTTGGTATCTTTATTTTTTAAAAATTTCAATCATTATATTTTCAAATACTTTTTGCTCTATTCTCTCCTCTTCTTCTAAGGCTCCAGTTATATATATGTAAGACATGCTCACCACATTGTTTTTATCTTACATTCTTTTCTTAATTATTTTTATTTTCTATCCTCTTATCTTTGCATGTTTCACTATAAACGTTCTGTTCTGACGTATTTTTGAGTTCGCTAATTTTCTCTAATGTGAGGTCTAGTTTGCTATTAAAGCCATCTGCTAGAACTCATAATTCCAAATGTTTTGTTTTCAATTTTAGAATTTCTATGGGGCTCTTTCTTTTTAATTTTACCTTGATTACAAATGAAAGCTATTATCCATTTGTTTCTTTTTTATACTTTCCCTCTGTAGAATCAAACAATCTTAACATACTTGAACATACTAATTAATGTATAGTTCTTTTATCTAGAGTTCCTATGAATATGATTCTATTGTCTGTTTTTTTTTTTTCCTCTATTATTTTGGCCACATAGTGTTGAATTTTTGTGTACTCATTTTTTAACAAGTCCTGGACACAACACATGAAAATTGAGGTAATGTGAGGTCTAGGAAGATATAATCTTCTGTTAGAGTGAATTAACATTTGCTTTTAGCAAGCTCCTAGAAAACTAGCAAAGTTGAATCACCTTCACTCAATTTCAGGACTGAAATAATTTATAGTTACATGTCAATCCTCTCAAAGCAAATCTATTTCCAGTTTACTCTTTCTTACAGGGTACAGTCCTTTAAGCTACCAATACCAAAATGTAGTGGTTTACCATGTCTCCTCTTTGGCAGATCCTAGATTCCAAAATATCACTCCCAGCTCTGGGAGCTACTCAAAACCTCTCCATCTCCAATACCACTTCAAGAACTAGCAGGTAACCCAAAAGGACAAGTAGGTTCACTCTCTGGGTTTCTTTCTTCAATACAGTTTTGGCCCAATAAATCTTAGCCTTATTAGCTCTCTGGTGTCTTTTTAAAAAACGAAAACAAACAAAAGTCTTTTCCAGCTTCACTAGTGGTAGTTAGCTGGACTACTGACCCAAATTACCTAATTCACCGTAATTCATGATACTTAAACTATAACCCTACACCATTTGGTGAGGGTGGGGGGGGTGGGGGGGTAATTCCTGCAAAAGAGTATCAGGCCAAAGTACCTGACTAATTGAAAGAGGGCATCCAATCTTTTAATTCCTAAGTAATGTTTAAAAATGTAATTAATTTGAAAAACAGAATGGAGACCCCTATGAAACAAGTACATTAATCTTTTAAAAGTACATATACTACTTCATATAAAAATCCATTTTCACCAACTGATTAGTTACTTACTAATAAATATTTAATTAAATGTCTAATACATGTGTGCTACTAAAGTTTAAAAAAGGAATGGCTTAGGAAGAACTTACAGTCTGATGGGGGAGCCTTGGTATTGTGGGGAAGTATAATAAAGTGTATGGGTAAAATGATACAAGTATACGCTAAGTACAGTGGTGTTCTAACAATAATACAAGTTTGTGATGGGGACCCAAAAAGAAAGGTAATTCTTGAATGTAGATGTGAAAAATGAATTGGTACTTACCAGGATGAGCAAGAGACAAGCAAAGGATACGAGGTGTTCCTAGCAGTAGGGACAAAAGGGCAAGAAGGAAAGAGCTACAGGTAATGTAAGAGCACAGTATAGCATTAGTACTTGGGAAACAACAAGGAGTTCAATGTATCAGGAACATGTTGGGGGCGAGGCATACGTGTGCGCACGCACATGTGTCTCTGTATGTGAGTGTGAGTGTAGTGGCCATGGTTGTGACAGTGAAAGTAGTTAGCTGTTAAGAAAGAAAAATGACCTTTGTCTATATTGTGGATGGTCATGTGCAGCATAATAAAGTACATATACAAATCATATTTAACAGTAAATTAGTGGTGTATCCAATAAATTAAGAAAAAAGGTATATGTGCTATGATCAAAATTATTAAACATTGCTTTAAAACACACAGAAATAATACATAAAACTATCACAAATGAAGAGATAAAACTGTTATTGTCTGCAGATACTAGGTCTACAAAGAATAAATGTTTTGGGTTACTTAACCCCAAAGGTGATGGTATTAGGAAGTGGGCCTTCGTGAGGTCATGATAGAACTCATAGATTAAATTAGTGCATTTATAGAAAAGTCCTCAGAGAGTTCCTTTGGCACTTTTACTAGGTGACAATACAGGGGAAAGACACCTTCTATGAACCGTGAAGAGGGCCCTCTCTAGACAATGAATTTGCCAGCACCTTGAACTTAAACACCTGGCCTCCAGAACTGTAAGAAATAAATTTCTATTGTTTATAAGCTACTCAGTTTATGATAGTTTGTTGTAGCAGCCCAAAGGGACTAAGGCAAATCCCATTTACAAAAGCATAAAAAAGAATAAAGTACTTTAGGAATAAACTTAACCAAGAAGGTGAAAGATTTGTACACTGAAAACTACAAAACATTGCTGAAAGAAATGAAAGGAGACACAAATAAATGGAAAGACATCCCATGTTCATGCACTGAAAGGTTTAATATTGTTAAGATGTCAACACCACAAAGTAAGCTACAGATTCAATGCAATCCTTTTCAAAATCCTACAGCATTTTTGCGGAAACAGGAAAAAAAAATCCTAAAATTCGTATGGAAACCATAAAGAATCCCAAACAGCTGAAACAATCTTGAGAAAGCAAAAAGCTGAGGGCTTCATACCTCCTGACTTCAAAATGCATTCTAAAGCTTCAGTAATTAAAACAGATTGGTACTGGCATAAAGACATATAGACTAATGAAACAGAACAGAGAGCCCAGGTAATAAAACCATATATATATACAGTCAAATGATCTTTGACAAGGGCGCCATGACTAACACAATGTGGAAATATAATGCTGCTGAGAAAACTGGGTATCAACATGCAAAAGAACAAAAGTGGAGCCTTATTTTACACCACACACAAAACCAACTCAAAATGGATCAAAGAATAAATATAAGACATGAAACTACAAACTCCTAGGAAAAAACCACAGGAGAAAAGCTTCATAATTTGGTCCTTAGAAATGATTTCTTGATGCTGACAAAAGCAGTAATAGATGAGTAGAAATATATCAAAATAAAAAGCTTCTGCACAGCAAACAACAGAACAAAACAGAAAACTACAGAATGAGAGAATATATTTCCAAACCATATGTCTGATAAGGGCTTAATATTCAAAATGTATAGGGAACTCCTATAACTCAATAGCGAAAACAAAAAACAGAAACACAAGTAAAAACTTGGCAAAAGACTTGAATAGACATTTCTTCAAAGTAGACATACAAATGATACACAGGTATTTGAAAAATGCTTAGCATTACAAATTATCAGGGAAGTACAAATCAAAACCACGATGAAATATCACCTTACACCTGCTAGTATGGCTGTTGTTTTTAAAAAAACAACAACATAAAAAATAAATAAGTAAGTGTCAGCAAGGATGTGGAGAAATTAAAACCTTGTACACTATTGTTGGGAATGTAAAATAACGTAGCTGCTACAGAAAACAGTATGGAGATTCTTCAAAAACTTAAAAGTAGAACTACCAAATGAACCAGCAATCGCATTTCTGGATATTTATTCAAACAAAGTGAAAAGAGGAACTTAAACAAATATCTGCCCTCTCATGCTCATTGTTGCACTATTCGCAATAGCCAAGAGGTGGAAACAATCTAAATATCCATCAGCAGATGAATGAATAAAGAAAATGTAGTGGCCGGCAGTGTGGCTCATGCCTGTAATTCCAGCCGAGGGAGGAGTATTGCTTGAGGCCAGGAGTTCCAGACAAGCCCTGGCAACACAGAGAAACCTTGTCTCTACGAAAAAAAAAAAAAAAAAAAAATTAAATTAGTTGCGTGTGTGGCTGTAGTCCCAGCTACTGGGGAGGCTAAGCTGGGAGGATCCCTTGGGCCTGAGTTCCAGGCTGCAGTAAGCCATGATCACACCACTGCACTACAGCCTGGCTGACAGAGCAAGACCTTGTCTCAAAAAAAAAAGAAAGAAGGCAACTGTGTTATATACATACAATGGAATATTATTCAGCCTTAAAAAAGAAGAAAATCCTCTAATATGCTGTAACATGGATTAACTTTGAAGACATTATACTAAGGGAAGTAAGACAGTAACAGGACAAACACTGTATGATTCCACTTATGTGATGTGTCTAAAGTAGTCGAATTCACAGAAGCAGAAAGTAGAACAGTGGTTTCCAGGGGCTGGGGGTACGGGAATGGAGAGCTACTGTTCAATGGGAACAGAGGTTCAGTCATGCCAGATGAAAACGTTCTAGAGATCTGCTGTACAATAATATGCACATAGTTAACAATACTCTATTATACCCTTAAAAATGAAAGAGGATTTCACATTATGTAATTTTTACCATAATTTTTTAAAAGAATGCACTAATGTAGCTAAGAACATTTTTGTTAAAAAAATAAGGGATATGTTGCTATATTAACAGTTAAAAATTTTATAGTTTCTCTAATTAAGGCCATGTGGTGTTAATGCTAGAGTACAGAAAGGTCAAAGGGGAAAAAAAGACTAAATCCTAAAAGTGCAAATATGTATATGTGTTATCCACAATCAGTGAGAAAAAAATGGATTATCTAATAAATGGAGATGAGATGATGGGCTCGCCATTGAGAAAAAAATAGAGTCCACCCTTATATCATGCACTGAAATAAATATAAGATAGGTGAGAGATATACACATTTAGTTTATGACAGGTAAAAATTTTAGACTGGGCAGAATATTAAAAATAAGAGAGTTTTTCTAACTCACACTAACCCTCTCTAAGTCTTCAATGATATTACACTAAAGTCATATAGATTCAGTTTGCCACTATTTTATTGAGGATTTTTGTATCAATGTTCATCAAGGATATTGGTCTAAAATTCTCTTTTTTGGTTGTGTCTCTGCCAGGCTTTGGTATCAGGATGATGCTGGCCTCATAAAATGAGTTAGGGAGGATTCCCTCTTTTTCTATTGATTGGAATAGTTTCAGAAGGAATGGTACCAGTTCCTCCTTGTACCTCTGGTAGAATTCGGCTGTGAATCCATCTGGTCCTGGACTCTTTTTCATTGGTAAGCTATTGATTATTGCCACAATTTCAGCTCCTGTTATTGGTCTATTCAGAGATTCAACTTCTTCCTGGTTTAGTCTTGGGAGAGTGTATGTGTCGAGGAATTTATCCATTTCTTCTAGATTTTCTAGTTTATTTGCGTAGAGGTGTTTGTAGTATTCTCTGAGGGTAGTTTGTATTTCTGTGGGATCTGTGGTGATATCGAATCCAGCAGCACATCAAAAAGCTTATCCACCATGATCAAGTGGGCTTCATCCCTGGGATGCAAGGCTGGTTCAATATACGCAAATCAATAAATGTAATCCAGCATATAAACAGAACCAAAGACAAAAACCACACGATTATCTCAATAGATGCAGAAAAGGCCTTTGACAAAATTCAACAACCCTTCATGCTAACAACTCTCAATAAATTAGGTATTGATGGGATGTATCTCAAAATAATAAGAGCTATCTATAACAAACCCACAGCCAATATCATACTGAATGGGCAAAAACTGGAAGCATTCTCTTTAAAAACTGGCACAAGACAGGGATGCCCTCTCTCACCACTCCTGTTCAACATAGTGTTGGAAGTTCTGGCCAGGGCAATTAGGCAGGAGAAGGAAATAAAGGGTATTCAATCAGGAAAAGAGGAAGTCAAATTGTCCCTGTTTGCAGATGACATGATTGTATATCTAGAAAACCCCACCGTCTCAGCCCAAAATCTCCTTAAGCTGATAAGCAACTTCAGCAAAGTCTCAGGATACAAAATCAATGTACAGAAATCACAAGCATTCTTATACACCAATAACAGACAAACAGAGAGCCAAATCATGAGTGAACTCCCATTCACAATTGCTTCAAAGAGAATAAAATACCTAGGAATCCAACTTACAAGGGATGTGAAGGACCTCTTCAAGGAGAACTACAAACCACTGCTCAAAGAAATAAAACAGGATACAAACAAATGGAAGAACATTCCATGCTCATGGGTAGGAAGAATCAATATCGTGAAAACGGCCATACTGCCCAAGGTAATTTACAGATTCAATGCCATCCCCATCAAGCTACCAATGACTTTCTTCACAGAATTGGAAAAAACTACTTTAAAGTACATATGGAACCAAAAAAGAGCCCGCATTGCCAAGTCAATCCTAAGCCAAAAGAACAAAGCTGGAGGCATCATGCTACCTGACTTCAAACTACACTACAAGGCTACAGTAACCAAAACAGCATGGTACTGGTACCAAAACAGAGATATAGATCAATGGAACAGAACACAGCCCTCAGAAATGACACATATTTACAACTATCTGATCTTTGACAAACCTGACAAAAACAAGCAATGGGGAAAGGATTCCCTATTTAATAAATGGTGCTGGGAAAACTGGCTAGCCATATGTAGAAAGCTGAAACTGGATCCCTTCCTTACACCTTATACAAAAATCAATTCAAGATGGATTAAAGATTTAAACGTTAGACCTAAAACCATAAAAACCCTAGAAGAAAACCTAGGCATTACCATTCAGGACATAGGCAAGGGCAAGGACTTCATGTCTAAAACACCAAAAGCAACGGCAACAAAAGCCAAAATTGACAAATGGGATCTAATTGAACTAAAGAGCTTCTGCACAGCAAAAGAAACTACCATCAGAGTGAACAGGCAACCTACAAAATGGGAGAAAATTTTCACAACCTACTCATCTGACAAAGAGCTAATATCCAGAATCTACAATGAACTCGAACAAATTTACAAGAAAAAAACAAACAACCCCATCAAAAAGTGGGCGAAGGACATGAACAGACACTTCTCAAAAGAAGATGCAGCCAAAAAACACATGAAAAAATGCTCACCATCACTAGCCATCAGAGAAATGCAAATCAAAACCACAATGAGATACCATCTCACACCAGTTAGAACGGCGATCATTAAAAAGTCAGGAAACAACAGGTGCTGGAGAGGATGTGGAGAAATAGGAACACTTTTACACTGTTGGTGGGACTGTAAACTAGTTCAACCATTGTGGAAGTCAGTGTGGTGATTCCTCAGGGATCTAGAACTAGAAATACCATTTGACCCAGCCATCCCATAACTGGGTATATACCCAAAGGACTATAAATCATGCTGCTATAAAGACACATGCACATGTATGGTTATTGTGGCACTATTCACAATAGCAAAGACTTGGAACCAACCCAAATGTCCAACAATGATAGACTGGATTAAGAAAATGTGGCATAAATACACCATGGAATACTATGCATCCATAAAAAATGATGAGTTCATGTCCTTTGTAGGGACATGGATGAAATTGGAAATCATCATTCGCAGTAAACTATCGCAAGGACAAAAAACCAAACACCACATATTCTCACTCATAGGTGGGAATTGAACAATGAGAACACATGGACACAGGAAGGGGAACATCACACTCTGGGGACTGTTGTGGGGTGGGGGGAGGGGGGAGGGATAGCATTGGGAGATATATCTAATGCTAGATGACGAGTTAGTGAGTGCAGCGCACCAGCATGGCACATGTATACATATGTAACTAACCTGCACATTGTGCACATGTATCCTGAAACTTAAAGTATAATAATAATAATAATAAAATAAAATAAAAATTTAGAAAAAAAAATCAAGTCATATAGAATGTCCAAACACCAGATTCTAGAGGTATATAGAAATGCACATACCAATGGCAAATATGAGTATGCTGTTTTTCATTTGTATTAATACTGTTTTTTCTTATAGTTATAAATGCAAATGAAAACTGATTGTTCAGAAGAGTAGTATATTATTACAGGAATAGCAGAGGATTTTAGAGTCTTAAGATCTGACAGAAATCCAGCTTTGTAAACACAAATGGCAAAATGAATTGTGCTTCAATAGATGTTAAAAATCCACTAAGAATAACATTTTCAAAGAATATATATTGACATGGGAAAAGTTCCACTCATCCAGCCAGTCAATAAATACTGTGTTGGGCCATGGACTATGTGCAAAAGATGTTTTAAATGAGCAAGGAAGCCATCATCTTTGCTGTCAAGAATCTTCAAGTTTAGTGAGAATGGCAAACAAGGATTACAGTTATAATATGATTGATAGAAAAGGTACAAAGAAAAATATCTAAGTACCTAGCAGGGGAACCTGCCTAGTCTATAAGAGTCAGAGGTTTTGTAGGAAAAATAACATTTTAAGCTCAGATCTGAAAAGATACATAGGAATTAGCCCAACTTAGTGATTATGGATTATGGGTGGACATATCAACAAATTGAAAGCTCAGTATTAATTATCAAGGGAGAAAAGGCCCAGGATCAATGGTGGGGAGGGGAGGGTGTGCGGGGAGGGAGGGAGTGCAGGGAGGGGAGGGTGTGCAGGCAGGGTAAGAGTTCGGGGACCCATACCCAGAACTGTATCTATATGAAAGGCCTAATTACATCTGCACATAGTAAGATTGGAAGTGCACAAAAGAAAATATTATCAGTGCTTAACTCTTTTCTATATTTCTTAATCAATCACACATTACCATTTACTCTACTGATCAAAAGTGTTATTAAAATAATACTTTACCATTTTGCTTTTATTAAAATTTCAGACAAGACTGTTAAAACTTTGTGTATTCATTTGGAAAATAAGGCTAATAAGATTTAACTTCACAAAGTTGCTGATTAGGATCAAATATAATAACATGTGCAGGATGGTGGTTTTGTGACTGTGGTCGCTGGGCCTAACTCAGTATCAGAGTGAGCAGATATAGAATTGGGAAGTGGTTGTAAAAACTGATAGATCAGGAGGATAAAAATGTGGACCTGATGAAGTTGATGAGTTGGTTACTACAGTGTTGTCACTACCCACTTTAGTAATAATGACAGTCAATGCTAATTAATCCTCTCTCCCGCTCCTTAGACCCAATCTCAGAATCCTTAGCAACTTAGTGCTCCAGACAGCCACTTACAACTAATTTAGAATGGCATGTCACTTGAAATCTTTTACTATCACTAGCCTTGGAATTTCAAGTATGAATACAATCAATTATACAATTTTTTTAAAAAGGTAGTTTGGCTATAAAAATGTCTTTTTTTTTTTTTTTTTTTGAGACGGAGTCTCGCTCTGTCGCCCAGGCTGGAGTGCAGTGGCGCAATCTCGGCTCACTGGAAGCTCCACCTCCTGGGTTCATGCCATTCTCCTGCCTCAGCCTCCTGAGTAGCTGGGACTACAGGCGCCCGCCACCACGCCTGGCTGATTTTTTTTTATTGTTATTATTTTTAGTAGCGACAGGGTTTCACCGTGTCAGCCAGGATAGTCTCGATCTCCTGACCTTGTGATCCACCTGCCTCAGCCTCCCAGAGTGCTGGGATTACAGGCGTGAGCCACCGCGCCAGGCCAAAAATGTCTTTTTAAATTTATATTTTAACCTTTAAATGTTCTGTTTCTCTGAAAGTATATCTTCTAGCATGCCCAGAGGTTCTGATATATTAAATATTATTTTGTAAGCCACTGTTATTCATGCATTATGCCAGAAGCAAGAATTTAGAGACTGTAGCATTTAAAAAATATATTTATATTTATTTACAAATAATACAGTCAGATACAAACACATCTTTAGATTGAGTGTTGCTTTTTCACAAAATGAAAACAAGTGAATTTCTTACCTTTCCTCTGGAGTATCTACATGAAATGTTCTCTCTATAACAGTGGTCCACTGGAGACATCTGATTATAAATGTGTTTGGCTTTGGTCGTTCTGTTTTCATTAATTGGCATTCTAAGAATAAAATAAAATGTTTCTTTAAATATGGATATATTTAAAACAAGAAGTAAATAATTGAGAACTACAGAGTTCTATTTTAAACAAAACCCAGTGCGAACTCACAGCTTTCTATGGATCTCCACTCAAGATTATTTACAGCCTGACCTTAGTCTTCCTTTCCAATCCTTCACCCATTCTGGCCACATTAACCACCTCAACTGGACTATATAATTTTCCCCAAACACATCTTAACTCTTTCATTTATTTATGCCTTTGCTCCAGCTGTTCTTGCTATCTGAAATACTTTCCTCACTTATTTTACCTCTATCCATATGCATCACCTGCAGTCACAATAGTACTGATCCTTGAAGGTCCAGATCAAATATTATTCCTTCCATGAAACCTTCCATAACACCTGGCCCTAGACTGACCATTTCATCCTCTCTATTCTCTTTACTTACTACCATATCCCTCATGTGTCACTTACCATAGACTATCTTACAGTATTACTTATCATTTTAAGAAAATGACAAATATCACTTATCCTTACCTAGATTATAAGCTTTTTGACAATATAAACTGCCTGTAACTCTTAGTATCCACAGCCCCAAGAGCCAGTCAGTCTAAACATGATTAAATTCTGTTAGTGAATAACTAGGAAGATGTCAACAAACATGAGCCTGAAGTATGGATTCTCTGACACTGGTGTGCCTAGATTCAATTATTTTTTCGTACCATTAACTATACAAACTTGGACAAATTAATTAAACTCGCTAGTCTTCAACAGTTAAGTGGGAAACAGTATCTACATCATAGAATTGATGTAGGAATTAATAATAAGTTCATCTAATATTAGCATAATATGAGACCTATAAGCTTTCAACAAACATTAACTATTATTTGGCATACATCTGAGCTTGGCTTTAAAGGATAAATGGTATTGGACACCAAGAAAAAATAGGGTAGGGTTGTCTGCTGACTCTGCTCTTTTGGAAGAAACTAATTTATCTCCGTTGAAAACTTCAAGTCTTTTCTCAGTGCTTATCTGCTGTGTCCTATCTCCATCATTAGCAACTATCAGCTGCCATTTCTATCTCTTTATAGTTCCAATTCTTTACTCAGATTAGCTGTGTTTTTGTTTGTTTGTTTGAGACAGTCTCGCTCTGTCACCCAGGCTGGAGTGCAGTGGCGCGATCTCGGCTCACCGTAACCTCTGCCTGCTGGGTTCAAGTGATTGTCATGCCTCAGCCACCCAAGTTGCTGTGATTACAGGCGTGCACCACCATGCCCAGCTAATTTTTCTAATTTTAGTAGAGATGGGGTTTCACCATGTTGGCCAAGCTGATCTCGAACTCCTGACCTCAAGTGATCCACCCGCCTCGGCCTCCCAAAGTGCTGGGATTACGGGCTTGATCCACTGTATCCAGCCCCAGATTAGCTCTTTATTGGCCCTTTACACTGAGAGAAATCATTCACCCAAGGGTCTCTGCTTAGTTTTCTAACAGTTTTCATGTTTTCAGCAATCATCTCTCAGTTTACCAATATCAAAATCCAAACTTTTTTCACCTTGGAGTTCTACTTTAAGACACACATGTCTAAACACATAGTGAATGTTTCTACCTGGTTGAATTACGGGACCACCCCTAAAACCAAACTCAGTATTTTCCCCCTAAAATTCATTCCTCCTCCTGGCTTTCATAATTTTCCATCACCCAGGCTGAAACATAAACTGATCTTCCTTTTTGATACTGGTACTATTTGTCATTACAGGTGCTCCTCGACTTATGACTGTGTTACATTCCAATACAACCATCGTAAGTCAAAAATATTGTAAGGTAAAAATGCATTTAATACACCTAGACTACCCAACATCATAGATTAGCCTAACCTACTTGAAACATGCTCAGAACACTTCCATTAGCCTAGAGTTGGACAAAAATCACCTAACACAAAGCCTGTTTTGTAGTAGAGTATTGAATATTACACATAGATGGGTGTTTTGTCGACATGATGAGATGAGAAAACACAAAAACTAAGAGCATCCAGAAAAATGCTGGCAACACAGTACACTGTAGAGTATCTACTGTGCATGTTGTGATCACGTGGCTGACTGCAAGCTGTGATTTGCTGCTGCCGCCCAGTATCACTAGGGAGTATCACACAGCAAATCACTACCCCAGGAAAAGACAAAAATCCAAAATTTGAAATACAATCTCCATTGAGTGTGTACTGCTGTCAGGAGCACGGTAAAGTAAGACATCGTTACACTGAACTACTGTAAGTGGGAGACCATTCGTAACTGGTTTTCCACTGCTATAATTCTACTTCAGATTCTGTGTGCCCAATGCCTAAACCTCCCGGCTGTCCTAAGACGAGATTCTTCCTATTTAGAGATGCTGAGAGACTATGTAAGTTAAAGACAGAAACTGTGCTCTGGGAGACATCTGAACATGTCCGAACGTGAACTCCTGACCTCTCTCAACCCTGCTCCTTCTTCTGCCAACCTCTACTGTGGCTTCCTCTATCTCACATGACACCTCCATCCTTTCAATTGCCCAAGCTGAAAACCCAAGAATTCCCTTGGAGTCCTCTCTTCCCTGACATCACATTCACTCCTCCTGCAAATCTTGGTGTTTCTACTTTAAAAACATAACCAGCTTCTGATAACTTCTCACCACCTCCACTACCTAGCAGACTAAGCCATCATTGTCTCTCACCTGATGATTCCAAAAAACTTAGAATAGCTTTTCCCTGCCCCTCACTGCAGTCTGTTCTCAACACAGCAGCCAGAAATCTTCTTAAAATGAAGATCTGCAAAAAAGTTCTGCAGTGTTTCAGTTCACTAAGAATAGATGAGTAAGGCCTTTAAGTGATCAGCAGGTGTCCTACGTGATCTGATCCTCCCACTGACCCCACTGAAGTTTCTGACCTACTTCCTTAGTACTCTCTTTCAGGCTGCTCTGCCAGCCACCCTGGCTTCCCTGCATTTCCTCAGCAATGCACTACACTCTTTCTGCTTTAGAGCTTTTTGCCCTCTGCCTAACATTCTTTCCCCCCTCACACATCCGCACAGCTGCTATCTTAAACATCCTATTTAATACTGCAGTCTGCACCCCTTACCTAGGACTCTCCCTCCATCTTCTCTTACCTGCTCTATTTTTTATTTTCCATAGCATGTTACCATTTTCTAACATTTGATACGAAGTTTTTTAGTATCTTTTTTGCTTATTGTCTTTTCAACTAGATTGTAAGCTCCATTCATATATTCTTAGCACTTAGACCTATGCCAGACACATAGTAGGTACTCAATAAACATTTTCCAAATGAATTCTGATAGTAATAATCCAACAAAGAAGGTAATTTTGATGCTACCGAAAGATAATTTCTAAAGCAATGTTCCTATATAAGCAAGAAGGGATTAAATTTACTGGACAAGTAAAGGGGTAGCTCTAATCAGGAGTATGAATAGTTCAGTAATAAAATAAAAGAGAAGATATAAGGGCCCAAATGCAATTAGGAGTACAGAAGCAAGTAAAAGCTGGTAGAAATTATTTTCTCACTGCTTCTGTTTTTTTCAGTGAATTAGGATATAAAGTCATCGGGAATAAGGTTGCAAAAGGATCCATCGGGCTTTGAAGAAAAAAAGATATGAAATAGCACTCTGGGAAAATCAAAGTACAAATAGGCTAAGGAGACCAACCATGACTGCCGAGAAGGATGAAGGACCAACCTGAATTTAATAATGAAGAATTTAAACTAATAACAGAGATCATGGTTGTGTATTTTCTCCCAGATATACCCACATATATTCAGCTGCATGTGTACAGGTGAGGAACATAGAGTAATGAATTTAAGCAAGGCTGTACTTTAACCAAGTAAGTCTGTCAAAGCAAGAAGACAGAAAAGAATAAAGAATGCAAGGCAAGGGAGTGATTATGATACTCAAATAAGAAACTTAAAATGGGTATGGAGGAAAGTGAGAACCTGGGGATGTGCAAGACAATGAAAAGGTGGTAGAATCAATAGGTCATAAAATCTATTATATCACAATTCAACTTTGTATAGCAGCATGACATTTTTTGAAATATGAAAGTTAAAAAACACAAAATATATATTCCACAAAAAATAAGCAAAAATATTGTTCATTTGAAAGACGTAAGTTTTAAAATACCAAAGACATTATACTAATTTATACTAATAAAGAGCCAACCAATTCCTATGACTGACTCTGCCCATCAGTCTGATTCTCTTTGAAGCCAACTGTTCCTCCCCATATCCTTCTTTTCAAAAGCCCTATTAAATTTCCAGCCAGTAATTCACTAGCTAAATTACTTAAAAGTTAGGAATTGTGTGCACAGTTCTTCTTATAGCACCTAGGACAGTGATAGGACATAGGAGTATACAATAAATACCCTGATTGGGCAACTGATTGGCTGGCTTTAAACGTAAAGAATGGAGGACAGACACTTAAATGAGGGGCGTGCCCAAGAGAAATACTATGGGGTACAGAGAAATACAGCACAGAAGCAAAGAAAGAATGCCCGGTCTGAGGTTCACTATTTCAGTTTTACTTCAGGTTCCCATTATGGTGATATAAGGTAATTAAGATAATGGACTCTGCAATCAGAAAGAAATTCAAATCCAGGCTCTAACACAATCAGCTGTGTGATCCTTTTGAAAGTACTTTATATCTAAGCCCTCAGGTTTATCATCTTTAAAAGCACTATCATGAATTAAAAGCATATTTTCAACACTATACCTAAATGAAGTTTAAATGCTATAATTTAAAGAACTTCTCAACACTAGACTTTTAGAAGCTACTCGAAGTGCTGTTATAAGATTCCAAATATCAATTACTATAATTTATAAGGCTGCTAAAAACAATAAAAGATATTACTATAATTACCATTCTCAAGCAGATCACTGAAAAGGAATGGCTTAGAAAAGAATAAAATACCTGTATTTATGTATAGAGTGGTTTGGAAAAATATTAAAATAGTAACATAATGACTAAGTAGTTATGCACAACTTCACTGTTCTTACTAAACTTGCTAAGTATTCATGAACCAAATGACATATATGAAATGTCAGTTATGGGCCAGGCACTATGCAAAATGCTGGGCACACAAAAATGAGTAGGAAACTCTATGAGCTCATGGTACACACCATACTACTGATCATTCTACCCATGTAATTATAAAGTAGTATTTCATTTATGCTATAAAGGATTTAATCAGGTCCTGTGAACCCTCTAGTCCAACAAAAATAATGTTACGTGTAATTACAAATAAATAGTATAATAGAAATAAACCTATATTTTATAGGTCTCAGTATGAAATACTCTACAAACACGTTTGATCTCTACACCAAGATATTCAAGTGGTAGTTGGATCACTACCAAGAGAATATCACAATGTCTTATGGTTTGTTTTGAATCCAAATTCAAAAAAGTTAAAATTCTAAATTACCATGTTAAAACCAGTGATCGAGTAAATAGAAAAACTTTTGAGTTCTTGCATGTTCGCAATAAGGAATCAGAAACACATGATTCTTAAAGGAAATGGTGGTTAATAAATGGATTAGCCAATACTTCTTTAGAAGAATATTTGCCTTTTGGTTACGTAAAGATTCCCAAAGCAAGGTAGGGCAATTTAAATTTTAAAAATCAGAAGTAGAAACTTTGGATAGAGATTCTAAAAAGCTATTAACCAAATGATTATCTATGATTTTTAGAATCATTTAATATGCATCAGTAAAGTAAATGTGCTTATACAAAATGCCAGGTAGCTAACTCTTATTATAACATCTACTTCTCAGTGTTATTTGTTACACTGTTACTTATGTTAGATAGTTATACACTAGTTAAACTCTACTGAGCAACATGAACCACAAGCTGAATTTTAAATGTTCTGCTTACTTTACACCATTCTGAGCCACAGATGACAAAGTCTGTACAAAGCTGTAATTACTCTGCAAACCTGAAACCCAATTAGAGAGACTGCAACATGTCAGACCAAGAAATACATACACCAAAAAAAAATTTTTAGAGATCATCTGTTTAGATTAAAATGTTTAAAGGTTTAATTTCAACCAACCTCTTTAGCCATTTAAACACTAATTTTATTCTTTCTAAAATAACATCCAATGTGAAAAACAAAGGCATAATAATAGATTCCTTTTTTTTTTTTTTTTTTTTTTTGAGACGGAGTCTCGCTCTGTTGCTCAGGCTGGAGTGCAGTGGCGCAATCTCCGCTCATGCAAGCTCCACCTCGCGGGTTCATGCCATTCTCCTGCCTCAGCCTCCTGAGTAGCTGGGACTACAGGTGGCCGCCACCACATCCGGCTAATTTTTTTGTATTTTTAGTAGAGACGGGGTTTCACTGTGTTAGCCAGGATGGTCTCTCGATTTCCTGACCTCATGATCCGCCCACCTCGGCCTCCCAAAGCGCTGGGATTACAGGCGTGAGCCACTGCATCCGGCCAGATTCCATTTTTTATTAAATCACATAATGAAATAATGCTGGCTGTGAGTTATGATGACCATAAACCAAATTTATTTTTCAGGTCTTAAAAATATGATACACCATGGAGGTTCTCTGAAGGGGACAAAAAGCATTTCTATCTTTTGTTTAATGTTTTCACTAGGGGCAAAAAAGCATAACACCTATTTAAGACTCAATACATCAACCTTTAAGAGATTCATTTAATCCAATGAGCGGAAGGTGACTTAGGTGAGGCAGGTGTCCTGGTAGAGAGCATTCCAGCAGCAGATAACTGTTGAGCGATCACTACGTTCCAAGCACTGCACAAAGAGTGGTGCATAAATGTTATTCATTTAATCCAAAGGAAAAACCTAAAAGGTGTTATTATCTTCCATTTTCTAAATGAGCAAATTTACAAGACTCAGGCAAGCTAAATAACTTGCCCCAAAACACACAACTGTGAGTCATTATATAAGGATTTATTCCAAGTCTATCTCAATCCCAATCCCATGCTCTTCTGAAGAGAATACACTGCTAGGAAAAATGCCTTAAAAATCAGTAATCATCTGTCAAAGCCATAGGACTGTCTGTTCCCTCTTCTATACCTTCTCTACACCTTCCCCGTGCTTGGCCCTTCTCCCATCTATAACACTTTTTCTCATATAAGCAAATCCAGGATAAGTTTCAACTGATAACAGTGTTTGAGCGGGAGAGGGCTCCAATGTGTTTGCCTCTGGTTCTCTCCACAGTATAGGGATGGACAGGAATGAGGGTTATCCCCTAGCAGGATGCTGATCCTTGACATCTCGTTTCTCCAGGCAGGAGTAACGGGAGGCGGTTTAGAATGAGAAGCTGAAGGGAAAGAAAGTGGTAAGGATAGCAGAAAGGAAGGCAAGAGAGCCTTTGGGTTCTTTCACTGCTGGCTCTCACATTCTCCAATACCAATAAAGTTAATGATTAAAAAAAGTTCAATTACTAATAATGGAAAAGTGATCTGCAGACTCACATCAATCCAGCTCCGCATTGCTAGTTATTTTTGTCTGAACCATTTGCGTTTTATCACCCAAACTCAACATATCTCCCTCCACATAAGCAAATAGGAGAGAAGACAAAGTTCCTACATTTGATTCCATAATACAAGGGGTTCAATAAATAATGGGAGTCAGACTGGATTACTAACATTACATTTCCCTCTAGAAGATGTTTTTCACTTCATCATCCACATTCCAAATTGTGACATTTTAATTATCATAAACCACCACTTTGGAATTAACATGAAATACTATTTATGAACTTGAGTTGAATTTGAAGTCACGATATGTTAATGTGAACTTCTCCTAACACATTTTTCTTCTTTGAATATGGTCACTACAGATACTGCCATTTACCAAAAGAACATTTACAGAGCCAATATTTTCCCCATCAACATTTCTCTGTCTTGTTTGCCCACCGAATCCTGCCTCTAATTAAACAAACATACACCTCAAGAGTCTTCTGGAACAACTGTTCTTGGCATACTTTCTGCCTACTTGAAATTCCAAATAAACGTACTGTGGTCATTTTGAGACAATAGTTAAAATACAAAAATGACATAAGGCATTTACTAAAAGAATTATAAGAGGCATGCAAACATCTAGTGGACTCAAGGAATTAGGCATGTTGGTTTTTTGGCTTTGATTTTGGTTTTTGCAGTATAATAGCCATGGGCTTTTAAAAAATGTAGTAAAATATACATAACATGAAATGTACCATTTTAACCATTTTAAGTATACAGCTTGGTGACATTACTGAATTCAAATTGTTGTGTGGGCAAGATGGTTTTCAAACATATTTCTTGATTTACTTTCACTGTATAAATCATCCATGCTTAATACAGAAAAATACATACGTAAGTATAGGCAAAATAAAAATACTCATAATCCTACCATTCAGTTATAACCATTATTAGTGTTTGAATACATACATTTTTAGACCTATTCCAAGCACTTTTTAAAAACAAAAATGAGACCATTATTGATGATATTATATGTTTTGGATATTTTCCATTTCAGTAAAGATCTACATCATTATATTTAATAGTGGCATAAAACTCCATTGTACTCATACACCAGAATAAGCAGTTTATTTATAGTCATAATGCATGAAACAGAAGTAAATTACTCAGATGTACACAGGATATCTAACCATTCATTACATAACATGCTACTGAATAACATGGTAAAATCTGAAAAATAATTATGAGATTTTTTTTTTTTTTTTTTTTTTTTTTTTTTTTTAGACAGAGTCTTGCTCTTTCACCAGGCTGGAGTGCAGTGGCGCGATCTCGGCTCACTGCAACCTCCGCCTCCCGGGTTTCAAGCAATTCTCCTGCCTCAGCCTCCGGAGTAGCTGGGACTACAGGCGTGCGCCACTAGGCCCAGCTAAGTTTTGTATTTTTAGTAGGGATGGGGTTTCATCATGTTGGCCAGGATGGTCTCAGTCTCTTGACCTCGTGATCCACCCACCTCAGCCTCCCAAAGTGCTGGGATTACAGGCGTGAGCCACTGTGCCCGGTCTATTTTTAAGAAAAGCTATTTATATTTGAAACATGATGAAACTGGGATTTGATAACAAAATTTTTAAACAATTCAACAAGAATGTACATTAGATTGAAAATTCCCTTAGGGGAAGGTCCATACTATTTGATTTCTGGTACTATGCCTAAACAGGGCTGGTCTCAAATAAATAAACAGAATGACTAACATACTGCCCCAATTTATCTGTGCCTTGGCTAATTGAAATCATGTTTAAATAATACCTAAAAGATAATCTACCCCTAATAAAATAATTAATTCAGGCAAAAATCACCAATGGTAAAATCATTTGGTAAATAACTAATTAAGACTAAATATTGCATAGTGCCAACATGTCAAACCACAGATTATCTGGTAACCACATGAGAGAAACTTAGTTTATAATGAAGAGATGACACTGTCACCACCGTAACCCAGTGAACAATGATAGCCTTACTAACAGCTGGTCAAACAAATACTAGGTACCTCTTGACATAACGCAATATGAAGTACACAGACTCACCAAGGAAACAATCTTGATAAAAATTCTGAATATGAATCTGATGGAATCCTTAGATCTAACTTCCTTTTACCGTAAATACAGAGGTAGAGGAAAAGTTAAATGACACCTCGTAGAAACGATCAGAGAATTCCATAAGACAGAACTTTCACAGGACAAATGAAGTAGTCTCTTTAATAAGTGAATGTACCCAAAAGAGGGGTGAGGAAGGTAGTCTAATACTCTGCTGGACTAGTAGGGACTTAAAAGATTTATAAAAACCAAATGCAATGCGTGGTCCTCCTTAATGCATTCTGGTCTAAACAAACCAGTTTTAGGCAACAAGTGGGAAATCTGAATATGAATTTGTACTTGGTAATACTGAAGATTAGTTTTATTAGATGTGATTGTGATACAGCTTTTAAAAAAATTTTCAATTCATGAAGTAGATGTGCAGGTTTGTTACATGGGTATATTGTATAAAGCTGAGATATGGGCTTCTAGTGAACTCATCACCCAAATAATGAACATAGTACTCAATAGGTAGTTTTCTGGTCCTTGTCCCACCCTTCTCCTTTTTGGAGTCCGCAGTGTCTATTATTTCCACCTTTATGTCCATATGTACCAATTGCATAGGTCCCACTTAGAAGTAACTTACAACTTAAATGCCTCGAGATTTCCATCTGTACCAATGAGACAATTTCTACTCACGTATCTTCAAAGTAGCTTATCAGTGCATACATACCACAGTGAAATAAACAATAAACATATACAAAGACCAAGATGCAGATTCAAAGTCACTTTTTTTTTGAGATGGAGCCTTGCTTTGTCATCCATGATGGAGTGCAGTGGCACAATCTCGGCTCACTGCAACCTCTGCCTCCTGGGCTCACTCCATTCTCCTGCCTCAGCCTCCTGAGTAACTGGGATTACAGGCGCATACTACCACGCCCAGCTAATTTTTTGTATTTTTAGTAGAGACGGGGTTTCACCATGTTAGCCAGGCTGGTCTCAAACTCCTGACCTCAGGTGATCAGCCCGCCTCCACTTTCCAAAGTGCTAGGATTACAGGCGTGAGCCACTACATCCAGCCTCAAAGTCACTCTTTAAAGCACTTGTATTAAATGCTGCTCCTCTTCCCCCTAACTGCCCCATTCCTCTCCTTCATTTTGCTGGTAAATCCATCAAAATCATCTACAAGGCTGGCCTTTGTTACCCATGCCTTAACCAATTAGCTAAATTCTGGTTTCCACCACTCTACTGCAGTCTCCTTTTTATCAGATATATTTTTCTTGTTCTCATTTTCATTTCTTTGCAGCATTTGATGTTCTTGGCTCCCTATCCTTTGAGTCCCTTTTCCTTGACCTCCATGACACTGACTTGCCTGGTTTTACTACCATCCCATACCATTCATTAGTTTTTCTTAGGGCCTCTACTTCCAAAGTAGAGGCTCAGACCTTTACCTTCCAAAGGCTCAGACCTTTCTGTTATGCTTTTATTTTTGACATTTTTTCCCATAGTAAATCTAGACATTAATTACACAATATTTGTTAGGTACCCACAGTATATCAGCCAGTAACCTAGGCACTGAATAGCAGTGAACAAAACAAGGTGCCTATTTTCCATAAAGCTTATATTTTACTGAAGGGATGAGTAGTCAAACAATAAACAAGCAAAACAATTAATTTATAACATAGTAGGTGCTTGTAAACAATATGAAGAAAAATAAGGCAGGTCAACGAGTTGAAGTGAACGGGAGGTGATACTATTTTCGAAAGATTAATTAAAAAGGGTGTCTCTAATGAAATGAGAGGCCAATGCACATTACCTTCGGGAAGAGTAAGTTACACAGAATGAACATTAAGTGCAGACTCACAGCTGGAGGGATTCCACAGATGGATTTGTGAAACAGCAAGAAGCCCAGTGTAATTGGAGTCAAGTAAGTTAGGAAAAAAGGTAGCAGATGAGGTTAGAAAGATCTTCAATGAGTTGGTAAGGACTTTGGATTTAATTATAGATAGGCTCTCCAGTAGCTCTGCATCAACTGACACCTGATGTCTGATGACTCTCAAACCTGCTTCTTCAGTCCCGGCCCTTCTCATCAAGCTCCATCCCCATATGGCAAAACTAGCATCTCCTTTGATGCCCTATACTGCCTCATCCTCAAGATATCCAAAAGGGTTTTGTTTTTGTTTGTTTCAGCTTCCAAGTTGAAAATTACTATACCAGTACAGTTTTTCTATTTTATTTCCATATCATCTTCCTAATCACCCAAGAAACACTTCCTCAGTCATCTTTGACTCGTCCTTCTCTTTCAACCCTCACGGCTAAGCCACCAACATTTATGTTAACAGTTTGTTCATTATGACTCTTGGAATCATCCTTTTTTTTTCCACTGCTGACACCCAACCCGGGAACTTACTATCAAAATCCTCATCACTGAAATGACCTCTTAGGTGGTCTCCCTTTTCTACCCTTCTCCCTAAGTTGTCCTACATACTACTAGTAAGATGAGTCCTACCCAAATTCTTAAACTATATGTCATTCTCTTCAAAAATATTTTCCTGTCTGCAGGACAATGTTCAAATACATTTCTTAGCCTGACTTTCAAAGCTATTCATAAGGAAGCCCCATTAATTAAAACAAAAAGTTTCAAACTGTATTCCTCACTGCCAAACTATAAGTACTTTCTGCTAATAAACATGTCTCTTCACTGTCCCCTAAAAATTATCTGATTATTAACTTCAGGATTTAACAACTCATGCTGTTTCTCTCACCTGACACATACTCCCTTCCTTTTTACTTAGATTCTAGTCACTCAAGATCTTCTCTTATTCCAACTCATACTCTCTATCCCTGAAGATCTACTACACTTATTTGTATCCCATATGGTGGTACTTCATCATATGCTGTGATTTATTTGACTGTTTTGAGTGGAACTCCTTAAGTTTCAGGGAATTTGGAATACTTCTCATAGCTCTTTTCTATTCATCAAAATCTAAGCACATACAGACTGAATTCTAGGAAAAGCTTCAGGAAACATTTCAGAAACAATATAATTTCTTACAACTTATTTTTTTCTCATAAAATGTATATTTATGTATTTCATATATATGAAAAAATATATTTTTCAAAAAACATACTTTCCAAAAAATATATATTTTTGAATCCTAATCATATTCTTGATTTTGGAGCAACAGCTCTAATACTTGAGATATTTTTCTTTCCACAGGAAAAGGTGAAAGGAGTAGATGTAAAGAATAAAGGATTTTTCCCCCTTGGAGAAAAATAAAAAGGTAGGTCTACTTATCCAGAGTAAAGCACTGTCCAAATAAACAATGAATTGTGGAGGATTATAAACAAATCAAGTAATTCCATTAAAATCAACTATAGAGGGTAGGTGCGGTGGCTCATGCCTGTAATCCCAGCACTTTGGGAGACTGAGGCGGGTGGATTACCTGAGGTCAGGAGTTCGAGACCAGCCTGGACAACATGGAGAAACCCCATCTCTACTAAAAATACAAAAAATTAGCTGGCGTGGTGGCGGGTGCCTGTAATCCCATCTGCTTGGGAGGCTGAGGCAGGAGAATTGCTTGAATCTGGGAGGCGGAGGTTGCAGTGAGCCGAGATCGCGCCATTCCACTCCAGCCTGGGCAACAGAGCGAGACTCTTGTCTCAAACAAACAAAAAAAGTCAAATATAGAGATAGCCTATCAGTCATTATCAGAATACCACCTCTTTGGAAAGCACTCTCTAACTTCTTTAAACTTTAAGGGGAAGGTATGGATGTGTTTTCTTTGCCTTCAGGAATTCTAACTCCAAATAAAGTAGCCTGGCTTTGAAAGATGGTTCCAACCACAGACATAAAAAGGCCTCTTGGGTATTTACTACAGCAACAGCAACAACAACAACAACAACAACAAAAACAACAAAAACACTTCATTTCAAAATCTGGTTTGATAGATAGCAAGCTATATGAAGTAAAGTAAAAGAATCAGCTCATTCACTGATCTCTAGAAGAATGGGGGGAAAATCTCATCTTAAATCTCTGCCAATTTAAATCAGTAGGAAAATTTTGCTTTCTATTATATCTTTCTCCAAAATTTATTTTTTAAATAGTAACTACTAAGTAATTATCTTAGCATATTATCAGTTGATTCACTACATTAAGATTTCACATACATTATTCCTCACTTAATCCTCTCAGCTGAGTTCTAAAGTATGGTCATTTCCAGTTCACAAATTTTTTACAAAGGAAGCTATTTAATGTCTAAATCACTTATTCAAAATCATCAAGCCATTAATGTGGTAAAACTGAGTCTCAAATCCAGGTTTTCTAGCTCTAAATTCATGTCTCTTTTTGTATCACATACTGTTTTTAGGATGGATGTTGGTTGTTTATGAAAGGAAGTAAAGTTTTCTTTCTTTCTAATAACGTTTATACACAGTCGACTCTTGGAAAACGCAGGTCTGAACTGCGCAATTCCACTTACACATGGATTTTTTTCAATAATAGTACACCAAGTGTGCCTATCTCTCCTGCCTTCTCCTTCCACCCGCTCCACATCTCTTCATCTCTGCCACCCAAGACAGAAAGACTAACGCCTTCTCTTTCTCCTCCTCCTCAGCCTACTCAACAAGAAGACAATGAGGATGAAGACCTTTATGATCCACTTCCACTTAATGAATAGCAAATATATTTTCTCTTCCTTATGATTTTCTTAATAACATTTTCTCTTGCTTACATTATAAGAATACAGTATATAGTACATGTAATACACAAAATATGTATCAATTAACTGTTTATTGGTAAAGCTTCTGGGCAACAGTAGGATATTGGTAGCTAAGTTTGGGGGAGTCAAAAGTTAGAACAAGGATGTTTGACTACACAAGGGTTGAAGCCCCTAAACTTTGCATTGCTCAAGGGGCAACTGTATTTCACTTTCTAGTTTTATGTGAATAAATTGATACAAACAGGTGATAGAGAACTGAAATATGTTTTCTCCCAGAGAAAACTGACCAATCTTTTATTTAGTATTCATGCATTAAAAATAACTGCCATCTTCATTGACATTATATGTAAAAGCACCAACAAGCTCTGATCACATAAGACAAAGTTCTGTAAGTGACAGATAAGTTGTCAAGTAATATTACACTGCTTCAGGACTTCTTTATAGAAGTTATATTTAAATAATGTCTTTCTGTCAGTATCAGATTACTGGAACAAGGCTGAGAACACATTTAAAGTGTTCATTGGCCAAAATGTTAAAAACCTAACATGAATTAACATGTAACTAAAGTTGCCTGAAGTCTAATATCAGAATTTATTCAGGCTTGTCAGTCTAAGCCAACTTTGCTGATTCCTTAGTCATAATAAAATAATCTGTCTATAAAAATAAAGACCCATCAATAGGTAAAGAAGAGAGATGGAACTTCCTAGAGGCATAGAAATATCAAACAATTTATGAGGCAAACAGTAAATCTGTAAATAACACTGTTTAACAAAAATATTTTAACAAAATGTTACACAGGACTAACGTGAAGTTCAAAGGAAACAATGCATATGAAATAGTGCTGTAAAGATTATTACATGTTTATTTTTAATTATCTTATAAGAACACCCTATAGAGACAGAAACTTTATCAGTGTGCTTTTGGAAGCAATAACTGTTGCTGGTTGGATGATTCAGTTATCATGAACTATTCTGGCAGGTTTCAAAAGCAGTGCCATTTTAAAACATTAAAAATGTCTAAAAATGCAACCATAGTAATAGATTCTGAGTGCATGGGTTGGGGGGTGAGGGAGAAAGACAATGACAAATTGGTCCAAAAGGACACTGAGACTTCATAGTTGGAAGACTATTGTGCTGACAATTAGTAACAGAGGAAGCAGAGCACAAAACAAATGAATGAAAAAAGCTGAACTTGCAATGAAAGACCTTATTATAGTTCAGAAACATTATTGTAATAAAGGGGCAATGTACTCTCCTCTATAAAACTTCCAAACAGGCACCCTAGTCTCTTTTCTCTTCCCCTGCATTTCATTTTTTCATTAGCATCTGCTTGATTATGTATTATTTCCAACCCAAAAGAACGCCTCTATATCTTTCCTAAATTCCAAGGCTTAAAGGTTCTTCCTCCCAATGTGGCCTTAGGCCTCATTTAACTTTACTCAAAGTATAATAAACGCTTTTATATTAAAATAAAGATATAGGGGTGAAAAAATCAGAAAGCCAATAATTTAGCATGTATCAACTCAGAGGAAGCAACAAAACATGTCCCTCAAGTTCAACTTGTTAAAAATGCAATGATTATATAACTTACTGCAAATATTCAGATGATTCTGCCTCTAAAAAAAATCAGTGTCTCCCCTATGGCTTCTATGACTTAGTTGGAAAAGCAATGCTGAAATCTTCACATACTAGTGAATCATCTACATTAAGCTGCTGTTTCCCTAAATGGAATTATCCAAAAGTTCTCAAATACATCTTCATGTATTAGTCAAGAATGACAAGATCTGATCCATGATACAGACAGACAGACTAGTCTGGAGGCATGGAAAACCCATATCTTCTGAATTGCCCACACTGGAAAACCTCTCACCTCAAGGCCCTAATGTAAGGTAGTCAGAGATCCATTAGTTAAGTAGGAATATGGAAAAAGCACTGGTCTGGAAACTTGAAAGCTGCAGGTTTATCTCCCAGCTCCATCTCTGAAAGAATTCCTTGCCACTGGGAAATTCCATGAGCCTAGTTTCTCCAGCTATAAAATAGACTGTTTGTCCTCCAAAGATGTAAAATTAAATATATCTTACTAACACACACATATATGTGTATGTATGTACATATATATATGTACGTAAAGTACGAGGCAGAAGGTACTCAACAAGTGGTAATTTATTACTATACTACTCCACAATATACTCAATATTTCAAGAAATAATTATCTGCTCCTGATAGGCAAACCACTGAATTTAGAAGAAAGGACTTTAGAGATCCTTCACTCTAACTCCCTCACTCTACAGATGACAAAATTCTGAGTCCCAGTATGGTTAAGCGACTGGCTCAACATTACATAATAAAACTCTATCAAATTTATCAGCCACCCATCTACGACATCTATATTTGTTCCTTTGCTCTAGCAGAAAGAAGTCTCGCTATTATATATAATACAACTCCTGACAACAATGAGAGTCCACTATTAACCCACTGGGTGATACGTGGCATAGCACGAAAGTTCTATGGGTGCTGACAACGTATTACTTGAAGAGAGTTGTCATCTCTGAACACCATATATGATTAAATGCATTCAAACCAGGTGTTAGAGTTCAAATCACAGTTCTGCCACGTACTTGCTTTGAGGTTCTGGGAAAGTTTTTCAGTCTCTCTAGGTCTCAGATTCATTATCTAGCTTTTTTTTCCTTTAAGTAATAATATTTATTTCATGTTTTTCATGTGATGACAAAATGCAATTACACAAATAAAACACCTTGTAAAAAGCAGGCTCTTTAAAAATGTTAATTTTCTTCCCTTACTTCCTTAATTGCCCTCCTAATTTCCGATGTATTAATTATAAAATGGGATTAAAACACCAAATATAATGGGCAAATAATCATCTTTCTAATTACAATTTCAAAAACTAGTTACGCACAATCCTCTTTCTAGAAACTATAAATTTAAGTTTAAAATGACACACTAAAAAACAAATTCAACAAGTAAATCAAATAGTTATCTACATTCAACTTAACCAAAATAATCTATACGTTTAATAAGGTCATAAAAAAATTATACAGTAAATACACTACAGTTGCCTTATCACACGCAGGCTGCAGGTGGTGATCCTCCTACCCCACCCTCCACTTCCCATCCACAATACTCCAACTTCCCTACATACAAGAAGGCAAATTTTTAAAAAATAAATATATAAAGAGATAATGTACCACCTTCCAAGCTACAGTTTATAACCTTTTTAGCTTAAATTTTAAAAACTCTGTAGGTAGGATTTTAAAATGGAGTATTTATTTGTCAGTAAAATTATTTTATATTCTACCAGGAGAAAAGATGAACAGCAATGTTACTACAGAAACTACAAATAAAACACGAGGTAAGCTAACAAACAGGGTAGCTAGTGCCTAACTGTGGCCCTGAGAAAACAATGTCTGACATGATTAGGGCATTCTGCTAAGTATTTCAAATGCCATATTTATTCCTATCATTTATTCTTTTTCCTCATTTGATATTTTTCACTCTATACAGGGATAAGGACATAACATACCATCTGGAGCTTTCATTCATTTCTGAAGATTTCATACCCACTTACTTTGACAAGATGAAAAGAAATTCAGCCAAAGTTTCTCAGAAATAATTTTTCAAATTAATGCTATTCTTGTTACCTGGAAAGTAACTTTATCTTTTGAAATCTTACTATTTCTCCAAACAATCTCAATGTCCAAAGAAGCTTTTCTTGATGATTCCGTCTTTAATGATACCTCTTTTTCCTAAATTGTAACTGCATGTATTAATTGCAAAACTCACTTCAAAACTTAGCCATAAAACATCTCAAAATACCAATCCCAAGGGTCTGTGGCATATTTTTGCTACTAGACTATAAATTCTTTAAAGCCAAGGGCTAGATCTTGTATCTATGGAATAAGAAAATGAACACAAAACTCTAGGTTCACTCTGTTAGACATGGGTTCATGCTGTGGGCTCTGCCATTTGCCAAACAGTGGCCTAAGCAAGTCATATAACCACTCTGAGTTCCTTTAAAATGGGGAGCATAATACTTACCTCACAGTGTTGTTGTGAAGATAAAATGAGAAAACATATGTGAAAGGGCTTGATACATAGTAACGCTCAAAGAAAGGTTGGTTTCCTTATTTCCTTCTTTTTTCCCCTCAGTACCTGGTACAATGTTGAGAACATAATAACCCTCAATAAAAACTTCCTAAATATTCATTACAATTTAGACTTCCTAAAAAATATATTTAAATATTAATTTTGATGACTCCTATGTTTCCAAATTGTGTTACTTTAAGTCAAACACATACACACAAGGTAGAAAACTTCAAAACACAGTAGGTGCAAATGGTTGTTATTTGAGATGACTAGAAAAGAAAATCAAGGAAGGAGTCCGAAGTATTTAAAAATAATTGAGTGATACTAATTATATGTAGGGTGTTCCCTTACTTAAGCACCTATCGACAAGTAATAGTTGATTGCTGACCTTCGAAAAAGTTGAGTGAGACAGAAAGGGGGGAAGGCAGATACAGAGGAAAGGAAGGAGGGGAAAAGAAAGGAATAAAGGAAGGTGGTCATGCTGGAATCTCTTCTATGTCCTCAGTATAAACTATTGAAGCTGATAACTACTTGCCTGCCTTCCTTTAAAAACAATCCCCATTGCATCCTCCACCTCTCAATAAAGCAGTAATCTAGGAAGCAAAGTACCTTTAATTTTTCCTCCAATGGATAGGATCCTCTTCAACCAGTCAGAAAAATACTGAAGGATTTTATTACTTTAAGAAAAAACAACTTCTGACTAAAAAGGGAATAACAATAGTCACACAGGTCTTTCTCAGCCTGCAGCAGCTTTGTCTTCCAAAGCCCAGGGTTTGAAGAATTTGGTCTATACCCCGTTCCTCTTGCCCTCACCCAAACTCTTGTCTCTGATCCAATGGTGTTAGATCTTATTTATTTTTTTTTTTTTAGCAATCAATATATGTTAATTGAATACTTTTTTTGTATAAGTGTTTTTTACTTTTTTTATTATACTTTTAAGTTCTGGGGTACATGTGCAGAACGTGCAGGCTTGTTACATAGGTATACACGTGCCATGGTGGTTTGCTGCACCCATCAACCTGTCATCTACATTAGGTATTTCTCCTAATGCTATCCCTCCCCTAGCCCCCAATCTCTCAACATGCCCCGGTGTGTGATGTTCCCCTCCCTGTGTCCCTGTGTTCTCACTGTTCAACTCCCACTTATGAATGAGAACATGCGGTGTTTGGTTATCTGTTCCTGTGAGAGTTTGCTCAGAATGATGGTTTCCAGATTCATCCATGTCCCTGCAAAGGACATGAACTCATCCTTTTTTTATGGCTGCATAGTATTCCATGGTATGTATGTGGCACATTTTCTTCATCCAGTCTATCACTGATGGTCATTTGGGTTGGTTCCAAGTCTTTGCTATTGTGAATAGTGCTGCAATAAACATACGTGTGCATGTGTCTTTATAGCAAAATGATTTATAATCCTTTGGGTGTATACCCAGTAATGGAATTGCTGGGTCAAATGGTATTTCTAGTTCTAGATCCTTGAGGAATCGCCACACTGTCTTCCACAACGGTTGAACTAATTTAATTTACACTCCCACCAATAGTGTAAAAGCATTCCTATTTCTCCACATCCTCTTCAGCATCTGTTGTTTCCTGACTTTTTAATGATCACCATTCTAACTGGCGTGGGATGGTATCTCATTGTGTTTTGATTTGCATTTCACTAATGACCAGTGATGATGAGCTTTTTTTCATATGTTGGTTGGCCACATAAATGTCTTCTTTTGCATAGTGTTTGTTCATATCCTTTGCCCACTTTTTGATGGGGTACTTTTTTCCTGTAGATTTGTTTAAGTTCCTTGTAGATTCTGGATATTAGCCCTTTGACAGGTGGATAGATTGCGAAAATTTTCTCCCATTCTGTAGGCTGCCTGTTCACTCTAATGATAGTTTCTTTTGCTGTGCAGAAGCTCTTTATTTTAATTAAATCCCGTTTGTCGATTTTGGCTTTTGTTGCCATTGCTTTTGGTGTTTTAGACATGAAGTCTTTGCCCATACCTATGTCCTGAATAGTATTGCCTAGGTTTTCTTCCAGGGTTTTTATGGTTTTACAGTTTTAGAGTTTTTATGGTTTTTGGTCTCACATTTAAGTCTTTAATCCATCTTGAGTTAATTTTTGCATAAAGTGTAAGGAAGGGGTCCAGTTTCAGTTTTCTGCATATGGCTAGCCAGTTTTCCCAACACCATTTATTAAATAAGAGAATCCTTTCCCCATTGCTTGTTTTTGTCAGGTTTGTCAAAGATCAGATGACTGTAGATGTGTGGTGTTATTTCTGAGGCCTCTGTTGTGTTCCATTGGTCTACATGTCTGTTTTGGTACCAGTAGCACGCTGTTTTTGTTACTGTAGCCTTGTAGTATAGTATGAAGTCAGGTAGCGTGATGCCTCCAGCTTTGTTCTTTTGGCTTAGGATTGTTTTGTCTATATGGGCTCTTTCTTGGCATTCCCTTTGAAAACCAGCACAAGACAAGGATGCCCTCTCTCACCACTCCTATTCAACATAGTATTGGAAGTTCTGGCTAGGGAAATCAGGCAAGACAAAGAAATAAAGGGTATTCAAATATGAAGAGAGGAAGTCAAATTATCTCTGTTTGCAGATGCCATGATTGTATATTTAGAAAACCCCTTCTTCTCAGCCCCAATCTCCTTAAGCTGATAAGCAACTTCAGTAAAGTCTCAGGATACAAAATCAATGTGCAAAAATCACAAGCATTCCTATACAACAATAACAGACAAACAGAGAGCCAAATCATGAGTGAACTCCTATTCACAATTGCTACAGAGAGAACAAAATACCTAGGAGTACAACTTACAAGGGATGTGAAGGACCTCTTCACGGAAGGCTACAAACCACTGCTCAAGGAAATAAGAGAGGACACAAACAAATGGAAAAACATTCCATGCTCATGGATAGAAAGGATCAATATCGTGAAAATGGCCATACTGCCCAAAGTAATTTATAGGTTCAATGCTATCCCCATCAAGCTACCATTGACTTTCTTCACAGAATTAGGTGTTACTTCTTTAGCCATAGTGATGTCTTCTTTTTTGGCCAGAAGGAGGCCATAAGCAGGGTTTGGGAATGTACCTCACTCTGTTTAGTCATTAAGAAAGAATAGCCCTGACTAATCAAAGTCCTAGGCATTAAATGAAACTAGAAATTCTCCTCCAACCAAACAATAGTATTTGGCCTCAACTGCAAGAGACTGTTGTAAGCAAGTTCTCTAAAACCTTTAAGACTCTTTAAAGAAAGCTCAGTAAAGTGGTTTCCTCCTCACTCCAATGTAATTTAGCTAAAGGAGGAATGATTGCCAGTTAATTCAGCAAACATTACTAAGTATCTTCTATCTTATGTTAATACTATTTGGATAGCATTTTACAACATACAAATTGTTTTCATATATATATATATATTTTTTTTTTTTTTTTTTTTTTTTGAGACAAAGTCTTGCTCTGTCGCCAAGGCTTGAGTACAGTGGCATGGTCTTGGCTCACTGCAACTTCCACCTCCCGGGTTCAAGCAATTCTCCTGCTTCAGCCCAGTAGCTGGGACTATAGGTGTGCCCCACCAAGCCCAGCTAATCTTTGTATTTTTAGTAGAGATGGGGGTTTCATCATGTTGGCCAGGCTGCTCTCAAATTCCTGACCTCAAGTGATCCACCCACCTCAGCCTCCCAAAGTTCTGGGATTACAGGCGTGAGCCACACCACTCGGCTATATGATCTCACTTGATCCTCACTGTAAGCCTGTGAAGAAGGTATTATTAGCTCCATTGTTCAAAGATGAACAAAATGAAAATCAGAGAAGTTATGTGATTTGCCCAAGATCACATAGCTAGTAAAGCAGTAGAACCTAGTCCCAAAGTCAGGTCTTCTGACTACAAGTCCAATGATGTTCCAGTATACCAGATATTGTAATAAATGCTGTGGGACATTTTTAAAATGAGTATGCATGGTCACTGTCTTCTACAAGTTTACCATTCCCTTTGATTCTAAATAAGTCCCCACATTCCTTATATTCTGATAAAAGAGGCTCAGAAAGTAAAGACTGTAACTAAAATGATTGGCTTGGGAATACAAATCAGGAAAGGGCTGGGAGATCGTGGAAGCTACTAAAGAAGAGGAAGCAGGCTCTAAAACAGAAATCTGATCAGATCACCTGTAGTGTTATAATGAAGGAACTATTAAAATAGTGAGATTATTTAATAAGAAACTCAGATGATACACATGAAAAGTTATGATTATAAAGGAGATAACACTGATGAAATCTTTCAGAGATGCAGAGGGTTGCTTTCACCCCCAGCAGCTGGATTTGAAACTCTTGACTGCCGCAGTCATTTTCATTAAGATGGGATACACTTTTTCTGTTTTTTTTTTCTTTCCACATTTGTTGTATAACGTAAGGAAAAAGTAGGAAAGAATGAACATTTTGTGGAATTTTTGTTCTTTTCAAATTGGAGTATGATTTGAATTGGAGCCTGAAGAAGGAAATATGTGACATTGTTACATTATAGTTTTCTTTAAAATGATCTCATTTTAAAATAATTTTTACAACGGTTTTCTCCATTCCCAATTCTAAACTTGGTTTAAGGTTAAATTCTGCAAATATCTGAACATAACACTACCTATGAAAATAGAAGCGAGAAGCAAAATTTGATTAAATTTACAGTAATTCACTTCTTAAGATAAGGCAGCTATTCCTTACAGTGGGATACACCTGTTAACAGATATAACTTTCCATTTGTCTAAAAATTTGATAGCATAAAGAAAAAAACAAGTATCTAAGGTGATGGATTTATCAATTACCTTGATTTCATTATATGAATGTATCAAATAATCACATGTACCCGAAAATATGTACATCTAATATGTATCAATTAAAAATGTTTTTTAAATAAAGTAAATCAAGAAAAAAAAGAAAGCACCAAATCTTCAAGTGATCAAATGATTAAATGATCTAAAAATCATTAAAAACAAACACAGGTTTAGGAATTTTGTATGTAATTAAACCTGACCAGAATATAGCAATGTATGTCAAAAAGAAAATGTATAGAACATTAAAGAGTAACAGAAAAAAAAGAAAGAAAAGATATAGGGTATAAACACAGTTATTATTTGGGCAAGTGTTTAATTGTGGATATATATTAAAAAATAATTCAGCTTTACCTTGTCAAAAATGGAGAACATCTGAAATTTTTCTAAGCAAGGAGAACGGTATTTGCAAAGGAACTTTTTTTGGAGATGAATCTACTTTATGCATTGTTTCCAAATATTCCAGAAAAGATAATATTTGAAGGTAAGAACTTGATCAGGAGACTTAACATAATCCAGAAAGGAAGTGATGAAGCACTGAGCTAGGATGGTAGCAGTAAGACTGAAAAGGATGAGGACTAAACTGTATCTTGCTGACTGACTCGCAGCCTGTTTGTTTAAGGATGTATCCCCTCCACTGCACACTATAACCAGGTACATCCTTTTTAAAAAATTGAATACTGATTTGGAAACCGGATGTTCAAAAATTTCATCACATTGATATTTAAGACTTTCCATAATCTGATTACTAACTCTCTAATCTGAGCTTTTTTTTTCCTCCAGCATAAATTCTCCATCCATCTAGGATATTGCCTATACCATTCACAAAACAAGCTACTCCTTAATACTTGCCTTCATTTGTTTGCTTATGTTGTTAACCTCACTGAGACTGTCCTCTGTCTTACAAAAACATAATCAAATCCTCTTCTTCAGGGCTCATGTTAACCCCATCTCCTGAGTAAATTCTCAGTCAACCTCGCTAACACTTACCTATTGCTTCTCTCAACTTCTACAGCAGCTACTTTCTACAGAATTCATTTTGGCAATTAATCCTATTTTTCCTCCCACTGCTATTTGTTCTATGTGAATGTCTTCCATAGTCAATGACAAATTCTTACATATAAAAATTTTATTATATACTCCTTTCACTATCAGGTATGGGTATAATGATCAGTCAACACTTCGAAGGTGAATTATTCTGATCTCTCATAATTCATGTACATTTACATAGTATATATTTACATAGTCTGTAGTTTTTCTAGAATTACAAGGTTATTATTCTAGGTTGTATTATCTGTTACACAAGACTAAGAATCAAGTCATAAGCTTTTTCTCTATCCCCATGTATGTCCACTAGAAGTATTAATAGGAATCAACTGATTTTTCTACATATTTAAAATCTCTGTATATAGTATTTATTCAAAGTTTTTTTTTTTTTTTTTTTTAAAGAGACAGGGTCCTTCTATGTTGCCCAGGCCGGTCTCAAACGATCCTTCCACCTTAGCCACCCAAGCAGCTGGGATGAGATAAAGATGTTTGTTAGTAGGTTTAAGTCCCATAATTCCCTTACTTTCAAAGAGAGAGAGAAAAGTCGGTTAGAGAGTAAATACTTTGGTCATGCACAGTAGCTCATGCCTATAATTCTAGCACTTTGGGAGGCCAAGGTGTGGATCAGTTGATGAGCCCAGGAGTTCAAGACCAGCCTGAACAAAATGGTGAAACCCTGTCTCTACAAAAAACTGGCCAGATGAGGTGGCATGCAGCTGTAGTCCCCACTACTCAGGATGCTGAGGTGGGAGGATCACTTAAGCTTGGGAGATTGAGGCTACAGAGAGCTGTAATTGTGCCACTGTACTCCAGCCTGGGTGACAGAGTGAGATCTTGTCTTAAAAAACAAAAAACTTAAAGAAAAAAGAAAAAAAAGAGTAAATATTTCATCTTTTAAAATTGTGCTTATAAATGCAGAAATAACCTATTTTTTAAGAAGGGACTGAAGAAAGGTTTCAGAGAAGAAAAGCATATTGTCAGGGTGGGACAATATTTGCAGCATAGAATAAGGTAGAATTCTAGGAGAGACTTCTTAGGACACAGGCTGGCACTTCTCCCATCCCACCACAGAGAGTAAGAAGGAATTGATCAGAAGTAGGATAAGCCCAAGACATAGGGGCAAATGCACACGTCCTCCATGTGGGAACTATCCCCACTCTGGAACTGAGCAAGCTAGTAAACTCAAGAGAAGTTCATACAAATTGTCAAAATGTTAGCAAGACCATGACTCCTGGACAGACAAACTGTTTTACTCGAAGTAAAATAAAATGCAGCCCTGAGACAATGTATGTATCCTATATTATTTTTTAAAGTGCATGTTTCTTGTATCTATCTCAATCTACAATCCTTAGAAATCCATCAAACCATAATTGTGATTAGAGATGTACTATGCTTGAAAAACCTTATTTTTACTTACATTTCTATAGCACTACATTGGCACCTATATATTAATAGTTCTTATGTGATCCACCCAAAGAAGGGTGAACGTCAAATATTGCTATCCACATTCTACAGGGCTTGTGGAGTTTCCATTCTCCATGTCAAAGGATACCTAGTAATTTAAGTGCTGGAAATGGGGCCCCAAATCAGGTCTCATCACCATAAATCTAGGGGAAATGTTATAATATAGGGGTGGGGGAGGGGAGTAATATTTATGTGATAGTCGAGACACTTGAGTTTTATTCTTGATACTTAACTACTACTACCTAGTAAGGCAACCTTAAAAAGATCACTGAATTTCTAAAGGCTTCATTTTTCTCACCTAAAAAAAGAGAAATCCAGACTAGATGTTTCAGATGTTCACTTAAAAAGTTATTAAGTCATAAAATACAAGCACTAGGAGATATAAGATAAATAAGACTAAGCTCTTTCCCCTAAAATAATTTACTGATCAGTGAATGAGACATACACAGGAACAAGATAACCAAGAAACAATGTGTTAACAGCAGAAGATAATAGATTTAAGAAGGGCAGAGAGGACTAATTTAGCAAGGAATAGGGATGGGAATTAAAATCTGAATTAAGTCTTAGAAGACAGAAAAGTATCCAGGCAAATAGAGGACCAAAGGACATTCCAATCGAAGGGAACAGCATAAACAAAGCCTCAGAGTGGAAAAGCAGCATAGGTTGTACAGGGAATTATAAACAGTTCAGTATTGCTGATACATAATTGTAGAGCAGAAGAGAGATCCTGCAGGAGTTGAAAGTAGAGGCCAGATTGAAGAGATCTATGATGTATTAAGAAAGCTGAACTTTATCCAGTAGGCAATGATGATCCAAGGCAGGGCTTTCACAGGGGAATGGCATAGTTATGATATAATTTTAGAAAGACCACTTTGATACCCGTGTGAAGAAAGAGTATGAGTGGTACAAACTAGAAACAGAGAAGCTAGTTAAGAATCTACAGCAGATATGATGAGGCCTCATTCTGGGGTGATTATAGAAAAGGATCATAGGTTCAAGAAATATGCAGAATCAGCAGGACTAGAAATGGATTGGGAGTGGGGTAAAGATGTGAAGGAGAAAAAAAAGGCATGGAAAGGATCCATGTTTTTGATCAGGCAGAGACAGAACTCAGATACTGAGTACAAAGGAAGAAATAGACAAAATTATCTTGAGTTTAGCTTAGGACGCACCCGGTCAAAAAATATCTAGGTAGAGATGTCCAGCAGCCAATTGAACAGAGTAACCTAATGCTCAGGAGAGAGGCCTAGCCTAGAGATTTAAGTGTGGGAGTAAGCTGCACACAAGGTTGCAACTGAAACCCCAAAAGTCAACGTGTCCGCCCAAGAGAAAGTACAAAGTGTGAAGGGTCTTCAACCAGAACCCTGTTAAATACCAGAACTGTGCATTAGCCTAAGGGGTAGGGGGGAACAGGACAGAGGTATATCCCAGAACACAGTGGGAGTGGTCAAAAAGGAGATGGTGATCAACAGTATAAAATGCAGCCCAGATATAAATCCAGGAAAAATAAGAACGGAAAGATGTCTACTAGACTTACTGACAGGGTTCATGACATGATCTCCCAAAAGATAGCACCTTAGCATTTGAGAAAACAGCAAAAGCAGGAAGGCCATTCTTACCTTCCTCTCATCCTTCTCACGTGAGACAGGTCATAAAACTTAGCAAGAATTTTTTGACCTTCCCCTGAAATAGGTCATAAGATCCCCATATGAGAGATGCCCATACTATACCCAGAGGGAAGGAATATCCTTATTCCTGAAGACACAGGGACAGAGAAAAGAATCTGACAAACAAGCCTTACTAAGTTCCCTTCAGTTTATTACCATTATAACCCCTTAGTCCTTATGACTATCCACCTCTTCATCATCCCTAAACATAAAAATACACAAGTTTGGCCAGGCATGGTGGCTCATGCCTGTAATTCCAGCACTTTGGGAGGCTAAGGCAGGTGGATCACCTGAGGTCACGAGTTTGAGACCAGCCTGGCCAACATGGTGAAACCCCATCTCTACTAAAAAAAAAATACAAAAATTAGCCAGGCGTGGTGGTGTGCGCCTATAATCCCAGCTACTTGGGAGGCTGAGGCAGGAGAATCACTTGAACCCGGAAGGCGGAGGTTGCAGTGAGCCAAGATCGCGCCATTGCACTCTAGCCCGGGCGACAGAGTGAGACTGTCTAAAAAAAAAAAATTTATGTGTTTTTTTGGGTCTTCAATTCCAAAGGCTGCATTGTCACATAAAAGTTTTATTACTTAAATTTGTGTGTTTTTCTCTTGTTAATCTTCCTTTTGTTATAGGAGCCTCAGCCATGAACCTGAAATGGTAAGAAAAGATATTTCTTTTCCCCTACATTAGCAATTAAGTGGTCACTCAATAATTTATTATAAGTAGTTTCAATCAAGTGAGTAAGGGAGGAAGCTAGACTGCAGTGGGATACGAAGTGGAAACAATGAGTAGAACACTATCTTTTTGAAAAATTTAAATCAGGAGGGAAGCAATTCAAAATTTAATTAAGATTGGAAGTTCTCAAACCCCTTTACAGTTCTCATACTCTGTTTTTTTCATATAGATAAAAAGCCTATTTTGGTAAAATTTCATTAAAACCCATATTGATTAAATATGAAGTAATATCTTTAATTATCAGAAAAATGAGGGATATATATATCCCTTTGGTAGCTACAATTTGATATATATATATATAACATTTCCCAACATACCTTAGAAATACCTTGTAAAATTATCTTTTTAAAAATGTACTAAAGGGGGCTAGGGCAAAGGAAAAAGCAATGGTGAAGTAACCCTCTCTTGCACCAATTGTTCCTTCCTTAATTCCTCATAAAGACATTCTTCATTGCCCTCTGCCTGGAATATCCTTCTTCTCTGTTTTAATTTGCTTAACTCCTACTCACTCTTCAAGGACCTGCTCAAAGTCCACCCCACAGAATCACAGAATGTCAGGGACAAAAAGGGCCTTACAAATCCACTGAATCCAAATGTTTCTAACATGCTGATGAAGAAACTACATAAAGATCAGAGTTTCAGAGAATAATCTGCCCAAGGTCCTATTACTTGCAGCTTGCGGCCAGGTTGGAATTTGAACTACTTCTTCAGCTAGTATCCATTTCAGTAGACTCATTCTTTCCTCACATAACTGTTATTACAGAATTGAAGATTGCGGTAAGTCAAGCATTAGTAAAAATCAATTTCTAAAAATTTATTTAGAGTAAGATCCATGTTACTAATACTTTTTAAAACTAAGGAGCCAACCTACAACTTACTTGTTAGTTTGAGTCAACTACCTACAGCTACTTGATTATACAAGATTACAGATGTCAAATAATATTTATTTCATGGATAAATAAGCTGACTGTCAGTCACTAAATAGGATCCTTCCCCAAGAGTGCAGCATTTATTTCAGCCTCTGCCAGTGGAAGTGTTGGAGCAGATGTTGGCAGACTGTGACATACAGTATGTCTTTAAAACTCGTTGGGGTGTGAAATTTCATAAGGTCAAAAAATGCTGCATTTTGATCAGCAGATACAAGAATTCTGTACTTTTATAAATTATTTCAGAAAAACCAATAACATTTGCTGGTAAAATGGATAAACTAAAAAGCTACACTGGCTTTAGGTAGGGCATTTAGATAATGTATGCTGCTTATGTTCTAAAAGCTAATTTCTATCACTTTAAAGCAAATGTTCACTCAAAAAGTCTTTAAAATGAAAATCTGTTCTTAAGTCAATACAAAATACAATATATTATTTCAGTTGACAATAGGGTTTAAAAAATAATTTTCTACTGAAAGAAAACCATTATTATCTAATGAGCATTTTGGTGGGAAAAAAAATGTTCCTTAACTAACACACATACTTCATAGTGATCTCATCTAAAAAATATCTATATAAGAATCCACTAATAGAAACAGAGAAAGCTTTTTTTTTAAGTTAGTATCCATATCGTTCAAATGACTTCACAAATCTTTTAACCTTTATGTTTACTGTTTTATCTTTTTCTTAAAAAAAAATACAGTAGCCATTCTAACCCACTAATAAGGGCTAACCTGAATTAAACAATAGGAGTAAAAAAAGATCACGGCTTTTATAATGGTAAAATGAAATTTGTAACATTCAAAGACTTATTTTCTTGAATTTTTTGTTATATTATTGCAATTTTTAGCTTCAAATTTCCCTTGTATCTTTTTTTCCCAAATATGGCTAATAGATAACATATAACCAAAATCAAAATTAAGGATATTGTCTCGTTAAAGATTTTAGCTTAATAATACAGACTAGCTAGATCTTAGGCAAGTTTAACTTAGCGTAATTTAAAACACTTTACTTCTAAATTAACACAAAGATTCTCTAATTGATTAATCAATATATTTGAAGAGTTGGAAGAGCCTGGTAATAACATAACAATAATAATCATTGTCATTATCATCATTGTCATCTTTCAGTTTATTTTGTGCTATTTCATGCAAATACAAAATTTCTAAGTAAGTTTTAAACATTTTTGTTAGATATTTGTAAGGAAGAAAAATTTAACTACGAACATAAAATCTCCCCAGAAGATGATTTCTAATATAAATCACCTGTTTCTCATCACACAATCAAAAGAGCTAAGATTATGACAGGAAACTGATTAAAGTGCATTAAGTACCACAACATCTTATAATCATGCTAAATCTAACAACCAAGTTCAAAGGTCCTTGTTTTTATGTTATAAACAAAAACTTGAAGTATGTATTTGGGGAATTATATTTATCACATTCAAGTTCTACATAAAAATATTAAACTCTATTGCATTGTATAAGACCAAATGTTATCGATAACCTCTATGCTAAGGGACTGAAATTCTATCAAAGCTGAAAATTTCTCTATTAAATATAAACCCAAACTTTTTCACAGGTTTCTCATATAGCCTAAGATATCTGACACATAAAATCATAAAAATAAATAAATACAAGATGAATCAACAATTATAATTAACTTACTTGCCACTGAAAAGTTGTTGAGGGGATAAGGTAAATCCACATCTTGAGGTTTCTCTTTATATCCTATGAATGAGCCATCTGTCTTCAAAAGGAAGTATCTTGGCCTCCAGTTTTTTATATATTCTCCTACATGAGGAAAGCACGCATGTTAATGCTGAAAAAAATGAACAGCAGCTTTTATGCAAAAAATAAATTATGGTACAATATATGTCCTACAACACTGGCCTCCAAAAATTTAGTTACGCAATTTTCTTTTAACTTAGCTTACAAAAGAAAATACATAAGCCTACAATTAAGATTCAATAAAAACCCAAACATGTTTTGTTTTTAATGATTTCACACTTTGATAATTCATTTGCACCATTATTCCTTCAGAGAATCATCTGAGTACACATTTTGTTCAGTTTTTCATTTTATCAGATGGTTGTTAGAGCATATTTTCAGCTGTTTTAAAAAGCCTTGGTAAATCATCCACACAGTATCAATGAATTTCCATTAAAAACATTTATCATAAGAGAGGCAAGAAATAGATGTTTCTCTTCCACTAATTGTGTCTTTTTTTTCAAAAAAGAAAGAAAAAAGTCTATTTTCATTAATAAATCTTGACTGTAACTTGTTTAAGCAACATTTTATTGTTCTTCATAGAAAAATAACCTTTTTGCAATGCTGTACTTAAGAAAACGAAAGAACATGGGTTAACAGGGCTTTCAACGATACGCAAACTCACACATACACAAACACAGTAACTATTAATACATGGTACAGTGTCAAGAACATAATAGTCAATAAATGTGTACTTTATTAGAACTTAACATAAGGTACCACCTAGCCACCAAAATACACATTTTTAGCAACTACATTACAATTTGCTTACCTACTAAAGGACAACTTCTAATTTTAAGCAACAGAGGTGCTCCATGATGCTACAAGAGCTAGAAGGCTATCTGGTATTGATTCAGTTCTCTACTGGTTATTTCTACCTGCTGATTAAATCTCAAATGCTTAGGCAAAGAATTACAAAAAAATTGCAAACAGTTCAATTTTCCCTACAAATCAGCTTCTTCTTGTGACCCAAACTCAAACCCAACATCTGAAGGTTCCCCTCCTTATCACAGTTAGGTCAATACTGCCATCACAAGTCTCTCTGATTGAGCCCAATCAACTGAACCCTTAATACGTTATATCTACTCTTCTGTTAATACTGTTTTTCCCCACTCCACACATTCCCCACTTCCATCCTAATGTATCTATCACCTCCAGATTAATCTTGTGTGTACCACTTTATCACTTTTCTGCTCAAAATATCCTGTGACTCCTTACTGCTTACTGTAAAGTCCAGTCTCTTACCATAAAATGTAATCCAAATCTTTTACTATAAAGGGCAATCTCACCCCAACATGTATTTCAGATGTGGAATCATTCCTCTGAATCAGCAATTCTTAAACTTCTTAGAATCTCTTTATATCCTTAAATATTACTTAGAGCACCAACAAATTATGCAGATTTTTATCTATGTTTACTGTATTCGAAATTGAAAATAGATTTTATAAATGTTTTACTTCATTTGAAAATAAATTTATTACATATAACAAATAACATTTTTATAAAAAATAACTATTTTCTTTAAAGAAAGAAAAATGCAAAGACCAGCACTGCTTTCCATTTTTACAAATCTATTTAATGTCTGGCTTAATAGAAGACAGCTGAATTTTCTTAGCTGTTCCTGCCTTCAACATCCTGCTGCAGTATGTTGTTTTGGTTTAAATTTAGGGGGAAAAGATCTGGCTCAAACAGATATGAAGCTGAAAAAGGGAAAAATATTCAGATAGTTATGGATATCATTCTTTGATACTACACCAGAATTCAACAAGGGATAGTTTCTAAAAGGTTAGTTGCAATGTAGAACTTGAAACTTTATCAATGAACTTTCTGTACTATTATGTGAAAATCCATTGATCTATATTGGACTTTGAATGAATCTTTAACACTGTCTATAATTTTATAACATTATGCATTGGTCACATAGAAAACCCTGGCTTATCGTGCTATGCTGATCTTCCTAATGTTGACACATTTCATTATACAATCACATTTGTTATCAATACCAGTCTCATGAAAAAAGTAAACATTGGAAAACTGACAAGCTCATAACGAGAGATCTGTTTTCCCAAATTTAATCTTTGCTTAAAAGCTCAATTTCCATCAGTGACAGCATATACTGTCAGTTGTTTTCCTTGAGGTGATAATACTCTACATGCCCAAGCTGGTGCCCACCACTTAATGCTCAATCATGATTTATTAAACAAATGAATAAATAGAGGATATGTAGATCAGTATCCTCCACATAAGTAAGGGCAAAAAAGAAATTTAAAGAAAAAAGAAAAAAAAGTGATGCTCTTCACTTTATTTTACTGAAAAAAGACGGCCCTAATATTAATAAGCACATGACTTAATAAGGCAATTTATAAAACTAGAATGCCTAATACACAATTCCCACGTTGAAAAATAAAATAATTCCTTAATTGCTCTTTATTTTATTTTTCCATTTCATTTATTCCCATATAAAATTCAAAATCATTAGGTATTAATTCTCCAATTAATGGCATATTTAGACTTCAAATGTTGTACAGCAATAAGAGATTTATACTGGTACAATATGCTGTAACTCTGTAAAGGTAAATCACAATAGTTTAATAATTATACCAAAAATAAAATGAATCAGATCCATTTGAAAAATATAAAAGAAAACACGGAATAACACCATTTCTTCTTATTTTAAAATAGTACTGAATACACTTATTCAAGAAATGTAAAATTAAAAGAAATCAAATTTTCAATTCTAAGCATAATTTCCCTCTATGTACATCCTCAGATGAAAAACACAAAAACATCATTATATAAATCTTGTATCTTTTTTATTAAGCAGATTTTTAAACTTTTAAAATATTTTCTATGATCTATAGCAGGACTTCTGGTTGCCAAAAAGCTATTTAAAAATAAATGTATTATACATCCTTCAAACATAATACAGTATACCAACATAGTGATGTACTCACTCACATAGAAGAAAAATTTTAAAGAATTTCCCTTCTTCCTTAAAAAAGTATTATTTCTCACAAACTTTTTAAATAATTTTAAATTGATTTGGTTAATCAACAATTATACTGTGATACTAAGCCAGAAGTAGATCTCAAACTTCCAATAAAGACTACTAAATCTATTTTCTTGTCATTTTTCATCTATAATATGAATGAACTTTCTGAGAAGATGCTTAGAATGCATTCATTATTAATTTCTCACAGAGGCTGGACCAAAAAAAAAAAAGACAACTCAATAGAGCTTAATTCCAGTATTATACCAGATTTCAGGTGCCTGGCTGTTCGAAAAGGAACTGAACACTTTCATCTCTAGCTCAGAAGTTGAGGCAGTGTGAGTTCAGATAAGGCACGTGTTGTCAGGTTGTTCTAAAATATGGACAGAAAGTCCTAGCTTTTATGAGGCAAAGTACCCAGAACAAAGTACACTCCCTGCCACCAATCCTTTTAAGACGGACTGCTAAATGTGAATCTTTTATTTTGAACACAGAATTTGCATCTAAGTTTACACATGATGCATCAAACCCAAATTGCATCATACTTTTATGTTTATGGCCCATAGGTTTTAACCAATTTAAAACACAACCTGGTTAAAATGGAAAGTCTTGTCAAAAAAGAAGCATTTATGATGTACCAAGTATCCCAAAGAGATTGTTCAATGGACACCCACCAATATACATCCAAATAGTAAATGTATCGTCAAGATAAACCTTCAGCAAGCACTGCAGTCACAACTGGTTAAGACTTCCAACCCAACCTCTTCCACTATATATATATATATATATATATAAAATCTTCATGGGTGCTTCCACTTCTTTCTCACACTCTTTTGCTGGAAGCTATACCTATGTTGAAGTATGCTGTTATCAATACCAAAACAAATACATTTCCCAGCAAGGATTCTGGTATACTGGCTTCTGGTAGTGAGGTGAGTGGTGGACCCTCGAATGATGTACACACCCTAATCCCAGGAACCTGTGAATATTACCTTATGGTAAAAAAGAATGACTATTACCTTATATGGCAACACATGTGATTAACAATTAAGGATTCTGAGAAGATGGACTTTTCCCCTGGAGAATTATCTAGGTAAGCCCTAAATCCAATTACAAATGTCCTTTTAAGAGTAAACTGAACACACAGAGAAAAGGAAGGGGGAACGTGGCCACAGAAGCAAAGATTGGAACTATGGGCCAAAAGCCAAGGAGCACCTAGAGCCACCAGAAGCAAGAAGAGACAACAAGTGGGTTCTCCCCTGGAGCCTTCTCAGTGAGTGTGAACCTGCTGACACCTTGATTTCTAACTTCTGGCCTCCAGAATTGTGGCAGAATAAATTTCTGTTGTTTTATGCCACCCACTTTTTATTAATTTGTGACAGCAGTCCTAGGAAATACAGCTCCTAAACACTATGACCAATGGCTTGCTAACAGAGCTAAAAACTACTACTTACTCATTGAGTTCTTGGCATAGGACATGTACAGATTCAGTTAGCACCTTCTGAATGCAAAGAGGAAAATCCACATTACTACTGTAAATGGTAGAGAATCCTACTTGTAAATTATGAGGGTGGAAGAAACTGTTTGCTAGAATTCATGGTTTTACTTAGTCCTAATAACTTCAGATTCTGGACCTTTGCCACCTTTCTTACTTCACTTAATAACTTATTCCCTGTAGTTAAAACAAACGATCTCAATGATTTTGAGTAAATTTTGACCACAGAAAACATCCTGAATTTCCACAGCTGAGTAAAAATACTGCATTATTTTGGACCTCACGCTTAGTCTATTTTTTTTTTTTTTTTTTTTTTTTTTGAGACACAGTCTTGCTCTGTCACCAGGCTGGAGTGCAGTGGTGCAATCTTGGCTCACTGCAACCTCTGCCTCCCAGGTTCAAGCGATTCTCCTGCCTCAGCCTCCTGAGTAGCTGGGATTACAGGTGCGCACCACCACACCCACCCATTTTTTGTATTTTTAGTAGAGACAGGGTTTCACCATGTTGGCCAGGATGGTCTCGATCCCTTGACCTCATGATCCACCTGCCTTGGCATCCCAAAGTGGTGGGATTACAGGCGTGAGCCACTGCGCCCGGCCAGGCTTAGTCTTTAATAACAACCTGAGATGGGACCTGGTATGAGTTTAGACTCATGCTCACTTTCCACCTAAAAGATCTGGATAGGATATTCAAATAAATCATCTTTATCACGAATTATATACTCCCAAACCAGAGCTCACCAAAAAGTTGACAGTGTTCACTTCCTACCATTCACCTGATAACAACAAACTGTATTTTTACTTAATAATCTTCAACCTAAATTAGTCCATATATAAACATTTTATTTCATTATTCATCAACACTCTACTGAGAATCACATTTTGATTTTTTAAAAGCTTAAGTCGTAAGTGTAAAAGCTGAAGTCGTAAGCGCCAAGGCAGAAGCTAGAAGTGTACGTCTCTGGACTAAACAGTGATTGATTAAAATGTGCAAATAGTCTTTAATCTAGAATAACTAAGGAATATCTAGATTTGTTCAGACATGCAAATGGAAAAGATCTTCAGAAATAATTCAGCCTTGTGACCTCCCAAATAGATCATGTTGATGAATATCTGATACCTTTTTAAGGCTACATTGTGTTCCAGAACCTAGTTCTAATTCTAACTTCATGAAAGGTAGAAAGATGTGAGGTGAGCTGGGTACTGGTTGAGAATACTGCAGAAATACTCATCTCTACCTTCAACTGTCATGGACTATGCTAAAAACACAATAGGGTAGATTCACTGAGATGTAACTAAACAAATATAGATACAATCCAATTGAAAAGAAATCTATAAAACCATAGCACTATTTTTCACAAATCCCATAAAATTCATTTGAAATTCATTTAGTTCATTTAGAATTTAATTAGAAACAACACAATCACCATTTTAAAAATATGCTTCTTACCTAAGAAAAAATGCAAAAAAAAAAAAAAAAAAGACCCTAATTATCAAGAGTTGCATAACAAACAAAAATTCTAATTTTCCGATACAGGTGCTAGCTTTTTAGGATACCAATGCTCACTCAAACTTGTTGTAACATAGTCTTCAAAGCTAATCACTGCATAAGGAAGACGGTGGGAGCATCCTCACATGTATGTCAGGAATAGATGTTACTGTTTTATCATAAAGCTAAAACAAGTATAAGCTTAGCTTTCCTCAGAATGTTGTATTTTAAATATTTAATTTTCATGTTTAATCACAAGCAAAGTCACAAAGTTTTTACCATGTATGATTATTTGTCCTTATACATCTCTGAGGAAAAAAATGTATAGATTACATCTATACTTAATGCATGCGTTAATGAAAAAACAACCTCTTTTGCAATCTTTATTATTTACAGAGGGAGAGAGCCATAGAATTTATGCAAAAAAAAAAAAAAAAAAAGCTGGCCATACTGTCAATGTGAAAAGCATGTGGTCACATTTTCAGAATAAAAGAAATTTTAATTTAAACCAATGCTATGTTGTGTAACAAAAGGTACAACAAATTGTTGTGATCAATACGAGGTCAACAAACTTCTCAAATTAGCCTTCAGTTTCTTTCCCACTCAACCTCATCATTAAAATGCTCCAGGCAGAACAATGTAACGGTTAGGAGCAAGGACTCTGGAGTCACACAGCTTGGGTTTGAATCCTAATCACATCATTTATTAGATGCATGAACCTAACCTCTTTACATCTCAGGGTCCTCATCTGAAAAACAGAAATCATAGTTTTTATCCGCCAAAGGGTTTTTGTAAGGACATAATGTAAAAAGCCCTTAGAACACTACCTGACATATTTCAAGTATTTGATTTGGTTGTTAGCAAGTGATACTAATACTAATACCACTTATGATAATATAATTTATAATCCAACTACAAACCACACATTAAATTTTCTACTAATCAGTACTGCACTTATTCAGAAGTATTTACATAAATGAGGCAACGATTAATTTTTTAAGTCTCTTTGGCTAGTGTCAGGTATATAAAACATGTATTTTATGTAAAGAAATGAAGAGGTTATCCAACATCTAAACACAGTATTAATTTGACTAATACTTTTAGTTCTTTTGAATATCAGGATATCAGAGGGGTAAACTAGTCTTCCAAAGAAAAGAGCAGAAGTCAGATTCTTCTGAATTTTTATAAATGATACACACAAATGTACAGTACCATAAAAATATAAACATTTTATGAATTTTCAAAGAGCAGCTTTAAACCAGAAAAAGGCAGTTTTCAGTAAAAATAAATGTACATGCTTCAAGAAACTATCTTTGGCAATACTCCTTAAATAAAAGTCTTCATGAGCCAATTTTTACCTAAGACAAAAACAGATATAATGTTGATTTCAGCATAAAATCTATTTAATTTCATAATTCACAATGTAGTAAATATTTAGTTGCCTGTTGACAGACACCAAATTTTCATGTATGAACTACCTAAAAGAATATGGCAAAATCTTTTCTACTAATGGATTTCATAAATAAATATTAGCACAAAAAAGTGTATAGTCCATAATTATGTGATACATCTTAAATATCAGTAATCAATTATAGTTACTGAAGAAATGCATGACAATAAATATAATAAGACATTTGCAGTCTTTAAAATTACTGATTACAGTTTTATACAGAGTACAATTAGTTCTGAGTGGAAGCCTATTCATGTCTCTTAGAGAATCAAAGAAATGTGCTTCTCACTCAACTTATCATAACCATGTTTTATTGATGTCTTAAAAATAATCCTGGGCCAGGCGTGGTTGCTCACTCCTGTAATCCCAGCACTTTGGGAGGCTGAGGCAGGCGGATCACTTGAGGCCAAGAGTCAGAGACCAGCCTGGCCAACATGGCAAGACCGTCTCTACTAAAAATATAAAAATTAGCCGGGCATGGTGGCGGGGCCCTTATAATCCCAGCTACTCGGGAGGCTGAGGCAGGAGAATTGCTTGAATCCGGGAAGCGGGAGGTTGCAGTGAGCCGAGATTGCGCCACTGCACTCCAATCTCAGCAACACAGCAAGACTCCATCTCAAAAAAAAAAAAAAAAAAAGAAAAAGAAAAAAATCCTGAAGAATTTTGTTCATATTATCTACATTGCAATAAACTAGCGTAAGTTTTCAACTGCACAGGGACAACATGAAATGTAACTTTTTAAAGTGATTTTGCATATTATAGGTACTTATTAAATACATATATTGATTAGATTTTCCAACTCCTAAAAACCTGAATTTTTAGGTTATCATTTATCTTTTATTGAGTCTTGAAACATGTTCTTTCCTTGCCCTCAGGCAACTGAAAAGTGTTAAATTCTATTCTGATGTCTATGCAATGTCTTTGACCACTTGTCATCAACCAGCTTTTGATGTGTGTTGATAGTCTGTGAAAATTGAGCAATGTCTAAGCATTATGAACTCCTGCCCAGCTCACTCATTTTAAGGTGCTGCTGCTCAAGACCACCTAGATCAAAAAAGCCACTTTAAACATCTTTATTTAGATTTAAGAAAAACGGGCTAACAGTTATTCAATCAAAAATACTCGGTGAGTGTTAAAATATGTACAAGTACTAAGAAGGCAGCAATAAATGATACAAGCATAGTCCCAGCCCTCATGGAGCTTTAATAAATGATACAAGCATAGTCCCAGCCCTCGTGGAGCTTTAAGTCTAGTAGGCAGCTGTGAGAGGTGGGGAAGAAAAGGGAATGAGTTGACTAATTAAAATTTTAAGTGAAAATTTCTCCCATTTCTTTAACCATTCTTAGTGATCCAGAATGTCATACTGGGGATGGCAATAGCCCCTATTCCTTGGCATTTCTAAATAGCATCTCATGTGGATTCAGAAAAAGGTAGTCGATGATATTTGTTGCTTTGACGTCTAACTGTAGGGAAGGGACTGGGAAGAATATCAGCGTAGGATTCATCGATTTGCTGCTATGTTGATTCCAAGATGAGGCACTGCATCATCCTGCATTCCTCCTTGAAGCCTCACAATAACACAAGCAAAAGCAAGGCAATAGGTTTACTACCCTTTCATCTAGAATAATAAATAACACATCTTTACGTTTCAGGTTTTAAGATTATTGCCCATTCTTGTCTTTCTCGCTGATTTCTGCATAATATTGATTAATAAGGTCAGATTTTTAAACACCTGAATTTCTCTTTATGGTTATTTCACCCGGTAAACTCTGGGTCATTGAGATGTTTGTCTGCTCTTGGACTGGTCAATGTTGCCACTGCAGCTGGCCACACGGAAGGTGTTTACAATTTTCGTGATTTTGTGTTGTGCTTCCGAGATGTCTTAAAGGCTTTCCAGATGTACCCACATTCCTCTGCTTTGCCACATATGTTCCTTCATGATTATTTTGAAAAGTATATTATAGTCAAGAAACTCTCATTCTAATGCATAATGCATGAACTTGTCGTTTTTACATTAAGTACAGTTTTCACTTCATCTTAGCCAAAAGTCCGAGAAGCAATATTATGAAGTATAGTTTTCATATCGGCTTCCTAAAGAAAGCTGGGGTCCATGTTTTGCTTTGAAGCTGATGAGATGATGAGAAAAATACCTATGCATTGAATACCAACCACAAGATGTTAGAATGCCAACTTCTCTAAGATCTCAGTATGGTTGGTTTGTTAGTATTTTTATCTGCTTTACAATTTTCTTTTGTTTTCCAGAAAACTGCATAATTATCATCTACCCTTAAGTATTCTGGTATTTGTTTCATGATATTCGGTAAATTGACTAATCAAATCCTTGTTCCACTTGTTTTTAGGAAACATTACATTTTTAACCAAAGTGATGCTTTTAAATTATTCTCTTAAACACAATAACATCTTAATAGAGTTATAGTACCCAGTTTTACTCTAAGAGAAAAGCAAGGTGAGTAAGGAAGGCACAGGAGCATTGGGTGGAGACACAGAGAACAAAGCATCCACACGGACTAGCCAACAGAAAGCATCCTGGCAATTTAATGAAGAATAAACGGTGACTTTAGTTTACATAGCAGTAGATATGTTGTGGAGAATTACTCAATCTGTACGCAGCCTCCTGCTGGGTTAAGTGTGAGCTAAGTTATTATTTTGCTTACATCTGCGCCCTTGTAGGCTGTGAAAGCAGAGCTTTCTTTTTAAAAATCTGTTTTCTGCATTAGAGCAGAGTTTCCAGTTCCACACACTGGATTTAACACAAAGTCATTCTTGCACCATTTTCAAAAAGTAGTCATAGAATTTTAAACTATTATAAATATAGACCAACTTAAAAATATAATTTCATCAGAAACTTTAAAACTTCCTTATTGTAAATATTTCCCATTTTACCACCTTATATTATCTAAATATAATATCATACATGGCATATACACTGCAGTAAATAACCTTAATGAATACCAAATACGGAAGCAGTGAGTCCATAACGCAAGAAACTACCACAGAGGTGGGCAATAACCATTAATTCAATGACTAAATAAACCTACCACCATTTGAAATAAAGACTATACTCCCGTCAGAAAAGCTCTCTCAAACAGAGAAGTCTCTCTATAACACAACCTCGTATGGTTCAATCCACTTTTCTGTTAGAACATGCCTGATGGATATGACAAATAACAATAATGGTGCCTCACTACAGCAGTAACTGGGAGTTTGCAGAGAAGGCAGGCTGTAGTGCTTGCTCATCAGGAGGTGGCCTGTGCCATCAGAAAAAACTCTCAGGTGGTTCAACCCACCCATCGCACTCCTATACTAACATCAATGCTCTACAGAATAAAAACTAATAGGACTTTATCTTAGACTCTTACCAAGGAGTTTTCCTCTAAGAAAAGTCTAGTAGTATGGACCCTAAAATGGCACTGCATCAAACCGAGAGCTCCACTGTTCTGAGGATGAATCCATGCCCTTCATAACTCCTCTCTTCCCTCCTTTGTTTTCCTTAGACAACGTACTGATTGAGTCTTGTACCACAGCATGTTAAGTGGTGAAAGGAAGAAGAGGTAAGAGCAAGGAAAAAAAGGAAACATGAATGTCCTCAGCCAGGCACTGTGCTGAGGCTTCACTTACACAGCCCTCTTCACAGCAACACTGAGACTGGTGCTGCGGTATTCTCACTTTTCACAGAGAGCCATGCTGAGGCTCTGAGACACTGGGACAAGATAGTAAAGGACAGAGTTAAGATTCAAAGAGTGGTTGGGAGCGCACACTCTCAAGCTGGACTGCCTGGGTTCAAATGCCAGTTCTGTCACTCACTAGCTGTGTGAGAGACAGTGAATGCTGTTTAATCTCTCTGGGTCTCAGCTTCCTCTTCTGGAAAATGTGGACAATAATAATGGAGAAATAAATTAAAGTTTGTAAAGCATGTAGAACAACATCTAGCTCACTGCAAGCATTATGTAAGCATTTGTTAACTGAATAAAACATCTCAGAGTAAGGCTAAGGAAACCAATCAAAGGAGATTTAGTGAGTACCTAATATGTACAATATGTTAGACTACACAAAAGTAACTAGAGTGTTTAAAATAAAGTGGAATTTCTTTAATTTGTCTAGACTATCGCTATTGCACATTAGCTGAGCAAAGGAGGTATTGATTTTTTGTGGATAAAGTTTATATTTTTGTTATTCACTTTGCTTATGTCCTGTCTTCACCCCTCATTACTAAGAATAGTGAACTGAGTGTCGCTTATGTTTAACTCATTGAAATCTCTAGTGAAAGACTGACAATACCAACTGTCACAGAAATCATCTTTCTTAATTCAATAACAACTAACTATAGGGCAAAAAAATCAAAAGCCTTCCACTGAATTTACTACTAAACATTGCAATGTTTCTTTCAAATTATAAGAAAGTTACTCCATACAAAAAGAAAAAAGGACACAACTCATTCTGGTTTTCTTAAATTTTAGATTCAGAAGGTACATGTGCAGGTTTGTTACATGGATATACAGCATGATGCTGAACACCTCATTATTTTGACATCAGGCCTTCCCCACTCTTCCTTTCTTATTACAAAAATTAATCATCATTTAATCCCCAATATTCTGAATTCAAAGAAGTGTTAAGTCACACATCAATATCAGGTCTTTACCTCTACTTTAAAAACGTATGCTTTTATAAGTGCACAGGAACAAGTGTATTTCAACTTCTAGTATATTTATACATAGCCACTGCATATACAGCAAAGTAAATTACTCTTGATTCATATTATATTTGAAAGATGTGATTATGCTTAAGTTTTTAAAACTGAAGGGAATCTATGCTTCCATTTTAATGAATACTGCTCCATATTAAAAAGTGTGGCTTCAAATAATTTTGAATACTAGAATATCTGCTATCAAAGACACAAAAACTAAAACGCACCCGCCAAGTAAAATCATCTTAACTTTTCCAGGTAATTTTCTTATACTCTCTATGAACCCATCTAATTTGACAATTTATGGCCAGTCATGTTAACATTTTCTTAGACTAGAACTGAATATGTTTAAATGATATCGTCGAATTGAAGGGCACAGATATATCTAACATTTTAAAAGAACACAACAAATCAAAGAAATGCAACCACAAATCAAACACTATTCAATTACTCAAATAAATAATTTTGAGTACTCCCCAAAGAAAGCTTATAGATAATATAAATAGAAAAGCTGCTTCTCAATGTTAAAAATGAATTTACTTACCTTGGCCCTCTGAGGGCAGTATTACCTAACACATAGAAATTTCAGAAAACAATCTTTACCTATCATTCTAATAAAAACAAAATTTTTAAAATGAAATGGGCATATTTGCTCATTATACGTACATATTTCTTTCCTCATCATTATCTGTACCTCAGTAAGCATAATAATGCTGTTTTCAAATGTTTCCAGTGACTTTGAAAGGGAAGATTTTCTTAAAACCAAGGCATCAGGAAGGAAAATGCATGGAATCATCAGTATCACTGAAGTCATCCAAAATACAATAAAATAAAAAAGTATATAAGAATTTTACATTGCATAAATAATCTAAGTTCCTGTTTTGCTCTCTGTAGAATAATTTGTTTTTAAAAACTGCAGGACATCAAAATATACAATCTTTCAGTAAAGACAAAGTAATCTGAGGAGGATAACAATTCAGTTCCAAAGTGTCTTCTTAAAAGCAGCCAATACCAATACACTCGTTTGTTACAAATCACTCATTTATTAATGAAATATAATGCAAATGACAAATTGGCAATGTGGAGTTGAAGCACTCACTGAGTTTTCATAACTGATTCTTACACTAAGAATCTTTCCATAGCATAAGGATTATCCATTCTAGAATCTAAGTCAATCAATGTACACTGGGTGTTTTATTCCTTTTGCTATTTCACAGAAAGGAAAAGTTTTCTAGCATTCACTTATCAAAGTTTTTTTTTTATATACAAAACACTGAGTAACTTACCCTATATAATCCAGTGGTATGATAGACCTTTAATTTAAGAATATAAAAAGTGCTAATCTTTAAGTCAGAGTTTTACATACAAGTTAATTAGTAACTATCCAACTTTCCAGGTCCCACCACTTCTCCCATATAGAAAAAAAAAAACAAAACCTAGCATTAAAAGAAAAAAAAAAAGAGCTTCTATTGAAGGAAGATAAAAATTATTACAAGCAGGTAAACAGCAAATTTACTTTGACACAGCAAGATCTCACGTGGATGACACTGATTGCCATTTAGTAAAAATGTGTTTTATTTAGGTTTTGTATTTACTTTTTCAAAAAAGTCCTTGCTTCTGTAATTCAAAGTATAGTAGTTCACTCAGGAACTATGCCATTATTTAGCATAACTTTGAATAAATTAGATTTTTAAAATTTGAACTACTAAACAGTCTTATTCTTTTTAAAGTATATAATATCATGGATATTTTAAGATCAAAAAAATTTAAATTATATTTAAAATCCTTCTTTACTAAAACAAAAGGTAAAAGGAACTAGCTTAACAGTTGAACATACTACAAGTTCAGGGAAGGGAAAGAAGGTCATTTTATAAAATTCTTTTCTATAATAAATATATATACTTACGTTTAAATATCTCTTCAAAAAGATGCCAGGAAACAACAACTGCTGTTCTATGCGTTCTTGCTTAGAAGTATAAAATTATGAACTTTGATGCTGTGTTCCAGTCTCAAGCAAATAAGTGACTTGCTTGGCCAAAAAAATAGACAAACTTCACGATTTATGCTTTTCCTGCCTTTGTATCTTAATCATCTTCTGTTCTAAAAAGTGCTACCACGTTTACCCACATCTTTAATCAGATTTTTTTGAACTAAAACACATTAAAAAATTTAAGCCAAAACATTTAGCAAGATGCCTTAAAGAATATGTCAGACAGTGAAATACTCTGTTTTCAACATACTGGCCAATATTTTTAAAAATTGCTATTCATGCAGTATTTTGATGAGGCACAATTCAAATATACATTAAAGCTAGAAGTTTCTGAAGTTTTCTGAATTATCCTGAAAATATACCAAGTACGGTTTCATTTATTTGTGAAAATGTCCTTACAGTTTCATCCTCATTTGTGATATATTTCATAGGCTATGGATATTTCCACTTCTTTGGTACTGTAAGTTGTTTTTTATAAAAAACAACAAAAATTATTTGTTTATAAATTTAGACTGTAACACTTAACTATCTGTCTAGAAATACTGGCATCCATCACCATGTGCCATTAAACATTAAAATATCCTTATATGAAGCTACTAGCACTCCATTCAAAAGTGAGGGTTATTTTTCTAGTGTAACCAATTTATTCTTTTAAACCAAAATAGAAGTTCTTAGTCACTATACCCCGTCCTATGAAAGACTCTTAAATACTAAATTAGGTGGCTCTCCCAGGTACAACAACCCTTGACTCATCATCCAAAATTATTCAGTAATATTTACTAGCGTGGAATGCCGGATGAAAACAATTTGAAAAGAAAAATGTAAAGAACCACCACCTACATCTGTATGGGAATTAATCATACTCTTAGGTTTATTGACTTCCTCATGTCGACCAAAGCCATATCCTCTTTACTTCTCTAAGAAAACACTTCTGCTTATCTCAGCACTTTCATCCCTATGTGAGCTTGATTAGTTTCTTCATCTGCAAAATAAAGAGTTGTGACAATCAAATAATGCTTTAAACCTCCATGAGGAGAAGAAATATTATTTTTAGCTAGGTGTTCCACAGTCTCATTTTAAAGATAATAACCCAAATACAGCTTAAGTACTGGCCGTAGCAGAGAAAAGTTCAGCTCCAAAATAAGTTGAGGTTACTTTTTTAAGTATGAGAAATAATTTTGTAGAACAAAATGTGAAATCAGCTGGCCAGGCACAGTGGCTCACGCCTGTAATCCCAGCACTTTGGGAGGCCAAGGCGGGTGGTTCACAAGGTCAGGAGTTACAGACAAGCCTGGCCAACAAAGTGAAACCCCGTCTCTACTAAAAATACAAAAATTAGCCAGGTGTGGTGGCACGTGCCTGTAGTCCCAGCTACTCGGGAGGCTGAGGCAGGAGAATCGCTTGAACCCCTTGAACCCAGGTGGAGGTTGCAGGGAGCTCAGACCATGCCATTGCACTCCAGCCTAGGTGACGGAGTGAGACTCCATCTCAAAAACAAACAAAAGAACAAAATTTGAAATCATCATCACTAAATAACCACTAATACCATACATCCGAAATACTTTTATCCAACTGTTTTCTTTATATTTTCTTTAAATAATTTATTTCCCTCCACATTTATAAAACAATCATATATCCCTAAATAAACATAAGGTTCCAAGAAACAACCTTCTATCTGTGACCATTCTCTCAAACAGCCTCTACAGCTTGGTATTCTTATTCTATGATAGTCAGAGCATTATAATAAATACTCCAATTGTAATAGCTACAGAGCTCTAGACTTGCACATAACACCTAATAAAAATACTAACAGCTACTACTGAATTCATTCAAGACATTCTAAATTTATTATCTCATTTTGTTTTCACAAGATCCTAGAATAGCAAGTATTGTTTCCTTCTTTCAAAAGATGAAGAAATTCACATTTAAATAGTTGAAGTGACTATGAGTAAATTCACTCATCTAAGTTAAGTGATATTTAAATCTGGTCTTTGTAACTTCAAAGACATTCTGCCTTTAATATTTCAATCACCTTAATATGTATACTTGCCTGTACTACTAAGATTTAGCAAATGGCTCTGAAAGAATCAGAAGTAACATATCATTAATAAAGCATAGACCTGCAAGTTTGCTTGTGTATAAAAGTTGGTATAAGCTTGCTTTTCCCAGTCACTCATTAATATCCTGACCACTGACAAACCATACCCTCTCACTTTAATAACAAACACCTTCTACTTAAAAAATGGCATACTGCTCGCCTCCAAACTTGGTAGGGATATTAGGATTGACTATGAAACTGTAAATACATGGACATAATCCTACGCACAAATATGGACATATTCCTGGCCACCGATATAAAAGAAAGAAATACATGAGACAAAGGAAAAGTCAAGGTGGCTGATGACTTTCTATGCCTTTTCAGCAAACACGGATTAGAGTCACTTGAGTAAAAACTGACGGTGAGAGAGAAAGTTTTTTCTAGATAGACCTGACCTCTATTTCTTTATGAAAAGCAGAAAATAACAGATAACCTTCCTTTAATTCTTTCAGAAAGACATTACTCTGGACACGAAGCTCTGTCAGTACGCTGGCCTTTCAACCATGCTTTGGGCAATTTCTGCTTGATAATTATGCAACAAAACCTTAAATGTTTTAGGAAGGCATGAGTTCCAAAAGTCAAAATAAGCACTTTTTAATTCTCCACACATATTTTTTTTTGAAATGTTAAGTCCACATTGGGCGGAAAAAAGAAAAAAGGAGAAAAGTCAGAGCTTCTCTTTTTTGTTTTCTAGTTATTCCATTCATATTGATTGGTTCTGAAATGTTACAAAAATTTTTGGTGTTCTAGAAAATAAGTAATATGGAAAATTTTTACCTAAGGTCACTGTTTCTTCTCAATTATTTAAGGTGAAAGTAATAAACCAGACATTTAAGTAAACATGCTCACTTCCATCTAAATATAAATGTTATCACAGCATTTGAAAACATTCCAGATATATCAAATCTCTAACACCTAATGACAAGAATGTATCAGAAGGAAATAGACAACCAACTCATTAATGCTTGATAAAAATGCATGCTTGTCATTTATAGAATCCATGACAACCATGAGAAAAAGAGTATGTACTGATCAAAAAGGCCAGGTTACTATATAACTTTGTTTCACAACTAAGGACATTTAAGTTCAAAGTATTATGGAATTACTTACAAAATAAACTGGGTACTCTCTACCTCACCCCTAGTGGTAGGCTATAAAACAAATCGATTCAGTTTAAAATAGTTTATGTGCCGACTAGTGTTAAAACGTTCATGTATGCATTAAGATCACACCAAATCACCTGACTGATTCCTTAATCAAAAGCTCCTCTTGGCAGTTAGCAGTACACACCTAACATTAGCCAAACAGGTTATCTACCATCAACACGGAGAAATAAGAAACTTTGTATTGCCATTTAAAGAAGTTGCTTTCTAAAACTAGACATGAATAAGGGACAGAAGAGGAAGTATTAAACCCCTAAACTAATTAACGAAATAAGGGAGGGGGGATGCAGGAAAACAATGATAATTAGTATGTACCCTTGGTTAACCAAATCCACACATACATTCATTCTGTATATGCACAAACATCAGCAGCATCATAAACCGTCTCAAGTTCTAGCCATTATTCAGTTCGACATCTGCACATGTTTATGCGTCTCTCCAAACAACCTCTTGAACACCCTGCTGGAGCTGTCATTTTTTTCTTCTCCCTATCTGGCAGATGGCAAGTCAACAATCGGCATCAACAGCAGCCGAATATCTCCCCCTCCATCCTACCCCCCTAAACAGACACAATAATAACTTCTTTGTGCTTCCCTACAATGCAGCTGCTTAAACCATTTCGCTACAAGGCTGCTTTGCCTTAATAAAAAAAAAAAAAAAAAAAAAAAATCCCTTCTGTCAAGTCTAAAAAGCAGCATAATGTTAAGCAAGCTAAAGCCACAGCACAGCTGCAAACGGGCAGACACATTGACAGCTCCTCCCTTAACAAAGCCCTGTGAATTGAAGGGGGTTCATCTGAGGCTCACACAGTAATTAGTATAAAAAAGTCCGACAGCCTCTATTATGCTAAGGGAAAAAAAAACTGGACAGAACTGGGCTGCTGTTTTGCGTCAAGAGTTCTGCTGCAGAGTAGATAAATCATGTTGGGTTTTTTCCCCTCTTTTTAAAGACAGTAATAAGGAGGATGAGAGAAGCTAATTTGAAAACTTGGACACAGTAATTGTACCATATGGTGAGCATTTATCCTTTCTGAAATGCACGCTAACAGTCACTTACATGCACACTGCTTTGTTTTACAGTTGTTATTCTCTCTACCATATTCATAAAATGGATTTGAATATCTGATACTCAAGATAAGTTGTGTGTAATTAGCAAGAGAACTGCCTAGGTTTAATTTATTGGCCTTGCACTGCAATCTAGTAAAATGCAAAACAAAATTAAACAATGTGTCCACTTTGTAAAGATATTTTTTCTTTAACTCAACAAAAAACTAATGAATACAAGTTCATTGGAGTGTTTCTAAGTTAAGGTACAGTATATTTTGAAAATTCCAACAGAATAAACTATAGATGTTGATAAGATTTCTGATATGTCACCATAAGAATAATTTTTCAGAAAGATCACCTGGTTTAATTTTGTATTTCACTGAAGCAGATGTAACTCTTCCTCATATACATCAGTAAACCTAGATGCAAGAGAAATTTCCTTGCATATGTCCTAAAAATTTTAGGAAAAGAAATTCTGTCATTTATTAAATAGTTATTAAGTACTATGTGCCAAGCACCTATCTGGCACGGGGAGGAGAATATAGAAAAGCTTTCACATTTTTTTTAAATCTAAACATAAATTGACTTATTTTGTCTACTTCAAAATTCTATACAAATCTACTATTTGAAGCAAGACTTTAATAACACTAATAGTACATTGGTTATCATGGCACAATATATATCAAAATATATAGGGAACAAGATTAGTTTAATCAGAAGTAAATTCACTGTAATGACATCTGTGTGCCCCTTTTAGGTAAAATATTCTGTGTTTACTCAATATAAACTATGTTCTAAAACTGACATACTCAACTAGAACTCATATGAATCCTTTAAATTTCAAGTGGAGTAAAATCACTGGTTTGAATTTCTACAGCATCCATTTGACCACAAGTATCCTTCTGATCAATATTTTGGGGACATGAAAAAGCAGAATATTTTAAGGTATTGTTAGTTCAAGACAGAACTAAGAGTCCCTACTAAAGCTTGAAGTAATCTGTCTTTAAAAGAAAGACTGTGACTCCACCCAGGAAATTGGGCATAATTACATTAAGAAGGAATGGCTTCATCCAGAAAGTACCACTAATAATTTTCTATAATAAATCTCCATTTTGGCTTAACAGAAATAAACTTGGTCACCCACTACTAGTATAGTGGCTTCCCTTTATGCTACTGGTATTGGGCCATATGACCAATTTACACCTTGGATAAAAATATTCACTTTTGTATACTGCTTTACAGTTTACCAAATATTTTTAAATATTAACATGGGTCTTAAAAGTTCATTATACTGGGCCGACTTTGGTTTTGACATAGACAGATGTTTTGATTGAGAAATATGTGACCAACAACAGAAGTCTGATTCTGCATACTTTCAAACTGGGTGAATCCTACTGTATTAACAATGTCATGATACTATCTGGTGTTAAACAAAAAATGGGATCATTCTCTACAAAGTGGAGAGAGATCATTCTTTTTCTAAAAATCTGCAGAAAAACATTACATAATAACTCTTCTTGTTAAATAAACGAGGGAAAGAAAAAAAGTATTTTTAGAAGAGAAAATTTTCATTATTTTGAAAACAGGTTCAAAGGTGTTACCAAATGACTTATCTTTTTATCACATTCATATGAATAAAAAGCCATTCTTAGTGGAGAAAAAACAATTGTTTCCATTTAGGAAAATCAAGTTGAGGATATGTGTGTACACTGAATACTCCATTTAGTGATAATACTCAGGGTAAACGGGATGTGAATATAAGATCTGAAAATTTAACAAAATAATGATGGCTTTGTCCAGGAAAGGTGTTGTTACAGCATTTGATCAAAAGTTTTTCTTAGTTAAATCTGTCAACAATTTCTGAACTACCTGAAACCATTTTGATTATATCAATGACAACACTGCAGAAAAATATGTCTGTAAGGAAAAATTAAGACTGTTTTAAAAGCTTCTAATAAGAAATATTTGCCAAGAATACATGATTTTTAAGAAGAATTCTTCTTCATATAATCACAATTCTGATATCCTTTACCTAAAGGGGAATAGGGATAATTAAATTAGAACAAAGCTGTAAGAAAATGTTCATAAATAAGAATTACAGAACCAAATGATCCTAGTGGGTCTGGTAAACATTCTCATTTTTATTTACCTATGTTGCATCTTTTAAGAGCTCATATCTGCCACAAAAGTAACAAGTTGCTGTTTTCTTATTAAATGTGAATAATTTCTCATAAGGTCTAGCAGGTACCAAATACAATTTAATTTATAATGTATGGGGTATTATTAAATACTTGCAAATATTAAGTCAAAGACTGACATACCACTAAGAAAATAATGCAGTGGTCTATTGATACACTAACAATGATGGCAAAACCTAATCCAAGACTTTGGGATGCAAAAAACCTAACATATGGATATGGACTTCCTCAGCAGAAATTCAAGTAATGCATAGTTTAAAACAAACTCTTCATTTCTATAATAAACACAAATCAAGCAATGAGAATACCTAACATAGAATTTTAAATTCAGAAAGACAAGAAATTAAAAATGATTACTTCATATTTTATAATGATGTTGTGGAAAAAAGAACGAAAAGAGGAGAGGTCATGTCTAGAATAGTATTCAGAAGTAGGCCTCAGCCAAATATTTACCCCTGATACTTGTCTTTAACCTTAGTGCTCTATTAGAACTCTTTCAGTTACAAGGAACAAAGATCCACTGAAGCTAACACAAGTAAAAATGGGTCATTCTAATAATACTAACACTTCATCCAAAGAATATAGGTAGCCCTTTTGCAAGTAAGATCTGGAAGGTGATTAAATCACTTTCTTTTATCTTCTTCAGGGATTGTGTCAAGTCTGGCTTCTGTCCCTGGTCTCTCTCCCATTCCCCTCCCAGGCCTGGATGGATCTCAGTCTGTCTGCTCCATCTTCCACACTCTACCCACCAGCTCCTTAGCTCACTCAGAAGTTTTTTTCCTTCATAAACTCAGCTTGCTGCTACCTCTTACAGGCAATGCTACCCATGACACATAATACATTAAAGAATGTGGTTTAGTGTTACTTTAGAAATGTTTAAGTAACTTCCATATAATTTCAATTTGTATTAAAGTCTTTTAGTTACTATTATTGTATACTAGGTAATCGAAATGTCTTCCCAAGAGTCATACCCAGTGGCTTTTAAATTGTGGGTCAAGATTTTTAATTTTCAAGGACTAGGTAGTATCAAAAATATTGGAAGCACTGGCAGACTCCACCTGATAAACAGGCTGGGTTCCAACGGTCATTGTCAGAGATTTAAAATTTAGTTTATCATTTTAAAAAATTATTAATACAAATGGTAACTAGTTCCCACATGTCATTAGTTAAAAAAGCACTGTATAACTACTACTTGCTACTTTAATATTTGCTTTCATTCTCCTTACTTCATATGAGAGACAAGTCAGATATTAATATTACCATCAGTATTCTATGCTCAAGAGTTTCAAAGCTATAAGCACCTGATTAAAGAATGAGACATTGAGCACCCTATCATTGGACGGCCACATATCAAAGATGTTATAAAAGAAATTTGAGTTCTGAGTTAAAGGTGGTATCAAACTGCCCCATAGGTTACTTTTAACACCAAGATTCTAGTATATTGGTGATTTTACAGATTAGGAAACCAAGATTTCAAGTTAAGACACATGTTATTGAACTAGTTCTTTTGACTTCAAGTCCAGCTAATTTCGATCATAAAACATACATTCTACATTATACTTGTAAGAAATCCTGGAATCTCAAATTCCTTTTAATAGTACTTTTATTTTTAAAAGTTAGAATTATAAGTTAGAATCCAGTTATGCTGAATATGCAACATTTCTATGATTACACCCATTAAAGTATGCAAACAAGAGTAAGGTCAAAGAAGAGAGCTACATTCATTTTACATTGGATGCTATGCATAAGAAAACAGAGGACCTTTCCTTTTCAAGTAGAGGTAGCAATTGCTCCTAAAACACCACCCAAGGCTCAGCTGAGGTGGTCTCTTACCATTTGTTTAGAAGGGAATCTGATCTGTAGCTGAAGCAATTATGAACAGGAGGTAAGAAAATCCCCATGTCTTATAACCATTTCCAACATACACACAACTGGGGACATGGATGTCCACAAGCCAACGATTGTATGCATTCTCTGTATCGTTATTTACATAGGAGATGAAAATTGGAAACATCAAGTGAGTCATGTAGTGTATTTTTAATTTATAATTATGAAATCTTCACTTTAAAGTTTTTTTTAAAAAAAAGCTATCTAAAGCCACAAACATTTTACCTATCTACTTTTTGTTTTGTTTTTTTTCAGACAGTCTCTCTCTGTCGCCAAGGCTGGAGTGCAGTGGCATGATCTTGGCTCACTGCGATCTCTGCCTCCTGGATTCAAGTGATTCTCCTGCCTCAGCCTCCCGAGGCTGCTACCCTTACAGCTGGGATTACAGGCCCTCACCACCACGCCCGGATAATTTTCTTTTTTGTATTTTTTTTCAGTAGAGACGGGGTTTCACCGTGTTAGCCAGGATGGTCTCGATCTCCTGACCTCGTGATCTGCCCGCCTCGGCCTCCCAAAGTGCTGGGATTACAGGCATGAGCCACCGCGCCCAGCCTCAGCTTCAATTATGAAGAGTAAATGCTAGCAAAATGAATTGATGAATTTTTTCTTTTTAAATATTCTATCCAATATTTTGCATGTCCAAAACACAAGGTAAATTTCACCTATATTTAGGTGTTGTAGAAGTCCAACAAACTGGATTTCATATATGCACAAAACAAGCCATAATCCAATTATTTTCATGGGATAAGTCATTCCCTAAGGGGATAATTCCCCTAAGGGAATGACTCATTAGGGAAATTATTCAAGTAATGAATCTAACTCCCAGCAAACAAGATATATAGGTATGCAGTTCTATTTATTTAAACATTCCACCTTTTTCTGAGTATCACGTATGTCAAGACAGTCATTGCAAAAACATTTGCAAGCTGCATGTGGAATGTGGCAAAATTCCTTTTTAAAAAAACCGATAGTCTTTAAATCCTATCCCAACTCTCAGAGACTTTTCTTATTTCATAATGCCCCCCTACTCCTACAACTCCCCAAATTACTCTAATTTATTCACATAACTCTCTGCTAACTTTAAGTTTTTTGTATCAATTCCCTAACAAAACATTCCAAATTGTTCTATCTTTTATTCATCTCATCGAGTTCCACACCGAGTCTTCCTCCAACTGGAGTCACACCCCAATTTCTCACTCCTCAGTTCAACTTTAGTTTTCCTGACTACCAATTCCAATTGCTAAGAAATGAGAAGTATATTTTGAGTAAACTAAATTACGTACTCAAATCACTGTTGAGTGTATCAGTGAAGGTAATGCTGGCTGCTGAGAGAGGTAAATCATGACAACTTAGTGCTTTACTACAATGAAAGTTTTGTTTCTGGCTCATGTAAGGTCAAAACAATGTTTCCTTTCAATGGCAGTGACTGAAGGACCTAGAATCCTCTCTTTTAGAGGCTCTTCCATCTCCTTGGTTTCATGACTGCCATCAGAAGGGAAGAGAGAAAGAACACTGAACACAGATGTTCATGACCCAAGCCTAGAGGAGGCATGCATTAATTCTGCTCACATGTGAGTGGCCAGAACTCAGTCGTATGGCCACACCTAACTCCAAGACAGCTGCAAAAAACAGTCTAGATTGGTGCTAGGGCAGAGTAGGTGTACTACGCGCAAACGGATTTGGCCAATCTCTGCTACACTGAACATCTCTTGTATGTTCTTAAATACTTACTTAATAACCTTAGTGTTAAGAGAGAGACATAAGAAATGAAAGCAACTGTATATCTAAAAATGGTGGCCGGGCGTGGTGCCTCACACCTGTAATCCCAGCACTCTGGAAGGCCTTGGTGGGCAGATCACCTGAGATCAGGAGGTCAAGACCAGCCTGACCCCGTCTCTACTAAAAATACAAAATTGCCCGGGGCATGGTGGCACATGCCTGTAATCCCAGCTACTCGGGAGGCTGAGGCAGGAGAATCACTTGAACCCAGGAGGTGAGGGTGCAGTGAGCCAAGACCGTGCCATTGCACTCCAGCCTGGGCAACAAGAACAAAACTCAAACTCAAAAAAAATTAAAAATAAAATAAAAATAAAAATGGTTAAAAATGGTTAAAATGGTAAATTTTATGTTACATATATTTTTGCCAAAATAAAAAGGATCTTAAAATCTTTTTGATGAGACCAAAAGACATAGTAAAAAAAAAAAAATTAAAAAGTTCTAAATCAAACATGAGCAAATGTCAAAATATAATTAAAAGCTAAGTATAATATAATCTTCATGTGTTTTATCAATACTACATAGAGTTCTATGATTTTTATCATAAATAGGATCTCAGCCTGACTTGGCCTGTCTGCTCTGGTCTAAAAGATGTGAGGAGAAAAAAAGAGACTTGTTAATATCATAATATTATCTTAAACCAGTAATTTGAATAAAGAGATCTCCTCAAATATTAGTATCTTAAAATTATAAAGTAGATAAATATTAAGGGTTAATGCAATTTGGAGCCAATCAAAATGCAATAATCTCTTGTTGTTTTCCTTTCATTTTTTATGTATTCCCAGATGGTCCAACTATTCCGAAAAGCTCACGGTATATACTCTTGGGAAAATAAGCATGTAAAGCATTCTTTTAAAGTACTTGCCACACCATATTCTACTGGCAAATAGGGCTAATGCTGGAGCTCAGAAAACAATACTCCAAAATATGGCACTTCAGCACGCAAAGTACTTTGCACTAAAGGACACTGGAAGGTATCAGAAGCAGCCTCAGAACCTGGATCTCTGTCATCTTCTCCTGCCCTCCTGTCTCTTGCCCCTCATTCTCCCCCAAAGCAAGTACAGACACCAGAATTCCTCCTCACCAAAGCAGATAATAAAGACTAGATCTCTCTTCTCCAAAGCCAGCCATAAAAACTACAATTACTACTCTAACCTTCCCCTCACCTTTCTGTCTAGGAACTGGCCTAGACAGAAATTCTGTCTAGAAATTCTCTGACCTACCCTTGTCCCAATAATATAGGTCATAAGACCCTCATCAGAGGGGTCCTGTCCCATACCTGGGAGGAAGAAACATTACAAGAGAGAGGCCAAGAAGAATCTGAACAGACAGGTCTTGGTGAGTTTTTATATGCAGTCTATTAATATTAGATCATAACCTTTTTGCCCAGTCCTATTTCTACATAGCTGTCCATTTTTCACTGAACCTAAGCACTGAAAAATGGATAGTTGTCCCATATGTTTGGGGTCTTCACTCTGAAGGCTCCTGTGTCATGTAAAACTATAATTAAACAGATTTGTTATGCTTTTCTCTTATTAATCTGTATTTTGTTATAGGAGTGTTGGCCATAACCCTTATGATGCGGAGGAAAGGGATCATTCCCTTTCCACTACTATACTACCAAATATAAACTAGTAGTACCCTTATAATTCTTATATTTTCTTACTATTTTTTACATAATGGAGAGAAAAAGGAATTAATAACCCTGGGAAATTTACTATGCCAATGTAATCCTACCTACTTTTAGAAGGTATCAAAATATTTGTAGAATTAAAGAATGCCACTGCTAAAAGGAAACAAATTTGTGTAGTATTAGATAACACTTCTGTTGCTTCCAGGCAAGGCACATCAGAGGTGAGATTACCCTACAGATAACTTTTTTAAGAAAAGATAAAAGTAACCTAGGTATTATAATTTTCTAGATAACTTTTAAGTAACATAGACGTTATAATAATTTTCAACTTTTATAGCAGATTTAAATTCCTACATATTATATAACAAAATCTCTAAAGGAGCCAAGCATAAGACATTCCAAATAATTTCCAAACACATTTTGGCTATGAATACATTTCAGTTTTACAGTCATTAAAATTTACACAGCTTAGCAGGTCACAGCAGGTGTTACGTTATTCTCACGAACAAAAGTTTAACATTAAGAACAATTCATATATTTTGACACATCTGCTATATATATTCGTGTTGCAAGGACTAGACTACGAGCTTAAGGTTTTATTATATTATGCTTACATTTGAACTGGTTATCATAAAAAAGAAACATTATACTATAAAACTTCAGAGAAAAAGATATACATTAAAATAGCAACAACCTAAATTTACTCTATAATATAAAGTTCCATCAAAGCAGCTCCATCTAAATGTTAACATGTCTAAATATTCTGTGCATGCTTCTGAGTACATGCATATGAATAAAATGCTAAGGGGAAAACAACATAATTGCCAAAATTTGTTTTATAAAAGGCATTTCCCCCATCACATAACTTCACCATTTCTAGTGATCATCACACCCCCAGACCAAAGCATGAAGTTAAAGAAGGCCCTTATAATACACATAAAAAGTCAACAACTTCCTTCAGACTAAGAAGAACAAATTCTAAGCTAGAGAACCCTGGATGAGAATGACCTGCCCAATCCCTACTGAAAAAGATGGAAAATTTTTTCCTAAATGGAGAGAATCACATAATGATTCATGTCTTCAATAAAACATCAACTAACTCAGAAAAAGAAATACCATGGCAAATTATACCTCAAATATTATATTAGACATGAGCAATGTAAAAACAACTATCACCATAAGAACCCTGTCTAGGAAGCAATTAATCTTTCTCAAGAAATGCAGTAAGTCTGGGCACCCATTTTCAAAATTATCAAGGCCACTTTTCATTTAAACATTAACATTTATTATTTTCATTTAAAATGTTCAATGTGAAATTGTTAATATGTTAATATGTGTTTTAATACATTAGTTTATAAGTAATAATAAGGTCTGAAAAACAATTTATAAAAATGACTATATGCTGTTACGCTCAAAAGAAATCATAAACATTTTTCCCAGCTCACAGCAGGCCCTTTATCTGAGGGATTATTACAAAGCAACTAAAAACTCAATCACAATATAACGAAAATAATGTTAGCTGGCATAGGAGAGTGTTTTGAAGTGCTTTCTGAATACCTCAGTCTCACACTCAAATCAGGAGCATCTGTCCACCAACTGTCAAGATAACGTCTAGCCTAGGAGTTTTCCTGAATTCATCACTATTCATAGATGCCTGTCACTATTCAGAAAAAGAAGAAAGAAAGAGCCATACTTTCAAAGCTATTTTCTTTTTCTATATGTCCTAGTAGAGGCGAATATAGAATTTATCACTTTGAAGCCAATGTAGTCTGAATCAACCGGTCCTCCATCTCCAGATCTAAGAATGCAAGTTAAATGTTCTCTAGAAATTATAGATAATTCACTATGTCATATTAATACTTCTCACTTATATTACTACTGATTGAAGGATCTGATCCCTAGACTCAAAGCCATTACCTCACCATTACTTTCACAACTAGAAAGTACAATCCAGCCACCAACCCCTATAGAAAATGGCACAATCAAGAGTAAAGTGTTTCCACTGACGCCAAGCACTGTGGTTCATGCATGTAATCTCAGCACTTTGGGAGGCCAAGGTGGGAGGGCTTGAGGACATGATATGAGTTTGAGACTTGGGTAGAGATCCTGTCTCTACAAAAAATACAAAAAAAAAATTAGCCAAGCATAGTGGAACCTGCCAGCAGTTCCAGCTACTTGGGAGTCTGAGGTGGAAGATCACTTGAGCACAGGAAGTGGAGGATACAGTGAGCCATAATGCACCAGTGCACTCCAGCCTGAGAGACAGAGTAATATCTGTCTGGGGAAAAAAAGGTGTTTTCATTGGCTTCGTTTTAGATGCTGCTGCAAAATTCAAGTTAAAGCTGTCTCTCTCAAGAAACTTCATTTAAAATGAATTCCTATGAAATTTATATCCTTATTTTCCGAGTCAGAAACAACAAATTTCATTTTATAACAAACATAAATAATCCTCAAAGTACTCAGAAATGCTTTTCTGAGCCACTGTAACAATGCTGTGTGATACAGGAGAGGAAAACAAGACTGTCATCCCTGCAGTCCTCAAAAGAAAAAGTTACACCAAACAAACAAGATAAACAAGGTAGGCCAAAATCTAGAAAAATTGAGGGAAAAAAAAAACAACAAAGAATCCAGAAAAAGGTAAAACTACCCGTTACTGAGTATGCAGTTGTACCATTTTCTACTTTACATACTAACTAGTTCAGTCAGTAATATCTCTATTTTTAGTTCCTTAAACCTACATACATTAGAGAACTATTAGGTGAGCAAATCAGTAATCAAGACCAAAAACAGAGAATCAATAAGGAATTTAGTTTTCAAAGGCATATTTTTTTCAAATGCAAAAGTAAGGAATTTTTTCCTATATTATAAGACTTATGGTATCTTAATGTTTATTTATTTCCATAATAATTTAAGGGAATGAATCTTCAGTTTTTGTGTAAATATGACTTACCATGGCACTTAATACAAATGCATCCATCTTCTGGGATCCAGACCTACAAGTTCTAATTTCATTTTCTGGAAAACTACACTTTTACCAAGGATTAAGGGGGTTCTAATACAGGTGGACTATTGCCCTCCCTTTAAGAAATACTAATTTAAGAGCTCAGTATCTCCTGGGAGAAAAAACTGAATTTTAAATTAAAATCATTCTTAAATCATTCAGATCTCTGGCCAACAAAATACTTTCCAGTTTCTGAGGGAAAAAAGATGAAGAAAAGGCAACTATTGTTATAAAATATCCTACAATATAGAAGAAAAATCAGGTATACAAGAAACAAAAGTAGGGTTGGGCACAGTGGCTCACACCTATAATCCCAGAACTTTGGGAGGCTAAGGCAGGAGGATCACTTGAGGCCAGGAGTCCAGGACCAGCCTCGGCAACATAGCAAGACCTTGTCTAGACCAAAAAAAAAAAAAAAAAAAAAACTAAATTAGCCTGGCATGATGATGCATGCCCGTAGTTCTAGCTACTCGGGAGGTTAGCTTGAGCCCAGGAGTTTGAGGATGCAGTGAGCTATGATAAGGCCACTGCATTCCAGCCTCAGAGACAGAGCGAGCCTTGTCTTTAAAGAAAAAAAAAAAAAGAGAAAAAGAAATGAAACTGCAATAAGGGCAGTAAGAAAAGTTCTGGAAAGTGTTGACAGTTTCAGAAGGAAGAGTTTACTTTCAAATGGTGACAAGGGAAGACAAGATACAAGAGGTGAAACTTGAGCTATAACTTGAAGGGTTGATGAGTAGGACTTCACCAGTGACTAGAGTGAGTGAAATATTCCATGGGGGCACTGTGCTATCTGCAAAGATGCAGGAAAAAAAATTATAACACCACTCTCCAGGAACATGTGACCAATCTAGCAGAATAACAGAACAGAACTCAGCCTTTTTTGTGTCTCTACTTCAGAGACAAGAATAATATACTCCAGCAGTAACACTGCTCACTGCATACGGAGATTTGCAAGGGTTAAGGGTCGGGGGCATAACCACAGAAATAAGGTCCTTGTGACAACTAAATAAGATAAAATATTATATTTAAGATCATTACATTCCTTTTGAAGGTCACTTTGACTACTTCAATACACAGTTCAAATATATTTAATTCTTCCAAAATACCATTGCCAAAAAAAATTAGTGAAAGTGGTAACTGGCTTATATAATTTCGACGATTTAATGAAAACAATACATATGCCACATATACATGGCTAAAAGATATCACAGTTGATTCAAAATGGATAAGCAGTAGATATGTTGTTACAATTTTCAAAGTAATAGCTAAAAAGTACACACAGAAAGGTGTTTATACACATTCACTCATCTATCTGGCACTTCGTAGAAGACTAGGAAAGCTACTGGCCTTTTTAAAAGGTTAGTTCTCATAAAGGCCTAGTGCAGGCAGCTCTGGAATTTCATGCCTCCAACATTAATGTCTGGAATTTCATACCTCCAACATTAATGTCTAGTATGCTGGTGGGTGCTACTCATCTTTTCAAATCTGTTTTAATTATTCTGTTGCTGGGCATTATAACAGATCTTAAGTTTGATAAATTTAGAGTTCCAACTGGAGGTTAACCCACGCCCCAATATGTAAGCCAAATCCATTTCAATTATTTACGAAAGGCAGATAATAACAGAACAAGACTGATTATTTAGGTATTAAAGGATGTATAAGTAAATTCCGGTGGTGAAATCTGGAAAAATTATCTGGATGAAGAGTCAGGTGTTTTTTAACGTGTGGGAAAAAGTTGTGGGGTTAATATTATTTGATCTACTTACTAAATATAAAAATATTTTACACCTATAAAGTGAACTCAATTAATGCAGGGAACAATCTAAAATATGGCAAATATTTAATATGGTTGTTTGGTAATATTTAAGTTCAGTTTCTATAGCTTACAACAGGTAAATTCTCAAAAGAAGTTATCAATTTTCTGAAAATCTCAGTCTGTGGTTGCTCAACTTAGCAACCAATGTTCTCTTTTTCAACCCAAAAGAAAGTTAATATTTATCTATGAACAAGCACTCAGTCCCACAGCCATGAGAGTTGTCAAAATAACAGGAAGAAAAATGGACCAAGGATATATAAAGCTGAAAATGGGTCAGAATGCTCAAATTAAGAATCAAATTTATGTTTTTATTTTTCTTGCTTTTTCTTGCAAGCCAGGGCATCCTCATGAAAAAACAGGTAAGAATTTGGCAAGAATAGGGATAGAAAGCAAAAAGAAACTTGTTTTCCCAAACATCTGGCATCCTTCAACAAACTCTGGCAATGAAAAGTCAAAGCAAAGCAGATAAGATTCTGCCAATCACCTTCTACATAGGCAGTGGCAATAGGTGGCCTAGCCAAGGCTCCCTGCCTGAGCTGAGAAGAGAGATGTCAGTATTGTGGTAAAGCCCACCTCCTTGGTCTTCAACAGATTCCTTCCATACCCCTAGGTTATGACAGAAAATGAGCAATTCACACAAGCATAAATGTGAAACATTAACATTTAAAAGGAGCCTAACCTACATAATAAGTGCTGAGGCTGAATACACATTGTGGGTCAAAATCAGGACAAGGCAGCTCAACATGGCATCTGTTAAGGGAAGAAAAATAAAGGGCAGACAAAAGACAACATTTAATCCTAGGTTCAGCCTTCATAAATCAGCATACAATACCAAAAGTAAGTTAGCTGATTGATTGATTGATTGATTGAGACAGGGTCTTGCTCTGTTGCCCAGGCTGGAGTGCGATGGTACAATCTCAGCTCAACACAGCCTTGACCTCCTGACTCAAGCAATCCTCCCAAGCAGCTGGGACTTCAGGCATGCACTATCATGCGTGGCTAATTCTGTTCACTTTTTGTGGAGATAGGGTCTTGCTATGTTGCCCAGGAAGGTCTAGAACTCTTGGCCTCAAATGATCCTCCCACCTCAGCCTCCCAAAGTGCCAGGATTACAGGTGTCAGCCACTGCTCCCAGCCCCAAAAGTTTATTATTATAAGGACTCTTACTCTTCATTGTAATTTATAGGCTGAAATTGCAAAACTGAAAACCCTATTCTTGCAACAATAACTTGAGGTATTTAGAACTCATGAAACCAAGTTTCACATCCTCTTTCTTAAGTCTGCAGAAAAGGAACCTCCATCCTTATAGTTCAAAGTCTTTCTAGCAAAGAAAAAAAGAGAACCAAGAAAAAAAAGCATCATAACTATTTTGTAAGTATCAAACTAAAAAATTTGATATAATCTTAGTTTAAAAAAATAATTATAACACTGATTTGATATTTAGGCATAGAGGGATGTTGGCGTTTTATAAGAATTGACCTGACTATAAGCAGCACTCAGCTACATCTCTCAAAAATAAGTGAAAGCCATTTTAAGAGCTTGAAGTAATATGTTGTAGTCCTATGACATTAATAGTTTAACGGAAACCACATACAACTTGAAGACTAAAGCTATCAACTCCCTAAACAACTCACAGTGTACGTTAACATGACTTGACTATTCAGGGAGAGCCTCACCCTGGCAAACGGTTTGATTGTTCATCACAGCAAACTCCTGAAACACGCATCAACGATTCAATAGAAAGCCCCAACAGTATGTAAGATTTTTTGAATCCCTTGCTGTTGCATAATGGTCATCATCCAATTTTAATCAAACACACACACACACCCAGTATTGACTCAACCTCAACCAAACTTTGATTCTCAGTACATACTATCCTTGCTTTCTTCCCTCCAAGAAACTGCTAAAGTTCTAACCGGGTGGTGTACTCCCTTTCTGTGACAGGCAATAAACTCTATCTATAGGTTGTGAGGGAGACACTTGGGCAGCCAGCACTTGATACTATGCCAGCTGTAAGTTTTAATCATTCAGGAATATAGTGCAAAGAGTACTGTGAACTTATGGTGTGCTAATGCATCATACTAGCAATTGTGAATTTAGATCATAAACCTTTGTATTTCACCTAAAACTTTATGGGAACAGATAGGACAGGACAGGCAATCCCCATGCTTTTGTAGAAAAACTGTCTGGTCATATGCTGTCAGTTCTTCACGATTTCAAAGAATAACCACTTGAAAGAAAATTTTCAAAAATCTAAAGACTTAATAAAACTAAGATCAATGAGTTTTAAAGTACGTGTCACTAAAAGCACAAACTCATTTGCAGTCTATGGACTCTAAGGCAAGAGTCATATGCCAGACATCCCAGAAGAGGAAAAAAGTTATTAGAGACAAAAAGGACTTCAGGGAAACTTAGTTTTTCCTTAGGGAAAGGAGTCCTCCATGGAGTCACATGGCCCTCCAATAAGTAGGCATCAGGTAGTGTATCAAGAACTGATACAAGATCAGAAAGGAAGAGCCAATGAGTTAGGAGAAACCAAGGTTGGGTTTCAAGAATTGAGTTGCTACTTGTGCTGAATGATATTAAGAGATGGAGAAAAAGAAAGAGAAAAATGTTCACGCGGATGTCAATGATTTTTATTAGACTCTTCAGAGGAGTAAGAAATCCAAATAAACTAGAGTTTAGGGCAGAAAATTAACTACAAGGTGAGAATATGAAAGATGCCAGTGTGGACAAACCATGCAATAAAATTTTATTAAAAGAGAAGCAGAAATAGAGGCAGTAGCGGAATGGGAAGCAATATGTCAAGAGGGGGCTTTTCTTTTTAGGATGGAAGATACTATTGCACCTTTATATGCCGGTGTGAATGACAAAGCAGAGAGGGAGAGACTGGTAATACAAGAGAGGTAATGATTTGAGATTTTGAAAAGATTAAAAGGATGGAATTCAAAATACTAGTGAAAATAAGAGCATATGCACTGAGTTTAAAGCATGAGAATATGGTGAGAACATAAATGGGTACAGCCTTTCCAGGAAAAAAATCAAGTACCTCATAGATTATAAAGAGACATGAAAGTAACCATATCCTTTGAGCCAGTAATTTCACTCATAAAAATCTACCTTAAAAAAAGATCTGAAATCTATCTTAACTGTCTAATGATCAGGGAGAACTGTTAGGTAAATAATTATAAAATGCTATTAAAAGTCCTTAATGATATGGGAAAACGTTTATAATATTAAGAGAAAAAAAGCAAGATATAAAATTCCAAATGTTGTATTTTAAAAATAAAAATATGTGCATAGACAAAAGATTAAGGAGACATAAAATATTAGTAATATCTCTGGACAATAAATGATAGATTACAGTGTTCTTCTTTATGCATATTTTTCATTTTCCCTAATAAGAATGGGTCACTTTATTACCAGAATAATTTACTTTCATCTTGCCTGTATTTTCCAAGTCTCTCTACTGACACCTTCCTAACAGCTTTAAATATTTGTGTATTTCAGAAATAAAATTGTGATAGTGGCAGGAGGCAGACAAATTCCTAGGCAGATTGGGACAGGTCCCCAGTGAAACCCAACCTTCAGGCCACACACAGCATGAAGCCTGAAAACCTGGCTGCTCCTTCTAGCTGGAATCCACAACCTGGAGGGAGAATTTCCTTTACGCCTTTCAGCCAATGAAATGGTGTTTTTTCCAGGTCCACCCATGGACCACTCAGCACGCACTTCCTCCTGCCCAGGGACCAATCAGCACACACTTCCTCCATTTTGAGCCCATAAAAACCCCAGCTTCAGCTGGACTCAAGGTAAGTAAGGACTACCCTTAGGAGCTGCCTGCTTTGGGTCTCCTCTCTGCTGAGCTGTTCTGCTACTCAGTAAAACTTCTCCACCTTGCTCACCTTCCAGTTGTCCATATAACCTCATTCTTCCTGGACAAAGGACCAGAATTCGGGACCCACCCAACAGTGGGCATGAAAAGGGCTGCAACACTTTCCTGGCCAACTCACCAAACTGTGGGTGGTGACATGCTCCCATTTGCTGGACTGCAGGAGTGAAAAGCAGTGACACTTCTGGGGGCCGAGACATCAGGATTTCCCGAGCCAGGGCTGTAACACTATAGCCTTCCTGCCTTCTGCCTGCATTGGGCAGCTGCCCCATGTGACAGGAAGTGGCAGTGGAGCTGGGCCAGCCTGGGAGCCGCCGGCTGGGGTGAGGTGGTGGGACTGAACAAGCTGAAACCTGCTCCCCCTGCTCGCCGAGCCGCGGGTGGAGAGAATGAGAGAGCACGCCTGACCCACTCCTTGAGGCTCTGCAGTTGCTGGCGTCCCCAAGTTTTTAGGTGCCACCGCATCCCCCTTTTCCAGACACCAGCACCTGCACCAGAAACTATGTGTGGTACGCCTGCTCCAGCTGCAGCCTGGCAAGGAGCCGGCACCTCTGCCAGCACCCAGAGCTGCCTGCCCCACCACAGCTGGCCAGACCCTGTGTTAGCTCTCTCACACACCCTTCAGTGCTCTGAGCCTGGTTTGCCCTCATCAGGCGTGGGATCCGGGTTGGGCGAACTGAGTGCAGCCTGCCGGGCTGAGTGGGTGGAACGAGCACAGTGGGAGTGAGTGAAACTCAAGCAGGGGCGCCACAGGCCACAATGGTTCCCAGCTGGCAGAGTGACACCTGAAGGATCCCGTGACATTTCGATTATTTCTGCTCATAGCATAAACTCTTATATGTAAGTATCTACCACAAGCCAAAATGAAAGCAAAAAATATATATAATAGCCTGCTGTAGATATATATTATGTTGTTGTAGCAGCTCATGTTTTCTACCATCCATACGTTTAAGATAAATGGCATGCAATATCACCAATAATAAGGCAATAGAGAACAAAGAGTCTGCAAGAATTTAGAAAACACTTGCTTTGATATACAGCAAGAACTAAGGGGCAAGAAGAGGTAATGGGCAACCTCTGAGTCACTCTTACTGGATGGTCTCAGTACAGCAACAGTAACTAGGATAAGCCAAGGCGTCCTCTACGCACATAGTGAGGCCAGCTTGAAACAAGGAAGTACATAGTTGCAGACTTGGAAGCTAGCCACCGCAGCTATTTAAAAATCAATAGAGAGATTATTTTTTAAACCCTCTTTATCCAAAAAGAGTGTTCTGTGAAGAGAAATAGAAGGCACTAGAAGTGACGCACTGAAAGACCTCAGTTCATGGAATGATCACATTTGTAAACTAATAGTTTGTGCCTCTTTTTAGAGTCAAAAGTCAGTAAGCTCAAGTCAGTAAGCTCTGGGTTGGAATTCCAGCTCCTGTTTATTAGCTGTGCAACCATGGACCAATGTACTTCACTAACCCTCAGAATCTTCATTTATAATTTCAGGATTATGATATTGTACTTATAGAGCTTTGAAGAGGATAAAATGAAATAAAATGGGAAAACACTCAGTGAAATGCCTCATATGTAATTACCATGTAACAGTTTTTCCTTTCTTCCTAATTTCATTTACCACCTTCACAATTTGTGTCATATTCACATGCCATCTACATTATTTACTTAATATTGTTCCTCATATAGATTTACATATTTTTTTCTAAATAAATTTCGCCTCATCTTAACACTACCCACTGAGAGGCTGAATATAAAATGGACAACAGTGAGATCATGTATAACCACAGAACTCTGAGCCACAACCTTTGCAACCAACGCAGGATGGCAAACCACAAGCTCTGCAGCCAAGGCCCACAACGGTCAGGACTTGGGCAATGACAACCAAGGACCAAATAGAAAAAGCTAAGATGTTCCCCAGACCAGTCACACAAGATACCCACACTTCCAGCTTTCCCATGCCAACAGCCTTCCAACCACAGCATACCTAAAGCTGCCTCTTTCTTCCATTAAAAAGCTTCTCCACTCCCTTGCTGAGCCTACCAAAGGGAAGAGACGGTGGCTGACTGGACGTTTCTCAATCTTTGGAATTACTAAATACAGCAAATGTGTTTTTAAATAATACCCTCAGACTCTAGGTAGTCTAGAAATTTACAACACTGCTTCTTAGTGATGACAGAGTTGTTATATAACACACTGGTTCATTTAAAAGAACAGGAAAAGAGTTTGTGTACTGATAATACAAATTTAACTCATGTTGAGAAAAATAAGTAATAAATACCAATGAACAAACAACCAGCACTCTCAAGGACTATATGGTGACACATCTATTGTTATGTGCATTTGCCAATCAGTATTGTTATGGTTCTACAAAGAATCCAGTGCACCAGACTGTAGCTAATTATGTATATTCAAGTGATTAGCAAGCACTTGTTGCCTCTTTCACACCACCCTCCAAACAGCAGCCTTTGAGAGGAGAATAGACTGCAAATTTATTGAGAGAACACTGTTAATCCTTTGGGGAGAATGTAAATGTAAACAGGACTACTCTACATCAAGGTGCTTTGACAACAACAATCATCTGCATAAACACATGCTCAACAACAAACAGGTGTTCTATTTCACAACTAGCACCCATTTGATGCTTTCAAGTAAGCATTATGCACAAACTGTTAGAAGTACTTTGAAACCAGCTGCAATTACTATAATTAGCTGCTTTCCTATACTTTGTTTCCTTTTACCTGTTCAGTACTGTGCTATGCCAATTCATACACTCCAAGTAAAATGACCAGTTCAGGACTTTTACTGGTAAGGTATGAAAAGCACACAAACTAGACTCCATTTAAACTAAGTCAACTGGAACTTTCTGCAAAATATCAAAAATACTAAAGGCAAAATTCAAATACTTCTATTTTAAAATTACATTAATGAGACAAAAGATAGCTCTCTTTCAAAGCTGTTTAAAGTTTTGACTCATAAGAGACCTCAATTATTGTAGTATTAACTGACTAGAAGAGGAAAAGGGGAAATATTCTAAAAGTCTATCAATTAAAGAATAAATAAAAAGTAGTGCTACATATTCAAATGGAATACTATACAGCAGCTAAAAGGCATAACCTACCAATAGCTTTAGCTACAGCTGTAACTACATTGCACACGGACAGAGCACAAAAACAATATTAAGTGAAAAAAGAAAAATTTCAGAATGCCAATAAGTATAAGCTAGCAATCATAAACATATGTAGTGACCAAATCAAAATCTATATAGAAGTTATATCTCAGAGACCTTTTGGGTTCAGTTACAGACCTCTACAATAAATATGGCAATAAAACAAGTTATATGAAATTCTGGTTTCCCAGCTCATATAAAAGTTATATTTACACTACACTATAGTCTATTAAATGTGCAATAGCATTATGTCTTTTAAAAAGTACGTATCTTAATTAAAAACATTATTGCTAAAAATGCTAATGAAGTGAGCATATGCTGTTGGAAAAAATGACACAGATAGACTTGCTCAAAAGAGTTGCCACAAACCTTCAATTTGTACAAAATGCAATATGTGCAAAGTGCAATTAAACAAAGCACAATAAACTGAGGTACAACTGTAACCATTAGCCTAATTCTAAAACCAAAATTTTCAAATGTATTAATATAAATCTCAGAAAATCCAAAAGTCAAATATGGCATGAACTCTCAACAGAAAAAAATTACCTAATTCTCTTAAATCCAATCCAATGATAAACACACTGTCAAGTCCATGAGGGCTGTGACTATTTCAGCACTGTGTACTGCTGTATCTCCTGTACCTCACTGGCACTTCCAGTAAGTAATATTTCATCAATAAAGTATTTATGAAGGAGTGAATCAATGTATGTATGAATGTGTAAATGAGTGCACAAATCAAAGTTCACAAATAAACTGAAACACTGAAGTATTGTTTAAAAATATACAGTGTGAACTATAAAAAGGGAAAAGAATACCAGGTCACATTACTCCATTACAGTCATGCATTGCTTAATGATGGGGATACATTCTGAGAAATGCATCATTAGGCAATTTCCTCACTGAGTGAACATCATAGAAACACCTAGTTTTTAGGCTACAAACCTGAACATGTTACTGTACTGAATACGCAGTTCTAACACAATGGTATCTGTGTATCTAGACAAATCTAAACATAGAGAAGGTACAGTAAAAATACAGTATACAGGGTAAAAAAAAAAAGTGGCACACCTCTATAGGGCACTTACCACGAATGGGGCTTGTAGGACTAGAAGTGACTCTGGGTGAATCACTGGTGAGTGAATATGAGGTCTAGTATATTACTGTAGACTACTGTGGACTTCATAAACACCGTACACTTAGGCTACAATAACAAAATATTTTTCTTTCTTCAATAATAAATTCAGCTTACTATAACTTTTTTACTTCATAAACTGTTTAATTTTGTAGCTTTTTGACTCTTGCAGTAACACAGCTTAAAGCACAAATACACTGTACAGCTGTACGAAAGTATTTTCTTTATATCCTTATTCTATAAGCTTTTTTCTACTTAAATTTTTTTTACTTTTTTGTTAAAAACTTAGATATAAACATACATATTAGCCTAGACCTACACGGGGTCAGGATCATCAATATCATTGTCCTCCTCCACATCTTGTCCCAGTGGAGGGCTTTTGGGGGCAATAATGTGCATGGGGCTGCCATCTCCAATAACAACGCCTTCTTCTGTAACACCTCCTGAAGGACCTGCATGAGACTGTTTTACAGTTAACCTTTAAAAAAGAAAATAAAGCAGAGAGAGTACACTCTGAAATGACAACAGTATAATAAATACATAAACCAGTAACACGGTCATTTATTATCATTATCAAGTACTATGTACTGTATATAATTGTATGTGCTATACTTTTATACAAAACTGGCAATGCAATAGGTTGGTTTACACCACCATCACCATAAAAACGTAATGCATTGTACTATGATGTTACATCACTAGGCAATAAGAATTTTTTAGTTCCATTATAATCTTATGGGATCGCTGTCATATATGCAGTCCATCATTGACTGAAACATCATTCTGCACCACATGACTATTTTTCAAGATGTTTCTAAAAATATCATCTAAGTATGATATTTGAAACTTTAACTGGCTACTCATACCAAAAGCAATTTGTAACATTACTTTATACCCAGAAAAATATTTCGTTGTGTTTCCTCTCATAACATTTTCCACCATTTTTATTAGAGACTACTGCAACATACCTAGCAACAAACGTTAGCATGAGTAGCCAGCTCTTACTATCAGTCATCACCAGTCATTCTCATAGTTGATATGAGTTGTCCAACTATTTCCATCTTTTTATTAGATAGCTGCAAAAGTGGGTGCATGCTCACCACAATCACCTGTGGGAAACAAATGTAAGCCCAACTGATGGGTCAAACTGTAGAGGAGAGAAGCCAATGACAGGCATTTGAGACAATGCCATGGAAGAATAAATAGAATGGGAGAATGAATTTGAAGTTCAAAGTAAGTATTTCAAATATTATTAAAAAGTAAAATTATTCTTCCTTTTGCTAGTGCTAAACACAAAATACATCCTAAATAAATATTAAGTACAGTGGTAAGTAATTTAGGGGGAGATGCATTTAGCTTTGGTTATATTTAGCCTAAACCATCTGCCACATACTTTTTTTAATCTGTAAAAATAAGAAAATGCAAGTGCTAGACAGAAAGCTTGAGATGGGGGTAAAAAGTATATGCTTCGTAGTCAAATACATGGATTCAAATCCTGGCTCTGCCACTTATTATCAGTGTAACCTGGATAACATTAATCCCTCTGAAACTCCCATTTCTTTCACTAGAAAACTGGATGATAATAATTTGGTAACACCTACCACAGAAAGTTGTTCTAAAGCTTAGGTTATTTTATATAAACCAATTAGCATAGTGCCTGGCACATACCATAGTGAGTAATCAATGTTAGAAATTACAATTACCAATCATTGTCATAGTGATAAATCAACATTCAGATTCCAAAAACCTGGGGTCAAGAAAAACATAAAAGGCCTTAAATGGCTGTACTTGATGCCCAATGTTAATGGAATTTACTAGAAAGAAAGGAACTAAAGAAGGCTGAAGGAATCATAGTCCTGGAAGAAAATGAGAAGCAAGAATTAGAAAAAAGAATGGCCCTACCAATAAAGGTTTAAAAGTCAGAAAAATAACAGCTATAGAGGTATTTTGTTCTTAAAGCTATTTCAAAGGCAAACCAAAACAAGAATGAAGTGAATGGTATTATACAGCAATCTTAAAGAAATTAGGAGCCTTGCAAGTACTAAGTTCGAAGATAAAGAAATGGAAGCCTAACAAAATGAGAAAGTCAAGGCATATGCTGATTTGAAACAAAACAGACGTACTAAGACTTTGCTTAAGATTCATCTACTTTAAAACACCTCAAAGTCCATGTAACTTCATCCAGATGTATGCCACCCCTATATTGCTATTTTCTTTCCACCTTCCCAACAGATAACAGCCATGCAAGTGGCATTTCATAGACACAAGTATTTGCTGAATAAATGAACCATCACACACAAATAACAAATGTAAATTATCTGAACACAGAGCAATCTTTCCAGCATCATTTCTCACTAGTCCCTTTCTCACAGAATCCCTCAAACCCTACTAATCTACTTTCACTTCCAGAAAGGTGCAAGAGTCCTTTCTGTCACACTTTTGCTGGTCCCTCTTCCCATAACCTGCTTCCATTCACAGTGTACCAGGCAACTCTTACTCTACCTTCGGATCTCAGCTTCAAGCTCAAAACTTCTAGAAAGCCTTTCTTGGCTCTATCATACACAAAATGTGAGTTTGGACAAGTCACTTTATTTCTCTGTGCCTCATACTCATCTGCAAAATGGGGGTGATAGCGCTTTCCTCATAGGGTTGCTATGAGAATTAAATGAGATTAATTCAGGTAAAACACCTAAAATAGTGCTTGGCATGTAGTAACAGCTCAGTAAGGCATGGGTGTAATTGTTATTCCCTGACTCCTAAATCCAGGTTAGGAGCCCCTTCTGTTATTCCTTCTTCTTCTTCTTCTTCTTACTAGTATTCCCTTTCCCTACCACAGCATTTATCAAAGTGTGGGTTCTACAATGTTTTGCTAAGAAAGATGAAAAGCAGAAAGAAAAGAACTAATGAAGAAGTAGAAAGCAAAAGAAAAAGTGAGCACTCAATACAGGGATGAACAAACAAAAGAAAGTGAAAAGGAGAAAAGGGACAGGGTAGACTTCCTTAAGACATTAGTAAAATAAAGCAATTCTTGTTTTAAGGATTTCAGTAGCTTTCCTCTTGAGCCAAAAATTCTACAATAAATAGGACAACTATGAGAATCCACAGGGAGAAGTCATTGGATGGCAATGATTAGAACAATATTTTGTTATAAATCAGATGAAATAAAATCAAGAGCAAAAAGGATTTCCCATCTAATCTAGAATAAAAATCACATATAAAATTGATCTAGACTAAAGTAGGATGCACTTGTAAATTATGAAAAGATTCCAAAACATTGAAGTACTGTGGTCTCTTCCTACAAATTAACTGTTCATTTTAAAGTAATATAGGATAGCATTATGACTGAAGATAACTAATATACTCAAATTGCACCAACTACATCCCTGGCCCAGAGAAGTTAAAACAGAAGAAAGCAACAATGACTAGACTCTTCACCAAAAAAGAAATGTTTGTTTTTGCAGGTTAGCTCCACCATTTTTTTCACATTTGCATCCTAATAGTTCTACTTGGTCTCTCCATTATGCAACAGTTCTTTACAATACAGCCAGCTACCCTGACAACTGGGTTCCTTTGCCAGGGTGGCTTTGTCTAAATCCTAAAGCTGTGCTTGGCTTTGCACTGAGCCCAGTGGCTGCCTGTGATCTGAATGCCAATGAAGACTACAGACCCTGTTGTCTAACAAGCCAGAGACTAAAAGGTCTCTTTGGGGTCAACAAACTGTCTCGACTACTTTCATAAGCTTAAGAGACTGGAAAATGAAGCTAGAAATGCATCTTATTTCTTAGGAGGACAATGGGGGAAAGTATTAAACGTTTAACATTCATCAGATACTGTTAGGGCTTCAACTTTAGGGAGGTGTCTAGTAAACCTTCACATGTAAATAAAGTACTTGTTCTTTTAAGAAGGAATAAGCTTCATCTTAAAGAAAATGTAAATAAATTTTATATTATCAAATTTGAAAATGTTTAGAGAATTTATATGCTCAAAAGTATACATAAATGTCTCCAGTCCCACTTCCCACTTAGTACTCATTGAGGATGAATAGATAATGACACGGAAATAAAGATGGTAAACCATTACATTGTAAAATTTAGTGTTCAGTTACAATCTAAGAAATGCAAAACTATGTAACTCTAAAGAAGCAATTAGGTAGTATATACTAAAAAGCAAACATTAAAAATGCTAAAATCCAATGGTAGAAGAATATTGTTTTAACTACATTATTTTAGTTTGTCAATAAAAAATAACATGCATTGTTTTTGCTTGTTTACATGTCTGAATCTGCCGTTCCGCTACCATACATTTTCTTGTATTTTTGTGCTTGGAGGCTCCCTTTTCCTTCTTTATAACGAATTCACCATCTCTCATTTAATCAAATGGCAAATCCTACGTTTTATTTCCTAGATCACTCTCAAACCTTATGCTTTTGCCACAACCCTAGCACAGATCATGGTGATCTCTCATCTAGATTCCTATGAGAGCCTCTGAACTGGAATCTGGCCAGAGTAGTCCAATAAGAGACATAATGTGACACATACATGTAATTTTAAATTTTCTAAAAGCCATACATAAAAGAGCAAAAAGAAAGAGTAAAATTTAACTGAATAATATATTTAACCAAGTATATCCAAAATATGATCATTTCAACATATAACCATAGAAAAAATTGAGATATTTTACATTCTTGTTTTTTATATCTTGAACTCAAAATCCAGTGTGAATTTTACACCTATAATATAGGTCAATTCGCACTCTAAATTTTCAATAACTTATGTGAAACGTAGTCCAATCAAAATACTAAAGTTAAAGGAAAACATATTGTTTAAAATTTTAAGTTAAATTTTTAAATCAAAATTAACAAAAATGTAAAACTCACTCCTCATCACACTAGTTACCTTTCAAGTGCTCAACAGCCACTTTGGCCCATGGCTACTTTGTTGAACAGTACAAATGTAGGTCTTCAATTTTTGCCTCTTCTAACCTAGACTGAACATATTCAAAAATAGAGATCATTCACATCATCTTATGGCTTTAAAGCCCCTCAACCACGTCCTGCTGATCTGACAAAACCCAAGTGCTTACACAGGTTTTGCAACCTAGGCTCCCTCCTCCTTTTCCAGCCTCAGCTACCTATCTCCACTTTCCCCTTACACTCTGTTCCCCAGGTAAACAATGCTTTCTCCAAATCCCGGAACATGCTGAACTTTGTCCCCTTTGGCATGTGCTGCTAGTCCCTCAGGTTTCAAATTAGAAATCACTTTTTCTTTTTAGAGCCCTTTCTGTTACACAGCACAAGCTCTTGTGAGGGTAAGAACTGGATCACTATTGCTCATTATTGTATCCCCAGCATTTATCAAAATGCCTCATATTTTGTAGGCACTCAAAAAATATGAATCAATCCACAGAGTAATCTGAGTTGCCCAAAATAGGCCAAAGGCATGTCCTCCTGTCAACACATGTGGCCGGAAGAGAAGGGTCTTCCTGGGAGCTCATTACATGGTTTTACTATCACTAACCAAAAAATGAGAGAAACTACGCCAAAATTAGCACCAAAACACTTAGACTCTCAAGTTTGGAAAATGCAGTACAAAGTAATACTTTGTGTTTTATAGGTTATTTTGAGTCCACTGGAAGGGCAGTATAGCTGAGTAACAGAGTAAATTCTAGTGTCAAGGGACTTGTGAGAAAAGCGTTTGCCCCCCTTCTTACAAGGAGAGCTCATTAGTATTATTTCAGGTTTCTTTCTCTCCCTTTACTCCCTCTAATTCTGGTAAGATGGAGTATTTTATCTGGTGAAAAACTGGTGAGGAAAAATCCTTGGTATGCAGGATTCTGCTAGGCCCCTTTTCTTTCTGTTGAAACTAGTAGGCTGCAGAAACTGCGAATGTGCCTTTTTCCTCTATGCAAGAGATCAGCAAACTACAAAAGGCTGATGCCTATTTTTCTAAATAAAGTTTTATTGGAACACTCATTAGCTTACCTGTTGTCTATGGCTGTTTTCTTGCATCACAATCACAGAGTAGCTACAATTGCAACAAAAACCATAAAGATCCCTGCTCTATGGCACTGTCTTATTTATATTACCTGAAGAGTACTTGCAAAAGTTGGCCTGGTTCTGCAATTCAATCAGCAGGTCATTTGGCTCTCAAACTCAGACCTCCACTTGGACTTTTATCATTAGTAGGTACGTTCTGGCCTCTATCTTTACTCTTCATTTTGTATCTGGTATTGTACAAAGGCCAGGTAGGAAAGAATGACTTACGCCATGACCTCTAGAAACCCCAATCCTTCATCTACATAAAATTTCCAGGCATGTTTATTAAGTTCTAGGGTATAAAATTTCAGGGGAGGGGTCTCATCAAATATTTGTTCAAGCTATGAAATACCTGGAAATCTGATTTTTGAAGAAGTGTTAGCCCTACATCTGGGAAATTTATATCATTAATGTTAACTTCATCACATATATAACTGTATGTTCCATATATCGTCAATAAAGAACACTAGCAGTATAAACTCCAGCCTAGTTCTTCAAAGACTTTTAGTATTTTCATGATAGGACCTTTGTTTCATGCAAGCACGTACCTGTATTCTCTGCAGAAATTTTGTTAGTCTTTGTTGATTTTTGTTTCCTTGTTTCTCTGTTTCTCTCTCAAAACAAATCCACATTACCCAAAAAGTGACACTGAATCACCCATTTCCAGTAACACTAATAAATAATTATTCCAATACTTTATTAAGAAGCATTCACCTTTTTCTCATGCCAATGTTTTTAAAAATAGAACTTTTTTACAGTGACCATTCTATCATACATATTTGTAAAAATATACATGTAAGAATATTAATCTTGGCAATAACTATAAGGAGTTAAAGAGAGGGAATCAAGATTTCCCTTGTAAGTTTATAAGACATAGTCCAACAATAATCTTATATAAGCTATTTTAATTAGGTCAATGAGAGTGTTGCATATTTTCATAACATGCTTTTTATTCATTTCAATTTCTTAACCAGCTTTGTTCCATTTAAGATCATTTCCTTGCGCTAAACATCTCACATTTCCAAATTTCCTATAATAAAAAGTTGCTTAAGTAATTTAATAGAACAAGACTAGCAGACAGGATAAAATATAAAATACTTCCTACCTTGGTACAAACTCAGGCTTACTTTTGGTTGCTGGGAATTCTAAAATGAAACCAAGAAACAGCTTTTCCAAAAAATTACTTTTGTGCAAAGAATTAGAAATTAAACATGAAAAGGACTTTATTTTTCTCAATATTTTTATTCCAATTAGACTATGAGTAATCTGTGTATTAACAGTATTCAAAAAAATACCTGTAAACTACAGTATTTTTCCATAATCCTCAGTTTGTGATAGGCCATTCTGAACCCATGAGTTTCTCATCCACAGATTCAAACAACTACAGATAGAAAATTTAAAAAAAAAAAAACAGTAAAAAATAACAATAGAACAATATATGCAAATGTTACACCATTGTATATAAGGGACTTGAGCATCCTTGGAATTTGGTATCCACAAGGGACCTAGAACCAATCCCCTGTGGATACCAAGGGGCCACTATGTCTGTGTCATATGCCTCTCTGATAGTTACCACCTTTCTAAATTGAACACTTTTTTAAAAAAGCAAAACTAGTTAAAATCATTTTAATGTTATAAAAATAATCGGATTTTATGTAAATAATAAATATACTCAGAGGTCAGGCATGGTGGTTCACACCTGTAATCCCAGCACTTTGGGAAGCTGAGGCAGGCGATCACCTAAGGTCAGGAGTTCAAGACGAGCCTGGCCAATATGGCGAAACCCCGTCGCTACTAAAAATACAAAAATTAGCCGGGCATGGTGCTGGATGTCTGTAATTCCAGCTACTTGGGAGGCTGAGGCAGGATAATCGCTTGAACCCAGGAGGTGGAGGTTGCAGTGAGTCGAGACGGCACCACTGCACTCCAGCCTGGGCGACAGAGCGAGACTCCATCTCAATAAATAAATAAAACTCTGATAATCAGAAACCTTAAACATTTCTTTTTGTGAAAGTTTTCTTCTCATTTGGTAGAATGATAAAACAAATGTTTGTCCTTTTTCATTTTCCCATCATAAACCGATTTCTCCTCATAAGAATATTCTCCAAACCCTAGTCTTTTTTAAAAGCAGCACTCTACTCACAAAAAATTATGGGCATAAAAATATTTCAGGGGCTCCAGGGTATCTTTTTTTTTTTTAATGTGTAGACCATTTACTAAAATGAAACTCTGTTAGGTTACTTAACATTGACTGCAACAACAAACACTAGCTTAATACATAAACTTTAGAACATGTACATGTTCACCACTGCAACAGAAGAGGTCAGAAGGAGGTAGCTCTTAACTGACTCAGGCCAAAGTGACACATACTATTTTCACTCCCAATTCACTGGCCAGAAATTAGTCACATAGATCCAAAGGAAGTGCACGGAAGGCTCGAAAATGTAGGAGCACATAGAAAAGTTGGTCTCCATCTCAAAAACAGCTCTAAAACACTGCTCAAGAATCTTCCAAACTCTGCGTTCAATGATAAGGTTGTAATTGGCCAGTAAACCTAAAATTAGGCAGATCAACTTTTAATTATACCCTCTACAATGCCTAATAATTTTACCCTGGAAGAAAAACTTTGTATATAAGGGACTTGACCATCCTGGCAAAGAAATTTCCTGGAGAAGACTTCCCTGGAAGGAAAAACCACTGTTTGTTTAAAACACTTCATTTTTTCTAGTCTTGTTTTCAAAAATACTATGAATAAATAGTCTTAATAACACTCAGAAGGTAGCATTTGAAATCAATTCCATGGTTTGAAATACATAGTTTTATTAAGGAAAAAAATATTTTCAAAGAATTTCACAACTTATCAAATACAGAGATAGACTGAATGATTATGCCAAATGTTTTAGAAAATAACTAATTTACAACAGCCCTTCTTAACATAGGAAAGTTTAATATTTTAAAATGCAAGTGTCATAAAATTTTTTTAGTACTCCAAATGAATAGTAAATATATGAAAAAGAGTTCTACTTCATTAGTTATCAGGGGAATACAAATTAAAACCACATTACTGGCCAGGGTTGATGCTACACCTGTCATGCCTGTAATCCCAGCACTTTGGAAGGATTGCTTACACCCAGGAGCTTAAGACCAGCCTCAGCAACCATAGGAAGAGGCCCATCTCTACCAACAATATCACCAAGTGTTGGTGAAGATATAGAACAAATGAAACTTACAAACTGCTGCTGGAATATAAAGAATAAACATTTAAGGAAAGCATCTAGCAGCATCTACAAAAGTTGAACATATGCACGTTCTATGATCCAGCAGCCCCACTTCTAGGTACATAGCCAACAGAAATGTGTATGTATGCACACCCAAAGACATACAGCCAAAATGTAAAAACAAAACAAATCCAAAAATAGAACAGATAAACTAGGGTCTAGTCATGCAGTGGAAATATAATACAGCAATGGGCCTGAATGAACTGTTAGTACAAACAACAACATCAATAAATCTCACAAATAAAATTTTGAAAAAGCCGCCATATGATTTCATACTCAAAAGCAGGCAAAACTAATATATGCTGTAGAAGTCATCCTGTTTGCTTGGTGGGACATAGTGACTGTAAGGGTAGAGGAAGGGAAGGCTTATAAGGTAGTGGTAATATTGTTTTTTAAATATAGGTGTTACATGGTGTGCTTACTTCATGAATATTTACAGAGCCGTATTCTTATGATTCTTTCACTTTTATGTATCTCATACTTTAAGAAAAAGTTTACCTTAAAAAATTATTATACATAACAGAAATAGACTCTCTTGATTGATCACATTTTACACCACCAACTATTAGTTCCAGTATTCTTTACTATGTTCAGTGGTAATTTCTGAAATGGCTATTCTCATCACCATGAGGGGATCTCATTTGTGATCACTGTATTCATGAGTCCTTGGCTCATTAAAAAAAAAAATTGTTTTAATTTCTCAAAAAGATGTTCTTTTACAAGTCATGGGGGAGATTTTAAATTTTCCTGTTATGATCTTACTGAAGCTCTCAGTTCTAAAATAAAAGTAGGCTGGGGGCAGTGGCTCAGGCCTGTAATCCTAGCAGGATTTTTTTTGGGTGGGGAGGCTGAGGCAAGAGGATCACTCGAGCCCAGGAGTTCAAGACCAGCCTGGGCAATATGGTAAGCCCGTCCTCTACGAAAAATTTAAAAATTAGCCAGGCGTGGTGGTGTGCACCTGTACAGTCCCAGCTACTCAAGAGGCTGGGGTGGAAGGATTACTTGAGCTCAGGAGGTTGAGGTTGCAGTGAGCTATGATCATGCCACTGCACTCCAGCCTGGGCAACAGAGGGAGATCCTGTCTCAAATATAAAATAAGAGTATTGGGCATATCAATTTTTAAGAAAACGAGATATGATGTCAAAATTATTTATCTTAAAATGATCAGAGCATACTAAAAACATGTACGGATTTAGAGATGATTTTGGTCAATCCTCCTTATTTTACAAAAACAGGAAAAGTGATTTGCCCAGGGTCACAAAAGTATGTGGTAATAGATGATATTAGTCAGTACTCAGCTCTCTGGAATGAGAATTTGTCCCTATTCCCTTTAAACCAAGCTTGTCCAACCTGTGACCCTCAGGCCACATGCAGCCCAGAACAGCTTTGAATGCGCCTCAACACAATTCACGAGCTTAAAACATTATAGGATTTATTTTGATTTTTTTTTTTAGCTCATCGTGTGGCCCAAGACAATTCTTCTTCCAATGTGTCCCAGGGAAGTCAAAAGACTGGACACCCCTGCTAAACCATTCTGCTGCTCATTTTATCACTGGCACTAGGAATGGAGGTTTTATTATGCAAAGGAATTTCCGATACATGCCTTTGAAGTTGGATTTAATTAATTCAAGACACATAATTATATAAAGTGAGCATCTGCAGTACCCGTAGTATTCATCCTGAAAATAGTTTCCAAAACTCAATGCATTCAGAACTTCAAAAAAAAAATGTAGCAAAATCTGCATTAACTCTAAAATTCAGCTTTAATGCAGGTATCAAAAACTTCAAAAAAACAAATTCCCTATGTGGAATCAAAAAGATCTTTCAGGTTCATTCGATGATTTTTTACTTTGCTTTGTTTCTGTTTCCATTTAGCCCTATTTTAATGCTTATTTTACTAAACTCAAACATAGGGAGTACTTTATTTTCTAACATGTTTGTCTCCGTATGTTTTTTTCAATAATTTAACGTCCATTTCTAACTTGCCTATCAGTCCCAGGTCTTTTTAGATCTTTCTCAATTATGGTTGTTATTTTCATAATATCTAAATCATATCATATGTAATTGTTCTATTAAAATGTATTCTGTCTTTACATTTCAATGAGCTAAACATGCTTTATCTTGAGTGATAAATGTTTTTTCCCCTAAATAATACCAACATAAGCCTATACTTGATACAGCCAGTTAAAGTTAGAACAAAAACTTTAGAGAAAATTTCTGGTCAATTAGTGTGTCACTGAGTTAATAAATCATTTAATTACCACTTGCTTGGGTTATTTGTACCCTCATTTTATCAATAAAGAACATAGTATGACATAAGAAACTTCCAAGTTTGAACTAAGTCACAGCCAGGACCACTGATTTCCAATTTACCTGAAACTAACATACTCTACAGAAAAGATGAGGGGTCTCATAACCTCTGCATATTCAATGCTTTGATATTCAATTGTTTGTTTTTAAAGAAATTAGTTTATTAGAGACAGTAAAGCATGAGAGAGACAGAGAGAGAACGAATCTTTCCCTTGATAATCTCCACTAAACTTTATAAATATGCTTAGAATGGAAACGAATGAGAAGAAACAGAGGATGAAGGAGACATCAGAAATTTTCAGCCCTGTGTTTTACCTCTGGAGAATTCTTATTGTCATGAAGAACATGAACATGGGGGGTGGGGGGCAGTACAGGAAAGGAACAACTGCAAGCTGCCATGCTGAGTTTAACAACAATCATCAAAAGGGGCTTTGGGAGCTCACCAGCTGCAAAGTTTTTGTATTAGGCTGTGATTCCATTGGGAGGATGGGAGCCCCTAAATAATGATGTCAAAGGGGTTTTTACATGCCCAGGAAGCTATTTCAAGCAAACAGAAATCTACATTTATTCCTAATGGAGGTTAAGGCCTTTGGGGATTAGAGATAGAGAGTGTAGATGGCTATTATCTAAATAAACTTACTGTTCCTAGCACAACAAAGGAATATATTCCTAAAAAGAAATATAGGATATTATTTTCACCGTAAAACCGCAAAGAAATGAACACTCTTTCCAAGAACAAACAAAAATGTCAGAAGTTTCATTTTGAAAGTTATATGGCAAAGTGAATTTGAGAATTAAAAGGGAATTAGAGGATAATTTCAAGAGGAATTTCATTAACGGAGATTTTTGCATCATATTTTCATGCTTTTTTTTATTATAGAGTGTAATTCTTAATGACTGCTTCAACAAAATTTGGGGAAAGTAAAATTACATTGCCATTGCTGCTAAGTTGTAACTGACCTTCTCTCTTGTACTTGTATTCTACCCAGTACAGCCCAGTAAATGCAGCATGTTCACGTTCACTTGTCCAAAGCAAAATGACTTCTTTCCCAAGACACAATGAAGAGATTAAAGGGAGATATCTTCAATGAACAGACCAAAATGTCACCTAACAACATGCTTAGTAAATAGGTACCTTTCCAAATGAAACTCTTAGTATCACATTGGGAATTACCATAGAAAACCACATTAAACTTATTGTAAACTGACTTTATCCATAAACACAAAAAAAATCAAAAGGGATAAATGTAAGACAGTTCACTTAAGACATAGTATAGGTTTCTTGCAAACATGGCTAAAAATTACTTAAGACCATAATGAATAACAAGGATCGGTAAGAGTCAGTAATGAAATGATGTCTGAAGCAAGCACTGGAATATACCTAGGCATAGCACATGCAAAAAATGTGATGCTATGCTTTTTCAACCATAATGACCTGTAAATTGTTTTACACTAAGGCCCAACGGTTCTAGCAATGCTGTATAATCTCACATCTTTCCCCTGTCAAATGAAGAAAAAATTAAAAGATACACAAACATAAATATATCTTTTAAAACATATAGTATGCCTGGGTATTGTTTATATGATTCTGAGGAAATCAACATGGTTTGTTGGTGTGTCTGGTTTTTTGTGTTTTGTTTAATATTTATATTGCATAGCTATCCAAAATTGTTCAGAGTTTTGAAAGAACCAAGTTGTAAAAAATTGTGGATAGGCAGGAATTCTGACAAGCTTTCTAAACATGACCCTTTATTTCAACATGAATATAAAGAGGCAAAGCCATACTGATTGAACAGAAAACAAGAATGGGACTTAAAAAAAAACAAGAGTTGGATAGACAGTGTTCTTCCTTCTAGTTGATAGGAAGGCCACACAGTGTAAAACTATACTCACAACTTTGGTGTTCACATGCACAATCTTCACCACTTAGAAAGAAGCAGCTTTATTAGTGCTTATAAAAATTCATTAGTCCCTATAAAACCAGAACCAATTCAGCAGATAAGTAAATAAAACAATATAAAGAAAATAAATTCACAAACTTTAATGTAGAATTTCAGAAAATGTTAAAGTTCACTGAGAAATACTATTTAGTGTGATTAAGATAATAAAAATAAATCAATAATGCAAAGACAGTATTAATCACTTGAAGTTTTCAAATTTGAGGGGTTTTGTTCTCATGAGAATATTCTCTCAAAAGTAGTGTAGTTATATGAATAAGATTTCTGGATAATAACTGATCTGCATAGGCTATTAAAAATTGCCTGTTTATACAGGTCTGACTTTCAAAGCCCCAATCTTGAGTACGTGTCAAGGTTAGCCTTACCATACGAATCAGAGTGACATCTAGTGGCAACTCCATTGAAGTACTACTTGGTACTTCATCTGCCCTCACACACTGTTGCATGAATACTTTAATATTTTAAGCTAATATTATAATTTCCTCAGTTCTACTGAACTTCCTCCTTCCTTTTCCTTACCACTTCTAGTCCTTCATTCTCTCCCTATTTTCTCTGTTGAAAAGTTCCCTTCTACTTGTCTCATTCTATGGAATCCCTGATCATTCTATATTTTTCTAATCCACTTTTTCTTTCATTATACACATCTTATCAGTCTCCATCCTAGGTATATGATATAATCCATTTTATGTGGAACTCTTCTGAGTACTGCTATACTAAATCACGAAACTAAACCAAATAAATCTATCATAATTCATGCAAACCTGGGAAATTATTTCATTCATCTCTAGTTGACTTGATCATGATTGTTTTCTAAAGGAACCATGCCACATCTTCTTTATCCCTCTTCAAACCCCTCTCCCCCAACCCCATCTTTCTCATTTTATAATATCCCTACTTCCTAGAAAGCAGGGAAACCATTAAATGTGAATAACTTCAACTTCCCAGCTCTCTACTTCAAACATTCAGAATACCCCCTTTACTTATAACAAAGGAAGTCATATACATTCTAGTTTTCAAGAACTAACCCCTCTTTCTTGTGTCCCATCTTTACTGTCATCTAAGATTTGATTATGTCAAATGATGAATCTCTCTCTTGGATCTTTCTGAATTTCCCTCTGTATTTTGACTCCATTCCTTCAACCTATGAATATGCTCAAAACACCCCATCCAAAAATCGTCTTTCTTTGGCTTGCTGTAATCTATTTTCTTTCCTTTTATCAAAAAACAACTCAGAAGAAAAATCTATGATTACTGGATTACTGTCTCCATTTCTTCAGTATCCATTCACTCTTCAACTCCTGCCAATTTGCTATTTACCATCACTACTACTGATCTCCACAAAGTCACCAATGAGGTTATCAGTGGCCTCTTTACAGGCCTTGTTGTCCTTGAATCCTGAAATAATGCTGTAATAATTGCTCTTGCTTGGCATCTAAAGTGAAGTGATCTTTTTATTCTCTTCCAATCTCCCTCATAACTCCTTCTCTGCTTTCTTCTCCTTCTCATATAGGCTAAATGCAATACGGCCTCATATATACTTGAGCAAATAAAGAGGCGAAGTCATGCTTTTATAAAGAAAGTGCTTCAGTTTCTAAATAGAAATTGATTTGCCTATGAATTTAGCTCAAAATTATGTACTGCTTACTACCCTCCTTTCCTTCAAAGTAACGCTTTAACCCTACTTGGTTAAATTTGCCCCAATTATTTCAAATCATAATTCACTGTCCCTAATAAACCAAATTTTATCTTGCATTAACATACATTTTGTATCATCTTTAGATGTGTCCTAAGGTTTTAAAAATTCTCTATTATGTTAACTTGCAACTACTGTATGCCTCCTTCTCCCACCTTCTCTCCCCTCTCACATGCATGCACGTATACACACACACACACACACACACACGCACGCACACACGGTATTTTACAAGGACAGCAAGCTCAATGCCTTTGTCCTCCACTTCTGGGCATTTCTTCAAAATGTTTTAAATCTGAATATACTACTCTTTACCGGTAAGTTATTAGTAAATGCTTGTTGATTAAGGCTAATCTTTTTTTTTTTTTTTTTTTTTGAGACAGAGTCTCCCTTTGTCGCCCAGGCTGGAGTGCAGTGGCACAATCTCAGTTCACTGCAAACTCTGCCTCCTGGGTTCAAGTGATTCTCCTGCTTCAGCTTCTCGAGTAGCTGGGACTACAGGTGCCTGCCATCACACCTGGCTAATTTTGGTATTTTTAGTAGAGACGGAGTTTCACTGTGTTGGCCAGGCTGACCTCAAACTCCTGACCTCAGGTGATCTGCCCGCCTCGGCCTCCCAAAGTGCTGGGATTACAGGTATGAGCCACCACACCTAGCCAATTAAGGCCAATACTTCAATAACTGTTCATTAAAAACAAATAATGTTTTTTAAAAGAAAAAAAACTGACTTTTGTTTTAGCTGTTGGTACTGATACTATTAGTCTATAAACACTATAAACACACAGAAAGTGAGATAATGCTTTGGAAAAAGATTAATTTTCTAATTCTGAGCTAACTGGCCCAATTTTACTTGTGAAAACTGCTCTGTAATTTGTCACAACTCTAATTTACACCAAACTCAACATAATTTTCTTAAATGCTTCTCAAAAAAAAAAAAAAGACTCTGAAAGAGAAAGACTTCTGGAAAATTAGCAGCAAAGAATCATGAAGAACAATATTTGAAGCCTCTATACAACTTTTATAAAACATTTGCCACAAGGCAAGTTTTGGTGTGTGCAAAAATCCATTTGTAGACCAGCTGTGACAGACTCTTTAAAGCATATCCAAGGCAATGATAAATGAAGCAGACATTCATGCCAAACGCTTGGATTTAGATTTACGTATCAAGAAAGCTTTAATAAGTAATCCTACAAGGAATACAGTTGTATCTACATTTTGTGTAAGTAATAGTTGCTCATTTCTTTTTAGGGGAGGGGGTAATGCTATATTCATCTTTTAAAATAAATTCTTCATTTTTGTTTTGTTATTTTTTCTCCTTAGTCTAGTGAAGAGAGAGTCAGACAGGATATTCTGCTATGAGGCCCTGGCAAATCTAGTCCATTGTTGTGGGGAGAGGGGCACTTTGATCTGGAGGATACACAGGGACTCAGATTTAGAAATGCAGCCTGGAAAAAGCATTCTAGTGCTGAATGGACCTTTGTCTACAGGAACAGTTCCTGAGACATGCATGGAAAAGCTGAAACAGGACCCAGCCCACAGGGGAACAGAGCTTGCAGGGAAGGTGGGGAGGGGGACAGAAAAGTAGGCTGTAGCTATTCCAGGTGAGTTCTTCAGTATCAAGAGAGTTTAGGGAGGTTGGATTATCCTCCAGGAACTTCAGCACTGGAGCCTACAACTATCTAGGACCATTTTAATTCACTAATCTGCTATTCACATTTATACCCCACTCAACCAAAACTCTACTAGCTTCAGGGAAAGGTGGAGGACACTACAGAATTGGTACTCTGATTGGCTAGCCAATCACAGCCAGCTGTTGAGCTGGGTTAATGCTGTATACAGGGTCCAAAACAGTGCAGGTTGGGCGACCTCTGTTTTATTATTTAAGAGATAACTGAAAGTTTCTTTGCTTTTGATACAAAACCAAAAATCATTAAATGAGAGAACATTTTTAACTAAGAAAAAAATTTTTAAACTGAAAAGTACAAAAAATACACTTATCCAAAATCAGGCATATATGCATCTGAAAGGTATATCTACTAAAGTGATATGACATAACAATTTTAAATAGTCCTGAAATGTTGAATTAATTATAGTAACCATGAGCACTGCTTTCCGAACAGCTTTGATTCTGAAATGAACATTCTTTGTATTTGATGACACTAATTCAGCCTTTTTGTGGTCGATGCTATAAATGTTACGGAAATTATGTACTGCCCATGTTCATTACCTAAATTTCACATAATAATAGGTTTGTTAAATTAATTTTTCCCTAAAATAGATAAAACAATTACTCCTTATTAAGCATTAATCACTTGCCAAATTTAATTTTCTAAAACAACCTCATTTCAATTACACACAAGTCTTAGATTTGGTATTTTCAACTTTTCATTTTATTTTTTCAAATTCAAATAGACTTTAGATTTTAAAATAACAGAAACACTTTGCAGGTAGTCCCTTGGTTTATAAGTGGTGTGAAATTCACTGTAGCTTCTGGGAACTCTGAATGCTTTGCTCCAGAGAACAATTATATAAATAGTTAACTCTGAGGATGCTGTCATAAAGGTCTATTAACAGTACTAGTTAGTTTAACAGTACTAGTTAGTACCATTAAATCAGCTCTAATTCTAGGCTCTTGGGATGAAAGTGTGGGGGAAAGGAAGTTAAAGTTTTCATCCCTTTTCCCAGGCACAGACTTCGTCCCAAGCAGACATCTGAAGTGGGCAAATGGAATTTTGGCATAATTTCTACCCCCTTTCCCAATACATAGTCTTTTCCTACATCCTTTTGTTGTTTCTACCAGTCACAAGGTCTTCATGCTTCCTCCATCATGTTATGCCATTTTGATTTGCCTTAAGTTCTCCAAATGTCTCATATTTCAAAATTTAAGCCCTATATCACCATCCGATTTCACAGGCAACACAAAGAATGCGAACTGCTTCTAAGGAGTAAGTGAATGAACATGCCTAAACCTTTTTAAAAGTAATTAAGTTCCATGACTATGAACTTAAATAAATGTATAATCTATGGGGTCTTAAGCAGTGTAAAAAATTAAAGTAAAAGCAACATTTTAAAAAGAAAGCTAGGGAATATAAAGCAAGGTATTTGGATGCAGAAAGTTCCTACGCAAGCAGATTAGCACTAACCTAAAAGTGTACGATTTTTCACTTTCCTACAGTTTCTTCCCCTTTCCCCTAAACACAGTTTCTCAAAATCTAGTATCTTCAAAATTGCCCTAAAAATTGAAAGAGAAACAAGCCAACAATGTCCCCTTAGATATATATACACACAAATGATCCTAGGAAATCTGTTTTCAATAAAAAACTTCTAGAATTTGGTTTAAGAAAGAAATGTTCTTTCAGTATGTACATCTGATAGTTGCATAATACTGTTCTTTTGTACCTCAATGCTGATCAAGGTTGGTAGAGAAATGAATGTTTCTTCTAGGAGTTGTAACCATTTCATCATAATATATTCCTCATCAAGACTCTCCAGTTGTTCTCTATTGTCTGCTATGTCAAACACAACTCTTGAACAGGTTAGGGGCTTAGGTAGTAGAGTGTAAAATAACTGAATAGGAACATTGAGATATTTTATGGCAAACCTCCAGAACTAAATTGAAGAGCTAGAATCCCATCTTTTCCCATGAAGCCTTCTATAAAGCAAAGATGGAGAAGTAACAATGAACCCTCTAATAATGTGACATAGGTTAGCACTTAATGTATATACTGTCTTGAATTATTCTCTGTGTGTTTCATATACTGGTCTTATTCTCTGGGTAGATAATGAAAGCATGGAAGTAGAATATGTACAATTTGCCTCATCTCTATTTATTTTCCCAGTTTCCTTATTAATAGAGCACTCTTTCACTCTCAACAGGGTACTGGTTTGGAAGATACACAGCCAGCTTATCCTTAAAGTAAAAGACCATGTCTTAAGTTTCTTTTCTCACATCAAATACCTACTATACACTCAAGAGAAACTTTGATTTGTTTGACTGAACTCCAAATTTATTATGGAGTCATTATTTTCTTGGTTACAGTCTCATGGCCCTCTGTACTTTCCATAATTAGCATTTACCACAGTTGATAATTACACTGAATGATTAGCTGTAGAATGTCTGTATCTGCATTCGATTTTACTGTGAGCAGTGGTACTCAAAACCAGGAGTAGTGATGTGCTCCCCACCCTCATTGGACATTTGGCAACACATAGAGACATTCTTGGTTACTGCCAATGTGCTGAGGGATGGAGAGGTAGGAGGTGCTGTTACCAAGTGCAGGGTCCCCACCCCTGGGCCACGGATGGTGGCTGTTAGGAACCAGGCCACGCAGCGAGAGGTAAGCAGCAGGTGAGCGAGCATTACCACCTGAGCTCCACCTCCTATCAGATCAGCTGTGGCAACAGATTCTCATAGGAGTGCGAACCCTATTGTGAACTGTGCATGCGAGGGATCTAGGTTGCATGCTCCTTTGAGAATCTAACTAATACCTGATGGTCTGAAGTGCAACAGTTTCATCCCAAAACCATCCCCCTCCCACACACCACCCAGGTTCATAGAAAAACTGTCTTCCATGAAACCAGCCCCCGGTGCCAAAAAGGCTGGAGACAGCTGATCTCATGGGCAGAAGCCAGGGATGCTGCTAAACATCTTATAATGCACAGGATAGCCTGCTATGACGAAGAAGAATTACCTGGTTCAAAAATGCTGAAGTGAAGAAACTATTCCATGAAGTCAAGAACCCTATTTTGACTTACAATCTTCCAGCAGAGCAGCTTGATATGTATGAAATCATCAATAAATATTTGCCAAATTAATAAATGTATCACTCAAGTCCTTTTTAATTATTATTGTTTTTTTTTGGAGACAGAGTCTCGCTGTGTCCCCCAGGCTGGAGTGCAGTGGCACAATCTTGGCTCACTGCCACCTCCGCCTCCCGGGTTCAAGCAATTCTCATGCCTCAGCCTCCAGAGCAGTGGGGATTACAGGCGGGCGACACCACGCCTGGTTAATTGTTTTTTTTTTTTTTAGTAGAGACAGGGTTTAGCCATGTTGCCCAGGGTGGTCTCGAACTCCTGAGCCCAAGTGATCTGCCCGCCTCGGCCACCCAAAGTGCTAGGATTACAGGCATAAGTCGCCGTGCCTGGTCTCCTTTTTAATTCTTATACTGGCTCCTTCTTACTCCTTGCCTGTCTTGTCATATGTGCAAACCCACCTGAAGCACTGGAAATTGAGGGTTTAAAGTGTAAGCATATCTTTGAAATTCTCCAGTTACTACTAGTATACTGATAGATTCACTGATAAGAAAGCAAAACTATTGGATACATTTAGAGCTTCATGTTAATCATGTTCTCTATGTTACAGAATTATAAATTATAATAAATTACAAAGAAAACTCTCAAGATTCCCCAAAGTGTTTTCTTATAATCTTATCAAAACAAGCCTTAAGTTAGTCATTAGATAAGTTTAGAAAATAGCAAATCATATTTGTAAAGACCAGAATAAAACTCTAAGACTCATCCACATCATCCAAAATGAACAGTAAAAGAACCCTTTTATCATAAAGCAATTCCACCTAAAGATCAAAGCATAAGCTTTGGTGGGATATGGGAATCCCCAAAGTATGCATTAAAATGTGAAGGCCTTTCTTTTCTTAAGTATTTAGGCATGGCCAAAGGAAGTAAGAATCTGCTGGTACTGTAGGGGGAAGCTAGGAGAAAGGGTCAAGCCCAATCAAGGAACTGACCACAAGAAGTAGTGGCCAGCATGATTGAGAGATTGGTTATATACAGGAGATGAACCATATAAGTCATATATTGTAGATAACTGAACCCGTTTCTCACTGGAAGTTACAAATATAAAAAGGATGAAGCTAGAATGGACTCTTTGGTGTGAGCTAGAAATTGAAATATCAATGCAAATTCAGTTTTTAATATACAGATGCAGAAATCGTAAGAATAAGTGAGTATGTCATACAATTATTTCCTAATTTTATTTTTAATGAAAGAGCTTGACAACAGTGACACTCAATACAGGGAACACAATTAATACCCAGATTTAGGGTTCTAAATATCATTCTCCACACAAAAAAGAATCAGGAGTCTCTGGAAAACTGCTGATTCCAGGGCTGAAGCAGGGATATCACAAGCAGAGCTGGGAACATCTTACTGTGCCAGAGAGTAAGAAGGTGCTCAAAGAATGATGGAGACATGTTAAAGGGCAGAGAAGTTTGAAGGGAATCCCACTGGCCAAATCTGAGACAATCTGGACATCAAAATACATAATACTAAAACATTATGACTCATTTGTTGAATAAAACAAGAATCCATGAGCTCATATTGATAAAAATAAATAATGAATCTATGAATGGAGAGATTCCTTATAAGAGAATCCCAACTAATGAATGTTGAAGAAACAACAAATTAGAAAGTCACCACTTGACATTCATCTTAGTCACAACTAAGTTAGGCAAGAAACATCAATAAATGCTAAAACTAATGAGTCAAAGAGAAACATAATATTTACATAGTCTCAAATTACCTCCTTAGAAAATAATAACAAAGGACAAAAGAGTACCTCTACAGTGGAGAAAACTAGTAGTCACTACCTTCAGGTGATCAAAGTTAACATCAGTAATAATGGAATAAACCAAAATTGAGTATCAATTCAGAATACAATAAGAACAAAACATCACTTTTGTGACATTGCTGCCAAAAATGTATAACCTACATCTAATCAGGAAGAAACATTAGACAAACTCTAATTATGGGATGCTCTACAAAATAACTGGCATGTAATCTTTAAAAGCATAAAAGCCATAAAAGGAAAGACTATGAAGCCATTCCACATGAAGAGACTAAAGAGCCCTGACAATCAAATGCACAGATCCTGGGTTAGAATTTTGCAATGAAAGACATTATCGAAAGAATTGGCAAAATCTGAATGGGGTCTGATGATCAGATGGTAGTGATTGATATATCACTATTAATATCTTGCTTTAATAGTTATACTCTTTTTACATAAGAGCATGTCAATGCTACAAAAATGCACCAAAGTAATCAACAGTAAAGGACCATCTCACTCTCAAATGGTTCATTAGAAAAAGCATTATTTGCTCAGTGCACTGGCTCATGCCTGTAAACCCAGCACTTTGGGAGGCTAAGGCGGGTGGATCACCTGAGGTCAGGACTTCAAGACCAGCCTGGCCAACATGGTGAAACCCCATCTCTACTAAAAATACAAAAATTAGCTGGGCGTGGTATCAGGTGCCTGTAATCCCTGCTACTCAGGAGGCTGAGACAGGAGAATCGCTTGAACCCGGGAGGCGGAGGCTGCAGTGAGCCAAGATCGTGCCACTGCACTCCAGCCCGGGCAGCAAAGAGCGAAACTCCATCTCAGAAAAAAAGATAAAGAAGAAAAAGCATTATTCTTACAACTTTTCTTTAAGTTTGAAATTATTTCAAAATAAAAATAAATGCAATGTCAAAGTTCTTACACTTGCAGTCTCTACTTTCTTTTTGATACAGATTTATCTAATTAATACCTTTTTTTTTTTTCATATGGAATCCTGCTCTTTCACCCAGGCTGGAGTATAGTGGTGCAATCTCGGCTCACTGCAACCTCCGCCTCTCGGGTTCAAGCGATTCTGGTGCTTCAGCCTCCCGAGTAGCTGGGACTACAGGTACACGCCACCACATCCAGCTAATTTTTTTGTATTTTCAGTAGAGACGGAGTTTCACCATGTTGGCCAGACTGTTTTCTAACTCCTGACCTCAGGTGATCCACCCGCCTCGGCCTCCCAAAGTGCTGGGATCACGGGCATGAGCCACCACACCCAGCTATCTAATTAACACTTAAAGCTCTTAAATAGGTTATGGTAATAAATTTCATTCATTTGTTATTCACTTGACAAATATTAAGTGCCAGACTCTTTGACAGGCACTGGGAGGACGGTAGACAAAAATCACTGCTTTCACGGAGTTTATATTTCCATGGGGGAGAAAAAAGGTTATATAGTATGAAAAATGCTAGGAGAAAAATATAGCAAAAGAGGGAATATAATACTTTGGGGAAGACTAAAGTAACCAAGGGAAGTCTCATTGAGACGGCAACTTTTAAGGAAAATTAAAACGATGTGAGGAAGCTCGATATAGATACCTGTGGGAAAGAGCTTTCTTGACATACAGAATAGCAAGGCTTTAAGATGGAAAATGCCTGACATGTTCCAGGAAGACAAAAAAGCTGCAATAAGAGCATGAAGCAGGAAGTAGCAGAAACTGAGATCAGAGAGGTAATGAGGAGCCAGATCATCTAGAGCAGCAGTCCCCAACCTTTCTGGCACCAGGGACCAGTTTCATGGAAGACAATTTTTCCATAGACCTTGGAAGAGGTAGGAGGAGAAGGTGTCGGGCTGAAACTGTTCCACTCAGATCATCAGGCATTAGATTTCATTAGATTCATTAGTTAGAGTTAGTAAGGAGCGTGCAACCTAGATCCCTCGCATGCAGAGTTCACAATAGGGTTCGCACTCCTATGAGAATCTAACCTCGCATCTGATCTGACAGGAGGCAGAGCTTAGGTGGTAATGCTCGCTCACCTCTTGCTGTGTGTCCCAGGTCCTAACAGGTCAGGGACCAGTACTTGTCCACAGGCTGGGGGTTGGGGACACCTCATCTAGAGTCCTATAGATTCCTGAAAGGACTTTCGGCTTTTACTGAGATGGGATGCTACAGGAGGTTTCTGAGCAGAAGAGCCAAATCATTCTGACTTAAGTTGAGTAGGATCAGTGGGGCTGCTCCCTGAAAAACAGAATAAAGGGAGGTGGGCTCATGCCTGTAATCCCAGCACTTTGAGAGGCCAAGGCAGGAGGATCACTTGGGTCCAGGAGTTCAAGACCAGCCTGGGCAAAATGCCAAAACCTCATCTCTATAAAAAAAGTACAAAAATTAGCTGGGCGTGGTGGTGTGCACCAGTAGTCCCAGATACTCAGGAAACTGAGGCGGGAGGAGAGCTTGAGCCCAGGAGGTCGAGGTTGCAGTGAGCTACGATCGGACCACTGCACTGCACTCCAGCCTGAGCAACAGAGTAAAACCCTGTCTCACCAAAAAATAAAATTAAATTAAATAAAATTAAATTAAAAATAAAATAAAATAATACAAGGACAAATTTGATGAGAGAATGTCCATCAAATTTAACTTTTTCATGACAGCCAGTCCTATATCATAAAGTACAATAAAAACTTAGGTGAAAGCTAAATTACTAAATCATATTTTATGCTATACCTTTCCAAAATAACATGATGGGTAATGAATAATATTATGAATTAAAAAGAAAATAAAAATAAAAATTCAAGGTCTTGTTCCAACATCCAGATTTTTTTTTTAAAATGAACTTATTTCTTACATTATTAAAGCAATCTGAAGGTCACATCTTAGTGTAAGTTTAAGAAATGTACTTAAATGAGAACAGTTATTTAATCTTATAACAACTGTAGTAAATGCTTCACAAACCTAGGAAAGAAGAAGGAAAAAGAGGAGATGGTAATACGAAAATCACAAGGCAGGAGAAATTAAAATTAAGAAGGATAAAAGGAAGGTTCTGCTTCTGTAAATATCAGATTGAATAATTCAGATGAATACTCCACTGAGAACAATTTAAAATGTAAGACAAAATTAGGACTCTGATAAGTCAATTCCCACATTAAGCTGGAATCACAAATGGCTAATCGTTAATGTCAATGGGGAACCAAAAAATAAACTAAATCTTGCACAGATCTGCACCCTAGATTCATGTCACCTGAGTGGACCAAGAAACTTTAGGCTTTAAACTTGGGTTAGGCTACTCCTAGATTGCTATCCAAGGCATCCAGCAGATATTAAATGAAGATAACTTTACTCAAGGCTTCATTTTGTCTTTTTAGAGACAGGGTCTCACTCTGTCGCCCAGACAGGAGTATGGTGGTGTGGCCTTCGCCCACTGCAGCCTCAACCTCCTGGGCTCAAGCATCCTCCTATCTCAGCCTCTCAAATAGCTGGGACTACAGGCATGTACCTCTATATCTGGCTTTTTTTTTTTTTGTCATGGAGACAGGATATTGCTATGTTGCCCAGGCTAGTCTTGAACTCCTAGTCTCAAGTGATCCTCCAGCTTCAGCCTCCCAAAGTGCTGGGATTACCATGGGAGCCACCATGCCCAACCCAAGGCTTCATATTTCTACAAATAATTTTCAAATACTATGTCCAGCTAACACATTTAATCCTCATTATTCATGGATTCTGTATTTGCAAATTCACCTACTCACCTAAAATTATTTGTGATAAAAAATCTGGGTGCTTTAGGGGTCATTTGCAGGCATAGAGCAGCAAAAAAATTTGAATAAACTGATGCCCATGTTCTCACATGAGGCTGAACAAGGTGTCACTCAGCCTTCTTCCTTCAGCTCTCCTATTACAAACAATGTCCTTTTCACAGTATTTAGTGCCATGTTTTTCACATTTTTGTGCTTCCTGTTGGTGATTTCAGTTTAATGGCCCTCATGTATAGTGTTGAAGTCTCACCTAGTGTTTCTCAGCAAAAGAAGGCTATGATATGCCTTATGGAGAATAAATGTTTGTTTAAATAAGCTTCATTCAGGCATGAGTAATAGTGTTCATGGCCATGAGTTCAATGTTAATGAATAAATAATATTAAATAAGATGTCCTCAAACAGAAACACACATAAAACCAGGTTATGTAATTGATCAGCTGATGAAGATGTGACCAGAGACTTGCAAGAACCCAGCCCTGTATTTCACCTAGAGCAATGGGTCAGTATCTGTGGCCCCTTTATGTAACATAACTAACATGAATAATAACCAGCACAGCCAGTATTTATAACCAGCATCTAATAAGCCAAGACACCAGAGCAGGGACTTCAAATACTGAAAGTATCAGACACAGAGTGTAAATGAAACAACTACATTTACTCTATGTACAAGAAAACAGAAGCCAAACTTGAAATTTTCCTCAGTGAAATATAAAACTATACAAGAGACATGTCTAATTTGGAAGAGAAACAAATTTTGAGAACTGAAAAATACGATGTCCAAAAATAAAGACTCAATGGACAAGCTAAATATCATAATTTAGACAGAGGAATGTTATCTTCAGTGAGTAAAAGAAAATAAACCCTGACCTAGAACTGTCTTACTCAGTAAAAACATCCTTTAAAAATATGGAAAAAATGAATGCATTTTCGCACAAATAAAAACTAAAAGACCATCAGTGGATAAATGGATAAACAATATGTGGCATATACATACAATGGAACATTACTCAGTCTTAAAAAAAGAAATTTTGACACATGGTACAAAATGGGTGAACCCTAAAGACATTAAGCTAAATGAAATAGACCAGTCACAAAGGGAAAAATACTGTATGATCCCACTCACATGAGTTACTTTACCCTTAACCATTTAAACACATTAAATGACAACTACAAGCAAAGCCCATAGCACCACGTTGGATATTTAATAAGAAGTAACTGTTAGCTGGGAAGAGATACTATTAACTTAATGATGTTAAATTTTTTAAGTAAAGATGAATGTACTTTAAAAAATATGTATACATTTTAAGAAATATAATAAGTATTTTCTTACTGAAGCAAAAAGGCACAGAATTTTGATTCCTTTATCCTGGAATCTCTCTTGGCTCAACGTTGCACTGTCACTAATCCAAACTGAGTACCTCATAAGAAATTGGGATGCTGGGACAATTTCTAAAAGTCAAAATAACACATTTTGGTCAGGATACCTGGCAACTGTAAATGAATAAAAACATCTACAGTTACCCCCAAATTTCTGAAGAATACGTTTAATATCTTCTTAGGAATTCTGAGTGTCTAAGAATTTCTGGCATGTATTTAGTGACTAAATCATGTGAAATGGATACTTAAATTATGTTTATTAAAGTTATCTTTCATTCCTAGAGGGGAAAAATAATCATTTATTCTATTTAGATTGCTGATCATCTGTTCCTAAATTTATGTCAACAGAAAATACTAAAAATCATAGACAATAAATTTGCTATGTAATATGTTTATTAAATACCCCCTTTGAAACTCCTTTGTAATAATTTGATCAAGCTAACACACATTTTTCAGAAGCAAGGTATTTCAGGAAGAAGAGATAATGTCAAAATTATCTTTTTTATCTGACTGATGTATAATCAATGATCCACCCTCTACAGATGGCTATGAAAGCATCCAAAAACTGTTTCTATGTGACAGAGCGCATCATGCTCCAAACGGACTGTTTTCTGTACTATTAATAAGACTATTAACATACTTTCTCTCAAACCCTTCGTTTCAATCATAAGTCCCACTTCAAGACTCATGAAATAATTTCATAAAATAAATAGGATATGTGAATGGTTAAAACACTGACCTAAGCACATCTGGCAACACAATTTATGCATGGCAAGGTAAAGATCATTGACACTGTATTTAAAATGTAAATCTTCTAATCTCCCAAAATCATGTACTCACTGTTCCAGAAACATTTCTAGAACGAACCAGAGCTTTCAGGATTAGGGCCAAGTATATTATAGTAAATTTTAATGTTGGCTTATGGATCTGATATCTGTCATTTACTTACTTTATGACATAAAGACAGACTTATCTGAGTAGAAAATATTTTAACAACTTATGAAAGCAAAAAATTGATATTTCTAAGTATAATTACTCAACCATGAAATCAAATATCAAATTTTTCTACTGAATGAAAAATTATCCCCTCATTCTCCATTAAGTATTGCCTACTAGCTATACAAAATTGTACGGCTTATTACTCTAATAAAGAAAAATGATATAAAGTTTATTTTACTACTGTTAACTAATAAACTAAAACCAATTTCTAAATCATCATTTTATTCTACTGAAATTCGCATACATTTTTAAAAAGTGAATAAACAGCCTACTCAGTAGAATTTTTGTTTCTCAAGATTCTAATAAGAACAATTTTATCAATTAAAAATGATATAAACTTTACAGCCTCAGAATACATCACACTAAAGTAGTTTTCCAATTGGTAAGCTATATTTCAGAGAATCCTGCTGTCTTTAAAATCCTATCATAACTATGTAATAATATAAACTTTATCAATTGTATTCAATGAATGAGAAGCTAGTGCTTTACTGTGAATCACTTGGAAGTTCACCTTAATATTTACTTTAGGCTTGAGCTCAAAACCCATTCAGGACAAAAGACTCTACCAGCCCTTCATGGATATCTGTTTATCACTACTGGCTTAAAAGCATGCCAACTGATTGGGGAAAATTTTGCAACAGATTTAAAATAAGGAAGGAGTCACAGAGCAGATGTACACATCAAAATTCTATAGCATACTCAAATTTAAATGAAAACGATTAGAACAATGTCAAAAAAAGTTTAGTAAATAAATTTGGGATGTTTGTGTACTTATCAGAACCTCATAACTGCATATAATTTTGTAAGTATATTCAAAATTACAGTTATTACTGACCAGTGTCTTTGAGTAAAAAGCAAAAGAAAGTTATTTGCTTACTAATTTTAGAATTTAAATATCATATTTCCTTTAAGGTTTAAAATTCCTTTTCTGTTTATTTCCATTTTAGACACGAATAGTACTTTTGCTTTAATTTCAAAAGACTTGTAAATGGACAGTCTTCACTTTTTCATCAATCTGATCAGCAGAATACTGAGAATAAGAAGTTAACATGAACACCCTCCAGTGGCTGGCTCTGCAGCACAACAGAAACATTTTTACCCTGAACTCGGATTTCACTGTCGATATTTCTGAATGACAGAAAATTTGGGGCTTATACAACAGATTACAATCATATAAATTTTGGTAAAATTCCAAACTTTAAAAATAAAAACATCTAAGTCGCTACTTTATGCCTCCATTTGCAAAATTCTCATGTCAAAATTTTCTCTGCCAAGGTGTTAAGATACTATTTTAATAACAGATATAAAAATAATTTTAATTCCCTTTTAATCTGCTGTCATTTGTCATTATTAATATTCAGAAACTGAAATAAAACTCTATAAAGTAAAAGGGGCTGGAAGAAAATTAGTCAAAATGCAAATAATGAATCCTTATGGGAAAAAAATACATTTGTGCTGTGTATCAAAAGTAACATTTTTTAAGTACTCTTTCAATAGTAATCTCAGTGAAACACTGTGTACTGAGAGTACAATTCCCTATACATTTGATTTAATCTTAAAAGTATAATACACAAATACGTTGGTAGGAAATAGCTGTATTTTTAAGAAAACTTTCACTAAAATTTATTTCAGTTTCAAAGAGAAGTACCGTATTCCTATTAACATTTTAAATATAAATTGTTAAAATCCCGAGTACTGACCTCTATTACAGAAAACAAAATTGGTTTAAAAATACACAGTAACAAAGAATGGTAATAAAATAAATAAAACCAAAAAAGTCTATATTTAACTGGCTGCTCAGTCATTAGAAAGGTGCCCCATAACTACCATATGTTACTCAAATATGTTATCACACCTACAATCTCATCATATGTCTCCCAAGAAATTAATTAGCTCTAACTTTTTCAACTTTGACAAAAACGTCTGCATCAGTCAGATTACTAGCTGTTGCAAACATTTCAAAATTCAAAGCTTTCTCCAGCTTGTATTTAACCTTTTAATTACTATTAATCATTTAGCAACATTTAGAACAGCATTCATTAGACAGATGTCTAATTCTAGAATTCTGAATAATGTAAATTCATTTATACATATATTTACTTTTGGTGCATATTTATTGATGTTAAAAAATAATCCAAAACCACTTATTGATACATCATTTCACGGCTGTGTTTAGGGTAAAGAGAAAAATACCTAAAAGTTTTACTTATTCTAAAAATCTAAAAAGTCCTAAGTATTTGAGATTATATGGCTTACAGTAATACATTTAATGTGTATAAAACTTATTTAAATTTTAAAAAGAAACAAGAGGACTTGTTAATTTTAAAAGCCTTTATAAGTTACCAGCAGTAAAAAGAAATAGAAGTGACTAAGAAGAGAATTTTCATAAATATCTTCCTTACCACCAAACTTTCAAAAGGAAAAGAAAAAAAAATACTACTATTACTGTTTGATTTTGAACCGCAAACCCAGGCAACCCTCAAGCATGTAAACCAGCTTCCATCTCCACCACTTTATTTAAACTACCCTGGTAAGGCTACCAATGACTTCCTAAGTATTCATTTCACAAATATTTATTGAGCAAAGAACAAAAATCCCTTCTCATAGAGTTTACATTCTAGCGGGATTGAAAGAGAAAATTAACAGGATAAATAAGTTACATGATGTATTAGTAGAAAGTGCTAATGTCTCCTGATTCCCTTGTTAACCAAACAAAAATTAAACAATAAAGTTTGAACTGGCTTCAGTAAAGTCACAGAAAACATTACTAAATTCTCCTTTCAATTATCTCTGCTAACAAAATAATGGGTAATCTAAAAATAATCTCTATTTAGTAAGAAATTAGATTTAAGTTACAAAGTTACTCCTCAGGCCGAAGTAAATGTTCAAGTTAATCAGAATGAGGGCAGCCTCAGGAACAGCCAAAAATACCCTGCTGGCAGCTGTCTTCTCTTTGCAGCTACCAAGGTTTTTACCTACTGCCACAGAAAAGGGCACCTGTGAATTATACAATTTTTTGGCTGAAAAGAACCTTAAAGATATCAGGTGTCCTCTACAAAGCTTTTCTTGGCCTGTCCAAAGAGGTTTAAGCATTTCTTCCTCTTTATTTCCAAATTCCATAAAATGCAGGAATTATGTCTTTATTTGTGCCTGTATTCTCAAAACTTATTGTAAGTCTGGCACAGAGTAAGTTTGAGTGAACTTTTAAAAACACTATTTTAGAAAATCAGTCTGGTAGCAAATAGAGCAAAGGCTTAAGGTTTGTAATCACTGTTAAATAATTTGTATTACATATATGTGCACTGCTCTCAACTGGTGAGGAGGGGCATCCATTCATATTCAAGAAACATTTACTAAGGCCCTACTGTGTGTAAGACTACCATTACAGAGGGTATCCCAGGGGGAGAAAGAAAATAAAAAAAGAAAATTAATAATAATTTTAAATTGCAATTAGTCCTATGATGGAAATGTACAGGGTACTTTAATAGAGAATCTACTGTCTTCATTGGCTTCACAAAGAATTAAGATTACTTTATACACAATGTTCCGCCAGGGAAAGGCAAGACCTTAGGTAGATATTGCAGTAATACAGGTAAAGAGATTAGGAGTTCAATTAACATTTAACAAACATTACAATGTCTCATGTTCTATGGCACAAACATAAACAACCCCCAATCTCCAATCTCAGCCACTCAAGAGCTTGAATTCAAATGAGGAAAAGACACATAAAATATTATCTTGATTGTGGAGAACACATAGACTTTATGGAATCACAGAGATGAACATTTAGGCAACTAGAGTAGTGAAGAAAAGTTTCCTAGAAGAAGAAAATGCCTAGAATAGGCAATAAATGAAAACATAAATAACATGTATTTTGAAGGAATAATTAACAGTAGAAGATAATAGCACGTGCACAGGGGACTGAAGTAGGTAGAAGATATGAATGTTTCTAGTCTGGTGATTTGTCAGTAGAGGAAAGCTGAAAGGAAATTGATATTAATGAAAAAGAAGATAATCTCAGTTTTTAAAAATCTGAACTTATGATGACAATGGCATACCCATGGGGAAGTTTTTTTCAACTACAACACTAAAGAGAAGTTCTTTGATTTGTTATTTTAATAAGTACCTGGAATTCACTGATACACAAAGAAGATTTGTAGCCATGACAGCAGAAGAGCTAAGAATTTGCAGAGGGCAGAAAAGGCTCAAGAACAGAGTAAGGATGGGATATAGTCACATTATGTAGGTATCAAAAGAAAGTATGTCAGTAAAAGAGCACAGTCCAATGCAGCGATGAAACAGGAAAGCCAAACATCAGGGAAGCCATGGGAGATGAATGTTTCAATAAGGAGGGGGCAACCAATAAATTAAATGATAGACACACCCAGAAGGCAAAACAGAGTTAAGGCCATTGGTTATGATAAAAGGAGATAATCAGTGGCTATAGAGAAAAGTTTTATCATGCCTATGGTTTCGTTGATCATAATTAATCACAAAGATGCGCATAGACTAATATATGAACCAACTTCTCATAACCTCAATTTTATTATTTTTATAAACATACCTAATATTTATTAGAATGGATATATAAGCAAATAAAAAACTATATACAGTATTTCCACTAATAGATAACTTTTTAATTAATACTTCTTCACAAGAAAGAAGTATTTTCAAGTTAAAAAAATACCCAATAGTATATATTTTTTGAAAGATTTGTCATTTAGAGATAAAAAATTTACATATGAAATGATACAGTATCTGAGATTTGCTTCAAAATAATCCAGTGGGTAAAGGAGTAAGTGGATATATAGATAAAATAAGATTGGTCATGAGTTGAAAAATTTTGAAGCTGGTGATGATTACATGGGTGCTGATTATACTTGCCTCTACTTTGGTATAAGTCTGAATTTTTTTCTTAATGTCTTATTGCCTACCAGGAAACAGAAATATTTTAATTTTCCCTAATTATATTTACTATTTGCTTACAGGGTTCTGAAACTAATCTCAAACTGTCAAAAGTAATGAAAACGGTAAAATTTCCATAGGATCAAAGCTTAGAAAATTGCCTTATAAAATATATAGAGAGGGGGAAAAAATCAAGCATAAACAAACTCTAGAATTTAGTTCTGGCTTCAAGAATATTTAAAATTATAAAATGCCATATACTATAATTTAAAAATATTTAGAATCAAAAAATAAAAAATAAATGCCCTGTTTTCCCCAGAAGCTAGGAGATATACATACATATATATACATATATATATATTTATAACAAATATTATATTGCTATGGTTCTCCATGGGATAACTACATTACTTAAGGCAAAAAGTCTTTGACAAAATCTTACATAGTGACACAAGTAGGAGCTTATACCTGTTACAGCTAAAATTGGCTTTCAGCTGTTAATTTTAACTGATATATTCTTACATGTTTCCTCATTTCCATTGCTAACAGTTTTTTCACATGAGTAACTCCAATTCATTTTTCAGGTCTCTGTTGAAATATTACTTATTTCAGGAGTTTGCTGTCAACTTCACACAGTAGGTCAAAATGTCATTCTGTATACTCCTACAGAACCCTTCTCTATCCCTATCAAAAACAGTTCATTTTAGTTAGGTGCCACAACTTTTAAAAAACTGAGATATAGGCCGGGCGTGGTGGCTCACGCCTGTAATCCCAGCACTTTGGGAGGCAGAGGTGGGCAGATCACAGGTCAGGAGTTCGAGACTAACCTGACCAACATGGTGAAACTCCATCTCTACTAAAAATACAAAAATTAGCTGGGTGTAGAGGCATGCGCCTGTAATCCCAGCTACTCAGGAGGCTGAGGCAGGAGAATCACTTGAACCGAGGAGGCAGAGGTTGCAGTGAGCAAAGATCGCGCCTGTGTACTCCAGTCCGGGCAAGACAGTGATCTGCCACAAAAAAAAAAAAAAAAAAAAAAAAAAGAGCGATAGTTCACATACCATAAAAATCGCCATTTTAAAGTATACAAGCCATAGTTTTTATTATATTCACAAGGCAGTGCAACTACCACTACTAATTCCAGAACTTTTCATCACCCCAAATATAAATCCAGAACTCATTAGCAGTCATTCTCCATTCCCTCGTCCCCTCATCTCCTGACCATGAAACCACTTTCTGTCCCTAAGGATTTTCCTATTTTGGATATGTCATATTAATGAATCATACAATATGTAGCCTTCTGTGTGTAGTTTTTTTCACTTAGCCGAGCTTTTCAAGGTTATTTCATTTCTTTTCTGTCTAATGCCCCATTTTATGAATAATCATAATTTGCTTATCCAGTCTACAGTTGATTGGACATTTGTGGTTTGGTTTGGGAGGCAATTACGAATACTACTACTACAAACATTCACATACAAGTTTTGTACAACCATATGACTTTGATGCCTTTAGAAATACACCCAGGTGTAGACTGCTGAGACCTATAACTCTATGTTTTAAGTTTTTGAGGAACTGCTGTTTTCCAAAGCAGCTGTACCATTTTACAAACCTACCAGCAGCGTATGGGGATTCCAATTTCTCCATATCCTCACCAACACTGTTTATCATTGTTTACAGACATCCTAATAGGTGAGTTGATATCTCACATGATTTTAATTTGCACTTCTCTGATGGCTAATGACGTTGAGCATCTTTTCATGTATTATTGGCCATTTGATTATCTTCTTTGGAGAAAATATTCATATTGTCTATTCAGATTTCTTAATTGGGTTGTCTTTTCATTGTTGAGATATAAGAATTTTTAATATATTCTGGATACTAGGCCCTTATCAGATTCATGATTTACAAATATTTTCTCCCACACTGTATTCTTTTCACTTTCTTAAAAATTGTTGTTTCCTGAAGACCTTCTCACTTTCTTGATGGCGGCCTTTGACATACAAGTTTTTTATTTTGATGAAGTATACTTTCTTTTTCATTGACTGCTTGTGCTTTTGGTGTCAAATGTAATAAACCATTGCCCAATCCAAAATTACAAAGATTCACCCCTATGTTTTCTTCTAAGAGTTTTAGTTCTTATAATTTAGGTGTTTAATACACATTGCATTAATTTTTATACATGGTGTGAGGTAAGGAGTCCAAATTCATTCTTTTATATGTGGAAATCGGGTTGTCCCATCATCATTTCTTGAAGACTATTCTTCCACACTGAATCGCCTTGCCATCCTTGTTGAATACCAATTAGCCATATATGTATGGTTTAAATTCCGGATTCTCAATTATATTCCATTGATCTACTTCTCTCCTCTATGTCTCTTTTTGACTGCACCTAGCACAGTGCCTGAAGGTGGGAAGCACTCAATAAAGATTTGTGAGTTGAACAGCCAACTCCATCAATAATAAAATGATAGAATTTCTGGGGTAGGAAAAGCCTTAGAGGGCATTATCCTATCCCATTATTTAATAAACAGGAAAACTGAAACCTAAGAGAGGTTAACTGACTAACTCAAAGAGAACAAATTAATCATAGGTCAAGGTAGGACCTGAATTTCAGTCTCCTAATTCCAATCCAGAGCTCTTGCCATAGTATCATACTGTTTTTCAAGTAAAACTAATTGCTTTAACATCCACCAATGTGCCTGTCTGGGAGAAGCTGCATGTATATGAGAAGACAGAGATAGGCATGTATATGTAAGCTCAATCAGAGTGGAATCCTTTTTATCACCAAAAAGCCTTACAACCAAAATGTGCCAGAAAATAGTATACCACAGAATACAATGCTCCTTTCCAGACAGCTGTTTCCTAACTTCATTTTGTGTTTCAGAGATACCTAGTCACACTTTTAAGCCTGGAGATTATTCTAAATAGAAAAAAAAAAACATTTTTGGGACAGCAAAAATGATCAAATATTCAGGGACCTAGTTCCATTACTCTGTTCTCTTCTACATTTCCCACCACCATTGTCATTCTCCATTCATTACTGTTTTAAAGACTGTAGAAACAGAGTCTGCCTGCTTCCAAAAGCCAGAGAAATTTAAAAGCTGGAGAGCAGAGAACTAAAGGGAAACAACTGAGAAGCTCTGAGAGAAGTCTTCTAAAAAGATATATGGGGGGAGGAGAATCTACATGATAATGCATGATTTCAGGGAAAAAGGAAGAGGCTAGATGTTCAAGCTAAATACTGCATTCATATGTACATGTGAGGGAAATGCTGTTTGTGCAAATGTTGTATATGTAAAATGTATAAGCAGACCACGAATTTTCTTGTAGTCAAAATATTTAAGCCTCAGTTGAAACTACAACCTCTTCTCTGAATCTTTCCCAGAGTCCCTCAAATGCAGTTAACTATTCCTTTCCTATTGCTCCCACTCTTCCTACTGCACACCTCCATTACTATGATTATTAGAGTGTTTTCTATTAATTACATCATGTTTGCCTCCCTCCTAAACTACCTTCTCATTGAGGGCACAGACCATGTGTTTTCCATGTTCTATTCTGTGCAGAACCTAACATAGCCCTGGCACATGTAAGTAATTTGTAACTCTTTGTTGAATGGATATTTTAAGACTGCTTATAATACTGAATACATCTATTCTAAAGTGTTGATAACAAGAAATTTATTAATTCTTGCTGTAATAATTCCAAACATTATTCACACATAACTTGCCAATACTTACTTGCTCTAAGTACAAACTTCAGAGTTAGCTAATCTGCAAAAAACAAAACAAAACAAAAACCTAACAATATATTTAGAACTGAATATTGTAGTTGTCAGTCATCTCTGCTAACAAGGCATTTCTATATACTCTTAGCTAAAAATACCACAAAAGGTTCAAGTAAGACTAATCAATGACAAGCAGAATGGTCTCATGTGGTGATTCAAAAAGAAACTGGATGCCATGCTACCTGACTTCAAACTATACTACAAGGCTATAGTAACCAAAACAGCATGGTACTGGTACCAAAACAGAGATACAGACCAATGGAACAGAACAGAGCCCTCAGAAATAATACCACACATCTACAACCATCTGATCTTTGACAAACCTGAGAAAAACAAGAAATGGGGAAAGGATTCCCTATTTAATAAATGGTGCTGGGAAAACTAGCTAGCCATATGTAGAAAGCTGAAACTGGATCCATTCCTTACATCTCCTACAAAAATTAATTCAAGATGGATTAAAGACTTAAATGTTAGACCTAAAACCATAAAAACCCTAGAAGAAAACCTGGGCAATACCATTCAGGACATAGGCATGGGCAAAGACTTCATGTCTAAAACACCAAAAGCAATGGCAACAAAAGCCAAAATTAACAAATGGGATCTAATTAAACTAAAGAGCTTCTGCACAGCAAAAGAAACTACCATCAGAGTGAACAGCCAACCTACAGAATGGCAGAAAATTTTTGCAATCTACTCATCTGACAAAGGGTTAATATCCAGAATCTACAAAGAACTCAAACAAATTTACAAGAAAAAAACAAACAACCCCATCAAAAAACAGGCAAAGGATATGAACAGACACTTCTCAAAACAAGACAGTTACGCAGCCAAAAGACACATGAAAAAATGCCCTTCATCACTGGCCATCAGAGAACTGCAAATCAAAACCACAATGAGATACCATCTCACACCAGTTAGAATGGCAATCATTAAAAAGTCAGGAAACAACAGGTGCTGGAGAGGATGTGGAGAAATAGGAACACTTTTACACTGTTGGTGGCACTGTAAACTGGTTCAACCATTGTGGAAGTCAGTGTGGCGATTCCTCAGGGATCTAGAACTAGAAATACCATTTGACCCAGCCATCCCATTACTGGGTATATCCCCAAAGGAATATAAATCATGCTGCTATAAAGACACATGCACACGTATGTTTATTGAGGCACTACTCACAATAGCAAAAACTTGGAACCAACCCAAATGTCCAACAATGACAGACTGGATTAAGAAAATGTGGCACATATACACCATGGAATACTATGCAGCCATAAAAAAGGATGAGTTCATGTCCTTTGTAGGGACATGGATGAAGCTGGAAACCATCATTCTCAGCAAACTATCACCAGGACAGAAAACCAAACACCGCATGTTCTCACTCATAGGTGGGAAATGAACAATGAGAACACTTGGACACAGGAAGGGGAACATCACACACCGGGGGCTGTTGTGGGGTGGGGGGAGGGGGAGGGATAGCATTAGGAGATATACCTAATGTAAATGACGAGTTAATGGGCACAGCACACCAACATGGCACATGTATACATATGTAACAAACCTGCACGTTGTGCACATGTACCCTAGAACTTAAAGTATAATAAAAACATATATATATAAAATATATATATATATATATACATAAAACAAAAAGAAACTGAAGAATCATCTCTTTAGAGACATGTAAAGGAATTCTGGAGGGTAATTAAAGATATTGTCATGTTCACCGAGTATGAGTAAAACAGAAGAGTAAAATGACTATGAAATACTGGCTTGGGGGTAAAAGTAGACGCTTTGAAATCTGAAATCCTGATTTTAATGATTTACCTCCACTGTGACCTCTTTAGGAAGGTCACTTCATCTTTCTATGCCTCTTTCAGTTTATCTCTTATAAAACTTGAATAAGCTGTAGTCCCAGCTACTGGGGAGGGAGAGGTGGGAAGATAGCTTGAGCCCAGGAGTTCCAGGCTGCAGTGAGCCATGACCACACCTGTGAATAGTGACTGTGCCCCAGCCTGGGCAGCACAGTGAGACCCCATCGCCCCCCACAAGAAAAAGTTTTAAAAAATGAGAATAAGAATGTCATACTCATAAGCTCATTGTGAGAATCAAATTATACTGTGTATGACCTAGCACAGACACCCAGACACTAGCATATAATAAGCACTTAACAATGTTAATTTCCTTCCCAACTGACAACAGGTTGTAAATTAAGGAGCAGACTCAAAAAGTTCTCTTCTCTATAAATATCTCCCCTAACAGACGTCAATGTTTGAATTTTACCATAACAAAATTCTGTTTGGACTTTCAAGAGTCCCAATTAAATGTGAAACAATCCATCAATACTCTAGTGTGTTTATTCATCATTTTAAAGATAACTTAACAAAGCCTACAGGTCCTGGAGATCTCTTTTGAACAGAGTGAACAGAGAAGGATCTATGGATGGTGACCATTACATGAGGAGTGTGAAAGAGCAAGAAAAAAAAGGTCACAAAAGGGTCCTAGAGACAAACTTTTCCTACTTTGTAGTATTTCTTACTATTAGTCCCATCTAACAGAATAACCTCTACATAAATTCATTGAAAATTCATAAATTCATTAGTAAACCAGTATATCAATTTAAGTTTGTTTTTTACACTGTGAAATATAAACACCTGCCATAGTTCTACATACTACAAACTTTTCCCTTTTTCACATAGTTCCACATTTGCAGGCTCCACTCCTTTCACAAGAATTTTTCCTGTGTTTATACCATTGCTACAATACTGCTTTGTGTATAAAATCACAGCTTTGAGTTAATGTCTATAAAATTGATCTTGGGCACAGATCATTTTTCTTGTGAAAAGGTTTGTCACCTGATGGTTATTTTATGTTCATGTTAATCAGAGACTGTCTCTCTATAATTGTTTGTATTTTTTCTCTCAAGTTTGATTTCTGTGGTTCCAGAAGCATACCTGCCTTCTTATCACAAGTAAAATAGTATTTATTAAGAGTTGAAATTTTTGTTGTTTAAAAAAAAGAAAAGCCCCAAACCACAATTTAAGGATATCTTTTTAACCACTACAGCCAAAGAAAAGATCTACTTAGGATATACTATTTGCTCTATGCTTTCCCAAACTGTCAACTGCATGTATTTTGGTAACATCCTAGTACATACAGATGGCATGATAGCTCTGCCATATAAATTATTAATAAAATTCACATAAAGAAAAAACTCAAAACCATTACATTGTATTTACAGATTTCACCAAGACAATGTAATGTCCAAATTTCACATCATATTCCAATTATTATTATTATTGAGACAGGGTCTTGCTCTGTCACCCAGGCTGGAATGCATTGGTGCAAATATGGCTTTCTGCAGCCTCGACCTCCCAGGCTCAATGGATCCTCCCACCTCAGCCACCTGAGTAGCTAGGACTACAGGTGTGTGCCACCACGCCTAGCTAATTTTTGTATTTTTTGTAAAGACGAGGTTTCGTCATGTTCCCCAGTATGGTCTCACACTTCTGAACTCAAGCAATCCTCCTGCCTCAAATTCCCAGAGTGTTGGCATTACAGGCGTGAGCTACCGCACCCGTCCTTGTTCCTATTATTTGTTTGTTTGTTTGTTTTGAGACAGAGTCTCACACTGTCTCCTGGGCTGGAATGCAATAGCGCAATCTCGGCTCACTGCAAGCTCTGCCTCCTGGGTTCACACCATGCTCCTGCCTCAGCCACCCGAGTAGCTGGGACTACAGGCGTCTGCCACCACGCCCAGCTAATTTTTTGTATTTTTAGTAGAGATGGGGTTTTACCTTATTAGCCAGGATGGTCTCAATCTCCTGACCTTGTGATCTGCCCACCTCAGCCTCCCAAAGGGCTGGGATTACCGGCATGAGCCACTGCGCCCGGCCAGTTCTAACCCAAATTCTAAGTCACTCACCCACCGGCCATCTTATGAATCCTGTGTCTCCTCCCCACCTGTGGGATCCACCAAAGAGGACTCCATAAAGCAAATGTGGAGACAATGACTACCAAAAACGAAAGAATAGGAATTCTTAACAGCTCCAGAAAGGCTAACAAAATCAGTCCTGGACTCATTAACTTAGAGAAGAAAAAGTCTAAATCCAAAGGCTAGAGAACAGAAACTGATTATACTCTAATTTTAAAATACCAAAATATATTTAAGATCCATAATGTTTAATACAGAACTTTACAAAATCCAGCAAAATAAATTTAGTATTATTTATAGACATAAAAATGGTACTTCTGCTTTCCCAGGCTCACTGAAAAACCCAATCTATCAATTAAATCAGAGAAGAGAAAATAAAAAATAAAGATTTGAATAAAAACAAATTAAAGGACTGCATTTTAAAGGCCACATAGATATAAAGAACACTAAAGCATCTCTTTTCTTCTATTTACAGCATACTGAGGATTCATCCATAAACCTGAGGTTGACAACCATCTTCTTCTCTATTGATACAGTGAAGGAAGCATCTCTCCACAGCATGCCTACAACTGTCTCTTTCTTCCTACATTGCCCTTCTTAATGAATGTTATCACATACTTTCCATCAATGAAGAGCAAAATCGCCAAATTAGTTCTAATTTTTCTCCACTATCCCATATGCGAAATTTTAGGCCAAGTCAAAATGATGATGATGATGACAGGTTAAAGAAGACATTTTTTATGTTAGGCACACTGCTGCATGCTTTCCATAAATTAATTAATCCTGCTTGTCTCCACTAAAGACTGTAACAAAATCCGTATGTTGAAACGCTAACCCCCTAGTGTGATATTTGAAATGAGGCCTTTGGGAAAAGATTAGAGTTAGATGAAGTTCAGGAGGATGGGGCCCTCACCCTCATAAAAGTAGTGCCCTTATCAGAAGAGACCCAACAGAGCTTGCTCACTCTCCATTATGTGAGGCACAGCAAGAAGCCAGAAAGAGAGCCCTCACCAGAACCCCATCATGCTGGCACCTTATCTCAAACATCCAGCCTCCAGAACTGTGAGAAAACACCTAGACTATGAAATTTTGTTATGGCAGCTTGAACAGACTAATTCAGATGGAAACTATTATTTCCCCCATTTTACAGAAGAAAAAATTATAGCTTACACAGACTAAATAACCTCCCTACACTGGATCCAAGAGATAGTGATAGGGCCAGAATTTAAACTCAACTTTTAACCAGTACTGTTCCGCTGATGTCTCTGATATGATTGAGTGCCTAAATGTATCATGAGTTGTGCTAAGTACAATAAAAAAAGATAAGGTGCCCTTAAGGAATTCGTGTATCTAATGATAATCAAGTAGTATAGTCAAACACATGAACTGACAAAGAATGACTTCCTTGAGGTCTGGCACCTAAGAAATGTTTGGTGAAATAAACAGAAAACCATCAGACAGTAATACAATGTAATAAGTGTTACCCGAGTGGGTTAAATAAAGTAAAACAAGGGTTTCCAGGAGGAAGCAATTGTGGTTGTGATTAAGGCAAACACTTTAACAGCAGTCCTCAACCTTTTTGGCACCAGGGACCGGCTTCATGGAAGACAATTTTTCCATGGGATTGGGGGGAGACGGGGGCGGTGGGGAGTGAAGATGGTTTGGGGATGATGCAAGTGCATTACATTTATCATTAAATTCTCATAAGGAGAGTGCAACCTAGATCTGTCACGTGCACAGTTCACAATAGGGTTTGCATCCCTATGAGAATCTAACACCACAGCTAATCTGACAAGAGGTGGAGCTCAGGTGGTAATGTACACCTCCTGCCGTGTGGCCTGGCGGGGGGCAGTCCTAACAGGCCATGGACTGGTACTGGTCCACAGCATGGGTGTTGGGGACCCCTGCACTGTAAAACAGGTAGGGTATGAGAAAAATTGTAACAGAAATAAATACAATGCAGTCAGAACAGGATACAGTTATTAATAACATTTGGAAGGAATTTATCAGGGATCACTAGTGGAAGTAACATATAAGTTGTCTTTCTTATGACAACTTGAGATGAATAGAATCACACTGCTTGAATGAGACATAATTCTAGGTTGAAGGGACTATCTGGTCAAAAACATGGGATTTGGAAATGTGGCTGGCTGTTCCTTTTTTGATCCCATATTCAACACTGTACTTTATAATATAAAATATATTAACAGGTGCCCCATCTCTCATCTTTTTTGGAAGACATTACACAAAGCATAAAATCATCCTGAAAGTACAGATACTGATTCCTCGTTCAAAAGCATTAAAGAATCCTACTTCACCCACAAGATAATATTCAAATTCAAATTCCTTAGACTGGAATGTTAGACCTCTCACAATCTGTCCCTGTTTTTCCTTTTCTCCCTGACTCAACTTGAGGCATGAATCCTTTATACTGAAGCTACCCCTACATTATCTGGGGCTCCTAAATAGGCCCTGTTAGAATGTTTCCATCTGGACTCTGGGACCATCTTTAAGATTCATTTCAAACACTGGCTTCCTTTGAAAGTATGACCTTGCCTATTACCTCACTTAGTACACTCCCTCTTATGTTAGTTGCATTCCTGCATGTCTCCATTAAAGACTATAAGCTGTTTGAGGCATGGCAACTACCCTGCAGAAAAAGACATCAAATAACATACATTAATGCTTTTCTACTGGGAATACAGTGAAAAAAATACACTAAAGCAAATCTTTGGTTATCTGTGTCTAAGTACAATAAAAAAGCTAATGATTACAATGCAATATAAGAGCAATAATAGACAATTATACAGAGTATTATGACTGAATCACTCAACTAAGCCTTGCAAAGGTTGAGGCCAGCTTCCCAGAGAAGATGACACAAACTGATTCTTAAAAGATATGAAGAAGATACAGGTAAAGCATACACAAATATAAAACAGTACCACATGTGGAGAACTACTACCAGAAATTCAGTGTCACTAGAATGTAAAGGATGAAGCTGGAAGTTGCAGAGTATCATCCTATAGAGACAGACAAAAGGCTTTCCATACTGTGTTAAGAATACTGTGCTGTAGGCCAATGGTTTAGAGGTACAAAGTATAAGTGTGTGCTGTGTCAAAACTAGGTTTAAGTTATACTGGAAATCATTTTTTAAAACTGAATTAAACAGATTGTACATGTGTATGTCAAAAATCAAACATTAAAAAGGTATACAGTAAAAAGTCTCATCACACCCATCCATCTGCCTGTTTAACCCTGCTTTCTGGATAAAATATTAGTTGTTTTTCATTCCAGAGTTTATGACAATATAAGCAAATACAACTATAACATCTTATCTCCTCTCCTTTACATAAATTGAGGTGATTTTTCCATGATTTTCCATATAAATACTATTCTTCCTATTCTTTTTTTTTTCTTGTCACTGAATGGACCTCATCCTACCATTCTTTTTCAACTATGTAATATTCCATTGTATTGCTGTACCATGATTTACTTAGCCAATTTCCTATTAATGGACATTTGGGCTTTTCCCTACTCTGATGCTGTATGTTGTCTTGGCATATATGAAGAACATCCAGCCTCATGCAGATATGAATAGAAAAAGGGAGAAAAATGTTAACAAACTTTTTGGATTACTGTTGATAATATTCAAATCGTTTGCTGTTACACACAATAGTTGTAGGAATCACCTTGTATATATCACATAACAAACATTCGTAAGTTTACCCATAGGATCCACTTCCAGAAACGAGAAGATACATTTGTAAGTTTGATATATATTGTCAAACCGTCTCTAAAGTTTGTAGGGACTCCTACAATGTAGATTCTCCTCCAGCAATACCTGAGCAGTGACAATGCCTGGTTTTCCAGAGCAAAAAGAGAATCCTAGGGAACTCTACCCTTTAAAAATCTCATCCAGGAAGGATTCAAAAGAAGAATGAGAAGAACATTCAAACAGATCAAAAAGAAACAGGAGATCATAAGGTTCCAGGGGACAAGCAAGAGTGGTTTCTCACTAGTGTCAAATACATAGAAATATTTAATAAGATAAATAATTAACCAAAATACAAAACCTAAATGATTAAAACAGTACAGTATTCATGCAAAAATAGAATGGATCAGGACAGGATAAGGAAAAGAAAAATACTGCATGAAGAACAAAGGTAAATAAAAGAATTAAAAATAAAGGAAAGTTAATACTATTTTCCACTAAGAAGAACCAGAGCACCCTAGAGAGCTGCTTCTAGAGGTAGGAAAGTATATGACGAGACTGGAATATCTTGTTGTCCCAGCAAGTCCTCAAAAATTGATGGAGACATGTCAAAAGAATTTAAGAGCCGGCCTGAAAGTGCTTTCATGGGCCCAATCTAGAATCATTTAAGCATTTCAAAATAAATGATGATAGTAAAAGATTATAACCCATTGAGTAAGACAGAATTCATGAGGGAGAAAGAAATTTCCTCCTTATAGTAAAAAGCCAACTAAAATGAAAAAGGAATGTCAGAATTAGAAAACTACCATAAATCATTAATAATGTATTCAAGTAAGAACCCTAAATGGATGCCAAAATTGGTGGGCCAAAGTTTGAGGAGCAACCAGATATTCACATAATCTCAAAGAATCATACTACAAGATTCCTATTAATTATAAAGAAGGAAAAATAACTTTATAATGAAGAAGAAAGTTGGTAAACACTACTGTAACCAGGTGATCAAAATTAACATTACCAGGACAAGGACAAATCAATATGATGTGCCTCCTGATTAAAGATTATTAGAAAGACATGGCAATTGAATTCAACATATGATTCAAGATTATTTTTTGTAGAATGAGAGCTATAAAGGCAATTATTGGCAATATCTGCATAACCATATTATATCAATGTTAATTTCTTGATTTTGGTAACTATAATTATGTAGGATACCACTTTTGTTTCAGGAAACATGCACTTAAGTATATAAGACTAAAGGAGGCATCATGTCTCAAATTTACCATAAAATGGTTCAGGAAAAAATTCTATATATTTGAACATAAATATATTTAAGTATTTAAAAATATGTTTAAAATCTATATAAATATATTTAAAATATATACAGAAGGGGAGAGAGACAGAGAGGGAACAGAGGGAAGAAAGGAAGAAGAGGAAAAAAGAAAGATAATACAACTATGGAAAAATGTTAAAATTTGAGTAATGAGCATATAAACTTTGTAATTGTTCTAACTTTTATATAGGGCTGAATTATGTCAAGATAAAATTTTCAGTAGATCTGGAATTATAACCTAGATTGATTCTAACTCCAATTTGCATTCAAATATTCCTTTGAATGAATCCTTCCACTGAGTGAAAAATTTTAAGAACACAATTGTTCCTTTCTATAGATTACTACTGTTTAAAAAAATAAGTAAATAAACTTATGCCTAGGGAAAAAAACAAACACTAAGAGGAACTACACCAAAAATGTTTTAAATTTGTTTTAACTGCAAAGTAGGGCATAATTCTTTTTTAAAAATCCAAATAATACAGTTAAAGTCTCTTCTATGGCATACTCCTACACTCTTGGTAACTACTGTTAATGGAGCTATACAGCCTTCTAAAATTTTTTTCTATGGAAAAAATTATGTATATATAATTTTCTTTATAAACTTGATACCACATATATAAACCATTGTTTTACTTTACATTTTTAAAGTTAACCGTAGACATTCTTTCATGTTAGCACATAATCTTTTTTTAATGGTTGGTTAGAATTCCATAGTACGAATGAATGCATTTGTCCATTCGTCTTTTGGTGAGTACTTAAGACTGTCTCCAACTTTTTTCATTTCATATACAATGCTGTAAAAATGGGGAAGCGTTGGTTCATTTTGTTTTACTTCACATTTTCCTCCTCTTTTTATTTGTTCTTAGCCATTTGTACTTCCCTCCTCTGTCGAATGCCTCTTCACATTCTTTGTCCTTTCTTCTATTGGGTCATTTATCTTTTTCTTAATGATTTATAGAAACACATTGTATAAGAATATTAACCCTATTTTTTACCCAGTATATACCTTTTGTTGTAGAGATGATTTCACTTTTACAATATCAAATCTTTATGGATTCCTAATGCCACAATAATGTTGATGTTTGAGTGACAGACCTATGGATTTTTTTAACAGTTTTTTAAATGTATCTAATACCTTTAGTAAGTATCTATTACTTTTTAAGTTAAAAAGGTCATATTTGTATATTCCTTAAAATAAGCAAAATTCCAACAAGATTTTTGATGAAACCTGGAAAACTATTCTAAAATTCACATGGATTGATGGATTTATTTAATCATTCCTTTTTTAGACAGGGTCTTGCTCAGTCACCCAGGCTGCTGCACAGTGGCACAATCACAGCTCACTGCAGCCTCGACCTTCTGAGCCCAAGCAATCCTCCTACCTCAGCCTTCTGAGCAGCTGGGACTACAAGTGCACACCACCATGCCCAGCTAATTTTTGTATTTTTTGTAGAAGTGGAGTCTTGCTATGTTGTTCAGCCTGGTCTCAAATTCCTGGGCTAAGTGATCTGCCCACCTTAGCCTCTCAAGGTGCTGGGATTACAGGTGTGAGCCACTACACCCAGCCAACTAGTCTCTCTTAATGGCCCTTTGGAGACAAGAGAACCAAGCCAAACATGAAGAACAAAAAGGGGAGACTTGCCTAAGAGAGATCAAAACTTGTAAAGCAGTATTGGCCTAAGAATAGAAAAATAGGCTACAGGAAAACATCTTAAGTCTGCTTGGGCAACTGTAACAAAAATACCATAAAGTAGGGAGCTTATAAACATAGGAAACAACTTATTTATTTCTCATAGTTCTGGAGGCTGGAAGTCCAAGTACAAGGCACCAGCAAATTCAATGTTTGGGAAGGGCCCATTCTTCATAGATGGCACCCTTCTTGTTGTGTCCTCATACAGAAGAAGAAGCTAACTACTTCACTGGGGTACCTTCTTGCCCCCATTTATGCAGGCAGAGCCCTCATGACCTAATCACCTCACCCAAAGCCCCTTTTCTTAACACTATCATATCCGGGATTAGGTTTCGACATAGGAATTTGGGGAGGTAGGGAAGGAAAAACATTCAGATCATAGCAGAGAAGTACAGAGAACCCAGAAGCAAACCCATATATAAATGGAACAATGCTGATGAATTATTTAACAAATGGAATTGGGACGATTAGCATATCTTTGAAAGAATAAAAGATTAGATTCCTTTAACACCATACACAATACACGTATGGGCACTCACGCATGCACACATACACACCCCATTCTGGGTGGATTAAAGAAGCAGTAAATGTGAAAGAACTTTAGGTATTTTATAAGGAAATATATGAGACTCTGGTAGCTACCCTCCAAGATGGCTTCTAATGATCCTCACACCCTGGTATTCAAGCCTGTGATATTGTAATATTACAAGAAATATGTATTTTTATCTTCCTCCCAAGCTCCTGGGTCCCTAGCACAGAGCTCCTAAAACTCTTCCCACTTCCTGAGTAATAGGAGTGATAAAGCATCTTTTATTATAAATTTGGTCTCAATCCCCAGTTCCTAAAACAAGAGCTTCTAAGAATTTCTGGAGTGACAAGAGTGTCCTTTGTATATTAATGAAGTGAACTGGTGAGTGGGGTCCCTAGATCGGTTCAGGATAATGGCCAGTGACTAGAAAGACTAAATAAAGCATGATTAGAGGGTTAGAACTTTCAGCTTCACCTCACCCTCAACCTCTGGGAAGGAAAGAGGAGCTAGAAATGGAGTTGATCATCGATGGCCAATAATTTGATTAATTATGTCTACACATAAAAGCCAAAACCATGGGGCTTGAAGAACTTCTGGGTTAGTGATGGCATCCATGTGCCAGCAGGGTGGCGTACCCTAACTCCACAGGACAGAAGCTTCTGTGCTCAGGCCCCTTCTGTACCTCACCCTATATCTTCATCTGGACTAGGTATAACTCTGGATAAGTAGGGAAAAACGAGGAGTAAGATGAGAGAAGAATGCATAAACTTCAGTTAATTAAGGTGAATTAAAAAAAAATTTAAAAATTTGTAAATGAAAAGTTAACTTTAAAAATTTTTAATTCTTAAAAAAAATCTGGTGAAAAAGTATGACAAAGCTAGGACATGGGTACTTTAGTGCTCACTTTATTCTTCTCTATAGTCTTCTGACTGCTTGAATAGTCTATAACAAAATATGTTTAACCAAAATGAATGGTAAATAATAACTTAGTCAACATTTTCAGCAGAAAAGATCAAACGAGTTTATACAATTGATAATAGAAAGCAGTACCATACACAAACACAAAATTAACAATAAGAAATTATGCTAGTATTATAAATAAACCCATGGGAAAATGTACAAATTCCAGCTTTTTAGTAATTTTTCATCCAAAAAATACCTGTTGAGTGCTAATAAGTCCAGCCATTATTCTAGACTCTGGGAAGACAGCAGTGAACAATACAGCTGTCATATTAATACGCTGAACTTATATTCTAAAAGGCAAGAGACAGCCAACAAAAATATAAACAAATAAAAATGATGCTGATAAATGCTATGAAAACAAAATGGATGACGTGACAGAGATGAGGGAGGGAGAAAAGATACTTTAGATTGGGTGTTCTAAGACTCTCTGAGAAGACACCTGTCCTGAGAAGTACATAATGAAAAATCCTTCAAAAAGCTAAGGAAAGAGGAGACCAGGCAAGTGCAGAAATCCTGACATGAGAACAAACATAATCCATTTGAGGAACAGAAAGATTAAAGTGCCTAGACTGCAGGGAATGAGGGGGTGAGTATGAGACAAGATTAAAAAGGCAGACAAGGAAACCCAGGGGTGAATCCAGGTTTTAACGGAATTTTAAAGCTTATAAAATTGGGGGAACAGCCCTCTTCAAAAAAAAAAAGGAACATAAAACTATAAAAACAAATTTAGGTCCTAAATTGAATATTTATTCAGAATAAAAAAGGAAACGACATCAAATTACAAATTTTTAGAAGCTGCCAATCACATAAAAAAGGACTAAGTAAGAGTCTGGCCCCTCCGAGTTCTGGCACCAGGCAAGCTCACATCCACAGCCGGTGCACCAGCATCTCCCTCATGCCGGGTGATACTGCCAGGTCTCCAGGCACCACAATCTCCCTCACGCTGGACACTGCTCTCTGGGCACCACCATAGCCCTCATGCTGCACATGCTCTTGGTCCACGCACAGTAGCCACAGCCAGCAGGGCTGGCCTTCACAGCCTCCTGTGCTCCCCCTCCCACCCCTAGGCTGGAGTGCAGTGGCACAATCATAGCTCACTGCAGCCACAAAGGCCTGGGCTCAAGGGATCCTCCTACCTCAGCCTCCTGAGTAGCTGGGACTACAGGAGTGCACCACCACACCTAGCTGTTTTTTATTATTATTTCTGTAGAGACACAGTCTCACGATATTGCCCAGGCTGGATTTCAACTCCCGGCTTAAGTGATCCTCCTGCCTCAGCCTCCCCCGTAGCTGGGATTACAGGTACAAGCCACTGTCCAACTCAATTTTTTTTTTTTTTTTTTTTTTTTTTTGAGATGGAGTCTTGCTTTGTCGCCCAGGCTGGAGTGCAGTGGTGCAATCTCGGCTCACTGCAAGCTCCGCCTCCTGGGTTCACACCATTCTCCTGCCTCAGCCGCAGGTGTGAGTAGCTGGGACTACAGGCGCCAGCCACCATGCCCAGCTAATTTTTTTTGTGTGTGTGTATTTTTAGTAAACACGGGGTTTCACCGTGTTAGTCAGGATGGTCTCGATCTCCTGACCTTGCGATCTGCCCGCCTCGGCCTCCCAAAGTGTTGGGATTACAGGCGTGAGCCACCGTGCCCAGCCCCACCTCAATTTTATAATATAATTTTCTACACAGAGAACACAGAAAATAGTTGTCTTTTGTTTACAATAGAGAATCAACGTTTATTTTTTTACTACTTATAGTTTAGAACTAAAGTTTCAGCTTCACAACTATTGGTGATGCTATGTAAATGTCTCAAATTACTGAATTTGTGAAAACCTCTCATGTTTCTTTCACATGTGAGTTATAAGAAGATTATTTTTAAAAACTTGCAAAAAGTCAATCTTGGTTTCTCGTCCATTACCCACAGTCTTCCAGTGTTGGCTAGATGTGTCGTAGGATGCGTTCATATTGCTAGGCAAACCTTCGGCCAAGCACCCTATAACCATGCCAGCTGCACGGGCAGAGTGCACAGCCATCAAATTCCTGGAAGGTATTCTTACATGGAGTCAGCTAGCAACAGCTAAACTTTAAAATGACTGCAGGTCACAGAAACATATCCCACTCATCTTCTCCTTAGGACTCCAGAACTGCCTTTGTCCATCCCAACACAGCCTGAAAGGATAGGGTGTGTGACAGGAAAGAAGACAAAGTGGAAAAGTACAGTGGCCTTAACTAATTTAGTCCAGCTTCAGAAAGATACTCTGCAAGTGAGAAAGGCCTATGCTTTATGAGCTTCAAGGTAAATACCTCTGTCCAGATCCTTCTGAGCCTTAAAGATCATCAAGAACAGTTAGGATTTTTTCTTCTTCATGAGACAAGAAACCAGTGGAGGGTTTTAATCAAGGGATCTGAACTATGTTTTAACAAAAACACACAGGGAAATGCACTGACCTAAGGTTATCATCTAACCCTGATCAAAAAGAGGTATTCAAGCACAAAGCAGAACAAAGTTATGCTTCCATCTCCTGAAAATCTGTGTTTCCTCTTTTTCCTTATCTCTGGATTATAGATATACACAAATCCAGTCATCCCATAATTTTCCCAAAGACTTCTAATTGAAAATAGAAGTAAAAATTTCTCAACCTACAAGTTTGTAAAAAAAGAATAGCAGTCTTTAAAAGCAGGACAGTCAGTTATTTAAGTGTTGTTCTACAGCTATTTTAGGAATGGTGGTATTGTTGTTCCTAGCTGTGCAGCCCCAATCTTAATAGCCTGGCCTTTCCATCAGCTCAAGAGACCACAAATATCTTCAATTAATTCTGTTTATACTTAAATTAGCAAAAGTTAACTAGTAAGTTCATTTCTACTAACAATTAAGAGCTCTGAATCCAACAAATAAGTATGTAATAAGCAAATAAAAGTAAACCAGTCAATCATGAAACTTGAAGTTATTAAAAGCACGGGGTGGGGGGGTGCGCGGTGGAGATGGTAAAAATGATTAGAAGCTGCTGAACCAGAAATGCTGGAGGGTGATGGCATTCCTCAGCCCTTCCTACTCACCCACAGGTCTCTTGTTCTGCCCTTCCATCCATGTTTGGGGAGAAGGGTCAAGAGAGAAGCACACAGTAGCTTCTCACTACACAAAGTCAGCTCTGCTACTGACATGCTAAAAAAGCTGTGAAGAAAAGGAAATTAAAGAAGGCAAAAAAAAGAAGAGGCCCATGTAAGAACTGACCTGAGAACACAGTGTGTATTGTAACAAGCACAGAAGAGCATAATACAGATACAAAGTTTAAAATGTAGGAGTGGGAAACACAGAATAAAAGGACTGTAGGATTAGGTTAATCTAGAAAACCTTGGTCCCAGAGTGGTTGGTGTGGAATAACTGCCAGTCATCATCTCATCCATAAGTAAGATCTTTGTAGCTAAATCACAAAGGCAACGACAAAGTGAATTTACATTTTTCAAATCCAATTACACACGTGAAACTTTAACCTAGTAAGACAACATTTCAATGAGAAGCTAAAACAATTGTAAAAATTTTGATCTAGAAAAATATCTGATAAAGGTAAAAATAAATGTTACCCATGCACATTTTTTTAAATTAACTAGATCTACAAGGCTTGTTATGAAAAACTAGTCCCAGCTCCCTCTCCAATATTTTCTTTTCCCAAAAGCTTTCTTTAGTTTATTCAGTGACTGCCAGTTGAGGAAATTTGAGATATAGCTGTTTCCTGGTCCTGGCATCCTCCACACTTCCCACCCCCGATGTCTCAACACAATCCTAACTTTGGTTAGATCAATATTTGAGGCTTATGTCATTATAACTACATAGGGTATTCAGAGCTGAACCAAGCAGTAAACAATAATTACTTTTCTTTTCCTGCATAACATTTTGTTTCCCTTGCAATTAATAATTTGTTTCTCATTTCTTTAGTTTTCTACATACTTATCTACTATATATTTATCCCAATTCACCCCAGACTCTCCAGTCTGACAAAGCTCCTTTGAGTATACCAATTTGCCTCAGGTTTCTATGAATTTCATCTTCTGGAAGAAGTCTCTCCCTGCCTTCAGACTTGCTACCATCTGGACTGAGGAACCTAGGCCAGGTACACAGCTACTGTCCTAGGTGTTCCTCTCACTCCTCTCCTACATTAATCTTCTTCCTAAAAACACCACTGCCACTCTCTCCCCCACCTCCATTCCCCTCAGATCCCACCACAGAAGTTTCATGAGAAAAAAAAAAAGTGTGTCGACAAAGCTTGGAAAACCTTGCAACATACAGTCGCTTTCTGGAATTCCCTAATGTATGCATTTGAGAACCCTATTCTAAAAAAAACTTTCAATTTTGATTAATCCAGGTATCTCTGAAACTTAATCAGAGACAATGATCTATTTTTGAGGAATACCTACCTGCTAATGATGTACACTTTGGGAAATGGTACATGGATAGTAAGCTACTTGAAGGCAGGGAATATAGCTTATTATACTTTGCAAACTCGTGACATCTAACATGGAAGAAAACATAGGAAAAAAACATGCTGAAACAAACACAGGTTTATATAATAGTAGATGTCATGTATCTTGGTCATATTCTAAAAGCTATTCCGAAATACCAATGATCATCCTAGGTATATTATAACAACTCTATATACATTTCATAGAATTTCCACTATAAATTCATTATGTGTGAGTGCAGCTATCCCTGGGTATTCGTGAGGGGGACTGATTCCGGGACCCACTAAGGATACTAAAATCCACAGATATTCAAGTCTCTTATATCAAATGGTATAGTATTTGCATATAACCTACACACATTATCCTGTATACAGGCATACCTCGAGACATTGCACGTTCTGTTCCAGACCACCACAATAAAGTGAGTAACACAAATTTTTTGGATTCCCAGTTCATATGACAGTTACGTTTACACTATACTATAGTCTTCTGTGTAACAGCATTATGATTTTAAAATGCACATACCTTAATTAAGGATCATCTGAGCCTTCAGCAAGTCATAATCTTTTTGCTGGTAGAAGGTCTTGCCTTGATGGCTGCTGACTGATTGGGGTGGCAGTTGCTGAAGGTTACAGTGGCTGTGGCAATTTCTTAAAATGAGACAATAAAGTTTGCCACATCAATTGACTCTTCCTTATGAAATATATCTCTGTAACGTGTCATACTATTTATCCACAGTAAAACTTTCTTCAAAATTTGAGTTAATCCTCTCACATCATGCCATTGCTGTATCAATTAAGTTTATGTAATATTCTAAATCCTTTTGTTGTCATTTCAACAATGTTCACAGCATCTTCTCAAGGAGTAGAATCCATCTCAAGAAACCACCTACTTTGCTCATCCATAAGAAGCAATGCCTGGCCAGGGGTGGTAGCTCACACCTGTATTCCCAGCACTCTGGGAGGCCAAAGCAGGAGGATCGCCTGAAGCTAGGAGTTCGAAAACAGCCTGGGCAAGAAAGCAAGACCCTGTCTGTACAAAAGATAATTTTTTTAAAAAATTAGCCAGGCACAGTGGTGTGTGACTGTGGTCCTAGCTACTTAGAAGGCTGAGAAGGGAGGATCGCTTTAGCCAGGGAGTTCAAGGCTGCAGTGAGCTAGGATCGTGCCACTGTATTCTGCTCCAGCCTAACAGAATGAGACTTTGTCTCTAAAAAAATCTTTTTAATAAACAGATAAAAAACAGCAACTCCTCATCCATTAATGTTTTATCATAATACTGCAACAATTCAGTTCCATCTTCAGGCTCCACTGCTAATTCTAGTTCTCTTGCTATTTCTACCACATCTGCAGTTACTTTCTTCTTTGAAGTCTTGAATCCCTCAAAGTCATCCATGAGGGTTGAAATTCAACTTTTTCCAAACTCTTGTTAATGCTGATATTCTGACCTCCTCCCATGATTCATGAATGTTCTTAATGGCATCTAGAATGGTGACTTCTTTCCGGAAAGTTTTTCATTGACTTTGCTCAGGGCCATCAGAGGAATTGCTACCTATGGCAGCAGCCATACCCTTAGAAAATGTATTTCTTAAATAATAAGACTTGAAAGTTGAAATTAGTCCTTGATACCTGGGCTGCAGAATAAATGTTGTGTTAGCAGGCACGAAAACAACATTCATCTCCTTGTCCATCTCTATCGAGCTCTTGGGTGACCAGGTCCACTGTCAATGAGCAGTAATATTTTGAAAGGAATCTTTCTGAGCAGTAGGTCTCCACAGTAAGCTTAAAATAGTAAACCATGCTATGAACAGATGTGCTGGCTTCCAGGCTCTCTTTTTCCACTGATAGAGCACAGGCAGAATACAGATTTACCATAATTCTTAAGGGTCCTAGGATTTTTGGAATGGTAAAGGAGCACTGACTTCAACTTAAAGTCACCAGCTGCATTAGCTACGACCAAGAAAGTCACTGTCCTTTGAAGCTTTGAAGGCAGGCATTGACTTCTCTCTAGCTATGAAGTCCTGGATAACATCTTCTTCACCAAATAGAAGAGTGTTTTGTCTACACTGAAAATCTATTGTTTAGTGTAACCACCTTCATCAATGATCTTCGCTAGATCTTCTGGATAAATTGTTGCAGCTTCTACATCAACACTGATTGCTTCACTTTGCATTTTTATGTTACGGAGACGGCTTCTTTCCTTAAACCTCATGAATCAACCTCTGTTAGCTTCTAACTTTTCTTCTGCGGCTTTCTCATCTCTCTTCATAGAATTAAAGAGAGTTAGGGCCTGCCTCTGGATTAGGCTTTGGTTTAAGGGAAATGTTGTGGCTGGTTTGATCTACCCAGACCACTCAAACTTTCTCCTTATCAGCAATATGGCTGTTTCGCTTTCTTATCATTCATGGGTTCACTGGAATAGCACTTTTCATTTCCTTCAAGAAATTTCCCTTTGCATTCACTTGGCTCAAGAGGACTAGCTTTTTGCCTGTCTTGGCTTTCAACATAGCTTCCTCACTATGCTTCATCATTTCTAGCTTTTCATTTCCAGAGAGACGTGTGATTGTTCCTTTCACTTGAACATGTAGAGGCCATTTTAGGGTTACTGACTGGACTAATTTCAATATTGTTGTGTCTCAGGAGTGAGAAAGACAGGGGCACAGCCAGTTGCTGGAGCATTAAGAACATACACATTTATTAAGTTCATCACCTCACATGGGTAATGGTTCATGGTGCCCCAAAACAATTACAACAGTAACATCAAAGATCGCTGATCATAGGTCACCATAACCGGTATAATAATAATGAAAAAGTTGAAATACTGCAAGAATTACCCAAAATGTGACACAGAGGCACAACATAAGCACATGCTCTTGGAAAAATGGCACTGATAGACTGGCTCGACTCAAGGTTGCCACAAATCTTCAATTTGTAAGAAATGCAGTATTAGCAAAGTGCAATAAAACAAGGTAGGCCTGTACTTTAAATCATCTCTAGATTATTTAAAACACCTAATACTATATAAATAGTCACACTGTATTGTTTAGGGGAAAATAAGGGAAAAAAGTCTATGCGTGTTCAGTATGAACGTAACCATTCTTTTTTTTTTCTCAAGTATTTTTGACACACGGTTGATAGAACCACAGATGCAGAACCCACGATGGGTATGAGAGGCGAACTGCATACCTATTATCTCAACTCCACTCCACTGGATAGAACATACTTCTCTTTGCTTCCAAAATTAAGTCCATCCTCAAAAACGCAATACGCCTAAAAACAACTCTGATTCATTATACCTTTAAACAACAGATTACTCAAACCAGAGCATTAAGTAAAATGGTTTTGTAAAAACTGTAAATATATGACACTAATAATTCAACATGTATATCACAGTATGAGTGCATATACTTTATGTTAATGACCAGAATTTAAATGAGACAAAGGATAAATGGTGAAGAAATCTTGCCCCCTTCCCTCGTCAACAATTCGGGCAAACCTAAATAATGGGAGTCACTTATTCCAGTCCCCTTCTCTCAATGAGGAGGAGAGGAAGAGAAACATTCTGCCCCTGGGCGGCATAAAGAACAAACTGTGCTCCTGCAAGCTTCATTCAGTAGCTCTGGACCAAATGAATCAACATGTTTATCTGCTAATACAGCTGAGCTCATTTTAAAGTGTTATGCACTTAAAAGGAAACAAACTTTTTAAAAAACAAAACTAGTAAAAATTAGAAAGTTTTTGTTGTTTTAGCAAATTTAGTTAGGTTTATGAAGACCAAAAATTAACAGAATAAATCTTCTATTTTGTCAAAATGTTTATTCTCAACTGAAGAAGATTTAAGGAAACTCAGGCTCAAAAACATTTGATCTAGGGGTCAAGGACAGTCTGACTTCTTAGTTCTGCCAGCAGTTTTTTAAAGCTGCTTCCTGTACTAGGGAACGTTCACTGTTCTTGCACAAACAATAATAAAAGTCATTTATACAAACACCTTGGTTATTCTTTCCTTTTAAATTCACTGGTAATAACAAAGGCTACCAATCATGATTCTAATAAACATTTTGAGCTTTTACCATTAAATTTCTATTAATTTATTATTTGTGGGGAAACAATTTATTCACTTACTCAAAAATATGTCTCCAATGCTGCCAATCATGTGCCTGACATTATAGATAAAAGTCAGCAAGAGAGATACAGTCACTGCCCTCCTAGAGCTTCCAGTTTTGCTGACAAGATATTATGGAATTATACATCTATATATATAACCCAGACTATGAAAAGGGAAAAATATACCATGAAAGCAAACAACATGATCTGGCCCTGGGGGTCAGAGGATTCCTTTGGCAGTGATAATTAAGCTGAGATTAGCCTTACAATCACTAAACATGATTTGAAACACACACATTCCAAATCATCCTAGGAGTAGGAATGCTTACAGCTACATGGGGGAGGGGAGAAGAGTTTATAGGAGCCAAGGTAAAATCTATGACTTTAAAAATAAAGGTGAGAGCTTCATGTGTACAACACCAAGAGATCACTTATCTCTGTAGGAAGAAAAGCAATGGCCATTCCTAGCATACTTTCACTCAAAAACAGCTTTCGTAGCTAGAACTATTTTCCAATCATAAAGCCAAACATCAGCTACCAATCTAATAATCTCCAATCATCTCAAGTCCTCCAAACACATTAAAATGAATTTATAACAGTAAATGTATCACAAGCCTCAACACCCCGTATAAACCCAGTAATGAAAAAAGATGTCTTAAGCTTCATATATCACAGGTCATCTAATGTTAGAACAGAAACAAACTTCTAGAAATCATCTTGTAATAAAACACTTTTCACTGTGCAAATCAGGAGTAACACCCGAAGTGAAGCAGCAGCACTTACAATGTCACACATCTAGTTCAGAGTAGAACAGGAGGCTAGAGCATGGACTGCCTGAGTCCACTCTCTATGCTTTTTCTACCAGCATACAGCAGCAAATACATGACAAGAAACACATGATGCAAATAAATAAGGCAGAATTTTAAGACACAAATTGCATTTCAAAATTTTTATTTTAAAATTTTTTGTACATATTTTTAGGGACAGGGTCTCACTATGTTGCCCAGGCTAGCCTTAAACTCCTGGCACAAGCAGTCCTCCCTCCTCAGCCTCCCAAAGTATTGGGATTACAGGCACGAGCCACCGTGCGTAACTCAAAATTTTTATACATTTTCAACTGACCCACACATGCCGCAGGCTCTAGAAAACAAATGCTCCCCCTTACCACATACCACAGAAGAGTAAAACTGAAAACAACAGCTGGGCACAGTAGCTCACACCTATAATCCCACATGCTATGGGAGGCTGAAGTGAGAGGATCTCTTGAGGCCAGGGGTTCAAGACCAGCCTGGGCAACACAGTGAAACCCTGTATCTATAAAAAAATAAAATTAGCCAGACACAATGGTGCACACCTGTAGCCCTAGCTCCTCAGGAGGCTTAGAAGGGAGGATCCTTTGAGCCCAGGAGATCAAGGCTGCAGTGAGCTATAATCGCACCACTGCACTCTGCACTCCAGCCTCAACAACAGAGCAAAACTGTCTCAAAAAAAAAAAAAAGGTGAAGAAAATCGACTATTTATTGACTCCCTAGGGTCTAGGAGCTCGACTGAGTGGCTTATCTACTTTAACATCCATTAATCATCACAACTACCCTCTGATTAGATATTATTCTCATTCTACTGAGACCCAGAAACATTAGAAATTTACTTATGGTTACATAGCAGAAAAATGGTAGAAGTAGGATTTGAATTCAAGTCTAAATCTAAATCCATGTAGCCATTTTACCATTAAAAAGCATTTTTTCTTTTTTTGAGACAGGGTCTCATTCTGTCACCCAGGCTACAGTGCAGTAGCACGATCATGGCTCAGCTCACTGCAGCCTCAACCTCCCAGGCGTAGGTGATCCTCTCGCTTCAGCCTCCCAATTAGCTGGGACTACAGGCGCAAGCCACCATGCCCACCTAATTTTTCTGTATTTTTTGTAGAGATGAGGTTTCACCATGTTGCCCAGGCTGGTCTCAAACTTCTGGACTCAAGCTATTCATCTACCTTGGCCTCCCAAAGTGCTGGGATTACAGGCGTAAGCCACTGTACCCAGCTAGTGTTTCTTCATTAAAAAATACTATACAATGTGGTTAGGTTTCCCTGGGAACTTACAAATGCCCATTTAATTGCTAATGAAACATATTTTAAAGTTTGGTCTAGGATAACTGCCATTTATAACATTATATCAAAAAGAACTACCAAGTTTTAAACAACTACTTTACAAACAAAATTTGGAACATATTCTTAAGTTAAATGTTATTCATATTTTCTTTTATAACATTCTTTTCAACCCTGCTGTCAGTGCCACCAGAAATGGGTGTTATCTACTCCTATGAAATGTTGGCTCAGACACAAGAAGAAGAGTATAATGCATGACTGCTTAAGAGAACCATAAAAATACAAGAACTACATTTTAATCATTCTGATTTCTCCATTGGTGGACAGCCCATTAACAGCTTCAACTGGGAGAGAGCATACTGCTCAAAAATAAGAACCCAGCAGTCCAAATAGAGCAAAGCACATCATTAATTAAAAGAATACCAGTTTTTGCACAACTACCCACACCATAGGACTTTCTGCTTTCTCAGCTCTGCTAAATTCTGTTACCACTCACGCACCAGGTTCTCAGCTTCCAATATTTAGTTAACGTTGTTTGCCTGCTGTCATCTCTCATCTCGTTCTCTTTACCCTCATGGATTTCTGCTTTTATATGTGTTCACTATCATTTAAGTGGGGAAGGAAATACATGTCTTCTCTGATAATACTGGAGATTTTTAAAGTTTTCTTTTGATCCCTTATGGTATCTGTTTTCTCCCAGTGTTCCAAGTATCACTCCCTCTCCACCTCTCTATGTCTACTTTTTTTTTAATGTTGGAGTCTTCCCCCAGATGATCAATGGTGTTAAATTGTTTGCTCATATTTAAGAATAAGCCCCTGAAAAGAACTAACTGAAAGATCTGTGTGGGAAAACAGGGCTTAACGATTGGTAGAATTCACTTAAGGTACTCTCAGCAGAAAGCCTATCAGTATCTGAAGATGCTGTTATCTTCAGTCTTCCACAGGAGAAGGATAGGACAGGCTTGACTGTGCAGTTCTGGAAGGAGAGCAGAGGAAGAGAGCTAACACTTCTATAGTTCAGGCGCAGGTTTCCCTTGATCTCCTTGTTTTAAACCAAGCAACAATCCACGGCCCCTGGTTTCAAAGTCCAGAAAGCTCTTCATTAATTTTGCAAAGAATAAACCTTGTTCTCCTGAGGCCAGGGAGTTGGTAGTGAAGGGACTCACCCATCCACAAGGGCATATAGGGAGAAAATCGTAGGGGTCCACCTGTCAGTGTACACAGATTTTCCGACCAGCTCCCCTGTTTTCAGCTCCATTTCTGACCCCTATCTTCCTTAGTATCTGGTGCCTCCAAATGCTGAGCCTCTTGGGAGCTTCGGACAAACACAGTACCGCATTTCTTACAGGTATTTTTGTGCACTTACAGGTACCGTGTGATTCCTCTGCAAAGTCAGTCACTACCTGTCCATCTGCTTATTTGAAAGAGGTATAGCAGCTTCTGTCTCCTGTTGTAACCTCTCCCAGTCTCTGTTTTCTTTCTTCCATTTAGGCAGGGATTAGGAAATAAGAAGAGATGTACAGGTGTAGCCAATCTGTCATTTTTGGTCAGAAGCCCTGAGAGAGCTCTTTGGAAATCAGCTATCTCAGGATACTGACTTAAGGACTAAATTAGTATTTCTCAAAGTCCGATCACAGACTTGCATTAGAATCCACAAGGATGCTTGTCCACACAGCAGTCTGGGTGATTTTTGCTTTTGCTGTTACATGGAAATCAGATTAAGTCACTCCCCCACTTAAAACTTCCTAATAAGCAGCTTCTCACTCCACTTAAAAGCCAAGATCTTTCAAAGCCTAAAATGATACGGCCAATGTATGTCTATCTCTGATCCCATTTAATACCATTCTTTCCAGCCACTTTTCTCTACTATTAATATATTCTGACAACACTGGCCTTCTGCTTATTCCTAGACCACCAACCAGTTTATTGCTATCTCAGGGCCTTTGCACATGTTCTTTCCTCTGCTTGTAACGTTCTTCTTCTAGTTCTTGCATGGCCCCTTCTCATTCTTCAGATCTCAGTTCAAAGGTGGACAGACAAAATGTGGTACATCCATATTATGGAGTGTTATTTAGCCTTAAGAAGGAAGGAGATGCGGACATGTGCCACAGCATGGATGAACCTCGAAGACACTACGCTAAGTGAAATAAGCCAGTCACACAAATACTGTACGATCCACATACATGAGGCACTAAAGCAGTCAAATTTAAGAAGGCAGAAAGAATGGTTGTTGTTAGGGGCTGAAAGGAGAGAGAAAATAAAAAATTACTGTTTAATGGCTGCAGAGTTTCAGTTTCACAACATGAAAAAAGTTCTCGAGGCAGATGGTGGTGAATGGTTGCAAAACAATGTGCATGTACTTGATGTCGCTGAAACGCGCACTTACAAATGGTTAAAATGGTAAATTTTATGTTATATATATTTTACTACAACCTAAAAAATACTAATGCTAGATGACGAGTTAGTGGGTGCAGCGCACCAGCATGGCACATGTATACATATGTAACTAACCTGCACAATGTGCACATGTACCCTAAAACTTAAAGTATAATTAAAAAAAAAAAAAAGAAAAAAAAAAAGCAAGATAAAAAATAAGAGTTATCTCTTCAAAAGACACCTCCCAAGATCACTCTATACAAAGCTCTCTCTCTCCTTTCCCCTGCCAGGTAATTATCTGGCACATATCATGGTATACTTTCTTCATAGAACTTAGCACTATATAAAATTATCCTGTTTGTTTATTATCTCTCCGCCAGTTACAGAGTAGGCACCTGGGATGTCTTCTAACACTACCTACACAATATGGTAATAAATATATAATAGGAAGACACTCAATACACATTTGGTGGCTAAATGAATTAACTGTCTTCTAGGTCTCAACCCAGATCTACTAAATGAGAATCTTGGGATTCTCAGACATTGCTTTATTGGGAGAGAAAACTTGCTATTTATGACCCAAATAGCACCTCCCAATCCCAACAGCTAGTTAGGACAATTTGACACAAATGACCTTTAAAATAGATATTCTCCGTTCTTACCACAGAATATGTGCTTTTGATTGGAGGGTTAAACAGTGGGGAAGGTATAGATGAAAGAGGAGTTTCTAACATTTTCATAAAGGAATGCCTGATAACATGACAATATAGTTCCTTTAATTATTCTTAAATGATTAAGCATGTATAACTATTAGAAGAGCTTCCACATAATCAAATAGATCACTAAACATCTTTATGAAGTAATTCAAAAGTTAGGATAACAAAAAAAAAACAAAAAACAGTTTTTCTTTTTTTTTTTGGAGATGGAGTCTCGCTCTGTCACCCAGGCTGGAGTGCAGTGGTGTGATCTCGGCTCACTAAAAGCTCCACCTCCTGGGCTCATGCCATTCTTCTGCCTCAGCCTCCCAAGTAGCTGGGACTACAGGCACCCACCACCACACCCAGCTAATTTTCTGTATTTTTAGTAGAGACGGGGTTTCACCATGTTAGCCAGGATGGTCTCGATCTCCTGACCTCGTGATCCGCCTGCCTCGGCCTCCCAAAGTGCTGGGATTACAGGCCTCCCAAAGTGTTGGGATTACAGGCGTGAGCCACTGTGCCAGGCCCTTTTTTTTTTTTTTTTTTTTTTAAGACAGGGTCTCACTGTGTCACCCAGACTGGAGTGCTGCAGTGGCATGACCACTGCTCACTGCAGCCTGACCTCCTGGACTCAAGCGATCCTCCCACCTCAGCCTCCTGATCTCCCACATAGCTGGAACTACAGGTATGCACCACTACACCTGGCTAATTTTTAATTTTTTTTTTTTTTTTTTGTAGAGATGTGGTCTCGCTATGTTACAGGCTGGTCTCAAACTCCTGGGCTCAAGCAATCTGCCTGCCTCAGCCTCCCAAAGTGCTGGGATCATAGGCATGAGACTTTGTGCCAGGCCTTCTATTTATGTTCTTGATATTATCTAATTTCTTACAGGATTTTGTTCTCATATCTTCTGTTATCTTTCCATCTCACCTGGACAATTCTATAGCTCACTCCTAGACAGCAAACAAACACACTTATCTCCCCATTCTAAAAAATATTCACTCACTCTTACTACATGTTTAACCTCTAATTTTCTCTATTCCTCTCCACAACATCCAGCTTTTTTGAAGTCTACTTTCTCATTTCCCATTCACTCCTTAACCTTCAACTCCACACTGGCGAATATGGTCATCAACCCCTTAACACAGCAGTTGCTCTTTCATTAGTCACCAATGAGCTCCTTTCTGTTACTCATCATACCTCCTTCACTGTTTTAATCTTGCTCCTCCTTTTAGATGACTTAAATTCTGTTCATCGCTAAAGTATGAGTGGAAAGTGGGGTAGTGAACCCAGACAAGACTGGGTGTGGCCCTGGCTTCAACAGTTATTGCACTTTTCTGAGCTGACTGACATAGGACTGGTCTGTCTTCCTAAGGGATAACTGAACTAGGGCAGGCACTAGATCCTCATTTATCTTTACATCCTTGAGCTCTTTATATCTTTATATACTGTGTGCTTGGCACATTAAGTAGACACTCAATGGGGCTGTGGAAGGTAGGAAAGAAAGAAAATGGGGAGGGAATGGGTGGGGAAAAATGCAGGAAACAATTTTACTCATCTTTTTGTCCCTAAGTACAAAGTAGAAAAGTTAACCATAATAGAACCTCAATTAATGTTTGGTGACCCCTACTGAATACATATATACTACCTATTGCATGAAGATTTGGGTTTTGTTTAATTTCATTGAACGTTTACATTTAAATTCTGAGAACTGCACATTTACCACAAAACTATGGTTGTAAAAACTATACTGTTAATTATAGTTATAGTTGCTGACTCATTAAGCAAATTCATAGTTTTAGAAACATAGTTTTAGTCAATGAAGCAATAAAATATACTTTAGCATTCTTCAGCATTCAGACTGGGGGTAGGGGATGATAAAGAGAGACAGCGAAGTTAAGACTCAACATGAAATGAGGTAGAAATAAAAAGAACAACACTGAAGTCTGGCCATAGGGTGGTTAAAAGGCTCTGTAATTTTCCTAAAATTAACTTTCAAATATATGACAAAAATTGTCATAAATAAGTTAGTCTAGGTTTAAAAAGCTTTTTTGAAAGTCTGATTTCTGTTACTTAAGAAAAAATAAAATGTCTCTAATTTTTAAACAAAGCACACATAAACAAGCTGCTTTCAATAAATGCTCTTTTACTATATTTCAAAGGAAAACTATCTAGCACTTTGGGGCACTTATTAAATAGTGAAAAGAAAAATATTTCTTTCTAGTTAAAAAAGGATGAAGACAATTCTTGGGGAGTGGGGTGATCCAAGTAACTGAATTCTGTATATAACTTAAAGTTCATTTTTTTTTAGCTCTTATTCTCTGTCTTATTTCCAAGTTTCTATTTCCTTTACTTGCTTTTAAATGTCAGTATTCTCCAGAGTGCTATCCTCTCATCCTTCTCTTAAACATGTTCACCGAGCAATCTCACCTGTACCAGAAAAGCACACTGTTTAGGAGTATACCTTCTAGGACCAAATGTGCTTGTGTTTGAATCCTGACCCTACTACTTGCTAGGTGTACAACCTTAGACAAGCTACTTAACTTTTCTGTACCTCAGTCTACTCATCTGCAAATCAAGGATAAAGCAGTGCCAACCTTACAGGGCTGTTGTGAGGCCTGAGTTAATATATATCAAATGCTTACAATGCTGCCTGGCACATAATATGTTTTCTAACTAAGAGTGTTAGATATAAGAGGGCCATATAATTCACCCATGGCACTTCTAAGATTTAAGGAAGAGATTATGGGCCAGGTGCAGTGGCTCATGCCTGTAATGCCAGCACTTTGGGAGGCCAAGGTGGGCGGATCACGAGGTCAAGAGATCAAGACCATCCTGGCCAACATGGTGAAACCCCGTCTCTACTAAAAATACAAACATTAGCTGGGTGTGGTGGCGCACACCTGTAGTCCCAGCTACTCGGGAGGCTGAGGCAGGAGAATTGCTTGAACCCACAAGGCAGAGGTTGCAGTGAGCCAAGATCGCGCCATTGCTCTCCAGCCCAGCGATAGAGTGAGACTCAGTCTCGAGGAAAAAAAAAAAAAGGAGAGATTATGTATAATAATCACACTGGAGCGACAAGAGTAAACCAGAACTACCTTAGGCAAATTAAGACAGTATCACCCAACTAGTTAGGATAAGCCATAAAATACAATGATATGCACCATTTCTGCCCTATAAATATCACATAATTAACCTAATAATGTTCAGTTCCAGTTAATGAAAACCTAGCAAATACTTAACTATTATTTCTGAAAGTGGGTTCAGTAGGGGTGATGGCTGAATAGGTCAAAACACTTCAGAAACATCAAGTTAAATAAAGCTAAGTATGTTGGAAAGATGAAGTTTACCATCTAGCCTACCCAAAACTCACTGGTGTGCTAATTGACTTTATAGCTTAAACTAGTCTTATTTTGCAGCTACAAAGTTATTCTGAAATGAAATTAAAATGAGCTACTAGCTTTTTAAAATATAAGGTATGTTATCTATGTTATTCCTCAGGGCCTATCCCATAATGAGTATTAAATAAACATTTCTTGAATGAATGAATGAATATTAAAAACAATTTCTATTATCTCTGAACTATGAGAGATATGGAGATTGTAACAAAGAATGAAATCCTTAAAAGAAAAAAAGATATTTCAAATTTTCTTGTTCACTACTTAAAAATCATTAAAAGCCATTTTTGACCTAATAATTCCATCAACCCATGTATTTCATATGTAAATGTTCAATGAAACAGGACTTGCCATGCCATGGATAAAGTTTTAAAGACGGTAATAAAAATCTTTTCAGGGTTATTATTTTATTTAAACACTACTGATGTTTATCCAGCCAACAAAAAAGTATAATAGCACAAAGACTGCCTTCTGAATACTCCCTAGAGGCCAATCAGCCAGGTGTGAGAATTCTGAGGTTAGGGAAACTCTTTGAAACAGAGTTCAAGAAGAGCTACTTAGAAATAAAGAAGCAAATTCAGATCATGATAGCCATAAAGCAGAATTTGCAGAAGGGAGCATCAAAAAACCAAGGGCAGTTTTGCATATTTACCAATTTAATCTACTATTTCAAAAAAGCTGAAGCACTAGTCTTATAGTAGTGACCTGCAAAAATTATCGAGCCACATTTAGTCAACAGCAAATATCCAATGGAAAATCTAATGCAATTTTTATATGGATGCTACTGGAATCTTATATCCAAAAACTGAAGAAGGCCAACCGAAACCCCAAACTACAATTTTATTCTTTCTGATCTTATGTTAGTTCCTGAAATCTGTTATGAGGAAAAAAATTCCTATAGGATAAAAACAATAGTGGGGGCTAATATATATGGAAAATACTACACTAAAAAGTTTGCATACATTATTTCCTTTGGTTTTCACAATCATCTTAAATAATACCTGGCTTGACTGTAGGAATCTTAACAGACCCCAAAGGCCACAGCTCATTTCCAAATGCCTGGTCAGAATTTTCCTTTTTGTAAGTTTGTATACTTTTTTGCTGGCTTAATTTCTCTTTCCTCAGGTATACTCCAACACAATACACTATTAAGCCTAACTACTGGTAAGGTAGAGTCAAATTCTGTTACGAAAAGTTCCATATGACCCCTCTACGCTACATGACATGGTAGCAAATGAAACCATGACAGGCAGCTGTGATGAAAATAGCTATCCATTTATAATTTAAAGTAATATTCCTGGCTAGAATTTATTGGAAAGGAAATATCAAATATTGGAGCTAGAAGAGACTTTAGGGACACTAATCAAAACAAAATTTTATTGAACATAAATAAGATGCATTTTTACTGTAAACTTTCCAGTCATTATTGTTGTTCTTAAAGTTTAGCAAGTTTGGGAAGAGAAGCTGGAACTCTTGGTTTTACATCAAAACCAAGATCATTAATTTTCCTACAGTATACTAGGATTCCTTCTATTTTATATTTTTGTGTAACCCAAATTACTCTATTAAATAGTAGAAATTTAGAGCTAGACAAAATTTCTAATCCATCCATTTATTTTTACAGGCAAGAAAACAAAGGCCCAGTGTGTCAAGTAGTTTTATATTTTGGTTGCATACAGTTGGTTACCAAAAGAGTTAGGACTAAAACCCAGGACTTCATTCACATCCAGTGCTTTTCAGCAAAACAAAAAAGTCAATGCTTATCAGTAAGCATTTTAACAGGCCAGGCACAGTGGCTCATGCCCATAATCCTGGCACTTTCAGAGGCCAAGATGGGAGGATCGCTTGAGGCCAGGAGTTTAAGACCCACCTGGGCAACACAGCAAGACCCCAGCTCTACAAAAAAATTAAAAATTAGCAGGCATGGTTGCATACACCTGTAGTCCCAGCTACTAGGGAGGCTGTGGCAGGAGGATGTCCTGAGCCCAGGAGTTCAAGGTTGCAGTGCGCTATGATCGCACTCCAACCTGGGTGACAGAGTGAGACCCTGTCTCAATAATTTTTTAAAAAAAATTATAATAACAGTTATCACTTATCAAGCACCTATTATGAGCCTAGCACTACTATATTAAGGATTCTATGTAATTATCTCAAATCCTCCCAACAACATTAAAAGTCCAGATCTATCTGCCTCCAAAGCCAGCTGTACCTTCTCTTCCATCATACTGCTTTCATAATCCCAAGGAGAAATCCAGGTTGGTGGGGCAAGTGGGGGACAGGATGGTTGTTTTGTTTCTTTTTGTTACTACTGAAGTTATCCACATAGAGTTACTTCATTTTTGTGAAGGACTTAAAAATATTAGGTTATGTAGATGAAAAACACTTTTACTTATAAAAAAGAAAAGGCTTCCACTGCATCTTTATGAAAACATAAACTAAAAAAGTTGTGAAGACTCACTTATATAAGCAATCAAAGACTAATTCCTTCCTAAGGAATGTGATTTCAACACAAGGCTTTCATTTGACAACTTGGTTTGTTACAGAACAAAGACATACATGTATACACACACACACACACACAGACATACATAAGACTGAAAGGAAATGTGCCAAAAATGTTAAAAGCCACTACTCCCCGACAACTCATAACCACAGTGACCTCCTTCAAGAAATGAGCACATAACCCAGGATCCAGACAATCAAGTTTGCCATCCCCCTGACTCCTGGCTACCGTGATACATTAAGGGATGAAAAACTGACATAAGGAGGAACACAGAGTCACCTCTGAAATTTACCATATAAATGGTGAGAAGGAGTCTATCTTCCTTTCAGACAGTGAGCCGTGATGACGTTGCCCTGAGGCTATAAGCACACAACAGACGCCTGCTTGAGAATGAAGCCATGGCAGGTGGAAACAGAGCCAGCCCACACAGCAGAAGAAGACCCTTGACATCATCATCAGGGTTTTAGGTCCACGCATGCCTGAGATCAGTCCATCTTGGACTCCCATTTACTTAATCTAACATATCCACTGTCTTTTAATTTTTTGCTTGACTGCTTGAGTTGGATTTGTGCTGCTTAAATTTTTAATAGTACTGACTAGTCTCAGAGAGAAGTCCTCAGTTAAAAAATAACACTACACTGCAAAATTTGAAACATTTTAAAATTAGGTCAATTAATCATTTTGTCTATCTAAAATATACTTTTAAATTACTGTAACAAAACTTTTAAAATTAAACTAGTAATACATTTAGTGTTCCTAAATAAGGTTATTCTAAATCTTTATGTATTAGCAATAATTGCACTTACCACATACAACATGATATTTTGAAGTATATACACATTGTAGAATAGTTAAATCTAGCTAACAAATGCATTACCTCACATAGTTATCATTTTTGTGGTGAGAACACTTAATATCCACTATATCTGCATTTTTCAAGAATACAATATACATGGCCGGATGCGGTGGTTCACGTCTGTAATCCCAGCACTTTGGGAGGCCGAGGCGGATGGATCACGAGGTCAGAAGATCGAGACCATCCTGGCTAACACAGTGAAACCCCGTCTCTACTAAAAAATACAAAAAATTAGCCGGGCGTGGTGGCAGGCACCTGTAGTCCCAGCTACTCAGGAGGCTGAGGCAGGAGAACGGCGTGAACCTGGGAGGTGGAGCTTGCAGTGAGCTGAGATCGCACCACTGCACTCCAGCCTGGGTGACAGAGCAAGACTCCATCTCAAAAAAAAAACAACAAAAAAAGAATACAATATACATTAACTGTAGTCACCATGCTGTACAATAACTGCATTTTTAAATAGTATTAGAGTGTTACATTGCCTGATATTTTGTTTGTATTAACATTTTTCTAATGGTAGAACATACCACAACTTTACTCCCTTGGCTTTTCAAACTTCTGCCATACCACTCACCAACTATAGGTTATGTTAGGTGGGCAGAGATTTCTTCATTCACACTCCCGGGATACATAAATAGAAGAGGAAGTTCTAAAACCGTGATGATTCTGCCTTCTCCAAATTCACAGAGAACATCACAACCATCACAGAGAAATTCCCTCTTTTTTCCTCTTCTGTTCCTCAGTAATTCTTCCTTCCCTCTGCTCATCCCTCATGCTCACCTTCCCTCTGGACCAACTGGGAGTTTGCCTCTCCTCCTTTCAAAGATTAACCCCATCACCTATGTTCTCATCTCCTCCCAACCTTCACTCCATCTTATTCTTTCTCTGCCAGCTATAGTATTTCCTACCACACTAGCACGTTCCCCTCTGCCATCACATATACAAAAATTTTCTCTAACTTAAAAAAATATTTCACTTAACCAAGCTGCTCACTTTATTGCTCTCCTACTTTTCACTGACAGATTTTTCAAATGAATGGTTTAAATCTGGTATTTAAGCATCACTCTTCCCTTATTCCCCAAAAGTCTAGCTTCCTCCCTCCCCTCACATCCCTGAAACTGAATTCATGATATTTCTTTTATTGTCAAATCCAATGGCCCCTTTAGTTTCATTTCCTCATGCACACTGCTGTATGTGGCGTTATTTCACTATCCTCTTGTAAAATCTTGCCCATTGGTTCAATGACATTATAATCCATTTTAGCTCTCTTGCTTTTGGACTTCTCTAAAGAGGTCTCCTTTTCCTCTCATTCCCTGTTAGTAAAGTGTGTGTTTCTCATATTCATTCTTCAGTCCATTCTTCAATGTTCATTTTCCATATGCTTTCTCTGAAAAATTATATCATTAAAACTGTGTTGTTCTCGAATATAAGGCAAAATTACAACACACATACAAAAGGGTGAATAACCATTTTCCCTCCCAAATTAGGACTACTCCCAAATTTTCGGAAAATGGCATCAGTTGTCTTCCCTAAAACCATGGCATGCACACACACACTCCTCAGCATGCTTCCTATTTTCTATTGCCTAGAACACCCTTCTTCCCTTCTCACCCAAAAAAATTCCTATCAGTCTCAAATGCCCCTTCCTCTTGTGAAGCCTTTCCTGCCACACACCCATCACCCAATGAACATGACTTCCTAGTTCTCCCTTCTATAGAACCATGGCACTAAGTAGATACCTTTACTATAGCACTTTTTAAATGATTTTAGGTTGCTGTGTTTTTCATCTCACCCAATAACTATGTCCAGGTGCAAGGAGCACGTTTTATTCTTTTTGTTTCTTTAGTTGCTATAACATGATAGGCATGTACTTGCTAAGTATTTATTAGGGAAAAAAAAACACTTGAAAGTTCCCAGTTCAGAATGTCAGAAGCATAATCAAGACACTTCATATACCTGCAGTGCTTTGCACGCATCAAAGTTGAAAGTGCTAGCTTTGTGAATACCAAAAGCATTAACTGACTACACCAGTCATTTAGCATTTTGGTTTCCTGCCACAAATATACTTCTATCTTTACATGCATATGTGTCTTATCTTCTTAAATGGGTAAGTACTTTCAGACTACAACTTTTAATGTTAAGTACATTATATTATCTAGTGTGATTCCTTGTACCTTAGTAGGGTCTCAATAAATATCACATAGCTATTTGATGTGTCTCATTGTTAGGAGTTCTAAAACTATCTGAGAGATCTGTCATTAACTTATTGTTTTAAATTAAATCAAAGTTTTTCAAAATTACTCATTAAGGAAAATATGCATACATGGAACTCAAATACCTTCAAATCCATGATCCAAATAATATATTAACTTTTAAAAAGAAAAGGCAAGAGTGGGTTCTTTCAGTGGTAGTAATGCATCTTTCCTTGCAAATATGGATCTCAAATATGGATTACATATGGCCATTAAAAAGCAATTTCCCTATAATTCATAATGTAAAAACTGATTCAGGCAATATCATCAATGGAGGTAAAAGGCTATTGGGAACTATCATCCCACAGATTTATAAATGAGAAAAATAGGGAGCAGTTCCAAGATGGCCGAATAGGAAAAGCTACAGTCTACAGATCCCAGTGTGAGCGACACAGAAGACGGGTGATTTCTGCATTTCCAAATGAGGTACCGGGTTCATCTCAATGGGGAGTGTCGGACAGTGGGTGCAGGACAGGGGGTGCAGTGCACCAAGCGTGAGCCAAAGCAGGGTGAGGCATCACCTCACCCGGGAAGCACAAGGCGTCACGGAATTCCCTTTCCTAGCCAAGGGAAGGAGTGACAAACAGCACCTGGAAAATCGGGTCACTCCCACCCTAATACTGCGCTTTTCCAACGGACTTAGCAAACGGCACACCAGGAGATTATATCCCATGCCTGGCTCGGAGGGTCCTATGCCCACAGAGCCTCGCTCGTTGCTATCACAGCAGTCTGAGATCAAACTGCAATGCGGCAGCAAGGCTGGGGGAGGGGCGCCCGCCATTGCTGAGGCTTGAGTAGGTAAACAAAGCAGCCGGGAAGCTCGAACTGGGTGGAGCCCACCACAGCTAAAGGAGACCTGCCTGCCTCTGTAGACTCCACCTCTGGGGGCAGGGCATAGCCAAACAAAAGGCAGCAGAGACCTCTGCAGACTTAAATGTCCCTGTCTGACAGCTTGGAAGACAGTAGTGGTTCTCCCAGCACAGAGCTTGAGATCTGAGAACAGACAGACTGCCTCCTCAAGTGGGTCCCTGACCCCCGAGTAGCCTAACTGGGAGGCGACCCCCAGTAGGGGCAGACTGACACCTCACACGGCCGGGCACCCCTCTGAGACGAAACTTCCAGAGGAACAATCAGGCAGCAACATTTGCTGTTCACCAATATTTGCTGTTCTGCAGCCTCTGCTGCTGATACCCAGGCAAACAATGTCTGAAGTGGACCTCCAGCAAACTCCAACAGACCTGCAGCTGAGGGTCCTGACTGTTAGAAGGAAAACTAACAAACAGAAAGACATCCACACCAAAAACCCACCTGTACGTCACCATCATCAAAGACCAAAGGCAGATAAAACCACAAAGATAGGAAAAAAAGAGCAGAAAAAACTGAAAATTCTAAAAATCAGAGCGCCTCTCCTCCTCCAAAGGAACGCAGCTCCTCACCAGGAACGGAACAAAGCTGGAAGGAGAATGACTTTGACGAGTTGAGAGAAGAAGGCTTCAGACAATCAAACTTCTCAGAGCTAAAGGAGGAAGTTGGAACCCAACACAAAGAAGTTAAAAACCTTGAAAAAAGATTAGATGAATGGCTAACTAGAATAACCAATGCAGAGAAGTCCTTAAAGGACCTGATGGAGCTGAAAACCATGGCACGAGAACTACGTGACGAATGCACAAGCTTCAGTAGCCAATTCGATCAACTGGAAGAAAGGGTATCAGTGATGGAAGATCAAATGAATGAAATGAAGCAAGAAGAGAAGTTTAGAGAAAAAAGAATAAAAAGAAATGAACAAAGCTTCCAAGAAATATGGGACTATGTGAAAAGACCAAATCTACGTCTGATGGGTGCACCTGAAAGTGACAGGGAGAATGGAACCAAGTTGGAAAACACTCTATAGGATATTATCCAGGAGAACTTCCCCAATCCAGCAAGGCAGGCCAACATTCAGATTCAGGAAATACAGAAAACGCCACAAAGATACTCCTCAAGAAGTGCAACTCCAAGACACATAATTGTCAGATTCGCCAAAGTTGAAATGAAGGAAAAAATGTTAAGGGCAGCCAGAGAGAAAGGTCGGGTTACCCACAAAAGGGAAGCCCATCAGACTAACAGCTGATCTCTCGGCAGAAACTCTGTAAGCCAGAAGAGTGTGGGGGCCAATATTCAACATACTTAAAGGAAAGAATTTTCAATCCAGAATTTCATATCCAGCCAAACTAAGCTTCATAAGTGAAGGAGAAATAAAATACTTTACAGACAAGTAAATGCGGAGAGATTTTGTCACCACCAGGTCTGCCCTAAAAGAGCTCCTGAAGGAAGCACTAAACATGGAAAGGAACAACCAGTACCAGCCACTGCAAAAACATGCCAAATTGTAAAGACCATCAATGCTAGGAAGAAACTGCATCAACTAACGAGCAAAATAACCAGCTAACATCATAATGACAGGATCAAATTCACACACAACAATATTAACCTTAAATGTAAATGGGCTAAATGCTCCAATTAAAAGACACAGACTGGCAAATTGGATAAAGAGTCAAGACCCATCAGTGTGCTGTATTCAGAAAACCTATCTCATGTGCGGAGACACACATAGGCTCAAAATAAAGGGATGGAGGAAGATCTACCAAGCAAACGGAAAACAAAAAAAAGGCAAGGGCTGCAATCCTAGTCTCTGATAAAACAGACTTTAAACCAATAAAGATCAAAAGAGACAAACAAGGCCATTACATAACGGTAAAGGGATCAATTCAACAAGAAGAGCTAACTATCCTAAATATATATGTACCCAATACAGGAGCACCCACATTCATAAAGCAAGACCTTAGAGACCTACAAAGAGACTTAGACTCCCACACAATAATAATGGGAGAGTTTAACACCCCACTGTCAACATTAGACAGATCAACAAGACAGAAAGTTAACAAGGATATCCAGGAATTAAACTCAGCGCTGCACCAAGCAGACCTAATAGACATCTAGAGAACTCTCCACCCCAAATCAACAGATTATACATTCTTCTCAGCACCACACTGCACTTATTCCAAAATTGACCACATAGTTGGAAGTAAAGCACTCCTCAGCAAATGTAAAAGAACAGAAATTATAACAAACTGTTTCTCAGACCACAGTGCAACCAAACTAGAACTCAGGATTAAGAAACTCACTCAAAATCACACAACTACATGGAAACTGAACAACCTGCTCCTGAATGACTACTGGGTACATAACGAAATGAAGGCAGAAATAAAGATGTTCTTTGAAACCAAGAGAACAAAGACACAACATACCAGAATCTCTGGGACACATTCAAAGCAGCATGTAGAGGGAAATTTATAGCACTAAATGCCCACAAGAGAAAGCAGGAAAGATCCAAAACTGACATCACAATTAAAAGAACTAGAGAAGCAAGAGCAAACACATTCAAAAGCTAGCAGAAGGCAACAAATAACTAAGATCAAAGCAGAACTAAAGGAGATAGAGACACAAAAAACCCTTCAAAAAATCAATGAATCCAGGAGATGGTTTTTTGAAAAGATCAACAAAATTGATAGACCACTAGCAAGACTAATAAATAAGAAAAGAGAGAAGAATCAAATAGACACAATAAAACATGATAAAGGAGATATTACCACCGATCTCACAGAAATACAAACTACTATCAGAGAATACTATAAACACCTCTATGCAAATACACTAGAAAATCTAAAAGAAACGGATAAATTCCTCGACACATACACTCTCCCAAGACTAAACCAGGAAGAAGTTGAATCTCTGAATGGACCAATAACAGGCTCTGAAATTGAGGCAATAATTAGTAGCTTACCAACCAAAAAAAGTCCAGGACCAGACGGATTCACAGTCGAATTCTACCAGAGGTACAAGGAAGAGCTGGCACCATTTCTTCTGAAACTATCCCCATCAATAGAAAAAGAGGGAATCCTCCCTAACTCATTTTATGAGGCCAGCATCATCCTGATACCAAAGCCAGGCAGAGACACAACAAAAAAAAGAGAATTTTAGACCAACATCCCTGATGAACATCGATGCAAAAATCCTCAATAAAATACTGGCAAACCAAATCCAGCAGCACATTAAAAAGCTTATCCACCATGATCAAGTGGGCTTCATCCCTGGGATGCAAGGCTGGTTCAACATATGCAAATCAATAAAGTAATCCAGCATATAAACAGAACAACGACAAAAACCATGATTATCTCAATAGATGCAGAAAAGGCCTTTGATAAAATTCAACAGCGCTTCATGCTAAAAACTCTCAATAAATTAGGTATTGATGGGACGTATCTCAAAATAATAAGAGCTATTTATGAGAAACCCACAGCCAATATCATACTGAATGGGCAAAAACTGGAAGCATTCCCTTTGAAAACTGGCACAAGACAGGGATGCCCTCTCTCACCACTCCTATTCAACATAGTGTTGGAAGTTCTAGCTGGGGCAATCAGGCAGGAGAAAGAAATAAAGGGTATTCAGGTAGGAAAAGAGGAAGTCAAATTGTCCCTATTTGCAGATGACATGATTGTATATCTAGAAAACCCCATGGTCTCAGCGCAAAACCTCCTTAAGCTGATAAGTAACTGCAGCAAAGTCTCAGGATACAAAATCCATGTGCCAAAATCACAAGCATTCTTATACACCAATAATAGACAAACAGCCAAATTATGAGTGAACTCCCATTCACGATTGCTTCAAAGAGAATAAAATACCTAGGAATCCAACTTACAAGGGATGTGAAGGACCTCCTTCAAGGAGAACTACAAACCACTGCTCAACGAAATAAGAGAGGATACAAACAAATGGAAGAACATTCCATGCTCATGGATAGGAAGAATCAATATTGTGAAAATGGCCATACTGCCCAAGGTAATTTATAGATTCAATGCCATCCCTGTCAAGCTACCAATGACTTTCTTTACAGAATTGGAAAAAACTACTTTAAAGTACATATGGAACCAAAAAAGAGCCTGCATTGCCAAGTCAATCCTAAGCCAAAAGAAAAAAGCTGGAGGCATCATACTACCTGTCTTCAAATTATACTACAAGGCTACAGTAACCAAAACAGCATGGTACTGGTACCAAAACAGAGATATAGACCAATGGAACAGAACAGAGCCCTCAGAAATAATACCACACGTCTACAACCATCTGATCTTTGACAAACCTGACAAAAACAAGAAATGGGGAAAGGATTCCCTATTAATAAATGGTGCTGGGAAAACTGGCTAACCATATGTAGAAAGCTGAAACTGGATCCCTTCCTTACATCTTATACAAAAATTAATTCAAGATGGATTAAAGACGTAAATGTTAGACCTAAAACTATAAAAACCCTAGAAGAAAACCTGGGCAATACCATTCAGGACATAGGCATGGGCAAGGACTTCATGTCTAAAACACCAAAAGCAATGGCAACAAAAGCCAAAATTAACAAATGGGATCTAATTAAACTAAAGAGCTTCTGCACAGCAAAAGAAACTACCATCAGAGTGAATAGGCAACCTACAGAATGGCAGAAAATTTTTGCAATCTACTCATCTGACAAAGGGTTAATATCCAGAATCTACAAAGAACTCAAACAAATTTACAAGAAAAAAACAAACAACCCCATCAACAAGTGGGTGAAGGATATGAACAGACACTTCTCAAAAGAAGACATTTATGCAGCCAAGAGACACATGAAAAAATGCTCTTCATCACTGGCCATCAGAGAAATGCAAATCAAAATCACAATGTGATACCATCTCACACCAGTTAGAATGGCGATCATTAAAAAGTCAGGAAACAACAGGTGCTGGAGAGGATGTGGAGAAATAACACTTTTACACTGTTGGTGGCACTGTAAACTGGTTCAACCATTGTGGAAGACAGTGTGGCGATTCCTCAGGGATCTAGAATTAGAAATACCATTTGACCCAGCCATCCCATTACTGGGTACATACCCAAAGGATTATAAATCATGCTGCTATAAAGACACATGCACACGTATGTTTATTGCGACACTATTCACAATAGCAAAGACCTGGAACCAACCCAAATGTCCAACAATGATAGATTGGATTAAGAAAATGTGGCATATATATACCATGGAATACTATGCAGCCATAAAAATGATGAGTTCATGTCCTTTGTAGGGACATGGATGAAGCTGGAAACCATCATTCTCAGCAAACTATCACAAGGACAAAAAACCAAACATCGCATGTTCTCACTCATAGGTGGCATAGGTGGGAACTGAACAATGAGAACACTTGGACATAGGAAGGGGGACATCACACACCGGGGCCTGTTGTGGGGTGGGGGGAGGGGGGAGGGATAGCATTAGGAGATATATCTAATGTAAATGACGAGTTAATGGGTGCAGCACACCAACATGGCACATGTATACATACGTAACAAACCTGCACGTTGTGCACATGTACCCTAGAACTTAAAGTATAAAAAAAAGAGAAAAATATATCTTTACAGTGAAGAGATCCAGCAGTCACCTTCTTGATTAAGTATGTATCATGTATGCAGTATTCTCACCAAAAAAGGTTCAACCTGAATCTAACAATGAGGAAAAGCTGGACAAATTCAGAATGTGGGATATTCACAAAACAAGTGATATAAAACCCTCAAAAAAATTAGAATCAAAATTGGGTTCAGTGTATATTGCTTGGGTGATGGGTGTACCAAAATCTCATAAGTCACCACTAAAGAGCTTACTTGTGTAACCAAATACCACCTGTTCCCCAAACGCCTATGGAAATAAAAAAAAGAAAGAAAAAAAGTACATAATAAAAAAAAAATTAGAATCAATGTCATAGAAAGTAATATAACGTTAGATTTTTATTTTCTAGAATAAAACAGTCTCAGGTGACATAACCAAATATAGTGTAAGGACCCTGGATTTTTAAAAATTTATAAACTTTTATGGACTACCATATTAGGCATAATTATGAAATATGTTTTTTCTTAGTTGTGTTAATAATACTGTGATTATGAATAGCCTAACCTTGGAAATTCAGGCTAGAAGAACTTAGAGATAAAGTGATATCTACAGCTTCCATTCAAATGATTCAATTAAAAATTTTAAAGAGTATATGGACTGGGCACAGTGACTCACACCTGTATTCCCAGCATTTTTGGAGGCCAAGGCAGGAGGATCACTTGAGCCCAGGAGGTCAAGATTAGCCTGGACAATCTAGTGAGACCCCAACTCTTAAAAATTAAAACATTAGCCAGGTGGTGGTGCACACCTGTAGTCCCAGCTACCTGGGAGGCTCATACAGGAGGATTGCTTGAGCCCAGGAGTTAGAGGCTGCACCAAGCTTTGATCCACTCCAGCCTAAGCAACAGAGTGAGATCAGGTCACAAAATAAAATTTTTAAATATATGTAAAGCAAATGTGACAAAATGTTAAGGATATTTTTGTGCTCATGAACACAATACATTCAGCTTTTCTATATATTTTTAAATCTTCAAAATAAAAAGTTAAAAGGGAAAGTAATATTCTCTTCTTTCCAATCACTGTAAATATTAGTAAATTGATAGAGGGGCTTATCTTGAAGAGATTTAGTTTAGATTAAGTATAGAACCTTATTATATCTAACATTTATTTTAAATACTTTTACAATATAAATAAACTAACCTGAGAATATAAGCTATGTAAACATAACTTTACAATCTAAGAATAAAACAAATGGAAAAAATTCTTCCTCATTCTACATATAAAATTTTGTAGTTCCTAGAAATAATTATTGGTCAGAAAACTCTTCTTACCAATGTTTAATAGAACACATATTCATGAATATTCTTGAGCTTACATCTTCCAATGATACACAGTCATCCCATGATCCTAACAATTCATGACCTTTGGAATCAGAAATCTTATTTTTACTCTGCATCAAATGTTCTCCCCCAACCCCACTACCTGCCTCTGTTGCCAGGCTGCCATCTTATCACCCTCCCAAATTCAACTTAACTGTCACTCCATTAGCTATCTATCACTGCATAACAGATTACCACAAAACTTAGCACTTTAAAATAACAATAAGCCTTTATGATCTCACAGTTTCTGTTGGGTCAGGAATTCAAGACCAGTGATGCAAAAGGCATAGCAAAACTACGATCAGCACTCCTGTTCAAACAAAGGACAATTAGGAGGTGTGTGGGAGTCACTGACCCATAGCAATTCTGAAATCCAGCAGGTGTTTTGAGGCAACACTTTGGATCTTTCTAAGATCTTAAAGGACTTTAAAGTCACAACTTCAAAACACCTGGATATTTCTAAGGTCTTAAAGGACATTAAAGTCACATCTTCAGCTTGATCTGTAGATCAAGTTTTCCCATGAGGGTCCTAGATTGGATCTTTTCTAGAACCCATTTCTTAATTTTAGTATCAATGATCATACGAAGAGGCTGGGAATTTTCAAGCCCTACAGTTCCCTGCTCTTTTTTCTTTAATAGTATTTCATTTTGCTTATCTCTCTCCTTTTACATTTTATACATAAGTAGCAAGAAGAAACCAGGTAGCTTCTTCAACATTCTGATAAGAAATCTCCTTAGCTAGATCACTTCATTCATAGGTTACATTTTTCTATTTTCCATCTTATTGCACATGACAGAGTTGCTAAACTTTCTGCCACCACAGAACAAGGATCCCCTTTCCTCGTGTTTCCGTTAATATTTTTCTCACTTTCCTTTAAGCCCTCGAGCAAAGCCTTCTCAAAGGCTTCTACTTCTACTCAAACTTCTACTAACAGTCAACTCAAGGCTCTACATGCTTTCACTAATGTTTCAAAATCCTTCAAGCTTGTAGCCAGTTCCAAATTCAAAAGACAGTACTACATTTTTGTTACAACAAAACAAAACCACTCTGATACCAAAATCTATATTGCTTTTTTTTTTTTTTTTTTTGGCAGGATCTCATTCTGTCACTTTTAGCACAATCTTAGCTCACTGCAACCCCCACCTCCCAGGCTCAAGAACTTAGAGATAGCGATCCTCCCACCTCAGTCTCCCAAGTAGCTGGGACCACAGGTGTGCACCACCACACCCAGCTAGTTTTTTGTTGTTGTTGTTGTTGTTGTAGAGATGAGGTTTCACCATCTTGCCCAGGCTGATCTCGAACTCCTGAGCTCAAGTGATCCACCCACCTCAGCCTCCCAAAGTGCTGGGATTACAGCTGTGTGCCACCGTGCCCTGCTCAAAATCTCTATTATCTATTGCTATAATTACCCCCAAAATTAGTATTTTCAATACAATAAGGTTTTATTATACAGTCTCTGTGGGAAAGGAGTGACTTAGCTAGATGGTTCTGCACCAGGGTCTGTCATGAAATTGCAGACAATATGTTAGCCAGGGATGTAGTCATCAGAAGACCCTACTTGGTTTCTACTATGGCTTGCTCATATGATGGAAAAGTTCATGATAGTTTTTGGCTTATAATTCCATTTCTGGTGGGAATAGCAGCTTAATGGCCATTCCACCTTTAGATGAGTCAAGATGGTGTTTTTCTAGGTCACACAGCAGTTTGAATTGCTTTTTGAACTAGCATATCAACAGCTTATCTTCCACATTTTAAATCACAACATTTGAGTAATTCATAGTTTCACTAAAACATGTAAAAACTCAGTAGTGATGATCAAAAGCTGAGGGTATCTCAGGCAAAAGGGGATAGCTGGTCATGTTCCACTAGATCCCTAAACCAAAGACACAGGGTCACTAACATAACATGGTAGGCACCACCCTACTGTTTCTGACACCTTTAGTTCTACTACTGCAACTATTATTTATATTCTGAGAAAAATTTTTAAATAGATTACATAAAGTTAAAATTAAATGATATCAAGAAAAGGCAGCTAAAATGTAGGATACATGACTAGTAAACTAGAAAAGATAAGAAAAGCATATAGGCAAAGTAAAACAACACAAAGGCAGAACAAAAATCCACTGTAGAAAGAAATAGTTTCTATCAAGAGAATAGAAATCTGAATCAGTGAAACAGAAGACAAACTACAAACATTCATGGAAAATTAAGGAAAAAAAGATAAAACATAAAACTTATAAGGGGAGAAAGGGCAGATAAGGAGGATAGGCTACAAATGTCTAATCAAAGATAATAAGGTGCTATGCTACCATGGTGGATTACAGGAGGCCATAAATTCCTTATCATTCTTCCTATGAGGAAATGGACTCCATTTCCCCTCCTCTTGAATCTGAGCTGGTGAATCTTGTGACTTGTTGCACGAATAAAATGTATTGGAACAATGATCTGCCACTTCTGCAACTAGCCTTTAGAAGAACTGGTGGCTTCCATTCTTAGAAGTTAGTAACATGCTCTAAAGTAATCCAGGATGACCTGCTAGAGAGAGGCAACATGGAGGAGAACTGAGGCACTCTGAGCCAACATTCAAGCACCAAGGACCCAAATACGGGAATAAACCATTCTATCATCTTTTAGTTCAGTGCAGCTACCCTTCTAAGTGCACCCATAGGAATGACTCTAGGTGACATCTCCAAGAGAACCATGGACTCAAACCACAGAATCATGAAAAAAAGATAAATTGTTGTTTTAAGGCAATAAACATTGGGGTAGTCCATTACACAGCATTGGTAACTGATGTAGCTATAATGATCTACAACAACACGACACTGCCAAAATATATGAATAATATCTGTAGTCTGTAGTATAAGATACTTGTATTTCAAGACCCTGCTAGAAAATAATATTTTAAACTGTTTGAGGCCAGGCGTGGTGGCTCACGCCTGTAATCTCAGCACTTTGGGAAACTGAGGTGGGCGAATCACTTGAGGTCAGGAGTTTGTGACCAGCCTGGCCAACATGGTGAAACCCCATCTCTACTAAACATGCAAAAAATTAGCCAGGCGTGGTGGCACATGCCTGTAGTCCCAGCTACTGAGGAGGCTGAGACAGGAGAATCGCTTAACCTAGAAGGCAGAGGTTGCAGTGAGCCGAGATCGCGCCACTGCACTCCAGATGGGTGATAGAGTGAGACTCTGTCTCAAATAAATAAATAAGCAAACAAACAAACAGTCTGAAAACCCAGCTTGTTTCAAAAACCTGGCTGAAAGTAACAGCTTTTTAATTTCTTAAACTATCTTCCATTATTTACTTACTTGAAAAAATATTCTGAATTCTATCCATAAATTAACTCAGGCATGGAAGATAAATGCTAAATTGTAATATTGCATCTTCAAATTTTATTGACATCTATTTTAAGATGTTTAAAGAAGCTGTCTTAACAATCCCACTTAGGTAAGTATATTCTCATTCTTTGCTTCATTCATTCATTCAACAGTTTTTGAGGACTTACTATGCACAAGGAAACTACAAAGTAGGATTGAGAGCAGATTAAAACTGGATCACTCCCCTAACTTTCTAGAAAGTCAACCCCTGCTTAGTCTGCACTTCCACAGCACTTTATACAAATCTCGATTTTGCAGAAATAATAACAGCAGCCAACATTTATGGAACACTTACTATGTACCTGGCAAAATTCTAAGTCATTATTACATAATTTAACTCAGTTAATCCTCACAATAACCTTCATGAGGTAGATAGGTACTATTACCCCCATTTTATCAATGAGGAAACTGACTCGTCTTGAAGTCTTTTTTCCCCACTAGACTCTAGACTCCATGAGGGCAAGTGTTTCTTCATCTCAGTATCTCACACATCCCAGTTTCTGGCACATATTTCGCTAGAAGTAAATAAAGAAATTAGTTTGTCCAAAAACTAGATACAAACATGCTCATTTACAAGAACAATTTTTTACTCCTCAAAAGTATAAGGCAATAACACTTTTTTGGACTAAGAAAAAATGGCTTGGTGTTGAATAAATATAGTATCTCTAACTGGTAAGAAAACTTAACATAAAGTTTACCCAACAATTGATGAAAACAATTAAGACTTAAATTTTTTAAACAAGTCTAATTTGATAATTTTATTCAGCAATATGTTATGCAGAAGTCCATAAAAATCACAACGACAGGCGCCAAGATGGCCAAATAGAAATCGCTGTGGCCAGAGGCTCCCACCAAGAACAAAAAAGGCCAGTGAATCCTGCACCAGCAACTGAGATATCCAGGTTCTCTCCATGGGACTGACTAGGCAGTTGGCGCAACCTATGGAGAGTGAGGAAAAGAAGGGTGATGCAATGGCCCACATGGGAGCCACAATGGAGCAAGGGGAGCTCCCACCCTCAGCCAAGGGAGGCAGTGAGTGACTGTGCTACCCTGCCCAGGAAACCACGTTTTTTCCACAGATCTGTGCAACCCGTGGATCAGGTCAGGATATCCCCCTCATGAGCCGATGCCACCAGGGCCTTGCGTGCCAAGCGCAGAGCTGTGCAGATGTTTGGCGGTCACTCAACTGGAGAATGCCTAAGACTACCGAATTCCCAGGGAAAGGGGCCACCGTCATCACTGCGGCTGCCTGCTGTCCAAGACGACTAAGCTCCCCAGGGAAGGGAGAGCAGCCATCACTGCTGCTGCCTGCTGCCTAAGATGACTGAGCTCCGGAGGGGCAGCAGCCAGCACTGTAGCTCCAGTTGGCCGTTTTTTCCCTGCTGGTGCCAGGGAGACTGGACGGTTTGGACCCAGGAGAAATTCCCCACAGCAAGGACAGCGGCTGTGGCAGACTGTGGCCAGACTGCCTCTTCAGGCCGGATCCTGACCCATCCCTCCTCACTGGGCAGGGCCTCCCTGCAGGAATTTTAGCAACTCCAGCAGGGGTTTAGGAATGGAACTCTGCTCTCCCTGGGACTCAGCCCCTGCGGGGAGAGGCAGTAGCTGTCTCTGTGGATCAGCAGACTTAAGTCTTTCTCCCTGCTGGCTCTGAGGAATCCAGGTAGTCCAGAGGAGTGTGACAATCCCCAGCACAGTGCATCCCCTCCGCCAAGGGACAGCTGGACGATTTCATTAAGCAGGTCCTGGATCTTGTGCCTCCTGACTGAGAGAGACACCCCCAACAGGGGTCGCCAGACACCTTATATAGGAGCATTCCTGCTGGCATCAGGTCGGTGCCCCTCTGGGACAGAAATCACAGAGGAAGGAGTAGGCAGCCATCTTTGCTGTTCTGCAGCCCCCTCTGGTGACATCTCCAGGTGTGGGAGGGATCCAAACGCATAGGGTCTGGAACGGGCCCCCAGCAAACTGCAGCAGCCCTACGGGAGAGGGGCCTGTTTTTGTTTTGTTTTGAGATGGGGTCTTGCTCTGTCACCCAGGCTGGAGTGCAGTGGCACGATCTTGGCTCACTGCAACCTCCGTTTCCCAGGTTTGAGCAATTCTCCTGCCTCAGCCTCCTGAGTAGCTGGGACTACAGGCGCATGCCACCACACCCAGCTAATTTTTTGTATTTTTTGGTAGAGACAGGGTTTCACTGTGTTAGCCAGGATGGTCTCGATCTCCTGATCTCATGATCCACCTGCCTCGGCCTCCCAAAGTGCTGGGATTACAGGCGTAAGCCACCACACCCAGCCCTAACTGTTAAAAGAGAAACTAACAGAAAGCAACAACAGCAGCATCAACAAAAAAGTCCCCACAAAAATTCCATCTAAAGGTCAGCAGCCTCAAAGATCGAAGCTGGATAAACCCATGAAGATAAGAAAGAATCAATGAAAAAAACATTGAGAACCCCAAAAGCCAGACTGCCTCTTCTCCTCCAAATGATCACAACATCTCTCTAGCAAGGGCACTCAACTAGATGAATGCTTAGATGAACTGAAAGAAGTAGGCTTCAGAAGGTGGGTAATAACAAACTTCATAGAGCTGAAGGAGCATGTTCAAACCCAATGCAAAGAAGCTATGAACCATGATAAAACATCACAGGAGCTGTTAACCAGAATAACCAGTTTAGAGAGAAACATAATGACCCAATAGAACTGAAAAACACAACACGAGAACTTCACAATGGAACCACAAGTATAAATAGCCAAAGAGACCAAGTGGAGGAAAGAATTTCAGAGCTTGAAGACTATCTTCTCAAGATTAGAGAAAAAGGAATGAAAAGGAACAAAGAAAACCTCTGAGAACTATGGGATTATGTAGGAAGACCAAATCTATGACTGATTAGGGTACCTGAAAGAGATGGGGAAAATGGAACCAAGTTGGAATATATACTTCAGGATATCATCCAGGAGTACTTCCCCAACCTAGTAAGACAGACCAACATTCAAATCCAGGAAATCCAGAGAACACCAGTAAGATACTCCATGAGAAGATCAACCCCAAGACACATAATCATCAGATTCTCCAAGGTCAAAAATCAAAGAAAAAAGGTTAAAAGCAGCCAGAGAGAAAGGCCAGGTCACCTACAAGGGAAGCCCATCAGACAAACAGCAGACTTCTCAGCAGAAACCCTACAAGCTAAAAGAGATTGGGGACCAATATACAACATTAAGAAAAAAATTTCCAACCCAGAATTTCATGTCCAGCCAAACTAAGCTTCATAGGCTTAGTTTGGAAAAATAATATCCTTTTCACAAAAGCAAATGCTGAGAGAATTCACCACTATCAGGCCTGCTTTGCAAGAGCTCCTAAAGGGAGACTAAATATGAAAAGGAAAAACCATTACCAGCCACTGCAAAAATACACTGAAATACAAAGACCAATGACACTATGAAGCAGCTACATCAACACGTCTGCAAAACCACCAGCTAACATCATGATGACAGAATCAAATTCACAAATAACAATATTAACCTTCAATGTAAATGGGCCAAATGTCCCAATTAAAAGACACAGAATGGCTAGCTGCATAAACAATCAAGACCCATCAGTGTGCTGTATTCAAGAGACCCATCTCATGGGCAAAGACACACATAAGCTCAAAACAAAGGAGTGGAGGAAAATTTACCAAGCAAATGGAAAGCAGTAAAAAGCAGAGGTTGCAATCCTAGTTTCTGACAAAACAGACTTTAAACCAACAAAGATCAAAAAAGACAAAGAAGGGCATTACATAATGGTAAAGGGATTAAATCAACAAGAGCTAACCATCCTAAATATATATGCATCCAATATAGGAGCATCAAGATTCATAAAACAAGTTCTTAGAGACCTACAAAGAGACTAAGACTCCCATATAATAACAGTGGGAGACTTTTAACACCCCACCATCAATATTAGATAGATCATCAAGACAGAAAATTAACAAGGATATTCAGGACCTGAACTCAGCTCTGGATCAACTGGACCTGATAGATATCTGTAGAACTCTCCACCCAAAGACAACAGAATATACATTCTTCTTGGTGCCACATGGCACATACTCTAAAATCAATCACGTAATTGGAAGTATAACACTTCTAAGCAAATGCAGGAAAACTGAAATCCTAACAGTCTCTCAGACAACAGCACAATCAAATCAGAACTCAAGATTAAGAAACTCACTCAAAACCACACAACTACATGGAAATTGAATAACTTGCTCCTGAATGACTCCTGGGTAAATAATGAAATTAAGGCAGAAATCAAGAAGTTCCTTGAAATCAATGAAAACAAAGAGACAATGTACCAGAATCTCTGGGATGTAGCTAAAGCAGTGTTAAGAGGGAAATTTATAGCACTAAATGACCACATCAAAATACTAGAAAGATCTCAAGTTGACAACCTAACATCACAACTAAAAGAACTAGAGAACCAAGAGCAAACAAACCACAAAGCTAGCAGAAGACAAGAAGTAACCAATATCAGAGCAGAGCTGAAGGAGAGAGAGACACTAAAAACCCTTCAAAAAAAAAAAAAACTAATCCAGGAGCTGGTTTTTAGAAAAAACTAATAAAATAGCTAGAATGCCAGCTAGATTAATAAAGAAGAAAAGAGAAGAATCAAATAGATTCAATAAAAAATGATAAAGGGGATATCACCACATCACCACTGACCCCACAGAAACACAAACTACCATCAGAGAACACTATAAACCCCTCTATGCAAATAAACTAGAAAATCTAGAAGAAATGGATAAATTCCTGGACACATACACCCTCCCAAGACTGAACCAGGAAGAAGTTGAATCCAGGACTAGACCAATACAGGTTCTGAAATTGAGGCAGTAATAAATGGCATACTAACCAAAAAAAGCCCAGGACCAGATGGATTTACAGCTGAATTCTACCAGAGGTACAAAGAGGAGCTAGTATCACTTCTTCTGAAACTATTCCCAACAATTGAAAAGGAGGGACTTCTCCCTAACTTATTTTATGAGGCCAGCAACAACCTGACACCAAAACCCAGGAGAGATGAAACAAAAAAAGAAAACTTCAGCCAATATCCCTGATGAACATTAATGCAAAAATCCTCAATAAAATGCTGGCAAAGTGAATCCAGCAGCACATCAAAAAGCTTACTCACCACGATCAAGTCAGCTTCATTCCCAGGATGCAATGCTGGTTCAACATATGCAAATTAATAAACATAATTCATTACATCAACAGAACTAAAAACAAGGTCTTGGGGAGGAGCCAAGATGGCCGAATAGGAACAGCTCCGGTCTACAGCTCCCAGCGTGAGCGACGCAGAAGACGGGTGATTTCTGCATTTCCATCTGAGGTACCGGGTTCATCTCACTAGGGAGTGCCAGACAGTGGGCGCAGGCCAGTGGGTGCGCGCACCGTGCGCGAGCCGAAGCAGGGCGAGGCATTGCCTCACCTGGGAAGCGCAAGGGGTCAGGGAGTTCCCTTTCTGAGTCAAAGAAAGGGGTGATGGACGCACCTGGAAAACTCGGGTCACTCCCACCCGAATATTGCGCGTTTCAGACCGGCTTAAAAAACGGCGCACCACGAGACTATATCCCACACCTGGCTCGGAGGGTCCTACGCCCTTGGAATCTCGCTGATTGCTAGCACAGCAGTCTGAGATCAAACTGCAAGGCGGCAGCGAGGCTGGGGGAGGGGCGCCCGCCATTGCCCAGGCTTGCTTAGGTAAACAAAGCAGCCAGGAAGCTCGAACTGGGTGGAGCCCACCACAGCTCAAGGAGGCCTGCCTGCCTCTGTAGGTTCCACCTCTGGGGGCAGGGCACAGACAAACAAAAAGACAGCAGTAACCTCTGCAGACTTAAATGTCCCTGTCTGACAGCTTTGAAGAGAGCAGTGGTTCTCCCAGCACGCAGCTGGAGATCTGAGAACGGGCAGACTGCCTCCTCAAGTGGGTCCCTAACCCCTGACCCCCGAGCAGCCTAACTGGGAGGCACCCCCCAGCAGGGGCACACTGACACCTCACACGGCAGGGTATTCCAACAGACCTGCAGCTGAGGGTCCTGTCTGTTAGAAGGAAAACTAACAAACAGAAAGGACATCCACACCGAAAACCCATCTGTACATCACCATCATCAAAGACCAAAAGTAGATAAAACCACAAAGATGGGGAGAAAACAGAACAGAAAAACAGGAAACTCTAAAATGCAGAGCGCCTCTCCTCCTCCAAAGGAACGCAGTTCCTCACCAGCAACGGAACAAAGCTGGATGGAGAATGATTTTGACGAGCTGAGAGAAGAAGGCTTCAGACGATCAAATTACTCTGAGCTACGGGAGGACATTCAAACCAAAGGCAAAGAAGTTGAAAACTTTGAAAAAAATTTAGAAGAATGTATAACTAGAATAACCAATACAGAGAAGTGCTTAAAGGAGCTGATGGAGCTGAAAACCAAGGCTCGAGAACTACGTGAAGAATGCAGAAGCCTCAGGAGCCGATGCGATCAACTGGAAGAAAGGGTATCAGCCATGGAAGATGAAATGAATGAAACGAAGCGAGAAGGGAAGTCTAGAGAAAAAAGAATGAAAAGAAATGAGCAAAGCCTCCAAGAAATATGGGACTATGTGAAAAGACCAAATCTACGTCTGATTGGTGTACCTGAAAGTGATGCGGAGAATGAAACCAAGTTGGAAAACACTCTGCAGGATATTATCCAGGAGAACTTCCCCAATCTAGCAAGGCAGGCCAACGTTCAGATTCAGGAAATACAGAGAACGCCACAAAGATACTCCTCGAGAAGAGCAACTCCAAGACACATAATTGTCAGATTCACCAAAGTTGAAATGAAGGAAAAAATGTTAAGGGCAGCCAGACAGAAAGGTCGGGTTACCCTCAAAGGGAAGCCCATCAGACTAACAGCAGATCTCTCGGCAGAAACCCTACAAGCCAGAAGAGAGTGGGGGCCAATATTCAACATTCTTAAAGAAAAGAATTTTCAACCCAGAATTTCATATCCAGCCAAACTAAGCTTCATAAGTGAAGGAGAAATAAAATACTTTACAGACAAGCAAATGCTGACCGATTTTGTCACCACCAGGCCTGCCCTAAAAGAGCTCCTGAAGGAAGCGCTAAATATGGAAAGGAACAACTGGTACCAGCCACTGCAAAATCATGCCAAAATGTAAAGACCATCAAGACTAGGAAGAAACTGCATCAACTAACGAGCAAAATCACCAGCTAACATCATAATGACAGGATCAAATTCACACATAACAATATTAACTTTAAATGTAAATGGACTAAATGCTCCAATTAAAAGACACAGACTGGCAAGTTGGATAAAGAGTCAAGACCCATCAGTGTGCTGTATTCAGGAAACCCATCTCACGTGCAGAGACACACATAGGCTCAAAATAAAAGGATGGAGGAAGATCTACCAAGCAAATGGAAAACAAAAAAAGGCAGGGGTTGCAATCCTAGTCTCTGATAAAACAGACTTTAAACCAACAAAGATCAAAAGAGACAAAGAAGGCCATTACATAATGGTAAAGGGATCAATTCAACAAGAGGAGCTAACTATCCTAAATATTTATGCACCCAATACAGGAGCACCCAGATTCATAAAGCAAGTCCTGAGTGACCTACAAAGAGACTTAGACTCCCACACATTAATAATGGGAGACTTTAACACCCCACTGTCAACATTAGACAGATCAACGAGACAGAAAGTCAACAAGGATACCCAGGAATTGAACTCAGCTCTGCACCAAGCGGACCTAATAGACATCTACAGAACTCTCCACCCCAAATCAACAGAATATACATTTTTTTCAGCACCACACCACACCTATTCCAAAATTGACCACATAGTTGGAAGTAAAGCTCTCCTCAGCAAATGTAAAAGAACAGAAATTATAACAAACTATCTCTCAGACCACAGTGCAATCAAACTAGAACTCAGGATTAAGAATCTCACTCAAAGCCGCTCAACTACATGGAAACTGAACAACCTGCTCCTGAATGACTGCTGGGTACATAACGAAATGAAGGCAGAAATAAAGATGTTCTTTGAAACCAACGAGAACAAAGACACAACATACCAGAATCTCTGGGACGCATTCAAAGCAGTGTGCAGAGGGAAATTTATAGCACTAAATGCCCACAAGAGAAAGCAGGAAAGATCTAAAATTGACACCCTAACATCACAATTAAAAGAACTAGAAAAGCAAGAGCAAACACATTCAAAAGTTAGCAGAAGGCAAGAAATAACTAAAATCAGAGCAGAACTGAAGGAAATAGAGACACAAAAAACCCTTCAAAAAATTAATGAATCCAGGAGCTGGTTTTTTGAAAGGATCAACAAAATTGATAGACCGCTAGCAAGACTAATAAAGAAGAAAAGAGAGAAGAATCAAATAGACGCAATAAAAAATGATAAAGGGGATATCACCACCGATCCCACAGAAATACAAACTACCATCAGAGAATACTACAAACACCTCTACGCAAATAAACTAGAAAATCTAGAAGAAATGGATACATTCCTCGACACCTACACTCTCCCAAGACTAAACCAGGAAGAAGTTGAAGCTCTGAATAGACCAATAACAGGAGCTGAAATTGTGGCAATAATCAATAGTTTACCAACCAAAAAGAGTCCAGGACCAGATGGATTCACAGCCGAATTCTACCAGAGGTACAAGGAGGAACTGGTACCATTCCTTCTGAAACTATTCCAATCAATAGAAAAAGAGGGAATCCTCCCTAACTCATTTTATGAGGCCAGCATCATTCTGATACCAAAGCCTGGCAGAGACACAACCAAAAAAGAGAATTTTAGACCAATATCCTTGATGAACATTGATGCAAAAATCCTCAATAAAATACTGGCAAACCGAATCCAGCAGCACATCAAAAAGCTTATCCACCATGATCAAGTGGGCTTCATCCCTGGGAAGCAAGGCTGGTTCAATATACGCAAATCAATAAATGTAATCCAGCATATAAACAGAGCCAAAGACAAAAACCACATGATTATCTCAATAGATGCAGAAAAAGCCTTTGACAAAATTCAACAACCCTTCATGCTAAAAACTCTCAATAAATTAGGTATTGATGGGACATATTTCAAAATAATAAGAGCTATCTATGACAAACCCACAGCCAATATCATACTGAATGGGCAAAAACTGGAAGCATTCCCTTTGAAAACTGGCACAAGACAGGGATGCCCTCTCTCACCGCTCCTATTCAACATAGTGTTGGAAGTTCTGGCCAGGGCAATCAGGCAGGAGAAGGAAATAAAGGGTATTCAATTAGGAAAAGAGGAAGTCAAATTGTCCCTGTTTGCAGACGACATGATTGTTTATCTAGAAAACCCCATCGTCTCAGCCCAAAATCTCCTTAAGCTGATAAGCAACTTCAGCAAAGTCTCAGGATACAAAATCAATGTACAAAAATCACAAGCATTCTTATACACCAACAACAGACAAACAGAGAGCCAAATCATGAGTGAACTCCCATTCACAATTGCTTCAAAGAGAATAAAATACCTAGGAATCCAACTTACAAGGGATGTGAAGCACCTCTTCAAGGAGAACTACAAACCAGTGCTCAAGGAAATAAAAGAGGATACCAACAAATGGAAGAACATTCCTTGCTCATGGGTAGGAAGAATCAATATCGTGAAAATGGCCATACTGCCCAAGGTAATTTACAGATTCAATGCCATCCCCATCAAGCTTCCAATGACTTTCTTCACAGAATTGGAAAAAACTACTTTAAAGTTCATATGGAACCAAAAGAGAGCCCGCATCGCCAAGTCAATCCTAAGCCAAAAGAACAAAGCTGGAGGCATCACACTACCTGACTTCAAACTATACTACAAGGCTACAGTAACCAAAACAGCATGGTACTGGTACCAAAACAGAAATATAGATCAATGGAACAGAACAGAGCCCTCAGAAATAACGCCGCTTACCTACAACTATCTGATCTTTGACAAACCTGAGAAAAACAAGCAATGGGGAAAGGATTCCCTATTTAATAAATGGTGCTGGGAAAACTGGCTAGCCATATGTAGAAAGCTGAAACTGGATCCCTTCCTTACACCTTATACAAAAATCAATTCAAGATGGATTAAAGATTTAAACGTTAGACCTAAAACCATAAAAACCCTAGAAGAAAACCTAGGCATTACCATTCAGGACATAGGCGTGGGCAAGGACTTCATGTCCAAAACACCAAAAGCAATGGCAACAAAAGACAAAATTGACAAATGGGATCTAATTAAACTAAAGAGCTTCTGCACAGCAAAAGAAACTACCATCAGAGTGAATAGGCAACCTACAACATGGGAGAAAATTTTTGCAACCTACTCATCTGACAAAGGGCTAATATCCAGAATCTACAGTGAACTCAAACAAATTTACAAGAAAAAAACAAACAACCCCATCAAAAAGTGGGCGAAGGACATGAACAGGCACTTCTCAAAAGAAGACATTTATGCAGCCAAAAAACACATGAAAAAATGCTCATCATCACTGGCCATCAGAGAAATGCAAATCAAAACCACTATGAGATATCATCTCACACCAGTTAGAATGGCAATCATTAAAAAGTCAGGAAATAACAGGTGCTGGAGAGGATGTGGAGAAATAGGAACACTTTTACACTGTTGGTGGGACTGTAAACTAGTTCAACCATTGTGGAAGTCAGTGTGGCGATTCCTCAGGGATCTAGAACTAGAAATACCATTTGACCCAGCCATCCCATTACTGGGTATATACCCAAATGACTATAAATCATGCTGCTATGAAGACACATGCACACGTATGTTTATTGCGGCATTATTCACAATAGCAAAGACTTGGAACCAACCCAAATGTCCAACAATGATAGACTGGATTAAGAAAATGTGGCACATATACACCATGGAATACTATGCAGCCATAAAAAATGATGAGTTCATATCCTTTGTAGGGACATGGATGAAATTGGAAACCATCATTCTCAGTAAACTATCGCAAGAACAAAAAACCAAACACCGCATATTCTCACTCATAGGTGGGAATTGAACAATGAGATCACATGGACACAGGAAGGGGAATATCATACTCTGGGGACTGTGGTGGGGAGGGGGGAGGGGGGAGGGATAGCATTGGGAGATATACCTAATGCTAGATGACGAGTTCGTGGGTGCAGCGCACCAGCATGGCACATGTATACATATGTAACTAACCTGCACAATGTGCACATGTACCCTAAAACTTAAAGTATAATAAAAAAAAAAAAGAAAAAAAAAAAGAACTAAAAACAAAACCACATGATTATCTCAAAAGACTCAGAAAAGGCCTTTAATAAAATTCAACATCCCTTAATGTTAAAAACTCTCAATAAATTAGGTATTTATGGAACATAGCTCAAATACAAGCCATTTATGATAAAATCACAGCCAGTATCTTACTGAATGGGTAACAGTTGGAAACATTCCCCTTGAAAACTGGCACAAGACAAGGATGCCCTCTCCCACTATTCCTATTTAACATAGTATTAGAAGTTCTGGCCAAGGCAATCATGCGAGAGAAATTAAGTGTATTCAAACAGGAAGAGAGGAAGTCAAACTGTCTTGTTTGCAGATGACATGACCCTATATCTGGAAAATCCCATCATCTCAGCCCAAAAGCTTCTTAAGCTAATAAGCAACTTCAGCAAAGTCTCAGGATATAAAATCAATGTGTAAAAATCACAAGCATTCCTATACACCAACAACAGACAAGCAGAGAGCCAAATCATGAATGAACTCCCATTCATAATTGCTACAAAGAGAACAAAATACATAGGAATAGAGCTAACAAGGGAAGTGAAGGACCTTTTCAAGGAGAACTCAAGGAAATCAGAGAGGACACAAACAAATGGAAAAACATCCCATGCTCATGGATAAGAAGAATCAATATCGTGAAAATGGTCATACTGCCTAAAATAATTTATAGATTCAATACTATTCCCATTGAACTACCATTGACTTTCCTCACATAATAAGAAAAAACTACTTTAAAATTCACATGGAACCAAAAAAGAGCCTGAATAGCCAAGACAATCCTAAGTAAAAAGAACAAAGCTGGAGGCATCACACTACCTGACTTCAAACTATACTACATGGCTACAGAAACCATAACAGCATGGTACTGGTACCAAAACAGACACATAGACCAACGGAACAAAATAGAAATCTCAGATATAAGACCATAGGTCTACAACCATCTGATCTTTGACAAACCTGACAAAAACAAGCAATGGGGAAAGGATTCCCTATTTAACAAATGGTGCTAGGAGAACTGGCTAGCCATATGCAGAAAATTGAAACTGGGCCCCTTCCTTACATCATATACAAAAATTAACTCAATACAGATTTAAAGACTTAAACATAAAACCCAAAACTACAAAAACTCTAGAAGAAAATCTAGGCAATTCCATTCAGGACACAGGCATGGGCAAACTTTTCATGATGAAAACGTCAAAACCAATTGCAACAAAAGCAAAAATTGACGAATGGGATCTAATTAAACTAAAGAGCTTCTGCACAGCAAAAGAAACTATCATCAGAGTGAACAGACAATGTACAGGGAGAAAATTTTTGCAATCTATCCATCTGACAAAGGGCTAATATTCAGAATCTACAAAGACCTTAAACAAATTTTCAAGACAAAAAAAACCTCATTCGAAAGTGGGCAAAGAACATAAACAGACACTTTTCAAAAGAAGGCATACATGCAGCCAACAAACATGAAAAAAAAAGCTCAATATCACTGATCATTCGAGAAATTCAAATCAAAATCACAAGGAGATACCATCTCACACCAGTCAGAATGGCAATTATTAAAATGTCAAGAAACAACAGATGCTAGTGAGGCTGTGGAGAAAGAGGAACACTTTCACACCATTGGTGGGAAAGCAAATTAGTTCAACCATTGTGGAAGATAGTGTGGCTATTCCTCAAAGACCTAGAACCAGAAATACCATTTGACCCAGCAATCCCATTACTGGGTATATATCCAAAGGAATATAAATCAATCTATTATAAAGATACATGCAGGTATGTTCATTGCAGCACTATTCCTGATAGCAAAGACATGGAATCAACCCAAATGCCCATCAATGATAGACTGAATAAAGAAAATGTGGTACATATACACCATGGAATACTATATAGCCATAAAAAGGAACAAGATCATGTCCTTTGCAGGAGCATGGATGGAGCTGGAAACCATTATCCTCAGCAAACTAACACAGGAACAGAAAACCAAATACCACATGTTCTCACTTCTAAGTGGGAGCTGAACAATGAGAACACATGGACACAGGGAGTGGAACAATGTTACACACTGTGGCCTGTCAGGGATGAGGGGAGAAAGAGCATCAGGATAAATAGCTAATGCATGTTGGGCTTAATACCTAGATGATGGGTTGACAGGTGCAGCAAACCACCATGGCACACGTTTACCTATGTAACAAACCTGCATGTCCTGCACATGCATCCCAGAACTTAAAAAAATCACAATGACAACTATTCAAATCTGCATCATAAAGTATTTTAAAAGGAGTCAGTGACAGAGGAATAAGAAAATAAGGGATAATAACCATTAAAATATGTGGCTTTAAGACAATCCAAGTAACTGTAACACCTAATACTTCAAACCATGTAATTTGGATATTTTTGGCTGACCATTATTTGGGTTGGTAGAGGTGGAGTCATAAGCTGTACAACCTGTGACTATCCGTTTCATTGCATACTATAACTTAAAAACAACAATGAAAACCCTTATATAATTGACTTGTTACATTAAAAATTCACAATCCTCAGATTACCGGCTACAAACAGGAATTTGGATTCTACAAGGGGAATAAAACTAATTGAAATAATTTACCAAACGTACCCCATAATTCATTATCACTTCAGGATACCAAAACTATCTTTTTTTTAAGAAGGGTGCATAGCCAGGTGCGGTGGCTCACACCTGTAAACCCAGCACTTTGGGAGGCCAAGGCGGGCGGAACACCTGAAGTCAGGAGTTCGAGGTCAGCCTAGCCAACATGGCGAAACCCCATCTCCACTAAAAATACAAAAATTAGCCAGGTGTTGTAGCAGGTGCCTGTAATCCCAGCTACTTGGGAGGATGAGGCAGGACAATCACTTGAACCCGGGAGACAAAGGTTACAGTGAGCCAAGATGGCACCACTGCACTCCATCCTGGGCGACAGAGTGAGACTTCATCTCAAAAAAAAAAAAAAGAAAGAAAAAAAAAAGAAAGGAGCATAAACCTAGTACTCCTAGGACCAGACAAAATGGCTACATTTCAGAATAATACCCGACAAGAGTAAATTTTAGAGAATGTTGGTATGTCAAATTTTCAATCTGACCTCTAGAAAGGCTACTGTCTCTCCTGGGTATCTGATTGAGAACTGAAGTACAAACGTTAGTTACATTTGCCAAAACTTTTTGTAGCAGACTGCTGGTTGTCTAACACAACATCAATTACCAAACCCCTTTACTCTTGCCATCTCCCGCTACAGAAATTGAAAGCCAAATATTCACCTTCTAACAGCTAGGAGTGGCACATAACCCAGTTCTGGAAAAGTAAGTCTGATAGTGAGCTTCGGAGAAAGCTTTTGCATTCCTAATATAAGGGACAGTGTGGCTGACACCAGCCATCTCCCATTTGACTGCCTTGAACAGAGATGTAATGCCCATTACTACAGCCATCTTGAAACCTTGAAGCAACAAGTATATGAAAAGCAAACAAGCTAACGGTGATGAACCAGAGATAGCTTCAATCTCTGATGATTCTATCCTGATCTGCTAACTATAACCGCCCACCTATACCCTTAAGTGGAAAAAAAGAAAATGTCCTTTTTTGTTGTTACTGTTGGCTAGGTTTTCTGTAATTTTCAGCAGAATGCCAACCTTACTAAGCATGCAGAGACTATGATGTACAATTCCTTTAATTAAAAAAAGTTCTAGTAATTGTACAAATAAAAAGCAAACATTCTGATGCCAAGTAAGTGTGACAACAAATTAAACCCGGGACAAATTAAATTAAATGTTAGGAAGTCCTAAATAACTTCTCTTAATAATTTTTTATATAAATTAATAAAATACATGCATTTCAGAAATTTTACAAAATACAAAATAATATAAGGAAGGAAAAAACTCAATACCCAGAAATAACCACTTATAATATTTTGGTATATTTCCATCCAATTCATTTTTATACATATATCAACACATAAAACTATGCTTTTATCTTTATAAACTTGAATCCTGTAGGATGTTTTATTAACTAATACAGGTAGAAAGTGGTAACTCAGTAGTACATAAAAGCATGTAAGACTCAAAAATAAAAGTATCTCTTCCACCATTCCCATACACACAGGACCACATATACACAAGACCTCATTCTCCATTCCACTTCTCATAAACAGCCACTTTTAATATTTTTGGCATTGTGGATGTTTCTTGATTTATCACCTATTAACCACATCAACTGACTTCTTACTATAAAGATTGAGAAATTAAGATACCCTCTGCCCTTTCTTCCCAATTTTTGTTACTTTCATTTTCATTTTTAGCTTTTCTACTGGTTTGTATTCCACATTAAAAAAATACACTTAAGCCTCTATTTCTTGACCCAGGAATTTTAGATGGAAATGTCTTAGCTCCTAACTGTGTAAGATAAGGAAATTAGTGTTCTTACACAGCAAGCATTTTTAATCATAAAGTTTAACCAAAGAATTAAAATATGACTATTTGGCCTTACCCAATCCTGAGCGAGAGGAAAAAAAATGTATGTACGTACTTGTCGCTTTAGTACTATTTCATTTAAGAAAAAGTGTTGAAAAATATAGGAGCAGTATCATAATGAAGACCAAATCTAGAAAACAACTATTAGAACTTGGAAATCCTATAATGAATTTTTGTAATTACTACAGACAAACATGAATTTTTAAATTAAGAAAGATGAAGCCTGAGGAAGAGAGTACAACATGAAGGTTAGTTGACAGGAAAGGAATACCGATCAACTCCTCTTTTACACTGGTCTTCTCCAAAGAGAAATATCATAATGAAAACATTGATATTGATAGTTAGCAAGTAGCTTATCACTTTGAGTTCCGGTCAGCATCAGTGATTTTTGATCAATGTAAAAGCATCTGAAGAATGTTTTAAAAACAACAACAACAACACTTAAAAGGGCAAGTATCCCGACTGTCTATATAGAAGTAAACAATGGGTGAGTTAAATACTAAATATTAGTAAAGTTGATGTCAAACTAGTAATATTCTACAGATTATTAAATAGTTATTTACTATTTAATATGTCCCATGCAGTCTGATAAGAGCTAATCACACATTATGAGCTTGGATTCTCACACCCATATGAAGTAGGCACTTTTATCATCTCCATTTTACAGATCAGAAATTTAAGACAGATTAAGGATTTTGCCCACAGACACTAATAAATGGCAAAGCCAGGATTTGGAATTCAGTCCCATCCTCTTAACCATTACACTCACATGACATATATAGGTACAGCTGACCCTTAATAACACGGGTTTAACTGAATGACTCCACTTGTACCTGGATTTGCTTCTTCTGCCTCAGCCACTCCTGAGATAGCAATACCAACCCTTTCTCTTCCTCCTCAGCCTACTTGACTTGAAGACATCAAGGATGAAGACCTTTATGATGATCCACTTCCCCTTGATGAAAAATAATACATTTTCTTAATAACATTTTTTCTTACTTCATTGTAAAAATACAGTACATTATATATAAAATGTGTGTTAATAGACTGTTTATGTTATCAGCGAGGCTTCCAGTCAACAGCAAGCTATTAGTAGTTAAGTTGTGAGGGAGTCAAAAGTGATATGCGCATTTTTGACCGTGCAGGTGGTCTGTGCCCCTAACTCTAGTCTTGTTTCAAGCATCAGATGTACTTTGAAATTGTAGATGGACAAGAAGTAAGAATAGATTCACTAAGAGCAAGTTAAGTCAAACTAGTCACTTTTTTCGAGTTCCAGGTTCCCATGGCATGGATAAATCTCCAAGACATAGTAAGTGATTACGGTATCATTTATATAATGTGAGGCAAAACAGAAAGATGCAATGTTTACACAGAATAAAGTGTAAAAGTCTCATTTTCTTAATTATCCCCCTTCCTGTCCCTGCCTAATCTCTTCAATCCGAATCTCTTGACAAGGGGATAATACTACCTATAATTTGGCATTTTCTTCTAGTTCTTAAGTACTTCTTAAAAATTTTAGCTTTATATTGGCATGACATACTTGGCAGTGGTTATTTCTGAGAAAGAATATGGAAGAAAGGAATCACACGATACCCTATATATTTACTGCTTGGCTCTTTTAAAGGAGAATATATTACTTAGATAATACAAAATGTTTTCATCATAATGATGCTCAAAGGAAAAAGGTGAAGAGTTTGTAAGTATGACCTCAATGGTCTCCTTGAATGGGAAAAATCTGACATATTAAACTACTTAACAACTAAAAAATTTTACAAGGCAAAAATATACCGTAACATTAAAAGGTATATTCAAACTAGAAAAATATTCACAACAAAAAAGATTAATCAAATAAAGGTATTCTCAATACACAAAAAGCTCTTACCAATAAATAAGAACATAAAATTTATACATGTTTAAGGATAGGCCTCATATTTAAAACTTAACTAAGAACAAGAATAATAATTCATTTAAGCAACATTAAACCTCAGTAACAAAGAAATGTAAAATAAAACAGCAATACAATGGCAAAAACTAGAAAGAGTAACACCCAGCAATGGCTACGGTATAAGAAAGTAGAAACCTTCACATATTAGTGCTAGGAATGTAAACTGGTAACATCTGGACAATAAACTGACTTTATAAATGATTTATATAATCAAAACATAATAAAAGTTCCCTTAAAGAGTAAAACTGAGAAAAAGTGGCTACAGCCTTTAATTGCACCGAAGGCCCCTACAGTGACAGACTATGAGAAGAGGCTAACAGTCTCACTGTGCTTTTTCCCTGCACCGATCACATCTGCAGTAACAGATTCACTTCTGGGCACTACGCTGTAAGAGAAACATTGACAAACTGAGCTATTTCCACAGTAAGATACCAATACAGTCAGCCCTCCATATCTGTGGGTTTCCCATCTGTGGATTCAACCAACCACAGATCAAAAATATTCAGGAAAAAGAAATCATCTGTACTGAACACTTACAGACTTTTTTTCTTGTCATTATTCCCTAAACAGGACAGTGTAACAACCACTTACATAGAATCTTTACATAGCATTTGCAGTGATTAGGTATTGTAAGTAATTTAAAGATGATTTAAAGCATACAGGAGGGTGTGTGCAGGTTGTATGCAAATACTACACCATTTTATGTAAGGGATTTGAGCATCGGCAGATTTTGCTATCTCCAGGAAGTCCTGGAACCAACCCCCCATGGATACTGGGGGACAACTGTACCATGTATGAGAGGGCTGCAAACCGTGTCTTATAATAATTATAAACATAATAAAGAATTGAGAGCACTTTGCTTAGAAAGAGGGATTTTAGGGAAGACAGGATAGCAATCTCGAAAAATCTGAAGGCCTATAAACTGGAAAACAGAACTTGTTTTATATTGCTCAGGAGGGCAAACAAAGACCACCAGTGCTCAGAGCTGTTAAATAATGAAACAGATACAGTGTAACTTTAGTTGCCCACAATATCTAAGATAAGTGATCCATTAGAAACACAGTAGAAAAGATTCTTCTTATAGGCTTAGAAAGTTAGGTTTCATGAAATCAGAGGTACTTTACCGTTCTAAGAGTAAAGCAAAAATTACCCTTAAAATACGCATTAATCTTCCAAACCATAAAAACTACAATATTCCCAATCTTTTATTCTACTTACCTAATTTAGATACCTTATTTACTAGTCCATTCTGGGACAATCAGGATACAACCCACTATCTTTGTCAGGAATAACCATTCAGTCAAATCTACCAATTCCTACCCTGTCAGTTCTGTTTTGCTACACAAAAACTTGACAGATATACAACATGGTTCTAGAATTCCAGTGCTGCCCTTACCGAAACTCTCTCCTGAACATTAGGCTGCTTTCATAACTGTGATCTAGTCTGTGTTTCCTACCTTGCCTCAGCTGTCCCAGTTCTAGTTCCTTGCCCTAATATCTGTGACATACTGTTATCTGAACTTCTAGAATCACTATTTTCTTCCCCATTTTTGTATCACATACTGATTAAGAGACTACCGTGCTCAAAATAATGGTGAACTGTATTTCAGAAGGAAAATTATAAACTGTACAAAATATAAAGTTGTATTAGACACAGTGCTGTCGAGGAGGTTACAATGGAAAGGAGAAATAACAGATCTATGTAATAACAAGGCAATAGAAAGTCATAAGGAGGTCAAGACAGGAAATTGTTGCAATATTATACAGACAAAAGAAATCATTCTAATTTTGTAAGACCATGATCTGGGTAAATAATTTGGCTTTGAAGGACACAGGAGATTTTTCACTTAAAAAGACAGAGGGGAAAAAACATGCCAAGCAGAAAAACTAGCATAACCAAAAACACAGAAAATTAGTGGTAGGTGCAGGGCTATCACACATCAAAAGGTAATGTGATTGATTATAAAATGCGAACACAAACTAAAGAAAGTTTCTCTATGTCAAAGGGTATAGAAACTATGGAAACAGTTACTCAGAGAGAAAACACAAGTTCAAGAGGTACAGCTTCTCTGCATTCTCCACTGGGAAGTAGAGCAGTGAATAATATTACTCAAACAGTGTGAGGATTCCACAAGGTGGAAGATACTCCCCCTTTTCCATACTCAGAGGATTTTAAATCTTTCCACCCAAAACTTCTGAGCCCCTCCCCAACAAGATACAAAATATTTTTTGAAGAAATTCAATCTCTTCCTAAACGTCAAGAAAGAAACAAAATATGAAGTATCTAAGATCAGCAAAAAAGAAATCTCAGGTACTAGTCCTGGCTCTATACCTAACTTGAAATATGGCCTCAGTTTTGAAATCTGTCAGATGAATGGATATAAGACTAGAGAGGCCACCAACAGTGGCTCCTGCCTGTAATCCCAACATTTTGGGAGGCCGAGGCATGAGGACTCCTGAAGGCCAGGAGTTGGAGATCAGCCTGAGCAACATAAAAAGACTCATCCCTAAAACTAAAAAAAAAAAAAAAAGACTAGATAACTTTTAAAGTCACTTCTAGGTTGAAATTCTACGTATGAGCTTAAGAAAAAGCTATCTTTCTAGATAAGTGATTCAAACTCAGTTGGTTTAAACTATTAGTTTCATACACCTCATAACTTGTAGTACTCATAATTTCTGATAAATTTTTATAAACTGTACTCCTACTTCTCACAAACTTCTTCTCCTCATAATTTAAGCATTAAATTGGAATACAGCAGTATGTGAATCATGAAGCTTAAATAAATTTGTGTATCTATACATTAAAACACATACCTAGCAAAATTTCACTTCCAGTAGTAGTATAGTAACTTGTATCAGACTAACCCTTCTATATATAAAATTATAAACTCTGTATAAAATATAAAGAACGACAATTTGAAGGCAGTAGAAAAGCTGCAAAAGCAGGCAGAAATTGAAGGAAACTGACTGTAAAGAAGGGAGCTACAAATGAGATTCGCACTGATGTGGCTTTTTACTCAAGGCGCTCTCCCATTCCTTGAAACTAGAGTGGAATGGCTAGAACTCAGAAAGTCTTACTAGTTTTAAGAGACAGAGTTCAGAGCTGCCAAAATAGCTGGAAAGTGAGAGGGAGATCTCAGTACAGCACGTTACTGTACTGAATACTGTAGGCAATTGAAACATGTTAAGTATTAGTGTATCTAAACATATCTAAACATAGAAAAGGTACAGTAAAAATATGGTATTATAATCTTATGGGACCACCATCATTAGCAATCTGTTATGGACCAAAACATCATTATATGGCTGTATTTGTCCATTTTCATACTGCTATAAAGAACTGCCTGAGGCCGGGCGCAGTGGCTCACACCTGTAAACCCAGCACTTTGGGAGGCTGAGATGGCTGGATCACCTGAGGTCAGGAGTTCGAGACCAGCCTGGCCAACATGGTGAAACCCCGTCGCTAATGAAAATACAAAAATTAGCCAGGCACAGTGGCACACACCTATAGTCCCAGAGGGTGAGGCAGGAGAATTGTTTGTACCTGAAAGGCAAAGGTTGCAGTGAGCCAAGATCACACCACTGCACTTCAGCCTGAGTGATAGAGCAAGACTCCGTATCAAAAAACAAACAAACAAAAAAAACCTGCCAGAGACTGGGTAATTAACAAAGGAAAGAAGTTTAATTGACTCATAGTTCAGCATGGCTAGGGAGGCTTCAGGAAACTTACAATCATGGCATAAGGTGAGGGGGAAGAAGGCACCTTCTTCACAGGGCGGCAGGAAGGCCGAGTTAAAGGGGAAGAACCCCTTATAAAACCATCAGATCTCATGAGAACTCGGTAACACGAGAACAGCATGGGGGAAACTGCCCCCGTGATTCAATTACCTCCGCCTGGTCTCTCCCTTGACACGTAGGGATTACAATTTTTAAGATGAGATTTGGGTAGGGACACGAAGCCTAACCATATCAATGGCACATGACTATATAAGGAAACAGCAAGTCAAAATAACAACAGGTGACTTTTCATCAGAAACCATGGCAGCCAGAAGAAAATGAAATGACATATTTAAAATGATTAAAAAAACACAATTATCAAATTAGAATCCTATATACAATTTAAAAAATCCTTCAAAAATGAAGATGAGCCCAGCCACAGTGGCTCACACCTGCAATCCTAGCACTTTGGGAGGAAAAGGTGGGAGGATCGCTTGAGGCCAGGAGTTCGAGACCAGCCTGGACAACATATTGAGACTCCATTTCTATAAAAAAATAATTTAAAAATTAGCCGGCCACATATACGATTTTTAAAACTGTATATAGGATTCTAATTTGATAGTTTGGATTCTAATTTGAGCCACTGTGGCTGGGCTCATCTTCATTTTGAAGGATTTTTTAAATTGTATAGGATTCTAATTTGATAGCTGGTGGGAATGTAAATTAGTTCAGCCGCTGTGGAAAGCAGCTCAGCAATTTCTCAAAGAACTTAAAACAGAACTACCATTAGACCCAGCAATTCCATTATTGAAAATATGACCAAAGGAATATAAATCATACATGTATCATAAAGACACATGTACACATATGTTCATCACAGCACTACTGACAACAGAAAAGACACAGAATCAACCTAAATGTCCATCAACAGCAGACAAAAATGTGGTACATACACACCATGGAATATTATGCAGCCATAAAAAAAGAATGAGATCATGTCCTTTGCAGCAACATGGATGCAGCTGGAGGGTATTACCTAAGTAAACTAATGAAGGAGTAGAAAACCAAATATTACATGTTCTCACGTGCAAATGGGAGGTAAACACTGAGTACACATGGACAATGTATACTCGATGTTTCAAGTACACGCTGAGGGTGTACTTTGTGTACACATTGAGTACACATTTGAGTACACACTGTACTTTAGAGAGTATACACTGAAAGTGTATTTTGAGGGTGGAGGGTGGGAGAAAGGTGAGGATCTTAAAACTACCTATAGGGTACTATGCTTATTACCCGGATGACGAAATAATCTGTATACCAAACCCCCTCAACACGCAATTTACCCATATAACATCTAACCAATAATGTATTCTGGAAACTAAAAGTTTAAAAAAAAAAAGCTAAGGAAAAGTTCTTCAGGTGAAAAAAAATATCAGACAGAAAATGAAATCTATAGGAAAAAAATTGTTTAACTGAAAATAGGTATATAAGTGTAAATGACTATACTTTTCCTGCTCTTTTTCAAAAGACATATGAATAAGGCAAAAAATATATAACATTATAACAGAGTTTATAACATGGTGATATACTATACAGGAGAACAACAGCACAAGGCACTCTCAGAAGTGGGGGCAAATATAAATATAGCATTGGAAGAGTCTTATATTTTATATGGAGCAGTAAAATACTAACCCTACATAGACTGTAATAAATTAAGAATGAATATTGTAATCTCAAGAATAGAGTTCCTCAACCTCAGCACTACTAACATTTTGAACTGGAAAATTTTTTGCCATGGGATACTATTCCGTCCATTATAGAACATTCAGCAGCATATCTGGCCTCTACCCACTAGATGCCAGTAGCAATCCCACCCCCACATCATTTCAAACATGTCTCCAGACATTGCCAAATGTCCTCTGGGGACCAAAATCACCCTGGTTGTACTTTAGAGAGTATACACTGAGAATGTATTTTGAGGGTGGAGAGTGGGAGAAAAGTGAGGATCTTAAAACTACCCATAGGGTACTATGTTTATTACCTGAATGACGAAATAATCTGTATACCAAACCCCTACAACATGTTATTTATCCATATAACAAACCTGTACATGTATTCTGTATTCCACTACCTTAGAACAATACCTAAAAAAGCAATGCAAGCTAAAATGATGACAGAACTGTTTATCAAAGGTTTTTCCTTGGCTCACCTAAGGAGCCTCTTTAGAAAACTCCCTCTAAATCACTTCGGTCCCCACCAAGAAATTTTAATACCAAAGATATATCTGTTTATATAATGTGATTGGAGAGCCACAAACAATTGTAATATAAAAGGATATTCTGTACCCTTTTCCAAGAACCTATGATTGCCCTATAGGAGAATTACCACTCCTGTTAAGAATGCATACTGTTAGTGGAATATACTGAAAAAAATTCAATTAACTCAAAAGAAGATAAGAAAGTATGAAGAGAGGAATTTTTTTAAAAAAATAACAGTATGCCTAAGTTCAACCACACCAACAAGAACATTAACTATAAATTTTTAAATTGCTTTAAAATAAGACACATAAATAACAAGCCAATAGGAGAGATAAAATAGGATACTGAAAAGATACTAAATCCTAACAAAGGCAAAAAAATAGGGAAAAGATACAAAGAACACATGACACAAACAGAAAACTCAATCATATCAATAATTACATTAAATATGACTGGCCTAAAAACTCCCATTTAAAAGGTAAAGATTGTCAAATCAGATTTTTTAAAAAAGACACGACCCAAACATATGCTGTCAATGAGAGAAACAGTTTAAATACAAAACAAAGACTAAATATAATAGGACAGTTGAAAAGATACAAGATGCAAACACTAATCATAAAAAATCAGGAGTTACTATATTAATATCACACAAACTGAATTCCAAGATAAAGAGTATCACTTGAGAAAAAGGTGAACATTTCATAAGGATAAAAGAAGCAATACATCAAGAAGATATAACAACAAAAAAGCCTCTAATAATAGAGATTCAAAATATATAAAATTTAAAAAGTAGGACTAAAGAGAGAAACAGATAAATTCACAATCATAGCTGGAGACTATAACACTGAGTCACAGAACTAGAGGGAAAAAAAAAACGAGTCAGTGAAGACATAGAAGACTATGACCCATTACCAATCATCTTGACTAGATATTTATAACACTATACCCCCAAAAAATAAAATACAGACAGACCAAATGATAAGACCACATAATGGATCATTTAAAAAATCATTAAAAAGTTGGCTGGGTGCAGTGGCTCAGGCCTGTAATCCCAGCACTTTGGAAGGCCAAGGCGGGTGGATCACCTGAGGTCAGGAGTTCAAGACCAGCCTGACCAAAATGGAGAAACCCTGTCTCTACTAAAAGTAGAAAATTAGCTGGGCATGGTGGCACATGACTGTAAATCCCAGCTACTCAGGAGGCTGAGGCAGGAGAATCGACTTGAATCCAGGAGGCGGAGGTTGCAGTGAGCTGAGACTGCGCCACTGCACTCCAGCTTGGTGACAGAGCGAGACTCCATCTCAAAAAAAAAAAAAAAAAAGATTTCATAAAATGAATAAACTCCTAGCAAGATTATCAAAGGAAAAAAGAGAGCAAGTATATAATTTACCAATATCAAGATTTAATAAGGAGATATCGCTAAGATCTTACAGACATTCAAAAGATAAGGGAGCCTGTAATCCCAGCACTCGGGGAGGCCAAGGTGGGAGGATCACTTGTGCCCAGGACGTCAAGGTCAGCCTGGGCAATGGAGCAAATCTTGGCTCTACTAAAAAAATAAAAATAAGGATAAGGGAATATTAAAAACTTTGCACCCAGTAACTTAGACGAACATCTTGGATGAAAAGGAAATCCTTAAAAAATACAATTTACCAAAAATGACACAAGAGGAAATAGAAAATATGGATAGCCTTGTATCTAAAGAAATCTCATTTATCATCAAAAATCTTCCCACAAAGAAAGCTCCAACCCACATGGCTTCACTGATACATTTTGTCAAACACTGAAGAAAAAATACAACCCACCTTATGAGAAACAAATGCTTCCCGACCTATTTTATAAATCCAGCATAACCACTGTATCAAAACTGAAAAGAAATTTACAGATCAATACTCTTGTAAATGCAAAAAACCCTTAGCAAAATATCAGTAAGTCCAAATTGGTAATATATTTTTTTAAATACATCATGACCAAATGGAATTTATTCCAGCAATGAAAGTAATTCACCATATTAAGAGAATAAAAGGAAAAAATCAAATGACCATTTCAATAGAAGCAGTAAAATCTTTAGAAAAAACTGACCACCACTCATGATAAAAACTCTCCTAACTAGGAATAGTAGGGAATTTTTTCAACCTGATAAAGGGCAGCAACAGAAAAGGAACAGCTAATGTGATACTTAAGTGGTAAAATAAATGCTTTCCCAATAAGATGAGCAATAAAGCAAAATATCCACTCTTACCACTTTTATTCAACAATGTACTGGAGGTCCTATTCAGTGAAATATGATCAGAAAAAGAAATTAGAGGCATAAAGATTGGAAAGGAAAAAGCAGAACTGTGGATGTTCGCAGATAACTTGACCATCTATGTAGAAAATCTTTAAACTAACATTAATAAGTGAATTTCATGAGACTTCAACTTACAAAATCAATACATAAAACTTGATTGTTGATTGAGAAGGAGCAAGTGTGTAACAGCAACTTTACAATTCTATAAATAACTTCAAAATGTATATGAAAGCTTATTTGATGGTTTGCTCCATGTGGTTCTATTGGTTGAAACTTTCAAAAATAATACATTGAAACTCTAAGAAAAGCTAATTTCACAGTATTGTAAATACATTAGTTAAATCTCAGAGTTTCAATACCATTAGAAAATAAATTTAATTTTCTTATGTTTACTCTCCATGTATAACCTCAACAGTCAAAGTGAGCTTCTCTAATGTACCATGTGGTTTACACAGTCACTACCACAGCTCTTTACTCTCTATGGAAAAAGCTTGCTGCTGGGTAGTAAACAGGAAATCATACTGTCATTTTCTTGCTCCTAATCATTTTATAACTTATTTCTAAAGTCATTTTGTGAATAAAAAATGAACAAAAAAAAAAACACATGCATGCACAAAATAAAGGAGAAGAAAAGACCCCTGGACTTAGATAAACACTCAAAAATGTAAATTGTTTTCTGTAACAACTTGTTAAATTTGACTAGATAACAAGAATCACATCTTACAGCATAACCAAGTTCACAATCTTTATGTTGCTAAAGTATATTTTGCTCAGCAGAATTAAGCTATCTTGTGAGACAACTCATAGACACAAAATCTTTATCCTGGCATTACCAAATACCGACACTGTAGTTCATCTAAATAAACCATTTCATGGAATATAAGAAAAATATTATTCAAATGACAAAGTCAGTACAAAGAAAACTAAGGGAAAAAGTTATTTGAAAGCCAAAACTGGTTACACATAGAGAATACAACATGAAAGTTCAATTTGTTAGATACTAATACAAAAAGTAGAATAAAGTAACACGAGCATGGAACATTTTCATCAAAATGCTTTTAATGATAAAAATCACCTCTTAGATTTATGACAATCTCAAAACAGTAACATTATGAATTGACTAGTTATACATTATATTTTAACTTATTATCAAGGAACTAGCTTTCCACATTTATAAAAGACTACTTAGGTTTTTATGAAATTTTATTAAGCAAATGAAAGTTAATAAATTATAATAAGCCCTTAATTAATACTATTGCAATTTATTTAATTCTATAATTTAGACTTTTTAAACTGGCTAAATTTCCTACTTTATTAATGCACTAAGTACCTTCATAGCAAATATTACCACTAGCTATAAGGGAAAAAATTAAGAGAAGTGCTGAAATCGAATTTAGAGATTTAGAGTCACCTAGAACATACCTACAGGCTCGTCTTTGAGCAAGATCATTTAGTAAGTATTTAATATATACAGAGATGCCTCCTATGCTGATGTGCAACCAAGTTGTAAGGAGCTGTCCTGGATCCATCAAGGAGGAAAACGCAGACAATACTTTACTTGATGTTTGCTCCATGATGTTTCTTTTATTGCCATTTCTAACACCAACAATACTATGGTAATGTGTTATCTCAATTAATACTTATCATTTTCAACTGTCCAGAAAAGTGTAAAAAATAGGATATCACTATTAATATATCACTAATAACCAAGGTTAGGAAAGCATTTACCCTACGTAATAATGAATATTTATCTTTCAGCCCTTTTTTTATTTTCCAAGAAGATATTTACTGAAAAGCAACTTACTCACATTAAAAGTACAAATCAGATTATATCTGGAGATAACAAGAATTGATGCATATAGTCTTAAGAAAAAAGACTAATATTCAAAGTAATAACTATATTATAACTTTATTATATCAATTTTTTGTTGTTGTTGTTGATGAGACGGAGAACATGACTCCATCTCAAAAAAAAAAAAAAAGAAAATACAGGAAAAGGTCCGGGTGCAGTAGCTCACGCCTGTAATCCCAGCACTTTGCGAGGCCAAGGCAGGCAGATCACGAGGTCAGGAGATCGACACCAACCTGGCTAACACGGTGAAATCTCGTCTCTACTGAAAATACAAAAAATTAGCCTGGCATGGTGGCATCCCAGCTACTCGGAAGGCTGAGGCAGGGGAATCACTTGAACACGGGAGGCAGAGGTTGCAGTGAGCCGAGATCATGCCACTGCATTCCAGCCTGGGTGACAGAAAGAGACTCCATCTCAAAAAATAAAATAAAATAAAATAAAAATAAAGAAAATCCAGGAAAAATAGCCACAGTCCAAACTAGAAACCAAATTAAAGTATGGCAGCTCTGGAGTACAAAGAGAGTGTAAGAAATCCATTTGTTCTCCAATGAGAACACATGGACACAAGGAGGGGAACATCACACACCAGGGCCTGCTGGGGGTGGGGGGCAAGGTAAGGGAGAGCATGAGGACCTAATGCATGGGGGGCTTAAAACCTAGGTGACAGGTTGACAGGTGCAGCAAACCACCATGGCACATGTATACCTATGTAACAAACCTGCACGTTCTGCACATGTATCCCAGAACTTAAAGTAAAATAAAATAAATCCATTTGCTCTCTAAGAATCTCATCATACCACTTTGTTTAGTCATATTATTTATATAATGTAATATTTTAACTGCTTTTCAGAATCAGCAAGTATAACTACTATAAACCTTGACATATAAAATAAATGTTATAGTTGAAAAACTGGAAAGGGAATGTGAGGAATTCAAGGGAAAGATGAGGAGAAAAGCTAATTTTTTTTAACAACTTATAAAGTGGCAAGTTTAGAGACAATGTCTGAACACTCTAAAGTTAACTGTTAAACAGCTATAAGTTTAATCATAAAGGCAACCAAAAAATAAAAGGAAGAAGGTAGGATCAGTATTAAAAGTTAAATCCTTCTATTTTTCACAATGGGGAGATATTAGGTTACTGAAGGTTAAAGTTTAGTATATTATATAAAAAACTGGCAAAATGATGAGACAATTAAAAATAGGAAAAAAAGTTCTAAAATGATTATCTCTGACAAAGGAGGTAGAAAAGATAGGGAGATTTTTATTTTTCATTTTATACCTTTGTGTGTTATTCAAATTCTTATGTTTATGCAACTATTCATCTCAAAATAAACACATACACATTATTAGAAACACATACACATACACATCTCAAAATAAACACATACACATTATTAGAAAAATGATGGCAAATTCTTATTCATTTTTTTTCTATAGTCCATGGACTAAATACTTTCTATTATGGTATTTTAAAGATATAATTAATTAAACAGACTCAAGAATCATCCTAAACCTTTGATAAATATGTGGAGATAGCAACAGCTTACATTGTGTTAGAACTGTCAAAATAAATCCACGACCATCATCTCATTTAACCCTCAAAACCATCTTGTGAAAGCAGATTTTAGAGATTAGTAAAGTAAAACTCAAAAAGGTTCAAGTGATTTGCCATCCCCCTCCAAAAAAAAAGTAGAATAATATAAATACGTTTAAAAAGTAAATCAAAAAAGCCTTTATAAAGCACTGAAATCTGAAAATGCTTTCGTAATTTATAACAGGAGAATGACATTGAAAGAAATTACACTTGACAATACAAATGGTCAGGCACATCGGAAAACAGCTGGGCAGTTTGTTAAACATATACTTCTTATAAAGTTAAACACACACTTACCATATGACCCAGCAATATCATTCCTAAGTTATTACCCAAGACAAATGAAAACACATTACACAAAGACATGCACTCTAATGTCCAGACTCTTTATTCGTACTAACCAAAAGCTAGAAGCAGCCCAAATGTCCACAAGTGATTAACAGATAAACTGTGATATATCCAGACCATGAACTACTACTCAACCATAAAAAAAAAAGCTAATGATATACAAGACATGGATGAATATTAACAGTATTATGCTATGTAAAAGAAATCAGCCATAAAAAAACTATGTATTGCATGATTCCATTTATATGAAATTCTAGAAAAGCAAAATTATAGTAACAGCAGATAAAGTGGTTGCCAGGGTTAAGGGATGAGGACTGGGCTGCAAGGGAGAACAAAGGAACCTCTCGGGTTAATGAAAATAACCACTATATCGTTTTCGGAGTGTTTGTTACACTACTGTGTATCTCTGGCAAAACTCATCAAATTATGACTTTACATTGCTTAATTTTATTATGTAAGTTACGACTTAATAAGGCTCATTTAAAAAATAATCCATAATCACATTTAACTATGACAACAGCTTTTCAGGATAGGTATTTACTACAGACCTTCAAAAAATATTAAAATCAATATTAGGAGGGAACTTGTAACCATAAAGTAGATATACAGGAACTAAAAGGTTCTGAGAATGGAACAGTCCTCATCCTACTCAACGTGGCCATGTGGGTAAACAGTAGTTGCCTAGCAACTAATCTAAACTCTAAATTTCTAATAAATATATTGACCACATAAGCAGGTGATCTCACAGATGATAAACCGCTTTACATCGAAGGGTTCTTCCTTCAATAATAAAAAGTAATAATGTGCTTAAGTTATTTATCTAAAGTAGGAGTGAACAAGGTGTATTAAACCTAGATGATGAAAAATAAAAATATGAAATTAAACATAAACATACACACACAAAAAATCCTTGTCCTCATTTGGCCTTTTACGTCAGGACTTTACTTACCAAATTTATGGGATTAATCCATGAGTTTGTGGGTGAACCCTTTCCCCTTTTCTACTTTAAGCCATTCCCCTACAACCATTCAAACTGGCTTAATTCTCTTATTTATATATTTACATGTGATTAAATGCATATAGGATCGTACTTTTACATATATTAAATGATTCTAAAGATATCTCTCCAGATTATAGAACCTGTAGACACCACAGAAAAATACAACACTTTCTGTAACATGCTACACACAACATACCAGAAAGTCAAACCTAACTTAACTAGATTATAAATGCTCAAAATCAAGAATTACAAAAAATCCCTTAATAACAAGCAAATTCCTCACACACATGTTAAATATATCATTTCTCTCTTACTAGACATAGCATGACACAGTTTAACAGTATCAGAAAAAAGATCAACTTCTAACACACCACTCACTGCTAGCACTCTTACCAACCGTATTATTTTTGGTTTGCGGAGCACTTACCCCTCTTCTGAACCCAACCTTCTTTCACAATGGTAACATCGCTCATGATGACTCCCCTCTGAGCCCCCAACTTGGAGAAATGGTACTTTGTGATATCAGCTTTAGGGTTTGGATTCTCTGCTGCTGCTGCCCTTCCCACTCTCTAGTGATGACTCAGCCTGGAAGGAAGTATTGAAGAAAGAATTTTTTTTTCCATTCTTGCAACTCACAGAGCAATAACAAACAACTAATTCTTTGTAAATGTCTTCAACTGGCCTGACCTCACATAAAAGTCTGGCTCTTCAAACTGGGGAACTTATTTATTAAATAGTTCTATAATGAAAGCACTTCCCTAGTCTTGTGACCAATTTCAAACGATAGTGAAACTTTTAACCTAAGAGGTTGCAACAAAAAAGTCTTAAGAAAACCAGTCACGCCTACCCAAATAACAGAGAAAATTTGTTTGGTGATGTGTATTTGAGGTGAAGAGGGAAGAGAATGAAAGTTAATTGCCCTAAATCCCTGTAATTTCAGAATCAATTGTAAATTTTTTTTTTTTTTTTTTGAAACGGAATCTCACTCTGTCGCCAGGCTGGAGTACAGTGGAGCGATCTCTGCTCACTGCAACCTCCACCTCCCAGGTTCAAGCGATTCTTCTGCCTCAGCCTCCCAAGCAGCTGGGACTACAGGTGTGCGCCACCACGCCCTGCTAATTTTTGTATTTTTAGTAGAAACGGGGTTTCACCATATTGGCCAGGCTGGTCTCAAACTCCTGACCTCATGATCCACCCGCCTCAGCCTCCCAAAGTGCTGGGATTACAGAAGTGAGCCACCACAACCAGTCGTGACTACTTTAAGTGATATAAAATACAATGTACCAAGAAATCATCATTTATGTATTCTTACTCTGCCTGTTCCAAGAAATATTTTAAGGAGATTAAAAAATAATTGATTTCATATTATGTACTTATTATAAAGTAAAGTGAAACAAAGGGAATATGAAAGTAGAAAAAAATATTTAGTATTCAAGATGTGCCAAGAACTGTTACGGGTACTTACATCTATTATTCTTATGTGATCTTTATAACCTTATGAGGATACTATTAATTCCATTTCACAGACAAGGAAACTGAGGCTCACACAGATAAACCAACTTGCTCAATTTCAACACACCTAGTAAATGTGGAGCCAAGATCTGAACCCAGGCTGTCTGACTCCAGAGCCTGCATTCCAAAACTACACTGCCTTAAGATAAAAAGAAGTCAGAGTAAAGGCATACATATTTGGGAAAGATACGTCACAAATTTGGCATGGAGCTCTTGGGAAGACAATGCAAATAACAAAACACAACAGGCTTTCCTATTTACAGTATCCAAAAAAAAATTTTTTTTGAGATGGGGTTTCCCCCCATCATCCAAGCTAGAGTAGAGTGGCACAATCATAGCTCACTGCAGCCTCCAATGGGGGTCAAGCAATCCTCCCACCTCAGCCTCCTGAGGAGCTGGACTACAGGCAGGCATCACCATGCCTAGCTAATTTTTTTAAAAAATTTTTGTGGAGATGGGGTCCTGCTATATTGTCCACGCTGCACAAATTTTTTTAAAAAGCAAAAAAAGTTCCTCAGAAGAAATACAACTTTTCCTGGGACAAACATCGAATTTATCCCATGGGTCTTCTTCATAAGATGCATGCGGGAAAGTCCTCAAAAACACCCTCCCATATACAGCAATGAGTTTTACAGGGTCATTGCTTATTGTCACTCTCAAACTAAAAAGGAAAATGCCAACATAAAATTAGTAAATCCATTTGCACAGAAGGGGACCAAAAAATGTGGTCCAGGTACACCAGTGTTATGTGGTCAAGAATCATATCATAAATTTTAGATAACTAGAAAAATGGATAGATGGACTACACAAACATACTCTCTCAACTTGGTTTGTGATAAATGATACATAGCAGTTAAGTTCAGTGTTAGACTCCCAACCTAGTGCTAAATTAGACTACAGGTCTTTCTTCAATGCAAATTAAGTGTGGAGCCTAACCATTTAACAGTCAGGAATCAAGACTAAACATTCTCTAGACAGCCTGACTAAATAGCCTGACAAAAGCTATGTAGCTGAATGCAAGACCACCAGCCTCATGTATTATGAGGTCACAGGCAGAACCTATAGGTAAGGCTGAGACTCCTCAAAATCACCATGAGTCTGTTGCTGTAGAGTGTCAAAAAGGGATATTAGTTTGTAATCCCAGCACTTTGGGAGGCCAGGGCAGGAGGATCACTTATGTCCAGGAGTTCAAGGCCAGCCTGGGCAACAAAGTGAGACTATGTCCGTACAAAAAGGAAAAAAAAAAAAGAAAAATTTACAATTAGCTGGGCATCATGGCATGCACCTGCAGTCCCAGCTGCTTGGGAGGCTGAGGTGGGAGAAATCACTTGAGCCCAGAAGTTTAAAGCTGTGGTGAGCTATGACTGCACCACCACACTCTGGCCTGGGCAACAGAGCAAGACCCTGTCTCTTTTTTAAAAAAAAGGGGGTATTAGAATCTGGATATATTTTCCCAAAATACATTTGTTTGACAGAATACTAAATTAGAGAAATTCTAGAAAAACAATGAAAATAAAAAGAGAAATTCTGTGGGCTAGTAAGTGGGATATTCCACAAATCATACTCTTGAAACGTCACTATTGGCATATTAAAGGTTCTAAAATAAATAAATATGTATAACTTTATCTCAGCAAAGCCTAAATTTATTACTGTCATAGGAAATGGCCACATAATAAGACTCATTTCACCAAACATGTTAAAAAAAAAAAAGCCAAAAAACCTTCAATAAAGAATCTAAACATTAAAAAACATTTTAATTTGATGTAACATCCTAAAGAATCCAACATGGCCAACTGCCTACATAATATAGGGCTAGATAACTGAAAGGGTTAACTACTTACACTGCATAAAGAATTATAAGTTAAATACCGGCAGACACTGGTGCATGACATCTCTAGAAGAGCTGCACTATTGCCCTTCTCTTTGGTAATACTTTGTTGATGTTGAGCAAGGGGCTCAACATCTACTAAGACCATTCTTGGTTTTGTACTAAAAAACTATATAATATGAGTAAAAGACAATTCAGGTCTTACTATTCTTGGAGTAGAAATGGAAGAGAGATCAGGGTAATAATTAGTAATAACAAAAAATAATATATATCCAATAAACATATAAAATACATACTTTTGTATTAAAATGGTTTGTATTACAGTATCTTTTTAAAGAACACTAAAAAAAATTTTCAAAATTGATTCTGTATTTTGAAGTGAACATTTTATTATCAGAATACTAAAGCTGGAGGGACCCTCATTTTATAGCTGAAGAAACAGAGACCAAGACAGAAGAAGTAACTTGCCCAAGATCAAACAGTCACCAAATGGCCAACCAGGACCAGACAACCAGGCGTATGCTCTTTACACTCACATTACTTCTTCAGTTTAAAACAATACACTGAAATATCCAGACCAACCCAAAAATCAATGAATTTTGTTTTATAACAAAACTGTTTCTAAAAACTAGTGCTTTAGATAAATGTTTTTTATCAGTGCTCATATGTGTAAGATTAAACTGTTAAGATGTATGTTAAATCAACAGGACAGAATTTACAATCTTCATCAGAGGCAGTGAACCCAAGCATACATTATAGAGATGGCTTTACCCATTTTCACTTAAAACTATTATCAAATATTACCCATAATTTTCAGCTTTAAAAATTGCCCCTGGGTCTTTACGGGCTAAAATGATACATTCTTTGAAAATAACTTAAAAGATGTCATAGGTACACTACTCTGGAATTATGATCAATAAGTTAGAAATAAACAATTATATTGACTAGTAAGCAGCAAACCATGTTCTTTAATTTTCCTACAGCAGCAATGCTCCTGCACCACAGCATGTACACTGTCCCATTCAGTCTTCCATATTAACTAAAAACACTAATCCACAAGATGAGCTGGAACTTTGTCATCTGTTTCCCAGGGTAGACAAAAGTTCACCTCCTTCTATACTCCTAACTTTTCTACAGATGTGTTCCATCCAAAGAACTATAACAAAATTTGGTTTCTCTTTTTAGCTTATTGCATTCAACATTTCATTGCTAATTTAATTCTTCCCATTCTTATAAAGTTTCACACAAAATTCTTGACAGATTCCATTTAGATTTTACACAAAACAATTACACTAAAGGTATCTTCATTCAGAACTGACTGCTTGAGAATTTGATGATAATAGTAATGGCATTTGAAAGTCATTTTATAATTTACAAAACATTTTGCATATTTTACTTCATTCAATCACATAATTTAGTAAAGCAATTTGACAGTGCCTAGCACTTACGCGATGCTGGCAAATATGGAACAAATGAATGAGTGGATGAATGATGAAGATGCAGCCTTAGATAACTAACAAAGAACAGGCTAAGCAAACAAACATAAATCAGCAGAGAGAATGGTCTTAAGCCATCTTAAAAATAAAACTGAATTTAAACATTAAAAAAGCACTTATAGAGAAATTATAATTAAAATTATAATAAATACTCTGCCCTATTCCTTAAGGTATGTTTCCTATAGACCTCCATTAATTACAATGACTAGAACACAATAAACGTTATCTTTTCCACCATTTTTGTTGAGATCAAGTTTCAACTTCAAACAAAACCACCATCAGTACTATAAATATATATCGATATATTGATGATAATATATTGATAATATATATATTTATAGTACTGATGGTGGTTTTGTTTGAAGTTGAAACTTGATCTCAACAAAAATGGTGAAAAAGATACATTTATAATATATCGATATATATTATAGCATTAATCTAACCAAAATTATCAATTATGGGAAGAAAAATGGGAAAGAATGGCATATTTTCTTAATGATACTTTTAAGAATTTGTAAAAGATACGTGTTTGCTTATAGTAACCAGCCATTCAATTTTAAGCAAAAAGTAAACTTCTTCAAACATCTTTTGAAAATTTTAACTCAAAAAATATGTAACATACCTATACTTATTCAGTCAATAAATATGTATTGATTGTCTACTCTGTGACAACGATTATTACAGGGAGGTAAGTAAAACTAAGTGGTTTCTTTAAAAATCTTTCCCAAACTTGTAACTTATCAAAGAGCTTTCACATATATCAATTCATTTGACTCTAAAAAACAAATCTGTGCTGTAGTTATTACAGCCACAATTTTGAACCTGTGACCAATCAATAATAACATCACTTCCCCTAGTTACAATGTTACCAACAGGTATAAAAAAAAAAAAAAGTGACTACCTTCAAGTCTTCTATCAATTTGGTATGCTTTCTACCAAGTAATACAATATGAACTCTCAAAAACATATAATTAACATTTGCAAATAGTTCTGAACATTTTTTCTGTATCAGATTTTTCAAAAGTCCAAAAAGTAAAATGTTTTTAAATAAATTAAAAATATAACTAAGGCATCACAAATGAAATAACAGAAGACTAAAAGTAGGTTAACATAAAGCTAAAAGTCTCCCAACAACTCTCTTTCTTATGAACAAGGACAAAATTTATAGGTTAATAGTTTCCTGTAAGTTAATTTCTAAGTTAAAAGCCAGAATACAATTCAATAATACAACTTTCTCTAAACTCTTTGTAATTAATACTATGTAGAATGTATTTGCTCCCCACAATTTTTTAATATTCTTTATATATGATAGCCAAAGTGAATTAGTAAAGGACATCTGAAGTTCAAATACAACAGACTGTTGCAACTTTGAAAAACAAATGATGGTCAAGGGTAACCACAATATAGTTCTGTGGCATTTTCTGATTTCAAGAAGTAAGTGAAACTAATATATACCATAATAAATACATAGGGCTATATCAAACTTTCAGAAGGATATGAGAGACAAGAAACATTCTGAAATGGAAAGGAAATTCAAGGCAATTTGCTCTATACTTCAAATAATTCCAAGGCAGTCTGTCCCTATTTTCAGAGTTGTTATCCTGCTAAAAAACACATCATATAGAGAAAGTGAGCCACATAAACTATATACTTTGGGTATCTTTCCTCTCTTAAGAGCACTTTGTGGGATTTTCTTAAAGCTCTTTCTATAGATAACTTCACTGAGGTTCAGAATATGGCAAAATACCTGAATAGGCAAAATTCCTAACTTTCAAACAACGTATCAGTTCTTCCAAACTGTCAATTCTGAAAAATCAATTTTATTAACTTTAAAACATTTCTACAAAAACATGAAGCATTTTCCTGGCCGTTTCCCTACTCCTGTTTAGGGCATCTGAATGCCATTTCAATCAACATGTCCATTATTAAAAATAAAAAAGCAACTTGCACTGTGTGATATACTTAATATTTTAATTTGAAACTAATAGAAAAATGCTTATTAGATTCCTGTTTCACCTAAATCACTGAACAAGCTATTGATAAATTATTCCCTCCATTTCTCATGTAAAGCGTAGGCTGCCTCTATGTGAAGGCATGTATAATACCATGGACAGGTCGGGGACTGCTACTAAAAGAATTTCAGGTGGCCAGGCACAGTGGCACACGCCTGTAATTCTAGCAGTTTGGGAGGCTGAAGCAGGCAGATCACTTGAGCCCAGGAGTTCACAACCAGCCTGGGCAACATGGCAAAACCCATCTCTACAAAAAATACAAAAATTAGCTGGGAGTGGTGGCAGGCACCTGTAGTCCCAGCTACTCAGGAGGCTGAGGTGGGAGGATCACCTGAGCCCAGGAAGTCTAGGCTATGCTGAGTGGTGACCGTGCCTGGGTGCTACAGTGAGTGTCTCAAAAAAAAAAAGAAAGAAAAAAGAAAAGAAAAAGAATTTGGTTGCACAGTTGGCCATATTTTTCTAATATGCATGTAAAATCATTTTAAAATCTGTCTTGGGAACCTCATTATAAATTTTTAAAAATCCATACATACATATAAAATGCAATTGATATATGGTCCATTAAATACCAAGAATCAGCTTGACAGAATTTACCCCCAGATTAAACTGAGCTACCCAATAGGTATGGAATCCCCTAACAAGGTTCATCACAATGGTGTATTAGGAAGAGCACCAGAAAGACCAAGAAACTTGAGTCCCTGCCCCACCCAGAGTGATGCTGTATAAGGTCACTTTAATTATCTGTGCCTCAGTTTCCGGAGCCATAAAAATGAAAGTATAGCATTAGATGAACTCTGAATAGCTTTATAGCTCTTCCAGAGCTAATATTTATGATTCTGCAAGTTAAAATCTACGGAGTATCTACTTCATATATAGATGGCATCATAAGTGAAAGACATGATTATACATACATAGTTCATGTCCTCAAAAGTTTGATAATTGGAAGATAAAACATTCAAACAGCACTTCAACTAAGACAAAATTTGGGCTAAGCTCCATTATTGGAAAAATACTGTCCTCCTTCCCCTCCCATCCCCTAGTCCCCCAAATACAGTCAGAAGCTTTCTAATATAGATTCCAATATACATGTAAAATCCTCCTAAAATCTGTCTTGGGAATCTCCCTAATTATAAATTTTTTTAAATCCATCCATATATATATAGGAATTATCTAATATAGGGAAGAAAAATTATCATTTGCAATTCTAGTGTTTTCTTCTAGTAAATCTTTTTACTTTCCCCTCATAATATTTAGAAATGAGAAATATCTGTAGTTGGTGATAGAGTACTGAAAAGAAACAGAACTAAAGAACACATCAACAAGTCAAGAAGCATATATTAATTTTATCTACCCATTAGTATTCAAAGATTACTTGGCAGAGAAAATGAGTTTACATCTAATTTGATTAAAGCCTACGATGCTATAATAAAATCTGTAAACATTTGAGTTATTTAATTTGGCATTTTAAACAAATGAAAGGTGATGTTAATGGGCCAGTCAATACACTTTTATTAACTTGATGCTATGGAAATTATTGTACCAAATTTTGCAAATTTAGAATTATCACTGTTAACTCTAATAATAGGTACAAACAAGAAAAACACTAGAAGTGTTGCAGAATTAGGAAAGTTTAAATAAAAGGTATTTTTAGAATGCCACAATAAGTTTTTCTTATGTGAAAATCACTTTCAAAAGTGTAGCAGGGGTTGTTTGAAAGATTAAATGAATACAGGTAAAGCACATAGAACAGTGCCTGGCACATGGCAACTGCTTACCAGGCATTGGTTAGCATTAACTCTAAACTGAATCTAATCCTATCCCATGTAAAAGATCAGGACAAAGTATTTGTTGTCGGAAGATTCAGGACTATCTTTCCAAAAGAAGGTATGCTGTGTGACCAGGATTTAAAATACTGATGCACATGCTGAAACCTGGAGTAACACAAATCTTCTAACAAAAATTAACTGTATTATTAATGCATATTAACTTAAAAATAAAAACGCCAGTCAGATCACAAGACTGATTTGCTCAAAATGAAAATGGTTTTTCAGTTCTTGCATTTTGTTGCTCAAATCTAAGATAGTTTTAAATTTTTCTTTTTAACACTTCAAAACTTAATCACACTATAAAGACAAGCTCCTATCAAATCATGCTAAGCATCCAACTAACAAGTTAACAGTGATTGCCTTACCTTCCCAAGGACAAATTCTTGAACTGAAAGATATAATAACAAAAGAAAGCATAGCTATCTTTTCACGAAAATACACAAAGTTTAAGTAAAGGCTAAACTTCTACAAAATCAATTTGTAAAACAGGTTCCTCATTTTAAAGAAACCCAGATAGCTGGAAATTTCCACTGAATTTTTATGAGAAAATTTCTGATGTTTACATCAAAAGCTACAGCTTAAAAAATAAGTCCTTACTTTCCACAAGTCTCTATGCTAAGTTCATTTGTTCCCTAGTAAGTTTAATCAACACGTTTATTTAGATTTGCAGTGAATTCTGAAAACAAATTCCTTCTGACAGTGATTTTCTGAATGAAATGTAAATATTAAGTTTTTAATTAAACCAGCACACAGTTCACACTCCAGTATTTGTTAAATATAATCTTATTTAAAATATTTTACAGCTATGAAATTAATTTTTAAAAAGTCCAAAGCAAAACCTTAAAGTACTCTGACATATACAATTTAGAGTCGATGTCAAGATTATTAAGCCAAAAATTAATTTTAAATTGGAAAACAATTCACTCCAGTAATAATTATGGAAAGAAAACCAAATGAATACAAATAATAATTTCACAATTTTTGCAGGATTACTTTGGACTATTTTTAAAACGCTGTAAGAAAACATGCTGCAAAACCACAATGCAAATACACAACTGAAAACTAAAACCCTACATTCATCTAAATTTCAACAGTCTCATTCATGTAATATTTGTCCTCCCTCACTTTAAAACTGGAACCTCAAGCCAATCAAAGATATTGGGGTCAACCCTAGTAAGGAAAACAAAAAGATCTTCAAGTACCATCTCCCTGTAAACTTTCAAGTACTATCTCCTTGGTAAACTTTCCAAGTCAAGATAATGTACTGGCAAAAGGAAAACAATTACAGTCCGGATATATATCTTGCATATAATTGTGCATTAAGTCATAAACCTTGGAAAACTAGTAACTTAGTAATAAGTTGCTATTTTAATTATAAAATATTTTCATGTTTTAGACAACCACCTCCCGGAATGTTTGTATTCGTTTATACATATTTTGCAAGTGATACTCAAGTTCTGAAGACTAATCTTCATTTCCTACACCATCTTTATTAGACTCTTCCACCTTCGTTTTCCTAAGTAAATACATAACCTAAACCAATGAGTTTCACTCATTTGTCAGCTTCAACCACTGACAAAACCCAGTGGTTGCCTAGTGATTTACAGTTCTACTAAAAGATATATATGACCATGCTTTACCAAATACGGAACACATGTCTAAACTGTTGACTTGAGACAACTGCCAATGTATTAACTACAAAAAGCCATTATTTTTTACTTTAGCCTCAACTAAAATCAAAGTGTGAACACTTTATTATGGCTAGAAATTACCCAATATAGATGCATAGGTTTCACTGTTGACTTTCTATTTGGAAACTTCATCAATTGCAAACTACCAGGCTTTCAACCAAAATGCCACATTGGTGAAATGAGTTGGTTTTATTTTCATAACAACATTATTTTGATGGAAGAAATGTGAGCATCCCAGCTTTGACTTGTGGGTAAGCATTTCCTCTGCTTTCAGAACATAAACAGTAAATACCGGTATTGGAAAAACCTGGCCCCAACGAGATTCTTTATCTCTAGGCTAACTGTAGATTCCCGGGAAATCCCAAACAAGGGATGGTGACCACGCCTCGGCGTCAGGGTCAACACAGCAACCAGCTAGGCTTCAACTTTGGGCTCTGAAGGGCCCCACCGGCATCATGGCTGATGCGGACCGATGCGCCGGAGGAGGTGGACAAGGAAGAGGCTGGTCTGTTTACTTGCAGCCAGAGCTGCCGCCGCCGCCAGCAGCGACAGCATCACTGGATCAGCCAAACCCAGCATCTTCCGCACATTTCTATTCTTAGCACACAACTCCCAAGCGGATCAAAACCCCACTACTATTAAAAACACAGACAAGCACGTTACCCACCTCCCACACACACCCCCCCCACCCCACCAGAGCCGTCTTTTCCTGCGCGCCAGTGGCGGGGAAGGGTGGGGGAAGGAAGGAGACCCCGGGGACGCCTGTGCATCCTCGCCTTCACCCCACCCCACGCGCAGACAGCCTCAGCGCCAGGGCGCGCGGCAGACGGCTCCCTCCCCCCAACCCAAACACACTGACACCGGCGCTCCACGCGTTATATAACCTCGCCGCCGCCCCCGGTCCAGGCGGGCGCCCCCTCCCCACGCCGCGCGGCCCGGGCGGGGAGGGGCGAGGGGAAGGAGCGAGAGTTGCGCAGAGACAGCAGGCGCCGGGCCGGGGCAGCCCAGACACAGACGGTACCGCTAGGCCGGGAACACCCCTCCCCCGACCCGCTGCGCACCGCCGCCCCCCAGCTTTCCCCGGAAAGCGGGGGGTGTCGGTGTCAACCGCGCTGGGCATCCCCCGGCCTCCACACCCACACCCGAAGCTTCCGGTGACCCAGCCCCCGCCCACGCCCCCGGCGCGGTGACAACCCAGAAGCCCCCGCCTCACCCCACCCCGCCGCCATCCCCCGCCTGAGGGAGGCAGGGAGGGCGGACCGGGGCCCGGGGCCCGGAGGGAGTGGAGGCCAGGCGGGGAGGGGGCTAGAGTGGGGGGCGGTGGCTGTTACCTGCAACGGCGGCGGCGGCGGTGGCGGCCCCGCAGCTGCTCGGGCGGCGGCGGAGGATGGAGCCGGGGGGGGGGCGGGGGGAGGAGAGGGGGCGACTCGGGGGTCCCCCCTCCCTCCTCCTCCCCTCCTGTCCTCCCCCCACCCCACAGAGCCTCTGGCCTCCTGGAGCCCGGTGCGGCCGGCGGGAGGGCAAGCGAAGGGCTGCAGGGGAGGGAGGGAGCCGGCCGGGCCGGGCCGCGGAGCTGGAGCGGGAGGCGGCGGCGGCGGCGGCGGCGGCGGGAGGGGGAGGGAGGAGAGAGGGCGGCGGCGGGGAGAGGAGGAGGCGGAGACTCTACATGGGAATCGGATATCGGCTACAAATTCATCACCAGAAAACACCGCTCGGGCGGGGGCCGGGTCACGCCGGCGGGGCGGCGGCTCTGGGCCCCGGGGCGCGCCCGGCGCGGGGAGGGGGTCTGCGGCCTCCTCCCGGGCTGCGCCTCGCTGAGGGGACCCCCGCCGCCTCCCCGCCCCCTCCTTCCTCCCGCTCGGGGCCGCCGCCGATCGGTTCTCGCCGTCGCCGCGGGGCTTGTTGTTGACTTTGAGGAAAACTCCTGACGTCAGGGGCTGGCTCTCGGCGACTGGCGGGAGCGGCTTCCCCGCGTCCCCGGCCCTGCCCGCCGCCTCTGCTCCCCTCCCTGCCCGGCCCTCGTCCTCAGGCTTCCCCGCGCCCCCAAACCAGCGGTGCCCCGCGCCCCCTCTCCTCTCGCGAGAACATCCCCTTAGCCAGCCAGAGCCGGGAGCGGGGGCAGTCGCTCCCGGGCGGGAAGTTCTGGGTTTCCCCCTCGCCCGCGTGGCCCTTGGCGGGCACCCGAGGCCCGGGAGCGGAGGCTCCTCGCCCAGCCGCTTCCTCGGCGCATCCACCCACCCGCCCTGGCCGCGGACGCGCGCGCCGCCGGGCCCCGGGCGTCTCCTCCAGCCCGCCGCGGCCCCTTGGGGAGATGGGCCCGGCGCGAGGGCTCGCACCTGGAAGCCCACGAGGTGGGCGGTGCCCAATGAGGTAGGGACCGGAGAGCGCGGAGCAGTCCAGAAGCCGACCCCACCCCCTGCACCTCGGGGAAGAGGGAACCCGGGTCAGTCCGTAGCAGGAATCATTCCTGACTATCCCAGGAGACCACGGCAGACCAAAAACACCTCTCTCAACAGCCTTCCGCACCGCTCGCTGCAAGCATTCGTCCACACACGGTACACAGATTGCGGGCGGATCGTAATTCACTCTTAAAATCACACCCTTTTTAGGGATATTCGTTTTCAATGACTTTGGGAAAGCCACGAGGTACTACATGTACTACGAAGAGACCGTTTCTTTATTTTGAAGTCAGTGACTCCTGAGACTGCATTGGGGACACTTTTTTGCACAGTGACCATATTTTACCATGCAGCGCACTTCAGAAAATTATAAAAGTTTACAAGTTTTGTCGCTTCTGGAAACACCTGGGCAGCATCCCTATTATCCCGCCACGTGGCTCTAGCCTTGTTGATGTACCTGTTATTTTCTCCCACTGCAACATTTTTGTTAATGTCTGTGGCTTCTTTCTGCAGAAGAGTTCCTCCTCCTGACATGCACTTCATTCTCTGCTTTTCTATGTCTTGACAACTCTCTAATGGTAGTCATTTTCTTATACTGTAGCCCCCTGGTATTTATGTACTGTGTGGTATTAATATTTATACTTCCAGGTTCACATCTTCTATGAACTGTGCATCTGTTGGGATTGTGGACAGGAGTAGGAAACCAAATAAAAGGGTTTTTTTAAAAAGTCAGTTTTCTCCGTTTGTAAGGGAAACTTGTTTCCCTGACCACCCTGGAGCAAAATTTGCCATTTTAAGATAACACAGTCCGTCTGAGAGAAAGTCCTGCACCATGCCTTTCCCCTTTTCCCATATTTCCCAGCATGCTATGAGCTGATGAATAAACAGACTTTGTCCTATTTTCCTTTTATCTATAAAATATACATAATGTATTCCCATAATTATCAGACCTCTCCCAGTCACTATTGGTAAAATTATTGGGTTACAGGTTTCTTGCTGTAAAACACAAAAATAGGTCATATTTTTATTCCATAGTACCCCAACTTGCTTTTTATTTTTCCGAAAATAGTCCCTTATGACACCAGCACTAAAAAGAGTGTCTGAAACTTTAAATACTTAACTTTTGAGAGTCAGAGTATCCGGAATTACTGAATTACTAGATATCTCTTATCGGTGAGATGTTCATTTGTTCCCAAATTTAACATCAATATATTTACAAGAACTGAATGTGTCTTATGAGCCATACTACCTCAAAATATTTCTCCCAGTCTGGTCAGATTGCATTAAATCTTAGGTGGGTTAAACCCTAAAATTCAGTATGTGAGAATGGATTATATACTCTCGGCTTCATGTATTTGAAGAATTATAAGTTTTTATTTCTGTTCAATTTTTGCTTGTGGACTATAGTAGTTTCATAAGTTTCCATAATAAAAGCATGTTTGATTTTGTTATTGAATTACTATTAATTAGGGATATTATTTATTTAAATAACGTTGTTCTTTCTCTTAGACTATGCTGGTATGAATTTGGTAGAATCTGCCGATTGTGGTATGACGGTACTCCATACAGAGTGTGTGGTAGATTTCTTCTCTATTTTGTTATCACATCCAGTAATATGGAGTGCAGCCAGCATGTTCATCCCTGGGAATGTCCCTCCTAAATTTTGCAAAGAAAGCCTTCATTCTTTATTACACCAAATATTCTTAAGATTAACATTTCTCAGTATTAGTTATTTATGCATTTTAAGAAAAATGTTCATTCTTCTTTACTACCAATGACTAAGTTTGATACTGAGCTATTTCTTGGTACTTCCCCCATTTCTTGGGAGTAACTAAAACTGGAAGGATATTTAGAATTTCAGAGCATCTAATGTCTTAATCCATTCAGGCTGCTATAACAAAATACCATCAACTAGGTAGCTTATAAAGAACAGAAATTTATTTCTCACAGTTCTGGAGGCTGGGAAGTCCAAGATCATGGCACCAGCAGATTTGGTGTCTAAAGAGGGTTCCGTTTCCTGGTTTGTAGATGGTGACTTCTTGCTGTGTCTTCACATTTTAGAAAGAGTGAGGGAACTCTCTTGGACCTCTTTTTCTTTTTCTTTCTTTTTTTTTTTTTTTTTTTTTTTTAGAGACAGGGTCTCATTCTGTCACCCAGACTGGAGTGCAGTGGCATGATCATAGCTCACTGTAGCCTGGAACTCCTAGGCTCAGGCAACCCTCCTGCTTCAGCCTCCTGAGTAGCTGAGACTACCAGCATGAGTTAATGTTCCCAGCCATCTTGAGCCTCTTTTATAAGGGCACTAATCCCATTCTTGAGGGCTCAAACCCTCATGACTTAATCACCTCCCAAAGGCCCCATCTACTAACACACTTTGGAAGTTAGGATTTCAATCTATGAATTTGGGGAAACACAAAAATTCAGACCAGGGCATCACATAACAAAAATTAAGTTACTGCTCTTCTGTCTTAATAGAAAGGGTGTGTCATCCTAGGAGAGGGCATGGAACAAAGCAGACACAGAATACGTGTTTGTGGAAGAAATACATGTTCTAATGTTCTAATGACGGCTCTAATAAATCTGTGTACTATGTACAGTTTATATAGTATTTTCCTCTTGGGATGTAAAGTGATTTATTGGAAAGAACATAAAAGTGCTTTGGAGACTTGCAGACCAGAGTTCAAATCCTCTCTCTGCAGAGTTTGTCTCATCTCAGGCAAGTTACTTAATTTTTCTAAGCCTTATATTTCCTTATTTGTGAAATGGCAGTTACAACTACTTCAACAACTTATGTGAATTAAATTTTATGAAATATTAGTATCTAAAACACAGTGAGTGGTCAGCAAGCTAAGATTCCTTTACCATAAATGTGAATATATTTATGTTAAACTAACAATAGCTGCTACAAACAAATACAAAAATCTATATTGGCACTCTCTGCCACAGTTGGTTCTGAAATAACCACGTTAAGTCTACAGCTGTAATTAGTGAATATATTCTAGATGATTAATAGAACAATTTCTAAAAGAGTATAGCTTAAATTTCTGTTGGTGAAGCCTCCCAGTCTGTGATATTTTTCTTACAGCATCCCGAACTGACTAAGGCACACAGTTCATTACAATAGTTATCAGTACTAATTGTCTTTTTCTCCCTTTCCCTGATGTCTGTCTGTCTGTCTGTTTTTCTTTTTTCTTTTTTTTTTTTTTTAGACAGAGTCTGGCTCTGTCACCAGGCTGGAGTGCAGTGGCATGATCTCGGCTCACTGCAACTCCACCTCTCGGGTTCAAGTGATTCTCCTGCTTCAGCCTCCCGAGTAGCTGGGATTACAGGCGCCTGCCACCACGCCCAGCTAATTTTTGTATTTTTAGTAGAGATGGGGTTTCCCCATGTTGGCCAGGATGGTCTCGATCTCCTGACCTCGTGATCTGCCCACCTCAGCCTCCCAAAGTCCTGATGTCTTTCTTAAGGCACAGGCCAGGTGCCTGTACAAGAACATATGAGCATAGCCAAGGGCCAGATATATCACTAATCTGGTGCTGTGTGAATCTGGGATACTTAAAGCCCTGTGGAAACCTCCCTCTTATTTTGTTCTCAGGTTTTATTTTTTTGCTATGTTATTAGAGTATGAATGAATTTTTTTTGTTCATATTCTCATTGTCAGACGGCTAAATCTGTTAGCAACTTAAGCAATCTCTGGACATTACATTTAATATTTCAGGACACTTGGGTCACAAAAAGTTACTGACCACGAATAAATAACTGCTTGTGGAGCATCGAGCTAGAATTCATGTTCTAATTCCAAAGCAACAAGCATACACAGTTATTATCCCTGGCTGTGCAGGAGAATCGTGGTATGCGATAAATTAATACATATTATAATCCTACAGCCTCATTTTAGTATGTAATGTTAACTTCCTGAGGTGGTGTGCATTTCTAGTTGTTTCTGAATCAGCTCTATGGGGATTGGACTTTCCCATGCAACAGCTAGCAGTGAAATAACAACAGTAAATTTCCAAACTTCACCTGGATAATTACCTCAACTTCTTCCTCGGTTATCTCATGTAAATACTGTCCTGTTCCAGAAAGTTTCCCCATCCATTTTAAAACACAGTTTCTTCTGCCAATCAAAACACTTTCACAATTAACTGAAAAGTTTCAAATCTACATCTCACTATTTTAACCCTCTATGAAGTCCTTCAATTGTTGATTCTGTGCTATTTTGTTAAATAATACTGGCTTTTTATAGTAGGAGAAAATCAGTCTCAGAATTTTTCTGTTGACTAGACAGACCTATGACCATTTTAAATTGCAAACACTATCTCGATTCAGTAATTGGATTTGAATCAAAGCTCTGAATTTGATTTAGAATTCAAACTTTGTAGTGGGGAAAGCAGGCAGGCTCAGCTTCTCTATTTCTCTATCTTATTTTCCTCTTCCACTCCACAAGTCAGTCTCTGGGTGAAGGACAAAACAGTTCTTATCCAGCTGGTACCGCTGTCAGCCCCCTTTGCACTCTCTCAGCCTAGCACACAGAACCAGCTACATGATTTGCAAGGCCCAGTGCATAATGAAAATGCTGGGCCCCTTGCTGGAGAAGAGTTAAGAATTTAAAACTTTTTGAGAGCAGAGCGTTAAGCCAAGTACACAAGCCTGTATTCCGTACAGGTAGCATGCCCATGAGGCTGCCGGCATGTGCTTCATGCTAGCTGTCCAGGGGCTTTTCGGAGAGTTGCTTCTGGGCTACCCTAACTGCAATCTCTGCGATGTGGGTAATGCACCCTTACCTTCAGCTGGCGCTCCTGATGGCCCCTCAGCTTTAGTTTCTTCAGTCCTATTGGAGTCTTCTCACCCCTCTGGGAGAAAGTCTCATAGGCGCAACTCCAGATGGCTCCAGGCAAGTTCTCTCCCTCCCATAGGACTCTGGGCTACAGAAAACATTGAAACATTCTTTGCCCAGCAGGCCATTCTCTTCCAAGCAGTTGGGCAGCCTGTTTCCCAGTTTTCTGAATGGGAGTCAGATCCCAGTCCACAAAATGCCCGTGCCCTGCATCCAACCCCCATTGCAGGAAACACATTCCAAGCTCTCCACACAATCAATGGAAACCCGTGGAAGTCCCCGGCATGAGCCGAAGAAACATCCTCCATTTTCTCTGCACAGGAGGTGATGAGCGCAAGTCTCCCTTCCACAAACCTATCTTGAATTTTCTCCGCTATTGTATATGTTTTAAGTGGATGAGAGTATTTGAGTCATAGATTTGGTTTTGAATTCTTTCCTTCATATAATAGTGACCAAGCTTGAAATTTCATACTTTTGTATCTTGAGATCTCAGTTGAAACTTCAATTTAAAATTCCTATTAAAAAGCATATTCTCTTGCCTCATTCAAAGTGCAGTGGCTCATGCCTATAATCCCAGCATTTTGGGAGGCCAAGGCAGGAGAATCACTTGAGCTCAGGAGTTCAAGACTAGCCTGGGCAACATAGCAAAACCTTATCTCTACTAAAGTTATTTTTTTAAATTATCCAGGCATGGTGGTTCACGCCTGTAGTCCCAGCTATTGGTGGTTGAAGGGGTTAAGGTGAGAGGATAACTTGAGCCCGGGTGGTTGAGGCTGCAGTGAGCTATGATGGCACCACTGCACTGCAGCCTGGGTGACAGAGCACGTCTCTATCTCAAAAAAAGAAAAAAAAATCTTCTCCATGCTGTAACTATTTTCTCTGTTGCTTATTTAGATGTGTGCTCACATGTATTAAAAAATTATCAGCTATTACTGAATAAGATATTTAACAGGTGTTCAAGGCACAAAATTAATTAAAATAGTGTCTTCTCTACATATTTGTATTTCTGTTTGATAAATATGTTCCAACAAATTGCCTTTTTCATACATTATTACCTACGTTACTATTAAATATTTTTAGAGACTCTTGCCCTTAGCTAATTTCTCAAATTTTTTATTAAGCAATTTAAAGTTGAACACTTTGAAATTTTATCTCAGAAGATGCTATGATATAGATGCCACAAAATCAAGTATAAAAAAGGATAAATGTACAATTTGTATGAGAGTCGGTCACTTGCACAAAGGTCATGCTGAGCTATGAAAACCTCTAGATGCAGGCATGAATCATAAATGATGGATTTTTGCATACTTTTTTTTTGAGATGGAGTCTTGCTCTGTTGCCTAGGCTGGAGTGGAGTGGCACATTCTTGGCTCACTGCACCCTCCGCCTCCCAGGTTCAAGTGATTCTCCTGCCTCGGCCTCCCGAGTAGCTGGGACTACAGGTGTGTGCCACCATGCCTGGCTAATTTTTTTTGTACTTTTAGTAGAGGGAGGTTTTGCCATGTTGGCCAGGCTGGTCTCGAACTCCTGACCTCAGGTGATCCGCCGGCCTTGGCCTCCCAGAGTGCTGGGATTACAGGCATGAGCCATCACACCTGGCCAGATTTTTAAAAATAATGTAAGACTGCCTTGATTTCCCTTTAATGTCTATGATTACGAAAGAGAGGGTTTGCCTTCCTTTGTTCTTTATCAAGGTATTAAAAATTGGACTTTGGGGCGTAGTTTAAACTCCTTAACTTTTTCTTGCTTCATTCAAAGTGCTATTGGGATCTTTGAATATACAATGTTCAGAGAATAACAATTTGATAAATACGCATGTCATGTTTGCCTACCTTGTCTCTTTCTACCCCTCATCTTCTGAAAAGTTACTTCTTTATAGCTGTCTTCTTCTTCCAAATATCTGAGAAAGTCTTTGAGTTATGTGACATCTAGAAATCGTATTTATGAGCAGAAGCTTCTTCAAATAATCCATAAGGGAAAACTTATGAAGAGTGAGGAAAAAGACTCCAACTTTCATTACTCTTCATGCACTCTCTCCTTAATGATGGTTATGATAACCCTGTTTTTCTTAAATCTCCACTCAGGGTATCATAAAACTTATTTGCATATTCACCTAGTCCCATTGTCTTCCCTGATAAAATGCTTTAAGCCTTAGATCATACAGTTTGTATTTTGGCATTCACTTCAACTTAATTCCATAAACGTTTCTTGACTCTCTCTATAGATAAAGGTCTAGAGATAGATTTAAGTTCAACACAGAGTCTCCTTCCAAGAAGCTCCAGCTACCAGGGAGACCAACATGAATAAGTGACTATAAAACAAATAAGTGCTATGAGAGAAATATGTATAAAAGGGTATGAGAACACACCATTGGGAGCAATTCATAGTGAAATGAGAGGGAGTAAGTCAGGTCAACCTAAAGACAGGTTATTGATATTTTAGCTGAGCATTAAAATGAGGTCCAAAGTTGATCAGGCAGAGGGAGGAGGACATTCCTGCAGTGAAAAGAGCACCCCAAAAAACACAAGAGAATAACACTGGGGACTCCAAGAAAATAAAATAGGTGGGGGAAGGTCTCAGTGACATAAGTGATACGATAATTCAAGTCCAGTTTGAGCTGTCTATATGAATGCAGGAGCAGTGGAGAGGGAGAAGGAAGACTCTTAAATAACTTATGATATAGAATCAACAGGAATGAGTGATCAGTTGGTGGGCAGAGGGGTAGTAAATGGAAGAAGGAGTGAAGGATGATGCCCAGAATTCTCCCCTCCCTGGCACTGGGAGGAGGAATGGACTGTGTGTGTATGGACAAACATGCACACACTATGGTTATTGTTGCTAATTTTGGAGAATAAGGTTGGCAAGAGGCCGGGTTATGAAGAGAAAAGAAGATGAGTCGTTTTGGACATGTTAAAATGCAAATGCACCTGTGAGACTTCCAGGTAGATAGAGCAATCCACACTATAGCTAACACGGTTGAGTTCTTACTTTGTGCGAAGTGCTCCACTGAGCACTCTACTGACTTAATATCAGAAGCACTTTTGAATATGGAAATGGAGGGATCTGACTAAAAGACTTGGTCTGGATGTAGGCTTGCATCAGAGCGTGGGTTAAGTGGCTCCGAATAGCAATGTGATATAAGAACCAAACCTTAGGAAGCACTAACACTGGAGGGCAAAAGGAGATGGAGGAAAAAAAGTCAAATAGGTGGGAAGAGAAAACGAGTAATGAAAGCCAAGGTGGGACAGAATGTCAAGAAAGGGCAGCGTTTGGCAGTGGGAATGTTGCACAGAGGTGAAATAAAAGATCAAGTCTGATAAGTGCCTACAGAATTTTACAATTGGGAAGTCATTGCTTACCTTGGTTGAAGTAATTTCATGGTGTAATGGGATTGAAAGCTTCGTTGAACTGCATTTAAATTGAGGAAGAGGGAAACAAGGAGAGATGAGGGGAGAAACTGATATTTATTGAAACCTGCTGGGAGCCAAGTTCTGTGCCGGCACTTTGCTTACATCTAGCTGCACGTTACAGTAGTCCGGGATATTAACTGTTGTTCCCTAGTTTCTGACTCCCCATGGCCCTTACTGGCTGTCGAGTGAACTAGAAGATCCTTGCCTCAGGAAGCAGATGACAGAGCGGAGAAATGACGAAAGGACCTTTCCTGGCTTTGTAGTTTCAGAAGCCTAGCCCTCAGTGGGAAATAGAAATGACTCTGGGGCTTAAAACAGTGGATGAGGGAGGAGATGTGATGCTGTAAGAACAAGGTTTCATGCACATCACCACCACCACCACCACTAGAAAGAATGTCAGTCTAGCAGAAGGAAGAGAGATTGGTTCTATTACCTGCCCCATGGGGACAGCACAAGAAAGAGGATGAGTGAACAACCTGACAGGCTTCAGGATTCCCAAAGAAGAGGGAAGTTGTGCTTCCTTTCCTTAAGGGAGCCTAGATGGAAGGAAGGACCAGATGTAGATATGTCCTGATGGTGAATGAAGGCAGGCCCCTCGGGGCATCCTGGGGCCCAGTGTAACCTGGGCAGCAACACAGTAATCCCAGTGTGATCAGGATTTCTGAGTTTGCAGAGGCTTTAGGACGATTTCTGCGATTCCATGCCCTACAATGGTGCAGGATCAGCATCATGGTTCCAGCACACCAGCAAATGGAAATGAGGGGACAGAGGAACAGATCAGAAGTAACTTTGAGGACAAACAATCAAGGGGCAATCAAGATGACCAATATCTCAGAGGACAATAGTATGAACAGACAACCAAGACAAGTAGCCCTTCTCTGTCCAGACAAATTGCTCCCATGCAAGTCACTCTCCCCACTGCCTTCCCTCCAGAGCATCATCACAATCCCAGGCAGATAGGAACTTTCCAACCACGCAGCAAAATGGAGGCTCAAAATAGAAATGGAGTTGAGTTCTAGAAATAATGTTACATTTCCTACACACCTGAATTTGGGAAATGAATGATAGCCAGAAAGGGATCCAAGGTGATGAAACTTCTTTTTTAAAAAAAATTAAGAATGAAGAGCCAGGCATGGTGTTGCAGCTACTCGGGAGGCTGAGGTGAGAGGATCCTTTGAGACCATAAGTTTGAGGCCAGCCTGGGCAATACAGTGAGACCCCATCTCTTTAAAAATTTTTTAAACAATTTTTAAAAAAGAGAGAAACTAGATAATATAAATGGGGGAAAAGAAAGAACTAGTTGAGAGGGAGAGCTTGAAAATGAAGGAAAAATAGGTCACATACTAAGGAATGATTCTGAAGGATATGGGAGGAAAATCAACAGAAAGAGATACACTTTGAAGGGAAGGTGTACACCTCTGGAACACGAGTGAATGTGAAAAGGATGTGCGTAGATAGAGTTCTGTAGAGGGCTGGGAGAAATGTGACAGGTTTCATGCTTCATGGCATGGAGGAGGAAGGGCCACGTGGTAATGCTTGTTGGATGCCTGTTGGAAATAATGTAGGATGAAGACGGAACCATAACACAGTTTACTTCCTTGAGCGTTAGGTGGTATATGTATTGCGTTCGACTTCCTTCATTGAAGTTGTGGATGCTGCAGTCACTGCCGGGATCCGCAGCCCCCTCCTTTCAGGATGGAAGCAGCCACTTCACCAGCTGCTGGAACTGTTGGCCACTGACACTTAAGCCCCTTTTCTAGGAATTGCCATCTACTGAGAGAGCCACTCTACCGCAAATTACACCCCCTTCTCAGTGACCATACGGTCTGAAGGTGGAAAGTCCAGCCCCCTTGCCTCAGTTCAGGAGGAGTCCGCTGGCCTATAAAGATGGGCACACTGGGCGTGTCTCTCCCATCCCCACAGCCCCTACCAGGAGATCAGCTGGGGTCTTTGTTGTGACTGCACAGCACTTTCCCCCTGCCCAATCCTGCCTCCTTCACCCCAGACAGGCATTGATTGTGAGAGCACACCCCACAAACTTCCTGCAGTGCTGTCTCCATCCCAGAGTCTGTCTCACTGGGAATCCAACTTGAGAAAACACATCAACCTTATGACAGCACAGGTCCCTCGGAATCACCGTCAGTACTGTAGGAAGGAACTCCAGCATGCCTTGGGAAAATCCAAGTTTAAAGAACGAATAGCTGTGTGGTGGGACAACCTCCTTTCTTTCTGCCCTCTTGTTTCCATGTGGATGAAAGTTACATTCCTAGCCTGTGTCATCCCTGACTCCCGCCTCACCAGAGACTTATCTGATGGAGGAGTCCAGGGGAAAGTACTGGGCACTTAGCCCATTCTGGGGTCCCCTGTTTGGAAGACGGGTTGGCCCAAATGCTCCCTCATACCAAAAGAGGCCTGTCCTGTGGGTGTGGCATATATTGTTCTGGTTCTAGGGGAAAGTGTTTGCAAGCCCATTTGTCTGTAGGCCTAATACACATCCTCCAATCCAGCTTTTACTAATGTCAAGCTGCTATTTTCTTTGCCAGTGTCCATTTTTTTTTGTATTGTATTTCTCAATTGGGATCCACATTTACAAGGGGGAGAAAGGGTTAGCTATTTAATTCTCTGAAACCTTTACTATATAGTACTTTTGGAAGGGAGGGAAAACTGTTTAGTGTTTGGGTGTCTCTTTAGGATAAGAAATAGCAAGTCAAGAGTGACAAGGAATGCAAAAAGAAACATCACACGGACAGAAGATAAAGAAAAATACAGTCGTTCCAACATTTAGAAAATATCTCTGAACTCTAGTCCTGTATGCAGGTAATTCCTGCCTGAGAAGGAGTGGATCACAAATCTACCCAGACCCCCAGCCATTGGATTTAAATCATTGTTCCTTTATTCTCCAAATGTTTGGCTTTGTTCGAAAGATTCATTAAAAAAACCAAGCGTATTGGCTCTGTTACACAGAAAAACTGCATCAGCTTTTTGCTAAAATCAGTTTTATCATGAAGTTAATTACATTTTATTACCAAAAGATAAGTATGCTAAATGAATCCACATATCACAACATCTATTATAGGTTTGTAGAAGTGATGGTAGGGATGGCACTATTTTTATTATGTCTATTTTTAAATTACCTTAATTTGACCTCATTTTACCCCAAATTACTCCTTGAGATGATTTTGCAGGCTGAGCTGAGTCCCAAGTTAAGGATGGCGCTGAAATTTTTCTGTAGCAAGAAGTTAGGTATGATTTGGTTTGTTTTGAGAATAAACAAGATTAAGAAAAATTTACATTTTAGACCAGTCGAGTACTTTAGGTGTCATCTTTTACAGATTTCACATTTAATATAATTCTACTCCTGACATTAAATTTTATTACTCTACAAACTAGCCAGAAGTAATAAGGTTCTAAGAGCTATAAAACACGTATTTGGCTTTTCTCAGCTGTTTGAGGCAATGGTAGAATTTCTGAGGTACCCTTACGTGTTAATGAAATGAATTCGTAAATCATTTGTTGCTTGTCAGTCATATTGCTTATCAATAATGCTATTATCAATTTCCTCTAAAGCATGTAGATTTCATTCAAAAATGGAAGCTACGTAACTACAATTTTTCACCTTTTATAATAACATTGTGGGGTGCAGGAAGTGGAGGCACAGAGGGGCCTTCAACTTCTCTAACCTACTGTAACATTCTCTGGCATGTCTGGGATGAGGGATGTATGAGATAACAGGAGGGCTCTGCTCTCAGAGGTGATGATGGGTTTGTGCTGAGCTATCGACACTCATACCTGGGCCTCTTGTGATCAATGACACTCAATTTGGAGACGGCTGACTGGGGTTAATGGTGCAATCTGTGGCTTTGGAACAGAGTTCTTCTCTATGTGAAACTAATTGGCCCATATGGGGATTAAACTGGTAACAGTGTCCTCATTTGTCAACCCATCTATTCAGCTTTTGAATCTAGTCGTGTTTGAGGACCGCCCCAAATTCAATCAATGTGTTTTCAAATCGTAACATCATGACTTTAGAAAGAGGAAGAGGTAAATTTTTAAATATATCGACCCAAATCACTGTAAGAAAATCATTGTAAGTTAAATAACAATTATTCGATTGCCAATTATTCTTAAATGATTATCCCTGTGCCATGGGAAACAACAGGAAGCAAGTCTGTTTCCCATTAGATACCTTATTCCAGAATTACTTTTAAAATTTTCAAAACATGCCTTCAGACTCCCACCCCTGACTGCCCAATGACTGTTTCAAGGGTTGCCACCTGCAGCTACCCCCAACTCTTTTCCAAAACATCAGATTTTAAGATGGAACTCGGTTTTCCCTCACTTGATCTTCCTTTGTTTCTACATTCACCAGAAGCCTTTCTTAAATCCTGATGCCGGAGTGCTTTTTAAATCCATTTACCAATTACATGATTCATGTCCTGACTTTGAAATAAAAAAAACACACCACTATTTGCCACATCCTTCAATTCAGACTTAAAGGACATATCTCGACAATACAACATACTCAAATTCAAAAATTCTTTTTAGATCCATTTACATTTTCTCCCCATTTATTTCATAATTAACCTGATGCTTCTCTCCAATTCACCCGATACTTAATATCTAACTAATGCATGTAAAAACAAGCCCCAAATTGTTAGTTAAGTGTGCTGTGGTAGAGACTACAACATGGTGGAAATGAAATAGGAACCCTAGAAAGGCTGGATAATGATGCACCAGGTGACAACATTTATATCCAATAGAAAAGCATCTTCATTACCTAACTCTCCAGTTAGAAGCTATTTTTCCTTCCAAAAAGACTTTCAAAAGAAGTAATCTTTGAGCAGTCACAGAAACACGGAGCATTTCTCACAAATAATAATAAAGAACCAAACATGAGGAAGTGGCAGAGAAGCATAGACCAATAAAAAAGTGTGAGATACTAGAAGAGCATCGGCAGAACTTTGACAAAAAGAGAAGAGTTACACAGACTGGACTCCAAAAAGAGATTATATTTCAGCCCTATTGGCTAAGAGTTTTCTTTTTTTTTAATTTTCAATTTTTTTTAGAGACAGCGTCTGGCTCTGTTGCCCAGGCTGGAGTGCCATGGCATGATCATAGCTCACTGCAGCCTCAAACTCCTGAGCTCAGGTGATCCTACCACCTCAGCCTCCTGAGTAGCTTGGACTACAGGTGTGCACCACCACCCTCAGCTAATTATGTTTAAGAGGACGCCCAGACATCTAGTGAGCATTCTTTCTGGATGTGTCTGTAAAGGGGTTTCTGGAAGAGATTAGCATGTCAATCAGTAGACTGAGTAAAGCACATGCCCTCCCCGGGTGTGGCTGATCATAGTCCCTCCCATAGAGGGCCTGAATAAAACAAGAAGTGGAGGAAGGGAGGAATCTCTCACTCTGCCTGATGAGCTGGAACTGCCCTTGGTGCTCCAGGTTCCCAGGCCTTCAGACTAGGACTAGAATCTACAGAGGTGTCCAATCTTCTGACTTCCCTGGGCCACACTGGAAGAAGAAGAATTGTCTTCGGCCACACAGACATAAAATACGCTAACACTAATCATAGCTGATGAGCTAGAAAAAAAAAGAAAAGAAAAAAATCTCACAATGCTTTAAGAAAGTTTACGAATTTGTGTTCAGATGCCTTCAAAGCCATCCTGGGCCGCATTCCACCCTCAGGCCGCGGGTTGGACAAGGTTGATCTACACCATTGGCTCTCTGTTCTCAGGTCTTTAAACTGTACCGCTGGCATTCCTCCGTCTTCAGCTTGCAGAAGGCAAATCATGGGGTATCTCAGCCTCCATAATCATGTGTTAGTAACTTAGAAAAGAATGCTTTTGTTAGAGTGTGCAACATATTGTGTTTGAATGAGAGAGAACTAATGAGTGAAATAGTGTACCCACATGACTTTCTTTTTAGTTCTGTATTATTTTTTAAAAATTATGGAATGTAATATTTATGTAGAAAGTATATAAAACGTGTATGTAGATTGGCACTCATCTTTTTGTTGTTGTTGTTTTTTGTTTGTTTTTGTTTTTGAGATGGAGTCTCGCTCTGTCGCCAGGCTGGAGTGCAGTGGCGCGATCTCGGCTCACTGCAAGCTCCGCCCCCCCAGGTTCAAGTGATTCCCCTGGATTCCCCTGCCTCGGCCTCCCAAGTAACTGGGACTACAAGTGCGCACCAGCAAGCCCGGCTAGTTTTTTTGTTTTGTTTTGTTTTGTTTTTTTCTGAGACAGAGTCTTGCTCTGTCTCCCAGGCTGGAGTGCAGTGGCGCGATCTCAGCTCACTGCAAGCCCCGCCTCCCGGGTTCACGCCATTCTCCTGCCTCAGCCTCCCGAGTAGCTGGGACTACAGGCGCCCGCCACCACGCCCGGCTAATTTTTTGTATTTTGGTAGAGACGGGGTTTCACCGTGTTAGCCAGGATGGTCTCGATTTCCTGACCTCTTGATCTGCCCGCCTGGGCCTCCCAACGTGCTGGGATTACAGGCATGAACCTCTGCGCCTGGCCGGTTTTTTGTTTTTTGTTTTTTGTTTTTTGTTTTTAGTAGAGACAGGGTTTCAGCATGTTGGCCAGGATGGTCTCGATCTCCTGACCTCGTGATCTGCCCAATCCAATCATTTTAAAGCAAACACCTATGAAACTATTAATACCACCCAGGTCCAGAAAGCAGTGTAAGCAGAACTCCAGGATGCACTGTGCTCTTCTCCAATCATAGCCCCTCTCCCCTCAAGAGTAACCACTACCCACTCCCCCATCTTTGGGATAATCATTTCTTTAGTTCTCATCATGGTGTTTCCTCTGATGTATCAGTTAATATGTAAGTTTATTTTTGATTTTCTCCTTGTTCTCAATAATATGTATTTAAGTTTCATCTATATTGTGAGTGGCTGTATTTTTTCATTTTACTGCTATGTGATATTTTGTTGAATGAATATATCGTGATTATTTTAGGAATTTATTTCATTTAAACTCAAATTTATTGACAAAGATTTTATAATACTTCCTTATTTTCTTTTTAATGTCTAAGAATCTGTAATATCCTCTTTTTCATTCCTGATATTGGTTATTAATGCACTCTCTTTCTCCTTCTCTTTCTCCTGGTTGATTCTCACCAGAGGTTTGTCAATTTTACCAGTGTTCTAAAAAATGCAAATGTGGGGTTAGTTGACTATCTTTATTTTATACTTGTTTTGTAATCCATTAATTGCTGCTGTCTTTATTATTGTCTTCTACTTTCTTTGTTTTATTTTGCTGTTCTTTTTCTAACTTCTTGAGATAGATGAATAGCTTATTCACTTTCAGCCTTTCTTCTCAAACAATCCTCCAGCCTTGGCCTCCCAAAGTGCTGGGATTACAAGTGTAAGCTACTGTGCCTGCCTTCTTTTTCAATATATGGATGTACATCTATACATTTTTCTCTAATAACGTATTTAGTGATGTCTTATATGTTTGAGATGTCATATTTTAATTACCTTTTAGTTCAAAAAAATTTTTGTGTTATGATTTCTCCTTAGAATTTTATTTCTCAATTCTCCAAAATATGAGAATATACTTTGCACAATTTCAATCCTAAAATTTATTGAGGCTTGCTTTGTGTCCCAGTCCCAGCTTTTTGTAAATTTTTGTAAATATTCTACGTGTGTGCTTGAAAAGAATATGTATTCTGCAGCTGTTGGGTGTTGTGTTCTATATATGTTCATTATAACATTTTTTTAAAATTATAAGCATATTGTTAAAATTGTTTATATCTTTACTGATCTTTTTTGGTCTCCATAATCTATCAATTACTGAGAGAGGAATGTTAAAATCTCTCTACTCTGATGTGAATTTGTCTATTTTTCTTGACATTTTGTCAATTTTTTATTTATGTATTTTAAGGCAATGTTATTAGAAACATACAAATTTAGAATTCTTATGGCTTCCTGATGAATTGAACCTTTTATTATTATGAAGCGACCCTCTTTAATAATGCTTTTGACCATAGTATCTATTTCATCTCATGTTGAAAACTATACACACACATATACACACACGCGCGCGCACACACACACAGTCATGTGCCACATAATAACATTTTGGTCAATAATGGACCACAGATATGACAGTCATCCCATAAGAGTATAATACTGTATTTTTACTATACCTTTTCTATGTTTAGATACACAAACACTTACCATTATGTTATACCTACCAGTAAGCCTATGGTATTCAGCACAGTAACATGCTGTACAGGTTTGCAGCGTAGCAGCAATAGGTGTGTAGTAGGCCTAGGTATATAGTAGGCCATACCATCTAGGTTTGTGTAAGTACATTCTGTGATGTTTGCACAATGACAAAATTGCCTAATGAAAGATTTCTCAAAATACATCCCTGTCATTAAACAATGCATGAGTGTATGTGTTCCTGTGTGTTTGTGTGTGCACACGTGTGTGTGTGTGCATAAAAAGAGACAAGAGACAGAGCACAACAGAGCTATACACACATATATGGTTATAAGTATATATATATATACACACATATATACATATATGTATATACATGTAATATACATATATATCTGAGTGTGTGTGTATGTATGTGTGACTATGTCAGCTTTTATTTGGTTAGTATTTACATAGAGCACCCTTTTTTGTCCTTTTATTTTAAACCTTTTTATATACTTATGCTTTGTATGGATTTTTAAAGTGAAGTCTGAAATTTTTGTCTTTTAACCAGAGGATTTAGTTCATTTACATGTAATATAACAATTGACAAAACTGTGTTTTTAAAAAATCACTATCCTATTTGAGATTTTCTGTTAATTCTGCCTCCTTTTCCTCTCCTTTTAAAAGAGTTGGTCCTAATTTTCACCTTCACTTTCTGTAGCTTAACAAGCAGCTCATTTGGAAGAAACTAGCTCAATAAAAGCACATAAAGTTTCTGGAAAATACTATTAGCTGAGTTCCAGAACCCCCTAACCTAAGATCATTTTCTTGACCAGGAAATCTTGACTGTTAGAGGGCCTCATTGGTGACCCCTGCCTCCTTCCATGTCCCTTATGAATACATAGAATCGCAGAGGACAGGATCCTTCCGCTGGAGCTCTGCTCCTCAGGCGTGCCTCCCTGTGTGATACTGACAAGTGAGAGCCTGGGTGGTATTTGCAGCTGCTCTCTGCCTTCAAGTTTCCCTAATACACCTGACTTTGCATTTGTGTCCTGGCCTGTTAGTGGTACATGTGTATGACCCTTAGCCTGACACTGTTCTTACCTTTCTTTTGACTGATTTCTTCTTGTCATTTTCTTTCCTCTATGAATTTGGCAACTAATCTCATTGTCTATTATTTTAGTAATGACTTTAGACATCACAACACACACAATTACAGTTTTGAAGCCTAAAGGTAATCAGTACCTTTACCCTCTTCCTAGAGTGATGGAAGGGATAAAAACCAACAACAAAAAAATTCTTTTTTGGTCTCCATAATTGTAATGCTTGAACCCTATTATCTCCACACCTACCAACTGAATATATTTTTGCAATAGTGTATCTTTAAATATCATTTTTTAAAATCCCCACAAGATATTATTATTAATGTTGATACAGTCACTAATTGTTTTGTTTATACAAATAGTTACCATTTTCTTTCCTCTCCATTATTTCATGCATCTTGGATCATCCTTCCAGAAGTACCTCCTTTAATAGAGTGCTTCTTAAACTATCTGTGGTGAAAGACTTGTCTTTTTTTTCTTTTAATCATCACAGCCTAGTATTTTTTAAAAGTACAATAACATGAATTACTAGAGGAAAAAATTAAATGAAAAAAACAAAGACATGCAAAATACAAACCCCACATGTTTATTTTTGGATTCGACAGACATAAAAGTACTCTGTCAAATTGTTGTAAAGTTTTCAGAATGCTTCCTTTCAGTTCCTGGACTTCTGTCTTCTGGACTGGAAGCGAACACTCACAGGCTGACATTAATCCATGGACCTGACTTTGAGGAGCACTGCTTAATATTTTTCCTTAGTGAAAAGTTTCCCTGAGTTCTGTGAACTGCTCCAGCAAATTAAGAATGCAAGGAGGGGGCTGTGAGAATCCCAATTTATAGCCAGTTAGAAGAGTAAGTGACAACCTACTACTTATGATTAGCATCTGAATTTGGGGGAAGTCTTGTAGGACTGAGCCCTCAACCTATAGGATGTAATGCTATGTCCAGGTAGATAGAGTCAGAATTGAATTGAATTAGAGGACACCCAGCTGGTATCCACAGGAGAAGCTATGAAGATTGCTTGGTAGGGAGAAATCTCCGCAGATTTCGGTGACCGAGGTCACAGAAATATTCCATGTTGATTGTTGAGTGAAAGACTAGGAAAAACACTTTGTGTTTTTTTGTATCACAACAACTGGAAACAGGAATTCCTGTTATTACTTTGTATTTCCTAGGAGGGTCTCTTGTTCCAGGTTGATTAAGAATTCCTACTTAGAAATACATTCAGAATGTTAATATACATTTTTTTTAAGTTCCAAATTTGTTTTGAGTACAGGAACTCTGAGGCACATGTGTGTATATGTATTTATAAGCATAACAATTTATAGATACATTGTTATATTTGTCTTATTATTAAATATTATTTTGCCATTTGATAACCCCTTTTCCAGTAGCCCACCTTACATTGGTATAATGTGGAAGAACAGTGTTTTTTTCTAAAGATGTTAATTACATAATATTTTATGTTTCTCTATTCTTTAGTTAGATCATGGAGTTTAGGACTTGGGCTGCCATGTTACCCTTGTTAACAGTATGCGATATAAAAGAGATCTAATCCTGTGAGTACAAAATGAGGGAAGTCATAAGAGATTCCTAAGAAGAGAAACTTGAACTGGGGAGAGACTTACTGCATTAAAAATGTATTAAATAAGTTAAGGACTCAAGGGATCTATGCTGATGCTAAGTACAAGACTATTCCTGTTGAACAATAGGAAAAAAGGAAATTAGATGTAGCTCGAGATCACTTGCTCATTAATTTCATCATTGTGTTAAGGAAGAAGAGACTTAGGATTCTTAATTTTTTTTTAGAAAAACCTGTTAATAACTATAAAATGGAATGGATCAGACAAAGGATTTGAAAAGTTGAGATTCTGGTTTGAGTCCCAGCTTTGCTATATAAGAGTTATGTGTGAAATTGGGAAAAATATGTAATGAGACTTCATTGTAAAATTGAGATAATAATAGTATTTAAATCAATAGTTGTTGTAAAGTTAACATAAGAGACTTGTCAGAAAACTTGGTGTGATTGTTAATTTTCTGGGTCACAACTGGGCTGAGGAAGGCCCAGAGAGCTGGTAACACATTGTTTCTGGGTGTGTCTGTGAGGATGTTTCTGGAAGACTGAGTAAAGAAAATTGCCCTCACCAATGTGGGAGGGCATCATTTAATCTGTTGAAAACCCGATAGAACAAAAAGCTGGAGGAAGGACAGATTCACTCTTCTTGAGCTGGGTCATCCATCATCTCTCGCCCTGGGACATCAGAGTGCTTGGTTCTCAGGCCTTCGGACTCCAGAACTTACACCAGTGCTCCTATCCTCCACACTCCGCTTCCCCAGCCCTGAAACCCCCTTCTCACGCCTTCAGACTTGACTGGGAGGTACACCACCCACTTCCCTGGTTCTCAGAGTCATGGATTTGGACTAAATTACATGACTGGCTTCCCTGGGTCTCTGGCTTGCAGACAGCAGATTGTGGGACTTCTTGGCCTCCATAATCATGTGGACCAATTCCTCATAATAAATCTCTCTCTCTCTGTCTCTCTCTCTCTCTATATATATATATGTATACACACACACACACACACAAACACATACATTATACATCTTACATATATATGTATATATTATACATTATATATATATATATATATATATATATATATAGTATATCTCCTATTGGTTCTATTTCTCTGGAAAACCTTGGCTACTACACTTGGTAAACTGTAGAGCAGAATTCTGGGTCACAGTTCCATGACCTTAGTCTAAAAGGTTTTTTTTTAAGTTTGAATTAGGTGTCTTTTTTTTAACTTTTAATTTTATTTTTAATTTTTTTTCTGTAGAGATGACATCTTGTCATGTTGCCCAAGCTGGTCTCAAACTCCTGGCCGCAAGCAATCCTCCTGCCTCAGCCTCCCAAAGTGCTGGGATGACAGGTGTGAGCTACCACACCCAGCAAATGTCATAGTTTAAAAATTTGAATTTCTAGCTTCTTTATAAAAAATCAACTTTATTCAAGGATTATTTATATAAGATACAACATCTTATTTATTTATTTATTTATTTATTTCAGACAGGGTCACACTCTGTCGCCCAGGCTGGAGTGCAGTGGTGCAGTCATAGCTCCTGCAGCCTCGAACTCCTGGACTACAGTGATCCTCCCACCTCAGCCTCCCAAGTAGTCGGGACTACAGGTGAGTGCCACCATGTCTCGCTATTTTAAATGTACAGTCCCAAGAGATTTGTGCAAATGTATAGGCCTGTGTAACAATGACCGTAGTCAAAATAAAGAACATTTCCACCCACCGAACACGGCTCCCTCGTGCCTTTTTGCAGTCAACCTCTCACCAGGAAACTGGTCCCAGGGAACTATTTGTCTGCTTTCAGTAACTATAGCTTTGTTTTGCCCTTTCTGGATTTCATGTAAAGGGAATCCAATATGTACTCTTTTGTACCTGGCTTTCTTTGCGGAGCATCCTGTTCTTGAGAGTCAACCATGCTGTGTGTGTCAGTTATTTATTCCATAATACTACTGGGAGTCATGGTGTGGATATCCCAAAATTTGTTTATTCATCTATTGATGGACATTGTAGTTATTCCCAGATTTTGGTTATGATGAATAAAACGACTATGCATATTCCCGTACAGGTCTTTGGGTAGAAGTATGTTTTCATTTCTCTTTGGTAAATACCTAGGAGTGCAATAGCTGGACTATATGGGCCATTTGCTTAACTTCATTCTGTCGCCCAGGCTGGAGTGCAGTGGCATAATCATGGCTCACTGCAACCTTGACTTCCCAGGCTCAAGTGATTCTCCCACCTCAGCCTCTGGAGTAGCTGGGACTACAGGCTTGCTTTACCACACCCAGTTAATTTTTGTATTTTTTGTAGAGCCAGGGTTTCACCATGTTGCCCAGATTTATCTCTACAAACAAAAAAATTAACTGGGCATAGTGGTGCACACCTGTAGTCCTAGCTACTCAGGAGGCTGAGGTGGGAAGATCACTTGAGCTCAGAAGGTGGAGATTGCAGTGAGACAAGATGGCACTACTGCACTCTAGCCCAGGTGACAGAGTGAGACCCTGTCTCAAAAAACAAACAACCAACAACAACAACAAAAAAAAGCAAAAAAGAAATCAGATTTCTAGAAAAAAAAGAAATTGAATTTCTAATTCATAATGATGGCATATCTCACTGATTTAGGTAGTTTAAATTTTTCCTTAACAATTTTTTTTTAGTTTTCAATTTACAGGTCTTATATATGCTTGTTAATTTTATTCTTAAGTATTCCATGGTCTTTGAAGCTATTATAAATGGTACTTTTTTAACAAAGTAAAAAATTTCAGGTAATTTGTTGCCAGCATGTAGAAATAGAATTGATACTTGTATATTGATCTTATATCATAGGACTTTGCTAAATTGACTTATTAATTTCTAATAGCTTTTATGTAAGCTCCATATGTATATGATCTTGTCATCTGCAAATATAGGCAATTTGATTTTTTCTTTCAAATATGTATGCTTTTTATGTCTTTACCTCGTTATTCTGGTTAGAATCTCCAGTATAACGTTGAATAGAAATGGAGAGGGGAGGTGGGGTATTTCACCATTAAGTAAAATGTTAGTTGTAGTTTTTTCATTGGGGCCTTTTATAAGGTTGAGAAAAATTCCTTCTATTCCTAGTTTGCTACAAATTTTTATTATAAATTTATGTTGAATTTTGTTCGAAGCATTTTTTTGCATCTATTGGGATACTTATTTAGTTTTTATTTTTGTTCTGTTAAGATGGTAAATTACGTTAGTTGATTTTTGAATGTTAAACCAACCTTGCATTCCCTAGATAAATCCCATTTGGTCACATTGTATTATCCTTTCTATATATCGCTGGTCTTGAGTTGCTATTCTTTAAAAGAATTTTGCATCTCTGTTCATAAAAGATATTGGTCTGTAGTATTCTTTTCTTGTGATGTCTTGTTTTCAGGGTTATTTTGTCCTCATAAAATGAATTGCGAAGTGTTCCTTTTACTCTATTTTCGGAAAGAGCTTGTGTTTAAATGATATTATTTCTACCTCAAATATTTAATGGAATTCACCAGTAAAGCTCTGTAGGCATGGAGTTCTTTTTCTGTGGGAAGACTTTGAAAAATTCAGTTTATTGAATGGATATGGAGGTATTCAGATTTTCTGTTTCATCTTGTGTCAGTTTTGGCATTTCATGTCTTTTAGTAAATTTTTCTATTTCAGGTAAATTGTTGGATTTATTGGCATAAAGTTAATCATAACATTCTTTTACACTCCTCCTAAAATCAATATGTTTATAGTGATAGCCCTTCTTTCATTCCCGATACTGGTAATTTGAATCTCATTTATTTTTTAATCAGTCAAGATAGAAGTTTATTAATTTTAATACAAATATTGTTTTTAAAAGACAAAAAGAAAAATATTTTAAATATTTTCATAGAACCATAGAACCATCTTTTGACTTCATTTTCTCTATTGCTTTTCTATTTTCTATTTTTATTGATTTCTGGTCTTGTCTTCATTATTTTCTTCTTTCTAATTGCTTTGAGTTTAATTTGTTTCAGTTTGTTGAGATGGGAGCTGATATGGTTTGGCTCTGTGTCCTTACCCAAATCTCATCTTGAATTGTACTCCAATAATTCCCACGTGTTGTGGAAGAGACCCAGTGGGTCCTGACCTCAAGTGATCCACCTGCCTCAGCCTCCCAAAGTGCTGGGATTACAGGCATGAGCCACAGCTCCTGGCCAAAAGCAAGAATATTTTCTGTTGTGGGATATATTGTTTTGCAAATGTCAGCTAGGTCAGGTTTATTGTTAGTGTTATTTGAGGCTTCTATATCCTTACAAATTTTTTATCTACTTCTTTTATCAATTGCTGAGAGAGGGCTGTTGAAATTTCCAAATATAATTGGGGATTTGACCATTTCTCCTTTTAGTTATGCCATATTTTCTTCATGTCTTTAGTATCATTGTTATTGGGTGCATACACATTCAGGATTATAATGTCTTCTTAATAAATTGATCCTTTATCATTATGAAATGTCCCTTTTTACTAATGGGCATATACTTTTTCATGATATCTACTTCATCTAATATTAGTATAGCCATTCCAGCTGCTTCAGGATCAGTGTTTGCATGGTATATTTTTATTATTCATCTACTTAACCAATTTGTGTTTTTATACTTAAAGTGTCTTTCTTGTAGACAGCATATAGTTTGGTATTGCTTTTTTTTTTTTTAACTCTGTATGATAACCTCTGCCTTTTAATTGGAGAGTTTAGACCAGTGCTCATTAATGTGTAGTCTATGGACCCCTGGAAATCCAAAGGCCTTTCAGGGGTGTTTGTGAGATGAAAACCATCTTCATAATAATACTAGAAGTTTATTTTCCTTGTTCATGTAGGGACATTTGCAATAATTGTGTAAAAGTGATGGTGGAGAAAAACTGCCTTAGCATAAATCAAGGCGTTCACAACAAACTGTAGTGTAGTCAGTGCCATTCAACATGTACTTGCAAAAAAAAAAAATTCAAATTTCACTTAAAAATCTCTGGATCAAGGAGTGAAATATTAATTTTATTGAATATATGTCACTTAAATATTTGATTTATTGAGTTGGAAATACATATAAGGCACTTCTGCTGCATATTGAAGTATAACGTCCTGAGTAAAAGCATTTGTGGGATTATTTTAGTTGCAAGCTGAACTAGCCACTTTTTAAATGTTTAAATGAAACACCACTTTTACTTAAAAGGACAACTAACAAAATATGTTAATTCAAACTTGGATATATGGCAGCAATTTTCTCAAAAATCAATGTGGTGATCCTGACACTTCAAGGAAAGTTACTGCTGTATTTTTTGCCAATGGTAACATTTGAGCTCTCAAGTAAAAATTCGAAGTTTGGAAAAATTGTACTTGTCACCATGAACTTGACAGCTTACAATAGATGAGATCAGTAGTGATATGAACAACTATATTTTTTCAATATTGTATAATGTAATATATCTACAAAACTCAGCAAGCCAATACTTTCCAAATGATGAACGCATGATGCCATGTAGGTAAAAGAACCATTCAAATTGCTAGATAGATAATTGGATTTTAATGTACTTAACAGTGAGAAGTTCAGTTGATCTGATTTCATTTCCCACATTTTAACTAACATTTAAGCAACTACCACTTGCCAAGTTTTAGTATAGTATCAAAGATGAATATCCACATGTATACAAAAAAGATATTAACATATTCCTCTTTTTTCCACCTACATAACTGTGTGAAGCCAGATTATCTTCACATACCTCAACCAAAACAACATATTGCAACAAATTGAATGCAGAAACAGACAGGAGTATCCAGTTGTCTTATATGAAGCTAGACATTAAAGAAGTTTGCAAAAATGTGAAACGACATTGTTATTCTCCCTAAATATTTTTGTTTTGAAAAATATAGTTATTTGTCCAAAAAGTATGTTGTTTGTGTTGTGTTATTTTATTTTATTTAATTAATTAATTTATTTTTATCTTTTGAGATGGAGTCTTGCTCTGTCACCCAGGCTGGAGTGCAGTGGCGTAATCTTGGCTCACTGCAACCTCCGCTTCCCGGGTTCAAGTGATTCTTGTGCCTCAGCCTCCCGAGTAGCTGGGATTACAGGCTCCTGCCACCACGCCCAGCTAATTTTTTTGTAGAGACAGGGTTTCACTATGTTGGCCAGGCTGGTCTCGAACTCCTGACCTCAAGTGCTCCACCTACCTCATCCTCCCAAAGTGCTGGGATTACAGGTGTGAGCCACTGTGTCCAGCCTGTATGTCTTCTTTGAATCAAATGTTGTAACTGAATGTTTCTGGAGGAAAGAGATTTCTGGTTTTTTAAAATTTCATTATTTTTTAGTTGGATTGCATTATTGTCAGACAATTCTTTGGAATTTATTGAGGTTTTCTTTATGGCTTGATATGATCGTTTTTCATGAGCATTGATGAGAATTTAAGAAGTAGGTAGTTTCTAGTATCGGGCTTGAGAGCACAATATATACCTGTACATCTACCTCATTGATTTTTGTATTCAGGTTTTCTGTGGCTTCACTAAAATTGTTATCCCTGTGATCTGTCTTGTTTTGAGAACTATGTTAAAATTTTCCATTATTTGTATGTTTCTTTTTTTTATTATACTTTAAGTTTTAGGGTACATGTGCACAACGTGCAGGTTAGTTACATATGTATACATGTGCCATGTTGGTGTGCTGCACCCATTAACTCATCATTTAACATTAGGTATATCTCCTAATGCTATCCCTCCCCTCTCCCCCTACCCCACCACAGGCCCCGGTGTGTGATGTTCCCCTTCCTGTGTCCATGTGTTCTCATTGTTCAATTCCCACCTATAAGTGAGAATATGCGGTGTTTGGTTTTTTGTCCTTGCAATAATTTGCTGAGAATGATGGTTTCCAGCTTCGTCCATGTCCCTACAAAGGACATGAACTCATCCTTTTTTATGGCTGCATAGTATTCCATGGTGTATATGTGCCACATTTTCTTAATCCAGTCTATCATTGTTGGACATTTGGATTGGTTCCAAGTCTTTGCTATTGTCAATAGTGCCACAATAAACATACGTGTGCATGTGTCTTTATACCAACATGATTTATAATCCTTTGGGTATATACCCACTAATGGGATTGCTGGGTCAAATGGTATTTCTAGTTCTAGATCCCTCAGGAATGGCCACACTGACTTCCACAATGGTTGAACTAGTTTACAGTCCCACCAACAGTGTAAAAGTGTTCCTATTTCTCCACATCCTCTCCAGCACCTGTTGTTTCCTAACTTTTTAATGATTGCCATTCTAACTGGTGTGAGATGGTATCTCATTGTGGTTTTGATTTGCATTTCTCTGATGGCCAGTGGTGATGAGCATTTTTTCATGTGTCTGTTGGCTGCATAAATGTCTTCTTTTGCGAAGTGTCTGTTCATATCCTTTGCCCACTTTTTTGATGGGGTTGTTTTTTTTTCTTGTAAATTTGTTTGAGTTCATTGTAGATTCTGGAACTTAGCCCTTTGTCAGATGAGTAGATTGCAAAAATGTGTATGTTTCTTAATTCGCCTTTTCTGCTGTATTCTATTGCTTCGGTTTCCTCTTTTTGGTTCCTATTATATGTATATTGGCTTTTGTCTGTTTTCTATATCTATCTCTTTCTTTTAAGAATCTGCTAAATTTTTCTATTATTTGCATGTTTGTTAATTCTCCTTTTCTTTTCTGTGTTCCTGCTCTGTGAAAATCTGTGCTATTTTATTAGGTATATAACTATCAATAACTATTATATCTTCATTGTGACTATAGCCTTTAACACTATAAAGTGCTTTTAACATCAGTTTTTATGCTATTTCATCCTGGATTTGACCTTGTAAGATCATGATTGTAGACCCTGTCATTTGGTCTCAGTTCTTCATGTGACTATTTACTTACATAGGGCTCAACACTAGTTCTTGTTTTGATGTTTCTCTAGTCTTTTTTATTTTTTGAAGCCCTGGTAGATTTTTCTGGACGTCCCTATGGGAATAGTATTATGTGAGTTCTTGCCTGTTTGTAGCAACTTACCTGTGACCTTCATACTTGAAATTAATTTTGCCTGGATATTAAATCCATGATTTACATTTTCTGCTGTAGAAAAGTCTGATGACAATCTGCCTTTTATCCTTCCTTACAAGAGTCTTAGTTTTTTGTTTGAAGTCTGAAGCATTGTTTTTACAAAAAAAAATCCAACATTTTTACTAGTTGTGTACCCTTTCAATATATAGTTTCAAGTCATTTTTTATTTCAAAAAGTTTTTTTGAATTAAAGAAAACTTTTTTTTTGTTTTGTTTTTTTTGAGACAGGGTCTCACTCTTGTTGCCCAGGCTAGAGTGCAGTGGTGCAATCTCAGCTCACTGCAACCTCCACCTCCTGCCTCAGCCTCCCGAGTAGGTGGGATTACAGGTGCCCACCACCATGCCTGGCTAATTTTTGTATTTTTAGTAGAGTTGGGGCTTCACCATGTTGGCCAGGCTGGTCTTGAACTCCTGACCTCAAGAGATCCTCCTGCCTCGGCCTCCCAAAGTGCTGGGATTACAGATAAGAGCCACTGTGCTGGGCCTTGAATTATAATTTTTAATATTTATTCTGTTCTATTGTTTTCATTTTCTCTTTCAGGTTCCTGTTACATGAATGTTAGCCTTTTGTTTATCTTCTTTGTCTTTCTTTCAAATTCTTATCTTTTCCTTAATGTGTTTTTTTATTATTATTTTTTAAAACTTTTCCATTTCCATTTTCTATTTCTCTTAAAGCATATGTGTGTTCCTTCTGGTTTTGTTTTTATTTCTAAAATTATTTTTATTTTTTCTAATTCTTTCTTGAGTTCTGTCACCTGTTTTCTTAAATATTTGTTTTCAATAATTATCTGATTTTTTCAATTTTGCTGATTTTGATATGTGTTGTCATCTAATAATTTTTACCATGCTTTTATTTTTTTAGTTTTTAAAAATATTAAATTATAATTTTCGTGAGTTTTTTTATGGGCTCGTTTTTCTGGCATGATTTTATTATCTACAGGCATGTTATTCTACTCTTGTTTTCTTTTTTTCTTATAATAACTTTGTATGAAATTTCACTGTAATCTTTTTTCCTATACTTTTAGGAGAAGTGCAGAAGAGATTTTCTTGCTCTATAGATCTAAAAAATCTGTGTGGGGTTTTTTTCCTCCAAAGTGACCAAAAGTAATTTCTAAGATTTGTTTCCTTTTTCTCCTTACTTTGCTTTCCAACTTTTAACTAGATCTTCTCTTTATTTGCCCTTGTAGTTCAAATCCTGCCTAACCTGGATTCTCTTTTCAGTAGTTTGCCCTCAGTGCAGAATTTTGTCTTGTAGAGGAGATTTAATTTGTTAATTTTGGGAGTTTATGAGACCCCGACTGCTCCATTTGATCTTTTCTATCATTAGGCCTGATTACAACATGGTCCCTGTGAATTTGCCCATGAGTTTTATCCTGCAGAGCCCCCTGTCAGTTTCAGCCATTGTTCTCAGATGAACTTGCACGTTGTAGTGAGTACCACATGGTGACTTTTGTTGCTGTCATGATCTCAAGGCCATTAGAGGATCATTGGTCATTACTTTTTTCCTCCAATGCAAATACTGATACTGCTCACATCCTGTAGGTGAGGGTGTTGTGTACTTGGGGGACCACAAAAATACTTGTCACCTAGAGTTATTGTGAGAGATCACTCATGAGTCTTCTGTTTCGCTATCTTAGTTGCTGTTTATGTTTTTCGGGGAATTTAAGGAGATTATACTGTCTTGGATGCCTCCTTCTTACTAATCCTTTTTGATGCCCAATTTGTGCCATTTTTAACCTGTGGAAATACATTTGATTAGGCTTCTGTTTCCTTTAGACATGATCCCATTAGTTCTGGATTATTTTCTTACTTTATGGCACAAAAAGACACTCAAGGCTTATCTTAGTCATTGCCTGCTCCAGTCTTTGAATGAACATTTCTACAAAGAGCTTCCATTCCTTTTATCCATCAGACTTTTAGTTTATCTATCTAAGCTGTGAATCATTATCTTTATTTTTTATTTTTTTTGGGGGGGGTTGGGGGTGGACAGGGTCTGGCTGTGTCACCCAGGCCTGAGTGCAATAGTGCAATCGTAGCTCACCACAACCTCAAGCTCCTGGGCATGCACCATCATACTTGGCTATTTTTTTTTTTTTTTTTTACTTTTTGTACAGATGGAGTCTCACTGTGCTGCCCAGGCTGGTCTTGAACTCCTGGCCATAAGCAATCCTCCTGCCTCAGCCCCCCAAAGTATTGGGATTACAGGAGCATGAGCCACTGCACCCAGCTAAATCATTTCCTTTAAAAACCTAAGCAAAGCATTGGAAAAGAGCCACCTGAAATTTTCAAAAAAGGGGAAAAAAAAAGAATTTTACAAAACCCCCAAAACCTAAGCAAGTCCTCTTCAAGAAGGTTCATAATTGTAGAAACTCTCTCAGTTAAAGCCACTGTACCTTGACCAAAGAAAAGTGTTATATCAAAGAGAAAGGGGAAAACCATGATATAATGGAGCCAGAATTGTACTTGAAACCCAGGTGAAAATAAGGATTCATCAAGTAATGCAATACAAAGTGAAAGAAAAACAAGAAGGAAGGCAAGAAATTAATTTTCACTCGGTGTCTGTCATTTATCAGGTAGAGAGTTGGGGTTTTCACATTACCTTGTTTGACCCTTAGAAAAACTCAGAGGACATGTAAAGTATAACTATCCCAATTTTACAACTACAGAAACGGAAGTTCAGGGAGTTTACTCAAGGTCATCCCACCAATACACAGACTGGGTAATACAGTAGAGGTACAGAAATATTCTTGTCCTAAATTAGTGGCTTCAAAAATCATTAAAACAAAACAAAACACCTAAAGGTTGTAGTAATTTTACCAGTAAATAGATACATACATACATACATACATAAACACACATATATTTTCAAATTTTGAAACTTTTTATTTTTGGAATAATTGTAGAGTGACAGCAAATTGCAATGATGGTTCAGAGGGGTCTTCTGTATTCATCACCCAGTTTTCCCCATTGGTTACATCTTATGTAACAATAGTACCATAGCAAAACCAGGAAATTGACACTCTCATAACGTGCATGTATTGTTCTATGTCATTTTATTACACATGTAGATTCATATAACCACCATCACAATCAAGATACAGATCTATTTCATCACCATAAAGATCTCCTTTGTGCTACTGGTTTATAGTCACACACACACCCTGCCTCCCAACTATCCATAACCCCTGTCAACCATTAATTTGTTCTTCATTGCTATAATATTTTTTCATTTTGAGAATATTTCATGAATAGAATCATGAAGTATTCCATTTGAGATTATTTTTTTCCCACTCAGCATAATGCTTTTGAGATTTATCCAAGTTGTTGCATGTGCTAATAGTTTGTTCCTTTTTATTGTGGAATCGTATGCCATGGTATGGATGTATCACAGTTTATTTAACTCTTTACCTATTGTAGAACATTTTGATTGTTTCCAATTTGGGGCTATTAAAAAATCCAGTTGCTATGAATAATCATGTATAGGTCTTTGTGTGGATATAAGTTTTCATTTCTCTGAGATAAATACTCAGGAGTGCAATTGCTGAGTCACAGAGTAAATGTATGTTTATATTTTAAAGAAACTGCTAAAGTATTGTCCAGAGTGGTTGTCCTATTTTACATTCCCATCAGTAATGTAAATGTATGAAAGATCCATCTTCCCTGTGTCCTTGTCAGCATTTGATGTTGTCACTATTTTTCATTTTAGCTGGTCTAATAGATATGTAGTGATAGCACATTGTGGTCTTAGATTCCATTTCCCTAACAGCTAGTGATGTTGACCATCTTTTTATGTACATATTGCCATTCACATATCCTCTTGAATGAAATGTATTGTCCTTTGTCTACTTTCTAATTGGATTTTTTGCTGTTGTTTGGTTTTGAACTGTTGAGTTTTTAAAGAACTGATAGTCCTTTATATACTCTAGGTACTAGTCCTTTGTCAGATACATGAGTAAAGGAGATACAGAGAGAGAGAGAGAGAGAAAGAGAATGCTGTAAGGAAAATAGATGTGCTTTAGTCAAGAATAGGTCAAGGCAGACATCTGGGCCAGTGTGACTCAGCAAGTTTGGAGCACAGGCACCCAACTCCACTCATTATATAACCTGTTTATGTAAGCTCATACTTACTCTGGGCCACTGTTGTCTGTAAAAGGTATAACTGCCCTGCTGACACTGTACATATGGCTCACACCCAGAGAGAGGGAGTGAAGCTGCTAACCCTATAAGGAAAAGCCGTAGGGGTGGCAGGAGCCGCAGAGCCAGCTGCTGAGAAGGGCTGCAGCTGGATCGGGCAGCCGAGACAAAGGCTGGCAGAGAGAGAACATAATAAAAGCCATATTTCACCTGCCTATGGTCCCCTTGAGTGTTCTTTCAGCTATCCACTACCCATCCACCCACTCCCCTCGGACCTCAGCATAGGCTGGAACCTGACACTTGGCAGGACACATGCACATGTGCTAGTTCTCTGATGTCCTTTCTCTTTTTTCTTGAGACAGGGTCTTGGTCTGTTGTGCAGGCTGCAGCCTCGACCTCCTGGGCTTAAAGTGATTCTCCAACCTCAGTCTCCCAAGTAGCTGGTACCACAAGTTTGGTGTGCCACCAAACCTAGCTAATTAAAAAAAAATGATTCTTTTTGTAGAGACAGTATCTCCCTAGGTTTCCCAGGCTGGTCTCAAACTCCTGGGCGCCAGCGATTCTCCTGCTTCAGCCTTCCCAACTGCTGAGATTACAGGTGTGAACCACCGCGCCCGGCTTGGTGTCCCCTTTTATAAGGAGACTAATCCTGTCATATCAGAGGCCCACCATTATGACTTCATTTAACCCTAGTTACCTTTTTATGGGTCTCATCTGCAAATACAGTCACTTTGGGTGTTAGGGCTTCAACACGGGAATTTTGTGGGGACACAGTTTAGTCCATGGCATGATGGATGATCATGGAAGCCCTGAATCTCCTCTACTGGCCTCTAGGCCTCCCCTGACATAACTCCAGAGGAGAAAGGGAGGAGTGTCTTATTCCACTGAGTCAGGGTGATCTTTATCGACTCCTAGTGTCACAAAGATGTTGGGGACGGTTACTCTTGTGAGTATGCATTAGGTTTTATGGGACTCTACCTTATCAGAATGGATGAGGTGCCCTGCTGCCCTTGAGAGGCAAGGTATCATGTCGTGAAAAGGGTGGTGAGGGGGCCACATGGCAAGGAACTGTGTATGGTCTCTAAGAGTCATGAGTGGCTTTGCTGAAAGCCAGCCCCAGTCCTACAGCTTTAAGGAATGAGAGTGTGCCAGCAACCACATGAGCTTGGAAGAAGGTCCTGAGTTTCAGAAAGGAATGCACCCCACCCGATGCCTTGATGGCAGCCTAGACTCTGAGGAGATGACTCAACTAAGCTATGCCAGACTCCTGACCTAAAGAAACTGTGAGATAATACATGTATGTTGTTTTAAGCCATTGTTGTGGTAATTTGTTACAGTGTGATAGAAAACTAATACAACACTCCAATTTCCATGACTTTCCTTTGTATCTGTGATCTACTTATCCCCCACCCTACACACTGCACCCATGACATAAAAAGTGGTAAATATAAACATTTTTTGGACATGCTTAATAGTTTGTCTATAGCGAATGCTGACAAAAACTTGATACATTTCTTGCCATATGAAGTAAGTGAGCTTATTGGAGAATAGTCTCTTCTGCCAACAGTTGCAGGAAACAACAAAGGGTAATAAAATTTAATATCTGAGGAGATGGTAACAGATGGACTGTAGGCTTTTAAAAAAATGAATATTGGAATCTCTAAGGTGAATGAATCTTTTATGACTAAATATGGAAGACAGGTTTTATAAGTATACAGCAAAAAAAATAAAATAACCAAGCAAAGTTGAACTATCATGAAAAAGATGGAAAATAAAAAGTTAAAAAGGCACAAATCTATGATTAGCATAAAAAGTACATCTGTGCCAAGAAGTTAATCGAATAATAATAAAACAATTTTAATAAGAAAGATCGTAATAATGAAATGTCTTATGTTAAGAAACATGAAAACCAGGATGCAATCAGTACGGAGCAAATAACGATAATGCTGGCATAGGTGCTAAAATACCACCAAAGAAACAAGTTTTCAGTCCAGAAGCACAAACATGTCAGTCATTTCTTGCCCGTTTCAAAATTCCAAAAGAAGTTGGGTCCAAGATACAGCATGAGTTTCATGCTAGCCAAACATCATATTATTTTCTCCTCAATTAAATCTTCTCGGTGAGCTACAAATGTTTCTTTTGTCACTAACCACTCCAGGTGGGCCTTGTTAGCTCCCAGTTTATTGCCAGATTGCTAAGCCCACTGCTCAACTGAGTGCTGTCATTCCCTCGTCTTCCCACATTTGCTACCTCCACGCTCTTAAATCACAACTGCTTAACACTCCCACTCTTGCCTTATACTTCCACCTCCTCGTGTGCTTCCGCATGGCCCTAGATGGTGGAAACAAAATTCTCTTATCCATCTGACATCACCTTTTTCCGACGTATTCCTTCAAAAAAGCTCACCTCTTCTGAGGAGGTGATTCTGAAATGATTTTAATGACAAATTTAAGTAGCACAGAAGCTACTAACAAAAATAGTCTCTCTTTGATCTCAATGAGATCCATACTTCCCTCTTTAAGCGCAACCTCCTCCTTTCCATATGCCCTGGGTCTTGACTGCTATGCAATATGAATTACAAGCCCAAGAGGCAGAGATGAAAGCCATGAGAATAAGTGCTAGGTAGTGTCTCCTGTTGTTAGAGAAGAACAAACATAAATTATAGTTGACTGGTAAAGACATTATTGGGAACAGAGCCTCTAGTTTTGAAAGTTACATTAGTCAATTGATTCAATCACTAATTCAATAAGTGCTTCTTGTGTGCTGATTATGTGCGAGGTATAGCTTTGTGCTATGTGTACACTGAGGGGAAACAGAACTACCAGTGTAGGAAGTGATCAAGATTAAAAAGCAGCAAAAATACAAGCTGTGATAGGTATCTCGAATAAAATAAAGAGAGTTCAACAATGTGGAACAAGATAGGAAGGGAGCAAGGTAGTCATGGAATGTAACAAAATTAATTTTATGTGTCAACTTGACTGGGCGAAAGGATGCCCAGGTAGCTGGTCAAACTGGTAATTTCTGGGTGCGTCTATGAGGATGCTTCTGGAGGAGATCAGCATTTGAGTTGGTAGACTGAGTAAAGAAGATTTGCCCTCACCAGTGCAGGTGGGCATTATCCAATTCACTGAGGACCCAACAGAGTAAAAAGGTGGAGAAAGAGTGAATTTGCTCTCTCTTCTTGAGCTGGAACATTCATGTTTCCTAACCTTGGTCATTGGTGCTCCTGGTTCTCTAGCATTGGACTTGGACTGGGACAAACATTGGCTGCCCTGGTTCTTGGGGCTTTGGGTTTGGGTTCAAACTATACCACTGACATTCCTGGGCTTCCAGCTTGCAGATGGCAAGTTGTGGAACTTATCAGCCTCCATAATCACCTGAGCCAATCCCTCATAATAAATCTCTATCTATCTATCTAATCTCTCTCTCTTATCTATCTCATCTATCATCTATCCTATCTATCTATCTATCTATCTATCTATCTATCTATCTATCATGTGTCTATCTATCTCCTGTTGGTTCTACTTTTCTAGAGAACCCTGGCTAACCTCACTAAAATTATTTTTAATGACATTCTTGTTATGTGCCTTTAAAAATTTTCTTTCTTTTCTTTTTTTTTTTTAAGAAACAAGGGTCTCACTATGTTGCCCAGGCTGGTCTTCACCTCCTGGCCTCAAGCAGTCCTCCAGCCCCAGTCTCCCAGCGTGCTGGGATTATAGGCATGAGCTACCATGCCCTGCCTCTATGTGTCTTGTTTGAGCTCTGCTCTTTGTCTCTCTGTTCTTCACAACTTTCATTCATTTTCCACTTTCACATTTCTAACCCATGTTAGTTTCCTTTCCTTTTTGCTCCTCAGAAGACAGTACCTACCTGCTGCTTATATTTCAAAAAAGGAGGTAAATTTGTACCGTGTGATCCTGGACAGAGTGGGCTCTGGGGTCAGATCTCCTGTGGCCTGGAATTCTGGCTCTGCTGCTTGCCAGCTGTGCAAACTCGTGCAAATTTCCTTTTAGTTTCCTGAGATATAAAATGATGATAATTATGGTTCCTAGATTCTGAGGTAGTTGAGAGAATTAATTAAAATACAACATGCAAAATAATTAATACAGTGTCTGCCATATAGCAAAAATCAACGGATGTTAGCTGTTCCTGTTACTTCATCTTGCCTGCGTTTAAGATAAGCTGTCTTTACAGGTATGAGCGTGTGTGGACGGGGTGCAGATTTATGGTACTTCGGCCTCCGAAGAGCCAAGAATCCCATAAGCATAATTAACTGAGTTAAAAACATTATTAATTTTAATCACATATATTTTTATACAAATATATTTCTTAATTGCAAGGGCTTTGCACATGTGTTGAAGAATAGTATAGTCAGTTGGACTACAGCAGAGTAAAATGTAAAGAAATATAAATACCTGGGCAAATACAGCACCTTTACAATTAATCTATTTGTAATCACGGTTTCCTCCAGCCCCAATTTTCCTGTAGAATTTGCAACAAGCAATAGAAGGAAGGAAATCGAACTCAAGGATCCTTAACTCTTGGAGTCAGACCACTTCTAGGAGAGTTCTGAGACTTTAAGCCAGGTTGGCATTAAAAGGTTTCTGGGTTACAAGACTCAGCTACTCTAATTAAGAGGGGACTTTATCATTCTCTTTGATTCCACCGCACTCATCTGCTTAGGCTTGTGTGAAATATACTTGGGCTTCTACGCAGCTCCTGAACTTTGGTGTTTAAGTCCCCGTAGACTCTTTCATAGCACGTGTTATGTGCTCTCAATCTCCACGTTGCTTCGCTACTAAACTGATTCCCTGAGGATTTTTAGCGTCTTTCCCTTCAAACTTCAACTTTTCTCTTCAAGAAAAGATTATGGCCACACTATTAATCTAATTTTGGTGCTTTTTTTTTTTTTTTTTTTTTTTTTTTTTTTTTTTTTTTGAGACGGAGTCTCTCCCTGTCGCCCAGGCTGGAGTGCAGGGGCGCGATCTCGGCTCACTGCAAGCTCCGCCTCCCGGGTTCACGTAGCTGGGACTGCAGGCGCCCGCCACCATGCCCGGCTAATTTTTTGTATTTTTAGTAGAGACGGGGTTTCACCGTGTTATCCAGGATGGTCTCGATCTTCTGACCTCGTGATCTGCCCGCCTCGGCCTCCCAAAGTGCTGGGATTAAAAGGAGTGAGCCACCGCGCCTCGCGTTTTTTTTGTTGATTGTTTGTTTGTTTGTTTGTTTGTTACCTAAAAGTTTATTTGTCGTTAGCCCAGCTGCCTCTCTTGTTCTTAACTCTTCGCCCCTTAAAACTAGAGGCGGCTGGGCGCGGTGGTCACGCCTGTAATCCCAGCACTTTGGGAGGCTGAGGCGGGTGGATCACAAGGTCAGGAGTTTGAGACCAGCCTGGCCAATATGGTGCAAACCCCGTCTCTACCAAAGATACAAAAATTAGCAGGGCGTGGTGGTGGGCACCTGTAGTCCCAGCTACTCGGGAGGCTGAGGCAGGAGAATGGCATGAACCCATGAGGCGGAGCTTGCAGTGAGCTGAGATTGCGCCACTGCACTCCAGCCTGGGCAACAGAGTGAGACTCCATCTCAAAAAAACAAACAAACTGAAGGCTTATAATTTCTAGTGTGTGCACAAGTCACTCAACAGCCATTCCCTTATGCTTTTGGAAAGCCTTTACCGTGATGCTGTTTACACAGCCACCTCTATACTGAGGCATCTCTCTGAAAATAGAGACCATGTCTTCTTCAGTCACCACAGCACTTACAACAGTGCTGGACACATAGCAGGTGCTCAAGAAGCTTTGCTGAATAAAGAAAGAAACAATGCTTAAGTGTGTTCATATACTTGCTGCCGTCTATAATAAGGGCATTTCCTTAACATAGAGTCAGACCTGCTACGCCAATCTAATTGTGTGTAAAATTTGACGAGATCTAAAAAAGACATATAAATGGCTTCACTGTATGTATAGTTTAGTAGATGGTATTTAGATAAGCAGCACAGACTTTCTTTCTTAAAGGTTGTGTTAAATATTGAAACGGTTCTCAAGTGTGGCAAGAGAAGGTGCTAGCCTGTTTGTAGTCCTGAGTAAATCAAAATATACTTCACTATTTGTATGTCTGGATTATCTATCAAGGTCCATTCCATGTCTATGACCTAATATTGGATTGTGCATGTATGAATATTATAGCATACTGAAGAGTTGAATCACATATGGAGAAAAACTATTAACAAGATCTAGGCAGAAAATTAATAAACCTTAATAAATATTTTAAAAATACAGTCCATCTGGGAAAAACATAAATTTTATTTTTATTCATTAGGGTGATCCACTCACTGACTCATTGTTCTAACTTCCTTTACTAATTTGGAAAAATTAGTCACTCTAGGTGGTGATGTGAATGTTGCAACTAAAGATTTCTTACATTTTCAATTTGCATAATTTGTGAATTCTACCTATAAATACTAGTAGTTTCCTCAAAGTTGGAAATTACATAATAACAAAAGAAAACTCAAACCAACTATTAGGGTAACGTGTAGAAATTTCTTTTAAAGCCTGGCCATGGTGGCTCACGCCTGTAATCCCAGCATTTTGAGAGGCTGAGGCAGGAGGATTGCTTGAGGCCTGGAGTTTGAGACCAGCCTGCGCAACATAGCGAGACCCCATCTCTATAAAACATTTAAAAATTAGCTGGATGTGGGCCGGGCACGGTGGCTCACACCTGTAATCCCAGCACTTTCGGAGGCCAAGGCGGGTGAATCATGAGGTCAAGAGTTCGAGACCAGCCTGGCCAACATGGTGAAACCCTGTCTCTACTAAAAATACAAAAATTAGCCAGGCGTGGTGGCGCACACCTGTAATCCCAGCTACTCGGGAGGCTGAGGCAGGATAAATTGCTTGAACCTGGGAGGTGGAGGTTGCAGTGAGCCGAGATCATGCCGCTGCACTCCAGCCTGGGTGACAGAGCAAGACTATCTCAAAAAAAAGAAAAGAAAAATCAGCTGGGTGTGGAGGTGCGCAACCGTAGTCCCAGCTACTTGGGAGGCTGTCGCAGGAGGCTGGTTTGAGCCCAGAAGCCTGAGTTTTCGGTGAGCCAGGGCAACAGAGTGAAACCTTGTCTCAAAATAAATAAATAAATACAATTCTTTCAAAGATCTTAAACAGAAAGTTTTATTTGAAATGAATCCAAGAATAAGAGGCAACTTTTGGACTAAGTAGTGTTTTCCTTAACAACGTTTTATATCAACATCCACACTTTTAGTAAAACGTTTACCTCTTCCCCTCATTTGCCCTCCCCAAAATAGACTTCATAGGAAAAAGAGTATTCTAGAAACACCCTGCCCTTTTCACACTTCCTAGGGGGTACTTTCTTTCTCTTCCTGCTATAATTTTATGCAAACAGGTTGTACTCATTCCAAGACAGAGGCGATAGCTTCCCATATACTTGTTTTTCCTTTGAACAGGTATTCCCCTTAACATAGCCTTACTTCGGAGTGAGATGGGGTGGGGTAGGGTAGGTTCTAGTTAAAGCTCTTCCTATAAGTTTTGATGGTTGAAATATTTTTTCCTAAACGTTCTATCACAAAGATTCCAGAATATTCTTCTTGAAAACCGTACTAAAGCTATCCAATACTATTATTGCCTTTCAGAAGCACTTACTATCCAGAATATCACTGTGGAAAGGAACAGAGAGAGAAAGGACAGAGAGGCAAGTTTCACAGAGCAAGTGAGGTACTCAGGAGGTTGGGTTTCTGGTAGAAAAAGGAACAGGTAGAAATTTTAGACACATCATTGTATTGTGTCTGAGCATTCGGTTCAATGTATAAGGCTGCTTGGTGCACGCTTATTTATCTCCACTGAATCTAACAGAAGAAAGCTTTTTGGACTCCTTGCATGTGGAGTGGTAGTATTACGGAGTCTGCAGCAAAGGACTTGTTTACAAATCTTTTGAAGATGCTGTGGGTTTGCAGTGAGCCGCATCGCATTTTTTCTCTGAGGGGCTTTAAAGATGTGCAGCTGAACTCCTGAGTGAATTTTTCAATGGTGACTGCCTTTCTCTGTGAGGAGAGACCGTATATGGCAGAGCCACAGTGTGAGTTACAGTCTCTGAAAAGTCCATTGCCAAGAGGCACCTTGCTCCAAATTCCCTGGATTCAGATTTTAGTGCAGAGAGGAATGCTGGAGAACGCATGAGTCATGATGTACTCTTAGTAATTTTGCTAGAACATCAGGAAAGAGGTGCTTGGTGTTGCATACTGCTTGCATCTGGATGGAATTAGAGCTTTTAGCTTTTCCTCAAGAAGGGCTTATTAATAGCAGAGGACTGAAGTAATAAGTGTGTTCCATGTATAGCACTTGAGGAAATGAGCAATGCCAGAGAAGGTTTATCAGGACTCACTGTTAGTTCTTTCTCTACCCCTGGGGAAGCAGATCTATTGATCAGATTCTTGCAGAAAAACAGCCTGTAATGGGTTTACTGTGCTGAGATATCATAGACCAGGAGTGTCTTTTATGATAGCCCAGAAACTATCCTGCCAGAAAGACTTGAAGGGCTGCTGACCTGCGTGGCAAAAGGAAGGCTGTAACACACAGGGAAAGTAAAAGATGTCAGGGTTGATTTCTGGTTTAAATTCTCTTAGCCTGGTAAGTTAAAATCACTGGCTTTGGATACATCTTACTCAAAATCATTTCATTTCAAACATAAGGGGTCATTGATGAAAATCACCTTAAAGGTTAACCACCTTTTCTTCCCCATCCCCACCAGTAAATCTACAGCACTGTGAAATAGATCAGAAATTAAAACCCCTTTGTGCAGCTATGAAATTGGAAATGAACTACGCAAGTGCTTAAAGATAGCAGTAACTCAATAACAAGCTAAGTGGGCACAACATAAGCCACACTATGTTTGTATATGTGCGTAGAAGCTATAACATTTTGATTTTTCCTTGACTGAACCCATGCATATGGAAACACACAAGTGGATATAAATCCAGAAAATAAATGTGTTGGCTCATATAATTGAAAAGCTCAGGGAGCTAGCTTCAGGCTGAGCTGGATCTAGCAACTTGATGTTATCAGGATTCTCTTTCTCCATCTTTCAGCTCCGCCTTACTCTGTACTGGCTACATTCTCAGGAAGGTCTCCCCATAATGGTTTCTAGCAGTTACAGGTTTACATTCTTAACTTGGTAAGAATGTAAAAGAAAGCAAGTTTAGCTCTTTCAATAATTTCAGCCACAGTCCTGGAACTAAATTTCATTAGCCTAGCTTGGGGTTAGGGCCCATCCCTGAACCAATTATTGCAGCCATGGGTGATGGAATGTGCCTGGTTGATCTGGTCTGAGTTGTGCACTTCCCTTGCCCCTGCCCCAGCCCTCCCCAGGCTAAATGGACTGAGAGTGGGTGAGAGGGGCTTTTTTCAAAGGAGATCAGTGTACTGTTATCAGAAGAGGGAAGCAACAGGTTTACACTTCAATTGGTCAATATTTGGGGTATATTTAGGGACATGAAACTCTTTTTTTTTTTGAGATAGTACTTTACACCCAAATATGAGCAGCCCCCAGAAGAAGCTATATATTTATTCAAATCATGTTGTCTTTGGCTCAACATATTTTTGGAAGTCCTTTTTTGAATTGCCTCCTGAGTCCGTTTAAAAACAATAAAATAAAATTTTGTCTTGTTGGTGTGTACAATTACATAACATTTTACCATGAAATACCCAACCATATTAAATAGATTAGGATTCTTTCCCACTGTCTGAGAATAAATATGCAAAATAATGTGAAAGAAAATTCCAAGAATGGAATTTTTAAAATGACACGACTAGAAGAATTGTTGGATTAAAATAGACCCTACTTTGAGAGGGACAATACTCATTTGCATAGATAAGCTATCTTAACATGTGGTCCCTGCCCTTAAAGAAAGCTTAGCTTTACTGTGGTGCTAACTGTGAGTGCCAAGGGAGCCAGAACTTTGATGAACTTCTTTCTGAGATTGAATTTCTTCCTGTGTATTTGGAAGATGGAATGGTTAAATATCAAGGAGCAACTTGTCTACCAGCAGAAGCATCGAAAGCAGTGTGCTCCCCCATCCTCAATAATGCCAAGATTTGGAGAAGGGTGCTCCTGAGCAGATGGTTTGACAGACTAAAGCATTAGTTTGCTGAGCCTCCGTGCTTGCTAATTAATTCTTCAGTTTACTAGGATTTAAAATGATTGTTCAAAACAAGACATCCCTTAAAATAAATGCTAGGTGAAAGTCTCAACACGGTATTGATTATTAAGGTGGTTATTTCAAACAGATGAGAGTTGTCATTAAATAACAGAATTGCCTTACCTGCTCTGTTGGTTTAATTAAGCTGTTTTCAATTTGTAAAAAAAGATTATCTACAGTTTTAATATTTGTATTCACCTGGATTGTATTTTTTCAATTTTCTAGTTAAAACAATAAATGGAATTCTATTGTAGATTTCATTTTACAATTCAGATAAATAATGTAGTTGACATTTATTATCGGGAAAGCAGACTTTGCAGGACCGTGGCTTGAATAGACTGAGTATTAAGAATTAAAAGTTGTAAATTCTAGTTTTGACACAGCTGCTTTCTATGTTACCACATATTGCCTGATTTCTGTGTATTCCTTCATCCCTGGAAAGAATGAGAACTGAATACTGACCTGTCTCACACAGTGCAATGAAACTTAACGATCTATTATGAAGGATATTGAGATCATGTGATATTTTTACTCTATAAAAGCCTTAGGCTTCAGATTTATTTATTTATTTATTTATTTATTTGAGACAGAATCTCACTCTGTTGCCCAGGCTGGAGTGCAGTGGTGAGATCTCGACTCACTGTAACCTCTGCCTCCTGGGTTCAAGCAATTCTCCTGCCTCAGCATCCCGAGTAGCTGGGATTACAGGCACCCACCAGCACATCCGGCTAATTTTTGTATTTTTAGTAGAGACGGGGTTTCGCCATGTTGGCCAGGCTGGCTTTGAACTCCTGACCTCAGGTGATCCGCCCACCTCAGCCTCTCAAAGTGCTGGGATCACAGACGTGAGCCACCATGCCCGGCCTTCAGATTTTTATTATATAGAATTCTTAAAATTTATTAAAGGCATGTTTGGGTGGGTTCTTTTTATAGTGGCATCCTGATATTGAAACTGAGTGTGTGCAAATATGAGCCATGCAACTATTTATTTAGAGCAGTTGAAGGAATATTAAGAGCATTTTTGTAATAAGACAGGCTCTCCACACGTATATTATTCCCTTAGAAAAAGGAGCGCATTTTGAAAGATTTAATAATTTGCACAGGTTGCTAGGTCATTGTTATCATTTGAAAAAGAAGCACCATCATCTAAAGGCCTGAGAGCTGAAAGAATTCAGGACACAATCAATTTTTAAAAAATAGCATCAGACGCACATCATAAAAATAGGTTAGTGTGCCCGGGGAATGGGGAGATGTTGGTCAAAGGGTAGGAAGTTTCCGTTAGAGAATAAGTTCCAGAGATCTATTGTACAGCATAGTGACTCTAGCTAATAATGATGGATTGTATCCTTGAAAATCGCTGAGAGGAGATTTTAAATGCTCTCATCACACGTGCAAAAAAGTATGTGAGGTGATGGATGTGTTAATTATCTTGACGTAGTCATTGCACAATGTGTAAGTATATCAGAATATCAGGGTATACACCATAAATATATACAGTTTTTTTTGAGACAGTGTCTCGCTCTGTCACCCAGGCTGGAGTGCAGTGGCGCAATCTCGGCTCACTGCAAGCTCCACCTCCTGAGTTCAAGCGATTCTCCTGCCTCAGCCCCCGGAGTAGCTGGGACTACAGGCATGTGCCACCATGCCCAGCTAATTTTTTGTATTTTAGTAGAGACAGGGTTTCACCATGTTGGCCACGATGTTCTCGATTTCTTGACCTTGTGATCTGCCCACTTTGGCTTCCCAAAGTGCTGGGATTACAGGCGTGAGCCACTGCCCCTGGCCACAATTTTTATTTGTCAATTAAAAAAAACATTATCATAGGGAGAAAATAGGTTAGTAGGTATAAATGAAGTTGAGATACATCATCTCCTTCTCTTCCTACTCCATTTTTCATTGTCATGAGCATTTCCCTTTGGGAGGGATCTTTAGAGGACATTTGTAAAAGCAGTTGCTTGTGCTCTCTTAATCTGGGTAAGTGGGAGTGGGAATCTCGTGAGACTATCAAAGTCCTAATTGGAGCTAGGGAGGAGAATCTTTATTACTCTTTATTAAAGAAAATGGATATAATGTTTATAATTTTAATAAAGCTTGTGTTCTAGTAACTTACGAAAACTATTAGAAAGTTGGGTTATCCATAAGCAACTAGCAAGCCACATGCTATTATCATGTTCTAAAACACTAAATTTGCCTCTCAACTATTCAACACTTTTTTTTAATGTTCACTGTATACTGAATAAGAAAAAACCCTGATGCTTTAGAGTTTTATTGTACAGGATTATTAAAACTTATTAAAGAGGCTTTTCATTGGGTTCTTTTTATTTTGAAATTTTGTTACTGCGACTGGGCATGTTTGATGCTGTTTGCTTAAGTCTCAAGCTCAGACCTGCCTTGTTTGATCACCTGCTGAATTGAATGTCTTGCGTGTACCTCATACTTCACCTGGCCAAAAGAGAATTCTTCATCTTCTCCTCAAACATGTTCTTTACCCAAGATTTCTCTTTCTCAAAATAACATCACCATCCACCCTGTTGCCCAAATCGGAAACCTAGAAATTATTCTTGATACCAGTATCTCTCAACCCTACTACATCAGCCAGAGTTCTATCAGAGAACAGAACCGCCAAAAGATTTGTGTGTGTGTATTTTACATATATATTAATTTATTGATAGATTTAAGTAGAAAGCACACACGTACATACACACATTTTAAAGGACTTGTTACAGGGACTTGATCTTACATAGTGTTATGGTTATGCTTCTCTGAAAGGCTATTCTCTTTGCATTTGATGTTGGAGCTTAAAGTCCTCTAAATGGGCAGTCAAAAGGGAAAGGTAGATATAAAGAGGACAACAAAAATAGCCTGGGACCCATAAACGTGAGCTGGAGCCCCCTCGGACAGAGTGAGACCCGGGTCAGGTCTTGTTGCCTCTGACCGTGGTAGTGTGAGCTAGAGAGTGGACACCCACAGCTGGATCAGCAGTGGGAGAAGCCACAGGAGGGTCCAGGAGAGGATGGAGCAGTAGCAGGCCCGGCCACTACCTCCACCAATGAAGTGTGTGTGAGTTACAAGACGGCTGTTGCTTCACTTCCATCCTCCAAGTCTCCCACCAGAATCTCTCTCATGGGCCACCTTCATGGGAAATATACACAGAAGGGAATTCCAGGACGGGTTGTTCAGCTCAGCCAAGTTGACACATTACAAGGCCACCACACCTACATTGAACCAGTCACCAAGTCCTGATCATTCAGCCCCTTCATCTCCCCATTTCATTCACTTCCCTTACCTCTACTGCCACCACAGATTACCTAAGTTATTCCAATGGCCGTCTAACTCACCTCCCTGCCTCACCTCTAACTGATACAAAAGCTAGTTGATCATTAAAAGTAAAATCAGATTCCCTGATTAAAAGCCCTCACTGGCCCTTAGAATAAAATGCCAAGTCAATAGCATGACCCAAACACCCCCAGTGGGTTGACTACTGCCCTCTCTCCCACCTCATCACCTGCCACTCACCTTTGGACACTCTAAGCTCCACAGAGCTTATTTTTTTTATATGAACGTACCAAGCTTTCTCTTACCTTAATGGTTTTACATGTGCTGCTTCTTTCCTGCTGACATCTTTCTTTGTTTTTTCCCCTTTTCTTCTTTTGTCAAAACTTTTCTGTGGAGCCCTGCTCCTCACTTAGGTCTCATGTGAATATCTGTAGGTTACAACAGCCTTCTCCAACTGTGCTGTCGCCTCCCACATACCCTCTTTTGCTCGTAACATAACACCCACCACATCGTGTTATTGAATGCCAATTGTCCCTGCCACACTGTAGCTCTGGGAAAGCAAGGACTGTGCCTGTCTTGTTCATAGTTGCATCCTCAAAGCCTCGTGCATGTAAGTGTCCAGTAAGTATTTGCTCAATAAGGGAAGGAATTAAGGCTACTAGGAATTACTAAACAAAGCCCTGCCTTCCCATTCCAGCTGGAAGCATATCAGAGGCTGGAGCTGGAGGCAATATCAGACTAACTACAAGTTTTTGAAAGTTTACGATGTACATGATGATTGCTTTCATGGGAGTTTGTAGAAGGCACTGCCTGGGAAACAGTGTTACTGGGGGAAAGATGTTACCGAGGGAAGAGTGTGTGAGCTGAAACTTGAAAAATGAATTTATCAGGGGGACAAGAGGGTGGATTGAGGCCGAAGGAAGGGTGTGTAGAGTCAGGCATGTGAGAGAGCACAGCATAGGCTAGAGTTCACCTGGGCTGGAGTGTAGGCAGAAGCCTTGGGCCAGGGAGAAAAGCCAGGGCCAGATGGTATGACATGCTCAGGACTCGAGATATTTGTCCTGTAAGGGAGGAGAAGTTTTAAGGAATTGTAAGGCAGGAACGAACCCCATGTTTGTATTTTGGAGACTCATTTACAGCCACATAGGAGATGAATTGGAAGAGGTGAGCAATGTTGGGCTCCTTAGAGGTTTAAGCAATAGAAACTTGCTTAATTCATGGGGGATGATTGAAAGGATTCATGAGGAGAGTAGGGAAGACATCTAACCATGTCTATCACGCACAGCTAGACCTCATAAAAACAGGAATGACGTTGTTCCCGTTTTTCTTATTTAGACAGCTCTGGCCCCTGTGCTGTCCTATTGCCCATTCAGCTTTGGGCAGTCCCTGGTGCCTCCTCATGCAGAGATGCAACTGCTTTTTGCAGCTTCTTTTTGTGTCTTAGCTCTCCAAGAGGGAGGATTTGGTTGGCAGCCACTTTCAATCCAGTGCAGAGCACCCCCACTGTATTAGTCTATTCTCATGTTGCTAATAAAGACATACCCAAGACTGGGTAATTTATAAAGGAAAGAGGTTTAATTGACTCACAGTTCCACATGGCTGGGAGGCCTCACAATCATGGCTGAAGGAGAATGAGGTGCAAGGTCACGTCTTACATGGCAGCAGGCAACAGAGCTTGTGTAGGGGAACTCCCCTTTATAAAACCATCAGATCTCGTGAGACGTATTCACTATCATGAGAACAGCACAGGAAAGACCCACCCCCATGATTCAATTACCTCCCGCTAGGTCCCTCCCACAACACATAGGAATTATGGGAGCTGCAATTCAAGGTGAGATTTGGGTGGGGACACAGCCAAATCACTTCACCCACCCCTACCCACTTTTGGGCAGGTCCCTGATGCTGGATCTCCTCCTAGGTCTGCGATCCATCAGCTACCACTGGGGCAGATTCTTTCATCAGCTGTGGCCAGCTGTGGGGCTTGTGGTAACATATAACAATTTGGCCTAAGAATGCCCTAGGAGGAGGGTGGTGGGTATGGCAGGCACTTTGAAGCTTCCCAAAGACAGTGGAGCTGAAAGACCCTCCACCTGGCCTATGTGGCTCAGGGGCTTAGGCCAGGGGCAGGAGACTAATTGGAAGACTTTTGCACCAGTGAGAGGTGGCAAGGGCCAGAACTGACAGCAGCAATGTGTGTGAAGAAGAAGGGGTGAATTAAAGCATATATTGAAAAGGTAGAATTGGCAGAACTGAGGGACTTGATTGATTGGCTTTGGGACCTGAGAAAGGATGACTCCTAGGTAGGAACAGGCTGATGGGATCTAGTAATATTTAGTGAGTTAGGAAGCATTGGGAAAGAAGCAATAATTTATTACGGGAGAAGAGGGCAGTTTCACTTCAGATATGTTTGTTTTCTGGTATCTATAGAACCCCCAGGTTGATCAGCCTAATAGGCAGTTGATTAACGGGCCTGGAGGAGATCTGGGTTGGCTGTCCAGCCCTCAGCATTCAGGAGAAAGTTCAAAGCAAGAGAATGGATGGATCCCCTAAAGAGAATATGCAGGAAAAAAAAAAAAAAAACAATCCAGGGAGCAAGCCACAGTGGGCAATCCAATGGAGACTGAGATGAAGTAACCAGGCAGTTATATCTGAGAAAAAAATGAAACAGTTATAACACTAATATTTTAGACATTGATGAGGCAATTTATCAATTAGTCTCTGAATGTATTTAAAAATTAGCACATTTGTGTCTTGGATTTTCCTCTGCTGCTTCATGCAATGTTTGGACATATGTCTGAAAACTTCTAACTGTGTCAGATATTTGCATCACCTTGATCTTCCCTTTAGACTGTAAAAGATGTAGTGTGCAAGTGTGGCAAATGGAAACAGAACAAAATATTAAATTTAAGGAATTTTTATCTGTTCATTTTTTCCCACATATACCATCATTTGCTATACAATCAAGGCCTTAAATTTACTACCCTTTATAAAGTGGTACCTAATTAGATCTACGCTTACCACTTCCATGTCAAAGAATGTCCCATATTTTCAGATGAGCAATATCTTTCTTAAGGTAAATCAGGTGAAGTACTCTAACATAATTCAGTAATGTCTTTTGTTTTCATGTCCAATATACTTCTTGATGTTTTTAGCGGCTTACGGAGCTACAGCAAAAGACTCCCAGACTGCTGTTTTTCAAATTGCAAATTGTGACTAATTAGTGGGCTGTAAAATCAACTTAGTTGGCCATATCAGTCTTTAAAACAAATTAAATGAAATAGAAGAGAAAATAATACAGTGTATCACGTATAGAAAGAGGAAGTTTGCTTTGTAAAAATTTTGTTTCAGTTGAGTATGGTGTGCCTGTGTTTGTACAAGTACCTGTGCATGAAGATGTGTATATGCGTGTATACGAGTACAGGGTCGAGATATTAAATTTATTTCTTACAGTAGATTGTGGTTAAAAAAAAAGTTTCGACTTTGAGAAACACTGGCCTGACCACTTTTGGATTGATACATGCCAACCTAGATCCCATCACACTGTGAAATCTTTTTTTCACCTTGGTAACCCCAGAATTTAGCACAGTGCCTTCCATGGGGCAGACATGCAGCAAATGATGGTCAAGTAAATGATCGAATGAATGTATGAGCCTTAGTATGGTATGGGTTAATTTTCCCTGAACTCATTATCCTACATTTGCTGATGTTCAGGATAGGCTGTAATACGGGGAGAAAATAAGGACAAGAAATCAACTCAGTCCCTCCAGGAGCTTTAAAAAAGGAAACCTGACTTAGACAGAAACAATTATTATGCATTTCAGCCACTCTACTGGGCAGAGAATGCCTAAAACACGAAATGAAATGGCTATGTATAGCACGTTTATAAAGTTCTGAATATTATCACACAGCCACAATATTGTTCATTCCACTTAGGAAACACATCAGTTGTTTTAAAAAATTCTTTGTTCTGTTCAGAAACAATTTATCATGATTCTTGTGCTTCTGCATAAAATGGCCCAGCCTAGTAAATATCTGATGATGGCTAGGAAAAACAAAGATGATATTTTCATACATTTTTTTCTCTTTCCTAAGGAACAAAACTGCAGAGCTTGTATTTCTCAGACACCTAGGTCATGAGACTTTATCCAGTGACACCTTCCAAGTGGGAGCTGTTCTCTCTAAAATGAGCTAAGTTTAGTCGGGTTCTCAGATGGAACTTGAATGCAGAGAAACTCACAGCTAATAGAAATAGAAAACAGCAGATGAATTCCACACCGCTGGCAACGAGCAACTGAAATCACCAGTGCATCATCCTGAGAAATTGAACTTGCCACCTCCTTACACCTGGGGGAAAATGTCAAATGTCCTCTGTTACAATATCTGAACAGCTTGTGCAATTTTATCAATAGAGAACCGTCTGCAATCGATTTTTTTCTAGTTTCCTTTCTGTTAGCTGTTTAAGTGAATTCATTGTGTGATGGTGAGTAACCAGAATTAAGTGACGAAAGTATCAAACCGTTTTTCATCAAAACTCTCACTGATGGCAGAGACTCTCAAAATTTGAAGTCATCCATAGCTTTACAAATAGCTGCTCACATACTCTAATTGAAAAGTGTTATTTTGTGTTAGAAAAATAGTAGGTAATTTTGTTTAAATATGTTTATGTGATCATAGTATTTTCAGGTTGAAAGGACTTCGCAACTACTACCAAATATTAGCCCAACAACAGGTGCTGGCCTCAGAGGAAGTTTTTCAGGTTCACAATAAAACAAGAACTCTAAGAACAATGTAGTCAGTTCTTCAATAAAAGCTAAATTATTATACAGATGCTCCTTGATGTATGATGGGGTATACACTGATAAACCCATCATAAGTTGAAAATATTGTAAGTTGGAAATGCATTTAATACACCTAGCCTACCAAAGATCATGGCTTAGCTTAGCCTACTTTAAACATGCTCAGAAGACTTACATCAGCATATGGTTGGGCAAAATCATCTAACACAAAGCCTACTTAATGACAGTGTTGAGTAACTCATGTGATTTATTGAATACTATACTGACTATGAAAAAAAGAATGGTTGTATGGGTACTCGAAGTGTGGTTTCTACCAAACGGCGTATCACTGTCACACCATTGTGAAGTGGAACCATTGTTAAGTCAGGGACTATCTGTATTTGGAGGATTGTTGTTTATCCTGTGATTATACCTATTCCACTTTTTCAGTGTTAAGATACCCTCTGCATTTTTTAAAATGAAACGATGGTGATAGTTGATGATTTTTTTTTTTAACTTGCGGGAAAAGGTTGACAAGCCTAAAATGGTAACTACTGATCTAGCCCAAACCTTGATCTAGTATTTGAACCCCCTCCTCCATTCTTCTGTGGTAAGTTCATGTAGTCTTTGCCAGAAACAAGGAATGGGCCATCTCCTGAAGAGCATGCCTCTGAAGAGAACACTCTCAGAATGCTCTTTAATGTCTCTTAGAACATTCAAGTACTCAAATACTCTTCACTGAGGAAGTATCTCTCTAGAAATCTCCCTAATGGTCCTGTTATAAATTTGGTACCTGAGAGGAGGTAATTAACCAGAAAATATGCAGAACTGTTTCACTTTTTGGTAACCTTTTTTCAGATATATTCTAGATTATTTTAATGATCCTCTTTACCGTATATGCATTAGAAAGAATATTGTTAAAATGAAAAGATCCTTGTTGAATCAAATTACTTCCTTCCCCTTCTAATGATTTTTCAGTTTTGAACAATTCATCCAGTGGAATGAAATCCCAGCAGGAGAAAATTGAAGTGTATTTTGAATTTATTATAATAGTATTAACTGGTGCTTGGGAAAATCGGTTGACAATAACTTCAAGTGGCCATCCTCTGAACTGTGATCCTTAATCCTGACAGCTTGTACCATTTCATAGCCACTGTGTTAAATTATTATCGTAGTTACTAATCCCTTGCTTTGTAGAGTATTTTAGTTTACAAAGCTGGTTCATATTATGGCCTCACTTAATCCTGATAATAATCCTGTGATGTAGTCAGGAGAGGGATTTTACCTTTATTTTATAGGTGGTAAACTAGAGCTCAAAAATAGTCAGTCACTTGCCTGCACTCCAGCAACGTAGCAGGGCCAGGGTTCAGTCCCAGGTCCCCTGATTCCAAATTCCTAGCTTTCCCACCAAACCTGAAAAACCTCTCTCCAGGTACAAGGATAAATACTTTTCCTCTTATCTTCAGGTTTGCTAATATCTGATGTTAAATCCACGAAAGAGAAGGTACATCAAAGAACACATGATCAATGATAAATCTCTGGTAAACAGACTTTCAGGTCAATTTGTTCTATCTAAATAGAGCCAAGCAAATAATAAGATCAGCCCTCTACTGTTCTGTGTACACTTGAGCCCGCAGTAAATATTGTTGACAGGCTGCTGTGACAAAGTTAGCGCACAAAACTTGTAACTATAAAGACATGATACTTCTGACTTGGTACAAACCCACAAAAGAATCTCAGTAAAAATTCTGGAGATATATATATGTTTATACATTTATATTTGCATCTGTGTGTAATTATCTATCTATCTATCTATCTATCTATCTATCTATCTATCTATCTATGTATCTATCTACCTACCTACCTATGTGAATACATGTATATAAGTGGCACATAGAATTTCTCCCAACTTAGATTAGGATTTCGAGTGACCAACCTAGAATCAGCTTTCTCTCATATTTTTTTCTTTCACAAGAGAGATCAGTTCAGAATAGTAATAGCAATTAGTATTCTGTAAGCAGCAACCCATCTTCAGCTGCAGTGGCAGGATCCAAACAGCCTAAGCCAGAATCCATATGACAGGAGCTCAGTTCTTTTTATTTATTTATTCTAAACACATGTGGTCTCTGCAACTCAGTGGCTTGGGATTGTTATTATAAGGGCAGGATGACAATTTCTGCAAAGGAAAATGGTTATTTGGTTAGCTAAAGTTTAAGGCTGCTAAACAGACTACTGTGAAATATAGAATTAGCTTATCCTTTTACCTGCTGGTTATAACAAGTCAGCTATGTTCAACAGTTTCTCAAGGACAAGAGAGAATTTGTGCTGGCTTTCTATCAAGAAGCTAACTCCAAATAGACAAGAGAAACAAAAGCAAGAGCAGGACCAATAGATAAAAGAGCCCTTGTTAGTGGACTAAAGCGGTTGCTACAAATAGGACAGCGGAAGGAGAGTTGGGAGGGGGAAGAGTGAAGCAAGGTCAAAGAAGGATGATATCAATAGAATATCTCCAAATAGCACAGAATGCAGCAAGAAGTAGCAGCAGATGTCAGTCCAGCCCAATGTCAACCCCCGTGGAGCTATGTAGAAAGACTTGGAAAGAAACAGCATCGCTGCAGTTGGTATTAGGAGTAAAGAGACAGCAGATGATACCTTTCTCCCCATGAATTGAAAGCCATGACTTGCCACTGGCCACAGCCTCCTCTCCTTTCTGCCTGGCCCCTTTCAAGCTTTTAGGGTATTTTTTTCTTTATTTCAGATCTTTACTCCCATCCTTTCCTTTTGATTTCTTTTCTTATTCCAGACTCTCTGGCTGCCAATTCTGATTCCGATCCTCACCTCACTGGCTGTTTCTTGCCTATGCCACCAGGTACCCTGGTTCCAGATGCTTACTCTGGCCTCAGCAACATTCCAGGACTGATGATACATATCCAAGAGAATATATTTACTGCGGCACTCAAAAAATTCCCATCGTGATTTTAGACATTACTGGCATGGATTGACTTTCATAACTGTGGAGAAAAGCCAAAAATGTATAAAGGAAGTCTGTTTTCAGAGTTCATATCCCTTAATTTTAGTGAATGGATGTGGGTGTGTTGAAAACTTAGTTTCTTAAGAACTGCCTAAATTTCATAATTATTTCATTTTCATCCGCTCACAGATGGCTTTGCCCTGGGTGTAAAAATTGAAGAGCCAATATAAAATGATGCTACCTTTACTCTGGCAGTTAAATTTTAAATTTCAAACATTGGTTTTTCAGAACCTTGGAGAGCATCAAGCACAGCCCTCCATTTCCCTCACAGGAGCCAGCTCAAGTGTAGGCTGATTTCTCCTATAAAAATGTGAAATAAGAAATAATGAGATAAGTTGACAGTGAAGCTAGTAAATTCTGTAACAGAAATGCCTTCCGCAATGACCTATTTTTATAGTTTAAGTTTCCGTTGTATAGTGTTGTGTAGCGCTTAAGAGGATGGATGTGGAGCCAATGAGATATGACTCAAAGCCAGATTCTGCCAATTCCTAGTTATATAACGTTGGGCAAGCTGATCTCCCCGAGCCTTAGCTCTTCTAGTCTGTAAAATGGAGCTGCAAAGAGTAGCTACTTCGGCCGGGCGCCGTGGCTCATGGCTATAATCCCAGCACTTTGGGAGGCCGAGGCAGGCGGATCACGAGGTCAGGAGATCGAGACCATCCTGGCTAACATGGTGAAACCCCGTCTCTACTAAAAATACAAAAAATTAGCTGGGCGCGGTGGCGGGCGCCTGTAGTCCCAGCTACTTGGGAGGCTGAGGCAGGAGAATGGCGTGAACCCGGGAGGCGGAGCTTGCAGTGAGCCGAGATCGCGCCACTGCACTCCAGCCTGGGCGACTGAGCGAGACTCTCTCAGAAAAAAAAAAAAAAAAAAAAAAGAGTAGCTACTTCACAGTGTTGAAGTTCTGATTACATGAGATAATGCCTGGAAAACCTTTTGTACCTAGGTGGCACTCACTGCTTTCTCCATGCTTTCAAATGAGTTGTTTCTGGTCTGCTTGGCAACAGCTGTAGTCACCAGTACTGCGGGTTTGGGGCTCTTCAGATTTGCCTTCTTGCTGTGGGTGAGGATCTGGACCGCTGGTAGAGATGACATAGCCAGGATGTAAGGAAGCAGCCCAGTGCTAGCCTTGGCAGTTTCCACGTGTGCTGGAGGAGGGGCTCCAGGCTAACTCGTCCACTACCTGTAACTTTCATTTGCATACGCTTTCTGGTCTGCCCATGTCAATCGTGTTATTAGCTATTGATAGTGTTTTCCTGCTTTTCCCTGTTCCCTCCCCGAGACAACTGGATCATACATTCATTTTTTCGTTTCACATATATTAGTTAAACAACTACTTAGCGGTAGGTATTATGCTAAATGCTTAAAACCCACTTATGCCGGAGGTTGCAAAATTTTTTTGTGAAAAATCAGACCTTGGCGATGACCTTGAGCAGTAGGATATAAATAACTCCCACAAGCTTAAAGTTCCAATAATGGAATACTAGGCATAAATGGCTTAAGATATGGTGATGAACAATATCTGGCCTTTTTGTTCTTAGGAGGAGATTTCTCACCATGGGAATCTTGGTGCAAGTTAGATCCCACCCTCACTATTGAGAAGCTGAAAGTGTAAGACTACTCATTTCTCAGTCTTCCTTGCTGCTGGTGTCTGGCCCATGACCTAGACTCAGCCAAATGGACTCACCTGCTCCAGATTTCACATTAAGATCTGGTGTTACAAAAATGCAGGTAGAGTGAAAGATTCTTTCTGGTGGCAGCAGTGGTAGCTGTAAAACCCGATTTCCAAGGTATTGAAGAGCAGTGGTGTTGGCATCAATGTCCAGTGCCCAGTGCTAGCATTGTTGGGGCTGCAGGTCGCTGCCACTCATGTCTAATGTGACTGCACAGTGGAATCAGCCAGGCTGGTTTAGTTGCACGATTGGGCCTGTGGTTCTGACTGCACAGTGGAATCAGCCAGGCTGGTTTAGTTGCACGATTGGGCCTGTGGTTCTTCCTGCACAGCTTCCCTTTGTTCCTGTCCCTTTTTTTTTTTTTTTTTTTTTTTTTTGATGGAACCTCTCTCTGTTGCCCAGGCTGGAGTGCAGTGGCGTGATCTCGGCTCACTGCAACTCCGCCTCTGGGGTTCAAGCAGTTCTCCTGCCTTAACCTCCCAAGTAGCTGGGACTACAGGTGCCCACCACCACGCCTGGCTAATTTTTGTATTTTTAGTAGAGACGGGGTTTCACCATATTGGCCAGGCTGGTCTCAAACTCCTGACCTTGTGATCCGCCCACCTCAGCCTCCCAAAGTGTTGGGATGACAGGCGTGAGCCACCTTGCTCGGCCGTTCCTGTCCATTTTCTCATGGCTGTTTTAGTAGCCCTCCTGGAAATTCCATATCATCTTTTAAATAATTTTTTCTTTTCGGGAAAACCAGCTAGTCAGTTTCTATTTTTGCCGCTAAGAATCTTGACTGCTTCACCAGAAACTCAAATCCCAGATCCATCCTTGAAAAACCTTGGGCAAGTGACTTATTCTTTACATGCCTCAGGCTTCTTATCTGTCAAATGGACACTATGGCAGGGGAAAGAGTGTACACGAAGTGTTTTCATATCATATCTGGGACATAGTAAGTGCACAATCTATATTTGCTCTTATTGACATGTTTAAAAAATAATGAGGACAGGAAAATTCAGAAAGATGGCAAAACTTGTGAGCAAATCTCTTGACTGTAACATATGCTACTCAAACAGGGAAGAAAATGACCAACTTTATTTTAAATTATTTCAGTAATTGAGAATATGAGTGCTCTATAAGGTGGCAGGCTTATAGTGCTTTAGGCTGTATAATTTCTTTCTCTCTTCATGGCATTAAATGAGGTTTCCAGATATCTGTTTTTTTAAAATCTCAAATACAGACTAGATAATAATGACTGATTGAATTTTTAAATTACAACTCGATATTTATGAATACATATATACAGATGTAGAAGGCTGAGGTATGAGGACCCTCAAAAATTCACCTATTACAACCTCCTGTGACTAGCTAGTATGGTCCTAAACATTCAGAATTTAAATTTGCCTCTCCTGTTTGCAAATGTCTCCATTTATGATTCTCACATTTCCTGAAAAGAATTGAGTGCTCACCATTGTTCCAGGGGTGGCTGTGGTAGCCTCTCGTTATTCTTGTGCCTTTCTGTTCAGGAACTTGTGTCTTATATGCAAGCTCAATCTTTTTATAGTTAACAAAACCAAATGTGCTTTGTACTGTTTATTGTCAAAATCAGCTTAAACCAATAGATGTTAGTCTTTTGGGATATTTTGTTATGGAGAACTATGACAGACATAGAGATAGAATTAATATAATAATCTTTCACGTGAAGCTAACATCATTTTCTCTTTTCTCTTTCTTTCTTTCTTTCTTTCTTTCTTTCTTTCTTTCTTTCTTTCTTTCTTTCCTTCTTTTCTTTTCTTTTCTTTCTTTCTTGGCAGGGTCTCACTCTGTCACCCAGACTGGAGTACAGTGGTGTGAGGTGTGAACACAGCTCACTGCAGCCTCAACCTCCTGGGCTCAAGTGATTCTCCTACTTCAGCCTCCTGAGTGGTTGGCACTACAGGCACATACCACCACACATGGCTAATTTTTGTATTTTTTGTAGAGACAGGCTTTCACCATGTTGCCCAGGCTGGTCTCAAACTCCTGGGCTCAAGCAATGTGCCCACCTCAGCCTCTCAAAGTGCTGGGATTACAGGTGTGAGCCAATGCTCCTGGCCAGCATCTTTTAATACTTAAAAAAAAAATCCAAACTTTAGTCCAAATTATTGCTTTATGGTTTGATATGGCTGTTATTTTTTTCTATATTACTTAATTCTATAATCTGTATACCAGTAGTAAGTTGTGCAAACCTTCTGGAAGTTGTATAAGTACCTTGACTTAAGGGAAAATAACTAGAGTGTTAGCCTAGAAGCATCCAAAGGGATACCAGTTTTATTGGGTACCCAATAGTCTTCCCTCAAATTAACCTCTTTTCTATAAGTAGCCACCAAACCAAAAGAGCTTGATGGGCAAAAGCCCTAATATGGACAAACAAAACTAGAGCATGAAGATTTAAACAGCTGCAGGAACGGGTTGATTGGAATGAAAGTCCTAGCTTATTGCCCATGTGAAGGTCCTTCCTTCCTTCCTTCCTTCCTTCCTTCCTTCCTTCCTTCCTTCCTTCCTTCCCTCCTTCCCTCCTTCCTTCCTTCTTTCCCTCCCTCCCTCCCTTCTTTCCTTCCTTCTTTCCCTCCCTCCCTCCCTTCTTTCCTTCCTTCCTTCCTCCCTCCCTTCTTTCTCTCTCTTCCTTCCTTCCTTCCTTTCCTTCCTTCTTTCTTTCCTTCTTTCCTTCTTTCCTTCCTTCCTTCCTTCCTTCCTTCCTTCCTTCCTTCTTTCCTCCCTCCCTCCCTTCTTTCTCTCTCTTCCTTCCTTCCTTCCTTTCCTTCCTTCTTTCCTCCCTCCCTCCCTTCTTTCTCTCTCTTCCTTCCTTCCTTCCTTTCCTTCCTTTCTCCCTTCCTTCCTTTCTTTCTTTCTTTCTTTCTTTCTTTCTTTCTTTCTTTCTTTCTTTCTTTCTTTCTTTCTTTCTTTCTTTCTTTCTTTCTTTTCTTTCTTTCTCTCACTCTGTTGCCCTGTTGCCCAGGCTGGAGTGTAGTCACGATCTTGGCTCACTGCAACCTCCACCTCCCACGTGCAAACAATTCTCATGCCTCAGCCTCCCAAGTAGCTGCGATTACAGGCATGCACTACCACACTCTGCTAGTTTATTAAAATATATTTTAAGTACAGATGGGGTTTTGCCATGTTGGCCAGGCTCGTCTTGAACTCCTGGACTCAAGTGATCTGCCTGCCTTGGCCTCCCAAAGTGCTGGGATTACAGGCGTGAGCCACCATACCTAGCCCCATGTGAAGGTGCTTCTAATCAGAAAAAGAATGTATTTTTTAGGGCAGGGAGATGGAATGTGGAACAGCATTTGCAACAGAACCAAACATTGAGGAATAGAATGGCAAATGATTTTTTCTTTTTAATTAAAATGAGAGACTTCAGGATAGATTCACATAAACAATGAAGGGTTGCTAAGTAATAAGTTCTTGGGGAAAAAGGTTTCCCTTTAATTAAGAAACTGGTTTCAAGGGCTTCGATCAATAAGAGATTCCCTTCTAACATCAGCAGCTGTTTGGGGTTCTTTAACAAAATCCTGTTATCCAGGAAAAAAAGGCGACTATGGGTCAAAATTGTGTAGGAATAACTGTGGTGGCACTTACAGTTTTTATCTTTGAGCACCCTCAAATTACTAGGTTCTTCGCTGAATAGAATGCCTTAGTGATTCACATTTTGTAGTTAGGGTTAGACTATAACTTGACTTCTTACCTGTATTTATTTGAAGTTGTAATAACTTTTATTAAAGTTACTAATGGAAATCACCTATAATGAAGGACTTGTATCTGCATATTAACTCCAGCAATTTGTTCTCATAATCCTGAAATTCTAAAAAAAAAAAAAAAAAAAAAAAGAGAGAGAGTCTTTCAAAGGGTAAAGCCACCAGTTTGAAATCGTCGCTTTTCCTGTTTCATGAACATTTTCATGTCACTTGACCAACTGGAGAAGAATGCAGCTACACTTTCATTTTCCACTTCTAATAAATGTTTAGATCCTAATTTTCCTTTTTATGTTATCTCTTGATCTTTTTATTCTTTTTGAGACTTATTTTATTCAGGTGCTTTCTTTTACTCGAAAGCTCATTTCTTCTTTTATTCCTGTTATTTGACATTTTTTAGAAGTATGGTTTGAAAATACCCTCTTCCTTTAGACAAATTACTTTTTTTAAACATAAATCTTCTTCAGGGTGGTGATGTGTCAAAATAGTGTGCAGGAGGTAAAAGCTCTGAGGCTGTTATTTATCAATGGGAACTGCATGTCGATTTTTGTAGAAAGATTTGAAAATTACCCGTAAAGAACAGTGGGAGTCTAAGCTGAATACAGATATGAATCCAAGTCAGCATGATTGCTGGGGAAAGGATTCGTTCAAATGCAATGCTAGCAAGAAAGAAAGAAATTTGTTACGGCCTTAAAAAAATTCTTGGTAAATTCTCCTTGTTTGCAACTGCCTATTCTGTAAAGTGTGTGGAGTTTTTTGTTTGTTTGTTTGTTTTGTTTTGTTTTGGTTTTTTTTTTTTTTTTTTTTTTTGAGACGGAGTCTCGCTCTGTCACCCAGGCTGCAGTGCAGTGGCCCGATCTCGGCTCACTGCAAGCTCCGCCTCTCAGGTTCACGCCATTCTCCTGCCTCAGCCTCCCGAGTAGCTGGGACTACAGGCGCCCACCACCATGCCTGGCTAATTTTTGTAATTTTAGTAGAGACGGGGTTTCACTGTGTTAACCAGGATGGTCTCGATCTCCTGACCTGTTGATCCACCCGCCTCGGCCTCCCAAAGTGCTGGGATTACAGGCGTGAGCCACTGCGCCCGGCTATGTATGGATTTTTTTTTTTTTTAATCTTCATTATTTCTGAAATTAAATACCATAAAATAAGACAAAATAGGAGCTCTGTAAGGTTCCTTGCAACTGTAAGTGCTTGCTTCTTTTTAGGGGATTTGCTATAGTGGTAAATGAAAATGATACTGTACAGAGAGTTTGCTATGTGTACCCTGTTATCTCACCCAGCATTCACAACCTGTAAGGTACGTATTGTTACCCTTGTGTACAGCTTAGGACATTGAGGCTCAGAGGCATGGAATAAATTGCTAACATACTATGGTGGGAAGGAAAGGAACAGGGACTTGAACCCAGGCAGGATCTCCTCCCTCCAAAATTTGTATTCTTTCTGATCTGCATTTATTTTAGCAAATTGACCCTGCATTCCCTAAAGGCATTTCTATTTGTGCATGCCGTATTCTGTTTTGTGACTTCAATTGATTTCCAGTTTTGTGTTTGTGTCACTAGGAGGACGCATTTGTCAGACCAAGCATGGATCATCTCCATGGTGGTGGTGGCATCATGAGAAAGTGAGGACTCTGTCGGGGGAGAACTGACTGAGCACTCCCCATGAGGTGGGACAGTTTGAGGGATTAACTTGCATTGTTTTGATTAATCTTCAAAAGAACTGCATATTAAGTGGCTGGTTAAGCATTTATTCATTTAACACATTGTTAATGGTCTCTAATGTAATCAACGAATGAGACAGACAAGATTCTTGCCTTCATGGAGCTCACATTCTAGCAGGGAGAAACAGACAAGAAACAAGCAAGCAACTTGTGTGGAAATACAGTGACAGGTTGGAAAATATGCTGTCGATGACGTTTGACCTGAGGCCCAGAGGATAAGGAAGTGAAAGACACATGAGAATCTGCAGAGGCAAAAGGAAGCAACAGGGAGTGCAATGACCCCAAGGGGACAGCAGTCCTGGAGGGTTCGGGGACAGAAAGGAGCTCTGCAAGGCTGAGTGGAGTGATCAGGGCTGCAAGTGGTTCCAAGGGGGTGGACTAAGAAGTTGGCAGCCATAACTTATAGAACTTGCTAATGGGGGATGAGAGAAAGGGAAGAAGGAATGAAGAATGACTCCTAGGTTTGGGTGTAAGCCACTGAATGGATGATGGAACCTCTATACTGAGATATGGGCAGCAGGTTTGGGGAGGAGAATCAAGGGCTCTGTTTTAGACGGATTAACTTTGAGATATTTATTAGACAGTCAACTAGAGATGATAGGAGAGAGTTGGCTTTATGAATCTAGAGATTGGGGAGGGGGTTAATAGTCAAAATAGCCCCCCCAAAAGACAACCATATATAGTAATGTGTATGGGTCTAATAACTACTATAATTTTGAAATTGTGATGAGCATTGTGATGTACTTGCTCTTTGGAGATATCCATAAAACTATAGTGCAATATCAAAACATCTGTGATTTCTATTGCTCAGAGGTAAAAGTCTTGCTAATATGACTGTAGTTTGTTGGATTAGTGGAAATAGAGATGTAATATTTTTCTCACCTAAATTCACAAAACATCTGTAATATTTTTCCCATCTAAATTCACAAAACATCTGTAATATTTTTCCCACCTAAATTCACAAAACATCTGAATTCTCCCCGTGAGCCTCTTGTGAGTCTCTGGACCCCAGGTTAAGAATCTGGCTTTTATCATTGTTTTCAGTAAACTAACACAGGAACAGAAAACCAAACACCGCATGTCCTCACTCATAAGTGGGAGTTGAACAATGAGAACACACGGACACAGGGAGGGGAACATCACACACTGGGGCCTGTAGGGAGGTCGGGGGTAAGGGGAGGGAGAGCATTAGGATAAATACCTAATACATGTGGGGCTTAAAACCTAGATGAAGGGTTGATGGGTGAAGCAAACCACCATGGCACATGTATACCTATGTAACAAACCTGCACGTTCTGCACATGTATCCCAGAACTTAAAGTAAAATTAAAAAAAAAAAAAAACTTTAACAATGTTATACCAGTAATAAAAGGATTAGCCATGGCAAAACAAAAACAAAAACAAAAACAAAAACAAAGAAAGAAAGGTAGTCTTCAATGTGTGACAGTTCCAACCTCATCACAAATAAATAAATAAATACATCAAAATCTGGCTTTTTTAAGAGCAAGGAAAGATACTTCTTCCATTATAACTGGGGTGATAGAAAAGATGGGAACTGGCTGGGCACAATGGCTCAGGCCTGTAATCCTAGCACTTTAGGAGGCCGAAGTGGGAGGATCACTTGAGCCCAGAAGTTCAAGACCAGCCTGTGCAACATAGAGAGACCCCCATCTCTATCCCCCACAAAAATAACCCCAAACAAAAGTTAGCCAGGCATGGTGGCACATGCCTATAATCCTAGCTACTCAGGAGGCTGAAGTGGGAGGATCGCTAGAGGCCAGGAGTTTGAAGCTACAGTGAGCCAAGTTTGTGCCATTGTACTCCAGCCTAAGGGACAGAGCCAGACCCTGTCTCTATGAAGGAAAGAAGGAAGGAAGGAAGGGAAGGAGAAAAGAAAGAAAGAGAAAAAGAAAGGAAAAGAGAAGAGAAAAGAAAGAAAGAAAGAAAGAAAGAAAGAAAGAAAGAAAGAAAGAAAGAAAGAAAGAAAGGGAAAAGAAAAAAAGGAAAGGAAAAGAAAAGCTGGGAACTGATGAATGCCAGTTTATAGATTTGGTGGCTTCTAGTTTCTCTAGGAAGGCAAGGTCATCAGCTGAGGGTAGGGAGGGAGGAAAGGGGTAAAGAGGTGGGAGGTATAAAACGCTCAGCTCTGACGGGGAATGTCAACTTTTAGGGGAGAGTAACAGGCTTTCCAGGCTGTACATGACTGTCATTAAGAATAGGATGGGTTCAGAAGGCAGTCATCTGTGGTTTGAATCCAGGCTCTGTCTTTTTTTACTGTATGACCTTGACAATGTTATTTAATATGACCTTATGTGCCTCCATGTCCTCATCTTGAGAATCAACGTAGTCTTTGTACCTACTACATAGAGTTGTACTCAGAATTAAAACAGTTAATACAAATCAAGCACTTGAATTGTGCCTGAGATGAGCTAAGTGTGTACTAAATGCCAATCTTTATTTTTAATAGCACATTGATTCAAAAGATACTTATGAGGGAGAACTGGCAAGTCTTGGAGATTAATTTGGTAGAAGAGATGGATAGGAAGGAGTCAAGACGGTTTGTCTGAATAACCTAGAGGATGGTGCCATGCTTGGTCAAGGAGAATAGTGGAGGAGCAGGCTTATGGTAGTGGGTGATGCGCTCACAGTGGATGATGTGGCCAGTGAGCCACTGCACAGACAGACAATGCACTCCAGGACCCCAAATACTGAGGTCCACAGTCCCACAGTGGCTCCCAAAGTTCATAGTCATGGCTTTGGAGTTTGTTTTAATGGCTTCATTGGAAGCACACTCTATTTTTTTTTTTCCTATTCTAGTCCATCCCTGTTCAGGTTAGATATGAAGAAACTAAACATTGATTTTTTTTTTTTTTGAGACGGGGTTTCGCTGTTGTCGCCCAGGCTGGAGTGCAGTGGTGCAATCTCGGCTCACCACAACCTCTGCCTCCTGGGTTCAAGCGATTCTCCTGCTTCAGCCTCCAGAGTAGCTGGATTACAGGCATGAGCCACCACACCCAGCTAATTTTGTATTTTTAGTAGAGATGGAGTTTCTCCATGTTGGTCAAGCTGGTCTCCAACTCCCGACCTCAGGTGATCTACCTGCCTTGGCCTCCCAAAGTGCTGGGATTACAGGTGTGAGCCACCACGCCCGGCCATTGGGATATAGCTTTTTAATCTATGTATGATGTAGTCGTTGGAATTTTATTTCAAGATACAAATATCATTTACACAAGATCAGACAGTTGGTTTTTAAAAAGTTAGCTCTGTAGGAAAATATTATGGGTTGAATTGTGTCCCCTTAAAAGATATGTGGAAGTCTTAATCCCTAGCCCATCAAAATGTGACCTTACTTGGAATAGGGTTGTTGTAGTTGTAATTACTTAAGGTGAGGTCATACTAGAGTAGGATGGACCCTTAATCCAATATGGCTGGTGTCCTTACAAGAAAAGCAGAGAAACACATGAGGAAAAGATAGGGATGTGGTGATGAAGCCAGAGACTGAAATGATGTATCGACCAACCAAGGAATGCCAAGGACTGCCAACCAACACCAGGAGTTAAAAGATGCGAGAAGGATTCTCCCCTATCTGTGTCGGGGAGCATGGCACTGTGAACACCCTTCATCAGATTTCTAGCCTCCAGAATCTTGAGGCAATATATTTCTGTTGTTTTAACCCACCCAGTTTGTGGTACTTTGTTACTATAGTCCTGGGAGACAAATATAGTATATATTTCTGATTTTCACAATATCATTTGTATTCCTTTTATTTTTTAAAGAGACTAATGTCTCAACATGTTGCCTGGGCTGGTCTCAAACTCCTGGGCTCAAGTAATCCTGCAGCACTGGCCATCCAAAATGCTGGGATTACAGGTGTGCACCACCATGCCTGGTTTATTTGATTGTTTCTTTTTTTGTTTGTTTTGTTTTTTTGTTTTTTGAGACGGAGTCTGGCTCTGTCGCCCAGGATGGAGTGCAGTGGCACGATCTCAGCTCACTGCAACCTCCCGGGTTCATGCCATTCTCCTGCCTCAGCCTCCCGAGTAGCTGGGACTACAGGCGCCTGCCACCACGCCCGGCTAATTTTTCGTATTTTTAGTGGAGACGGGGTTTCACCGTGTTAGCCAGGATGGGCTCGATCTCTTGGCCTCCTGATCCACCCGCCTCGGCCTCCCAAAGTGCTGGGATTAAAAGGTGTGAGCCACCGCGTCTGGCCATTTTATTGTTTCTTTTAAAAAAATGATCTTTGTCTTGTTTCAGTGACATTTAGAATCTTCCAATAGTGAGGTCATACCTCCAGAAGCAGTGACTTAAATCTGTGTTGAATTTCTTTTCCCTCTTTTAAAGCATCCCAAACTAGCTCTGATCAAGGTGGTATCAGATTGTGTCTTTCCTAAGCAGCTCTGTGGTTGCCATGTATTTGGCATCTGCGATAGAACAAGTAAAGGGAGAGTCCTCTGGTGGAAAAGGAGCTTGGTCCCGCAGCCCCCACAGCAGCTTCTGGGAGCTCGGTTTAAACATCACTGCTCTGGGGGGATTTTATCAGCAGGATCAACACACAGAGACAGTGTACAACATTCAAAACCTCTGCAGCAAGGGATTTATAGAAAAGATGTTTTTCTTTTTCTTTTTTTTTTTTGAAGTCTTTTTTTTATTATACTTTAAGTTTTAGGGTACATGTGCACAATGTGCAGGTTAGTTACATATGCATACATGTGCCATGTTGGTGTGCTGCACCCATTAGAAAAGGTCTCTTCATTTCAAACCCAGAAGGAAGTCAAGGGTAAAACATAAAAGCATAACCCAGGAAAGGCATTTCTGTGGAGTGCTCGTTGAATGAGGTTTGTGCAGAGCTAATGATCTTACCACTGTGCAGTAAAGGCGTGCTAAGCACATCTGCAGGATCAAGTGGTCAGCAAACCGCCTGGACTGTCCTCTGTGAATATCACTTCTCTTGGATAGGCATTGGCCAAGCATGGGATAACAACACTTTTCAGTTAAATTCCCCAGTGTGAACCTAAGACCCGTGGACTCTCTGTTGTTGACTGAAGGACATGCTTATGCATGGGTACCTGACACCCATGTGGCAAGATTCTCATTCCATGATGAAAGTCACATAGCAGGATGAGTATTCTCGCCTCCTTGGAGGACTGTCCTGCCTTTGAGTCAGAAGCTGCTCTCATCAATTATTAAGGAGAAAGAGAAATTTGTTTTTTCCTCAAAAATCAATATTTCAATTTTCTTTATTACTCATATAATAGGTATTCATTGGTGATACATTGGAAAATATGGAAACACAGGACAACATAAAACTCATTCACAGCCTTTAAGCACAGCTAACATTTTACACGCTCTTCCAGACATATTTCCTTATACTTTTTTTTTCAAAAAAGGTACTGTGATAATGCAAATTTGCTTTCTTTCTGTTACCAATATATCGCCAACAGTTTTCGTTTGTGTGGATTACTGTAACATTTCTAAACAGTTCCCTATTGATGGGCATGTGGATCTGTTTCCATTCTTTAGGTATTAAGAACAGCACATTGACCCTTCTTCTATCCAAGTTATCTGGCATATTGTAAATTATGATCTTAGGATAAAACTCCATAAATAGAACTATTGGGTCAAAAATACACATATTTTGAGGCATTTGATAAGTATTTCCAAATCATCTCTTAAGTGCACTCCCACCAGCAATATATGACATGGCACATTCTACATTATTAGATCTTACCTCCACTCCCTGTTTCATAGGTGAAATCTGATATCTCTGTGCTGTTTCATTTCTTTAATCTGTAATGAAATTGAAACGTCCCCCTCTCCCTGCTCCAACATATTCAACACAGTTTTCTGACTCATGCTCTAAAATCTTTACAAATCTCCCTGAACTTTCCGGATTTTGTTTCCTGCCTTGTTGTTTTCAGAATTATTACGTTATTCCCAGGTATGCAGCATATTACTTCCGGTATTTTCCAGAATACCAAGGAGATCATTTGTCATCTGTTAATAACCTCCTCTTTCATCCCTGTTTTTCACACCTTGGCTTTTAAACCCCCTTCTCAGAGGTAGGGATTCTTCCTCAGTTCCTTGAGGGGAAAGTGGAGCTGGTGGAGGTGAGAGCGATCACTGAACCTGCATCCTTACTGAAGCAAGAGAACTTCCACCCGGGCCAGGTTTTGCTGGTGGAAAATGCTCTGATAAACGAAACCGTCTCTTCCACGTCTTCTCCATTTGACTGGCGTGTGAACTCGTTGCTCTCGCTAAATGAGGCCGCTGAGATGGAAACATAGATGTGTTTATGGCAGGGTGGCAGTGCAGGTAACAGGGAAGTCCTTGCTAGGGACATCAGCAACTTGCAGCTTAGTGGTGGAGAAAGCGCGCTCTGGAGGCCTGGTTCCACATCCAGTGCCCCCTGGGCTCGTGTGTGCCTCAGTTTCCTCATCTGCAAAATGTACCTACTTCACAGAGTCTTTACAATTCAGCCACTCCCTGCAAGGCTGTTATGGCCTGGTGCATTGAAAAGTGCGAAGAGAATGGAAAAGGAGAGAAGGGCGGGGAAGGGAGGGCTTAAAAAGTGGGGGAGAGCCTGGGTAGAACAGAGAAGCGAGCAAGAACAGGTGGGAAGAAAAACACCAGCCTGATCCGTCTTGCTTTTCCCTTTTCTCCATGCAGCCAGCACTTTTCCTTCTCACTCTCCCCGCACGCCCACACCCACCCGCTTCTGCACCGAGAACCTCGAGGCGCGCACGCACGTGGAGGTGACGCCAAGCCCAGCGGCGAGGTCGGGGCCGGGGGTGGGGGGAGCCGGCGCCCCGCGGGCCCCCGAGGCCGGGGAGCTCCGCCAGCGCGTTGTGCGAGCGAGCTGAATGCAGCCGAGAGGCGTGCGCGCGGGCTCGCACGGATTAGCCGTGCTTTCCCATGAACCACAAAAGAATGCCCGAATCTGGGACATTTGTCATCAAGGGGCAGGCTGCTCGGGATGCAAGGTAACCAGAGCTTTCCCCGGACTGCTTCAGTCTTTGGGGACGTGGGGTCACCCTAATCCTTCCTGTCTATACTGTGAACGCGTAGGCAGCGAGACTTCAGCTCTGCGTTGGTCAATAAGCATCACGACGCGGGCGTTCCTGAGCGGCTACGTCCTCCGGTTGCTTTCTCGGTTTTTGGGAAGAGGCAGCGTTGCCTCCCATTTATTCAGTCCCCTCCCAGCAGCGCGGCTGTAGCGCTGCCGCAGAAGAGCACCCCGACGCTGCCGGGCCCTGTTTCTTCTTTCTGCATTCATCCACTTTGTCCTCCATTATGGCGACGAGTGCAGAAGATTGTTAATATGCGGTTGTCCAGACACGTCTAATCGAAGAGTTAATTCTCAGAAAATGACAAGTTTATTATGGTGTTTGTGGAAGCCAGGAGATCAATTAATTGGTAGAACCCTATTAAAATGTACTCAGAATTCTCCCCCAAATCACACATGTTTCTCTTTCATTCAAATTCGATGCTTTTCAGAACCTGGGCTCTCAAGGCTGCAATTTGTGCAATTAAACGTCTGTTGTTAAAGTTTAATACTGTTTTAACTCCACTCCTAGTCAAAGGAAAGCGAAAGCATCCTGGAGTGGAGCCTGAAGTCAGAGCTCACAGAAGAAGGGCTATCCCCGTGGGGCCGCAGGGAGGTGGTCTGCTCCTGGAGACAGAGCCCACCCGAAAGGAGCAACATTAGAGGGTTCCAGCAGACACACCTGAGTTCCAAAGGACCAGCCCCCAACTAAACCTGTTTATCTTCAAGAAATAGTGAACGTGTTTTTCCTAAGTTGTTTATTTACTGATTCAGTCCACAACCATGTGTGAAGGGTTCAAAGATTCTGAGCCTTGTGCTAGGAATTGGAAGAGGAATCGGATGGATCTGCTTTTGAGGGGTTCATGAGGGAGAGGATGAGGAAAGGCAGGGAAGTACATGGTTGGGTGTGCTGAGTGCCAAAGTCAGGTTACAAGTATATGATGTTTAGGAGAACAGAGAGGAGGCTGAGAGGATTGGGTGAGCTTTCCAGAGAAAGTGGTATTTGGAGAGGGTGTTAGCGCTGGTTCTCAGTTTGCTGGTGCTTTGGAAGGAACTTAGGGAGGGGACAAAAATTCATATTCTCTGCCCCCCCCCCCCCACCAAGTTATAATAGAATCTCCGAAGGTAGGGCAGGGAACCTGTATTTAACAAGCGACTTCGCTGACTCTATGGTGGTCAGCTGAGCCTTTGGTCCCATTGAAAGCATGAGCAACAGTGGTGTGAGAGGAATGGTTTAGGGCTAATGGAACAGCATGTGCAAATACAGCAGGGGTGAGACCTTATTTGGCCAATGGTGAGTTGTTAAACCATTCGTCTCCGGAGCCTATGGTTGGTATTCCTGCAACAACTGTGTAGAAAGCCTTTACTTCTAGAATTTATTTGTTCCCTTAGGTTGACAATTTTATTACCCTAGTAGGAATCAATGGAGAAAAAACACACGTTACAGTAGTTAAGTCTGAACGTGGTCGATAGCTCTTGGAAACTGCAACTTTAAGTGAAACGAAGTATAACAAAAATATTTACCATAGGCTAAATGATATAAACAAGCAAGTTCTTATGGCATATTTGTGGTCACAAAAACATTACCGAAATTCTAAATAAAGACTCAACGCCCTTCTAATATTAAATATTGAAATAAATGTGAGCTATAGACACACTTAAGAAAGATTAATAAAAACAAGTAAGAATTATTTACCTGATTATTCCAGTTCAGGATTGAGGGTGGCCAGAGTTCCTCTTGGTTGTTCAGGGCAGCAGCTGGGAACCCTCCCTGGACCCTGGATGGGATGCCATCCCATTGCAGGGTGCACTCACACACACAGCCACACTCACACTGGGATATTGTAGATACACCAATTTATCTAACATGCACGCAATCTTTGGGATGTGGGAGAAAACCGAGTACCTGGAGAAGACTCATATAGACATGGGAAGAATGTGCAAACTCACACAGACGGCGGCCCTGGTGGGGAAGTGATTCTTTTTTCTCATCAGTGTTTTTTTGAGGCAGAGCCTTACTCTGTCGCCCAGGCTGGAGTGCAGTGGTGCGATCTTGGCTCACTGCAACCTCCACCTCAGGGGCTCAAGTGATTCTCATGCCTCGGCCTCCCCAATAGCTGGATTACAGGTGGTGTCACCACACCTAGCTAATTTTTGTGTTTTTAGTAGAGACGGGGTTTTGCCATGTTGGCCAGGCTGGTCTCAAACTCCCAGCCTCAAGCAATCCCCCCCACCTAGGCCTCCCAAAGTGCTGGGATTACAGGCATGAGCCACCGCACCCAGCCTTTCTCAACAATGTGATTTTGAAAAGATGTTGAATAAAATGACGGTATTTGAGGACCTGCCAGCTTGATTTAGGGCCCCTCTCCAGCAAGACAAGCACACACAAACACACTGCTGAAATGTATCCAGTTACCATAATGAGAGAGACCTGTTTTTCTGAGAGTTGCCAGATATCTCATACAAAGTCTTACATAAAAGGTAAATTCCTATTTTTAAAAACTAGATTAATGGCTGAATATTTATTTTATAAGTAAATAATTATTTTGCAACTGCATCATAAGATATGTAGTCATAAAGGCTTTCCATGTAATCAGCTGTGACAGAAAAAAAAAAGACTTTGAGATGCTTGTGGGGGAAAAGTTGTTGTATAGAACCGAACTGTAAAGCAACTGACCCTTTCTATTTTAAGCCTTGTCACTAGCCAGTGATATGAAGTGTTGAAGTATGAGAATGGAGAGATTTTTTAAATTTTCTCAACTAAGGAGGTATTCAAACTTGATTTTCTGTTTCATAATTAAAGCTTCAAGTCTTCTGACAAACACTACGGCAATACATGTCACCTCTGGTTATTTTTTCTTCCTTATTCTTAATTCATTGCTGAACGTTTTAAATAAGTCATTCCTTCTGTCTGCATTAACATTTAACTCCACACCTGCATGCAAAGATTTCCTTAAATGTAACCTTCCAGTGGAACTTTTTCTAATTGAATGAAGGGAGCTTCCTCTTCAGCTGTTACATTAAATAGCCCCTCCTCAGTGAAACCTGTTCTGATTGCTAGACCTTTCTCGGATCCTGGTCCTCATTAGCACTCATAAGCCTTCTGAATTGCCCATAAATATAGTGTTTGTTCTTTAATGTCTCTTTTTCACCCCCTTAAGCTCCTGAGGATGCAGACCATATGTATCAAGTTCAACAATGTGTCCCCAAATCTAGCACATATAATTGTTCAATAATATTTGCCAAATTAGTGAATAACTACAGATTTTCATCAATTGGAAATACCATCCTTCCTTAGACCAGTAACTCCTTCCGAGAGGCCAGGAGACATGCTTTACTACCAAGGGATGTAGGGGGGACTTACCAGACATTTGCTGTCTGTGATTAGTAATCAGGGATATACCTACGCTTTTAAAGTCTTTTATTATACCAGTCTGTTGCTTTTGTAAGGCTCTGAATGGCTATGTCAATTATCGTCTATTGAGCATCTATTAAACAGCCCTCTGTTAAGCAAAAATGCAACATTAGATTTGGCCCCTGCCCTCAGAGATGTTATTTTTGGTAATTGTTTTTCTACTCATTCTCCCGAGTACTCAGGAAAGAAGCCCCACCTCACTCCTGGGGTGAATTTTGATTGGTCCAAGCCGTTCCAGCTGGTCTCATTCCCCTTGCTGGTAATTGGTTAAGCAGGGGCATGTGATACATTTCCCAATTCTGGTCAACCAGATATAAAAGGAAAATTGCTGAGTGGTGGTCTTCTGTGAAAAGATTTTTTTTTTTTTCTCAAAAGAACACATTAGAGACACTTCTCCTTTTCCTCCCCCTGTGTGTTATTGTATAAGGATAAAGTCCTTGGAGCTATTGCAGACATGCTGGGACCATGCAGCAACCATCCTGAAGAAAAAGTCACTGCACTGAGAAAGCAGGGAAGACTCCAGGCCCCTAATTGCATAGATATGGGTCCAGTCACTGATTAACCCGAAAACTGTTCCACCTATAGTCTTGTTGTGTGAGATAGTACCTGCGCTATGGTTTCGGGTACATCTAGCTGTGTTTTCTGTTCTCGTAACTGAAAGCACCCTAACAGATACATGTAATCCAGGGAAGCACTGTGACATGTACATTAGTCTTGTGATGGGAGCAGAAAGAGTCTCTTAATTTTTTTCTATAAGACCCCGAGTAAAAGTAGAGAGAAGTTTTATTTGTTGCAATTCCACAGTTCCATTTGAGGTCACACCTACATGCACAGAAGGCTGTCATTTATTGAATACCTATTCTGTGTGAAGTGCTTTATCTTATTAATCCCTGTAACAACTGTAGACCTACTTTACAGATGAAAACTGTGAAGCACCAAGATTTCAAGGACAAAGCCCTGCTAGGAAGTGGTAGAGCTAGGATATGAAACCAGATCAAAGTTCTCTCTAATAGCTGGCATTGCTTCTCAGTCATCAGGTTGTTGATATCTTTTGCGTAGCGTATCCATTAAACAATTTATGACAAATAACAAAGCACCAACGTTGAAATGTGTGAGGACAGATTCAAGGCTATGCCTACATAAAGTCACTTTCATGAGCTTGCATTCCAGTGTGTTTGCCTTCTGTTGTGGGAGGGAAGAGAGTGGAGCTCTCTCCAGCCCTCAGAAAATTGTGCCCACCCTACAACCCAACTGATCTGTGCTGCAGCCCTGAATGTGGGAATGAGTAGAAGAAGGGGCAAGGCAGGTGAAGGTTTTGCGCCTGAATGTCCTGGGAGAAAGTATTAGGAACTTCAGCCGTAGGACTGGGATACAGGGCTTTTCTTTGTCACTGTAAGGTAATCCTGATTCCTCACTCCATAACTATGAGGGGTTCTGGTATAATTGTGACTTTAAAAGCAAAGCTGTTACATGTGTTAAAAGTCATAGAACCATGTACCAAAAAAAAAAGAGTCAATTTTACGTAACGTAAAGAAAAAAGCCCAGCTGGGTCATTGCAAAGGTGTGCCTCTCTGGAAATGTGGTTTCCTTTCCTTGACACCACCAGTGATAAGTATCCAAGGACATGGAGGTCCTGGTCACAAATTAGCGCTCAGAAGACAGATTGAGGGGCCGGCAGCAAAAAGATGCTTGGAGTCTGGGGCGTTGTCAAATGGCAGAGAATTAAAGAGGAGTAACTAGTTTATTAAACAGGTCAGAACTTCTCAAGAGGCAGGTAGAAGCAGACTTCATTTTCACCCCAGTGATCCCACTGAACTTACTCTATTACCTCACTCTAACTTGCTCTTTGGAAGAAGTCTTGGTCAGATCACATAACCTTGGTGGTTATTATTTGTTTCTTTGTTTCCAATTTTTTAAAAAAATTGTGGTAAAATATGTGTAACATAAAGTTTACCATTTTAACCATTTTTAAGTAGATTCACATCATTGTACAGCCATCCCCACCACCTGTCTCCAGAACGCTTTCCATCTTCCCAAACTGAAACTCTGCACCCACGACCCATTAGCTGTCCATTCTCCCCTCCCCCAACCCTCGGTAACCACCATTCTACATTGTTTCTATGAATTTGACCATGTACTTCATATAAATGGAACCATACAATGTTTGTCCTTTTGTCACTGGCTTATACTACTTAGCATAACGTCCTCAAGACTCATCCATGTTGTAGTGTGTGTTGGAATTTCCTTCTTTTTTAAGGCCAAATCATATTTCACTGTAGGTGTGTATCACATTTTGTCTGTCTTTGATCTGTCGTTGGATACATGGGTTGCTTCCACCTTTCGGCTATTGTGAACCCTGCTGATGTGAACATGGGCGTGCAAATGTCCTTATTCAAGTTCCCTGCTTTCCATTCTTTTGGGTGTATACCCAGAAGTGGAATTGCTGAGTCATATAGTAATGCTATTTTTAACTTTTTGAGAAACCGCTATACTGTTTTCCACCGAAGCTGTGCCATTTTACATTCCTGGATCGTTATTCTCAGAGAACCAAAATCCCAGTCCAGTCTGACAATCATATGTCTCTGGTTCAGCCTGGTGCAATTTCAAAATGTGATATTTTTATCATACAACAGCTTCTCTCCTCCGCAGCTTGGGCCTTCTTTCTACTTAGAAACCTGCCAGGGAGGGACACGGCCGGCTCATTTTCCCTCCTTGCTTTCCCTCATCTCACGCTCACTGGCTGGCTGCTTTGGCTCCCCAGGGTCAGGCACTGGGTGGGGTGCAGGGAGTTAGGGACACCATTGACGTCTGGCAGTGGTCCCTTCTGGGTGGGACTGATGTCCAAAATGACTATCTCTCCTTGAGTCCCTTTGCGAGTTTCTCAGAAATCCTTTCTCCAGCTATTGGGGAGACTGAGGCAAGACTGCTTGAGCCTGGGAGGTCAAAGCTGCAGTGAGCTATGATTGCACCACTGCACTCCAGACTGGGCAACAGAGCAAGACCCCATGTCTTTAAAAGATTCCTTCTTGGAATCTGTTTCTGGCAATGCTTTTCCTCTGGCTATCTGTTTGTGGGTCATGCTCAGCCCCTGGGATCCTAGCAGTCTGTCCCTGTGCAGGGGGATGTCTGTTCCTCCAGAGGGTCCTTGTAGGTAGAGTCTTTTTTTTTTTTTTTTTTTTTTTAGTGGCACCCCTAGGCCAGCCCTTTTGTGCTGTGGGTAGAAGTGTAGCTTCCTCCCTATGAAGTCTTTCCTCTGGTTGCTCTGCCAATGCTAGTCAGACTCCTGTGTTTAGATGTGTACCCTGGAAGAGCCGGTTACCAGCTCCTCTTTCTCCTAAATTCCAGAGGACCCGTGTCAAGCTGCTGGTATGGATTTCTTGAAGTCTGCTCTTACTCAGGCTTAGTGTGGGGCAACCAAACCCTTCCTCTCCTGTGAGCTGCAGTGATTACTGGTGACTTTCTAATACACAGTCCTTCTTGCCCTTCTTCTCCTCCCCTAGAAGCCTCCAGGTTGGTGACGGTGGTGGGCTCATGCTAGCAGAATCAGATTCACAGTCCCCTGTTTTTCTTACAAAGGTGAACTAGTGTCTTCCTCCAGGGCAGCGTTTCTCAACCACAGCCCTACTGACATTTGGGGCCAGAAAATTCCATGCTGTGAGGCCTGCCCCGTGCATTTCAGGATGTTTAGCAACATCCCTGGCCTCTGCTCACTAATTTCCAGTAGTATCACCTCCGGTTGTGACAACCAAGAATGTCTCCAGACATTGTGAAATACCTCTTGGAGGGCAAAATTGCTCCCGGTTGAGGAGCACTGCTGTGGTGTCTTGAGCTGCTTTTGGCCTTTGGCATTCCACAGAGCCCCCTTTTGTTATTCTGTGGTAGATGGCTTCTGATATACGGGAGCTGCAGCCAGGCTGCAGGCAGACCCTGAGGAGACTTGCAGGAAGCTAAATTGAAGTCATTTCTGTTTACTGCCATCTTCTTGTCTCTTTAGAAAATTCTTGTTTATGTGTTGCAACCTCGCCTTAGCTGTAACCCAGGAGGTCAAAAAGCAGGTGACGTGGGCACACGGGGAGGGAATGCAGCCCCTCTGCCGACCTGCCCCGGCAAGGCCAGCCTTGGCTGTGGGGCGGTTGATAATTAGTGAGCCTTCGCAGAGAACAGCAACCTGGGCTTCCAAATCCTGCTGCCTCTTCCTACAGGGAGAACCTCCCTTCTTTGTTAACCTAGGCAGATTTGGATTTCTTTCCTTTTTTTTTCCTTTTTTAAGGAAATCAGCAGTTTCCTTATTATGTTCTATTGGGATTGGACAAACCCTAAGAGCCAGGGTGTGGGAGCTTGAGCCTGTCCTGCTTCAGGTCAGGTTTGTTTTTGGTACCTGGTACAGAGCTGGGCCCTGCGCTGGGGAAGGGGAGGAAAGTAGCTGTTATTGACTGGACAGTCTGATAGGAACCCTTCTTTCAAAGAAGATTGTATGTGTGTATGTGTGTGTGTGTGTGTGTGTTTCCCAACTAAGTGTATCGGTTGCTCATGGGCAATAAATGAGTAAGGGACCCTCTTGGGCTTCCCAGCCTAGTCGCAAGCCCCCATAGTGAGTGCTCAGCTCTGGCCTCTGGCCCCAGTCTCTGTTGCCCTCGAGAGCGCTTGGCCAGGGAACTTGTCTTGCTCTTGGCAGCTCTGATCCCAGAGACCAAAGTCACAGCTTTAACAATATAATCCCGAATATAGGAGCCATAAGCAGACTTACCTACATTTCTGTACTCTTAGTGAAATAGAAGTATAGGATGAGTAGATGTACAAGTAAAAGATTATCAAACATGAGAGGTGATAGGAGAGAAGGCTCAGAAACAAACAAAAGAGTAAGAGACAGATGCTGCCAGAAGCAAAATTACATACATAGACCAACAGAAGAATGAAAAATAATAGGAAAATATATGGAAACACATAAAGGAAACAGATTTGAAATATAATATCCCACCTGGTGTGCAGCTACTTTACATGAGCCATTCTTGAGGAGTTTCAAGGAAGCGCCATGGGATGGAAGCGTTTTGGAGAATGAGGAGGCGGCGACCTGGCCTATTGAGATAGACGTCGGGATAGGGTTCTCTGCCTATGCAATAGCCATTTGCCCATAATTTCCCCTGCCACCCCCCACCTCCAGCAGGTATTGGACAAAGATTTTATTTCAGGAGTGAATCATGATGGGCCTGAACTTATTTTCGTTGTGTTAAGTGATTGATCTGGGTATGGCCATGAGACCCAGTGCAGCCAATAAGATGCAAAGAGAAGTCTACAGAGGGCTTCCCTTCCTGAATCCAAAGGGAGCCCAGCAAGGGCAAAATGTTTTTGCCTCTGCCCAGTTCTCGCTTGCTGGGGATGCCCGTGAGAGAATACGATACCGGAAGCTTTGTTAGCTAACTTTGGACTCTGAGCTGACAAATATTAGAATGAAAAACCAATCCACAGAGCATGGTGGAACAGAGGAACAGGAACAGTCCGGCCGGTGAGGGGACCCTTGAGCTGCTGAACTACCCTGCACCCACCCACCCCTCCAGACTCTCGTGAGGGCAACAGTGAATAATCCTTACCGTTAAGCCATGGCTAATTGTTTTTTTCTCCTGATCTAACACATGCTAAGCGGATGCACCAAGCAACTCCTATATTATATGTTTCCTATTTCTTTAAATGGTCTATTAAGCCAAGTTCTTAGGAAATGACTTACATTTTTCTTTAAAAAAAAAAAAATTAAAAAAATCCTGAGAGCTAAGTAAAAGGTTATGGAAAAATAGAATTCTTTACAAAAATAACACACTGCATACATATTTGCTTGATATTGTGAGAACCGCTCAGGCTTAGAGAAACATTTTTTAATGTCTGGTGTTGTTGATCTTGGACATGGTTATCTTGCTCTCTGTCAAATGCTGGATTCCCACCGAGAAGCAGCCGCTTACTTTTCCCTCGCTTTTTGTTCTGATGATGCTAGCGATCCCTTGTATGACAGACACAGAAAAGAATGCAGGACACAAATGGGGGAATGCATTCAACTCACATAAGAATTTAATGAGTCAATCCAGATTACAAACCCCTCACTGGCAAGGTTATATCTTTGTTGTGATTTGTTCTCACCTCCTTCTATTGTTGTTTACTTTCTCTATGCCAACAACAGTAGTCAGAGATTAGAGTGACTCTCGCCGTTCATCAATAGAGGTTCAGTGGCCTGAGGTTTCGAGCTGTGGCTTTTGTTCCAGCTAGATATTTTCATGTAGTTTAAATTAATAAAACATGAAGGAATTTCCAGTATAATGCATGTGCGCTGCTTTGCTCTTTGATTGCATATTAAGTGTATGCATATGTCGTCCTTCTAAGGAAATAGAATCACACAGCTCTAAGCTTTAACTTGCTGTCCAGGTTCCCATTTGATTCTCCCTCTATTTCTTTTTTTAGGAGAAAATATGTAATAAAAACAGGGACAAGAACTTTGGTTTTTCTTGTTGCTAATAACAGAGAATTACCAGAGCAGCTCTTTCTGTCGTCCTTCATCATGGGAAAGAATGATGCTAGTAACGCCTGGGACTGAAGGTCACGCTGCCTGGCTTTGTGGGGACAGATGGCCATTGCTCATCATGTTAGCAAGGAGCTTGATGCTCACTTCTGGACATCAGCTGCTCACTATGTATATTAAGTGATAATTTAGCTTCAGGTGGCACTGACCCTGGTGCTGTCTCATCTCCTGCCACCTTAATGGGAAATATTCAGACAGCAGTACCTTACTTGCCAGTCTTCCATTATGAAACACAAGCAGACTCTTTCATATACCAAATAATGATAATAATACGTACTATTGCGTCTTATCATTTGGATTTTGCTTCGCCACCTAGACATTCTCAATTCAGAAGCCCAAGGGACAATTTTGTAAGTTATATGAAAAACAAACCACCTTGTGAAAACAAAGCAACAGGAGCCACGGGGCTGAGGTGGGTGGGAAGGAGCAGAGCACGGCAGGGGTTGAGGCAAGGCCGCTTTCATCAAGAGCTGGACCATCACTAGGATTCAGAAGAATATGAACTTCTTTGGTTTTGGGGCTTTACTGAGAAGTTCTCTGCTTCTAAAGTAGCTTACAGTTCTCTGAAGCAGCTGCATCATTAATTCTCATTGAATTCCTGTAAAGTCAATGCCTTCATGGGTAAGTGGAAGAGCCAGGCTCCCAGCACCAGCCAGCTCTTCTTAGATGTTTGTTAACCCCAGGGGCCCACTTAGATGGTCCTAGAAACATTTATTTTATTTTATATATATATATTTTTACCACATTCCGTGATGGTCTGGGTACAGTATCTACTATATATATTATATAGTACCGGACAAAATATTGAATCAGGCTATGGAAAATATGGATAGGATTGGAGGACCACAATCCAAAAATCATAAAATCTTACACTTCTGCTAAAATGGACTGACAAATTTGGATCTCAGTTTCTTGGTTACCAGAGGAAAATGGGAAATATGGTAAATTGTAAAATTAAGGAACATATTCTCAACTTCAGAATTCAAATTTTCATACAGAAAAAGGCATGCCCCTTTTTAAAAAGATGCAAATTTTTCCTGACTCTCAGGTCTTCATAAGAGTTCTGGCTTGTGACCAGGTGCGGTGGCTCACACTTGTAATCCCAGCACTTTGGGAGGCCAAGGTGGGCAGATCACCTGAGGTCAGGAGTTTGAGACCAGCCTGACCAACATGGTGAAACCCTGTCTCTACTGAAAATACAAAATTAGCCAGGCGTGGTGGCACACACCTGTAATCCCAGCTACTCGGGAGGTTGAGGCAGGAGAATCACTTAAACCTGGTAGGCAGAGGTTGCAGTGAGCCGAGATCGTGCCATTGCACTCTAGCCTGGGCAACAAGAGTAAAACTCTGCCTCAAAAAAAAAAAAAAAAAAAAAAAAAGAGTTCTGGCTTGCATCTTTTCTTTTTTGTGATGAATTCTTGCTCTGTCACCCAGGTTGGAGTGCAGTGGCATGATCTTGGCTCACTGCAACTTCCATCTCCTGAGTTCCAGTGATTCTCCTGCCTCAGCCGCCTGAATAGCTGGGATTACAGGGGTGCACCACCATGGCTGGCTAAGTTTTGTACTTTTAGTAGAGATGGGGTTTCACCATGTTGGCCAGGCTCGTCTCAAACTCCTGACCTCAGGTGATCTGCCCGCCTCCCAAAGTGCTGGGATTATAGGCATGAGCAACCACACCCAGCCTGGCTTGCCCTTCATAGGCCACAGATACTCACGTAATAGGCAACAGGCAATAACTTTACCAATAAATCCATTAAAATGTTTCCTGCTGTGTGCATACAGCTATATCCACAAGTCTGAAGTACTCTTGAGCCCATGCCATGGTGTGCCTTGCGGAAGCCATTTCTTCCACTCTGTTGTATGGACTTAGATCTTCGTATGCCAGTTCTAGAGTTCTAGGGAAGCATTTGCCTTCAACTATGTTGCAGAAGACTCACTCCCTTTCCAGGCCAGATATGTGCAGAATCTTGCATGCTCCCTTTTTCTTTCCAGAAGCATCTCTACGAAGCTTTCCTGACTGATTTTCTCAGATATGCCCTCATACAGGATTTAAAAGGCAGGGGTGGGCCTGAGAAAATCTCACCCCAATCATTGTAGAGCTGTGACCAGAGCAGCAAATAAAGACATAGTCAGTGACTTCCCTAGCTCAGTCCCCAGGCTTAAAAAAGCCAGGCTTGTTTTTTTGTTTTTTTGTTTTTCTCCCCTAGACCATGTTATTAACCATAGACTCATCATGATGCCTGCTAATTTGCTTCTAAGTTATAAGGAAATACCTGTGGGAGGCAACTGAAATTCAGTTGTATATTCAACGTACTGAAGAAGGAATTCTGGTAAAGAAGGAGGCCCCCTTGGAAAAGGGGCTTTTCCAATGTCTATATAACAAATGGTGGAGGTAGAAATTTCTCTGATGGATGATGAGTACACATGGGTGCCCTTCTCAGCAGATATGGTTAAGGCCTTCCCTCCAGGGATGGACTAGGGTAATGGGAAATTATTTTATATTTGCTAAATGCTTTCTACTTTGCAAAGTTCATGCAAACACATGATCTCATTTGATTTTCACAACGTACCTGAAAAGTCAACAATTATCACTCTCTTTCCTGATGAAGAAACTGGGACTCAAAGAGATTACGTGGCCTGTGTAAGCTTCTGAGCTAGAATTTTCCTCAAACCGTTAAATTCCCGAGGGCCTGCCAACTAGCCAGGTTTTGCAAAACAGACAAGGCGTGGTACTAAGCAGAGTTCCTCCATTCAATCCCAAATTCGTTTAACACATACCTCTGTGCTTTGGTGTCCTCATCTGCAAAATGGGAATAACATGATGTATCTCACACTCAGAGAATGTGGTGCAATTTGAGCCCTACCTGTGCCTGGCGTCTAGATCTAGATGGTGTTCAAGGAAAGTTTGCTATCATTTTGTCTTCGTTTCTTTCCTTACTGGTTGCCAGCCTCCACCTTTGAATCTTGCTTGCTTGCTTGCTTGCTTACAGAGCCTCGCTCTGTTGTCCAGGCTGAAGTGCAGTGGTGGGATCTCAGCTCACTGCAACCTCCGCCTCCCGGGTTCCAGCGATTCCCCTGCCTCGGCCTCCAGAGTAGCTGGGATTACAGGCACCTGCCACTACGCCTGGCTGATTTTTATACTTTTAGTAGAGACAGGGTTTTGCCATGTTGGCCAGGCTGGTCTCGAACTCCTGACCTCAAGTGAGGCACCCACCTAGGCCTCCCAATGTGTTGGGATTGCAGGCGTGAGCCACCACGCACCCTGCTGGAATCTTTCTTTCTGCTTCTCTCTTGAAGGCCTTTCTTATTCTAAGTTTTACCCGGTGGCATCCTGTGGAATGTTAGAGACAATAGTCATCCCAGGAGTAGAAAATTCAGTCCCAGCTGCCCTGTTTTCCTCCTAACCCTGCAATTTTGGACCGGATCCTGCCATCCTGAGCAGCCAGTGAGTCTGAAAGAGAGGGCTAATTCTAATCCTTTCCCCTGGGACCTCTTAGTGTGGATTCCTTTTTTGTTGTTGTTGTTGTTGGTTTGTTTGAGCAGAGCCACTTTAACTTTTAAGGGGCCCCCAAAGTGTTTTCTTGAAAGGGCTGGGTTGGGAGGCCCCCTCTCGGGCCCCAGGCTATGGCCGGGCCACTTCCTCCCCTCATCAGAATGCACCACCACCCCCAGACTGGAGAGTGTGGGAAGAGCTGCCTGGGACGCTGTGGGTCGAGGAACTTGCTGGAATCTCTGCCACGGGGCCCAGAGCTACCCCGTGCATGACAGAGAAGGACTTAACGAATGAAGGAGGCTGGTCTCCTGCGCGTCTTTGGACCTGGAAAGGGAGAGGAATTATAAATGACTCAGGGAGCACAAAGAGGGGATTATGGCCCTGGCTGTGAAAGGGGGCGAGCCGGCTGATAATGCACTGCTGCAGCCTCGGCTCATTCCGCTCATGCCTTTGAAGATTTCCCTGCAGCCAGTGGCGCAGGAACACAACCCCGTGGACACGGAAGGGCACCACCGCGGCCCCTGGCAGGCCCCACCTGTAGCCGCTGCGCCCTCCCCGCGGGCACCGGGCTCTGCATCCAGGAGGCTCCAGGAGGCCCAGGGGCCTGTGATTCCCCGCAGCTCGGTCCATGTTAGCCGCCCCAGGCCCTCCTCGTGATTCCAAATAGAGGGGAGCGCGGTGCCCATTCCTTGTTTCTTTCTGATTGCTTACCGCCCGGGCCAGCTGCACAGCATGCGGCCGAACTGCGGGGTGGTTAAGGAGGGACAGCTTATGAAAAAGGTAGGGGTTGTGCAAAAGAGAAAACTCCAAGCATACGCTGGAGTTTTCTTAAAATGCAGATTCAGATCTGATGGCATAGGGATTTCACTCTGCTGCAGACCTTTCCGTGACTTATCTTAGAACGGAACAAACATTTGATGCTTGGCCTTTTATGTGCATAATCTATCAGTTTACAGGTAAGAGGACTGAGGTGGAGAAAATAGCTACATGACTAGGATTAGAACTCGGGTCTCTGGCTTCCTGTTATGCCTTTTAAAGTAGGTCACGCAGCACTTTGGGAGACCAAGGCAGGAGGATCGCTTGAGCCAGGAATTTGAGACCAACCTGGGCAACACAGCAAGACCCCATCTCTACAAAAAATGTAAAAAGTAGCTGGGCATGGTGATGCACCTGTAGTCCCAGCTACTCCAGAGGCTGAGGAGGAGGATCACTTGAGCCCAGGAGTTCAAGGCTGCAATGAGCTAGGATTTCACTCCAGCCTGTCTCTTAAAACAACAACAGGTTGGGCGCATTGGCTCACGGCTGTAATCTCAGCACTTTGGGAGGCTGAGGCGGGCGGATCACCTGAGGTCAGGAGTTCGAGACCAGCCTGGCCAACATGGTAAAACTCCATCTCTACCAAAAATACAAAAAAAGTTAGCTGAGTGTGGTCGTGGGCAACTGTAATCCCAGCTACTCGGGAGGCTGAAGCAGAATCACTTGAACCTGGGAGGCAGAGGTTGTGGTGAGCTGAGATGGTGCCACTGCACTCCAGCCTAGGCAACAAGAACAAAACTCCATCTCAAAAACAAAAACAAAACAAAACAAAACAAAACAACAACCTACAACAAAAGTAGGTGAGTTGAAGCCTGGTCACTCTGAGCCACAGGACCTCAGGTCCTTTTGTGCCTCCGTCCACGTAGCCTTTGGAAAATTCAGAATGTTGGAGGGGGTACTGAACCCGGATGGGAGTGGCTAGGTGAGAGAGAAGGTATGCGTGTGTCTGAATGAGGTTCTTAGTTTAACATTTTACGTGTCTGTGAGTGGTATGAAGTTGGTAACCTCTCACTGCTGCTGCATTCTAGTGGGTCCTCTGAATTTCAAACTCCCTTTGGCTAGAGAGAAGGTAGGGCAGGAGATTGTGAGCTATGGGCAGTAGGGGATAGCTGGGACTGAACTGTCTCTGTCTGGGCATGTAACTCCTCCCCCACGCTGTACACTATGAATGATCCCTTCCCACCTGCCCTCCGCTCTCAAACATCTCTGCTCCAAGCTCATAGATAGGCAGAAGCGCACTCCCTCTAAAACCCGGGGTTCTAACTGGGCATGATGGCATTATTTCCCACAATAAAACCAGCCGACCAAACAAATGTCAGAAAGACATCCTTCAGTTCTTGCAGACATGGGAATCTTCTTTTTATTATAGCTAAGAATAAAATGTGATTTTGTAGAAGCTTTTTTAAAATAATTAACTTACTGTTTTTGATGACTAGTCCAGAAGAGTAAGCAGGAGACTGAGTTTCAAACCTTGGTCCTATCTTTTCCTCTCACTATGAGCTTGGGACAAGGCACTAACCCCCCTAGTGTCGGCCTGTTTATATGGAAAATGAGAAAAATGCATTGATCAACCAAAAATAATTAAAAATTTACAACGTGGCAATTACTAAGCCTGGGGATATAGTTCTCACATGGAACTTATATTCAAATGGGGAAAACAGATATTAGGTAAGAGACACAATGAGAATTACATATTATGGTGAGTACGATGACGAAAGTGACCACGGTGAGCCGCAATCACAGGTGACCCTTCAGAAAGAGCAGCACTCTCCAAAATGTGGTCTGCAGACTCTTGGTAGGGAGTAGTGGTAGAGGTTGAAACCCTTTCAGGGAGCCCACAAAGTCAAGATAATTTTCATAATAATGCTAAGATGTTTTCCTCCCCTTCCCCTTCCCCTCCCCTCCCCTGCCGTTCCCTTCCCCTCCCTCCCCCTCCCTTCCTTCCTTTCCCTCTCCCTCCCTCCCTTCCTCTCCCTTCCCCTCCTTCCCTCTCCCTCCCTTCCTCTCCCTTCCCCTCCTTCCCTCTCTCTCCCTTCCTCTCCCTTCCCCTCCCTCCCCTCCCCTCCCCTTCCCTTTCATTCCCTCCCTTCCCCTCCCATCCGTTCCCCTCCCCTCCCTTCCCCTCCCCTTCCCTTCCCCTCTTATCCTCTTCCTTCATCTCTCCTCCCCTCCCCTGCTCTCCCCTTTCCTTCCCCTGTCATCCCCTTCCTTCATCTCCCCTCCCCTCCCCTCCCCTTCCCCTCCCATCCCCTACCATTATCTCCCCTCCCCTCCTCTTCCCTCCCCTTCCCTTCCTCTCCCTACCCCTCCCTTCCCCTCCCTTCCTCTCCCTTCCCCTTCCTTCCCCTCCCTTCCCCTCCCCTCCCCTTCCCTCCATTCCCCTCCCATTCCCTTCCCCTGCCTTCCCTTCCCCTTCCTTCCCCTCCCTTCCCCTCTCATCCCCTCCCCTCCCTTTCCTTTCCTTTTTTTTGAGACAGAGTTTTGCTCTGTTGCCCAGGCTGGAGTGCAGTGGCACGATCATGGCTCACCGCAGCCTCGACCTCCTAGGCTCAAGCAGTTCTCTCATCTCAGCCTCCTGAGTAGCTGGGACTACAAGTGCATGCCACCATGCCCAGCGAATTTATTTATTAATTTTTTGTAGAGACAGAGTCTTACTATGTTGCTAGTGCTGGTCTCAAATTGCTGGGCTCAAGCAATCCTCCTGCCTCAGCCTCCCAAAATGCTGTGATTACAGGCATGAGCCACCATGTCTAGCCTCCTTTTTTCATTGTATTTACATTTGCACTGATGAAATAAAAGTCATAATGGGTAAAACTGCTTGCACCTCAGCAAGAGTGAAGCAATACCACCAAACTGTACTAGTAGTGATTGTACCTCTTACCACCATACATTCTTAAAAACAAACAAATAGTATGCCACTTTCATTTATGAGTTTTCTTGATGAAATACTGAAGTGTTTAAATTTTATTAAATCTCAACCCTTGAATACACATTTAAAAAATATTCTGGAGGAAAATGGGAAGTATGCATGTAGTATTTCTGCTACATACCAAAATACTATAGTTATCTTGAGGAAAAGCATTTGTGCAATTGTTTGACTTGCTAGCTAAACTAGCTGCTTATATCATGGAATACCACTTTTACTTAAAAGATGATTGACAGAAAAATTATTGTTATTCTGACTTGGATAACTGGTAGAGATTTTCTAAAAAAAAAAAAACAACTGAAAGTATTTGTTGCCAGTAATAAAGTTTGAACTTACAAGTGAAAATTGGAATTTTAGAAATCTTATATCTTCCACCTTGAACTTGACAGAATCTCAGTGCTTAAATACTTTTCTGATGAGATCAATGTTGATATTAATGAACATGATTTTTTAAACTTTGTGTAATACAATGTGTCAACATTTGAGAGATCCCCATAGCTCAGTCAACTACTATTTTTCAAATGATCAGTACACAATGTTACAAAATCATAAATGGGAAAAAGATCCATTCTAAGTGCATGTGTGCCAGTGGATTTTAGTGTAATAGAGTAGAAACGTTCATTCATACAATTTCAGATTCCACATTGCCACTAAGCTTTTAGAAACTCCCACATATCAAATGTTGGTATAATATCAAAGAAAAATATACACAACTATCTGAAAAAGCTATTAACATACTCCTCCTTTTTCCAATTATATAACTGCGCAAGATCAAATTTTCTTCATATTACTTCAACCAAAAGAATACATCCCAGCAGACTGAATGATGAGAGAGATACTGATGAGAATTGAGTTGTTTTCTATTAGGCTAGACATTAAAGAAAGTTGCAAAACTGTAAACCAATGCTACTCTTCTCACTAACTGCTCTGGACAAATCTACTCATTTCTCAGAAAAATATGTGATTTATGTTGTCATGTAATAAAGTTGTTATTTTAAGTGGATTAACAAAATTTTTAAAATTTCTCAGTTTTAATTCTTATTAAGGAAATATTGATGGGATATAACTCATAGAAACAAAATCCCTCTGTCTTTTTGATAGAAAAAGAGTCCTGAGAAATAGTCAAAATATTTGAGAACTTTGAAATGAGGTATTCAAGGGAGGCCTTTCTGGGGAGTGTTGAGACCCAGAGGAAGAGCATTGCACAAAAGGAAACGTGAGAACAAACGTCTAAAGATGGGAAAAAGCTTGAGACATTCAAGGGAGAGAAAGGATAGCCATGCAGGTCCACAGAGATTATTAGTTTAAATGAAAAAATGTGCATGAAACTCCTTGGCATTGTACCTCACACATAGTATACATGAACTAAGTAGAATCAGATGCTGGGAGGGCTGCATGGTGAGTGGCTGGGGCTTTGCAGTGGGTCCACATACCTTATGTGCTCATGGACATCTCTTCTAGGTCATTGGGTAGCTACATCTTGCATTCTTTGTTTTTTCCTTCTGGTCCTTGGACTACATGTCGAAAGATCCACCTTTCAATCCTGGTGCTACAGAGTTTAACTCTGGACCAGAGAGTTGACCCCGCAGGATCTCAGTTCTCTCTTCTGTAAAATGGTGATAATAATCCATGCTTCCTTCCCAGGATTTCATGATGGTCACATGAGAAGGCATAACAATAATTCAGAAAATGTAGAGACCAAGTACTCAACACTATGCTTGCACTGCCTAAAGGCTCAATAAGTGTTTAAGTAAACTGTGTTTGAACAACACACACTACAGTCATCCCTCAGTATCTGTGGGGGATTGGTTCCAGGACTTCCTGCAAATACCAAAATTTATGCATGTTCAATTCCTTTATGTAAAATAGAGTGGTATTTGCATATAACCTATTCACATCCTCCTGTATACTTTAAATCATCTCTAGTTACTTATAACATCTGATATAATGTAAATGCTATATAAATAGGTGTTATACTGTGTTGTTTAGAGAGTAATGACATGACAGAAACGTCTGTACCTGTTCAGTACGCATTTTTTCCCAAATATTTTTGATCTGGAATTGGTTGAATTCATGGATGTGCAACCCACAGATACAAGGGGCTACCTGTACTTTGTTCCGCTGAATGAATGTATTTGAAAATACAATCTCATGAATCAAACGCCACGGCTGACCCTCCACAGCACAATATCTGGGGAAGCGTTCTTCCTTTGGCTCATTGAGTGTCTGCAGGCTTCATGACAGCTTTCTGGAGCCCACAAACATGTAGACATGTAGTCAGGAATAAAGTTATTGCCCTCAAATCTTATGATTTGACTTCTAAGAAATTACATAACAAGATATCGTTACAATTACTTACTGTGGTTGTATGCTACTTACCAATATATTCTTTTACGTCACTGCAGTGGAAATGTAAGTCAGCCAGGTAAACTCTATTGATTCCTTTCAAAAAAACATGTATGGATTGCCTACTATGCACTAGGCAATTGCTTTTCTGGCCTCTTTGTAGAAGCTATTTTGGAGGAGTTGAAAATTGCTCTCTGCGTTGAGATTAGGAGGGCATTTTTGTATTTATACCCTTCCTATAATCTCTGGCTTTATTCATAGGCTTTTCAGGGTTATTCCTAAGGACTGCCATGCTTAGGAGTGAGCTTAGAACATCTCAACCTTTGGTGCTGCTTGAGGGAAGAGGCATTTTGCTAAAAGCCAAGATCAGTTAGTGAAAAAGAATTCAGTCTACCAGGCAGGAGACTCATGGGCCTCTCAAGTATATACTCTCTTGTGCCACATGACAGGGAACAGATGTCACAGAAGAGACTGGAGGTGATGGTGCTGTTTTTTACTGTTGTTTGTTTACAACAGTTTCTATTTTAAGGAGTCTTATTTTATATTTTACAAAAACATTTCATCACCTATTTAACTCTAAATTTTACTTAATTATTCATTGTAATTATTTTACAGGTTGCTTCCCTCTTTCTAGGAATTTTGTTTCAATTTAATTTTCGTTTTGTTAGAGTACTTCCTTGAGTGAGTTTTACAGAAAGAGAATAAAGTGGAATACATTTGGAATCCCTGCAGAACAAAAATATTTTTAGTTTGCCCTCACATATGAAAAATTTGTTGTCAGGTATAGAAATCTTGGATCAGACAACCTTTTTTCCTACAAAGTCTGAAGACATGGCTTATGGGTGTTAGGGTTGAGTAGAGGATAGTGCCAAATGATTTCCTTTGCTTTAAAAGGGGAATGCCCTCTTGTCTGAGAGCTGCAAGATATTTACTCTAGAGGAAAAATTGTCCCAGACCTGGTCTGGGGAAAACTTTTCTCATGATGCATGTCTCCATTTCCTTCTGGGAAGATACTAAAATTTCTGATAAAATGCTTAAGCAATTTTAAAATAGACTTTAATGAGCTTAGAGAGCCTACCTTTGAGAAATTAGCATTCTACCCGCTCAATTGACTGTCAGCCAAGAATTTAATGATCTTGAACCAGGTCTTCTTTTCCAAAAACCTCTCTTTGCCCCTACAAGTGTGTCTACCAAGAGAGAAATCCTTTCAATTGGTCTGTTTCTGGACTCTTCTTTTGAATCAAATTTGAAAGGAAATTTTGACAAGTGCTCATGACTCAATTTCCTGAAAAGTTTTGTTTTTTCTTTTTAATCATCATTTTTGGAGTTCAGAAATTTCCCTGGGACATGTCAGAGTGTGAAGGATGATATTGCTGTTGATGAATCGCAGATAAGGAAGGCATAAGAAAGCCATTGATTTGTTCCAGAATTATTATTATTATTATTAGTTTAGACAGGGTCTCTGTACGGCAGGTGCTGGAGTACAGTGGTGCAATCACGACTCAGTGTAACTTCAAACTCCTGGGCTTAAGTGATGCTCCTGTCTCAGCCTCCTGAGTAGCTGGGACTATACATGCCCACCACCATACCCAGCTAATTAAATTTTTTTTTCTTTTTTGTAGAGACAGAGTCTCACTATGTTGCCCAAGCTGGTTTTAAACTCCTGGGCTCAAGCGATCCTCCCACCTCAGCCTCCCAAAGTGCTGGGATTACAGGGTGAGCCACCACTTCCACCCTGTTCCAGGATGTTTAACCTGTAAATAAAGAGGATGCCATGAGGTTGTGGAGGAGAGGTCTTCAGTGGTGGGCAGAGACAAAAGCAGAAACATGCTCATATCACACTGAACACCCTAGCAGCTGCTTGTCAAAACTCTGTGCTTGAAAAGTCAATTTTAAGAGCTGATTCGAACCATGTTTTTACCTCCTCCAGAGGTCCTGAACTTGAGCCCCACAGCAGACCAGCTGAATAAAAATTTCTTGGGCTGGGGTTCAAGTATCATGGCTATTATTTTTCAATCTCCTCAGGTGATTCTAAGGGCAACCAGGGTTGAGAAACACTAGTATAACTATTTTGCTGCTGCACTGGACCCCCTCCATTATTATTTTCACACACAATCCCCAACTGCTCCTGCCTTTGTTCAATTTCCCCTCTACCTGGTTGCTATAAAGTATCTCCACTCACTTAGATGTATTTTTACCCAACTTAGTCATCAATGCAATAACTATTTGTAGAACTTCTTTTTATGCCAGAATCATGCTGCATGATGGAGGGCCTCTTTAGAGGAGCCCAGATAGCATGACTAAGCATTCTCCTTCCTTCCTGCATGACTAAGCATTCTCTTTCCTTCCTTATTTGGATCCCAAAGGCGCTGTTCCCAGACTCTCACTACCATTGCTACCTGGGACATAGAATGCCTTGCTTGTCCCTGGGTTCTTAAGGATAATGTTTCCCTGTTCTTATCCCCCAGTTACTTGTACTCATGATTTATTGACCGTATCCCTACTACTGAAAGCAGTAGATAGGTAAGGGCAGCAGCCTCCCCAAACAGTTATTTATTGGGGCAAACCTATTCTGAGCTGAAACAGTCTTTCGTCATTGTGGCATGCAATACCAGAGACTCAGAATGAGCAGAACATCCATGTGAATGCAGAAGGGAAAAAAAATGGCTTGGAGATGGACTCTCAGAGGCTCTTGACCCATATAACACTCCTTTCTCCAATCATTCCAGTGTTTTCTGCTGTCCTTTTCTCATGAATAAGGCTTCGGGGCCCTTTCTCCTTATCTTCTTTGGGTAGACAGAGCCAGGAGGCACAACAGAGTGACTGTATTTGGCTGAGTATAAAAGGGAATATACGATTTTGTGGTCAATTTATTTTCACCTCATTCATTCTCAGGGGTACATGGTTTTCACCTCATTGATTTTCTGTGTTCATTGACTTGAAGCCTGCTGTTTATGGGAGGTTACTTCACATCTTCTCAAGCCATCTTTTTCTTTGTTTGTTTGTTTTTCGTTTTTCTGCCTTGGCAACTCTCTGCTTTCAGCTTGAACTAGTTTGAAGTAATCTCAGTGGTTTACCTACTTAATAATGATACTTGTCTTTTTCATAGAAGTATTATTATATGATATAATCTTTTTATTATAAATGTTAGAGTTTGGAGGGATCTTACAGGTTATTCTAGTCCAGCTCCTTCATTCAATATGAGGACACTGAAAACCAGGAGGTTAAAGGATTTGCCCAAGGTCACACAGCTGGAAAAGCAGAAGAGCTAGACTGGAAAGGGAGGGAGGGAGGGAGGGAGGCAGATAGAAGAAAGGAATGAATAGAGGGAGGGACAGAGAGAGGGATGGAGGGAGAAGGATTTTACTCCAGATACAACAGTTGGATGCTTTTGGCTGCAAGTAACATTTGACTCAAACTGGCTTAAATAATCTGTGTATTTATCATCTCGCATATCAAGAAGTTCGGAGGCAGGGCAGGCTCCAGGTGTAGATGATTAGGGCTCTGGCTCTGCTGCTCGATGATTCCTTACCTAACCTGTCTCCATGTGTCAGCTGTGTTCTCAGAATGGCTTCCCCCATGGTACCCAGATGACTACCAACAGCAACGGGGGAATGTGCTCCTCTGTTTACATCCAGATGGAGAGAGCGAGAGAAAGCATGGATCAGGGGTCCTGTCCTTCAGGCCGATTGGTCAACTCGGTTCATACTCGTGTGCCTGTCCCTAGGCTAGCACCATTGGTAAGGAAGGCCATAAGCTTGTGTCTGCATTCCCCAGCTCATCTCTGGCAGGGAGAACATGCTCTCTATGATTCATTTAGACCCATCAGCACCTCGCTCCGGAGATGGGTTGGAGTCCATTTCCCGTGTGTCACTTGAGTTTCACGGGGGAGAGGTTGGTCAGGATTCCCTTCGCAGAAAAGAAGAGAGGAGTGGAAGGGTTAGGCGGGCAGCAAAGGTATCCCCCCACACGAGGAACCAGCAGGCAGTATCTCCCAGGTGAAGCACACGGCACGGAGCACGTATGTATCCCCCACAGGAGAAACCAGCAGGCAGTATCTCCCAGGTGAAGCACACGGCACGGAGCCCGTATGTATCCCCCACACGAGAAACCAGCAGGCAGTATCTCCCAGGTGAAGCACAGGGCACAGAGCCCGTATGTATCCCCCACAGGAGAAACCAGCAGGCAGTATCTCCCAGGTGAAGCACACGGCACGGAGCCCGTATGTATCCCCCACATGAGAAACCAGCAGGCAGTATCTCCCAGGTGAAGCACAGGGCACAGAGCCCGTATGCAGCAGATGGTAAATGACCAGCCCTTGGGGCCATTCTTATTATTTGTTAAGCCCTGCTGACATGTGGGACTAACTATACCTTTTAAACTTTACCTGTGTTGGGGAGGGAGGGGATGAAGTGGGAAGGGGACCAGCCATGCCTCCTCTTGCCTATGGAAACTTTATCCTATAATGACAGTGGCCAGCAGGAAAGAAAATAAGGAGGGCACCCCATCTGATCTGTAGAAGAGGTACCTGTGCCAGGGTCAGGGTGGAAGCAGGTGCGTATCTTAGGGCATGAGCTGTGTGGGAACTCTAGCCTGAGTAGGAATCCTTACTGCCTCAACGGGATTTTTGAGCTAGCATGAAAGAGAAGGAAGTTTATGAGCTTCACCTGAAAATCCTTTCTCTGTTTTGTTTTTGTTTCGTTTTGTTTTGTTTTGTTAGAGACAGGGTCTCACTCTGTCACCCAGGCTGGAGTGCAGTGGTGCAATCCTAGCTCACTGCAGCCTTGAACTCCTGAGCTCAAGCGATCTTCCTGCCTCAGCCTCTGGAGTAGCTGGAACTACAGGTGCATGCCACCATGCCCGGCTAAGAAAATTCCCTCTTGAATTAATTATAATCCTCTCTTGCCAAAAAGTCATCCTTTTCAGATGGGACTGGCAGTGTGTGCCACCCATCAGAGCAACCATGAGACTCCCGACCAGCTATGTGCTTGCCCTTCTCCTGGGCTGTGCTTTTTCCTTCTTATTAAAGTTTTTATTTATGACATCCATGAATGCCGGTCTCAGGGCAGAATTCCCTCCCCACGACGGTGCATTGTCTTGACTTTAGGTCATCCCTAGAACTTTTTACTATTCTGAACGCTACTCATCTCAATGTATTTTCCTGGCCTTCTATGGCTGCTCCATTGGGTATGTTTGATGCGGGGAGTGCTTTGAGGTTTGTGAAAAGCGTTTTTGAGAAACTTGCTGTTAGATAACATCCCCGGGTCTCAGTGATCCTTTTTTAAGCACCGCCATCATCTACATTAATCATCCTGTTTATGATGCATAGACAAAGGATGTGGAACTGTTTCTGTAGGGCTTGGGGAGAGGGCTGTTTCTAGGAGCTGTTTCTTCCAGTCTGGAGAGGCAGCTTCAGTCTGAGTTGTGGGGGCGGCGTGGCAAAGCTTCTGGCTCCTGAATTACAATAAGGATTTGAATCAAGAGAGCCCACAAAGATTCTGCCCATAAAGCTGTTTCACTCTCATTTTCTTTTTTTGGAAGTGAGGCCCCAAGTATTAATGTTTTCCCCCACGGAATGCAATGATGTATGTAGAGTGCAAAAAGAGGGGAAACTCAGAAATTATTCCATAGCTCTATTTTTTTTTCCCTGAATAACTTACTTGAGTTCTCAGAAGCTTTGGGAGCATGTGCTGATACGTTCTGAGTCTGAGTGATCCTGTCTTATGAGGCTGAGGTGTTCTGCCATTTTCTCAGGCTTGCCAGCAGCGCCTGATGGCCTCCGACGCCGCGGTCTTCAGTCCCCCTTGCTGACTGTTCTGACACCCTCGCTGGCTGGCTCCGTCTGGCCCCAGGTCCTAGAATCAATCCTGATGATAGAAAGATGTCTGCAATCTCAGCCCGATTCCCCATCCAGTAGCTCTGAGAATTCAATCAAATGCCCCTGCAGATTCAGAATGCCACGCTGTGCCACGTCTGCTAACTTTCTATGCCTGCCAATGTCCTTTGCTGCCAACCAGCTCCAAGGGTAAGCCCTGATCTCCTGTATGCCCCTTGAATTTCTGCATCCCACTGTGCCCTGTGATGCCGCATCCGTCGATGGCTGCCTGCCTTGTTCTAGCACCCCTACCTCTAATAGCCTCTATTAAGCAGAGTCCTGACCTGAGCCCCAGCCTCCCGGGTGGATTTCTTGCATGGTACATGGCTCTCGCTAGCCTTCCTCCCTGGAGCTGATCCATGGCCTGTGCCCCCGCCCCCAACACTGGGTCAGCAGTCTCAGCCTCTGCCTGGCCTCTGGTTCCTGAGGGGATGGCGACTGCCTGGGTTTGTCACCATATTGAATAAAACATATTGATGGCTGGCTGCATCATACCTGAAGGGCTAGGCCCTTTGACATAGTATGTTGGACCAATGGTTAGAATATGAGGGCTGTAGATGCCTGGACAGTGCAGGGGCATTGCAAAGAATTTAGGCATCTACATATCCACCAAGATTTATATGTGGAATGTCTTATAGAAATATCTTCATTATGTTTTGAAAATGTGTACAGATGCTTCTGTATCTAATGAGATAGAGATCCATTTAAAAGCATCACTGAATTCATAGCATCTTTTTGTCACTGTATATCTTCTCAATCAATCAATGGATGCCAAAAGTCCAAGTACAACACAGCACTATGTTGTCATCTGAGCAAGCCCTCTTTTGCGGTCGTTGTCTGCACTGCCCAGCACTCACGGATCTGCCGGCTCCCTTGGGTTGCAGCACTCTGTCTGCAGTGGCAAAACTCCTAAGAAACAGTTCATTCTGCCCAATGTGACCCTTTGCTGGAAGTTTTTCCTGCCAGCTACAATAGGCAGGGGTGTGAGAGTTCACCTCCTCTAAACTGTCTCTATTGCTCTCTCAAGGCAAATGGACAGCAGAGTTACACTGGCCTCAGAGCCACTAACCATGTCATGACTGCCTCATGGGGAAAGTTCCAAGGGGAACAGTCTGTGGTTCCAAGCCATGTTTTGATTCAAGTCTCTGAGGATGTCCATACCCTTAATGGCTAATAGAGGAGTGGGGTCCTCGAGCTTCCCAAGACATATGAGGACCCTACTTTTTTCCCGTTAATCTTAGACGCAAGCTCTAGCTTCTGAGATATCTGAGCCAGCATTCACGTAAACACCCCATTCTGTAGGAATGAACAGAAGGAAAAGGCAGCCGGAACAAATAACTTCCAAGTTAATATTTTGCCAAGACTAACCCAGACTGGACCAGACTGTAAATTCCTGATGGAAGAAGCTGGGATTCCCCTCCTCCACCCCATCCCCCTAGGCCCCGCCTATACTCCATTCTCCGTGTCCTCAGGTATAAGTCGGAGATACAGCATTCCAAGGGAGAGCCCCTGAGCTCAGGGCTGAGTGAAACCTGGCCTTGAACCCAGTATAACCTTCTAGTGGCCCTCTGAACCTCTGAGGCTATGACAGAGGAAGAGGGGCCCAGAACCCTAACAGAGGAGGGAGTGGGGCACAGGCCGAGTCCGGGGAAGCTTGCTCCGCACCAGGGCGGAAGGTTTCCCTGCCTCCGTTTCAGAAGAGCTGTCCTTGGTGTTGAAGCAAACCTCGGCTGCTTGTCTCCTCTGCAGGGGAGAGTTATGTAAATAACGCCTGCGTCTCTGGGAACTCCACTGTCTCAGGTAGTGGAGGGAGCCCTCGGTGGAACTTGGTGAGACCATTCAGTCGGAACGCTGTGCATCTCCCTTGGCCTGCCCTTGCTGAGTCAGTACGCAGGCCAGCTTGTTGGGGAAGGTGTGTGTAGGAGAGAAAATAGAGGCCTTGGAGATGCCACACTAACACCAGGAACCTCGCAAAGAAAAACTCCTGAACTCGGAAAGAGACTCTGATAATAACTAAGTTCCCTTGTTTCTGACTATTTAGGGAGAGCGCTGTTACGAGCCTGGGACAAATGTGCTACGCCTCTGTTGTCTGGATTATGAAAAAAGCCAGGACAAGTGAAATGATCTGGCCTGTTGTCATGGCAATAGCAGCCCTTCCGCAGACATTGACGGAGAGCCCGTATGCTGTGCTAGAGACTGTGGTGTGTGTGCTGCGGACACAATGCAGGAAAACATGGCCTCAATTCTTGCCTTCATGGAGCTTATGGTATAAAGGAAGACTCAGAAAAAAAGAGAAGTAAACAAACAAATACCTATATAATTATGTAGTCTGGGAAGGAAACAAATGTGCCTGAGACAATGACAGCAAATTTACCGTAGACAGGGAAGACCACTCAAAAGAGTGACGTTTGTTTATTTATTTATTTATTTATTTATTTATTTATTTTTAGACAGAGTGAAACTCTGTCGCCCAGGCTGGAGTGCAGCAGTGCGATCTCGGCTCACTGCAACCTCCGCCTCCTGGGTTCAAGCGATTCTCCTGCCTCAGCCTCCAGAGTAACTGGGATTACAGGTGTGCACCACCACGCCCTGCTAATTTTTGTATTTTTAGTAGAGATGGGGTTTCACCATGTTGGCCAGGCTGGTCTCGAACTCCTGACCTCGTGATCTGCCTGCCTCGGCCTCCCAAAATGCTGACATTACAGAGGTAAGCCACCGCACCCAGCCAGAGTGATGTTTAATAGTGTGTTGTGATGGATGAGAAGGAACCAGCCCACTCATGAGTGTGGAATAAGAGTACTTTGGGCTGAGGGAAAAGTGAGTTCAAATGCCTTGGGGTAGGAAAGAGCTTGCTCCTTTGATGAACTTAGAGAAGCCTTCTCTGAGATGATGTCATAAGAGCTGCTTCCCTAATACCACCCAGTGGAAGGAGAGACGCCCAGATGAAGATGGACTCATGAAGTAACTGACGGTAACTAGTAATCTGAAGTTTAATCCAAATTATCATTTCAAAGGGAGGTACAAATGCTCAGGAATCTGTCTCAACCAGGCTGACCTTGAATCCTGCTGCCTAGTTTTACATTAAAACTTTCAGGTCTGGCCCCCTGGCTGGCGCCTGTAATCCCAGCACTTCGGGAGGCCAAGGTGGGAGGATTGCTTGAGGCCAGGAGCTCGAGACCAACCTGGGCAACATAGTGAGATCCTACCTCTACAAAAAAATACACACACGCACAAATCTAGCCAGGCATGGTGGTGTGCCTCTGTAGTCCTAGCTACTCAGGAGGCTGAGGCAGGAGGATTGCTTGAGTCCAAAAGGTCAAGGCTGCAGTGAGCTAGGATTGCACCACTGCACTCCAGCCTGGGTGACAGAATGAAACCTTGCTTCAAACAAAACAAAACAAAACAAAACAAACCTTTCAGTAGTTCTGTGATTTTTACTACCAAATGGAATTGTATTTTGTATCATGACATGTGCCTTTAAAAACAGGAGAGAAATGCAGATTCTCCATGGCAAAAAAACAAAAAACTAGAAAAAGGAAGTCTTAGAAAAAATGAAGAAGCAAGCCAAGGCAGACACGAAGCTCTTATCGGCACAACCCCAGATTCTGGTCAAGAAAAGCTCAGCGAGATCAGAGAGGAGTTGTAATCTCTGATAAACAGATGGGGAGACACGGAGGGCTGTTGATGGTGGGGCCTGGGAAGAGCCTAAGGGATTGGATTTGGAGAATGGAATTTTCTAGGCCAGGTCAGGCTGCCTCACAGTGTGTTAGTCCAAGAAGAGCTTTTATGCGAGACCAGGGATGGATCCTGGCCTGGGGGCCAAAGTTTATAGAACGTGTGTCTATGTATGTATGTCTGTGTCTACACATGTATGAAGAACTTTACACGATAAGAAATGCAACATTGCTGAGCACCCTCCCAGAGCCTCAGAAGAATCCTCAAGTGAGGGTCCCTGAATCTTAAACCTCATTTGCTCCATGCTACCTGTAGCTGTGTACCAGACACCTCATCCAAGGCCAAATGACTTCACTTTGCTTGGCATGGAAAAAAGGCACTAAACTTGGATCACACGTTGAGTCTCTGCTGTGATGGTGGAGAGTGTGGGGAGAAAAAAGAACCAGGTAGGTTGGAGTTAAGTATCTCAGAGGCCATGAGGGCAAAACTGGAACACAGCTGCTGCCTGCTGCAGGGACAGGATGACGAGAGGGAAGCAAGCCAGACAGGTGACGAGTCTGCCTTCCACGCCTCTGCTGCATGGTAGCAGGAATGCTTTCTCCACTTAGGAACTTCTATTAGGTTCACCTCTAAAAAGAGATTGCCATTGTTGTTGGTAATTAGCACATGAGAGGTATACCTTAGGCTACTCTTAAACGAGCCTGACCTGCTGAGAAGAGCAACAGTAGAAACAGCCTAAGTCATTTATGAAAGTGGAGAAATGCTTGCTTCCAGGGCCCCAGTGCCCCCTAGTGCTCATGCACCCCAACTCCAACCCCTCGTCCTATTCCGCTGGCAATTAAGAGTTTGCCATCAAACCTGTAATTTTCCAAAATAGATCCCTAAACTTTAACTCCACCCCTCCTGCTGTCCCTATGAAAACATAAGCACACAAATCACATCTCATTGTCTTAGTAATCTGTGAACTAACTACTTTGATTAAACTCTAATACAATGAATTTATACTCAAATTGAAAAGGCAGGCCTCATATACTGTCTTTTCTAGAAATAGTGTTTTTCTTTTTTCATTGAGCAAAAATTTACTGAGCATTTAGTATGCATCAGATACTGAATTAAGGGATGACTATGAGAAGGTCCCTGCCTGGAGGAATCTGTCACCCAGAGGAAAAAGCAGACTCAGTGATCTGTGCAGAGCACAGTCGTCAGGGCATTTGGAAAGAGCGTCCTGGAAAGAAAGCAAGGGTGACTGTTAATTGTTGAGAAACTTAAATGCTAGTTCCAGCTGGCAGGGGTCTACTCTAGGATAGAGAACCTTAGCATGTGCTCTACATGCTCTCCTGTGGAGAGTCTCCTAGTGCAGCTTGGCCAATCAATGTGATGGGCACTGACTTGGGAGGCTTAGTTCACAAGTCTTAAGTATTTTCTGCCCCTGTCCAGATAATGTCTTTTCTGTTTCTTTTGTTTTGTTTTGTTTTGTTTTTGTTCTTGTTTTTGTTTTTGAGACGGAGTCTCGCTCTGTCGCCCAGGCTGGCGTGCAATGGCTGGATCTCAGATCACTGCAAGCTCCACCTCCCGGGTTCGAACAATTCTCCCACCTCAGCCTCCCCAGGAGCCAGGATTGCAGGCACCTGCCGTCATGCCCAGCTAATTTTTATATTTTTGTAGAGACAGGGTTTCACTATGTTGGCCAGGCTGGTCTCGAACTCCTGACCTCAGGTGATCCTCCCACCTCGGCCTTCCAAAGTGCTGGGATTACCGGTGTCAACCACCACACCTGGCCTGTCCAGACAACCTCTGAGGTCTCTTCCTCCTCTTAACTGGGCAGAATCTTGCTTGGAACTATTTCACAGGAGCTCAGATGAATGGCAGAAAAAAATGGCTGCTCACTTACTCTTTTTAAATTGTTAATTCATTAATTTATTTTTAAAAACTCATTCACTAAAATCATTTATTTTTGAGTCTTACTCTGGTAGAGAGCAGTGCACAGTGAGACTGACTTTAGAAAGCCAAAGATAGATTTGGCCAGTCCTGCTGTCCTTTCCATTTGCAATGACTTGTAGATATTAGTGGGAGTGACAGAGCCTACCTGCAATTTTAGAGTGGCTATAAATCCATTTGTTCCAGATTCTAGTATCCTGGGGCTGATCCTCACCTGTTTAGCTCCATGAGAAAGTCATGATTATAAAAGGGACTGTCCAGGCAGGGTGTGGCCCACAGAAAGTGAAATGCTGCAAATTGCTTTAAAAACTTGTTACTGTGGAGATCTGAATTGAAGGGTGATAGAGCAATTTGGTGTTGCTGAAAGAGATGATCAAGTAAAAGCATAACATCTATGGTGATTATTTTCAAAGCAGCATGGAGTGTGTCTTTGCTAATTTAGATCACATATCTGGTCTTAGTATCAATGATCAGTGCTTAGTTATGTGAGGCACCTACTGAATTTCTTGTGATCGATCCTAGGACAGTTACAGGTTGCAAATATCTATATAACCTTTGTTTCCTAACTCTATGTGCCATGTTTCTGCAATGGGAATCTTAGATGTTTAAAATGACTGATAGGATATGGAGATGCTAAAAGCATTACTGCCAATTCCTAATCTTTGGGGGCTCAAAGAATTCTTTTTACTTCCGCTTGCATGTCTGCACAGTGATCCCCACAACTGCCACCCTATCGGGGTTCTGTCTCTGTACGTCTTCATCAGTCCTATTAGCATGTTTTACTCACATGTTAAAAGTTCAAAATAAAATTAAATAATGCTAATAACATTTTCAAATTTGTGGATTTTTAAAATTATTTAGAATGCATTTTAAAATTATGGTAAAATACCTCTCTGCTTCACATAACTTTGAAACTGTTTTTTTCTTAAAATTTGCAGCCTCCAGGATTTGTAAAAAATAAATTTTTTTATGTCTTTTGTGACAAAGAACAAAGGCCAAAAACCTGCAGTTCCCTTCTATTGTGGGTTGAAATGTGTCCCCCCCAAAAGATTTAAGTCCTAACCCCTGATACCTGTGAATGTGACCTTATTTTAAAACAGGATCTTTGAAAGTTAAATACAGTTAAAATGAGGTTGTCCTGGATTAAGGTGGGCACTAATCCAATGACTGCTGTTCTTATAAGAGAAGGCAATTTGGACATAGGGACAGACACACAAGGCCACAAACCAAGGAATGCCAAGGATTGCGGGCAATCACCAGAAGCCAGGATGGCAAGGAAGTCTCCTCCCCTGGAGCCTTTGGAACAAGCATGGCCCGGCAGACACCTGCAGCTTATGAATTAGGACTTCAATCTTCCAGAATTGTGAGAGGTGAAATATCTGGTGTGTGAGGGTTTTTTTTGTTTTGTTTTGTTTTGTTTTGTTTTTGAGATGGAGTCTCATTCTGTCGCCCAGGCTGGAGTGCAATGGCGTGATCTCAGCTCACTGCAACCTCCACCTCCCGGGTTCAAGCGATTCTCCTGCCTCAGCCTCCCGAGTAGCTGGGATTACAGGCACGTGCCACCATGCACAGCTAATTTTTGTATTTTTAGTAGAGACGGGGTTTCACTATGTTGGCCAGGCTGCTCTTGAACTCCTGACCTCACGATCCACCCGCCTTGGCCTCCCAAAGTGCTGGGATTACAGGCGTGAGCCATGGCGCCCAGCCAAATATCTGTTGTTTTAAACCACTCAGTTAGTGGCACATTTATTGTGGCAGACCTAGGAAACAAACACACTTTCCTTCCCCTAAATTCACCTATTAGATATTGGGTACCTAATACAGTGTTTACCTTTTGAAGGGTTTGTGAACACCCGTGCTTATTTCTGAGCTAGGCATGTTGGATCTTACAAATGACTTCTTGTCTTGTGGGACACACAGAATCCCAGAGGAATGTCAGCGGCCAAGAGCCAAAGTCTCAGTTTACTGGGCCCTAGTGAAACAGCCCGAGGGATGAGTCAGGGAGGATTGCAGTGCTGTTTGTTACCCAAGTTGAGAACTTAGGCTCACAATAGTGCTCCTGTACTGTTAATAACTGGGGAATTTCCATTACAAGGTATCTGATCATCTTGGGATACCAATGAAGGATTTGAGTTCAATTAAGTGATGACAACACAGGCTGCCTTGTTTATCTTCAAGAAATGTAGCCCCTTGTTTTGACCATGGTTTAATGGGTTCCATAAAGAAGGTGGTGGCATTTGATATGATTTTATTGTTCTATAATTTGTGGTTTGCAAGTTTCAGTAGTCAGGAGATTTCTTTTGCCTCCCCTTCTCCCTGCAAGAGCCTTCCCTGCAATCCGGATAGGCTGTCTCATGATGCCTGGTGGTATCTTGTCTCATCATTGAAATAATTCATATGTTTTTCCTAAGATCTAGACGACAACCACATTTTATTTATTTTATTTTATTTTGCCAAAATAGCCATTATCAAACCAGATAAACATACCGGCCATAAAACAGCAATGAATAATCTTATAGCAGGTGATAAGAAAATAAACTCCTCTGTACAGTTTGATCTTTTTATATAGGAGATTCCTAAGCATTATATAGTTATTTAAGTCTCAGTCTTGTACTCAGATGCTTCTTTAAAAAAAAATTCCAGAATGAATTTGGAGAGTATAGGCTGGGATGGAAGGGATACCTCCAAAACTCAGAACATCAAGTTGAATCATAGGAAGATGCAGGCTTTCTCCCAGACCCACAGAACAGGGGCCACTCTGTGACTAACTATGCTAAATAAATATTCAGTAGCCCAGCTAGAGAGACCATGTGTCCACAGAAAGGATATGGTCAAAACAGAAAATAGGGTTTGAAGAAGCAGAATTTGTTCCTGGGAAAAACACTGATGACTTTTTTTGTTTTGTTTTGTTTTCCCGCCCAGGCTGGAGTGCGGTGGCAAAATCTTAGCTTACTTCAGTCTTGACCTCCCAGGCTCAAGCAATCCTCCCGCCTCAGCCACCTGAGTAGCTGGGACCACAGGCATGCACCACCACGCCTGGCTAATTTTTGTATTTTTAGCAGAGATGGAGTTTCACCATGTTGCCCAGGCTGGTCTCTAACTCCTGAGCTCAAGTGACTCGCCCTCCTCGGCCTCCCAAAGTGCTGGGATTCCATACGTGAGCCGCCGTGTCTGGCCTTGATGACTTCTTAATGGATATCTCCATCCCTATTGCCCTTTTGAGCCTGATTCATGTTTAAGATGAGTTAAACTAACATTTCACCTCGGTACTCTGATGGTACTCAAAACCAATATGTCCCAAACTAGCACAGTTCAGCAGGTGCTAAAGAAATATTTTTGATACAAAAAAATTAGCTGGGCGTGGTGGCGGGCCCCTGTAATCCCAGCTACTCCGGAGGTTGAGGCAGGAGAATCGCTTGAACCTGGGAGGTGGAAGTTGCATTGAGCTGAGATGGCGCCACTGCACTCCAGCCTGGACGACAAGAGTGAAACTCTGTCTCAAACAAACAAACAAAAAACGAAATATTTTTGAAAGATAAATGAGTAAATGGCTCATCTGTCCTGCCCCAAATCCAATTGCTAAGAATTTCCTTTATTAGTGAATGGCACTAATGTTTGCCAGCTAGAAACCTCTAAGTTGATGATTCTTCCCTCTGATACTCTGCATATCTCATCAATCACCATATCAAGCTCATCAAGCTTACAATTCCCTGAAATAAAAAGCACACACTGTCTAGTTTGCCTGAAATGGGAAGGCCTGGTGCTTCCCCACCACATGGCTGGAGCAGCAATCTTCCCCACCTCCCCCAGGCAGCTTGAATTCCTCCCTCTGTTAAAATTCTCACGAGCTTCTATGGTCATTATCATATGTCTCCCCAGCCTGATTAAAACCCCTCAACCAGAAGCCCTGTCTTATTCACCTGTAAATACCCAGTGCTCGGTCTCCAGCCTGTTGAGACACGGTGGATGACAAGGACACGCTGACGAAAGCAATGAAAGGACACTGTGCCGGCCGAGGGGAGGGCGATGGGGCCACCAAGCGCAGTCTCTGCCGTCTCTGGCTGAACCTAGTCTGAGACGCAGCCAACAAGGCCTCGGAGAAGCGCTGAGTTCAGGGATGGCACAAAGCAGACGCAGGAGCAGCTGGCTGGAAGTGGAGGGCCTGAGGTGGGCAATGTCTGTTGTAATCCACGGCAAGTCTTTTTTAGAAGCAGATGAGTGCCCCTTTGAAAGAAATTGGCACCGGAATTATGATACTTAGGTGAGCTCTGTCCTTGACGTATTCATCGTATTCCGTCCTCATCAGCAAGGTGGAGGTGCAACTTCAGGAATGGAGTGACCAGCTATGGAAACAGAAGCAGCTGCAAGTCTTCTCTCTTCCCTGGCCATGGAATGCACCTTACAGGATGCAGGGAAAGCTCCAGATGGCGTGGAGAACAGCACCTGGGGGGGCCGCAGTCTTGCCTCTGAGAGGAAGACAACTGGCACCCCACAAACACTGGTGGATGGGTCCCAGGAGGAATCAATGGCCCAGCCTGGAGTCGTTCTGTGTCCTGAATTCTGTGTGCATGCGCTGTCCTCCTCATCAGCATCACTAAAGAAGTCCCTTGCTGAAAGTCAGGGTGCCATGATACAGCTCCACTCATGCTTGAATGTTTCTGTTTTATCGTCCAGGACTGGAGAGGTCTGCAATAAATGGGGCATATGATAATTCGGACATTCCTGGCACCGAGCAAGTTCAGGAAGCAGGCGAGGGGGCGATAGGGCACCGTGAGCCTCTCCACCCTGTGGCATCTGCAAGCCTTGCTCCAGTCCTCAGCAGTACCCCGGGTGCCTTGCACCTCTTTAAAGCATGGGGCTCGTGGGCAAGTCAGCAGATGCAGAATTCTAGTCTCTTTAGTTAACTGTTCAGTAGACCCTGAGCCCCAGAACATTTTCCTTTGCTCACAGACAACATCTGGGGTAAGATAAAATCATCTTAGCCTACTAGATTGATTGGAAGGAGCAACTGCCCAAGTGCCTGTCTAAGTAAACCTTGGCAGAACTCAGGCTGGTCCTCTGAAGACCTGGGGGCTTATTCTAGGGATATCACTGACTGGTAGATGGACTGTGGTGGAATCATTTTTATTCTGTAGGATGAAGGTTGCCTAATGCTGGCCTGTGGAAAGTGCCATTCTGCGACTAAGTTATTGAGGCTTCACAGGGAGTAGGAGACAGACTATGGAGAGAACTTCTCCATTAAAATAGACGGGTTCACTTAGTCTGAGATTATATCCTACCTCTTTATTGTAGAGTTTTTAAAAATGCTCCTTCGACCTGAATGAGCACATGGGCAAATTTAGAATGTGGAACATTCTACAAGACAACTTCTCTTTCTTCAAAGAGTCGAGGTCATGAAAACCTTTTTTTTTTTTTTTTAATGTGCAGGGAGGATTCCAGATTGAAGGATTTACGGCGACATAACAACCAAGTGTAATAAATGGAACTGGATTAAATCTTGGAAGGAAAAAGATCTATAAAGGACACTTCTAAACAACTGGGGAAATTCACATATAAACTGCCTATTAGATTATTGTAATTTATGCTAATTGTCTTAGGTGAGACAACAGTATTGTGATTGTTTTGGAGAATATTTTTTTCTTTAGAGATGCATGAGAAAATATTTAGGGGTGAAGTGACATGACTTCTGTAACTTTCAAATTGTTCTTTAGGAAGAAAAGTTAGATGGAGATAAAGCGAAAATGTAAACAATGTGTGAATATAGCTAAGGGGGCTATTGATATTCATCGTGATTATTTTAGCTTCTCAATAGGATTAAAAGTTTTCAAAATAAAATTCAAGAGGAAAAGATTCAATTCCTCTTGGTGAAATATTTTATCGGTACCATATCTTTGGGCTGCAGTCTCTTGCATGATGTAAAGTACTTTAAAATGAAAGCATTTTCGAAATAGCACAACAATCCTCTTTCTTTTATGGAATTATAGTCATAGGTGATAGTTTCTTTGTATTAATATCCAAAATAAAAACGTGTGAACCCCATGTTGTTACTGCTGCTGCTTCCTCCTCCTCTTCCTCTTTCTCCTCCTCCTTCTTCTAAACATGTTTCTGGTCTAGGAATCTGGATGTCTAGAGGGTGCTGCTCCAGTGGTTGGCTTGTGCTATTCAGGGGTCCAACATTCTTCACGTCATGGCACATACAGAAAACAGTAATACTTGGCCAATGGAGTGAGACTGCTAATGTCTGAAGGCAAGTAGCCCAGAAGCTCCGGCTGTCCCCAGGATGAAGGGGTCACTGTCTTGGCACCCCCATGAGCCATCTGGGTCACATAAGTGTGCCACAGTCCACAGGTTAGGAAACTCTTCTTACATGCACAAAAGTGCTATGAACTGCTTTAATTATGATTTGAAACATTTGCTTGGAAAGTTATCTAGTATATGTCCAACACACTATGGATTCCTACTTTGATGCTATGAATGAGGTTTAGGTATCACTGTATGTTTGTGATAGCGCTGAATACCAGTGCAGTGGCCCGCCTCTCTAACACGTTTCCATCTGTATCATCACGTATCACAAGACTTGTTGTAATGGATCTTGAGTTGTAACAAGGTTAACAGAGATGCAGACTCCTACAGGAGCATATGGAGCTAACTCAGGAGCTAATGTTCTATCTCTAGCTTTTGAGATTCAGTCCAACTTGAATGGATTCAGATGAAGCAAGAAAAATCTGAGAACAGGAGCCTAGAAAGGAAAAGTTAGTCCAATTTAATTCAACCTTTTCAATGAAGCAACATTTCATGTTTGGAGTTCAAACTTCTGAAGTTCTAAATAATTAATTTAAGTGCATTGAAATTTATCTGTTTGGAGGCTGCTCTCATGAAGAGACCAAGCTTAGAAAAGTGGTTTCTTAACCCTCTGGGTGCATCAGAATAGCCTGGCGAGCTTCTGACAAACACAGATACGTGGTCTTCATCCCTAAGAGATTGTGAGTCAATTGGTCTGGCATTCTACTTTTCAGAGGCTGCCCACCCAGGGGATTCTAGTGTGCTAGCAAATACTGAAGCCTAGAATCAGAAGCTCATAGTAAACAACTGGGAAGTATAAAGTGCTTTGCAATTATGAGACATTATTTTTATGATATGCTACTATAATTTCTTTTCTGTCTTCTCCTCCTAATTTCTCAATATGGTTAACTCATTCCATTTTGAGTGGAGTTTTTTTGTTTTTTGTTTTATTTTTCCTGGAATCCCTGTGGCCTCGTTCTTTCTATTGCTCAGCAAGAACCCACATACCTGTGACCGGCACAGAAGAGGTAATTGAGAAGTATCTTCCTGGGCACCTGCGAGGGTGCTACTGATGGAGAGTGTGCCTTCTTTCTAAAGCCAGATAATACTGTTGTTGTGTTGTTTCTCAGTCTAGATTCATTGTGACTTTGCTTCCTTCCATTAACCTGGACAGGTCTGAGTCCCCTCCGTCGGCTGGATATCTGCGTCCTGTGCCAGAGAGTACACAGGAAATCGAGTGGTGGGGCCATTGCTTACTTCCAGACTCAGATTCCAACTTCTTTGTTCATAATGCAAAATTTGATGGTCAGAATAAAGCTATGCAAATAAGATGATCCTATAGCCCAAGATAAAAGTAGGACTTTATTTAATTTTAATATTTTTTAGAAACAAGGTCTCACTCTGTCGCTCAGGCTGGAGTGCAGTGGTGCCATCATAGCTCACTGCAACCTCGAACTCCTGGGCTCAAGCCATCCTCCTGCCTCAGCCTTCTGAGTAGCTAGGACAAAAGTAGGACTTTAAATTGATGCTGAGATTTGCAAGATTCAGTTAGTAGGATCCTAGAGACGTTAAATCACACAGGTTGAAATATCCTGATGATGATGATGATGCTGATGATGATGATGATAGCTAACACACAGTGTTTACAATCTGTCAGACCCTAGTCTAAGTGCTTTACTCCCATTAACTCATTTAATCTTCACAACAACTGTATGGGTTAGGTACTATTATTATCATCCCTGCACTACAGGTCAAGAAACTAAGGCACAAAGAGATGCTTTCGAGGCTTGATTTGCCATTAATGAGCTCTGTGAGCTTGGATACACCACTTAACCTTTCAGGATCTCAGTTTTCTGGTTGGATTAGTGCTTTTCTACAACTCCTTTCTACTCGATGGTTCAGTAACTTTATGAGTCATTCATTCCTAATGATCTCTGATCTCTGTTTCATTTAACCAGGACATTCCACTTCTGCCCATGTATCTTATTGATTTGGTGCAGTGATTTATTCTTCTGTCCTTACCCTACTTTGTTTTCTATTAACCTCTGTTTCTGTTCCTTCAAAGTCTTCTACATTCTTTTCCTTATTAAAAACATCTGGAGAATCTTCTACATTTTGATAGGTTTCATTTCTAGAGGTAGAGAGTTTATCTATGTACATCAGCATTGGAGTTTGAGGACTTCCATTTAGGAGCCAAATGCAAATCTTAGAACTTTAGTGAGTCAAATAGTGTCATTTTCCTTAAAAAATAACAGTATAGAAATGAGTGAGAAAATGATGAAAATGAGCTGAAGTACTGAACTGAAGCACATAGTAACTGAAGTAGCAGCTGGATCATGGTACCCAGAGTAAGTTGTTGTGCTGACACTATTTTAATGAATACATTTTACATTATTTTCACGAATGTTAATATAGAGCTGCTACTATACTTGTGATTCAAAGAATGATATTTATAGTATACTAATACACCCAATAATGATGCAATGAAGAAGCTAAGATTTTCCATTCTTTTCCAGATTTGAAAGTGTGGATAGTGAGATTGGGGAAGCAGGTAGAACAGTACTTGAGAAATTTAAGAGGACTAAGGTTCTCTGTTTACTCCAGATGTCCAGAGGATCAATAGACAGTCTTTTCTCCATGGTGACTTACTCATTCCAGAAAAACAACTATCTAAAAGGGGAAGCTAAACATAATGATCTCACATTTCTATAAACATTCAGGGCCTTTTTCTGCTTTGCACTGGAACCTGAAAATGTGTGATTTTCTATTTTATCTGCAAATCGGAAGGTTCTCATGGTCACCATATTAAGAGCTTATATAAAAGGGGCCAGATAGATGAAGAAGAACATTCTCAGCTCTGTATGCCTACCTGGCACTTCTAACACGCAATTCTCTATTTTCCATGAAACCAGGAAGTTTGTGGATTCCTGCAAGGATTCAAGTGACTCACATCAATGAAGGCGGTGAATATGTTGGACCCAAACACCATCGGAAACATCTTTGTCAGCAGGGAGCAGAAGTTATATTAATTAAAATGTACTAACAAGGCACAGGGTGCCCTCCCAACGAGTTACAAATTATTTTAATCCTAAATAAGGATGTTGCCTCCTGGCATCTTGTACTGCAGGGAATTAGAATAGAAACGTCTGTGGCATTTCTAGAAGTAGGGTCAGCAGGCTCAGATGGGATCTCTCAAGTTAGGAGCTGGGCACATTTTGATAGAGAGCCACCAATTCAATTAAGTGATATTTAGTCAATCTCCTCTACGTATTCAGAGAAGATTAGGAAAAGGTTCAAAGTGAAAGGATCAGAAACAGGTAAAACTTGGAGAGAAGAGTGAAGGACTCGGTATATTAAGAAATAATCGGAGACTGGGCGCAGTGGCTCATACCTGTAATCCCAGCACTTTGGGAGGCTGAGGCGGGCAGATCGCCTGAGGTCCGGAGTTTGAGAGCAGTCTGACCAACATGGAGAAACCCCGTCTCTACTAAAAATACAAAATTAGCCGGGCGTGGTGGCAGGTGCCTGTAATCCCAGCTATTCGGGAGGCTGAGGCAGGAGAATCACTTGAACCCGGGAGGCGGAGGTTGCAGTGAGCTGAGATCGCACCACTGCACGCCAGCCTGGGCAACAAGAGTGAAACTCCATCTCAAAAAAAATAAAAAGAAAAATTAAAAAAAAAAAAAAGGAAAAAGAAAGAATCAGTGACCCTATAAAGGAAGCGTATGATTGAGTGGAAGGTGCTGGACTCATACAAGAATACTGGCACATGCTGAGACAGTTGCCACGTGGGCCTGGCACCTCAGCATACAGACCTTTGTTTGGGAAGATAAGATATCACCGGGATTTTTTAGCCAAAGACCTTGATAAGTTCATTCGTTTTAGAGGAACTTGGGGATTCACTGTGGAAACAGTGTTTTCTTTTTTTTTTTTTTTTTTTTTCAGAGTCTTACTCTGTCACCCAGGCTGGAGTGCAATGGCCCGATCTCAGCTCACTGCAACCTCTGCCTCCTGGGTTCAAGCTATTCTCCTGCCTCAGCCTCCCCAGTAACTGGGATTACAGGCAGTGCCACCATGCCTGGCGAATTTTTGTATTTTTAGTAGAGACAGGGTTTCTCCATTTTGGTCAGGCTGGTCTCAAACTCCTGACCTCAGGTGATCCACCCGCCTCGGTCTCCCAGAGTGTTGGGATTACAGGCATGAGCCAGCGCCTGTCTGAAACTTAGTGTTTTCTGTGTGGATTTTGAAAACCTAATGAAGTTGTTGAGATAATTTCTTCACTGTGTGTCATCACATACATAGACCGCGTGCAAATCTTTGGACATGATTGTAAGCTGACTTATTATCCATTGTCAAGAATGTTATCATTAGCACTTTCAAGCATTAGTGTATGGATGCAACTTTCACTATTGGAAAGAGCCAAGTTAAATGATCCAGGGTGGGCAAATAGGAGGTAGCCTCGTGTCCTCTGGACCCCACATTCCTGGTAAGCCATTGCTTTTCAAATGGCAAACGCCGGGCTCAGCCTCCACATCTGCAAATGATTTGAGAAGAAAGAATTTGGGTTAAAATTCAGAGATGAATGTTAGGATGCCTTAAAAAGACTTCCCTGAATGAGAAAGGAAAAGAAAAAAACGCTATTTTTTGGTGTGTGGTGATGGAGAATATTAGGGTTGTGAGTATGAAAGTATTTTTTTTTCAACAGTAAAGCTGGAAGAGCATATGAATAAGAATGGCTTGTGCTGGCAGCAGCAGAGTTGACATTTGGGAGAGGAGAGAGAAGCTAGCTTCAAGCCGGAGGACCAGATTTTGAGCTTGCTTAGTTCTACCAGGAAACAGCAAGGGCAGGAGGTCTGGCCCTACCACCCGTGTGCACCCTTGGTTAATACTCTCTAGAGCAGAACCCAGAAAATGGGAGTCTGTAACATAAACATTAATCCACATGTATAACTGCGTCAATTAAAAGACCAATAAACAGGCAGCTTAATAGGACATTATGCCATAGATGACTCTAATCGGCTCAACATATTGATTTCTGAGCATTCTCAATTTGTTTATCAGAACCAAGTGTATTCTTTTTTAATTACTTTGCCAACTTATCCCTATGTTGCATGGCTTTTGCGATATATAGTCTTACACGGTAGGAAATGCCCTACCACACTTAATATTGGGCTGGTTTAATAAGATTGGAATAACATTGACCAACTTCATGTTGTCAGATATAAAGTTGGGGTTGCAAAGAGATGGATAGATAGACACAAAATCTTTGAAAGGGGGATTTTGCCTGGATTCAATCAAAATACAAATCAAAAAATTGTAAAATAGAATCTACCAGCTAAAACTAATGAGCACAAAACTGCATTGATTTGGCCCAGGGTGGACAAATAGAACATCTGGCATATTTGGCACCAATGACACAGCTGGCATTGTTGGAAACGTTTCTGCAGAAGGTGCAGATGCAGAAATGGGAGAATTGGTACAAACAGTGCAGATGGAACAGTTGGAACAGATGACAGTGGGCAGAGCTGGCGATGCTGGCACAGGTGTCACAACCTCAACAGCTGGCACAAGTTGTGACAATCCTGGGATTTCTTAGTACAAGGCACATGTTCATTTTGGCTTTGGCTGCAGAGAGATAAGAGCATTTTATAATTAGTAAATGTGCCATTTAAAAAAGAACTTTTTTCCCCTCCATCTTAAGGACATCCACCTCCAACTGTTAAAGCTTGGAATATGGAGCATTTTTGCAAATTAGAATTTCCCCGAGAAAGCCATAATTGATAAATACAGATTTCAGAGAAGAGGCAATTAGATATTTTTGTTATGATATAGATAAAATTCATGAATGGGACTTCTTCATAGGAGTTTTGTGAAAAATAAAGGTCAGATTTTTGGAAATGAAAGTACACTTTGCATTTAAACCAAAATTTATTTGTTATCAACTTAGAGGGTTGTTTCTGAAATATCATGAGTATTCCCCAATTATATAAAATTTTCTGTAGAATCACACTTGAAGATGTGGTACAAAATTGGAAACCTGTCTACAGAACAGGTTGGGAAAAGAGAAAAAATGCTGGAATACAAAATATGGAGAAATCATGATATTGCCACTTTCAAATACCAATGGGACTTGGCTCTAATTTCCTCTAAAATGCTGTAAGTTGGGCTTGAATAAAAATACAATATAGTATAATCTTTTGGGCAATGACATTTAATATCAGATGTAAAGTTGAAAGAACAAAGCAACTTTTTTGTTAGTGGCTAGAAATTATTATTCTAATATTTTTATTGTCACTAAAGTCTAGTCATGTCACAGGAAGGCTAAAAGCGATTACCTTGTTAAAAACAATAAAAACTAAACAAGGGATTAAATATTGGGTTCTTAAATCTAGAAGCACACGCTCTTGAACATGGTAGGTACCCCACAAATTCTTGTTGAAAAAATGAACCTATGGTCTATGAAATATCAATATTCAGAATTTAAAAAAAATCACCCTCACTAATAGTAACTAAACTTCTCTTAGGAAGAAACAAAACAAATCAGGCCTCGGTCTTCCTTAAAGTCTTAAATTTTATACATATATTTTAGCTAGCTTCTTTCCCCCAAGGGAAATTATAAATGAGAAAAACTGGTTGGATGTCACCTACTCTATGTCCCCAAGGAAATTCATAATTATTTAGATTTTCCAGTTAATATTGAACTAAATCAGCACCATAAATCAGCTTCTATTCATGATCATTGCAGCACAGTGAATGTTTTAGATGTATCTGGAGACTTTTGGGGAACCACTACATTAAGGGTTAACTAATTCTCCCTGGTGCCCAGTTCTTGACCATTAGCAACATGCTGTCTTTATTTCCAGTTGGCCCTGCATATATTACCTTATTTAATTAAAAAACCCAATAAGTTAAAGGCATTTAAACATATCTGATTGTAGTTTCTCCATTACTTCTACTTTGTTATAACCTCATGTTGAACCCAACAAAACTATTCTTATTATTCAGAACTTCAGTTCTATCACTTAACTTTACTTCATTTCTTGACTGAGCTGACAAAAATGTTTCTGCTTAAAACAGATACATTAATTTGTTAATTGTACTTTTGTGACATAGATCAACTAGGAGATGGAGGAGGTGGTGAGAGGGCTTCCTGTTCCCTCAGGGCACAAAGATGATGAGAGATAAATCAGTTCAGAGGAAGAGGCTGGACATGTCCACCCTGTACATCTTCCTTGGTCTGAAACACTACTCTGTGGCTGAATCTCAAATGAACGTTTCTCCTCATCAATAAGTACTTTATGGAAAATGACCAATCCAAGGGAGCAAATAAGGATATTTCTAGGCCTTGATGTTTGAGGGGTCAGCAAAAGTTTTTCTGAAGACTGAGGATGAGGGTGAGTCATTCCCTTGAGCTCCTGCTGTCTTCAGGAATTAAATGAAAATTAAGCATGAAACATGCAATCTGTTGGAGCAATTTGATTCCCCTATACTTGTCCCAGCCACTGTCTATTTCTAAGCACATTGAACTTCCCAATGTATTGGTGTCTCATCTTGTGTAAATATCCTTTTCCTTCTCTTAGCTCCAAGACATCAGGATGTGCTTTTCTTCCACCCTTCAAATGGTTGCTCTGCATTACACCTCTCTGCTATCCCTGGAGGGCTTTTGAGTACTATGTGAGCTGGGATTTATGGCAACGGGATGTGAACGGGGGCACCTTCATATGGGGCAGCTTGTCTTTTCTGCCAATGGTAAACTGGAATACATTTTTTTTCCTAGGCTTAAAAAATAACTGTGTTGGAGAGGTGGTGAACAAAGTAAAGCCTATTTACCTAAAATAAAACCATCTACAAAAGCAAAACAAAATTAAAGGGAAATTTATATATTAATTTTAAGACCTCATCTTCTTCCGCTTTGTCTGCATTCTCCTGATGCACCAGCTACAGACCCCTAACAAGACCCCAGCCCCAGCTCTTTTTTGAATGAAAAGCATCAATTCATGGATGAGACATAGCCCCTAGGCATGTTAGCAATGAGCCTGTTTGTGCTAAGGCACTGTTTTCCCTCCCTTGCCCCACCAGGAGGGCTGTGGGATGGTTATGAAGACACAATGATGTAGCTGTAAAGCAACTCATTCTTGTGAGTCTGCTGGAAGTGGGAAAAGAGGAAAAGAGAGATAGGTAAGAATTCGGTGTTTTTTGTTTTGTTTTTAATGAAAACCAGAGTAGTCCTGTATGGAGATTATTGGGCTATTGTTTCACTACAGTTTAAAATTGAACTTACTGAAGATTCATGATTTAGAACTTGCAGGCAAATCAAGATTTAAGCTGCCATCTATTCCCCTAAACTACTGTGCTGATATCTATCACTGTGTTATGTAAATAAACAATTAAATGGAGTGTAGATTCATTTACTCATTTAAAAATGTTTCAGTGTGAAAAAATGTAAAACATACTAAAGAAGTAGATAGTAGACAGACTCAGGTACCCATCACGTAGGTTTAACCATTACTAACATTTTGCTAACTTTGTCTCATCTTTCTCCCTGCCATCCACACACATATTTTCTCCCCACTTTCCTGGAGTGTTTTAAAGTAAATTTGAAATGTCATTTTACCCTGAAATACTTCAATGTTCATTTTTAATAGGCAAGGGCAATTAAAAACACACAACAACCCAGAATAATATTTCTTCAACATCATCTAATTCCTAGTCTAGCCTCAGAGTCCTCTGTTTGTCTCAGTGGTACATTTGTACAGTTTGTTCAAATCAGGACCCAAACGAGGTTCTGATAATGGCTCTATGGTTTATTTTCTCCCTTTTTTTCATTGTTACTGATCAGTTAGATAAACCAGGTCATTTGTCCATAGAGTGCCTTGCATTCTGAGTTTGGCCCGTTGTTGGCTTGTAAAGACATTTAACCTGGTCTTTCATCTCCTGTATTTCCTGTGAATTGGTATTTAGATCTCTAGGCTTGTTGGGATTCAAGTTCAATTTTTTAGGCAAGAACACTTCATAGCTGGTGCTGTGTATTTCCTATTGCAACACATTATGGGGCAAATAATACCTAGTCATCCCATGTTTAGTGGTGCTAAGATTGCTCAATGCGTTCAGCTGGTATATATTTTTGATGCTTAAGACTGTATTCATCTGTTTTCAAGCTTCTTTTCACATATGGATATTGCTAATTTTATCTCAATCTCTTTGTATAATCACCAGGGAGTCCTTCAATTGTTAACAAATATTCTTTGATATTCATTTTATTAGCAAACTTCCGATGGGCAATACCAACTTTCCATACACACACACACATATATCTGGAATTTTTTCATAGCACATTTTACATGTATTTTTCTTGCCTATATGTCATTGGAGGTTAAAACTAAATTATAACACACTTTGTGCATCTATATGCATGGCCATTTGCAGGTTAACCAATGAATACTAGGTTAGATCAATACATGATCAGTTAACAATTGCAGTAATCGGAGTAAATATTTGTAGTCTGGGTAATTTTAGTCATTTTTGCAACCAAAGTTCATCAACTGTTCATTGATATGTAACCAGTCTAAAAATGGTTGATCCAGTTGTTGCAGGAATCCCAGTGGCTAAATGAACTTAACTATACTGCTGTATCATTCATTGCTTGGCAGTTCAACTATGACTATCAAATGTTTGGTAATTTCAATATAGTCAGTATTGCATGACTTGCTTTTTACTTCACATCATTGGTAATAAGTATGTGGTCATAAATAGACTACACGGGCCAGGCGCGGTGGCTCACGCCTGTAATTCTAGCACTTTGGGAGGCCGAGGTGGGTGAATTACCTGAGGTCAGGAGTTTGAGACCAGCCTGGCCAACATGGTGAAACCTCATCTCTACTAGAAATACAAAAATTAGTGAGTCATGGTGGTGGGCACCTGTAATCCCAGCTACTCAGGAGGCTGAGGCACAAGAATCACTTGAATCTGGGAGGTGGAGGTTGCAGTGAGCCAAGATTGTGCCACTGCTCTCCAGCCTGGGCGACAGAGTGAGACTCCATCTCAAAAAAAAAAAAAAAAAAGAAAGAAAGAAAGAAAAAGAAAAAAGAAAAGAAAAGAAGTAGAATACATGGGAATATAGCAAACTACTTAGAAGCAGTTAAATGATAGGATAATTCCAAAATATAAACATTCATAATTGAAATCCTATGAAAAATGCATACTAAGTTTGATTGTTCCAAATAGATTGTTACTGAATAAATAGAATCAGAATTATATGCAATGAAGTATTAAATAGACATTTTGAATATTTTAAATATTTTTAATCCTTATTTGTTCCCTTGTCTGAAAATGGAAGTGTTAATATCATTGGTTTAGGATTAATAAATACAGAATTGAATGTTTTTCCAGTGGTGAGTAATAGTAACCATAAACACTCTCAGTAACAATAAAACATTTCAAGTTGTTGTGAAATCTTCTTTTTTTTTTTTTTAATTTTCTGGAGAGACAGGATCTCACTATGTTGCCCAGGCTGGTCTTGAACTCCTGGGCTCAAGTCATCCTCCTGCCTGGGCCTCCTAAATTGCTGGCATTATAGGCATGAACCATCAAGCCTGGCCATTTTTTGAGAAATCTTTTTTTTTTTTTTTTTTTTTGAGACAAAGTCTTGCTCTGTTGCCCAGGCTGGAGTGCAATGGCGTCATCTCGGCTCAGTGCAACCTCTGCCTCCTAGGCTCAAGCAATTCTCCTGCCTCAGCCTCCCGAGTAGCTGGTATTACAAGCACACACCACCACACCCAGCTAACTTCTGTATTTTTTGTAGAGACAGGGTTTTGCCATGTTGGCCAGGCTGGTCTCGAATTCCTGAGCTCAGGAGATCAGCCCTCCTGAACCTCTTAAAGTGCTGGGATTACAGGCTTGAGCCACCGTGCTCGGCCTTTTTGTGAAATCTTGATTAGGAAAAATGTCTTATTTCTGTATGAAGTTTGAGGTTTCACTTCCATCAATTCAATTGATCATTATTATAATCCAGTGGGAGAGGATATTTGAGTAGATTTAACAGATGAGAAAGCTGAGATAGGAAGAGAGCAGATATCTTATGTCCAAGAAAGGATAAAGCCAGTAAGCACAGTCAATGCTCAATCTAATTTGGACTTACCTCATTTTGTTCTTGAGAAAATGTTTAGTTTCGTTTCACCTACAGATGTTCTGAAGCCTGGGTCTGTCCAAGGCGTTGTGGAAACTTCCAGTTTGAGCACACTCACTTGCTTCAGGGTTCCAGGAAAGTTTGGTGTCAAAAGTTTTCTACAATCTGTTTTCAGCTTACCTGATAGAGAACATTTGTTTGTCTTCATAATTCTCGTCTCTCTTGGGCATCTCTTGTCTATAACCCTTTTCTTCCTTTTTTATACTCACAGGAAAGCTGGATTTTTATGTAGTTTCCTACTTCATTTTCCTTATTTTATAAGAAGGGAAGAAAGTTGGAGAGAGGTAAGGTACAAGACTTTTGTAAAATATTCAATAGATCCTGTAATGTGATTTTCTCCCCCAAAAATATGAAAAAGTTTTCCCTGGCAACCAATCCTTTTAGTTCGTTTCTCTCTCCTTCCTGATGTTTGTACAATCTATGTTGGGAAGGATTTCTTTATTAAGCTCCATAAGTTTCCAACATGACTTCTGCCAGAGACCTGATTTTAAAAAACATATTGCCTTTTTTGTTCTTCTGCTTCCATATTAAAAATACATTTAATTAGAAAGCATTCTAATTAAATACATATTTAAATGGAGATACATATTATGTTTCTTATGATGTTTTTCTAATCTTTTGATAAGACTGTAACCATTAAAATTGGGAAATAATATTTTCTTATTGGTTAGTATCCCACTTTTAGATCTTTTCACTGGATATGGAGAAAGTATGTGTTGCTTTTGAGACAATTGCTAAAGTGAATAGCAAAAGATCAAGAACTTGAAAGTACTGAGCCCAAAGAAGAAACAGTAAAAGGACATCTCTTCAAAGCCCTATGATTTGTAATAATTCTGAAACAGATCTTGTCAGTCATCTTATTTACTTTAAAAAACAAAGTGGATTATACTTAAATTATAACAAAAAATCAGAGAGATATAACACGACACCTTAAGAATAATTGTTTATTGTTTTGTTGTTCTTGTTGTTGTTTTGAGACAGAGTTTCACTCTTGTCACCCAGGCTGGAGTGCAATGGCATGAACTTGGCTCATTGCAACCTCTGCCTCCCGGGTTCAAGTGATTCTCCTGCCTCAGACTCCTGAGTAGCTGGGATTACAGGCGCGCACCACCACACCTGGCTGATTTTTGTATTTCTAGTAGAGACGGGGTTTCACCATGTTGGCCAGGCTGGTCTCGAACTCCTGACTTCAGGTGATCCGCCTGCCTTGGCCTCCCAAAATGCTGGGATTACAAGGTGTGAGCCACTGTCCCTGGCCTAAGAGTAATTGTTTAAATAGCAGAGCATGATTTTCAGAAACTCTTGGAATCTTTAAGAACAACAAAAAACAATCATTGGTCTTTGATTACTGGGAATCTGGGAGATGGGCTGGAGGTTTACTAGAAAAGCAGGTCTGCATTTTCCCCTCCCTGAATCTAGGAGTTTCTTTGCTTCTCAGAGTCCCCTGTTTGGGTCCACTCCCTCAGTAGGGTTGAAATCTTTTTAGTATCTGACTCTGAATTTGGGTCATTTCTTCTTTCCTCTTCCTTCTCTCAACCTCCATCTTCACAATGACAGACTGCATTCCGTAATTGCTGTCTTTTGTAATTGTTCTATCTCCAAATTGGCTGATTAGGATAGAGACACAGCTGTCCATCAAAATGGTGTAAAGTGGCTGAAACAGTCATCCCCTGGGCCGGAGAAAGTTAATTGCACTTTCTGAGGCTATCCCAGTAGGAGAGGAGCTGAGAAGGGCCCCGGGAATCCCTGTTAGTGCTGTTTTTTTCCTGAGCATGTCCATTTCTAACGTGAAAAAAAAAAAATGTAGTAAACAGCATGTTAATTAGATTTGCAGATGAAATTAAATCAGGAAGTATTGGAAACACACCAGTGAATAAAGAGAAATGCTACACAGGGTTTCTGAGGTTAAAAATATAGAAAGGATCAAACGAAATGAGAATTAAGTCAGACAGGTGTAACCTCAATGATTTAGAGAGGGGAAAAGCTGTAAAGGTAACCAGCGAGAGGGAAAAATCCAGAACACAGTAATGCCAGAGGGACCAGGGTGACTGGACAACAAATTAGACGAGTTTGCAATATGCCACAGAAGCTAATGTGATTTGGGGCTGTATGTGTAGAGACATCACGTCATGAGGGAAAGGTGGAGTAATTTAGTGCATTTGGCAAAGACACACCTGGAATATTGTGTTCAGATCTGCGTATCCTGAGAGCAGACAGACATAGAAGAACTAGAGGGAAATCAGCATAAAGCAACAAAAGTGATTAACACGATGGGCTGATTTATGAGAAAAATGGACTGTGTGATTGGGCCTAAAAGTAACAGGAATGGAGCATTGAAATGGAAGAGTGTTTTCCTGATCTTTTTTCTAGGAGACTCAAGAATTATTGAAGTGTAATTAGCGTGAAAGTATATACTGTAGTTTACAAGGGAGAACTAAAATTTGCAAGGAGGGAAACTGGCTATGAGATTATTAAAGTGTCTTTTTAGGGGAGTGAAAGAAGGGCCATGGCTGAAAAACAAATGAGTTTACATTGTTATCATACTTTTCATTCCAAAGCCGTTAGATTTACCCTGACCACGACCCTTCAACACTGAAGAATTAAGTGGAACTGCTCATCTGTCAGGACCCCAGAAAGCTTCCTGGATGCTTGTTCCTCTGCAAAGTTCCTCTCAGAAGGAGCCATTTTAAAATTTGGTTTTAGTAACGCTCCCCAGACAAATGCTGGTGTCAGATGGCTTCGCTTTTCCTCCTTTTTAGTACTTGGATGTCTGCGAAGGCAGTGACCAAAAGCAACAACTGATCTGCCAATATTAGCTCTATGTGTGGCTGAAGGCTGTCATTTAATCTGAGGATTGGCTTCTGATGGCAAAGGGAAGATAAATCTAATTTTTAAGGATCTCAAAATGATAGCTGGAGGAGCAGCATTTTGCACTAGCTAATGAGGCTAATTTGTTCTTAAAATACAAGTTGCTGTGCCTCTTAAATTAAAATTCACTTCTGATGTAAATACAGAAGATATAAATACAGAGAAGAGATATATGCTGTAATTTTTATTTTGCAATTTGGAGCCTGTTCTAAGAGGAGCTGTTAGGAAAGTGATTTTTTTTTCTCTAAATTTGAGGAGATCTTCACTTCCAGGCTTCAAATACGTGGAAGGACAATGATTAGCATTAATTTTATAAGAAAGAAAACAAAGTAAGATGTTTTCTTCCTGGCTAGAGATTACAAAATGCATTGTGCTAGAGATTATTTCCTAAATCATTGTGATTCTCCACTTTCTCATCTGGAAAATGAATTGTGGGGGAGTGAATTGCTTTCAAAGTAATTAAATAGTCCATTGACAAATGCTTTATTAACATTTAGATATTTAATTAAATCTGCCGGGGAGAAAGTTCGTATTCCTAAGTCAAGGGGTTTCTCTTTTTCCTCTCTTCACTGTGGTGGGGACAGTGAATGTTCTTGTGTGGTCTTCCTTTTCATTTTGAATGTTACACAGAGCAGAGCAGGATCTTAAGATAAATTAAAGCAAATAATAAAAGATCTTGAAAACTAAATGGCATTCATCTTCTAAGTACTATTTGATCAGCTATTTAAAATAAGAGTTTGCACCACAATCTAGAAGAAATAGATACTCTCTTAATGGGGCAATGACATTTAATGCCTACAATAACAAATTATACAGAGTGAAGCATTTAATATCTAGTTTATCTAAGGGATTTATGCCACCCTTTTACTCTAGGTTTTGCTTCTTAACACTGGACTCTGATTTTTTAGCGCATAACAGAGAAATTAGCTACCCCAGTCTTATCTCAATTTAAGTTCAGGTCATGGAACAAGGAACAAACTACGTTATTTATCTAAAAGAATTAATGAATTGTGTCTGGAATTTTGAATGGGTCTGTAACAGATAAACTTTTCTCTTTCCGATACCCAGAATTCACATTAAAGCAATTAAAACTGTTACTCAAAGGAACTGAATTTGCTGTTCACTGACCAATCTTTGTCATCTTTAACACACCAGATGAGAGCCACCACAGCTTTAAAAATAGGAGCACAGGGACTAAAGATGTATTTTTTCCCCTTTCCATCTAGATTGGCAAAGTTTCTTTAAAACTTGCTTCCTTCCTCTGCTTTTTCTTCTTTAATTTAGCATTGTTGAAAAATTCTGGTGTAGGCAATTATTGTTAAAGTTGGAGGAAGTGTCTGCCATATGAAAGGAAGGAAGGATCTTCGTGGGGAGCCCAGCCTGCGGTGTGAGTTGCTAATATGTTAGACATGTTTTCATCATCAAATGCAACCTCCTTACCATGGTCCCCAAGGCCCTGTGTGATGTGACAGCTGTCCACATCTCCAATCCTGTGCTGTACCCCTGCCCTCCTTCTCTGGCTTGAATATTATAGTCTTCTCTGCCTTAGGAACTTTGTACTTGCTGTTGATTCTACCTGGAATGTGCCCCCCCAATTTTTTTTTTTTTTTTTTTTGAGACAGAGTCTCACTCTGTTGCCCAGGCTAGAGTGCAGTGGTGCAATTTCAGCTCACTGCAGCCTCCGCATCCTGAGTTCAAATGATTCTCCTGCCTCAGCCTCCCGAGTAGCTGGGATTACAGGCATGCACCACGACGCCTGGCTCATTTTTGTATTTTTAGTAGAGATCAAGTTTCACCATGTTAGTCAGGCTGGTCTCGAACTCCTGACCTCAGGTGATCCACCCACCTTGGCCTCCCAAAGTGCTGGGATTGCAGGCACGAGGCACCGCGCCCGGCCCTCCCCCGACTTTTAAGTGCTGGCTCTCTCCTCCCTTTAGGCCTCAACTTAAATGTCACTGCTTCAAAAAGGACTTTCCCACGTGCTTACTCTCAGCCCTGGTGCTGCCACCTTTTTCTCTGTCGGATCCCCCTGTTCAGCCTCCTCCAGCTTTCTGCTCTGCCTCCTGCTCGTCCTTTGTTCCCCCACAGCACTCAACACAAATGATCCTGCTTGTTTGGTCCTCTTCTGTGTATTGGCCATTTCTTCCCTTAGAATGCATGTTCCACCAGAGCAGAGGACTTGTCTGCTTTGTTCTTTGCATTTTTTCCCGTGCTGAAAACAACGCGTGGCCCCCCAAATGTGGGCCAGTCATCCTTAAATGTTGAACATGATTTTAAGAAAACATCTCATTGCACATTTCCAAACATGTCAACTTGTAAAAATGGAGGAGAAAAGAGACATGACAAATCATTGTCTTGGAATACATTCAGGCATGTTTCTTAACTACAGCCACATTAAGCTACAAGGATAGAATAAACATTGCCCACTTCAGCAAACTTGTCTGAATATATACATGGATGCCAGACTATTACCAGCAGAAAGACAGCCAGTCAATAGGTAGGGTTCTTGTCAACGCAAAGGAAGTTGAAAGACTAACAAAAGGATACAGGCTGGAAGGTCCTTGAGACCAAGAACTTTCAGTGATTCTTTTGGAGGCTGTAAGACAATCGTAGGACACAGAACACATCCACGGCCTAGGATATGGGGGTAAGATGGAATGGAGCATTGTCAAGAGAGATGCCAGGGAAAGGCCAATGGGAAGGATGTGACGTAGGTTCTATTCTCAGTCAGAGGCATTATCAGCACAAGGCCTTGAAAACTGCCTTCTTGCCTTTCCCACATAACAGAAGCCTGAAAGGAGGGATAAATCCATGGATACAAAGGAGAGAACCTGGGCCTGGTTTTTTTTGTTTTCTTTCTTTCTTTTCTTTCTTTGTGTCTTTCTTTCTTTTTCCTTTTTTTTTTAGACGGAGTCTCCCTCTGTCGCCCAGGCTGGAGTGCAGTGGCGCGATCCCGGCTCACTGTAAGCTCTGCCTCCCAGGTTCACGCCATTCTCCTGCCTCAGCCTCCCGAGTAGCTGGGACTACAGGCACCTGCCACCATATGCCCAGCTAATTTTTTGTATTTTTAGTAGAGATGGGGTTTCACCACGTTAGCCAGGATGGTCTTGATCTCCTGACCTGTTGATCCACCCACCTCAGCCTCCCAAAGTGCTGGGATTACAGGCTCGCTCTTTCTTTCTTTCTTTCTTTTCTTTCTTTCTTTCTTTCTTTCTTTCTTTCTTTCTTTCTTTTTCTTTCTTTTCTTTCTTTCTTTCTTTCTTTTCTTTCTTTCTTTCTGTCTGTCTGTCTTCCTTTCTTTCTTTTAGACAGAATCTCACTCTTATTGCCCAAGCTGGAGTGCAGAGGCACAATCTCGGCTCACTGCAACCTCTGCCTCCTGAGTTCAAGCAATTCTCCTGCCTCAGCCGCCTGAGTAGCTGGGATTACAGGCACCCGCTACCACACCTGGCTAATTTTTTGTATTTTTAGTAGGGATGAGGTTTCACCATGTTGGTCAGGTTGGTCTTGAACTCCTGACCTCAGGTGATCCACCCGCCTTGGTCTCCCAAAGTGCTGGGATTACAGGCGTGAGCCACGGCACCCGGCCCCTAGGCCTGTATCAATGGCATATTGAACAGAAAGCAAAAACTGAATCTCCCAAGCCCAGTAAGTCTAAGTGCTTGTAAGGAGTCCTGTCAACCATGTCATGGATCTAGAAGAAGCGGAGAAATCTCTCAAGGGTCACTGGCTCAAGGGCAAGGGGAAAATGTGCCTATAGGGCAGCAATGGCTAACAGGCCCTTTCCAAGAGTCAGCTAGCATCTTAGCGCTGCACGTACATTAACTCGAGCAATCCCACCACGACCTTGTGAAATATGTACTGTTATGATTCCCACCCTCACAGATGAGGAAACTGAGACACAGAAAGGGGGAGCAACTGGGCCAAGGTCCATCAGGTAGTAAGTGGCAGAGCTCACATTTGGACCTGGACAGGCTGCTTCTAGAGCCTGTCGAGACAGAACTTTCATGTTCTTGACTCTGAAAGCTTAGTTTTAAAAGGAATGCTGTTTTAATTTTTTTGTAGCCCTCTTGGGTATATCCTGTTATCTCTGGAAGCAGGAAAACCAGAGTCTAATATTAGGGAATAATTTCAGGCTAATCATGCCTTAAAATGCCTGAGAACACGATAGAAAGAGTATGTAGGGACCCAGCTATACCTCAGCTGCCTCCCCGGGGGTTTGGTGGAAAGGAGGCTTGCTTCTTTCTGTGAACACTGCAGCATTATGTGTAGGGCAGCGTGGAATGCATTTGTGACATCCTGAACAGGTCCACTGGGCTTTTTATGTTGCTGTACTGAAAGTGATGCTTCATCTCAGCCCCTGTCTCACAGGTCCTGCATTCACCAGGAGAGGCAGCAGAGCAGGGAAGAAAGGGTGGAGATGTGGAAGGAGGCAGTCCTGGGTTGAAATCCTGGCTCGGCCACTGATTAGCTGCATGAACATTGGCAAATTGTTTCACCTCTCCATACCTCCATTTTCTAATCTACCAGATAATGTTAGCAAGATTCACCTTCTAGAGCTAGCGTGGGCATGATGAATGAAATAAGACTGGTGGAAATGTGTAGCCCATGGAAGGCATTCAACAAATGCCAGCTCTCTCTCCCCTCTACCAGGCCAAATCCTCACTTGTGTTTGCGATTATGTTTAAGATCAAGTTTAGGATCTTGCATGGTGTCTGACTGTTTTTCAGCAGAGGCTAAGGAACATGCCAAATTAGTTTACTAATGTGCAGTTGCATGATAGAAATGGAGGGCATGGAGCACAATTTGAATTCTAAGTCCCTGCCATGCACACCAGTTTCATTACTGAAGGTACAGACCCAGGTTTAGTGATATAGACATGCAATGAGGGGTGATGGGGAACAATGCTTACCCTGATGGCAACAAGAGAGTTAAGGCAATTAAACTAGATTTTACCCCTCCAGAGTCCAACACTTGTTTCTCCAAGTACAGTGAGTTTCAGAGATAGCACATAATGTACCAATAATGAAAATAACTCTGTGAACAGCACGGAAGTAAGTTGGGGCTACTTCCACCCACACAGAGATGAATTTTGTGTGCAGAAGCCCAGTGGAATATAAATGAACTGCTGTATATGAGAAATAAGGAACAAAAAGCTGAGACTCTGGGATATACCTCAAGAAGAAACCTGCAGACTTTTTCTTACCATCCTCTCCCCAGAGTAAAAGCATGGAAATAAGGATTTCCTCCTTGCAGGGGTATGGCTGGTTATCATAAATGCCATGCACAGCAAGTGAAAACTTGTGTGTGGAGATTCCTAATATCGAGAGCCTCTGATTCTCATCGCAAACTCTCTGGATGCTCTTCTGAGTGTCCTTATTCAGGGCACGAGTCACTGGCAGCAGGTGTTTGTTCATTTTGATAAATGTCAGCTTCTTAACACTCGCTTTGGAGAGGGAAGGAGGACAGACACTGACCCTGCCCTGGCGGAACTGAGGGCATGCTGGAAGGCAAGCAGCTTCTACGCATCAGAGCCACGTGGGCTAGAGTTGGCCCCAGCCTCCTCTCCCCTTGTCAGTGTAGGGACAACTCAGCACTGGCAGACATGCTCCAGATGTCCTGCCATCATCTGGCTGATGTAGACTCTGGGGAGCCCCCAGCCTCCTGTGATATACAGAGACAGGAAGCCTCAGGCTTCCAAGTGGTACCCTAGGGGTTTCTGAAGTGCACTAATGCACTAATTGAGTATCACTGTTTTGCCATCTTTCCTGCGGCTCCCATCCCTGCCCACTCCTCTTCTCCTAGTTGTTTGCTGTCTGAAGGCTCACTTAATCAAATATCCCACTCAGTCAATTGAATGAATGTTGAACCACACAACGTGCCAAGGCGCTGTCCAAGGTATCAGAGTTCATTACTGCAAATTGCTGTTTACTACCAGAGGGTATGCTCTGTTTTTGCTTCTGTGAAATCTCCTCCTTACAAATGTGAAGCATAATGAAAAATAAAGAATAAAGTGGGGCCAGGTGCAGTGGCTCATGCTTGTACTTCCAGCACTTTTGGAAGCCGAGGCTGGTGGATGGCTTGAGCCCAGGAGTTCCAGACCAGCCTGGGCAATATAGCAAGACCCCATCACTACAAAAGAAAAAAACACTAAAAAATTAGCTGGGTGTGGTAGGATGCGCCTGTAATCTCAGCTACAGAGGAGGCTGAGGCAGGAGGATAGCTTGAACCCAGGAACTTTAGGCTGCAGTGAGCCACGATCATGCCACTGTACTCTGGCCTGGGTGACAGGGCAAAACTCTACCTCAAAAAAGAAAAAAAAAAAGTGGTTAATTGGTATTAATTGAGAATTTTGAGATAAAATGCAGTAAGATGAGATTTTATGATTTTCCACGAAGCTGCCTTCCCCCATCTATTGAAACCTTTAAGAGAAGCATCAAATTGAGGTGTGTTTTATGAAAATTCTCTTTAATCAATAATTATGAATGTATGCTCTGCTGTGCTACAGTACTGTTAGAAGTCTTGAGAGAGACTTAAAAGGTTGAGATATGGTTTAAGCTTTCAGGAAGTTTCTCTCAATGAGTTAGAAAGATTTAATGTATACATGTGAAACAATCCAGGCAATATTCAGTTAAGTGGTACATTTTTTAAGGGAAAAAATTATATAAGTGCTTTATTTTTAAACTCTTTAGACTTAAACATGGCCTTGGTTAAAATAAAACCATACTTTTTTTCTAATTTTTTTTGGTTGGAGTAAATATGCATATAAAATTTACCATAAACTTTACCATTTTTAAGAGTGCATTTCTGTGATGTAAGTGGTAAATTTTGTTGTGCAGATTAGCACAGATGGAGAAATTGGGAAAGGTGGAAGATCAGAGAAGTCTAATGCTCTCCTAGGAGCTGTGACTTGAGCTTTTATTCAGAGAGGGCGGTTAGGAATAAATGGATAGTGGGGCAAATGGAGGTATGTTTACAACACACCAAGATTTACCTGAATGTCCACATCTAGGATTGAAATATATGTAAAATATTTGCTTATATCTTTTGTGGCTGCTTGAATGGGAAATAATAAGCTATGAAACAAGAATTCTGATAGATGTGGAAATTTAGAATAAAATGTCTTATTTTAAACAAATTAAGAACTTGAGGGTCATTTTGCAATCTGGTTACAGCTTTTGTTTTAATATATGGAATTTTAAAAAAATCCCCAGTGGCTGTCTCAAGGAATAGCTCATTAAATATTGCTGTTCAACAAAACTGGTTTCAATCTTTTTATTTTTCTATATAATAAATGGTCCACTTCTATAAAGGTGACAGTTGCTGGATCATCTATTTGCAATGGGAATGGCTACTGGAAACTTTAGATTTTTTTCACAATGAAGTTATCTTTCTAGCAGCAATGATGGCCTGCTGGAGACTATGCTATGACACATCAAAAGGTTTACGGATTTCATCCTCAGGGAAATGCAAAGCAAAACAAAACAGAACGAAAATAAGAATGAATTCCACGGTCACATTGGGAAATTCTGATCAGAGTTTATTATGAAGAGCACTAGGGTGAAGCACAAAGAACAGGGAATCGGAAGACCTGGACTGTGGTCCAGATTCCGGCGCTAAATCACCTTGGCAAAGTAACTCAAGCGGGCCTCAGTCTCCTTGTCTAAACCAGCCACGTGGGCAACACACCTTCCTTGCCACTACATGTTGGGCGAACTTACATAAAACGGAGATAATGCCTGCCTTTCCTAATTTGGAAAGTGTCCAAATTAGGAGTGTCAAATGGGGAGTGTCAAAATGGATCATGGTGTAATAACAAGATGGAAAATGTCATTATTAATACAGAAGCCATCCCAGAATAAATGATATATGGAAACCAACAAACAGCATGTTAGGAGTTTTCTGCAGGCACATGTGGACCACAGAGGTAAAGACGGGACTCCTACTAATTCTGGGCATAATTTAAAAACTGCCACCCATGTGACTTTGGGCTTTTCTTTTTATTTTCTAAATAAGCTTGTTTACATATATGTTCAACCATGACTCCCTCATTATCTTTCTCCATGCAAGGGCCCTCAGGTGGCATTTGCATTGAGTGGAGTGATTTTTGTTTTCTAAGAGGGAAATTTTACAAACTGTGCTTCACTTTTCTTTCAGCTTGAGCTGTTTTCTCCTGGGAAAACAGCTTTTTGCTTGGCAAAAATGGATGTGAGGCATTGGCGAAAACGAAAGGCCGTTTTCATTGCAAAGAAAACTGCCTTTTGCTTTTGCCAAAAAAAGCAAAACATATGAGACAAAACCACAAATATTTCCCTGTTTGCAAACCCTGTGAAAACGTGATTTTTCACCAGTGGTGAGAATATTTTCTCACATTACTCTTTCCATTTCTAGAAATTATGGTTTCAATGGTGAAAGTCGTAAGTTACACCTGCAACACCTCATGACTAGAATCAAATATCATGAATATTGTTGTTAAACATGTTGAACTTATTTTCCATCAAAGGTAACATTGAAGGAGATGGAGCCTTTGCTTTAAGATTAGGGTCTCGACAAAGTAGAATGAGAAAAGTGTTGAACCACCGGGGACCACTGACACTGAGCAACGAGGCTCAGAAAGGTGTTTGGGGTTCAACTGGGATTTGGTATAGAGGGTGTAGCTGAAGGAATAGACTAAGTCCAGCAGTGAAAGAGCATAAAAGGGTGGTAATAACACAGTACAGCAGAGAGAACATTGAAATAAATTTTTATACGAGGTGTGGTCTCCCACCCCAAGTGCATAGTCAACTGGCTGTGCAACCTTTGCCAAATCAGCTCCACCTCCTGGGGTCTCAGGTGCCACCTGTGAAAGTGCTAGGATTCAATGAAATGACCATTCGGATTCCTTTCTAATCTAAAGATGTCCAATAAGGAGATGGGAAGTGCATTTGCAAAATATAGAAATTGTGAATATCAAGGGATCTCCACTAATCGACTCCCTCGATTCTGAAATAGCCCGTTAAAGTCAGAAGCTACTTTGGTGTCTAATGATTTATATGAAGGTATTCACATAACAAATTTAATTTCGTTGTGTTTGTGACTGCTCTTAATACCAATATGCTCTTCCTCATGCCTATGCTAAGCCCTTCTTACTAGAATTAAGCTAATTTCTTCTAATCTTCCCCAGGGAAGTAGTGAGCGTCCATTCACCATTTTTATATTATTAAGATATTTAAAATATTAATATAGATGTGAGTCACTCCAAGAAATAAATTTGCTCGGGGAAGTGGCGTGTAAGTAAAATTGTCATACGTGGAATGATATCTTGAAAAAGATTTACTTTTTAAAGCAATTCTATAATGACTTTTTTATCAAGTAAGAAATCACTTTATCAAAATAAAGAGATTCCCCAGATGAATTTATTTTATAAAAATTTATTTTTACAGATATTGTCAAGAACCCTCTGCTCTACAGTTCTTTGCTGTTCTTGACCCACCTCCTTCAAACTTGGATTTTCCGTTTCTCTCTTCTCCTAAGAGCTGCCTGCTGCCTTCTGGTAAGTGACAACCATGAGGCAGACACTGGACTAGGCACATTCATTCTTACTGTATTTATCAGTTGTTTATTGACTGCTGACAACATGCTAGACACAGTCAGGCACTTGAAATATGTTTTCTCATTTATCCCTATAGCCAGCCCTAGGAAGGAATCATTATTATCCTTGTGTAATCAACACTTTTTTTTTTGAGACAGGGTCTTGTTCAGTTGCCCAGGCAATGCTGCCATCATGGCTCACTGCAGCCTCCACCTACTGGGCTCAAGCAATCCTTCTGCCTTAGCCTCCCCAGTAAGCATGCACTACCACGCCTGGCTAATTTTTAAATTTTTTTGTAGAGATGGGGTCTCACTATGTTGCCCAAGCTGATCTCAAACTCCTGGCCTCAAGTGATCCTCCCGCTTTGGCCTCCCAAAGTGCTGGCATTACAGGCCACCGTGCCCAGCCTCCAAGGCGGTCTTCTACACAGCTTGAGCTGCTGATATAGTCTGCTACTTATTGGGTACTATGCTCACTATCTGAAAAAAAGGGGGAAAAAATCTGCTTCTCTGTCCCCAGGGGCTGTGCTTGAACTGAGTCCCTTCCCCACATCAAGCCGATCTGTTTGTCTGCAAGGCTCTAACCCTCTTGGTAGGGTGTTGACAGGAATGTCTGGGATGGGGTGGTGCTTGGGAGAATCTGGACGTACTTTCTGCTGCAAAGGGACAATGCGTGTTGTGAAGAGGCTGTGCTGGGAATCATTTAAAGTGCAAAGCAGGTGAAGCCCGCACCTCCTGTAGCAGTCGCTCATCCCAAGCAGCTTCTGCTGTACAGTGCTGGTAAGTGTTCAGGAGTGAACTGACCCGCTTTGTTACATTTCATGGAAGGACTGTGGCCTCCATGCCAGAGCTCTTCGAACAAAAACACTTTCAATCCCCTCATTCTCATTTTGTGGGGATTCCCAGCTGAACGGGCCTGGTTTTTTGGGAGAAGTTTCCAGCCCGTAGCTGCTTCGGCCAGGAGTGTGGGGGGTGGGACGGAAGGTACCCACGAGGGTGGTGGGTGGGGCCATCGGCCAGGAGTGTGTTGGGGGGGTGGGACGGAAGGTACCCACGAGGGTGGCGGGTGGGGCCATCGGCCAAGAGTGTGTGTGTGGGGGGGTGGGACGGAAGGTACCCACGAGGGTGGCGGGTGGGGCCATCGGCCAGGAGTGGGGGGGGGGTGGGACGGAAGGTACCCACGAGGGTGGCGGGTGGGGCCATCGGCCAGGAGTGTGGAGGGGGGGTGGGACGGAAGGTACCCACGAGGGTGGCGGGTGGGGCCATCGGCCAAGAGTGTGTGTGTGGGGGGGTGGGACGGAAGGTACCCACGAGGGTGGCGGGTGGGGCCATCGGCCAAGAGTGTGTGTGGGGGGGGGTGGGACGGAAGGTACCCACGAGGGTGGCGGGTGGGGCCATCGGCCAGGAGTGTGTTGGGGGGGTGGGACGGAAGGTACCCACGAGGGTGGTGGGTGGGGCCATCGGCCAGGAGTGTGGAGGGGTGGGACGGAAGGTACCCACGAGGGTGGCGGGTGGGGCCATCGGCCAAGAGTGTGTGTGTGGAGGGGTGGGACGGAAGGTACCCACGAGGGTGGCGGGTGGGGCAGATGCTAGGCATTCCGGATAAGGCAGATGACAGGCAGGCAATGAGCATGCTCTCCACGGAGCTTGCTTTCTAGTGGTGAGAATCAAACAAACAAACAAAAAACAGAGAAACAAGCGAGAAAGATACCAGTTAGCAAGAAGAAGAAATCCAAGGATGGCTTAGTTGCTTATCAGCCCCATTAAACACAGAGATAATAGTTTGAGCCAGGCATGGTAGTGTGCTCCTGTAATCCCAGCTACTCATGAGGCTGAGACAGGAAGATTGCTTGAACCGAGGCCAGCCTGGGCAACATAGAGAGACCTCGTCTCTAAAAAAAAAACCCCAAAAAGTTTGCAATGCTCCATTTACTACCTGGATATAAAATTTATAGAAAATATATCTCCAAATATAATGCACTTTAAATATAAAGTGTACTTATAAATATAATATTATATGTAAATATATAGCAAATAAAAATATTTTAAATTTATGTCCTGATATAAAATATATTTTATTTATATACTATATATTTCATTTATATATAGTATATGAATTTGTTAAGACTATAAAGAGCATAAATAAAAGGAAAATAATTTATCAAAAAACAAATATGTATTATAATATGTGAAAAATGCTTGGGCACACCTACATCAGATGTTGCTGTTTCTCTGGTGGTTATCCCCAGCTTTATTTAGATTTCCACTTACATTTCTTTTTCCCTATCAATGCTTAAAGTGTATAAAAATTTATATCTTTCCCCTGAATGAGAAGAAACTCTTAATATGTACCATTGTTAGTCTATCTCCTCCAAAACTCATATTGAAATTTAATCCTTAATGTGGCAGTATTGAGAGGTGGGGCTGCTAAGAGGTGATCGGATCATGAGGTTTCTGGCTCCATGAATGGATTAATGGTTAATGGATTAATGGGTTATCACTGGTGTGGAACTGGTGGCTTCTTAAGAGGAAGAGAGACCTGAGCTAACATGGTAGCTCACTCGGCCCCCTTGCCACGTAATGCTCTGCACTGCCTCAAGACTCTTATAAAGAGTTCCCACTAGCAAGAAGGGTCTCGCCAGATGCGATCCCTCTAACCTTGGACTTCTCAGCCTCCAGAACGGTAGGAAATAAATTCCTTTTCTTTATAAATTACCCAGTTTCAGGTACTCTCTTAAAAACAACAGAAAACAGACTAAGACGGTATGATTTTTGGTCTCATCTTCCTTCACCCTCCTTCCTGGCACGTTACTATTCTCTGGAGCTCTAAGACTGGTCTGCTATAGATATTTTTGGTGGGTGGGGAGGTGGAAGGGAGAATCATTCCTCATGCTTTTTTGTTTTTTGGTACTGTGGCAAAATCAAATGTGCAGTAATTTCATCTGTTTTTTGTTTTTGTTTTAAGAGACAGGATCTTGCTCTGTCAACTAGACTGGAGTGCAGTGGCGTGATCGTAGCTCATTGTAGCCTTGAACTCCTGGGCTCAAGTGATCCTCCCGCCTCAGCCTCCCAAGTTGCTGGGGTTATAGGTGTGAATCACTGCACCCAGCTTATTTCTGTTTTTAAATTGACTTTCCTAATATTTATTTTATCTGTTTATTTAAAAATTATTCTCAAAGTATACAGCTCAGTGGTTTTTAATATATATATTTTAATATATTCACGAGGTTGTGAAACCATCACCACTATCTAATTCCAGAACATTTTCACCATGCTGCAAAAGAAACCCCATACCTATTAGTAGTTACTACCCACCTACTCCCGTTGGTCCCTGACAATCACTAATCTACTGTTTGTCTCTATGAATTTGCCTGTTCTGGACATTTCATATAAATGGGGTCATATACTATGTGGCCTTTTGTGACTAGTTCCTTACACTCAGCATAGTATTTTCAAGATCGCCTCATGCTGTATCATGCAACAGTACTTCACTTCTTTTTAGTTCCTAATATCTTGTTGCTTCTTTCTGGATTACTTTCCCTTCTTGAAGTGTATCCCCCAAGAATTCTTTCAAAGGGGCATGAAACTGTGGCATAAATTTCCCTTAGACTCAGTATGATTAAAAACATCTTCATTTTGCACTCACATTTAAGTAGAAGATTGGCTGAATGTAAATGTTTAGGTTCAAAGTTCCTTATCTTCACTATTTTGAAGATGTTCCTCCACTGCTGTCAAGAATTCTCATAGCAATCCGATTCTTGCTCCTTTTAAGGTGACTGTTTCTTCCCTCTGTCAGCCTTTACAATTTTCTCTTTAGGACTGATATTCTTACATTTCACTGTGTAGTATCTAATTTTGTTTTTCCCCACCCTTTTTGATCTTGTTTAACACTGGATGAGACCGTTTCCTCTGAAGCATTCAACCTTTCTCTAATTCTGAAAATTATTTCTTCAAGTATTTTTCTCCCTGTTCACTTTTTTTCTTTCCTTTGAGGACTCTGATTGTGCAGAGAGTGACAGCTTTACTTCTGTTTTCCATACTGCTTAGCTTTTCTCACACTTTCCTTTCCTGATGCTTTCTTTGGGAGTTCTCTGACTTGATATTCCAGCTCACTACATCTTTCTGCATCTGTATCCATTCTGATATTTAATCTACCAGCAAATCTTTTACTTGGAAAATTATACATTTCTGTGTACACTATTTCTAATAGTTTTATCTTCATAGTCACTTGTGCCTCTCGCAGGTATCCAATGTCCTCCCATTTATGTTGGAGGCTATTAATTGTGCTCGTTTAAAATTCTTATTCTGTCTTTCCCATTACTTTTGCTTCCTCTGGAGCAGGGTTTTGCTGTTTTTCTCGGTGAACTCATCTTTTATTGTGTTGGGACTCTCAACGGCATTGGCTCCAGTGTTTGCCTTTAGTGGGAGATGGTAGAAAGCCTTGCTTGTGCTTTTCCGGCTCCTTTCGGTTTGGGGAGTGGGGCTCCCTCTACAGTTGAACAGACCCTCATTGCATACTTGTTCCACTACTTTCTATTTTCCCTACTTTCTGCATCATCCACCCCTGCAGGGAACTACCCAGGACTTCTGTCTCAGGAAAGGTGGTTGTAGGTGGTGGCAGGGAGAAGATGCTCAGACTCCTGCCAGCCTGCCTGTGTCTCTGCCATGTTTCCTATTCCAGCAGGTGCTGATGTTGCCCTCATGTTACCTCTCCAGCCCCACTTGCCCTAGGCTCTGGGCTAGTGTTCCTGTACAAGGGGATCTCCCCAGGCAGATACAACAGAGGGAAACGGGAACAACAGGAGAGAAGGAGTCCAGTGGCTCCGACTGCCTTCCACTCTAGACCACACTGTACCATGTTAGTTGCTGAGTTTGGCTCTGCGGTCCTCCAGACTCAGCCTCCCACCTCTTCTGGAGTGTCTCCAGGTTAGGGTCACTGGAGGGAGTCAGCATCCCATGCTACCTCGCTGTTTTCCAGTCCCGATATATCATCATTTATCTTTCCAAGCATGAAAGAAATAGTCATCAGACTTAAACCAAAGCTCTTCCAACATTTGATTGGTAGGGCCTTCAGAGTAAACTGTGAAAGCCATGGTATCTTAAGTGTACTTGAATAGCTTTTAGATATAAAAAGAGTCAGTTTCAAAACACAATCAATGGTCTGATTAATATTTCATCTTATCAGAAGCCAAGACACTGAGCCCAACTAGTAAGTCTGCTTTCAGTCAGATAGGATTCAGTTGCTTGGTGTTTGACCTTCAACTTCCAAATATAGAAAATGGAAAAGTGCTTATGAGGACATCCGTACAATCGTCAACCCTGATTTCAAAGGCAACCCATTAATATAACTATTGGAGAGGGTGTTTTTTGGTGGAGGAGAAAAAATTTAAATCATTTCTTCATTCAAATAATATTTATTGAGCATCTGTACTGTGCCAGAACCTATGCTAATATCTTCATAAGATGTTCTTTTATGTGAGGGATACTCAGAATTGTAAAGTATAAACTGATCACGTGTTTCATGATAATGACGATACAGTGTGGAGTCTCATTGTTTCTTGTTCTATTAAAACTCTAGTCCCAAATAGAATTTAGACTATGTTATCCATGAAACTGTAGTTTGATAGTACTTCATGGTTCTAGAAACACTGTATTGGAGGGAGAGCTATTTCTTTTTTTTTTTTGAGACAGGGTCTCCCTCTGTCACCCAGGCTGGAGTGCGGTGGTGCCATTTCAGCTCACTGCAACCTCCACCTCCCGGGTTCAAATGATTCTCCTGCCTCAGCCTCCTGAGTAGCTGGGATTACAGGCGTGCGCCACCACACGCGGCTAATTTTTGTATTTTTAGTAGAGACGGGGTTTCATTATGTTGGTCAGGCTGGTCTCGAACTCCTGACCTCGTGATCTGCCCGCCTCGGCCTCCCAAAGTGCTGAGATTACAGGTGTGAGCCACTGTGCCCATACAGGGATAGCTAGGCTATCCCCTTCAGACTTTGGTATAGAAGAAAGTGCCATCCGGCCTGCAGGTACAGGGAGCTGAGAGAAGAGAATTAGCAGAAGGCGCTCCTGGGCAAATCCCTGGGGTAGGTTCTATGGCCTATAGTTGCAGCACAATACATTATCTGGAGTGCTAGTTAACATGCAGATTCTGGAACCCTTCCAAGAGATACCCAACTAATGTCTCTGGGGTTAGGGACCCAGACATCTGAAAAGTTCAGGGCCTTGGCTATGTGTGGGCCTTTCCCGTGCACCTAGGTTGAGCTAGGTAGGGCCTGCCCATGTGAGGAAAAAAAGAAAGGAGGGGGCCCAAGGGATGGGTAGCATTGGAGGAGCACAGCAGCCATGATAGATCATGAGAGCATGTTCAGAAGACAGCCAGCATCCTAAATCCTGAGAAATAAGATTATGCATCAAGAGAAATGCATGAGGTGATCCAGACATTGCCAGGGTGGGTTATAGAAAAAGGAATCCAAGGATGAGGTGTGGGATGTGTGAGGAGGGTGATTTGTGAACTGAGATCCACAACACCGGGCCACAGTAGGACTTAGCTTCTAATTAGAGCCTTGTGTCTGTTGTCAGGGCATGAAGACTCCTTCTAGATTCAGCTGGTGGCTGGAGAGATTTTGCACAGTCCTAAGGGGAAGTCCTAAGGCATACTCATCCATCTACCCACTCATTGATTTATTCATGTATTCAACAGCTAGATGTGGCGTATTCATTACTCAACACCTATTAAGGGGTCCCCTACGCACCAGGCACTGTGTCAATGTCAAGACTGTGCAAGGTCACGTAAAGTTTCATCTTTATCCTAAAAGCAAATGGAAGCCACTGAATGCTTTTACGGAGAGATGTAACACAATCAGATGGCACGTGGAAAGGCTGCTCTGCCACAGTGGAAGGGATGGACATGGCCACAGGCAGGCAAGCTGGGAGGCTGTCACAGGTTCGGCATGAAGGTGATGGCTTGGACAGGGGTGGTGCAGAAGGTACGGAAAACAGATTGACGTGAGAGATACTGATGTGCTAAACTTGAACGGGTAGGACATAATGCTGGATTGAATATGGGAGAAGGGAGGGTTTGAGAGAGAGGGAGATGCCAGAAATTACTCCTGGATTACTGGTTTGAACCACTAGATGGATGATGGTGCTATTCATTGCAAGAGGAAACCCTGAAAGGAGACAGGTTATGAATTGGGATGCTCAGAGTCAAGCCATTTCCTCTCGTTAGTCCTGCTCTCCTATTGCAATCATAGACCACTTTGACTACCTCCGTGGGCTCCTAATGGGCCACTTTTGTTACCTCCACAGAGCATTGACTCATTGCTCAGAACCTTGCTCTAGGAAAGTTTGCTTTGTAAAAAAAATTTTTAAAATATATTTAGGAAGTACAAGTGCAGGTTTCTTACCTGCTCATATAGTGTCGTAGTGAAATCTCGGCTCCTAGTGCACCCATCACCCGAAGAGTGAGCGTTGTACCCAATAGTAGTTTTTCAGCTCTCAGCCCTTCCCACCCTCCCACTCTGCTGCCTTTTGTAGGAGAAGAATGTTTTCTAAACAAGTTGGTGAACACAATGGGAAAGGCATTAGGTAAAATAACCGGAAGGGGATCTGAAAGTCCTACCGCAGCAACAGTGGGTAGGGAAGAACCTGGATGGGTTAGTCTTGGCAATTCTTCAATATGGCTACTGAGCCGCTAGCGTCAATCTTTCTGGCTTTCATAAGATTTTCCCACCACCCAGCCCCACAGAGTCTGTTCCACACATCTATCAGTGCCACCTGTTTTGGTGGTCCTTTCCTTTAGTTTTTTTCTGACTCCTTTGGAGCTTATGAACAGAAAAATGTCGAAAAGGCAGGCCAAAGACATTACTCAGCCAGACAGTGATATTTATTGAGCCAACTGTGTAAAAAACACTCCACTAGTGTTTTATTTGTTATTTGTTATTTGTCTGTCTGTTTGTTTGTTTTTAAGCAGGGTCTCACTCTATTGCCCAGACTGCAGTGCAGTGGTAAACCGGCTCAACTTCCCTGGCTCAGGTGATCCTCCCACCTCAGTCTCCTGAGTAACTGGGACTACAGGTGTGCACCACCATGCTGGGCTAATTTTTGTATTTTTTGTAGAGACGGGGTTTTACTGTGGTGCCCAGGCTGGTGTCGAACTCCTGGGCTCAAGCATCCACCTGCCTCAGCCTCCCAAAGTGCTGGGACTACAGGCATGAGCCACTGTGCCCAACCTCTACCAGGGATTTGAAGAGGTAAAAAAGAAATGGCTCCCAAGAAAAGAGAAGGTAGAAGCAAAACAACTGGGTAGTTCACAAACTGTACAACAAACTCCTGAAAAACAGAAAAAGGCATGGTTGATTTTTCAGGAGGTTCCATGTACAGAAGCTGGGATCTCAGCATAGGGAGGCAACGGAGCTCCCAGCTTTGCTGTTTTAGAAGGGAGGGCTGGCAGACACTTGAAGCTCTTGGGGGTGCTGATGCTAGGATTTTACAGACTTTGACCACATCGCTTCCTCTCACATTTTCACTGGAAAGGACAATGAAAACTCCCTACAGGGCAAGTCAGCTGCTGATGTAAATTACCAAAGTTATAACGACATCTTCGTGCAAAACATCCCTTTTTTATGTGTAATTTCAACGAAAATGAAATTCATTCCCTCTGTCTAGTGGGTGAGTTGATCACAGAGAACTATTTAGGTAAAGCAGAAAATGTTCATAGAATGTTGCAGTGTAAATTATGAGGATAAGAGCTTTCCTTCACTCTAGGACTCATAATAAAAGAGTTGATCCACGTTTGGGGTCTAATGACCCCTGAGATTTTTTTTTAAACAATGTCATCAAACTCACTAGGGCCCAATTGTGGGAAACTGAGGTAGGGGCTTGAATACCATTTCCTGGCCATGTACTGCATACCTGAGTCAGGCACTGCAGGAGCTTCATAGACACTATTCACTTAATTGTCACAACAACCCTATTAACTAAGTACTGTATCCCCAGTTTTACAGAAAAAAAAAATTTCAAAGAGTCAAAGGCATTGGCCACACAGCCAGTGCAGGACAGAACCAGATCCAAGAGTTCTGCCAGATTCCATTGTCCGTGATATTGTGTTGTCTCCTCTTCCCAGTTCCCTTTCCACCCTTTTGATCTTTTCCACTTGGAGAGAACTAATCTTCCTGAACCGTATGAGCCACATCAAGAAGTTCCTGCTGAAGCCTCAGCATCACCTGACACTTGTTGGCCATCTAAATTCTCAGGTCCTGCCCCAGAACTTCTGTTTGAGTCTGTTTGGGCTGCCATAATACAGTACCATAGGCTGGGTGGCTTTTAAACAACAGACATTTATTTCTCTCAGTTCTGGAGCCTGGGAAGTCCCAGAGCAGGCACTGTGTCTGGTGAGGGCCCACTTCCTGGTTCATACATGGCACCTTCTTGCTGTGTCCTCACATGGTGGGATCGGCAAGGGAGCTCTCCAGAATCTCTTTGATAAGGGCGCTGATCCCATTCATGAAGATAGAGCTTTGGTAGTCACCAAAGTCTCCACCTTCTAATAGCATCACACTGAGGGTCAGGAATTCAACAAGCATTTGGTTGCAGCAACCACTGAAGATGAAACTCTGGGGTTGAGTCCAGCAATCTGTGTTGTAACAAGCCCTCCAGGTGATTTGTAGGAAATGGGAGACTTAGAGGGATTCCTTGGGGATCTTTACTAGGACATGTCCAAGAAATACTCTGGAGTAATTCAGGGAAGTAACCAAGAACTCTTCAGGGCTCAACTATCCATGAGTGGCAGATCACTTCCTGGGGGACTGCTAGGGGTTCTTTGTGTTTACATGAGTTGAGGAGCTGGGCTGGAGGGAGCGACCACCTGGGACCGGCTGTGCCTGCAATCTTTGCCTGCACATAGGAAAACCTCCTGCGGTTTTCATTTCGTAAGGACTCTAGCAGCCCTGGTTCTCTCCAGGTATTATAAAATAGGCCAACATAGTTTACCCTCACCATTGCAGGGCAGTCCAAGCTCAGCTTTTCTTGTCACGTTTCCCACCTTGTCTGAGTCCTCTTCCTGGCAGGGAGGCTGGCACTGTGGAGGAGAGCGAGCTGCTCTGGGAGCATTGGCTGGTGGTGGGAGGCCTCCTATTTGAAGCTGCTGGTGTTGCCATACCTGGGGAAGATGTACACTTGGTGAGAAGCAGGTAGGGAGCCAAAGATGGTAAGCTGGAGAGAAGACTCCGAACGGACCCCCAAACAGGAGAAAGTGCAGCTGTCCAAGGGTGATCTGAACACCAGAGGGCTGAGAGCAGGGAAGTAGCAAATGCCTGGGCTGAGTGTTATGGTCCAGGAGCTGCACATCAGAATTATCTGGATAAAATGATAGGTGTTAGAGCCCTTCTACGGGTTACTGAATAGGAAACTCCAGAGTTGGGGTTACTGAATAGCAAACTCCAGAGTTGGGGGCCAAAGAATCCATTACAAACATTTTTTTAGAGACAGGGTGTATCTCTGTCACCCAGGGTGGAGTGTAGTGGTGTGATCATAGCTCCCTGCAGCCTTGACCTCCTGGGCTCAAGTGACCCTCCTGCCGCAGGCCTCCCTATAGCTAAGACTCCAGGAGCACACAACCATGCCTGGCTAATTAAAAAAAATTTTTTTTCTAGAGAAAGGGTTGTGCTGGGACTCCAGGCCCACTGCATCCAGCCAGAATCCATTTTCTTTTTCTTTTTTCTTTTTTTTCTTTTCTTTTTTTTTTGGATGGAGTTTTCTCTTGTTGCCCAGGCTGGAGTGCAGTGGCATGATCTCGGCTCACTGCAACCTCTGCCTCCTGGGTTCAAAAGATTGTCCTGCCTCAGCCTCCTGAGTAGCTGGGATTACAGGCACGCACCACCACACCTGGCTAATTTTTGTATTTTTAGTAGAGACAGGGTTTCACCATGTTGATCAGGCTGATCTCGAACTCCTGACCTCGTGATCTGTCTGCCTCAGCTTCCCAAAGTGCTGGAATTACAGGCGTTAGCCACAATGCCTGGCCCAGAATCCATTTTCTAAGAAGCTCCTCAGCTTGCTGATTCTGATGTGGCTGGCCAAGCCATGATCCTGGGATTTAGAAACCATTGCTGCCTTCTATAATACTACGTGAGCCCACTTGGTATAAAGGCCAGAAATAGGGTGGGTCACCTGGGATTTGTGTGCACTTTTGGTTTCAGATTCAACTTTTCAATTAGTTAGTATATTTGGTGTGGCTGTTTTAACAGAGATGGAAAGCAGTGGGTTAGACCAGATAGTAGATTTATTTCTCTTTTATATGAACGTCTGAGGTGGTAGGGCATCCAGGGTGGCACACTGGCCCTGCTCTACAGGGTTATCCCAGAGGCCCAGGCTCCTTCTCTGTTGCCACCTGCCATCCCTTGAGATGCTGTCCCCATCCAATAAAACTGGCTCACAAACACCACATCCGGGTTCCAGCCCAGATGAGGGGAAAAGAAAGCGCAGTGAGCAGCTTCCTTGGACCGAAGTAATCCAGAAGTGGCAGGTGTCTCTTTCACTCACATCTCATTGGTTGCAATCTCCTCATATGGCACATCTGTTGCCAGGAAGATTGGGGAAATAAAACGCTTAGCTTGGTCACCGTTGCCCCACTAAATTTGGGAAGTTTGATTATTAAAGGGAAAATAGATATTGAGGGTTAATCCGATGTCTTTCCAAGTGGCTTGGAGTCACTACACCCCACTACACCAAGCTAACATTTTCTATCATTATGGTCCATTCTTATCCATCCCTTGAATGCCAGTCTCCTCTGTTTACATTTTATGGCCCTAGACATCATGGAGGTTGTGACAGGGTCTGTAGCTGCCACACCGGAGGTCATATTTTAAGCTGCCCAGGGCTATAATTCCTGGGTGGAGTGGAAGGGTGAGGGTGGGTGTATTAGTCTGTTTTCATCCTGCTGACAAAGACATACCTAAGACTGGGCAGTTTACAAAGAAAAGAGGTTTAATGGAGAACTCAGAGTTCCATGTGGCTGGGGAAGCCTCACAATCATGGTGGAAGGCAAGGAGGAGCAAGTCACATCTTACATGGAAGGTGGCAGGTAAAGAGAGCTTGTGCAACTCCTTTTTTGTTTTTTGTTTTTTGTTTTTTTTTAGACAGAGTTTCGCTCTGTCACCAGGCTGGAGTGCAGAGGCGATATCTGGGCTCACTGCAACCTCTGCCTCCCAGGTTCAAGCAATTCTCCTGCCTCAGCTTCCTGAGTAACTGGGACCACAGGCGTGCACCACCATGCCCAGCTAATTTTCGTATTTTTAGTAGACATGGGGTTTCACCATGTTGGCCAGGATGGTCTTGATCTCCTGACCTTGTGATCTGCCCACCTTGGCCTCCCAAAGTGTTGGGATTACAGATGTGAGCCACCGCACCCAGCCAGAACTCCTCTTTTTAAAACCATCAGGTCTCATGAGACTTATTCACTACCATGAGAACACCACAGGAAAGACTTGCCTCCATGATTCAATTACCTCCCACTGTGTCCCTCCCACGACCCGTGGGAATTCAAGATGAGATTTTGGTGGGGACACAGCCAAACTCACTATCAGAAAAAGAGAGCTTGTGCAGGGGAACTCCTCTTTTTAAAACCATCAGATCTCATGAGACTTATTCACTATCATGAGAATAGCACAGGAAAGACTGGCCTCCATGATTCAATTACCTCCCACTGGGTCCCTCCCACAACACTTGGGAATTCAAGATGAGATTTGGGTGGGGACACAGCCAACCCATATCTGTGAGGTTAAGGGGTCAATAAATGGCAGTGGGTTCAGTGGTCCTGGCCTCACTCCTAGCACCTGCTCACACATCAATTTAAGGTAGTTCTCTGGATTCTTAAACTAGGGATTCCCAGTTCTGTTTGTTCGTTAACTCTCATTGAATCAGTACACATTCACCTACAGCTCTCACATCATAAACATCTGTGTTGCCACAGAATAAAATGCAATATTTAGCCTATGGCATCTTACCCATCATATATTCGTACCCAACAAAAATTCTTAAATGTAATGGGAAAATCACTCAACAAAATGTTATAGATTGTGGGCTATGAGCCAAGAAGTGTTTATGGTTTGATTTCTAGCATCTGACACAACATAGGCATACAAGAAATATTCTTTGAATGAGCAAGCGATTGACTGTGAGGATGTGGAGATGAAGCAAACTGAATGAGAGTTCGTCATTCAGTGGGAAAAATGCACGTGCAGGCAAGACCTCATAATACCACTCAGGGACACTTCAGGCTCCCTGTTCATCTTTCATGTCTCAGTGTTGGAGCATCGCCCCATCACTGGGTCAGTCTGCTCACCTCCCTGCAGGTGTGTTTTTGAATTAGCACATTCAACAACACCACTGTTGACATTTTGGATCTGTCGATTCTTTCCTGGGGTTGAGGGGAAGAGGCCTGTCTTGTGCATTGTAGGATGTGTAGCAGCAGCCCTGGCCTTGACCCACCAGATGCCAGTAGCACCCCTCTTCCAGTTGTCACAACCATACATGTCTGCAGACATTACCAGATGTTCCCTGAGGGCCAAAATTGTCTTCTTTTGAGAACCACTGGGTAGACCCATTACACATCTCTTTTACAAGGTGTGCCACAGATGCCGACCAAGGACTTGTGCAAATACTTAACGACGAGTCATAGCTTTGCTCTCAGGGATACTGGCTGTTCCCACAGGCCCCCAGCTCATGCAGGGGAGTGGATTTCTGTCTTGGTGAAAATATACATCTTATTCTTAAAGTTTCACATCAGGATGACAACATTGCCTCCCTCACATCTGGTTTTAGGGCACATGGTTCTCATTCTAATCTATAACACCAAATCTTTGCATCAAGTCAGTGGTTAAAAATTTATTCAAGAATTAATGAAATCCAGAAACTGGCTGGGCGCAGTGGCTCACGCCTGTAATCCCAGCACTTTGGGAGGCCGAGGCTGGCGGATCACGAGATCAGGAGATCGAGACCATCCTGGCTAACACGGTGAAACCTTGTCTCTACTAAAAATACAAAAAAGTAGCCGGGCATGGTGGCAGGTGCCTGTAGTCCCAGCTACTCAGGAGGCTGAGGCAGGAGAATGGCATGAACCCGGGAGGCGGAGCTTGCAGTGAGCCGAGATCGCGCCACTACACTCCAGCCTGGAAAAAGAAAAGAAATCCAGAAACTGTCAGGGTTCACTATGAACATCTGAGATTTGAGAGGCAGGTTAATCATTCTTGTTTACATCCCTGTGCACATTGCTATGTACAAACTTTACTGTGCAACAGAAACATTTGGGGAGTTTGTATAAATGCATGTTTTGATCCCATTTCTAGAGATTTTGATTCAGTGGATTTAGGGTGGTGCTCAGGAAGCTACGCTGTCTGAAAAGCTCTTTTAAGTAATCCGTAGGCTACACTTTGAAAAGTGATATTTATTTCTCCAAGTATTATTTCTAGATGAAATTAGACAACCAGAAAGAAAAACTCTCTTGAAATCTAGTAATGTTAAGTCCTTACATTTTATTCCTTTTCAAAATGTTTCTGACGATTATAGAAACTTTGCATTTCCATTCAAATCACCTTGTCAATTCCTACAAAAATATCTTACTATTGTCTAGTCACTATTTCATTGATTGATTTTAATTATCTGCATAGCACTTAAGTACTTTTAAATTATCACTGATCTCCTCCCACTAGAAGATAAGCTTCATGAGGGCAGAGGAATTATCATTTCTTTTTTTCTTCACTATATCTCCAGCTCCCTGAGTAATGCCTTTCACATATTAGGTTCTCTATACATATTTATTTTATTATATTTTTATTTATTCATTTATTATTATTTTTTTGAGGCAGTGTCTCGCTCTGTTGCCCAGGCTGGAGTGCAGTGGTGCGATCTCGGCTCACTGCAAACTCCACCTCCCGGGTTCAAGTGATTCTCCAGCCTCAGCCTCCCGAGTAGCTGGGACTATAGGCACATGCCACCACGCCCGGCTAATTTTTTATATTTTTATATACGGGGTTTCACCATGTTAGCCAGGATGGTCTTGATCTCCTGACCTTGTGATCCGCCCGCCTCGGCCTCCCAAAGTGCTGGGATTACAGGCATGAGCCACCACGACATATTTATTGAATAAATGAAAAAATAAAAATAAATAAGAGATACCAAATTGTGTACTCAAGTCCAGTTTAAGGGTATTTTACTGGACAGTAACATCTAACTTTCTATTAATCACTGTATTTTATTAGCCAGAACACCTATCTGGTTAAACAGTTACTTTGTTTCTAACAAATAGGAAAATAATTCATGGCTAAATGATGGCCGTGTCTTGTTCCACGGTGGCTGCTTCTCATTAACCTTCATAATATGCAGATCTGCTGTTGAAACGGATGGGTTTCAGGTGATTTGATCAGCCTAATGAAGTGTAGAGCAAGCGTTTTGTAAAGGGGCACAACAGTCAAGACTCCCTCTGGCAGGAAGGCAGACTCACTGGAGATGGCAGTGAGGCACCCAAGACCTGTGCTTTCATTTATCTCTCAAACTCACTATTCCTTTCCCTCTTTTTCTCTAGCACTGTTTCTTGACTCATGCCTAGAACTCCACAGCTTTAAAATAAGTATCAGGACTCCTAGTTGCAGGTGAATGAAATCCCAACTCAAATGACTGGAGAAAGATGGGAATGCAGAGTTGAGAGAGGGGAGGGTTGATATCTGGTCTGGTGGGGCGTGGCACTCACATGGTCTAAGAATACTGCTCACATTTCCCCTGGGTCAGCTTAGTTCTGGGGAAGTACTCTTTTCACGGTGGCAAGTGGATGTTGGTATCTATGGCCTTACCGACTCTCACCTTCTCAGGATGCCCACAGAAATAATTTCCCTTCCCCAACAGTTCCAATAAAAACCTTGGAATTGGGCCAGGCAGGGTGGCTCACACCTATAATCCCACTGCTTTGGGAGGCCAAGGCAGGAGGATCTCTTGAGGCCAGGACTTGGAGACCAGCCTGGCAACATACTGTGACCCCATCACTACAAAATAAAAAAGAAATTAGCCAGGTGTGGTGGTGAACGCTTGTAGTCTCAGCTACTTGGGAGGCCAAGACAGGAGGATTGCTTAACCCAGGAGTCTGAGGCTGCAGTGAGTTATGATTGTGCCACTGCACTCCAGCCTAGGCAATGGAGCAAGACTCTGTCTCAAAAAATAAATAAATAAATAAATAAATAAAGGCTTTGAATTGAGTCACATTTGTTCTAATTATCCTGGCCTGGATAGCTTGACCACCCAGATGTCACTGTGGCCACTGCACCTGGTGCTCTGCAGGAACAGCCTAGGTCTCACATCCACTTCTTGGGCCAGGAATGAGGCTAGCCCCACAAAACCCTGGTGGATCGAGTGTGAGAAGATGGGTAGATACGGGGCAGGAAAAACCGCAAATGTCCACTTGAGCAGTAAAAGGGGGCCACGGTTGATGCCTTTCAAAGGTGAGGCCTGAGAGGGGTGCTCCTTGCAAATCTGCCAGTGCTGTGTCTTTCCACATGCTGAGTCCTGGCTCATTGGAGCCCTTGGGAAGTTCCTGTTGGGCATCTCAGGTGCATGTTGCCCTCTTAGCTCCAGAACTTCGGTTTTGATGGTGCTCTTCCATTTGTACCTTTGCCGTGCATAATACTGTGATATAATGAAAAAGATATATTTGTTTTTTGTCCCCAGTTCCTGGCGCAGAGTTCCTAAAACCTTGGAATTTCCACTGTGTTAGGGGTAAGAGGAGCATCTTTTGTTACTCATAACAAGTCCCTTTCAACCACACCTTAGTTTATGTTAATGAGGTGACCTCTATGAAACCCCTAAGGATGAAGGCTGGTTTCCAGGGGAACCGTGTGATTAGAGGTTGAAGCTTTTAGCCCCGCCACCCAGGAAAAGGAAAGGAGCTAGAGATTGACTTAATCAACAAGGGCCAAAGATTTTATCAATCAATCATGCTTACATAATGAAGGTAATGGAACCTCTATAAAAACCCTAAACAATGGGGTTTGGAGAGCTTCTGGGTTGGTGAACCCATGGAATTGCTGAGAGGAAAGTGTGCCCAGAGAGGGCATGAAAGTTCTGTGCCCTTTTTCCTATCCCTTGCCCAATGCATCTCCCCCATTTGGCTATTCTTGAGTTGTATCCTTTATAATAAACTAGTAAACATAAGTAAATATTTCCCTGAGTTTTGTCAACCATTCTAGCAAATTATCAAACCCAAGGAGGGGAATCAGGGCAACAGCTGATTTACAGCCTGTCAGTCAGAAGTTTGGGAGGCCAAGACCAGATGGGGTTAGTGACTGGCCTCTGCTGTGGGGATACATATTTGTGGCGTACATATATTTTTAAATGTATGATGAAGTTATCAACTATAATCACCCTGTTGTGCAGTCAGATAGTTTGTCTTATTGTGGGACTGAGTCCTTAACCTAAGGGGTCGATGCTAACTCCAGGAAGTTAGCATCAGAATTGAGTTAAACTGTAACACATGCAGTGTTCACCAAGAATTGAAGAATTGGTGGGTGTGGGATAACCCTTCTCCCTTTGGTGTCAGAAGTGTGAGTGTAGTGATAACAGAGTGGCCCTCGGGTGCCACTTCACTGTGACCCTCGGGTACCCTCCTGTTCTCATTTCCAACTCTGACTTTAATAGCCACCCCCACTCAGCCAACATCCCACAAGTTGTCCACACGCTATCCCCGACCATATGCCTAGAGTCTCAAATGTGACAACCCAGCACTTCTGCTGACAGAGTAGAATGTATGAAATCTGGATATGGATGGCTAATGGGTACATTAAAAAATAGAATTAATAAGACATGCTGCTCTTTGATTGTACAACACAGTTACTATCGTCCATAATAACTTAATTGTACATTCTAAAATAACTGAAAGAGTATAATTAGATTGTTTGTAACACAAAGGATAAGTACGTGAAGAGATGAATGCCCCATTTTCCATGATGTGATTCCTACTATATGTCCACAAAATTTTTTGAAAACTAAAAAGAAAGAAACTGAACATGATTCTGCTGGAATCCAAATGTCATCCACTGGATTCATAAAACACCACCGCACATCTCTACATAGAAAAACAAGGACAAGGCCAAGAGTTGGAGATTCAGGAACTCTACCCACCCCATCCCCTTCCCTTTGGGTTCAGTGTAGGCACATCCTGTCTCTCAAGGGCCATAATGAAAGTGTTGTCTCTGGCCATGACCTTCCATTATTTTTAAGTAGCTGTGGCTGAACAAAAGACAAATAAAAACTTTCTCTGCTTGACATTAAAAAAATTACTGGCATGTCATATGGTAATTCATTAAAGAATTCTCATTCATCAAAACAATTCATTTTTGTTTGAAGAGGCTGAATAAGCAGTTTCTCGCTGATTTCACTGTGAGTCTCTCCGGCCACATGAGTCTCTGGTTCATATGCAGTAATTTTATTCTCAAATATTAAGAGCTTTGGGAGGGCATATGTGGAATATTTTAAATCAAATGGTGCTATTTTACTTAGACACCTCCATATAAGCTCATTTCCCTCTTTATGTTTTTTTCTTTTAAATTCTAACACCTAGAACTTGCATTCAGTCACTTTTTTAAAGATGGGAAAATACACACCAAATGGATTGATTTGAATCTGCTATTGAACTGTGTATAGGAAAATGGTCTCAGGGTAATTTTAAAAGCTTTTTTTTTTATAATATCCTAACGTAGGGGGAATTATTCCAGAGTTTCCTGGATTTCTGAGCATAATTAACCCTTTGTAAGTATGTGCTTTTCAAAGTCCCTCATGATAAAGAAAACCCAGTTCATTTTTTATGGTAGTTTTGTTTCCGCACCACAGAAAGATAGCTTTTGGATTTCCCCAAAATTTTTTTCTCAGAAATCTTTTTTTTTTTTTTTTTTTGAGACGGAGTTTCGCTCTTGTTGCCCAGGCTGGAGTGCAATGGCATGATCTGGGCTCACCACAACCTCCGCCTCCCGGGTTCAAGTGATTCTCCTGCCTCAGCCTCCCTAGTAGCTGGGATTATAGGCATCTGCCACCATGCCCAGCTAATTTTTTGTATTTTTAGTAGAGACGGGGTTTCACCATGTCGCCGAGGCTGGTCTTGAACTCCAGACCTCAGGTGATCCACCAGCCTCGGCCTCCCAAAGTGCTGGGATTGCAGGCATGAGCCACCATTCCCGGCCTCAGAAATCTTTAGTCAGGATGGTTTTCCAATATCTAACTTGTGTTATTCATTTAATAGATTTTATCTTTTAAAAGACTCTTTTCCTTTTTTTAGCCTTTCACCTTCTTCTTCCATGAGCCCAGTTTCCTTGGTGAAATCTGAAATCTTAATGCCTGTCCCTTTGACCTCTCCTTATTTTCTTTCTTCTCCTCCATAGAACAAAGACTGTAAACTCAAAATGCTGAGGTCAGATAGGGTATTTTAAATGAGTAAATAGGTTGGGAATGACAGAAAGGAAGCAAAGAGTATATGGGAACTCTGGAAACCAGAGATACTAGACTAAGGAGAAGGTTGCCACCATTTAGCGCCAGCTAAGAGTCCCCATAAGAGATGATCAGCGGCAAGATTGCCAGAAGGTACACTTCCAAGAGAAACCAGAGATCTAGGTTTTAGTGTGAAATGTTGCAGTTTTAGAAATAGTCAATTATTTAAAAATTTTAAGACCCAAAGCCTGTACATGTCCCACAGCCACTAGAAATTCTTTTACTCATGATTGCTCCATGCTTTCACTAAAGTTACTTCCATTAAAATCTGATTAGGCCATACTCTTTTTTTTATTTTTTTATTTTTGAGACAGAGTCTTGCTCTGTTGCCCAGGCTAGAGTGCAATAGCGCCATCTCAGCTCACTGCAACCTCTGCCTCCGGGGTTCAAGCGATTCTCCTGCCTCAGCCTCTCAAGTAGCTGGGCCCACAGGCGTGCGCCACCAGGCCCAGCTAATTTTTGTATTTTTAGTAGAGACGGGGTTTCACCATGTTGGCCAGGATGGTCTCGATCTCTTCACCTCGTGATTCGCGCGCCTCGGCCTCCCAAAGTGCTGGGATTACAGGCGTGAGCCACCGCGCCCAGCCTAGGCCATACTAATTCTTACTCTTCCCCTCACCTCCTTAGTAGTTGGGCCAGAGTTTTACAAGTTGCAGTAGTAACCTGGTAAGTATCTAATGACGAGAGTCCTGCTTCTCCCCTGCTGGTTATTTCAGGCATTGGGACCAGAGCTCTTCCTAGGAAAGACTGAATTGGGACCAATTTCTCTTGGTGGAGCTTTGCCACTGGCCTGTGGACAGAGACTGAGGAGATAGTTGGTGGTCAGGAAAGAGATGGTTCTGCCCTTCAAAGAACCACCTGGATTCCATGCTCCATCTGTCCACTTCCCCTTCTAATCACTTGGTACTTTTCCCTCCGCCCTTGTTAATCCAGCACCACTGCCACCATTGTCAACACCAGGAGAGGCTAGATACAGGCTCATCCCGTGTACCCCATGTTACCCCCACACAGCACACACACATAGACACACACAGACATATACACATCCACACAAAGACTCACATACACACATAGACAAACACATATCCAGACATAGAGACACATTCACATACAAACAGAGACACATTCACACATATGGTGACACACACATCCACACACAGAAACATACATTCACTTACACACATATACACACAGACACACATAGACACATACACATCTGCATACATTCACACACACAGACACATAGATACACGCATCCACACACAGACACACAGGGAGACACGCACACATCCACACGCAAAAATATACACATCCACATCCAGACTACACACACACACACACATACACACACAGAACTGTCATGCCCTGATTTGTTTTCTTCTCAGCTGCTCTTGATGTTCATTTTTATTTGATTTAACCACAAAAAATGTGGTGTGTCTGGGATTTCCAATGCTGTGAACAGGACTGAAGAAGTGTCATGTGCTCAGTTAGATCATCCTCCAATTGGTCCACAAGTGTGTGTAATCGGGAGTTAATAGTACTGAATTACACCTTGCTTTTTGATAGTACTTAAGTTTTTTAAACATTTTTGCAGTTATCATTTTATTTTAAATTTTACAAATAAACCCTGTGGCTCCAGTAGTGAAATATTGTCCCTTTTTTAACAGATTTGAAGACTTGTCAGTAAGGCTCAGAGGTTTGCTTGATGACACTGGGTGATCAGACATATGAGCGTCTCCAAAGACATCTGGACATCAATTTTTTTTTTTCAGACGGAGTCTTGCTCTGTCACCCAGGCTGGAGTGCAGTGGTGCGATCTTGGCTCACTGCAACCTCCACCTCCCAGGTTCAAGCAATTCTCTGCCTCAGCCTCCCGAGTAGCTGGGACTAAAGGTGCATGCCACTATGCCCGGCTAATTTTTGTATTTTTAGTAGAGATGGGGTTTCACCATCTTGGCCAGGCTGGTCTTGAACTCCTGACTTCGTGATCCACCTGCCTCGGCCTCCCAAAGTGCTGGGATTACAGGCATGAGCCACTGCGCCTGGCCACATCAAATATTAAAGTATGACAAGGGCTGACATGGATTTTCACTGAATCGTGTGTGTGGTTTTATTTTTCCTATGATTTTATTTTATTTTTTAACAAAAGTGATTCGTTACCAATGGTAACTACACAGGTGATTGAATATTTATAGTGTAGTTGACTATGGTGTCCCAGTTTTTGGTTTTGTTAATTTGATCACTGTATTTATGATGCCACTCAGCCAATTAGTAGGAGATCAAAGACCAGTTTTCATTTTCTGACTATGATGATCTGTTTGGTTTTTTCTAATTAGATTGGGTCAAGCAGTTCAGAAAGAAGGGTGAATGTAGAGTTTTCATGCAATGTTCTTGTTTGTGTATACCTTGCTAAAAAATTTTAAAGCATTACCCTACTAACTTATTGCAAACTTATGATCTAGCAAACTCTTCTTTGGGGGAAGCTATATCAATTGGGAATTTTCTGTCTACAAAAACCTGAAAACCCAACTGACTATAACTGTAAAAAAAAATAGTATCTCTCCCAACAGCCAAACTTGGAAGAATTTTAACAACAAAATAAGTAGTATTGGATTGCAACATAAAGTATAAAATAAATATCCATGAATCCATACTGATATAAATAAATGATTGCATAAATAAGTCAATAAATCGGGGAGAAAAGACAAATCCTTGCAGAAGAATTCCAAATAATTTATGTAAATACACTGCCCTCAAGGAGGCGGACCACGCTTCCTGCTCCTTCAGGGTGGGCTGCCCATAGTGACTTCTATCTCAAGAATACTGTATAGAGAGGGGTGGGAGGAAGAGTAAATTGATAGTGGAGAAACCTCACAAACACTACCCCAGGCAGGAGGTCAAGGTCAGTATCAGCAGTGATAAATCATGTTGAAAGTGTGTACCCTTGATATGTGATGAAAATGGCACTTTACCTCTGGGGTCTTCCTCCTCCAAACCCCATAACCCCGGTATAATTGTGAGAGAAACATCAGACAAATCCCAATAGAGAGGTATCCTACAAAATACATCACCATTACTCCTCAAACTGTCAAGGTAAATCTGAGAAGCTATCGCAACCCAGAGTAGCCTAAGGTATCATGACAACTAAATGTAATGTGGTGTTCTGGGTGGGATCCTGGAATGGAACGTTAGGCAAAGCTAAGGATATCTGAATACACTCTGGGCCTTAGTTAGTAATAATATATCCAGTATATTGGTACATTTGTTAATTGTAACAAATGTACCATACTAATGCAAGATGTTAACAATAGGGAATCTGGGTGAGGGATACATGGGAACTTGCTATACATCTTCTCGATTTTTCTGTATATCTAAAACTGTTCTTAAAAAAAAGTGAATTTTTTTTTTTTTTTGAGACAAGATCCCACTCTGTCACCCAGGCTGGAGTGCAGTGGCAGGATCATGGCTCACTGTAGCCTTGAACTCCTGGGCTCAAGCGATCCTCCCACCTCAGCCTCTTGAGAAGTTGGGACTACAGGTGTGCATCACCACGTCTGGCTAATTTTTTAATTTTTAAAATGTTTTGTAGAGGTGAGGTCTTGCTATGTTGCCCGGGCTGGTCTCGAACTCCTGGGCTCAAGCAATCCTTCTACCTCAGCCTCCCAAAGTGCTGGGGTTACAGGTGTGAACCACCATGCCCAGACAAATGTAGTTTTAAAAAAGTCTTATCTTACCTAAAAGAGAGGACTCACAGGACATGGCCAGAGTCAGTTGATTAAGCAGAGAAGCAATCCTGGAAGCTCAGGTGCTTTCCGCCTGCCTGCTCTGCTCACCTGATGTGGGCTGATCTCAGTTAGTGGGTCTCATGGTTGTAACAGAACCACTGCACTTACCAGGACACAGGCAGGCACAACAACATCCGACAGGAGGCAGAAACCATTTTTCATTATGTTTCTTTGTAAGTGTGAAGGTCCTTCCCCTAGAAGGCCCCAGGAGGTCTCCCCTCGAGACCGCTGGATAGAACCGGTGCTGTATCTGCTCCTGAACCATCACTGACAAGGGAATAAGATGACCCCAGCATCTGACAGGAACAGGACTTCCCTTGGGTCTCATAGTGGGGACATCTGAACCAACTGGGCTCTTCCAGCCCCTAAGAAGGGGCTGAGGAACTGGCCACGCTGCTGTGCAAGCTGAAGCAAAGCAAATGACCTTCCTACTTGGAAGGGTTGTGGTTGTATCTGCTTCCCCAGGTTGGACACACCACTCTAGTCCCTGTTAAACCCCATCCTCTTTGTGTGTCCATTTCTCCAACTTGTGTGAGTCTTTTTGAAGGTTAATGCTTGGATATTCTATATTAAGCTGCGGGCATATTCTTTTTCTCTTTTCTTTCCAGTGGTTGCCTAATGGCTTCACTGTAACTCTTCCCATCTCTCAACATGAATAGAGAAAGCTGCTTGGCTCAGTTCCCTGCTTTGGGTTAGTTTGGAGGCACTTATTTGCAGTGCTCTCATATCTGTGCTCTATTTTCAGGGCTCATATGGAGCTCTGCTAAGGAAAGTCATTTCCCCCCTGCTTTTCATCAGAAAAATGTAGATGACAAGTGCCTATATAACAGACCCTTCATCAGAGTCCTAAACATTTTTCCAGTGCCCCGGCCCTATTATGCTACTGCATTCTGTCACTCTCACTCTCTCTAAATGGTAATATATGTTATTAAGACGCTAGATTTTCTACTTGCAGTAATGTGGTTTCTAATAGGTTATGGAATAATTTTTGTAAATAATTATGATCAGTAATCTGGGTCCCACAGTCTTGTTTTCAGAGGCAAGAGAGGAGAAAATCCTTCAAAATAAAATAGGTAAACCTTTTATATCTTCAAGTGAGAATAAACATTGACAGTAACCACAGTTGCTTTCTTTCCTAAAACCAAGAAAAGGAAAAAAAAAAGAACGAAAAAAGAAAGAAAGAAAAACAAGTGAGAATAAGAGTGAACTAAAGATCTAGATTCTACAAATGTACTTGTCAGAGAGTGGTGAGTCCTATGGTAAAATAAATCCAACAGGTTTGGAAGCCTGGCTACACTCCTGAGAAGGGGTATATCAAGGAGACTTTGTTCAAGAAGCAAAACCAAACAAAAACAGAGGAAGAGACTTAAAACCACATTATTTCCTGGGGAAGAGTGTAAGCTGAATTGGGGGAAGGAATATGGACTCAAGACAACCCCTGGTGGAAAATTGGTGCTTCCTCCCAGCCCCCACACTGCTTACTTCTTCCCTTTATCTGCCAATGTAGATAATAAGCCAACAATAAAACAAGCAAAGAAACCGCTATCTAATGATCATTTCAGAGCCTTCTATGCCTCTTTTTCTCACCCAAATCTCTAGAGAGGCGATGGTGTGGACATGAGTTTTATAATAGCTGATGAACTTGTTCTGGGAGGAGTGTATGTGTGCAAGTGTGTGTGTGTGTGTGTGTGTTGTGCTTGTGCACACATTCATGCATGCATATGTGTGTGTGCCTGTGTGCATGTGTGTCTGTGTGTGTGGCTGAAGAGAGGAGAGAGAGACACACAGAGAGAAACTATGGGGGCACCTGTACTTGTCTGATTTGAAAGGATAATGTTTTGAGCCAAAGTGATTTAATCTCTACCTCATCTAGAAGCTGCTTTAGAACCACAGAAGCCTGGATCATCTCTACAAAGGGTGCAAGATGAAGGTGTTAGGACAACTTAAAGAGACGGGAGGTGCTAGGAATCGGCAGGTGCCTGATTGCCAAGGTGAGGCTTGAGAATCCTGCTCTCCCCTCAGTCTCTCCCAAGTATTGTTCTTCAGATGCTCCCTAAGGCCCTTCTTGTATGGAAATGTGTCTCAGATCTATCACCTGGTGTAAGACAGTTAGTGCCAGGGGGCAGGTCTAAGTGTGCCTACTCTGAAATGGACTTTGGGAATTAGATCATCCACAATCCCCTGGCATAGTTAGTGGGCAGTTATTAACATTTTCGCCAGTGATGAATTGAGGTGTCCTCAGGTGCTTGAGTTTAGGGTATGGAGGAGAATAGTAATGAAAAGTACAGTGACATCAGATAGCTCTTTCTGAGTGACACCAATACACTGGAGAAAGACAATGAAAGGCTGCGAGTGAATAATCACTAATTTAAGGCAAAGTGTGAGAGTTGGAGGACCTCCTTGGCAGCACATGAAGAGTTCCCCATCTCCTGAAGTCAGAGGCAAATAATAAGAATAAATAAATTGACGATCATGCCTAGGACTCAATTATAAGGTTAGTGGAGCTCCAGAGAAGATGGGATCCTCAATCCCAGCAAATTCTCCACCCAAATCATGGCCCTGGTTGGGAAGAAGTGGGAATCTGAGCCTTGGGATGGGGATATCTGGGTTGATCACTCTTGAGTGAGCCCTGAAAAGCTGGGTTCCCCACAGTCCTCGGGCCTGCAGAAGTGGCCCACTCCTCCCTGTTAGAGGCTAGCACCCCCACCCCCACTTCCATGAGAATGATGAGGAGGTCTTCACCTTGCAAGGCAACACATGCCCCTCTCCACCTCAGTATCCGCCCCCACATCCACTCCCTGTCAGATCAACCACTAGGACCAAGTCAGAGCATAACCTGGTTGGGGAAATCTTGGGCCTGGTGAGGGAAGGAGGGAACTATATGTTGAAGAATCTGTAGGAACTAGCAAACATACAACAGCAAAAGTTGGGAACGTATGTATGGGGCTGGGTCCTGAAAGTGCTAGATCAAGAAGGAAAGGATTATAAAGTTGGACAAGGGAGTTTGTTGATATGGGAAGTCTCTCCCATGCTATGGAATTATACATCCTGGCAAGGACCTGGGAGATTATACTCTGGGAATACACTGTTAGGTTGGTACTCAGAAGTATAGCAAGAGTGATGAGCTACCAGGACTACTAGAACTTCTGTGGAAAATGATGGAGGAAGGGATCGAAAGGCTCAGATAAGTGGGCATGCTAGACTGGGAATACTATTCAATCCAGAAAATCTACCAGCTGACTATGTTACATGAGAGGCCTCTGATCATGCTACAGAAAGTGAGAGAGAAATCCCATGAGGATCCTGATCCACATGTGTGTGTGCCTGAGTGCATTCGTGCATGTGTATCTGTGTGTGTAGCTGAAGAGAGGAGAGAGAGACACACAGAGAGAAACTATGGGGGCACCTGTACTTCTCTGATTTGTCAATTAATATATAGGGATCCAGTACTCTAAGGGATCCTAAAACATCCCCTCCAAAGCAATATGGAATCTATTGATAAAAGGGGCTTCTGATATGGTGGAGAAGCTCACTATTGGTTGTCCTCTGCAGGCAGGGACTGATGGTGGGAGATGTTGTTACAGAACTGGGCTTCCTGATAGCAATGAGGATGAAAAGATTCCAAAACAGTAGATTTAACCCGCAGAATCAAGGTGGGTACAATTATTATAATGGGCATCTAGGATAGAGTTGGGAAGGGGGTGCTCTGCAGAGAGCTATGGTAATGGTTAATAGAGCTTGGTATTTCTAGGAGCAAGATAGATTGCAGCTGACAAGGGTATTGCTCAATCTGTACCTCAAAAGAAATTAAGAATGAGTGATCAAGATGCCAAGGGCGGCCATCCCATTAAAACATCATGATCCCTTATTAGTTTCTACATGTGCACCAGTTTTCAGACCTGGAATCCATTAACTGAAGGATAACCTGGGTCCTTAGGAGGAAGGATCCTGTATCACCATAGCAACTGTATATGATGATGATTTGCCCAATATTTCTCCAAAGGAACCTATAGCCTTTTACTGAGGTAATCATCTGGTTGGGGAAGAGGGATACTCGGACACGTTCAGGATTGTTGGATGCAAGGTCTGTGTTCACATTAATACCTGAGGATCTGGAGCATCATCATGCTCCTCCTGTTAGAACAGGGTACATGAGCATCACGTGATTAATAAAGACCTGGACCTGGACTGATTCACAGTGGGTCCCCTGGGTCTTCCAACCTACCAAATGGTAATTTTCTTAGTCTCAGTGAATCATTGGAATGGATATACTTGGTCTTTGGCAGAACCCCACATTGATTTCTTGGTTTGTGAGTTTGTGGAGTGATAACTACTGTAGTAGTGAAGGTTAAGTAGGAAAACTCTGGCCGGACACAGTGGCCCACGGCTGCTGTCCCAACACTTTGGGAGGCCAAGTGGGTGGATTGCTTGAGTTCAGGAGTTAGAGACCAGCCTGGGCAATGTGGTGAAACCCCATCTTTACCAAAAAAAAGCTCCCCCAAAATTAGCTGGGCATGGTGGCACGCATCCATAGTCTCAGCTACTCAGGAGGCTGAGGTGGGAGGATCACTTGAGCCCAGGAGGTCAAGGCTGCAGTAAGCCATGATCATGCCACTGCACTCCAGTCTGGGTGACAGAGTGAGACCTTGTCTCAAAAAACAAACAAACAAACAAAACTCTGAAACTGCCCCTCTACCCTGGCCAAAAGAGTAAATGAAAATGAAATCAATATTGCATCCTAGGGAGAATGGTAGAGATTAGTGCCACCCACAAAGACTTAAAGTGCCTAGGAGTAGTGGTTCTAATCATAGTACCCATTTAATTCACCAGTCTGGGCCCCACAAAGACCAGAAAGATTCTGGAGGATGTGAACTATGCAGACTCAAACTCAACCAAGTAATAGTTCCAAGTTCCAATTTCTGATGTTATTACAGACACAGTTTTGTTGTTGTAGTTGTTTTTGCTAGAACGTAGTAACACATCCTCAGGTACATGGTGTGTGGCCTTGGTTTGGCAAATGTGTTCTTTGCTATTCCTGTCAGAATAGAGTACCAGAAGCAGGTTACATTCACATGGAGTGGATGACAGTATACATTTACCATCTCTCCCCAAACATATATCAACTCTTCTCCTTGCAATAATTTAGTCCAAAGGGAACTTGGACTGTCTGGACACTTGAAGAACATTACATTGGTCCACTAATTTGATGACGTCAAGTTAATAGGTTCACATTAACAAGATGTGGCAAGTAATTAGAGACCTGCTAATATATGTGCTTCAGAGGGTGTGAGAAAACCCCACAAACACTGAGGTGTCTGTCATATCTATGAACATTTAGTAAAGAACAGTTGACTGCGTTTCATCTTTCCCCTCACTAAGAGGACAGCATATCACCTGGTAAGCCTCTTTGGGTTCTGAAGGCAGCATTTTCCTCCTTGGAAATACGACTTTGATACATTTTCCAAGTGACATAGAAGGCTGTCAGCTTTGAGTGGGGCCCAGAGCAAGAAAGGGCTCTGCGTCAGGTTAGGTTGTGATGCAGGCAGCCCTGCTGCTTGAACCGTATGATCAGCAGACCTTCTGTTATTAGAAGTATCTGGGTGGGAAAATATGCCATGTGGAGTTTATGGCAAGCCCAATAGGAGATTCACAATGTAGACCCCTAGGGTTCTGGAGCAAGGCCATGCCATCTGCAGCAGAGAATTATATACCGTTTGAAAGAATAGCTCCTGGCGTGCTAATGGGCCTTGGTTGAAATGAACATGGGACATCAGGTGACCATGTGGCCAGACTGCCCGTGATGATGTGGGTTCTATTCAACCCATCAAGTCATAAGGTCAGGTGGGCCTAGGAGCAATCCGTCATAAGATAGAAGTAGCACATCCAGAATCGAGCATCAGCAGGGCAGGTGGACACAGGGGAGCTGGATAAGCAGGTGGCCCAGACCCTCCTGTCACCCACCCCTGCCACATAGCCCCTCTCATGCCATTCATATTTATGATGACCACCTGCATGACTGTGAGGGCTGCAGAGCCTCTTATTGATCAACTGATGGAGGAAGAAAAAGGCCAAGCTTAGTGTATGGAAGAGTCAGATTTGCTTGCGGGTGCAAGCCAAAAGTGAACAGTGACTGCATGCCGTCCCTCCTTTGAGTGTCCTTGAAAGACAGAGGGAGGGGAAAATCCTCTTCCCAATAGGAGGAGCTTTGGACTGTGTTATCATTCACTTTTGAGGAAAAAAAGTGACCTATAGAGAGATCCATGGGTGATGGAAAAGGCTAGGCCAGGGACCTGGGAGGAGCAAGAATGGGAATATCAGGGACAAGGACTCTGGGGAAGAGGCATGTGGATAGAACACTGGGCAGAGGCCTTGCATCCCCTTTTAATGCCTACCAGAGGGCATCTACTACAGGAGAAGCACCGAACAACCAAATAGAACACAAAACTAGTGGCCCATGTATTGTACCTATGGGGACACAGTACCACATAATGGTCCCTGACTTAGGGTCCTAGAGGATGGTGTCCCAAGAATGCAGGGTTTCATCTTCAAGCCGGTAGCTAACCTGCTCCTTTAAAAGCCCATCTCATCTCTCCATCAGGCCAGCAGCTTCTAGGAGATATAATAAGTGACAGGATGAGCAGAGCCCACGGTCAAATGCTCCCTGCTGCAACTTCTTCGCTGTAAAGCGACTCACCCGCCCAAGTCAGCTAGCCTCTCTCATGGCCGCCTACGTGCTGGTACAGCTGGTGCATAAACATGGTGGCTGCTACCTCAGGGATGGAGGGTCCGTGTGGGCTCAGCAGCATGGGCTGTCTCTCACTAAGGCTGACTTAGTCATTACTGCTTCTGAATGTCCAAACTGCAAGTCACTGAGACAAATGCGCAGCCCAAGATGGAGCACCATCCCGCAGAGGGACCAAACGGCCACTTAGCAGGGAGTTGATTCCTTGCATCCTTTCCACTCCAGAAGAGGAAATGATTTATCTTGATGAGAATTGATACATAGACCAGGTATGAGTTTAGTTTTCCTGCCTACAGGGCCTAAGCTACTATGTGAAGGCCCACAGAGTATTTGCTCCACTGACATGGGAGCCCGCATCACATGCATGGGACCAAGCAATCAACTTTACAGCAAAGGAGGTGCAGCAGGAGCATTGGACCATGGGCTCTGCTCCTCCTATCCCATATTCTATCTCCCAGAAGCTGCTGGCCTGGTGAAGAGATGAAACAGGCTTGTAAAGGATCGGTTCAGGCACTGGCTTGAAGATGACACTCTGCATATCCTCCAGGACTGTAAGTCAGTGACCATTATATGGTACTGTGTCCCTGGCAGGTAGAATACACACATCTGGGAACCAAAACACAGAGGGAGGCACAGTCCTGCTCACCATCCCTCCCAGCGACCCGCTTAGGGAATCTGTGCCTCGCATCTCTTCTACTCTGGGTTCTGTGGGGTCAGAGGGTTTGCTCTGAGAAGGGAATGCTTCAACCAGGGGGCAGAGCAAGAGTCCCATTAAACTTTAAGCTGCCAGGGTCCAGGCATGGTGACTCATGCCTGTAATCCCAGCACTTTGGGAGGCCAAGGCAGGTGGATCACTTGAGGTCAGGAGTTTGAGAACAGCTTGGCCAACATGATGAAACCCTGTCTCTACTAAAAATATAAAAATTAGCCAGGTGTGGTGGCACACGCCTGTAATCCCAGCTACTCGGGAGGCTTAGGATTGCTTGAACCTGGGAGGTGGAGATTCCAGTGAGCTGTGATCACGCCACTGCACTCCAGCCTGCGGGCAGCAGAGTGAGACGCCACCTCAAAACACACACACACACACACACACACACACACACACACACACACACACAAATTTAAGCTGCCAGGCATGGTGATGCATACCTATAGTCCCAGCTACTCTGGAGGCTGAGGAGGGAGGATCCCTTGAGCCCAGGAGTTTGAGGCTGCAGTGAACCATGATTGCACCGCTGCACTCCAGCCTGGGAGACAGAGCAAGACCTCCAATTTCTAAAAAAAAAAAAAAAAAAAAAAAAAAAACTTTAAGCTATAGCTGCCACTGGGTCTTCCAGGACCCTTGTGCCTAGAAACTATCAGGCAAGGAAAAGAGTTTCCCTCCTGGCGGGAATAATTGACTCTGATCATCAGGAGGAGGTAGGGCTGCTATTTATACAATGGGGCAGGAAACGATATGCCTGCTATGCATATTGTTTTGGTGTCTATTGGTGCCTCTTGGCAAACTGTGATGATAAACAGACAAGTGCAGTATGTACAGCCTGAAAGCACAGGTGACCAGGGTCCTAGGGATGAGGCTCAGCTCCACCCCACTCTGTAAGCCACCTGCATCAGCAGAGGTGCTAGCTGGAGGTGAGGGGAATATGGAATGGGTAGAGGTGGAGTGAGGGGATGGGTAGCAGTTATAGAGTCAAGACCAGCTATAGCTACAGGGACTATAGTTCCTCCCACTAACCTTCCTTTTGAAGTTTCTCCAGGACAAGAGAAAAAGAGAATCCTGAAGGCATGGTTCCCAGACGGGGTGAAATAGTTAATACAGAGTAAGTAGATTCAAGCATATGAGAGTGGATGTGGCAACTTACAGTCCAGATCCCTGCTCAGGACCCAGGCACCATTTCCCCAGCCTTTGGGAGGGTTTGCAGTCAGCTCATAGATGTCCCCCAGCCAAAGGGAACTCCCCACCCAAGCCCGCACCCCTCCCCAGTGGCATGTCCAATGCCTGATGGATGCAGGGGTGAAAAGACTCAGCCCCAATGCCTCAATTCCATCCAACACTGAAGGGACATCCCAGCTCCGGAGCACCCCGTGTGGTTGGCTGAGGCCCCTGCTGCAGGTGCACCAGAAGTCAACGTCTCTTTCCACCCACTCTTGTGCCCTAACTCCGTCACAGGTGTGACTCACCAACACGCCTCACTTAAGTGTGCTGCGGGCTCATCTCTGAATCCACAGAGTCTGGTTTCAGGGAACTTTAACCTAAGACAGCCTGAGACTAGATGGATCTACAGTGGATAACCAACAGAAACAGAACAACAATTCCTGGTTCCATCAGAACATCGATGGCATACTTTTCAGGGTTGTTTCAGGCTAAATTGGAACATTGCGCTCAATGCTGAAGAATGATATTTGTTGTTTATCGTTTTACAGAATTCTTCTAACTCAGGCCCAAACATCTCCACACTGTCCCCATCCTCAAGCCCTGCCGTCCACTCCACCCCTATTTGTACAGGAGCCATTTAATAGAGCAAACAGTATTCGTTTGGCAGTTTATTTGTGCTGCACCAAAAAAAACAGAGAAGCCAAAACAGAAAGAAAAAGGAAAAACAAAAAACCAGAAATGGAGAAGTGTTCCCTTTCCAGACAATCATGTAAGTATCCGTAATTAACTTATCTCTTTTTATAGAAGTTATGGATTTTTGTGTTTAAACACTGACCACAAAAAGTGACTAGTAAAATCTCTGAAAAGTTAAAGGAAGTGCTTAAATTCCAATTTTAGTAAGCTTGTGTCCAATTCAATTTTCTGTGATTTTTAACAGAAATGGAATGTTGGGGAGAACTGGGAAAAAAGGGTAGTATTCTGGTTTGCATGGTAGACCCCATGTGAACAGGTGTTTAAAATTCACTGCTAGGTAAACTAGATTCAAATTCAAAACTTTTGTCGAGCAATGAATATTTCAAACATTTACTTTTTTTTTTTTTTTGCTGACAAAACCTTGTTTTTTCCCCCTTCCCTTTTTTTTTTTTTTTTTCCCAGCAGGAAGGCACAATCATTCTACAATACTGCCAAATATAACAAACATCTACAGATGGGTTGGTCTGCAGCTGGAGGCTTTAACTTTGTAGTATTTATTTGAAATATCCAAGCCAGCAGAGCAGGGCTAAAGCACAGTGGGCACAATTCACAATGTTTTGGCTCTGGAGCAAATAGCAGTTGAACTTAGTTTTTTCAGCTAAAATGGAATTTATGCAGATGTGCTTTGCACTAAATTCATTAAACAATTACATCCTGGTGCAGTTTTCACATTTTTGTAAAGGATCTGCATAAGCACTAATTAGATCTAAAACAATGTTACTGGGCAAATTACAGTGCCGATTGTTCGCCTCGGCTTGCATTCCACATCTGCTTTGCAATGATGATGATAATTTAGGTGCAAGCAATACAAATGCCGGTTTTTGTTACATTTAATAGAAATATTTATTTAAAACATACTATAGATTAATTGATAATGTAACCATTTTTAAAGAGCCTCCAAATGTTTTCTCACGGACATTGAGTGGAAAAATGCAATCTGTGAAAATACAGTAGCTGAAACTTCTCACAGTTGCTAACTGGCATTTCCTCAGTGAGGTTTGCTATTGAAAGGCAACTTTGCATTTCATTTGGCTTCAAGTACGAGCTGGGTTCGCTGAATTACAGCAGTGCCTTTGAGAGTGCAGCGGCATTTGACATAAAGGCATAAAGACTTTCCTAAACAGCTCCCAGTCGTGGCAACCCACGCTACCTCTTCTTTGGTCAATCAGTTTCAAAGGCTGACTTAGTATTGGAAAATTATTTAATGGCTTAAGTATTTCAGATGTTAGAGTATGTTTTCTTTCTTCCATATTCATCTTCTGTCTACTTTGTATATCATGAAGTATAAGAAGGCATATTAACGTTTAAACATAAAATCAATTCTGCTGAAGCGAGGACATTCAGACAGGGTTTCTATGGCAACTTTGAATGTACCAACTTAATTCAGGGTTTGCTCCAACCCAGAGTCACCTCCATTATCACTCTCACCCTAGACATTCTTTAACTCGCCTGGCCAGCCATGTAGTCGGGAATCCTGAAGTGCGATCACTCTGCTCCTGCCCAGGCTAACGGCTACGACGACTAGCTAGCATTATCTCTCTCCCTGGGAAGGAGGCCAACCTGGTGAATCAGTTTGGCTTCTGGTTTCCTAAAAACCACTCCTGTTGTTTGACTTTTTGAATGGGTTACTTTTATTGTTTGATAGAGCCAGACATACAACAGCAAGCTTGGTGCCAGCACTGACAAAGATGAAAAGGCAAAATGAAACTCCAAGGGTAATTGTCATGAAAGTCCAAGTTTGGACATATCTCCTCTCTATGAGGGAACACTGTGCTAATTATTAATGCAAAGCACAGCCAGCATTCATGGTGCTCTCAAAATTTAGCATCCATGTTCATTCATTCAGTTTACTGGAGTGCCTCCCTAACCTTTACGCGGGACTTTCCATTTCATTCTGCGGTTTTTGCTAGGTAAGAGGGATTGGAACTAGAAGAGTGATAATTTCTTCTACAGACTTAATTGGTAAGCCTGAAAATGCTGTGCTGGTGGAATATGAAATTATATCCTCTTTGAAGGAAAACATAATTTAGCACTGGGGCTTTGGGTTGTTTGAAGGTAAAATGTATTATGCCTGTGGAAAAGGCAAAGCAATATTTGTAATAAAAGACGTCATTTTTTAAAGACTCAGAAAAAAGAGAATAATTAGTATTTCCTAACTTGAACCCAAAATTCTTCTTGATTCACCCTGGGAAGATGGTTGGTTCTATATTTTATTTCCATTTTGTGTTTTACCATAAGGGGGAAAGAATGAGAATTTAATTTTTACCAAATTAAAAGTAATGTGAGAGTTATTTCCCAAACTCCCAAAAGCTGCCTTTGGGCTGGTGAAAAATGGAGAAAACTCTAACCAAAACACTGAAATTTATTTATTTATTTATTTATTTATTTATTTATGTATTACTTATTTGTTTACTTACGTATTCATTTATTTGAGACAAGGTCTCCCTCTGTCGCCCAGGCTGGAGTACAGTGGTACAATCCTTACTCACTGCAGCCTCCAACTCCCAGGCTCAAGCAATCCTCCCTCTTCAGCCTTCTGAGTAGCCAGCACTACAGATGCATGCCACCACACCTAGCTAATTTGTAACAATTTTTTAGAGACAGGGTCTTGCTATTTTGCAAAGGCTGGTCTCCAACTCCTGGGCTCAAGCAATCCTCCCACCTTGACCTCCCAAAGTGTTACTGGTGTGAGCCACTGGCCAAAGACACTGAAATTTTAGAAAGTTACGAACAGTGAAGGAGTTATTATGGTAACTTCTTCAGTCATAACAGCATTAATCACTCCCGTAGCTGAGAAAAAGTTTAGGTAACTTCTGAAGTGATAACTAAATGAAAGAACAGAGCTCTTGGCAAAACTGACTTAATGCAACTGTTGTACCTTTTGGCTAAAGGGAATCTCATTTGTGGTTTGATGGCACAGACGATACCATTTGCTCCTCCTAACTTTCTAAGTTGCTGGATAGTGACCATCTATGGCCCTATGGGGCCAGAGGCAACTCTGGGTTCTATTTTACCTCTCTCCTTCTTTCTTGGCCTTCTTCTTTCTCCCATTCCACAAGAGTTTCTGGTTCTTTCTCTGGGCCAAGGAATCTATTAGGCACTGTAGAACCAGAGACAAGTATGCCAGAGGACCTGCCTTTGTGGATTCACACTCTGGTAGGGAAGAGTCACGCATCCTTATCCAACAGGGCACACACTTGTCATCCCTGATAGAGATCCTAGGCCATGTACTGGGAAAAACCCAGAGGTTGGGTGGCTATAGTCCTTAGGAAATAATCTTACTTCCTGGACTACTTTGTATTTGCTGGATTGAACTCCTGAATTTTATTAGTCAGAACATATTATCCAATATTATGTTACATATTATTGCATATCTGATACAATATTACATGTATAAACTGATCCACTAATGTCCATCAGGACAAATACAAATTGTTGTAATTGAGGATGCTGATAATGGAGGATGACATTCCTCAGCCCTCAGAGTGTCTCTTCATACGGCCTTGTAGAAATTGCCAGCATTAAAATTCCCTCTTAAATGAATCTTCTTTAAGGAGCTTATCCTTTTAACCAGTTTAACTTTATATTAACCGGATTAACTTTAAATCATCAGCACTTTCAGGCACTTCTGGTAGAAATTTGCCAGTCTAGATGTTGCTTCTGCGCTGGTCGAGTGGCTATGTCTCTCCTTGTAGTGGTGTCATCTGTGTGTCCCAGACAGCAAGAGCTCCTTGCTGTATAAGAGAGGAGAATCTCACATTTGGGCTTCTGTGTCAGAAAGGCTAACACTATAGAGAAAGGAGCATATGAGAGATTTTATTTTATGTATTTATTTATTTATGTTTGAGATGGAGTTTGCTCTGTTGCCCAGGCTGGAATGCAGTGGTACCATCTCGGCTCACTGCAACCTCCTCCTGCTGGGTTTAAGCAATTCTCCTGCCTCAGCCTCCAGAGTAGCTGGGATTACAGGCATGCACCACCACGCCCTGCTAATTTTTGTATTTTTAGTAGAGATGGGCTTTCACCATGCTGGCCAGGCTGGTCTTGAACTCCTGACCTCAAGTGATCCACCTGCCTTGGCCTCCCAAAGTGCCAAAAGAAAGGAGGAAATAACAGTGATGGCAGAGGGAGCCAGGAGCCCAAGCATAGCTAAGACAACGCTGGGTATCTGATGCCTGGTGGCCCTACAAGAGAAAGCTTAAAGGGTGGACATGAGCCTAAGAGACACTTACACTTAATTTTACCTGGAATTTGCCCTGCCCATTAGCTTCTTTAAAACAGTCAACAAAACACACGTATTAGGAGGAAGTTCAGAACTGGGCTGGGCTGTCCTTTCTGTACACATCCGATTCTGGTTGGTTTGACAACATTTTAAAGCACCTACTATGCGGCAAGCTAGTATTATGCTTTAAGGATATCACAAGGCTCAAAAAGTTTGATCCCTTCTTGCCTTCAAACTCTGCTTAGTGGGAGCAGGAATCATATATGCCATTCTGCACAGCACAAAGCATAGCACATTATCTGGTACATGGTAGGTGTTTTCTGCATATTGGAGATAGACACCTAGCAGATCATTTCAATATAAAACAGTAGGTAAGGGAAGCAATGAACGTCCGTAGAAGAGTCCCCAACCCAATCTCTTTGAGTCCTAAAGGATTTGCGTATGTTAACTGTGCCAAGAAAACTGGAGAGGGCTTTCAGACGGAGGGAATGGCATAAACAGAGTCATGGAGATATGAAAAGACATGGTGTTTGGAAAAACTACAAGTAGTGTGGTGTTATTAAAACCTAGAGGTTGATGCGGATCACTGGGAGATAAAACTTGAGAAGCAGATACAAATCAGACTTGTGCCCTGTGGGCCGTACTGAGGACCTTGGGTTTTACTCTGTAGGCAATGAGAAAGCATTTGAAGTGTTTTAAGCACCAATCACTCTCATGTATGATATTATCTCACTGCCTTGTAATAATAATTGCTCATATGTGTTGAATGTTGTTTGCTAGGTGCACATCTCAATGCTTTACAGGCCTTTTCTCATTTTACAGATGAAAACCTTGACACCGAGAGATTAAGTAATTTGCCCAAGGTGACAGTTTTAAGTGCAGAGCTTGGACTTGAACCCAGGTCTGTCACTGCAGCAAGAGGCAAGGAGAGTGTGCAGGATTTCACAGAGAAGTATAATAATACCATGGTTTTTGACATTGTTAGTCATCACAGGGGATGTAAATCAAAACCACAAGGTACCTGTTTATACCCACCAGGATGGCTAGAATAAAAAAGTCAGATAACAAGTTTTGGAAGGATATGGGAAAGTCAGAACCCTCATATATTTCTGGTGCAAATGTACAATGTTTCAGTTGCTCTGGAAAACAGTCCAGCAGTTCCTCAACTGATTAAACATGGAGTTACCATAGAATTCAGTAATTCCGCTCCTAGGTATATGCTATAGACTGAATGTTTATATGTTAAAACTCATATGTTAAATCCTAATGCCCAATATTTGAAGGTGAGGCTTTGGGAGGTGACTAGGTCATGGGGGCAGATCCCTCATGAAGGGAATTAGTGTCCTTATAAAAGAGGCCCCAGGGAACTCCCTTTTCTTTCTGCCATGTGAGTTGATATCAAGAATATGGCCGTCTATGAACCAGAAAGTTAGTCCTTACCAGACTTGGAATCTGCCTGCTATGCTTTGGTTCTGTGTCCCCAGCCACATCTCATCTCAACTTGTAACCCCCACGTGTGGAGAGAGGGACATGGTGGGAGGCGACTGGATCATGGGGATGGCTCCCCCATGCCGTGCTCATGAGAGTGGGTGAGTTCTCATGAGATCTGATGGTTTGAAAGTGCAGCACTTGTGCTTTGTGCTGTGAGTCAATTAAACCTCTTTTGTTTATAAATGACCCAGTCTCAGGTAGTATCTTTATAGCAGTGTGAAAATGGACTAATACATTGCCAGTACCTTGATCTTGGACTTCCCAGCCCCTAGCACTGTGAGAAATAAATTTCTGTTGTTTATATGCTGTCCAGTTGATGGTATTTTGTTATAGAAGCCCAAAGAAACTAAGACAGTATATAGCCAAGAGAAATAAAAACCCACGTCCACACGAACATTTGAACATGAGTGTTCAGAGCAGCATTGTTCATGTAGCCAAACGGTGGAAGCAACCCAAATATCCATTAATGGGTGAATAGATAAACAAAATGTGCTATATCCATACAGTGGAATTTCATTTGGCCATAAAAGAGCATAAAGTATTGTTATTGATATATGCTACAACATGGATGAACCTTAAAAACATTATGCCAAGGGCAATAATCACAAAAAATATATATACTATGTGATCCAATTCATATGCAAGTCGAGAATAGGAAAATCAACAGAGGCAGAGAGTACATTAGTAGTCGCTTAGGCGCAGGGGGAATCAGGCGAATGAGAGGCAATGGCCAAAGGGTACAAAGTTTCTTTTTGAGGTGATGAAAATGTTCTAAAATTGGCTATAATGGCGTTTGCACGTATCTGTGAACATACTAAAAACCACTGAATTGTACACTTTAAATGGGTGAATTTTATGATAGGTGAATTATAGCTTAATAAAGCAGGTTTTAAAAACAAGCTTTCAAGTTCTCTGAAAGGAGTTGTATTCAAAAGGTCCCACGGTACAACACATTCTTAATGACCCTCAAATTGATCATCTTGAGTGGGAGGGTGGTGTTTTCTTATGAAGCTCCATCGAAAGGGTCATGTGTAGGAATCAGAATATTTGGGTTTTTAAATAGTCAGTTTACAATAATTCATTATTTTTTTAATTTTTATTTTTTTAGAGACAGGGTCTCACTCTGTCTCCCAGGCTGGAGTGCAATAGTGTGATCATAGTTCACTGCCAGCTTGAGCTCTCAGGCTCAAATGATCCTCCTTCCTCAGCCTCCTGAATAGCTAAAACTACAGGTGTGCACCACCATGCCTGTGTAATTTTTTTTCACTTTTTTTGTAGCGACATTGCCCCATCTCACTACGTAGGCTGGTCTTGAACCGGCCTCAAGTGATCCCCCCACCTTGGCCTCCCAAGTGCTGGGATTACCCGTGTGAGCCTCCATTCCCTGCTGGAGTCAGAATATTTGGATTGAAATCCCAGCTTTACAAGTTTCATAACATTGGACAAGTTACTTGACTTCTCTCTAAGCAGCCTTTTCCTCATCTGTCACATGAAAACAATACTGGTGAGCATCTACTTTGTAGGGTTGTTGCAAGGACTGAATGAGAATGGTTGCATAGCACCCAGTTAATGCCTGGTTCCGGTAGGTGCTCAGTATACACTGCTCATTACTATTAGTAATAACCATGTTAGTGTTCATTATAATAGTAATGGAATAAATAACTCTGTAAAATAATCTCTTCAGATTCCAACAAAACAAATAATTAGATTAGTAAAAACAAAGTCAACTCTAATGGTTTATTTGATTTTGTCATGGAGACATGGATTTCGTCCTGGAGCCCTCCTCACATCCATTAGGAGGACTGCTATTTTTAAAACAACAGAAAATAAAAGTGTTGGTGAGGATGTGGGGTATTGAAACTCTAATGCACCATCGGTGGGAATATAAAGTGGTGTAGCCACGGTAGAAAACAGTATGGTGGTGTCTCAAAAAATTAAAAACAGAATTATCATATGATTCAGCAATTCTACTTCTGCATATATACCTAAGAGAACTGAAAGCAGAGTCTTGAACAGATATTTGTACACCCATGTTTATAGCAATACTCTTCACAATAGTCAAGAGTTGGAAGCAACCCAAGTGTTCATCTGTGGATCTTTGGGTCAACTAAAATGTGCTATATCCATACAATGGAATACTATTCTGCCTTCAAAAGGAAGGGAGTTCTGACACATGCTACAACACAGATGAACCTTGGGGACATTATGCCAAGTGAAAAACAAGCAGGTCACAAGAGGACAAATACAGCATGACTTCATTTCTATGAGGTGTCTACAGCAGTCAAATTTACAGAGATAGAAAAGAGAATGGTGGTTGCCAGAGACTGACCACAGGAAGAACGAGGAGTTGTTGTTTTGTAGAACAGAGTTGCAGTTTTGCAAGAGTTCTAGAGATTGTTTGCACAGTAATGTGAATGTACTTAACACTTAATGAACTGTACACTTAAAAATCGTTAAGATTTTGGCTGGGCATGGTGGCTCACACCTGTAATCCCAGCACTTTAGGAGGCTGAGGCGGGCAGATCACGAGGTCAGGAGATCGAGACCATCCTGGCCAACACGATGAAACTCCGTCTCTACTAAAAATACAAAAAAATTAGCTGGGTATGGTGGCGGCGCCTGTAGTCCCAGCTACTCGGGAGGCTGAGGCAGGAGAATGGTGTGAACCTGGGAGGCGGAGTTTGCAGTGATCTGAGATCATGCCACTGCACTCCAGCCTGGGAGACAGAGCGAGACTCCGTCTCAAAAAAAGAAAAATCATTAAGATTTTGTTATGTGTATTTTACCACATTTTTTTTAAAGCCATGGTTGCCTGCATTATTAGCTCTGTGTCTGAGAGGTGATACAGGGTCATGATGAAGAGCTGCTTTGGACTTCCACAGACCTGGATCTGAACTCTGTTCCACTGCAGCCTAGCTAAGTAACCCTGGTCAACTTCCTCCAGACTCCACTTTTCTAAGATGGAAACTCTATCAGGTTAGGAAAGACTGCTTTATCCAACAGTGAAATGATAACTAAAGAAGACTATGCCTGTGCTACCTGTTTAATTTTTTTTCTGAAGTTTTGTTAAGTGGCTGTCTTAACTGTTACTAATTTTTATCAAAACAGGGCTTCCTTATAGTGTTTCAGGGGCACTATCTTTACAATTAAAAATCTGCTTTTGGGCCGGCGCATGCCTCACGCCTGTAATCCCAGCATTTTGGGAGGCCAAGGCGGGCAGATCACCTGGGGTCGGGAGTTCAAGACCAGCCTTACCAACATGGAGAAACCCCGTCTCTACTAAAAATACAAAATCAGCCGGGCATGGTGGTGCATGCCTGTAATCCCAGCTACTTGGGAGGCTGAGGCAGGAGAATCGCTTGAACCCAGGAGGCAGAGCTTGCAGTGAGCCGAGATCGTGCCATTGCACTCCAGCCTGGGCAACAAGAGTGAAACTCCATCTCAAAACAAAACAAACAAACAAACAAATCTGCTTTTGAGGAAAATGAAGGTAGGGGGACATTTCACAGATGCTAGGCATGCATAACCACAATGACCGTACGTCTATGGTTGCCAGGTAAAACACAGAACACCTCATTAAATTTGAATTTAACATAAACAATGAACATTTTTATAACAATTTTTTAGTTTAAGTCATGTCCTAAATATTGCATCATGTCCCATGCAGTATGTGGAATATACTTATATGAAAATTTTAACTGGGTGTTACGTTTTGGATATTTGTCTCTGCCAAACCTCATGTTGAAATTTGATCCCCAATGTTGGGGGTGGGGCTAATGGGAGGTGTTTGGGTCATGGGGTGATCCTCATGAATAGATGAATGCCCTGGGGGGTGGAGAGTGGTGAGTGAGTGACTTCTCACTCTTAGTTCCCATGAGAGCGGGTTGTTAAAAAGAGCCTAGCACCGGCTGGATGTGGTGGCTCACGCCTGTAATCCCAGCATTTTGGGAGGCCAAGGCAGGCAGATCACCTGAGGTCAAGAGTTTGAGACAAAATTAGCTGGGCGTGGTGGCACATGCCTGTAATCCAGTTACTTTGGAGGCTGAGGCAGGAGAATCGCTTGAACCCAGGAGGCGGAGGTTGCAGAGAGCCAAGATTGCACCACTTCACTCCAGCCTGGGTGATGGAGGTCTCAAAAAAAAAAAAAAAAAAAAAAGCCTAGGACCTCCCACTCTCTCTTGCTTCCTCTCTCGCCATACAATCCCTGCACACACTGACTCCTCTTCACCTTCCATCATGAAGCAGCCTAATGCCCTCACCAGATGCAGATGCCCAGTCTTGAACTTTCCAGCCATCGGAATCATGAGCCAAATCTACCTTTTTTTCTGTATAACGTACTCAGTCTCAGGTATGCCTTTATAGCAACACAAAAGCGACTAAGACACTGAGTGTCCTGTATTTTGTCTGCTAAATCTAACAACCCTACATATAACATTATTGTTTTTATAGCTCAAATAAGTGGCAAAAGTTAGCTCTAAGGAAGAGGAATATCTAGGTTTTTTTTTTTTAGTAGTACAGCAATTCTTCATTCTTGTCCCAATGTTTGTGTTTGGCTATTATCAAAGAAACATGATAGGCATATGGCTTGATGACTAAAATGGTAACTGATAATGGGTCTGATATATTGATCTTTTATTTCGTCTCCTAGTTATAATGGCTTTGAAACAAACAAAAATATACATGGGCTAACTGCCTTATTTTCTTTTCTGCCTCTTATTTTATTAAAGCATCTGTGAAATATCCTTTACTTTGGGCTGGGTCCCCCTCCCCCGATTTTTCTCAAAAGCAGATTTTTAACTATGAAGATGGTGCCCCTGAAACACTATAAGGAAGCCCTGTTTTGATAAAATTAATAACAGTGAAGACAGCCATCTAACAAAACTTTAATTAGGGAATTCTCCTTCCATCTTGGAGTGCCTACAGTGTTGAATGTGATTTAAATACTGCGGGCCCCACTTGCATTCACCAGACAGGCTCCTGCTGGGGACAGTGCTGTGTCATTAAAATGGAGTCCACTGAGAGAGACAATAGTCACACTGTACAGAAGCATGAAAGCCATGGCAAGTATTTTTCAGCCTTATCTCAAGACAGTCATGTAATATGTGCTTACAGATTTGATTGATCTGCTCCATGGGACCTCTCTGCTTCTCCATGAGAGTTTGTGTTTGATTTCTCAGGACAGTGGAGTGTGGTGGTGACAACCTGAGAATCAGGACCCAGGAGGCACAGGGGCCCTCAGGTTCTGCTGCCTGTAGGCCTGGGACTTGAACTTGTCACCAACCCTCATGGAGTGTCAGCTGCCGTGGCTGAACAACTGGGAACAATGAATGCACTTGAGGGCAGATGAGAAGGTGCCCTCAAAAGAGCTCTGGGAATAGCACCAAGCTGAAGCATGTGTGCAAAGGGCTCTTCTGTTTTCTGGGGCTCCAGCCTCCCTCAAGGTTGATGGGCCTTCTCCACTCCGCCCCATCCTCCCTGCCCCGCCGGCCCCTCTCCTTGCCTGCTGTGACACCACTGAGCCACCACTGGAAAATGACCTGACTGTGGTCTTCTTTGACAAACTCAGTAACAAAGATGCCCGCCCAACAGTGGACCTCATGGTCTCTTAAAGAGTTGAGAAGCCACCTCCCCACATCTTCAAGGGGCACAATAGACCTGGGCGTTTTAGTGTAATATTTAATTTATTAGAATGACAAATGTAAAAGCCCAGTTTCCTAGAGCCTTTTTTTTGTTTTTGTTTTGTTCTGTTTTTTTGTAGGGACAGAGTTTCACTATGTTAGCCAGGCTGGTCTCCAACTCCTGGCCTCAGGCAAATTCTCTGTTACCCAGGCTGGAGTGCAGTGGCGCAATCATAGCTTACTGTAACTTCAAACTCCTGGCCTCAAGGGATCCTCCCCCATCAGCCTCTTCCAAAACACTGGGATTGCAGGCATGAGCCACCTCACCAAGCCCTTTGGGTAGTTTTTGACTGGCTTGAGTTGAAAGGGCTAAATTCCCCTTAAACTATTAGTGCCATTTATGTTAATTATTAGTTTCCTTTAAGCATTTTAAACTGCAGTGATAAACTTAATACACTTAATTAGCTTTCTAAGCAACTCAAATATCTGATCTGGCTTAAGTTAATAACCCTAACAAACAAAACCTTCCAACGATTTTAAAGTTTTATAAATCTGGTTAAATTGGGAGTTATGAATATTGTGACTCTCAAGTTCTATCAAGTATTCTAATAGTGTTTAAAAGTTAGTAAACTTATCTCATAACATTCAGTTTACCACTTAAAAGTCTCAAAATCACACTTATAAAATTGTAGTCGGCAGGTTGCGGAGCATGAAAGAGGTGCGGGGCCAAGGTGACCTGGGTTGTGGGTTGACAGAGACTATGTCTTATGTCTTACAAAGAGCTGGAGTGTGTACATAGGACAGCGGGAGGGTGGTGGGGGCGGAGAGAGAGAGGCGGCAGGTAATTCTGTTTTACATGCAAATATCGAGAAGTGTCTAGTAGGCAGCTGGAGATATGGGACTGAAGGTTGAGGTAAAGATTTCATTGTCAGAGAGAGTATAGGGAGAGGAAAGAGCAAAGGTCCAACTGAGCCTAGGACATTGGGAGCCCCACACAGGCTCATGATGGACCCAGAGAGTAAATCAGGGGAACAACACAGCCAGTCCACAGCTCTGGGCCCTGTGCTTTCACCCTTTGGAGCGGAAAGGCAACCCCGGAGGAGCTGTGGCTGACCTTGCACTTGCCATGATCTTACCGTGTTAGCTGTGATGTCTTTAACTTTGGGGCTCAAGTTTCCCCCTCTGTGGGATTGAGATGATAATAATGGTTTCTACTGTAAGAGAAGAAAAGAAATTGCTATTCAAAGTCCAACTCACTTCTAAGGAAAATGGCTCTGTAAAAACAGAAATTGACTAAGCACAAATAGGCCCGGGATATAGGAGCAGATACCGGGGAGGGGCTTGTAAAATCAAGAGGAATTTGAACTTTCCTGGGACTATTTGTGAGCGTGGTGAGGAAGGGCTCAAGAAGGGAGGCTGGGGTGGAGAGAAGACCAGGCTGGCCACTGAGGCAGCCATGAGCCACATTTGGCTACTGAGCTCTTGAAATGAGCTCAGTCAGTGTAAAATATACACAGTGTTGAAAGACATTATGAAAAAAGAATGTTAAAACAATCATTCATACTTTTAAATTTTGATTACATGTTGAAATTCAAATTCCCAATATTGGATAAAATAAGGTAGGTTAAAATCAATAAATTAATTTTTAATACTACTACCAGGAAATATTAAATTGCATACATAGATTGTTTTTCTGTTGGATGGTCTGGGTTACAGTTATTAATAAAAGGAAGAGTCAAATGTGCCCTATACTAGAGTGGGTGATTTTATTTTTAAAGCTCTGTGATGTGTAATATTCAATTTGAACTTGTTTTGAGCCATAGCCATGTAAACATCCTCTTTGCCTCCCTCCAGATCTTTGCATAAGTCTATTCCATACTTAATTTGCTCTTTGTGAGTGCATTTTCTGGGAGCAGAAATTAAGTTTCACCTCTGGGTCTCTGGTACAGTCCAGTGACAACCCTTGTAGGACGAGGTGATCATGAGAAAGACAGATTTTCTATACCAGGAATTCATAGGTTCCTTGGGGAGGGGTTTTAACTTCTGCAGGATGAGGATTTGGAGCTCTGAGCCAAAATCATCTAAGTGTCAAGAGGTAGCAGTGCTCCTGCAGCCATCTGGGTGGCATCGTTTTGTAGGAGTTGTTAAGTTTATAGGTGAGAAGTTTAGAAGGCACCTGGTCTAATCCATAAGAAAGATCAGCGACGACAGGATCCAAGCCCCCATGATGAGACGGAGGAATTGTCTGCTCATCACTTTAACTATTATTGGCTGCCTTCTGGGATACTCTGAGTAAGCAAGGTGGATGAGATTGGGGAAGGACTTAGTGACCAAATGCAAACATAAATGCGGTGTGGGAGGCAGCAGAGCCTTTCTGTTAGAGCAGTTTGTGGTCTATACACCTCCTGTGTAGAGCTGATGTTTTCACACTCATCCCCGACACCCTCCTGCTGTTTAGGGCTAACGCTCGACCCATGGATTATTGAGGGAGGGAAAATATTGCTGTTGCTAAGACCCTAGGGTTTGATCACCCATGCCTTCTGTATCTCAGTTCCCATCCAGACACCTGTTACACATTTTTACAGCAAACCTCACACTCACACAGCAGTAGTTTCAGGAGAAAAGACTTCCTGGAGCAAATATTTTGTCAAAGTCTCTCTCTCTCTCTCTCTCTCATTGGAGGCTCCATTCTTTTTTCTACCTTCTGGCTTTGAGGCAAGAGAAGAAGATTCCATGAAGCTCACATTCCAACATTGGAGACAGCATGGAGCTGTCAATGACCTCCCTATTTCCAAGCAGAAATCATCACATGTAAGAAATTACGGGTCCATAATCCCTCATCTGAAATGCTTGGGGCCAGATGGGATTCGGAATTCAGGAGTTTGCAGATTTTAGAAAGGTAACATGGTGCATAAATCATATAACATGACATCCTAGGAAGACTTGGGGCAGCACTCATAAGCAAACTCATCGATGTTTCTGCAGTGAAACATACGAAGATTCACTCAGTGAAATAAATAAAGACTCCAAATAGCCTCATCTCAGTTCAGGACAAGCTTTGATGCCAAATGAGTTTGTTCTTCACTTACGAAAACAAACAAACAAATCTCTTTGATTGTCAGAGCTCTTGGATTCCCTAATACAGAGGTGCAAATGTGGGTGTGCTACCAATGCCATGGCTCGGTTGGTGCTCAGCTGAGCTGGGCGTGCCAATATGAGCTTTACTCCCATTAGCAGTGCTCTAGTGGATCCTGCTGGCCCTAGAAAATCTTCATTCTAACTTTGGCATATCTGAGTCATTTGCTGTCATGTAGTTAGCCAAAGGCTCTGAGAGTCTTCTGAATTTGAGTTCCCTAAACAGCCTGTACCCATCGCTCTTATGGAGGTCGGCCTAGGAATGTTTTCTTTTCTGCCTTCTACCTTGGAGTATTATGGAGAATAAAGTATTTGTATTCTTGGTGTTTGGCTTCCCAGGTAGTTCATGAATTTTTTTACTTTTTTTTAAGAGTAAAATGTTGCCCAGGCTGGAGAGCAGTGGTTACTGATAGGCACAATTATAGCACACCGCAGGCTTGAACTCCTGGGTTCAAGAGATTCAGAGCAGCAGGGACTACAGGTGTGCATCACTGCATCTGGCAATTCATTTCTATTTAACAAACACTTTAATTGCATGCAGTATGTCAGGTACTTCTTTAAGACAGGGACAGTTATGATCTTCATTTTACAGGTTAGATGATGCCCAGGAGGGTTGAGGAACTTGCTCAAGGTCACATAGGTATTTAAGTGGTGGAGGAGGAATTAAAATCCACGAATCTACCTCCAGAGTCTGTGCTCTTAATCATTATATCATACTCCCCTATGAAACACTGGGTTTACAGAAGGTTAAAAAAATGGTACACATGGCCGGGCACGGTGGCTCACACCTGTAATCCCAGCACTTTGGGAGGCTAAGGCAGGCAGACCACTTGAACCCAGGAGTTCGAGACCAGCCTGGCCAACATGGTGAAACCCCACCTCTACTAAAAATACAAAAATTAGCCAGGCATGGTTGTGCACTCCTGTAATCCAGCTACTCGGGAGGCTGAGGCACAAGAATCACTTGAACCCGGGAGGTGGAGGTTGCAGTGAGCCCAGATCGTGCCACTGCACTCCAGCCTGGGCAACAGAGTGAGACTCTCTCTCAAAGAAAAAAAAAAAAAAAAGGAAAAAAAAGGTACACATAAGAGAAAGTTTCTTTAATTTTTTTGAACCAGAAATAAATATGATTTACTCCTTCCAGAGAGTTAAACTGTACCTTGAAAGCATTAACTTTCCATCTGTGGCCACTTCTACCTCAAAATAAGATTCAATATAGATTCTTTATTTTTAAAGAATTGAAAACTAAATAAAAGCTTGTTGCCCCAACAATTATATATTGTAATAGAATAATTTGAACTTGAGTCATATTTATAAGGATAAACTGAATTTCTAGAACTTGGGAATCATTTACATTATAAAGAACTTCCTTACTCTCTTCTGTGCATGAATAGGCTTAAAATACAGCAATGACTATTATTGTTCACAATGCTATAGCTGTTACTTGGAACATACAAAGTGCTCTAACATCACAAATTAATTGTTAATGAGAATATTGCTATTGAAGAGTTGTATTGTTCAGAGGGAATATGATTGTTCCATAGAAAAGATGGTGTCTCTTATGTTGTTGTAATCTTGGGTAGATAAGCAAAGCCAGTGTCTGGCCAAGTCATGAGGTACCTCAGACTCCCCTTTCTGTTTTAGGTATGTTTGAACTGAACGCGTTCAGGATGCAACGATCAAAACATATCTTCCCAATGTTATGGAAAAGGAGGATCAAATCCATTTTGATTAGAAATCTATACTCAGCAAATCCATCTGTTTCTATACATTTGTACTTATTTTATCTTCATTTCTTACTAATGAAGTTTCACTTGGAAAATCCCAATCTTGCCTCCACTAAATTAGGAAGAAAAGAGATAGGGATGCGCTGAGGCTGGACTACCCGAAGGCATCGGGGTGTCCAGAGAAGCTGGGCTTGAGGGAGGCAGCAGCTCCAACACCTTAGAGCCTTGGGAACAGTCCCTGTGACAGCCACACTGATTGAGAGGAAAAAGCACAGCGGGAGAAGTTGATCTCTTTCCACTGGGAGATTGATCTGCACTAGGTAAGTCTATGAATCCATAAAGCCTCTTCATCTCTAGAGTCTGTGATTTCCTGTCTTCTCTAAAAGTCCTTGGCAAAACAGACATTTATTAATGGTATGAAACAGGCACTATATTGCAGTACAAAACGAAAAACGACCTCCACGTCTCAGTGCCTTTTCTCACTCCTGAGGTCCGCCGCAGGCTGGGTGACCCTCCCCGGCACCCGCCCTTCATGCTGTAACCGGTGCAGCTCTGCCGTCTCGGCAGGAGGTTTCCTTGACTGCCTGGGCAAGGGAGGAGACAGCTGGAGCGTTGGGCGCTGCCTCTTCGATTCTGACCTGTAGGATTCACAGGTCCACAGTCCATCAGCCAGAATTAGTCACAAGGCTCCACCTAAGGGAAAGTGGGGTGGGCAACACTGTCACACTCGTCAGAAAGAGAATCATTTATGCAAAAATGAATAGGTTCCAACCCCTTTCTCTTAGGGTAAACTCAAGGAACTGTAGTGAGAGTGGCGTATTTGTTTGCAATATTATTATTCATAGATGCCAGGATGCATGGAAGTGCTAGAAGGCAGGGCGGGTGTTCTGTGCGTCTTGACATCCCTCCTGCCTGCCACAGTACATGGCATGTGAAAAAAAGCTCAACAAAGCCTTAACAACTAAGCTAATGAATAAGGTATTCTATATCCTTCACTTCCCAAGGCGTTTCTTTTTTTCTTTTTTTTTCTGAGACGGAGTCTCGCTCCATCCCCCAGGCTGGTGTGCAGTGGCGCGGTCTTGGCTCACTGCAATCTCCACCTCCCTGGTTCAAGTGATTCTCCTGCCTCAGCCTCCTGAGTAGCTGGGATTACAGGTGCATGCCACCACGCCTGGTTATTTTTTTTGTATTTTTAGTAGAGACGGGGTTTCACCACGTTGGCCAGACTGGTCTCGAACTCCTGACCTCAGGCAATCCGCCCGCCTTGGCTTCCCAAAGTGCTGGGATGACAGGCGTGAGCCACCACACCTGGCCCCAAGGTATTTCTTATTGCTCTTCCTTCCCAGCCCATGCTAGGTATATCACATCGAAAAGGCATTCTGTGTGTCCAAATCACTTCTGATTTGCTGCAATTCATCTTGATGAAATGGGAAGCTGTGGTTCTGCAGCTCTGGTAACAGTTAGGAAACTGCCAGCAAAGCAGTAGGAACTAAGCAAGGTGCATTTCAGTGTTAGCTGAAATTGCTGCTATAGTTGGTCCCTTACCTGACTCTCTTTCCTAAGAAGTAAATTGGTCTTCAGATAGATTTTGCCTGTTAGATTCCTTGGCCAAGTCTTTACCCAAACCAACCAATAAGCCATCCTTTGAATAGCAAATGCCCTGATCACCATCAGTGGTTATGCTCCTGGCTATTTTTCTCATAATAGCAATGGGCCTGTGTTAACCACACATTGTCTCTCCTTTGGTTCCCTGGGTGGCGGATGGCACTCCCCTTGAGAGGCGGTTTGGCCCTGCAGCCTTTGCCTGGATAATGGCCTATCTTGATATCTTGGCTTTGGACTTCTTAGAGCACACTCTCATGAATGAGCAAATGGTCCTTGGCCAGACTCCTAAAAATAACTTGTTTTGCCTGCTGCCTCGACATCTGAGTGCAAAGTTGGTGCTATGTATTATTAAGTAAATGTGAATTTAACAAAAGTGTGCTGTGGTTTATGCGCTGTTAATCTTACGCTGTGCTTTGAAACAACGTCAGGGTTTCTATGGACTTTTTTGAGTTGACATCTGAATCTGGGTATACCAGAGCCCTGGGTTCTTTTACTTACCCCTGTGAAATCTCTTATGCAGGGGTTGGCTTGGTTTTCTCCTCGAGGCCTGGTGTCATGCAACAAAAACTGTGTATGTGCACGGTCATATTTTCATCTGTGTGCAGGCTGCCCCCTTGGGGTTTCAACATTAGTATTTGCTGATTTTTCCTGCCATATACATTTAAGTGCAAAGAGTTTCATTTAGACGTAGAAAGGCCTGGAGGTGTGAGGAGGTGTAATTTTTCAGTAATGAGCTTAGCATATATAAAAAGGTAATGGGCAGTTTTATAAGGACTATTTATAAACTACTGAAGGGGAAAAAAGCACACTCCATTCTTGTTATTAGGATGAGGCAAGCTAGACAAAAAGACTGTTCATTCAAGTTTAACTGATCTATATCAAAAGACTCAGAATAGATGAAAATCGGTATTTCAAAAAGACAGCAGGCTAAATAAAAAATTCCACACAATGTTCATCCCAAGTAGTCTTTTTTTTTTCCTTTCTGTCTGTAGCTTGAGCACTGGTGATAATAAAGGAATCTGAAAAATGATAATCTCATTTTTTAGTTATTTGATAGTCTCACAACTGTAATCCAATATTTTGACATTGACTGGCCTCTTGTTTGAAAGTATCTTTGGTTATAGACCAGGTTGTTCTGAACTGGAAATGATGTACTTTCTGGGTTTTCTAAAGAAAAAAATATTAGGCATATTTAATCATACTCTAACCACTTATTTACCAAGGAATGCATTAATTCTTTTAATGGTGTTAAATGAGTATCCAGACTGTTACGGTTTCTGTAGTTGTTAATAGTCCACCTGCACTTATTCAGTCTTTCTTTTTTTGAGTGTTCATATGTTCACAGAAACTCAGTCCAGATGGTTAGGAATTGGATAAGTTGTTTAAGACGGTGGCACGTTATAAAGATACCCAGACTAGTCCCTGCATCTTAGGGGTGGGGACAGAGACTGCAGTGAGGTTAAGCATTTCACTCATGATCACACCGTCACTGGTGACTGAGGACATGAATTTAGTCTTTTCAGATCAAGCTGGTGACCAAAGGCTGTGACAACTGCATTCAAAGCCCCAAGTAACAATATGCTTCGTTCAACTGCAGAGGTAAGCCAGGCCAGGGTTTCTTGATCTTTGACGAGCAACGGCTTCAACAGGGAGGCTTTAAAAGGCACATATCCTCGGATCCCATGCCAAGACCCTATCCTTGGAGATTTGGGTTCAGTAAGTCTGAGGTGGGACCCTGGTACCAGTATTGTGGGAAAAGCCCCCAGGCGATTCTGATGAGCATTAAAGGTTGTGAATTAGTGACCGAGGCCCGTGGTCAGATCGACAAGCCTGGGCACATGGAGAAAGATTTGGGGGAAAGAAGGGATTAGTCTAGTTCTGGCTCCATACCAGAAGGCACAGGAGGGCTGAAGAATTCCTGATGGTTTTCCTACAGCTCAGAGCCACGGTCAGGCAGCTGAGCAATCCCTCCTCCTTCTCTAAGCCACAAACCTCTGGCAGATACTTGGTGATTTCCTTATGGTAGATGAGAGTGGAATAATTACATGTTAGGAACTTTATCCTCTACATCTCTTTAGAGATGCTAGGGCTCCCTGTGGGCTGCAGGGCTAGGCATTCTCAGGCAACCTCTCATTCTTTACCAGAAACGAAGACCACGCCCCGCCTCTCAAGTCTCCCTCTTGGTGATCTTCTTCTCCCAGTCCTGCGGGGTCCTGGTCATTCACATTCGTGGTTCAAAAACTATTTCAGTGCCTGCTACGTGCCAGGACTGTTAGACATGTGACCCCAGTTATTCTAAACCCAAATAACCCCCAAATGGGGCTTCCTTGAAACATACCAAAAACAAATCAAAAGTCTTCTCATTTTTAACTTCAAATTGTTTCCTGGTTTCAGAAAAGTATTTTTGTACAATTTCCTCTTGTACCCTAAATAAACATCAATACTTCAGATTTTAGTTAATAGAAAAATTTTAAAATCATTTTTGTATTTCCAGTGAACAAGCCAAAGAGTTAAATCTTGCTTCATTTTCCCCCTAAGAAATAGACAAATCCCCTAAAATTTACCTTCTGCCTATCATATGCCTCAAAACTCTGAAAAAGAGCTTAACTTCAAAAATCAAACCATCAAAGGAAACAACAGTGAACAGTAACAACATCTTCTGGACAGTTCTGAAAATAGAGGCTGTAAAATTTTTATAAAAATGCAAGAAAGAGTCTCATGATAAAATGTGATGGATAATAACTTGCCTTATGATGCAGGCCACAAACTCATTATTAAGCCAAAATGGAATTTTAAACATTATTCCTTTTGCATCTATTATTTTTATCTCAATCATGTTTCCTGAAATGGATTGTCTTTGGTAATTGTCCAGAATTTGTGGGAAACGTTGGTTCAATAAAACCATCGTGATTGATTTTTTGGAGGAAAATAGAATTCTATCTATATATCTGTCTGTCTGACTGTCTGTTTTTGAAGTGTCTCACCCTGTTAAAAAAAAATCACCTAAATGATCTTATTTTGCCCAAGTATCAGGTAGCTTATTATAACAATAGCCTATAAAATACACAACAGTAGTATAAAAGGAAATGAAAAAGCTCTATCTGCCTCAATGATCCATTGTTATCTCTAGCAATATGCTCCCAGACTACCAGTTAAGTGAATTTTTTTTTTTGAGACAGGGTCTTGCTCTGTCTCCCAGGCTGTAGTGCAGTGGCGCAATCAGCACTCACTGCAGCCTCTATCTCCCAGGCTCAAGTGATGCTCCTGTATCAGCCTCCCAAGTAGCTGGGACCTCAAGTGTGCACCACTATGCACAGCTAATTAATTTTTAAAAAAATTTTTTTGTAGAGATGGGGTCTTGCTATGTTGCCCAGGCTGGTCTCAAACTCTTAGCCTCAAGTGATCCTCCTGCCTCAGCCTCCCAAATAATACTTGACAATGATGCTAAACTCTGAATAGAGAAATTATGAGCATGAGCCACCATGCCCTGCCTCTTTTTTTTTTTTTTTTTTTTTGAGACGGAGTCTCACTCTGTCACCCAGGCTGGAGTGCAGTGGTGCAATCACGGCTGACTGCAAGCTCCGCCTCCTGGGTTCACGCCATTCTCCTGCCTCAGCCTCCCAAGTAGCTGGGACTACAGGCGCCCGCCACCACGCCTGGCTAATTTTTTGTATTTTTAGTAGAGATGGGGTTTCATCACGTTAGCCAGGATGGACTCAATCTCCTGACCTCATGATCCAGCCGGCTCAGCCTCCCAAAGTGCTGGGATATAAAGCCCTATGGAAGCTTTTCTTAATGTCCTCTATAGATGTTCAAAAATTATGCCTCATCATGGGAAAGCACACAATCAAGGAAGAAAGGCAACAGTAGGAATAAGAAGAACAGTAGCTGGCCAGGGCTTGAGATTAAAGCCACACCATTTTTGGAGGCTCATCTTCCATTATTAGAAATGTTTGAGTCTTAGATGCTTCAATATTAAGATGACATAAGAAGACGATTTTGTGACATAGTGAGTTGTATCCTTGAGCATGTGGCCCTTGTTAAGTGGGCCTTTAGAAAATAAATTTAAAACGGGGATATTGGAAACTATATTTTCTGTTTATTTACTAGGTAAGAGAAGGCTATGCTCTTGTTTGTTCTTTCTGGGAATACAGCTAGACTAAATTTCTCAGACTCTCTTGCAGTTAATTTTGGGCCATACAACAGAGTTCTGGCCAATAGCTTGTTGGTAGAAGCGTCAAATGCCACCCTAGGCATGGACCATGTTAAATCTCCTTGTATAATCCTATGTGATATCTATTTCTATTCTGTGGGGACTTGGGAGGCCATATATGGAAGATGATTGGAGTCTCCGGTGGCCGAGATGGAAAAAGATTGGTCTCTGAATAATTGCGTGGAAGAGGGTCCCACATTCTTCTCCCCCGCAACCAGAACACATTGGGCTAGTCTATCCTCAGAAATAAACCTTTCTGCCCTTTGATCAGCATCTCCTCATTCTCCTCACCCCTGGTAACTGCCATTCCATTCTCTGCTTCTGTGAGTTCAACTTTTTAGAGTCCACATATAAGTGAGATCACGCAGTATCTGTCTTTCTGTGTCTGTCTTATTTCACTTAGCATGACAGCCTTTCGGTTCATCCATGTCACAAATGACAGGATCTCCTTTTTAAACGCTGACTAGTATTCCATTGTACATATACCATGTTTTCCTTATCTATTCACCTGTCGATGGACACTTAGATTGATTCCGTACCCGGACTATTGTGAATAGTGCTGCAATGAATATGAGAGTGCAGATATCTCTTCAACATACTGACTTCATTTCCTTTAGATGTAACCCAGGAATAGGAGTGCTGGATCATATATTAGTGTTATTTTAATTTTTTTAGGAACCCCCCACCCTGCCCTACAGTTTTCCATAATGGCTGCACCAATGTATATCTCCACCAACGTTGATTTATTTATTATGGAAACGATGTTGGGAAGGATGCAGTCCTGGGCTGGTATGGTAATTTTAGGAAGTCATTAAATTAAGAAACTTCCTCCAGCTCTCCTCTCCAGCCTCCTTATAATGTGGCTCTCATCCTTGTGGTCCCTTATGTCAGCCCAAGCTCCAGCCATCACGTCCATATTCCAGACAATGGAAAGCAACCAAGAAGAAAGGGTCAAAAGGCATATTCATGGTCTTTTAAGGAAGCTTCCTGTAAGCTGCACAAAACACTTCCACGTGCATTTCATTGTCCAGAATTTGTCATAGGGAGATATCTAGCTGCAAAGAAAGCTGGGAAAGCTTTACTTGGGGGCAGTCATGTACTTGAGAGTTTTGTCACTAAAGAAGAAGGGGAGAACAGCTATTGGGGTAGGGGACCAGAAGACTTTGCACAGTTAATAACTGCAAGCTTCCTACTGTGAGGAAAAAATTAGCTTATACAAAATGCAATTTTAGACACACACATGTGTTCATGTATACACTTCTTTGTTTATACTTAAACATATGTAACACATAGAGCTTGCCATTTTCACCCTAGTCTTAGCCCATCAGAATTCCTCTGTAGTCAGTGAATTAACTATTCTCCAGTGTTTTGGGCATAAATGTAACTTTACCTGATGGCAAAAGAAAAATAAGGACACTTTACATTTTGTGTATCAGCATGCGTAGAAAACAGTCATGGGCCACGTAATGACGTTTTGGTCACCAATGAACTGCAAATATGATGGTCCCATAGGATTATGAGCTAAAAACTTCCTATCACTTAGTGACACAGCCATTGTACCATCATAGCACAATGCATTACACATTTTTCCAGTGATGTCGGTATAAACAAACCTACCTGTGCTATCAGTTGTATAAAAGTACAGCACATGCATTTATGTACAATAAATAATACTTGATAATGATACTAAACAACGATGTCATTGATTTATGTTTTTACTTCACTATACTTTTTATTATTATATTTTAGAGTGTACTCCTTCTACTTATTTAAAAAAAAAAAGTTAACTGCAAAACAGCCTCAGGTCAGTCCTTCAGGAGGTGTTCTAGAAGAAGGCACCGTTATCACAGGAGATGACAGCTCCACGTGTGTTACTGCCCCGAAGACCTTCCAGTGAAAGATGGTGTGACATGGATGATCCTGACCCTGTGTAGACCTAGGTTAATGTGTGTCTTTGCATCTCAGCGTTTCACAAAAAAGTTTAAAAAGTAAAAAACGAATTTTAAAAATAGAAAAAAGCTCATAGAATATGGATAGAAATATTTTTTGTACAGCTGTACAATAAATATGTTTATGTTTTAAGCTAAGTGTTATCCCAAAAGAGACAAAAAGTTTTTTAAAAATTGAAAAGTTTACAAAGTAAAAAAGTGACTGTAAGCTAAGGTTAATTTACCAGTGAAAAAAATATTTTTAAATAAATTTAGTGTAGCCTAAGTGTACGTACCATGTTCACAGAAAGTCTACAGTAGTGGACAGTGATGTTCTAGGCCTTCGCATTGACCTGCCCTCACCCACTGACTCACCCAGAGCAACTTCCAGTCCTGCAAGCTCCATTCATGGTACGTCTCCTATACTGGTGCACCATTTTATATCTTTTATTCCTTATTTTTACTGTACTTTTTTTTATGTTTAGAAACACAGACACTTACCATTGTGTTACAATTGCTTACGCTATTCAGCGTAGTAACACGCTGCACAGATTTGTAGTCTAGGAGCAACAGGCTACTACACCTTATAGCCTAGGTGTGTAGTAGGCTATCGCATCTAGGTCTGTGTGAGTGCAGTCTATGTTGTTTACACGATGACAAAATTGCCTAACGATGCATTTCTCAGCACGTATACCTGTCATTAAGTGATTCATGGCTGTAAGTAATTACATGCATGTGTCAGTATAACACGCTCTGCTATTGTTTCAATGTAAGCACGGCAAGTATTGTGCTCATCGCATTGGACTTAGGGATGGATATTCCCTATTCTGAGTCTGTTTATGTCAGTGCATGTATTTGAGCGAATCGCAAGAACTTGCTAATACCTTCCATTTCTATAGTGCCTCCTACTTTATAGAATTGTGGAGACATTCTGTTAGAATAAATATAAAACAGATAACTCTCTTTACATTGGATGTGTGGTAGATACCTTTCTTTATCATGTTTCCTGTGTACTCTATTTCACAGGCACATAATACATACACCAAATTTCCTCCCTATTTTCTATGACATCAAGGACCATGCCCCACCCCCATGTAATATTATATTATTTTGTTTTAAAATCGTATCTATCCTTCTCCCTCATTCCCCGCCCACCTATCTGGGTACACTCCAACATCGTATTTGTCCATGCTACTACCCCCCAATATAACAGAATAAGGAACGTTTCATACCAAAGATTTAGGATTTTCAGTACATTCAGCGATCAGGTGTTGGAAGCATCCAAAAAGTGACCTCTAGAAAACTAGGGCTAAATGGTTTACGTTTTACACTGTCTAAACGCTTTACAAAGGACTATCTCTTAATTTCCCACTAACCCTATAATGAAAGTGCACGCTATCATCGTCACCCCTGTTTTTACAGAAGTGCAAACTAAGGCTTGCCTAAGTTAAAGTACAGCTACATAGCGAGGGGCAACCTGACGCCAACTGCAGATGGTCTGCCCCCAAAGCCCATGATTCGAATCACGATGCCATGATACGAATCATCAGCATGGCCCTGATGATCGGTATCCAGGGTCCCCACAGAGCCGCTTTGCCAAACAACGCACATTTGGGGAGCACCGCTTTATACAGCGTGCTCTGCTCGGAGACACAATCCCTCCCTGGGAAGGCCTACGGTCTAATTCGGAAAATAACGTTATCATATAAAATGACTGGAATACCAAATACCCTATCCACAAGAAACCACTGATGTCCAGGCCGAGGCGGCCTCGTGACTGTAGAAGAATTAAGAATCGTGGGGGATTCGTGGCTGCTGACATATTGTTGCAGACCACCTTGCCTCACTATAAAAGCTGCACTAGTTTGAGGCAAAGGTTTTTTGGGTTTTGTTTTCAGGCAAATCGTGTCTTGCCATGAATTAACCACCAACCCTCTTCATGTGCACTCACTCATCCCCCTGCCACCCCAGTCATTTATTTGCAATCACGTTCGCATATTCTGGGCACTGGAAGTTGGTTCAGTTAACAAGGAAGAAGGAAACTGATAAAGATATTGTTAATGGATCTCTTTCTGCATAAAAAGAAACTCCCATCTTCCCTCCCACATGCTGTCCTGAATTCCCCTTTTCCTTCTTCTCAAAGTTTTACTTTTTCTCGGAATGTCTGTGTGTGCCATATGACAGTGATTTTCTGTGGTAATTGCTTTATCCTTCAATAAGAACCTTTACAATAGCAAACTCCTACAATACTTATGTGTAAATTAGGGCTGTTCCAAAGCAAAAAATTGAAACTTGCACGTCGTCATTTTTGATAAATTAAAAAAAAAAAATCCCCTTGAATGTGAGAATGTTTGTCTTGTGCCAAAAAAAAAAAAAAAAAAAAAAAAATTAATGCTTTTCTGCATCTAGAGTTTCATGCGTTTTGGGTTTACATTACAGGATCTCAGAGAGAATAGATCATTAATTCATTTCAACACAGTCAGCTTACCAAGAAAAAGTGTGTTTCATTCTGCTTTATACAAAAGTCGGGTGCAATTGTATAGAAATGCAATTTTACAATTAAAGTGCTCTCGGGCTTATGAACACTGTTCATAAGTCGGCTGGCTGTGGAGGGTAGAGGGTGGCTGCGTCCCCAAACAGCAGGGCCCAGCACGAGGGAAAAGCCACGCACCTTCTCTGAGGGGCCCCAAAAGAAATGATCGCGGTAGCAGTAGCTTTATTTTGCTCACTTGCAATAGCAACAACAAAATGATGCCACAGACGAAAACTGTCATGTCCCACCCGCTCCATCTGTCCTGTGCTGTGCACCCTCATTCTACAAATTAATCTTTCACACATTTTTTAACAAAAAAGTGTTCATGTTATAAAAGAAAAAAAAACAAGGAAAACAGAAAAGGCTGTGTAGAAAATAAATTAAATTTAAATTTGATGGCAGTTATGACTTTTTTTATTGACTATAAGAGCAAACAGTCACATCAAATTGGTGCCACTGGCATATAATTAAAACTACGGGGCACCCTTAATGATCTCTGACAATGATCGCGTGTGTTTTTTTTTAAATATAGCACGCACATTTTGTCCAATTTGGGCTCTTTTTTCCTGTTGCTTTTGTCCTCTTTCTGAGTGGATATTATTCATGAACTGAGTCTTTATTATCTATTTGGCCATCTGCATAGCATTGGCCATAGTCCCCTGTATTGTAATTTTGAGTGAAAATAAGGACTGCTGGAGATTGCAACACTAAAAATAAATAATAGTAATAACACGCTTTAAGAACTCAAAAGTAAAAAGCATAAAGAAAAACATTTGGGCTGGAGGTGAGCTTTGGAGATACGTGGCTTGAAGGTGGGGGTGAAACAGAAATCATTCCATTCTCTCATTCAGCATAATAGAAGCTGGATATTCACTCTGACCAAACTAACATCTAGTTGCCTTGATAAGATAATAGGCAATTCTGAAAGCGATGCTTCCTCATGCTGGATTGTCTTTGAAAGAAAACAAATATTTGTTCTCTTGGTACTCTCTTGCTTCAGAAGTCCACAGACTTCTTCGTGGAGGGACAGCCAGTAGCACAGTCTCCTTTGGCTATCAAGATTTGAGCTACTGAATATTCATCTTTATCACGTATTAGGTCCCTTGCTTTTAGTTTAGTGAAGGCAGATTTTTTAAAAAGTTAAAATAATAGAACACATTTCCAATTAAACAAAATATGCATGGGGGAAAATGAACTACCTGAAAACTAGTATAATTGTTTTATTTCTAAAACATTGTCTAATTTTATTTGGTTTCCTCCACTCTTCCCCCCAACCCTTTGGATCTTTTCTTTTCTTTCTTTCTGAAATTATCTTCATCAGGGTTCGCTTGCCTTTTTTTCTTTCCACTTGTCAGATCTTCCCTGCAGCCTGTGGAAGGCCATCAAACCAGCTGATTGAAAGATGAATATGAGCTAGCTAAGAAACATCTCCCTGAGCAGAGTAAATATGCAAGACTATCATATATGAAAAGAACATTTTTGTTTCAAGTGGAAATGTATAGTAGTCTATTTGATTTTTAATGTTCCTTGATTTTTTTTTGCTCATAGTTTATTCCTATTAAACTTGAGGAATATACAATTAAAGCTTTGCTTCCTCTTTCTCTCTTTCTCATGCTTTCTCTCTCTCTTTTTCATGCACACAAACTGCTTGGGCTTACTACCAAAGCAGAATGAATTCTGTCAATTATCTCATTATTTAGAAAATGAGTTATTTACTTGCATTGAATTATGGTTTAAAATAACTTTCTTGTTGTATTTCTCTTTCCTTCCAAAATTGGTTCATGTATGTATACAGTAATAGCCTGAATGGCATAAAATTTTCAAATTTGGAAAGTTTGAGCTAATCACTTTAATATCCATACTGACTTACCTAAAAATAATGAAGAAGTTCTAAAATCAAAAGAGATAACCCAGTTTCAAAAATAGCCACATGTGTATTTGCTCATGGCGGATAAAATTTAGGGCATATGTATTTATTTATTTTCATACCTATTTAACTTGTATAGAGAGGGTATGTTGGTCATTTAAAAAAATGATTAAGAGTTAATTTATCACTTTTAAGACTAATTTAATTCCAAATATTCCAATAGCCCCATAATACTAAACTTTTGTATCTAGCATTAATATTAACTTTAATTAACATTATATGTTTATATATTAATATTATATCTGTTAGTTACCTCCATGAGATCTGCAGAAAATAAAAATGTAATGATATTTTACACACCTGTTTTAAGCCACATCATTCCATTTTCTCTAAATTGGTGTGATAATCATTGATATTTTAAAACTTATCCAGATGTACATTTAATAATACAGTACAGATTTCTCTTTAACGAACTATATTTCAAGTCTGAGTCTCTAAAAAAAAAAAATTCCTCCCCCAAATAGCAAAATCCATAGAGTATGCACAGTTGATAGTCAAAATTTCCACTCTTCTAACATAAGAATAAAGTGATAAACAAATCATGACCTTAAAAATATTGTTTTAACAATATGATATAATATGAATACTTTAAATAATACTAAAAGACATTATACTTGTGTGAAATGGTCTGGGCCAATATCACATGCCTCAGTCCTTCCTTTGTGTTGTTCCTCTAGTCCCCACCTCCTGCTAAAGTATTATACCAAATATTATCTGATACTAAACATTAACTCTTAACCATAGCCTACAACTGCCCTGAGTTGAACTGGAAATTCCAAGGCAGAATGACAAACAGGGCCTCCCTCTCCACTCACTCTCATTCTGTGGGAGTTTTAGAGTTGTTTAGGAAAGCAGGATTTGAAGAATGACATCCTAGCATGCTTAGGTAAAGTATGTTCATTCTAGAATATTTCTGTAGCTGTTTGTAAATTTCACAGACTGATCATCTCAGAAGCTATGTAAGAAGAAGGGATCTCAATCAAATGTCTGACCAGATCCCTCCTTATGGCCGTAAGAGTTTAATTTTCATTTAAACAACAATAAATAAAGGCATAAGGGTTTGAGATGAATTATGTAAGCCCTTTAGCTACAACCATTACATTCTGCCACCAAATGAGCTGCTGTTCTCACTTTGTTTTATGGGTTCTGCGTAGCCTGTGTTATTATATCTGCCAAATAAAACCCAGCAAACCATGCAAATGAAAATATAATCTTTTATCTCTCATAGTCACCGGATGCACCCAAATATATAATTTTATCAATTCCTCTGCACCAAATTTACTGCTACTAGGACCCTACTGTCTTAATAGGACCTACAGAAAGGGAAAACATTTCTTGCTTGGAGGTATCTTCGTTTATATCCACCAATAGCATACGTCTGTAGTTGAAGCTACACTTGAAAAGTCAGGAATAATTCCTTTCATTATATTTTTAGCTCGTTTATGTGGTTCGATTGCGATCATGGATGTATCCTCAAGGATAAATACCCAAATGACTGTGTGTTTTCAAAGCATGGCAGATTCTAATTTCTTTAAAAACAATGGAGTTTTTTCTTTTGATTTCAGAGTGGCCTAAATATCTGAAGAAAAATGACTTAGTGAATTGTTGATGAACTAGCTCTGCAACTCACCAATCTTAATTTGGGGCCTTGGACAAGTCACTTAGCCATTCCATTTCAACATTCTCCTCCAAGTAATGAAAATAACAACACATCTTATGCCTATAAGTGATGTTTGAGGAATAACTCACCTCTAAAATGCCTCAAGGATGAAACATCTCTTCTATATCCTAAAGAATTCCTATGCTTCTCCCAGGAGTAAAGTCTCTACCACATCCATCTGGGATATTTCTAGGTTGAGTCAGAGTGCACCCCCAAAAAGTAAATAGATGCTTTTCTGGTAGTCTACATAATAAGCTGTCCTTCATCCCAAGTTTAAAGGGAGCAGTTGAACATGTACAGCATTGCTATTCCCGCTGGCCTTGGAAAAATGCAAAGGTGTAAGTTATTTCTTTTCATTATCTCCCTTCCCTTTTCCCCGCCTTCCCCTTTCTTTTCCTTCTCTTCTGCCCTCTCCCTTCTTTCTTTCTGTTCTCTCCCTCCCTCCCTTTCTAGACTATTTCTTGAATGCGTATTATGTGCCAAGCACCATTCTAGGTGCTAAGGATACAGCTATTATCATAGAAGAGTCCCCATCCTGAGGAAGCTTACATCCCACCAAGGAAGATAGGAAACAAAAAATAGGTGGGTATCTTTGATAATGGGAATTTTCCTGGTTCACTTTATCAAAGTAGTTCAAGAGTGTTTCCTTCCAATGCTAGTTCGTGCATCTGGTTATGAGCCAGGCCAGATGTTTTGTACAGAGGCTGATGTAATTCCAACCAGGCCTGATGCATGATAGGGATTCAGTGGCTGTTGAAGGAATGAATTTATTTCTGAAATGTGATTAGTTAGGTTAACAAATAGTTCAAATTACTCAATGAAATGTCAATACATACCTACAATTTCCCTATAAGGTCAACCTAAAACTACGCAATAAATGTGCTATGAAATTCTTATCTCTATTAAGAAAAATCTAGTTCATATTAAGCCAATCTTACCAGAAAAACCAGCCAAACTAGTGACTTAGGTATATGAGTGTGCATGTGAGTACACACACACACACACGCACACACACACGCCTTGCCCTGATCGTAGCAACCTCATGTCTGGAAAGAGTTAAATACTGAGTATAGTCTACATTATTTTTTTAAAATTCTTTATTCTTTTATCAAGTGCTCTCTTGGCAAAATCAACTGAGTATATTCTAGTCTTCTTTACTTTGGGGCCAGCTATTTCATGAAGTATTATTTAAGAATAATTTGCAAGACAAAAAATAGTGGCATACATCAGCAGAGCCCAGGAAGAAGTATTTCACATCTCTGCTTTATTTACCTTGCTGCTGCCACCACCAACTCTGCCAGCACCATTGCCACCACCATGGCCTCTACCATAGACCACTTCCCAGTGGGATCTTTCCTTCTCTTTACCTCTCTTCCGTTATCCTTCTTCTACACTGTCACCATCTTCTCACCGTTCTTTACAGCCCTCCCATCCCTGTAAAGCTGTTGTCCCATATATTGCTCTACTCTGTCATTTGTCTCTAAAATGCCCTATTGTGCATGTGTCTTTATTATGCAGTCTCTTGTCACTGTCTGTTTTAGTGAGCCTGTGTTCCTTCATCTGTCCCATATCCCAAGTGCTAAGGTACGGCGTGGCATTGTACACCAGTTGTGAGTCCAATTTCTTTTTCTGAACCCAAACTTTTTTTTTTTTTGCCATGACCTTGCTGAACAGCCTCAGTTGTGTAAAGTTACTTCAGAGCAATGGGTTTTCAGTTAAAACATGTGACATTTATGTACAGAGACAGAGAACAAAGAAAGCTTCGAGGCCCCTAGAAGGAATGTGAAATGTGTGTTCTCTGAGTTCATATTCAAGAACCACTTTTCCTATTGTCTCCCATAAAGCTATTACTGCAGCTTCAATTTAAAATGCTTATTTTTACTGAGTTTAATTTAGATACACATTTGCATTGTAAAATGGGTACTTTAAAAATAATCATTTTAGTCTTAGGCATAAATGCTAGTTCTTTGTAAGAGAAGTAACTTCCTGAGTTGCATGTTATTGCTAAGGGCGAAGTAAATTTCTGGAGTGAAATTTAACCTTCTGTCTGCTCTTATTACCGGGAATAGTTTGAATTTGGTATGTATCAAGACTTTTGTGTTAAATTTATAGAATTTCTTTATAACCAAAGAGTTGTATTAAGACAATTTTATCTTGTTACAGTAGTTAAGATTGGTAAACACTTATTAGGCATCAGCAACATATTAGTCTCTGAAAGAAAAATGAAATCTCATCTTTGTCCAGTGGATTCACAATGACATTTATATATACATAATGAAGATAAAAGAGGGAATGATATTATTTCATGTATTGTTGGCATCCAGCACATGGTGGAAACTTAACAAGAACCATGATAATGCAGTTTCCTGTTTCTCTAACATATACTAAGTTCTTAGTAAATAATTTCTAGATGTATCATTTTCCTTTCTGCTTGTTTAAATCCAAGAAGGTGCTGCATTCAAGAGTGAAGCAAGCACAAAAGGAAAGGAAAAATCTCTCCCTGGAGGAGAATGCAGACAGACAGACAGACGCTATTTGTATCTTTGGGTCCGAAGCACAGCAGCTAACACACAGTAGGTGTGAGGCATCAATATTACCTGGTAACCTCTCTTGTTCTGTTCATTTCACCTTTTCTAAGTTCATTTGCGACCCGAATTTCTACAAACTCCAATTTAAGCAACGTAATACAAGTGAGAATATTAGCATTCAAATATTTAGAAGCCTTATCCTCTCATTTTGAACAAAACAACTTCTATTTACTAATATTGTACAACATTTTAGCACAATTGAAACCCCTGAAGACTTCCATCATTGAAGAAGCGGTTCTGAATATCATAGGTTCATATTAAATCTTTCTTTAGTAGAATTTACTCATCTGGAAGTCACATGTTTACTTGGGTTATTTTAAATGGTAAATCTTAAAAAGCCCACAGATGAAACGAGTGCATCTTTTAATTATCCAAAGTAATGCAGCCTTCAACCCCACAGATTAACTCCAACATCTGGTATTTGAAGGCATGTGATTCTTAAGGATGGTAGACTTGCCTTTAGAAATTTGTTTTGTTTAGGATAGCCTTTAAATAATTTTTAACTGATTAAACTCCCACCAGTGAATGATACAAAGGCATCCTGTGTAGCAAGGAAGCCAGCCAGCCTGGGGTTCAAAAGTGGCCTGGGATTATATACAAAGCGAATGATGAATATATTTATAGCACAAAGTTAACAAGAAAAGCCATCATTGTGTGCATTTTTTTCTTCCATATGCTGTAACGTATAATGTATTTTATGGGGAGACTGGAGGAGATAGATGGGGGAGAGAGAATGAGAAGAGGGTTGTGAGTTGGGTGGCTACTGAAACACCTCTTTGCTTTTTTCCTAAATTCTCTGAAGTGGCCTGTCTTAGTCCCAACCAAGCCAGAAGTATTGGCCTCCTTCAGCCATTGTGCTGTCTGTAAAAGCACTGATTTACAGTAAGCAACAAAACACTGGCTACACAGGAAAAAGAGTTTTAGGGAGACTATCCTTTGCTCCCCTCTGCCCTTAAGCCTCAGCAGGTTTGAATCACCGGTGTAGGTTCATTCTGCTTTCATTGGCATACCACCAATGCCTGCTGCAAATCTGCTAAGGAATTCTCAAGAGTTTATGACATTATTTCTATCTTCAGGGCTGAGAATCAGGCTGAATTATCTCTGATTTAGGGCTTACCATAGTTTAGGAATTTAATAGATTCAAGTATCACAGAATTTATAACCCAGGGAATGATTTGACATAGAAAGTGCTTTGCAGAATTATAAATATGTCTTACAGATAAGATTAGACTATATTATAGAGAATTATAAATACGTAAAATATGTATTTTAAAAATGATGCTATATAAAATATGCTCCCTGTTCACTTCATTGTTGTGATGTGTGTTCTGGTTTGTTCATTTACTTTTTTTTAAATCACTGTCTCAACTGTGTTTCAGTGTTTCCTTTTCCCTTTAGAGCATATCAACCTGTTCATTTCTAAATGCCACAAGAGAGACGAGACAGAGAGAAAAAAAACTAGGTAAGTTCATAGAGTTTCATGCATGCTCTAATATTGAAAGTGAGTGGGCTTCATAGAAGCTTAAACACACTTCCCAGTTTAGTGTATTTTTTTCTCTCTAGGTTCAAAATCAGGTTGACCTCTACTTACGTTTTGTTAGATTTTATAGTTATTATATTATCAATATAATACTTTCAAACACCTAGTATTTTACTATTGTTTGCCTCCCTAATTTTTAAAGAAACATTCCATTCCTGTAGGAAATTAATACATTTATAAAATATCAATATCCAAAAACTAGTTTCCAAGATAACTTTTTCAATGTGACCTATTGCATAAAGTGTAATAAAAACACTGAGGTTTTTCAGAGATTTGAGCTGTGGTTCACACTTAAAAGTCAGACATTCATTTTATGGAGTTGCTCATCAAATTAAATTTTATTTGATCCATCAACATTTTATACTATTACATTGTTATTAGTTGAAATGAATATGTTATTAGCACATAAAACTTGTTCCCTGGCAAGAAAGATTCATTTGTATCACTTTTAATTTCAGGACACCTAGAAAAGTATGGATTAACTAGAACTATACAGGACTGGATTCCTCCAGAAAGAAAGTATGGTATCTTTTCCCAAGAGCTTAGAATGTATACTTTTTGCCCTTTTCTCCCCCACTATGGGGGGCTGGGGAGAAGTATAGATTATTAGCTAAAAAACAAACAAACAAAAAAAACGACAAACTCTGTCAAGTAGCTGTGTGTCTTGGTAATTTGCTCAGCCTGTTATATAGTGGTAAACACCCTACTTTGAGGTGCTTACTTGAGGCGGATATTCAGACTTTGACTTATTACCTTCCAGGGTTCCAATGGGTATTAAATAAAAATACTACTCATTCTGTATTATGACTCCTCCGATATCAGCCTACTTTTGCTCACAATTTTCATGGTGATAACTTTCCAAAGGATTAAAAGTATCATCTGTACGATAAGTTTATAAGACAGTTTAAGACAAGAGAGTAAAAACAATTTATTTAAATGTGAAAAAAAGGGCATAAAAGACAGTCACACTAGGGGACTCTGGATAAAATGGCTGTAGCAATTGAGGGGCAACAGATTTGCTTCCTTAAATATCCATTTAATCTATATTTCCTGGTCACACTGCTCAGTTCCCAAAATGGATTCTAGTAATGGCTGTAAGGGAAACACAATACACACACACACACATACACACACAGGTTACAATTTTTGATGTATCAATGTCTCCTCCATATCTTTGGGGCTGTTACTCTACTTGCAGGTACATTCTATAAAACATTTTGTTAGAGCTATGCCTTGGCTTTAGATGCAGTACAGCTGAGTTTCTAAGCTTTTTGTAGATAATCCGAGTGTACTAATATTTTCATGAATTGTTTAATATCCTGACACTATCAATTACTTTCTGTCTACTCATGTAGAGATCTGTCACTCTCCTTAATTTTAACTTTTAGTAGATGAGAAACAGCTTTGATAACGCAAACATTTCTTTTTCCCTGAATTAGTTGATGAAACATATACTTTTCACATCTCATTTTGTGTGCCTGTATATTTCATTCGTGAATAACATTTATTCCTTACCTTGAAACAGGTCAGACTGAAATTGGGCCTTCTACCACTAGACTGAAAAGACCTAGAATTCATCGACAGCACAGATACAACAATAGCCTTCATGGAATACAAAAACTCCAATTTTCATAGGATATCCTTGACCTCAGTGATGAATCATGAGGGCGTAGAGGGTTGAGAAAAAAGTAGGCACATCACTACTGTTTCTAACCAGATATCTCGAAGCTATTTCAGTTCCAGGAATTCTGTCTGCTCCTGTTTTTACTTCATTAGCAATTCAACATGTCTGATTTGCCCACACAATACTTTCCAGCTACTTTACCCATTTGACCTGGAACAAAGTGAAAGCACATTTTGCCCAGTTGAAAGGTCTCCTGGCAAGTTGGTTAGCAACAGGCTTGCCAGTCTGGGTTCTGTTAGCAAAGAATAAACACATTTCATTAGACAATGACTAGTGGACTGACTTCCTCACTATGAAGTTGTTTTTTTTTTTTTCTATTTTATTTTCTTCAGCCATTCCCCCTCCCCCACCACTTGTTATTCAACTTTTTACTTGTAATTCTTGCCTCAACACGATTTCCAATTTCTTGACGGCAGACATTTCCACGTCTTTGTGGCTGTGATTAACGCAGTCTAATTGCCAAGAACAGGTACCGAGTAAAAGTTTATTTGAAGGAAAGAAAAGCGACACAGCAGTCTTACATCGTCCCTCGGTAGTTTAAAGTTGTGGCTAGATACGTATCAATTAAGGAATCAAGCTGAGGCATCTGCAAGTACCAATTTTACTGTAATGCTCTAAAATTTGGTCACTTGGGGAAGTCTTTACTTGTAACAGTGTAAGTACACAAGTGACAGGAGGGTTTTGCGAGAAAGGCAGGCACTCTGCCCTGTTCTGCCCGTGACATGATGACGTAAGAACGACTCCCAGAAACTGCCTGAGTTGCTTGCGTCCCCAGCTCCCCGATGTGCACCTGGGCGCGGGACGCCGCAGGACGGAGCGAGAGCGCTCCTCGGTCCCGCTCCCCTGCGCACGGGCCGGCGAGGACCCGGGCGTCTTCACCCCCACAGGCAGGAGCAGAGAGAGCCACCCGAAGTCGGCCTCGAGTCATCCGTGTCCCCGGGTGCCCTGCCTCTCCAGGATACCTGCGTAACTCGCAGCAGCCAAGCCCCACTACGTTCAAAAGTGTGTTTGTGGTTGTCACAGTGCACACCGAAAAGCTCGCTCCGCACCCGCAGAGTGCGCGGGGCCTCTGAGCCTGGAAACAAGCCCCTCCCAGCGCAGCTGTCGCCGCCGCCTGCGGGCTCCTTTCACTTTCTCACGGCCAAGTCACCCAGAGGGGCGCCGCTGCTGCCACCGCCGCTGCGCCCGAGGACTCCGCCCCGCGCCGCTTCGCTCCGGGTCCCCGCCCGCCCGAGCCCCGCCCACCCCAACGGTTGCTGCCTGCGATTGGAACGCGCGGGAGGGCAGCTACGGCTCGCCACCCCCATTGGCTGGGCCCCCTTGTCAGTCCGACGACTGCCCACCACCCCCTCCGCCTTCCTGAAGAGCCGCCTTCCCATTGGAGGAGTCTGAGGGCTGGGGGCGGGCGGGGAGCGCCGGTCCAGCCGCTTTCGGTCAATCGCAGAAGCCCAACGCCCGGAGGGAGGGAGGCAGGGGAAGGAGAGGGGCGGACTGAGGGTGGGGGGAACATCTGGCCGGCGCCGCCGCGTGCGTGCGTGGTGCGTCCTCCCGCCCCCTCCCCTCCCCCTCCCCCGCGCCCGCCCCCCCCCCCGCCCCCGCCCCCCCCACCCGGCCCGGCGGCTCCGCGCTCGCTCCCTCGCTCGCTCCCTCGCTGTGTCTGGCAGGCTGCGGCCGCCGCTGGGCTGCTGCCATGGGGAGCCGTTGAGAGTGGGGCCCTCTTCGCTCCGCCGCGCTCCTCCGGCTGCCAGCGGGGGTGGGCGGGAGGGAGGGGCGGGGGGGAGCGGGCGACGGAGCCGGGATTGGGGGGGTGGGGGGGCCGGGAGGGAGGGGGGCAAGAGCCGGAGGAAGCCCACCAAGTCCGGCGGCGGCGGCGGCGGCGGCCGGGAGGAGGAGGAGGCGGAGGACGCGGCGGCGGCGGGGACGCGGTGACTTAGGGCCGCTCCGTGTGAGTCCCGGCGCCGGCCCCTGGCCCCTGACCTGGCGCCCCCTCCGCGCCCCGGCACCCCGGCGGGCGGGGGGCGCCAGCTGTGCGGCCCCGGCCGGCTGGGCGGCGCGGGCGGAGGGCGGGCCGGGTCGGGGGCGCCCCCGCGAGTGGAGTTAGTTTGTGTGGTTGGAGCGGTTGGGGCGGCGGGGGGCGGCGCAGCTGCGGGAGGCCCGGGCGCGGGGACGGGGCCGCTGCAGCTGCGGGGTCGGGCGGGGTGCGGGTTCCCGGCTCCGCGCCGCGCCCCCGCGGGCCGGTGCAGCTGCGGCGCGGGGCGGGCTCCCGGCCGGTGCAGCTGCGGTGGCGCCTCTCGGGTGCGGAGGGCGGCGGGCTGGGGGAGGGGGCTTGGGAGCCGCCGCAGCTGCAGTGGCGCCCGGGACGGCCGCGGCTCCGGGGACCGGTGCAGCTGCAGTGGCGCCCGGGGGAGGGGGCCGGCGGGGGAGGGGGCCCTCCCGGGCTGGTGCAGTTGCCCGGAGGCCCCGGGGGCTCGCGCGTCGCGGCATCGGGGAAGCGGTAGCAACCACTCTCCTCCCGCTGGCTGCTTCTTACGACTTTTCTTTTGTTGTTGCCGTGACCCGGGTCTGTTTTCTCCTCTGTTGTTTAAGGTGTTTTCCTGCTGCACCGGCTCTACGCCCTCCACCTCCTTCCCTGTGGTTTTAACCTTCCTCTTTCCCCGTGTGTTTTATGCACGGCGAACTACGTAAAGATTTGCATTGCTTCCCCACTCGGCACCCCCGCCCCCACCTCTCTGAAAAACAAAACCCCAACCTCACAAAACCTCTATGGATCCGCGGTAGCGAGACGTGAAGGGGTTGATTTGTGGAGTGGGAGTTGCTGGCCCATTGCGGTGCTCGGGACTCGTTAAACTGTCACTCACCCCCCACCCCACTGGGTAAATGGGGTGATTAATGTCTGATATATTGGAGTGGGTCGAGGGCATTTGTGGAGAATAGGTGGTGTGGCTGGGAAGAAATTGATCTCCCAAGGATGTCTCCTGGACTAAGCGTTCATAATTATGTCACTCACCGCGAAGTTGGAGAAAGTTAGGTTTGTGACTTTGGGAAAGCGGGAAGGACAGGACGGAGTCGTCGGGTTTTGTTACTCTTTAACTCTCCGCCACGGCTTTCTAATGGGAACGAAGTGGTTATCACCAGGGCTGGGACGCTGGCGCCTCAGGCCCCAGTTCCTTTTCTACCCCTCGCCCTCCCAAGAGTCTGAGGAGATGTATTTGACATTCAGAGATGTCGCAGCACCCTGCCCGGTACCGGTCAGCCCAGCCCGGGTCGCGTTACAGTTTCATCAGCTGTTAGAAAAGACCCACAAACTGGCTGAAAAGTTCTCAAACTTACTAGACCTGGCTTCCCCCCACACAAAGATTTTCTTGTGATCATAAACATTAGAGTGACCCCCCCCCAAAGAAAAAAAAGATTGTTAAGGGACACAGATCAAGGGGAAGGCAAGGTTCTGCTTTTTCTGAGCAGAAAGATCAGATATGCAGGTGCAGCATTCATTTTAAGTGACTGGAGCAGGTTGTATCAGTTTATTAATTGGTCTCGTTGAACTGAAGTACTTTCCAGGATTTCAGAAAGTGCAGTTTCAGCTTGTTGGTACCGAGAATTGAAATTTGCATTGACTGTGGCAGTGTAAGAAATTTTTCTGAGAAGGTAGTTGTAGATAAGTAATTACATAAGAGTGAAATAATAAGGTGAACCAGTCTGAAGTAATAGTTCTGAACAAGTCTGCCAACATTTGAGACATGTATACCATTATCTCAGCAGAAAAAAATAAAAAAGTGCGGTAATAACGTTGAAATGGGACTGGAGATGTCAAATGGGTTGGTTTAAAAATATCCCTAAACTGCTTTAGAAACTAAACGTTGGAGTTGAATAAAAGTGAATCTGGATTTCCTGAATAGCACCGTGGCTTGAGTGTGCTGTCAGTATGTAAGCCAGTCCACCAACTTAAGACAGAAGTGTTGCTATTCCATAAATACAGTAGAACTCCATATGCTGAGTTTTTCAATTTCTTCTGTTAGAAAGTTTGGAAAAAAAGGAAGACTTTGAAGTATTTTGTTTATACTAACAGAAGAGAAAAGTTCTCCTAAGAAAAAGCTGGTGGCAGGAGTGTAGAGGAGTAGCATATGGCATTAAAAGGAGCACAGCTGGAGGTAGCATTTCCATCTGAACATGATGTCAGAGCAGCTGACAGCCTGCCATCCCTCAGCCTTTTATTCTAACACACAGACAGGGAGTTAGTGTGTGCGGATCTGTGGTGGAGAAGGTATCTCATTCCTCTCTAACATCATCTCCACTTTGCATCTGTCTCTCTTAGTCTGCTTTTTTTCCACCGATGTAACAGACCTGGAGCCAGCAGGACTCAGAGGAAAGGACTTAATCAGGTTTATGTGTCCTAAAGGTAGGAGTAGCAAGAGATTAGATTGAGCATATTTCTGTTTTGGTGTTTTGTTTATTTAATTTTAAAAATCACATTACTTTTCTAACCCAGTTTAGGAATAATATATGAAATTGAGTATTAAATGAACATCTTACTGGAGTTGAAAGTCTTGAGCTTGTTTAGTTTTAATTTTTTATCCCTTTTACTTGAGCGAGTAAATAACTTTAATACACAAATATTTCAAGTTTTGAAATGTTAAGAAAGGCTTTAAAATGCTGCTTTTGGAAATCACGTTGGATTAAAATGCTTTTTTGTTGTTCACTGCTATTTAGATTTGATTGGGGTGGTGGTGGTGGGGAAATAGTAAACTGGAATCCAGCATTCAAACTTATATGAGAAGATTATTCTAGTTAAGAAGCTAGATTGTTGTATAATTAATTCCTCTGTGAAACTTTATTCTTCAAAACATTGAGCAGCACTACTGAAACATACAGCTGTAGTGCTGTTGAAACTGCAGGTTTTTAAGAAGAAGAAGAAAAAAAAAACCAAACTTTTGTCCCCAGGAGAATAGTTTGACTGGTTTCCTCATTTCTCTTTCAAATATATATTTAAGAGATCTTTTATTTCAGCATAACAATAATTATTTGCAGGAGTTTTTGTGTTAGCGACTAATTTAGAACTTGTAGATTTGAGCTGCCTGAATTGGCCAGACAGCTGTAATCGCACTCCTCTATTCTTAATCTCTTTATCTGGGCAGCAGCTGCCATATGGCCACAGTCAGCTGGATCAGATGTTTATAAGCTTCCTTCTTCGTCCCTCTCTGTCCTCTCAGCCTCCTAATTTGATCACGGCTACCTTGTGAGCTGCCCTCCAATCTTTATTTTTAGCCTTCTCAAGGATTAGGATTGATGTTAGCTGTGGGGCACTTAAAGTGATTGTATTGTAAATCTTAGTTTATTCTAGCAGTGGCATCTTGCAGAATGTGTCTGGGGTTAGGATAGATAAAGTTTTAGTCTGTCTTGGGCAAAGTGTAGAAGAACAAGAAGAAGGGAAGTAATTTCTGAATATTAAATTAAGTGTATCTATTCCCAAAATGCACTTGCTGAGATGGGTGGTGTGGAGGCTTGCTTCTGGTCACAGGAAAGGGGAAGTCGGGTCTTCTTTATTTTTCAGGAGTTTACCCACTGCAGTTGAATTCTGACCCTTTGTACATCTCTGCCTTTCTCCTCCCTCCATTTCACTTTCCCTCATCAGAAAACAAGGGCAATGATGAATATTTGCAAGAATAGAAGCTAGTGGGAAAACAGAAATATATCAAATTATATTGAAACAAAGTATTTTCTGTTGGCTGAGGTAAGGCAGAACCAGGAAAAAAAAAAAAAAGGTTCTCTTTTTCTAAAAAGGCTTTAAAAAAAAACGTTGAACCTGTAAAGCTTTTGAGTTTTATTTAAGCGCTGTATGCCTTTATTTTTAAAAGTTTGAATTAATTTTAATATGAAACTCATTTTGCCTTGCAACGGATCAAAGTTTAGATGAGAATTTTCAGAGTTCAGTAAAGCCCCTCTGGTTCCTAATATTCTGAAAGTACAGTTTCTACAAAGAAATGTAACTATTTTTTTCTCAGTTCGTTTTGAAAAATCTTTGGATTTGTTCATAGTAAAGATGATCTTTTCCATCTGTTGGTGCAGCTCCTTCTGATCTCGTACATGTGTGCTATACCTGCAAATCTGAAGGCATTAACATCTGTTTTTATACACAGGGCTTTTGTTGTAACACCCTGACTTTAAAAGTAAGTTGTTTGCTAATTTCTGGACTAATTATGCAATTTCATTTTTTTTTTCTTGATTTAGCCAAATGTGTGTGTGTGTGTTTAAACTGTGCTTTCTAAGCACAGTCAGGTAGCAAAAGTAATAAAAAGGATGGTTGAACAAGTTTTTTTGTATGTTCCAGGATATGTTTGGGACTTTTCTTTGTTTATTATATGAGTTGTTCCCTTTGAAATTAAAGCTATTTTGTAGGTTTTGTGGGACATAATTTGATAAGTAGAGTTAATTAAATTTCTTCTGGAAGAGATCTAAATTCTTATTCTTAGTGAGAGACTGTAGTTAAAGGAAGGCTTTTAGAACTTGGGTTCAAGGAAGATGGAGATGCGTCGGAAGCTGTTTGGCGGGGGTGAGGAAGTTCAGAAAGTGTGCATTTTCCTTCTGGCATTTAGGTCTTGTCCGTGTGATTTGGTGGTGCTTGGGTCATAAGCCTGATTAAAATTCAGGGACATGTACCACGGCGGCCAAAGCGGAATTAATTTTTTTATATGGGGACTGGAGCGCTGAAAAGTTGTTCCTGACCAGGCTCTAATGAGAAATTCCTCTCTCCCCAGGTTATGAAGACAGTATGGAGTTTCCAGACCATAGTAGACATTTGCTACAGTGTCTGAGTGAGCAGAGACACCAGGGTTTTCTTTGTGACTGCACTGTTCTGGTGGGAGATGCCCAGTTCCGAGCGCACCGAGCTGTACTGGCTTCATGCAGCATGTATTTCCACCTCTTTTACAAGGACCAGCTGGACAAAAGAGACATTGTTCATCTGAACAGCGACATTGTTACAGCCCCCGCTTTCGCTCTCCTGCTTGAATTCATGTATGAAGGGAAACTCCAGTTCAAAGACTTGCCCATTGAAGACGTGCTAGCAGCTGCCAGTTATCTCCACATGTATGACATTGTCAAAGTCTGCAAAAAGAAGCTGAAAGAGAAAGCCACCACGGAGGCAGACAGCACCAAAAAGGAAGAAGATGCTTCAAGTTGTTCGGACAAAGTCGAGAGTCTCTCCGATGGCAGCAGCCACATGGCAGGCGATTTGCCCAGTGATGAAGATGAAGGAGAAGATGAAAAATTGAACATCCTGCCCAGCAAAAGGGACTTGGCGGCCGAGCCTGGGAACATGTGGATGCGATTGCCCTCAGACTCAGCAGGCATCCCCCAGGCTGGCGGAGAGGCAGAGCCACACGCCACAGCAGCTGGAAAAACAGTAGCCAGCCCCTGCAGCTCAACAGAGTCTTTGTCCCAGAGGTCTGTCACCTCCGTGAGGGATTCGGCAGATGTTGACTGTGTGCTGGACCTGTCTGTCAAGTCCAGCCTTTCAGGAGTTGAAAATCTGAACAGCTCTTATTTCTCTTCACAGGACGTGCTGAGAAGCAACCTGGTGCAGGTGAAGGTGGAGAAAGAGGCTTCCTGTGATGAGAGTGATGTTGGCACTAATGACTATGACATGGAACATAGCACTGTGAAAGAAAGTGTGAGCACTAATAACAGGGTACAGTATGAGCCGGCCCATCTGGCTCCCCTGAGGGAGGACTCGGTCTTGAGGGAGCTGGACCGGGAGGACAAAGCCAGCGATGATGAGATGATGACCCCAGAGAGCGAGCGTGTCCAGGTGGAGGGAGGCATGGAGAGCAGTCTGCTCCCCTACGTCTCCAACATCCTGAGCCCCGCGGGCCAGATCTTCATGTGCCCCCTGTGCAACAAGGTCTTCCCCAGCCCTCACATCCTGCAGATCCACCTGAGCACGCACTTCCGCGAGCAGGACGGCATCCGCAGCAAGCCCGCCGCCGATGTCAACGTGCCCACGTGCTCGCTGTGTGGGAAGACTTTCTCTTGCATGTACACCCTCAAGCGCCACGAGAGGACTCACTCGGGGGAGAAGCCCTACACATGCACCCAGTGCGGCAAGAGCTTCCAGTACTCGCACAACCTGAGCCGCCACGCCGTGGTGCACACCCGCGAGAAGCCGCACGCCTGCAAGTGGTGCGAGCGCAGGTTCACGCAGTCCGGGGACCTGTACAGACACATTCGCAAGTTCCACTGTGAGTTGGTGAACTCCTTGTCGGTCAAAAGCGAAGCACTGAGCTTGCCTACTGTCAGAGACTGGACCTTAGAAGATAGCTCTCAAGAACTTTGGAAATAATTTTATATATATATAAATAATATATATATATATACATATATATAAATAGATCTCTATATAGTTGTGGTACGGTCTAAAAGCAGTCTTGTTTCCTGGAAATAAAAAGTTGGGATATTAACTTGTTTTTGCACTTTAGAATAGCATGAGAATCTCACTAATTTAGCATTCTGATAAAAGAAACTTTAGAGCAAGTCAGAATAGAGAGGTGTTTTTCCTTTGAGGGGGTAGGGGAAGTAAGCCAATAAGAACCTTTTAAACAAATCGTCCTGTCACAAAATGCTTTCATATGGCTTAATTTTGTCAACACTGCATTGTCTTTTGAGCTCTTTTTTCCCCCCCAACAAAGTTTTTTTGTTTTTTGGTTTTTTTTAAGTAGAAATTCCCTCCAGTTTTATTAGCCTCTTTATATGTCTCAAATTGCATGAATTTTTTCTGGCTGTTGGAAACCTGAATGCTTTTAGACCCAAATGGAAAATTTCTGAAATGCTGGATTATCTATTTTTAAACAAGCAGTTGACTTAAAACTTTCTGTGGCAACTTCTGGTTTTCTGACAGTTCCCAGTGAGAGAAATGCTGAAAGTACACTGGGATCACTGGGACCCTGTCTTATGAAGGTTTGCTTGGGATGAAAAAGGATATTGCAGCTTCAGCAGTGTTGAACTGTGTGTTTAAAAATGTGAATTACTGTTATTGTATACTGTAATTGATTACATGGGCTGGGGGGGTGTCAAAGAACTTGACAGGTTGTGTTGATGCTCTTAGTTGAGTCTTGAAAAGTAAATATTAACGCTACAGAAATGCATGAGTTTCAATATATTTTTTGTCTTTGTTTGCATTGTATAACTTTAACGAGTGAGTTTAAAATTATTTAATTTCCTTAGAAAAATAGCACCATTTGGAAAAAAAACTGGTGTTATGAAGAACGTAAATGCACTGTTTTTATTTTTATTTTATATAATTTAAATTGACTTTCCCACTGTCTTTAAGTTGAAACTGTTAAGCTGAATAAAAACTTAAGCTGCAAATTGATAACTTCGCTACATAACAAGGAAAATATAAATGTTTACAAACAGCTTAAAGATTTGCATGTGCAGTGTGCATTTATAACAAACTTCTAATTGCACAAAACCCATGCCAGCTCAGAGTTTAGGTGTACACATTTACCCGGTTGAGCATTTTTAGAATAACTACTGCACAAGTTGACAATAGGTCATTCTCTCTTTTTTTTTGTTTGCTCCCTTTTTCTTTTGCTCCCCTTCTTCCTTACCCTCCCTCCCTTACTCTCCCCCCCCCCCCACCACCACCCTCCACCCCCAACTCCTGAAAAGATTCTATGGACTGAAAAAGCCCCAGGCTGAAAGGACTGGACTGCCTTGATTGACATGGGGAAGGGGGTTAGTAGACTATGTGGATTGCGGCAGCAGAGGCTGCAGCCTAACGTGTGGTTTTAATGACCAGCACGCAAGGCAAAAGCATTTTGCACAGTGTTTGTTTTCCTGTCTTGCACTTACAAATAAGGTCTATGGGAGTAGCATGGAAAACGTTTGCTGTTTTTCCCTTTTTTTTTTTAATTGCTTTTGTTTAAAATTTGATCGCCTTAACTACTGTAAACATAGCCTATTTTTGTGCTTAAGATACTGAATGGAAAACTCCATTGTGTGTTGCTGGACTGTTTTGGAAATATTTGGTTAAATGTGTGTTAATTTGGCTGTAATGGCATTTAAAGCAAACAAACAAAAAAAGCTGTGAAAATGGCCTTGGAGCATTATCTTTAGTTACTTGAAGAGTTTCTAGTTTTTTTAAAATACAGTTTATGTTAAAATAATTTTTATTAATTTAGAGAAGACAATCAATGTCTGTGAGAAAACGGACTTTCTTTTGGATTTTCTTTTTGTGGTCATTGTGAGTGATTGCTTTTTCCTTTTCTTAGTTTCACATTCTTCCTTTGTTCTAAAACTTAGACTGACATCTAGCTTTGACAATCATAGTATGTTTTATTTTCCTGAGGGGGGAATAACTTATAATGCTGTTTAGTTTTGTACTATTGGTGTGTTGGTGAATTTTTAAACTGTGTGCTAACTGCAATAAATTATATGAACTGAGAATTTCTTGTGTGTATTTTTTATTGTGATTATGTAGTGTATCGATTCTAAATATGTATCGTACCTGGCATCTTTAATATCAATTCTATTCGGAGTTTATGAAATTATTAGAATGCCTTAAATCACTCGAGTGGAAAATGTGTAAACATTCTAGTCACTTAAGAAGATACTAAATGCACATTTAAAAAATGCGACCCATTTTCACAATCTACATCAAGAATGTTGAGGTAATTCCCTAGAAACTCATGAATCATGAAACTACGTGGCAGCATAGGTTTTTAAAAATACACTGTACAACTACTAATCCATATACCGTAAGTCACTTTTCGTGTGTAATTTTATCCTAAGTTGATCGGTCAAATCTATTCTCCTGTGTTCTGGTTTAAGTGGAAAATTGAAGGAGACCGGATGTTTTAATTTGGAAGACTGCTTGGCTAATGACTGGAATTCTAGGCAATTGAATTAGCAGGCATGCAATTGTTCACGATTAGCTATATACATCCTTTTTGTTGCTGGAAGAACTCGAAAGTTTCTAGGTTTTAATTCTCAAGTTTTAATTTAAACATGTAATTAAATACATGGACCATTGAAAGAACTCTGTTCCCTACTTTTTATGATTGTCTCTACTTCATGCTTATCTAGTTGGGTACATGTCAGGGTGAGAAACATTGCTGGTTGACCTGGGTAGGGAATTGACAGAACACTCACACACGCGGATGATACTGTAGAGGAATTGTCACAAACAACCCTAAGCTCAAGCAGTCAGGTGCAGGCATGGAGAGGTTTTGTAAACCGTGCTTGTCTCTAACTTCCAACCTTAAATAGAAATATGACTATGAAATTTTACATTATTACTGTCAAAAGTAAACTATGTTTCTATTCAGTGGCCTATAGTAAGGTCAATATTTTTAACCTACAGAAGTGGGATATAAGGTCTGAAGTTTGAAAATGGACCATTTACCAACTACCTGGTGGCTTTGGATAGGAAGCCACAGGGATTTTGTCATGAAGTATAATAACATAATTTGGAATCCTAATTTCCATCCCCCTGCCTTTTTTTTTTTTTTTTCTAAAACAATTTTTAAAGTATGTAACTCACCCTTGGTTTTAACCAGCCAAATACTGTTTCACATGAAAGGGGAATGTACATTTGACCCCCATAGAATAATTTCTTGAGCAGTTACAAGCTTATAAAAAAGGGAGGGAGGGGGACTTTTTATTTTCAGTTCCTATAGTAACTAGTCAGAGTATCTCAAAGCTTCCTGAAGATGCTGAGCGTTTACTTGACAATTTAGTTCTGTGGACTAACATCTGATTTTAAGTAAGGAACATTATTATCTTAACAATCTTAACTGGATATACTTATAAAAATAATATTTTGACATGATTTGGAAGAAGTAACTTCTTAAAACATTCTTTGCAAAACTAGAACAGAATATTAATTACACAAACTGCCACATTTGGTAAGTGAAATGAAGGAATCATTTATTTGCCACATTTAAAAAAGGAAATTAATTTGTCATGTGATCATGTTGGAAACCATTAAAACTGATCCCTCCTTTGACATCTGGCTGATACATAAGTATATTTTAAATATGTAGTTTTATTTACTTTTGAAAACTTCTTTTTCCTTTAGATAATCAATTATGCACTGGATTGATGTGGGTTCAGCATTGTGTGCTAGGGGTACCCTAGGGAAGATCCAAGAAGTAGAAAGTGTTAAGGATACTAGTTTCGGATTTCCTTTCTGGTTAATTATGCTATCAGATTAATAGGTGAATCAAATAGAGTTTTTCTTTAACATTTGTTATGAATATCTACAAATAGGTTATTGAAAGGTTGGAAAAAGGGGAATACTATATTAACATTTTAGAACAGTTAAAATGGCCAAAATAATCATTTTCCAAGTAAATCTTTTTAACTACCATCAAAAAATCTTTTTTTTTTTTTTTTACCAAGAAGTGGCACTACTTAAAAAATCTCGAACTTCCAAGTGTTACGTATAAAACACACACCGACTCACTGACTCCATGAAGCCTTGACTCAAGAAATCCCATTGTACATATAAGATTTTTTTTTTTAATGGTCTTAAGACCTCAAAATTTCCTGCATGGCATGACTATTTTATTCCTATAAAGCTTAAAACATTCTTTGATTTCCACTATAACGAGGGAAAGTTTCACATGCTCTGACTAGGAAACTGAGATAATTTTATATTTTAATTTGTAGATACTGACCTAAATTTTTGTTATAATTGTTTGTTGCAATGCTTGAATTTGCTGATAAGGTACAGTGAATTGAGTGTGAATTTGAAATGCGGCAAAGAAAAGCTCCGTCCTTTTCACTGAAATTACTTGACATTAAAATGCTAAAGATACCATCTTTAAAAATAAAGGAATAGTTTTATTTTTTAAAAGCGAATAGCTTTTAGGAGTTTCATTTTGGCTGTAGTCCAAGTTTATTATACTGACAGGATTTTGTCCCTTATGTTAAAATTTTTGTACCTTTGCCTACAAAAACACGGCAAAATATCTTTGTATATAATCCCTTGGTTTAAAATGTAGAACCGTTTATCTTTTGACTCCGAGTAGGTTTACTTCCATAAAAAAGAAACATTTTATGTTTCTAGGACCTCCGCCCTTGCTTACATTTCCTTAATATTATAAAAGGATGGCTAAAGTAATCAGATCTTATTGATGACACGGGAGGTTTTTAGAAATTCATTTTCAGAGGCACTTTAGAAATTGGACTTTCAGTATTTTTGTGAACCAACCCCTTAAAAAAATCTTTACTAATTAACTTTTGTAATTTCTTGTGAAAGAAGCTAAACTCCAAATTTAAAACACTGTAATCAGAAAGGATGAGGTCATATAAATGGAACAATGGCATGAAAAGTTTTTTTTTTAAAGTCTAAATACTTTATAATGTATCTGCTTACACTAAATAAATTGTTGAATTAATCATCCAGGTAATTCAGGCTTATAGGATAGTATTTGTCTAAAAATATTTAAGTACTTGCAATAAATCAGCATTTTTTTTGAGAGGGATGAATTATCCAGGTAAATTTCCTGATTCGATTCTAGCATTTACTAATGTACTGTGCATCATAATTCCTAGGTTTATGTGATCATGGTACTTTTCTTTAGCTGTAGGTACTTCACAAAAAATGTATATATATATTCTTTGAAAACCAAAATTTTTCTTGACTTTTGGGGCACATATGGCCAAATAAGGTATCTCCCTTTTCTAATCTTTGGAAATGGGTTTGCAGTTAAGCTTGCAATTTGCTATAGGAGGCATTCTCTAGTTAGTTTGGCAAGAAAGGAGTGAAAACCCAATTTGGCTTTAAAATGTAGCACATTAGTCAGTAACAGTTTCAGTGAGGATATTTAGAGTGGCTTTGAGAGGCCGTGTGACACCCAGAGAGAGTCCATTCACGGAAATGACTTATTTACACTTTGTTATAATCTCTTTAGTTAATCATTAAATCAAGTAGCTTTTATTAAATGTCAATATGTATGGTTAATATGACTACATAGGAATTTTAAAAAGTCATATTGCCCCAAATATTCATGTTTGTAAAGGGTATATTTGTAGTTAATATGAAGTGGAGCTTGGAAAACGTATTTGAATATTGGTAAACATTTATAGGACAGATTTTAAATGTGTTGTTTCAATACATAATGCATCTACAGTGGTATGAACCTGAAAGAATAGCATAACCTTATTTATGGATGCTATATGCCAAACCAGAGCTAACTTTTGATATGTGGCAGCTTACAAGGATGGATCTTTATCGTGTATGATTTATAAATATATATTACTTAAAACTGTAAAACAGGACACATTCATTTTATCTTAAAAATCATATTTAATGCAGTTTACCTTTGAGAGGATTTTAAAGACCCAAATATTTTTGTATGTCTAATGCTCTGAAATGATCTTTGATCAAAGTAAGAGCATTTAGATTTTTCATCTGACTCTCTTAAAATTTGTTTTTGAAAACAGCCTCAAAATATAAACATACCTTTTCTGTGGACCATGTCTTTGGAACTATATCATGTAAATTAGCTGTTTGGTAATATTGAAATGCCAACTGCATGTTTACTAGGCAGCAATGCTTCCTAAGGATGTGTATTTGGATAATTTTTGGAAAAGCACAATAGTACACTAATAGGTAATTAAAACATTTAAGAAAAATAGTCATTGTTTGTGAACCATAGTTACCATAGATGTTGGTGCCAACGATTTGTTTTTAGTGTATTAAAAAAATCTATTTTTTTCTAATTATAATGGTTTCTGAGTGTCACTTAAAAGCTTTATGAAGTAGAAGAAATTTGAGCATAGAACCATAGCTCAAGAAAACCTAATTTATAAAAGTTATTCTTATAACTACCTGTTTTTGAGAAAGAAGGTCTCATGCTTATGCATGTGATGAGGGAGAATGGGACAGGTTTATATTCAAAGCATAGTCATTATCCACGAGCCCTTCACATAAAATTTGTTTAAGATCTCTTCAAAATCTCCGAGACTTTGCAACTGAATAAACCGAAAGAAACTGAAGTCTGGCCGATGGAATATTCCTTTAGGTTCTGATTTTTGTTGAGATGCGAACTAAAATTCATACTTTATAGTCGGTTCTCTCTGTTTCTCAATGTCCTTTTATTTACTATAGGAGGGTAAATTTTATGCATCAAGTGATTTTGACACCATTGCACAACTGAATTTTCAAGCCAAGTTTGTTTTTGTGTCTGACTTTCTACCATTCTGAAAAAATCGAAACAAATTTAAAATGAACACTGTATTTGAAATGGGCCCTATTTACCACTGGGTACCAGCAAACTGCATATTCCCACTGAGGGAGGGCTGAGCATGCAGATGAAAGAGCTGAGGCATTTTCCAGGGGCTCATGACAATAAACGACATCGAATTGGATGAAATCCTTAGGTTAAAGGAAAAAAATAAATTAGGGAATATGTTGGGTCACAATGAAGTTTTGCTTTTCATAGTAAGTGTGAAGTCTAGAAAATGTGGTGATTTCTCACATTCTATTTATATGTTATTTTACTTGAGGGATGCCTCAAAGCAGTACTAGAATCACTTCTGTGCAAAAGGGGGAGGAAAGGAGGGTTTGTCATCATGTATTCCGTTTGCTTTGTAAAGGTGCTTATCTTGCAGTAAAAATAATATTTTAGTCAAAGTATGACAGGCGGTTTGTAGGCTTGACCAGTATGGAAGGATTTTAAAAGATTGGAGTGTTTCTGTTTAAAAGTCAGTCAAGTAACACCCTCAAAGACTAAGGCGATCAATCCTCCTATTGTTATTCTTATTTAGTAGTACATATATGCTTTTTCTCTCTCTCCTAACGTAACAGAACGTTTAAGCCTTCTAACCAAAAGCAATTCCAAGCTTACATCTGTATCCTGAATTTTAAAATTTACATTCTGGCCTGGTCCCTTTTGAAATAATGAACTAATTCTGTTATTCAAATGATAAAAATCCAGTGGCCAGCATGGCCCAATTGTTTTCCATTATTTGTAGACCTACAGTATATGTCTGATCATCCCCGCTTACAGACTGCCGCATCACGTGCTTTTCCACACAGTGATTGAAAGTCACAAAAACTTACAGCTGGAAGGGGCAACAGTGACTTCCGGTTCATTCATCCTGAAAGTGGAGGAGCAGGCATGGGGAGGTGAAGCGGCTCAAAGCTCTTTACAAACATTTCATACCTTCCCCAGACCTTTGGTACTATTCATTTTATAGATGACTTTTTCTCTGCTTAGAGGCGCACAAAGGCTGAATTCCTTGCTCTGGGCACATCTTTGATCAAGTCTGAATCTGAAATCAACATTCTGGTTATGCCTAAGTGATAACATTTGCATTATGCAAATATCTATTTACCATGATTACATGTACCATTGTCTGCAATCTATGTTTACCAATGGAATCTAAGATTGGAATGATACTATTTCTTTTCCTGACTTTGACCCTATCAACTATTTAAAAAACACATACAGCAGAACGTTCTCTGATGGTGTCAAAGAGGACATGTTTTGGCCCATCTCCTTCCGGCTCACCAAGAGCTAAAACCCTGTCAGGATCTTCCTGACCGACACACTCTCCCTCTCTGCTTCCAGCTACGAAAGGGTTGCTTGGGTTTCCAAAACATGTTATTTGTTCAACCACAACGAGGCACTGCTCCTTGCAGCTAGTCACTGCAGGGTTGTCAGAGCTGTTGCTGGACATGCAGAAGGGAGAGATGAAACATGGACCGAGGGCGGCAGCCAAACGGGATCCTCAAAACTTGTTTGCTGCTGAAATGGGAGAATTGAATATTTTTCCACTTAATCTAAAAATTGGCCTTGGTTTCTTGGAATGTTTCTCACCTCCTCTCAGCATCATCTACTGGAAAGAAGGCTCAAGAGAAAGTTGGGGAAGATCTACCAATGAAACACCCGAGGAAACCCACCCTGATACCTTCATTTCTCCATTTGTAAGACCAGCATAATCATACCCATGTCACCTTTTTCTTTAGAATAACATGAAAATGAATATGCAAAAGCATTAAGCTTTCAGAAGAAAGATGCTATGCAAATTTGAGGTGACCTCACTATTACAATAATAATTTTTTTTTGCACTAAGACGAAATTTTTCCTTATCCTAAAGCCTTCCTACCAAGGTAGACTTTTTTCACTGTGGGTTTTTGTGATTTAAATTCACCAAGCACTGATAGTTTCAAGTTTATTTCAGTATTAAGCAGGAAAGCAGTTTCTGCATGAAATGTGAAAACTAAAATACCATAGTAATGAAAAAGATTCCGCATCCTCAGGTGGGTTTTGCAGGTGTGTACGTGTTTAGCTATACACATCTCATATCACTTACATTGTACTTGTGATTCTTTTCTCAAATCCCAAATCTCTCAAAGCCCTTTCAAATTTCTATCTGATTAACTAGTCCAAAGGCTAAGTTGGATACAGATATTTTTTCTCTTCAGGCTGAAGAAATCAAGACTGAAAGCTTTGGTTCATGTTTACTCTTGTATCATAAGTATTTTTAAAAGTATGATTAATATATATAATAACAAACAGGCACAGCTCCCTGGGGAGGCACACATATTAAAATGATTTACCCGGAGATTTAAATGATTTACTCCACTCTCACCAGGAGAAGGTGGCCCATGCCAGAGCCCAGCTCAGAGCATCTCAATCTCAGGCCTTGCCTCATCTATATGCTCTTTTATGTGCAGGTGCAGCCCACGTTGTGGTGTAATGCAAATCTATGGCTATACTGTATCACAGCGAATAAGTCCATTTGGAGAAAAAGGCACCTGGTGAAAGGCCACAGTGCAATGGAATGCAATGCTGCTATGTGCAATGCTGCTTACAAGAAAACTTTGGGTAAATATTGCACGGGTCAAACTTACGATCCAACTTTTTCACGTAACAGGGCCGCGTATTGGATGCCTTCAGAATTCCCATTCAGCGTGTCCACTTTGCTCTTTGATGCAATGCCACCTCACAAAAGCATTCAAGCCACAGTCATCTATTTTTTTCCTTCTTTCTCCCCTTGCTATAATGACCCAAATCTCCCTTTTTACTTTGTAATTTTTGTAAGTTTTTTAAGGCAATGACTATAATAATTCATGTTTGGTGAAATAATTCTTTTGGTTGATATATTTCACAGTTTGGTCTCTAAAAAAAGTTAAAAAACAACAACAAGAACCAAAAACAAACAACCCCCCGCCCCAAGCTTCCCTCTGCTTGATGCCATAGACAAGAGTCCAAAGGACATTACTTGCTCCATTGCACACATTGGAAGGGAGAGTTTGCTGTGAGCTCAGTCCTTCTAATAGACTGGCAATTTTGTAAAAGATTTAGAGAATTTTGTTTAACCATTTCTGCATGTGTTTTTAATGAGCTCATGATGGTTTCTAACAAAGGCCAGGTTGTGTGTTTTCCAGCACTTTCTGACCTGATTCCTCCCTGCTGACTTGGGGAGTGGGCACCTGTGCTTCTCTCCTGGCTCACCTATGGGAGTCGGGGTGCTGGGGCCATCTCCGGGCCTGTCTTCACGCCAGGGATGAATCATGTAGTAGGCAGAGTGGAAGGAGTCTCTTTGTTGACAGCTTTCCATCTGGACTTTGGATACGGCTGATCGTTCATGTAGAGCCGTGGTTAGCTGGAAGGGGCTACGCGAGTCAGCTGCTCCTTAAGGGATCAAGGGTGTGTAAAACATCAGGAAAGAACTGCCTGGGATTTCATTTGCAAAGCTTAGAGAAGCATTTTATCCTCTGAGTTTCAGGTAGCCAGGGTTGTGAATGTGTATGACTGCAGCTTTGACAGGTCGGTCTTTAATAGTCAGTAGGATCATTTATAGCCTCGTTCAGATAATCCAACTGGAGTACACCTGAATAAATACATCAAGCTCAGGTGGCTAAAAGCTAACCCCTTTTGAGTTTAATAATTAAAATAAACAGAGCTATGAAGATGAATTTCAGTTTGTCATGCATAAATGTAAGAAGCTCCATAAAGGATGGTGTTCTGTGATTCATATAGGAGTATGATGGATGTATGATACGTTTTCCACAGCTATTTAAGAAAAAACGATTATCTTAGTCATGGGGTAAACTTATGTGAAGCATTGCACCATCCAGGCTGTGTCTGGGCCAGTACAGATTTTTTTTCTTTTTCTTTTTCTTTCTTTCTTTTTTTTTTTTTTTTTGTGAAAGATTACTTCTTGGCAAACTAGATATGCAAACGCCAGAATACAGTAAAACCACATTTAATTGGACCTACTTGCCAACTTCTTGAACACAGCTTGGATTATTCCACTGGAGGCTGCTTCTGTTAAAAGCTGGGGGAGGAGGAAGTGGCATATTGACAAGACTTCAGATAATTTTTTTTCACTCGAAGTACAATTATGCAATGAGCCAAGTTTGGAAGTATTTTACTATGTTTAATAATTATTATTAAAGATATTGTAAAACATATGCATTTGTTAAGTGGAATGTAATGGGAGTAAAATCATGTCATCAATTTTCCTTTGGATTTATTTTCCCATTTTGTGTTTTATTTGACAGCCTTCCAAATTGATTCTAGCCAAAACCATGCACTCTAATATATATCATACTTGATATTAAAGTGAGAATGCGAGTAATTTATAGAATCTGAGTGAGAACAGTTTTCTTCTCTTAGCCAGCCTATATGGAGCTGCCACCTCTGCTCAGGTAGCAAGCGACACATGCCTTGTACACAGAAAGGAAAATAAGAGGGGTCGAGAAATCCTCCACACATCCTTCCTGATAGACACTCCAAAACCCACATATCCCAGGCATTGTTCAGTGAGAGATCAGGGGCAAGGAGAAGGATAACTATTTCTTTATGTGTGTGTGAATCTAGAGGCACCAGACTTGTCTCTGGAAATGCAAGTGGGAAGTGGGATTCACTGAGAAGCCACCATTCTGCTCAGGTGAGTCCTGACTTCAGGCGAGGGATCCTAAAGGTGACACCGCGATCCTTCACCTGGAAAGCCAAGGAGACATGACATCAGTGTGTTTCACATCCTAAGCTTAAACAAATGTATATTGTTTTTACCGCCTCTTTCTCAAGGGGGAACACTGCCCCTGAAACTGCACTCCTTGAAACCGAGCAAAGGTGCCATCGCTAATGATTAGCAAGACGCTCCTGATGGTTTGCATCCAACTCCACCTGCTATGTGAAAACCCCATGCTTTTCTCACTTTCCCATTCAAGCTGCTTAGCAGTTGGGTCCTCTCCTCTGAGTGTGGTTATGTGTCAGTTTGACTTCTGTGTGCCCTGCGATTTCGTTGTTTTCTTCTGCCCTGCCACAGCAAATGACCAGTGGAGGCAACCCGCGGACGGAGGAAAAGGGCAGGTCCCTGCATCCATCTCAGCGCCCTGCAGCCGGCGGCCTGTCCTTTCAGGCGGGAGTTCCCAGCGGCGTTCCTAGGTGTTTTGAATGTGTGCCCCGGGGCTGGGGGAAGCCTCGTGCAGCTCTGCTGCTGTGGGAGGCAGGGGGGACTGGAGGGGACGGGAGCAGTGTGAGGCTTTCATGTGCAGAGGGGACATGAGGACATCTGGACGGCATCCCTGTGAGCAGGGCTCCCGCTGCAGGCCTTTGAAAACCCCGCTGCCCTGGCTCCCCAGTGCCTTGGAACTTTCTCCCTGGAGAATGCAGAAAAGCCAGTGCCCTTGATTTCTTAGACATCTACAGCTTCGACACGTGCAGGGTTATCCAGGAGCAGTGAGGTTTGGGGTGAGGGCCTGAGCACTTTCTGAAAAGTGCTTGTTTCTAAGAACCTGGAACTATGAGTGAGCAGTGACATGAGTTCTGCCCTCAAGTCCTCTGATAACCAGCTGTGCAGTCTTGAACAAGTGACTTCATCTCTTCATCTTTAAAATAAACCTTTTGGGCCAAATGACTCGAATGTTTTTCCAACTTCATTTTTTTTTTTTTTTTTTTACTGTTTAACAGAAATGCTGATTGAACTTGGGCTGGGAACAAAGAAATCTTTTCTAATTAGAGTAGAAATGATGACTAATATACTGCTCAAGCTTCTGAGGCTCATTGGGATCAAAGGCACACTCACTCTGATAAGGGAGGGCACTGACCGGGCTGCTGACTGCTTCCACCAGCCTTCGGGTTTTAACATCTAACTACAGTTATGCCCATGCATGCTGGCCATGTGCTAGACACACGCTTCCTTGTCTTTGCTGAAGTCTAGTGGCTTTGGGGTTATTTGTATTTTTTAACAGGAGAAACCTGAGAGATCCTAAGTAGATATCAGGCAAGAGCTTGTCTAGTTCCATGTTTTGTTTTGTATGTTTTGTTTTGAGATAGGGTCTTGCTCTGTCACCTAGGTTGGATCTCAGTGGTGCAACTGTGGCCCACCGTAGCCTCGAACTCCCGGCCCAAGTCATCCTCACATCTCAGCCTCCTGAGTAGCTGGGACAACAGGCGTGTGCTTCCTGGCTACTTTTTTTTTTTTTTTTTTTTTGTAGAAACAGGGTTTTGCCACGTTGCCCAGGCTGGTCTCAAATTCCTGGGCTCAAGCGATTTGCCCTCCTCATTCTCCAAATGTGCTAGGATTACAGGCATGAGCCACCGAACCCAGTCCACTTCCATGGATTTTAAAAATGTTAAACACCTACCTTTAAGAAAGATGATGAGGCAATATCACCTTTGTTTTTGTTGCTGTCTATCAGAGAGAATGACTCCTAAGGAGTCATTCCTATGAGTCTTGCAGAGTGATTTTCTGTTTGTTCAGCTCCTTCACAGAGTCTTGGTTGGACAGCTCCCTGTCACCTTCCCCGACAGGGCCTTGCCTTTGAAAAGGCTAATTCTGGTAGACAGGCAGCTTCAACAGGAAGTGGCACACCAAGGACCATCGCTTTTGGATGTGGTTCATGGGATGTGGAGTGTCCAAGGAGATGCTGATAGGCCTAAAGATCAGAGATCATTTGACTTCGGTAGATTATCAAAAGAGAACACAACACAATTGCAAATGGACTTTAAAATGAGAGAAAATCAAATTTCTAGTGACAATCATAAAAATGCCACAATCCACCATGGACAGCCACACCACCAACCTAGTCATTTTTTATATTTCTAGCTTGTACTTAATCCATTCCAGCATGGAACAAAACGCTACCAGTGTTCTGTGAAGAAACAGTCCAAGAGAATGATTGCAGTCTAATTTGCATAAGAGTCTAACTCAAATATTTTCACTTTTTTTTTTTCATTTTGAAGTCACAAAGTAAAATGGTTGAGGAATTTAAGATTAGCATGTAAGCGAGACTGAAATAGGACTATGTTCTCATATTAGTTAAAACTCTTTGGTTGCAAGGAAGAGAAATCCAACTTAAGTGAGTTTAAGCCAAAAAAGAATTTTATTATAAGGCTACTTGGATTCAATGGAATCCAAAAGAGGAATATGGCTAGGCCTTGCAAGCAGCTAGAACTAGAAGCTCAAATGCCGTCTGGATTTGCTCTCCTCTCCTTGCCTCTGATTCTCTTTCTGCTGATTGGCATTTTCTATTCCTCAGTCCACATGGTGGAACAGGGCTGCCAACTGCTTCTGCATTTACATGCCTTCATTTTCAGACACCCAGAGAGAGACTGACTTCTTTTGTCAGTTGCAGTTCCCAAATCCTGGGGGGAGGGCTATGATTGGCCCGTTTGGATCAGGTGCCCACCTCTTGACCAATGGTCGGTGCCAAGGGTGAGGCCCGTTGTAGCAAAAGTTAGTCTCCCATGGTGCCATATTGAAGGCACCGCATATGCATGCACAGGGGGCACGGGAGCAGGGCAGACAGTTTCCCAGAATGCGGCTGGTGCTGAGCTGACGAAGCAATGGGGGCTCTTTACATTTCTCAACGAAAATTAAAGGGAAATGAGGAGAAAATGTTATTTCTTTGGAAGTGAGAGTAGTATATTCCCCCTTTTGGTGTCTCCAGAGTTCGTTTCTAACCCATGGCCAAATTGTTAAGTGAAATAATGTTGTTTTTTTTTAAAAAAAGTACAGTAAAATATCAATTACTTTTCACTTAACTTGGCTTATCTAATCTTCTTCCCTTATGACCTTACAGTCTTGGAGCATGTTCACATACATTTTTCTGAAACCCTTACTTGATCCATGCTGCGGAGGCCATGCGACTCAATTGCTGAGCCGACCCTTCAGCTGTTTAATACTGATCCAGATGCCCTGTGGGTGGGACAGAGGGTGATCAGACAACAGCACCCATGAACAAAGAAGATGTCTCCCCTTTCCCCGTGTTCGGGACGGAGGAAGGAGACTCGTGTCACTGAAGAGCTCTGTATTCACAGCAGGTGTGGAATGTGTGTTCTCCACGTAGAAACACCGGAATGTAGGAGGCGAGGGCATGGAGGAGTCGAGAGCATCAGTGCAGGTTAATGGGAACCAGGCCCTCTGAGACTGAGCACCCGGGAGCATCAGCCAGGGTACTGGCTACTGACAAAGTCACACACCCCTTCTCCCGTGCTTTCAGTGCCACTGTCTGAAATGAAGTTGTCCCTGAGAAGGTCTCTCTTTCCAGCCCCTGGGAGACCTGGCTTTCCTGAGCCAAGAGCAGAGAGCCACTGTTTCATTTTTTATTTATTTAAATTTTTTTTAACTTTTGTTTTCTATTTTTAGAGATGGACTCTTATTCTGTCACCCAGGCTGGAGTGCAGTGGTGTGATCATAGTTCACCGTAACCTTGAACTCCTGGGCTCAAGTGATCCTCCTCCCTCAGCCTCCCGAGTAGATGGGATTACAAGTGCATGCCACCATGCCCAGCCCCACACAGTTTTTTGTTTTTGTTTTTGTTTTTGTTTTTTCTTGAGATGGAGTTTTTGCTCTTGTTGCCCAGGCTGGAGTGCAATGGTGCAATCTTGGCTCACCACAACCTCCGCCTCCTGGGTTCAAGTGATTCTCCTGCCTCAGCCTCCCGAGTAGCTGGGATTACAGGCATGCGCCTCCACGCCCAGCTAATTTTGTATTTTTAATAGAGACGCGGTTTCTCCACGGGGTTTCTCCATGTTGGTCAGGCTGGTCTCCCTGCCTGGGATTCTCCTGTTTCAGCCTCCTGAGTGGCTGGGATTACAGGTGCGTGCCATCACACCCGGCTAATTTTTGTATTTTTAGTAGAGATGGGGTTTCACCATGTTGGTCAGGCTGGTCTTGAACTCCTGACCTCATGATCTACCCGCCTCGACCTCCCAAAGTGCTGGGATTGCAGACGTGAGCCACTGTGCCTGGCCTGCACTCCAATTCTTGTGATTTGTATTTGGGGGGCTTTCGGGCCTGACATTGGGCTCCCAACCTCAGGTGATCTGCCAGCCTCAGCCTCCCAAAGTGCTAGGATTACAGGCATGAGCCACGGCACACAGCCCACAGTTTGTTTTAAATGGCAGACACAGGCTGGGCTCTGTGGCTCATGCCTGTAATCTCAGCACTTTGGGAGGCTGAGGCAGGAGGATCACTTGAGCCCAGGAGCTCAATATCAACCTGGGTGACATAGTGAAACCTCATCTTTACAAAAAAAGCCAAAAAACAAAAATTAGACAGGTGTGGTGGTGTGCACCTGTACCCCCAGCTACTCAGCGGGCTGAGGTGGGAGGATCGCTTGAGTCTGGGATGTTGGGGCTGCAGTGAGCTGAGATGGAGCCACTGCACTCCAGCCTGGGCGACAGAGCAAGACCCTGTCTCCAAAAATAAAATAAATAAATAAATAAATAAATAAATGCTAAACACAGATTGTCTGGACGTGTGGCTCATCACTTTTTAGGTACTCATGGTCCCATCACTAAAGATGCAACATAATCAGAATCAGACTTGTAAGAGATTGAACGAAGCTCCTGATTAGAATTAAGTCCTCAAGGTCAATGTGGAGACACATTGATTCAGTGTGTCACGGATTCTGGAGGAAACAAAGGGGGACATTTCAGGCACCATGGGTTTTGTTGTTGCTGTTCGTACTCCAATTCTTTTTTTTTTTTTTTTTGACGGAGTCTTGCTCTGTCACCCAGGCTGGAGTGCCATGGTGCCATCTCGGCTCACTGCAATGTCCACCTCCCAGGTTCAAGGGATTCTCCTGTTTCAGCCTCCTGAGTGGCTGGGATTACAGGTGCGTGCCACCACGCCCGGCTAATTTTTGTATTTTTAGTAGAGATGGGGTTTCCCCATGTTGGTCAGGCTGGTCTTGAACTCCTGACCTCATGATCTACCCGCCTCGACCTCCCAAAGTGCTGGGATTGCAGACGTGAGCCACTGTGCCTGGCCTGCACTCCAATTCTTGTGATTTGTATTTGGAGGGCTTTTGGGCCTGACATTGGGCTGCTGCCTCTCTTCAGGCCTTTGTTGATCTTCCTGCCTGCCTGCTGCGTAGATGGGGTGCAGATCCAGGCTTGCCCACTTCACCATGGTGAGAGCTTGGGCACATGACAGGGTCCCTTGAACCCCAGTTCCTCACTAACATAGGGATTTCAGCAACTCTCTCTTAGAAAGGCCATGGGGACGTGTGAGTTGGTACCTTTCAAGCAGTGGAAGCATCGTCTCTGCTAGGATACTTTCAGTCACTGTTTTCAGTGACCGAAAACAGACACAGACTAGTGTGAAGAAAGAATAGACTTTATTAACTCACACGGCTAGGAAGCCCAGGAGCAGCGCTGGCCTTGGGGGTGACTGGGCACAGGGCTGAAGATGACACTAAGTTCTTTCATTCTCTGTTTGCCCTCCTCACCCCATTTTCATGGGTTCGCTCCTGTATTTCTGGCTGAAAATGGGCTTTCCTCACATAATGGGGGAAGCTTGCCAGAGGTGGAAATGGAACTAAGGTAGAGGGAAAATGTTGACGAAGCGGCTACTGCACACTTGGGCCTGGGGATACAGCAGTTCCTGCCGTCATGGAACTTACTTACCAGCCAATGAAACAATGAAACCAAAAATGACCGTAAAGTATCATGAGTGTTATAAAAGTGAAGTGCACCGAAAGAGGGGTCGCGCTGTAAGTGGAGTCCAACCTGGCTGATGTGCCAGAGAAGATTCTTCAGAAAGTGGCAGGGGAAGAGGAGTCAGCCTGTAAATAAGGGGGTGGAACAGTGTTTTGGGCAGAGAGTTAGCATGTGCGAAGGACCAGACAGAGAACTGGGCAAATCTGAGGAAACTGTCAGATCTTTCTCAGTCCAGTGGGTCTGGCTAGAGCACGATGGGAAAGGTGTATCAGTTTCCCAGGGCTGCCAAACAAATCACCAGCAACTGGGTGCCTTCTAACAACAGTCCTTTATTCTCTCATTGTTCTGGAAGCAAGAAGCCCAAAATTAAGGGGTTGGCAGAGCCATGCTCCCGCCAGAAGCTCCATGCGGGAATCCTCCCTTGTCCCTGAAGTTCCAGTGGCCGGTGGCTCCAGGCGTTCCTGGTGGCTGCACCACTCCAATCTCTGCTTCTATCTTCACGTGGTCTTCTACTCTCTGTGTCTTCTCTTCTGCCTCTTTTTTGTGTGTGTGTGATGGAGTCTCACTCTATCACCCAGGCTGGAGTGCAGTGACACGATCTCGGCTCACTGTAGCCTCTGCCTCCTGGGTTCAAGCAATTCTCCTGCCTCAGCCTCCCGAGTAGCTGGGATTACAGGCCCCCACCATCATACCCGGCTCATTTTTGTATTTTTAGTAGAGACAGGGTTTCACCATGTTGGCCAGTCTGGTTTCGAACTCCTGACCTCAAGTGATCCTCCTGCCTCGGCCTCCCAGAGTGCTAGGATTTCAGGTGAGAGCCACCGCACCAGGTCTCTCTCTGCCTCTTAAAGGACACTTGTCATTGGATTTAGGGCTCACCTGGGTAATCTAGGATGATCTCCTCATCACAAGATCTTTAACTTAATGGCATCTGCAAAGACCCTTTTTCCAAATGAGGTCACATTCAGAGGGTCCGGTTGTTAGGTGTGGACATATCTTTTGGGGGATCACCATCTAATTGAGAGAGATGCTACTGGGCTGGTCAGCCAGGCCAGGACCTAGGGGATCTGGGCCTCATCCTAGAGCAGGAGAAAAACATTCCATTTTGCACTCCAGAAAGAACACTGTGGTTGTGGATGTGCCATGTGAGATGCAAGCAGGGTGGCTGGCCTGTCAGGAGAGGACCGCTGTGGTCCACGTGACAGGTGATGGAGGAATGGGCTGAGGCAGCAGCCCAGCCAGGGATGGAAAGAAGGGTTTGGGTCCCAGTCAAACTTAGAAAAAACAAGTCAACGGGACTTGGGGACTGATGGGGCTGGGTGGCTGGCGGCAGGGTGGAGGCAGGGTATCATTGGATGATGTGTATCATTGTGATACGTATCCCTCACATTAATTTTTCCCAGGAGACAGTGCTAGGAGGATGGAAAGAATATTGGCTTTGAAATTGGCGAAACCTTGGTTGAATTCCCAACGCTATTCCACTTTCCAGCTTCTTGACCTTGGTTGTGTTTCTTACTATTTCTGAGCCTCAGTTTTCTCCGACATAAAATGGAGATAATAATACTGAAATCACAGGGCTCTTGAAGGAATTAAATGACAGCCTATGTGGCGTAGTGGGCTCTGGGTGGCCACCTGGGCACCACAGATGTGCTCTTTCCTCCTCCTTCCTCCTGCCTGACCAACGTCCCTTCCTGCAGGGGCTTCCCCGGGCGCTCAGCTGCACCCACCTCCTACTTCTCTCCCACTTGCTTCCTGCACGGCTGGCTCCACCCCACCTGCAGCCTTTTTTTTCTCCTGGGACCTGCCCACGCATTGCCCTCTCCACTGTCCTGGAAACTTCAACAGATATTTTCTCACCTGTTACCCCTAAGTAGCCCAGGCTGTGAAAGCAACAAGCTGCAAAACGGGTAGTCTTAGAGCCTTGAAAGGGAACCTGAAGGGCTTGCTGAGTTTACTGCCGGCTGCGATGTGTTCGTTCACTGGTTTATTCCTGCATCTATGCATCCACTCCCTCAACAAACACTTCAAGTGGGCGAGGCATTGTCTCACACCGCGAACACTGAGCTGAACGGAAATGTGGTTCTCACCTCATGAAGTTTACTAATTCTACCAGGCAACCCGCCCTCTCTGAGCTCATGAATTTTCTGGTTGCACTGATTTAATGGCTTCACTCTCTGGCTTTGACACCCCCACAGGTAAAGTGAGGGAGAGCGGGAGGAGCATGAATTTGATTCTCCAGTCTCATCCGGGCTCGGTGGACATTAGGACACACAGGCAGGTTCCCAGGAGGTGGAACAGAAGCTGGAGCTTCCCTGAGAAAGCAGACACCCCCGTCCTACCTCTCAGACACATTTCCGTCTTCACTGGTGATGTTTTTCTCCACCCCGTTTCTTGCCACTTGCCATTCATAATCATTGCTCTTGGTCTGGTAAGCAGAGAGGGCAGGACAAAAATTTGATTTACTTACGACAATGTTTTATGAGCTTGAGCATAAAAACATGTGGTTTCCTGGGACTGGCCATCCCAGGAAGTTGGCTGGGACGTTAAGGAGTTGGCTGGCACTAACTGTAAGTGCCTACCACTTCCTACCCTCCTGGGGGAGGCTTGCCTTGCTCTTCTGAGCACTTTCTACCCTCAGGCTGTCTGGAGCCTCAAGGTTCTCCAACGTATGCAAATGCATGTGTTCTGACACAAGATGCAAATGTCAGGAATCCTCTTTTGAAAGGGCCAGTCTCTAAGACTTGCAAAAAAGGCGACCAGAGACTGACTTAAACCTACCACCCGGAAGAGATGTTGGCTGAGAGGAAGGGAGAAACAATGAAGTGTGAGATGGTGTGAACTCTGGAAGGCAGAACCTTAGGGAAAAACGAAAGAGTAATTTCGTTCGTTGATGAATTCATTTATTCTACTAAGTATTGTGCAGAGCACTATAGGGTTTACCAAGAATAAAAATTGTCTCTATCATGGAGGACCTAAAAGAGATCAGAGAGAAAAGTTTTATTCTCGGTTTACCAAGAATGACAATTGTCCCTATCCTGGAGGACCTAAAAGAGACCAGAACCTTAGGGAAAAACGAAAGAGTAATTTCGTTCATTGATGAATTCATTTATTCTACTAAGTATTGTGCAAAGCACTATAGGGTTTACCAAGAATAAAAATATTGTCCCTGTCCTGGAGGACCTAAAAGAGACCACAGAGAAAAAGGCAAGTACACATGAACATGTGTTTTGCTTTGAGGATCGTGCAGAAAAGCTGATATGAGGTGAGCACCTCATGTTTAACGTACTCTGCTTCACTCGACATAAATTCCTGCTAGCTTCCCTAACAAAGTTTCAAGGTAGGCACTAACACCATTTTACAGATAAGGAAACCGAAGTTGAGAGAGTAATTTTTCCAGGAACCAGGGTTCCAACCTAGATCAGCTGACTCTGAAGCTTATTAAATCCACCTGTGGAAAATCAAGTTAAGAAACAGATTAAAGGGGCCAGGTGCAGCACTTTAGGAGGCTGAGGTGGGTGGATCACCTGAGGTCAGGAGTTCCAGACCAGCTTGGGTAACATGGTGAAACCCTGTCTCTATTGAAAATATAAAATTCGCTGGGCGTGGTGGCATGCTCCCGTAATGCCAGCTACTCGGGAGGCTGAGGCAGGAGAATAGCTGGAACCCAGGAGGTGGAGGTTGCAGTGAGCTGAGATCGGGCCACTGCACTCCAGCCTGGGCGACAGAGTGAGACTTCCATAACTTTTATGATATAGTTTTCAATCAGCTGATTTACCTCTACGATTTCAGGAACACCCTGGCATGTTGCACGAGGCTTTGCCTGCTGGGGTGTCTGTTGTTCAGTCTAGACCAGCATGCAGCCACGGCTTCTTTTGGCCTCCGTGGCCAATTCCAAAAGTTCATGTGAGAAGGGGTGAAGAGGGATTTTAGAGCCAGAAGGGAATTGAGTTTCCTCAGCCTTATAAAAGCATGGAAATTGAGACCCAGAGAGGTTAAGTGCCTGGCCTAAGGTCACACAGCTTGTTAGTGGTGGGGAGACGAGACTTCGTTTTGCCCAACTCTCCTTCTGCCATCTGTCGCTACTCAGCACAGTAAAGGAGATGGCGCAAGTCATCTGTGGCTCGCAGAAGTGCTAGGAATAATCCCATTCACGCATTTGATGGTACCTACTGGAGCCCCATTATTTCCAATTATTTACATGCTCCGGGCACCTGCAGCCAACCTGTACGTGCCCTTTCCCAGGGGTCAGACTTCCCTGGTGCCATATGGACTCAATGCAGCACGCAGCCTCAGCCCTATTTTGTCTCTTCTATGCACTAAGGGATCCGTTTACATTTAATTGAAGCTTGGCATACTCTGAGCTGAGGTGGCCTTGCTTTGGCCTGCTGAAAAAAGCATGCAGTTTTGGCCTATGAGTTTGAGTTTCATAGAGTAGCTTCCAATACCGGAGGGAAGCTGGCCTGTTACTCTCTGGAGTCTTTCTGAATCGCACAAAATCTCTGTGTATGCCTTCTTTGTTGTTCCTTTCCCAGAAGCGTGAAGTCCCTCAGATTCCACGGCGGTGGGGCTGGGAGAGCCCAGGCCCGGTGCGGGCCAGAGATCCCTCCGCGTCGGCACGTGAGCAGCCCCTCTGCGGTCTCCCGTCCTCACGGAGAGGCTATTACAGCAGAAGCTCCCTCGGCCCCCTCCCCACCCCCTCGGAGTTGAGGAGGAAGTGAGAAAGGGCTTGGCTTGGTGCCTGGCACACAGCAACCCTCCGTAAAAATGCCAGCTATTACTATTGCTATTGTTGCTATTATTCTCACGACTTCTCCATCTCCTGCACCACCCACAGGCTGCTTTGCTGTGAACACGGGGATGTGGAGAAGAGTGAATGAGCTAGTGGGATGGGAGCGACTGAGTGTGAAGGTTAGGGAGGGAAATAAAACAGCCCACAGCCCTGCTGCACTCGGCACCTTCTCCCTGCCTGCAAAGTCCTTCCTGGCATCTCTGGAAATCCTGACTGCCCCACGAGGCTCCCACCTTCTCCCTTGTTTCTGCACCGCCACTGGGATTAGTACTTGCAACTTGAATGGCTCTTCTCGTGTGCTGCCTTCTCCAGGGCCCACTCATGCCTGTGGCTGTTGCGACCCTACTATGTGTCATGCATTTGACATTGAACATCTTATTTATTCATTTAGTTATTTATGGCAGGGTCTCACACTGTCTCCCAGGCTGGAGTACAGTGGCATGAACACAACTCACTGCCGCCTTGACCTCCTGGCCTCAAGCAATCCTCCCACCTTAGCCTCCCAACTAGCTGGGACTACAGGCACTCACCACCGTGGTCAGCTAATTAAAAAAATGTATTTTGTAGAGGTGGGGACTCTTGCTATGTTGCCCTGGCTGGCCACGAACTCCTGGGCTCAAGCGATTCTCCTGCCTCAGCCTCCCAAATTGCTGGGATTCATCTCTTTTAAATTCTCACATCAACCTTAGGAAGGAGATGTTTCCCATTAACCATGACAGATAAAGACACAGGGCTCAGGGCAGTTAAGTGACTTCTCCGAGGTCACCATAGAGTGACAGGGCAGAGAGGCAGGCTTGGGTCTGTCCAGCTCCAAAGCCCATGCTCTGTCCATGCATCTCAACACTCGCTCTTGCTGCAGCTGTTGTTGGCTAGCCCTAAGGTGAGCCACGGTCACAGACCTTCAACCCACAGCACAGCTGGGGGATATGGTTGATTTTCTTTTCTTTTCTTTTCTTTTTTTTTTTTTGTTTTGTTTTTTCGAGACAGAGTCTCACTCCATCACCCAGGCTGGAGTGCGGTGGCGAGATCTCAGCTCACTGCAACCTCTGCCTCCCAGGTTCAGGAGATTCTTCTGCCTCAGCTCCCTCCAGTAGCTGGGATTACAGGTGCGCGACACACATCCGGCTAATTGTTGTATTTTGTAGAGATGGGGTTTCACCATGTTGGCCAGGCTGGTCTCGGACTCCTGGCCTCAAGTGATCCACCTGCCTCAGCCTCCCAAAGTGCTGGGATTACAGGTGTGAGCCACCGTGCCCGGGCTCGACTTTCTTATTTATGCATTTCTGTGTTGACCATATCTTTTTCAATGAGCTTGCATTACTTGTGTGCTGTAATTGGAAATAATATTAATAATCTCTGACAGCACCCTGGACAAGTGTCAGCTCATTGATTCCTCACATAACCCTGGGTGAGGATCTTGTGATTATCATCCTTGTTTTCTAGAGGAGAAAAGCAAGTTGTAGAAATGTTAGATAATTCACCTGCTGTCATCCAGTCCATAGTGGCAGAGCTGGGGCTTAGACCCTGGTGGGCCTGATTCCCAAGATCTACTGTTGACCATGGAGCTTACTGCTTCCATGTGGAAGAGAAGGGTTTTGTCTTAAGAATACAGGAAGCATTTTGTTTATATGAAATATCCATAATCAGCAAATCCACAGATACAGAAAGCAGATTTGCTGTTTCCAGGGTGTGGGGTGGACGGTGGGAGATGCAGAGTGACTGTTAATGGGTACAGCGTTTCCTTTTTTCTTTTATTTTTTTGAGACAGAGTCTCGCACTGTCACCCAGGCTGGAGTGCAGTGGCACGATCTTGGCTCACTGCAACCTCTGCCTCCCGGGTTCAAGCGATTCTCCTGCCTCAGCCTCCTGAGTAGCTGGGACTACAGTCATGCGCCACCACCCCCAGTTAATTTGTGTATTTTTAGTAGAGACGGGGTTTCACCATGTTGGCTAGGCTGGTCTCCATCTCTTGACCTTGTGATCTGCCCACCTGTTACTAAGCTGTTACTGAGTATTTCTGGAGGCAGGTATATTTTGAAAGCTCTTTTATTTTATTTTCTTTTTTTTGAGATGGGATCTCACTATGTAGCCAGGCTGGAGTGCAGTGGTGTGATCTTGGCTCACCTCAACCTCCACCCCCGAGGTTCAAGCGATTCTTCTGCCTCAGCCTCCTGAGTAGCTGGGATTACAGGCATGTGCAACTACGCCTGGCTAATTTTTGTATTTTAGTAGGACGGGGTTTCACCATGTTGGCCAGACTGGTCTCGAACTCCTGACCTCAAGTGATCCACCCGCCTTGGCCTCCCAAAGTGCTGGGATTACAGGTGTGAGCCCCCGTGCCTGGCAGGAAGCTCTTTTCAAGAGAGAAAAAAAATCTCATGAATGCAGAAAAAGCAGCAGCAGCAGCCCATGGGGATGGGAAACTCTAAAAACAGCATAGGAACAGGTGACCATTGGAATTATTTCCTCTACCAAAGGGGTCTGGAGGTTGAAAAATCACACTAGCTAAGGGTTACAGTCTGCTCGACGCTAAGTTCTTTATGTTGATTATTTCAATGAACGTTCATCAGAACCCTGGGAATAGTTATTTTTATCATATCCATTTCACAGATGAGGAAACTGAGTTGTAGAGGGGTTAAGTGGTCATCAGGACACTAGTAAGAGGCCGAGCTGGGCTTTGATTCCAAGTGGTCTGACCTTCAGGTCCACACTGTCACTTGTGTGTCCTGATCCATTACCTGTGAGTGCAGCACCCACAGGCAAGTCCCACTTCACTTCGAGAAAACATTCCCATTTTTATTCTTCCGCTTTCATCAGTAACTGCTTGTCCGGCAGGAGTAAGTGCGTCAGAAATACTGAGCTCAGTGAACCTGCTGAACACAGGCACCCCGGTGAGACTCTGCCGGATGATGACAAATCGTGTTCACATTAACCTTGTGTCCTGAAGGTTGCCTTTGGTGGGAAGAGGCAGAGAAGACGTGAGTTTCTTGCCAATTCCACCTGGTGGAGAGCCTGCCAGGCCTCCTGACTTGTGGTGCTGTCTCTGACTGGCACGGTGGCTGCTTTTCCTAGGCAAGTGTGGCATAATGTCCCTCCCTGTGATGGCCGGTGCAGCTGCCCAGGACAGGTGTGCAAAGACACAGCTCCACCGAGGCAGGGTGAGAAGAGAGTTTTGAAGATTGAAAAACAAAATAAAAAGCCAAACCCATAACCTTCTGCCGTAGATATTCTTTAAACTCCTCGGAGGGGGCGAGGTTGGAGTTATTATGCTCTGTGTGTGTGTGATGAGATACCAGGGCAAGCCACTGTTAATTTTATAATTCAAATTCTGTTTGAATAAATAACCATAAAAACAACAATAATTACTCCATGCTCTGCAAATATTTGCTCTCCACATAAGGGTTTATGGTAGAAACATGAAGTCTTGGGTCCTCAAACTTCAGAAAACAAAGAGTACAGATCTTAGGGAAGCTCCAGGCAGAAACTGAGGGGGCTCCTGGAAAGTCTCTGAGTGTAAATGATACAAAGGCCGTCCCTCTGTTGGTTGGCAGTAGGAGAATAATCGTATCCTGGCCATTCCAGATTTATTTATTTTATTTTATTTATTTATTTTGAGACAGAGTGTCCCTCTGTTGCCCAGGCTGAGCTGCAGTGGTGTGATCCTGGCTCACTGCAACCTCCGTCTCCTGGGTTTCAGTGATTCTCCTGCCTCAGCCTCCCAAGTAGCTGAGATTACAGTCGTGCACCACCACACCAGGGTAATTTTTGTATTTTTAGTAGAGATGGAGTTTCACCATGTTGGCCAGGCTTTTCTTGAACTCCTGACCTCAGGTGATCCTCCCACCTCAGCCTCTCAGAGTGCTGGGATTACAGGCATGAGCCACCGCATCTGGCCCCATTTTAGATTTAAATTCCAGAGCCATCCACAACCATTTCCCCTGCTCTGTGCATGCCCCCGCTTCCCCCAACCCCAAATCTAATCAGTTGATGGGATCCATCAATGTGATTTCTGCATTGCTTCTCCTCTGTCTGCCTTCTACCTGCCCGTGTCTAGTGCAGTACCTCATTACCTCCTGCATGGACCATTGCAAGAGTCTCCTACCTCGTTCTTCTAGAAACCAGTGCAAACTTTCAAAAGCATGGGCGAGGTCAACTCACTCCCTCATTCCAAATTCTGTAGTAGCTCCATTTTACTTACAGAATAAAACACGAACTCCCCAGCCTGGCATATAATGCACTGGGTGATCTAGCTCCATCCAATCTTTCACTCACTACTTATTCAACATGTATTCCCCGAATTCCTCCATGCACCAGGCATTGGCATCCCCTCTGTGTGCACAGTGCTGCCAACAAAGTCCTTGTGCCTTCTCTCAAGGACCCCAGAGGGTGGAGGGGGTCACACCAGGGTGCTAAGGACTTGCCCAGCTGGAGCCCCTGTGAGGTCAGGGAAGGCGTCCTGGAAAAGGTGACTTATCTAAAGTCACTTGAAGTCACCCAAAGAAGGCATAGGAGGGGGCCAAGAAAAGATGGAGTGGGTGAGGGATGGGAAGGCAAATGGAGCAGGTACCCCTTACCCAGGGATAAGGGGGTGCGGGCAGTTCAATATAGCCATCGCCTGTGAGAGGGAAAGTGAAGACAGGAGGAAGTGGGTCTCTATTACAACAGACTGGAAGAACCTGTCTGGGAGTTCAGGCTTAATCTTGAGCAGTGGGAGGCCATGGAAGGGTTTAAGCAGGAGAGCGCTATGAATAGATTTGCATTTTAGAAAGATCATTCCGTCTGGAGTTTGGAGAAAAGATTGGAGAGAGGGAGAAGAGAGGCAGGGAGGTGGTTATGAAGCCCCTTCAGGAGCTCAGGCAGAGGGCGATTGTGGCATTGGGGATGGTGGCGTAAAGAGTTGACAGAGGTAAGAGGCACTGAGGTGCTGAGGGAGGAGGTCTTGGCAATTATTTGATGTGAAGGGTGAGGGAGAAGAAGGTGACAAGCCCACGTCACAGGTCTCTGGCTTGGGTATGTGTGCAGGTGGTGGTGCCGTTTTCTGGGATGGGAGCATAGGAGAAGCAGGTCTCAGGTCTGGGTGAGGGTGGGGAAGCATGAGAGGGTGAGTTCAGGTCTGGACATACTAAGAGTCAGTGCCTGTGAGACACACGAGGAGAAATACTGATTGAGACTGACAGAAACAGAAAGGTTGAGACAAAAGCCAAAGGACACCAGCGCCAAGGAAAGTCTTCAACAGAGACGGAGAAGGAAGAGACACAGAGGCAGGAGGAAAACCCAGGGAAGCGGGTAATCCAAGGCAGGACACCATGTAAAGTCAGGACAGAAAAGCACTTCTTGGTTGTCCCGAGTCAGAAGATTGTTAACGACCTTGACAAGAGCAGTGTCCTAGGAGTCGGTGCTGGTATGGGGAGGATCCAGGGACCTTGACAAGAGCAATGTCCCTGGAGTTGGTGCTGGTATGGGGAGGATCCAGGGACCTTGACAAGAGCAGTGTCCCAGGAGTTGGTGCTGGTATGGGGAGGATCCAGGTTGGGTTGACAAGTTGTTCAAGGTGAGAATGTGGAAGCAGGAAGTGAAGATCAAGTCTGTCAAGAACTTCAGCCATGAATAGTGGAGGAAAAGAAGAGGATTGAGTCCTGGGAGGTACAATCTTCAAAAGAGGTTCCTGCTCCCATTCCTCCCCTCCCTCTCTCCTTCCCTTCCTCCCTGCCCTCCCTCCCCACTTCTTTCTCTTTCAACAGGAGGATCAAGGAAGGGGCCAGAGGAGCTGGAGCAGGTGGAGCTCCAGATTCAGGAAGGAGAGGGAATGATCCATAGGGAAAGTTGTAGGGGAGGGGCTCCCAGCGTGGGTGGAGAGGTTGGCCGTGCAGGAGGAGGGATCCCTCTTTCACTGTTGCCAAGAGGAGGAAAGGAGAGGGCAGATGCAGATGAGCCTGGCGGTTGGGGCCAGGAGTTGGGAAAGTCATCTCCTCATCCTTTCTAGCCTTGAATTGCTCCTGTGCATCAGGGCCACACGCACTCCTCCCAACATGTGCTGACCTTTCTCCGTGTCACCCTCTACATCTGCTCAGTGAGTTCCCCTTTTTCTGCACGTGCTTCATTCCATCTTTAAATGCAAAGGCATATCCAGATTTTGTGGGACCTGAAGTGTACACAATTTGGGACAGTCTCTTTAACAAAAAGAATGCTAAAATAGATCACTTTGGCAAATCTTACAAAAATCCACAGAGATGTGAACACAGCTCTGCAGCCCTTCCTGGGACCTTGAAATGGATCCTTGTAAGCTAGGATGCCTGAAGGTTAAGCTTCATTGGCTTTATGTTAAGTCTTCCTCCATTTAAATGTGAAAATCCTACCCAAACCTCGAACTTGAACAACAGCAAACGAAATAAAATAAAGAAAGAAACCGCAACACAACCAAAAAACTTCCTCCTTGAAATTCCTCCCATTCGAACTAAAGGAGAGCCTTAGCTTCCCCATCTGCAGAATGGAGCTAAGAGCCTCTATCTCCAAGTCCTGAGGATTCAGTGAGGCAGCATATGGACAGAACCTGGCATAGTTCCCTTCCCATAATTGGTGCATACAAAATGATTGCTGAAGAAATAAAGGGATGTATGAACCTAACTCTCTTTTCTCATTTATCACTTTTTTTTTTTTTTGAGACAGGGTCTCATTGTGTCACCCAGCTGCGGCACAGTGGTGCAATCGTAGCTCACTGCAGCCTCAAACTACTGGGCTGAAATGATCCCCCCTCATTGGACTCTCGAGTAGCTGGCACTACAGGTGCACATCACCACATCTGGCTAACTTTTGTATTTTTTTTGTAGTAACGGGGTTTCAACATGTTGCCCAGGCTGGTCTCAAACTCCTAGCTCAAGTGATCCTCCTGCCTCAGCCTCCCAAAGTGCTGAAATTACAGGAGCGAACCACCGCACCTGGCCTCACTTATCACTTTGACCTACATGTAAGTTATCTGCATGCTCATCTTATCTTTCCCATTAGACTCCAAATACCTTGAGCATGTCTTGTTATTTTTGAGTCCTTCATAAGGTCTATCAGTGTGTCTTGCATACAGTGGGTATTCAATCAATTCATTGAATGAATGGATGGATGAATGAATGGAGAGTATGAATCACTTCATTAAGAAGGAAGTTCATTGTTAGGAGAGTTGCTTAGAAATTCGCCTAAATGAGTTTTCCAGTTGAGGCTATCAATTCTTGGTGTCCACGTTGGCAGGGATCGGTTAACAAAAGAACAGGAAGGACTGGAGCTGTGTCTTAACAGATAACACACATTTGGTTGAGGAGGCAGAATGTGGAGAAGTCAGGGCTGGAGACTTCAACAGCATTCAGAGTTTAGTTGGTGATATTAGGAACTTTCAGCACAAGACAGTCTGTGGAATGCTGCTTGGGTTAAACATGATAAATTGGAGTACCCCTAAACTAGGCAAAAGCTGTCAAATGCAATTCAGGAAGACAAGTGTAATGAATATGTAGCATAATATGGGTAGATTTCTTACTGGATGCATTTTGAATATATTGCTGCTTAGGAAAAGCTCATTTCCCAGAGGTACCCACATGGGGGAAACCGCTTTTCTGTTTACTTCTCAAAGGGCTGTTGTGAAGATTAGATGGAAAAAAATGTAAAAGTGCTTTGTAGACTGTAAATGCCAGATAAATATTCTTTATTATCACTGTTATTATTGTGTTCCTGGCCTTATCTCTCTCCTTCCCCTCTCTTCTCAGACTCTATATCCCACCAATTTCCTTGAAGTATCATCATTCCCCAAACACATGAGTGTGTTCCCAGACCACAGGGTAGCCTGTACCAAGTGGTATGAGACATGTATGTGTGTCTGCCTGTTCCTCAGATTCGTTTTTACCCCTCAGTCCTGAGCACGATTCCTGGCACAAAATAGGAGCCTGGTAAATGTTTGCTGGATAGAAAATGCTCTCAGGTGATGGGAAAATAGTTCTTGGATCATTTCATCTGGCCCCTTTGGTTTCATCTGACTTTGGTTGTGTGGCCTTCCTAAGAAAGGCAAGTCTAGTTTCCAAGACACTAGACCTCTTTATTATTTCTAGGACATCAAGGCCATACATATTCCTTGTTACTCTACCAGTCTTGAAAAAAATGACCCTCCTGGAAATTCCAGAAAGCCAAGAAACCAGAATATTCCTGTTCTGATGTAACTTCTAAACAATTCATAATATCAAATTAAGAAAGACAGCTTTTTTTGTTCCTTTCTTCCTTTCTTTTTTTTTAGTGGAAAAAGCCCCAACAAAATATCCAAGAATGTGGGTTTAGAGCCATGTGATCTTATCCAGAGCACTTGACTACTTGGAGTCTCCATTTCCTCTTGTGTAAAACGAAGATAATAATTCTGTCTTGGCTTCCTTATGGGGACGCTTTCAAGATGAATAGGATAATGCATGTATCTCCCATAGCCCTGCAGCCTTATGCTTCATCCTGTCAGTGCAATCTTTTTAGGCAGGGCCCTTGGTAGACACAAAAGACATGTATTGATAAACATTTGCAAAGGGTCACAAAAGGGAAATACTAGGAAAATATGGAATAACAGCTCTCCCTGGGGGCAGATCAGTTGGTAGCTGTTACGAGGTGGATTTCATTCTAAGACTGGCAATGGGGACCATTTGGCAGGAAGAATTGGAATGTAAAGCACAGAGGGGAGAATTCCAGGGCCTACACCCATCCACTCCTCCTTCCTCCTCTTACAGAGATGCCTGGTCCCAGGAACCCACCCTCTCCTGTCTTATTGTGTCATAGGACCCTGCGCTATGCTTGCTATCTCTGTATTCGACATCCTCCTCAAAACTGGCTCCTTTCCACTGATACACTCAATCTCCACCATCTTAAAAAATACCCTCCCTCAACCCTGTAAACCTTTGCCTCGATTTCTCCCTTTCACTGCCCAGCAACTTAATGGAGTTGAATATTCACTGTTTCTAAATCCAGTGAACACCTTCCTGTCTTCATCTTATTTATTTATTTGTTTTTTGTTTTTTGTTTTTGTTTTTGTTTTTGAGACAGGGTCTTACTCCGTTACACAGGCTAGAGTGTAGTGGTATGATTCTGGCTCACTGCAGCCTTGAGTTCCTGGGCTCAAGCAATCCTCCCAGCTCAGCCTCCTGAGTAGCTGGGACTACAGGTGTGTGTGGCCATGCTTGGCTAATTTTAAAAATTTTTTTGTAGAGATGGAGTCTCACTATGTTGCCCAGGCTGGTCTCGAACTCCTGGACTCAAGCGATCCTCCCACCTCGGCCCTCCCAAAGTGCTGAGAGTCACTGCGCCTGGCCTCTTTATCTTATTTATGACGCTTGCTCCTTCCTTGAAGTGCTGCTTTCCTGGGGGCATCCAGTACATCACACTGTCCTGACTTTCCTCCCATCTGTGGTTGCTCCTTCTCCATCTCTGTTACGGGTTGAATTAGATTCCCTCCAAAAGATAAGTTCACGTCCTAACTCCCGGCACCTGTGAATGTGATCTTCTTTGGAAACAGGATCTTTGCAGATGTAATCAAGTTAAATGGAGGTCCTGTTGGATCGGGGTGGGCCCTCATCTGATGACTGGTGTCTTTATAAGCAGAGGAAAATTGAGACACAGACACACACAGAGGGCAGACGGCCATGTGGTGAAGAGGCCGAGATTGGATAGATGTGTCCAGAAAACCAGGAATACCAACGACTTCGGGGACCCACCAGAGGCTGGAGTGACGCCAGGAAGCATCTTCCCCTAGAGCCATCGGAGAAAGCATGTCCCTGCCAACACCTTGACTTCTGACTTCTGGCCTCCAGAAATGTGAGAGAATAAATTTCAGTTGTTTTCTGCCATGGAGTTTGTGGTACTTTGTTACTACAGCCCTAGTCTCCTTTCAGGCTCAACCTACGTTACATGTGGATTTTCCTAAATGCTTAGTTCCAGACCTCTATTCATTTCTCTATGTATCTTCCCTCCTAGGCGACCTCCTCCACATCTACCCTTCAGCTGGGGCTTCTCTCACCTGTACATCCTACCCATCTTTTAGAGCACAACTCAGACCTTCCTCCCACAGGGAAGCCTTCTGTGGCAGATGCTGCTGGTGCCCACCCACATCTCCTTGGCACGCCTCACTCCCAGTTCAGCTTCTCACTGCAAGCTGCTCCTCTCTGCCCGAGTGCTTTCTCTGGCTGCAGGAGTGCGTGGGGGCAGAACAGAACGGCAGAGAACTGACACCTCCAGGATCAGCCTCCAACAACAATGGATGGGAGTTGGAGAATATATAACCCAGCTTCCTCGCCCCCCACCGGGGACCTAGCCTGTCTCCTGGAGGCCCCAGGGGACTAAGCCTCCCTTGTCCATGGGTAACCTGCTGATTAACTCCCCCCATATTGGTTTTCTTCTTTGTCTCACTTCTTTACCCTCCTAACTTGCTCCTGAGATTAGCCTGCTCATCCTCAAATCCTTATCTCGGGTCTGCTTCTGGGGAAATCTAACCAAGACACCTTAACTGAATTACCAGCCTGGGGCAGGTTCTCTGATCATTCTTTCTAACAGCACGAGGAGCCTTGGCTGCTCAGATGCGATTGCAGTTTACATGCACACATTTCTTTCTGTGATTATTTGAGTAATGTCTGTTTTTTGTGCTAGAGCAGGGGTCGGCAAAACAACAGCCATCAGGCCAAATCCAGCTGCAATGGCTCATTTCCGTATTGGCTGTGACTCCTTTTGAGCTGCAGTAGCAGAGCTGAGTAGTTTCAACAAAGATCTTATGGCTTGCAAAGCAGAAGTATTTACTACCCGGTCCCTTACAGAAAACGTTTATTGGCCCTTGTGGTAGGCTATATATTTGTATCAGTCAGCTTGGCTGGGTAAGAAACTACCCAAAACTAAATTTTTTGAAGCAACCACCATTTATGTAGCTCACAATTCTATGAGCCGACTGGGTAGCTTTTCTGGTTTAAGCCCGATCAGCTGATTTCTGCTGAGTTCTCTAAAGTGTCTATGGTCAGCTGGTGGGTCAAGTGGCAACAATGGTCCTAGGATGGCCTCACCCACATTTTAGAAGGTGGTAGCTGTTGGCCAGTGAGACACTGGCAATTAGGCCATGTGTCTCTCGCCATCCATCAGGCTGCCTTGGGCTTCTTCATACAGCAGTGGCAACAGGGGTTCTATGAGTGGCTAGACAGGACAGAGCACAAACATTATTCAAGCCTCTGCTTGCGTATGTTGTCTAACATCCCATTGCTCAAAGCCAGTCACGTGGCTGAGTTCAGCGTCAAAGTGGGGTGGCACCGAAAGGGAACCCACTAAACCTATGGCTATGTTTACAATTCACCATGAAGCTCTACGAGGGCACAGACCCTGCACGTACTCGCTCACCATTCTATGTCAATGAGTAAAGCACAGTGTCTGGCATAGAGTTGGTGCTGAATAAATGTTCGTTAAGTAAATGAATACAATTTAACTGTTTGAATAACAACGACCTTTTATTGAGCCTCTGCTATATAGTTGGAGTGGTTTTAGATACTTCACATGCATTAGCTAATGCTTACCTGAGAGGCAGACACCAGTACCAGACAAGACAGACAAGACAGCCGAGGCTCACCATCAGGAACTTGCCCTGTGTCGCAAAGGCAGTCTGAGGAATCAGAATTTTAAACTAGTTTGTTTAATTCCAAAGCCTGCTCTGTTAATCATTATCCCCTCCTTTTTTTTTTCACTAAAAGCTTTAAATTTTTTACAGTTTCAAATTTCTTCCTTTATTTTACTATTTTATTTTATTTCTTTATTTTACTAATTTCATTTTAAAATTGGGAGCAGGGTGTTTCTCTTGGCTTCCCCAGCCCTTTTTCCTTGGTGGCCCAGAGGTCCTGTTAACACCTCATAACCAACCTCCATTTCAGTGCTGGGTGGTAATTTTGACTTAAAAAGTTAGCTTGTGGGACAATCAACAGCCACACACCTAAAATCACTGCTCTTGACAGCTCAGCAAAATTGAAGGCCAACATTTCACTCAAGAAGGCAATAAATCCAGCCCCCAAGGCAGCTGCTGAGAGGCGCTGAAACAGCGCTGTTATCTTATCTCTCATACCATTCAGGCCGTACATGAGGGAATCCATGGATCAAAATCAAAAACGTCTCCAGAGAACATAGTCTTCGAAATGACCATTGTTTATTCAGAGTTCAATAATTAATCAACCCCACAAACCTTTCTTCAGCACTTACGGTATTCCAGGCATTATGCTATTCACAATGGGAGAACATAAGTGAACAAGAGCCCCTGCCGTCAAGATGCTCGTCTAAACAGACAATGATTTCGCAATGTATTGAGTGTTCTGGTGGAGACGTGCCCAAAGAGTACACAAGGGGGGCGGTGAGCTCGGTTTGGGTGAGCTCGGTTTGGGTGGGAAGCTGAAGAGGAGAATAGGAAAGTCTCTTATACAAACTTGGGAATCTAATTCAGGTTCAAACAAGGTTGGGCTTCCAAAATGGTACAATGGAGTAATCAAGCTCATGGACTGAGATGTCTATTTGCAGATTTGTTATTTCTGCCACTTGTTATTTGTGCAATTTTGGAAGAGATGACTTCTCTAAGCCTTAGTTTACTCATTCATGAAATGGGTGAAAATATTATCGGCTTCAGAAGGTTTTTGAGGATTAAATTAAAATATATATATATATATGTCTTGTGCTTAGCATTATTTTGGGCACGTAGTCAATGTTCAATAAGTGACAGGTGTTATTAGTGGTTGTTAGTAATAGTATTGCTGGTAGTAGCATTCTCACCTATATTGACCATTCCTTCATTCATTTAACAAATATTTGTTAAGTGTCTGCCGTATCTCAGACTCCATGGGGGACACAAAAATGACAAGATGTACATGAAGCCTTTCAAAAGGCTTACAGCTCAGTGTAGAGAAGACACATATATAAGTAGCTACCCTCCCGTCCAGAGCTAGGCTCGTATCCAGTAAGATTGGGCCTGGAAGCCTCCTGCACGTCAGGACTGTTTTCCCTGGGATACACACTTTTGCTATCTTGGACCACTTCAAATCTGTTTGATTTCAGATTTATCTCTGGTTTTTCATTTGTAGTTTCACTTTTGTCTCTTTGTCTTGGTGCTTGATACAACTCTATTGGTACTGACCTCTGGCTTTCATTTTTGGCTAGGGCTGATATTTTCCCTTTGGATTATGTGATCTAGGGCCACTCTAGGCAAACATCTTACCTGACCTAGCCTGAGCAGGAGCCTGATCCGAGCTTAGTCCTTAGGGGTCCACCAGATGGCAAATTGAAGGTAGCGATTGAAAAGCATCTCCAAGAAAAAAATGGCAAAGTGCTGTGGAGAGCCCAAGGGGGAGCCAGCCTGGCCTAGACTCTACCATAGTGGCTTGGTGGACAGAAAGCAGCCAGCTCCTGTGTTGTCATTCATTTCTGTGCAACGCAGAGCTCATCCTTGCAGCCTCATAGCTGACTTCATGTGACTCTGCATATATACACCTCTTGTTAATTCATCCAGTGCTGTGAGTTGTTGACTGTAACTTGACATCTCTAACAATCCATCAGTTTATTTATTAATTATAGCAAACTGGTTTCAGCCACAGAAAATTAGAAATGAATTTTTCAATAAGCCACGTCTCCAGGGATAGTTCACAAAATCAAAAGGAAGAATACCTGGCCAATCTAATTCATTATCACAATCAAATAGTGCTAAATGGTTATTTGTGGGATAAGCTTAAATTAAGAAATTGTATTAGCAGCTCTAATCATTACTGATTATTTAATTATCGGCCATTTAAAAATCACCTCCAGTTTTGAGATTATGGATCAGATTGAGATTTACAACATCCTTCTTTAGTTCACTCTACCCTCTAACAAGATGTATTGCAATATTGTTGAGTTAGCACTGATTTTACCTCGATCCCCATCGTAGTTCCTTCATTCCATGGCAACCTGGAGCAAAGATAATAATAGCAAACATTTACGGAGTGCTTATTATGTACTAGGAATGTGTTTGAGTTCATAAATAACTCATCAATGAGAACTCATACATGCTCCTAGCTTACATTGCGATTGATTATATTTATTAACTTATTTAATCTTCATAAAACCCTACAAAGTAATTATTATTACGCCCATTTTATAAATAAGAAAACTGACGCACCAGGACATCTGATTGAAGTGTTCACAATGAATAAGCAGGAGAGCAAAACTTTGAGCCCAGCTCATCTGGCTCCAGGGCACTAGAATCCATGCCTAACCACTAGGTCACTTCGCCTCTAATGCCTCCCAGCTTAGTGTTCATTGCATGGCAGGTGCTCAATCCAGCCAACCATTGGAGTCCCCACCAGATTGTAGGCTCTTTTGAAGACAGTGTGGTGTCTTATTTACCTCTGTATCTATCCTTTACCATTGCTAGCACTGAGCTTTGAGTAACAGAAACTCAACTCGTGTGTGTGTGTGTGTGTGTGTGTGTGTGTGTGTGTAATTGGAAGGGTAAGATTGAGGGAGGGAGGTAGCAAAAAGAGTAAGATAAAGATTTTACTAATTCCAAAAGTAGCCTGAAGTCTAAACATGTTACAATCTCTACTCAGAATCTTTGGGGGTAAACATCTTTAACACATACGAGTGTATCAGAGCCAGGCTAAACCCTGACTAGATGACCCCAGGTCTGAGAAATCAGGGCCTGGACATACTCTGAGAAATGTTAATAGGTAACAAAGAAAGTCGGAACGGTTGGTGAGTTAATATTTGAAATGCAATTCAGATGAAGTCATATCCAGACTCTGCCAACTTTCAATTGCTTCCAGCATCTTCAAACACCACATGCCAAAATCTTCCCTCTACCTCACTCACCAACACTTCTTCTTCCCAGTCACTGCGGCGCAAAATCCCGCCTTTGAATCCTCCTTCTCCCTGTGCCTCTCTCCCCTACCTCCATCTACCCAGTCTCCAAGACCACAGACTCAACCTTCTCCTTATCATGCCCACAGGTCTCCAACTCCTCCTTCCCTGCCAAGTCTCCTGACCAGCCTCTCTGCCTGTTCTCATCTTTCCTCTATCATCTATGCACCACTGTTGCTGTTATCTTTTTCTAATTGCAGTTTTAGTGTATCCTTCTCCTCCTGGAAGATATGTAGTAAACCCCCGCTCCTGCTGGAGTACATAGTCCTGTACCTTGAATTCATGGGGCTTTTATCATATCACTCAATTGAGTAATGTAGGTTTTATTCCTGCCTCCCATCCCACATTCAAGTTCACACTCTCCACTCTAACCCAAGTGTACTATTTCTAGACCCGCACGTGTTACCTGCTCTTCCCTCCTGCCAGGTCTTTATGGACTGCCGCTCCTTCAGCCGAAACCTCCTCTTTCCTGCCTGCCTTTCAATTCACATAAGCTTATTGCTTTTTACCAGCCAAACCCAAAGAGACACGTCATTGAGGGTGGTGAGGCTCTTTTAATTTCTCTTCTCAAAAGACACATTGTCTAGCAGATTATATTCATCAGCCGTCAGGACACATGCCTAGCATCTTTATTACCTGCTGTGCTTTTATGTCGGCCTTGTCAATGGGTTGTCTGTCAAATCTGAACTTTGTCTTTCTCAGGGGCAGGTCTCTCTCAGCCTTACTTGTTTACCTCATAGTCTGTGCCGATTATTTCTGAAGACGGCCACTTTGGAAGAAACCTACCTAGCTATGGGAGATGCCTCCATGGAGGGAAGGCAGAGCCAGCAGCCAGGACCATGAACCTGGAGGTGGATGACCTGAGATGGGATGGGAGGAGCAATTGTGTCCAGATGCCAGGTGCTCATTCCTTTGACTCCGTTTGACACACCTGTTATTCCTCAAATGCCTTGAATAAAACAACCAAGTCAAATTCTCTTCTTCCTAAAGGGGATCATGATAGACCTCAGCAGGTTTTGGACTCAGCCAACAAAGAATAGACATTTTTCATTTTTAGAAAATAGGCTCACCAGCCGGGTGTGGTGGCTCACACTTATAATTCCAGCACTTTGGAAGGCTGAGGCAGGTGGATTGCTTGAGCACAGAAGTTCGAGACCAGCCTGGGCAACATGGTAAAACCTCATCTCTAAAAAAAAAAAGAAAAGAAAAGATGCTCGCCTGTGGCTCGCCTATGATATAATGGACATGAACATCATCCTAGTGACAACTGAGAAAACTCATTTCATCCATTTCTGCATTTTGCAGACGCTGGGTCACTCCTGGTTTGGGATCCCATAATCCCATCTGCTTTAGATAGATGCTAAGTAGGTTATTTATTCTAGAAGTCTTTAACTCCTATCCTAAGTAGTGGATGCCATTTCTCGCCAGGCTATTTATTCCAGGTGACCCTTATAAATGGTTCATTCAAGAGGAACTCAGAGTAGGCACTCTCCCCTACCCAGAATTTTCCTCAAGATACAGACCCCTTAGTTTGATACGGATCCCGTTAGAACTCTATGACAACTCTCTCCTTAACATGTTTCAAGCCTGGGTCTTCAATATTTTGTCTTAGGACTATAAAGAATCTAGGTGCATTAGTCCATGACCACTTCCTGCTCTACTTTTTCATTTCAACAAGGAAAAAACTGAGAGTACCCTATAAGTTTTGCAGAATAGCCTTTCAAATATCTACAGTTTCACAAAGGGAACGTGATGTAGTATGAAACAAACCATACAATCTCGGAATCAACAAGCAACTGTTAATATTTCCTCAAAGACAGAATCGTCACTTACTGCAGATAACTGTTCTGAATACCAGTATATTCATAGCACTCTCCTAGGCACTGAGAAGAGGGCCAAGGTGACGATGGGAAGGTGAGAAAATAAATAAAATGGGTCATCAACCTTAAAGGAGTTACAGGCAATTCCTGTTATTCGTGGTAGTAATGTTCTATAAAGTCTCTGTGAACACTGAATCAAGTGAATACTGAACTACTCTTCCTAGGGGAAACACAGGGTTATGTTCCTGTGAGCCTCTGGTCCCAACATTTTTGTCCATTGATCAATACATACCTTGTCTTCGTGTGTGTGTCTGTTTACAGACACGACATTTATCACATATTGTTAACTCATTAACATTGAGCTCATGGCCAACAGCATCAGAACTCATGGGTGAACGAAGCATATCTACACACGTATTTTCTCCTCAAGGCACATCACAGAGTTCGTGCACCTAGAAATGCTAGACGCACTGCAGCACTACCCTTGGGGGCCATTTTAAACAGCAATAGCATCGAAAAAAGCACAAAGGTGCAAAAAATGTGTCATTAAATGTACCACAAAAAGGACACTTGTTTACAGGTTGAAAATTAAAATAAGCAGGCAGAGCGTCCCCTTATTTGACCTCACGTGGGGACGTGTGTGGGGGGCGATTCGTTTTTCTCCACTCTGCACACATCTGCGCTTGTTTGTGAAAGTGCCACGGTATTGATTTGGGGGTTACATAAATTCAGCAAGTGGGCAAAGTCACAGTTCTGGAATTCATGAATAATGAGGACAAATTGTGTATTCTAAAATGCATGTGAACAACAAATTACACAATTTCTAAGACAGAATTGGGGCAAAAATGAAATATTGTAACCTGGACCAGCTACATAATTTGCAGGGCCTGGTGCCAAGTGAAAATACAAGGTCTCTTGATCCAAAAGACAGCAGAGCAGGAAGCCAGATGTGGGCCTTTGTGAGTGAGGGCCCTTTACCACTGCAGTTCCTGTAGCAATGAAGCTGGCCCCGACCTAACAGTGACATGAGTACAGTGTGGGGAGCAGACTTGGGGACTGGACCAAGTGACATGAGTACAGTGTGGGGAGCAGACTTGGGGACTGGACCAAGTGACATGAGTACAGTGTGGGGAGCAGACTTGGGGACTGGACCAAGTGACATGAGTACAGTGTGGGGAGCAGACTTGGGGACTGGACCAAGAAAGGTTTTCTGGAGGTGGTAGCATTTGAACAAAGCCTTGGATGGCTTGAGAAAGTGGCTGAAATGAATGGCTGAACACCACCAATTCACGTAATGCCCACCATATTTACAAACAAGTCTGGAGGCCTGCTGTGAACTCCATGGTACACAGGTTGCGTAACACTTACTGACTTGACCACGAGCCAGGTCCTGGGACAAATGGTTAACATGCGTTCTCTCATTTAATCATTACAATAACCCTAAGAAGGCCAATGTCATGGCCACCCCCATTTTACAGTTGAGGAAATGGAGGCTTATTGAGGTTAAGCAACTTGCCCAATGTCACACAGCCAGGGCAGAGGAATGGTTTAAACCCTGACCCTCTGGCCCCCAAACTTACTTAGAGCCTTCACCAGACCATATTTCCCTTTTTAATAGGCAACACATATTGCCCTATTTTTTAATGGAGCCATCCTTGGTAGTCTCACCATCAGTGGGGCCAGGTAAGCACACCTGTATCTCAGAGGGGATAGGTGAGGCTGAGAGGGTACCTCCAACCCTAACCTACTTCCCAATCCTATTGGTTTATGAGGAAGGAAACGGTCATGCCACTGAGACATGGCCAGGGCCCTTAGACTTGTGTAGTTCCTTAGAGTTTACAAAGTGCTTCCACCTTCATTATCTCACAGGTTCTTGCAACAGTCCCGTGAATTCCTGACACATTGTACAGATGGGAAGCTGATTGTGAGGGAGGACAAGTGACTAGGCCAAGGGGCAGGCAGGCAGGCGAGGAGTGAAGGCGGGAACCGGAGCCCAGACCTGCAAGCTCCTGGCCAATGTTCTTCTGGCTCGGCCCCTCGGCCTTCACCAGGACCATTTGGTGGCAAGTGGTTTAAAACCACGGTACGGAAATGCCTCAGCTCCACATCTTCCCCTGCCGAACACCTCTCACTGATACAGTGCAGGTGCGTGTGTCGGGGTTTGCTTAGCAAATGCATTCTCCTTTGGATTTTGGTTCTTTAAGAGTGGGGCAGGAACACAGAGTATTTGATAGGATAATTAATACTCTGAATAGTATACATGACAGGAATCTGCTGGCAGTTGAGGCTCAATTTGTGGACTATTCAGCTGAAGGGGTTTTCTAGCTTCTCTGAACAGGTTAATGAAGCAAAGTTGCTGGAGGGGGCTCCCCTTGGTATGGGGCAGGAGGAGCAGAGCAGCATTTGAAGACTCGCGCACCGACTGGCATCTTTACCCAGCACCGGGAGGCTCTTTGGATCCAAGAGAGGAGCCTTTTCTTGCTTTCTGCTTGCCTTGGCTCTGGTCACTGGTCTCTGTCTTGCAGCCAGTGTGCTGAGGCCCTCTTGGGCCCCCTGTCCTGCAGCAGACGTGAGGGGACGGAGGGCTCTTTCTCCTTCCAGCAGTGGCACAAGGAGGAGGGCAAGGTCCTTTCTCTTCCATGTTGAGATGGGCTGTCGCGGGAGGAAGGGAATAAAAAGAGACGCTGGCTCTGTGTTCCAGAATTAATGGTTAGCGTCTGCTGAGGCTATTTGCACTGTAATCAAAATTAAACAACAAAAAGCAGGGATGAAGCAAAACAACCCAAATGATCAAAAACCATTCTGGTGGTGGGTGTAAAACTCGCTTTCTCTCAGCAGCAGAGGTCCAAGTATACATACCCACTGGAAAGCTGAAGTGCTGAACAGAACACCTTTGTAGTCACTTTTGCTGAGACACACGCACACACATACATTTAAGGAGGAACGCGCCATTCGCTGCCCTACGAAGTATCACACGTCCGCATAGTAAGCAGTACATTTCACACATGAATGAGGGGTCTGAATCTCAAATGTAAGCCACTGGAGATCTGTGAAAATTATCAAAAGGGGTGAGTAGAAATTCAGCAATTTTATTCCGTTCAGTAAGGAATAAGTCTGTGGCCGCTAACCATCCTTCTGTCTCATCAAGAAATTTTGTGGTAGACTCATTCTATGGAAAGTTTGTCTACAGTTTTCCATCTGCTGTGATAATCGTTATTAATCAAGCTGCTGTCATACCATCTTGGGCTGTGATTTTGTTAACTCCTCCATGCTAGGTAGGGTTTGTCCTGGGGAAGGAAGATGTACCTGAGGGGCCTGGATGGTGCATGCTCCCTGCATCACGTGACAAGTCTCTGGGCTATTAAATGTCATTTTCTAAAAGAAGCATAAAATGGGGACTGTGAGGATCTATCTGTTCTAAGACTCACCCATCAGATTTCCCTGAGATCCTGTTTGAGGTGGGGAGTCAGTTTCCTAGCCCACAGTTTTTCCATGCAGTTCATGTAAGTCTCTGATTTCATCAGAAAACTTCTTATTCACTGTCTGCCCCACAGCTTCCCGTTTCCTGGCCCCTATTGAGTACGCACATGCCAAATGCCATTTCCAGGCAGTAGGGAGAGGGGACTCCTGGGTCCCTAGGAAGCTGACCCTCAGTTAGTGTCTGGAACTGCCCCTGAGTCGGTGGTCCATGGAAATCAGTGCTTTCGAGTTTTTTTGGTTTGTTTACTTTGCTTTCGTACTATTTTTAGAAAGTAATTTAAGGCTAAACAATGTTTTAAAAATAATCTAAAAATCTCATCCACCACCAGAGATAATTAGTTGCATGTGGAGTTAATTTAGAAACTAGAACCCCAGCGCTGGGAGACAGCAAACAGAAGGTAGTGGTGGATTTCCATTTTATGATTAGTGCAATGGCAGAAAATTCACAAATATGACTTTGTGCCTAAATACATAATAATTCATCAGACTGGTGATATCAACAAAAATGAACTGTGGCTCACCTTTCTGGAATCTTCAATTGGTAAAATTCCCCATCCTCTCCTGGCCTGCCTAATCCATCTCCCAATATATCTTATTTTAAAGGCAGAGAGAATTGAGCCTGAGAAAACAAAGGTATGATTGCGAGAGGTGATATGATAACCATATTCAGGCTAATGAACAGATCTTTTCTAGCTCCTAATGTAGAATAGGAGATTGTGATAATAATAAAACAATGAAGATTTATTGAGTGCTAATGTGTGCCAGACACTGTGCTAATTGATTTATATCCATTATCTCAGTCCATCCTCACAAGATCCTATGAATAAGTTGCTATTACTGTCCTGCAACTGGGAAAGAGCACAGCTAGCATTTGCATTCAGGTTCACTCCAGAGCCCATGCTCTTCAACACTGTGCTCAGTTGAGAAAACGGGCATCCAGCAAAACTAAGAATTGAAGTTCATGATGACTTGACATCATGGAGAATTCCTCAGTCTTTAAGGAAAGAGTTAACTATATTCAGTCCTCTGTACTTACTAGGACAGTCAGGAGTTTCCAGGTAAACCTGGAATTACCCAGAAGTTCAGGTAGCCTGGAGATAATACTGCAAACAATTTAGATTAATTAAGATTTAAATTTCTTCTGATGGCTTTTCTTATTGTCCCTGGACTTTCAGGTCTATCACATGTAGATATCCAGGTTCCCCTTCCTGTTACGGTGTTTCCCTGCTGCACCGCGAACGTTCTGACTTTTGTGCACCTCAGATTTTTGTCTCACTGCCATAGTGCCTCTTTTCTCTGCTTGGATGATTTTTTTTGCTTCATACTTCTGGGTTTCCATTTTTAAAATGTTTTCGGAATAAACCCCGGATCTCTACTGGAGAAGGCAGGTACTATTCTCTATGCCTATTGACTACCCTCTTGCTCTGCACCAGCCCAACTTCAATGTTTTAAACGTTCCTTCCTTTGCATCCCTGCTGCCTTTATTTACATTACTCCTTTCCCAGTTTTCTCTCATCTTCTATCCTAAATGTTTAACGCCGTTCTTCCCACTGAGGAAAGTAGCCCCTCCAGGAAAGAGGAGGTTTGGCTTTCCAAGCTGCCAATTCAGCATGGCAGTCGGGAAGGCAACAGAGAAGCATACATTTAAACTTGCTGATAGGCACAGAAAACCCTGTAGGGCAGTGGAAAACGGTGGAATCCAGGATTTTTTCCGGGGCCGTTCATTACTCACGGAACTTTGGCAGGTTGAAGCCTGCTCACCTCTCCCCGAGGATGAACGCTCCCGCTAATGGAATTCTTCTGTTTTCCTATGGCTCTAGTTTTGTTATCTTTAGGCACCGAGTCAAGCGGCATGTGCCAGTGGGGGTGGCAGCTGCCCCTGCTGTCACTGTCCTGGCATGGCGATGACCCTTCTCTCTGTATCAGCGTCAAGAGGATGCTGTCATCCCACGGCGCCCAGCAAAGCCTCCACCCCACGTAGCAGGGCACCAGCTTGTCTCCAAATCCCTTCCTTTCACCATTAACCGTGAAATACCCAGCACAGGAAATGAAGGTGAAAAGACCAGTACGGGCATGGGTTTCTGCATCCTGATCATACACTTTCTTTTATGTGGGGTTCTTCTTTTGCTGACTATAGTTTCAAATTCTAACAATACTGTAACTAATTCCTGGAAGATGATGGGATTTTTTAAAGTACAATTAAATTAAAGCAGACTTTTCTTTTGGTAAACTATTTTTAGTAAAATGTATAGGATTAAAAAAAAACCCAACCCAACACTAGCATCATGCTCAATCTGCGTGTGAAAGCACATTTTTAAGCTAAAACTCCTTACACGTATTTTATTAACATCATTTAAGAAATGCACTGCCTTATTAGTCTAATAGAAATTTAACCTTGTATGAGTAAGTAGGAATACACAGGAAAATATCTGAAAAATCTAATTTATAGATACTCAAGTGAAATAATTTAAACTACTAAAAATGTTAATATGCCTGTCGACCTACTATTTAATTTGCATAAAATACCATACGGGGAGTCACTGCATAAGAGGACAGAAATGCCAGGATGGAAAATCTGAAACATTCAGGCTCAGAAAACGTCTAAGGACTCACAGAGCAGGCATCTCCGATTTTAAAGTCAACCTTAAGTCCTATAAACAACTGTACACCCATTATCTAACCTCTGCATTGTGATTAGGAATTCAAGTGCCTAATTACATGCTTAGCAAAGAGGAAAAGACACAAGGTCCTTCATGACAGGTCAGCTTTAAAATGGGAAGCGTTTTTATTCAATCTGATCCCCTCATAATACAAATGATCCTAAAGTTTCCCCCTTTCCTTTCTCTTTTCCACTGAAGAGAATTATGAGTGAGAAAATGCAACCCACTGGGAAGCAAATCCTCACTGTAGACCCGATGGTTGAAATTCCTGACTTGATTGATTGCCCTGACGCACTCCCTTCCCCTGGCAGGAGCATCCTCACCCCTGCCCAGGACCACAGAGCCATCTCCTCCGCGCTGCTCACCAGACCCGCCATCCATTACCCCCTCCACTCAACAGCTGTTTCCTGCTTGCTCCGTGCAACGTGAGGCTTTTTTAAGCCTTAAAAAAAAAAGATGTTTATATAGTTTTCATGATTTCCTTTTGGGCTCTAACTAAATGACTGCTCTTCTTCTCTCCTCCCCCATGTCTATATTTGACACCACCAAACCAAGAGGCTGGTCGTCCCAGGGTTAACATCTCAGTGAATTGGACAGGTAGACCGGAGTCACAGGAGGTCACGGCGCTAGCGGCCTTCACTGAGGTGCCAGCGCCTCTGGAGCCTCGCTGGAGGGTGAGAGTCACAAAGCCTGCATCTTCCCTGAGCTCTGTCTCAGTACCCAGGAACCACACAGACCGCACCAGGCTCCAACTGGAAAACAGGCTGCTGCCTTCCTTTCCTTCCAGGCAATAACGTAATGGGAACTGGAGGATTCTTAAAAGGAAAATGAACAGCAGAAAGATTGGTGCCTCTGCTATTTCCAGCAGACTGGACAGCCTACACAGAGAATCGTCAGAATGGGCAACCGTACATAGCCCAAATGTAACGTTCACAGCCGCAGTACATTTTCCCTTATGCAGGAAAGCAATTCTCAGTATCCTGTAGCTAGATCTTCCTATCGCATAAAGAGTCCTTTCCATTTAAAAAAAAAAATCTTCTTTCCACAGTTTACCCAAAGGGCAAATAATGGACTCTTGCAATTGCCATCTTGTGCCTAGCAAATTTAAGAGACAGAGGAGGAAAATAACTTGCTATTAGTCAGGAGTCACTCGGTGGTAGAATCTAAATTAAAATGAAATGTCTTTTCAGTCCTCAACTTTCACTTCATCCATTGAGTCACACAAACAGTAATATTCAACAGACTAGAAAACACGCACTGTCACAGTGTAAATGCTACAATCTTGTAAATCTTTCAGAAAATTCTTGAGACATCATAAGCCATTCAGAAACATTTTGAGTGGTTTGCCACCAGATCTTCCAGATGAGATATTTTCTTCTTCTTTTTTTTTTTTGTGGCCTATTTGTCCTATTTTAGTACTTTGAGAAATAATTTTTAATTTGTGTTTGCCAAAAAATCCCACCCTACAGTGACAACATATGCAATAGGTGCAGCTTTGGGGATGTGTACTTTTTTTGTCTTCGGATGGGAACTGTCAAAAACCGAATCCTAACCCTGTTTAGTTGACAAATACATTTTATAGCTGTCTGAAGATTTAAAGCAATACAGATTGTCTGAGCCAATAAGTTGATTTGGTGAGAGCGGGATGCTAATGAGTCTTTGATCCGTGCAGAGGCCAGTGAGCCCGTAGCACAGCCTCCGCCTGCACCCCTCACCCCGCCAGCTGTCTCGCAAATGCCTGCCATTGGTCACAGGGGGGACCAGGCAAGCTGGGAGTGCGGATGGATCAGCGCAAATCCATCATCTCTCCAAACGCATCACTCAAGTGCTGGTCCTCCACATGACAAACCAGCAGCATCCTCCTTCTGCACAGAGATGGCACGTTGCAATAAAGAAAGGTTCTTTAAAAATATTGGTGTTGGTTTTTAAAGGAGAGCTTTTTTTTTTTTTTTTTTTTGCCTTGTGCTGAAAATAAATGTCGACTGGTATCTATTTTATGACTTGAGCTTTTTAAAGGTAGTGTGTGTGGTGAGGTCGGGGTTGGGGAGGAGGAAGCTTCAAGTCCTCAGAAAAGCCGGCTGGGTCCTGGGGACTGACCACGAGGGTGAGTGATGGCAGGCACGCGATGGCAACGTGAGGCAGCTGGCCTGCAGCGGGGAGGCCGAAACAACCCGCAGCAGCTGCACAAACGCAAGAGGTCAGGCCGTGTTTGTGGACGCTGACTTCTCCCTAGGCACCCCTGGATGGTGGGATACATCAAAGCCCCACACCCAGGAATAATACCCAGGGGATGGATGGTCTGTGTATAAACCCCATCCCAAGATGCTGACCCAGGAGTTAGCTGCAAGCCCTCCGAGGGTGGAGTTACCTTCCTCCTGCACGTGCTATTTCTGGAAGTAGGTTGTGTGATGGAGGAGGAAATAACCCACATTCCAATAGTATTGAGAAGGTAAAATTCAAGTTAGTTTTCCTATGCTATGTGGCCACTTTCTTTTTCTGATGGAAGTGCCTTTTAACAGTCAACAGATTTTGATGAAGCCCCTGCAATACACCAGCCACTGAGGCTAAGGGGTGACGACACAGATCCTCAGGCTGAGGTGAGTCAGGAAGGGTTTCCCTATGGGTTCCATATTATACCTCTTTTCTTATAACTATCATACTTGAGGTTGTGGAATATCTTTTTAGCCAAAGGCGTATTACGAGAAAAACTAATTAAAAAAAAAGACAGGAAAATATAGTCTCTAAGATCTAGGAGCTAAGATGACGATTATTTTTAATTGTTGCTTGTTGAAATGGTTGGAAATGTCTAAGAAAGACAATTTTATATGTCAAGAGGAGGAGACCATGATACACTGAGGAAAACCACGACAAAAGTTATAAGGGCCATTTTGAACAAGAGAATGTTCCAATTGTGTTTGTAAAGTGCTTGACAGTGCTTGACCCCCAAGATGGGACAGTGAGATTTCTGGACTATTTTATATTGAAAGGAAGGCTCCAATTTTTAAATGAGTTGGGCTCCAAAAGCTGACCTGGAAGTCTGTGTCGTGGAATGTAGACTGCTCTGCTGCATAAGAACATAAGGCATATTTAGGGCCGGGCGCGGTGGCTCATGCCTGTCATCCCAGCAGTTTGGGAGGCTGAGGTGGGCGGATCATTTGAAGTCAGGAGTTCGAGACCAGCCTGGCCAACATAGCGAAACCCTGTCTCTACTAAAAATACAAAAGTTAGCTGGGTGTGGTGGTGCACGCCTGTAATTCCAGCTACGTGAGAGACTGAGGGAGGAGAATCGCTTGAACCAGGCAGGCAGAGGTTGCAGTGAGCCGAGATCACACCACTGCACTCCAGCCTGGGCAACAGAGTGAGACTCCACCTCAAAAAAAAGGATAAAGAATATAAGACATTTAGGGACCCCCACCTGTAGTCCCAGCTACTCAGGAAGGCTGAGGCAGAAGCATCACCTGAGGCCAGGAGCTCTGGGCTGTAAGTGCAGTTGGCCCATGGGGAGTCTGCGCTAAGTTCAGCATCATTATGGTGGCCTCCCTGGAGCAGGGACCACAGGCTGCCTAAGGAGGGGTGAACCAGCCCAGATGGGAAATGCAGCAGGTCAAAACTCTTGTGCTGATCTCCAGTGGGGCTGCGACTGTGAATAGGCACTGTGCTCCAGCCTGGGCAACATAGTGAGACCCTGTCTTTTAAAAACCAAATATATATATTAAAAACCAAATATATATATATATATAGTATTTTTACACTAACGAGAGTCCCTTGATGACCTTTGGAAATGCTTTTTGTCTCTACAATGACCTCAAGGCCCCACACCCCACTTGTCACCTTGCACAGGCTGCCTTGTGACTGCTGCCCGGCGACTGTCCCCCAGCTTCAGCTGTCCCAGTCACACTGACTCACTGTGCCTTGATCTTGCAAAGCTGCTCCTGCCTCAGGACTTTGCACTGGTTCCCTCTGGCTGGAATGCCAGTCCCTGATCAATCTCCAAGTGGCTCACTGCTTCTCTCCCTCCAGGGAGGTCTTCTCTGACCACAGTCATCCCAACCCTCCACGCTCTGACTCACCCACGGCTGCTTCATTTTTCTCCCTAACCCTTTCACCTTCTTAACTGTTATGCCAAAGGCACTCATTTTATTTATCGTTGATCTCTCCCACCAGCAGGCAGAACCCCCATGGGCAGGAATTTTGTCCATGTTATTCCCTGCTCATTCTTGGTACCTAGAACAGTGCCCAACACAAAGTCAATGCCCAGGACATCTTTGTCAGATGAATGTGATGATTAAAAAGATACTTTAGTGACCACTTTGCAGCAGTGGACTCAGACTTCAGAAGCCCAGCTGTGTGACTGTGAGCAAACGGCTCACCCCAAGTCTATTTACTCACCTGGGAAGCATGCTTTCTCCGTTCACCTCACAGCTCTGCTGCGATGAACAAACGCAGCCCTGCTTGTAAAGTGATTTGACACGTTCCCTCTCTAAGCCGTGGTTTTCATCTGTAAATTCAGAGTGCTGTATTAGCTATACTTTAAGATCATTTCGCCCTCTTACAGTCCACGGTAATGATGGAGACAAAAATCTGAGCCTCTTTCATGTTGCCTGGTACTGGCTGTGATGACTCCTTACACCTGACGGCAGATGCGCTGCCCGACACTTCCATCCGGAAGCCCCCAGCTCTTGTGCCTGATGGCAACATAATTCCGACCCATGTTGCCTGTGTTCCTTTGGGGGATCCCTGCTGCCCACCCAGAGCTTCCTGGGTATGCAGGACACTCCCTGCTACCCATCCAGAGCTTCCTGGGTATGCGGTGGGGTTAACTTTGGTGTCTCCTATCCTCATGTCTTCCTTCTGACCCGTTACGATGTGATCGAGGGACTTCTCAGATCCTCCCAAAGAAGGACCGAGGCATCCTCCCATCTACAGCTACTGTAAGGCTCTGCCATAGGTAGAGGCTGGGATGGATTTTGCGATGATGGCTTCCCCAAGGGCTGGGGAACAGAACGCCTTGGAGTATCGTGGAGCCATCCAAATCTTCTTCCATAGCCTCAAAGCAGAATAGTCCCTGTAAGCCTAAGCATGAATATGCCCCCTTTGAATCCCTCCTGCTTCATGGCTGAGCCATCCTCAGAAAGAAAGAAAGGCCTTCTTCCCCTGAGTTACCTGGAATGACCTTTACATGCCAGCCAGTTCGCTCTCTAACTTCTGGGTGTCTCTCAGTTTTCACGTCTGCAGTGCAGCTTTGGCATATATCGAAATTTAAATTTCTAAGATCTATTTTAAATTTCCTTTTTGTATGTTAGGCAGACTTTCCTTTATCCATCCTGAAATCACCTTTGAAATTTTAGACTAGGGCAGATGTCACTTAACGTGACCGGCAAGTATTCCACTTGCCATTTGTTGTGAGTGGTGGTTGTTTTTCCTTTTTGCTTCTTTTCTCTTTCTGTCTTTTTTTTTAAATCACCATCATACTATAAAACCAATTAAAACAAACTCTCCAAAGACTCTTATTTTCTGGCTGAGCTATTCCAACCTCTGACTTTTTCTGAAGCACAAGATAAGACTTTCTGATTAACTGGGAGTGGGATGTTTATTCAATCTGTTCATTTGATACATTGCGGAGACTGCTTTTTCATTTTTATGCCATGTCAGTGGCATATACTTTCTGAAATTAATAAATACAATACATACCATCAATGTGTGAAATTTTTAAAACCCCGTATTTCCATAGTTTGACATACAAAAATGTACTCATACACTTTTGAAATCTACTGTCAAATCATTTCACATCTGTACCTAAAGCAAACAGACATAATGCTAACAGCTTGTTAGAATTCAGAAATGCCACCCGCTAATCAGCCCACCTGTGGCATTCTCAGTCCATCTTGCAAGCTGCATAGCCTGCTGCCAAGAAGCTTGACAAGAAAATGTATATTAAATTATTGAATAAGATGGGAAATACTGTACAGTGTGGGATAAAGAGAATGCGCAACGTGTGGCCAATGAACATACTGTACCTTTTCATTATAATACCTGCCTGGAGGTGACCTAGCTTCATCCCCATGTGCCATAAATGATGAAGCTACTGCTAAGGCTCTGGATGCAAAGTCGGCAGTGAGGTTTTCATAGTTTGCATCAGCTTTTTGTTATGTGTAGTTGGCGTTGGCTAAAACAAAAACCAAGACAAAAAAAAAAAAAGCAGAAAGCAAATTTTGAACGGAGTTACACAGGAACAACCCCATTTTCTACAATTCTGTCCTGCGGTTCAGAGCAAAACAAAGAAGATCTGACATTCCTGACGTTCTCTAGAAATCATAGTAGCGACCATGTCAATCAACTCCAATCATTAGATATGATTTAAAATCCTAGAAACATGATCTTTTGATCTTGCAAGGGCAAAAAAGCAAAATAAAATGCAAAGGTGAAATAAAGTGATTAAGATCCTGGAGCAGAATGGGGCAGCGGATCGTGGAACAAACCATGAGTACCCTCTGCCCATGCCTGGAAGCTTGTGAGGTCGGCCTAAGCATGACATTGCACAATCCGATTACATTTCTACAATTATTCGTTTCTATAGAATATAAACTAACATGCTTACAGAAGTATCTTCTCTGGGGGTCTGTGGGTAAGAAATGTTATTTTAGCATCTGTTCTTTTAAGGCTATTTGCTCTGGGAGGGCAGTGTGTTTTGCCATAAATTTAGGTCATTAATTTGTATCTGTTCTTTGTTTATTTAAGAAACAGGACAAAAGGGCAGCTGCTGAAACATTTGGCTGTGCCGAGGGGTAGTGGGCTCGACATGCTGGAGTTCTGCACATGACCAGCTTGAGTTTGTATCCACAGCTACAGGACAGAACTTTATGGAAACACTTTGCCAAGCCATGTGGTGCTCAGCTTCCCTTTGCATCAATACCCTTTTAATTACCTGATCCTGAGGGGGAAAAAGTTAGGGAAAAGTGTCAGTGCAAAAGCCTAGGAACCTGCCGTGAATCAGACTTTTTCAAAAAGACAGCATGATAAAATATCTGGCAATTATTCTACAGGACATCGATCTAAATCCGCAACTAGCCTGCAAAGGTAACACTATGACCTATATAATTTGATATTTATAAACTGAAGCACAATAATATCCACTAAATTGATTGTTAACAACATTTAATGCTCTGAAATTGGCCATTAAGTTGCAGAATGATTTGAAAGGCATTATTGTTATTGTGAAGCATTGCAGAGGTTTTATTTATTATCATAAACCTAATGGACTCAGTAAATTAGGTGTATTTAAAAAGGTCATTTGCTGCTGTTGATACTGAATTCTAAGCACTTTAATTCAAATGGATAACAAAACATAGCAATCTTTTCAAGGATGGTACACATTTAAGCTACTCCAAATAAACAATACGGAAGCACAGTTCCTGAAATTTGAATAATAGTCATAATAATGTGACAGTACCTGTTAGGATTGTTTTAAAAGCCATATTTGAACATGATAAATTTTCTATTCGAAACTACATACTAGAAATAAAAGAAACAAAGTAAAATTTATCATAGGTGAGTTTTAAACCAAAAAATGTTTGCCTAGAATGGTATTTCTTCTGGATGAAATATGATGCCCCCTTCGCATTTTTTTTTCCTAGAAAAGTCCTCAGTGTGAGAAGATGTGGTAATTTTTGTTTTTTTTTTTTTTGAGACGGAGTCTCGCTCTGTCGCCCAGGCTGGAGTGCGGTGGCGCGATCTCGGCTCACTGCAAGCTCCGCCTCCCGGGTTCTTGCCGTTCTCCTGTCTCAGCCTCCCGAGTAGCTGGGACTACAGGCGCCCGCACCACACCTGGCTAATTTTTTGTATTTTTAGTAGAGACGGGGTTTCACCGTGTTAGCCAGGATGGTCTCATCTCCTGACCTCATGATCCGCCCGTCTCCGCCTCCCAAAGTGCTGGGATTACAGGCGTGAGCCACCGCGCCCGGCCGCGATGTGGTAACTTTGAAAATCTCAGCCGTACGCCTGTCTCAGCCTGGGGGTCTATCCTCGCAAGCCACCTGCACTGTTAATGGGTTTGTCCGAATGTAGGATGGAAATAAAGCACGTCTCTGGACAGAGATTTTGTTTTTTCTCTGTTGAATGTGTTTTCATGTGAGTAGAAATGATCTTGTGTTTTTCAGATGCTCTCTTTTGAAGAAGTCATGACTGAAAATGTGGTTGAAACTCAGGACTGCTCTTGCAGCGCAACGTCAGCAGCAGTCCCTTCCCTGGAACACTCTGGAAGTCTGAGGAACCTGCAGGCACCTGTGGTTGCTGGAGCTCTCTTCTCCGCGAGAGGCAGCAGGCAGTTCTCCGTGGAGGGACCCAGATGGTCTGCATTCAAGAATGTAAGAAAGGCCCTTAAGCAAGACCTGTCTTTTATTTTCTCTTGCACACAGTCTTTGGATTCATCATTAGGGTCACAGACAAACCCCTGAAGTCTTGCTCTCAGAATAAATGTGAATTTCATTCAAAGAAAGAACGTGTTCTTTCCCATCATTGCGTTGTTTTGTGCTCAGGTAGTGCAGAGGAAAATTTAGGAAGTATCAAACCACATGATTCCTGGGAATAGCTGAAAAGATCCTTTTCAACATTGGTGGGAAAAGAAAGAAAAACAAATCAATTAGATGTGAGATCTCATCAGATTTCTTATATTCCGAGACTGTGTTTAGAGAAGAAAACATGGGAAAAAATGCTTCTTGAATATTCGCATAGCAGTAACTTGGTATTACACGTGTACTATCTTAAGTTCATCAACAAACATTTGGGTGGCTCCTAAAGCAGCTTATCTATACAGCACCTACTGCAGGCATAGAAATATGCTAGATATTGTAATAATTAATACTATCTGGAAAATACAATGATTTTTAAAAGTCTTATTGGGGAAGTTTCATATACCAAGTTTAGTATACCTAGACTCATTCTGTAGGCTTAGAATAATTTAAAACTACCTTTTTTTTTTTTTTGTAAACCAAAGGAAACCTAATTGAAGTTATTCTAAAACAAAGGGAGTAATCCTCAGAATTTATCAGTCTTAGGGAAATTGATCAACATTTCACTACTGAGCTGGGCACAAAGCACTTCGCACTGGTCCCACCCTATCATTATGTTTCAATTCTGTTCATTTCTTGATGCCTTCCTTTTCATCTGACCCTTATCCTGACTCCTGTATTCTCCCAGACTGTCCCCTACTCCCCAAGGGTTTAGTGAATTTAAAAAGCACGCACACATAAAAAGAGACTGGATTCCCAATACCCTAGCATAGCCAAAAGGCATCTATCTAGTTCTTTATTGGGCTCTCATTGGCTGTAACAAAACATTTCATATGTATGAAGAAAATATCATATTTCTAATAGATAGAGAAGATCTGAGCCTCTCTTCTACTACCTATACCTCTTCCATTCTCTAGTCTTGCTCACTTTTCAATTCTACCCCAATATCCCTTGACTGCTAAGTTCCTCCACTTTTCTCTGTGTCTTTTTCTCCCTCACCCAGTTCAGATGCTCTACATCTGATCATCTTCCCCAGGGTGGTTGTGGCCTTTCGGATGCAGTCTAGGTGTTAAAGGAATGATTATTCATTGTGATCTCCTCCTCCCCTTATAGAGGCTCTACTCCCTAGAGAAGAGTTTGGCAGCATTTTTCTCAAAGTGGATTAAAAAATGCATCACACTTTTAAAAAAAACCCACATGGCATCTCTCAGGAGACTTCTTCTGATGCAGGTTCCATTTCTGTCAGAGAAGATGCAATGTTGTAGCAGAAAAAGCATTCAACTTGGACTCAGGAGAACACCCTTCCAATCCTGGCTCTGCTAATTATAATACTAACTGGGGATCTTGTACAAGTCACTTATCTCTCTTGAGGGTCCTAGGTCCCCAGTGTAAAAGTAGAGGTTGAGACTAGCGACCATCCAAGGTCCTTCCAGCTCTGACAGTCTCTGAGTCTAGGAAATGAGACCCTGAGACTTTGAAAGGAGACTTTCATCAAAACTAGGATTTGATGCCGGTGAGTAGAAAATTCAGGCTTCTACCCTCCTGGTATTTTACCTGCAAATGACAAATTTTATCCCATTTGCCAAGGTTTTGCTAGAAAGAACATCTAATAATCATTTAAAGTACAACTTCCCTTTAGAAATAGTTTTTTTTTTTGAAAGTTTGAACCAACATTCTTCCTTTTCTGGCAATGCCTATATAGTGAGAGGCAATAGATTGAAAAAAAGGGTCAACCTTGTAATTTTGTCGGCGTTATTGGTGAATACTGCAAAGTATAAAGCTTATTCTGAGAAATCACTCTAAAAAAGAAATATTTTCTTTCTGATTCTATAGCTACAGTTAGATCAACCCATCCTTCTTTCTACTTATCTATTATAGCCTTGCGTACATACATTTTATACTATTTTAGAAATAAAATTAAGAAACATCCTTTTCATCTTATCTCAATAAATATCCCATGTGAAGTGTTTTGTGCTGTGAAGATTTTCACCATTGGGATGCATTTCAGATGTACTTTAAAATCTGTAGAGGATCCAGAACTAAAGAATGAGCAAAACTGCTTGATATTTGCATGAGGAAAGGAGAGAAAAGAGGAGGGAGGGAGGGGGGAAGTAAGGAAAGGCAGTCGGGCGTGGTTGATTGCTCTTAGCCACATTTGTGCACATATGAACAAGATCCGTGGTCCCTGTGTCGAGACAGGCTTCATTAGTACCACTGAACTTAAAGACTGCAGAAACTTCAACAGTACGGGGAACTAAGGTGCTTTCCTAGCACACTCAATGTATTGTGCTTCAACTATGTGAAGTACCCTAGAGAGTCTTATAAAAATATCACCTGATGGCTAACGCTTTGGAAAGTACAAGTGTAATTTGGGCCAATGTTTTCCCCATTCCCATTTCAGCACACAATAGCATACCTTCTTTGAGCAAAGCCCTCTCTGAGATGTGGGTGTAAGCCAAGCTGTCCCCAACACATAGGATGCCTGTGATTGTGTTCGTGACACTCTCCCTTCTTGCATCTCTTAATCAGCTCATTTTTCTGAGCTCCCTGCCCAAATCAGGACCCAGCTCAAAGTGAGGCTGCTCACAGCAATGAATCTCACCTGCTTCCTGAACACCGTCTCACTGTAACCACGCTCCTGCCCTATCAACCCTTTCTTTGAATTTTGTGTTTTGGACTACATCCTAATAGTCTCTTCTGGATTTGGTCAGGGACGCTGTCAACCCTTACCCTCCTCCAGATGGGTTAAAGAAAATGTTGATATTTAGCAATAAATGAGAAAAACATTTGCAAAGACTTACCCTAGAAAGTCCAAATCTGTAAGTAAAATTAATCATGAATGAGACATTTCTTGGATCTTTTTAACCTCTGTCCACTTAAACCTTTCCAAGGTACTAGGCTTCTGTTGGTGCTCATCATGTTATTACGAAGTGATTCAGGTACCAAAAAGGGTCAGGCTTGGTGTCAACCAATATTAAATCTTAACTTAGATATCACATGAGTGTTAAAGATACATACAAGAGGCCAACTTTCCAGCCCATGGTGATTCCCCAAGTTTATAACAGCCCAACATCTAAGTTTATGGATTTTATAACCAAGCAGATAAGTTACTGATGTAAAATTAAACTAACATTTATTAAAGACTTACTGTGTATTAGCCAATGAACTAAGCATTTTCTGTGCATTATCTCCCTGAGTTTTCTCAACTAACTTCTGTGGAATGCGTTGTTAGTTCCACTTTAGTAAGCGACTTGCTCATGATGGTACAGCTACTGAAGCCACAGTGAGAAAACGGGCCCAGGCCCAACACCTAAAAGAGGATTGCTGTGCTAAACATTAAAATACTTAGTTCAGATTTCTTAAAGTAGGCAATCATGGAATATAGATTTTGAAGCAATTCATCTGTAATGGGAGTATTTGCTCAGGACAGTGGGGGAAGACTAAATGACATGAAGGAGAGAGAAAGGCAGGGCAAGGTGATTCCCGCTTTCCAGGGCCCAGGACTGTTATGCAGAGGACAGTAACAGACTATTCTTCAACATTCCCAGGGAGGGAAATAAATGGATGTCTTCTGGAATAGGAAGGATTCAGTTTAAATACATAAAATATTTTCCCATATAGGTAGTTGTGAGACACAGGAATGTGTCTTCAAGGAAAATGACAGAATTTGTTTCACTGGAGCCCTTTAAAACATAGGATAGATTTTCCTTTCAACAGAAGTGAAGACCCACAGGGAGGATGCAGAATTCCTTCCCTCTAGGATTCTGTAACCATTACAATTCTAAATAGTCTTCTGGCATTACATTCTTCTAGCAATAAGTCATTTGAGACCATGACAGCCAAATATTTGCAGACTCAGAAAGAAGACTGGGAGTCGAAACTGGGTGAGATGCCATCATTTTTAACCTCAAGATTACAGTTTAGATGAGAAATGAGTACTGGAAGGAAGGGCATGAATCAAGGAAGAGGATTGTATCCTAATTTAGTATTTGTTAATTAAATACAATTAGAACAGTCTTTTTCCTATTCTGGAGGTACAAGACTCTGTCCTGTAAAGCCATTGAAAAGAGAAAAAAAAACGACCCTTTTTTCTGTAGCTCCTATAGAGAATGCAATTTTTTTAATTTTATTTATTTTTTTTATTTTTTAGATGAAGTCTAGCTTTGTCGCCCAGGCTGGCGTGCAGTGGCGCAATCTCAGTTCACTGCAACCTCTGCCTCCCAGGTTCAAGAGAGTCTCCTGCCTCAGCCTCCTGAGTAGCTGGGATGACAGGCACCTGCCACCACACCCAGCTAATTTTTGTATTTTTAGTAGAGGCGGGGTTTCACCGTGTTGGCCAGGCTGGTCTCGAACTCCTGACCTCAGTTGATCTGCCCACCTTGGCCTCCCAAGGTGCTGGGATTACAGGCGTGAGCCTGCGTCTGGCTGGAAGCAAATTTTTCAATCATTCACAAGCCCTTAAAGTTGTAGTTCGCTTCTATTTTAAGCCATAAAGAAATGAAATAATAATTTTTGGAAACAAGGTTTTAAATCTTTACTTCTTAAAGTAACCATTAATCAAAGAAGAAATCTCTATGCATGCAGCAGTTGAATGAGGAATTCAAGGTCTATTTTAATTAGTGATTCATCATAGGTCCGCATTCTTTGGGAGAGACAGGGTCTTGGGGAGATCATATCAGTGATAAATCAGTCTGTGGGAAGTAAGAATTTTGATAAAATTTGGAACTCTGATCCAGGGAGCTGTTTTTGGTGATTTCTTAAGGCTCTGATGGCATGCTGTCACCAGATGCATCATTATTTTGAAACTAAAAAAAAATGTGAGAAGGCCTGGGAAAATCTTGTGGGCTGGAAATTGCTTGTGGACGAGTAGGGCTAGCTTGTAAAACTCATTTGCTGGAAAAGATTATTATTGTCTTTCTTCTTGACTTTCAATCATTGAAAATATTATTCTCTATGTGCCATTAAGTGCCAGTCTGTTTTTTTTAAAGAAACAATAGCAACAATTTCCAAACACTCAAAACATACTTCAACATGCTATTTTAAGAGAAATATACATGAGCAATGGTTTTGAGCAAACCCATTTTTAATCCAGATTAGACATTCGGCAGCAAGTTAAGAACGTTTGCTTTGATTGCCTTACTCAACTCTCCATCACACCCCTTAGACTCTCTTCAGCAGTTCTGATGTAGTGTACACTTTCCATTGTTTTCTTTATTGATTTAATCTTATAATTTGAGGTTTGAGACTGATTATCCAGCTTTTTATACAGCAGTACTATTTTTCTTTCTCTGTTTAACACATCGCAGAGAACTGAGTGTCAGGTTTCTATCTCATATGTTCTACAATTCTGTGTTCTGGTGTGATGCCGGCAAAACTGGTATAATTCGAGACAAATAGTGATCTTTCCAAGTTTCATAAAATAAATGCTTATAATTTATAGGAATTAGAAATGCAAATATTGAAACGCTTTAGAATAGCACATGGTTACATTTTAACAATTTCAAAGACAGGCAGAATTAGAGATACTGACCTGACCTCCTTCCAAATTACAGCTACCATTCTAGACTGAACAAGAATAGCAGAATGACTTCTCTCAGAAGGAGAACGGAGAGAGAGAAAACACTCGCCACCCTGTCACGGTGTCGGTTTCTAGCTTAGAAAGGTGAACACAGTGCTCCAGGGCCATGCACACTTGTCCACATGTCCTTTCAGTATTGGAAAATAAGGCAGCATTTAGGTGGGTATAAGCATCATTCTGTCAGTTGTTGAAGTCTCCACTGTTGATGCCAATTGTGTTTTCCCAAATGTCTTAAAAATCTGTTTGAATAAAAATGTCAAACCCTCATATGATTTCTAAAGTTGTAGGGGGCATTTGAGGTGAGCTGCATAGTTGGAAACAACATCTTAATGATCTCTCTATCTCCTACAATGCCCAGCACAGTGTTTTGCTCAATAATTCTGTTTAACATTGGAATAAATGAATGGGTCTAGTGTAACTGATACCCTGATGCAGGCAGCCCTTCTCTGCATTCCTGAATATCTCACTAGTCAACCTGAGTCTATTACAGCTTACCACGAGTGGTTCCAAAGCTCCCCCTGATGTTGAGCCAAAGTTGGTCTGGCTGCAATTTCCACTGATGAATCCCGGTCTGTACGTTGGAGGGAGTAGTCTATTCCCTTTACTACAGGATAATCCTGCTAATATATTAAGAAAGTTATCACATCTTCCCTTAGGCGTCCCCAGAATAATATTTCCCAATCCCTCCAGCACTGCTTGTAAGAAAGAGGAAACAGCTAGGTGAAGGCTCAGTAAACTTGCATTTGGGTCCTATTGCTGCAAATGATCTATGTGACCTTTGGTGGGCCACTTAATTGCTCTGGTCATTTATAGATTCATGTATAAGATGGCATTTTTACACTTGTCTGTTTACCTGGTAGTATTGTTTTGGGGAATCAAACCCTCTGAAAATTGTCAGATGTTATGAAAACGTAAGATATTTTTATCACTATGAGACGTAGTTTCTAGCCACTTCACCAATCTAGCACCCTTCCCATGGCTGTGCCCATAGTTTGCCATTGTATTCCTTAAAATGTGGGGATCAGAATTAAATTAACTCACTGTTCATCCATTATTGGCCTTTTACAGTAGAAACAAAAGGAGGAGAAAGGAAGTAGTGAACTCACATTATTAGTGAACTCACATTATTTAAAACTTACCCTGTGCCGGACCCTTAATTCTTTATTTATTTTATTCCTCATACTAACCCTTGAAGACTTGTGTAGTATAGATAAGTAAAGAAAACCTTAGAAATTGTAAGTAATTTGCTCATGTCACCAAGGTCAACTTGACTCGTGTTCTCTCCACTCTAACATGTTTGCCACAATTTTTATTATTCCCATAATTAGGACACTCTACTTCTATGATTGGAACAGTCAGCAATGACAACATTTTCCTTTGGCTAGAGCATAATGCTGACTTGTATTAATCTTGAAGTAGGCTCAAAGCTTTATGTTTTCATTTTTATTTTGTTTCACATATATTTCTATTAATATTTACCCTGTATTTGTACAACAGGTTTGGGGGCCTAAATTCCAGCCTTTTTAGAGATCCTTTCTAAACTTGATGTGATCTCACATTATTCACAATCTCTGTTTAATAATTCTCTTTTTTTTTTTTTTTTTTTTTTGAGACTGAGTCTTGCTCTGTCACCCAGCCTGGAGTGCAGTGGCACGAACTAGGCTCACTGCAACCTCCGCCTCCTGGGTTCAACCAATCCTCCCACCTCAGCCTCCCTGGTAGCTGGGATTACAGGCACCTGCCACCACGTCTAGGCTAATTTTTGTATTTTCATTAGAAACAGGGTCTCGCTGTTTTGGCCAGGCTGGTCCAGAACTCCTGGCCCCAAGTGATCCACCTGCCTGGGCCTCCCAAAGTGCTGGGATTACAGGCGTGAGCCACTGCACCCAACCTCAACTTGATCTTTAACTGTCTGTCAAGGGTATGAGTTCAACCATTTCAAATGTGAAGACCATTCTCCCTCTAGGAAAAACTAGAAGCAAAGTGGAAGTTAAGTAGCTCCACTTGTTTTATCCCTAAGAAAGAAGACTATCCTTCCTTTGTTCCTCACCTCCCTCTGTGAACGTGGCCCAGTAAGTCATCCTGTGTCTGAGCCTCCTATGGTTAGTAGGCAGAATAATCGCCCACACAATTCTCAGGTCCTAATCCCTGGGACCTGTAAATGTTGCTTCACATGGAAAAAGGGACTCTGCACGTGTGGTTAAGTTAAGAATCTTGAGATGGGGAGATTGTCCTGGTGGGGCCTACATATAATCACAAGTGTTCTTCTAAGAGGGAGGTAGAGGGAGATTTGATACAGATGGAAGAGGAGGAGGTGAAGTGACCATGGTGGCAGATTGGGACCATGCAGCCATAAGACAATGGATGGTGGTAGCCACTCAAAACCAGGAGAGGCAAAGGACAGGTTCACCCCTATAGCCTGTGGAGGGAATGTGGCTGGTGTCGACACCTTGATTTCAACCCAGTCATACTTATTTTTGGACTTCTGACCTCCAGAACTCTGAGCAAATAAGTTCAGTTGTTTTAAGCCACCAGATGGTAGGGGGATAGTTTGTTACAGCAGCCACAGGAAACTAATACACTCTCTTGTGTTATTCTTTGATGTTCCTAAAACTCTTGTAATCTCCTTGGGTTGTATGCTCCTCCTTCCTTTTAATCTATATACATATTATTCACGTTTCCATAAAACACATTCCACATGTTTTCTTATAATATCTGAGCTTACCAGACTGACATCCATACTTCGCACTGGTCTTTTGAAATGTTGTCACTTAGAGGTCAGAAAACATAAAATATTGTTTGGACAGATATATAACGATTTTCAAATGTCTTCCTTTTTGGGTTTTCAAATATTGATGATACAAGAATGCTTACCAGCTACTGGTTATTATTTGTTTGGTAAATAAAAAAATTTTTTGTGCTAGAAGTTCTGCAGATGCCAGTAGATCCAGTGAGCTAATAGCCCAGGGGAGATGCCTTTCTGGGAGGGGAGAGACCCAGGGAGAGCCTCCCCTCCCCCCAGCATCCTGGGTAGCTCTGAGGAATCTCACCTAAATCTGCTGTCTTTTACAAAAACTGGACCATCTAATGTCTCTTTTGAATAACCCAATTGGAACTGGGTAGTTACCCTCAGTGTGTCCCAGAGTAACAGCAACGGAATTCATGTTTACTAATCTGTCTTTTCCTGTTCCTGTATTTCTTTTGCCACATGTCTAATGTTCAAAATAATCAAATCTTAAGAAAAGTTACTGCATTTTAGAAGAGTCTGAAACAGGTCCTGTATAATTTCTGTGTCTGCTCTGCATAAAAAGTATCCTACATTGAAACTATTGAGAAAAGCAGCCATACCAAAGAATCATTTATTGCTCTCAAGCTTATTGAATTTTTGCTCTGGAACCATTAGGGCTGTTATCTGTTATCTAGGTGTGAGGAAGGGGATATGGGTGGGAAAGGAGAGGGGAGTCGCTGAATGGAAAGTGAGTGAGGAGGAAAGAGATAAAGGATGCCGAGGAGAAAGGCAGCAGGTTTGACCGAGATTCCCAGCTGCCCAGTCTCTGAATATCAGAACTTATTTACATGCCGTCGGGAGAGGGGCAGAGAACAGAACTTTCCAAAGCATGAAGTTCAAGAGTACGAATATCTGATTCTACTCCTTTTCAAAACTGTGTCACCAAATCCTGTTCAGTTCCTAAAGCCCCACCCTCAGATTCCCATGTGCCTGTCTTCAAACATGGTACGTCTTCTTTCTCCAGTGAGATGAAACTAATGTATTCTGCCACATGCTTCAGAAATACTTAACCTTGTTATTTGATAGCCATGTGTTTTCGTGCGGAGGTAGGAGGAGCTGTTTCGACTCTTTTTCACTGTGAAAGAGATGGACTGTTTGAACCGAGAGGGTCCCCCCGGCAGTTGGGAATGGCAGTTGTAAAGTAACAAATGCGCGGTGCCCAGCAGGGCCCAGGGGGTGCTCAGACACCTCCCAGAGACCGTAACCCACTAACGGTGCCAATGCCCATTTCACTTTTCTATTTCTGTCCTTCCAGGATTCTTGACAAGTGACATCTAACCTATTCACAGACAATTTTTAAAGCAAAATAATAGTGAAATCAATGAGTAGTTTTTGTTTTTGTTTTTGTTTTTGGCTTGTCTGTTTCTCTTGTGTTCTTGAAGGTCGACATTCTCATTATTGCATCTTGATATCTTATCTGAGGTTTCAATCACTGTCCAGCTCTTGTATTCTGTGATGCACGTGGATTTCTTTATTAAGCACCCACTGAGTGGAGGGTGAGATATTTAGCCCTGTGGCAAGCACAGCATGGGAACCTTGATCGTAGAGAGAGGGACAAAATGCCCTACCCCTGTGGATGACAAGAACTCTCCCATGGCAACGTACACCCCCAGGATACTTGACAGCAGACAAGGATTAGATCAGTGCTGAAACTGCAGATCAAGGGGGCTGTCAACACTGAAGGTCTTCATCAGAGACACCATTTAGGAGCAGAATGGGAGGCGAGGGAGCTGCACTTCTGTGTAGGGCTAGGAAGAGGGAGAGGCAAAGGAAGCATTTGCATCTGGTGCCGAATTTAAAACGGTGCCAAAAAACTCAGGAGTCAAATTAGGCATATTTGAACACAAGAGTTTTGAAAATCACAACTAATACAAAAAATCAATAATGAGCAACATGTCAAAATGTTGAAGAAAGACAGGGTTGATATTACTGGTTTTTCCCTTTTTTTCTCAGGCTCTGTCATGGCTCCACATGGAGCCTGTAAGTGAGGAGGGAGAGGAGATGGAGGAGAGGAGGCTAGTGCATTAGAGATAGTTACCAAGGTACTGATAGAAGAATGAAAAACTCACATAATTCTGTTAGGCAGAGAAGCTTGGCTAGGATAGAGATCCAGGTAAGGGGATGTTAAAAGATAAAAGGTGAGCCGAGTGCGGTGGCTCACGCCTGTAATCCCAGCACTTTTGGAGGCTGAGGCGGGCGGATCTTGAGGTCAGGAGTTTGAGACCATCCTTGGCAACATGGTGAAACCCTGTCTCTACTAGAAATACAAAAATTAGCTTGGCATGTTGGTGGGCACCTGTAATCCCAGCTACTCGGGAGGCTGAGGCAGGAGAATCGCTTGAACCTGGGAGGCGGAGGTTGCATCACACCACTGCACTCCAGCCTGGAAGACAGAGCAAGACTCCATCCCAAAAAAAAAAAAAAAAAAGAAAAGAAAAGATAAAAGGTGAAATGGAGAAAGAGATGTGGAAGTCATTAAGAGTGGGATGAGCAGTCATAACCTGAGTCTCAACCTACGAGAACTGATAGGCAAGATTTGTCACAGTGAATTACCAAGAACAGTGGGGAGTATCCCAAAAGAACAACTGCAGCAACAGCGTGTAGGAAGGGTTGAAGGGTAGGGAATGGAAAATAAACATTTCCAAAAGCAGTTATAGACAAAAAGAATGTGCAGAACCCAATCATTTCGATATGGTGATAAAAGAGAAAGAAGGAAGCAAAAAATATTAGACATCTGCCCACCTTCTGGGTGGAGATGAGTCTCCACTACCCACGAGATCTTGGCAGTAACTGAAGTGAATGAAGGGCTTGGAATAGCACTGAAGGAAGAAGTGGGAGAGCCACATTTGGGGGTCTTGTGTGTACAGGGGAGATTTGACCCCAGTTGAGGCAAAGAGCTCAAGAGTAGGGGCTCAGAAATAACGGACAAGAGGTCAAGAATTGGTTTGCACACTCAGTGTTTCTTAAGAGGGTAGCACTGTTTATGTTTTGGCATAACATGTGTTTGTCATATGGAACTGTTCCATATATCCCATAGGACAATTTAAGTTTTTGCTCCTATCCCTTTTCCCCACCTCCTCCACCCATTAAATGTCAGCAGTACCCTCCAATCACTGGGACAACTGGAAAAGGCCCCACACATATCTAAACAGGATATGTTTTCTGACCCTCCAACCTCGGCCCTTTGAGAACTCCTCTGGGGAGGAAAAGCATCTGCATTCAGGGAAGAATTGTCCAAGAGATACCAAGATATAATAGTGTCACAGAAAGTCCAAAGGCAAAAAGGTTCCCAAAGGGAGGGTAGTCAGTGGTGTCAAATGGAACAGAAAGATCAATAAGGAGACCCTGAAAAAAACAGAAGACAATTGGGGAGGTGTTTCTCATAACACCTTTGGTTATTCCAAAATGCCTGTGTGTTGTCCTATGTGGTCAGTGATACGACAGCTGTATTTTTTCAGGGAAGGCTCAATTTTTATGTTTTTTGATTATACTCCTGTTCACACAGTTATACAATCTGAGGATCTACTCTAGTAAAAATGCCGTTATATTTAATCTATGTATTATTTGTGTATATGTTTGTATATGTGCATGTAATATGGGCTAATTCATGGAAGAGTGTAGCTTGATAAGCAAAAATGTTTTCTCATTGTTGATATGAATCCATTAATGCCATCTGTGAAGCTATCTGCAGGATGATGACATGCAAATTTTCCTTTTACTTTTTTCTAAATGTAAAGAATATTTTTGTGGGTGTGTGGAAATAAAAGGGCAACACGATCATGTAGAAATGAATCTGCCCAAATATAAACGGTAAGTTTGTAATTAAAATTACAAAATTAAAAAAGCCTGATCCTGGCTTCTTCCTTATCAGTCAAGATCCTTCAAAGTTGTTTGAGCGCTTGACCTGCATTTCTTTGTATCTGTAGTTAGTCCTTGAACTTGCAGAAAGGTTTTGTTATGGTTTCCTCTTTTGGAGTATTTTCTCTTGCAAGTGAAATGGAGAAGGTAATTTTTATGTAGTATTTTTCATTCTGTTTAGTCTAGTCTTGCAGTTGGACACTTCCTTTGGCATATGGTCTTTGGAATGATCACGGTTGTCCATTTCTACTGAGTTCTGTTGGTTGTACTGAATCAAATTAGATAAAAATTTGTGAGTTTCTACTTAGCGTTCTATGAACGTTTTTTCTAAATTGTTGGTTTTGGAGGATTGCATTACTCTAGTTCTAGCTACCATGTTCTCTCCAGATTGCAAAACAGACTATGGAATAACATTTTTAAACCTAAAATACAACCCTTAAAGTTTCTTAATTCCTCTTTCTGAATCTCATATTGTCAACAGAGGTCTTTTTTCCCTCTTATAATGTTCAAAATGATCTGCCCTTTTATGAATGCCTTGAGACTATCACACAAAGCTAACGGTGAGGGAGCAGATGCCTCATTCAATTCCAAATAGAAGGAAATCTGTTGTCTCAAATAATCCCTAAATTCAGACACTTTCAGACAGCTATTATCAAGAGACCACATTCTAAGAGCAGATGTGTTATTAAGGATGAGAAATGTTATGAGGACTTCGTGATCTGACAAATGATTTCAATCTATCCAACATTCCAACATTTCATCTTTTAATAAATTAGAGATTAAAATATCCATTTTGGGGAGGCAATTTGTATAAGGTAGTTGGAAACTGGAGTTGTAACTGATACTTCATTTCTATGCAAAACTGCCTAAATTATACTTACAGGTCCTTTTTATATATAAAGTATGCTCATTTGACTGAAGCAATTATGATGTATTTTAATCTCTGTATTGAGTCCTATAGCTCCTTCTCACAGATATGAAACACAACTCCTGTTTTTCAGTGAGGAATAAGAAACAAACACAACCAGGCATTAGCTCCCCACCTAAATGTGATCAATCATTCCTTTATATCTTTCAGTTTACCTTTACGTGATTATTTAGAGGCTTTTCGGTGAAGCAATTACTGAAAAATTCTGCTGAGGGCTAACACTCTTCTTTTCTTGTTGGAGTGTGGTTATCTGCTACTAAACCTCTTTTTTTTGTTAAAGGTGCAATAGAGCTCTTACATTCTTTGCATAATAGAATCTTCTTCTGGGTTGAAGTGAATGTTTTCACCAGCCCTATTCAGAATCACAAATTGTCCCATCCAATAACAAAGTGTACATTCCTCAGCACTTGCAAACTGCTTATTACCCATGGGTTGTACTTTGATCTCCCAAGAATACCTGTGGTGCTATAGGATTTTTACATAATCCTATCGTTGCCAAAGAGAATAAAACTTAGATCCAGGTGAACATCAATTACTATAAATAACACGAAAAGCAACAAAGGCACCCAAATTCTCTTCAGCAGGGTTGCCCCCAGCTGTGCATATATTGGAATTTATGTTCTACCTGACCTTATGAAAAGTAGCTAACAAAATGTCCTTGAGCAATTTTCTTTAATCATCTGGAGTTGATCTCCTGGCTCAACATCGGTAGATGCTTCCTCAGTGTGAAATTTGGGGGCAGAAATAAATCATCGAATAATTTTCCTTATGACTGATAATTTTTTTTATCTTTAACCTTAAGAATCAGAATCTGACAGCTAGATTTCAGGGGAAATGGCATTTATGTTAAATTTTTAAAAATATGTTAAATTGTCAAAATCCTAAATATGGAAATGTAGCAAAACAAAAGAGAATGGAACCTTGTGGTTGGGCTGAGGGGCAACTGTTTATCAGCAGTCCCAGGGTCCACAGCAAACAGCACACTTGGCTCCCATGAGCATGCTGCCGGCAGGGAGCAATGTTACCCTCCCTGGTGTTCCGACTCTCCAAACACTTCTGATTGTTTTTTTTTTTAACCCACAACAAATTTAAGCTTTATGAATATCACCATCCCAAACTTATTCACTTACTGATTCATTCAACAATGATTTAGCTCCTACTGTGTGCAACATGAAATCAACTGAAAAGTCTTCAGAAGGCAGATATTCAAAGAAACTTGCTACAGAGCACAAAAGTTGTATAATAGTGATCCGATTGAAGCAGAATTTTGTGTATAAGGAGTTGAAAGAACACTAAAATTGGTGGCAACCTTGCCACTTGCAAGCTTCGTGATTTAAGGCATGTTTCTAAGGCTTTTGTGCATCAGATTTCTCGTCCCTCTAAAGTGGCCATTGCTAAGTAAGTACCTACTATCTATAATCACGATTTTGGGCACTCTGGGGAACTTATTTTAACTTCCAGTAGTAATGAGATCAGATGTATCGGTAATTACGATACAAAGAAGAAAAAAGAGGTGAGGTCACAGTAAGAGAGGCATAGGTTGCTACTGAAGTCCAGGGAAGCAGGTGGCTATTTGCATTTGGGGATGAATGTTGGGAAGGAAAATAAATTTGATTTGAGTCTTAAAGAGTGGGCAGACACTAGGTGTGGTGGCTCATGCCTGTAATCCCAGCACTTTGGGAGGCTGAAGTGGGAGGATTGCTTGAGCACAGGAGGTCAAGGCTGCAGTGAGCTGTGATTGCACCACTGCACTGCAGCCTGGGCAACAGAGCAAGACCCTGTCAAAAAAAAAAAAAAAAAAAAAAAGAGTGGGCAACATTTGGATGTAAAGAAATAGGTAAAATTTTACCCCAGGGAGAGCGAGCAAGATGGAAAGCACATAGAGGTGAGATGAAGCCCACATTTTTATGTGAAACTCCAAGCATTTTGGCAGTGTTAAGTTCTATTTTTTTTCCGTTTTGTTATTGCTTGCTTGCTAGTTTATTTTTGTGAGGAATTCTCTTGGTCTCATTTCTAGGCTCAAGGGAATTCATGCAAGAAAAGATTGCAAAGGTGTGTCAGGCAAGAGGTAGGAAAATAATGGCACAGTGTTCGGGATAAGATGAGGGACACAGGGGCCAAGGGGAGGCAGAGACCTCATTAAGGAAGAAGTCGAGGCCAAGCCAAGACGAGTAGATGCAGAGGAACAGGCAGAGCTCAGGGCAGCGGACATAGTCCACAACTAATGCGCCCATGGTTCTCTATGACAGGTTGGCATCTGTTGAGTCAAAGGAGCCAGGAGGTGGAGGCTGAGAAGATTTAGAAGCTCTGATGAAGTGGATGGAGAACAGAACCAACTGTGGTTATGTAGAAGAAGTGTGGAGCAGCCCTGAGGGTCAGCTAGCATCAGGAATCATGTGTTGGTGATGGAAGAGCCAGATAGGATGGTAATTTCCTATGAAATCTGAGTGGGAGAAGATCAGAAGAAGGGAACACTAAAGATAGAGACAGAAGGCAGAAACTTGATGGAGCCAGGTCATGGAGCAGGCAGGAGGAGATGGGAGCAAAGGTAAAATGGGGTAAGTAGAAAGATGGGGCCCAGTGCTGGGGTGGAGAGAGCTCTTGGAGAACTGGGTGCATATTATTTTCTCTGAATAGGAGGGAGGAAGAATGTTCAGGAAATCATTTCTCTCCGGGGGTTAATGTATTGGGAATTTAATTGTGCCTGGCCCAATTTAAAAAGCTGAATAAGTAAATTTTCAAAGATATCCTAAAACTTAATAGAAAAGAAGTATGCAAATAAACCTTTGGGTTCTATTATGTAAATACATTAAAACTCAATAGAAAAGAGGTATGCAAATAAATCTTTGGGTTCTATTATGTAAATACATCTTTAATGTAGCCAGCACTTGGAAAACAGTCTAACTCAAGGAAGATAGATAGATTTAAACTAATAAACCAACTCCTGCTTGGTGGTGGCTGCTTGGAGTACTGTACTGAAAATTTCAGGGATCAACAGGAAATGGTGTTGTGGTCAACTTGTGACAGCTAGTAAGGTTGCAGAAGAGGAGAGTGGGGTATGTTTACCACATATTCACCATTCATGAAGGTAGACAGAATATGCAAGGTAGTTTACCTATCAATTAAATACAATAGTTAACTATATCCTTACAGATTGCAAGTATGTTTTACCTGTAAAGTCCTTTGATCTCTTGCTTAGAAGATGACACATCTTTACAAATTATAAAAATGTGAGCAATACGTTTTGTCAAATGAGTGTTTATCTTTTACCTGAGCTAAAATTACTATCAGGAGAATTGTTTGGTTAAAGTGAACTATGTCCATGGAAACATGATTCTAAAATCTTTCAACTGCTGAAAGTTTCAAAGACCCTTGCACTTTACAGGCTGACAAAAATAAAAAGATATGCAATGGTTATTTTATAATTTCAGGGAAAAGAAGAGAATTCATGTTTACTGAGACCTGTTTTAGGTCCTTCATATGTGTTCTCATTTAGTCCTCAGGGCAACTCTGTGAGATGGAAACTAAGTGAAGCTGAAGGAGGTGGAAATTTGCTCCAGGGAAACAGCTCTCACGCGACAAAGGCGGAAGGCAAACCTAGGTCTCGCTGACTCCAAGTCTGTGTTCTTTCCATCACTAGGGAAGAAGAGGCACATGAATGACTGAAACTAAAAACAAACATTAAAACGCTATCAATTTTGCACATAATAGAAGGGAGAAATTATGATCACTACAATGCTGGGAATGTACATCTTAACATATTGCTCCTAATTTCTTATCAGCAGATTTAAAAAATGCATCTATCTAGGTTTGCTTTAAAAATAGATCAGTTAGAAGGCAAAATTGTATGAGTGGATATTATTAATGATACTGAATTTCCATGTATGTGAACTAGCATTGAGTGGCACTTTGATAACACTCATCTAATCCTGTTTAGTGCCCTTTCTCTCTTTTGCTGTCAAAGCCTAGGTACGGGTTCATGCTTTGTCTCATAACCTCTTGGTTAAAATGTAACATCTGGGCCGGGCGTGGTGGCTCACGCCTGTAATCCCAACACTTTGGGAGGCTGAGGTGGGCAGATCAAGAGGTCAAGAGATGGAGAACCTCGTCTCTTGACATGGTAAAACCCCCTCGCTACTAAAAATACAAAAATTAGCCAGGTGTGGTGGCAGGCGCCTGTAATCCCAGCTACTCAGGAGGCTGAGGTAGGAGAATCGCTTGAACCCGGGAGGTGGAGGTTGCAGGGAGCCGAGATCACGCCACTGCACTGCAGCCTGGCAACAGTGCGAGACTCCGTCAAAAAAAAAAAAAAGTGACATCTGTACAGGAAAGGTAGGACCACATAGCCAGCTGAACACTGATGCAGGTATGGATGAAGTAAGGAAAAAGAAAGAAGTAAAGTTGATCTTCTGGAAGCCCAAAGGCAATGCCAGCTTGTAATTCTGCACAGGGTGCTACTGGGGTTCAAATAGAAATAGTTTTTCTAACTCAGAAACAAATCTAACATATTAAGTGTTTCACTGAAGGCCCCAATTATGTCTAGAGTTTTGCAGAGTTTATTTTAAAATGTATCTCGAAAAGCTGGTGGTCCAAATTTTTCCCGAGACTTACACATGATGAGAATCTGTCTCTTTATATTTAGCTGCAGGGCACCTAACAAGTTCTTAGGCGAAACACATTATTTTGCTAGTACAAGAAGAATAAATACTGTATTTGGAAAGTTCCAGTGTTCTTTAAAATATCGCTGTTTCCATAGCAATAACATAATGTACTGAAGAGTAGAATGGTGTTTCTTTAGAAACCACGTGTATGGATGCATGTTCCCATGAAGGGCTTTGAAGCATCTCACCTGCTCGTGGCCCCAAAATGGAACAACAATAGTAATCGAATCAATCATCTTATGAAATGAAACTCGGCCAGCTTTCTACTGCCTAACGCTGTCAGCCTTCTGCTTTTGGTCATCTGTGTAGTGTCTTTTTAGGCTCTGTGCTCTTAGATGGTGGAAAATAGATCCATGTTCATTCATTAGTTCATTTGGTCAACAGATATGTATTAAACACCTATTATATGCCAGGCACGGTTCTAGGCACTGAGGACTCAGTGACATTATGGAGTTTATATTCTAATGGGGAAAAAAAGAAAATTCTCTTTTAACAACAAGGAATGTCACATCATGTGCCACTGTGCATATGGAAGTGCTCCTTGGTGATGTCAGTGACACTTTAAATACTTCGCAAGAATGCATGTTGCAATAACATATGAAAGATGCAGGGAATAATGGAAAAGGAGAGTGCTAGGAATGATGATAACTGATGAGTTGATTCCCAGGGTGCTCTGCCAGAGATTCTGATCTAGGATCAACCTCACTACATTAAGGATAGCAAAGAGTGTCTTAAGGGGTTTGGACAATTAAGGTATTACAAGTAAATATAAAGGAATTAGTTCCGTGTGGGTGAACGCTGTTCTGGAAAATGGGGTATATCTCTTAGGATGTAACTTTGATCTTGAAAACTCATATTAAGTTGGAAAGATTCTTTGAATGTTTACCTCCTCTGTTGACTTGGAGTTGAGTGCCTTAGCCTTCCCGTAATCCTCCAAATTTGTTTTGTGTGCTGACTTTGCCCTAATGAGGCCCACCTTCCTCTGTATCCCCAGCTCTGACTCCCAAAAGCCTTCCTGCAGGGAGTGAATAGGTGGCGAGGATTTCACTGAAAAGGTCACTTCTTTGGTTAACTACTGGCCATCTAGCATCTGGCAAGGGGGCTGCAGGTCACAGATGTCTCATGCTGGCACCATCACTATTCCAAGAAAGAACAGTAGAAGGATCAGTGTCCCCACCCCCTCCCGGAGGCCACACATCTTTGTCTCCTACACAAGACTTCATTTGTGCTTTCAGTAGCAAAACCTTGAAATATTTAGTCTTAAGAAACCCACATCTATTTGCTATGCGCAGGGTCCTTTTGTGTGGCAGCCTCACTAGTGCCCTGATCATTAGTGAGCAGCCACCTCTTGACTCTCCCGGACTCTGAAAGATTTGACTCCCTGTCCACATCGCTCCAAAAGGCTCCTGGTTTGCAGACACTTCTCAAGCCACCCTGGGAGCAGAAAAAGGTTCATGGGCCAGATCCAGGGTCACCGAGTCAGAGAGGTTCTCAGGGCAGTCATCCTTTCTTCAGAATCAGACAAGTCAACCAGCTACCCCAGCTGCCTTCCTAGACTCTCAGTGAGCAGCAAGGTCACAAAAAAAGAAAAAATGCTGAAAGGTAAGCATGGATTTTCAAGGCAAGAACTTCAAAGTCTTGCTTTTGCCCCCAGCAGAGCCAGAGGTCTCAGAGTGAAGGGAAAGTCTCACTCTCTCAAGGTGAATTTTGGGTTGCCAACCACCCAGCTCTTTTAACCACAGTGATTCTCCCCAGATGTTCTTTCTTAAATGCAAAGGCATCATTTTCTTGCCAAGAAACGGAATGATTGATCAAGCCTCCTTTAAATCATTTCATCTTATCCATTCCCATCTGAAGGAGCAGATATTGCATTAATATTAATATTCTTATTGTGTCCCTTGAGAGAGAAGTGCCCCCTTAACCCCCCGCCCAATTACTGCCATCACTACAGGGATATGAAGTTAGAGGAGGAAGCTACCAGTGGAGGGGCTGCAGTTGTTTTATTAGCAACAGCTGGTGGCAGTCCCCTGCCTGAACCACCCCCCCTTCTTTTTAAAAATGCTATGCTTGTCAGATCCAGCTTCTTGAGACTGGATGGCAAAGGGTAAGACAGGAACACGGCATATTTCAGCTTTTGCATGCAGAAAAAGGGATTTATGCTAAAGAGGGTGCAGTCTGCATTCAATGCTGATTTAAAAACTTTACAAAAGATTATTTGCTCTCAATATTATGTAGGTAACATTTGAGCAATTACACAAACATATAGAGTAACTGAAACCACCTGTAGGATTTGAAAAAATATTCTGTCTTTCCTTCTCATTTGTCCAAGATGCTTTAATAGGAAGAAAAATGTGGGCAGCACATGTCTTAGATTTATCCTTATTGTAATTTTACGTATGTTTACGATCAAGGGTGGAGTTTGCAACACCAGGGCTCCTTCTGTGTTGGAAAATGTTGACCATCAAAAGGAAATCTGTGCCATTTGCCCAGTGGAGAAATAAATCTTCCTTTACTCACTTTTGCCCTGGTTCCTATCTAAGAAGTCCAAATGAACCCTGTTTCATCTTATTTCATCTTTGGAATTCCAGGTAACATTTTTAGGTGTACTAAATTCACATGTGGAATGTAGATTTGAGAGAAACTTTTGGCCAGTTAAATAGCTTTGTCATTGCAGCTATTTCATTTTCATTTACTTTTTCTAATCTGATGAAAATTGGGTGAATTTCATGTATGTATGAAATCACTGAGCCCATACCATACGGTCAGAGTGATGCAACTGTCCCGATTTCATAAAATACCACTTATATATCACATAAATAAGAAAATATGAATTTCAGTAGGAAAACATAAGTATTAGTTGGAAAAAGGCATGGTTAAGAAATGTATTGCTTGCTTAGGTCTATAAATAATGACTGTTGGGAAGAACATGGTTAACGTAATTCAAAATGTGGATCCATTATATGCCTGCCTCTTGGGGAGAGAGAAAAGAATCATGCTAAATAGAAAGAAATCTTGGCGTCCTCCTCATTTCTTTCATGTGTAACACATTTAAGTTGTGCATTTCTTCCCTATGGCTCAAATACTATTAATTTTTATAGTTAAAAATTAATTATAATAATTCTTAAGTTTTAAATTCTAATAATTCCTAAGTATAACAGCAACACTTATGGGACTAATGCTTGATAACTCCATGGAACCTTAAAAACAGTAGCAACAATAGCACTGGGAGATGCAAGCTCCCTCTCTAGATAGGGCTGCTTCATGGACTGTGTGTTCCCTGATCTTCTTTTCATGCTCAGATCATCAGGAAGTTTGTTGGGAAGAAAGCGCAGACCCCTGCTGTTGGCTGCCATGGTCTGTCTGTGTGATATTTTAGTGGATGCAGATATGGGGGTATTCATTTGCTTCTTTTTTATCCTTCCACTCTTTAAAAAATGTATCTATTTTACTTAAATAGACATAAAACTGTATGTATTTATCACATACAACATGACGTTTTGAAGTATATATACGTGGTGGAATAGCTAAATCCAGCTAACTAACAAATGCATTACCTCACATTGTTATTTTTGTGTGAGAACTCTATTCACTCTCTTAGTTTTCAAGAAAACAATATATCATCATGAACTACAGTCACCTTGCTGTACAGTAGATCTCTTGCACTTGTTCCTCCTGTCTAACTGGAAATATGTATGCTTTAATCCACATCTCTGCCTGCCTTCTTCCCCTCAACTACCCTAGTCTCTACTAATCACCACTCTACTCTCTACTTCTATGAAATCAACTTTTTTAGATTCCATATATGAGTGAGGTCGTGCAGGATTCATCTTATTTGTCTTGCTGTGTCTATCTTATTTTACTTAACATATCTGCTAGATTCATCCACGTTGTCACAAATGACAGGATTTCATTCTTTTTTTATGGCTGAAGAGTATTCCATTATGTATAGATACCACATCGTCTTTATCCATTCATCCACTGATAGACACTTAGGTTGCTTCCATATCTTGGCTATTGTGAATAGTGCTGCATGGGAGTGCAGATATTTCTTCAACATACTGATTTCATTTCCTTTGGATAGGTAACCCATAGTGGGATTGCTGGATCATGTGGTAATTCTATTTTTAATGTTTTCAGGCACCTCTATACTGTTTTCTGTAATGGCTGTACTGATTTATATTCCCACTAACAGTGTGTGAGTGTTCTGTTTTCTCCGCATCCTCATCAACACTTCCTATCTTTTGTCTTTTTTATAATAGCCATCCTAACAACAATGAAGTGATATCACATTGTTGTTTTGATTTGCATTCCCTGATGATTAGTGATGTTGAGTATTTTTTTCACATACTTGTTAGCTATTTGTATGTCTTCTTTTAAGAAATGTATATTCAGGTATTTAGTCCATTTTTAAAATCAGGTTATTTGTTTTCTTGCTATTGCATTGTTTGAGTTTCTTATATATTTTGGTTATTAATCCCTTATCAGATGTATAGTTTGAAAATATTTTCTCCCATTCTGTAGGTTATCTCTTCACTCTGTTGTTTTCTTTGCTGTGCAGAAGCTTTTTAGTTTGATGTCATCCCATTTGTCTATGTTTGTTTTTGCTGCCTGTGATTTTGAGGTCATATCCAAAAAATCATTGCCCAGACCAATGTCTTGGAGCTTTTTCTCTATGTTTTCTCCCAGCAGTTTCATCATTTCGGGTCTTACACTTAAGACTTTAATCCATTTTGAGTTTATTTATGTATATAGTGAGAGATGTGTATAGTTCCATTCTTCTGCATGTGGATATCCAGTTTTTCTGACACTGTTTATTGACAAGTCTGTTCTTTCCTCCATTGTGTGTCCTTGGCACCTTTGTCAAAATCAGTTGGCTATAAATGCATGGATTTATTTCTGGGCCCTCTGTTCTATTCCATAGGTTGATATACCTGTTTTTATGTCGGTACCATATTGTTTTGTTTTGGTTTTCTTTTTCTTGTTCCTCCATAAAAACAAATGAGTACCATATTGTTTTAGTTATTATACCTTTGTAGTATATTTTGAAGTCAGGTAGTGTGATGCCTCTAGCTTTGTTCTTTTTGCTCAAAATTGCTTTGTCCATTAGGGGTCTTTTGTGAATCCACAGGAATTTCAGGATTGTTTTTTATACTTCTGTGAAGAATTTCATTGGCATTTGTATTAGTCTGTCTTGCATTGCTATAAAGGAATACCTTAGGCTGGGTACTTTATAAATAAAAGATATTTAATTAGCTCATGATTCTGCAGGCTGTGCAGGAAGCATGACACTGGCATCTGCTTGGTTTCTGGTGGAGGCTTCAGAAAGCTTTTGCTCATGATGGAAGGCAAAAGGGGAATAGGCATGTCACATGGTGAAAGAAAGAGCAGGAGAGATGTCAGGCTCTTTTAAACAACCAGCTCTCACATGAACTAATAGAGAGAACTCACTCATTACCATGGGGAGGGTAGCTAGCCATTTACGAGGGATCTGGCCCCATGACCGAAACACTCTCCACTAGATCCCACCTCCAACATTGGGGATCACATTGGAACATGAGATCTGGAGGGAACAAACAAGCAAACTATATCTGTATTTTAATAGAAATTGCATTGAATTTGTAGATTAGTTTTGGTAGTATGGACATTTTAACAACATTTACTCTTCCAATCCATGAACATGAGGTATCTTTTCATTTATCTGAATCTTGTGCAATTTCTTTCATGAATGTTTTGTAGTTTTTAGTATAGATGCCTTTCGCCTCTTTGCTTAAATTTATTCCTAAGTTTTTTTTTTTGTAGTTACTGTAAATAGGATTATTTCTTGAATTTTCATGGGCTTCTTATAACTTAGAAACACAAATTTTCAGGAGGGAGAAGGCACTGTATCCTAAAGAATATTATTTTTAGACACCCTAAAAATTACTGTGGTAGGCAAGATAATGCTTCACCCCCAAACAAAGTCAGCATCCTAATCTCTGAACTGGTGAATATATTACCTTACACAACAAAAGAGACTTTGCAGGTGTGATTAAATTAAGGGCCTGGAGATGGGGGATGATCCTGGATTACGCAGGTGGCCCAGTGTAATCACAGAAGTTCTTGAAAGTGGCAGAGGGAGGTAGAAGAAGAGCCTAGAGGAGGTGTGATTACAGAGCAAGGGGCAGAGTGATGTGATATGAGAAGGACTCAAAGTTGTTGGCTTTGAAAACAGAGAAAGGGATCATGAGCCAAGGAATGCAGGCATCCTCTAGAAGGTGGAGAAGGCTGGGAATTGGACTCTCCACTAAAGCCCCAGAAAGAATCAGAGCCTTATGAAACCATGGTTTCCTTTATTTTAAATTTTTAAATTTTTTATATTTTTGAGACAGGTTCTCATTCTGTCACCTAGGCTGGAGTGCAGTGACACAAACATGGCTCACTGTAGCCTTGAACTCCTGGGCTCAAGTGATCCTCCCACCTCAGCCTCCTGAGTAGCTGGGACCACAGGTGTGCACCACCATGCCCGGCTAGTTTTTTTTTATTTTTTATTTTGAGATGGGATCTCACTGTGTTGCCCATGCTGGTCTCAAACTCCTGGGCTCCATGATTTTAGCCCAGTGAGACCTGTGCCAGACTTTGGTCCTGCAGAACAGTAAGGCAATACATGTGTGTTGTTTTAAGCCACTGAGCTTGTGATAATTTGTTACAGCGGCAATAGGAGACTAATCTACTTGGGATACATGTTACTTTTTGTTTCTGAGGATTCTGTTTGGAATTATGACTCTGAGTGCCTCTAGAACATGTTGCATCAGGAAAACTCAGCAAGACTCAAACCAAGACAGAGAAGAAAATGAATATGGAAAGATGAGGATGTGGCCTAAGTGAGTAAGTACAACAAAACTATTTATCATTTCAGTTATATTTTCTGACAGTCCCTTAGAGGAAGCTGTGATTTTAGTTTCAAGAAATGGTACACCTTCGGTTGACATTATTGACATTTGGTTTTATTTAGAATTTAAAGAGTATGACAATATGCTTTCATGTTAATGATTTAGCAGACAGTAATACAAAAATCTGAATTTTAATGCCTTCATTTTTGGTTAATATGTTTATCTCACAGCAAACTAAACAGACAACAGCAAAATCAATATCTTTAATGTTATTCAAGGGCCATCTTTTAAATCTGTGGGAGAAGTCTTGATCAAACAGTTCCTTTTTGTTTCATTCTCTTTCATCAGTGAAGTGAGAGGTGGAAAAGATCTACTAGATCATAAATTAATGATCCTGTGTTAATGCAGATGTCCCCGCTAATTAATGACAGCAAAATGCAAAGCTTGAATATATTGAAATATCTTGCAGTCTAGGAAAAAGGTTAAAAATTATTTACCCCATACCTAGCCAAAATTTGTTGCTGTTTTACACAAAAAGTAGACATAAAGCCCTGACTTGAAATCTTAATCTCAGTGATTCTTTTTAAACAGATTTCTTCTCTAACTGGGGGTCAGGCAGAATTGGGCAACCTCAGAGTAGACACAGGGAACTCCCGTGATACTCTGTCACTAGGCAGAGTTGTTGCAGCTCAGCTACTTTGTGTTTTTCCCCAGTCCCTTTGCTGGTTACACTGATTTCCTGCGAGTGGGTGCCAGATATGCCACTGGGAGCTATAGGGCTCAGAAAAGATGCATTGCCTGAATGAGGGGGGAGGTGTAACTTTACAAAATAGTATACTTAGAAATGGATGCTAATAACAATCAACATAAGTAAATATAGAACCCAGATGTCCTTGATGACCTATCTTCAGAAATGACACACCATCATTTCTATAGTATCCTATTGGTTCCACTGATTGCCACTACTTATTGTAGGCATGGACTACACAGGGATCCGAATGCAAAGAGGTGAGAATGACAGAGAATGATTTTAGAGGCTGACTACCACAGATAGGTTATTTTCCTTCAAAGACATTGATACCATTTAGCTACAGAACCCTTGAGTCTTCAAGCTACAGAACACTTCCTTTAGAACTAGAACATTTACATAGTTGTCTGCTCACGTTGTCTTCTTCCAGAGTGATGGCACCCAAGATCATGATGTAGGGTCTTGAATGGAAAGATCGATATCAATGTTATGGAAAGAATTATCCACCAAGTAACTCAAGCACATGAATAATCTCTTCTATGTTCTAGTAGAGAACCTTTCTTTTTTCTTAAGGCAAACAAGCAAACAACAACAACAAAACACCTTGTGCTTGAGGTTAAACCAAATACTTCAAGACTTGCCATTTGGAAAGTTGCTGAGCTTATGTGGATTAAGGAAGAATGTCGTAGTCTCTTTTACATTCTTGACAAAAGTCTTTTAGATAGCTAATGGATAATTCAAGGCTCTGACACTGATGAAATTATCAAATGTGAAGCAGTGGTGAACACAATTTCAAAATCATCAGCCAAGTCTTAGAGGTGAGCACATGCCAACATCAAAAGCAATGAGACGCGATGGGATGTGGTGTTTCTTTATGTACCAGAGAAGTAAAACCAGGTACATTGATGCTAAGCGTAGCATGTGCATCATAAATTCAACAAGTATCAAGATTTTGTGTCCAAGTCAGGCTTTTGTTTGGCAACAAAACTCTTATACAGTTTTGGAGATGTCAATGGCCTTTGAGGTTTCCAGAAAAGACTGACAGCATAGGAATTCTCTGATAGCATCAGTGTGCACCTAATGGACAAAAACCAAAAGGTAGATGTGTTGAAAGACTTCAGTAACTATCTTCAAGGGAAATGGCTTATTAGCCAATTCTTCCACGACCTTCGTCAAATAATAGAAAGAAATGCTGGTGATTCTGAAGTAGATGACTTTATTTGACAGGAATACTGTTTTAATATTCCTTCTCTGATCCAAACTATATCTCTTTTAACTACTTTCCAGGACAAAGTTTTCATAATTGTGTGTGAATTCTTTTCCTAAGGAATATTATAAGCATCTTGGAGAAATGTATGAAAACAAAGTTTTGTGTTGAAGTGAAGCTGCGTTTTGGTAAGGTTCCAGCCAAAAATAACTACCTTGCCTGATGTTGTTGAGCGGCTGGACAGTTTTGCTGGATTTGTGCTTTCACCAGGAGGATCCAGGCCACACAGGAGCACTGTGGCTTTTGTATCTCCTGATGTTCAATAGTGAAAGTAGAAATAAAGACATGGAAGACTTATCATTTGTTTCTTTTCCATGACATTTCCCCTAACTGAACTTGGGCCTATGTGAAAAGGTAGAGATGTCAGGTTATACTTCCTTTTGTTATGATCTATAGGACACTAATCTCAGTGCCATATCATGGTAATAATGATTACTTTTACCTTACTTGACCATGTACAATGGAATCCCTTGTACTTGTTTGAAGCAAAATATCTTAATAACATGATTGATATTAAACACGATTTTTTTTAAGAGACAGAGTCTTGCTCTTTTGCCCGGGCTGGAGTACAGTGGTGCAATCACAGCTCACTGCAGACTTGACCTTTTGGGCTCAAGCGATCCTCCCACCCCAGCCTCTTCAGTAGCTGGGACCACAGGCACAGAGTATCACACCTGGCTAATTTTTTTTTTATTTTTTGTAGAGATGGGGGTCTCCCTATGTTGCCAGGGTGCTCTCAAACTTCTGGACTCAAGTGATCCTTGGCCTTCCAAAGTGCTGGGATTATAGGCATGAGCCACCGCACTCAGCCATCAAACACTATTTTTAATGAAAGCAATTATCAAAGTAACAAAAAGGCAGATCGAAGAAAAATAATGTTCTCCCAAGGCTCACCCATGAATTCCCTAGGAAACCTTGCCCCATTCATTTAGTTTTTTGTCTTTTCCTCGTGAGACTGAATTTCTTGTGGGCCTTAATTTCTTCGTCACTACGAGATTTAGTTGTTTCTTACGCTAGAAACACCAGCACCCCAGAAGCCCCTTGGAATCATTCACCCCTATTCCCCAAATAGTTACTACTCTGACTTCTAATAGCATAGATTAGTTTTGACTATGTTGTACTTCATATAAATGAAATGATACCATTTTTACCTTTAGGCCCTTCTAATATTCTGCCTGGATTGCGGTATTTTATAAATTTTGTGTGTGTTTTCAATGATGAGAATGCAAGCTCCTTTATGTAACTTCTCGGTAGAAAAAAGCAGAATCTGGAACAGTGCCTTCAACAGAATACATTAAACTGAATGCTCCTAAACCTATTCAATTCAGCCAAGCTGGTGGAGATGCAGACTTGATACCTTACCATGAACTCGTCGGAGGATGGGGATCTAGTTTTCTATTCTAGTCATCTTTCCTAGACACCACTTTGTGTGTGTGTGTGTGTGTGTGTGTGTGTGTATGCACATGTGTGCATAGAATTATTCTGAGTCAATTCATCACTGCCTAATTTAACCAACATTTCTGAAAATATGCATGATAATAAAAAATAAGGGGTTTTCCCCCCATCCTAATAGTATTAATGGAGGATTCATTAGACTGGAGTTAACTTACAGCTGACTTTTGGGATTTATCTGAAACACTATTCTTAGCCTTGTAGCTTCCTTCTGGTGACTTTAGTAATTGATCAGATAAGAGTGTCATGGGGCCCCACTAGTGATGTTGGGACCAGTGGGTTGTTTTCCTCTCCAATCTAGGAAACAGCTGGGTGTGTTTCACAGCTGCCATGACACTGTGAAAAGATCCTTACACCCGTTTCCTATGCTGCTTTTCCTTTTTGTTTGTTTGTCTGACATATTACCACCATTAATGCTTGCCAGAAGCTAGGCAAATCTTTTGTCAAAAACCAACCTGCAACTCTACAAAGAATATTTTTCTGGATCACTTACTTTCATTTTGAGCGTTTTTAGAAGCCTTTTTAGAAGGCTTTTGAATTCCCAGTATTCTGGGAGGCATTGACTTCTGCTGTGCACTCAGGACCATAGCAAATGGGTTGTTCTGAGAGATAAGGAAAGAAGCCCTTGAAATGCAGCTTCTTAATGGAGCCATTCTGCGAAGGATTGACCTGACAAACAGCTCCGATGTATTCACTGCGGATGTTCATCTCTAAACAGCCACACACATTTCCTGCAGAGTCATGGTAGTGCAAGCTGCTTCAAGTACATTGAGGGAGTGGGAAGACAGTGGTTGAATAATACGGGAGCTCCAGCTGAGAGATGCCTGTGGTACAGCTCTGGATTGCGGTGGGCAGAGCTTCAGATCTGTTGAGTTTGAGAGTCATAGCCAAGATTTCCTGCTCACTGCTTCTACTGTTATTCCCATTGTTAGTTGCTGGCATCTCATCTCATATCTTAGATCATTAATCCATCCGCTGGCTCCCTATTGCTAATCCCTTATAGGCAAGACGTTGAGACTGTCCCTTCAAGATTCACAGGGTCATTTCTGGCCCTCTCCTCCACTTTTTCTACACACTGATACTCTTTCCTATTATTCATAAAGCGATAGATCATAAACATGCTCTTAAGCAAGAGTGCTAATCAACCAAGCAGCACTGCCGGTGAGTTGGTTCATATTTTGTTCCTTCCATTTGGTTCCAGCTGCGCTCTTCCTGTTTTACCAACTAGGTGAATGGGAGAGGTGTGAGGCATGGTGAGCCCAGCAACAGATACAGAAACACCTCATCTCTTCATTTGCTTTTGTTGTGAAGGTGACCATCAGGGGGACTGTGTACAGTGCCAAAGAGTGGCCTGTCCATCTCCCTTAGTTATGACGGCAGCGAATAACAAAGTCTCCATGTGGACGCAAGGGCTTTCTACAGTTTAAACCAAGACAATGGGAAAGTATGTTTTCTTGGCCCTTTGCAGGAAATCCTGCCCAACACACGAAAGAATGGAGCATTTCCCAGACCGTGGGCTGCCCGGGCCTGGCTTTCTAGGGTGGGCTTGAGCAAACCCGGTAAAAGATGCTTATCCTCTTACCGAATAAGAAAACCCAGCAACATCACCCATGCCCAGAGGTGCTAACGTTCAGCAAAGCCCCAACATGAATTAGCTGGAACATACAAAAAATGATATGTATGATTCAGAATAGACTAAAGGAGAGATGTACATCTGACCTTGACTTTGCCCATTTTCTCTGCTTAGCTTTCAGCATGTTACAAAAATACCTCTCCACCAAGAAAAACAGGAGAAGATACTACTTGGAAAGAAAGGAAAGTGAGATCTGTCTCATGACATTAGAAACAGATGATTGCTCAATATCTTTATTCTGAAAGCCATGGCTTCTAAATTTTTTTTAAAACTGCAAGCTACAATTGTTTTCCCTGGGCCCTACTGGAAGTCACAGGGTAAATAAGGCACAGCCATCCTTTCCTTTGCTGGTGGCCCTCTCGGATGGTGACATGTCATAGCAGCAATGGTGCCTCTGAACAAAAATAATGAGAGAAACATCTGTCTCCTGCTACGCTCTTTTCCAGGCAAATGGCACTTAAGATTCTTATTTTAGACTTGTAAGTGCTCCCACAAAAAAGCAGCTTCGGTGTTAACTGCATCTCCTTCTTTCTTTGAATCTGTTGATCACTTTTTCCTTTGCTTGTATTTTAAGACAGTTTAAAAACAAAGATGACAACAAGATGCATGCATGTCTCTGGTAGTGTGGGATTAAGAAAAAAAAGAGGTGAAGAATACAGTAGAACGGTGTCATGTGGGTGCAGATAATTCTTCCGTCCTTGTTAAAAGAAATTGGGAGAGGCAATGTTTTGGAAATGTTTATACCTAATATATTGTAGGGGCTTGAAAATTACCAAGTGAACCAGATCATGAATGAAATAGTGTTGCTAGCGGTGCTCTCTTGTAGTCAGGGATCATAGTCCAAATATTGAGGAGGACTTACTCTTGTCTGTTTCTCTCTCTCTCTCTCTCTCTCTCTCTCTCTCTCGCTCTCCTGCTCTTTCTCTGTCTTCTCACACACACACACCCTGGCCCCTACACAACTACGACTCACTTTCATCAGGAATTCAGATAATGTCCCCGAGATTAAAGAACGACTTGTGAACTGGCATCTCTGAAGCAGCGAGCTGGAAACACAGGCTTCGTGCTTTCCCACTGGGATATTTAGAAGAGCATATGCATAAAGTGATACCATTTTTTGTTTATTTTGGCTTGCATACAACTAAGACATTTTAGAGCTGGAAGGAACTTCAAAAACGAAGCAGTTCAACCCCTCGGTTTTTCTAATGAGGGAACCGAGGCTCCGCGAAATGCCTCCGTGTGGCCGAGGTGGCAGCGGGGCGCTGGATTCTCACGTCTGGCCTCTCCAGCCCTCTCTTCCCGAGGTCTCTCCGCTCTCTCTGGCTTTTCTTCTCCACCTCCTCAAGCATTTGAGATCGACTCCCTCCTCCACGCCGCTCACGACCTCTTCCCAAAGCATTCTGCTGCTGTTATTTGGAAAATAACGAACACAGAAGCGACGTGTTTCTGCGGATATTTTAGTGCTCACAGACTTGCGGCATCTGACCAGCCTGGGCACAGCACTGTGTGCGCGCATACCGTAGAGTGGGGAGGGCACCCGCATCACAGTCACCTCAGCACCACCCTTCCGCTACCCTTCTTCATTATTTGTAAACAAATATGTTTCTGAAATTTTGTCATGACTTTTAGAAATTAATTTAGGACAACCATTTAACGAGATTTAAGATTGCCTAAAAGGAAGACAGAAGAATAAACCTGTATAAGTTCAAGTTTATTCTGAAAAACTTTTTGGTTAATATTACAAGTTGATGTTCTATCCATCCATCCATCCATCCATCCATCCACCCACCCACCCATCCATTTATCCACCCATCTATCCTCCATCATCCGTCCACCTACCCCACTCACCCATTCATGCATCCAGCCATCCATCCATCCATCCATCCACCCACCCATCCATCCATTTATCCACCCATCTATCCTCCATCATCCGTCCACCTACCCCACTCACCCATCCATGCATCCATCCATCCATCCATCCATCCATCCACCCACCCATCCATCCATCCATCCATCCACCCACCCATCCATCCATTTATCCATCCATCCATCCATCCATCCATCCACCCACCCATCCATCCATCCATCCATCCACCCACCCATCCATCCATTTATCCACCCATCTATCCTCCATCATCCGTCCACCTACCCCACTCACCCATCCATGCATCCAGCCATCCATCCATCCATCCATCCATCCACCCATCCATCCTCCATCATTGTCCACTTACCCCATCCATCCACCCATCTATCCATTCATCCAACAAGTTTTATTCAACCAACATCTCATTCGAAAACATTTTCTGCATGCATCGTAAGTGCCAGTTATTGTGTGCACAATAGGTTACATAAACACAATCTAGTGGGGAGATAGAAAAGTACGAATAATGAGGCCAGGGGCAGTGGCTCATGCCTATAATCCCGGCACTTTGGAAGACTGAGGTGGGTAGATCACCTGAGGTCAGGAGTTCAAGACCAGCCCGGCCAACACGGCAAAACCCCGTCTCTATTAAAAATACAAAAATTAGCCAGGCTTGGTGGTGCATGTTTGTAATCCCAGCTAGTCAGTGGGGCTAAGGCAGGAGAATTGCTTGAACCCAGGAGGCAGAGGTTGCAGTGAGCCAAGATCATACCACTGCACTCCAGCCTGGGCAGCAGAGAGAGACTCCATCAAAAAAAAAAAAAGAAAGAGAGAGAGAAAAGTTAGAGTAATGATTATACAATGGGATGGTTGATATGTAGTATACACATAGATACAACATAATGTACTGTTGATAGAGATTTGTGCAAGGCTTTTGACTGAACAGTATAAAAGCCACAACAATGAGTAATAAATATTTCCTGCCAATTAGGAGTTTTAATTAATAGAAAAGATGAGACATGTACACAAAAAACTCTAATACAAGATAAAATGTAATGTCATTTGCTCTGAATTTCTCTGTAATTTATAGCATTTTAAAACTTGGGGACAGAAACTCCATGTATAAATATAAGAAAATATATGAAAGTGGTTGTTGTTATTTTGGAATAGGATGGAAAAAGATCTTGAGGGTCAGAGTGTCTCATGGGTTAAAGGTAATAATTAGCAAAGAGTGCTACAGTTTAAACAAAGAACCGTGTGTGTCTAAGCAAATGTAAACTGTTCAGCTAATATAAACTGTGAGAGAATCAGTAGCATCTAGACCAGAGTTGGTCTTCATGACTTAAGGGAAAATTGGAAGAAATAGAGACATTTGATCTCACAAATGAAAATGAAGGCTGGGCGTGGTGGCTCATGCCTGTAATCCCAGCACTTTGGGAGGCTGAGGCAGGTGGATCTCTTGAGGTCAGGAGCTCAAGACCAGCCTGACCAACATGGTGAAACGCCATCTCTACTAAATATACAAAAAATTCACCAGGCGTGGTGGCACACACCTGTAGTCCCAGCCACTTGGGAGGCTGTGGCATGAGAATCACTTGAACCCAGAAGGCGGAGGTTGCAGTGATCTGAGATCACATCACTGCACTCCAGCCTGGGTGACAGAGGAAGACTCTGTCTCAAAAAACAAACAAACAAACAAACAACAACAAAAACAAACAAACAAAAAACAACACAAAAAACAAAAACAAACAAACAAAAACAAAGAGGGTTTCCAATAAAGAAAAGCTTAAAAAACACCTTATTTCACCAGATGAAGAAAAGATGGACATATTCTGATTTCATGCCACAGGGACTTGGGCGAGACTGCTCCTGACACCAACTCCTGCCATGCTCTTGCAGCCTTCAAGAGGAGGAGGGCCGTCACCAAGCCATCTGGTTTGGATGCCAGAGACTGACTTCCTAGGAGACTTTCTGCTTTCATTTTCTTTGGTGTTATCAAATGCGATGTTGAGCCTTCTGGAATTGTTTTGCACTTCATCAAGTCACAAAAAGGAGAGCTATTATCTCCACAATGATGGGAAAAATTCCATAAGAGGTGAAGCGTTCAGAACCTGGAGATGTAAAACTAATTCTTTCGTTTAGCTGGGCCCCAAGTCGTTACTCAAAACCCCCACCTTTTTGATGTCTTCTGCCCACGAAGCCCATCTAAAAATGAGAAAAGGGTTTTCTGTATGTTTTCTTAAGATGTTTCTTGGAAGAGTGTTTTCTCTCTCGGCTCAGGGCTTTACTAAGTGACATCTCCCTTCTTGCTTTGGTTTTATTGACTTATCTATACATTTCTTATGCCTAGTCTGACTTCCTTAATTCCAAACCCTAATGTTCATTTAATTTTGGATATTTTTAAAGGAGCTTCCAGGCAGCTAGGTTTGCCTTTTTCTCATGCTGAGACTGACCTTTCTGATGCCTTTATCATATTTTCTTGAAGTAGATTTGACTACTCTGGTATTATTCGCCAGTGAAACCAAAGCACTATGCAAAAGCCTTCCTCTTTCCCTATCTCCTGTCTTAAAATGGGTCATCAAGAATTTTGAATTAATCACTTACTCATCAGTTAGGAGATTGAATGCTCTCTCTACCATTTTCTTCAAGTCCTTTTTCTGAAATAAATTAATAAAAATAAAAGCAACAATTCCATTAGAAAAACATAAATTCTTGTCAGTCAAGTCACACTACAGCTAAAAATCCTAATAACCACTTTTCACGTTCCACATAGCCTAATTTTTACATTTTAATTGATTGATTTTTAAATGTTTGTTTTTGTTTTTAATTTTGGCCTACAGTCAATTCTCTAAGCGAACACAGTATTCCAAATTGTGTTAAGATAGTGGCTTGACAGGAAGAAAAAATAAAGTTTCAAACTGGGACTTAAAACCATTTCAAATTATTTTCAATAATTTAGCCCTACTTAAGGCATTAAAGATCACAGCATCAAGAGTTGTGAAATATCAAAAGAGGTACAATTTTAAAAATATGTACATTGCCATGATGAAACAGTAGAAGATGAGTGATAAAGACACCGCTTAAAAAATGGAACCTGATCTCCACATATGGAAATATCTGAATTGAGCAAAACTATTCTTCTTAAGCTGAGCTCATTGGTTATTTAAGGACTCGTGAATAGATCCATGAATAAAATCCACCTGTGGTGGTTTTAAAACATGGCTGCAAACTCTTTGGCACTCTTCCATTCACAGGTGAAATCTCATTCCCCTCCCTTGAAGATGGGTTGGCTTTACTGACTAGCTTCTAACAAAGAAAGCATGACAGAAGGGATACTGAGTGACTCGTGAGGGTCATTAGAAGGTTGATACAACTTCTATCTAGCTCGCTCGCTCTCCCCCAGGATGCTCGCCCTTGGAACCCAACAGTTATAAGGTAAGGAAGCCCAAGCCACATGGAGACACCACATGTCAGCAATCTGGCCAATAGCTGAGGTCCCAGCTGTTTGAAAATGTAATTGTGATCTGTTTGAATGAAATGTGGTAAGACACATAGACACAGAAATGACTCTTTTGAAGGAAGAAGTTTTTACCCTCACAGATCCCTGGAAACAGAAGGCACATCACACCATGGGGGATCATACAGGGAAGCTCTAAGGATGGTCAGGAGGCAGAGAGAGTGAGGGGAAAATGTGGGCAAGAGTGTTTATTGTAGTTTCTGTGGGAAGGAAAAGAAAGGCAGGCTGAGCAGGTTTAGGATTGGCTTGAGTAATTTCGGTGGTCTCTAGAATATAAGGGTAGTCTCTAGTTGTCTGTTCCCTGAGCAGATAGGTAAGTGGCCCAAGCTGGAAAAGCTCAATAAAGGAGGTGGTTGGGGTACAGGGCTCTGAATTGGTTGGTTTGCATATGAAAGTCATTCATTATCTCTATGAATCAGCTAGCCCTGAGAGGGGAAGTCCCTTTAGTGCCAGCAAGACCCTTGCCGTCCAAGTACCAGGATAAAATATATGCTTAATACACCAGCTGGCCATCAGCCTCAACTGCCCGACATGTGAGTGAGCAAGGCTTTGAGGTGACTCCAGCCTCAGTCACTGTAATCTGACTACAGCCACTTGAGAGGCCCTGAGTGAGAACTGTCAAATTGAACTATGTCTGCCTCCCAAACCCAGGATAGACAATAACAACAACGATAATGATAAACGGTCACTTTTGGTGCTTTAGGCCAGCAGAGGGTGGCTTGTTATGCAGCAGTGGGTAACTGGAACACCTTCGGTTTAAGGAATTGACATTGCATAAATCGCTTTTACGTGCTAATACTTATACTTTCAACATTTAGAGAAATTGTAGGTAATATGGTTTACGTTATACATTCTCACATATAAGTCATTCTCCATATGATATCCTTTTAACAGCTTAATTATGGCATTTCTGGAATGTTTTAAGCACATAGATTGTCCTTTAAACCATAATGTCTATTTTGAAGCAAATTACTCTCATCAGTTACTATATACAAATAAAGATGTTCATTTTAGCTAAGAGCCATTGAAGATGAGAACATGGCTGCTTGAAGACACTAACATTATGGGGCAAAAACTGATTGGGCTCCTCTCTAGAGAGCATTCATAAAATTATTTTTGCTTGTACCTAAGAGTCCATTGCAGTAGCCTTGGAAGAACAGCAAAAGGGTGCAGGATTGATGCCTGGGCTTACCCAGACTGGTGAGGCTGAGCTGTCTCCCTCATTAGCTATTTATTCACTTTCATAAAGAGCAGTCCCTGTGGCTTTGGGCCCCACTCATCAGCTTGTTTCTGCTCTTAGCCACTCTGCTAGCACCACAGAGGCTGGCCCTGGAGATGAACTTGCTCAGCTCACCACCCAGGAAGAAGATTCATTCCTGGAGCTGATGCTCATGGGGTGTGTGATGGTCACAAAATAGCAGGTGGTCAGAGGGTCTTCACTCAAGGGGTGCTAACGACCCTTGTCCACCTCACCTGAATCCGGAAGGGCAGCCCCTCTTGCAATAAAAGGAGGGGAAGCCTCATGCCTTCCCTCTGTCCTCCTCTCTAAGCATCTCTGGATGAGGAGGTCTAACAAAGGCCAGGTACTGGATGCTGCAGAGTATGGCCCAGGTGCGCCTCCAGCTCCTCTGCCTCCTACCCTTTCTACAGTCTTTCTCCCATCCCCACTCCAGGTGTCCCTGCCCCAGTATTATCTGGGATTTCTGATGTTACCTCAGCTTCTGAGACCCAAAATTATGTTGCTCTAGTGGTGAAAAGTCAGGTGAGAGTTGGGGATTCGGGGACTGGAGAGCTGTGCCTAGAAGCTCTTCTAATCAGGCCAACCTGGTTATCACCAGCTCAGTGTCCTATGAGGCCACCCTGCTGTGGAATTACTCCATTGAGAAGTTCCTGTTCTCCCATCTACCACATGAAAAGACAACCTGGAAAAAAACACAACTCAAAACATTTCAGGAAACATAATTTTAAATGCCACAAACTATAGGTTTAAAGCATTGTTTTGCAAATCCTAAAATTCTGACATTAACATTTTAATAAGTTGTTATTCACACATTTTCAAAATAAAGCCTGAAATTGTCCATAAAGGAAATCTCTTTAGAGGCAAAGTAAGGAGTTCTCCTTCAAGTTCACCTAAATGGCCTCAAATGTTTTTACCTTTAAAGACTCTGCATCGTCTTGTAGCCCCAGTTGCTAGCGACATAGCAGGTGTTCATTGTTGTGTGGATGAATGAGTGAATGGGAGAGAAAAAGATATGGCATCTTTAAAAATCAGAGAAGTAACTTATGCACTCAACCAAATAGACCAAGAATGATTGATACTTCTTTTAACACCAAATACTGGAATGAAGAACTATTTGAGACAGGATCTATACTACTAATTAAATTGACAGCAGTAGCCAATTGTGCCTGAATCTGGCTGCTCTGTGATCAACAACTACCACCCCCCCACCACACACACACAACATCCTGCCAAGTGAATAATCTTCTCGTTGATTCAATTAAGCTGTTCAGAAATTGATGTCTTGTTAGATGCAGGGGCTGGTTTTCTAGAAAGCTTCATGACTTGATTAAATATGCTCTTTATTCAGATACAGGTTAGGGTTTAGGTCGAAGGCAAACGAAGAATTTGTTTTTGTTTTTGTTTCCAAGACAGGGTCTCGCTCTGTTGCCCAGGCTAGAATGCAGTGGCGTGATCATGGCTCACTGAGGCCTCAAACTCCTGGGCTCAAGCAATCTCCTTGTCCCGATCTCCTAAGTAGCTGGGACCACAGACGCATGCCACTATGTCCAGCTAATTTTTGAAATTTTTTAAAGAGAGGGGAGGTCTCACTATGTTGCCCAGGCTGGTCTCAGGCTACCAATCCTCCCACCTAGGCCTCCCAAAATGCTGGGGTTTCAGGCATGAGCCACCACGCCCAGCCAGAGTTTTGATGACTACTTTAGTTGCTTCTTGTCATTTAATTTATGATCTCAGCATTGGCTACCTGTAAATAAATTTGAAAATTTTTCTTTCATGCTATTACTGCTATTATGAGCCTATAAATCACCACAGGCTAAAACGCAATCTTCCAAACAATGATTTGTGTCTATATTAAATGCAAATGCAAAGATATATAAATATATTCACAAATAATTCATTTAAATACTCAATAGCGCTATTGAAAAACCTGGACTATAAGTGTGGGCAGAAACCAATGAATGTAACTGTGTTCTGTTGGCTAAGTAAATGCATAGTGAAATGTGGGTTCTACATAAGTGTCTTGAAAACCAACACTTTCAAAGAAGGAAGAGAGGGAGTGAATAAATGCAAAGACCCAAACTGTACAATGCCTCTTAGGCTCAACTATATAAGGAGTTGAAATTGCTATTTAATTATTTATATACTATAAGTATCTTTAAAAAAATAAAAAGGGTAGTGGTTTCAACAGCTTGTAATGAAATAATAGGTATAATAAGGTCCCAAACCATTAACAAAAGATTAAAGAAAAAAAAAACAATGCATAGCCAAGAAGATAGGGAAGAGAAGGTCAAGAAATCCTGTTGAGAACAGCTATACCATTTTTAGTCATTGTTTTAATGTTCACCTTTGGCATGAAATGACAGTATAGCAGTGACAAGAAGTGTATCTTACCTCCATTATTTAATAGCCTTGTGATTTGGGGCAAACTTCTTTAACCTCTGTATGCCTCACTTCCCCCATTTGTAAAACATGGAGAAGAATAGTACCTATCTCATTAGAATCGTTAAGAGAGTAAGATGCGTTAATGTGTATGAAGTGCTTAGAATGGTGCCTGGCACATCATGAGCTCTGAGTGTTTGTTAAATAAAAATATTTTTTTATTCAATGATATCATTCCCAGAGTAAGCCTGAGAAAAAAATGAATCATAAAACCAACACCAAAGTCTTTTAAACATATGTACAGGCTGTTGAAGAAAGGGAAATGTCGTTCATTTTGGTCACAATTTTGTGAACGTAGAGTAAGAACTGTCGATTTCTTGCAAGGCTCTCATTTGAAAAAATGGATGCTGAAACCCATCTATATTACGCAATCAATTTCTTCTTTTATTTCAATGCAATAGATGTTTGTGAAAGTCATCTCTATGATTATGATGTCGATATTTGACCATGTTTGACCTGTGAAAGGGTGGAAGGTTGAAGTGGTTCAATGTCATATTAATGGATAAAGAAGAACGACATTTGTTCCAAACTAAAATGGCTTTTAAGCTCCCACTTTGCTGAGAGTGGGTGCTTCTGGATGTTGAAGACAGTAGGTGACTTAGGGGAAGCTGTGAGAAATTTCCTGTGTGTTTGCTCTTCAGTCTTGAGTGATGGGACACCATTTCCTTAGATATAGCCACAAGATTTCCTGGAGTTTCAGAAAAAATATAATTTTTTTCATCCTTCTCTACTTTATAGGCTCAAGAATGTCAACACACCCAGGTGGTGAAGGAATAAACTCTGTAAATGATCATCACAGACTTTTTCCAGCTTGACAGACATTTATCGAGTGTCTCCTAAAAGCCTCACCTTAAGAATATAAGCATCATGAATGTCATAAGGATTATGATCAGCAGTAGCATTTGAATTTTAAGTAGGGACCATTTCGTGAGAACCATGTGCCTGTCACTGTGCTCGGTGTTTCACAGGCATTTATTTCCTCTCTGAAATCCCTGGGAAGTAGGATCCTTGCCTCTAAGGAGTTGAGAACCCAGAGTGGGAAACAGACAAGCAGCTCTAATGTCATGGGATGAGCTGTCTCCCCGTCCGCTCCTCCAGGCAGATGTCTTCCATGATGCATCTGAACTTATGCCCAGCTCCTTCTAAAGGCTGCTGTGGCTACACTCAGTGCCTCTTCTGCAGAGCAAGTCACCTCCCATGCTAGAGCAGGAGCTGATGCTTTATTGTGAGTCAGGGTGCAGCATGGAAACACTGAGAGGGAAGGCAGCCTCCCAGGGGGCTGTAAAGAATGTGCAGTACAAGGGCTGGGCGTGGTGGCTCACACCTGTAATCCAGCACTTTGGGAAGCCAAGGCAGGAGGATTGCTTGAGCCCTAGAGTTCAAGACCAGCCTGGGCAATATGGTGAAACCCTGTCTCTACCAAAACTATAAAAATTAGAGGGGTATGTTGGCTTGCACCTCTAGCCCCAGCTACTCGGGAGGCTGAGGTGGGAGGATGATTTGAGCCCAGAAGGCAGAGGTTGCAGTGACATAAGATCACGCCATTGCATTCCAGCCTGGGTGACAGAGCCATGCCCTGTCTCAAAAAAAAAAAAAAAAAAAAAAAAAGGAGAAATAAAGAACGTGCAATACATGTAACAAACATGCACCTGTGCCTCCTGAATCTAAAATGAAAGTTGAAGTTGTTTTTAAAAAATGTGCAATAAATCCAGGTCTCCCTCTCCCAGCAAGACCTTGATTTCTTGATTTAGGCTATGAGTCATATACAGAAAAAGGTAGGATGGTAAATAAAAAGTAAAAACCCTCTACATCTGAGCAGTAGCATTAGGGCTGTCACTTATCAATTCCCACTGTGTGCTAAGGGCTCCGCATGTACTTACGGGCTCCATCTTCACAGCAATGCTTGGACGTAGGTACTATTGTCTCCATCTTATTTATTTGTTTATTTTATTATTATTATTATTATTAGAGAAAGGGTCTTACTCTGTCACCTAGGCTGGAGTGCAGTAATGTGATCATAGCTCACCGCAGCCTCGAACTCCTGGACTCAAGAGATCCTCCCATCTCAGCCTCCTGAGTAGCTGGGACCACAGGCATGCACCACCATGCCTGGCTAAATTTTTTACTTTTTAATAGGATTGTGGTCTCTATATGTTGCCCAGGCTGGCCGTGAACTCCTGAGCTCAAGTGATCTCCCCACCTCAGCCTCCCAAAGCTCTGGGATTACAGGCATGAACCACGGTGCCCAGCCATCCTTTATTTTATTGATGGAGAAAATGAGCCATAGGGCAGTTACGTCACAGCTGCGTGGGAGGTTTGAACCCAGGTCTGTCTGGGTCTAAGTCCCCTTGTGTTCTTAAGACATTGAGCCTGCCTAGCCTGGGCACAGCTTTGATTTCTGCCTCTCTCTGTCTCCAACCTTCCCATTCTCTTCCCTCACTTTTCAGTCTCCCCCTTGTGATTTCAGCCTATCCCTGGCATCCAATGGTGACTGCAGCCAGGTCCCTGCCCTGCCAGAGATGCCCAAGAGTAGAGGAATAAGATGAGGTTTTATCTAAAACAGGGATGAGGCATTTATGCAAAGGATCTAACAAAACATTAGACAGCTTCATGCCTTGGAAGCCTTCCCCATACTCTAAGGAGAAGGTGACAGAGCTCTGAGGAACCCTCATCCATCAGTTCAACAGCAACATGTTGCTAATATTTGCCAGCTGTGTGACTAGTCCTCCCTCTTACAGATGTGGACACTGAAGCAGGATGAACGTTAAGAGGCTCACCCTGGGGTCACACACAGCACAGCAGGGATTAAAATCCATAGACTTTGAATTTCTAGCCTATTGCTTGCTCTGCCAGGTTACCGTCCACGCTGTCAGGAATGGATGGCTAGCTGCCTCATGTGATTGAGTGTGAATGTACTTTTCTTGCTCCCGATTCACCATTCTCAGGGGCAGCAGTGCAGGGAGCCTGGACTGCGCACTTGCCTCCAGGGTACATAGAGGGAAACTCAGGAAAGAGACAGACTCCAGAAGCCGACTTCGAGATCAGGGGTCACTCCTCTTTAAAAACACGGCAGGCGGTGTGAGTTTCCTGTGCTTTGCTTACTTACCAAATTATCTTCAGAACCTCCGATTTCCACAGGAGGGTTAGAGACAGCAGGTAGGGATTCCAGGTTAACAAGCTCTTCTCATAGATGGCCCTGTGTCCTGAAATTCTGTGCTGTACAAATGGGAACCATGCCCACTGTCTTGAGGCCAGTGCTTTGACATTTTAAAACCCACCTCCTCTTCACTATGACTAAACAAAGATATATATGTAACGTGAAAGTGAACCAAGTGCCGTATCTCTGGAAAGCCCACACTGCTGAGAAAATGGCAAATAGGCCTCCTTTCTCTTTTAACTGAGAGTGTGGAGAGTGAGGAACATCAGAAATTCTGAGTTTTGTTTGCTTTCCCACAAGGCCAGTGGGGACAGCTGTTGGTTTTAATTCACATCTTGGCCCAGATAAATATTTTCTCTATGGAGAGTACAACCAGAATTTTCCAGAAGTTTCACATTGGGTAGGTGCTTTCCGGTGGTCAGGCCTCCTTGCCCCCCAGAGAATGGCTTCTGTGCGGATAGCTCCATCTGGAACAGGAATAGCCCTCAATAAGCACCAAATTGAGGGTACCAAGGAGTTCAGGGACCCCCTTGTGTGCCCTGGCTCCGCTTGGTGGCCCCCTTACTTCCTGTTTCTAAAAGGAGGCTCCAAAATACCAGGGGTCTCACAACCTGATGCAGCTACTGATTTCAGATTCCGATTTACTCTTAGGATTTGTAATTATGTCTGAATATGTTTTATGGAATTTGTCATTGGCTTATGTCTACTTAATTTAAACAGCCCATAGCCCCTTGTTCTTGTCTTATGTGAAGTAACAGTACTGTTTCAATGAATTCTGATGAGGTCAGTTACTTTAGAAGGCCAGGAATTACGGGCAGAGCAGACGCCCCAAGGATCCTTCTCTCATGGGCCATAAAATTGTCAGAAACACAAAAATACTAAAGCACAATATTAACATGATCATAAATAAAGATTCAAAGATGATTGTGATAAAGAACAGAATGCCTTATAGGAACTTTTGCAGTCTCTATAAATCAGAGCATCATAAAATCATAATCTGGCAATAAACGTGAGAGGCCACATTCACTCTGAGGTTAGAAGTCACATGTCCCTTGTGATATCAAATCTGCCTATAATTTTTATTTTTAAAATGTTACTATAAATCAGAGCATCATAAACCTGGCAATAAACTTGAGGAGCCAGTTTTCATGTGCGACTAGGAGTCAGAATTCCCCAGCAATAGAAAAAAGTTTTTTTTTATAATTTATATTTTTTAAACATAATATCCAAGTAATTATTATACTGAATGTATTTGACAAATGTCTACATGAAACATTAGAGTTAAATTATTCATCAGCCTTACATTATAATACCATTTAAAATGTTTCAGACTTAGTATGACTTTTAATCATTCGGTTGACATAATTTGCAAAGGAATTATTTTTCTTCTTATTGTTTTGAGAGCTGCTTATAACATTCGAAGAGATGTGTAGAATCTCAGGTCTAAAGTCCGCACTCCCCTGACAATCTTCCTCCTATTTGTAGCTTTTAAACTGACACCCTTGCCTACATTTTAGAAGGTTCTTTTTTAAAAAATAGAGAGAGATGAGAGGAGATTTACTAAGGAAATTGGCTATCATGATTATGGAGGCTGAGAAGTCCCACAACAGACCATCTGCAGCTGGAGACCCTGGGATGCTGGGTTCATGGCTCAGTACAAGCCTGAAAGTGTCAGAACCAGGGAAGCTGATGGCGTAACTCAGTCTGAGGCCCAAGGGTGAGAATCTGGGGTGGCTGATGTGAGTTCTGGAGTCCAAAAGCTAAAGAGCCTGGAGTTCTGATGTCCAAGGACTCTTAGAAGCTGGACCATGTACTAGGCTACCAGGGATGTATCAGTGAACAGGACAGACATGGTTCTAGTTCTCATAGAGTGGGAAGGATATTGTCCAAGTAATTACACAAATAATTACCTAATTACAAATTTGTATGTATGATTTAAGGAAGACGTACAGGGCACTGTGAGAGTGCAGGAAAGGGCACCCTCACTAAGCCTGAGAAAGCAGAAAGAAGTGACTTTTAAGCTAAAGGAGATGACCTGCAAAAGGAGTGTGAACACAGCTGGCTCCTGAATGTTCCTTAGAAGATGATAACTTTTTCCTCCTACCCAACCCTAATACAGCTGTCATTCAGAACTTTCTGTTCTCACTTCAAGCAACAACATAGAATATCTACCTACAGATACTTGTTTAAAAATTCAGCCAAAACTTGAGCACTTTTGAAACTTGATGAAGGCATCAGATTTTGAATAATACTTATTTTCTCTACCTGTCAATCTGTCACCCTTTGTCCCACTCATTTGTGTATAACCTCTCACTGCCTAATATCTCTTACCAGGATTTCTGCAGCCACCTCCTTGCCTTCAGTCTTGTCAAAGGAATTGTCCCCACTGCTATCTGGGCATTCTCAGTAAAACCTGAATTTAGCCAAGAGGTTTCCATTCTTTGCCAGCTCCTACTCATCAGGCTGGGTTAGATAGCCTTCATCAACAGCATCTCTGCATATTTCTTTCATTGTCTTCAATGGGGCACACTGGTGTCATTAGCATTGTTTTGATTGTATGTACAGGGTCAGGCAGGCAAAGGCTTGGGAAATACTCGAAATCCACAAGTTGGTGTTCACTTATCTCAAGAGTCAAAGAGAGACAAATCCAGCTAAGACAGTGGAGGGAGTTGGTTACGTCTTGGTGGGAATTGCAGATTTCAGAGAGTGGACAGAAAATTAAATAATGATAGGATTTAAGTCTTGGAACATGGACAAGTGACCAATCCCTTTATCAAGTTTTGGTGTACCTGTTAGAGTAACAATAAAGACACCTCATTTTGTCTCATCATGGTTGCAGCAAGAATCAAGTCCTAGGTCTTAAAGAAACTTCCATAAACTTGTTTGGGTTAGGATAACAAAATTTTTTTGAGTGGATAAATTTAAAATGTTTTTTTAAACTTTGGGACGATATAGCATTAAATATTTAAATTTTAAAATAAATCAAACCAATAAATTAAGACTTTAGGCTAAATTTGGGCAGAGTAAGTATATGTTTGCTATATTTGGATTTTGGAATACTTAAGAAAAATGGGCACATTTCAATGTGTAACAGAATACCATTCTAATTTCACATTTCAGTTTAAAATGTGAAATGGAGGTAATCAATTTGACTTATGATTCTAAGTTGAAAAACATAAGAGAATATTACCAAAATTGTAAACAATATACAAAAAGTTTAAAGAGGCTTAAGAACCATTGTATGAAAAAGTTCCCTTTTTATTAGATTTAAGAGAGCAGTGTAGATACTTGGGAAACTTTTGTTTATTAATCAGATAATTGAAGCATTTTTAAAAAGAAGCAGAATATATTATTTTTATAAATACAATTTTAAATATTTAAAGTAATTTAATTAAGAAGTAAAAGGACTCTTAAAAGTAGTTGGAAAAATGTATTCGATGTTTAAATAGAATAATAAGAGTTGTGAGTTGAACCTAAACTTGAGGAAAAATTAGATTTTAAGCTTGGGAATTTTTAATTTTGATAAATCAGGTATTAATTTTTAAGCCCCTAAAGTTCCTACACGGACCGGAAAAATCAAATTGAAAATGGCAATTATCGGTGGTTTATCAACCTTCCCTTTTACATTTTATCTTGAAGATAAGGGTCAAGTCTCACCAAAATGGTAATTTTTTGATTAATATGGCTTTTTCATCCACTGTTTCACCTCTTTCATCAGCTGGCTGACCTCCTGTTTTATTCTGCATTTATATAGAGCAGGATTGAATATTAAATTACTATCATTTTTCTCGTTTTATTCAGGCAGGCTGAATTTTCTAGACCACACAAGTGGTCTAGAAACGAACTTGTTTTAAAAATTTGGCTCAGAACTTGTGGCAAATATTTTCAATTCAACGTACTATAAATATAATTCTTACTGCTTGGCACAATCCCATGGGAGCAGTTTGTGTGCTGAAGCCTATAGCAGACATAGAGTCCACGGACATTGGTTTATCTACCTTGTAAGCTCAGCCCATTTGCTGGGTTGGGAAATAAAAAGGACTGAGTTTATCTTCCAGCCTTCTTCATTTAAGTGTCCTATATAGTCAATGATTTACGCACTGTGCTCCTGTAGAAACGCTGGGGTCCTACCAACCCATTGTTCACAGACAGCAAATTCTGACTTGTTTTTCAGTAGAAGTGACACCCTGCCGTCAGTTCAACCGTCCCTTTCTTGTCCTGTCTCCCCCTGTGATCATCAGAGGCTCACATTTATGAGCCTTCTGGAGTCACAGAACAAGTGTGTGCAACTAACCAGCCCACATGGACGTCAGACTTGCCTCGTGACCTTGGCTCAGGTTATGCTAAACAACTGGCAGAAAGGTAACTGCCGGAGCCGAGCTGGACATAACACACGATCCACAGCCCACAGCCAGGCGTGGCTTCAGCAGCTCCTGGACCCCGAGGGCATGGGGCCCATGCCGGGCTTTGTGGGCAGGATGTGTGCAGGGGGCCGGCAGCTGCTTTGTGCCAGCACAAGTGGGACAGCTGCAATGAATGGGCCAAAGAGCCACCTCAAAGGCACACTGTGCCCAACTTCAAACACAGGGCCTTGCTGCGGACAGCTGAGGAACAGCAGCAGCGGCGGCAGCGGCAGTAGCAACAAACAGGCCGCCTGGGCCCAGCTTTAGGAGGGAGGGAGGGAGGGACTCCCCACTGTGCAGGGCAGCCCGCTGGCAGCGTTGGACAATGCCCAGTCCACAGCAGCTGCAACCGCCGGCCAAAAGCGATCTGCACATGCGATCCGACTGATCTCAGCTCAGTGAGAGTAAGGGACATCGATCTCTAAGGTCCCACCAGATTGTATCTGTAACGGGCGTACAGGCGATGTTGCTATGTTCTGGTTCTACCTACCTCCATTAGAATGTTTTCCAAATCTGCTAAGCACCACCGATAGGACCCCAGCTATGGAGCTGTCAGCGTAAATATAGAGGCTGGTTACATGGGCTCCTCAAACTCTCCCACCGTATAACCCTGCTTGATTCATTCCTGTTTCTTTCCCCGACGCCAGTGTCTCCAGGAGGAGTGGGCATCATAGGCAGCTCCGTGCTTATTACCCCCTCCTCCTGCCGTGTAGGGGTGGTGGAAGTTTTTGGGATAAGGCACACAGATGCTCCACCACTGAAGACGTCCTTTGATTGAATTGTATTAGTTCTCTCTAAATGGGTACTCCCCTTGCATCCTGTGCGTTACCATGCTGTTTATATTAACACCCAGCACTCAGCTCATCCATGATGAACGCTCAGAGAAAACTGGGTGGGCTCAAACATAATTCGATCACTAAGAGTGAATGTTTAAGAGAGGCTGATACACTAATCGCTTAGTGATACACACACACCCCCCACCAGATGTTTGAAAGGAAAAAAGATTTTTGACTTCTCCCAAGGGATCGAGAAATAAATGTATGGGCAAGAGGTGTCTAGTCTACATATGCAGTTGCTGATATCATTCCACAACTAGTTTTCTTATTCATTTTTGTCACTATTGTTCTCACTTTATTTTAAGGCCCCTCTCTCACCCTCTACCCACTGCCTTTTGTTCCCAGCCATACTGTACAACAATCTGAAAGTTTCAGGAGCATCTTACTTTACCTCTATGCCTGTGTCTAGTTCACCCTCGGTAAGGAGTAGGTTAATGGTCTGTTGTTAGAACTCAGAGACATAACACACGTCTGTTCTTCAGAAATTTTAGATGCAGAAGAGTTGGTTCCCAGCAGTGAGAGCTAAGGGGTACTGCTCTGGGTTTCTTTCTTTCTTTCTTTTCTTTCTTTCCTTCTTTCTTTCTTTCTTTCCTTCCTTCCTTCCTTCTTTCTTTCTTTTTTTTTCTCTCTCTCTCCTTCCTTCCTTGTTTCTCTCTTTCTTTCTTCTTTTCTCTCTTTCTGTCTCTGTCCCTCTCTTTTCCGTCCCTCCCTTCCTCTCTTCCTCTCTCCCTTCCATCCTTCCTTCCTTCCTTTCTTTTTCTTTCTCTCTTTCTTTCTTTTCTTTCTTTCTCTCTCTCCCTTTCTTCCCCCTCCATCCCTCCCTCCTTCCCTTCCTTCCTTCCCTCCTTCTCTTTTTCTTATTGTAATAAACTATGCATAGCTTAAAAGTTACCATTACCACTTTAAGTGTACAATCCAGTGGCATTAAGTACCTTCGTAATGCTCTGTAACCATCGCTATCTATATCCAGAGCTTTTTCAGCATCCTAAGTGGAAACTCTAGCCATTAAGCAGTAACTCTCCTCCCTCCAGCCCCTGATAGCCTCTATTCTTTCTGTCTCTTTGAACTTGCCTATTCTCGGCAATTGTGGTTTGTGACTGGCTTATTCCTTCTGGCAAATGTCTTCAAGGTTCACCCATGTTGTGGCATGTGTCAGAATTTCATTTCTTTTTATGACTGAATAATATTCCAATAATATTATATCACATTTTATTGATCCATTCACCTGTTGATGGACAGGTTATTTCCACCTTTTGGTTGTTGTGAATAATGCTGCTGTACCTGTTTGCTTTTTGAGGATAAACAGCTTAGATCTAACTGGCACTGAAGATATCTGTTTAGGACACTGAGGGTTTTGGGGACATTTTTACCTTAATTGTAAGTACCCAGAGTTGGGTGTATGCAGTTGCCTACTAAATCAACTTCGTACTGCCTTAAATTTCAAAAATTACTTTAAAAAAATCAGAGTACACTATATAATTTGTATCAAGATGTATTGTTACCAAAAAGGGGTCCAGATCCAGACCTCAAGAGAGGGTTCTTGGATCTCACACAAGAAAGAATCCTGGGTAAATCCATAAAGTGAAAGCAAGTTTGTTTAAAAAGTAAAGGAATAAAGAATGGCGATTCCATAGGCAGAGCAGAGACATGGGCTCCTCAGTTAGGAACACTTACAGTTACTTCTTGATTATATGCTAAACAAGGGGTGGATTATTCATGAGTTTGCTGGGAAAGGGGTGGGCAATTCCCAGAACTGAGGGTTCTTCCCCTTTTAGACCATATAGGGTAACTTGCTGATGTTGCCATGGCATTGGTTAACTGTCATGGTGCTGGTGGGAGAGTCTCTTAGAGTGCTACTGCGTTATAATTAGGGTACAATGAGCAGTGAGGATGACCAGAGGTCACGTTCATTGCCATCTTGGTTTTGGTAGGTTTTGGCCGGCTTCTTTACCACAAACTGTTTTATCAGCAAGGTTTTTGTGGCCTGTATCTTGTGCCAGTCTCCTATCTCATCCTATGGCTTAGAATGCCTTAACCTCCAGGGAATGCAGCCCAGTAGGCCTCAGCCTTATTTTATTCAGCACCTATTCAAGATGGAGTCACTCTGGCTCAGGCCTCTGACAGTATTAGTTACAATCTCACAATACCATGACTTTTAGATGGACCCAATATCATAACAAGTAATATCCAGACATCAGACATAGGCCTAGAATGTTTTACAGAATAGCCAATTTGTACTGAAGCCATTGTTTCGGTAAAAATATCTAATTTTTTGAATGAATTACAATTTGTCATGCTGTGGCCTCCATTATGCATTCTGTGGTAGTTGTAATAGCACATCAGAGATGAATACATGTTCATTTTTTATTATCGAAATTAAAAATAACCAGCTTTATCAATAGAAATTATACGTCTTTCAGGTGGAGTCATCAATAAGAAAAGTCGCTATTTGTTTTTTGATTTGTTTTTGTTTTTGAGACACAGTCTCGCTCTGTCGCCCTGTCTGGAGTGCAGTGGTGCGATCTCAGCTCACTGCAACCTCCGCCTCCTGGGTTCAAATGATTTCCCTGCCTCAGCCTCCCAAGTAGCTGGGATTACAGGTAACCACCACCATGCCCGGCTAATTTTGGTATTTTTTGTAGTGAAGGGGTTTCACCATGTTGGCCAGGCTGGTCTCCAACCCCTGCCCTCAAGTAATCCACCTGCCTTGGCCTCCCAAAGTGCTGGGATTACAGGCGTGAGCCACCGCACCCAGCCACTATTTGTTAATGCAGGGATTTTCTTCTCTAAAGCCACATCAGCTTTCATCTTTAATACGTACATAGGTAATTTTGTCACATTTCTATCTACCTTGTCTACCTCCTCCTGCTCTCCTTCCCACCCTTCTTCTTCTCCTTCTCCTCCAGTCCTGCACTCCCAGCAAGTGGGAAGCAAAGTTTGTTTGCTGCGACTCTTATCTACCTGTAACTCTCCTTGTCCAAGAGATGTAGACACATCTGAGGCTCATTCAAAGTCAGAACTGTACTTGAAGGAGTTTTTTCCTGGGTTCCAGTCTAGGACAAGTTTCTCTTGGTAAGAAACTGGGCAGTGTTGTTAGCAGTCTGTAACCTCAGGCCCATTGCGGGTATATGGACCTTGGTTGAAATGCAGCAAAATCTGTTTTGCAGACAACACACAATTGCTGAAGGTGGTGAAATAGGGATAGTGGGTTTTCAGGCATGTACTTTACCTGTTAGTTTAGGGAGCTGAAGGCAAAACATGTTACACCTCTGTCTCCCTGGTGCCAACAACGGCCTGGCACAGTGCTGTGAATCCCTGTGTCCTGGGATTAGCAGCATGGTGCAGTGGGGCTTGGAGACAAACAAGGCCAGAAATATCCAGAATAGAGGTCTTATTCTAATGCTGTCTAATTTGGAAGTCACGATTTTCATCCAAATTCAGAGTGAGAAGTCCTGTATTCCCAGCTCTGTGCCCAGATGCTGGGCCGTCGCTTCTCCATCCTCCTGGCTCTGCCCTGTGGAGTAGAGTTGTGTCTTCATACCTGACATTATTGAATGCTGGGATGTTCCAGGCACTAGTTCACAGCACTTCAAAATAATTCCACAGGGAAGTTATATTATTTTCATACCTAATTTTACCAAAGAGGAAACCAAAGCTTGGCCAGATGGACATACCTGTGGTTACCCAGATCACGGAGGGCAAAGGTGAAACCCAAGGCAGGTGTGTGTGACTCCAGAGCCTGCTATTCCAAAGGATCTGCTTGGCGGTGGCCGGGGCACCATCGTTGTGGCTCGTTGTAGATTAAAGGCCATTAGGAAAGGCTGTGCAAGTGTCTTTGAAACTGCGGACGTTGGTCAGATGCAACCTCTGGTTCCACTGTGCCCCTCCCTGAAATCTTTACCCCCACGTGGATGTCCCCCGAGTCTGAATGAAATGACAACCTACTTGGCAGAGACTCAGTTGATTTGGTCTTATGCCAGCACATAACTGGCCTCAGTTCTTGTCAGAGGAATGCTTGTCTTTGCAAGTTTTTTTGGTCCTGAGGACTTCCTAGTGGCCTGTCATCCCTGATAGAATTCTTGGGGTGCAAGGCATCCCTGTTAGTTCTGTGAAGGAATCCACACTGTGTAGGCCCTGTCAGCCCTCACTCCCTCCAGTGTCTGACACATCATGTTTCTTGAACATAGAGGTTCCTCGTTCTAGAAGCCACCTAATAGGCAGTGGGAAATAATCAAATAAAAAAAGGCTGGATGTCCAGTTGAATGGAGCTCTTGGACTGAGAGAAACTGTACTTCTTAGAGCAGAAAAAAAATGCATAAACTTACTTGACTTCAAAGTCCTTTTCCTCGCTCTGCCTCCAAACCTGTGCTGACGCCTGAGAGACCGAAATGGACGACGTAGTCGTCATACTCAGTCTTCCTGCCTGCCCATCTACTTGGACTACGGAGTTAAAAAACCAGGAAGGACTGAAACCCACAAAAACCTCACCACACTCTTTCTAATGCTGAGTAGTCTTAACTATGGAGTAATGAGGAGATGGGCACAAAAACTGTTTCTTTGAGCTCACTTCCTACAGCATAGACTGTCGAGGATTTTGTGCTTGCCTGTGTGTGAGTGTTTCTAAAACAGGGACAATGACGTTATTATTGTCTGATATTTGCATTCCACATACTGAAGTCAGTGACTTTGTCTCTTCTGATTGTTGGAAAGCTACTCCCACCAAGGTTAAGTGCAGTCCTTTGACCTGTAGCATTGTGGGTGGCCTGAGTGGGGACCATGACCCAAGGTTTGCAGAAGGCGAAGGAATAAATAGGAAGGTAGGGGCCTTTGCTGAACTTAAGCTCAAAGCCCTCCAAAAAGAGGCCTCTGACGCATATTTCTTCCTCGGTTGATTAAGCATGGACAGGGGATTTATGGGAAAATGTGTGGCAACCAAGCAGCCATTTTCCATTTTTTCCTACCTATGGCCATGGCACAAGAATGGAGTGGGAGCAGGGATGTCCATAAATAGTCTGGCTTTGGTTTAACAGAGACAATTCCTTTCACAATCACAGCTTTAGCATGTGCTAAAAATGACAATGCCATCCAGTGTCAATCGTTCCAGGGAGACGCTTCATTCCTAGTTACAGCAATAAAACCGCTGGTGGGTGGTCGCTGCTACTGGTTGTCTTCATTATCATTTCATTGTGCTTATGTGAGGCCCGGTGCACTTTGGAACTCTCAGGCATCTTTAAAGCCTTTCATGCATTGGAGTGGCTTGACATTCATATTTATATATCTTGCTTGCATGGCAGCAGAATCGCTATTCTTAGGGTCCTCATCTTTTGTGCATTCAAGGTCACACCCCACTTACGTGGGAACTGTAATATACCCTGAGAACTTCAAGCATTGTAACTCAAATCTGCAATCCAGAGTCCTCTTGGGTGCTTAAAGCTCTGCCTCTTGATTCAAAGTCAAAGTGAAGCCTAGAATAAGCTTGTTGAATTAAGATAATTTGTGTTTACTTTAGAAACTTTAACAGGTTTACTTTGGAAACTTTTGAAGTTTTGTCATCTTTAAGACATATCCCTCAATGTTGCATTTCTAAGCAAATGTCGGCTTGTCTAAATCAGAAACCTGGGCATCACACCCAACTCTTTTTCCCTCAGTCTCTCTATATAGTGAGTCATCCATTGTGTTCAATTCTATTGATGAAGCATCGTTTGATCTCCCACCTTCATCCTCATCCTAAACCTCTAGCCTTGCTGCTCTCTGATCTGTCATCTATACTGATGTTACCGGAAAGGGGTCCCAATCCAGACCCCAAGAGAGGATTCTTGGATCTCACGCAAGAAAGAATTCAGGGCCAGTCTACAGAGTAAAGTGAAAGCAAGTTTATTAGGAAAGTAGAGGAATAAAGAATGGCTACTCCACAGACAGAGCCACCCGAGGGTTGCTGGTTGCCCATTTTTATGGTTATTTCTTGATGATATGCTAAACAAGGGGTGGAGTATTCATGCCTCCCCTTTTTTGACCATATAGAGTAACTTCCTGACATTGCCATGGCATTTGTGAACTGTCATGGCGCTGGTGGGAGTGTAGCAGTGAGGACGACCAGAGTTGCTCTCGTCGCCATCTTGGTTTTGGTGGGTTTTGGCCAGTTTCTTTACTGCAGGCTGTTTTATCAGCAAGGTCTTTATGACCTGTATCTTGTGCCAATCTCCTATTTCATCCTGTGACATCGAATGGCTAACCATCTGGGAATGCAGCCCAGTAGGTTTCAGCCTTATTTTACCCCACCCCTATTCAAGATGGAGTTGCTCTGGTTCAAATGCCTCTGACACTGATGCCAAAGTCAATTTTCCGCAATATAAGCCTAATTATGCTGGGTTCCCCACAGCCTTCAGAGTAAATGGCAACATCCTTAGTAGCCTAGAAGAATCTTCATTGCTTGGTTTCTAACTCCCTCAGTTTCTCCCAGAGGCCCACACCCATGTTCCCTACAGCCAGGTGTCCAAAAGGGCCTTATTCCCTGACACATCCGATCCTCAGCCTCAGTTCCTCCTTATTTGGGAGTGCATTTTTTTCCTCGTCTTCTCTTAGCTAACTTCTATTTCTTCATGAAAACTCACCTTAAGTATGTTCTGCTCCCAACACCTTTCCTTTTGGAGCCCACCAGGGCTGAATTCGGCACCCCTCCTCTACCCTGATCTGTGACCCTTGACATGCTCTGCACTCTGCCCAGCCGGTGTGGCCCCCGGATTGCCATTGTGGATTTGCTGGTCTCTGTTTCTCATGGACCGTGAAGTCCTAGAGAGTGGGAACAGTCTCTTTTCTTTCTCTGCCTCCCTAGAGATTCCATAAGGCTGACCCACAGAGAATGGGTAAGTGATTGTTGGACACATATCAGATAAATGCTGCTAAATTACACATGAAATGATCCTTCAAGGTGGTAGTATAGATCAAGAGTCTGAACCCAGTAGAGTAATAAAATAGCTTCTTGTTATCACTTGAAATTATATAAGCAACAACTGAAATTCTAACCAGGAGCTCTGAGCGCTGCCGTTGGGAGGATTCCTGCTAGGGACATCTCACTGCTTCTGATGGCTTAGGATTTGTTGGGCCACTGTTTCCCTGGGCACATGTTGGTTTATTTGCTTGCTTTTATGGTTCGTTTGCCATTTCCCTCATAAGGAGATGAGCCGTGCATCAGGATCTTTCCTTTCTCCAAGGCCATCAATGATTCACGTGAGAATTTCATACCACATGGCAGAATCGTTCACATCGGAGTCTTCCACAGGCCAAAAGGAAATAGTATATTCAGGGCTCATCCTTTGCATAGAAAGAACTCTGTTCACCAAGGCATTTTAAACCTGGGATTTAATCAGTTACTTTGCGAAAACTGAAATGATGTCCTTCCCCCGTTTCTGAGAGCGAATTTGAGATTAGGCTGGGTGATACATCATGAGAAAAAAAGAACAGAATGAATGGGGATGGCCTGAAGCTCAGGTGGGTAATTTCCCAGCATCTTCCCCATGCTGCTCCCTGGGGCTTCCCAGGTAAACTGTGCACTGGCTTCCGGCAGCCTTTCCCTGGTCTCTAGGTGGCCTTTGTTTAAGCATTACATGGATGTTTGCAAGATTATTCAAGTGATTTCCCACAATTTATTTCAAGCATTTACTGTAGGTGGCTTCAGAATTTTAAGTAGCATGTAAACTACAGACCACCTGCCTCAATGCACCATATCCAGCATCGGTTTTATATTCTAACAAGACGGGATAAGGCACAGTTCTTGAACTGCTGCCAACTCTCCAGAAAGGCACTGGGTACATCGGAAATGCCTTCCGGGGGCCTCCTAGCACTGTCCGGAGCATTTGTCCTTCATAGCCTGGCCCCAGACCTGTTCCTCTCCCCACAGCTGGGTTCAGCAAAGGCACTTCCTGATAACTGTTCCAGGACTCAACAATCAAAAATGAAAAAAATCAGAGAATGTTTTAAAGCCCAAGGATATAAAGTACTAAGACTCTTCTAAAACCTGATTGTCCTTCTCCAGTGTGGTAAGCAGGCTCTGACTCACTTCCCTCCTAGATAGGATTTCCTCCTGTGTATACTCCCAGAGCTAAGAGATTCTTCGAATGCCTTTGCCATTACCCGCATTTCTTCAGTTTGCATCTCTGAATATTCTTAGGCTGTGCTGAAGGTGTTTCTAGCCACATGACACTAACTTCATCGCTTTTGGCATTATCCATATTGGCCTCTCATCTGGGGTGGTCCCTGGGGATTGGTGGCCCCTCACCTTACATAGGTGTCACTGGGCATGGATATGGTTGTCTCATGTCTAGGGTGCTCCATGGTCAGAGCAGAGCTCCCACATCCCAGGCAGGTCTGGAGCAACCCCCAAAACAGAGCGGGCTCTTGTGCCTTCAGGAGGTATCAATGACATCTAGTGTCAGTCTGAACAAAAAGCTACCCTTTGGAAAGAGAGCAAACCAAATTCATACGAGCTCACAGAACTCTCTCCACTAATCATGCACTTTGATTAAGTGTTCTCACATGATCAATGCTGAGTGAAACTTTAGACCCTACTAAAGCCTCTCAAAGACGCAGTCCCTGTGCTCCAAACACCTGTTCTTGCTAATGAATCATCGTGAAATGCAAAATCAATCCTATGCGGATACATTGATGGCCTCTCAATATTTTTACCCTAGCCTTGTAGGGCAGTGCATTGGGTGCTGTTTGATGTTTTCATGAGTTTGAGTATTGCTAATGCTGATCATTACATTAAAGAGGAGCATTCATTGGATTAAACCTTACAACGTTTTTGTGTGGTAGATGGGAAGAAACATAATCTTAGCTTTTAGCCTGTGAGGTATTATAATCTCACATTACCATTGAGGGAGATAAGGAGCAAACATAAAAAGCCAAACAAACAAATGCTATCGTTTCAGGTACTTCTAAGTACACTGAGGAGATAAAATAGGGCCCTTATATAAGACAAGGAACCTGGGGACTGGGATGGAAGACAGGGCACTGCTTAATCAACAGAGTGAGGAAGGCATGCGTCTCTAAGGAGATGCCAGAATGAGAGGCAGGGGCCACACAAATTCCTGGGGAAAGAGTGCCCCAAACAGCAGGATAGCAGGTGCAATGGTGTTAAGATAAAAATGGCTGTGGCTAAATGGACAGTATGACTGTAGTGCAGAGGGCGAAAGGGAGAAGGGTCCCTAGTTAGGTGAGAGGAGAAGGCAGGAGCCAGAGCATTGAGGCCATTTCAAATTTTATTTTAAGCATCATTGAAAGACATCAGCAAACTTTAAGCAGGAGAGTGATATCATCTGATTTATGCTTTAGAAAAATCACTCTATCTGCCCTGTGTAAGATGGACTGTAGGATGCAATGAGGAGATGAGAACAGGTTAGGAGCAACAGTTCATAGGAGAAATGATGGGACCTGGGACCTGGTTGTTGCAGTTGAGGTGGCGAGCTGTGGTCAGCTTGGGGATGTACTTTGCAAGTAGTGTCGACAGGATGTACTCATGGATTGGGTGTAGACTCCAAGGGAAGGAGAAGAATCAGTAACAACTCCAAGGGTTTTAGTCTGAGCAATTGGGTGGACAATGATGCCACATACTGAAAAGGGGAAAGCTCAGTTGGGATGGGAAGAAGTGATCTGAGGGCAGAAAAAGATGAAGGTTTCAGCATTGACACTGTTGGTTGTGGGGTGCCTCACTTAGTCATCTAAGCAAGGATGCTTAGATGAGTATGTGAATCTGGAGCTCAAAGGCATGTCAGGGCTGGATAAATAAATGTGATGGTCAACAGCAAGGAAATATGTCTTAAATCTATGGGACTGGATGAGATCATCTTGGAAGGATGTAGATAGATTAGAAAGTCAAGAATGGAGTCCTAGGATACCCCAACATTTAGAGAAAAGTGACAAGGAGGCGCCATTAGGAGAGCTGAACACAGAGCTAGTGACGTAGAATAAGAACAGCTTCCACTTGAGAGAGCCGCAGGGCCAGGAGGTCCTTACGGCGCCTCCAGGGGTCAAAGAGCAGGGAGGGAGTGGATGGGAGCTTTCAGATGGGGAAAGAGGAGAGAAGAGGCAAGTTTCTCAGTGTCTACTAGACCATCTCGGTGGAGTAGCTGGGGCATACTCTGACCTTTTTCTCCAGTCTCATCGGGGCTGTCTATCTGGGAGATACAAACCTTCACAACACTCCACAGTGTTGCTTGCTCCACTTTGCTTGTGTGTGTGGGTTCTGGGACTAGTGACCAGCAGTGCCAGTCCCCTCAACTCACCATCAAGATGAAACATCAGGATATCAAATGGCCCTGAGAGGTTTTTCATTATAAACCATGCCACAGGCTGTCTACAAAATGCTGTAATGTGAAACTCAACATACTATTAAAAACCCAACCAAGGCTGTCATCAAGGAAGAGAAACATCCAGTGGGATGCTGGAGCTCTGACAGCCACCTCTCTGACCAGACCCCTTTCTGAGAACTGATTCTAATCACCATAACTCAAATATCACATTTTCCAAGAATTCCATATAAAAAAGAAGAAACCCAGAACCTATTAGGTTTGAGGTTAGGAAGTTGAATGTTCTAGATGGTTCTGGGCCTATCTAGCAAAGGAGACATGTCATTTTTCAAAACCATCCCCCCTTATTGTTTTGTACAGTTTTGTTTTGTTTTGTTTTGAGAGAGGGTCTCACACTGTCACGCAGGCTGGAGTGTGGTACTGCAATCATGGTTCACTGCAGCCTCGACTTCCTGGGCTGAAGCCATCCTCCCACCTCAGCCTCCCGAGTAGCTGGGACTATAGGTGCACCACTACACATGGCTAATTTTTCTTTTTATTTATAAAAATTATTTAAAATAGTATTTATTTATATTTTGTAGGGACAAGGTTTCTCCATATTACCAAGGCTGGTCTCAAACTCCCGGGCTCAAGCAATCCCCTCATCTTGGCCTCCCAAAGCACTGAGATTACAGGCATGAGCCACCGCACCAGGCATGTAGTATTTTTGTTAGAATGGTAATAGTCACAGCTCATGCCTAAATGAGGAATCTCAAGGTCATCGTGCCTGGATTCTAATGTCTGTGATAATAATGATGTGAAACTAGCTACATTTCATTGATAAGTTGTCATGACAAGTCCAGAAGATCTTAAACTGACATAACATTTTCAATGGACAGAAGAAACCAAGTGGCAGAATTTTTGAGGCAGCATTTATTCCTAGGAGGAGTATACAAAGTGTTAGTATAAGGGAAATAGTTTATTCTATTTTTTGTAGCAAAATACTGTAAAAATATTATACTAATACTGATATTAGTAAAAAATGGACTTCAAATGAAAGTGATTTCAATAGTATAATTGAGCATATATACATAATTAGATCTGTTTTCTCAGTTAAACCGATGGATACTTTCAGACAAATGACCAATGTAGTCAAACATTTAACCAAAAAGAAAATAAAACGAATTTCTAGTTGTTTGAGTGAAAGTATTTGGTTAATTGAGTCCAAACAAGCACATCATCATGGTGGAAGTATCTGCTTGCTCAATAAAGATTAAAAAAAACTTTAGTTTACATTAATTAGATTAGATTTATTTAGACTAATGAGTGGGAGTTTGATGATGTTGAATGTCAGCTTACTAGCACAAACTTCTGCTACTATAGAAAGCGATAGGATATCAGAACTGGGAACCAATGTAAAAGTAATGGGCACTTGACATTTGTAATGATTTTTTAAAAAGAAGAGTTCATGAAGCTAACTAAGTAATGTGATCTGAGAACAGTGTTCTTCTGCCCAAGGTTACCATGGGTATGAAAATCTAAGAGAGCTCAGATGACAAGACAAACGCCATATTGCCTATTTCCCCCATGAGTTAGTCATGTTTCTGTGGCAGTGGTGGGATCTTATAGTTCTTTTGTGTTTTTTGTCACATGTGCAAGAATAACAAGAGTAAATATTCGTATTTGCTTGACAGAACCCTTTGCTACATCCGGGTCTATTAGAACTTAATTTTCTCAATCTCTCTGGAAGTTTACAGCTCGAGTAAATAGATAACTTTGGTGAGTAAAAGGGGTATGAAATCGACCATTTGATAAATTCAGGGGAAGAAATTATTTTCCATGTTCCACAGGTAAATTTCAAACATAAGAGCATTTAAGAAGCCATTGGAATTTAGGAGTGAGGTAAAAACCTGTGTGAGCACGTCTAGGGAAACCCAGCTTTTGGGGATTTGAAATAGAATTGCTTTTTTTTTTTTTTTCCTGAGACAGAGTCTCACCCTGTTGCCCAGGCTGGAGAGCAGTGGCACTATCTTGGCTCACTGCAGCCTCCGCCTCTTGGGTTCAAGCAATTCTCCTGCCTCAGCCTCCTGAGTAGCTAGGACTATAGGTGCACACCACCATGCTCGGCTAATTTTTTTATATTTTTGGTAGAGACAGGGTTTCACCATGTTGGCCAGGATGGTCTCAATCTCCTTACCTCATGATCCGCCCACCTCAGCCTCCCAAAGTGCTGGGATTACAGGCATGAACCACCGCGCCCGGCCCCATTTATCACTCTTAATTGCACAAAAAGGTATTATAAGCCTTGATTACTTGAGATTGCTGTCTGAGTTCTTCCTGTTTTCTTAGAGATATCTGCCATAGTATTTTTTTTCAATCCCACATAGAGCTTGTGAAGGAAGTTTGTTCACTTAACTGACATGTAAGGCTTTGATATCTGAATGCAGCTTCGACCTCATGGGCTCAAGTGATCCTCCCACCTCAGCCTCCTGAGTAGCTCGGACCACAGGCACAAGCCACTGTGCTCAGACAATTTTTAAAATTTTTTGTAGAGACAGGGTCTCACTACATTGCCCAGGCTGGCCTCAAACTCCTGGACTCAAGTGATCCTCTCACCTCAGACTCCTAAAGTGCTGGAATTATAGGCGTGAGCCACCGTGCCTGGCCTGAATGTATTTTTATCATCATCTCTTTCTTATTTGAAGGTATACAGAAACAATAAAGTAATGGTTGTCTATTCCAGTTTGGTTTCATAGCATGAAGAGGCAGCAAGCCTACCCAAATGAGACATATACAGGTTGAAATCCTACGGTTTCTTCACCTATTAAATGGGGAAGATAATCCCTAAGTCAGAGGTTATGGTGAAGATCACCTAAGATAAAGCATGCCCAGTCCCCTAACACATAGTTAAGTGTTTAATAAATGTTAATATTATCATTATGATCTAAAACCAACTTATGTTCTATTATAACAATCTTCTAATGGGTTCCCTGCTTCTATTCTTACTCCTCTACCCAGTAGTCAAAGTGACCTTTTTTAAACATATAAATTAATCTTGTAGTTCCCCTACTTAAAACTACCAATGGCTTCTCATTGCTGTTAGAATCAACTCCAAGTCTTTTCCCGTGAGCCACAATGATGCAGCAAGCGCTATGTGACCTAGCCCCTGCCGAGCTCTCCATCAGGGTCCTTACCGCTCTTCTCCTAGAGCTCTAGTGGCATATCTAATGTCTTTTCGCACCTCAAATGTGCAAAGACTATTCCCCAATACTGCCTTTGCCTTGGCTACTTCCTCTTCTAGGCCTTCCTAGATCATAGCTGGATCTTTTCTGTAGTTTCAGTCTTAGATCTAATGTCATTTCCTTCAGTGATCCTTCCCAATCAATCTCTTCCTCCACCCCCAGCATGACTGAGGCATAACTGACAAATAAAAATTATATATATATATATATTCAAGGTATATAATGTGATATTTTGATATATGCATACATTGTGAAATGATTGCCACAATCAAGCGAACGAATGTATCTATCACCTCACACAGTTACCTTGTGTGTGTGTGTATGTGTGTGTGTGTGTGTTAAGAATACTTAAGATCTGCTCCCTTAGTGAGTGTTAAGTATGCAATATATTATTATTACCTATAGTTGCCATGCTATACTTTAGGTCTCCAGGACTTACTCAGTTTACAACTGCAAGTTTGTACCCTTTGACAAATGTCTCCCTATCTTCCCCACTCCCCAACCCTTGCTAATCACCCTCCTACTCGGTTTCTAAGAGTAAAACTCCTTTAGATTCTACATAGAGGAGAGATTGTGCAGTATTTATCTTTCTGTGTCTGGCTTATTTCCCTTAGTATAATGATCTCCAGGTTCATTCATGTTGTTGCAAATGGCAGGATTTCCATCTTTTTCAAGGCTGAATAATATCTCATTGTACATGTATATGTGTATGTATGTCTGTGTATATATATACACACATACATATATGTATAGATACATATACAAAAACATATATGTATATATATACACATACACACACACATAACATACATTAACTACAACACCATTTTTGCCAAATGGGAAATATATTTAAATTATGGAGTCTGTGTCTGCCTAAAAATAAATTGTCGTCTTTTCTGGTCAATGTATAGGTCTAGGATATGGACATAGACACACACTGCGTTTCTTCCTCCATCCATCCATTGACAGTTAGGTTGGGTCTATATTTTGGCCATTGTGAATAATGCCGCAATGAAAATAAGAGTGCAAGTATCTCGTCAAGATAGTGATTTTATTTCCTTTATATATATACCCAGAAATATTACCAGTCTTAAATAGCTCTCTTCTTACCCCACAAACACCTTTATCAAATTGCAGTTTCAGTTTTCTAATAGCACTATCACTATCTAAAATTATCTTGTTAACTGATTTGATAGTTTTTTTTCCCAGTATCCCCTAGTAGAAAGTAAACCCCATGAAAGCAGGATTTTGTGTTTAACAAGTAATAGGTATTCAATAAATAGCTGTTAATAAATGAATCAGGAAGAGGGCAAATGCACTCAAGAAATATCATGAAATAGATAATAATCTTTAGAACACACTAAATTATATTTTCATTAAGGTATAGGTGTGTATGTGTGTGTGGCATAGAATTTTATAGTTGATCAAAGTGATAAACAAAATCAATGGTGACGGGGTTTCATAATTCTAAGAAAACTGGAAAACCCTTCCCTAGAGGCCAGAGTCTCAGGGAACATTAATGGGAGTGATCTGGCTTTAATGTGTATGCTCAGTTCGGAGTAAATTAAGACTTCATGTCCACCCTTCTTTCTAGCCATGCTGTAATCCCATACTCACAAGGACAATGAAATGGTACAGGGGAGAAGGCAACCGGAATTTCCTTGTGCATGTTCATTTCCTCAGGGTCTGATTCACTTAAAAGACAAAAGAAATAGGAGGTTTTATTGATCTGAGGAAGCCTGAGCTCTCCAGTGTTTCTGTCTTTCCAGGTAACCACACAGCCTCATCCTGGGGAAGCGAGAAATGGTAACACATAACTGGCCACCTTCCAAGCTCCTTAGAATAGAAGTTCATGGGAGGAAGCATCCACATGTGCACTCATATCTTCAGAACGCTGCGCCTCCTGCCCCCAAACACACTGACCTCTGCCTTTTCAAAGGCAAAATTTGATCCATTAATGTTCTCCAGTGTTGGTTTCATAAAGCGTTTGGATGGGCCCTTCTTCACAAATGAATAAAAATGAGTAAAGTCCTCAGAATCAAAGGAAAGCCAGGACTGGCTTCCAGAAGCACGAGGCAACCCAGAGAGTCCATCTGCAGCCAAACCATGCAACAGACCCAGCCACAGCTTAGAGGCTGGCAACAAGTCTGCCTGCAGGATCTGCCAAGGAACCAGATGCTGTTGCTTCCAAAGCTTGGCATCAGGGCCCCTGATTGCCATCCAACAAAGAGGAAAAATAGGAATGATATAATGTGGTGGGATAAAACACATCCCACCTCAACCTTTTTTATTACTCACTGAAAAAAAATATGGAAGATATTTATGGGAAAGTACCAATGTTTTTGGAAATATTGTACATACATTAGCTACAACACCATTTTTGCCAAATGGGAAATATATTTAAATTATGCAGGCTGCGTCTGTCTAAAAATAAATTGTCATCTTTTCTGATCAATGTATATGTCCAGGATATGGAAATGACTCTGCTAATTGAGGATGCTGTCAACCAGTGCACTTGTAAGTTACCAGGAAGTAAAGTTGTGAAGAAGTCAGTCTGTGTATGTGCATAAAATAGCAATTAATGTTGTTGTAATAGAAAGTGAGTTTCAGGAAGATTGGGCTTTGAAAAAGAACTATCCAGTGAAGGTGGAGTGTTGAATTTCATGGTTCTGCAAAGTATTAGGAGTTCTGTGAGGCTGGATGAGATAAGATGTTTATGAAAAAGTAGAATGTAGTGAAGAGCTGTATGTGCCAAGGCTCCAGGGTGGTATTAATAACCCACTATATGTGACAAAGTACTGTGCAAAGTACTGCTATGTATTGAAAATTCATTGTCATTTCTCTTCCTCCGGGTTTGCAATAAGCAAACTCGTGTCAGTCTGATACTTGTGAAATTTCTATTGTTTTGAGAGTGACTCAGGATTCTCCATCTAAAAATTGGAAAAATAAGGTGGCATAAGTGTTTGCCTCTTCGTTGTCAGATGAGATGAGGGGTCTGACTGATACCAATGTGCTTCCACTTTTCCCTGGATCCACGCTCACCTGAGATTCCGCCCTCGAAGTCACCGCAGGCTTCGGCAGTGCCACGAGAGTTGATTCCAGGAGGCTTCAGCTGAAATCCATATCACTTCAGCACATGATCACAGGCAAATTTGTCATCTTAGCTCACTGATAGGCATTTGAAAACAGGAGACAGTCTGTGAGTGACCAAGGAGACTGTGAGGGCTTTGGACAAGCCAAGCCTAGAGCCCATGACCGATGAGGAGTTGAGGGGGCAATGCTGTGGTCAAGGTGGGACACTTGGAAAAACGTCCCCTTCTCCACTGCTTTGCCAGGTTGGCGCGTTATTGCACATTCTGTCTCTAAACTGAGAATCTAGCAAAATACCTTAAAAAAAAAGTTTTTGGTCTAAAATGCATTTGCTTTCTAAGTCGCCCATTTACATGTGAACAGTTGCAATTCAAATATCGTTTCTTAACCCCAGATCCTTGGGTTCCTCATATGAATTAAAAAAATAAAAAAAGACAATCAATTTGAATAGCATACAAAGATCATTTCAGAAAGGAATGATGAGATTTTAAATTTTTTTATTTTTATTTTTTGTATTTCATACAACTCCCACACTTCGCAGAAAGAAATGTGGTTGAAAAAAATATATAGCATTTTCATGTAGAGCTTTCAAAGATCTTAAGTCCCTGGACCCTATTTCAGAGAAAAGTATTGCCTTAAAGGGCAGCCTGAAGGGCCTGGATTCACTCGCCTGCCCCTCATGGAGCAACTAACGCACACAGACACAGACACTTGTCCACAAGAGCCCACACACACTTCAAACAAAGACACAGAGAGATTAGTAGACACTTCTTGGTTTCCAGGTCTTGAAAAAAGAAACTACCAGGGCCTTCTTATGCTTAACAGCTCTGAGGATGCTAATTGCTGGAACAAGGCAAGATTATACTGATCTCTTACAGGTAAGAAAACAATTGAGACAATGTTTTATCCACAATTTGACCTTATTATTATTTGCACCACTTCACATTAGTCCCCCCCAAAAGAGGAAAAGTGTTTTCTATTTTAACACCAGCCAGCAAAACCATAGAGGTTTACAAAAATATATTTTTAGTACATTCCCAAATTGGAGCAGGAGGTCAGGTCTAGCTCAGGTTAATAATGTTATGATATAAACACAAATTCATCACTGTTCCAGTCAGCAGATCATACATTCCAGAGTGGCAGGCAAGGACCATGATTTGTGTCACTGCAGAGAATGATAAATCACTGTGGAAGACATAACAACCAGAATCGTCGCCACCATGTAATAGATAATGATGCACCCCCATCTTTTCCAAACGTTATTTACAGTTATCAGGGTTGAGGACAGCAAAGCACAAATGGATATTAATCTTTGCTCTCCCAGGGCTCGGCCGACTCAGGGTTCCTGTCTCTCAGACTCTGCCCATCATTTTCAGCAATGTGATAAGCTCTAGCTATGTGCAGTCTGTCCAAAAGGGATCAAATATAAATATTTCCAAAAAGAAAGAGTGTTTCAAACCCCATCAATCAAAGCCTTTGAGAACTCTGTTACTGTAGCATTCTGGAAAGGACTGCGATGTGAGAATTTGTTCCAGAAAGGAGCTACTGAAGTAAATGAATGAGGCCACGTTATAGAAAGAGGAGGGAGGTTGGGGTGAGGGTGGGAGGCTGGGCAGAGCTGGCCCCCAGGAAGCTGGAGCAAAGTGGCTTACCTAACCCACAACCCTGGCGCATGAACTGGAGACCTTTTCTTTAATGCCTATAATAGAACTGCTATTTTATCTTTATATACCTTCAGCTTTCCAACTGTACGAATTAAAGAGATGCCTGTTCCCCTGACATCCAACATATGACCTTAGGTTAGAACTATGTTCACACCTTCTCAGTCCTAGACCCTGTCACTTTTGGAGGTCCCAACCCCACTCAATATCACACGTATTAGAATCTACTTCCATCCCACATTAAATATAGAGGGTATTTTTTTTTGCTATAAAAATAAATTTTAAAATTATGATTTTGCTTTTGAAATTTTTTGGCTATGAATAATTTAAATCATGATTGGCAGTGGTTTCCTGGCAGTTCTTGTGCCTACTTAGGAATTCTTGCCTGCAAGACAGAAAAATCTATACATTGTTTTCAAGTGCGGTGTCATTTTTATTAATACTGAATTTAGCAATTGAGATAGCCATAATGCCATTTCTGCAAATAAAATATTTATTAATTTCAATTGTATAGTTTTCTTTTGGGGCCAATAAATGTTTCAATTCTCAAATAATTTCATAGGCCCCTTAATACCTTGTTGCCTAATGGAGAAGCATTGTGTGTTGGGGGTGAGGATCCCATTCATTAGACCCTGAATTCCTGGGACCTAAGTTCCTCCCCCCCGCCCCACCCCCCTCCCTGGCTATCTGGTATCTCTGTATTTCCCTCACAATAGAGCACACAAAACTCATTTAGGTGCCCAAGGAAGCTGTCCTGTGGTGGAGGGAGCATCAGGGCAGTCCAGAGTCCACAGTCCACAGTCCACAGTCCACAGTAGAGATCTATTGCAAGGATGATCCCAAAGACTCAAAGAATAAGACCATCCCCTTTATGTGCTCCCAATTTTTGATCTCCTTTTCAATAGACCTTTAACCCTTGAGATGACAGTCTCTCCTGACAAAGGCCCTATCCTTTCCCTTTCGAGACCCAAGGCATGCTTTTGAATCTATGTTCTGTCTATTGGCTCAGCAGTAAGTTTCCTTAGGAGTTAGGCCCTAGGTACACCCTTTCCAACATTTCTAACCGTGATAGAAACCAAGAGAATATGCAAATACCTCCTCCTCAGCTCAATTTGGGGAGGGTGTGTATATGTGTGGGGGGAGTGTCTCCCTGATTTATCTCCCTGCTTTCATCTGCTTTCAGACCAGTGCAGAGAGATATAGCCTGTGAGGTATATTTTAACTATTCCTTCAGTTAAAATAGGCAGGACTAAGAATTCTTTTTTCTGCCTTTTTCTTATCTCTGATTACACTGGTGGGGTTCTTTGTCCCTTTCTGTGCTGCGGAGGCGCCCTCTTGGATCAGCCCCATCCTTCCTGCCTTGGGCAGTCCCTTTAGGTTGTGACTCTGACCCTGTAGGTTTCCCCTCAAATCATCCAGAGTTGCACAAATCACATCTTGGCTTTACATCACTCTCTACCCTCTGCACATCGCTCTACCCTCTGCACACCACTCTCCCCTCGGTGCATCGCCCACACTCAGCCCAGCAGAAATCTCGGCATGAATAACCACACCATGACAAGATCTCCTTTCACAAAGCTTGGTTTACAAAGACCAAATCACAGGTAGCATTTTAAAGGCAACCCTCCATCACTTCAACTATGACTTCTAAAATACTCAAGATAACAGTTTTATGTTTTACTTTCTCTTAGCTTTTTGCTACCTTCCTGGTCATTCCTAGTAAGTCTCTTGGTCCAGCTGTTACCTTCTCCCAGAGACCCCTCCTAACACCCTGTTTACAATCACCGCAGTCACCACTGCCTTCCAGTATTCTTGCTGCTAACTTTGTTCTGTGTTTTTTCTCTTTAAATAACTTGCCACTTTTTCACCTACAATGTGATTTACTTACTTAGTGTAATGTTGTAATGCATATTTTTAAAGTCCCCTCTCCAGAACGTAAGATTTATAAGTACAGGAATTTTTGTCCGTTTACTCTCTGATACAGAACAAACATCTAGAACATTTCATGGCACATAGTAGATACTCAACAAATATTTGTTGAACAAATAAATGAATGATATTTCTTCCAGCCCTAAAGTCAGGGTCTTAGGTAAAAACCTCTCCTCGCTGGTGCTGTAGTTTCTTGGTTAAATACTACCATTTATAAATGTATTCAAGGTGTCTCATCTGAAAGTTTCCTGAAAACTGGTAGGTCCTTTTCTTCCTGGTCCGACCCTTGCAGTGCAGCCATCTCATTAATTGTGCGAACATGGCAGAGGAGAGAACAGTTATCATCCAGTCAGGGCTTAGGGATGTGTGGTACAGAAATGGAATTCCTTGTGTCTCAGAAGCCTTGTGTATTGAGTAAGCATACCCAGTAGGCCCCCGACATCACCAGAACATGTCTTTGTTTAATTGGGAGTTCACTAATAACAGGACCGAATGTGACAAATATAATGACACATTTATTTTGTCAAAATGCTCTTCTACAGTGCACCACAAACAAGTTACAACTATACCTGTGAAAGAGAAGTCAAACCTGAAGAGACAAAATGTGGGAAAGATTCCATCTGTTTTTCCTTTGCTTCAAAAGGCAGAACTTAAACCAACAGGTAGATACCTCAGGAAGTTGTTGGAGTACGAGGAAGAACAGTCTTACAGTTAGACCTATTCAGACATGAAATGGTTGCCTTGAATCTGGACGTCTCTGGTCCCTGGAAGAGTCACTCAGGAGCTGAATGTCACTGGTCAGGGACATTCTGAAGAGCTTTCCCAAAATGAGTGAAGGGTCAGACAGAGCAACCTTGGAGGACTAAGTCTATGAGACCACGGATTGCAATGACTCAGCTCCTTGATAACCACCCTCCTACTCTCTGTTTCTATGAGTTCGACTCTTTTAGATTCTGCACAGAAAAGAGATCGTGCAGTATTTTCTTTCTGTACCTGGTTTATTTCACTGAGTATAGTGTCCTCCAGGTTCACGCATGTTGTTGCAAATGGCAGGATTTCCAATTCCTGGTCCTCTCCTCTTCTCTGAAAACCAGGAATATTACCTTAGCTGGGAGATGAGTAAACTGAGGCTTGAGAAAACTGAACAGATGACCCAAATTTTCACAGTGAAAACTCATGAAAAGAGCATCTATTTTTCTTTCCTTCGCATCTTTCCTTCTTTCCTTTGCATCAGATATAATTAGCTTTCAAAGTGAAACATATCAATCAAACATGAAGGGCAAGGCAGAAATGTTTCCATATTCCTTCTACTCGGATAAAACAGAATCAGCTCCTAGCCTTCAAAATTCACTTCACAGAATCCAAAATGAAGTTGAAGTAACCTAATGGGAATATGTGCAACTTGTTTGTTGTTGTTGTTGTTGTTGTTTTTTGAGACACTCTGTGGCTCAGGCTGGAGTGCAGTGACACCATCTTGGCTCACTGCAGCCTCCGCCTCCTGGGTTCCAGTGATTCTCCGGTCTCAGCCTTCCGAGTAGCTCGGATTACAGGCACGCGCCACCACACCCGGCTAATTTTTGTATTTTTAGTAGAGATGGGGTTTCACCGTGTTGGCCAGGCTGGTCTCGAACTCCAGACCTCAAGTGATCTGCCCGCCTCAGCCTCCCAAAGTGCTGGGATTACAGGTGTGAGCCACTGCCCCAGCCCACCACCATTTTTAATTGCCTCTCAGAGTAGTCAAAAACATTCCAAAAGGGAGAAGATAGGGAACAGATAAAGTGAGTGCCAGAGGGGTTCACAGGAGCAGCATAGACTCATAGGCTGAAAGCCTGAAAGAGTGCTGCCTCTGAGCATGAGATGACTTAAAAACTTAAAGTACTGTTCAGGCACAGTGGCTCACGCTTGTAATCCCAGCCCTTTAGGAGGCAGAGGCAGGTGGATCATGAGGTCAGGAGTTTGAGACCAGCTTGGCCAACATGGTAAAACCTTGTCTCTACCAAGAATACAAAAATTAGCCGGGCGTGGTGGTGGCCGCTTGTAATCTCAGCTAATCATGAGGCATAAGAATCGCTTGAACCCGGGACGCGGAGGTTGCAGTGAGCTAAGATCCCACCGCTGCACTCCAGCTTGGGCAACGGAGGGAGACTCCATCTCAAAAAAAGAAAGTAACCATTTTGCAACCCCTGAAGAAATAACTGACTTGGGTAAAGACTGTCAAAAACTTTAAGTGATAGCCAATACCATTAGCATGATGCTTCTCAGATAGATGCTCAGATAGTAGTTACCATCAGCACCCTTTCCCCTAAGCTCTGAAGGAGTCATTCAAACGGTTCGTGTTGAGCCTATCTGTAAAGCTAGACTTGTGTCCCATTAAAAGTTGCATCTAAGGAATCCGATAATCAGTTTCAAAACACCCAAAGACTACAGCTGTGGCCACCGCTCACCTCCCTGCTCCCGGATGGAGGGACAAGGGTGGGAAGATTTGAGGGGAGCTGTGTGTCTTCCAGGCTCCAGGAACTCTTAGTCTGCTCCACGACGGGAAAACAGGAAGTTGGCAGAGGCTGGAATTGTGTAGATTTTAGTTTCAGAATTGGAAGGGGCGATACAATTTATTACTCTGTACATGCTAGATATTTTCAAGTGAGCCAAACATCATGAGACTAGGAGCCGCTTTGGAGTATTTTCATTAGGAAATCTTGAGTCTTAAGAGTTTGGAGGGTCATTTTTCTGATGAAGAAGAGAGGATATCACCTATCAGGAAGATGTGGATTCTAAAGACAAAGTGATGCCATTAAAGAAAACTAACACGGTTTTGAAGATCTGGCCCATCAAGAATCCTGAGGTTCCAAACTTGGAAACTCACAGAAGTCCATCGTTGCAGGGTCTTAGGGTCATTTTCCCTCTATTGAACACACTGCTGTGTTGAGTACGAGCTTCTTGCATTCTCACCACGTCTCCCTGGATGCTCCTTCTTCCCCTTGTCCTTGGGCTGGGTTGTAACATAGTCAGACGCCTTCAAGCTGTGGACTGAGTTTTTATAAACCTATTTGCCCACAAGGGGATGAGGGCGGTGGTTCCGGGGAGTAATTATTTATCCATTTTAGTTCTTTAATCAACTATTATCTGAACCCCTTCTAAAATTAAGGAGAGGCTTACTAAAGGTCACTGGAAAGCTGACGTGCATTACTCCTGCCTCATAATTGGACATCACACCTCGTTTGTGATTCTTTTTGAGCTGTAAGGTATCGAGTGTGAGGGTTATCTCTCTTTACTCTTTCTTTCCTCAAATAATCTCTCTCTCTCTCTCTTTCTTTCCTTCTTTTTTTTTTTTTTTGACACAGAGTCTCAGTCTGTCACCCAGGCTGGAGTGCAGTGGCATGATATCGGCTCACTCAACCTCCACCTCCTGGGTTCAAGCAATTGTCCTGTCTCAGTCTCCCGGGTAGCTGGAATTACAGGTGTGCACCACCACACCTGGCTAATTTTTGTATTTTTAATAGAGACCAGGTTTTGCCATGTTGGCCAGGCTGGTGTTGAACTCCTGGCCTCAAGTGATCCACCGTCCTTGGCCTCCCAAAGTGCTGGGATTACAGGCATGAACCACTGCACTAGGCCACAAACAATCTTTTTGCTCATGTTCACAAAACTGGCACCCTACTTCTTTTCTCCTTTTTAAGGACATAGCACCAAATCTTGCTTGAGTGCTCTAATGCCCTGAATTTTGGAAGATGAAGCGCTATCCTTCAAACCACCTCTAAACTGTGACAATTTCCTTACCATGGAGGGTATGTTTGAGGAAGAGAAATATCTAGAGCAGGAGCCATTAAACTATGGCCTGTGGGCCAAATTGGGCCTGCCACCTACCTTTTAAAATAAAGTTTTATTAGAACATAGCCATGTACATTTGTCTATATACTGTCAATGGCTTCTTTGGGGCTAAAACAGCTGAGTTGAATAGTGGCCACAGAAGCTGTATGGCCCACCCAGTCTAAAATATTCACTATTTGGCCCTTTACAGGAAGAATTTGCTGATCTCTGGTCTAGAATACCATATGATAGAAATAGCTCGTGATAGGAAGTTGAAAAATCAGCAGCCAAGACTCAGCTGTATCTCTAATGACCTCTGCAGCTGTGGACGAGTCACTTGACCTCTCTGTTTCTTCATCTGGAAAACAAGAGAGGTGGCCTATATGTTCTCGAAGTTTCTTTCAAGGACTTAAACTTTGTAATCTGTTTCCTCCTGGGCCAGCTCTAAGCCAACACTATAACTCCAAAAGGTTTCTGGCACCATCCTGTCACCTGGTGTCAGGAATACCCCTGATCCCCATTCCACAAGCTCCTTCCATTGGGGTGTGCACTCTCAGGCAGGCCCTTCCTCCGTCCTCATCATAATGTACATGTCCTTTCTTCAGGTACTTGCTCTGTGACTGATCAGGCAAATCCAACAAACTAACCCCAGCTGCAGCCACTCAGCTATAGCCGTGCAGGCTTGGCACAGCCTCAAGTTATTTCCCGTGTCCAGGAACGTAGGGCAAAGCTCTCATTCTCCATACACTCTCCTTAGAGAAATGAACAAAAACCAGAAGCCCCCCCAAAATTAAAAAAACTCTACATCACCTTTCATCGAGAATGAGAGATCTCTCCATGGCAATCCTTTTTAAAATCGTCTTGCGCAAGTCTTGGTGGTCCAATTCTACGGTCATCCATGGAACAGCTGACAAGAACCTCCTGTCTGTCTTTGGAGAACCTCTGCTACATGCATTGAAATACTTGCCGTGTCTGTAACTCACTGTGAGACCAGGCGTGGAGTATTTAACCTCTCTGGGCCTCAGGGCCTCAGGCTGCTCCATGTGCAGAGTGGAAATAACTGTGTCCACCTTGTAGGTTTGTTCCAAGATTACAGCAAAGGATATCAAATCCTTCATAAAAGTATTCTCACTAAAGTGATGTATCTTCAAAAAATGTGTCCTCCTGGGTAGCCGTTACCGCCCCTGCCTGCGTTCCTCCCTGCGGAGGAGACCTGGATGGGCCAGCCTTCCACAGCTTGCCTCTCTGAGGCCCTTAGGTAGTTTAGAAAAGCTGGAAAAGTGTCAGGTGGAAGTCTCTAGGAATGCCAGGGAACCAGACTCCAGTGTGCCTCCATTTCAACCCCTGTCACCTCTCTGAAGCCAGAGGGGAGTATGGGGGTGGTCATATTATGGGATGGCAACCAGGGCTGCCCTTCCTGGGATCACTGAGAAACTGGAATCAGCCCATTCTTCTGGATCTCAGAGTTACAGCAGTTCACGGATCCTTGCCTAATTATTTTCTTACTGAAACTGATTTTTGCTTTTGACCTCCCAAATTAAGTCTAGTAACTCCTCCAGGGGAGGTACCATGTTTTACTCATGTCTGTGCGGTGTATACAGGGCCTGGCACAGGGCTCAGCATATAGTCAGCGGCTACTCAATGATAGGATATTAATCATGATTGATTAATAGATGAATTAATAAATAAAGAAGTTAATTGACTGGATATTTGGGAAGGGAAGCCTTGAATATGTAGCCTCATTCTTCATATAAAACAAGGATGGAAACAGAAGGGGAAGATAAGGGAACTGTAAACAGAGAGGATTCTGGAAAGGAAAAATGGTACCCAGCAAAAGCCGGAACTAGCAGCAGCCTACGGTGGCCCAACCACGAGCAGGCCAATTGTCCAACTCCAGGATGCTCGGCACCAGTCCCCAATCTCCAAGCCGCCAGGCCTCCCCGGGCTCAGTGTCAGAGCCCATGCTGCTGTCGGGAGCAGTCATGCGTGTTACCTCGGCAGCTCAGGCCTCACGGAGCTGTGCCTCACGGAGCTGCTACTAGGGCCAAGTCACTTCATCCAACAACTCTGCAGACCCCTGTCCCCTCTCTGACATTTGGGGGATGGCAGCTCCTCGCCTGTAGCAAATAGTTTCAAAGAAAAATGCAAAAGCAATCCCCTTTCTTCTGGCTAAGAGAGTCCCCCAGTGTGTCAGGTTTACTACTGAGGCATCAGTTATGAACAGTTCTTGTCTATGTTTCTGTAGTCCTGTAGGGTTCCCTGTTTTCTCTTAGGGACACCGCACAGGCCCACGCTCAGCCCTGGGCAGCCTGGGCCCACCTCCATAATGCTGAGCCATGGTGCACCTTTCCCCAGGTGCTGCCTGTGCAGTTCCTTGTGCTTTGAGAAGCCCTCGTGTCATCTGGGGCTGAGCAGAGGACACACGGCCACAGTTCATTCTCACTTGTTTTGGTTCAGCTTTAGATGCTGTTGTTCCTCTCTCTGTTCTGGGCAGTTCAGGACTTAAGGTTGTTAAAGGCTTCTGAGATGTGAGGTCAGTTCCTCTGTGGGTGATGTGTTCCCTGCTTTTCAAGGCCCACAGAGGCACACTCTGCCACTGTCCTTGAGTAAGCGAGAGGACCCTCCAGATGCCACGTGGGAACCGTGATCACGGCATCTTCACCTGTTCTTGGAGACAGGTGATTAGTGGTGAAGAACCCTGTGGGTTCAACTGATGTCTCTGCAACTTACCAGTTGGGTGTCCTTCAACAAGTTATTATTTTCTCTGTGCCTCAATTTTCTCATCTGAGAAATAGGAGTGAGGATGGTGCCCACTTCGTAGGGTTGCTGTGAGTCAGATGAGTTAACATACAACATGCTAGCAACACTAGCGCTCATGTTAGCAATTATTACAGTCCCCAGGTCGTACAGTCTTGGGGACCCAGCCTTAATCTTCAGTGTTGACTGCTTATGGGAAATACTGGCTCTGCCTCTCGCTAGCTGTGTGATCCTGGAGAGAACACATCTGCTCTGCATCTCAGTTTTCTTACAAGAAAATGCAACGATACCTATAGCTACAGAGTTGCTATGCAAATCAAATGAAGTCCTACAGATGAAAATGCTCCGTGAAGAGCTTAAAGCCATACAAATGCTAAGTGATGGGGTAATACTGTCTAGAATGGATGACTGAGCTGTTCTTTCTTTAAAAACATCTTTTCTGGGGGAGGGATTCCAGAATTTGCCCTTGCTGCATGCTGCCTGGATGGCGAATAAGTTCTTTATGTTGCTTTAACAGAATTTCTCCCATTTGGTCCTATGAAAGCACGAGCAAAAATTAGTCCTCACCAGCTCAAAGACAGGGAAGTGGAAAAGGCCAGGCCAGAGGGCATGTGGGCCGACGCAAGTCCAGGTTTCCAGGTTAAGTACCCACATCCCTGGTGCAAGCTGCTGAATATCTTCTTGATGAGATCTCCTCATCATTAAAGTGAGAACAGTAAGCATATCCTTGCTCATTCATTTGTTCATCACCTGCTTATCACAGCCTCTTCTGCCATCAGCGCTGTACAGGGCACAGAGTGTGGACAGATCTGACAAGATGCTCACCAGGAAAGGTGACAGGGTCTGCTCCAGAGGAAACCCTGCAAGTCCTTTGAATGCTAGTCACATCATCTGCTTTAGAAGTCTCTCTGCTGCTTTTTCATAAAGCACCCACAAATTAAATTGCTCAGATAGCACATTTATGGACATCATAAACCCACCACTACAGACAGGCCCAAGCAACATACAAGCACCAAAAGTTACCCAGGACTCTGCAAATGCCATTTCTAACTTTTGTTTTCATTCTTGCATTTTACTTTATCGGTGCCTGCTCATTGGTTAAATCTCAAACTGATGAGCTCTGAACCCAGCAAGAAATCTCTGATTTCAGTGCTCTCTCCAAGCCCCTGTACTCCTCCCCACAAAGAACAAACCACTCAGCAGGGCGCGGTGGCTCATTCCTGTAATCCCAGCACTTTGGGAGGCTGAGGTGGGCAGATCACAAGGTCAGGAGTTCGAAACCAGCCTGGTCAATATGGTGAAACCCCATCTCTACTAAAAATACAAAAATTAGCCAGGCATGGTGGTGGGCGCCTGTAGTCCCAGCTACTCAGGAGGCTGAGACAGGAGAATGGCATGAACCTGGGAGGCGAAGCTTGCAGTGAGCCAAGATCACGCCACTGCGCTCCAGCCTGGTCGACAGAGCCAGGCTCCACCTCAAAACAAAACAAAACAAACAAGTAAACAAACAAACACCCTGGTGTGCTTTTTCAGTCCTGCAGAATGTGCAGAAAGTGGCCTGTTCTTGTTCACCTCCATGGAAGCAGTGTGCCTGCGTCTTCAGTCGAAGGGAAAGACAGTGATTGGCATGGGCTGTCTGGCCCCAGTGTCTTTTTTTTTTTGAGACAAAGTCTTGTTCTGTCACCCAGACTGGAGTGCAATGGTGTGATCTCAGCTCACTGCAACCTCTGCCACCCGGGTTCAAGCAATTCTCTTGTCTCAGCCTCCCGAGTAGCTGGGACTACAGGTGCCCGCCACCATACCCGGCTAATTTTTGTATTTTTAGTAGAGACTGTGTTTCACCATGTTGACCAGGCTAGTCTTGAACTCCTTACCTCAGATGATCCACCTGCTTTGGCCTCTCAAAGTGCTGGGATTTACAGGCGTGAGCCCCCATGCCCCAAGTGTCTTTTCTAATCAGAAAACCCGGGGGGAGTGAGATCCCTCTGGAAATCCTACCATCCCCACTCCCTGGCTTCCCGTAACCAGAGGCTGAAGCAGATGGACAGCACGGGCTGTGGTTAGTGCTTCGCCTTCTGCCCCCACCGCCCGCCGTCCCACCCACTCACGGTGCCCTGAAGGTGAGTCTGAAAAACACCCAGGCTCAACACTTAGCAGAGTGAGGAGGCCTTCCTGGCTGGACATGCTGTGCCTGGAGGTCAAGCCCTCAAAGGTGCTTGTTTCACTGGCCAGCAGCAAGCACCACTCCTGGCCGTTTTACTGGGTGGCAGGTGTGTGGGGGCCAGTCATTCACCAATCACACAGAGTGCTAGATGCTTCCGTAGACGATAAACTGTGGAGAGAAAACAGAATATACAGAACTTGGTTGGAAAAAACGAGCAGCAGGGGAAAAATAACTAAAGCAAAAAAGGAGTGGAGAGGGTAGCCTTTCCAAAAGTAAATAAAAAGTAGTAAAATCAATCTTGACTGTGATGAGAGGAAACACCTTCATTTGGACACTGCTATCAACACTGCAGTATCAGGGTTTGGGTTCTGTTTTTTGAAGAACAAGTGATAGTATGTAATAAGGGACTGTGAAAGTTTATATTTTTTGACCTGGTAATTGAACCTCTAAGACCATAACCCAGAGAAGTAATGCAAAAAAAAAAAAAAAAAAAAAAAAAAAGTGACAGGCCTTAACTAAAAATGAAATAAATGAAATAAAATATATATAAAATTTCATCTTGGGATGAAATTATAGCTATATGTATATAAATATTCAGCCCAAATACTCAGAGGACTTTGGGGCAGTGGAGGTACTGTGTATGACACTATAAAAGTGGATACGTGTGATTACAAATGTGTCCAAACTTATTGAATCTACAGCATCAAGACTGAACCCTAATGTAAACTATGGATTCTGGGTGGTAATGATGTATCAATGTCAGTTCATCGATTGCAACAAATGTACCATTCTGGTCTGGAATGTAGCCATCTTGGGCTGAAATTATAGATATAGATGCAGAAACATAGAAATTCGGCCTTAATATATCCAGGAATAGTGGAATGACGAAGCCAAGATCTCAGTACAGTGACCTATTCTATGGCCACTTAAGAGGTAAGAATGGTGTTTATGCGAATACATGGAGGTGTATTATGGATCCGATAAGATGCTCACTGAGGAAGGTGACAGGGTCTATACGTATACATATGAGTGTGTGTGTGTGTGTATATGCCTCCATATATTAGCATAAACATCATTCTTATCTCTTATCTCTGTATATTTATATATAACATACACACATATATACACATATATATACGCACATACATATATTCACATACACTTACGTATATATAAATCATATTATGTGGACGAAGCAGAATGCAATATAGTGTGCACACATTGATGTAAAAATGTGTAAGTGTGCAATTTCAAGGCTCGGAGAGAAATCTGGAATGAAGTAAATAGTTAAAATCTTAACATTCCATTTTTTTCCGTCAAATACTTAAGGGCACAATAAAAAAAATTGAATTTAAAAAGAGGAGTGAGGATGTGGCACAGTCCAGGAGAACTTGGAGGGTCCAGAAAGCGATTCAGAGAAACAAAACTAAAACTCCAGTGCGCCTGGAGCCGGAATGGGAATCGCTATTCTCACAGTCTCCTCCCGCCCTGCCCCACCCTCCTGGCCTCCACCCCACTCACTGTCAGCCCGCCGAGGCTGCCTCCTCTTCTTTTTAAAGGTTTTGCATTTCTAATTTCTGCCTTTTTTCCTCTCAGGTTAGGAAGAGCGAATGCCAGGAGAAAAGGCCCTTTCTAAGTTCTTCCCTGCCTGCCTTTCCCAGGTCCCCTCCACACAGGGCAGTCGCCCATGACGAGGGCTCCAGAGCTTTCCAAGTGCTCTGAGTCCACGTTTTGTGGCCCGAGCTCTTTCAGGGCGAGTGTGTGAAGGGAGAGGAGGCACACTCCCCAGCCCCAGAGTCCAGATTTGCCACTGGCAGCAGGTCTTAGGACCCCAGATCCAACAATGGGCTCCCCTGGTCCAGCCGCAAAACATTTATAACTTCTCCAAGCAGTCCTCTGGCAGAGAAAGCACACCGTGAGCTCAGGAAGCTAATGACCTTGAAACTATCCATTTATCTTGGCCTTTCCCCCTCCGTGTGAAATGCCACAAAAAGTGCCAGTCCCTCTCCTTCTCTCCGAAGAAGGATGAGGAGAGCCAGAAAGCCATGCTTCTCCCTTGCTTTTCCTCCTGGGCCAGGCCCAGAGTTGGAATACCAATGGGAACCAGCGGGGAGAGGAAATCATTCTTGATCATCCAGGCTGCCTCGCTGAATCCTCCACGAAGGGGAGAGAGCTCACCTGAGTTCGGCTTCAAAGCCTAATGTTTGTCAGCTTCTCCATAAATCTTCATAAGTAGACAATGCTGATTCCTAACAAACCTCCTGCTTACAGCCAGAGACTGGCGACAACTCTCCCAACTCGAGCTGCGTTGGCAGCCAGTGGTGGCCAACACAGCTCCCAGCTACCTCCGCCCTCCCACCAAGGGGAGGAGGACAGCGGCCACCCTGAGGAATCTGAGCTTCTGAAATCAATGGCTCTTCTCAGTGGCCCAGCATCTGCTTCGGTGACTGCCCTCACCCTGGCACGGGGACATCGGCTTCCCGCTGGGCCTCGCTGAAGCCAAGAGCTGGCACAGTAAGACTCCCCTTTGTTTATGGTGTGGGCCACTTGGGTGTGAGATGTTTCCTCTCCTCTTTCCTGCAACACTCAATTGGATTTGGGTTAAACAACAAATTCATGGTCTGTGGCTGGGTTGAGAAGGCAACTGTCTCAAGCCTGGAATACAAACAAACAAACAAGACCAAAATCAACAAAGAAAAATCAAGTTGCTGTATGTTTGAAAAAAGCAAAGCTGGTTTTAGGATAAGGAAACTCATCTTCCCGAATTCCTGCATCCTTCATTTTATGAGACCATTTTCTTGACAACGTTTCTTTGTCTTTTACTCCCATCAAATCCACATTTCTCTCCTTTAGGGGAACCCTACCAGGACATGTATGTTCTTCCCATATCAGAACCCACCAAGGCTCCTGTATCTTTTGGCTTTTTGAACCTCCTTTCCAATGCCTCCCAGAAGGCAACGTGAAGAAAGGACATTTGGGTAAAACATCTCAAGGAGGGAAGACAAGAACTAGGGACTGATATCATGGTCTGCCATGCAAATTGCTGATGTGTGGCTCTCTTTCTCTCTCCAGAGTGGTTTTTTATTGTTGTGGTGGTGGTTGCTATTTCCCAAGTCTGGCTTTAAGGATAAAAATATATTATTTTCAGGTAAATCAAGAATAGTTGCATTTAACGTTCCCAGGCTGCCTTGGATACATGAAAAGGTAGGTTCATTTGTTTGCTACTGTATTAATGTGTGAAATGGTTCAATTAATCCTTCCATGTGATGTCTGAATAGGTTATTATAAGGTGCTTAGAGATTTGGCAGGCTAAGCCCCATCTTTCTTTCAAGATGCTAAGAAAATGAATGTAAATGCAGAAAACACTGTATGTGGGGCATCTGCTGTCCAACTTTATAATTTGAATGTCAGGGTAATATTTAGGAAAAGTTAACCACAAGAACAAGGACACGAGATTCTCGCTGGATTGATTCTTCTGCTGAACCCCCATTTAGTCACGTTTGATCCTAAGGGACTTAAGACTTGATCACCTTCCAGTTTCCCAACCTTTTGTCTTAGTTAAGGCCCTTTTGTCTTCTGTCTAACAAAAAGCAACTTGACCTAGTTTGAACCAAGAACAGAATTTATTAAAAAGTTACTAAGGTATCTCACAGAACCCAAAGGCAGTGGGGTATCTCCAGGAGCACAGAACAGGAACTGGAAGGATACTGGGAGTCTGGGCTGTGCTCTTGCTCTGTTTTCTCTTTGTGTTTCCTGTTTATTATTTATTTATTTATTTACTCTTCTCTGAAGGTCGGTTTTCTCTGCTGATGCTTTCATATGGGGGAAGATGGTAAACCCAGCTCCTGAGTTTTAAAATGTCCCAGAATTCCATCCCACGTGGAGAAAATGGCCGCCTCCCACTTAGAATTTCACCTTGGCAGTTGTACATTTAACATACCTGAGCTCTTTCTCGTTGCCTCATTTGCACCATTTGTCTCTTTGCCTTGTTCCTTTCTCAATGCACCCTGTTCTTGTTATATGAATTTGTTCTCACCTCTCACTCTCACTTAGGATACTAATTAGATATTTGTGCTTTTTATTTATTTGCTTTTCAATTTTCTCTTGTGTTCCCTTAATTATCTTCTTTGTTTCAGGGTCAGTTTATTGTGTTTCATTCTGTTTTGCTTTGTTTTCTTGCTATTCATTTTATTCTGAGGTCTGGTTCACTTTGTTTTTCCACTCATAATTCAGCATAGGAGAGCGGCTTGGCTTGTTTCTAGATAACTAGGAGGGTTTTCCTTGTTGTTTTACGTGTATGTCAGTTTTCCTGCTTGATATGGTTCAGATCTGTGTCCCTGCTCAAATCTCATGCCAAATTGTAATTCCCAATGTTGGAGGTGGGTCCTTGTGGGAGGTGATTGGATCATGGGGCAGTTTCTTATGCTTTAACACCAACCCCTTGGTGCCGTGGTCATGATAGTGAGTTCTCATGAGATCTGGTTGTTTAAAAGTGTATGGCACCTCCCTGATCTCTCTTCCTCCTTCTCCAACCATGTGAAGTGCCAGCTTCCCCTTCACCCTCCACCATGATTGTAAGTTTCCTGAGGCCTCCCTAGAAGCTTAGCAGATGCCAGCTTTATGCTTCTTGTACAGCCTGTGAACCATGAGCCAATTAAACCTCTTTTCTTCATAAATTACCCAGTCTCAGGTATTTCTTTACCTGAGGACAGATTACCTGTGAGGACAGACTAATACACTGCTCTTTCATAAAAATAATTTTTGACTGGGAAATTTGTAGATGTGAGCAGGGCTCAACAAATGGCAGATTTCACTTCAGAATCAACAAAGGAGGAGTTTCCAGGTGGGATACCAGATTTGGGGCTGGGAGGGCCCCACATGCGAGAATGAAGAGGTCTTTATTCTGAGACACTGACATCTGCCCTAGCAGTCCTAGTTCTCTTTAAGCTGGATCCTCTTTTGTTTTGCTTGTAGGTAAAGAACAGGGCTGCCTTCCCAGGAATAGTGGAGAAGACAGGAGAGGGACGCATGGAGGAACAATGGATGCAGTCATTTAGAAAGTAGAATTTTGTACCTACCAACCACCAACCGAGCTTGGAGACTTTCCAGGGATTCTGTTGGGCAAGTTGGCCTTTCTGTTGAAGTAGCCTCTTGGGCTGTCTGGGCTGATTATTCCCCACACTGTTTTGTTTGTCAGTAGGTTCCCAGAAATGTGTTGAGATATCTTGCTTGATAATGATTGTCTTCTGTATTTGTGGATTTATTCCTTTATACTCTATTGGAGTCTCAGAAGAGGAGAAACAATTACTTGCTCTCTTCTGACATCTTGAACAGGAAATTACTGAATCCCAATTTCACATTCTAAAAGAGAGGGAATCCGATTGGCCCACTTCAGATGACGGGTTCACCCCCGTGTAAAAAACTGGGGATGGGAGGGCGTCATGGTTGCTAAAGGCAACCGTGTCATGGGAGCAATTCTCAGGGAGGGGGTCACGGTGAGCTAGAGAGACCACCCGAAAGCAGCCACTAACTACACCATGAGTTTTAAGGGTTTGGATATTTCTGTTACGTTTGTGACCTGTCTCTTTTTTCCCTGCTTCATTCTGACAGAGCCCAATCCCATGTAACACTCTCACTGTATCCTAAAGCAGAAAGAGGTCCAGTAGTGAGCTGGTAAATGTTTAACAGCAGGCTCACGGGGGGGGGGGGGGGGGGGGGCGGGGCATTGAAATTACTGATTTGCAGCATTTGCTGATTTACGTGGTGTAAATAATCCCACTGTGGTGGGTTTCCAGCTACATGCATGGCATCATTGAACTTGGATTTTAGAAGAGATGCACAAAATTGACTAGACAGTGTGTAAGCCACCACCAGCACACCACTGACTATTATACATCCTAGCTAAAATACCATTAACCCACAAAATTGGTTGAATTTATTAAGATTCTTTGGCTACAAAGAACAAAACCCAAATATAGGTAGATTAAGCAAAAAGAGAAATTTATTAGTAAGAGCCTGGGACATATCATGGAATCCAGAGAAGAACTGGATGACCATGACTTGGGAAGCACCGATGGCTGCTTTTGGTGACCTCAAAAGCATCATTGTCTGGACCTTGTCTTTAGAGTTTCACCATTTATGTGACTTGAATCCTATTCCCAGTCTCCGACTAGCGAAATTCCTGAGAGAGAATCTGATTGCTCTCAAGTTAGGTGTCCTCACCTGGTGAAATCCAGCTCTAACCTGAGGTCAGTGACATTTAGCAAAAGCATGACTTCCAGAGGCAAGATCTGCTTCATCATTGGTAGGGTTTGAGGCAAAACGAAAATGTGGGGCTCCTTGTTTAAAAGCTATTAAGTATTTTGGAGTGACACAACAGAGCATTAAACCAAGCGCAGAGGGCCCTTATGAGCACAGGGCCCTGTGTGACTGCACAGGTCACGTGGCGATGAACCTGGCCCTGGCTGAGGACTCATGCCTGTGGTCAAATTGTGACTTCTGTCTTGGGTTCTCTCTTATAAGGCAACCCATGGAGAGACCATATGGCAAGGGACTGAGGCTTGCCAACCACCACATGAGTGAGTTTGGAAGCAGATAACCCCCTTTTCCCTACCTTTACCCGATCCTGACCAGCTTTCAGATGACACTGATGGTAGCATCAACGTCATGGGAGATCTGGATTCAGAGGCACCCAGCTACTCCATGCCTGGTTCCTGACACACAGAAACTGTGAGATAATAAATGTTTTTTTTTTAAGTTTTTTAGAGTAATTTGTTACCTGCAATGAATAACTTCTATAGCGTTATTCATTACTTCTGACTTATTGAAATATGTTGTAATTTACACATAAGCAGTTGAGTCAGTTTATGGATTATATCACCTAGATTTAACGAAATTCACCCTCACAAAAAAAATGGACTAGCAGTTTAAAAATATTCCTGCAAAGAAACTGAAAGTTGAAGTTAAGGCTGATAATGCAAACAAAATGAACCCCGAGAAAATGTCTCTTTGTCAAATACATCTTAAGGAAAAAATACAGTGATGACTAATTAGATCTTTCAAGGTGGTGACCAAAAAAGTCAATATTTCTGAAATACAGATGTATATCCACTTGAAATGTTAGCTAATAATGGTAGTATATGTACAAAATTTATTCGCAAATATTCATCCATTTGTACATGTTAAATATTTCACTGATGAGTTGATGATTAAAAAGGTTTCGTGACTACTAAGTCTCTGCTTGGACCAGGGCGGGTGGAGAGCACCCGGTCCTCTGTTCTGGGGCCAGCTGGTTGCAGCTGCATCACTGCAAGGGAAGGCAGTGGTCAGGTGGCCCAGATACACCCTGGAGTTAACAGTTTGGAGTGAGAGGACATTTAAAATAATCCAGAGACTAGAAAGCAATTCGTGGTGATGAGGAGTAGACTCCCCACAGTCGCACATGATGGGGACTCATTATCCTCATTAGGATGTTAAAAAGAAGAGTGATTCCAGAAGATTGGAAATCCTTGGGAGTACTCAAATTATACATGCAATGGTTTTTCTTTTAATCGTATTGGAGAAAATGTAACATCCATTCAGAAAAATTAAAAAGTGCACATGTACAATGCATAGTTTAATCGATAGTAATAAAGTGAACCTATTGTACCTACCACCCAGGTCAAGAAGTAGAAGATTGCCAGCAGGGGAAGCTCCCCAGGTACCCTTTTCTAATCACATCTTTCTCCCTCGCCCATAGAAGAAACTACTGTTCTGAATTTTATGATAATCCTTCTCTGGCTTTACTTTACAGTTTTCCCACTGTGACATGTCATTGTAAACAATATGGTTTGTTTTACTTGTTTTAAAATTTTATATAAATGGAAATCATGTTGCATATATTCTTTTGTCTTATATGTTCTGTTCAACACAGTTTGAGAGTCATTCGCTTTGCAAATAGCTGCTTCTATTTGTATTAACAGTTGATCTTCCTTTGTAAGAATATCCAATTTATTTGTCCATTCATTGTTGGTTCAGATTTGAGTTACTATAAGCAATTCTGCCTTAAACATCCTGGTACATATATCCTCATACACATACATGAGTTTCTCTAGGGTGTGCGTAGTAGTAGAGAACTTTGTTTTAAGTGGAATAAATCTTCAATTGTAGTGGATAATGTCAAGTTGTTTTCCTAAAGCAGTTAAACTAATTTACACCATCCCCTCCGCAACACTGACTGAGACTTCCCATTATTACACATCTTTGCCAATAGATTTTGGCAAATAATACTGTCAGATTTAAATTCTTGCCAATCTGATGAGTGTTATCTCTTTGTGGTATCTCCTTCTATTATCTCTTTGTGTTATCTCTAATGTTATCTCTTTGTGGCTTTAATTTGCATTTGCTCATTACTAATAAAGTGCTTTTACACATATTTACTGGCCATTTGGATTTCTTCTTTGCAAACTTGCTGGGGTTTGCACATTTTTCTATTGGATTGAGTGTTTCCCATTGGCTTGGATTAGTTCTTTACCTATTCTCAATGTATTGCAACATTTTTAACATATAACATTTGTATCTTATCCCACCTTGCAGTTTGACCTTTTATTATTCTTATTGTATCTTTTAATGAATGCAAGTTTTTGATTTTAATGTAGTCAAATTCATGCATCTTTCATTTTTGAATCTTGAGAGATTGCATATATTTCTCATATGATAATATTTCATATTATCATCTAAAAACTTATAGTATTTTTCCTTTCACACATAGAACTTTCATCTACCTGGATTTCATCATTGAAAAGACATTCTTTTCTCCTCTCCCCACTGACTTGCCATGGACCTCTATCATATATCAAGTGTCCTTACATGTCCTGTCCTACCTTTTCGGTCTCCTGTATTCTGCTCCATTGGCCTTTTGTCTATCTCTGGGCTAATACCCTGCTATACTACAACTTTAAAAATATCTTGGTGTCTGGTAGATCAAATCCTCCTACTTCAATGTTTTTCTTCAAAAGAGTCTGAGATATTGTTTGTATTTACATAAAAATGTTATAATCAACTTGTCAAATGCTACAAAAAGTTGCTGAGATTTTCATTAGGATTAGGATACATGAAATATACAAATCTGCAAATCAATTTGAGAAAATAAGGATCTTTCCAATATTGGGTCTTCCCAATCCATGAATATAGTATTGCTCAATTTATTTAGGCTTTCTTCAATATTTCTCAATGCAGTTTAAAATTTTTTTCCATAGAAGACTTACATATCTTTAAAAATATTTATATTAGTTGCTTCCTATTTTTATATACTTTATTGTTAATTTTTAGGAACACAACTGATTTTTCTATACTGCTATTATATCCAGCTACCTGAATATAACCCCTTATTAATTATTCTGGATTTCTTATGAACACAATCTTACCTTTTTTTTTCTTTCCCTTGCCTTGGTGCACTATCTAAGGCCTCCACTATCATGTTCACCATTGTAATTTTTATGCATGTACCGTACGCCTTTGCTGTACTGTAAGCTCAATGAGGAATGGACTTCCGCACAGAAGTGGTGTTCAATAAGCATTTGTTGAATATATAATTGAATGAATGAGCTACTCCATCACACAGATGGGTAATCACACCAAAAACTATGAGTTGTCACAGACGCAGGGGACAAGTTGGAAAATTAGGTTAGAAATCAAAATCAGAGCCAATAGGACAGAATACACTCCTGGAGACCAGGATGAAGTTGCAGACTCCATAGACCAGTCAAGCAGACAGACCTATGCTGGGTACAGAAAGAGGGAAAATAATTTATTTTCTTATGCCTTAGGCACAGTGTTAGGCACTTTTAAATTCATAATTCTCCTCCCCAGATTGTGTGTGTGTGTGTGTGTGTGTGTGTGTGTGTGTCTGGCTCCTGCTCACCTGTCCAGCCCTGATCTTAAGACACTCTCACCTGCCTTGCTCTTTTCCAGTCTGGCTTCTTTTCAGTTTCTAGAAAACTCCGAGCTTCCTCTCCTATTCGTGCTTTGCATATCTGTTTCTTCTTCCTGGAAGCTTTTTCTACCATCCGTCCTCCTGGCTGGCCCCTCCTACTTGTCCGCCAGGTCTCTGCTCAAATGTCACTCTGTCAGGGAAGCCTATTCTCACTTTTGTCATATCGCTCAGCTCCCCAGAAAGTATACGATTAGCACGTATACTTTTCCTTAAAAAGCTCTTACTGCAATAGCAATTTAATTTCTGTGTTATTCTTTGATTAATGATAATCTCCCTACTAGATTATAAACTCCAAAAGGGTGCTGACTGTGTCTAGCTTGTTTATGTCTGGATTTTCCAGTATCTAGCCAGTGTCTGGCACTTAGAGGGCTGGTAATAGTTGTTCTCTGAACTAAAAATTCTAGACCTTCACGATTGACTTTCCTTTGTGCCACCACCTCCAAGAAGTCTTCCCTGTTTCTCCTAGGCACTCCCTTCTGCTCCGCATCCCTCTGTCCTTAATTCTATTATGCCACTTAACCCTGTTGAACCCTCCTGACTTCCCTTCTAGACTGTGCTCTCCTAAAGCTCAGTTTACCTTTAGGCTCTCAGCACCTGCACAGGTGTCAGACACATAGAACACACTAACAAATGTTAGCTTGACATATGTTAATCACATGTTGATATATGATTAAAGATAAGTGAGCAATAAATAAGAAATGAATTTTGTGTATGTGTGTATATACAAGTATTTGAGAGTTTCTTTTTTTTTTTAGATGGAGTCTCGCTCTGTCACCCAGGCTGGAGTACAGTGGCGCCATCTCAGCTCACTGCAAGCTCCGCCTCCAGGGTTCATGTCATTCTCCTGCCTCAGCCTCGCAAGTAGCTGGGACTACAGGCGCCCGCCACCATGCCTGGCTAATTTTTTGTATTTTTAGTAGAAACAGGGTTTCACCATGTTAGCCAGGATGGTCTCAATCTCCTGACCTCGTGATCTGCCAGCCCAGGCCTCCCAAAGTGCTGGGATTACAGGCATGAGCCACTGCGCCAGGCCAAGAGTTTCTTACCATGAGGCAGTCTTTTAAATGAAACTAACTAATGGCATGTTCTCTATGATAATTCAGTAATTAATCTCCCCTTGAGAGGATCTAAGGTAGAAACATCTTACACTGAATTACAGTCAGTAGTGTAACAGAGAGGGCCTGGTATATATGTGTGGATGTGTATGTAATATATCATATATATTTTTTCTTTCTAAAAAAACTTACAAAAATAAAGAAAATGTCAAAGCCTTTTAAAGGGCGCGATCACGCTGAGTAATACAACCCTTCCTTGATTTTTACATTATTTCAGTATGAGATGTTTTTATGGCTCTTGCTAAAAATAAAAGACATTTCAGAGTTTCTCAGTAAATGAAGCACTGCAGACTTTTCAGTTTTGTTGTTTCCCCTAAATTAATATAATTAATTAAAATCCAATGCTAGTCTGATTTACAATCTGTGAGTCAATGAGTCACAGAATCTTATGCTAATAGGGCAGTTCAGCTTTCTGAGCCCTCAGTAATAAACTTCATCCCAGGAAAGGGCCAAGAAGAACAAGGGAGACAGGGAGACCCAGAGAGAAAGACTCTTTTCACCTGGCCATCATATATTTATATTGTGCTTGGAATAGAAGAGTCTGAAAATAATTTGGAAAGACAACTGCTTTTATCAAGTGTAAGAAATTAGTTTAACTGAATTTAAATGCAATTACAGGAGCAGCTGGTGAAGGCTAATTTCTGTTCAGTCTGCTTTCTCAGGAACCGCACCCCCATTCTGTTCCCTGGGAAAGGATCGAGTTCCAAGCTTTACATCACTAATGCCAACCCTTCTAGGCTGGTCTTGGCCTGGGGTCAGTGCTCAGAGCCACAAGCATTAGCCCTCTCCTAGTGTTTACTTCATTTGCTCCTCCCACTTCCTTTGAAGGAGAGTCCAGGTGCGAGCATGATGCGGACAAATACTGTTGAAAGGCCCCAGTCCCTCTAGGGTCCGTTCTCATGGGCATCATTGCCTCCATTGCATCCAGGGTTCTTCTGGTTCATGACAGTGGATTCCTATGTGATGAGGAAAACTGTTGACTTCAAGAACTGGCGAGTTCTTAAATGTCATCTGCCTGGGCCAAACCACTCACTTTACGGTTGAGAATGAAACCCTTGAGAGGGAGGTATTTCGCCTGCCAGTCCAGCGTTTCTTCCATCACACAACATAACCCCGCCTCTAAAGTGTCAGGCCGGTTGCCTCCAGCTGGGGTTAAAAATCATTCCCCTCCCATGTGGGTCAATGTTCATGCCTGTAAGGCCACCTTGAATGTGACAAACTGTAGACACAAGTGTTCAGGCCTTTTTACTTGATGCTGTCCTTCTTAAAATATCAATCCTTCTAGAATGTGTGAGACTTCTTATTTATTCCCCAGTAAAGATGAACTTAGAGAGTTATTTATAGGAGAAGGATACTGGAAAGCTGGGAAGGCTTTTAGGAGGTAGGGCAAGGAAGAAAGATGAATAAGCTGGGGGAATCCCAAGGTAAACTCACTTTAGAGCTTGGCTTGGCCGGTCCTACTCCTGAACCCTTATCAAGTGATCCCCAAGGCACTGGGGGTGCCTGTGAAGTTGTCATAGCCTCCTGGGGATCCTCTGCTCCAGCTCTGAACTGGTGGCTCAGGCTACCCCTGGGATTTCTTTCCTCATGAGCAATCTTCCTGGAACCTCAGCTATCAGAAACACCAAGCAAGACTTCTTATCCCTCAGAAAATCCCCAGATGAGACATCCAGCCTCAGGCCCCGGAGTGCCCACACAGGTTGTAGTGCTCTTTGCTGCTTGAATGTGGGCCTCCCACCAGCAGCCTGAAATTGCCTGGCATTGGCTGAAAATGCAAATCCCTGCCTGCCCGGGCCCTACTGACTTGCGTCTGAGCTTCTAAGCTCCCTGAGTGGTGGAAGTGACCGTTAGTGCTTGAGAAGCACCATCCCAGTCCATCTTTGGCCTCCAGGCAATTCCACACTGAACCTACAGGAATCTTGACTCCCACACAACCTTTCTGGAAACTCTCACTGATTGTCATTAGGTAACTCGCTGTCAGGATTGGGTGACAGTGGTCTGGGAGAAGGTGCAGGGTAGACAGGCATTCCTGTTTTGCTATTCCTTCCTCCACCTCTAGGCCAGTGAAAACCCTTTGGCCTATCCCAAGTGCCTTCTTGCCTGCTGGACTTCCCCTGCCCATCTCCTACCTGCCCGCCAAGCCAGGGAGGGTAGGATGAGACAGCACAGAGTTTGACTTCCCAGGACCCAAGAACCACCTTATTCCAGATTTCCTCTAAGCCCTGAAATTCAAAGAGGGAAAGCAGATGAATATGAGCATGAATGGCAGATTGGTGAGGAAGAGAAATCACAACAGAACAGACTGTGAAAGGGGAGTCAGAGGGGAAGAGGTGGGAGGGGAGGAGCAGGAAGGAGAAGACAGGGCATGCTGAATGGGGGAAATGCGAACATCCAGAGGGTATAGCACCTTCCTCTCTCTCCTGAGACCATAGTTGCCTCCTTGAGGCTCTTCTCCTGCCCTCTCAATGTACCAGGTAGTGCTGCCAGGTCCACTGCCAGACAGCTTCAGGGGGCAGCTGGCATGACCCAGAGCCAGGTTCTGAGATCCACCAGCAGCTGCCCAGCAGACAGCATTCTCCAAGACATCCCCTGGCTGACCCCCGCCTTCACCTCATCCCACCTGACCTCTGTGTTCACCTTTCTTCCGTTTTGAGATGAGGTCTTTCTGCCCATTCTCTCCCACGTGCCTGGGCACCTCCCCGGGTTCAGAACCTGTGGCCACTTTCCTAGCAGCACACACATATGAGGATGCTCAGGCATGTGCACGTGGGACATGCCCCACTGCTGCCCTGCCACGGGCACTCGCTTTTGCACCCCGGCCCAGCTCGGAAGACTCCTTATGCTCCTGCAGCTGTCTCATCTCCAGAGTCTTAGCTCCTTCCTGCCCCTTCTAATTCTCCTTAGCCCCAAGCAGGATAACCCCCAGGGGGACCTCAGATTGTCCCCGCTTTGTCCCCCCAGCATGATTCCTGGACTGATGAACGTCTTATAACAGTTCTTCACCTTAGGCCCCCAAGTCAGCATTAATCCTCCAAATGCCTGAAGATGTGTTTGTGAAAAACAATAACTGATCTCACAGGACTAAGGATCAAGACTCTTCCCCTAAGCCACAGTTCCCAATCTCATTCTTGAAGGTCTGTTGCCTCAACTTGGAGTTCAGCTCAGGTGAATTAAAAAAAAAAAAAAAATCCCTTTATGGAAACTGGACCTTCCTTTAACGCTGCCGTGATTTGCATATCGAGGGGGTTTCTCAGATTATTGGCAGGGATGGAAAGGGAGGGGGCCCAAAAACATATGCAAAGGTTAATAAATGTTAAAATCTTTGGGGGGAAACTCCCATCAGAAACATCTAACACAGGCCGGGCGCGGTGGCTCATGCCTATAATCCCGGCACTTTGGGAGGCCGAGGCAGGTGGATCGCCTGAGGTCAGGAGTTCGAGACTAGCCTGGCCAACATGGTGAAACCCCGTCTCTACTAAAATTACAAAAATTAGCTGGGCCTGGTGGCGGGCGCCTGCAATCCCAGCTACTCAGGAGGCTGAGGCAGGAGAATTGCTTGAACCCAGGAGGCGGAGGTTGCAGTGAGCCGAGACCGTGCCACTGCACTCCAGCCTGGGCAATACAGCAAGACTCTGTCTCAAACAAAAACAAAAACAAACACAAAAGAAACACATTAACTACATAACCAGGAGATCCTCTTCCAGTTCTATGATTCTGATGCTATTTATAGCACCTGCCAGTCACTGAGAAGTAACATGGCTGTTGAGGAGTGGTTAAAAAAAAAAAAGGAGGTGGGCGGTGGGCCTTTGATCTTGAAGGACTTTTTAACTGTATGGCAGAGCTCCCCTGGTTCAAGCCACCAAGCCCTATTCCCAGGCTAGAGTAACTAGCCAGCCTCTGTTGAATGCTTCTGCTATTTTAAGACCTTAAACCCCAACCTATTCTTTTCTAGGCTACTATTTTTATAGAAAATTGTCCTTCTTTGTAAAGCCATTTTGTTCAACCTCTGCTAAATCTATTGCTGTTAACATTCTTTAAATAAGCAGCACACAAGAAAACAGACGGGTGAGGGAAAGGGGACAGAGCTGGGCCTGGGGTAAGGATGGAGTTAGAGTCTGCAGAACAACACGGAGACCCTCAGAGTCAGGTGAAAGGTTCAGCAGGAAAACAAACTTCAAGTTAAGCCCTCAAAGGCCTGAAGGCAGCCAAGCTTCTGCACAGGACTGGACAGGAGAGCCCTTTAGGACCAAACAAGAAAAAGTTTTCTTTTCTGGGGATCAACTTGCAGCTCAGCGCATGTGAGGGCTGTTCACCGAGGTGTCTCGGCCAGGTGGTGGATTTCTCCTGTTGTCCTATAACTTGGCTTGAAGCGGAAGATGACCCGTGTCACCTGGCGCCCTGATAACAGAGAGTAAATTCCAGCAAAAAGTGCCCATGCCTAGGTTGGCCATTACCATGCCCAGCAGGCTGCTCCCTGCCATCTGGCCACCTTAGAGAGATCACAGCCGCTCTGCTCCTCGCCCACCTGGCTTCAGCTGCCTCCCAACCACAGTGACAGGGACAGCGTGGCCAACACTGGGCACAAACTGGGCTCTGAGTTACCTGCTTTCCTGCTCTGGGGATTCTGGGACCAGGTCCCCCAGTGCTGTTGTGCCCCAGTTTTCCACAGAATTAATGTCCCTGTCCCTTGGGGTAAGCAATCTTTTAACATTATTTACAAATATTGAAACATTCACGGCTCAAGTGCATTTGTGGCATTCAGAGCACTAACATTTGCTGGAGGACCTCGGTAGAGATTTCCTAAAGTATTAAGTACAGAAAATAAGTACTAGATACAAGGCATGTCAGGGGAAAGTGTGCACACCCTGTAGACATTTAGATGGTCTCGTGTTATGATTACAAAGAGGAGATCCAGAAAAATATCAGCCAGAAGCCCTGGGCAGCAAACAATCTGACATAATATTGCTATGTTTCTTAAAAGGGGATTTTAAATATGGCCGGGTAATAGCTTGTGATATTCCTACAAATCTGAGCACTTCATCTATTGGTCTGTTTACACATTGGCTTATTTCACTAGTGAATTATAAGAATATACATACTAAAATGCAAAAATATATAGAGATACATGCAAAAGCAGAGACAGCACATTTAGAACAGCAGGAAAAATCTGGCATCAGCTACGTGGATCCCAGGGTTGGTTACTCAGAGAAATACAGTTGAGTCACAAAGAACACGGATGCTTAAACTGGTTGAGGCTGGATGGTCTCTGAACGCGGTCCTCACCAGTGTTGGCGGCATTAATCAATGCCCGCGTGAGCATGGCACTGGCTTTGCATGGAGTAAGCTGCGCTCTTGCCTTCCAGAAGCTCAAGAGGTTTGGGGTAAACAAAGGGGATTTCTCCTTTGGGCTCTGGTACAAACAGGCACTGACATAAATGATTTTGGGGAAAAGAAGGCTGAGGTCAGCAGGCGGTTTGTCTGAGGTCAGAGGCTGGATACAGGTGGGATCCCAATGGCCAGTGACATCTGTGCCACGGTCTCCTCCACTGCCTACGCTCATAGCCTGTGGCCATTTGTTCCTGTCCACAGCCCACTTGTCGCTCGCTACTCAGGTTGGACTGCACAGGCCGTCCCTGAGGACCTGCCCAGGCCTACACAGAGCAGCCTGCAACAAACCTCTCCTTTCCTAAGTAGCTCCTTTCCCCCTCGCCCTCGTCCCTAAAACGTTCAGCATTGGTAGCACATACAGAGGTTGAAGCAGGTCCTATTTTAAAGCTTAATAACAACTTGCTAAGTATCTGCATGAATTTGTCTATCTGATGAATTGATTTGAAAACTGGCCCCGAGAGACAAGTTCAGTGGCTGATGAGAAGGAGAAGCACCCTGAAGCAAGGACCAAATCCTCCCACAGTGAGGCTTTTGCATCTCCAGAAGCCATCCCAGGACCCCTGGAACCTTGGGAAAGGGAATTATGAAAACCAGAATAGGGAAGAAGGGAAGGGAAGGTTTTCTTTCTTCCTAATTGTGCTAACACTGATGTGTTGATGACTAAGACCCCTAGAAAAATTTTTGTCATGCCTTAAGCAAAGTTAATACTGTTCTGTTTTGTATTCATGCACTTAATTTGCTTTTCCCGAGTAAAATATTAGGTTGGTGCAAAAGCAATTGCGGTTTTTGCCGTTACTTTGGATGGCAAACGTTGCAATTACTTTAGCATCAGCCTAATAGCTTAGATTTGGTTTTGGCAGCGATGGAAAGAAATAAATTGCATTTCAGCACCCAGCTTCACCCTGGATTTCCTTTTGTGAATCCCCACTCTTAAGCACCCAAAGGTCTTATATTGTCCGTTGAATATTCAATGTCTTCCTATAATAGACTTTAAAAGGGTTGTTATTTTTTCCCTATCTCAATAGCAATCAATTAAAATAGCTAAATGTGACTTCCAATCTGCCTTTACAAACATAATACAGAGAATAAAATTTCTATACTTTTCTAGCTGATATTTAGTTATTTTAGACACTCAATTTAATACTAGACTTTCATTAGTCAGAATTTTTCTTTGTGAGTCAAAATCCTGATGTAAAGTTCTACCCCAGCTCTGTCCCAAAGTTGGGAACTTCAAGGCTTCTTGGCATCAAGTTCTAGTCGGGAGTTTTCATCCCTCCTTGGGTCCCGCTCCAGCAGACCCAGGGCTGAGAGGTACACAGACTTTGTTACCAGACACAGCTGGGCTTGAATTCTGGCACAAGCAGTTACTGTCTCTGAACTTTGATTTTCTCATTTGCAAAAAGATGTTCGTAACACCTACTTCACAGGCATTTTATATGTATTAAGTAAAATAACAAACATGAAAAGTTCAGCAGAGTGCCTGGCAGTAATTGAGATGGTCATCACCATCACCAATTTCACATTCTCTTCATTTTCCCAATCATCACTATTCTTAAAATTCACCCAAGATCAGGCCATGTTTTTCCTTTAAGTTTCTCATCACCCGGGGAAGGATGGCCCTGTAGGAAGGTGATGAGATGTGAGTTACATCCCGGCTGCCAGTCCTGCTTCTGCCACCTTGGGCAGTTTGCTTGGCTGCTGCAAGCCCCATTGCTTGGTCTATAAAGCGGGGCAACAGCTATCTCCGCATGCAGCAGCCGAGAGGGCCCATGTGGCCATGTGTACCATGTGTCTAGGTTTACTAAAGATCGGTTTCTCAGGCCGGGTGCAATGGTTCACGCCTGTAATCCCAGCACTTTGGGAGGCCGAGGTGGGCGGATCATGAGGTCAGGAGTTCGAGACCAACCTGGCCAACATAGTGAAACCCCGTTTCTACTAAAAATACAAAAATTAGCCAGATGTGGTGGCGTGAGCCTGTAGTCCCAGCTACTCAGGAGGCTGAGGCAGGAGGATCACTTGAACCTGGGAGGCAGAGGTTGCAGTGAGCTGAGATCTTGCCACTGCACTCCAGCTTGGGTGATAGAGTGAGACTCTATCTCAAAAAAAAAAAAAAAAAAGATTGGATTCTCTACCCTTCCTCATTTCTTCTTTCCCTGTGATAAAATAATAGAAGCAAAAACATCCAAATGAGATGCCACACATCCACCTAAAAACTGTGCAATGGCAAAGGCAAAATATTTAGTCTCATTTCATCAGACTCTATTCTCTTTGGGCTTTGCTAGTTCACAATAGGTATTAATCACTTAATCATACGTGCTAATTTATACTCATCTGTTAATCAGTTAATGACTCTTCCCTGAGCATTTACATAATGTCCTTTGCCAGAAAAAACGCACAGTCTCCCGGAGGCTCCTAGGAAGCGCCTCTTAGATGAGCCTGCTGTATCCGGTGACAGAGAGCACCTTGCGGTGAATTTCAGCCCCTACAGCAGCCTGCCCTGCCTGTACCTGGGAAAGGGTCGGCTTGGCTGGAGATCCCCGTTTGTTCGCACATGCCTGCCTAGTCGCCTGCCCTTTCTTGTCTGGGCTTCTTCCCATGCCCAGATGCACAGCACAATATACTCCCTTGCTACAGTTAATGCAAAGCTAGACTTGTGTGCTATTCACAGGCTGGGGTGGGATGAGGAGATAGCAAACAGGTGGAAGGCTTTATCCTCCAAACCTGGATACTCCTGCCTATGACAAAGGCAAGGCGGGACAGTGTGACATTGGGACAACTGGCATAAATCGGCATGGACAATTACTCCAGCAAGGAGGAGCATGTATAATGTAAAGTCTATATTCCTTGTAGAACGACTCTGAGAATCAAGTTTAATGACTGGTTGCTGTTGCACATTGTGACGAAGACATTCGTGGAAATGCCTCCTTGGGACTCAGAGTGCCCATTGTCACACTGTTATTGATTGTACAGCCATGTCACTATCTGCACAGTGTTGCACTGTTTCGATGCTATGGACATGTCGCTATCTGTTGAATAGCAACACGGCTTTGGTCATCACTGGGGAAGGTGTAGAAACCCTTTCTATGATGGAGACTGGCTCAGTCCATTATCCCATAAGCTCAGTTTCTAGAAAACTGTTCTGGAAATAAGTCACATCATGTTTTGAAGGAGGAGAGGCAGATGGAATCTGAAAGAAGGCAGGTCAAAGACTGACAGAGGCCAGGGAATGATTGACAAGAAATGTGCCTGAACCTCTCAGACGTTAAGTGATTCTGCTGATATTAAAACAGAAACTGCACATGAGTGCTGGGGCTTGGATATTTGGCTACAGCAAACATTTGGGAAAAGCATCGGCCACAGCAGCCATGGAAGGAATGTATTGCGTGTCTGTGCGGAATGATGGTGACGTGAGGTAACTCAGCAAATGCTGTAAGATGGGTTTGGATTGGGAAGGCCAAAGACTTCTACAGCCAGGTCAGATCCTGAAGGGTTAATTCAGGGTTTCGCATTGTCCTTAAATTTGGTGCTGCTGCTACTGCTGCTCTTTTGGAGGCCACAGAGAAGGTAGACAGGGTCTGGTGTGGCCTCCAGTAGTCTCCAGCACACTGGCTTGGAATGCAGGCTTTGGGTTCCAAGTATGGACGTCTCCATAACTAACCATCTGGTCAGTGTTCATCACGCTAGTGTGGGATGCAGACAGAGAACATACTTAGAGGCAGAATCGATAATCTGGCAAAGAGAAAGAAGTTCACAGCTTTACAAATGAGCTCCTTAGCATTAATTAATTTATTCATTAATTCAACAATAATTTAGTAAGGGTATATTATATGACAAGCAATGAGAAAAGCTTGGTTGGAAGATGGAGGTTATAAAGATATATAAAACTATACCCCTTTCCATCTGTTTATGAAGTCTATACTGGGTAAGCCGTGCAGACATCTAATTAGAATACAACGTTAATAAATACTACTTTTGTAGGTGTGTACAGAGCATTACAGAACTGTCGAGGAATATGCAGTTGTCTGAGGAATTCCATTACGGCTTCACAGAGAAAACAGCGTTAAGGCTAAGTCTTTTTTGTTTGCTTTTTGTTTTAATTTAGTGAGAGCAAGTTTATTAAGAAAGTACAAGAATAGAGAATGACTACTCCATAGGCAGAGCAGCCAAGGCTAAGTCTTGAAGGGTGACGGGGAATTTTTAAAGGAATAGGAAAAGAAGAATGTGACAGTCTTTAGAATCAGACAGACCTACATCCTAGCGCTAGGTCTACCTAATTGTGTAATCTTGTGTTCACTATTTAGCCTTGGCGAGGGGAGGGGCTCTGTTTCTCCATCTGGAAAATGGAAATAATAATGCCTACCTTGCAGAATTGTTACAAGAATTAGATATAACCTATGTTCAATGTTTGGCAAAGGAAAGGGCACAAAATCAGTGATGATTTTATTAAATTTACCAGCTGGGGCTATGAGGAAGGGCATGCAAGATAGAAGACACACTGTGTGTAAAAATAGAGACTTGTGGAAAGAAATGGTGCGTGTAGGCAACAGAAAGTAGACCGTAGACATTGAGAGGAGTAAATAATAGGAGATGAGGCTGGACAGATGGACTGGGGTCAGTTACAATGAGTCAGCATCATCTTTGGTGAAGACAGGCCAGTATCTTTCAGCTTTACCCAAAATTGCCATGCCCAAGGGCTCTTTGCCAGTCTGCTTTCACAGGTGGTTTCAGCTCACTCTTCTTCCTTCTTCCTCCTCTCCACCCCCTCCATCCATCAAACTCCGAGAGTCACCACACCAACTTCAGGAAGCTCCTATCTTCAGCTCAGCCATATGACACCCCTCCTGATTGTTTAGCAGCCACGTCTATTTAGAGATCCATTGAAAGTCATTTCTATCATTTCTCCTGCAGGTGCATTTTGTGCTAAGAATACCCAACAACAAAAATCCAAGCACACAAACAAAGAAACGTCAGAGAGATCTTGACACACCAAGGATCCTCTGGTCTTTAACTTCAGTCTCTTAGGAATTAATTGAAATGATGACAGTACCAACCTCACAGGATTAAATGAGATAGTTATGTGAAGCACAGAATAAGCATTCAAACATATTAGACGCTGTTTGTACCATTGTGATAATTAGCTTCATAAAATAATTTCACTCAATACTTCTGAGTGCTTACTAGGTGCAAGGTATCAAAGAATTCCTTCATAGACACATAATTTACCTAGACTTTTCAGGCAGATAAACTCTGCATAGAAGAAAGCACAAACATATGGGAGCAATGCAATTTAATCAGCACCTAATTAGCCAAACTATTTAAAATAGACCTCACTATTTTGATGATGAAAACATTCTCACTTCTAAATGCCGGAAGCTGTGTCTTCCCGTAATTCTCTCACTTGGAAAACTGTGAGCAGAGGGACTCTTGGCTCATTGCTGAAGCTTCCTCTCCGTTACATTTAGACCTCATCGGTTCTAGTCATTTCCTTTCTTTGTCATTAGATGAGGCGAGGGCCACTTCTGCCATCTCTCCTAAATCCACCATGTTTCCCTGGTGGTGACTGCTCTGTGTGTGGATGGGAGTGCCTGAGGTCATAATTATAAAAGCTAATATTCATCATGAAGACTTACTCCATGGCAGAGACTGTTTAAGCATTTCATGTTCAATCTTCTTAACAACCCTATGAAATTCATACCACCAGTATCTCCATTTACTGGAAGAAACAAAAGTTCTGAGCGGTTAAGTAACCTGCCGAATGTTCCCAGCTGGTAGGGAATACAGCCAAGACCCACATGCAGGCAGTCTGCTTCTAGCTTCCCTAAGAGTTAGCAAATCCAAGAGTGGAAACCTTGGAGATATAATAGAGTCAGTTGCTGTGAATTAAGCCAGTTCTTACCTTTTGTCTCCCAGTTAACCCAAAGCTTCTCTTACAGAGTCTAAAACAACCCTACTTTCAGATAGCCCAACAGTAAAATTATGGACCCCTAAGCTAAATGTTCAGTAATAGATTTCTCTAGGCCAGGCATGGTGGCTCATGCATTTAATCCCAGCACTTTGGGAGGCCAAGGCAGGAGAATCACTTAAGGTGAGGACTTCAGACCAGCCTTGGCAACACAGCAAGACCCTATCTCTAAAAAAGAAAGAAAGAAAGAAAGAAAAGTTCTCTCTAAGCAGATAACTGATAAAAATATGTTATGACAAAAAGGCTAGAGAAACTTAAAACTGGAAGTAAAAGAGACTTTGAAGTCTTTGAAGGTGAATCAAAAAGGAAAAATGCTGTAAACACAGGGAGAGTTTACCAACTGAGACCGAAGTGCAGGAAGGTCAGCTGGAAAGCTGTACAGAGGAGTCAGGCGTTCAACAAACGATTGGATTAGATGATTTCTAAGGACCTTCCTAAACCCTCAGAAGCCATTATTCAGGGGGTAATTCCATATATATTACTTTAAGTTCTAGGGTACATGTGCACAACGTGCAGGTTTGTTACATATGTATACATGTGCCATGTTGGTGTGCTGCGCCCATTAACTCGTCATAAAACACTTGGACACAGGAAGGGGAACATCACACACCGGGGCCTGTGTGGGGTGAGGGGAGTGGGGAGGGATAGCATTAGGAGATATACCTAGCGTAATTCCGTTTTTAAACTCCCAGTCTCAATGCTTTCAGTTTCATGAACTAAGTCGCAGCAGGTCAACACAGTGTTGTGCTTCCACCTGCCTCCTGAGCATTTCCACATCCAAACTCCACTGTGCCTCAGTCTCTCTGCACCCAAAACCCAACACGCTGGCTCCACCGCCCCCTGTTTCCGTGTGCCTTCTCTCGGTTCATGGTCTCACCAGCCCCAGTCACCCAGACTTGATGCTCAGCATCCTCCTCCATTCCTCTCACCTCCTCAGACTTCACATCCAACTGGTCAACTAGTGCCTTCAATGAGTGTATCAACATCAAAGATGTCTTCCCTCTTTTCCTATCCCTCTGCTGCCTGAATGGTGTAAGTAGCTCATACTACCATATTTACTGTGGACGAAAGAGACAAAGATGAGAGTCATAGTCTTTCCCCTCAAATAACTCACAGCCTGGTAAAGGAGGTGGGCACATAAGCACATAACTCAAGATATTGTGGGAAGAGGCAAAATGGAAGTAAAGCAAATTTGCAATAGATCAAGATGTTCAAGGCACCTCGTAACCCCTCACCTAGACCCAAAAGGCTCTTAGTCCACATGCCTTCCCTACTGTACCTCCGTCCAATCCATTCCTCACACGGCCAACATAATAATCTTCCTCGTTGTATGCCACTTAGTGCTCAGGAGCTTTAGGAAGCTTACACTTGTCGGTGGGGAGGTCAGCGCTAAGAGCAGATTTCTGAGTTATGGTATATATCACTTGTGGTTGAAGTAATGGGAGCTTATGAGCTCGTTCAGAGAAAGCATCCGGAGTGAGAAGAGAAAACATGAGGATGAAACCCTGGGAAACAATGGCATTATAAGACTGAGAGAAGAGTCAGTAAGAGCCTCTAAAAGAATATTCACAAGCCGGGATGGAAACCAGACAGGAGAAAGAATCCAGGGATCATAGTGTAACAAGAAGTCGAAAACAATCGGTAGCATCGAATGCTGCTAAGATTTAAGCAAGAGGAGAACTGAAGACAGGCTCCTGACTGCCTATTGATTAGTGAATGTTAAGCATTTCAGTTGATTGGAAGGATTAGAAATCAGGCTTCAAGCCAGGCATGGTGGCACATGCATGTTGTCCCAGCTACTTGGGAGGCTGAGGCGGGAGGATCGCTTGTGCCTAGGAGTTGGAGCCTAGCCAGGGCAACATAGTGAGAACTCCGTCTCCAAAAAATAATCTCTAAAAAGTAAAAACTAATTTTTGAAAATTAAAAAAAGGTTTTTAAAAGAAATCAGGCTTCGTCGGTTTGAGATTTGAGTGTGAGGTACAGGAAGGCAGCAAGAAACATAATTTCCTCTTTTAAGAAGGTTGGGAATGAAAGGGATATATTTAAAGCACTCTGTCTTGTATTAAATTTATTTGAGCCCTTAGTGATTTGAGCCCTTGGCGTTTGTTTTTTTTTTTTATTTTAACTTTTATTTTTTTTAGAGACAGGGTCTCACTCTGTCACCCAGACTAGGGTGCAGTGACACAATCATAGCTCACTGTAACACCCAACTCCTGGGCTCAAGAGATCCTCCAGCCTCAGCCTCCCAAGAAGCTAGGACTACAAGTACACACCACCATGCTAGACTAATTTTTTTATTTTGCTATGTTCCCCAGACTGGTCTCGAATTCCTGGCCTCAAGCAATGCTCCTGCCTTGGACTGCCAAAGTGCTGGGATACAGGCAGCAGCCGCCACACCTCACCTAGTGCTGGTTTTAAATGCTGAGGGCAGAGACTTCCTCTTTCTCTTTATATCCTTACCCCCACCCCCAACCCGTGATGACCAGCAGTGTTCAATACATCTGTGTTTATTTACTTGTGGGTGCTTGGAAACAATTTCTTCGGTCAATGATTTTAAACATTGTTCATCGGGGCTTTTTTTTTTTTTTTTTTTTTTGTCCTGTTAATCTGTATTCTCTAAGAAGAAACAGGTAACTAAATAGACAAAGATAAACGTTCATAGATTCACATCTGAGCTATCACAAATTCTGAACTTATAATAGCCCAAATTAAGATTTATTTTTGTAATTTTGACAGTCCACAAACCCATAACATAAATCAATAAGAGAACAGGATTTGCATCACAACTCACAGCATCATAAAACAGCTTATAAACAACTTTGATGGGAATCCCTATTACATAAAGAAATGTTCCCCCGGCGTGCCTTCTTGGGCCAGATATTGGAATGAACTTTATGTTTGATTGTACTTCCCAGAACCTGATATTCTCTTTAGGATCAGGGTTATGATTCTTTCCAACACTAGACCCCAAGCCGCCGCATTGGCTCTGAACACAAAACCATTTCCAACGTGTAACGCAAAGGAGATTTCGTGTGCACTGTTTGCACAGACGAAACACTCATTTCCTATGAAAATATCACAGGTTCCCATCCTAGCCACTCTTCTCCAGCAGCCCTCCCTTAGGTTAGCCCCAGGATATTCTGGAAGTCTCTTTAGTCGTAAGGCTGGCATCACCGCCTGTGTCTGCAAAGTGTTCACCAAATCCAAGCGGGTGGAGAAGCACCGATTCTCTGTAGCAGGCCTGAACCTTGCCAGATCCTTTCAACATCTCCTGAGCCTTTCCAAAATGGAGGGCTCGCCCGGCCTGCTCGGAGCCAGCGTGGGTCAAGCCCGGTCTGCTCTGCTGAGACTTGGCACGCCACGCCTGGGGCGCTGCGGCTCCCGGCCCGGCCCACCGTGCCAGCCCTTCCGCAGCGGCCTCCAACACCCGGACTCTGCGCACACAGGCCCTGGGTACTGGCGGGCCTGGGTCTCCCTGGGGCCCTGGAGGCAGAAAGCAAGCACTCATTGAAACACAGGATCAGCTGGTCCCATTACTCAGGGACAGAGCGGAAGCTAAGGAACTTGACAGCGGATATGGGAGCCAAGTGGGAATTCCACCCATGGCGCCCTCTACCTTCTGCAGGCTGCAGTGCAGGTCAGGAAGCACCTCTGCGCATCCACAGGGTTCAGTGTTACCTAAACCCAGAGCGTCCCATTGGCGGGAAAGTCATCTTGCATGTTTCTTTTACGTTCTAAATGCTGCCCTGTTGTTCTGAAACATGAGTTAACCACTCACCAGAAAAACACCTCAACACACACGCTTGCAAGCACTAAGGTTCCTAATCAAGCCAAATTCCTTCCTTAGCCAGTCTTGGGAAAAGAAGTGTTAAAGAGAGACACCATCCACACCTAACCTCTCTAGGGGGTGCTGAAGTTTTTTACTGACATATAAAAAAGGTAATTACTTGAATTCATTGGAACTTAAAGTGGCTTGCTCCGGCTCCGTCTCCGCCAAAGAGGCACTTAGTCATTTCTTCTCTTGTCCATCATAACAGGCACTGCGTCCAAGATATTGCCCAACTCAAATCCTGTAATTCCCTCTAAGTCTATCATAACCTTCCAAAATAAGCTTGTTAGTTTAAAATAGCCTTGTAAATAGCACTCACCAACTCACACAGAGCAAATAATGATTTATACCTGAAAAAAAGGAAAACCGTCAGCATTTGGTTCATCCTACAGGAAAAAAAATGATGTATTTGTGGGCCACTGTTTTAGCAATATTTACTTGAAAACCTAACTTTTCATTTTTTTATTGCAAGAACGAAACATGACTATTAGGGAAATTTTAGAAAATACAGCTAAGAAATAAAATAAAACAAATAAACTATAATCCCATGCTGGAGATGCAGCTTATGCTAACATTTTGATTTGTACTCTTCCAGGTCATTCTTTCTCAAATTCATCCTCAAAATGGGATTGTAGTGCTCACCATCCTTTTTTGAGAGGCCGTTTTAGAGAGTGAAATCTGTGTCAAGAAATAACTGAGCACGCTAGGCAGTTTTAGCCACTGAAACCCAACCAGCCTCGTGGAGTGTCAGGTCATACTCATTGGGTTCAAATCATAATAGCTTCATTGGGTGTTCGGCCACATTTTAATTCCATGTCATGGTTCTGGGCAATGGGAGGGAGCAGGGGATGGGGGAGCCAAGAGGACTTACTGTAAGTCAACATGTTTGTTGATCCTGGAACAGTAGCTGAGCCAGAGGACAGGGACGCCTTGCAAGGCAGACAGACAAAGAGTGGGGAGATGGTGCCACCACACAGAAGGGTAGGCTCTATTCTCAGGCGGACAGACCCTGGGGAGTCTCTCCATCTGCGGAGAGGACAGTGGTCAGTGCCTCATGCTCTGCAAGGCTTTGGGTCTGTCAGAAGAGGACCCTCCCCCAGTAGGAGACTTGTTTATTTGGCATTTAACCAAAAGCATTAGGGCTCCTTTCAGAAATATTTGGTCAGGGGCCAATTATTTTAGCATATACTGCAGAGAAAGGAGGTCAATTTAAAGAAAGTTTAGATAAAACAACAGCAGACACAACAAAGCAGCCCTTTAAGGGGCAAAGATGTGGGTGCAGTGTTTCTAGGGAAGGGACACTGACCCCATTCCCTTGAATATGGACAAAGAAGCTCATCAAAGAAGCTCACCAAACCCAGTCATTCATAAGCATGAAAGAGGCCCTCATGCTTCTGCACCCTGGCCAGGAACCAAAGACTCCATCAGCTTTGACACAATCAGTCCTATTAATATGGAGAGGCCTTAGGATTGGAACAAATTCTTCTGGGCAGTCAACTTGCCTTAAACGATCTGCCAAAGCCCATCCCAGTGTTGTTCGTACACAGCTGAAAAATATCAAGACTTTAAGAGGGGAAAAGGAGGAGGGAAATGGAGCCCACATTTCCTGAGCTCTTGCGAACTATGGAGCATTCCACATTACCTCGTGTTGCCTTCACAGTAGTCTCAGTATTATTGTTCCCATTTCACAAATGAGAAAGCTGAGGTTCTGATGGTTTAAGGGACTTGCCCAAGGTCCCCCAACAATGTGTCAGAGTTAGCACTCAAAGCCCTGTGCGTGGGTTCTGCAAATCATCTTTGGAACCTCTAAGCTATTCTGCTCCCAATCTCCTTTTTAGCGTTCTTTGTTTACCATTGATCCTTTCCCCCTTTTCATCAGAAGAATAATCCGTTTCTACGGGGCATTGTAATGAACGGGGAATCTTGATTTTCATAGACTTCCTTCAGGCAAGAACCAGAAGTTGAGATGAGGGTGACCCTCATATAGATGGAAACTTTTGTATTCCTCTGTTTTAGCTTAATTAACAAAGAAGCACATTGCACATTTAACATTGAATATTTATTAAATGTCATTATTATTTGTCATTTAATAGTTATCTAATACTTAGCCAGTCCTCCAGAGACACAAATGGAGTGTCAAGAACAAAAAAGCAGGAAAGAGAAAGTGAAGACAGTGGATAAGACATTCAAAGTTTGAGGGAGGGCCATGCTTGGTGGCTCACGCCTGTAATCCCAGCACTTTGGGAGGCCGAGGTGGGCAAGTCACTTGAGGCCAGGAGTTCAAGACCAGCCTGGCCAACGTGGTGAAACCCCGTCTCTACTAAAAATACAAAAATTAGCCGAGCATGGTGATGGGCACCTGTAGTCCCAGCCACTCGAGAGGCTGAGGCAGGAAAATTGCTTGAACCTGGGAGGTGGAGGTTGCAGTGAGCCGAGATCGTGCCACTGCACTCCAGCCTGGGTGACAGAGTGAGACCCTGTCTCAAAAAAGAAAAAAATATATAAAACCCAAAGAACAAGAAAAAAGTTTGAGGGAGAAGATAAAGTTTGTCATCCTGCGCATTCTTAAATACTGTTCTTCCTATGCCCGAAGCATTACCCAATAATGCAGTTCCCTTCGAGTGAAAAAGCAATGCTTCCCTGGGCAGGGGGTTGGCCACAGAGCACACTGCATGGGAGACCCCTGCCCACAGGACACAGATTCCAACTGTGGTTTTCCAGGGGTGGGACCGATGGCCCTGAGCCATCTGTGCTCTCCCGGCAGGACCCCACTAGGTTTCACCGTGACAGCTGAGCCGGGCTAAGATTGCAGCCTTCGGCACTCTGGAAAAAAACAGCTGCTGAGGTTCCTTTGCTTTGCTGGCCTGGTCTCCACTGGCCAATGGGACATTAAGGCCTTTGTTATTCACGCAGCAGTTGGAATCTCTGTCCATTTAAGGAAGGAAGCCGCAAGGTAATCCAGCCCTGGCTGTGCCATCAACGAGTGACTCACTCATTTCTGCCACGTGAACTGTAGATGACCCGGGTCCTTCCTCGGACGTGGTCTACAGCCTGCACTCGATTAAACTTAATGGATTCCTGAGGAATATGTGCAGTCTATATATTAAGTCAAATTAAGCCTCATGCACCATAAACCATGCTCTCTGTTTGTTTTGATAACATTAGTGAATAGGAAGGAAAAAAGTTCAGGTCTGGGAAAAGAGCAAGAATGTGGCCACACTGGTTTACCCCAAAGGGAATCCAAGCCAGTGCCTGCCTGGTACCCTTGGAGGGCTGAGGGTTTCATCCCAGGGGCACACTGGGCTGTGAAGGGCTAGGGGAATAGCATAGAGGAGAGCATGGTGCTTGGAGTGAGGAGGCACCGGATTCAATCCCTGCTATCCCACTTGCTAGCCATGTAACCCTGGGGAGCTGACTAACGTCTCCTGGCCTCAGTTCCTTCATCTGTGGAATGGTCCTTCCAAACTTCATAAAGTTGGTGTGAGCATAAAATAAGAAAAGTGTTATATTCATTTATTTGCATTGCTATAAAGGAATACATAAGACTGGTAATTTATAAAGAAAAGAGGTGCTGAGCACAGTGGCTCACGCCTGTAATCCCAGCACTTTGGGAGGCTGAGGCGGGTGAATCACGAGGTCAGGAGTTCAAGACCAGCCTGGCCAACATGGTGAAACCTCGTCTCTACTAAAAATACAAAAAATTAGTGGGCATCATGGCAGGCACCTGTAATCCCACCTACTGGGGAGGCTGAGGCAGGAGAATCACTTGAACCTGGGAGGCAGAGCTTGCAGTGAGCCGAGATCACACCACTGCACTCCAGCCTGGGCGACAGAGTGAGACTCCGTCTCAAAAGAAAAAAAAGAAAAAAGAAAAAGAAAAGTTTATATGGCTCGGGTTCTGCAGGCTGTGCAAGCATGGCACCAGCATCTGCTTGGCCTCTGGTGAGGCCTCAGGGAGCTTCCAGTCATGGCAGAAGGAAAAAGAAGCCAGCGTGTCACATGGTAAGAGAGGGAGCAAGAGGCGGAGGAGGAGGAGCCGGGCTCCTTTAAACAGCCGGATCTCACGTGAACTGGGAAGAGTGGGAACTCACTCATCACCAAGAGGATGGCACCAAGCCATTCACGAGGGATCCATCTCCACGACACAAACACCTCCCATCAGGCCCCACCTCCAACACTGAAAAATTACATTTCAACCTGAGATTCAGAGGTGACAGACATCCAAACTATATCAAGTGTTTAGCACAGTTTGTAGCAAGGGCGCATAGTAAGAACCAATAAAAGATGGGAATGTACATATGTTTTTATTCAGCTATATGTGCACACATATATGTGTACTAACGCATATCTATATATGTAGATGCATATACCCATACCTATACATATAGGTGTATGTATATGTACTGTATATAAGTGAATATGTATATAAATATATGTATATATCGTATACGTATATGCATATAAGTATATATATTTGTGTGTGGCTATATATATACATAATTATGTATCAGCCTTTGTATATATATTGGACCACAAGTTGCAGAGAGCCTAGGCAAGGTTGGCAGAAGGGACACAGTCCTCGGAAAGCTGTGGGCAGAGGAAGGGGTGTGACCCCAGGTGCCCAAGCCTACCTGGGCAGTATAAAGAGCTTTCTCTTCGAGGCCTGCCGTGGTCTGAGGAAAGGAAGCCAGTGTTATCAGGTGGGTCCCTTATCAGAGAAGGGCTGTCCTTTCATGTTGTTTTTGCTGTTTCTAAAAACAGAAACCAGAGGCTATAACTGCTGCAAAGACTCTTAAGTTTCTTCATCTGTGGAATGGTCCATCTGTCCTTCATAAAGTTGGCATGAGAATAAGATAGGTAAAGTGTTGTATTCGTGCATTTGTGTTGCTATGAAGGAATACGTAAGACTGGTAATTTACAAAGAAAAGAGGTTTACATGGCTCATCGTTCTGCAGGCTGGGCAAGCATGGCACCAGCATCTGAATCCAAAGACTTTTTTTTTTTTTTTTTGAGATGGAGTCTCGCTCTGTCACCCAAGCTGGAGTGCAGTAGCACGATCTCGGCTCACTGCAACCTCCGCCTCCAGGGTTCACGCCATTCTCCCGCCTCAGCCTCCCGAGCAGCTGGCGCCCGCCACCACGCCTGGCTAATTTTTTTGTATTTTTAGTAGAGACAGGGTTTCACTGTATTAGCCAGGATGGTCTCGATCTCCTACCTTTGTGATCCGCCCACCTCGGCCTCCCAGAGTGCTGGGATTACAGGTGTGAGCCACCACGCCCAGCCCTGAATCCAAAGACTTTTAAAAGGGAGAGCCAGTGGCTAAAGTGCCACAAGAAACAATGTCAGTAAGTCACACTTGTGTCCTCCAAGTCTCAGGGTAGAAGAAAGGATCAGGCAGCAGTGTGGTGCCTGAGAGAGGAGGTGTCTGCGTGCAGGCCCGGGACGGGTCGTGAGCTGAGGAATGCCACCATGGCAGACGCCGGCTTTTCTGGGCCTTCCTATTGCTGACTGGGGCAGTTCTGTTCCCAGGCCCTCAGGAGGGAAGCAGCGTAAATCTAAGGAGCTGAAGGACGGAGGAGTGATGGAGGAGCACAGGACATGTTTTTCTGTACAGCAATCCTCAGGGGCTGCTTCTTCCTCCTTCTTGTCTTGGCCTGGAATCCAAGAGCAGGCTCTGGAAGCATGATGCCTGGTAAAAGGGGACGAGAATGAGTGAACAGGACATCATAGTTCAAACAGCCACTCTGCTCTAACTCGGGCAGGGACTTCACATCCCTGAGCTCCAGCAACCCTCGGTTTCCTCCTTTGACAATGAGGACAAGTGTATTGAACCTCCCAGGGCTTTTGTGAGGATCCAGTATGACTGCGTGTACACACATGGTGGGGCCTTAGAAGTCAATACAACATTGCACACGTGCACCTCTTTCAGGGATTTACACACTCTAGGGACTCCTGCAAGTTGGCTCATATTTTTGCCCCCAACTCAGTGGTGACATTAAAAAGCATGAAAGGAGCACATCTCAGGCCTGTAATAAACAGGCTAAGAATGCTGGAGCCGCAGGCTAGGGTCCGTCAGTGCCCTCCTGGAGAGGGAGTCCCAGCCTTTGGGCCAGGACACCAGTGGGCAGGAGGTTCTAGTTGTTACGGGGTGAGTGAGTACAGAAACTCAAAAAGGTTTTCAAAATCAATTTTGTTTTACTTTGAGTTTGACATTGGAATGATTCCAAAAAGATCTGGAGCTTAGATGTGGGCTGGATGTTGGTAGCAAGAATGTCCAATAATACATGTTCTTACATAATGTAAAAGTCTATGCCATCCAGCACTTTCAGCAGCATGTGGGCAGGTGCAGGTGGGAGAGGAGTTTGGGAAGCAGCACAGAATATCTCAGCACCAGGAAGACTGAAAAGGAGGGCAGCAGGCATGCTGAGACACCAGCATCTTCACACCGGCCCTCCTTCACACCTGGTTACTAGACAGTTCCCAGTAAGGATGTTCATCCCCCTCCGGTCAATAGTTCTTCACCAAATAATCAAAATCAAATAAATCAAAGCCCTGTTGCACATCCATAATCTTTGTTTTCCTACTTTGCTTTCCAGTCACAGAGTTTGGGGAGTTGGCCCATCTCTTTCTAGCCCTTTTGTCAACAGGGTGGCTTTGGAATCTGTCCTCTCGGCTCTCCTCACCCAGGGGTGGTACTGACCCTGCCCTCGAAGGAGGAACCCTTGGCAGCACTGGGTGGAAAGACTCCAGTGTGGCTGGAATGAACCAAGGGACAGATCCCAGGAGACTGTGTGGCTATTGACTCTCCTGCCAATTGTCTGGAGGGAGAAGCACAAAGCGCCCACTGTGAGAGGTGCCTATCAGGCCACGCCAATCAGTCAGTGGACGACAGTGTGTGCTTTTGTGATCTGGAAGCTGAATGTGGCAGGGGCGGGGAGGAGCTGGGAGACGAAATCTCGCCAGCCTCAGGGCCTGGGCGCTGGGGAATGTACGATGTAAATGCTGTCTCCCAGCCTCTGCCCCACATCGAGTAACTGGCTTCTTTGAGATTCTTTGTCAAATTAAGGAGAGAGGCCAGAGGGAGGATGTGAGAAACAGCATCTCTATAGAAAAAAATGAAATGCTATCTCACCTGCAGAATTGCACTCGTGGAGCAGAGAGAAGATGCCGCCAAGAAGAAAAAGGGAAAAAGAGAGAAGCTCTTGTTTCCAAACTTGTTCATCTCTTGTTATCAAAAGAGTTTCTGTGTTTTCAGCGGCGTTTCCCAGGAAAATGGAAATTCGGAAAGAATTGTGTCACTCTTTTTTTTTTTTTTGAAAACTCAAAATTTTATTGGCAACAAATACATTCTGATATTTTTCTTTTCTTTTTTTTTTTTAATTATACTTTAAGTTTTAGGGTACATGTGCACATTGTGCAGGTTAGTTACATATGTATACATGTGCCATGCTGGTGCGCTGCACCCACTAACTCGTCATCTCAGTAAACTATCGCAAGAATTGTGTCACTCTTGGTATAGAGTGAAATATTCCTGACAAATCCAGCTTGAAGAGAGAAGGCCCGAGGCTCCCTCTCAGATCCAGGACTTCCCTCCAGGGTCCCCAGACAGGTGTCCAACCCATTTTCTTGGATTGCAACAAGCAGGCACCAACTTGGGAGATGGAGATCACAAGTGAAAGAATACACTCAAATGTGCAGTTCCTGGGACCCACGAGTTGAGCTCTTCTAGGAAAGGGTTGCTGAGTTTCTCCCTGGACCCATGAGGCCCTTTCTGGGGCCACTTACGCTGGTCTGCCTTGCCTGGGGGTGATGTTTATTTCATTAGCCCCTCTAAATGTCAAATTCCTTGACAGCAGGGACTTAAGCATTTGGGGGTTCTCTGAAGTTCTAAGCTCAGAACCTTGTAAATGACTGACACTCAAAACGTGTTAAATGAAGAAAAAAAAAAGGACTGGAAATATATGACAGAAATAGCCTCCTTGCTGCTCTCCTGCCCATCTTGCGCGTGACCATGGCATGACTGAGTGAGTGAAAAATCAATCAGAGCCTGAGACATAGTTAACAGAAAGGTTTTGCAGTCCTTCACCTGGTCCCCAGGGTTTGTAGGTTTTTCCTTAGGGTTAAAGTGCTGCAATGTGAAAATGCCAAGTTAAAAGACAAGGGGCTCCAGTGCCAGGCCCAGTGCTGGGGAAATTGGGTTTGCCCTGAGGGTGAGGAAGGGAAGGAGGAGGAGACACATTTACTTCTGGGAATAGGGGCAGGAGTGGGCAGGGATGGGCTAGGGAAGCATCACCCCCAGGAGAAATGGTTCCTCTGGTGCCCAGCCCGGGAGGAAGAGCTCACCAAGCATCTAGAGTCCAAGGCTCCCTACACTGCAACCAAGGAAGGAAAGAAGGTGCTGGCTCCTGGCTCATGGCAGCAATGGGTGGGGGAAGCATCACTCCTACTGGGGACCCTACAGACACAGAGAGGAGCCTGAATCACTGCACTCCTTAACCAGTGATCCACTGTCTGCAGGGACTGGTGGCAGGACCCAGGGGTTTGTGTAGAGAGTGGAGGAGGACACAGAACTGCTGTGATTTCCTGCGACCCTCTGCATCTTCCAGGATGGCAGCAGGAAAATAACTGTGCACTGCCACCTGCCTGTTCCCCTTCCCTTCCCCCTCCTCCTGGGCAGCCCAGCAAGGCACACAGAGGGCAGCACTGTCCATGCTCTGTCCGCAGGGAGAGGGACCGTGCTGGGGCAGGAAGGCTCTGCTTCCAACTAAAAGCAGAGATGCTGCCCAGGAAGCTCATCTGCAGGTTCAGGAAGGTGAGCCCTCCCGTTGGTCACCTCTTTATTTCTTCTAACCTCACCCTAGGGAAAGGGAAACCTTTAAATAGAACAGGGAAAAATATCAAGAAAATGTACATTAAAACCACAATGAGATACCACTGTACTCCTGCAAGAGTGGCCATTATTGAAAAGTGAAAAAACAATAGATGTTGGTGTGGAGGTGGTGAAAAAGGAATGCTCATCCGCAGCTGGTGGGAATGTAAGTGAGTACAGGCTCGATGGAAAACAGCATGGAGGCTTCTTAACAACTGAAAGCAGATCTACCATTTGATCCAGCAGTCCCATTACTGGGTATTTACCCAAAGGAAATGCAGTCATTATATCAAAAAGACATCTGCATGCATATGTTCATTATGGCACAATTGCAAAGATAAGGAACCAACCTAAGTGCCCATCCATCAACAAGTGGATACAGAAAACGTGGTATATATACGCCATGGCATACTACTCAGCCTCAAAAAAGAGTGAAACAATGTCTTTTGCAGCAACTTGGATGGAGCTGAAGGCCATTGCTCTAAATGAAGTAATTCAGGAATGGAAAACCAAATATGATACCTTCTCACCTATAAGTGGGAGCTAAGCTATGGGTACACAGAGGCAGACAGTGTGGAATAATGGACTTCGGAGACTCAGAAGGGGGAGGACGGGAAGGAGGTGAGAGATAAAAACCACATATCGGGAGCAATGTACACTGCTTGGGTGACCACTGTGCTAAAATGTCCGATTTCACCACTAGACAATTCATTCATGTGACCAAAAACCACTTGTACCCCAAAAGCTATTGAAAAACATTTTTAATTTTAATAATAAAGTCAAAACTATATAATAAAGTAACCTCATAGAAATCTTGAAAAAATAAAGAGGACATGGAAAAATAGCAAAGACTCATTTTTGAGTATCAACATTGAAAATTAATCCCTGGGACTATCACAATTACTCTGGGTTAACCTTGTCTATCTATTCCCCAACACCAATATCACACACTCACACGCGAGGGCACACACACATACACACGCAGAGTTAATTCACTGCAAAGTGAAGCATCTTCCCTCAGACACATCAAGATTGAGGTTGACATCATTCTCAGCAAACTATCACAAGGACAAAAAACCAAACACCGCATGTTCTCACTCATAGATGGGAATTGAACAATGAGAACACATGGACACAGGAAGGGGAACATCACACACCGGGGGCTGTTGTGGGGTGGGGGGAGCGGGGAGGGATAGCATTAGGAGATACACCTAATGTAAATGACGAGTTAATGGGTGCAGCACACCAACAAGGCACATGTATACATATGTAACAAACCTGCACGTTGTGCACATGTACCCTAGAACTTCAAGAATAATTTTTAAAAATTTTTATATATGTATATATAAAAGATTGAGGTTTAGACAAGAGCCTCCTAAACAGCCTGAAGAACTGAGGGCCTAAAGTCTCCTTAGAACTTTATGCTGCCAAGGGCTGGGCGCAGTGGCTCACGCCTGTAATCCCAGCACTTTGAGAGGCCGAGGCGGGCGGATCACTTGAGGTTGGGAGACCAGCCTGGCCAACACGGTGAAACTTGGTCTCTACTGAAAACACAAAAAGTAGCCAGGTGTGGTGGCACACGCCTGTAATCCCAGCTACTTGGGTGGCTGAGGCAGGAGAATTGCTTGAACTTGGGAGGCGGAGGTTGCAGTGAGCCGAGATGGGCTACTGTACTCCAGCCTGGGGCAACAGAGCAAGACTCTGTCTCAAAAAAAAAAAAAAAAAAAAAAAATCCCAAAATGTTATGCTACACAGAATGCAATTCTTTTCATTGATTCTCTTAAAATCTGAAACCTGTAGCACAGCCCCTTTGTGGGATGTGTCATTCCAGCTGTTATGCACCAGCTTGTACACCCACCAATCAGATAATTTGCAAAAGCTCAGATAATGTGGAAATTATTGGAATACTGAAGCCTGCATGTTGATGTAAGTATAGGCAAAGGGAGATTAACATTCCTGAATCCTCAGTTCCCATGAAACATCACACTCTCTCCCAAGTAGCCTCTTGCTGAATCGGGAGGTTGTGGCCAGAGGTTCTTTCATCTGCTATCCAGTTAAACTGAAACTCAGACAAGAGAACAGAATGGTGTCGGGGAGTCAGCTGGCTGTGAAAGAGAGCTGTTGTTGCAGCTCCTGAACCCAGAGAGGAGGAAGGAGAGAGAGCTGGGAACCCCAGTCAAGGCTCGAGGGCCCCTCCTGCTGCACTGCAAGCCTTGCTCTCCCGGCTCCCCAGCCTCCACTCGTTGTGGTCCCTGCAGCACACAGTCTGCTGGCCAGTGGCTGGGGAGATCCAGGCATGGCTTCATCCTGGTCTCCAGAAAAATGAACTCCCTAAACAGAAATGGCATCTCTCTTTTCTATGCAGCAACTCACTGCTGGCTGCTTCTTCAAGCCCACTCCCAGCGCCTCTGGGGCATCTACCCTGTACCCATACTACTGTGACAGCTCAGGGCAAGGGGAAAAACGGCAAGCATCTGTGGACTCAAGGATCACAGAGCTTCTCACAGAAAGAAGGGATGGAACATTGCTCACGATTAAGTGGACTCCCAATGTAAGTGCAAATCAGAGTAAGGGCAAAATCAGTAACCTGGGTTGAAAGTGCAGAAGGTCCCTGGCCAAAGCTTCTGAGTCTCCCAGGACAGCCCTGATCTCAAATATTCTTTCCCCCAAAGCCGCTGAAATGTTCCATTGTTTCTGACATTTAGGGACACCTAAACACAATCTCTCCGATTGCCTCTCACTCCTGGAAGCCGCAGGCTTTCATCTTTCAGACAGTGGCTACTTTAACTTGGAAACAGTGGTGCCTGCCACTGAGGCCAGTTAAGAGTGAACTTTTATCTGCAGTGGCCAGCGATGTCCCTAGAGGAGAAGAAAAAAGGGATGGACATTAGCTGAGAATTGCAAATGATGGCTCTCTCCACAAGGGGAATGATGGGAGCCGGAGGCCGAGGCCTGAAAGTCGAGGATGTGTTCCCCAGCCTCATAGAGGCAGGGGTTTGTGGCACGGTAGTGTGGGGAGGTGACAAGAATGGGAGCTTGGTGTAAGCTGATGATGTGGGGCCTCAAACACCCAGCCTAGCAGGGCAGACTTGATGCTTTATGCTGGTGTCATTGGAAAAACCTAGTGTTTTCCCAGATGTTCACAGATGTTCCATGAGGGATGGGGGCTGGATCCCATTCTCCATCCTTCCTTGTCTCATTCTGTTCCCTGGAAGTCTGGCCTCTACCATGTGATCTGGACTCTCATGCCCTTTGGCTTTGGGTTGGGTTCAGTCGGTACGAGGGATTGAGAGAGGAAAAAGCCAGCGTATTTATTCCCCAGGCTCCTTGCCGCCGGGCTCTGCTCTCTTCCCTCCTGGTAGAGCCTCAGGTGGGAGCAGCTTCCCTCTGTTGCCAGTCCCCGGGTGCCTCATCATCCCCTTGCCGGTTTTCTTGCTCTGTTCACACTTTTGTTGACAGTCCCCACAATGACTCCTTTCAATGAGCCATCTGTTTCCTGCCAGGATCCCAGTCAAGTAAATTTGGGGGACTCGCCTGACAATTTGCCAAGCTTATTAGCATCTCAAGGCTCCAAAAAGTCCTGCTGTAAAGAAACCCTTAAATTTTTTTTGGTCTACAAAATCGTTTTTTTTTTTCATGGAAAATATTCCCTGAAATGGAATTAATTTTTACAGAGTGTAAGAAATGCCGCTATAAATGAAGGGTGATTTGAGGAGGGGAGTGACAACCTCAAAGCAATGCTTTAGGAAAAGTAGTTTGACCACTGGGAAAGATGGATGAGGAAGAACAGAAACAGGGAGATCAGAAAGGGGCATGGGTAATAGTCTCAGCATGAAGGTGTGATTTGGGTCATGGTAGTGGGAAGGAAGGGACATGAACAGGCTCTACTGGGCCCCTTCACCAGTCCCCATAAGGCTAGACAGCTACTGCGGCCTCCAGCAAGAACAGAGCTTCTGCCAATGGCGAGTTCAATGATTCAGCACTCATATCCTCCTTGATTATTATTTTTATCATCAAATTTTATTTTATTAGAATTCTTATTAGGGACACTCAGAAAATACTACCTACTACGCAAAAAGTGGACAGGACCTAGAAGTAGAATGAAATCTGCTCATTAAATACAATCAACTCTTTCTCCCCAGTGGTGGCACAAGTCAAAAATAGAACCCACTTTGATGAGAAAACTGCAGATTTTAATAACTGTGATGACATGTTATTAAAGAGGAATTAGAATGCTGAGGAGTGTGTTTTGGAGGGCGATTAATAGACCAGCTACTGGTCTCATGTTAATGTGAAACTGCTTTTTTCTCAAGAACCTCCTTGGTCGAGGGTCTTAATTTATGAGGTTTTGTGTCAGTAGAACTTGCCATATCCTTCAATAAAACTAGTACTGCTCTATTCTCCTGACAAACTCCAAGGACCAAAGTCGTCCCAGCACTTCCTCTTTGTCTTCTGTAGCTATTGCATCATGGCCCGGGAGACTATGCAACCACTTCTGGCTTCCTGTGTTCACATTTCTGCTTAATATTTTTACCCTACTTGAACTTTTTCACAGAAATCCAGAGATAGAGCTGAGAACCCCAGGCCTCCCAACAGACGTGTTGTTAAGGTGGTATAATCAATTCTCAATTATTTTCAACAAGGAAAGGAAGCATTAGAGCTGGTACCAGAGGACTACAGGAAGCCTGCTCAGCAGGCTGGAGTCACGGAGGACTCAGGGGCCAGGCACACACCCTGCCGGCACTAGGAGTTCTTGATTGGGTAAAAGCCAAAAGGAGCCCACCCTTCCTTTCCTTTCCTTCCTTTCTTTCTTTGTTTCTCTTTCTTTCCCTTTCTTTCTTTTTTTCTTTCCTTCTTTCTTTCTTTCTCTTTCTCTCTCTCCCTTTCTCTCTTTCTTTCTTTCCTCTTTCTTTCTTCTCTTTCTTTCTTTCTTTCTTTAAGTTTCACTCTTGTCTCCCCAGCTGGAGTGCAATGGCACGACCTCAGCTCATTGCAACCTCCATCTCCGAGGTTCAAGCTATTCTCCTGCCTCAGCCTCCTGAGTAGCTGGAATTACAGGTGCCTTCCACCATGCCCAGCTATTTTTTTTTTGTATTTTTAGTAGAGACAGGGGTTTCACCATGTTGGCCAGGCTGATCTTGAACTCCTGACCTCAGCTGATCCACCCGCTTGGCCTCCCAAAGTGCTGGGATTGCAGGTGTGAGCCACCATGCCCAGCCAAAAAGATCCTTCTCTAAGTGGTTTGGATCCAGGGGATACAGCCTTCCTGGAGAAGAGTGCATGGCTTTTGAAGACACAATGGTTATCTCCAATACCCAGGAATAGTCATGGGAAAAAGAGAGAGGGCTTATTCCCTGCAGCTCTGAAGAGGGGTTTGACAAATGGTCAAAATGCTAGAGTACTATGAGGCCAGGTGTAGTGGCTCACACTTGTAATCCCAGCACTTTGGAAGGCCTAGGCAGGAGAAAAGCTTGAGCCCAGGAGTTGGAGACCAGCTGGGTAACATAGTGAGACTATGTCTCTACAAAAAAATCTCAAATATTAGCCAGGTTTGATGGCACCCACCTGTAGTTCCAGCCACTGAGAAGACTGGCAGGAGGGTCCCTTGAGCCCAGGAGTTCCAAGTTACAATGAGTTATGATCTCACCAATGCACTCCAGCCTGGGCGACAGAGTGAGACCCTGCTTTAAAAGAAAATAATGCTATGGTACTATGGACTCTGGGTGATAATATGTCAATGTAGGTTCATCCACTGTAAAAAATGTACCACTCTGGTGAGAGGTGTTGACAACACAGGAGGCTACTCTGTGGAAGGGGTGGGGAGGTGCGTGGGCAAAGAGAATAGAGGAAATCTCTGTACCTTCTGAATTTTGCTGTGAACCTAAAACTGCCCCCTGCAAAATAAAGTCAATTTAAAAAATTATAAACTTGGCCTCAATTTTCACTGAACTAAAGAAACCTCCTGGTACCTGTGGCATCTCTCAGAGGGTTGATAATAACAATAGCGCAGATCTGACTTATCACTGGGAGTGGATTATGAACTAGTTTCACCCACATTTCAATAGACAGCAGCTCTTCTTAACTCTCCCAGGAAAAAGAGGGTAGACCTCTCCAGTGATCTCAAATGCACAATATGGCAAATGTCAGTGTAAAAAACAAAATACACAAGTCTGTTTCCAGAGAGTCTTCTAGTACCTAAATGCGTTTAACATCTTTCTTTGTCATGGAGCCTGTAGAGTGGTCTATTCCATTTTTCTCAGGAAAAGGGTGGATCAGTTTCCAAATTCTAAATCTTCATATCGAAAGGGACTGGGTGAAACAAAAAATCTGATCTTCACAGAGCTCTTCTCAATGGGAGCTAAAAAGTGTATGGGGGCTGGGGGGCTTCATGAGTCAGTTCCAGGCTATTAGGTAATTTATTGTTTGAGATCATCAAATGCCACACTCATATATTAGTCAAAGAGATATAAACATATATACACACACTTCCTTTTTAAAAGAAGGAAGGATCTGTAAACAGACTTCTAGAGCTCTTCCCGGCTCCTGTAGACAAGTCTGTACTGACCAGGTGTAGACGGCACAGGAAAATGGGAAATTTGGGTGCCCCCCAAAAAAGCAATTTTCCTCACAAACCTCCAGACCATGAGGGCTGAAATGACACACATTATATGGTTGCTTAAAATAGGATGAAGCCGGGCGTAGTGGCTCATACCTGTAATCCCAACACTTTGGGAGACCAAGGCAGGAGAATTGCTTGAGCCCAGAAATTCTAAACCAGCCTGGACAACACAGCAAGACCCCATCTTTACAAAAAATTTAAAAATTAGCTGGGGGTGGTGACGCACGTCTGTAGTCCCAGCTATCCGTGAGGCTGAGGTGGGAGAAGCTCTTGAGCCCAGGAGGTCAAGGCTGCAGTGAGCCGTGATGGCACTACTGCACTCTAGCCTGGGTGACACAGCAACACCCTGTCTCAAAGAAAAAGAAATTACCCACAAAAAAAACCTTGGGGTAATTTGAGAGTATTCAGGGGACATAGGTTAAACGACCTCCCATCAACTCTTCCAAGCTTAAGATTTCATGACACCCCCTCGTGTCCCCACCACCTCACATCTGCAGAGTCACCAAGAAGAAAGAAAATCCCTTGAGTTGTGGAGAAATGGTCCCAAGGAAACTGGAGTCAGCAACAAGGTAACTGCTGGATGAAAAGTGAACGGACTGTGGGCACCAAAGAAATAAAAATAAAATAACAACTGCTGGATCATGCGGTCTTTATGCCTTTCCATTCGAAAGTCAACACATCTGGTAACTCACTCTTGTTCAGAGAAAACCCCAATTTATAGATATGGATGTTGATGCTTCAAGGGTAGACAGATTGCTAAAGGTTGAAGAGTGGATAAGTATCCATGCCGAAAGAAAAGGAAAGTGCTCTGAGGCTGTGTTCAACAGCCAAAACAGCTACTCAAGTGAAATCATTGGAAAACAAAACAATTCCACTGGTAGTTTTTCATCATGTGGACACAACAAGCCAGTGGATTACCCATTTGTTTTCCAACCAGGTAAAGCAGCATCGTGTGGGATATTTTAAGT